>NC_141937.1:3915968-6415968 GCF_057802395.1 Ceratotherium simum simum
TGATTGGCTTTAATTTCAGCAGTTGCATATTATTTATTGTTGGTATTCACATTCAAACCAGAAGCTTCAAAATACCTCACAGGACATTTTATAATATGAGACTTGGTCTTAGGAGAATTTCAGATAGATTTTTCTTAGTCCCATTTTTTATTCCTCTTTTTTTTGTACTGTTTTAGTGGTTGTGCATAATTCTTAGAGCTGGGCTGCTGTGTGGTTTCCAGTTTGCCCTGTGTAAGTTCTCAGGTTAAGGAGGCAAGTTGGGCTGACATCCAGCCCATTCTGCTCTCAGAAAACCAGGTGTGCCTGCCTGAGACTGCTCTGCCCCAAAGAAGGGGCACCTTTTCCTAATTTGCACAGTGGGGCTTTTATAAGCTAGTGGTGACCCTGATTGTGGGCATGTTGAAATTCAGATAACTATAGATAAGTCCAAAAACCACCCCAAAATATATATGACCAATTTTTAAAAATCAAACAATACTGTTAGAATAAAATACATTAGCATCCTCCATGCCCCTTTCTGTCTTGCTTCCAAGAAACAACCATTCCAAGCCTATAATTTCTACTTTTCAGACATTTATTTCCTCTTTTTGAAATAATATATCACTATTTATTGATGATGTCTTTGTTTTGAGATATCCTCTATGGAGTTTCTGTTACAGAACAGGGGATTAAATTTTCTTGGCAATCACCCCTACCATACACATACTTCATACACCCCTATGAGCTCAGTGTGTTGCATCATGATTATTATTGGTTGAGGTGATAGCATTTGCGTTATTTGTTCCATGTAAATATACCTCATGCCTGAGCCAAATAGGGCACTTGGATTCCGTTTTTTTCCCCTCATACAACTTTCATTTTCTGTGTAATTAATATTAGCCTTGTTTTTTCATGTGCTTAGTTTTTTAGCTATAGCTTAGCTATTTTTGCCCCCCAAATGCTCTAACAGATCTCTTACAGAGCTAACAAAGCAGTTTCTAAATTTATTCCAAACACGTTTAAAGCCCTCTGTCAGTTCTGTGGTCTTTTCTCTCGGAGCCCTCTCTGCCACCACCCTTATCTTTTCTCCACCTGGACAGGCTACACCTGTTACACACCTGTTGTCCAGGACCTCCTAGCATCGTCATCCTGGGAAGTCCGTTTGTGGCTCCCACTGTCTCACGTTTCCCTTTTTCTTGGCTTACTACTTCATTTTGGCGAAGCACATCATCTAGTAGCTTCCTGACAAAGGGCACCTGGGAGGTAAATATTCTGAGACTGTGTATGCCTGAAGATGTCTTTATTCCTCCCTTCATGGTATTTTCAATGGGTACAGAATTCCAGGTTGAAGATCATTTTTCATCTGAACTCCAGACACTTTGCTCTGCCGTCGTCTAGGGTCCAATAATGTTCTTAAGAAGGAGAACATCATTCTTCTTCCTTTTCCTTTGTTTGTGGCTTCTTTTCTTCTCTGGGAACTCTTGGGCTCTTTTCTGGATCCCTACTGATAATAAATTTCATAATGATGTGCCTTGGTGTTGGTCTCTTTAAATTCATCATCCCAGGCATGGATGTGCTATTCAGTATGGAGACATATGCACTTCAGTTCTGGGTCACTTTCCTGTTTCATTTCTTCAATAATTTCTTCCCCTCAGGTTTTTTTTTTTTTTTTTTTTTCTGTACTGAATTAATCTTCATACTTTATCTTTTCTCTCCTATTGCTGTTTTGGTTTTTTGGTTCTATTTTCTGGGAGATTCTTCAATTTTATCTCTCAAATGCTCCATTGATTTTTATAATTTTTAATCTCCAAAACTCTTAATTGTTCTCCAGTTGTTCCTTTTATAGCATTCTTTTTACCATGAATATAATATCTTTTTTTCTCTATCTGAGAATACTATAGTTTTAAGAACTTTTTTTCCTCTCTGTATGGTCTCTTTCCAAGGTTCTTTTTCTGTTTATTATTTTAGCCTCAGTCTTCTGTGTTGGAAGCTTTCCTCACTTATCTTACTATCCTTCACCAACCTTTGCTATTTAAGAGAGCAGCACTAGAAAGCAGACTGGAAACTCCAGCGAAGGGTGTGGGAGAGTGAGGGATTGTTGCCTGGAGAGCTGGCTATAGAGTGATTGCATGGGGAGAGAGACCAAATGTAGGTCTTTTCTTTGGTATAGTTCAGTTTTTCCAGGGAAAAGCCCTCCTTCCCTTGTCAGGGGCAAAGGTGGCGATAGGATATATACCTAGAAGCAAGCACTGTAGGAGCAAGACAAGAGGGGGAGGTTGGGGCAATGGTAGGGGCACCTCAAAGTCTGATATGCTCACTGTCATTGTGTTCCTGTTGGTCTAGAGTCTCATCTCTGTCCTCATCTATGCACAGTGTGTCTGAGTCCACAGTCTCGCTGGTTCACTTTCCCCAAAGAGTAAATTCTTTGTTTCTTCTGGGGATGGAGGAAAGTATCTGGGGGACTAGACTCACCATGGACAGGCTTTCTAACCAACGCCCCCCCCATTTAGATCAACGTCTAAACTCTTAAAAATATATCCACATCACAGCTTCCACCTGTAAATTACGGAAAATTGACAAGAGAACCTAAAAATCTTGCTATATCTCCATTGGCTTGGCCAATGTAGCTTCTCCAGTGGCCAAGCATGGAGAATAACTACAGAATATGTGAGAATCAAAATCAAAAGCTTAATTAAGCAAGCGGAAAGCAGAGACGTGGGTAAATAGTGTCAGTTAAAACATCTGGTGGACCCAGGATACACATGTTGCATCCCCAAGTTAGGAAGTAAGAACACGTTATAAGTGTGCCATAAACTGTTTGATTTTCTTATATTTATATTAATGCATTTATTTCTAAGATTTTGTTTCAGTGCTCTCTTTGGCAGGACGCGTACTAGAATTGGAACTATGCAGAGGAGATTAGCATGGCTTCTGTGCAAGGATGACAAGTAAATTCATGATACGTTTCACATTTTTTTTTTTGAGGTAGATTGGCCCTGCACTAACATCTGTTACCAAGCTTCCTCTTTTGCTTTTTTCTCCCCAAAGCCCCAGTACATGGCTGTGTATCATAGTTGTAGAGTTGTAGCTCTTCTATGCAGGACACCACATCAGCATGGCTTGATGAGCGGAGAGTAAGTCTGCACCCAGGATCCAAACCGGTGAACCCCGGGCTGCCAAAGCGGAATGCTCGAACTTAACCGCTACACCAACAGGCCGCTACAAACAACAGGCCCATGTTTTACGTTTTTAAAAAATTAACTCAAAATTGATCGATGACTTAAATGTAAGAGCTAAAACTATAAATCTCTTAGAAGAAAATACAGGGAAAAAGATTTATGACACTGGATTTGGCAATGATTTTTTGGATATGATACCAAAAGCACAGGCAACGAAAGAAAAAGAGATAAATTTGACTTTATCAAAATTAAAAACTTTTCTGCATCAAAGAACGCAATAAACAAAGTGAAAAGGCAACCCACAGAATGGGAGAAAATATTTATGAATCATATATCTGATAAAGGATTGCTATCCAGATTATATAAAGCACTCCTACAACTCAACAACAAAAAAACCAACAACCTGATTAAAAAATGGACAAAGTACTTAAATCGATGTTTCTACAAGGAAGACATGCAAATGTTCAACAAGTACATGAAAAGATGCTTAACATCTCTAAGCATTAGGGAAATACAAGTCAAAACCACAATGAGATACCACTTTACACCCATTAGAATGGCTATTGTTGAAAAAACAGAGATAGCAAGTTTTGTTGAGGATGTGGAAAAATTGACACCCTGTGCATTGCTGACGGGAATGTAAAATGGTACAGGAGCTGTGGAAGATGGTACAGGCATTCCTCAAGAAATTAAACATAGAATTATCATATGATCCAGCAATTCCTCTTCTGAATATATACCCCAAAGACACGAAAGCAGGAGTTTGAAGAGATAGTTGCACATCCATATTCACAGCAGTATTCTTCACAGTAGCCAAAAGGTAGAAGCAACCCAAGTGTCCATCAAGGGAAGAATGGCTAAACAAATTGTGGTGTATACATACAATGGATTCTTATTCAGCCTTAAAAAGGAAGGACATTCTAACACACACTAAAACACGGATGAACTTTGGACATTATGTTAAGTGAAATAAGCCCGTTGCAAAAGGAGAAGCGCTGTGTGATTCCACTTATATGAAGTTCCTGGAGTAGTGAGATTGGTAGAAACAGAAAGTAGGATGGTGGTTTCCAGTGACTGAGGGGAGGAGAGAATACGGAAGTAGTGTTTATTGGGCACAGAGTTTCAGTTTGGGAAGATGAAAAGAGTTCTGGCGATGGATGGTACTAATGTCTGCACGACAATGTGAATGTACTTACTGCCACAGAACCAAACTCTTTAAAATGGTTAAAATGGTAAATTTAATGTTATGTATATTTTACCATGATTTTAAACAATTAAAAATCAGCAATAGTCATTAAAAAGAGATTTTGGTTCACAGGTATTTCATTTCACTCAGACATTCAAAACCATCTTGGGCACCTCCCCTCTCTGACTTTTCTTCGTGACAGAATTCTCTTCGTCATCACCCATTTCCAGGAAAGGAAAGGAACTGTCTTCCATCCTTCCCTGAGGGTAACACTCTTAAATCTTCATCCAGTTCCCTCACGCACTGGC
The DNA here is from genome assembly GCF_057802395.1 of Ceratotherium simum simum. NCBI lineage: Eukaryota > Metazoa > Chordata > Mammalia > Perissodactyla > Rhinocerotidae > Ceratotherium > Ceratotherium simum. Next base: position 3,920,621 of record NC_141937.1, read on the forward strand.
CAGGCTCTGAACCCTGGTGAGTCTTGTCCATAAACATTGGTCTCCTTCACCATCAGCTCCTTCCTTCCTTATTAAAGCTGTGCACAGGGCTCCAGTAGCCTAAGGAAAATCTTCTCCTCCAGCATGCTCTCCATGCAGGCCACCGTACTGTCTCCTCTGCTCTGCACCTCCAAACGTCATCATGTCCGCTCTTCTCAAACGGGCTGTCCTCGTACACTATTGAAACTATCCTCACAGGTCGCTAATGTGTCAGTCTTCATACCCAGGATCTTTTCCTCAGGCCTAACCCTTTGAAACCTGCTCACAGCAAATGATAGCATTGCTTCTACCCTTCTCATCAAAGGTCAGATGCTCACTCATCATCAGGCCATGCACATCGGAACTCACGTCCCTGGGGTCTTGGTGGCTCCAGTTCCACCATGGAGCACACTCTCCGCCTCGCCTGCAGCCTACATGAGTATATTCAGAGAATAAAAGAGAAGGAAAGAGCTGCTGTAAAGCAATTGTATTGTGAGTTTCACAGACCATATCAATTGTAAACCCAGGCCCTGGTGCCATAATGTCAGAAGGACTCCTTGACTCTTGGTAAGTGCAGGACCCAGGCTGGGACGCAAGGCTCACGCCTGGGCACCTGGGGCTTCATCCAGTCTGGACAAGAGAACAACTCCGTGGTCTTTCTGTTAGAACACTTCTGTTCTCATTGTTTGTCCTCAAGGTGTAACGCTGCTCTGCCGTCCAGGCTCTACCGGGACCTTCCGTGGAGAATAAGCCTTCATTTAATGTTACGTTGCATCCCAGGCATGGCACATAAAAGAAAGGGAAACCTCACTGCCCTGGCAGAGCAGAGTAAGGCCAGGGAGAAAGCAATTGCAGTAGTGACTCGTGTCGTTCCACCGCAGAAGACACAGAGGCTGGGAGAGTAGGACGGAGCCCCATACTATTCCAAACGCAGAGCACAGCGCCCAGGGGAGGGAAGCTCCCACTGTTAGTGATTTGATAATCCTCTGCTTTCTGTCAAGCAGCTTTACATTCTTTCTTCTTTCCTGGGCCTTGATTCATCTGATCGTCTTCCACACCACCCAACCCCTCACACGCTGAAAGAGGCTTAGCGTGTTTATGTGTGTGTGTGTACCTGTGTCTGTGCGTGCATGTGTGTATTGTACATGACTGTATGTGTGTGTATTCATGTGTGTGCGTGCATGTGTGTGAGTGTGCACATGTGTGTGTGTCCTCTTCTCCTCGCTCCCCTTCATTCCCATGGAATCTATTACTTCCCTACAGGTTTCTGCTCCCTCAGAAAAATGTGGTCTTTTCGGTGGCCTAAAACACAGCATTCCTGGAATCTGCTGAATGGGTGATTTGGGGGAAAAATGTCTACATACAAGCTTGGCTCAACTTTAGATGATGCTCATCTGACTCGTGCAGCTTCTGTTGGTTGATTTTTGAGTGCGTGGGCAGTGTATGGTTCTAGGATGAATGTCTTAATCTTACTACAGTGTCAAAAAACGTTTAAATCCTGGTTTTCATCTGCATAAAAATGTAGTTGCTTATCTCGGAAACTTTTATAATCTGTATGTCCCTGAGCCTCCCCAGTTTTGAGTGTGCAAGGGCACAGCACTGGTTATGGCCCACAAAGCCCACTTGAGGGGCACCAGCCCCCGGCCCACGCGCTCACTGAGGTGCCGCTCTGCCCCATGACGTTCTCTCTCAGCGGGGCTGCCAGCCTCTGCCACATGGAGTCCCTCTTGCCATCCTACTTGGTCCAGCCCAGAGCTCCCAGGACACACCGAGTCAGAGTCCGTCTGCTCATCAGAGCCGCTCAGGATGGGAAGAACAATCTACCCCCGGGCGTTCTACTGGACAAGTTGCTGAGTTGGGGGAGTCCCTGGGGCCCCAGAGAGGCCTCCTTTGTGTTCACACAGGCACATTCTTTTGTGCCTCTGGGTTGAGCCCGGTTCACGACCGGCCATCACTTTGTATGCAGAACAATAACTTCCTGCAACCTTGGACTCTGAGCTGGATCCAGCTATTCACAACAGACTCCTGTTTCATTAATGCGTGAATTCATGGCTTTCTCTCAGGGGTCTCAAAGATCCACTTTGCGATTCAATTCCTGTTTCCCCTGGTTTGACAACAGGCCTGTATATGCCTGAAACCCAATCCTGGACACTATTCAGGTTCCATACAGGGAGACTCCTGGGTCAGTAGGGAGATGTGGCCTGCCCCTGCCCTGCCCAGGCATTTCATGGTGAGCTACACCTCCTGCCGACCTTGCATTTCCTTTATCTGCAGTCTTCATGGTTGAATTTCAATCACTATCTATTCCTCTTATTTTAGGAAGAAACTTTTTGACTCGGATATTATCAGAAGGTACTGAGATTTGAAAGGAACGTCCGTCATCTGACACCCAGGACTAGAGGTGGAGGGTTCAGGAAAGGCGAACATGACTGCCCCACCCCCCACCCCCAACGGCTCTTCCCTAGGAAGGCAGGCATGGCTGATTCACGGCACTTCCATTCTGCAGGCTCCAGGCCGATTGGGGCCGGCCTAAAACAGGAGTCATTCGTGTCCCTCCACGCAGAGCATGGCTTGACTCTGACATGAGGCATGGGAAGGGACTGGTCCTATGTCCTGTGGGTAGTCTTGAATATGAGACTAGTGTTGGGGGAAGAGGAGGAATCCCTCTCTGCCCTTTCCCTTAAGGTTCTTATGGCTGGCCAAATAATTAACAAGACAGGTTAGCAGGAGAAAATAATACCAAGATTAATAACATGTATACATGGGAGAAAGCAGGGACACTGCGTTTCTCAACACAATAGCAGAAATTCTCATCTTAAATACCATGTTCAGCCAATGACAAAGGAGGATTTTGGGGGTGGGGGGAGTCAGTTACAGGAGATTACCACTAAAGCACAGTAAACAAGAGTAAGGTTATTATGCAGATTTAAGGCCTCATCTTCCACATTGATAAGTCTCTAGAAATGAGGCCATCTCCCCCTCTTCCCAAAACAGAGAGGGAGATACCTTTACAAATGGAGATTTCCCTTATAAATGTAAATGTTTGTCTGGCAACTCCTCGCAGGGCCATCCAGAGAATGTGGCCAGAGAGACAGAACTTCCGATAAGATGGGCTTGTTGGTGCCTTTCCTATTGTAACATTTATCCTACATTATCTTTACAGCCATCATGATAGAAGATCTGTTCCAGGAAGGAGCCACCATGTCAAATTCTTTAGGCAGTTAGTGGGGGAGGTCAAATGTCCCTCAGAGAAAACAATCAAGGTAAAGAGATATATTTTAGGATGGCCAAATCTTGATCTCCCACACTAGATATAAGTCATCTGACTCTAGCGTCTGCTCTGCTCTGTTTTTTTGTTTCCATACAACTCTAATTGCTCAAAATGTTATGCTGATGATGGTTTCATGGGTATAGACAGATGTCAGAATTTATCCAAGTGCTCTCTGTAAATACAGGCAGTTTATGCGTCAATTATACCTTAATAAAGCTGTCTTAAAATACTTTGTAATGTTACAGGACATGTTAATCCAAAATATTTATAACATATCAAAAGTCATCCTCTTATCAATAAAGCATTCTAAAATCTGTACATAGGACTTAGAAATTATTTGCAATACATTGTCATAATTTTTCACCACAGATGCCTGTGACCTCAGCTCTCTTCTGTTAGTTATACACGAATGGTAAGAATAGTGACCCAGAGACCCATGAACACTAGTTTAGAGTTACAACCACACAAATGCACACAAAGTCCTGGTTCTTCCCCCACCTCCCTGCTCTGCTGTTAGTGGCATGAAGAAGACTGGACTAAACATTTAAGAGGACTGATGTTTGGCGTAGTTCTAGTTTTGTTTGTCCCGATGATCTTTGTCTTCAAGCCTTATCCTTCAAGGCTTGCCTTTACCCCAGTGCACATTGCTCGGCTCTTCTGCCCGTGATGTTCGGTGGTCCCCAGCCTAATAATCCTCCTTAATGAGACCAAACTCCCATGACCCTTGTGAAAAGGGGCTGGGCAAGGCCCACATCCCCCCCCTTACACATTTCTGAATTAAACCCTACATCGTCTCTGAAGATTTTTTTCTTCTGGTTGCTACTATAAAATCTCAGCACACTGTGGTTTCTCCCTATGGGAACAAGTACACTCTTGATGCATGGTGGTCCCACAGCCCACCAGATGAGCGTTATGTGAATTCACATCCCAGTGCCTTGGGAGCAGGAGGTCTGCTAGGAAGGTGTGGTTCCCCAGAATCTGGGTGCAAAGGGCACTTGTGATTTGCTCCTTCATGGTTTTACTGTAGCACTGGGCCCCTGAGGGTGGGGATCCAGATCTTGTGGTCCTCAAGCCTTGTTAACCCTGACGGCGTTCACTTGCGCAGCTCTCTTTGGAAATATCCACGGCCATGAGCAATTCCCACTGGATAATTGGGGCTCATCCTACCTCTCCCTCACTCTCACTCGCTGAAAAGGAAGCTTTTCAGATTGCAAATGAGAAACATGAATCTACTCATTCTAATTTATTTTTAAGAAAATGTAAAACCTTCCTCATGCTTTAGTATTTAAATTCATATTTACTCTGACAAATTCCTTGCAACAGCAGAAGAGTAGAAGTTGACAACTGACCCAAGCTATTTTGGTATTTCCAACCATCAGGTTCTTAATGGAAGATGCCATCTGGCCCTGGTAGTTAAGGCTGAGTGAAGGGCACAGGGGCCTTTCCTATCTCCTTGCTCCCCAGGTACCTTGTAGATGAAGGAGTCTCGGACCAAATCCTGCAGCACACACAGATCTTTGTCAGGGAGCAGGCACAAAGACGCACATCCCAGTCTGTAAACGTGATGAGTGTCCCTTTGCCGTCCTGTCAGGCATTCTACTCATCACCTCTTGCGAAACATTCACTCAAGAAATGTCCGTATCATTCTAGCAGTAGCATTCAGCAGACCTTTGAGTCCCACCAGATGTTAGGTCCCTCCACTCGCAGCTCTCAGAACTGGCAAGTATTGCTGGAGTCTTTTTCCTTCTCCGTAACACCATGCAGAGACCAGAATTTTCTAGCCAGTTCACCTTTCTTGAACTCTGCTTATTTAACCACTGAAACACCATATCTACCCCCATTCTTCTGATTACACACCCTCCAGTGTGACCAGCAATAAAGACAGTTGAAGGATCTACAGTGGCCATTTGCAGAATATGAGTTTTTGACGTTTCTTTCACATATTAAACACATCTGAAGTGCGTCATTGATCAGAGTGCCTCAGATGCTGACTAATCACCCCAGGATGCAGACTAACACTGACACACTCATACATCACGCCATTTATGGTAATGAGTATTAAAGTGAATTACAGACAACGTAACACCAGACATCACTGTGTCACACAAATGCGATTGAGACCCGCAGATCTGACGAAGGAACCAGCACGATTCCTGGGATGTTCTTAGGAGGTTTGTAGCTCAACTGAACACAGGTCAGTGTCGTATGAAACAAGCATGGTAGGCTAGCTGTTCACCCTACACATCCCCTCTGGCCTTCATCTCATCGCCCACCCCACCGAGACACACACACTCACATTCCCTACATTTTGGGTCTGGTTGGAGCTGCTAGACCTGACCTCTCCTTAGCAAAACCTACCAAGTCAAGTCTGACTCTTAAGCCCCCTCCAGTAGCTAATTCTCAGAGTCCACCAGACAAGACCAGAAGCAGGGTGTTCTAGCTAATGCAAGTTTCTGACCGTCACAGCTCCGAATGCATAGTTTGGAGCCGTGTTTGCGAGCGGGTTTCTGTTTGTGCACCCACATCGAGGGTCACTTGCAGCCCTGGTCACACTATGCTTATCTCCGTAAATGATCCGTCCATGATTGGAGACTTCCAGGGAGAGCTCTGCTCCTGATTATGATGGCACGTGTCAGTAGTAGTTGACATTAATACAGTACCTTGTTGTTCTCTCCAGCCGGCTGCCTCCCCTTCACACTTAAAAGTGGGAGCAAAGGACCCGCTTTGCTGACACCGAGAAGCAGGACAGACACGTGGGAGCAGATGAGCAATGACCCAGCAGAAGGCAGCCTGGACTCCTGCAGTGCCACAGGTACCAAGGAGTCCTGCTACCCCCACCTCCCCAGAGACTATTCTTGCCCTTCCCTGACGTTCTCTCTTTGTTCTGAGTGGGGGCCTTGTGGACAAAGTGGTCAAGAAAACCATCCGTGGTTGGAAAGATTTGGGGATTCTCATATGAGAATAGTGTCTAGGAATAGTGAAGCGGCCTTTCATGAGTTTTCTAAAATACCCGTATGACATTTTTTCTTTTATTTATTTTTTCTATTTTCGAGGATTTAGTTGACATATATACTTGCTTTTTATCTCTTATTTTTTGAAGTTAGGCCAGACACCTTCTTGATTAATATCACTGGCAAATTAGTAATTTAATCCAGTCATGTGCTGCATAACAACGTTTCGGTCAATGACGGACAGCATATACAACGGTTGTCCCGTAAGATTAGTAACATGCAGCCTAGGTGTGTAGTAGGCTGTACCATCTAGGTTTGTGTAAGTACGCTCTGTGATGTTCACACAGTGAGATTACCTAACAACGCATTTCTCAGAACGTATCCCCGTCAAGTGATGCATGACTGTATTACAGTGAAGAATAACGTTCTTAACCACTATCAAGCAAGGGCATTTTCAACACAAAAATAATTTACATTACTTTTATCTGATGGTTTTTATGGCTAAACAAAATATCTAGCAATAAGTTCCTGATTTATTTGAAATTTTTCATGAAATGGAACTATTCGAACCTTGGAAGCAAAGTTCTCAAAATACAAAACAAATGTGCTTCTCTCTATTTCTAATGTAGAGAAGGTGGCGACCGTCTTTAAAAATGGTCAATTTGGATGGTTAGGCATGTTTATAATAGGAAAACACTTATAACTTCTTAGCTGCCTATTTTTGTATATTCATAAAAACCAAAAGGACTTTGCACAGGGCCAATGGAGGACTCCATTCAGTTGAGAGTGCTGCTCCAGTGGCGATGTTCATTCTTCCTTCTATTAGGATTATTTAGCTCCTGCTATGCACAGGTTCAATTCTTGGTCCGGAATTCAGTTAGGACTAAGATATAGTCCCTGTTTCCATGGGCTCACATTCTAGTTGGAGAACAGAATGTAAGTAAGCAAACGGATGCTATAGTGTCAGAGAGTGAAGAAAATCAAGCAGGTGGGGGGTGAGAGTGATGAATGCAGGGGACCTACTGGAGTTAGAGCAGTTGTAGAGGTCTCAGAGAGGACAACATGTGAGCAAAAATGCACGTGCTCTCACATGAGGATCTGGGAAAGGGTGCTCCTGGCAGACGTGAGCACCGAGGCAAGTCTGAGTTGACATGTTCAAGGCAGAGCACAAAAGGCCAAGCAGCCAAAGCACAGTGAGCAGGGAGCGTGGGGGAGAGGAGGTCACAGGTGTGGAAAGGAGCAAGACCACATGGTCCTGGGAGGCCACAGGTTATGGTCTTCAAGTGTTGGCAAAGCATTAGAAAATTGGAAGCAGAAGAGTGATATGTAATTTTAAAAGGCTACTGGGGCTTGTGTGAAGCACACCAGGAGAGCAAGAAGGGAAGCAGAGATTCAAAGAAGAAAGGACAAAGGCCGTGGCCTGGGAAAGGGTAGCAGCACTAGAATGGGGGAAGTGGTGTCAGGGACCCATTCTGAAGACATGATTGATGCATCTTGTTAAGAGATTGCAGGGGAAATACAAGGAAAGAGAGAAAAGGAATACTTCTAGTTCATTGTTCTGGTTTGTTTTGGTTTTTTGTCCTGGGCGCATTTGTTATGAGGGGGAAAAGGACGGAAGATGCAGGTTTGTGGAGTGGGAGAAACTGAGAATTGTGTTTTGGACATGTTGAGATTGAGAAGCCTTTTAGATATCCAAAAGACGTGGAGTAGACAGTGAAATGTATGATTATGGTGCCGAGGGGACTGATAGGGGCTGAAGATGCATTTGGGAGTCACAAGATGTATGGTATTTGAAATCACTGTACTAGGTGAGGTCTCCTTGAGAGAGCAATGTTGATAAACAGCTGAGAGATGAGCCCAGAGCATTAAGTCTATAGAGTTCAGCAAATGGAGATGCCACCAACAGAGGCTGAGAGGAAGGAGGGAGACCAGGTTTATGGCGGCCTGGAAACCAAGAGTAGGAAGCATTTCAAGGAGAAAGTGAGCAACTGTGACAAATGCATCAGGGAATTGATGATAGGACTTGGCAATGTGGATTCCATGCGGACTTGACAGGAACTCTTCAGTGCAGGGGCAGGAGGAGAGCCTGACAGGAGAGGTTCCAGGGCAGGATGGGAGGAGAAGGAGGGGAGGCAGCAAGTGCAGAGAACTCTTCCAATGAATTATGTTTTTAAGAACAAAGAAGTGGGATGATAGCTGGCAGGGGAGGTGTGGGTCAACAGAGTTTGTTTTGTTGTTTGTTTTTTAATATGGGGCAGGGCAGATTGGCTGAACCCAACCAGCAGCAAATGGTGATCATCTTACAGCCAGGCGGAGATTTTCTCTTATCTGTAGGAGGATCAAGAGCAAAATCAGTAGCTTTCTTTGCAGACTCCATCACAGGGAGAAGGCTACTAGTCCCTCCAGTCAAGAGACTTTAAGGAAAAAAGACACCAGGAAGCTACAGACACATTCACACAGACACACACACACGAAAAATTAATCCCAATGTCAGATTCAATTCCAGTGTGGAAACCAATAAAATTGTCCTTACCTTACTGGGTAGCCACTTGCCCTATGTGGCTATTGTAATTTAAGTTCATTAAAATTCAATGAAATTAAAACTTCAGCTTCTCAATGACACCGCCACATTTCAAGTGCTCAGCAGGCATGTGTGGTGAGTGCTTACTTTGGGAAGAGCACAGAAGTGGATTATTTCCACCATCACATTCTATTGGGTGGTGCTGCTCTGAATTCCAAGGGACAGGGTATTTGGGAAGAAAGATTAGTACGAAAGAAGAGACGATGTGTGTTGGAGAAGGGAAGAAAGTAAACTGACAAGAGATTTGAATAAAATCCTGAATAATATGTAAGAGAAACGTGGTGAAAGCAAGACCACACATTGGAAGAGTTAGGAAACACTAAATCATAGGTTGCCCGTGAGAACCGAAGAGGTGAACACCAGATCGACAGCCGCTAACCACAATTTAATGTGAGAGGAAAAAATTGAACACAGAGAACAGTAAAAATACAATAAAGACAGCTCTAACAATTATTTATCAAAATTTTATTTGTACTTCAATTCTTTGCAGCCCAGAACAGGATTCCCTTGAAATGGAGACTGTTTAGCAATTTAGAGAGGAACTTTCTATTCCCCATCCACAGCATCGTTGAACTGCAGGCTTATTAGCACCTTCAGCTGTGACATCTGAGGCTTAGAGAAGCTAGTTTCCTACAAGATGGAAGGCCATGTGGGAGGAGGACCTTTGCGTCCTGGTTCAGTGCGCTTTCTGGGAACTGCGGGAGCAGAGGCCTTGACTAGAGTCTGAGCACCCCGAGACTTGGTTCCTGGCAGAAAGGATGGGTCTTTGCCAGTTCCACTTGGGAGCAGGACCAGGGCAGGGCTGGGGGAGCTGCTTCGGCACCCTGGAGCAACTTGGCTTATGGTCCAGGGACCAAAACATGGTGTTCAATCATGGTTACTATTAGCAACATTCTAGCTACTACATTCAGGGTCAAATAGAATTTTCTGGGCTTCCCCCAAGAATTCCCATAATTTTAAGACTACTGTTTCCACGGGGAAATATTTTATGTGTTTTAAACAACTGACTTGAAACAAACTGTTGGATCACAACTTTTGTATGCTAACGTCCCTAGATAGGATTACAGGGCTAACATTTTTCAAAGACTTCACTAAATTCTAAATTACTTACTCTGATAGGGATAGCACTGGGATAAAGGCTAAGAAGAGTGTTTCATCTTTTAAAAACTCTTTTGAGAAATCTGCTTTTCCTTGAATAAAACCATGTAAAACTGTTATTCACAAGTTTTTTTCTCCCTAAAGTCTAGATGGCAAATAGGATTTTAACATCTCCTAATACTGGTTCCCAAAGAATCCTTTTATCAGGTAATGAGAATTAGTTACCCTCCAAGGTTTCCCTTTTTTTCTTGGCTGCCAGGAAGCTGCTAGCAAAATCTATTGATTTAATCATAGTCTTTGAAGTTTTAAAGGGGAGGAGGTGCTAACGCTGAGACCAAAGAGAATTATTAGGATAGGGGAAAGGGACAGTTACTTTGATTCTGGTTTAATCCCTATCTTTAGCTGAGTAGGATCAGAGACTGGACTTTACCAATTACCCTAGATAATATCAGACTGCTACCTTAAGTATCTATCAGAACACTAATTTATTGACTTATAATGGCAATAATCTCTTAACCAGTAACCAGAACGTTCCTGCCCATGATCCATGGAAACCTCTTTCCTGATTTTGAGATATCTAGGAAGTTGAAACAGTAATCAAAAGTTTTTTAGGCAACGTAGAATTAAGGCAAAGGGAAGTAAATATCTTGAAGTATGCTTCATCCAGACCACAGTAATATCACTTAAATACTCTTGTTGCCCAGTTGAGAATGTTTTTCTGGTGACAAGGATGCTTTTGTCTCTCAAACTTTATCTTTTCCCCCCTATACAGAGCCAGGCACTATTAAAGTGTGCTATTCTGAAAGCAGCTACACCACATCAGCCCTCCTTCTGCATTTTCCTGGATGTGTTTCCATGACCCATGTCATTAGAGTTCTGTACCAGGAGGATGGTTGCCCCACTCAGAGGACAAACATTTCCTTTACTTCCAAGTTCTTGGAGGAGCGTGGCCCTCTCCACTCTTCCTTCTCTCTTGTTATTCCTCTGTTATTGTAAGCGACCACAGTTCTTTTTTGAAGGAGAGGGCAATTTCCATTTTTAGTAAAAATACGTAAAATTTGCAATATTTAAATGAAGACTTCATCATTAGCAAATGATTCCTTTAGTTATTATCTTAGTGCACAGGTGATTGCCATATTTTTAAAGTTATGGCATCTTTTTAAAAAAATATACTCCATATTTTGCCTTTCCTCAAAATTATGTATTACCTAAATTATAATAGCTATCTTATATATCAAAATAATTACAACCAGGGCCTGCCCCGTGGCTTAGCGGTTAAGCGCTTGCGCTCTGCTACTGGTGGCCCAGGTTCGGATCCCAGGCGTGCCCCGACGCACCGCTTCTCTGGCCATGCTGAGGCCGCGTCCCACATACAGCAACTAGAAGGATGTGCAACTACGACATGAAACTATCTACTGGGGCTTTGGGGAAAAAAAAAAAGGAGGAGGATTGGCAATAGATGTTAGCTCAGAGCCAGTCTTCCTCAGCAAAAAGAGGAGGATTAGCACAGATGTTAGCTCAGGGCTGATCTTCCTCACAAAAAAATAAATAAATAAATAAAATAATTACAACCAAAAGCTCTATATGAGTCATTTTCCAGCTGAAGGTCTACTTATTGTCATTTATATTTTGACGTAACACAATTATGTTACATCAAATTATTTGAACAACCCCTTGAATTCATAGAATTTGTCTTACCACCCCTAGAAGTATTTTTTGGAGATCTCTTTTGCATTTGGCACCATGCTAGGTGCTATGGGGAACATAATGGACTCTAAAACAATATCTTTAATTTAAAAGGTTTACCAGAATTCCTTAGTCCTGTCCCTGTGGGTACCATCTGGGTAGTGACGGGCAGCTCGAGCACTGTGCAGTGGTCAGAGGACCACACTGTCACAGCTGCAGTGCAGGGTGCTGGTGATGCTGAGAATCACCTGCTGTGGGATCAGGGCTTGCCCTTTGAGGTGTGGTACACGAGGACAACTGGGTCTGCAGTGGAAAGGGATGAATGCACACAATAAAAGGAGAAGACTGAAAGGGTAGAGACAGAAACGGGTTGACCTGGAGAAAGAAACCATGGATGTACACCATAGTTGTGTATTTGGCTTTGGACTTCCATCAACTGATGATGAAATTAATTTGTTATATTTCTTTATAGTATGCCATTTTGTTTTCCTTGACCAAAAGCATGAGATGATCAAGTACATACCAGGAAAGATGTTTTTGTTTATCCGTTTAGTTTTACATCTCTTTCTGTGTTTATTTTAGTCTTACTCTTCCCACGTAGATCAACAAAAATGGATATTTCCTGTTCAGTGACATCTGTTCACAAAACCTAATCAACAGGTTGATTGCTGTTGATTTCATTGATTTCTTTCTCCCTCTTTAACGGCCAACACATAGGTGGATTTGCAATTGTGATGGTAAGGATAGCAATGCCTCTGAGGGGGTTTAGTGGAGACAAATAGGATAATGCATGTAAACTCTGTGTGAACTCTTCTTGGAAAGGACCCTATACAAAGAAAGCCAAGGTTGCAGGGAAGTTTCCATCCCTATTGTTCCTGCTGCCAGCTTTCCTTGAGGTTATCTTACAGCACACACCCTCCCTTATTGAGTTGGGCAATGGTGGTGTTGGTTGGTTTATAATTTAAGGAGGTGTCCCTGTGTTCTTCCTCCCTTTCTTTCCTGATCTCCCTTTCTTTGAAGGAGCACAAGTGGGTCGCTCCAAAGCTGTTGCATTGTGTGCTTCTGTTCATCTGGCAGTGGGTGTTGTTCAAGGACCACAGTTAACAACACCCACAGTGTCTGCTGGCCCAGAGCCTGTGAACTTGAGCCTGTTCCCAAATACATACAGAATTTCTCTGTCAGGGACAACATATTGTTGTGTGTGACAGTGCTGCAGTTGAGTTTACTCCCTCCTTGGTGAGCATGTGTGAATATGATGGTGCGTGTAAAAGAAAATGCTAAAAGCTGTGTTTTCCATGACTTGACTACTCATGCAGCTCATTATTCCATCCGTTCTTCTTGGTGATCTGATTTTGTGACTTGAGAAGTTGCATTCTTACAGCTGTGGGACGAGCCACCAACAGTCTTTAGAGAATCTCAAGGGACTTGAAAACAAGGAGAGATGGGCTGGCTGGGCCCTGGTTGGCTTCTCAGCCTCTACGTCATCCCATAGCCATCCGTGAGGGCCAGGGAAGGGGGGCACCAGAAGGAGTGACGGGGACAGCTGCTGGGAAGGAGGGATGGTAGGAGGCACTGAAGACGCAAGATGGAGACAGGGAGATGGAAGGTCTCATGGAAGGTCAGGGCACATTTTATTGCTTTTGGCCTAAGACCAAGATTTACAGAGCAAAGAGCAAGGTACAGCATGATCCTTGGAGTAATTCAGCAAATTGAACAGAGTTTCTGAGCTTTAAATGTGTAATGTTTCTTATTTGTGTCCTCAAAAGATAGCATCAGATCAATCTCCATGTTCCTTTGACTTCATGTCTACAATAACTTTTGAACAGACTTTTGAAAGCTTGAGCTGATATATGGTCTCCTCTATGCGTTGTCTTTCCTTGGAACTTATGAAGGGGGGAAAGTTAATTAACGACAAGTATGAATGACAAAAGGCAACCCAGTTGTGTCTTATCTTTGTGTTCTTTGTGTGGCTTTACCCACAAAACCCTGTTAGGGCTCACAAACCTGGTGAAATGACACTTGAGATTTTCTCCCGCTCCCTATACCCGTACGAGGCTAAAGCAGCAATTGCGTCAGCCCCACATTCCAACCTTTGCGATGGCCCTTCTTCAAAAAGGAACACGGCCACTGTTTGATCCCCACACTGGGTGTAAGACAATGTGACTGCAAAGATTGGGTTACACTATTAGACTTTGGGAGGGGTTACAGTTTTGTCGGGTTAGACATAATTTTTTGCAAGGTTGCAAACAACCCAAGAACCTGGCCTTTGCAACACAACAAACTTCCCTTCTCCAAAGTGAGTTGTTTTTTGAGTAAGTGGAATATGTGCACTTTACCACCTAATTTTCCTTAAGACATATTTCAGGTTGCACAGGTAAGTTGAAGAGCAGTGAGCTTGCAAACGCATCTTGGTTACCAAAGATCACGCCGTGGGTTATCATCAATCTGTTTATTTCAGTATTGACCTTTCCCAGAGGAAGTCCTGCTTCTGAGAGTGATTGTCTTGTGGAGTAAGACTATCAGAGCCCTTATGTTCATTTGGTTCTAGTGCAGATTAGATAATGAGAGAGGGCATTACTGTAATGAGCCGCGGGAACGGGAAGGCTCACTCCTCCGATGACGTGGAAACTCCAGCTATCTCTCGCGGGAAAGGCTGGCTGCCAGCTCTGGTTACTCAGTGCCTAACTGACGGGCGCCTTTCTCTTGTTCTGCTTCCAGCGCCTCTGGATTTTGTAATGCTTGTCACTTAGCACATTCATAAATGTGCCACATGCTGTCACTCTCCCACGGCAAGTTACTTGATCTTAACAGTCCACTTCTTCACACTCAAATAGGTTTCTGAAATGTTACTGAAAATTTCCCTCTTCTTTGCGGCGCTTGTATGTACATGTGTCCCCAGAAGGGCAGCATTGTCGCATTTAGTGTGTGGTGGCTAGTTGTCCAGGTCGTGGAGGGACGTTGTCAGGCCACGGCCAGAGATTAGGACCAAGCCCTTAGGGTCGGCTGTGAGGTCTTCACTCAGGCAAAAGGCCCGTTTGACCTCAGCACCCAGGGCACATGGTCTGGCTTCATAATAACTTAAAAGTGGTCCCTGTCAGAAGGAAATAGAGAAAAGGCAGGGTGGTGTTAGAAAATTACGTTTAAAAAAATGTACCCATTCTCTGCTTTGCGTGGTTTTCCTTGCACTTTATTGCACACACAGTTCATCCTTAATCAGACTCTCTGTCACAGGGCGTGTTCCGAATTTACCTAACCCTGGCCATGACACTGACCCTGAGGTAGCTCCACTCATCAGGGGCTCAAACATTGTTTGCCACTTGGAGGAAAGTTTGAATATACTCTAACATAGCTGATCCGCCCTGCCTCCCTCCTAGCCTCATCCTCCTGCCCTTCCCTCCTGCCCACCAGGGCTGCAGTGCTTAGTCCAGACTCACAGTTTCCCCAGCACAACATCTTCTTTACAGCACGTGATGGTCCCTCCACCTGTAGAATTTCTCTTCCCTTAGTTTCTCTAGCAGTCATTCTTCAAGACTCATCTCAAGTCTATGAGGTCTTCCCTAACCCCTCAGTCCAAGTATACATACATGTGCACACCCATGTGCAAACAAACACATGTGCACACACACACACACACACAGGAAGAGTAGATCAACCTCCCTTCCTGACACCAACATATCTTGTTCTTACATCTCTTGGTATTCTGCATCTATTTATGTCTCCCTCCTCTCCAGACTGTGACTTTACTGAAGGCAAAACCATATTATTTACTTCTATATCCTCAGCATGTAGCACAGTGTCGAAACATGTTAGAATTTCAACAAAATGGTTTTTGTGGAATCAAAGAAAATGTCCAAGCTTGAATAGGTGCAGACTGCCCCATGGCTAGCACATACAGAACTCTCCTGAAAAAATACAGAGAAGAGTGACAGTGACCCATTGTGTTACTGGTTTGTTGGTTCTACATAATCTAAGGACAAAGGAAACACATCTGTGGAAGGCACAGTGCCACCCAAGACCAAGTTGGATGGTTAGCGTCAGTGGTGCCTAGACAGGTGGCTCTCCCAAAAGCTTTCCTCTTTTCCTAAGAATTCACTCCAGACATCTGAAGTCTACGCCTTTGTTTAAACAAAATGTCACTCCTTCTGTCTATCTGTAGAATAGTGGGATGCTTTATAACTGAACTGTTTATTCTATATATGCAAGGCATTTAGCTGAGTTACTATGACCTACGAACCACAAAAGAATTTGATATTACACATAGGACCTCTGTCTCTGCCCTCCTATTTATAATACTGACAGAATGCAGGTAGCAGCCCTAATAGGTTGAATATCCTACAATTTCCCAACCAGTGCTGTCAACCAAGTTGCATCGTTAAACACTTCAAATGTCTCCCATTCTCTACCTACAAAATCATCAGCATGATAGCTTCATCCTCTATCTAAGAGAAAAAAAATCCTATAAATATTAACCAGTAACTTTTTCCTTGGAGGTCCTCCAAGGTGTACAAGAAGCCTGGTAAGTTGCATAATTTAAGTGTTGTTTTGAAATGAAAGATGAGCTGATGATGAAACTCTTCCTGTGATGGTACACCTGGTAACTGCTCCCACCACTGGCACTGGAAGATGGGATTTCATTCCAAGCATCATCCTTATAAAACGAGGTATAAAACGTCATAGGATGTACCTTGTAAACTGCAGCAAAAGTTAATTTAAATTCCAATCTGACTAATTCTCTCCAATCCCCAATCTACACAATATACTGGGTGATAAATGGCATTTTAATTTCTTCCCTCCAAATTCTCTTATATTCTGTATAATGTTATTGGCAAAAGGTAAAGGAAAGGACATGTTGTGTATGTACTAATGTCAGGAGCCTCTAAGTGATGTGATATTTAAAAAATAGAAAAACAGCTTTATTGAGGTATAATTCACCCATTTGAAGCATACAATTTGACGGTTTTCGGCATATAGATAGATATATGCAACCATCACCACAGTCAGTTTTAGAACATTTTTATTACATCAAAAAGAAACCTCATGGCTGTTAGTTATTATTCCCTACCCCCTCACCCCATCTCCCTCCCACATCCCTAAGCATTACTTATCTACTTGCTGTCTTTATAGATTTTCCTATTCTGAAATTTCATATGAGTGGGATCATGTGATATGCTGTCTTTTGTGTCTAGATTCTTTCACTCATCATAATGGTTTCAAGGTTTATCCCTGTTGTAGCATGTGTCAGTACTTCATTCCTTTTCATAGGTGAATAATATTCTATTTTATGGATGTACTACATTTTATCTATTCATTCATCAATTGATGGACATTTGGGTTATTTATACTTTTTGCTGTTGTGAATAATGCTATTATAAACATTTGTGTACCAGTTTTTGGTTTCATTGATTTTCTCTGTTGTTTTTCTGTTCTCTGTTTCATTAATTTCCACTATAATTTTTATAATTTCTTTCCTTCTGCTTGCTCTAGGTTTAGTTTTCTCTTCTTTTTCCAATGTCTTAAGGTGGAAGGTTAAGTTACTGATTTGAGGTCTTTCTGTGTTGTTAATATAGGCATTTAAAGCTATAATATCCCTCGACATATTGCTTTAGCTGCATCCCATAAGTTTTGGTATGTTGTGTCTTTGTTTTCATTCATCTTGAAGTATTTTCTGATTTCCTTTTTATTTCTTCTTTGACCCATTGGTTGTTTAAGTGTGTGTTGCTTAATTTTCACCTATTTGTGAGCTTTCCAAATTTCTTCATGTTATTGATTTCTAATTTCATTCCATTGTGGCTGGAGAAAATACTTTCTATTATTTTTATCCTTTTGAATTTATTGAGGTTGTTTTATGGCCTAGCATATGGTCTATTCTGGAGAATGTTCCATGTGCTCTTGAGAAGAATGTGTATTCTGCTGCTGTTAGGTGGAGTGTTCTATAGATATCAGTTAGATCTAATTGGTTTATAGTGTTTTTCAAGTCTTCTGTATCCTTGCTGATCTTCTAACTCATTATTCTATCTATTATTGAAATTGGGGTATGGAAGTCTCTACCTATTATTGTCAAACTGTCCATTTCTCTCTTCAATTCTGTCAGCTTTTGCTTCATGTATTTTGGGGCTCTGTTGTTAGGTGCATATATCTTTGTAAATTGTTATGTCTTCCTGATGAATCCATCTTTTTATCATTATAAAATGTCCCTCTTTATCTCTAGTAATATTTTTTGTGTGTTAAAGTCTATTTCGTCTGATATTAGTTTGGTCACTCCGGCTTTCTTGTGGTTGTTATTTGCCTGACATATCTTCTTCACTCTTTTACCTTAAAACTATTTGTATCTTTGAATATAAGGTGTGTCTTCTGTAGACAACAAACAGTTGGATCATGTTTTTTTATCCAGTCTGACAATCTCTGCCATTTGATTGGATTGTTTAATCCATTGACATTTAATGTTACTATAATATAGTTGGATTTATGTCTGCCATTTTACTTTTTTGTTTTCTATATATCTCATGCCTCTTTTGTTCTGATATTTTTCTTTTACTGCTTTATTTGACATTGAGCGAATATTTTCTAATGTAACATTTTAATTTCATTAATGATTTTTTTCACTCTATTTTTTTGTCTGATTTTGAACCCCTTGCTCTTTCTACTATGTCAGGCCACTTCTCACATTTATGGTTACAAGTAGTATTCTCTCTATATGGTCTCAGTCCAGGTTGCCTCACTTCTCCTTAGGTAGTAGTACTTATTAGGGTTATTTATCCCAGTTTTCATTTTTCATAACACTATGAAAAGGACTAGAATTTAAGACTTAACATGAGAGTTTCTGCAGAGACAGGGGAGATTACTAACTAGAGGCAAGGAGTCCCTTGCTTTTCCTGTGGCTGCTTAACTAAAGGTGCCTTGAGCAACTAGTGTTATTATTGAATAATCTCCCTGGTATTTAGGGGAGGCATTCATGATACTTTAAGTTAGGTACTAAGGAAATGTGGGATTTTTTTTTTAAATAATAGGAAGTTGGGAAGTTGAAGGGAAAGGAGGAATTCATTTCATGAGATTAATTTTATAAAGCCAAGCCTAAGGAATAAAATAATTTTCTAAGATCCTTATTCTAAGTGGTTGATAGGAACCAACGCTCACTACTCTCAGCAGGAATGGTGACTAAATAAGACTGGGTTGTTTTCTTTTTATCTTTTCCTCTGTAGTCACAATTAATTCTTTTTTTTTTTTTTTTAGTGAGGAAGATTGGCCCTGAGCTAAAACCCGTGGCCAATCCTCCTCTTTTTGCTTGAGGAAGATTGTCCCTGAGCTAACAGCTGTGCCAGTCTCCTCTATTTTGCATGTGGGACACCACCACAGCATAGCTTGATGAGCAGTGTGTAGGTCCCTGCCCATGATCTGAACCCACAAACTCCAGGCCACCAAAGCAGAGCATGTGAACTCAACCACTATGCCACCACGCTGACCTAATTCTTTTTTTATTGTGGTAAAATATACATAACATAAAATTTACCATTGTAACCATTCTGAATAATATTCTATTGTATGTATATACCACAATTTATTTATCCATTGATCCATCTGCAGACAGTTGAGTTGCTTCCACATTTTGGCTACCATGAATAATGCTGCTATGAACACTGGTATACAAATAACTGTTTGAGTCCCGGCTTTGACTTCTTACGGGGATAATTGTTTAAAGTTTTGAGAAGTTGCCATGTCATTTTCCATAATGGCTGCATCATTTTACATTTCCACCAGCAGTGAACAAAGGTTCCAATTTCTCCACATCCTTGTTAACGTTTGTTATTTTCTGTTTTTTTATTTTTGTTTTTGTTTTGATAATAGCCACCCTAATGGGTTTGAAGTGGTCCCTTTATATTTCTGAATTACTTTTCAGTTGTTACTCTAGGGCTTACTATATACATCTCAACTTATCAGAAGCAGCTTCAAATTTATACTAGCTTAATTCCAGTGATATATAGATATGTTACTCTTCTATATCTCTATTCCTTTCCCTCCTTTTAATGGTACTATTGTTATACATATTACATCTATTGTATTACAAACCCTACAAGACATTGTTATAATTATTACTTTACCATCTGCCATCATTTCCTTAGCAATTACAGCTTTGCCCCCACCCACTTCCTTTGTGCTGTTATTGGAAAATATATTACAGTTCTATTACGTTTCTATATGTTATAGGCCCAACAATACAGTATGTACCTATTATTTTATACAATTGCTTTTTAACTGAATTAATAAAAGAGAAAAAATATGCATTTATAGTGTCTTTTATAATTACATTACTTTTACTGGTGGTGTTTGCTCATGTGGATTAGAATTACAGTCTTTAGCCTGAAGAACTTCCTTTAGTATTTCTTGTAAAGTGGGTATGCTAGCAACAAATTATCTGTTTTTACTTTAGAGAAAGTCTTTATTTCCCCTTTATTTTTGAAGTTTACCTTTGCTGGATATGGAATTCTTTGTCCACAGTTTTTCTTTGAGCACTTTGAATATGTTATTCCACTGCCTTCTGGCCTCCATTGTTTCTGCCGAGAAGTCAGCTGTTAACTTATTGGGATCCCCTTATATGTGCATTGTTTTTCTCTTGCAGCTTTCAAGATTTTATGTTTGCGTCTGACATTCAGCATTTTTACTATGATGTGTCTGTTTGTGAGTCTCTTTGAGTTTATCAAATTTGGAGTTCATTGAGCTTCCTAGGTGTATATGTTATTTGTTGTTATTATTCAATAAATTGAGGAATTATTTATTTCAACATTTTTTCTTCTTTTTTCTCTCTCTCCTTCCATTATCCATTATATGTATGTGGGTATGCTTAATGGTATCCCACTGTTCTATGAGGCTCTGTTCATTTTTCTTTATTCTTTTTTTCTCTCTGTTCTTCAGTCTGCATAATCACTATCAAGCTATCTTCAAGTTTGCTAATTCTTTCTCCTGCCAGTTCATATCTACTGTTGAGCCACTCTAGTCAAATTTTTATTATATTTTTCAACTGCATAATTTCCACCTGGTTCTTTTTCATAATTTCTCTCTCTTTATTGGTATTCTCTATATGATGCAACATTGTCATCATACGTTCCTTTACTTCTTTAATCATGGTTTCCTTTAGTTCTGTGAACATATTTATAGTGCTACTTTGAAATCTCCTGTTAAATCTGACATCTGGTCATTCTCACAGGCAGTTTCTGTTGCCTGATTATATTTTGGTTTCTCTCCTCCCCCTTAGCATATGGGTCATACTTTCCTGTTTCTTTACATGCCTTAAAATTTTTTGTTGGAAATTGGACATTTCGGATAATCTATTGTAGAAATCTTGGATACTGATCTTTCCTCCACCCAGGGCTTATTATTGTATTTGCTTGTTTATTTGTTGTTACTGGCTGGATTATTTTAGTGAAGCCTATTCTCTGTGTGTGTGTGTGTTTCTCTCACACACACATAGTGTAAGCCTCTGATCTTGCTCCTCAGGGAGGCACAGCTTCAGGTGTGCCCACAGTCATCCTGGGGTGACAGTGGTACTGATGGGGCTCTCTTCCTGCTTTCCTTGACTATACACAGCTGCTAAACTCCACTAATCACCTTGCTGGCTGATTGTGCAATTGTTTTCAACAATGCCCTGGGGTAGCAATTGATTTACAAATGAATCCCATGAAATTCTGGCTCCTTTGAAGGAAATGCTTCTGAGGTCATGTTTGATATTCTGACCCTAGGAGGGCTCTTGCCAGCTATCTTATTCCATGGTTCTCTCCTACGAGCTAGCTGGCCTACAGTCTAGGCTGTATCTTCATTGAAATCACAAATCTCCTCCCCGTTCCCTTTCCCCACAATGGCCACTGTTCTTGAGATTGCCCTTGAGCTTAAACTTCTCCAGGCTCTGCTCCAAATGAGGTCAGTTCCCTTGGGAAGAGATAGGAGCTATCTGTTTTACAGCCTGCTACTCTCCCCAGGCAAAATCTCTGAACCAGGACTCTGGGGCTGGGGGTGGGGACAGTGGCAAACTTCTCTCTGAGTGTCACCTCTGTTCTAGGACCTGAGCACTTGTGGGAGAGGAGGGGCAGGCAGCAGTCTGGGGTTCTCTTTGCTTGCCTCTCCTGGTGTAGAAACACTACCTCACAGCTGAAGGAGGGGTGACTGGGGACCAGTATTCTCAGCATGCCATGTCCAAGGTAGAGCTTCCATTCTATGAGTGGAGCCCCACCTCACCACTGCACTCACCTGAGACACAGACAACGGGGGACAGGATAAGAAACATTGATGTTTGCTCTTCCAGGGGAGAAAGCCCTGTGACTGGGTGCTGGGGGAGAGGGAGCTCTGTGTTCTTGGCTACAGCCCTCTGGTGTGGAGTCTCCATCTCGCTGAGCTGGGAGGAGAGAGTGAAGATGCTATCTCAGTTCAAATACTGCAAACTATCACCATTCTTAATAACTTTCCATAGACTTTCTTGAATAGATGTTTCTTCATATGCTGTGTGCCCTTAAGACCGTTTTCAGAGGCTTTAAGTGTTTGGGATTTTTTAAATAGCTTTCACTAGTTTCACTGGGGAAGGAGCCCACAGAGCTTCTCACATCGCAGTGCTGGGAGTCGGTCTCTAAATGACGCACTTGTTGGATTATGCACATTGTTTGTCTTAGGGGAAAAACCCTCATTTGTGTCTCTATATGGAAACATTGTTCACTTCAGGGGAAAGTGTGTTACAGAAATGGGGCTGTAAAATAAACATCATTTTCCATGGACTTCATTTTCAAATAAGAGATGTACCCCTAAGGGGGAAATCCCATAATTGATTGAATTAAAGGTGATGGCAAATACAGGGGTAAAGCTGCCAAATTGTTAAAATTGTGCTTTTAGGGAGTTAACGTTCCCAATGGGTAGGTTTTTGTTTCATTTTGTAGCCTGGTTTTGTTCTGATTTTGCATCTTTTCTTTACTATCACCATTCCCTTCTCATCTATCTTCTGACCCAGATAATTTAAAAACAAACAAAACAAAACTCTACTGGGTGAATTTTTGATTTAGAGAATCTTAGAGCTGAACAGGAGCTTAGAGACCATGGAGTACAATTGTCTCCTTTTTATAAATGAGGACATGAGGGCCACAGGTTTTAGTGGCTTCCTCATGGTCACTCAGCCCTAGTGCCACAGAGAACCCTGGTCTCCCAGCCCACTGCTGCTCTCTGTTCCACCTGTCCCCGTTAGAGGACACTCTGGGGGTGGAGTTGAGGAGCAGGGAATTCCGACCTCTAGCACTACATCATTCAACAGTATTGTTTATGGATCTGACCTTCACTCCATCCAATGGCGAAGTATTCCTGACTTCTTCACACTGCAGCTCTCTCCCTCCTCCTTCACTCCCAACGCGCTAGTTGAGGTGGGCTGCACTTGCTCACCTTGCTGTAGCTCCTACGGTTGAGCGTGGTGCATAATGGCCTGGAAATTGGTTACTTATAAGGCAGAGGGTAATGTTAAAATAATAAATAAAAGGATTCCTTACTTCTCTGATTTTATGTTTGTCTCTGTATTTAATTAACTTGTAATCAGCTATACCTGTGCACTGCCTGCAAAGGCAGGAACCTGTTACATAATGAGCCGCCTTCATTGTGGTTTATGATACATTTATAGTACCTTGAGTTATGTATCATCTAACATTGTTGCACATATTGTTGTGTGGTTTTGTGAGATGTTTTAACACGTATCCATTAAAAGTAAAATATTTACTTCAAACTGGAGTTCTGAAATTCAGAACACATTTTAGAAAAATAAAACAATAAGTTGATTTCATATCATTTTTTAGAAAAAACTTCTAAAAATTTTTATGAGCATTATGGGAAGATCAGGCATTGTTTGAAGTCTGAAAATGGCTTACTGAAGGCCCTGTGCGTGTATTATTTTACCTTATTGCCCTAAGTTAATTGACCCCAGAAAAAAATTAACCCTGAGATGAATTTAGTTGGTGCCGTGAAGTGGAGAAAACAAGGCTGTCCTTTGGGATCAGTGAGCATTGTTCAAACAACTCAGGTCCTCAAAACCAGTTATTGAACAACTCCTACAATAGTTACAGGTTTTTAAATAATCATATAATGAGATACCAGGATGATAATGTGGAGTATTATACTTGTCTGCTATTCAGATTCTAACAAATTCACTGCAATTTTAAATATTTCACTTAACTCATGATTTCACATGATATTCCTCCAAAACAATAAAAATCTGAATTAACTATTGTATAGATATCCACAGTGAAACTCAAAGCACTAAAGCCAGTAAGTTAAGAAATCACTGATTCATAGATTCAGCACTTAAACTAGAGGACATAATGATTTCTTATTTAATTAAAATGTGACACCCAGAACAGATATATTTTTTAGGCTATTGATGGTTGTCCAGACCTAATCTATCCTCTCTATGACGTTAACAAGATAAGAAAGGGACCAATTTTCTGCAAAATAAAAATATTCTGCAGGCATGTCTGTGCAGCACAGCCACTATGGATTGAGGTAGAATTTGGAAATAAAATGCAGTGTTCCACTTCTGATTATATTAGACAATACTTTCCCTTTGTATAAGAGTTTTTATTCTATTAGGAAAGTACTGATACTATATGACCAAAAATGCCTAGGTAATTTCTAGATATGAATTTTCTCCTAAACGCAAAATCTGTCTAAAGTTAGCAGGGCTTATATGTGCAGTATGTGTTAATGCCAAGAAAATACTTTCTGGACTCAGGGTTTGAGGAGGAACACTTCTCTAGATATACTTGACCCCTGGAAGTTTTAGCCACAAGGCAGGCAGGAAGAC
This sequence comes from Ceratotherium simum simum, assembly GCF_057802395.1. Lineage (NCBI taxonomy): Eukaryota > Metazoa > Chordata > Mammalia > Perissodactyla > Rhinocerotidae > Ceratotherium > Ceratotherium simum. Next base: position 3,945,040 of record NC_141937.1, read on the forward strand.
CAGCAGAGGAGAGGGCTAACATCCTGTGACTGGTCATGAAGTGTGCCCAGGGGGGACAGATGTGATTCCTGGGCCAGTGACCCAGAAGCCCGAGCCCATTGCTGCCAAAGGGAGCAGAAGTCTTTGTGATGGCCAAATTATCCTGATATGGGGCATGCCAGAGGCCTAATAATGTGTCCTGTCCTCAATCACAGACGCCTGAAAGAGGTGAGAATGCCTTTATCCCTTCATCACACAACAGTCGGCTATGAAGTCATGCCCCAAAGTACAAGCTAACTCTTTTCCCCATGCCCTCTCAGCAGAACTGTGGGTCTGAATACAACCAGAGCATTGCAGGTGCCCTCCCAGCATTAGGCTCCTTTACAACTTCACAACACTCTGTGAGGCTAGGACTTACTGTCATCTCTCCATAAAGGCAGACAGATCTGGGGTTGGAGCTGGACATGAATGAACTTGCAACTTCCTGCGTCTAAACCCCCCTCGCTGTCACACTGCATTGCCTACCTACATTTTGCGTTAGTGGAATGCAGTGAACAGAGCACCCATTGGTCCAGGAACCAGATCCATATCTGAGGGTTAGTCCTGCCACTAATTAGGTATTTTTAAAAATCACCTCTTTTAACCTAAAAGTACTGAGCAAAAAGGGACCTATTCAAGGGATGACTCATTGTAAGGACTTCAAGGGATGACGTAAGCTGCCTGCTTATCAATGCATTTGGTGTGCATTCAAAAAGTGTAAAGGATATAATTAAAGTCCACTAATTCAGTAAGTTCTTATTGAGTGCTTATTTTAAAAGCATGATATAAAATGGTAAACAGGACCGATTCAGTTTATAACGCAACGGGGATGCAGGACAAGTAGCCAGGTGCTTCAGGCTGCCTGAGGAGTTGAGCAGGGAGGTTAAGACCAGGAAGGCAGCCCCTACTGGGGCTCCTGATGGAGGCTTGGAGGCTCAGGGGAGGCCTCTCGAGGATGCCTGGGCTGAGACTTGAGCAGGAGTTGGAGGACTAAGAATGGGCATGAAGGGAAGGAGGAAGCTTGTAGAAGAGCTTGTGCAAATGGTGGGAGGCACGGGGGACCAGCCTTCAGGGAAGCGGAAGCAGTTCTGTGCTATCAGGAGTCTGTAGGTGGTAGAAGATGAGTCTGGAAAGCCTCATGAAGACCCTACAGGCACACCAGCAGGTTTGGATTTGCCTCCAAGAGCCCAGGAGATGGCCCAATCAGATTCACTGTTTCTGGAGCTCACTGTGGCGTTACAAGGGAAACGAATAGGAGGAGAGCAAGGCTGAAGCAGGGAGACCAGAAACCAAGTGGGCTGGAATGATGGCAATCTGAAAACACTTGATGTGAGAACTTGTGGAGAAATGTGCCAGAGGAACGGCCACTGAGCAGCCCAAAGCCGGAGACCATTCATTTTCTATTGGGAAGAGACCATGTAAGGATCGGAGGCCTTAGGATTGAGAAGTTAGTAATGTCCCTGCAGAGCGCCAGAGGCAGGCTCGGGCTGAAACTACTTACACTGAAGTGAAACAGGAGATGGCACGTGGAGGAAGAATCATGAGCTTTGGCATGAGATAGACCTAGATTCAAATCTGGCCTCTGCCCATTCTGCCCCGTGACAAAGGAAAACGATAGGATCTCACACATAGGGGGCACTCGACCATCCGTAGTTAATATGCCCAGCAAGTAAATCGCGTAGTGCATATAAAAGTACCTAGTAACAGAAAGGCGATATAAGCATGTCACTTACAAAGGAAAGACATGACTGCCTTGTGGATGCCGTGAACGCCTCCACCGACTCACATGTCGGTGCTGCTTGAAAGTTCCACCAGATGCTGAGAGTTCTCTGACGTACAGTCACCATATACGGAGGACATACTGTGTGCCCGGCACTTTCGAGACAGTGCCTCCGTTAACCCTTGCGGCAACACTGGGGTGAGTGTTGTTCTAGCTGTCCTAGAGGTACTGAAGCTGAACCGTCACAAAGGTTATGTGACTTGACCAAAGTCACACAGCTAGTAAGTGGCAAAGCCCATATTTAAACCCAGACAGGGTTTTAATGCCTAGGTTAATTCTACTTGAATTCTGCACATAAATTTTCTGTAATTCTACATATATCCCATACATATCCTGTCTAAACAGTGCTGGTGGAGGATGTTGTTTGGTTTTTGTTTCTTTTTTTTTTTCTGTTTAACACATGACTTAAAATTTTAAAAAAATTTAACTCTATGGTTTGAAATCAAAACAATATAAAAAAGAATACTTTGGGAAATCTCACTCCTATCCTTGCCACCTCTCACCACTCTCATCTATTCACACACCTGTGCACATGCACACACAGCAAAGGGGAGAGAGCCATTTCTATTCATATCTTGGATAGTTTTCCAAAGTTTCTTTATACAATACATGCAAATATGCTTATCTATTATTTATCTCTTTTCTTACACAAAGGGTAGCATTCTATAGTCACTGCTCTTCATCTTGCCTTCTTCAGTAACAATATGTCCCAGAGATCTTTCTAGATCAGTACATATTCCATTCCACTGCTTGGCTGCACCAATGGTTATTTGACTAGAATATACTTCTTAAGAGCAATTGAAATAGCTTCTAGTCCAGGGACATCCCCTGAGCTGCCAGCTTTATTTTCTGAGTCTTCGTCAATTACACCATTAAACCACCCAAATACTGCTCCATGTTAGAAAGCGTTGAGATGAACCTAAAGATTTGAGATCCATTGAAATTATGCTCAAGTTAATTCCTCAGTTTACATTTTCTTTGCTTTGACTTCTTCTCAAAGGCATATAAACCAATTCTCTTTAAGTTTTAAAGTGCATCACTAAAGGAGGAAGACTTAAGAGCTAGACATAATTCCATGAGTCCCACTCTTGTAAGAAGATGTGTATCCATACATGGTGCCTGTTTGTGTTTTCAGTGTCTGAGGTGAAACCACAACCCACGGTCTACCTTTGTGGCTCACGAGCCGGCCCAGGTGGTAGTTCAGGGCGGGAGCTGTGGAGTCAGACAGGTCCGGCTCAAATCCTGGCTTTGCCACTTAGCAACTGTGACCACAAGCAGGTTCCTTACCTCCATGTGCCTCCGTCTTCTAGTCCCTACCTCATCAGATTGTTTGATGATTAAATGAGCGAATATTTGGGAAATACTTAAAATAATGTCTAGCAAAGAGTAAGCACCGCATAATGTTTGATTAAAAAATAATACCCTCTCTAGGAACCTCATCCTCTGGCTCAAAGTCTGCACTTCTGAAATGTGGAGCCAGTAACAATATTTCACAGGAGCATTGTGAGATAAAGTACATAGAAACAACTTAGAAAAGATAAAACCTGATGCATTAGACAAATGTATCATTTTATACTTATAGGAAGAATCGTGTTCAAGTCCATCCCTCAGTATCACTACCAAACTAGTGAATGTCAACGTTGAAAATCACATGTTGCTAATGGAATTCAAGGGAAAGTCAGATTGGTTAGATGATATTTAAAGTCTGTCTCACTGGGGGGTGATTGTTTCGAGCGGAAAACTTTCATGAACTTCTTGATTTTGAGGTTCTTCAATTCTTATCAGAGTGGAACATAAAGTAGTGATCGCTCATCTTTGTTTTCAAGAACTACTTCAGGGTCCCTCAGTTTGGTAACTTTGATTCCATAGTTAAGAAATTTTCCTAAGTAACGGCCTCATAAGAAGTACCCGTCCTCGGAGGGGCGGCAGCCTGCCTCTGGGCATTGTCTGGGAGTGGGCGGGGGTGGGCACCGGTGCTTTACAGCCTCAGGTGGATGGAGGTGGAGGTGGAGGCGGAGGAGGAGGCGGCCGCAGGGGCGGACAGACAGGAAGACGAATGCAGTGGGAAGCAGCCATGCTCTGAGTTATTTTTGGTGTGCTAAAACTTATCAGAGTTTAAAATGTCTCTCCAAAACTCTTCTGCAGAACAGTTTGAATAGAGAGAATTTTAAGTCACTTAAAAGAACTATTGTTTTAGTTCCAGCGTTATTCATGTCACTCTCCTTAACATCAAACAATTTTACATTTTCTAAAACCTTCCTTAGCTCACACAATAGCATCTAACGGAGAAGGTGGCTCTACAGATCCACGTGTTTAGGTAAGAGTGCCAAGGTCCCTCGTGTGAAAATGCTAATGCCTGTTACATCCAGCAAATGGTCGATTATGTTTACGCTAGTATTAGTGCTCTCTTCCAAATGGCTAATGTCTATTGCACTCCCTAAGGGTTTTCTAAAAAGCACTTACCAAAAAATGTTGGAAACAAAAGAACAAATGCAAATATAATTTTTGATTTGATTGCAACACCTGCTAATTTCTCTTTCTACCACATGCATATGATATGAGAGTCCTTTATTTTAGAAGTTGTTGTACACTGCCCTCCTCACATGTAATTTTAAATGTTGCCACTGCAAGAATTCCTTACTTACCCTAATGTTTAAAAGAAAACCCGTAAGCCAGACTCTGGGAGCATGGCCCTGGCTTCCTGAGCAACAACAAAACAGGTGTGTGCACTGAAAGGTAAAGGAGGCCTTGCACAGCAGACAAAGCAGCAAAGGTGAGGAGGAACAGACATTTAAGGAGAGTCAGACTCACAGGGAAATCAAATCAGGAAATAATTACTGTGCACCTGTTATTCACTAGACCAGTCCTGGTGGTCTAGTGGTTAGGATTCGTGCTCTCACCACAGCGGCTTGGGTTTCTGGTTGGGGAACCACACCTCCCATCTGTCGGTTGTCATGCTGTGGTGGCTGTATGTTGTTGTGATGCTGAAAGCTCTGCCACCAGGATTTCAAATAGCAGCAGGCTCACTCACGGTGGACAGGTTTCCAGGCTAAGACAGACTAGGAAGAAGGACCCGGCCACCCACTTCTGAAAAAATTGTCCAGGAAAACCCTACGAATAGCAGCGGAGCATTGTCTGATAGAGCACTGGAAGATGAGAGGATGCTTCAGACCAGGCAGGGGTCAGCTCTGCTGTGCACAGGGTCGCTAGGAGTCAGAATCGACTCCACGGCACTAACAACAACATTATTCATTAGACACTGTGCCCAACACAAAAGACCCAAAAGTTTCATAGGTTGAGACTCCAAACACATCATACCTCAGGACCCCACAGGGCTCAGCAAGGAATGACAAGAAAAGGCGCCTTGCACTTATTCACTCGTTGGTGTGCAGAAAGCACTGTCATGGATGTACCTCATTTAATGCCAAGGGCACAGCCCGTCCATGTATATGTGTGCGTGTCCATGTGCATTTAGGATGAGGAAGACTATGTGGTTAAAAGGCAGCTCTGACTTCTTCTGCAGTGGTTTCCAAACTGTCCTCTAATGAGCCTCATTAAACTAAAGAATGGCCGCCTCTGTCCTCGTTCACAAAAACAATTAGGCTCATAGAATGGATTTCCTCATTTTCAATATTATCCTCTGATTACCTTTTATCTTAATGGTTTCTGTTACCACCTGCCTATACTAAAATCTGGCATAGCACTGAATCAGGTGTATCATAAATTCTTCTTTTACATTTTATATATCAAAATTTAAGAGTGCTCACAAAGAATAAACTAATGTGACCTCAATAAAAAAAACAGTGCTCACAACGAACACTGTGCCTTCAGGTGCTCTGCCTGCTGAATGCATTTGACAAGCACCCTGCTCCCTTCAGCATCCTCCAAGATCGGGGATGCTTAGTTGGTGTCTGGCTGAAGCTCTGCTTTCTCCCCACGCCTGCCCTACCCCCAGGTCAGGCGTCTTGGATGCGTCTTCTGTAGGAGCTTTCTCACTCACAGTGGGGGTGGGTTCCTTGAATGGTTGGGTACACGAGTAGAAGAGTAGTAGAGGTTCTGGTGGAGCAGCTTTCCTGGGATGTTCACAAGAAATTTCCCCCAAATAAAAGGCAAGAATCCTCTGTCTCTGACCAATGCTGCCGAACAGGCAGGCTCTTTTTATGTAATCTGTAGTCACAGTTAACAGTCACATCTGGTTTTCTCCTGGTTAGCTTTGGAATTATCAACTGACACATGGCCTTAGAAGAAGGCTGACCAACAGAACACACACCGTGAGCCACTAAGCAGAAGGATGCATTTAGTAGCCTTTTCATTTGACTTATCTGCAAACACAGGCCATCATTTTCATCTGTTTCACAGTACTAGGAAATGGCTCTCTTTTGGTGAAGTTTCCAAATTCTAAGTTAACAGGTGTCCCTGAGTGAGTTGCTATAAGATTTAAACAGAAGCAAGATTGTTTACTATCTTCTCTCACTGATGATTCAGGCATCCATAAAGTTAAACCTTTGATGAAGGGGAATATTGACTCTCCTGGAACTTTCAAAGGTATTTATGGATTATAAAGACCAAAGTAATGCAGTTACATAGGGCTGTTTCTTAGCCTATTTCCTACACTGGTGAGTACTGTTAGTAAAAAAATGATTTCAAAAATCATAGATGTATTACTTGGAGCTAATAAAGGTGTTCTATTCCTAGATGGCCACATGTATAACTTCAAGGAAATCAAGTTAACATTTTGTTGTCCCATCCCTGTTTTCTACAATTACTTTATTGCTTTATTATTTTTTTTGAGGTAACATTGGTTTATAGCATTATATAAATTTTATCATTATATTTCAATTTCTGTGAAAACTACATCATGTTCACCACCCAAAGTCCAATTGCTGTACAAACATTGATTCAACTGATCACATTGTTATTCCAAAGACTGATACCGGGAATCAATGATACCATAATCAATTTTGAAAGGAGATTAAAATTATCCAACAGTATGTAGAACGTTCAATGTAATTTAACATCAGATATGTTCTGTTAAAAGTCAAAATTCATTTTTTGTTATATTCTTTTAACCTTTGAATGCGGCCTTTTGGGAAACATCACTATAATGCCCAGACACAGGTTCTTAAAGGTTTTCCTTCTCACGCCACTGGAAAACTCAGCACAGGAGTGTGGGAGTGAGCCAAGTGCCTGGGGCCCACTGGGCTATGACTCAGAAACAAAAGACAATATTGCCGACACATCCCACAACTGAACAATGGTGAGGATGACTTGGCCGGGAGGTAATGCTTCAGCATTAGATCTAAGAAATGATTTTGGAGAAGTCATTAATTCATTCACTTATTCTTTGAGCAAATATTTATTAACTGCCAGGTATGTGACAGGGATGATGCCCATCCATGTTATGGATATTCACTCATGGAACAATTCTTTCTTGAGTACCCACGTGTACCAGGATGTCCTACGTTCTGGGATGCAGCATGAGCAAATCTCCCTGTCCTCAGGGACCCTAGTGAGAGGAGACTCAGTGAGGAACTAAAATAGTACTGGGGAGTAGCTAAACATAGAGTACATCAAAGGATAAAGCAGGGGAGGGAATGAGGAGTGTGGTGAGAGGAGAGGCTTATAATTTTAAATAGTGTGGTCAGGGAAGGCCTCATGGAGAAAATGACCTTTGTGGACAGTCTCAGGGAGGTGGAGAACATGGACAGGCAAAGAGCATTCCAGACACTGGGAACAGCAGGTGAGAAGCCCCCAAGCTCCTGCCTTGATACCTGGCATGTTTGAGAAGCAGCAAGGTGGCCAATGTGGCTGGAACAGAATGAGCAGGAGGAGATATGTAGAGTGTAGGAGGGGGTTTGTGGAGAGGTGCAGAAAGAGGAAATAACAGGAAAACTACAAAAAGCTCAACAAGTATGTTTTCCATAAACGATGTTCAAGGGCACTGCTGTCAATACATACTCAGGTCTACGCCCTGTAGTCCCTCACTCTGTCAGGCTTGCATTGCAGCCAGGGTCCCTGAGTAAGACACGCAGAGTGTGCTCAGTCACACAATCAAGGAGGTTTGTGATCTACTTGGAAAGTATGCTGTTTTAAAATTATGTTAAAACATGACACTGCATCTTCAATTATCTGTAAAAAAAAAACACAAAAACCTCTAATTATTTAAGCAGGACCTCAAATTAAGCACACCTCAGATGAATCTTTCTGTCTTGCACACGCCCACAACATGGGTAGACAAAGGTGACTGCAAAGCTAGTTTATTGGTGTCTTAGTAGGGCAGTGTGTGTGTGTGTGTGTGTGTGCGCGCGCGCACGTTTTTTTGTCGTTTAATAAGTCCTTATCTGACTTTCCCTCCGGGATGCCCGTTGGCTGGGCTGCTTCCTGGAAGTCTGCGTTGGCGACGCCCCACCCGAGTGTCTTCAGCGTGTTCTAAATAGCATTCTTTGTGTCCATGCTGCATCCTTCCAGTTGCCATCTGAGAGCTGTGCCAGTGCTCCGACAATCAGCCCCTTTTAGAGAACTCACTCTCTGAGTTCTTGCCTCCATCTTCAGTCTTCCTTCCTTCTTGTCATCCATTCGCTCAACAAGTGTTTTTGTGAATACGCACTATGTGCTAGGAGCTGTGTTGAATGTCAGCTACAATGGTCCTGCCCAACTTTTACATTCTGGGGGGGTGAGGGGTGAGGAGGAACCAGAACAGCCAACAGGCAGTTTTAACACCAGTGCTAAAATGGGGAAGGTTTCTATGTCTACAGGGCACCTGACCCCAACCTGAGGGTGCATGTACCACTTGCTGGAAGCAGTGACATAGCAGTTGACATCAGCCAGAGCCCAGAGCGTAGCTGTCGATCTTCATGTTCCCAGCCGATGGTAAATAAGGTGTTTAGGTAAATTTGGCTACTTTAATAGATCGGTGGGAAATCAGCAGGTCAAAAACTAGATGAAGGACAACTTGGAATGATTTCATCATGGCCAGATGAAACAGATTTTCCAGAATTACACCCACTGTTCTGTGAATGATTATGCCCTCCTTTGATGATAGTAAGTGATTTCAGAAGAATTAAACTCGTTACCATTAATACAAGTGGACATATCATCATCAAGTTGGTTTAGGATCTCAATGAACCTCTCTAAGCTTCTCACTTCCTCTAGTAGCTCTGTTAGGGGAGAACAAGTAGTGATGGCAAATGTCTTTGTAAAACTGACACATTCCGTCCACAATCGCTGTGACTCTGTACAAGCCACACCTTTTATAGGGTGCTACAGCTCAGAGTTGATGCTGGGTAAACAAGAAGTATATTTCAAAGCGATTACTCATAGATGCTGCCAATATCCTGTCTACAATTTGCTCTTCTTAGAAGGAGGAGGGATGTGTATAAATAACTATAGATTCCTTTACAGTTCTAAGGAAGGAGTAGGGATATGCTAGATCAGCAGCCCCAGTGTCACCTGGGAACTTGTTAGAAATGTACATCCTCAGCCCCACCCCAGATCTGAATCAGAAAAGCTGGGGCATGGCAATCTGTTTTTCAGAAATCTTCCAGATGATTCTGAACCACTGCTCTAAGGGAAAATACACACACACACAAACCTTTCCAAAACAATTATTGATGTTAGTAGTGATGCCTAAAAAATATAATTTTGAAATTTTCTTTTAAAGTTGTCTCTTTCTATAGCCACATGGACCTAAGTGTTAAGAGGTTGTCTTTTCATTCTTTTTTGTGTAGCAAATGTTGCTGTTCTCCATTTGGAAGCTGATTTAACTATATAGACTCCGATGTCTGTCACATGGGCGTGTTGGATGAGGTAAACTGACATCCGCCTGGTGCTCTGTAAATACAGGCATTGTTCTAATAAATAGAGATTTGAAGGCCAATCTGTACTACTCTTATATGAAAGTCCCATATGTATTCTTTCTAGGAGCTTTCATACACAATTTACAAAGTAATTTTAGTCTTCAGAATTATAGGTACCATAGTGATGTAAAGATATTAGCACATAACAGCATTTTCCTCAAGTTGACCACCCTAAAATATATAGGAGGAAATAGCTGTATTTAGGAAGAAGGTAATGAGTATCTTTGAAAGGAAGCATTTTGGGGTGTATATGTTACCCAGTGGTAGAAATTTTCCATGGTTCCTTTATCTTTTCCTAAAAATTGTCTGCAGATTATGACTTAAGGTCAAGGTCAATTTATATAAACAAGGCTCCATTTTCTTTCTTTCTTATTGCACTTGAGAGGTATCCATCTCCAGGGAAAGCACCTCAAATTGTAGCTGAATGTTTTTCTTCTGATAAAATGAAGAAAGTATAATTTTTAACCTTGTTTGCTCAGTGGAAGTTGCAACAGCTTAACTGTGATCTTTTTTGCTTTTTTGGCAGCAACTCACTTAAATTCTAGAACTTGCAAAATATTATATTAGGCCTTAAATCTCTCTTTATATTACTTCTAAAACCTAAGAGAAGAAATTTCACGATGGAGTTTTTCCACTTCTCCCAAATAGATCTTATACTCCTTAGGAGAAAAAACAAAACTAGATCCATGATTGTTTTTGTTTCTATCCCAGTACCCAATGTTGTACCTAACAATACCCAACAGTATCCACCATAGGTACTCAAAAGCATCCAATAGTACTCACCTTGGGTACCCAATAGTACCCACCATAGGTACCCAATAGTATCCAACAGTAGCCACCATGGGTACCCAACAGCACCCAACAGTACCCACCATGGGTACCCAAGAGGACTCAACAGTAGCCACCATGGGTACCAAATAACACTACACAGTACCCACCAAGTGTACGAAATAGCATCTAATAGTACCCAACAGTACCCACATCATAGGTACCCAACATTACTCATGGTGACCATAAGATAGAGACTATTCCAGAAGTGCCACTTCCAACCTTTACTCTCTGCCTCCCTGAAGTGGACACATGAAGTTTTGGGGCCCTGTGTCCTAAAAGGAAAGTGAAAGAGGGCATAGCTATGCGTGAGGCTGAACCATGAAAAAATGCCATTTCTGTAAGTCAAAAACGGTTGAATATCAGCAATTTCATAGGTCCAACTTTACTATGTGTATTTTTCCAAACTCTGAAATAGCATAGCCTTAAACCTTGAGGAGACCGTGAAGTATTTCTTCGGCATCCATGTACTTCGACAGCTTTGGGACCCCAGCCTTGCTTTGTTGCAAGCATCTCTAGAGGTTTTCTGTCAGAAGGAGGAGGAGGCAGCCCCACTGCCACACCAAGGGCTGGGAGAGGTATGAGATGTGCCAGACTCCAGGCTTTACCATCCCATATCCTTCTCTAGTTTTGGTAGGAAGGTTGGGAGAAAGTTCTTCACAACTTTTCAGAATCAAATTTGAAAACTTCTTTTTTTTTCTGCTGGTACTTAAGGGTTATCTGGGCTTAAACCAAGATTTATCTGCCTAAATTAGTTCTTAAATAGAGTTAAATTATCTCACCCCTCTTCTCTTGTTCTTTTACCTGGTGTGAAATTAGGTCCACCTACCTGGTGAGGTTGTTCTCAAGATAAACTGAGGTAATCAATTTGACAGCCCCTTGTACTGGACACCCTAGGCCACAACTATCTGAACTGATCACATGCTACAATACTTAAAACATCTTTCATACATAATATGTTATCAAAATACCCTTAGGAAAATTCAGAATCTCAAAACAGATTGTTTCAATGGGATTTTTTTTCCAGACAATCTGCCATTTTCTATCATCTCATTATGCCCTCCTTAACATAAAAGAATCTGGAAAAGTCTAGCTGACTGTCTTAAATCTCTTTCTAGAGGAAAACAGACCAGATCCTTGTGGATGACAGTTGATTTGGTGGCTGTTGCTAGGATAGAATTTCCGCCACGTGTGAAAAAGAATGTGCATGCTAATTTATCATTCAAAGGGGATATTTTTTTCTTTTTTGGTGAGAGCTAATGTACAAAACCTGTTAGTACAAAGAGAGAAAGAGAGAGGGAGAAGCTGAGTGTGGGTGGATGAGGGTTGTGATCTAGCACTGTGATAGGGTTTGAGATTAACGCTGCAAACGACACTGGCAGAGGCTGGGGGTTGGCGTAGAAGGCGTCGCATGGAGAAAACTGCTTCCACAAGGCGAGTAGAATAGGACAGGGGCATAATTTTTAATAACTTTATTTTGGAATCTAAATGAAATGGTTATGAGGATTTTTTTTTTTTCTTGTGAAGAAGATCAGCCCTGAGCTAACCTCGTGCTAATCCTCCTCTTTTTGCTGAGGGAGACCAGCTCTGAGCTAACATCTATTGCCCATCCTCCTCCTTTTTTTCCCTTTTTCTCCCCAAAGCCCCAGTAGATAGTTGTATGTCATAGTTGCACATCCTTCTAGTTGCTGTATGTGGGATGCCACCTCAGCATGGCCAGAGAAGCGGTGCGCGCCCGGGATCCGAACCCCGGGCCGCCAGTAGCGGAGCGCACGCACTTAACTGCTAAACCACGGGACTGGCCCCGGTTATGAGTATTTGAGCTTTCACACTTCTCATTTAAAGGTAAAAAAGAAATCTCAGAAGGTTATTGCTTCTTAAAAGGTAATACAGGATTATTTTTTCCCCCAGAAATACAGAACAGAAAGATTTGAGTACAAAGGTGGCGGTTTGACAATAGGGAAAGAATCATAGGGAAGTGTATTAGTCAGGGTTCTCCAGAGAAACAGAAGCAATAGGGTGGAGAGAGAGAGAGAAGAGAAAGAGAAAGAGAGAGAGAGACTCAAAGTCTATGGATTTAAATGTTAATCTGATCTAAAAGATGCCTTTACAGCAACATCCAGACTAGTAATTGACCACACATTTGGGCACCATGGCCTCGCCAAATCAACACACAAAATGAACCATCACAGGAAGGAAGGAAGTCAATAATTTAAGCAAGATTTTGTACTTTCTCTTTGAAAGTTGTTAATCAGAACAGCTCTATTTCTTGGAATGAGTTGGCCAGAGGAGATGGCCCTGGAGGTCCTCCAGGCATCTTCAGGGTCCTTTGAAGGTCTTTACTTCAGTCCACTCCTGAGATTACAGGCCTGTCCTGACACACAGGAAGAGAAGCACAAATGTGGATTGCCACTTTGTCAATCTCATAGCACCCTCATCCTTCTAGAGTAATTCAGGAAAAAAAATACGTGAAGTGTAGATGATTTTTTTTAAACAGAAGTCAGATCATGTGAGTCCACCAGTGTTTCCCCATTTCTTGAAGAAGGAACACCAAGGTCAATGGCCTAAACAGCTCACCTGATCTAGTCCTCACTACCTTTCTGACTCCTGGCCACTCCTGTCTGTCTCCCTCCTCATCTGCCCTGGGCATACCGACCTCCCTGTTCCTCCTGAGAAACCACACATGCTCGCCTCGTGGTGCCTGCACACAGGCTGTCCCCTCTGCCTGGAGCACTCTTCCCCACATACCTGCAGGCTTACACCCACTTCCGTCAAGTCTTGGCTCATGTACTAGCTCCTCGGTGAGCCCTGCCCCACCACACTGCTGAAAACCAGCCCAGCACCCCTGCCCCACCTCACTGTGCTCTACCCCTTGTCCACTGCACTTACCACATCACATAATCGACTTATTTATGATATTCATTGCTTTTTATTCTCCATTCTGGAATACAAGCTTCATAAAGGGAGGGATTGTTGCCTGTTTGGTTCACTCATGTATCCCAGGTGCCTAGAATAATGCCCAGCACAGGGCAGACACCCAATTAATATAGTCATATGCCCCATAATGACGTTTTGGTCAATGATGTACTGCATATATGATGGTGGTCCCAAAAGATTAGTACCATATAGCCTAGGTGTGAAGTAGGCTGTACCATCTAGGTTTGTGTAAGTATTGTAGGGGAGGGAGAAATTTTCCTCTACCCTTCTAGGTTCTTTTGTCTGGTCTAACAATTAAATTGACATGAGACAGACTAAAAGGAGAAAAACAAACAAAAGTTTAAAAACGTATACATGGGAAAAACCCAGGAAAACTGAGTAACTCACCAAAATGGCCAAAGCCACCACCTTAAATACCATCCTCAGCTAGAGACAAAAGAAGATGTTGGTGATGAGGAGAGTCAAGGACTTCGAAGGGAAGGAAGGCAATTCACAGGTAGCTGAAAAGGAGCAAATGTTTGGAAAACAAGTATTTGTTTGGCCACACAGAAACAGAAGAACACAGAAGGGAGCCCAACAAACAGGCGTTTCTAGGTTCCTCCCTGTCTACCACCCAGTTCATGTGATGCTAAGGTGATAACTCACTTCCTGAGACAGGTTTTTTATCTGAATTCTTTTAGGCAGTTAAGGGGGAGGTAACGAGAAAAACTTTCTGAGTCTTTTGTGTCTTAAAAATAATCAGCCTAAAATAATCCTCATGTTACAGAGACCCATTTTGGGGTGGCAAATTTTATTCCTCTTCAGTATACTCTATGACGTTCACACAAGGATGAAATCACCTAACAGTGTATTTCTCAGAACGTATCCCCATCACTAAGCCATGCATGACTGTATTTGTTAAGTGAGTACATGAGTGATTTCCTAGTATGGTACGGGGATTGGTGGTCAGCTGCCCCCAGATCCCCCACCCAACATTTCTGTGTTTTCCTCATTGGCCTGACTGAAGTGATTTGGGAAGAGGAAGGAATCCTTTTTAGTTTGTAAATCTCCTCTGGGGGCGTCCACACATGTGAACACCCCCAAGAGTATTTGTATGTCTGACTTAAAATGATCTTATTTTAACTAAATAGAGAATGCAAATCATCGAAGACAAATTTGAATTAAATATTTTAAAGGCTTCTTTCCCCTTCTCAGTACACAGAATACACTTAGAGAATAATACACTTTACTCTTATCAAATAAAAATAAACCCTTATTTTAGACCCAAACATATATAAGCACTGCTAACGACTTGCCAGCATATAGTCTAATTTTATTTACACTTTCCAGGGATGAAATGCGAAGTTTTATGGTTTGGTCTTTTTGCTTAATACATGTCCTCTAAAACAAAAACAAGCAAACTTAAATCTCAGGCTTTCCAAAAAGCATATAAAGAGTTGCCTATTTGCAGAATAGCAAATTTATCTGAAAAATGTGGCCAAACACAGGAGTAGAGAAAACCATTGCTTTTCTAATATCAAATTATCTTGAGGTCTTCACCTCTCTTCTCATCATTACAATGACTTATTCTAAAAACTCAAGCTTGAAAACTTCGATCCTTTTTCCCAGAGGCAAAGATCCTGGTTGTGGTGGGTTGGTGTGTGCTGTGGATGAAGAGGAGAGGAGGAGGAGGTCTAAGAGTGGATCAGGAAAATGCACCCAGGATAAATGGTGTTTCTCCTAGCTTTGAGAATGGGGGATGGGAGATACCCACAAAACACAGGAAAAATCCCTAATTGAAAGCTGGTGTTGAAAGTGAGTGTTACAACGTTCATAGATGGTAGGCTACACTCTGCTCTGTGGTCTTGTTTGAAGAGCAATCTCTGCGCACTTCGAGCTGCTGGTGGCTTCTATCCTTCTTTTTTTTTTGGCAGGGGAAGATTTGCCCTAAGCTAACATCTGTTGCCAATCTTCCTCCTTTTTTTTTCCTTTCCCCTCTCCACCTAAAGCCCCAGCACATAGTTGTGTATAGTTGTAAGTTCTTCTGGTTCTTCTATGTGAGCTGTTGCCACAATGTGACTACTGACAGATGAGTACTGTTGTTCTGTGCCCGGGAACTGAACCTGGGCCGCCGAAGTGGTGTGCGCCAAACTTTAACCACTAGGCCATTGGGGCTGGCTCTTCTATCCTTCTTTTGTGACAAGTTCATTGGCTTTCTTTGGCCTGGGTGGGCCCTTCAGAATCATCAGTTAGGCTAAAAGCTCATTAACTAAGAACACACGTCAGTCTAAACAGTCTCATTTTACAGCCCTAATAAAGATAGCAGGTCCTAGTTATGGGGCATTTCCTCCATGCCAGACATCTATCTAGTGGTTTCCATGCATTTTCTCTCTGAATTCTCAACATTATGTGTAAAGCTACTTTCCCAAGGGTTGCTAGGGTGTGGCAGATCTAGGATTCAAACTAGGTCGGTTCTGACGCCAGAGACCAATTTTATTTTAGTGATATTTCTATCTATTGAGTGTTTACTACGTGCCAGGCAGCATTCTATGCATTTTACACACATAATCTTCTATAATTCTCACAGCAACAGTAGGAGGTGCATATTGTTATTGTTCCCACTTTAAAGGTGGAAAATGAAGCTCAGAGAAGTTCCATATTTTGTCCAGAGACACACAACTGGAAGGAAGTAAAAGCAAGATTTGAACCTGGCCAATTTGTCTCCAGAACAAAGACACGCGTCTGTTTTCTCTAGGGTCTGCCCAGCTCAGATCCTCTTCCCCATCGGACCTTCATAAAGGCCAAGCATATACGTAGACACAAAGAACACTTCAATTCAACTTTAAAATTAGAGATTTTACAGGCCACATTCTTTTACTATAATCCAAAAATTAAAAAATAAAATAATAATAATGTGGCTGAAATTATTCTTCACCACTTGGAAATTGATAAGCACACTTCTATATAACCCACACATCAAAGAGGATATTAAAACTGAAATGAAGAACCATCTAGAAACGTATGAAAGGGAGAATATATTAGATCCCCAAAAGCCAAACTCAGGGAAAATGTACAGATGAAAATGCCTTTAATATGAAAGAAGAAAGACTAAAAGTAAAGGAGCCGAGTACACATCATGAAAAGTAGAACACAAACAAAAAATGAAAGTGCAAAGAGAGAATTCATAAACAGATGAAACTAATAACAAAAAATAAGAGAAAGTAAAAGTAAATACATAAACTGATTCTTTGAAACCGGAAGTGGCTAAAGATGCCCGAGTTGTGGGTGTGGGGGTCTCAGGATCTTGAGGGGTCCCTCTTGCCACTACACCACGTTGACTCCTGCCCTGGGGACCTAGGTTTTAACCCTTGTTTTTCCAAAACCATCAAAGAAGCTACATTGGTCTGATAAAGCCAGCCTGTTACGACATGAAAAAAACCAGTTAAGAATATTTACCTGCTATGCTTTCCTTGTTTTGGAACAGTGTGCATCAAAGTGGGGTTACAGACTCCTGACATGTGATGCTGGCTTTTACAAATCAAATTCCATATAAATGCACTGGGAGAGTGTACACACTAACAGGGAATCTGTGTTAAATCCCCTTGTAATGGTTTCTCCTCCTTCAATCTCGTTTATCTGTTGAAAAGTTCACATTTTCACTAATTATATTTTCTTCAGAGTTGTGCTGTGCTTGGTGACTGCTTACTCAACAAATAAACCATGATTTTTAGTCCCCATTTAAGTTCTTTACCACGCAAAATCATGTATCTCCATTGGTTTGGGCTTTTTGGAAGCAAACTTTTATGATAGCAATATAACTTGCTCCACTTAGTTTTAGATCTTATTTAAAAACCATTTAG
Organism: Ceratotherium simum simum; assembly: GCF_057802395.1. NCBI lineage: Eukaryota > Metazoa > Chordata > Mammalia > Perissodactyla > Rhinocerotidae > Ceratotherium > Ceratotherium simum. The sequence continues at coordinate 3,962,298 of NC_141937.1, forward strand.
ACTAATCTTGGATTTTTCTGTTGTTGCAAAACTTTCCATTTGTATTTTGTGATTGTGAATTTACACGTTTACTTTTTAGTTAAGATTTACCCCCGCCAAATAGATTTCACATACCGTTCCCTCCTCTAGCCAGGACCACGGCAATAATTCCATCACAGTGCCAAGGAATTGTGATTGTCATTCTTCTACCCTGCAGTGTGTTAAAATAAAATGTGAATTTTACAAACAAAAAAAAAGATTTGAAAAATTTAAAAAAGTTTTTCACTAATTATATTTTCTTCAGTGTTACACTGTGCTTGGTGACTGCTTTCTGGATGAGCTCACGTAGAAATGACAGCTCTGGGGCATGTTAAGTGGTTAGTTCCAGGTTTAATTGCTAGAAGTGGTGTGGGCCCACTGCAGTTACCTTATTTTAATCCATTGTAAAGGGACGGAGGAACACACTTTTATATCCAACAAAGACTGACAACTCCAGCAGCCACAGTGAATTGCTGGAATTATGTTAAAAGGCTGTGGCCAAGCTAAAAGACACTGCTTTATACCATTGACCAGAGACATATACGTGAGTAATGCATACCTTTATGCAATTAATGAGTTTCTGATCAACTTTGTGGAAATCTTTTTTGTAACTAGCATCAGATTCTAAATGCAGGATTCAAAGCGGTATTTTAGTGACTCACAGACCTATCTCCTTGTATTGATCTCTCTTCCAAAAACTTATTTATATTTGATTTGTTTAAATCAGAGTCAAAAAATAAAATCAGACATGACCTGTATTGTACAGTCACTTAAGAAATAGGGTTTGACTGATAACTGATGGATAGCTTTTCATAGCATATATCCTAACCCAGCTACAAAATAGGGCTATTTAATGTATAAGCTTGCTTTTATATGGGAAGGACATTTTAACTGAGCCCTCTTTAAAATGGTCTCACCTTAATAAACACAGAAATCTGGGAATACTGAACATTAAAATCCTGCCTGGGAGAAGAAAGCACACAATATATATCTAAACGGGAAAGCAAAAGCTCCAATTTGCCTTCTATAGCTGCTTTTCTGCAGGTTTATAATCCATGTGTGCAAAATCTACAAAATGGGCCTAAATCCCAGACATAAAAGCTACCTCTGAGGGCTGCTATAAGCTATTATGGGAGTAAATTAACAGTCTTTCGAGTGCAGTCATAATGAACACATTCATAGAGAGAGACAAAATAGTCAGTGTGAAGGTGGCAGAATGAGCAGTTTATTTTCTCCTCCTGGGTTGACACAACTCACAAGTGGTTGTGTAAATGATGTGCATGTTCTGTTCTCGAGATTAAGTGGGCACAAGGTTCAAGCGTTATATGTACTCTGTGATCACTCGTGGGTCATTGTGCTCATTGTATCTCTAAAAAATGGAATTACCAAGTTTACCAGTGTCTGGGGAAGAGGGTTAGGAAAATTTAATCAAAGTAGTAAAAAACAAAAGAGGGTTTCATTCTAGCCTATATCGTTAAATGATATTCAGAAAACTAAGTAGACTTTGGGAATTTATGGCAAGGATCATCCACTCTCTATTCCTCAAAAATAGTGAACTTCTTGCCAAAAAAGGATGATTTAACAGTGATACATTGAAAACCTATGAAATTTGTCTCTTCACCAGTGTGGCTTATTCTGAAATGTGGATCAGATAACCGCAGGCCACAGAAAACATACAGTGTCAATTGTTAAGATTCCAAATGTTATGGAGACGGCAGTGGAATATGATCAAGACGGACACCTTGCAGCTCTAAGATAGTCTGATCGACATCTCCTTCATAGGTTGAAACTCTGCCTTAATTCATCTAATGGGTCCCCACGCCACTGTAACTTCTCAACTTGTTTGAATACATTTATCCCCATTCTTGTTTCTCACCTAAAGTGCGGATAATGCTGGCAGTTTGATGTTTAAGACCCCAGGAATCATAAGTCCTCTCTACTACCTGTAACCTGAGTGGCTTCCCCATCAACTGTGCAACTGCTTCTAGGTAACTCCAGAAACTAGGAAAAGGCATTCATAAGAAATACTCACATTTAAATTAAGGTGATCATATCACAATTTGTCAATTATGTAAGATTATCAGATAAAAGTCACAGTCATTTTTAACTTGGTTTTAACTGTTCAATTCCATTTTTTTTAATCAAGTAAGAGAATTTTTCAGAATACTCGTTAACACTTCTAAACTGTTGCTATCAAATGAGTTAAATCTGAGTTAATGATGTTCCATTATATTTCTCAGTCTCCCTGTGCTAAGGCCTTTACGGTGTGGATGGGAAAACCACAGCTGAATGGTAACTATGGTAGAATTTCCTTAAAGCCACTCTCGTTTTCTATATGTCATTCAAATGCATTTTTTGGTGTCTCTTGTTAAGAAATGACTTAGGGGTATGTCAGTCTATACACCATACAACACGTCCTCAGATCAAGATGTTCGCTTCAGGACCAGAGGCCCACCCTCAGACCCTTTGGAAGGAGAGGATGGACAAAGTCTACAGAACGTGCCCCTCTGCAGCTTTCTCTCTCTGATTCCCCATGAGCCACCTTAACCATCCATGTGCGGCAGGATTATTTCTCCTGGCCCCCTGCCAGGTGGCGCAGCCTGAGCAAATGCAGCCTCCAGATGTTCCCTTCCTGCCCAGTTCAACCACAAGTGCACTGACTTGAGCTTGGGCCAACTGGGTTCTTTAAAAAATGACCGCTATGACATGGAAAGCAAAATCAACAAATTATTTAATGCCACTTAGCCTTGACGTGTTCTCCCGTCAAGTCGACATTTGCCTTGCGTGCCATCATCATGTCCCTTAGCTGGACGCTCTCAGTGCCCAGCAGACCCACATCTCACAAGTTGAAAGTAAAACGGAGATTTACTAGGGAGGTTTCAAATCAGGAGAATACGTTTGGATTTTTAGTATATTTTTTCAGCTAGGGTTGATACGCTAAATGATTGTTTTATCTTACTGATAGCAATGATGGTGGTTATTGAGTGGGGCAAAGGTCCTTGGGTAGAATGACTTGAACACCAGTAGGCATAGTGCAGGATGTGCCAGGAACCCAAAACTCCTGGGTGGAGATTTCTGGAAACTTCCAGTGGAAATCTGCAACACAGTGGAGTGCTGGAGGGAGAAGGAGAGAAGTCAACTTTCACGCACACCATTAGAAAGCAATCTTCTCACTGGAGACCTGGAGTCAGGGAAGAGACAGATTTGAATTCAAAAGACCGCCCAGTGCTTGAGCAGCTCCCACACTCCTTGGCTATTCTACATGAAACAATGAGACTCTATCAAATGACTGTTTACATGTCAGGAGCAACATGTGGATGCAAGTGAGCTTCCTGGGGAGGAGATTCTACTTTTTTGACAATACCTTTGTTGATCACTACAATATTAACTATTGCAGCACAAAAACACAAATGCATTAAACCTCAATTTGTGAACCAAACACAATGAATGTGTCTAGAGACTATGGAAGATACATTGTCTCCACTTCCGCTTCCTTCAACCACCAATCCGAGAGAAGCTGGCAGATGTCTCTGGCGCTCTGTCCAGCCACACAGAGAACAAAAGGCTGCAAAACAAGGCTGCTTATCTTCCGGCTTCTGTGAACTATTTTTCCTCATAAGGGTCCATTTCCAAAGATTTAATATACAAGGTTCTAGTTATAGCTTACATGCAAATGTTGCTTTGCAGACTCCAGATGCTATGTGTGCCAGCAAGGAGGGCTGACAGAGGCAAGACAGGGGTCTTCTATATCGTCAAATCCAAATCCTTGGAAAAGTTTGCCCAGGGACCTGGTTGTCTAACACAGCATAATGTACATCAGCAGCTCAGGGCGCTCGATCGGAGCATGAAGCTCTCTCTTACTCCCCTTTTTCTTTTGGGCACTTTAATAAGAGAAGCTTAGGGAGAAATCTGTCTTTATAAGTCAAGGCCTGACGTCAGAACAATTCACCCTTGTGAATGAACCCAGCCTCCACTGCATGCCCTTAAATGCCCGTCCAATCCTGGTCCAGACCGGAACACAACTCAGGGTGCCCATTTGCCCCAGGCCATAGCTTGCTTATTTTTTTGATATGAACAGAAAGGAATTTAATTCTCTGGATGAAGTGAGCCATTTTGATCCTTACTTTTGAGACAAATCCGTAAGAGCCAACAATTTTTCTTTTTCTCATAACTGCATCAGACCCCTTGTGTAAATGTCAAGGCTCATTATTTTAAAATAAAATAATATTTGCAAGAAAAAGATTTCCAAGCCACAGATGAATACCTGCTTATTTCAAACCATGTTAACAATACACTCTTCAGACATCACACAATAATTTGTGTGGGCACGAAGGTACTCATCATGGTGGGACAGACTCGGTAGCAATTTTGGCAACCTTTCATGAGCTCGTTTGTAGCTAAGGTATTCAAATCAGGACATACCTTCTTGAGTAAGTTAAGCCACTCCCTAGACCGTATTTTTTATCTCTAATGCCCCTCCATTCACTTCCCACTTAAATGCTTTAACTCGACTTCAGCTCTCTTAAAGAGGTGTTTTTTTCTTTTAGGCCTATTATATACATATATATATATGTATGTGTATATATATAATTCTCTCATACTACTTTTATTTGACTCTTAAAACACAGTCTCAAACGAAATTGATATACCTGACTTGTAAAGGTTTGGTGAAAGTGTTGATTATTTAAGCAGAACTCATGGCTATATTCTAAATTGTATATTTTTGAGAAATAAAAACTGCTTAGGCATTCTACAAATCTTAGTGGGTTTCTAAAGTGATTTTTTTTTTTAACGGCATCATCTTTAAAATTTAGTTCTGTGTCATAACACGGCAGTGTTATATAAGAGTTAATGCTCACATGGTGATCACAAGAACTTAGTATTGATTATATAACCCCAGTAGCACTTTTAACAGCAGTATCCTCAGGGCAAGACACCCACAGCCATTAAGCAGAGCTTATTTTCAGAAGGGAACGAAATGTTTTGCTTTTGATTAATGAAAATTTCCACTTGGATCTTATTCATCAAGAAACACACCCAACCCCTTTTTCAGAAGGTATGGTTCCTTAAGAAGATTTATTTGGAATATGAATGTTTTAACAATCTGCATAGTATCTAAAAAAATTTTTTTCATTGAAAATTAAACACTATTTTGATGTTTTTAAATGAATAATAATGTAACCTGTACTGGTTTTTAGTTGTTTTATAACATAAAGCAATAATAAAATTGCAGTTTGTTTTATAGTTAATTTGTTTGAATTTATAAAAATAATTTAATTGAAACTGAAGATCTAGGAATATTAAGGGTAGCTAAACAAGTTGTTTTTGTCATCTTTGGTCTGTTTTCAAGGTTGTCTCATTTGTAATAACCTTTTTCTTACTAAAATTATAATGGCCTTTTTTTTTTGGCTTGACTATGACAATACTGCAAGAATGCATCCCTCCTTTTAGGCAAGATTTGTTGACATCAACAGTGATAGAAATGTGTAACCAGTTGGCATGCAGGTGACAGGTAGGGCAGCAATCATTGAGTGCCTATTGTGTACTGGCCTTTATTAAAGGTTAGGTGTGTTAAGAGAAGCAGGACCCCTGATATCAAGCTGTTGAAAATGGAATTGTCATTGCAAATTATCCATGCATTAAATTTCTTAAGCAGATATTTAATGCAATACGTTCATATGTGCAGATAAAATACATCAGTTTCAGGAGTCTAGACCACAAAGCTATGATGGAGTGGGGATGAGAAAAATTGAAGGATGCTTCCTGGAAAGACAAACTTAGAACTAGTAGTGAAGGATTTCGTGGACTTGGGAGGGCAGGAATAAATGCCTGGCCACTGAACTTCATTTATAACATGCTAGATAGTGAATAAACTATCTTATTAGAATACAGAGAGTTTGTGTGATATATCACACTCAAATGACATATACATTGATAATTTACTAGCAATTAAATTGAAAAGTCTGACATTGAAAACCCTCATGTTTCTGTTGAGCTTGGGAGCAATAGGCCCTTGCTTATGAATTATTTTGCTCAGATAACTATGTATTTTAAACAAATCACAAAAATTAAAATCAAGGTAAAGAGAATGTGTCTTTTTTATAGACTTTATCTGTATAAGTAGATGAGTTTAATATTTAATCAACCTTTGTATTATATCTTTATAGAGGAAGGTTATTAACATTTTAAAAGAGAAAACATTATTCAAGAATCAGTTAGCAACATAAAATTTATAGCTGTAAGTACTAATGTCAAAAGTTGTAAAATAAAATCAATTAAGACACAGGCCTGCATGTTGACCACAGAGTTCAGAAAATATTAACCATATGTATTGTAAAACTAACTCTTATGCTAGTAAAAGGGATGCATGGTTAAATTATCATAAAGAAATTTCATAGTTTTATGAGGAAAATCATTTTAAAATTTCTTAGGCTCTACTTTTGACCCATGTTTTAAAATGTTTTTAGGAACATGTAATTCAAAGTAGATAATAATCAGGCGGATATGTTTCACCTGTAAATGAATTCTTATGCATAAAATACTAAAATGAATACAGAATTAACTTGACTTAAAAATAACAATATATGGAAGAATGTTTGGAGGATTTAAATATACTTGTGGTTGCATAGGTCCACCAACATAAGGTTTCATTACCAATACAAACTTCTTTCTTGATCATTTTCCTTGGTGAAGGGCAGAGACAAATGCTTTATATTCTTTTAAAATGTTGAACTACTAGTAATGATCATCATAATTTTAGCACCTTTACTGGTGTTAGCTGCCTTGTTAATATACTTTTAGTTTTTATTCTTTGTAGTGTAGGCTGGCATTTCCTCAACTGAGAATGAGGAAAATCGTTTATTTCAGGAAGAGCCTTGTAGGGGTGTAAATTTCTGCCATGGCTCTTCCTATGCTCCTGGAGTTACAATTAATAATTTCAGTTGTGCTTAAATTGTACTGTATTCTGATAACATTTTGACGTATAACTAAATTGCAAACTCTGTGGGGACTATCAGAACGTAGAGTTCACTTAATTATGCGCCAACGTGTTTATTCATAAAAGGTTTGGAGTAACACATGTTTAGTGACAATCTTCTCCCTTTTCTGGTACATCACTAGAGAAGCTCAAAGAGAAGGAAAAGAATCCACAAGAAACACATGCTACAGGTGTTGCAGCACCTGAACACAGGGGTGAGTGACAGAGCCTTTACGTCTGTGTGTTTGTAATTTAAATCTTTGCCTAAACAATATTTCACGAAGAAAGGAAAAGTGGCGCAGTGCCTATTAGACTTATATTAACAGAAGTAGTCTCCAGCATTAAGTAGGGAGAACACTTAACAAATGTAATCGCTAATCAGTAAACATCTCCTCAACTTGTTCCTTTTCCGTTGTCACGCTTTGTCATTTTTAATTTGTCCAGGAACTGTGTGCCTTCCAACAAGCGTTTGGAGAAAAGAAGGATGAAAAATAGAAAGAAGTTTGATTCCAGAAAAGGGTTAGTGAAAATTCTAAAGTTTGCGCCTTGATCTAACAAAGAGTCAGAGAACAAGTATTTGAGGTTTTCCGCCCGGCGCCGCGCGCCCCGCACCCGGCGCCCCGCGCCCATATGGAGGCTTATATTCAAGTTAAACGTAAATTTTCTTAGAACTGGAAAGTCACTTTAATGACTCCAAAAACGCAACTAAGGAAACTTAAGAAACAAGGAGAAACATTTTGCTTGTAAAAGAAACACGTCCTCCCCAAACCTGTGGGCAGCCCTGGAGGCCCTCCCCGCGGGGCCAGGTCAGCAGCCTGCGCAAAAACGCGCGAATCGCGGGGAAGTAACCAGTGCCGGGTCTGCGCGGCCCAGACGCGTCAGCCGGGAGCCTGCAGCAGAAGACAAGGCAGCATTGCTCAATTGTTCTAGTTTTTTTCTTCGCCGAAAAAAAAAAAAAAAGAAAAAAGGCAAAAGGAAAAACAAAATCTCCCCTCAGTAAGGTAAGAGTAACCGGAATCTTTTCCTTGTTCCGCAAATTTGGGGAATCTGTTCTAGTGAGTGCCAGGGCTAGCGCCTGTTACACGCGACGCTCGGAGTCCGCCCCGGAATCGCGGAAACGCCCGTGGACTTTGCTGGGGGAGGAGACCGCGTCCTGGACGCCCCACTTGCCGAGTCTGGTGCAAATACAAATATGCCCTTTTCCGCTGTGGGATCTTTGGATGGGAGTGGGGAAAAGCATAGACTTGGGAAGATTCTGGAGCACACTTCAAAATAAAAATACCTGAGAACTGGACGGAGAGAAGAACACGTGGAAGGCGAGAAACGGCTCTCTGGGCCCGGGGGTACGCCTGGGGCCCCGGGCCCTGCGTCGGCCGAGCGCTGCACTGCCGCGCGCCTCGCGGTCAGCTGACCGCCTTGCCCTTCGCGAAAGCTGGGCTTAGGCGCGTGTGCTCCACTCCTGGGAAGGTGACCTAGTCCAGGGAGTCTGGACAGCTCGTCCCACCGTGTGGCAGCAGGCCCGCCGCCGCTCACTCGGACGCCGCGTGCGGCAGTGGCCCCGCCGCGCGCGCCAGCCGGGACACGGACACCTGCGCATCTGCGCGCTCTAGCGCTCCAACTTCCTAAACTTCTGGCGGCTCCTTGTTATGAGCGCCCACTGGGCGGCCCACTTCCCTTCAGTAGCAACTGTCGGGATTCGGGACTGGGGAAGGGGACGGGGTGTTGGTGGTGGTGGTGTCCAAGAAGCCGAGGGTGACGAGGCGGCCCTCAGAGCTTTGGGGAGATGATCCAACAGTTTTTCTTTTATGAGCCATGGTTTGCCCTTTCCATTCTCTGACCTCATCGGGGCAAACGGGGCTGTGCAAGTTGGTTTTAAAGTGAGTATCGCAAGGGGAGTCCTGTGGACAAAGCGGTTTCTAAACACTGGTTTATTGGAAACACTATGCGTTGATTTAAACTCCAACCAAACGTCTGAGTTTGAAGTTCCCTTCCGGGAGCTCTGGGCACAGCTCCGTTGGAGCTGCTGGCCCGCCAGGAGGGTTGCTTGGCTCGGGCAAGGGACAGGCCGACGTGGCTCGCCCAGCAGTGCACAGCTGGAGCAGCTGCAGGGCCGCAGGTTTAGAATCTGGAACACCAGACCCAGATGTGACGACGACCCGCGGAGACGCAGGTGTCCCCCTGCCCTCCCGCTCCGGTCCGGCGCGCACACTGTCCGCAGAGGGCCGCCAGGGTGCGAGGACCTGGCGCCGCGGGGCCGAGTCGCGGCGGGGCGCGCTACGTGGGCGCGGACGGCGGCGGCGTGGGGAGCGCCCGCTCCGCCAGTGGGCGTCTTCTGCAGCCGCCGCCGCCGCCGCCTCTACGGGCAGCGGCACTGCGGCGCTTTTCTCCGCTGCTTTCGAGCAGTAGCCGAGGCTCAGCCACCGGAGCGCGCACAAACCACGCCACGCTTGCAAGCAGCCCCTCGCCCGGCCAGGAGCACACCGAGTGTGCGCGCCAGCCAGCAGCCAGGCGCCGCCGCCGGGGACTCGCCCCCAGCCCGAGGTCCTCCGGCACCCAGAGGGACGCGATGTGAAGATTGGGCCGGGAGGGGCGCGGAAGCCAGGGAAGAAGGACCAGACCGACGCTCGGGCCGACCGGCCGGGGAAGGCAGGTCCTGCGGGGGTGGAGCCCGCCGAGTCCGGGCCAGCGGCGCGCCTCTCCCGCCGGCGGCCTGCCCCCACCGCTGCCCGAGGAGGAGGGCCATGGCCAGCCCCGAAGAGCCGCTTGCACCCCGCCCCCAGGCCCCCCTGCCAGCGTCCAGAGACGAGCCGGGTTCCAGCGCCGGCAAACTCCGCCCGGAGCCCAGGCGCAGCGCTGCCGGTGGGGGGAGCGCAGCGAGCCCGGGCCCGGCCCCCGGGCGGCCTGGCCGCGGCCGGACCGAGCGCGCCGCGCCCCCGCGCCCGCCCCTCTCCTCCGCAGGCCGCGCCAGCCCCGCGGGGGGCCCTGGCGCCCTGTCTGCGCTCGGCGGGGGCGGTTGGGTCGCGGCCCGCGCTCCCTTCTCTCTCGCCTTCTCCTCCCCCGTCCCCTCCTCCTCTCCATCTTCCTTTTACTTCTGGCCGCCGCCCCCCCCGCCCCCTCCTTCTCTGCTCCCCTCCTCTTCTGCCTTTCACCTCCCCGTGCGTCTCCCAGGAAGGGAGGGCGCGGCGGCGGCGGCGGCAGCGGCTCGAGGAGGCGGCGGCGATGCTGGCGGAGGAGGAAGAGGAGGACAAGAGGCAGCTCCCTTGAGCGTCCCCCCCAGCAGTAGTCACCGCGGCGGCGGTGGCAGCGGCGGGCGGCGGCGGCTCTTTCTCTCCCCTGCGCTTCAGGGTTTGCTGCTCCCAGCCCGCACCGGGCCCCGGCCGCCGCCGCCGCCCCGGCTCGCGCTCGGCCCGGCCGCCCGCCGCGGGGGCTCCCCCGGCTTCCCGGGCGCCGGCGGGGGCTGCCCTGGCCCCGGCCCCGGCCCCAGCCCAGGCGGCGGGGGCCGAACTCCGAGGCGGCTCCGAGGCGCCGGCTTCGCCCTCGCCGCCGCGTCCTCGCTGCTCTTCGGCTCCGACATGGAAGATGGACCTTCTAATAATTCGAGCTGCTTCCGAAGGTTGACGGAGTGTTTCATGAGCCCCAGTAAGTGGCCTGGCTCCACATCCCCGCGGTGGGGGGCTAGTGGGGGACCTGGGCCGCCGGCTGCGAAGGGAACCTCCTGCGATGGGCGGCGGGCAGGGTGCCTGCGCCGGGACATTTAGCGCCCAGCAGCCTTCTCTGGAGGCGCAGGAGGCTGGAGACACGTTGGTGGCGCGCGGGAGCGTCCTTTGGCGCCGGGACACCGGGGTTTCCCAGGCTCCGCGTGCGTGCGGGGGAAGGGTGCCCAGAGCAGGGCATTTAGAACAGGACCTGCTGGCCGCCTTGGGTCCCCTGGTGCTGTTTCTGGCCACACTTTACCGGGCACGTCTTTGTAATCTCAGCCCTAAGACCACTTATGCCAGGCTCCTCTCTCTTTAGCCTGGGACCACTTGGTTCGAGTGCACGCGCTTCCTTTCAGTTGGGGGACCCACCCGCTGAGTCCCCTGGCTGGGCAAAGGCTGGCCAGGGCCCCGGAACCACGCGCTCCTAACGGTGGAGGCACTCGCTGTTCCCCGGGGTTCGGTGTCGGCGTCCGGGCTGCTCTCCCCCCTTCCCGCCGCATGACCCTGTTCCAGAGCGTGGACTGGCAGCCGGGTGGAAGTGGGTGCACCTCCGCGAAGAGTCCGCTTTCTCTAAATCCTAAGGGTCGGCTGGTGCTCGGGTTGGTAAAGGGAAGAACAATGGGCGCGTTAGGGTGGAGGAGAAAGGCGCTGCCAGTTCGGACCCCCGGGCCTACCACGGCCACTCCGCCTCCCCAGTCCCGGGTGCAGGCCTGAGAGCGCGCTGGAGCAGGGATGGCAGAAGGCGTGTCCCGGGGGAGGGGGACAAGACTGAGCAGAATAGTCAAGGCAGAGGTTCGCTGGAAGGCAGGAGGCGGGAGATGTTAAGGGAAGAGGCGCCTGGTGCGCAGAGGAGGGGGTCGCCGTTGTCGTGGATGGAAGGCGAGCGAGGTGAGGACGAGAGACTGGGGGCGGGTGGGAGCGCCGCGAGGGCCCGGAGGTCGCGCCCGCGGGACACCGGGCGACTCGGGCGCCAGCCAGGTCGGGCGCGGCCCTGAGCGCGGGGCTCAGGCGCCACCGTCCACCGCGTGCGCACCCGAGCCTTTGTCTGCTGCTCGCTGGGAACCGCGTTTCCGCGGCGCCTTCTCCCGGCCAACTCTTCCAGGCTTGCTGTTTCGGCTTCCTGCTTCCATCTGCCGCTCACTCCCCAGCCCCGGGCCGCGCCTCCCGGCCACCCGGGGTCCAGCCCCTCCTCTTGGCCGGAACTTGGCCGGGTTCACTGCCCGCCGGGGCGCCTTGGGGTGCAGCCCCCGGGCATGCGAGCATGTTCCGCGCGGGCCCGGCTGCCCCGCGTGAACCGCCTCCCGGGCGGGGGTCTGTCCATGAGGAATGCGTGGCCCATCGGCCTCTCGGACACTCGCTTTCGGGCTCCAGCAGCGCTCGAAAGACCCCTTTTGGCAGCGGTCTTGGCTGTTACCTGTCCCTTGACCTGATCGGCCGGCGTGGGCCCTGGACTCCCAGCTGACCCCTCTATCCGGTAGCCTTCCCTAGTCTGATAGGCACAGCGGCTCCTAGGTATCTTCCTCCCCCCGGGCCCCCCACCTGAGGGTCCTGATTGATTCATAGATGTTGCCAGTTGAGAAGGGATGTGCTCTGGACGTGAGGGGTTTGCTTGCAGCCCTTAGGCGTATTAGGCAGGGACATTCTTATTTACTGCAGCGGACCGGGTTGGCCATGAATTGAAGGGGGGCGGGGAGAGCCTGGAGTTCTCAGCCAGCTCTGACATTTGTTGGGTAAGCCTCAGGCCTGGCCTAGGACCCGATTCCTGGCTGTCCTCTTCCTCCTGCACTTGTGAATTCCTTCTTTAAAAAATAAACTTCTGCTTTTCACAGTTGGTAGCTGGTGGGGGGGCGGGGCAAGGCTGCCACATCTTGCCTGTGGCAAACACTGTTTTGGGGAGAGGGTGGTGCTAAGGTGACATAGGAGTTTAATCATTGTGATGGAACACATTTTCCTAAAATGCTGAGGATTCTGTTTGTATGTTGTTACTACAGTTTGTTTGCTTGGGGTGGGGGGCACGCTGTGAGGGATGTTGTGCAGCAAAATAAAGATGAGCAGTTCAGGTTGGGTGAAGTTGTGCCGCGGGAATCCCCAGCAGGCTTTTCCTTTAGAAAGAAAGACGACTTGGAGAAGAAAAAAGCCATCAGAAGGCACCCATTCTGCAGAAAGTTCTCTCAGGACAAGCATAGCTTCAGGAAAAACCAGACCAGCCATAATACACTCAAGAGTTGAGGGGGTTTGTTTTTTTCCCCCTAACCAAGTCAGAGGGAGTAGCTTGGGTTTTGAAGAAAAACAAGAGGCTACAAAAATCTTTTTTGAGCCATTGCGAAGGTAGTAAGTACCGAGGTACTTTTAAGCAGAACCTATTACTAGATCCACCTCACTGAAAAGGTGGAAAGAGGCTGGATGGATTTTCAAGGACAACAGCTGGTTTCTGCTCTAATACTCTGGTCCCACTTTTGGGGTCTTTGTTTCTGTCTATTGCTGCATGACAAGCCACATTTGTTTGAACTGCTGAAGTACCTGAAGCTTGGCACACTTTTCTGATATTTGTCAGTAAAAATGAGCCTTTTTGCAAAAAAAAATTCTGGATTCTATAAGAATGTAAAAATACTCAAATGCATACAGGTGTGTCTTAATTGTTACATGTTAAATTCCCTTGTTTCGCTTTCAGTTTGAGGATCTTGGGGTCTAACAAGCATGTTGTCACGTGATGGCTGCTGGTTCCAATTATCTTTTGTACAAATGCCTGTTTTTATTTTTATGTGATCACAAAACAAATCACGTGTTGAAGGTATGATATCCTTGTTCCATTCCTGTGCCTTTTAGCTCTGCATTTTGGTTTACACTGATGTGCTGGTTCATTCAGTCACGCACGAGCAAACACTTAGTGAAACCTACAGCCGTGGCCAGGCTGTGGTCTGAAAGTTCACCAAGCAGTAGGAGAGAGAGCCTTCTAGAAGCAGGTTCAGCATTGACCCTCAGCGCTAGAAGGGGTCAGTGGTCACCCTCCATCCCTGTCAGACCCTTCCTGATTTTACCACGTCCGCCATCTGCCTTTAATTGCAGACCTCTGAACTGGTTCTCAGGGACTGGGCTTCAGCACTTCATTGCCCACAAGTTGCTGATTGGCATAGAAAATAGTCCCTGCCAGGGATAGCCCCAATCCTCCTAGAATTTTGTGAAGTCCACTTTGCAGTAGTGTGTGTGTGTGCACGTGTACATGAGTGTGTACAAAGGTAAGCAAAGAAGCGATGCTGTGATAGGCCAGTATGGGTTGCATTCAGTCTTCTGGGAAGAACAAATTACCTTGTCTGCACTTGGTGCTGTGGTGAAGTGCAGGGGGTAACACCTGTGGACAAAAGACTTTGGGGCTGAGTGAGGAATATAGCCTAAAGGACATTCAGAAGTCAGGAAGTCATTTCTCCCCATTTCCTCTCGCAGATGCTCCCACATCTCTCTACGTAATGTATATGTTGTACCATTTGGCTACTCCGAAGGGCGCAAAGAGGTATAGAGAAAGGAGAACACTGCTGTTCAGGGAGGGAAAGGAGAAAGCAAGCAAAATGAGTTGGGAAAGATTTGTGAATGCAGCCTGCAGATATTTCTTCAGACTGCAATTTATTGTATAGTTCTTGATATTGAAAACAAAATGAATATGTTTCCAGGAATTGTGGATTGTAAATATGCTCCACATCCCTCACTAACCACTTCTGCTCTGTTTCTTGAGACGTTAAGATACTGTGTGGCCAACGCTTGAACAAACTGAGATAAATATGATCCCTTCTAAGAGCAAATGTGTTTAACGCCTGCAAGCTACACTAGACTTCACATTTAACTTATCTTTGTCGCCTGGTGAGACTGAGTTTGCAGAGGGACAACAACACAGCAATAGAAATGTGTGTAAATCAATTACCAGCCAACTAACAGGTAATTACTGAGTACCTATTCAGGGCAGATTGTTTGAGGGAGATGAAATAATGATAACTGTTCCCTCAAAGGGCCTGAAATATGCATACGGATACCTACACTACACCGAAGCAGGGCTGTGACTTCTTCCCGCAGGCCAAGGCACAGGTCCTGAGTAGGACCAGGTGTCACTGTCTGTTTTGGCTGGAGTAATCAGAAAGGGATTAAACCCAAAGGGTCAGGCTATATAAACTGTTGGAACTGTTTAGGTTTATTAATTCTAATTTCACAAAATTCCTCTTTTAATTTCAAAAAACCTGCATGAACAGAGATGATCCCTAAAAGTTTAAGTGAAAAACCGTGGAAACAGTAGAAGATGGTGTCTTCTGTCATCTCAACTTGACATCTTAACCTTAGCTAATTTTTGCACATAAAACGTTTTCCACCCCAATGGGGGCTGCCCTGTGGTGTAGTGGTTAAGTTCGAGTGTTCTGCTTCAGCAGCCCAGGATTTGCCAGTTCAGATCCTGGGCGCAGACCTACTCACCGCTTATCAAGCCATGCTGAGGCAGCATCCCATATAGAGGAGCTACAGCTCTACAACTATGACACACGACTATATATTGGGGCTTTTGGGGAGAAAAAAGAAAAAACGAGGAAGATTGGCAACAGATGTTAGCGCAGGGCCAGTCTTCCTCAAAAAAAAAAAAAACACAAAAAAAACTTTTCCACCCCAGAGGAAAAAAAATTTAGCACAATATAGTTAAGCCAACATTACGATTTTGTTCACTATAAAGCAGGTTAAACATGGCGTGGTGAACATTTTACCAATCATGACATTGTTAATTTTTGTTTGTTTAAAAACAGCTCATGCAGTCTGAGAAAAGGAAAAATTATTTTCATGAAAAAGGAATATTTCTCCCTTAAAAGGAAAATTCTTAGTCGTAATTCAAAACATTTTAATTTCCTTTTAAAATGTAAATCAAGTTTTCCAGCTGATCCTTTCTCTAAATCTGTCTAAGGGAAAACTCCACAGCTCCAGGTCTTACAAAGGAAACAGAAGATGCCTAGCACTCTTGTTTTATTTGTAGCACTTACCACTTTCTGGAATTCTCTTGCTCATTTATTGGTCTGCTTGTTTACTGCCTGTCTGCTCTGTGCAGAAGGCAAGCTTGGGAGAGCCCGAGGGCAGGGGTTTGTCTTTTTTTTAATTCTGTCCCTGAGACTGTAACAGTGGTTGACACACATATGGAAGGTCCTCAAATATTTGTGTTGGAAATTCAAAGATGAAACGAAACAGAAAAACAACAACATGGTGCCTGTCTTCAAGGAACTTGGAAATTGAAGGTTATTCATTGACAGCTTTCTGGGCCGTGGCCTCTGTCCTAGGGAGCCAGGATTCAACCGTGTGTGATTCAGAGTCAGTTCTCTCGGGAGCCCACGGCTAACAGGAGAGACAGGCAGAGCTTACACACGTGCTCACTGTCCGACAGAGGCAGTGCAGGATGCTCAGGGACAGAGAGCTGAACACCCTCCGGTTGGAGGGCCCTTAAAAGGTTTCACAGAGGAGCTGGTCTGAGCCTTGAGGGTGGAGGGGTTCTTCCAGCCCGAGCTTGGAGGAGGAGAAGCCTGGGGAAAGCCTTGCCATTAGCCTGGGGCGAGGTGTGGGGAGAGAGGGTTCTCCTGGGCTAATGTAAGGATCTTACTGTTACCCTTTACAGTAAGGTAGAACAGGAGGAAGACCACCTTCCATGGTGGAGCTGGGCTTCCCTGTGACCGGAGGCAGAGGGCTGACATCTGTGGCAGAGTAATCCTCCAGACGGAGAAGAGGTGGGACTTGAACCCAGCCATGCCCAGGACAAGCAGGGGGAGACAGAAGCCGTAGGTAACAGGTAATGTGAACAGGACTGGGTGACTGGATAGGATAGGGGCAGGTGGCTCCTTAGGTTCTGGATTGGAAAGTTGGGTGGGGGGAGTGTGTCGGGGGTGGTTCCATGTTCAGAGAAAAGAAATATCAGAATGGGAAGTATGAGAATGGAGCACCTACTCTGTGTCAGGTCTTATTGCTGGTACCGGGGATTTCTGCTTATATGCTGTCTACGCTCCGGTGGTGTAGACACTAACCCTCAAACATACAAACAAAAAATAGCAAATATCACAAGAGGTATGTGGTGAATTAAGATTGAGAGTTGACTGTGTGGCTCCTCTAGTTTGGGTGGTCTGTGAAGGTCTCTCTGGGTAAGGGCAGTGCAACTGGTGTCTAAATGACCAAGTGCGGCCAGCATGGGGACGTTAGGAAGAGAGCTCCTCAGGCAGAGGGAGGCTCAAAGGCTAGAGGAATAGAATGTGGGCTTTGCTGCTGGACGCTGGGGGCCGACCAAACAGTGGCCTGCAGAGAAGCTGAAGAGGCGAATGGGCCAGGTCAGGGCTTTGTAAGTCAGAGGGAAAAACTGCACGGTACTCCACATGCAAGGAGAAGCTACTGGAAGGTTTTAAGCAGGTGGTTGATACGTGATTTATAATCTCAGAAGCTCATTCTGGCTGTAGTTTGTTGAGTGAATCTAGAGGGCTGTAGTGGAAATGGAGTACATGAAGTCCACTGCAGTAGTCTAGATGGTAGGCGATGGTGACCTGGATTAGGGTGACAGTAATGGAAATGAAATGTGGCTTCAGGAGGCATTTGGAGGCAGAGCGTATAAGACATGCAGGTAGATTGGAAATGTGGAGTAAAGAGACAGAGAGGAATCAAGAACTGTGCCTGGGTTTTTAGCGGGAGCATTTGGGTAAATGGGAACTGCACTGTCTGTGATGGGGAAGCCTGGAGGAGGGGCGTACTGGGGGTGGGCAAGAAATCAGGCGTTCAACTTGATGTTAAGGTGTTAAGAAGGCAGTGGATAAATGAAGTCTGGAAATCATAGGGCTAATAAATCAAGATGGGAGAACAAAGACTAATCATGGGATTGCCTGCTCCCCATTGAGAGTATGTAGATGCTTCACGTGAATGTTGAGGACTGTGAGGGGAATA
This sequence comes from Ceratotherium simum simum, assembly GCF_057802395.1. Lineage (NCBI taxonomy): Eukaryota > Metazoa > Chordata > Mammalia > Perissodactyla > Rhinocerotidae > Ceratotherium > Ceratotherium simum. The sequence continues at coordinate 3,979,920 of NC_141937.1, forward strand.
CAGATGGAATCGGTGAATGAACAGTTGCTTGGGCAGTGTAGGTACTCCACCAAAGTTTGGTGAATAAAGGGGCGGCTCTCTGGAAATCTACGGGGGGAACTGGATTAGAGATCTAGATTTGCGACTCTTCGGATCATAGTTGAAGCCACCGTCCTGTATGGAAATGTGAAGTGAATAGTGGGAGTGAGAAGAGGGCAGAAGACAGATCTGACGGCAGAAGAGAGAAGAACCATGGGATCCCCTGAGAAGGAGTGATCTAAGGCAGAGGAGGTGAAATGGAACAGAATGTGTCATGGAGTTCCAGAGAGGAACCCCAAGACGGAAGAAGCCAGATGCCCCAGAGATCAAGTAAGTTACCGTAGCCAGGAAGCCATTAGTGATCTCTGCCAGGGATTCTGAGAGGAGTGGCAGAGATGGAAACCCATTTTTAATGGAGTGAGGAGTCAGTGGAGACAAATACATCTGGCCGTTTTAGTCCCTAGAGAAGGTGAGAGACAGCCCCATAACTGTAGGAGATAAAAGCTGGCTCTTTCCCCATGGAGGATTGACTTGAGAATGTTTATTTGTTGAGGAAAAGGAGTGTGAAGAAATAGGAAAAAGAGAACAGGACAAAACCTTAGAGAAGACGGGAGGCGAGGAATGTAGTGGACGTGGGAGGCTGTGGACAGTGAGGGAATCTTTTTCCTCAGAGAGAACCGTGGGAAGAATGGCTGTGGATGCTGATGAGTATTTAGGTGAAGAGAGGGGGAAAGGTGAGAAATTGACAGTGTTTCACCGGATCCTATCTACCCGTTTCCCCTGATTGGACAGCATTATGGTCACATGAGAGTGGGTGGAATAGGAGTTCAAGACCTGAGGAAGCTTGGAATGGTGACATGGAGAGCAGGAGATGAGCTGCCCAGGGCCATGGGTAAGAGGAGAGCAGGGATGCGGAAGGTCCTACCAAGATCGGAAAGGATGGATTAGTAACTGGACAGTTAGGTGAGTGTGAGTGAGAACTCTTTAGAGGGAAAGCTATATGATTAAAGTAATAGTTTAGGAAGACGTATCCATTAACAGTGTGTGGGGGGGATTGGATAGGAGAACTGGCACAGAGTAAATGCACATAGTCTCTGCATTTAAAAAATACACTGAACCAGAGAGTAGAAACACTTAAAAGTCCTCAATACACATCTTGATGAAAATTGCCCAGCAGGATGAAATTTGAGTGGTGTTTTGAGGGAGGAAGAGTATTTGGTGTGCGTTGCCGAATGAGGGGAAGATTCCCCATAGAAGAGAAGCCCAGGACAGAAGGTAGAAACCCGAATTAAAAATTCAGGAAACAGTAAGTAGAAAGATTTGATGGTGGGGACCGCTTCCTGCAGAAGAGAGGTGGAAGGTCAGGCTGGTGAGGCGGATCGAGGAAGGACGGTCAGATCTTCACTGTGGAGGTTATTTTCATTTTATATTGGGGAAGGGGTGGGAGGGGCTGGAGAGCACGGTGTTATTAGATAATGTAACATGGAAATATTTCCTGAGTTTCTCCTCTGCACCAGTTGCTGTCTTGATTGTTGGCAGTAAATATGTCCAGACAGAACTGTTCCTTGCCTTAAGGAGCCGCTGTCTAATGAAGGAAACAGACAGGACAAAAGGCACTTGTGATACATTTTAACAGTGACAACGGATAGAGCAGGGCAGAGATGGGACAGAACACCCTTTAATAGCATCCCTTGCCCGTAGGATGAAGTCTGAGTTCTTCAGTGGGCTCCTGTAGAGCTCTCCTGTGGGGACTCCCTCTGCCTCCTGCCCCTTCCACTTCCTACAGTGTGTTTTAAGGACCAAGCTGCCTGTGTACGTGGACTTCTGCCCTGGGTCACGATATCTCCTCTGACTGGGGAGCCTTGCCTCCCAGTTGCTAGCAGCATGTCCCCTGGGATCCCTCTCTGCTCGCTGGGCTTGCTCACAGTCCCCTCTCCTGCCTCCATGATCCTGGCACTTGTACTTGTCCACAGTTGTGTGTGTCTCCCGTTAGCCTGCGCGTTCCTTGAGGGCAGGAAGCATGTTTTATTCATTTTCTTGACCTCAGTGCCTAGCACATTGCCAAGCACAAGAAGTCTAATGAATAAGTAAGTGAAGCTGTTTAAGTGGGAGAATACAGTCGAAATGGTCTTTAAAAGCATTAATTTTTCTAAAACGAAGGAAATAATGAAATAGTGTGGTTGTTAAATTTTGCTAGCATAACTTGAAACTTCATTTGATTCATTTTTTTTTTTCACATAATCCAGATACACTATTTGGCACCAATGACCAGGGCTTCTGAGTTACCAAGAACACAGTATGTTCATATGCCTGACTCGCTGGGATGGTGAGCGCAGTGTGGGGCAGGTACCAGGAGTTGATGGAAAGGAGGGAGATAAGTGTTTAGAGCATATTGGATGCTTCAATTTGATTTCCCGAGGCAGTGATAAAAAGCTTTTTAGTTTGATGAAAACATGTTCTACACTAGCAAAGAGAAAGTGTTGCTTATTAAGTGCTGAAACAATGCCATGTGTTTGGATATGATGAATTATTTATAAAACTACAAGAATATTTGGACTTTTTAAAGTTGGTAAGTGCTGTGTAAGAAGCAATTTTGTGCGAAGAGCAGGTCACTCTGCTGGAAAATAGCATCATGCATATACGAATTCAAGTTGTACTTCTTTGTACAGGATGTAATTATGTGTTTCTGTATTATAGTTTTAGTAGCTTCCAAAATAAACATCTAAGGTGATATCCAAAAGGGCTTGATTACTATGGCTTCCTAGATTTGGTAATTGTATATTACATCATTGGTATCAGGATTACTTACATTTTCAATTTTTTTTTTTTTCATCCCTGGACCAGAAGTTTACGTTCAAAAACATTCTTGTCTCAGCAGTCATGATGCCTTTTTAGGGTAATACTCTTTGTGTCTCATGATTAAATATATCACCTAACTATTTTAAGCCAGATTAAAGACCTAGTTATAAAACCTCAACAAGTAAAACAATGTGATACTGGTATGTGAATAGATGGACAAATCAGTGCAACAGAACAGAAAAGTCTTAAAACAGACCCAGACCTATGAAGGAATTTAGTATGTTTTAAAAGTGTCGTCTCGTATGGGAGGAATAAAGATAGACTATTGAATACATGATTTGGGGCAACTAGGGAGTCATCTACAAAAAAATAAAATTTCATCATGTTTTACTGTACCTCCTGGATAAATTCCAGATGGCTCATATGTTTAAATATATAAACAAAAGAAACCATAAACAGAAAAAAAAAATGAAATTCTTTTCTAGTCTTGGAGTGGAGGGAGACTTTAAATGTGACTCAGAATCCAAAAGTAATTAAAAAAGATTAAGTTAATCTACATTAAATAAAGACTTTTTATGGCCCTAAATACTATAAGCAAAGACAGTGTATTCCTATAAAGCTTCAGCTCAGTGCCCCCCATCTGCCTTTCTGCTCCCTCTCTGTTTCACTTCCTGCAGTGTGTTTCAAGCTCCAGCAGCACCCAATTGCTGCTAGTTCTTGAACGTCTGCCCTAGGAAAACACGTTTACGCTCATATCACAGCCTGGGTCTAACCTCCCTAACGTATAAGAGCTCCTAGAAATGGTGAGGAAAAAGAACCACCCAATAAAAAATAGTCAAAGGAGGGGCTGGCCTGGGGGCCCTAGCGGTTAAGTTCGCCTGCTCCGCTTTGGGGGCCTGGGGTTTGCAGGTTCAGATCCCGGGCGCGGACCTATGTACTGCTTATCAAGCCATGCTGTGGCAGCGTCCCATATAAAGTAGAGGAAGATGGGCAGGGATGTTAGCCCAGGGCCAATCTTCCTCAGCAAAAAGAGGATGGGCAACAGATGTTAGCTCAGGGCTAATCTTCCTCTCAAAAAAAAAAAAATAGTCAAAAGATATGAACAGACAGTGCCTAGAAAGAGAGAAGTAGATGGCTGTTTGAAAAATGAAAAGAAGGTCAACCTCATTCATGATAAGAAAAATGCAATTTAAAATAACACCCAGGTCCCATTTTCACCTGTCAGATTTGCAAAAATTAATAAACTTTCTAACACACCACTGGCAAGTCTATGAGGAACCAGGTACTCTCATACATTCCTGGCTGGAGTATCAATTGGTCCAGCCCTTGAAGAGGGCAGTTTGGCAGTATCAATCAGTATTAAAAATGCACGTACCCATTGAACCAATAATTCAGTTCTGGGATTTTCCTCATGCAAAAAGAGAGAGATTGGCAACAGGTGTTAGCTCAGGGCCAATCTTCCTCACCAAAAAAAAATTAAAAATCGCAGCAGTGAAACTAACATACTAAAGATCTTCCAGATCCTTTGCTATGTGAAAGAAGCAAAGTGTAAAGCAATACACACACAGTCTTGTGTAAGAAAGGACAATAAAAGTATATATTTGTATTTGTTTGTAATTGTATGTAGAAATGGGGCAGAGACTCAAGAAAGCACTGACAGCACTTAACTTGGCTAAGGGTGGTGGGAACCTGGGGAATGGAGGAGCGAGAGTTACAGAAAGACTTCCAGTGTATCCCTTTTTGTATGTTGTGATTTTTGAATAACATAACTTATTACCTATTCAAAATTTAAATTTGGGGCCAGCTTGGTGGTGTAGTGGTTGGGTTTGTGCACTCTGCTTCGGTGGCCCAAGGTTCATGGATCCTGGGTGCAGACCTACACACTGCTCCTCAAGCCATGCTGTAGCAGCATCCCACATACAAAATAGAGGAAGATTGGCACAGCTTTTAGCTCAGGGACAATCTTCCTCACCAAAAAAAAATAAATGAATAAAAAAAATTTTTGAAATTTAAATTTAAAAATAAGTCAGAATTTACTGGTATGCCATTTAAACTAATTGTCAGTCACCCTACTTTGTAGTTGATGTCATCTTTTCTTGTTGTGTTTTTATTGTCTTCTGTTGAGATCATAGTTTATTTTTCAGCCCCTTAAGCTTGTTCACTTGATTTCTGGCTTCCTCTAGCCTCCCACTTACTTCTCCTACACAAGATCCCAAAATGTCAAAGCATGAATATTAAAAAAAATTGCATGCATCAACACCCCTCATACTTATCAACTTCTTGCCTACGTCACACACATATTTGAAAATGGGAAAAAAACACTTCTATTTTCATGTAATGTCTGACTCTGATATGGTCTCTGGTTTCACATTTAAGATAGAAACTATTGTTTAAACTGTTGGAGGGCTGCCCAACCAGCTTCATCTGGTAGAAATCACTACATTTTGGCAAGAAACTGAACGTCTTCCCTGTGAAAACGTGGGCTTTACATTCTCGCACTTCTCAAGTGAATGAAAGTGTAGCCCAGAGTGGTCTGGCCACTGAACAGTACCACTGAATCGGGGCCACGGCAGTTTATTATAATTCTAATGTTTCAGTGATTTGATTTTTTATTTAGGGCAGGGGCAATGTGAACTCATGCATTCATTCATTCCACAGCAGACATTCGCAGAGCTGGTGCGGGAGCCATTCTGGGCAGAGCAAATGAAAGATGGCCGAGCCCTGAGAGACCCCCAGTCCAGATGAGCAAGGACAGAGCCCTCCGTTCTGGCTGTGCCTCCATGGTGGAACTGAATTCTTTAGATCCTCATATTTGATCTATTCCCTGATTTTATTTTGGGTTTAAAGTTAATACTCACTGTTTCTCTAAGCGGGTTTCTTTCCTTTCCCCTTAGTGGGGATATCAACCCTCCTTATTTTCCTGTGTTCTGCATATAATGTTGACATTCTTCTTTGTCTTATCACTTAATATTATTTCCGTCTAGTCCACCCATTGGTTTTATTTTAGCTGCTACTTCCTTCCTAGTTACTGGATTTTGTGAAAACCCTTCTCTAACCTTAAATATCAGCCTTCTGCTGCTGTTACAAACTTCTTTGACCCCTGGATTTGTGCTTCTGAGGTCTTTATGCAGTTAATCCCTGTTAGACACCCTCGGCCGTGGGGATGTAGAAATTGTCAGTTTGCACAGAGTCTTCTTTCTGGAAGGCCCTATTTCCTCATAGTGGCCTGGGTTTCAGGGATGGCTGTTGCTCTTTCTTCCTGGTGTGGGGCATGGGGATAGGGTGGGGGGAGCGGGATCATAGTCCTTTCACTCTGTTGAGCCCTGCACCTGCCTTCAGAGGGTTTTCAGGTCACTGGGAATGTCTTTATGTTAAAGGTTATTAGTGTTCTAGTTGGATTTCATTTCTCGTATGATCCCTACCACAGCTGGAGAGTTTTGGCGCCTTCTGTGTTTTGTAAGTGTTCTGTGCTTTTTGTTAAATGGGCCATCATTAGGAAATCTGTCACTTTTTTCTAAGTGATGTTTGAATTCTTTTTGTTTTGTGTTGGTACATTTTTGAATATATCGTGGCCACCTTTTTGAGATTCAAAATTATTATGACTTCTTGTATCTGGGTTACAGTCTGGTGGGAAGGACCCCCTATTGCTAATACAGTGGGATATTCAGTGCTGGATTTGAGGATGACCTAAACTTTTTACACATGCCACTATTAGAGAGATCTGTGTCTCAAGAGAGGGTGTGTGTGTGTGGAAAGAGATACAAACAGTTTACTCTTGTTCCTTTTTTCTTTCTTTGTTGATACACTGCTGGCCTTTGTCAGGATTTCCTAGTGCTTTGGGACTGGAAACTTCTCAGTAAGGAAAATCGGGTAGTCTGATGTGTCGAGAAATGGATGTGTGTCTCTGTTTGTTAAGCAGACATCACGGAGGCCGTAGACAAGCCTGCATTGAGGGCTGGCTTTGCCGGGTTGTGTAGATGAAGATGGGACTGTCGTGAAGATGAAGTGAGATGGTGTATGTCAGGTGTTGACGGGGACGTGATCAGAGTCAGTGCCGAAGTCCGTTCGCGTCGTCATTTCTTTGGACTCTGAGTGAGCCCCATGAGACAGTTTACTGAAAGGGTAGCCTGGCAGCCCCCAAGAGGGCCGTCCAGGTGGCAGGGAGATGGTCGAGTGACAAAGAGAAATGAAGAAAAAGGCTGCTTTAGCATCCATTTGGCTGGGAAAGGTGTTTCTTTGTAGTTACAGGAAGTACGGCTTCTGGAAACACTGATACCAGGAAATGGCTGGAGTCTTAGAGCAATTCCACTTTCTTGGCAAGAAATTAAAGGAAAATGTGTTGAAAATAAAAGGGAAGAATTTTGGGGAAGAGAAAGAACTAAAATAAAAAGTGATTGTCATTAGAATTCTTCCATTTAGGGAAATTTAGTTTTTGACCTGGTGTCACAGGCATTTTCCCCATTTATGGAGCCTCTGCACCTCTAATAGATTTGACCTCTATTCTCGAGTGTCTCTGAATTGTTCACATGCACTTGGCCTGAGTAAAGAGGAATGTTTCTGTCGGGCCTCCCTGCTGCTCGGGTTGAGTGGGAGAGCTTAGCAGCTCGCAGCCCTGGAAGCAGAACGGGCCTCAGGTGAGGTGTTTGTCTTGCCAAGGACACATCTCACGTGTCTGGCCATTATCCAGAGGACACTATAGCTTAGATTTGGTTTGTATGTATAACTTTTTCCTTTGCAGCTGGTTATGTATTTACTGTAGAATTTTGTCTGTTGTTGGTCTATATTCTTAATTAACTATATGAGTGGTGTTAGTCCTATATATGTATTACATTTTTCTTTTGTAATTTAATTCACTCTAACTCGAAGAAAGGTGAGAATGTGTCCATGAACAGTTATCTCCTTAAGGGTAAATTTCTTTTTTTTTTTTTTTATAATTTTATTTGTTTATTTTTTCCCCCAAAGCCCCAGTAGATAGTTGTATGTCATAGCTGCACATCCTTCTAGTTGCTGTATGTGGGACGCGGCCTCAGCATGGCCAGAGAAGCGGTGCGTCGGTGCGCGCCCAGGATCCGAACCCGGGCCGCCAGCAGCAGAGTGCGCGCACTTAACCCCTAAGCCACGGGGCCGGCCCATTAAGGGTAAATTTCGAGGCTACATTTTAAATCCCTTTAAAAAACATTCTACATCTGGTTTGCATTTATCCAAAACAAAAATTATATTATTATTTTAATTTAAAACTTTACAAATAATTTGAGGAATTACACTTTTATTTGTTAGGATCTTTTGGAATTCTTTAATACTGTGTAGTGGACATGTACATTTTAAAAATTATTGAATTGGCTTCTGCTTCTAACTAGGTAATAGTTCATAAATATTAAAAGAAATTCCAGACAGGTATCCAACCGTGTGGCCATGGCACGTGCTCCTTCTCCTTCGCTCTGCCCTTTGTACCGAGCCCCCGGATGATGCCAAAATTGATGGCCTGTTCATCTGTCTTTCCTTGATGTTGTAAGCTTGAGGCTTGCTATCTATATCTTGGATGACTTAGCAGAGTATTCAGGAGGATTCACTCACTAAGTATGTATTGAATGAAGGATTCCCAAGAACCAGTATGGTGCACTGGTGACGTGTATCTTGAAGTAAAATTTGGGCTCAGATCTCAGCTCTGCTTAATTTCTGGGACTCCAGTTTCCTTATCTGTAAAATGAGTGCTCAAGAAAGGTAGTTTCCCTTCGGTTCTTTTCTTCCAAAGAAGAAATAGCAGATCTGTTTTAAGTCATAATACTTTGGAATTTTCTTGCAGAAATTTTACATTTGTAATATTTTCACTTTGATTTTATATTAAGTATGAGAGGCTCAGCTTAGTGTTTTAATAGAAAAAGAAAAGAAAATGCAGAGCAGTTTTCAGAAATCCTTAAAATGTTGCTTCTGATTCTTAAAAGAAACTGTGGCTTCGTGGAAAGGCCCTTTAAGGATGTGCTTGTGGGCCTGGGGGGAGGGGCGGGCTGCAGGGCGGCCTCCCACCACGCGTGCTGCAGTGACCGGCCAGGGTCTGCGCCAGGTTGACCCGCGCTCCTGAGAAGACTCGAGCGTGCTCCTGTTTTAGGATTTGACCTGCTGCTTGGCTTGCTGGGTGAGTTTTCCTCTCTGTTTTCTCGTTTCCTACCTTATGTAAGGATGTTGTCCTTGTGGAAGAATCTGTGGAACTATTTGTGGTCGTGCTCAGTAGTTTTGGGGTGGGGGTTAGTGACTGGCTACGTCAGTAAACCAGGATCTCAGCTGACTGCTCGTGTAGGTTTTGCCAGAGTTAAGTGTGGCTGTGTTTCTGTGAAATCACTCTGAAGGCAAACCTCTGACTCCAGTGGTTCTGTTAATAACGATTTCTCTTGAAGAAAGATTTTGAAGAATTCTAGTTTCTTAGTTTGATTTTCCTTGAAAGCAAAGCCTGAGATAAGGACAGGTAGTTTGTTTAGGAGGCGATTCCAGCAGATGGGAGTGAGGGAGTGAAGTGAGGGTCACAGGCAAGGAGTTAAAGGCGCCAGTAGAAGGCGAGGTGTTCACATAGTGATGTGGGCAGTGAGGGCTCGATTCTGCTGGACCTCCCCCGCAGAAGGACCCCCCTCCCAGAAAGGCAGGGCCAGCAGCGTTTACCCACCTGCTGCCTCCCCCACTGGGGAGGACTGTCCTTGGGAGCACCAGCTTTGTAATTCTGGATTCTTCTTACTATAGGGTCCCATGGGCTCTTGTAAGAGCAGTGAGGCTCAGGGTGTGCACCTAAGTAGGATGTGGACCCTTAAATGAGTCTCGCCTGACTAGGAAGAGACCACCACTGCTGTGGCGGAAACCAGAAGTAGGATGGGAGGATGTGACATGAGCACCAGATGCCTCTGCTGCTAATAGAACCCTCAGATTAGACAGATTTGTCTTTGTTCCACTTTTAGAGTCTGATGCATAGGGCTTCTTAACAGGTATTAGTTTTTTAAGTTCCAAGATTTTTCCTGATATCAATCGAAATCCAGACAGTTGTGCTTGTTCTACATATACAGTATGTTTCAAGGTGAAATTATGCTTATCCAGAGGCAAGGCATTTCGTTATCAAAGAAAAGTTCATTTGTATTCTTGCACGCTGTTCAGTAAGGCAGGAACGTGGATATAACACATTTTGCAAAGGGTTTTAGAAAAAAATTTGAAAAAAGAAGAGGTTTTCTGATTAACTCTCAATTAAAGAGAATGCGAAATAAACCAGAACATTCTATCCAGAGAACGTTATAATGATCAAGAGTTTCCACCATTTTGGTGTTCCTAGTCCGCAGCTTGTAAAAGTGCTTTTTCTAGGTAAAGTTTTAAAACCACATAGGGAAGGTAGCTTTCCGTATAAATTTGGCACAGATGAGACTTACTTTAGTATAAAATACCCTAATTATTGCATTTTTCTGAATCAGAAGATTATATAAAGTAACTTATTAACTTATCAATCAAAACTATTAATTTTTAATCAATATGGTGACTACATAAGACTAATGATAAACGGACTATTTTAAAATAAATATTAAAACTAGCATATTCCATGAAAACATCTATATGAGATTTTTGTCTTAGAACAGGGGCAAACTTTTTCTGAAAGGGCCAGATAGTACGTATTTTAGACTTGGTGGGACATACAAAGTCTCTGTTGCAATTATTCAACTCTTCCATTGTAGCCAGAAAACACAGACAGTGCATAAATGAATGAGCTTGTTTGTTGTGTTCTAACAAAATTTTATTTACAAAAACTGGCAGTGGACTCTAGTTTGCTGGCCCGTCCTTGTGTTAGAAGAATATATTATTTTTGATGAACATAAATTTATCCCTTTGGGTCTTTAGAAAGCCACTATATTTCAGTAGAAAGAGTATCCTGTCACCGAGATCATACTCATAGTTTGAGAACATGGACACCCACCCCAAACCAGTGAGACTTGCTGGCTCTTTGTTCTCATGGCCACTCTGTATGGGGCAGGGCACTCTGCTTCCGATAATTCAGTTTCTTGGGGAAGTCATAAGGGCAACATTTTCCCAAAACAGGAATTTTTGGGTTATCCACCTAGAATTTGTATCATTGATTTTCATTTTTTTAGTATCTTGTAATCCTAAATCACTTTACAAAGAGTAAGACAGAAATCAGGAGACACATGCATAAATACGCACTCATCTCTCAGAACCGTATGATGTATACGGAATTTCTTTTGGCAAAAGGCTTTAAATTTTTTAGGTATGAACTGGCTTGGAGAGATGATGTTGCTATGTCCTTTTTTGTGAATAACTAGATTAATGTGCACAGAGGTCAATGACATACTACTCAGAACTGCCAATTTGTCAAGAAATCCCTGTGTCACATATATACTTGTATCTTTCTTTTTGTCTTAAAATATTGATTACTAGTCCCAGGGAAGATTTGGATAATGCAGCTTTACTTATTATTTAGATATGTTAGGAAAATTTTAGCAGGCTTTACATAGTGAATGTATAATATATTGTATGTATAGTGTATAATAATGTATTATAATTATAATACATTGTTGTAGACTAATGCATGCGTAATAATGAATGAATAATGTAATGGCTATGTTAAAGAAGAAGTCCGAGAGAAAACCACTGGGGCCTCTTTTCATACACAGTCGGCAGGTAGGGATACTAGAAGTGCCTTCGCTCAGGGGAGATGGCAAGAAGATTCCAAGTTTATGGGATCTCCTGAAATGGGAATTCTTTATCAAATATCTATAACTATAAAAATGGGGTACCCACTTTTGAGAAGGTACTTGGGCCAAGATTACTTTAAAGAAATCAATTTCTATATCCTCAACGTTCATAGAGATTCTTTTAAAAATGAATTTGCCTGAGAACATCTGCCTGACATCAGGTCTGCTTTTCTCCTTTCCCTCTCATCATTGTCCTTCTCCCATTTCCAAAAGAAGAGAGGCTTCCCTCTTTCCCATCCAGATTCTCACTATGGTTCATTGCCCTGAGTATAAATGTCAGGTACTAAACCACAGTGCAGTCTGAGACAGCTCAGCTCTGAGAGAGAATCCAGGGGGAGCAAAGCAAAGAGAGCTTCTGTGGACGAGAGAGACTGTTTTACCAGGTCAGCAAACTCATTGCAAAGCTGTGTCTCCATCCATCCATCTGTCCATCCATCCATTCATCCATCCATCCATGCATCAGTGAGAATTATAATTCAGAAGTGAAAAGTTGTCACAAGGGTGCCAGTTAGAATATGCATTTAAATTATAAAATAACCTTTTCAGACAGAACTTAGGTCTGACTTAGTTATTTGATGGCATTGAAGACTGGCTTTCCAGTAAGGTTGTATGGTGGATGGACTCCATCAACTGAATGAACTGTTCCTCAGCTCCAAGGTTTTGACAAAAATACATATAAGACATATTTGCTGGAAAAAATATGTGGGAACATACGTCATTTGCTTCAATTTAAACTTGTGATAACTTTTTATATGTCAAGAACGTGTGATGGGGTACAAATTATTTTGTAAGTTAAGTATGCTGCAAAAGAGTGAATAAATGCAAGGGATGCTCTCGACCTGAATGAATGAGCTGGGTGTGAGTAAATTACCTGTGCAGGTGGCATTCCCCTACCTCCGAGGACCTGAAAACTGTAAAGGGTGGGGTGGTGAAGCCAAAAACGATAACGATTACAGAGGGGAATTATGTTTGAGATTTGGCTTACAGGTCTCTTCAGCAAGACCAGAGAGGACTCCAGGAACTGGTCTTCCTAATTTCAACCAGTTCGTATTCCTGACATTGTAACCAGAATGATTTTTCAGGATTGCACAGATGAGCACTCCCGCTCTGAAATCTCTGTAATGGATTATGTTTATTTATTTTAAATTCTGTGTTTATGCAGCTCTCTCTCTCAGTAGAATGCAGTGAATGTTTTTTGAGAGCTTGTTACAGTAGTGAACAAAGCCAGCAGCGTCACCACCCCGGGGAGCCTGTGGTCCAGCAGTCAAGGCTGATCTAAACAAACAGGGCATGTTAGAGCCGCGTGTACTGGGGGGCTGAACTAGTCTGGGCATTTGGGACCATCCCCCTGAGGAAGAGAGAGGAGAAGGGAAGAGTGAGTGGCCAGTGTGGATGTGTGTGAAGGGCGGGTTGTGGGAGGGAAGGGGTTCTGGTGGAGGGGCAGCAGGTGCTGGGACCTGGCGGAGAGGGTGTTCTCGCCTAGGTGCACCTACCTGACTCCAGCATCTCGGGGCAGCTGCGTCATGGTGTCCTGCCTTCCCAGGGTCAGTGTAACACGTCACACTCCCCACAAAATGAACAGATTAAACGCACATGGGTTTATGAAAGCGCCTCCCTGCTGGACTAGAGGAAACCAGATTCCTAGGGGGGATGCCCCCAAAATGTGAGGTTGACCCCTGGAGGGCAGATGCTGCTGGTGCTGCTGCGGAGGCATCACCGTGAGCGGGATAGTTAGAAGGCGAACAGTGCTCTACAGACCTGGGAGGATTTCTGTTTTTTAAGTAGTTTTATATTCGTGATCTCATTTGGTTCTTAACGGTCAAAAGAGGATGAATCGGAAGCGAATCGAGGCTCCTGAGCCCTCCGCCCCAGTGCTGTAGACGCAGTGAGGGCAGGGACATGTAGGCTTCTGTACCCGGGTCTCACAAGGCACTCTCAGAAATGTCTGCTGAGTGAGGGCGCTCGCTCTCCTTAGGGGTTCTCACCTTGTGATGGATTGCCTTTGCCTCCCTGATCCGGCCTCTCTGGGATGTCAGTGTTTTCCAGATTACTGAGGTGTAACTTTTAAAACGCCTACTTTTAATGAGTTAAGGTATTTTACATATAAATCTCCCAAAAATGTGTGATGCCTTTCTTATCTTATTAGATGTATATTGTGAATCTACTGTCTTACCTTTTACCTTTGTGAGCATCAATTATTCTTTTATAATACAGAAATCTTGTAAAGGACTCTTAAGGTTTATAGTTTTCTTTGCTGCTATAATTAATAACCTCAGACAGTTATGCATTTTTATCTTTCTTCCAACTTTTAAAGTTTTTTCCTTTTTTCTCTGTGAATCCATGGGCATCAGTCACTCCTTGCTGGTCCCTGCATGCTGCTCATAAAGCCTCATCTATCCTCACCTCCCTGGGCTGCTTGTTGCACCCACCTTCTCTGGTCAGATAAAGCAGACAACCCTATTTATGTGTAAGTTATTAGCCCCACGAATGGGAACTGCAGGGCCTGCCTGTGGATGAACTACACCCACCGCTTCGTGACGTGCCTTCTGGCTACATAGAGAGTGGTTCCTGGAGCAGTGACCCCGGATGAGAGAGATTTATTGTCTGTGTGTGCATTCCCAGTATTTCCCGGGAGGGTGCTGGGCAAAGTTACAGTCAGTATAAAATTATTTTACTTATTGAGTGAATTATATTATAAACTATAAACTTATAAACTATTTTTAACAAGCAGTTTTTATATACAACGTATAAACTATCCACGTTTGATCTAAATCCATATGTTACAGCAACAACATTGCATAGTTTATCAAAGCTTTATTTTACACATCTGACATCCAGAGAAGAATATAGTGTGGTTTCAGCTTATTTGAACAGAAAGTTTTGAAGGGAGGAAGTGGAGGAGCACCATAGAGTTATTAGTAGTTAAGAGTGATATACAGGGGGGCCGGCCTGGTGGCTTAGCGGTTAGGTGCGCGTGCTCCGCTACTGGCGGCCCGGGTTCCGATCCCTGGCGCGCACTGACGCACCGCTGCTCCGGCCATGCTGAGGCCGCGTCCCACATACAGCAACTAGAAGGATGTGCAGCTATGACATAAAACTATCTACTGGGGCTTTGGGGGAAAAAAAGGAGGAGGATTGGCAATAGACATTAGCTCAGGGCTGATCTGCCTCACCAAAAAACAACAAAAAAAAAGAGTGATGTACAGATTTTTATGAAAGTTCTCCTGAATTTTTACTTAGTTTTCATGTTCTTTACATTTTTCTTTGAGCTAGAGTAATTAACTGTTCTTCTTCCTATTTTGGAGTTATATGAATAAGCTTGTTTAAATTTGGCAATGCAATTAGTTGAAAAAAGTGACATGAAATTTTTACTTTTAAACCTTTACAGACTGAGAAAAGTGTAGATGTGTACTTGTTTAATATATGTTTACTGAGTAAATAATGTAATATGGTTGGTGATTTGAAAGTGTTGTAAAACCTTAATATTACATATTTAATAATACAGAAACAGAAAGGCAGGGAATTTTTAAAGGATTTTTAAAAACACTTAAAAAAATGTTAAATAAAACCCATCTGAATTTTTATGATTTGAAAGCCTCTTGGCAGTTTAAAAACATTTTCAAAATCTAGAAATTTCACATTAAGTCTGCATTTCTTGTACCCTAATGGAAAAGAGTAACATGCATGCAATTTAACGAATTTCAATTCATTTGACATTGCATAGGTTGTTTTTTTTACGTCTCCTTCATTTTTTATCTTGATTAATTGTGGTTGAGAATTATAATAGGTATGGCTTCCTGTAAAAATAAAATTAGTCTCTGAGTTTTCAGTTGTACAAACTAAGGTAATGAATGAAAAGTCATACAGCAGCAAGTAGATAAAATACAGGTATCGGAGTGTCATGTAAAGAACATAAGACTGGGAATCAAATGACCTGAGTTTGAGTATTGAATGGTTTGAGTATTAGTCCCTCCATCTACTGTTTGTGGACGTCTAGGCAAGTCATTTCATTTCTGAATGTTTTCCCTGATCTGTAAAACGGTGGGAATCTTACCATCCTGCAGCTTTCTAGCTTGCTCCCTGCCCCCGTCCCTTTTTCTGGTCAGGATAAAGATGTAGTAATGAAGTGAAAGTGCCTTGTAAGCTGTAAAATTCAGCACGAATGGGATGCCTTGTTAGGGCATTGTTACAAAAGCTGGGGGACACAGAATGTAAAAGTTAATAATCCTCATTGTTATATAATGTTTGAGTGGCAACTGTGTGTTCTAGGTACAGAGGCTCGAGTTGTCTCTTGGTATAGTCGTTAGTTTGCCGCTGTTGTTGCCCACAGTCTATTTTGGATTGCTAGGTGGACAACTGAATACATACCTTTTTATACGGTGTGGGTGTTGTGTGGGTGACTTAACCTTGGGATGACCAACTTAACTTTTACCAGTTTTAACTAGTATATATTTAAATGATCAAGCTTTAAGATTTCATAGTATATGCTTTTTAAAAATTTTATTTTTTTTTTGCATTTATCTGTGTAGTTATGTTAACAATGTAGAATATGCAGTGTAAGTGTTCTGTCTCAAACACCTATGCAAATTAGATGACCTAAGCCCAGGAATAAGGATGATGTGCATCTTTTTAGAACCTGGCACAGCCGTGGCAATAATTTGTGTAAGAAAATTAAATTTTTTTTGGTGAGGAAGATTGGCCCTGAGCTAACATTTGTTGCCAATTTTTCCTCTTTTTTGTGTATGTGTGTTTGAGGAAGATTGACCCTGAGCTAACATCTGTGCCAATCTTCCTCCATTTTGTATATGGGATGCCGCTACAGCATGGCCTGATGAGCATTATATAGGTCCATGCCCAGGACGCGAACCCATGAAACCTGGGCCGCTGAAATGGAGCGTGTGAACCCAACCACAGTGCCACTGGGCTGGCCCCTAAATTACTTTTCTTTTAAAGCTAGATTTTCTTTGATATAAAAATAACTGAGCCCTTCCTTCCTTTCTTCCCTTTCTCCCTCGTTCCCCTTCCTTCCTTCTTTGTTAAAATCCCTTTGCATTTAGTTTCGTTTGCATTTAGTTTTGACCCCTTAAAATAATCAGAATCGTAAAGTGGAAATAAAGAAGAAGGGCGGATGTGCTGCATATTAGAATCATTTCCAAACAGAAAAGGTTAAAATAATTTTCTTTCTTTTTTTGGCAAAAAGTAGGAGGCTTTACCCCGAGGCATTTCACAAAAGGCATAATCTTAGAATCTGGTTAGATATCCATTTTGGGATGGATGCTTTCACCCCACATAAAGAAATTCTGACCCATTTTTCAAAGAGATGTTGTTGACAGCGTTTACTAACAGCAAGTACCAGCTGGAGGAAGAGAGATGGGGACTGGAATAAAAACCTATGAGAAAATAGGAGTGTGGAGAATAATTGCTAAAAAGCATTTTCTTACTTTGAGAAGTAGAGACCAGGCACATTTTTAGAAATCATTTTTTGGCTGTAGGGAAATTCAAGCCAGATTTTGCCTTCTGCTTTGGCATCCTGCCTTTATTGTAAATATCATTCCCCAGAGAATTCAGTGATAACTCTGTAAAGGCTTTGGTACAAATCTGGGAGCATCTCCCACCTGATGCTCAGGGTCTGAGGCTGCCTCAGTCCTCGATATTCTTTTTCCCACCCTTGGATAAAAAGAAATTCGCCATACTGGTACAAAGCCTTTTATGTACCATTAGAAACGATGCCTGGTAATAAACAGGTGCTTATTTGTCTTTGTGATCCTGTTATACTACCTGACACATAATGGGTGCTCCAAAAAGTATTTACCGAATATTGACTGCATGTGTGGTCTTTCTCTTTTCTCATGGCAAATGTGGGTAATGTGTGTGTTTCTTACCACCCTCCACCTTAAAGCTCAATTTTTGGAAACGGACAGGTGGTGCTGATTCATTCACGGTCAGGTAGAGTCCGTGCACCTCACAGGTAGATTTATCTGGTCGTAAACCCACACCCCAGAAGCCCAGGCAGGCCTGGGTGGGGCAGAAGCTGAGGCAGTGACTGGAGAGATGACAGCCCGAGGAAGCCACAGCCCTGGGGTAGAGGCGGGTGGTCATCCTTTCGAAGGTTCTTTTTGCTTCATCCGTGTTCCGTATTCTTTGCCATGCTTACCTGGCACAGTGGTTCAGCGCCTCGGCCCTGGGACCACACCTGCTGCTTCAAATCCTGGCCCATCGCTTACTGTCTGTGAGAAATTCGTTGCATTACTTTTTCTGGCCTCACTTACCTGATCTATAAAATAGGATGAAAATAATGGTACCTTGTTCATAGGCTTAAATTAATTAAATAATAGGCGCTTAGGACAATGCACTGACTGCATATCAGCTATTATTTCTTTTATTGAGGACCTCCGCATTAATCATCTCAGGTGTGGTCATAGCCATCTTGCTAGAGGGGCAGGCTGCTGTTCTACAGGTCATAAAATTGGTTTTGAGGTGTCAGGTGACTGAGTGACAGTCCCTCAGCTGGAGCGGAGGTTCTCACTCACTGCCATGCCCTCTCAGTAGGCTGCCGTGTCGTTCAGAGGTGAAGGGTGGCTGCGTTTGGGAAGCAGGAAGTTTGTACAGTATATGGAAGAATGCCTGATTAGAGCTAGCAAACCCACCACATCAGAGGAGGCTCCTTTCTGTACTGCCATTAATTTTTCACAGACGTGTTCATGTGGGTGCATAAACAGTCTCTCCAGTTTTTGCAAAAATGATTGCTTGTGTAGCAAATTTCCCTGGTTGCATAGTGCATATTGCATTTACTATGGGAAGTAGCTGGGAACAGACAGCTGCTGTTCCTGGGATTCACTTAGAGCCTTGCCATGGAACGTCTGGAATGTGAGGTTTCCTGGAAGGGCTGCTTTTGCCTGCATTCTTCGTTGTGAAGATTTTCCAAAAAGCTATAAATTGCAATAAGATTAGAGTGCTCGTTTTTTATGATTGACGTTTAATCCTCAAAATTCTATATCAGTGGAAAGGCTGTCGATTTAATAAATGTGACTTATCAAATTATATTTCCCTATTTTCACCCTCAATTTTGCTCTTCAGGATAATTGTTATAACTTTGTTTTGAGTGTGTGTCTATGTGCATCTGCATATGTGTGCATGTGTGTGTGCGTATATCAAAATTTTCTTTGCAAGTAGCTGATGAACTTGCCTGTATGTGTGCTAATATGACAAAATGGGGGGGGGCAGCATATGGGATCTTTCCTGGATTTATTCTATCCCAAGGATAACAAATATGGGATTCTTTTGACAATATGCATCATATTCTTTAGGTAAACAAGAGATTTTTATTTACCATTTTTTATTTATGAATGTAACCGTCTATCGACAGATAGAATTATCCATTTGAAATGTGTAGAAAAATAAATAACAAATGCTAAGGGACCTCCTAGAGGTCATGGGAATGGCTCACATTACATTGAGATGCTTACATAATGATAACACTTAGCTTGTGATATGTGCAGTTATTTTGCATGTCACTCTTTGAAACATTGCATACAGGCGGCTTACTGTCGTACAGTAGTTAACATTTTTCTGTTAAGAAAATAGAATCTTTGGTTTTCATTACATTAAAATACAATATTCCTATCTCTTTATTTTTTGTTTGTAATTTTTCCTCATGGTTAGTAAAGATATCTTCTTTCTTGAATGCTCCAAATTATATAGCTCACCAAAAGTAAAAATAACACTATGTTCACTGTGATCTTTAAAATTTTTTATTTGAACAAACCTGTCATTTATTTGGATGCAAATAAATTATTCTCTCTAAAAGTAATTCAAAATCTCTGAATATATTTTACAAAACGCATAGTTAAGAAAATGTATAGAGGGCCAGCCCTGGTGGCCTAGTGGTTAAATCTGGTGCGCTCTGCTTCAGTGGCCTGGCTTCAGTTCTCAGGTGTGGACCTACACCACTGTCTGTCAGTGGCCATGCTGTGGTGGTCGCTCACGTACAGAAAGAGGAAGCTTGGCAATGGATGTTAGCTCCGGGTGAATCTTCTTCAGCAAAAAAAGAAAATGTATAGACTTATCATAAATCTCTTTTGGAGTCAGTTAAAATAGATATAAATATACTCCAACAAAGCATCCACTTGTTTTATTATATAGCATAATTTCAGATCTAGTACGATGCTTGCTGTGGACAGAGGTTTCCTAAGTTAATTGCCTACAAATACAGACCTAAGCATTTTTGTAAGTTTCCTTCCCTGCTAACTGATTTAACGGGCTGTCTCTGAGTGTACATTCAGTGAAAAGCAGTATATTGGTGAACTCCCCCTTCTTTCTAACAGCAGTGAATGTACACACACACACCCCACTTCACTGTACCATGAAAAAAATCCAATTTGTGGTGGTATGCTCATGCCAAGACTAAAGTGGTGCCTACATTCAGTCTCATAAAATCATGAATAACCACTATTCCTCACAGATGATAAGAACAAGTAAGATCCCTCTGGGGGGATATTACTCTCTTCCGATGGCTTTTATAAATCCCATCTCTATGCTGGGCACGTACCTTCAACGCTGGTTTATTTGGGGATCTTACTTGCCTGTCCATCTCGCCACTAAAGTGAATCCAGCCATTTGTCTATGGTGAATTGCCCCTGACTGGGGAAGCCCGTAGGCTGCTTCTCAGTAATGGAGAGGTGGCCTCTACTTGCAGTGTCACTTGGCTTCTCAATTTTCATAAAGGAAGATCTCCTCTATCCTCTCCCTCAGCTGTTGATTAAGACAAATGGGTCTTTGTCTAACTGGCAACCTGAAGGAGCTGCAGTCCAGCCCCTTTCAGGAGGTACAGGAGGGCTCACCTGGACCATATCATGTTGAACCAGTCAGTGTGAAGTGTAGCTCTGTTTGGGGGACACTACAAGAGGTTGTGTGTACAGAAAGTTTGTTATGAAAGACCGGCCGTTGGAGGGCGTGCTCATTCCCGTAATACCAGGAATATTGTTCTGTTTTTCCAGAACAAGTGGTCTGTGGACACAGCATCGTGTGAATGAGCAGTTGGCATTTTCACCTTGACCGCTGAAAGTCTGCAGTCAAATTTGTGGCTTATCTGTAGTGTGTATGTCATTTTGGGTGCTATATGTTTGTCCTATCCCCATTTCTGCTATTTTGTTTACCTATTCTTTTTTGCTTTCTCCTTTTTCATTTCTGTTTAACGTACGTTATCTTGTTTTCTCACTGTATTGTATGTATACTTGCAATACATACTCTCTGGAACAAGGTAAAGTAAATAACTTCACTTATTCATAACTTAGTACCATCCTGAGACAGTAGAGTGTATTATCCTTGTTTTACATAAGAGAAACCCTCAGTCTTATGGTCACACAGCTAATAACATAAGTTGCAGGATTGAGGTTCAGCTGTCAGTCTCTCTCCTAGAAAACCCAAGCTCATTCTCCCAATCATGCCATGTTCTCTCCCAGGTAAACCAACAACTACAATGAAACCATTCATGGTACTCCACAAACACTAATGAACTTCACTGGGTGGGACTGCACACACGTCCTTATCCAAGCCAGACGAACACATCCAGATGTACAAAGCTGATCTAAGGGGTTCTCTGAGTGCATTGGGCCCCACCACACACCTACTGAAACAGAAACTCGGAGGGTGGGGCCCAGCACCAATTGGTGCACTCTTGACTTGAAGAACTACTCAGAGTATTGATTTTAGGAAAAAAAATTGTTTTATGATAGGATTTTTTTAAATAGCAGACCCTTCACCTCTATTTACATTTGAATTCAATTTGTAAGGATTCAGTTTTTATACATAGCTTCAGGAAAATATCTATTGTGGTAAAAGAGGGATTTTTAAAAATAAAAATAATCTAGGGGTCGGCCCGGTGGCGCAGCAGTTAAGTGCACATGCTGCGCTTTGGCGGCCCGGGGGTCGTAGATTCGGATCCTGGGCGCGCACTGATGCACCGCTTGTCAAGCCATGCTGTGGCGGAGTCCCATATAAAGTAGAGGAAGATGGGCACAGATGTTAGCCCAGGGCCACTCGTCCTCGGCAAAAAATGGGAGGATTGGCATCGGACATTAGCTCAGGGCTAATCTTCCTTGCAAAATAAAATAAAATAAAAATAAAAATAATCAAAACTGTTCCTATTCTCCAATATGCCTCCAAACTACCTTTCCCCCTGTTTCCTTTGGAGAAATAAATGCCAGGTTTTTAAATGTTTATTTGTCGGTTGGTTTCTTTTCTTAATTATTCCATCCTTTCTCTCTTCCAAGAGGAGTTTTTCTGATTTTTCCAGCCTGCAAGTTCTGAACCTATAAAGGAAAAGTTAACCTGTGAGTAAAGGTTTTTATGGTGTCTTTACTAAGGAGATCCCACCTTCTGAAGATACTGAGGCAAATCCTTTGCACCCAGCCTTGTGGTCATGGTGCTCGCTGACATCCCTAAGTGCTCTTGTAGAATCTCTCCTTCCTCCTCCCATGAGGGACCCCACAGCTCTAGTCTTCCTCCATGTCACTCACAATCCCTTCGGCACAGAAGAAACAGGCTCCTCTCTTCCTGAGGCGGCTGCTCCTGTGGGATTACATGGTGTCCTGAGTGTGGAGAGGCTGCTTCTGAGCTATATTTCAGGGATGTTAACTTAAAGGAGTGTGCCAATTTGTGATCCTTATTATTAATTCTTTAATTTTCCCTCATGCTTTGAGGCTTCAAAAATGTAAAGTCTCTCTAGTGGCTTTGTTTTGATGCAAAGGAGTGTGCCTACGTCTCACGAACACATAGACCAAAGACATTTGCTTCATTCTGCAGTGTTAAAATTGGACCAAGATAAAAAGCTGTGTTCTTCTCCAGGGTGACTTTCTTTATTCTGAGAAATGAGTATGGTATGCTCCTTACAGAGGTTGTGAAATAATCTCTCTCAGCACATGAATTGATTGAGAAATATACAGGCGATGGTGAGGTTTGATCATCCAGCCTCAGGTCTCAGATGGGAGGGTGCCCTGAGCATTTAAGCTAGAACTGTGCTCACGTCTTGGCGAATCTGAGTGATTCTTGGGTGATGAACACTTAAGAGCGAAACGTGTTTTACAGAAGTCTGTCAATCTGGGCGTCCTGGAGCCGGTGTCCCATAAGCCCTTAAGGTCTTTCTATTTTGAGTTTATGTGCCCGAAGGGACACTCGTTCCCATATTTGTGATTAAAGTTATTGGACTGAACCAGTCTGTGTGCTCTGGCGTGTGTGACGTGTGCAAGGACAGCTTTCTCTAAGGCCACTTCACCCAAAGACTATAATCCGGGCACAAATTCTCTGACCAAGATTTACCAAGATACTTGGATCCAAGTCGGAGTAAGTCCATCTTTTTTTATTCTTAATTTGAGATCACAAGATTACTTTTTGTGTGTGTGTGTGAGGAAGATCAGCCCTGAGCTAACATCTATGCTAATCCTCCTCTTTTTGCTGAGGAAGACCGGCTCTGAGCTAACATCTATTGCCAATCTTCCTCCTTTTTTTTTTTTCTCCCCCAAAGCCCCAGTAGATAGTTGTATGTCATAGCTGCACATCCTTCTAGTTGCTGTATGTGGGACGCGGCCTCAGCATGGTCGGAGCAGTGGTGCGTCAGTGCGCCCCCGGGATCTGAACCCGGGCTGCCAGTAGCGGGGCGCGTGCACTTAACCGCTAAGCCACGGGGCCGGCCCCACAAGATTACTTTTTAAATACGGTGATTGTGATGAACCTTTCCTCACAGCTTCTTTTTGAGTCATAAGATCCAGAACACAGTTCCATTTTCTTTGAGTCTTATTCTCAAACAGTGTATTTCATAATGATTCCCTGAAATGTACGAAGTTGGTTCAAATCACAGTGTAAAGAAATTTCTGAGGAGAGAGGGAAGGTCCCTGTTCTCTGTCCTCCAGGGCGTCCTGTGGAGCTATGATTTGACGCTTGTCGCCATACTCTCCTATCTGAGCTTTCTCATGAGCCTTAAACTCAAACTGGAATTCTGTCTCCTTTGATTTGAAAGCAACAGAGCTTCTGTGGCTTCCTGTGTAGTGAGGGGTGGCATTCATCCCAGGCCTCTGTCTCTCAGCCTCTAAATATTCTTTTTTTAAATTTTCAGTTATGTCACAGTAACCTTGAGTATTAGGGACTGTCTTGTGGTGGTGGTTGCTTACATTCCATTAATACATGTCTAAGGGTACTTTAGTTAGACTTAAGTTTTGTGTAAGATATAATATTTGACAGATTTGTAAGGCACTTCATAGGTTGTACACACTGTCATGGGTTATACATACTGCCACAGGTTATACACACAGTCAACAGGTTATACAGACTGGCACATGTTGTACACACTGTCACAGGTTATATACACTGTCACAGGTTATACATACTGCCACAGGTTATACACACAGTCAACAGGTTATACAGACTGGCACATGTTGTACACACTGTCACAGGTTATATACACTGTCACAGGTTATACATACTGCCACAGGTTATACACACAGTCAGCAGGTTATACAGACTGGCACATGTTGTACACACTGTCACAGGTTATATACACTGTCACAGGTTATACATACTGCCACAGGTTATACACACAGTCAACAGGTTATACACACTGTCACATGTTGTACACACTGTCACAGGTTATACACACTGTCACAGGTTATACATACTGCCACAGGTTATACACATAGTCAACAGGTTATACACACTGTCCCATGTTGTACACACTGCCACAGGTTGTACACACTGCCACAGGTTATATACACAGTCAACAGGTTATACACACTGTCCCATGTTGCACACACTGCCACAGGTTGTACACACTGCCACAGGTTATACACATAGTCAACAGGTTATACACACTGTCCCATGTTGCACACACTGCCACAGGTTGTGCACACTGCCACAGGTTATACACACAGTCAACATGTTGTACACACTGTCACATGTTGTACACACTGTCACAGGTTGTAGACACTGTCACAGGTTATACACACTGTCACGGGTTGTACGCACTGTCACAGGTGATACGCACTGTCATGGTTGTACACACTGTCACAGGTTATACACATTGTCATGGTTGTATACACTGTCACAGGTTGTACACACTGTCACAGGTTGTACACACTGTCACAGGTGATACACACTGTCACAGGTTGTACACACTGTCATGGTTGTACACACTATCACAGGTTATACACACTATCACAGGTTATACACATTGTCATGGTTGTAAACACTGTCACAGGTTGCACACACA
Organism: Ceratotherium simum simum; assembly: GCF_057802395.1. NCBI lineage: Eukaryota > Metazoa > Chordata > Mammalia > Perissodactyla > Rhinocerotidae > Ceratotherium > Ceratotherium simum. The sequence continues at coordinate 4,004,730 of NC_141937.1, forward strand.
ATCAACAGGTTATACACACTGTCACAGGTTGTACACACTGTCACAGGTTGTATGCACTGTCACAGGTGATACACACTGTCTCAGTTGTACACACTGTCACAGGTTGTACACACTGTCATGGTTGTATACATTGTCACAGGTTGCACACACAGTCAATGGGTTATATACACTGTCACAGGTTGTACACACTGTCACAGGTTATATACACTGTCACAGTTTGTACACACTGTTACAGGTTGTACACACTGTCACAGGTTATATACACTGTCATAGGTTGTACACACTGTCAGCTTTGGGAGATGATGCTTGTTCCTCCCTCTTTACTCTTGGTAATTACTAACAGTTCTTATTTATGTGTATAATGTTATTATTTATCCATGGTTTTGTAACAGTAAATTTAATCATGCAATAAAAACCATGTAGAAAAGTATTTAATTCAGACATACTGTAGTTAATAACCCTGTAGTGATGTGGATAATGCAGCATTAATTTGGGGGAGGAAATGATTGATGACATTTTACTTTTGTCCAAAGTGTCTCACTTAAACAGTGTGAAGGGATTGGTATTTTATGCCCTGACCCCTGCTCCTAGGGTAGATATTCAGGATGATGTGTACATTTACAAAATGCCAAATGGTTGAGTTGAAATTAAACCTTCCTTATCCAGTCAAAAGAAAATACTTAGGCTGCGTCATACACACCATACAGGAAAACAGTAATTACAATTATTTTGATACCTATATTTATTTTATTGCTAAAATGAAATTCAGTGTACTGGGCTGACTTGCAGGAGAGCTAGACAGAGCATTGGACTTGGAGCAAATGAGAACACCATCCAGCTGATTCTGGAGGAGCTGTCCCTTTTTTTCTGTCTCTCCAAGATTTCCTTTGTTCTTCACTGTTTCTACTCAGAAGACTTGTTGCCAGTAAGTAGAAAGGTCCTAGACCTTAGATCTTTTTCTAGGCTGTCAGCATCATGCTTTTTGTGAGATGCCTTCACCGTTTCCTCATCTATATCTAAACCAACAGAGTTGTCAGATAGAAATGGATACTCAACATTTTTATTTCTAACTGGAAATCTGCTCTGTAAATGTGTCCTACCATTGTCAGTCTGGGTGGTGAGAATGAGGGTGTTCTAAGTGTATAATGCAGAGTAAGAAATAGAACAAAGAAAAACTTCCTTCAAAAACAAATAATATGACAGTGGATTCTATATATGACACCAAAAGCACAATTGACAAAAGAAAAAATAGACAAAATTGGACTTCATCAAAATTAAAATCTTTTGTGTATCAAGGGAAACTATCAAGAAAGTGAAAAGACAACCTATAGAGTGGGAGATAATATTTGGAAATCACATATCTGGTAAGGGTTTAAACGTCCAGGATATATAAAGAACTCCTACAACTCAAGAACAAAAAGACAAACAACTTAATTTAAAAATGGTGAAAGCACTTGAATAGATATTTCTCCAAAGAAGATATACAAATGGCCAACAAGCACATGAAAAGATGCTCACATCATTAGTCATTAGGCAAATGCAAATCAAAACCACAGTGAGATACCATTCACATCTACTACCATAGCTGTCATCGAAAAAATGGTAAATAAGTATTGGTGAGGATGCGGAGAAATTAGGACCCTCATACACTGCTGGTGGGAATGTAAATGGTGGAAAAGTAAGGGAAAACAGTTTGGTGATTCCTCAAAAAGTTACACATAGAATTATTATTATTTTTGATTCCTCAAAAAGTTACACATAGAATTACCATATATTCCAGGAATTCTACTTCTAGGTGTAATTGAATTGTAATGCCATCCAAAGGAATTATAATCAGGGTCTCGAACAAATATTTGTATGCTCATGTTTATTGAAGCATTATTTACAACAGCTAAGGGTGGAAACAACCCAAATGTCCATCCACAAATGAATGGATAAACAAAATGTAGTGTATCCATACAATGGGATATTATTCAGCCTTAAAAAGGAAGGAAATTGTGATACACGCTACAGTATGGCTGAACCTTGAATGCCAGATACAAAAGGATAAATATTGTATGATTCCACTTATATGAACTATCTATCTAGCATAGGCAAGTAGATTGAGACAGAGAGTAGAATAGAGGCTACCAGGGGCTGGGGGGAAGGGGAGATTGGGCAGTTATTGCTTAATGGTTACAAACTTTCTGTTTGGGGTGATGAAAAAGTTTTGGAACTAGATAATGGTGATGGCTGCACAACATTGTGAATGTAATTACTACCATTGAATTGTACACTTAAAAATGGTAAAATGGGAAATTTTGTTACGTATTTTTACCACAATTAAAAAAATGTTATATATCAAATCCTATTAAATTGTACACTTTAACTGGGTTAATTATATGGTATGTGAATATCTCAGTATAGCTATTAAAAAAACAACTAATATGAATATTTCAATGGACCTAGTTGACATTATGACATTCACCCATGAAAGAAAACTCCCCCTAACCTGGCATCTGTCGTGGAAAGCCTGATCTCACTGAGCCCGTCTTATTCTTCCCCACTCAGCCCTGCTACCTGGGAGGTATATGTGGTAGGAAATTTTTGCTAAATATTCATCCAGACACATGAAGGGCTTCAAAGATCTACCTGGAAAAGTTTCAGTTCCATTCAAACCTGCCTCACTTAATCATTTATATAAGACGGGGGAGAGAGAGAAGAGAGACAGAAGTGTATGTGATTCCTTCTAGTCCCTATACATTAAGTTGTACGGAATTATTAAAGTTCATTTTCCACACAATTACAGTCATTAAATACATTCAAATCAATGTTGAAATAGCCATGCTTGAAATCTCTGTTTTTATACTGAAATTATGAAGCTTTTGAGGAACTTAAAGTGTTGTTTCAGAAGACGAGCGTTTTAGGTATGATTTTTCCTAATTGTGGATGAGATCTTTGTGTTGACAATGGTGGTTAATTGAAACCAAAATGAAACTAGTGCAGTAAAAATGATTTAATATGATAACAATTAATTCTTGTTACTTTCTAAATTGAAAGCAATTGCTACTCCTTGCTGATTAAAATTCTCTAATGTGTTTTAATTTAAAAAAACCTCATAACTCAAACTAGGCTAATTGAAAGTACTTTTTACTATTTCTTCATGCTTTACTTGGAGAGTTTATAAAGTAATTTATATCTAATTAAGAAAATAAAAAGTTTAGATTTGAAAATATCATTCAAATGACTTGTTTTCTGGCTTTCTAAATGCAGTATTATTTAAAAACTCCAAGTCAGGGACACCTGTTTTCTGTGGAACCTTAGCTACATGCTATTAAAGTCACACCTCATACTGGCACACAGCTTTCTAGAATTCTCCTTTCCTACTTGTATTTTCACACTGGTAGCTAAGGAGAGCAAAGAATGCACGTTATGCAGTGGGCCATTTGTAATTAAGTTTTCTCTGAATCTTAGTGGGTTTGGTGCTCTGTCTGAGTGTACTGCGGCTGAACCCCAGCTATGTCTTATCTGCTCACACACTGCACAGCTCAACTTTCCAACTCTCAGGAACTCTTCAGAAGTATTTTCAACGCTTAGTCATCACATCCTCCCACACCATCTACCCACTTGCACATCAAAAATCCTGAAATAGTGTCAAGTCATTTATCTCTATATTAAAAAAAAGCAGACACCATGAAAATCATGATATCAAGGATTCTGACAACTGTGACAAAAGTCTGGGCTTTCAGAACACATGGATCTGCTGCCCTCAGTTAAGTAAGAGGTCTTTTCAATATCTGGATTTTTTTTAAGTTCAATGCTTTGAATATTCAGAGCATTACAATTCCTTTTACTGCAAGGAAAATGCGATAGCAAAATCTCAGTTTTCTATCATTCTGAAGGTTTAGATTAGTTTAGTGGATTAGTGAATTTCACCATCTCTTGAAGCACCAGTTGAAAAAATGAACCAGTTTAGCTGGAAATCTTTTAAATTTTGCTTAAAAATTATGTGTTGCTTCTCTGACTTCCCAATCAGAGCAAATTAATGTCACTTAACCTTTCCTTGGTAGAAGCCACAGACTTTAGTGCTTATTCTATCTACATACTGACTCCACGTCAGGCCCTGTGCTCAGTAAGCATTTTGCCTGGATTTGTTGTATTTAAGCCTCAGTACATCCGCATGATAGTGATGATTATCTTGGTTGAATATATAAGGAAAATGAGTGTCAGAGAGATTAGGTAACTTGGCCTTTGAGCGCACAGTTTCGACACCCAGGCAAGCTGATCCCAGAGTGGTAGTTGCATTATTGTCTTAACTTTTGATGGTCGAAGGTTATAACTCCACGCTAGTCTCTTAAATTCTGATGGTGTAAGATTTTTATAATTTACAGCCATTGTTGTTGGTTATGATGATGTACCTTGGCATTGGTTTATAATCTAGATAAGCAAGGTTTAGAAATTATATATATAAAGCAAGAATAAACTGCTTTCAAGTGAAAGACTGAGAGGCAACTTTATTGGTAAATCACCATTGTTGAAATCTGGAGGGTATGTCTTCTGTGATGTACCCAAGCCACCACTTCTTCTTTCTTTAAGTTTAAAATATATTGATAATTTTGTACCATTTAAAAAAGTTTATGTTTCAGATGTGCGCCCCTGGATAACATTTCTGGCATTTGCTTTTTGTGAGTGTTCAGGTTTCTCTGGTTTCTTTTTTTTCTCTTCTTTGTCTCTCTCTCTGTCTCTCTGCAATTCCTGTGTCTTAAGTTAAAAGACCTAGGACACGGTAGATTTCCTTGGCATCTAAGTTGATTATAAAGAAATGTCTTTCTTTACAGGGTTTCTTTCCAGCACGAACTTTTCAACAGAAGGTGTTTTCCGATGGCTCCTTTGCATGTGTGTGTGTATGTGTGTGCATGTTTTACCGTAAGGATTTTATCAGGCACTTTAGGGTAGAGAGGAAGTGTATTAGTCAAGGTTCTCCAGGGAAACAGAACCAGTCCCAATCAGAATCAATGTTATATGTGTGTGTGTGTGTATACATATATGGAGAGAGAGAGATTAGTTTATTGATTGACTTTTGAGGAGTTGGCTCGTGGTTATGGGGGCTGGCAATCCTGAAATTTGAATGGCAGGCCAGCAGCCTGGAAATTCAGGTAAGAGCTGGTGTTGCAGTCTTGAGTCTGAATTTTGCAGAGCAGCAGATTGAGTTTCTGTGTTACAGTCTTGAGGAGAATTCCCTCTTGTTGGAGGAACCTCAGTCTTTGCTCTTAAGGCCTTCAACTGATTGGATGAGGCCCACTCACGTTATGGAGGGTAATCTGTTTTACTCAACATTGACTGATCTAAATGTTAGTCACATCTAAAAAATACCTTCACAGCAACATCTAGACTGGTGTTTGACCAAAGAACTGGGCATGTGGCTTAGCCAAGTTGATACATAAAATTAACCATCACAGGAAGAAAGGCAACAGTTTAGGAAAATGATCTATTGCTTAGAAACAGTGGATATGATGGAAAATGAGGGGAGAAACTTCTCTGTATCAGAAATTTGGTCTTCTGTATCTATCTCTTATATTCCTTTACTGACAATTTAGATCATATACCACCTGTCAGGGATCCTAATTTGAAAGGAAAAAGGCCTTTTCAATTCCAGAAAGAATCAGTTTTGACTTTCTAAGTTTTATATTGTAAGCATTATAGGCAATTCCAACTTTAAGAAGCTTAGACATTTTTTAAGCTTAAGTTTGGTATGTGACACTTTATTGAACATTATTTCTCTTTTTGTTTTCTCTAAATGTTGTGAATGTATCTTTAAAATATAGAATGTATCTTTAAAATATACAGTAGTTTGCTTACTGGACTTAAAAAAAAGAAGCAATTTAAGGGCCGGCCCGGTGGCGTAGTGGTTAGGTTCACACACTCCACTTCGGCGGCCCTGGGTTCGCAGGTTCGGATTCCAGGCGTGCAGTGACGCACCGCTTGTCAAGCCAGGCTGTGGCGGCGTCCCATATAAAGTAGAGGAAGATGGGCGTGGATGTTAGCCCAGGGCCAGTCTTTCTCAGCAAAAAGAGGAGGACTGGCATCGGATGTTAGCTCAGGGCTAATTTTACACACACACACACACACACACACACACACACACAAACGGTTTAACCCTTCACAGCATCATTTTCATCAGCAACAGATACATTTGATAAAAAATTTTTTTCTCAAATACTCAGGACAATATATAGAATAAGAACTAGAGATAAGACTAAAAGTGTGAGCAGTTGTGCCTTTATCTGCCTTTTTGTCCTGATAGAGCATTTGCTCTAGAACTAAAAATTGAGTCCAGAGAGCTCTGGGCTCTTCTGTGAAACTTGCCAGCGTGTGAAGTAACATCCTACCTTCCTCATCTTCTGCCTGCAGCCACCCCATGTTACATCTATCTGTTCTCTTATCTAGACATTTTCTCTCTTCCTTTGGCCTTAAATGGCTCTGCTCAGCACTTCGCCAGATCCTGTGCTGTTCCTAACTGAGGGAACAGTTGCGTTTTCCACAGTCACCTGAGTATGGGCCCTCAGGTATGCTCTGTGGCATTAGGAAGTGCAAAGCTGGTAGGCAGTTGCTCCAGCTTTGAAGTGTCACAAGATATTCATTTGAATATTACAAGAAGTATCTCCGTCCATTTCTACTGCCCATCATCACCCCCACCCCTGTATTCAGATACTGCACGGTGGGATGGGGTGGGAGAGGAGACACAAAAGACAACAAAAAACTGCTTTATTTGGTGTCTTTATTCTGTGAGCATAGAGACTGGTTTTTGATATAAAAAAAGTAGCACGTCCCAGAATATTGAGTATCATGTCAACTTTTTGTGTGTGTGTGAGGAAGATCAGCCCTGAGCTAACATACATGCCAATCTGCCTCTTTTTGCTGAGGAAGACTGGCCCTGAGGTAACATCTGTGCCCATCTTCCTCTACTTTATATGGGACGCCACCACAGCATGGCCTGACAAGCGGTGCATCAGTGCGCGCCCGGGATCCATCCCGGGCCACCATCAGCAGAGCGTGCACACTTAACGGCTACACCACGGGGCCGGCCCCAACTTTTTTTTTTATTAGATAGAGAATAGGAATCGATAGGAAAATACTACAATTAATGGAGGGAGTGAAGAGATAAGAGTAAGGAAAGGTTGAAATGTATTCTCAACTCCTTTGAAAGAGAGTCTTTGTTTTAGAAGTCTAGCTTAGTGTGGGTTGAGACCTGGAGAGTAAGTACAGGGGTGGCTAAGAGTCAGTTATTACAAGCTCAGATCATCTGGGCGCTTATTAAATATATTATCTCCTGTGATCTTTACAAGTTCCCTGTAATCTAGGGATTGCAGATGCTGAAACACGCTCAGAGAGTTTAAGTAACTTGTGCAGGGTTCTCTGTGGTGGGTCAGAACCCAGTTTGTCCGATTCCTGAGGTTATACACTGGGTTATTACACTCCACATCTCTCTCTCCCTAACCACGGGGCGAGCCCACTGCGAGTCCCCTGCTCCCAGGGCTTTTTGCTTGGCTATTTAACATTGATTTGTTACTTTTTCTTTTTTAAGGCTCCCCCCACACATTTCGTCTTTCACGTTTCATTGGAGGGTCTGCACTTGCAGCTCTGACTCTCAGTGAACAGGTGTTACAAGAGGGGCGAGGGAAACGGGCACAGCTGGCTTGGTTGCACATAAGTACAAACTGCCCTTGCTGGAGGCAGGCGTAAAACACTGAGGGAGGGCCCGTCGTGACTCTCCGTGTGGAAAAGGACCATATACTTCTCGGATCCTCTGGCTCAGGCGACTATTTGTCCCTCTATGTCTCTGGTCCTTCCTGTGCATGGACCACTTTCTCCTCCAGGGCGGCAGGCTGTGTGCTCATGCATTGCGGCGGGTGTTTTTTTGTGTGTGTGAGGAGGATCAGCCCTGAGCTAACATCCATGCCAATCCTCCTCCTTTTTTTCCCCAAAGCCCCAGTAGATAGTTGTATGTCATAGTTGCACATCCTTCTAGTTGCTGTATGTGGGACGCCGCCTCAGCATGGCCAGAGAAGCGGTGCGTCGGTGCGCGCCCGGGATCGGAACCCGGGCTACCAGCAGCGGAGCACGCGCACTTAACCGCTAAGCCACGGGGCCGATCGCGGCCGGTTTTATGCGTGACGTTGAGATGAGCCCGCTGTGGTGTGAGAAGACGGGGGCTGACAGAGATGGCCAACATGGGACCACCTCTAGATGGTCCCCAGTGCCTGTTCTATGTTTGTGACAGGGGCAGTTTTGGGTGCGATGCAGCATCTGGGTTGTAGTGTGAATTCTGACCGTGCTTCTTGTCCACCTGTGTAACCAGCAAGTTAGTTTTCTTATGCTAACATGGAGTAAAAACATAAAAAATCCAAATTACCACACAATTATATTAGTCGAGGTGGTTTGGTTATGCTCCAGCTTTACCAATGTAGCAAATACACATTTAAACAACACACATACAGTGTGTACAGATACATATATATATGTGTGTGTGTGTGTGTGTGTGTGTGTGTGTGTGTGTGTGTATTTTTGCTATGAGAAAAACAGGGTTAGGGGCTGGCCTGGTGGTGTAGTGGTTGAGTACGTGCACTCTGCTTTTGCGGCCTGGGGTTTGCGGGTTCGGATCCCAGGCACGGACTTAGGTACTGCTCATCAAGCCATGCTTTGGTGGCGTCCCACATACAAAATAGGGGAAGACTGGCACAGATGTTAGCTCAGCAAAAATCTTCCTCAAGCAAAATGATGAAGATTGGCAACAGATGTTGTCTCGGCAAATCTTCCTCACCAAAGGAAAAAAAAAAAAAAGAAAAGTAGAGTCACTGTATTCTTCTCTGATTATTTTTTGGTCAGTTTTTCTAACATTTAACTAATATGTGTAATTTATTTGAGAGATAGAGCGTTCTTAATTTCTGTGTGATTATTTTGTTGTTCACACTTTACTTCACTACTGAGAATTGTGTGAATAAAAGTGGATCCTTAAAGCAGAAGGCCAGTGGGGTTTATTCTGCTGTAAGATTGCTTTTGTGTTTGATTGGGCTTTATCTTTGCTAATCACATGCTGTTGTCACATCTGACCAAGCAGGCTGACGGACAGGTCCTGGTTGGCCTGGGACTCCCCAATTTTAGCACGGAATACCCCAAGTCCTGGAAAACCCGTCAGTCCTGGGCAAGCTGGGAGGGTTGTTCACCCAAGTACCAGCCTTTCCAAGAAGCACACAGCTACAGGTCCCTAGTCACCCCTTCCCTACACTTTAGTTCTAACCATTGGTAGCTGATCAGATGCAAAGGCTCATTTTAAATTGTTCATGTGGAACTGAAGAGGTGAGGCACCTCGGCAGATATGGTAATTCCTGAAACTGACCCCTTCCTGACTTCTCAGCACTGCTTCTTTGGGTTTTTGGCTTTTGCAAAGGGTCCGCTTGCCTGATGGAGTCAGGTGACAGGAAGGAACTGTTCCCTCTCTAGGAAGGGGCGTTACCCTCTTTGGCTTGTTGTGCTTGTCATACCAGAGCTACCCCTGGCATTTCAGTTTGATGATGTACACGTAATCTTGTGTCATTATCAATATCTCTGGTTCTAAGATAGATTTTCTTGAAGTTGTGCCCGTAGTTCTGATTCTAGGCATTTAATACAGGAATAGTATCGACTCGTTCTGCATCCATTCAAGAGATGTCTGCCAGTATAATTAAAAAATAAAATATTTATTTTCAATAAAACACGTTGAAAAAATGATCTGTTCTCAAATTTTTGTATAAAGAGTTTCAAATTTTTTGGGAAAATGCGGTACTATACAATATCATGTGTGCCTTTCTCTTGTTCAGAAATCGACTCTGTTGTTCTTTTATTTGCATAGGAAACTGGAGTGCATTTTACCTTGTTGGATTCAGGAGAAATTGATTGTAATAAGTTGTCTATTAACAAAATAATTAATTTATGCTAGAAGGAAGCTAGTCTTTGAAATTCAGTGGCTGTGGAATAATTTGCTAGTAGGACATTAATTTGGCATCGGAGCCAAGCGCATGTAGCAATGATATTCGCTCCTCCACACGCATGACTTCTACATTGTAACATCTTGTTACCAGGAAGAAACTTGAGAAAAGCCCACAGAAGATCTACCCCCTTTAGGCTGTCTGCTTAAAGAAAATGTTTCTCTAAAGGAGTGAAAGCTACTTGGGGAAAAAAATGAAATTATTTTTTAAAAAGTGTTTACTACTGTCTGCTAAGGAGCAGCTGCTTCAGGAAGTCAGGCACTGGCTGCTGAAGCTTGTTCCCTGGGACCGTGTGCTGTTTCCTTGCTAAATATGGTTAGGGAAGTTTGCCGCCTTTGAAACTAGGCTTTGTACTAAAGAGAGCACTTATTTTCAGAATAATTCCATAAATTGGTTCCTGTTAGGGTTCTGGATAAGGAAAGGAGAATGTATAACTGCTTACATTGCGTTCTGCTAACTTGACTTGGGTGTCACGAGCATAGGGCCAAATTGGGGATAAAGCACATCTGACCTGGAAAAATGCGTTTTGTGTAGATAGAAAGAGAAACCGAGGAAATGAAGTTCAAGCTACTTACTAGCAAGTTGGGATTTCCAAACTGCCATTCAGGTGTAAGATTAAAGGAAGAAAATTCAGATCTGTGGGGAAAAATCAGGATTTTAAGATGTTAATGTGAATCAGTGAAAATAGACTTGCTTTATTTCCCTCCGTTTTGGCCTTCAGGGTGTGATTCATGCATTCCCCTGCAGTGCTGCAAACCCAGCGAGAACGAGAACGTGGGGTTGGCTCATCCAAACCAGAAAATGAAAGTGACAGCAAACGGGAGAAGTAGTATGAGCTCCTGGCGGTGCTGAGTGAGGTGCTGAGAGAAGGCAGCAAAAATGTGAAAAGACATTTGAATTTTAGCAAAATAAACCGAGTAGTAACCTACTAAAATTATTCTAAACTGCCCAAATAAGTCTTGTTATCGTGCATAAAATATTGTTTTGCAAAAAGGAGTTTTAAGATAAAACTTTCTTAAATATTCTGATACCTATCATATGTAAAAGGACCCCAGACTCACAAATTTAATGCTTTATTATTGTTTAACTTTTAAATCCTTCTTTTAAAAAAACAATAAAGTGATGCTATCTCATTGCGTTCATCATAGCCTGATCATCTTTGCCTTTTGCTTCTGTTCGTCACACACGGAAGACATCCAAACTTATCTTCATCACTTTTGTATCAGAAACATGTGACAGTTTGTTGCGAGTATCTGAATAAAATGTATTTTTATTAAACTGACGTTGAAAATAATAGGTTTCACATAGTTGTTATAACTTAATTAGCTACGTTATCAAATTTGTTTTATCTTAACATAATGGATGGAATTAAACTGTTTACTTTATATGTGTTTTGTAAATTCTGTCCGATGAGTTTAACGCTTTGCTTAGCGTCTTATTTATCGTATTCTTTACCATAAACTGTTCCCACACCTGCTGGTCCTTATTTCTGTTTGATCAGGAGAGTCACTGGACCTGCATCGGGGCTTTAACATATTTTCTCCATTTCAATTCATTTAATCAGTCCTTCAGACACTTCCTGACTGAATGGCCCCCATGTGCCGAAAACTATTCTAGGTGCTGGAAATACAGCAGTGAACAAAATAAAAATAGTCCCTGTTTCCAAAGAGGATACAGGGAGAACGGTTAGTCCGGGCCTGGTGTGTTGGGGGAAGAATTTCACTGGAATGAGTCCTGTCACAGTGGGGCTTAAAAGATAAGTAAGAGTTAACCAGGTTGGGCTGGAGGTGAGGTGGGAGCAAGGGGGGGTGTCCTGGAAGAGGAAGGAAACATCCTGTGTGAGAGCAGGCGTGAGATGCGTGGCCTCTCCTTGAGGTCAGTGTACATACAGTAGGGAGTCGAGTGGTGGGAAATGAAGCCGAAGAGGTGATTTGGGGTCGGGTTTTTGGAGGCTTTATGAGCCACATTAACGGTTTTGATTTTATCTTCAAGTGATGAGGAATGGCTATTTTAAGGATAGGAGTATGAGGAATTAACATTAAATTAACATTTACAAGGATTACTTTGGCATTTATGACTGATGGTTTAGAGGAGCAAAACTTAAGCCAGAGCATAGTTAGCGGAGTGGGGAAATAATCCAGCTGTGGTTAGGACCTAGTAACTGACAAACTGACAAACGGGGTGAAAATCAATGGAAACGTTGCCTGCGTGGCATAATTAGCACAATCTGGCGCTTCTGGTTGCATGTGACAGAGATGAGACGATGGCCAGGATCCTAGGAGGACCTCCAGGCTTCAAGCATGACAATAAGAAAGGGACCCAGCAGGAGGGGCCGGCTTCGGGAGAGAGATGTCAAATTCAGTTTTGGGCCAAGTGAGTCTGAAGTACTTGTGCGATGGACAGTAGAGATAAAGAGTTGGCCTCAGTAGTTAACACAGGGGTCTGAGGCTGAAGAGAGAGAGATAAGGCTGGCGTATAGTTGTTATTAAAATATTACTGTGGCTTTAGCTTTTATGTTGCTCTTTGGAAGGGGAACTCAGTGTTACATGTTGACTCACTTAGATAATTTTGCACTTAGTTGTGACTAATAATAAGTTTTATAACCTCAAGTAACTTTACAATTCTGTGGGCTTCCTCAGTGTCCACAAATAGGCAATTTCTTGACTATAATCAAGTAAGTATTCGGTTCATTGACTACTGGGTTATGGAGCATGATACATTAAAAAGAAATATCCAGCACACGCAAAGAGTGTATAACATTACTCTTTAAAAGGCAGCTTCTGTTGGGAAACTAACATGACCTTCTGTTTCACCACATAATACAAGGAACAGAAACAACGTGAGTGATTTTTCAGTTTAAAGTGTGCCTATATGAAGGAAAATTAGTAAATATAGGAGAGGAACTATCTCCTAAATAAAGAGAAAATATTCTTTTCTGTTTGAGTTTTTTTATTTTTTTATTTTTTTAATTGATGTTTTAATGGTTTCTAACATTGTGAAATTTTGGGTTGTACATTTTTGTTTGTCCATCACCATATATATGACTCCCTTCACCCCTTGTGCCCACCCCCCACCCCCACTGCCCCTGGTAACCACAGTCCAGTTTTCTCTGTCCGTGTGTTGGTTTATATTCCACATATGAGTGAGATCATACAGTGTTTGTCTTTCTCTTTCTGGCTTATTTCACTTAACATAATACGCTCCAGGCCCATCCACGTTGTTGCAAATGGGACGATTTTGTCTTTTTTTTTATGGCTGAGTAGTATTCCATTGTATATATATACCACATTTTCTTGATCCAATCGTCACTCGAGGGACACTTAGGTTGCTTCCACTTCTTGGCTATGGTGAATAATGCTGCAGTGAACATAGGGGTGCAATAAGCCTCTTTGGATTGTTGATTTCAGGTGCGTTGGATAGATTCCCAGTAGTGGGATGGCTGGATCATAGGGCATCTCTATTTTTAATTCTTTGAGGAATCTCCATACCGTTTTCCATAGAGGCTGCACCAATTTGCATTCCCACCAGCTGTGTGTGAGGGTTCCTGTTTCTCCACATCCTCTCCAACATTTGTTGTTTTTTGTCTTGGTGATTATAGCCATTCTAACGGGCGTGAGGTGGTATCTTAGTGTTGTTTTGATTTGCATTTCCCTGATGATTAGTGATGTTGAGCATCTTTTCATGTGCCTATTGGCCATCTGTATATCTTCCTTGGAGAAGTGTCTGTTCATTTCCTCTGCCCATTTTTTGATCGGGTTGTTTGTTTTTTTGTTGTTCAGTTGTGTGAGTTCTTTATATATTATGGAGATCAACCCCTTGTCAGATGTATGTTTTGCTAATATTCTCTCCCAGCTGGTTGGTTGTCTGTTCATCTTGATTCTGGTTTCATTTGTCTTATAAAAGCTCTTTAATCTGATAAAGTCCCACTTGTTTATTTTTTCTTTAGTTTCCCTAGTCTGGGTAGGCATGTCATCCGAAAAGATTCCTTTAAAACCAATGTCAAATAGTGTGTTGCCTATATTTTCTTCAATGAGTTTTATAGTTTCAGGTCTCACCTTCAGGTCTTTGATCCATTTTGAGTTAATTTTTGTGAATGGCGATAGCACATGGTCCACTTTCATTCTTTTGCATGTGGCTGTCCAGTTTTCCCAACACCATTTATTGAAGAGACTTTCCTTTCTCCATTGCATGTTCTTAGCACCTTTGTCAAAAATTAGCTGTCCATATATGTGAGGTTTTATTTCTGGGCTTTCAATTCTGTTCCATTGATCTGTGTGTCTGTTTTTGTACCAGTACCATGCTGTTTTGATTACTATTGCTTTGTAGTATGTTTTGAAGTCAGGGATTGTGATGCCTCCTGCTTTGGTCTTTTCTTTAGGATTTCTTTAGCTATTCGGGGTTTCTTGTTGCCCCATATAAATTTTAGTATTCTTTTTTCTATTTCTGTGAAGAATGTCATTGGGATTCTGATTGGGATTGCATTGAATCTGTAGATTGCTTTAGGTAATATAGACATTTTAACTATGTTTATTCTTCCAATCCACATGCATGGGATATCTTTCCATTTCTTTATGTCATCATGGATTTCTTTCAATAATGTCTTGTAGTTCTCATTGTATAGGTCCTTCACCTCCTTGGTAAGATTTATTCCTAGGTATTTTATTCTTTTTGATGCAATTGTAAATGGTATTATCTTTTTGAGCTCTCTTTCTGTTAGTTCATTATTAGCATATAGAAATGCAACTGATTTTTGTGGATTGATTTTGTACCCTGCAACTTTGCTGTAGTTGTTGATTGTTTCTAATAGTTTTCCAACAGATTGTTTGAGTTTATTTTTAATATTTTATGTGTCAGATTTGAATGTTTAAACATAGTTTCTGATTGCAAATGTAATAAAGGACTTTGCTGATAGTTCTCATGACCTTCTGTTTGAATTTATGCCCTATTGGTTAAAATGGTAAGGTTTTTTTTTTTTTTGATGAGGAATATTGGCCCTGAGCTAACATCTGTTGTCAATCCTCCTCTCTTTGCTTGAGGAAGATTAACCCTGAACTAACATCTGTGCCAGTCTTCCTCTATTTTGTGTGTGGGACACCACCATAGCATGGCTTTATGAGCAGTGTATAGGTCCGCGCCTAGGATCCAAACCCAGGAACCCCAGGCCACTGAAGTGGAGCGCACAAACTTAACCACTATGCCACCAGGCTGGCCCAGGTTTTAGTTTTTGCTGTGTGGATGCCGAGATATTTTTATAGTTATTCATGAAAGAAATGTAGTGAGTTGAGACTCTTGCTGGAAAAGATGTTTTGTGGGCTATTTTAGTATTGTTTCTTTACTTCAGTTTGCATTCCTCTTAGTCTGAGACAAAACCATGTAGGTTTACTTCTCATATCATCTTCTGATGTGAAGACTGTTTCACAGGAGTGTGCAGATGAGGACGTGTACCTGATGTTTGCCTACATGTGTGGGGTGGGGAAGGGAGCGAAAAGCTCCTCCTGAGAGTGGCCATCATCTGAGGAATAGAATAGTTAACAAATGCTTCCCATCAAAAATGACTTTCTATTGTTCTCTGAGCAATATCAATCTCGTTTGGTCTACTTCTAGATTTATCATAGGTAATTTAGCATGGGTATTCTCGTGTCGATATTTGTTTATAATGATATCATCCAATATCGGTGATTTTTGAAACCCTAAATGAAATTTGAGTCATTTTTGCATGTCGATAACCTTTGTTTGCAGTACTAGAGAGAAAGAGGGTATAGGGGTGTGTAAAAGAAGTAGAAAAAAATAAGATCTGATCTTGGCAATCAGCTGAAGTTGTCTGTGGTAATTACTGATGACAGTGTAATTCTCAAGCGGAATTTGGCAAGTCTTCATAGGCTGAAAACAGAGTTGATTTTGAATGAAGGAGATCAAGTAACCTAAACAGTACATGATCTTTGTTACACTTACGATTGTATAAAACAAACATCACTTGTTTAATCCAAACATTGTGGCAGGCTTTCTTAGAGAAAATTGTATTAATATTTACGGAGAATTCTTCATGTTGCTTTCAAGGAAACGAACATGTGTCGTGGCTGCACTACTAATGCTGGTGGGCTAGCAGCTGATTGCTCAGAGATGCAGTAGGTTTTAGAGAGAGAGGGTTCTATGGACAGTAATAACTATGCCTTCTCTATCTATCCCGTCAGCTTTCCCGTTCCCTTCTGGTAACAGACCCTGTTCTCCTGCCGCCTTAGAAGGCACGTGACCTGGGGCTGGCACTTCACCGTATCCCATCACCCAGCCCGGGATTCGACCACAGCAAGGCTAATCGGAGCCCATCCTCAGGACTGTGGAAGACTCAGGAGAGTTCTCTCACTCCACTGTGTCTGTTAAGCAGGGTGGATATGCTCTCAGTGGTGTGAAGGAGGCCTGATTCATTTGGGACAGGCTGGGTTACAACGTATTAACAAGTGCCCTGAAAATCTCAGTGGCTTCGTGTAACAATAACGTGCATCTTCTTCAGGCAAAGTTTGCCCGGGACCGGGCGATGGCTTCATAGCTTCATACTTTTTATTTGTTTGTTTGTTTGCTTAGCTAGTATGAATTGGGATTTTGTCTCTCACAGTTGAAAGAGTCCTTTGAGAAACCAACATATTGGAATTTTATTCAGTGGCAGGGAACACCATTTTAGGAGAGGGAGAGAAAAGCAGAGTCAAGGGTTGGGAACAGCGTTAGGATTTACTTGAACATGAATTAGGCCCTCAGCTGCTTCCCCTGGAAGCCTCTTAAGTTAAAACTGAAAGTTCGAGAGTAGTACTCCTTATTTTAGGAACGGGAAGCTCAGATGGGGTGACTTAGGCCTCTTATTAAAGGTCAGCTAGGAATTTCAGGACAGGGACTTAAACCCAAACAGGGTTTTCTGACTCGTGATGCAGTGTTTTTCTCTTGCTTTACAGTCTCTCTCACAAATAAAAGTAGAAAAGTCTTGAGGGCCACTTGCTTATAAAGCAACTAAGGAAATGGAAGGTGTATATAAAGTTAGTGCACACAGTGGGTGCATTGCCCTCAGGTTGGGAATTGCGTTTAAAAAACCTGTAACTCATCATTTATGGCAGCAAAAGCAATACTTGAAGTAAAAGAGCTCTTCGTAGAATAATAGAGGGAACGCATCTTTGACGGGATAGGCATTTTGGCATTATCTCGTAACGTGCACAAAGGTCATGTTGGGGTGGCTCCCTCGTGTTTTGTCAACTCAGCTGACATCAGAGACTCTGGAGCTCATTTGGGGATCAGTTTCACATACATGAAACTCTCTTCACATTGCACCTGCCCGGCTTCAGTCTTGGGGACATGACTACCGAGTCAGTATTTGAATAATTACATTAAAGCTTTGTTGTCCCTACTTAATCAAGGACTGGGCTGTTAGTACAGACTTGGCCTCATCCTTCCAGTGAGGAGGAGAAACTGATCCTCGTGGGGATGAGTGTGCCTATTAGCTCTTTTAGGTCCTATTGTCAATGGATTTCCAAATGTTAACTTTTTTCCTCCACCTAAGTGGGAAAAATATTCAGGAAAAAATTATTTTGTTATTTCCAAATTGTGAAGCAAGAACACAGATGAAACATGAGTATAATTATGACAAGGTAACAGCAGAATAATACTATTGGAATATAAAGAGCCCTAGGCTAATCGTATTAAATTGCAGATACTATCCAGCTGATCTCCTGGGTTCCCACCACTCATGTGACCACTGATAGAGCATCAAGGTCCTTAACAGTCTGACTCAACCTACCTTCCTCAGTCTAAGCTCCTACAGAGCCTCCACACCCTCCAAGTTCTAGCCACAGCACACCATTTGATCCTACTTCCCAAACCTGGCTTACCGTTTGATCTGTCTCCCACCTGCTGTACCTGGTACACTTCTTCCCCCAAGAAATGCTCTTCTCTTCACCCTGTAGTCCCTGGCGATGTGATATTTCTGGTTCTTCTCCTGGGTATGAGATAAGGTTGCATTTCCCCATCCCCTTCAAGCTTATGATCAAGTGACTTGCTCTGACCTGTAAAATGTGGAGGGAAGTGAGCTGGGTGACTTAACAGTGGAAGTCTTTAGTAGCCGATGCACAGTTTCCCGTGTTCCCTTCCCCCGGCATGGCAGGCAGTGATGCTCCAGATGAGGTTTCATTTTGAGTTCCTGAGTGAGAACAAAGTGGAAGTAAATCCCCAGAACTTCAGGGGGTGAGTAGAGTGAGTGAAAAGAAGTCCTTGGCGTTCTAATTTACTAGGATTCTGGGATAGTTTGTTACTTCAGCAAAACTTAGCCCTTACTGACTGATGCCTCTATATATGATGAGCTTCTCTTTCCTCCTTGTTATTACAACTATTGATAATATTTTTGAGAATTTACTGTGTCCCAGGCTCTGTGCAAGGTACTTTACTTGTGTTATTTCGTTGAGTCTTCTCAGTAGCTCTATACTAAATTCTTTTCATCACTCTTGCACTTTTAGGGAAACTGAGACTTGGGGATGTAATAATTTGTTCAAGGTCATGCTGTTTGACTCCAAAGTCTGTGCCCCTAATGACTACTCTCCCTGACTCTCTTGGCTGCATTATCCAGCAAATATCCATGAGCCCCCGCTGTGTGCCCAGCTCTGTACTAGGTCTGAGGATCAGAAATAGTCCTTGTCCACGAGAAGATTAGGATCTTACAGGGAGAAAGAGAAATTTAAGTAAATAAGTACAATGAAATGTTAATAAAAGTAATGCAACATAGTGGGTGCTGGAAAGATTTGGAATCAAGACCTGTCAGTTTTACTGTGTGGTCTTGGACAAGTCCTCACCCCCTCCCAACATTTCTGACTTCTATTTTCTCATTCCTAAACTGGCAGAAGTTTCAAAATTTTATAAGGTATAAAACACAGAGGCTTACCTACCTCAAAACAGCATTAGCGTGGAATGGACAAAGTATTCAAGTCCTTAGCACTCGGCAGCCACAATACATGGTAGTTCCTGTTGGATTTTATTGTTTCAATAAAAGATTCAGTGAGAGCACAAAGGAAGGGGCATTCCATTTGAGGGAAAAGAGCAGAAGAGTTTTATGGAGCAGGTGATGCTTGACTTGAGTTTCTAAACAGAAGCAATTTTACTGACAGAAGGTAGAAGAGGGAGGCACATTCCACACTAAGGGAAATAGCGTGAACAAAATTATGAAACTTTTAGGGAACTGCAAGAAATTTATTATGAAAGAAATATGGAGCACAGTGGGGGAAATGGTGGGAGAGGATGTTTTGGCAGGTGTCCTGGGCAGACTAAGTTGACAGAACTTTATGGCATGGGCCATAAGGAACCATTGGAAGGGTTCAATCTGTGCTGTGGCTTTGTTTGTTTGTTTAGTGTGGGTTCTGGATGCCTGGAAGCAACGTCAGAGATGAAGAGGGTCACAGATGAAGGAAAGGAAGCCAGTTAGTAGACAGCTGCAGAGAGAGCTGATAGAGGCTTACATTAAGACAGAGGCGATTGGATGCAGAGAAGAGATATAAGCAAACTAATAAATTAAAATTGGTAGAGACATATTCCTGTATAAAATTTCAGGAATGAGGGAAAGAGAGGAGCCCAGGAGAGCCCCCAAGTTTGAGATTTGGTGACTTGAGAGATGTCTGTAATAAAGATTGGGGAATGCAAAAAGAGTTTTGTTTTGGGATTGTTTTTTAACTATCCAGTTTGCATTTCATGTAGGGGTCATTCACTTTAAAAACTCAAACGATGTGAAAAATGTTCAAAGTAAAAGGAGAAATTCCACTCTCCATTCATGACTCTGTTAGTTTTTCCCCTATATGTTTAAAACCGCATTTGTGTTAATGATCATCTTAAACGAAAGTAGTACCTTTTGCAACTCTCTTTTGTCGTTTAACAACGCAGCCTGAGCAGCTTTCCAGCACTGCACTAAGTGCGCAGAGATAGGTCTACTTTCTTCATTAGTGTAAAAGGATCAGTAATATCCCATTCCCTTGAGGATGTTTCTGTTTATTTCTTTATTTTTGCTTTTACAATGAATGCTATAAAGAATACTCTGTGTATCTATCTAAAACTTGTGATAAAATATACAAAAGAGAAGAAACAGTTGCTAGGAGGAACCTCAATTATTAAATTCAGTGTTAAGGAAAAGCCCCTCTGTCTGTCATCCATTCTTCTGTGCTAATCCTAAATGATATTTTCTTTATGTACAAGTCTTTTTTTTTTTTTTTGCTGGGAAAGATTTGCCCTGAGCTAACGTCTGTTGCCAATCTTTCTCCCTCTCTTTTTTTACCCTTCCCCAAAGCCCCAGTGCATAGTTATATATTCTAGTTGGAAGTCCTAGTTCTTCTGTGTGAGCCACCACCACAGCATGGCTACTGACAGACGAGTAGTGTGATTCTGCAACCTGGAACAGAAACCGGGCCACCGAAGCTGTGAAAACACTGAACTTTAACCACTAGACCATCAGGGCTGGCTCTCTTTATGTACAAGTCTTGATTGTTGTATTTCCATGTATCCTAGAAGGAGCATACTGTGTAAGAATTGGCTTAAACAAGTAGAAATATTCCCAGTTTGTATGATAATTCGTGTGGTTTCATTCAGCTAACTGGGGGATAGTATTCCATTGTTTGCTTATATCACCTTTTATTTATCCATTCCCCAGTGGAGAAACATTTAGGTTATTACCAACTCTGTTATTATAAAACAGAAAGCTACTTCAGAAACAGTACATACCACATGGAACTTGCCCTCTTTCTCCACATTTCTAGCACTGTTTCTGTTTCTGGGTGTCAGTGTGACATGACTGCAACAAAGTTGCTCCTTGCTTGGAGGCGTACTGCCCCCCCCACAGTCCTCACCCTCTGCAAATGCCATCCATCTGAACAGTGTGGGAGCGGCTTAGAGTCTGTTCATTAGGAGAGAACACTATCTTAAGGACTGTGTGTTTGCGGGAAGACTTCCTTCTCTTGCTCAAAAGCCTTCCCACTGTGGGTATTTCCTGTTTGCACTAGAATGCCTTTCAGCTACAACATGGGGTGTTAGAAGTGTCATTTTTGCTACTAAATGTTACTTCTCTGATTTCATGGTTTAACTGTTTCCTGCTAACAACGTGTGGGTTACAGTTACCTTGGCCCTGATGTCACTAAAGTACGGTGCTCAAGTATAATAAATATCAGTTTTACGGAGTTGCCATGGGATATAATCCTATAAACCTTTTGATCTGTTTATTTTTCCTCAACATGGCTGCAGAGCAGAATCCTGTGGTTCCTGTCCTAGACTTATTCATGCAGACTCTTCAGACAATACATTTTTTAAAAAGATGCCTGATCATTACCAAAGTTGGTTCAAGATACATCTGAAAAGGAGGCATAACATTAGTAACTTTTATATTATGTAATTATTTTGTTCTCTTTAACATGAAATTTGTTTTTTACTCATCTCCTCTCTTCTGAAAATTAACCTAATTTTGTTTTGATATTGGAGGAAAAACAACTTCCAACTTCTGATGTCACACAAATAAATATAATACAAATTAGTTTAGACTTCATACAATTTATCTTTTAGTCAGAGCCTTGCACGTGTATAAGATACAATTTAGGAGCATTGGATTTTTGTGGAGTTGAACTTTATGTTCTATAGGTGCCCTCTTTACGAAAACACAAAAATATCTCACTTTTGCAGATTTCGCAAAAATATGTGATCATATGAAGTTTTGCAAATTTCACAAAAACTCATCACTAGGGTCTTTCCCAGGACCTTGGAAGGGGCCTGTCCAAGTGGTAGGCGGTGAAACTTGGCTTCCTGGTCAATCTTCCTCTACTCCCAAATGTTG
This sequence comes from Ceratotherium simum simum, assembly GCF_057802395.1. Lineage (NCBI taxonomy): Eukaryota > Metazoa > Chordata > Mammalia > Perissodactyla > Rhinocerotidae > Ceratotherium > Ceratotherium simum. The sequence continues at coordinate 4,026,564 of NC_141937.1, forward strand.
CTCCTAATCAGTTGCTACAGTGACTTAAATTGCATGTTTGGAAGGACACTCCAGTGGTACATTTATTTTTCTGGAACTCTTCCATTAAAATGGAAATCCTTGAGAGAGACTGAAACAATTAAGCCATAGAGGCCAGTGGGTTTATTCTCCAGAGCCAACTCCAGTGGGTTGGTAGCTGAATCGAAAGTGTTTTGTTGAGAAAGAGTGTGAGAGAGAGTGGGGTGGTGGGTGGGCGAGGGGAAGTTGGATGTGGGGCAGGAGTTGGGGGCGGACAATGGTGGGTCAAGGGTGACTTGTTTACTATCTCTGCTGTTTGTTACCACTGCCTGACACCTTAGCATGAATTACTTTATTGATTTATGATGTTACTTCCCTCTGTCCCTGTAAAAGCCTATGGAGCATGCTAGGGCCTGGAAAGTGGTGAAGAGAGAAAGGGCAGTGGATTTGGAAGAAAAGGGTGAAAAGCAGAGACTCATACCCAAAGACAAACTTGTCTTATCAACCAGTTTTGCTCAGTATATCTTGATCTTAATGTCCATTTTTAAAAATATTGATTATAGAAGCAATTTTTCCCCTTTGTTTTCTGCCATCTGTCATTTAATAGTAATTATTGCAACCAGGATAAAGTTGGATTAAACACTGTGGTAGTAGGTAAGGGTCTTCAGTATGCGACTCTTTATATTCAGAGACTCTAACAAGAGAAAGTATAATCATAAACTACTGTTAATAAATTAGACAGGCATGAGAGACTCTACTGACTATTTAATGCACCTAAGAGCAAATAAATAAAAACATCAGAAAACAGCCTTCCTGACTAATCTATGTAAAATTTTAGAAAGACTAGCAAGTTATCTGTTAGCAAGTTCTTAAAGTAAAAATGTTAGGGGATGGGACATCCAGAGACTAGGAAATCTTCAAAGTAATTACTCTTATGAAGTGAATTTGAAGGATATGGCAACTGGATCTTAAAGTCTTCACGTCTACCAATTTTTGTGCATTAACTTCCTCATCTCTTCCTAGGGGAGTTGCAAGCATTACATATTATAATGCCACTAAGTCACATAAAACACTGCAGAGTACACAGCAAGCACTCAATAAATGTTAGCAAATTATGTGTAATACAGAATTGTTGGCAAAACGAAGTGTCAGTGTTACCATTTGAGTCGCTAGAGAAAAAAATATTGAAATCATCCTTGATATAAATTTTTGAGCACTAGATTGGGCTAATATTGCTGTCAGCATCAGATATGTTTAAAGAGTTAATTCCTTATTTCTGAGGCAAGAGTGGGGAGAATAGAGTAGGAGCTATATTGACACACCTGCTTGTGATTGTAGTTGATACAATCCTGGCAGAGTGGTTAAAGGCAGTTGAGTGGGCCCTGCGGGTTCCTCTGTGGGCAGATACTTTGTGTCCTTGATACAAGAGTCTCCGCACCCTTATGGAGTACACACTGGGAGTTTTGATGAGGAACTATATGGACGTAAATCTGCTGGCGAGAAGACCAGTGGGATGTGGAGAGAAAAATACAGCGAGGAAGCGAATACACAGGGTGGCCTGCAGGAGAGTGCTGGAGGGGTGGTGTGAGGAAAGGGAGCCCTGATTTTATAGTAATGGACCCGGGAAGAAGTATTTGCTTCACTGTCAATTGAGGGACACATGAGAACATTTGTATGTACCTGTGTATGTATGTACACACACATAGACACACACAATTTGGTTTCTTGAGTAGAATCAAAGACCATCAAAAGACAATCCACGTTCTCATGGGATTAGGTTTTATCTTGATCTTAAAACCTCACCATACAGAGAACTCATTGGGTGCCAATTTCACAGACAATTGTCCTTTAGAACTGGGCACTGGCTGGCCACTCTCTCTCTGAGAAGTGGTTAGCATCTTGGGAAGGCTGCAGGCCCCCTTGGCAATGTGTCCTCAGCGTGTAGCTGAAAACCCAGCAGGTCTTCCCTAGAGTCTTCTCTGGAGCCCCCGGAGGAGTGAAGGTGACTGGGGTGGAAAGTGTGGATGGAGAGAGAAGAAAGCCTCTGTCTGGGGAAGCCTCTGTGAGGGGTGGTGAGGTGAAGATTCCAGAGTGATGTCAGCATCACCGGAGGGAACAAGCTTGTACTCAGCCTTCGGCAGTTGGAATCTGTTGGAGGGCGGTTGGACAATCCTTGGCCTGAGAGAGTTGGGCACTAGAAGACCCCACTGGTGTATCAGCTTTGACTCCAGGTGGAAGGGAAGTAGTCTGAGGACTTGTGCAAGTCCCTGGTCCCGGGACAGTCTGCAGGCCCGGTGCCAGCCCTGGGAATCGGGCTGCCCCAGAGGCCAGGGAGGCCTGCTTAGAGGCTCTGAGCTGTTGGCCAGAGAAGCATTCCTGCTCCTGCCTGCGACCCCCGGCAGTTACCCGCTAACTGTGATATGGCAAGATTATATGGTGAGGAGGGTGCTTGTTCAAATGCCATAGCAACGAATGCTTCTGAAACTCTGTCTGTGTACCGGGTGTTGTGCTAAGCCTGTGGAAAGATGCTGCTGTTCTCTCAGTAGCTGTTTTCTGACACCGTAATGTAATGGGGGCACACCTAGTGTTTTCCTGGTTAATGTGGGTTAAGTGATGAAGCAGTGGCTTCAGGGGTTCCTCTGACTTTCCATTATTCCAAGAGGTCAGGAGGGAGACCGATGCGAAAACAAAAGCAAAAGCTGATTGTAATGCAGTTTATCAGAGAGGAGCTTGGAAAGAGGTTCACCCTGAGGAAGAGAAAGAGCAAACCATGGGGGTGCCGTGCATTTGTGGAACAGAGCAAATCCATCCCTGTTGCAAGGGGGTGAGTTAAACTGAACAAGGATTGCACAGAAAGATTCCTTTGCCTTACGAAGGGGAGGGTCCACATTTTGGAACTGCTTGTTTCTGTTTGCTTGTTTTAGTATGCTTTTGTTTTTGGCAGGACGTTTATTCCTTGCCAGGAACACCAGCAGTCATGGTAGGGGAGGAGTTGGCTTAAATTCATTACCATTGTTTGTATTCTTTAGAATTCATCCATAGCTGCCCTATAATGTGGCAATTCTAAGGTTACCAGAGTGAAATAGATAATTAGAATGTGTTAGACTGTCTGGATTGGAGTTGAGGATAATCAGGAAGTACTTAACGGAGAGCTGTCTCACCTTTTCTGAAGGGTTGGAGAGGCATGTCTAGGTAAGGTAGGAAGTAGGAAGGAGAACATTCCAGAAGAGACAGCTGAGGGTCTCTTGCAGAGATGCAAGAGGATGAAGCGATGCAAAGGTAGTCATAATATACTGACCCAATCACTTTATTTTACGTAAGTTAAAGTCCTCAGCCACTCTCCTACCTGGTAGCAAAAGCAAGTCTTCTAACTCCCAGTCCAGGGTTAGTAGTTTAAAATTTTCCTAATTTATTTGAAAAAGGATAGGGATACTGGGATTTTTTTTCCTTTGAAAATTGGTTTGTGATTCTACCTATTGTATGAGCTTAATAGAAAATAGAAGAACCGAAGGAACCATTTTATAGTGCAATTATCATGTTCTAGACAGTATATTAAGAATTTTACATGCATTATCTTTATGAGTCTTGCCAATAATCTTTATAAGAATAGTACTATTATTATCACCATTTACAGATCTGAACCTTAGGATAAGTCCACTGCTCAAGGTCACACAGTAGGGACCATGCCATTTTGTACTCTGATTATGAGTGGAGGGAAGAACTTCCTTTTTCATGATATTCCTTTTTCATGATATGGAACAACTTCTGTACCAGTGTCTTGGAAAATTTTCAGCATGGTTTTGCTAAGAAGTATGTTTTCATTTGTTTTTTCTGTTTCAAAAGATAACTTGACAGTAAGTTGCCACTGTATTTGCATGGCTTAAAAGTTACATTTTTAAGATCTCTTTGATATTGTTAGTTTTTTGGGGCTGTCTCTCTCCAGGATCTGGAAAGAAGGAGAACAGAAATTAAATATGAGTAGCAAAGTTTGCTTTCAAACTTCTGCAACAATAAACTTTAGCATTCTCAGATGCAATTCAGTAATTGCTAAAATGTATATCGGTATTTTAACATCCAACCAGCAAATTGACACGTTTGGAGTTTTTTTCCTCAACAAAAAATAAGTGAGAATAAAGTCTTTTTAAATTAGACTTATGAGTGGTTCGTTGGTCTGACTCATGGCCTTGAGTAGGCCAGGAGGACAGAGACCAAGATGTTACTTAGACTAGTGTAGTTCTTGTTGCCATAAGAGTTTGGTTCATCAGGGAACATCTCCTACTTCACTCTTACGTGTGGTCACACACAACAGATCTCAGTAGTCCTTTCTCTTCTCTTCCAATGTACTAGCGTCACAGTCTTCTTTCTATTAGATTCTTATTACATTTCCATTATGTGTAAATGGGATTTAAAGGCATACAAAGGACACAACCAAACTATAAGTAAACCTAATATCATTCATGTTTTCCCTTGTCTACTGTGGTTTGACATTGCTAAGATCTTGTCCACAGCTCTTAAGCTATCTGGAAAGGAATGAACTGGAACACGTAATGTAGGCAATTCTGTTTCTAAAGTGGATTTGTTTCTGTCCTACAAAATTATCCTGTCTTTGTTTATGTGCTACATTTGGACTTATTTGAGGGACTTTATTCTCCTATTAATTGCTCACATTAATATCATATACAACTGGGGGCCCAGGTTCGGACCTCGGGCACGCACCGACCCACCACTTCTCCGGCCATGCTGAGGCCGCATCCCACATACAGCAACTAGAAGGATGTGCAACTATGACATACAACTATCTACTGGGGCTTTGGGGAAAAAAAGGAGGAGGATTGGCAATAGATGTTAGCTCAGAGCCGGTCTTCCTCAGCAAAAAGAGGAGAATTAGTATGGATGTTAGCTCAGGGCTGATCTTCCTCACACACAAAAATATATATATATATCACATACAAGTTATCTTAGCACTATTTTGTCATCGACACAGATAACCTAAAGAGAGAAAACATTTTTTGTGGCTAGATCTTGAATTCTATTAGGAAAGCTTGGGTACAAATAGAACCATTGGCATACTTTTCCACATACATTTTTTTTTTTTTTTTTTTTTTTTGGGAATTGAGATAACTTCATGACCAGTTCAATGTTAAAACCTGATTTGGATTTAGTACTCTATATTAGAAGAAAGTGGCTTTTAAAAAAAAGCAATCCACAAGGATAATTTTCTTAATCCGTGATCTGTATGTGTGGGTCTGTCATATATTCATTTACACAACAGATATGAGGTGCCTACTCTTTTAAGAATTGAGGATATAGCAGTGAACAAATAGATTAAAAAAAAAAAATCTCTGTCTTCCTGGATACCTACATTAAGGGGGGAGATAGACAGAAATAAACAAATAAGTGAACTATGTAGTATGTCAGGTTGGGGATCAGTGCTGGGGAGAACAATCCAGCAGTAAAGAGGGTTGTGGAGTGTAGTTATACTTTTAATTGATGTAAGCAGGGAAGGCTGCCCCAGGAAGATAAAACCTGAGCACAGATTTCAAGCAGGTGAGCCATGCAGATAGCCTGTGACAAGGTTTTCAAGCTGAGGGAACAAACGGCAAATGTAAAAACCTGATCTGAGAGCATGGCTGGAGTATTTGGAGGCCTTGCTACCAGGCCAGTGTGAGTAGGGGAGAAAAGCAGTGATTGTGTAGGGTGTTCAGGACCCCATTAAGGATTTTGTCTGTTCTCTAAGGAAGACAGGAAGCCGTTAAAAGGTTTTAAGCAGAGCAGTGACCTGATCTGACTTACTGAAATCACCCTGGCTGCTGCATTGAGAACAAGAAGAAGAAGAACAAAATCGGGAAGTCAAGTTAGGAGGCCACTGACCAATCCAGGCTGGGGATGGTGGTGGCCTGGGCCGTGTGGAGGCCGTAGACTGGATGAGAAATGGTGGGATTGTGGTTATATCTTAAAGGTACAGCCGACGGGCTTTCTCCATGGATTGGTTGTGAGGTGGGAGAGAAAGATGTGAATGATGGCATCAAATTTTGGCCAAGTTTCTTTCCAAAGTTTGGAAGAATGGAGGATCAGGTTTGTAGGAAAATCAGGTGTGTGTTTGATTTTGGACATGTTAACTGGAGATACTGACTAAGCTTTTGACTCTATTATGATAGAAGTCTGGATGCTAAAAGTTGGTTAAAATGAGCATTGATCTTCATTTGAGGCTGTTGTAATGGACAGGCAATCATTTCATGGGATGTCTCATGGTTGATTTTATTCAGTCATTTAAATTGACTAGAACAATGAAATCATAATAATCTTCTAATTTTGGTTGTTCTGCAGGCTTATCTTTATTAACTTTGCAGACATCCATCCCTATGATAATTGAGCCAGTTTTATTGACTCTAATATTGTCAAAGACTTTCAGCCATCTTTACTATGACAATGCTGTTGCACAGCTTTGGTGTATGTGGGGGGCGGTATTCTACTTTGACTCTCATAAGGACTAACGTGGAGACAAGTAGGTTAGGAAAAGGAAGGATCAAGACTAGGGCAGGTAAGCTGCAGGCTGGCCCCTGAAGGAGTGGGCCAGTGTTTAAGGGAGCAGTCTACACTTGGCTATACCTAGACTTTAGACCCAGTGGTGGTTGGGGTTGCTGGACTCCTGTAGTCAAAAGAATCTGGGTTTTAGAATCAGAGAGACTTGGTTCAAATTCCAGCTTTGCCAATCACTAGGTGCTTGACTTTGAGAAAGTTGCCTAACTTCTCTGAATTTCAGTTTCCGTCCATAGATTGGAGATAATCCTGACTTCATGATCTGTGTCTTATTTACCGGACCAGCCTTATCTCCTGCCATCCCCTTATGTGCTACTTCTCGTTCAGATTATGCAGGAGAGTATATGGTTCTCTGGCTTAGCACAAATTCTCACTGCATCACGTAATGTCACTTCTATTTTTGGTGATGCTAAATTTGCTCGCTAGGTTCAGATGGTGTCCCACAGATGTCTCTACTGTAAAGGTATCTTTTTTCCCTTGCAGTGAGTAATCTGTGGAATGATGCTTTGAGACGGTGTGAATATCATACTTCTCAACACCCTTTCATTCAGTGTCTTTGGCATTCATTGATCATCTTTGCCTGAATCAATTATTACTTTGGGGCTTACGGAATGCTGATTTTTGAAAAACTCTATAATTCCTTCTACCTTTAAATCTTGATTTATCCTATATGAAGACCTACCCTCACCCCCCTCCCCCCCGCTCTCTTTTTTGTTTTGTTTTGCTGTGGGTATAGTTAGGGACTCAAGGATTCCTTTTATAGTCAATGTTATAATAATACATTACCATATTTATTCTTTTTCCTTTGATGTTTAATGTGTTACAATCCATTGTTGTATGTATTATTTCTGATCCTCAAACTGTCCCAGATTTGGTCAGTTTGAATTCTTTCAAAACATTTCCTTGTTCCATTTCACATGTCACCATTAGCCTTAGACACTTACTTGCCCTTCAAGCACAAAGTTTTCCATATTTAGTTTATACTTTCCTTTTTCTGACCTGGAATCAGCCATTTCTCCAAGGAGTCCTCGTCCTTTTTTCTAGGGAATGGTATTTAGGAGCCAAGACTTGAGCACTAGTTGTGCTCACTGCAACTTGGATGTTATTCCTTCTTGGCCATTTCAGTGGATGAAGTTAGGAAATATATATTTAAATAATAATTTTATAATGCTATCTCCAATTCAAAGCTGATACCAGAGGGTTCTTCCTCACCAGGAAAGGCAATTTAAAAATTATTATATAAAGTAATCAGCACAGAAAGCAATTATTAGAAAGCTTATGTATTACAGGCTAGTATGATTCAATAGGAATCTCATCTTATGGTACAACTATTAATATTGGTGATTTAGCTCATTTAGAGTAACTTCTTTTGTGGGCTGTGATAGAACAGGAAATCTGAGGAAAGTTTTTGTTGTTTTTGGAGTTTTGACTTGATACTTTTTGCATCCTTAACTTATTCAGAATGACCTACATGATTCATAATATTAGTGTCCTTAAAAGATGAATAGTTTAGGACTATATTTACCATTTTAAAATTTCTTGTTATAATAAAAATCTCTTTATTAAAACATAAATATATACTAATAAGGCTTTAAAGAAATCAGAATGTGACTAATGTAATGTCTTAATATTATAAGCTGTAGATTTTGCTGGTGTAATACTCAATATATGAATTGTTTGATTTTTAAATTTTATTTTATTGTAGTATCTACAATATTTGTGCTGATTTTGCCCATTTTAGAATATTGAATCATATCATCAACTTTTCTAATTAGGAGATTTTGAAATTTATCGTATATATGTAAGGATTTGAATTAAAACGTTATACTGCAAGTGATTTTTTATGCTAGTGTAGCGTTTTTATCTATTTGTGTTTGAAAATCGATATTTGACCTTTTTGTCATGAACACGTAATACGGTCAGCCCTCCCTATCTGTGGGTTGTGCATCTGGAGGGCTGACTAAGGGGCTTGAGCATTCATGGATTTTGGTATCTTCGGGAAGTCCTGGAACCAGTCTCCAGTGAATACCAAGGGATGACTGTGTAGTTTTTTCAATAAAAAGCATTGATGAATGAATGGGTCAGCTTTGTGGCTTGAGTTCCTTTCTTTATTCTGGCAAACAGCATAAAATTCATTGAAGGCAATCTCAGGTAGATAATATTCTTAATTTATGTCAGGCTAATATATATTAATATATTTATATATTTATAATATATATTATTATATTCAGCAGCTGAATAATATATATTCAACAGCTACTTAAACTTTTTTTTTTTTATTGATGTTTTAGTGGTTTCTAACATTGTGAAATTTTGGGTTGTACATTTTTGTTTGTCCATCACCACATATATGGCTCCCTTCACCCCTTGTGCCCACCCCCCACCCCCCACCCCCACTGCCCTGGTAACCACAGTCCAGTTTTCTCTGTCCATGTGTTGGTTTATATTCCACATATGAGTGAGATCATACAGTGTTTGTCTTTCTCTTTCTGGCTTATTTCACTTAACATAATACACTCCAGGCCCATCCATGTTGTTGCAAATGGGACGATTTTGTCTTTTTTTATGGCTGAGTAGTATTCCATTGTATATATATACCACATTTTCTTAATGCAATCGTCAGTCGAGGGACACTTAGGTTGCTTCCACTTCTTGGCTATGGTGAATAATGCTGCAATGAACATAGGGGTGCATAAGCCTCTTTGGATTGTTGATTTCAGGTGCATTGGATAGATTCCCAGTAGTGGGATGGCTGGATCATAGGGCATCTCTATTTTTAATTCTTTGAGGAATCTCCATACCGTTTTCCATAGAGGCTGCAACAATTTGCATTCCCACCAGCTGTGTATGAGGGTTCCTGTTTCTCCACATCCTCTCCAACATTTGTTGTTTTTTGTCTTGGTGATTATAGCCATTCTAACGGGCGTGAGGTGGTATCTTAGTGTTGTTTTGATTTGCATTTCCCTGATGATTAGTGATGTTGAGCATCTTTTCATGTGCCTATTGGCCATCTGTATATCTTCCTTGGAGAAGTGTCTGTTCATTTCCTCTGCCCATGTTTTGATCGGGTTGTTTGTTTTTTTGTTGTTCAATTGTGTGAGTTCTTTATATATTATGGAGATCAACCCCTTGTCAGATGTATGTTTTGCAAATATTCTCTCCCAGCTGGTTGGTTGTTTGTTCATCTTGATTCTGGTTTCATTTGTCTTATAAAAGCTCTTTACTCTGATAAAGTCCCACTTGTTTATTTTTTCTTTAGTTTCCCTAGTCTGGGTAGGCATGTCATCCGAAAAGATTCCTTTAAAACCAATGTCAAATAGTGTGTTGCCTATATTTTCTTCTATGATTTTTATAGTTTCAGGTCTCACCTTCATGTCTTTGATCCATTTTGAGTTATATCTTCTGAAGAGCTGTTTAAGCGTTTCATTTGTGTGTCCCAAGTGTGAGGTGAACTTGACCTTGCCTTTTGGCCAAGATTGCAGAGCAGGGCAGGGCCAGATGAGTAATGCTTGTGGTGGTTCAAATGTCTGGCAACCATTCCATACAGCTGTGGTTCTTGTTAGTGGAAAACCTGGGCTTTGAATGAGAGACAGCAGCCGGACCTAATGGGTTCACTACAGTAGAGAACAGCAGAGCAAAGCAAAACAAAACAATAAACCAAAAATTTCTGTATTGACACCAACTACGGTTGCACCAGCTTTATTTCAAGTGCAGAACTTAAACCTCATTCCAGGTTCTGCCTTCAAAGAGTAACAAACAAAGGCAGACTGAAAATAGTTGTCAGGGAAAATGTTTGAAATCTATTCAGCTATTTTTTGGGCTATGAAAGAAAAGCCCCCTTTGTGCTGGCTATTAGGCCTTATAGACAGGAAGGTTGCGACGTGATTCTCTTTTTGGCCATGCTATCTAATTTACAGTGAATTATGCACAGTCTTTTAGTTTTCCCCTCTTTCTTTCCATCCTCTGCTCCTCCTTCTCTTCCCAATAAAAATACCTCTTCTCTTGCTTTACTGCCTTCATAGTCCACATGACTAATATGATACCATCAGAAAGTACCTGGGCAAAGCACTCTGTCTCATTTTCTAATTTCTCATTATCTAAGGCTTCGTTAATTGAGGGGAAATAACTCTACAAATCTGTGATTTCAGCATGGTTGTAGCTGAGTTATATGTCTACACGAGCTTTTTGAAATGCTGTTTCTTTAAGTCATTTTTTCCTGTCTTCCCAAATACATTGTAAACGTATGCGTTACAAGAAGGAAAAAGGAGGCTATGGTTTTACAACTGCCACATGATAGACACTCAGAAAGTGTTTGGGTAAAAATTAAAAGCATCTAAAACTCTTGATGTTTGGCATAAGCTTGCACCGTGGCTCAGTTGATTCAATAAGTATTTCTGCTCTTGTGAGTAAGAGTGTGACTCTGGAGGCAGAAACTGGGTTTTGATCCTAGCTCTGCCACCGACTAGCTGTGGGACCAACTATTTAATCTTCCTCTGACTCACTTTCCTCGTCTGTAAAATGGGGGGAATAATAGTTCTTATCTTATAGAATTGTTGCTAAGAATAAATGAGTTAATACATGTGAAACACTTAATACAGTGCTTAGTTCATGGTCAGTACTCAATAAGTGTTAGCTATTATTATTATGGCCACTTTCCTGTAAATCAGTATTACCTGACTCTTAATTAGTAAAGTTGTAGAAAAAGCCCAAGATATAAGATTTTCTTGAAATGAAATTTGGGGGTTATTTTAAATGAAAACCCAATAATTAAAGATTAATTAGTCAATATTCTTCTACCTCTGAACCTCTTCTAGTCTTTATGAACATCTCTGAAACATATTCACCAATAATCCAAAAATTTATCTCATCCTCAAATGTATACAATTGAAAATCCAAATTCTTCAAGTAACTTTCAGAAGGGTCTACCGTCTTTTATACTTTGTTTGTCATAAAAAGTGAAATAAATATAGTATGCATATTTAACTTAACATTTTGCCTTTTGAAGTGTTTTTCTTTTACTTAACAGTCTTACATTTTCTTTAAATTAAATTTATACTTTGAGGCAGAGTTTTAAATATAAATGAAAAATTTTTAATGTACCTGGACGGTTGGGCTTTTTGTAAACCTATCCCCTCACTTTCTAGTTTGTTATTGAACCTGCGGTTCATACCATGTTGCAGATAAGTTAGTTAGCCTGAGCACACACAGAACTCCAGTCTACGACTTTTTTTTTTTTTTTCTAATTTGCAATTTTTCTCATCTATCAATTTGGCTTTCCATCCATCCATCCATCCATCTATCTATCTGTCGGTCTGTCCATCCAGTAACAAACCATTCTCTGTGGCAGGCACTGTTATGTGTCTGGGGATAAATGTCATTAGTTTAAAACATAATGAATTTATTACACTTACACTCATAACTCGACTTTCAAAGTCAAAAAAAGATTGTAGTGTTCATTTTCTTTAGTTTTTGATTGAGTCTTTATTTTACTTAAAGCTAAAGCGAAATAAGAAAACAAAGCATTTTTCTTCATTTTTAACTAGCACATTTTTTAATGTAAAGTACTAGAACCCTTAAGAGAATAATTGAAGATGAGAAAGTGTAATACTCTCTACTCCACAAGCATGTGGAGGTCGTGTGTGCTGGGTGCTATAAGAAACAGAGCCAAATAGACAGAGCCCTTATTGACCTGAAATTTGTTGTCATTTCAAATCGTTTTACCCAATTAACCTTTTTCCTGTGCCTTGTCCAGTAAACAGAATTAGAATCTATATACAGGCCTGCAATATTTTAATGGCACTACTCTGTTATGTTTGCAGTTGATTAAATTTTTATTTTTTGCACTTCAGCAATTTGTAGAGAAGTATACTCATGAGTTCATAAATGTTGGCAACATGTTAATCTGTGTTAAATATGTTAGTTTTGTGGCCATGGCTGATTTGAAAGGAATGTATAATTTATTCATGCTTTCTTAATGATTTCATTGCATAATAGAATATTTTTAAAAATACAGATATTTGATTGCTGCATTTTTATGAATGTTTTAAATATTTGTTGAGTACTTCTTATGTATTAGGGTTACACTAAAGCCTTTATGCACCTTATCTCATTTAGCGTTCACAAAAACTCTGTAGCATAGGTGGGGAAATTGTTGGTAGGGAAGTTATGTGTTAGTGGCAAAGTTGAGATTCAAGCTCCTCTGTCTGATTCTAGATTCCATGTTTTCTCCACTCTGCTAGTAGTTCACAGATTTGTGGATTTCATGAACTGATAACATTTTTCTCAAAATGGGAGAATGACAGATTTGTCCTCTTTTCATTTTGCCAGCTAAGAATATTAAAAATAAAATTATTATCATTTCATTTCAAAAAGATAGTTTGTTACCCTGAATGTAGTAAGACATCATCTTAACATAAAGGACAGTCCTTTCAATGGAATAAACTTAGTTTTATGAAAAACTCATTCAATGAGCTGTACACTTCTCACGTTGCAGGAACTACCACCCTGCTTGTTCCATCCTATGCTACTTTATCCCCCAAACCAAATTTTCTTCAGTTAGGGAAGGACTTCCTTGAGGTTGATGGTAAAATGAAGAATGTAATAGATGCAGAGATAAACTTCAGAACCTAGAAACTCAAGTCTGTTTATAAGCATCAGTGTCTATATTCTTCACTTGGGATATTTGGCCTATTTATATTATGCCAGCCTCTGGGGAAGACACTACGTGTGAGATTGTGCTCATTTCAATACATGGGTTTGTGTTATGATCAGGAACTGCTGAATTGCTGTAAGTGAATATTAAAGATTCTATTTTTTAATTTTCCATATTTCATATATTTTTCATGGACCAGTGACTGAGAACGTGAACATATGGCATTATCTTTCTCTTAAAGACAGAATCGAGGAAGACTGGTTTTATTAGAGAAGTCATAGAGACTCATTTTCCTGTTTATGAAAGGATCATTTATGTATTTTTTCCTAGACTTTTTTTAACAGATGAGAAAATGTAGCTTAAATGAAGGCATTTTACTTTATACTCATCTTGGGATATTTTGGAAAGTACTCACTTGATGGCAGAGGACCCAGTAAAATCATAAAGTTAACTTTATTTCCCTCACTCCCCAATAGTTTAATACTACCAAGATGTTTCTCTAATATAAAGCCAGGGTAGGAGAGGAGGTATTTTCCCTTAGTGTCTATTATAATAAGAGTAACTTAGTTTGAAATGTATAGACATATAGTTTTAAAAAAAATCATTTTTTAGAGCAGTATTTAGCAACTTTATAAAATACTTTAAGAACAGAGAATAAATTTCTGGTTGATAATAAAAAATATAAATGCTAATGAAACACTTGATGGATTTAAAGTCAATTTACCCAAGGTCATACATGATCATCTAACAAACTGGGACCAGAAAGGCTTTTTGGAGGAAGCCTTTTTTTTTTTTTTTTTTTTTTTGTGAGGAGATCAGCCCTGTGCTAACATCCGCCAATCCTCCTCTTTTTTTGCTGAGGAAGACGGCCCTGGGCTAACATCTGTGCCCATCTTGGAGGAAGCCTTTTAATAAATGTGGCATTCTATTAAGCTATATGCTGTGAGATTGAGTAAATGTTGTTAGTTGTTATTTCTAAGAATTACTGGGCGTTTTAGTAGATTTGTTAATGCTGTTTATAAAACGTATAAATTGTAAAGCAGCCTGCATGTGTTTGAATCTTCTCTAACTCTGCTCTCAGGTACTCTATGAAAATAAGGTCCCTCTACCCCCAGCCTGAGTATACAGTCTTTTCCTTCTAAGGCACTAGCCTGGAGTTGTCCTCAGATTTGGCCCTCAATCAGTATGAGTTGGCCTGGAATTTGCTAACTACTAGGTTTCCTCCAATTTTTACTCGATGAAACAGGCAATGATTAAATTTTCTATCAGTCCTGCTAGTGTTAATAAAGTGATATGATGGGTCAAATGAGAACTTTCTTTATCTTCTTAGGGAATAAATGCTAACCTTTTATAGCAAAACTAACTTACTCCCATCTAAGACCTGAGAGCCTAAGGAAATTACCCATTTTGTTTTCCTTAAACTGCTGCTAAGGGTGAGAAATTTAACTATTAAATTTAAGTTTGAGAGCTGGGTTTTTGGCTTGTAGCTTTTTCCCTGAATTGTTCTAATTGCTTTCTTCCCTTGTATACTTTTTAAAAAGTATTTGCTCGTTTCTTCTTGTCTCTTTCTCTCCATTCTCCTGTGAAGTGAATTGCTTGGTCAGGAGTAATGCTGTGTGGAATACCATCACGGTGATAACATTTAGGGCCCATCTGGACAATCCAGGCGAAGCTCTTCCTCTCAGCCTCTTTAGTTTCATCTTTTGTCGCATAAAGTAACATTCATAGGTTCCAGGGACTGGACACCGTCGTCTTTCGGGAGGTCGTTTCTTGGCCTACCACAGCGTGTGCCCCTTGTCACTATAAAGCGTCGAGAGGGAGTAGGACTGAGAGGGGCAGCGAGAGTAGGGCATGGGAAGGCAGGCTGACTCGATTTGAAACACGGCTCAGCCACTTATTTGCTGTGGAAACTTTGGCAAATTACTTAATCTTTGTCCTCTTTTCCTCTTCTGGAAAATGGGGGTAATAATAGCAAATTTATCATAGGATTATGTTGAAGATGAAACGATTTAACAAATGGAAAGTGATTAGAATAGTGCCTGTCCCACAGTAGGCATCCGACAAATATTGACTATCATTATTAGAAGCATTTGGCGCAGAAGAGCTTTGCGAAGTCGTGCAGCTATGAAGGCTGGCCCTTGGTGGTGGGTACACTTAATGTGCTTTGTATTTGTGAAAGGTCATTATTTGCCACTGGAAGAAACAGTGGCAAGATACACAGAAAAACACGGTCGTGTGTGTTTGGGGAGGAGGAGTCTGGCAGGAGTGAGACTTCTCAGTATATACTTTTTGATCTTGGTTTAATTTTTGAATGTATAAAAATTTGAAAAGGACAACTAAATAAAGGAAGTTCATGAAATGAAAGTTCATTTACTTGTCTTGATTGCACAGCTAATAAAAAAATCCCCAAAGAATAAAATTAGGGGATTTCTGGTGTCTGTTCCCGTGACTCATGAATCCATGAAGTTTCCTTTGGTATATGGTGAGTTTTGTCCTTTAAGTCCAATTTTTATATTTAGTGTTCTTTCTCAACAACTTTCTGTTTAAATCTCATTTTTTTTTACTGTGCTTTTAAACTTAGGTAGATTTATTTTATTAAGACTCGATAATTAGATCATTTGATATGAACAAATCTACCTTAGAAAAACGTACTTAACTTGCAATACAGTCCTTTAATTACCTTGTTATTAAATTGACATGGAGAATTTAAAACATATGCTTCTGCACACTTAAGAAGCTCTCACCATACAGTTTTTATTTTCCCATTGGTTTTGTTTTTTAACCTTGCATTAACTTTAAAGTAGCACTTTTGCTGGAGTTCTCTGGCTTTTGATTGTATTGCACTGTATTTCTAGATACCTTATTAAGCTCAATAATGACAACTCAAACAGCCCACAGGAAGAAATTTGCTGTTTTTGTGAACATCTGCCTTAAAATATTAGCACCTTGCTTTCTGTGGAGCTTTACATTTGTGAAAACATTTTCCAGTTAGTTGATGTAAGCCTCACAGCAGCCTGGGGAAGTGGGCGGGTCGGACACAGCTAATATCATCTGTCTTCCTGTGTCATTATTGTGCACTTGCTTGTCTTTTCAGCTTGAGTGAGTGAGAGGCAAGGACTGTGTTTTTGTCATCTCTAGGTTTCTAGTATCTACCATATTGTTGGTGCTCAGAAAGAGTTGTTGAATGTACAAATAAATGTATAGTTGGATGGAGAGATAAGAAAAATCAGTAAAATTACCTTTAGTGATTTTTCTAAGCTTTTGTGTCAAGTAAATGAAACCACCAGAAGGAAATTCATGTCCTTAGACTTCTAGTCAGTGTTCCTCTCAGAACAACTGGCTGATTCGTTTTCTCTGCTTTAAATGTGAGATCAGCTTAGGGCAATTCGAATCCTTTGTGCCAAACAGAATAAATTAATCCCCAGCCCAAGTAGGATTCAGCACTTTTGTTCATCAGAATAATCAAAGCAAAATTCTCAAACTTTGAATGCTTCAGAAGCACATTATGAGAAATTCACTGTTTTGTTTATTCTATTATAAGTTTTAAGTGATGTGCTTATTCCTCTCTGTGTTAGTTCCGGCTGCCGTAACAAATACCCTAGCCTGGGTGGCTTAAACAACAAACATTTATTTTTCACAGTTCTGGGGGTGCAGGCTGATTAGGTTCCTGGTGAGAACCCTCTTCCTGGTTTGCAGAGGGCCACCTTCTTCTTTTATCCTCATATGGCAGAGAGAGAGAGAGAGAGTCTCTCTTCTGCCTCTTCTAGGGCATTTATCCCATGATGAGGGCTCCACCCGCGGGACCTAATTACCTCCCAAAGGCCCACCACCTAATACCAAAACACTGGGGATTAGGGCTCAACATATGAATTTTGGGGGAACACCAACATTCAGTCCACAGCTCTATCCCTCCATCAAAGCATGGTGACACTCCACTTAGTATTAAATGGGCCGAACTGTTCTTCTCAGTTACAAGGTTTCAAATGCCAACTGAATATATTTATTTTTATGAGTGATAAGAGATATGGAAGGTTAGAACTGAAAGAGTTGACAGGTTTTCTTACCTCACTTTTCTCTCCTTAGTGTTACCGTAATGGATCTAAAAAGAAATTAACGTTTATTTTTATCACCTATTTTTTCTAACTTAGTACTAAACGTTGTAAAATTTAACATGTTCTAATTTGAACTTACCATCTTTTCTCGTTAGGTAGTTGTGCCATTTCTGTAGCTACTCAAGTGTGAAAACCGGGACTCATCTTAATTCTCATTCACCACTGACCTATTGCATTCAGTCAGTTAATAAGTCCTGCTGGAATGTCTCTTAAATATATCTCAGATGCATCTGTACTGTCCCATACGACCATTATTTGCTCCCTAAAGTTAATTATCCTCACTAAAGTGAGGTGGATGTTTCAGAAACGCACAGTTAGCTTAGCTGAGTTGGAGTTTAAGGCATTCTGTAATCTGGCTCAGATTCGCAAGCACCAGCCTCGTTTCTGCTCCTTGCCTTTATTTAAGCTCCATCAACATCGAAGTCCTTCTAGTTCCACGCACGCCCCGTGCACTTCTTGTGTCCATGTCTTCTCCTGCCTTGATCCCTATCTGGACACCCCCAAAACCACCTTCTTGCTTGCTTAATTCCTTCTCCTTAAGACTCAGTTCAGGCATCACTTCCAGAAGACATAGCTGACCCATTCTTCCCCAGGCCTCTCTCATGACCCCCCGTGTTGGTTTCATTTATTGAAACATTCACTGATTTAAATATTTCTTGAGCACTTATTATGAGCCGCGCCCATGTCTAGGTATTTGGGTTGCCTCAGTGGACAAAACAAAAGATTCCTGTCCTTGTGGCTCATACATTCCAGTAGGAGAGACAGACAAAAAGTAAATAAAAAATACATCATATTGGATATGAGAAAGTGGTAGTGTCATGGGAAAAATGCATAAACAGAGAAGAGTGAGGAAGATCAGAAGTTGGGTCAGTGAGGCCTGGGAGACAGCAATATTAAACACAGTGGTCACTGAGCCAAATTGGCAAGGTGACATTTTGAACAGACTTGAAAGAGGTAAAGGACCAGTCTATGTAGATACCTGAGAAAAGAACATTATTCCAGGCAGGGGCAACAGCACAGGGCAAAGGTCCTGATGTGGAAGCATGCCCAGTTTGTTCAGGAAGGTCAGAGAGGTCGTGAGGGTCAGTCAGATCCTGTAGGGCCTTGTAAACCATTGGGAGGACTTTGGCTTTTACTCTGTGTGAGCTTAAGAGGTATTGGAGGGTTTTGAGCAGAGGGGCAGTGTAATCTAACTTATGTTTTGTCAGGCTGCTGTGCTGAGACCAGAGTATAGACAGATGCGGGTGACCCAGTTAGGAGGCTATTGTAGGATCCAGATGGAAATAGGGAAGGCTTGAATGAAAATGTTGACTGTCGGGAAGGTGAAATGTGGTCAGATTGCAGATATATTTTGAAGTCTGAGACAAGAGGATTGCCTGGGGGTTTGGATGTAAATTATAAGAGAAAGAGAAGAGTCAGGAACTACTCTGGATTTCTCACTGTCATTCTCTTTCCTCTCAGGCACCTAGAGGGTTGATCTTTCATGCCTTCCTGCAAGGGAAGGAGCTATTCCTGCGGTCTGGAATATCCTTCTCGTCTTGTCTGCTTAGGGAATTACAAGGCCCAACTTGGGTGTCATTTGTCTGCCTCTCGCCTCATCTTCCTTTGCCTGTAGGCCTCGTGCACAGTTGCTACAGTGCTCCTCTCTTTATGGTCTCTGGCACTACTGTGAACACTTTCAAGGCAGGAGTAGAGCTAATATCTTACCATTATCCAGCACAGCCCAGTGCCTACAGGGTTGACTTTTAGGCAGTTGGAGCTTTCAGGCAGAAATGGGTAGAAATCACTTGGAGATAGTGACTTTATATCATGCACGTAAGAACAGAAGTGGTCATAGCTTCCTGATGTCCTGCCGCCATAGAAGAACTTCCTGAGTTACTTGAATAGTCTTGGTTCAGCTGTTGTGGGATCAGGGCACGGAGGTCATCTAGGGGGAAATGAAAGAATTGGCATGACTGTGCATTTTTCTCTAAACAATTAGAAATGCCAGCAGAGAGAATTGGATGGTTGGGTTTACCTAGTGTTGGGGATAAGCAAGGGATTCTGTGATGGTAGCCAAGACATCTTTGAAATAATTGGGAAAGGTTTTCAAACTCAATAGGGAGGCAAAGTGAATTCAAATGGCAGAGAAACCAGGTGAACAGGGACCAATGTGTACAGTTGAGGGCAAAGACCAGACTCAACAGGAATGAAAAGTAGAGTGAGCCATAAGGGTAGGAAAAGGTGTCTTAGTGTGCTCGGGTTCCTACAACAACATACTGTAGACTGCATGGCTTAAACAACAGACATTTATTTCTCACAGTTCTGGAGGCTGGGAGGTCCAAGATCACAGTGCTGGCTGATTTGGTTCCTGGCGAGAACTCTTTTCCTGGCTTGCAGATGGCCCTCTTCTTGCTGTGTCCTCATGGAGCAGAGAGACATGGCGTCTCGCCTTTTAAGGGCGCTCCTCTCATCTTGAAGGCCCCACTCCCATGACCTAATTACCCTCCAAAACCCCCATCACATCGGGGGTTAGAGAGTCAACGTTGAATTTTGTGTGGACAGATTTCAGTCCATAGCAGAAGGTGTGGTCAGAGAGGGCAATTTTGTCATGGGAGGGAGAGAATGATTTTTCCACTTATTCATGGTTTGTAAGCATGGCCTCCAACCCATATAGAAGAGTCTCTGGGTGCACATTAATTATACGTATTCCAATTTAATGGGTAATCTTGCAGGAATGAACAGTGGATTTAATGTAATTTCATGAGTCTGTTTCGTTAGCGGTATAACCAGGATGACAATGTAGTTTATGACGTATGGTAATTTAAGGTAGTTGTAAGTTGTAGTATAAATGCACTATTATTTTTTAATAAAGAACTGTTTAATGTACAAGCTGAACTGAGGCTAGCACATAAAAATCTTTTGTTTTGGATATTCAAAATATATGTATTTATCACACCGGTAAAATTAATTTTTAATTAGCAGGTGTGATGTTTCTCTAAATATTTAAATTTTGTTTTAAATTTGTTTGATTTTTAAATTGAATATAGGTTTTTTGTTTATTAATGAATTTTGGGGTAGTTTTCCTAAGGCAATTTTTCTCTTCAGGAAACTCGCAGTCCTGGCAGAATGATGTGCCTGGTGGAGGCGCGCCTCTCTCTGCCTTTCCTAGCTTCCGTTAGGGTGGCAACATTGGCAAACACTTGAAAGCAGTTTTAATCTTATTCCCAACCCCTAAACACCTGTTTTAATGGAGCTACTGTAAGCGCTCCATGTACGTTTTCTAAAAAGGTGCTTTTTCTTTCACTCTTCTAAATGGAGTGTGACGGCATTGCTCTTCTGGAAGTATAACTTCGACGTGTATTTGCATGAGCAGGAGGAGAAGTGGTTGTCGTAAATAGCTAGAGCACCTTTTTAAAAACACTCACTTTCTTTTAAGGTTGGGTGTGAGGGCAGAACCTTTCCTTACAATTAATGTCATGTGCCGGGCTGTTTGTTTTATTAATAAGTGGCTAAAACCTGCTTAGCTCACAACTTGATCCTACACTCCCACAATTGCACACCTTCCTTTCTCTCAGGTTCACACAGTGATGGGTGAAGTGCCAGACGCTGTAAACTGATAAGATAAGAAGCACGTGGGCCGTTGCCATAGCCAGGGGTCCCTACTGGCCCGGCTGACGCACGCAGTCCTCCCCTGATGTCAGAAGGCTGATAAGTCGCACTTGGCTCCTTTCCCACACTTTGTGCCAGAGCGGGAAAAGGCTCTTTGTCTGAAAAAGCAGCTCTATTGAAGTCTATTTTTTTTAAACATATTACTGCTTTTCTTGACGGTAGGCCAGATTCCTGTCTGTTTAAAATGTTTAGTATTATTTCTGACTCATGTGGCAGAAATAAATGTTTGTTGGCAAAAATACGTATGATATTCATTATGCGTGATATCCTGTGATAGATTTGTTATCACACACAAGGCTTCATATTTGGTATTTTTTTGTGAAAAAATAAGTGTGGTGAATTTGATGAAAGGGGTAGTAGTTCAGTCAGTCTCATATGAAAAGAAAATGTTCTCTACTCCATCAGCAAGACATGTGTATTCTCCCTATCTTAATAAACCTATAAGGAGAGGAAACACGGAATATGGGCTAGGATCAATTCAGCAACACTTAACATCTGACAGACATTTAATCTCAACATTCTTATTGGCATTTATACTGAAATATGAAGAAATATCAGGTTCGTGAGATTGAACTGTTCAAGACTGGTGATAATCTGTCTGCTGGTGCCAAAATTTTATGCTGTAAATTAAATGGTGTCATTGCGGCCAGAAAAATAATGCCCCTTTTCTTTAGCTGCTGACTTACTATCATCAATTGATTGAGTATTGAGGAAGGGAATTCAAACTTGAGAGCTCATAGGTGACATTCATGAAAGTGTCAAGAAAACAGGTTGCTGTGTTTATATTTAAATCTTTCTTTGATAGAAAGACCAATGAACACAATTCTGCTGTGCTTGACTGCTTCTGTGCGGTAAGTTTACATTGGTGGCATGCAGAGTTTAGGTGCTTATATTCCTAATCATGGCATTTCTTAGTCTCCAGGGAGAATGTGGCTCACTAGCTGTTAAGAAAGAAGTAGCAGCTGTTACAGTGAGGGCGGGGGCAGATGTTTCACAGCAGGGTAGCAAGCTGGGGGTATCGATGATCTGGAAGAGCTGTATTGTGAGCAAGAGGTTGAGAACTTGGGGTGTGTTTGCTGCCAACTTGAAACAGTGTAGCAGGACTGTGGATTGTGAGGAAATACATATAGCAGGCAGATCAGCTGGTACTCAACACTTAAGAATGGCAACGTTTTTCAAAAAGCAAAGTCCGTTGGCTTAGCAGGTGAAATGTGATGCTTCCAAAGGATATCGCGATGTTTTAAAACGGCTAAAGTCACAAATTAGAGAACAGTCTTTCCAAGAACAGAGGGTGAACAGAACTTATGGTCCGTCAGCATCTGGCCTTGCTTTCCCTCAGAGAGAACATTATCCATAGCGGTGATATTGACTCGTAAGCATAGCGATGTTTTTAATATCTCAGTGCCGATGCCTACGTGGTGTGTTCTTGTTCCAGTCTATTGGCAGGGCTTAATTCCTTAGATTCCCTAACAGAATTTCACAGTATGTGCTGTTTCAGTATTTTCATATTTATCTGCAAAGAGCTGGTAGAATAAACAAAGAAAGCCTGTCTGCTGGGTAGACAAGACAGAAGACTTAGTCCCTACACGCTCACGTTGTTAGCTTGACTGCTAACAAACAGCTGGCTCACAATATATACAGCTTTCTGCCCTGGTGGATTCAATGTAAGATGGGCATGCCTTAGATGGGATCAAAATAACTAAATTACTGGAAGTAAGGGGAACACCTCATTATGATCATCATTTCGTTCATTTATGCATTCAATTCCAAAACATTCTTCAAATGCCGATGTGAAAATAGAGTCCATCCTCGTGATTTGCAGATTTTGTATTTACAAATCCGTCTACTCACTGACATTGACTTGTAACCCCAGAATCAATACTCATGGTGCTTCCCCTGTTGTTCATGGACATGTGCACATGCAGAACAGCAGAAAATATGAGTCATCCTACATGCACATTCCCAGCTGAAGTCACACAATGGATGCTCTGCCTTATTGTTTCAGCTCTCCTACTGCCAACAAAAGTCCTTTTTGCGGAATATTTAGTGCCGTGTTCTCATTTTTGTGCTTTTTATTGGTAATTTCACTGTTTAAAATGGCCCCCACGCCTACTGCTGAAGTGCTGTCTAGTCTTCCTAAGCACAAGAAGGCTGTGTGATGTGCCTTATGCTGGAGAAGATACATATGTTAGATAAGTGCATTCAGGCATGAGATCTGTGCTGTTGGCCGTGAGTTCAGTGTTAATGAATCAACAATATATACTAAATAAGGGGTCTTTAAACAGAAACATACATCTAACAAGGTTATGTATTGATCAGTTGATGAAAATGTTGTGACCGGAAGTTCACAGGAACCTCACTCTGTCTTTCCCCTAGGGCAGTGGTTCACTATCCACTAATTTAGTGTTTGTGTTGGTTTTATAGAACATAACTACTGCTACTCACAAGAGTCAACAGTAATTACAGGCTCTGGGGATAAGAACATCAATAAGATGTGGTTTCTGCCTTCAAAGATCATGCTAATGGTGGAGAGAGACTTAAGTCAGTGTTTAGAAAATTGTACTGAAGCATAGGTCTTCCAGCAAAAACCTGGAAGACTCTTTTGTGTTGAGGTACTACTTAATTAACTTTATTAAAGAAAATTGGGTTATTCCTATTTTAAAATTAAGTAGTACTTGAGAAGATTGGTGATGATGTAGATGATGAATACATCCTTCATTTTAAACAAAATATGCTGTTTTCTTGATATTAATATAGTAAAATAATGTGAATTGTTGTAATTTCAATTACATATGTTTTGAAAGTGTATGGTAAAACACATTCTTATATGCAGTACATTCATTCTTACTCAGGGACTCTCCCGTTTTTCTTGATTGTTTCTCCTACTGGGTGCAACTAAATTTAAGCATTAGGAAGACAGTAGTTATACATTTGCGTGTCTTAAATATCAGATTAGATTAATAGTATTTTTTGCATGTTTATTATTTCTTGACACAATATTTATGCAGTTATTAAAAAGGTTCATTCTGCCTTTTAAAAGATTTTTAGAAGTAAGTACAGTCATGCGTTGCCTAACGATGGGTAGATGTTCTGAGAAATGCACCATTAGGTGATTTCCTTGTTGTGTGAACATCATAGAGTGTGCTTATGCAAACCTAGATGGTATAGCCTACTACACACCTAGGCTATATGGTACTAATCTTATGGGACCACCGTCATATATGTGGTTCCTCATTGACTGAAACACGGTTATGTGGCACAAAACTGTATAAGCTTTTCAGAAAGGAGAGTGTCTTAGTTTGTCCATAAGGACACCAGTCACAGCAGATTATACATCCTTTATGTTATCTTCTCTTACTTTCCGGTGATTTTCAGCATGTAAACGCAGTCCTGAGTGTGTGACTATTCATTTTACTTCTTGAGCCAATCTCCCTCTAAGAATATTCTGCTGGCACTTCTCTCTGCCCTATTTAACATTAATAGTTTAAGGAAATGTGGGCCAAAAAATATCTGGAGACCAGTAATCTCTCCAAAGAGTAATTGACATCAGCACTCAAGATCACCCACAAGTGAGGGACGTCTGCCTCAGCTCTCTTTGAAGAAAACCACTTGCCCCTGTGTTGGAAATCTGTGATTCCAGCTTAGCGAGTCTCACGGTATTTTTTCTTACTTGTGCACCAATTGCAGTAGAAAACACGGTTTGGATAAGGAAGAGACTGAAAATTGCCTCCCTCTATGCAGGCGTGTTCTTTTCCATAAAACATTGATTAGGCATCAGCCATATGCAGAGCAAGCCAATCTTTAAAACAGGTTTGCAGATCTGATTTGGTATTTTAAGGTAAAACTAGATGTTGAATTCTTTTGTAAAGCACATAATAACTCATCCTTTTAGTAAATTCAGGTGTTTTAACACCCTCGATTTACCTAAGGCTGTGCATGACAGATATGTGCTCGACTTTCTAAAGATCATTCACTCTGTAAGGTAACCCCAGATACCATGTGATTTGAGGCATAAATCTGCAGAAGAAGGTGGGGCCAGGGAGCCAAGGTGACATTGCCCAGGGCTGGATGGTTTACTTTTGTTTTTTTTAATTTAATGATCATAAAGCCCCATCAGGCAGGTGTTATTACTTCTCTCAAACAGAAGATAAAACCGAGGCCCAGGGAGATTACATAATTTATCCAAAGTCACACAGTTACCAAATGTCAGAGCCGCTTGTTGGGTCCCGGTCTGCCTGACTCCAAGTCCTTACTTATTTCCTAGTCAATCATCAGAGTGTTTTGTTTCTGCCATGCCTGGGAACAGAAGCCAGGACGTATGAACTGGAGGACAGAACTAAGCTACTGTTTGTTCAGAGTGCTGGCTCTGGGGGCTAAAAGAGAGTGCATTGTCTTGAATGGTGTCCCCCCGCCCCAGGATATGTTCCTCTCCTAAACCAGGCACCTGTGAATGTGACCTAATTTGGAAAAAGATCCTTTGCAGATGTAATTAAGTTGAAGGTCTTGATGTGAGTTCATCCTGGATTACTTCGATGGGCACTAAATCCAGTGACAAGTGCCCTTATAAGAGAGAGGCAGAGGGAGGTTACACAGCCAAAAGAGGAGGAGGCACTGTGACTGGGAGGGAGAGATTAAAGTGATGAGGCTACAGGTCAAGAGATGCAAATGGCCAAAAACCAGATTCTCCTCTTGGGCCCCAGAGGGAGTGCAACCCTGTCTGGTTTCCCACTTCTGGCCTCCAGAGCTGTGAGAGAATGAATTTCTGTTGTTTTAAGCCCCCCAGTTTGTGGTAAATTGTTATGACAGCCACAGGAAACTAATACAAAGAGCAGTTGCTTATTCTGAACTGGGTTTGAACACCTGGCTTGAGTCTCCACTCTGCCAATGACCAGCTGTATATTCTTGGGCAAATCACTTATCTTTGTCTCATGTTTTTTTGTCAGAAAAGGGAATAAGAATAACATCCCTACTTACCTCAAGGCTTGTATTATAATCACATGAGATGATGAACTAGGTGAACTATAAAGCTTTAAAGAATAGTGTATTGATATGCCTTACTTTATATAAATCAAGAGAGTGTTATTGGTTTTACTTGTGATGTTTACTTAAAAATAGTAAAGTCGAAATCAATTTTTAATTAGGGTGGCAAAGTTGGAACATGTCCTTTGACTACTAACATAGTCTAATAACACTCTTGCAAGAGAAGAAAAAATAATAAATTCACTGCTCCCTGTGGAACCCAGGACAAAGGATGGCAGCTGAGTGGGCTGTCAGCTTCCACGGTGTATTTGAATAGCCTGAATTAAGGGAAAGAGAGAGATCTGGAATAAGCAGGAAAAGAAAAAAAGTGGTCCTCAGAGCAGTGATGTCCAATGGGAATATAATGTGAACCACATATGTAAGTTAAAATTTTCCAGTGGCTGCTTTAAAAAAGTAAACAGCTGAAATTAATTTTAATGATACATTTCATTTACCCAATATATCCAAAATATTGGAATTTTAGCATGTGATCAATATAAAAATTATTTAATTAGATATTTTACATTGTTACATTCGTACTGTTGTCTTTGAAATCCAGTGTGTATTTTGCACTTACAGCACATCTCATTTCGGAGTTACTGACTTTTCAAGAGCTCAGTAACCATGTAGTGCTCATAGCTACTCTGTTGGACAAGCACAGCCCTAAAAACTTTCTCAGTAACCGAATAGTGTGTTTTTAGTTCTTTCCCCAGAAAATGTCAAAGTTTCTGGGGGCATAGGAGGCACTTGGTGAATATCTGTTGAGTGGTCTAATAAGCACCTATGTGTTCTAATAGAGCCTTTATTTTTTATCTTCAGAGGAAATGATACCTATTAATTACTTAATGATTTTAAAAACCTGTATTGAGCCGCTGTTGTGTGCTGGGCACTCTACTTAGAGCAGATGATACAAAAGTAAATAAATCTCTTGACTTTCAGAGAAATTAGAATCTTGAGTCAATGCAGACAAATAGACCACTAACAATAATGTGAAGTGAAAGATGGAAATGCAATATAGTAAGGCAGAGCTTTAGATCTGGATTCCGAAAGTCTGGTTTGGACCCTAGTATTAGTACTTTTTAACCGTGTGACCTGGATTATTGATTTCCTGAACCCCCTTTATCCTTATTGAGAAAAGGCTGATAAAATGCCTGGCACTTAGGAAGCCCTCAATACATGATCATTTTTTAAAAAGTATTTAAAAAATAATTTTAAAACTCGCTAGTGACTGTGTCTGTTGAGGGTGTAGGGAGAGACTGGGAATGTTTCATAGAAGCAGATGTTCATCTGGGAGTGAAAGGCAAGGAAAGGCACCATTTGTGGTAGAGTGCATGTGCCTGAAGGCAGAGGGAGAACAATAAGCATTGGTTAAATCATGACACTTTATCTGAGTAGCTCTTAACCCGTGGCTTTTACATTTCGTTATACCTGGGCTTGAATGCCATTTCTACCACTTACTAGTTGTAAGTAATCTAAGTCCTCTGAATCTTACTTCCTTGACCGAAACATGGGCATAATAATAATAATAATACCAAAGCCCCTATATGCCCCCTTCCAGATAGTACCCCTAAGGATGACCACTTTTCTGACCCCTTGCAGATGGCAATTTTAAAAAACGTCTTGTAAATGGAATCCTCTGGCATTTACACTTCGGTTTCTCGCTTCTTTTGTTCAACATTCTGTTTGTGCCCTTTGCCCATGTTGTGGGTGCAGCTGTGACTAGTTGTTCTCATTGTTGTCTGGTATTCCATTGTGTGAATATACCAACGTATCTTTCTGTTCTACTGTTGATGGACGCTTGGTCGTTTGCAGGTTATGGCTGTCAGAAATGGTGCTTCCTTGAATATTCCAGGACTGTGTCTGGCTTTGCTGGACAGAAGTGTGCATTGCTGTGGGGTAGAGTGGCTGGGTCACAGGGCATGCATATGTCCACCTTCACTAGATGCTGCCAAACACTTTTCCAGCGTGGTTGTACCCATTTACACTCCAGCAGTATATGGGATGAGGATGGGATTTTGACTTGGTCATTTCTCCATATCTTGCACACTAAAGCTGGGTTTGCTTTTTAAAACTGTGATTACGATCAAGTGACTCCCAGGCCTTAGAAAAGCCTTTAGCAGCTGTCTTTGCCTTCAGGACAAAGCGGCTCAGGCTTATGAAGCCCTTTCTTCTCTGCCCCTGGCTTTGCTCTACACTGTCATCTCTAGAAGCTTCTCCGTGTGATGTCTCTCAGCCTAATTGCATTACTTGCAGTATTCCATCACTCATTTCCAGGCTTTGATCCATGCCATTCCCTTTGCAGAATGCCTTCCCTCTCCCTCTTGGCTCAGTCTCATTAGTGCTTCAGTACCCCCTTCAGACAACGCCTCCTCCTGGAAGCCATCCCTAACCTCCACGTCCACAGGCTTTTCACACAGATGTTTGTGACTGCCTCATTAGACTCGGAAATCTTCAGTGGGAAAAAAGACTGTATTATTGTTTTATTTCAAGCCAAACTCACTGGGTTTTAATTCTGCCCTTGCTATTTACTAGTTGTTTGACCTCGGACAAATCTCTTAATCTGTGTGACTCAGTTTTATGATCTGTAAACTGAAGGAGAAGGAGGGGGAGGGGGAGGGGAAGGAGGACTCGAGGAGGGAGAGGGGAGAGAGGGAGGGCAGAGGGGAGGATTAATACATGGAAAAGCACTTAGAACCTGGCGCCTCCTAAGCGCTATATAAATGTTTCCTATTATAATTTGTTAACATTGAAATGCTTGTGCACTTTTACTTGCTATTACAGAATTTAGCATTTAGTGTTTTCTGTTTTGTATTTTCGAACTTTGAAAAAACTCTGTAAGATGGTAGGTTGAGAGCAGAGGCCGTATCTTAGATCTCGTGTGCAGTGCCTCACAGACTCGAAGCGTGTAGAAGTCCTGGGAGGTTTACTGATGGGTCTTCGGCTTTGCTGCCTGTTTCAGTGGATGCACCCTTTCATTGGTAGAAGTGCTGCTACATTTTGAATTAACATGCTTTTACCTTTCTCTTTCCTCCCTTTTAGTTCAGATCAGCACACTTCTGTTTGTAAAACATCCGTAACACATCATCGAGAGGATTGGCGCAACCAGAGAGGGTTGAGGAAATAGTTTGATAGCAAGTGTGTGGTTTTTTCAGTTCATCGATCAAACTACCATTTTTCTTCTGAGATGTAGGCCATCGAATTAAAAATAAATACTAGTGTTTATTTAGCACTTCTGTTGTGTGACTTTATTATAGTTGTTACTTTATGACAAAATCATCATCTCTAACTATGTGCTTTAGATTTTTTTTCTTGGTAGAATATTTGCAAGAAAACATAGATCTGTTTTCATGATAGAAATGGTTAGGAAAATGAATTTGATTTGTAGTTATTCACTTTATAGACAACTTTTCAGAACATTCTGAGAAGTGCGAAGCATTCTTCCTTTTACATAATGAAGCTAGTTTATTATTTCTCTTTTACTCGTCCTGTTGTCTCTTTGTGGTTCTTTAGATTAGCTCAAGCTTTTGGGCACAACTGCCCATCAGATAGGTGTCACAGGCAATGACTTGGTGGTGTTACTGGGTTTCTGATTCATCCTAATACTGTCCAGCTAAACAAGACTCCAGTTCATTAATGATAAGGCCTGTTTGCTAATATGCATTTGAAGATACAAAGTTGAAGATACCAGTTACTCAAGTGCTCATGTTTACTAAACGGTAACACTGATACTCTGAGGCCAGGTGATCGAGTGGTGCTCCGTAAGCAAAAGTTAAGAACTAGAGCTGTGAAAGTTGGGAAGGATAGCTCATGTAGGCCTGTCTGAATTCCAGTGAATGTCTCCTGACCCACATAGGAAAACCTTTCCAGAGAGACCAGTGTATCCAGCATATAGTAATTTCTCTTTCTATTAACACACTGCTTAGTGAATGCGAGTTACTCAGACTTTTTTGTTTCTTGATCACAATGAAGACTGAGACTACACTCTGATATTTTTGCGTGTGCATGTTTACATTTCTATGAATTTAACATACATAGATTCGTGTAACCTCCACCACAATCTTAATATACAGCAATTCTAACATTCCAAAGAAATCCCTTGAGTGCTCCTTCATAGTGATACCTTTCTCCCATCCCTAACCCACGACAGCTACCAATCTGTTCTCCATCACTATAGTTTTGTCTTTTCCAGAATGTCCTATAAATGGAATTACATGCCGTGCAACCTTCTGAGACTGGCTGCTTTCCTTCAGCATAATGCCTTAGAGAGTCATCCCAGTTGTTGCGTGTATCAGTAGCTCTTTTTTATTATTTAAAAATGTTTATATTCCTGAGTAGTGTTCTGTTGTATGGCTGCACCACAGTGTGTTCAACTGTTCACCCACTGAAGGACATTTGGGTTGTTTCCAGTTTTTGGTAATTTTGAACAGAGCTGCTCTAAACATTCATGTACAGATTTTTTGCATGAACACAAATTTTCATTTCTTTAGGGTAAACTACTTTTCCACACCACTATTTATCATGTGTGGTGTGTGAAGTCTCTTTTCATTTAAATGGGATGAGTTAGTGTGTTGATAGAGATCTCATTGAATGTCTGGAGCTAAAAATAAAAGCAAGAGCGATAAAAGGAAGGCAAAAAAAAAAAAAAAAAGCAAGGAAAACTCCCAGCGTCTTTGCAGATTGGCTCAGTGTTGGACACTGCTTCAGTGCTTAGCCTTTATTCCTGCTTGCATTGATCCTAACCGTTAGCCAGGGGTCAGAATGTGAGAGTTTAGGGTCTTCTCATGGCTTTTATAAGAATATGTCCTGCCCTGCTCTCCAAATTCCCTGGTGTAGGTGGGAACTTTCAAGGTCCTACTTCCCCAAAGAATCTCTCTCCCCAGCTTTTCCTCCCAGGCTTTCAGTGTGTCTGTTGTTTGCTTCAACTGTAATCTTTTGCCCCCAGTAGCAGCGGGTGATTCCTCTGTTTTTCATTGTTTTCCAGAAGTGCTTTTTGAGTAGCCATTTTCTGCCTGAGAGTGTTCTGAGTTGGGTGAAACAAAGTCATGTACCTCATGTCAGTCCTTTGGGTAGTCCCCAGACAGGTCAAAACAGACAACCAAAATTCTTTGAGAGCAAGGTCTGCTCTGCTTTCTCTAGAACCAGGGACCAGGGTCCAACACTGGGAATGTGGCTGCCATCTTCAGGCCCACTGCCCAACAAGGCAGAGGATGGGGTAAGGGCAAGTAAAAATGCACAAAGCTGTCCTTCTGTTTTTAAGTTGCATTTTTCTGGACTCAGTGTCTCCTTGATTGCTGTATACATTTGAGTATTTTCCAGAGTTCTGACAAAGTTTATTCTGACAATTTTTGCTCATTTTTTGGAATTTCTGTGGGGGGGACAGGCCCTTTGAGCTCCCTACTCTCCCATTTTTGCCAACATCACTCTATCTACAGAAAACCTAGAGCTAACATCATACTTAACCATGAGAATGTCAACATTTTCCCACTAAGATCAGGTACAAGGCAAGGATATCTCTTTCACCACTCCTTTTCACCATGGTGCTAGAAGTTCTAGCTAATGCAGTAAGACAAGAAAAGGAAATAAAGGTACACAGATCGGAAATGAAGAAATAAAAGTATATTTTTGCAGATGTCATGATTGTCTATGTAGAAAATCTGAAAGAAGCGACAAAGAAACTCCTGGAACTAATAAGCAATTATAGGAAGTTTGCAGGATATAAAGTTAATACACAAAGGTCAGTTGCTTTCCTATGTACCAGCAATGAACAAGGGAATTTGAAATTAAAAACACAATACCATTTACATTAGCACCCCCAAAAAAGAAATACTTAAATATAAATCTAAGGAAATATATACAAAATCTGAGGAATACTATAGAACTCGGAGAAACAAAATTGAAGAAGAACTAAATAAATGGGGAAATATTCCATGTTCATGTATAGGAAGAATAGGAAGACTCAATATTGTCAAGATGTCCGTTCTTTCCAACCTGGTCTATAGATTCAATACAATCCCAATCAAAATCCCAGCAAATTATTTTGTGGATATCAACAAACTGATTTTAAAGTTTGTATGGAGAGGCAAAGACCCAGAATAGCCAAGACAATGTTGAAGGAGAAGAACCAAGTTGGAGGACTGACACTACCCAACATCTTGACTTTCTGTAAAGCTACAGTAATCAAGACAGTTAGGTATTGGTGAAAAAGTAGACAGATCAATGGAACAGAATGCAGAGCCCAGAAATAGACCCACATAAATATAATCAACTCATATTTGACAAAGGAGCAAAGGCAATGCAGTGGAGCAAAGATAGTCTCTTCAACAAAAGGTATTTGAACAACTGGACATCTACATGCCAACAAAAGAAAAAAAGAAAAAAGAATCTATACACAGACCTTACACCCTTCACCAAAAATTAACTTAAAATGGATCATAGACCTAAATGTAAAATGCAAAACTATAAAATTCTTAGAAGATAACATAGGGGAAAACCTAGATGACCTTGGGTATAGGTGATGACTTTTTAGTTACAACCCCAAAGGCACGATCCATGAAAGAAAAAGTAATAATCTG
Source organism: Ceratotherium simum simum (assembly GCF_057802395.1). Classification (NCBI taxonomy): domain Eukaryota; kingdom Metazoa; phylum Chordata; class Mammalia; order Perissodactyla; family Rhinocerotidae; genus Ceratotherium; species Ceratotherium simum. The sequence continues at coordinate 4,059,107 of NC_141937.1, forward strand.
GACTTCATTAAAATTAAAAGCTTTTGCTGTGTGAAAGGCTATGTCAAGAGAATGAGAAGACAAGCCACAGACTGGTAGAAAATATTTGTAGAAGACACATCTGATGCAGGACTATTATCCAAAATATACAGAAAGCTCTTAAACCTCAAAAATAAGAAAATAACCTGATTAAAAAGTGGGCCAAAGACCTTAACAGACACCTCACCAAAGAAGATATGTAGATGGTAAATAAGCATCTGCAAATATGCTCCGCATCATGTGTCATCAGGGAAACACACATTAAAACAACAGTGAGATAGCACCACATACCAGCAGAATGGCAAAATCCAGAACCCTGACACCACGGAATGCTGGCGAGCATGTGACGTGACAGGAACTCTCATTTGTTGCTGGTGGGAGTGCAAAGTAGTATAGCCAATTTGGAATGGAGTTTGGCGTTTTCTTAGAAAGCTAAATATACTCTTAGCATACAATCCAGCAATCGTGCTCCATGGTATTTACCCAAATGAGTTGAAAACTTATGTCCACACAAAAACCTGCACACGGATGTTTATAGCAAGTTTATTTGTACTTTCCAAATCTTGGAAGCAACCAAGATGTCCTTCACTAGGTGAATGGATAAATAAACTGTAGTATATCCAGGCAATGGAATATTTTTCAGCACTTAAAAGAAATGAGCTATCAAGCCATGATAAGACATGGAGGAACTTTAAATGCATATTACTCAGTGAAAGAAGCTAATCTGAAAAGGTTAGATACCTTATGATTCCAACTATATGACATTCTGGAAAAGGCAAAACTATGGAGACAGTAAAAAGATCAGTGGTTGCCAGGGGATGGGAGTGTGGGAAGGATGAGTAGGCGGAGCATGGAGGTTTTTTAAGATGGTGAAAGTACTGTGTATGATACTATAATGGTGGATACATGTCATTATACTTTCGTCCAAACCCATGGAATGTACACCAGCAGTGAACTGTAATGTAAATTGTGGACCTTGGGTGATTGTGATGTGTCAATGAAGGTTCAGGGATTGTAACAAATGTCCCACTCTGGTGTGGAATGTTGATGATGGAGGAGGCTGTGCATGTGTCGGGGCAGGGAGCATATGGGAAATCTTTGTACCTCCCTCTCAGTTTTGCTGTGAAACCTAAAACTGCTCTAAAAAAATTGTCTTAAAAAAACTGAATTGAATGTTTTGAGCTTATTCTCTTAGACTTGAATGTGTTGAATTGAGAATCACTATACTTGTTTCCCCCAAGCATCTACATTTATGAAAGGGTGCGAATTATTCATTATTTTTAAAGATACCCTTGGCCTCGTTAAAAATATTTCTGTGCAATCTTTTGAACTAAAAAGTTTGTAACATCCTAGCAGTGTGTTGATAGTGTCAGAGACGGGAAATGTCTTTATTGCCAGGAACAGTTTGGAACTCAGCATGCCATTTGAAAGCCACTGAAAGACTTTAAAAGGGCCAGGAGGAATTTTTTTTTTTTTTTTTTTTTTGTGAGGAGATCAGCCCTGTGCTAACATCCGCCAATCCTCCTCTTTTTTTGCTGAGGAAGATGGCCCTGGGCTAACATCTGTGCCCATCTTCCTCCACTTTATATGGGACGCCGCCACAGCATGGCTTGCCAAGCAGTGCGTCGGTGCGCGCCCGGGATCCGAACCAGCGAACCCCGGGCCGCCGCAGCGGAGCGCGCGCACTTAACCGCCTGCGCCACCGGGCCAGCCCCAGGAATTTTTTTTTTAATGAAAAAAAGTAGAGACTTAGAATTCTGTAGCAGAAATGATGTTACAGAAAGATGCAGGACTTCTGGGTTTTTCTATCTAACATACCTACTTGGTCACTTAGCTTGGTCTTGGCTTTTTTGTTTATAAAATGAGGGATTTGGTGATTTCCAAACTTCTTTCTAGTTCTGAGACTTTGGTTTTGTATTCCGTATTGACTCTTAGCAATAATAATTTTATGTCTTGTTGAGAAGTGAAATTATACTGATAAAATATCCTCAGAATGTTTACATATATTGATTTTTTTTTTTTTTAAAGATTTTATTTATTTATTTTTTTCCCCCAAAGCCCCAGTAGATAGTTGTGTGTCATAGCTGCACATCCTTCTAGTTGCTGTATGTGGGACGCGGCCTCAGCATGGCCGGAGAAGCAGCGCGTCGGTGCGAGCCCGGGATCCGAACCCGGGTCGCCAGCAGTGGAGCGCGCTCACTCAACCACCAAGCCACGGGGCCGGCCCCTACATATATTGATTTTTAAAACTTGGAAATAGGGTTGGTTCAATAATTGAGTCTTGTCACTAGAGATTTTTATCTGTAATCATGTATGTCCTTATTGCATATTTTTGCATATTTCTCCTGGAATATTGTTATCAGTTTCATTTCTTGAAGGGAATCCCTAACTTCTCAATGTATATCACAGTATAAATTATCCTCCTGTTTTAATACACTATAATGATGATATGATTTTTGACATACTTTGGGAAAATTATTATAGGCCCAATTCTAGTCATCTCTACTCAGTCCCTTGCTTCACTTTTTAGTTATCGTTGTTGGGAGGAATAGTTAATCTTTCTCTCCCATGAAGAAGCCCTGATTTACCTATTGTGTTTCTGTTTGATAAGTGGAGGATAAAATGTTTAGATTGAAGTGGAATATATTAGGTGTCAGATAAGCTCTTAGTCAATCAGTTATGAAGATATATCAGAAAATGAGAGAGATTTGTGGAACTTGATCTTGCATTCATTAAATAAATAATTAGAAATAATGACCTCAATTAGAAGTATGGAAAGTTGGATGAAGTGAAAGATAGAAGGCTTTTTTGGGGCGATAGCTTACCTGATTTGTTGGGCTAGGCAAGGAGATAACCTGTCTCCACTACAGTAGGCATATCTAGCTCATATGGGCCTGGAACATGCCAAGGCAGGTGGCCACTGGTGGTATTTCCAACTATTAAGTCTGAATTAGTCTGAGGAAAGATTTTTAAAATGAATTTATTTCCGAGTTTTATCAGGAAGTTGTTTGTAGTCAAACATTTCATTGTCTAATCAGGAGTGTGTGTGTAGGGGGTCTTGTCTGGCCTTGTTCTCACTCTTGCAAAATGTAGTCTGAGGATGGGAAGCAGGACTAGAGAGCCTCGGCCCTGCACTTCCCCCGCTGCCAGTCCTCTGTGTGATAGGAACGGATGCCAGCCCTCGAGTTTCCTGGCTCTCTCAACAGCCCAGCTTTGGAGAGCAGTCTTGGACTTCTCAGGAAACTTTTGCTTGGAGATCCACTATTTAACAGGCTTGACTGTAAATAGTTATTCTGAAGCATAGGGGATTGAGCTGAGGATTTTTTTTTTTTTCCAAGGATTTTTGGGGGAGAAAGATTTTAGACAAGGGTTTTGCGGCTAAGAGATTTTTTTATTTTAATTTAATTTCTTTTACAAAATCACAAAGACTAGTCCCTTCTGTCTGAGTATTCAGAATTTCCAGGAGACAGAGAGCCTGTGTGGTTTGGGGGTAGAGTGGAGGAGAGGAGACTGGGGAGGGGGTGTTTTATGTATGTATACATATGTGTCTTGATTTTTTTTTTTTTTTTTTTTAAAGATTTTATTTATTCAGTTTTTCCCCCCAAAGCCCCAGTAGATAGCCGTATGTCATAGGTTCACATCCTTCTAGTTGCTGTACGTGGGACTCGGCCTCGCGCTGGACGGAGAAGTGGCGCCTCGGGGCGCGCCCGGGATCCGAACCCGGGCCGCCAGCATCAGAGCGCGCGCACTCAACCGCCAAGCCACAGAGCCGGCCCATATGTGTCTTGATTTGTATCATCATTATAGCTACCGTTTTTTTGAGCTCAGTTTTATGTCTTTTACATGTTATTTTTAATTCTCATCAAAGCCATGAGATGGATATATAATTATCATTTTATAGATCAAAAAACATCAAACCTAACTTACCAAGTCATTCTGCCTGTTAGTGGCAGAACCAAGATTTGAAATTATTTTTGTCTATCTGAAAAACACACACATACACACCTTATTTTGTATTTATGTATGTGTATGTGTATATATATATATATATACACACACACATATACATATATATGTATATAGATATAAAATTAGTATACTCTACTGGCATAATCATTTAACTTTTTTGGAGTACGAAAGGCACATCCCAGCCAGTCCCCTTTTATTGTTTCCCCTTGCAAAGTAGGACATATTACTTTTTGTCGAAAACAGTTATATATATTCTGTACTTCATATTTGAACTGATGCGTTTGACTTATTGGCAGTGAGCTGTATATTTAGGATTATGTTTCCTGTAATAATGGACTTGCACTGAATTTGTAACTAGTAGCATACCTTAGCAAGATGGCTTGCAAATTTAGAATATCCCCGATTTCTTGAGTTAAATGGAAGATCAACTGGCCACCTGGGAAAGAGACTTTGGTACAGCTGAGAAAGGAGAACTACATGATAATAATCTAATTTACTCCAGATGTAGAGGAACTGTTGTCTCATTACTTTATAATCATATCTTTTATGCAGCCTGAATGGTTCTGGTGAGTGTTTCTCACAGGTTTCTACCCAAACACCCCTAATGTCAGAGGAAAGTTACAAATGTACCTGCTTGGACTCCGTGTCTGTGGTCTGATTCATTCTTTACTTCCCCAACTCCCAACCCCAGGTAAATGCTGGCACTCTAGGAATTCCTCATCTTTATCTTTTGACTTTAGCATCCCACCCAGAACACCTCCTTGTGTCCCCCTGTGGGTTCTTGTATCCCATTTTGAGATCAAAGACCCTCCAGTTTTTTTTTTTTTTTTGTGAGGAAGATCAGCCCTGAGCTAACATCCATGCTAATCCTCCTCTTTTTGCTGAGGAAGACCGGCTCTGAGCTAATATCTGTTGCCGATCCTCCTCCTTTTTTTCCCCACAGCCCCAGTAGATAGTTGTATGTCACAGTTGCACATCCTTCTAGTTGCTGTATGTGGGACGCGGCCTCAGCATGGCTGGAGAAGCAGTGTGTGGCTGTGCGCCCGGGATCCAAACCCGGGCCGCCAGTAGCGGAGTGCGCGCACTTAACCGCTAAGCCACGGGCCGGCCCGACCCTCCAGTTTCTAAATGGGAAACAAAACCAATTTACATGTTAAAGTTGGGTTGGATTCTTACGTCTTACTGCCCATCTTTATTCTTAGTTAGGAGAAAGTCAAATGTAATCAGTTTGTAAGGTCTTTTACAAACCTTTTAAGGTCATGCAGCAAATATTTGAGCCCCTCTTGTGCACCACGTGCTCTTCTGGGTGTTGTGTAGAAGACAGTCAAACCCATAAGATGCCCGTCCTCTTAATGCTTCTTGTTGTAGTTGGGGTTGGCAGAGAGCAGATAATCATATGAATAGTTTAGACGATTTCCAGTAGTGGTCAGGGCCATAGCGAACATAAAGCCAGGTGTGGGACTGAGAATGACTGTGGAGGGTGGTGGGACCTTCTTCAGCAGGGTGGTCAGGGTAGACTTCCCTTAGGAGGAGACCACATTTGAGCTGAGACTCGAGAAAGGGAAAGGAAGGGCCCTTGTTAAATCTAGAGGAAGAACTTGGAAGGAAAAGAGAACAGAAAGTTCCAAGGCCTCCTGTGGAAACTACACAGGCAGGACTGTGTTTGGGGAACTCGAAGAGCGGAAAGAGCAGGTAAAGATGAGGTAGAGGGCCGGCCCCGTGGCTTAGCGGTTAGGTGCGCGCGCTCCACTACTGGCGGCCCGGTTTGGATCCCGGGCGCGCACTGACGCACCACTTCTCCGGCCATGCTGAGGCCGCGTCTCACATACAGCAACTAGAAGGATGTGCAGCTATGACATACAACTATCTACTGGGGCTTCAGGGGAAAAAAAGGAGGAGGATTGGCAATAGATGTTAGCTCAGAGCCAGTCTTCCTCAGCAAAAAAAGAGGAGGATTAGCATGGATGTTAGCTCAGGGCTGATCTTCCTCACCAAAAAAAAAGATGAGGTGAGAAAGGCAGCAGACTTAGCAATTCAACAAGAGCTTGTAGGAATACAGTGGAATAAATAAATATGTCATAAAAATACTTCCTTAAACACTTTTTAACCTCTTCAGATTTAAAAGGAAATGTTTGATGCATGTAGTGATCTTAAATGAAGGTTATAATTTAAAAACAGGCTGGATAAGAAGAATGTGTACATGAATACGTTATTGGTTCTTTGGTACAGAGACCCTGTTTAATATTTTTTTCTCCTCCTGTGAGAGTTCTGCATTTAGTAGGTACTGAACATTTAATTAATTATGACATTTGGAACTGAGAATACAAATTTTCCTATAGAAACCTAGTTTTTAGGTACCTAGGTAACACAGAAGGATCTATAGTATTACAGCATAGTGATTAAGAACCAAACTCTGGCTGAACCACCTACCAGCTATGGAACTTAACCTCTCTCTGCCTCAGTGTTCCCGTCTATAGAATGGAAACAAACAGAAGTAGCTATGTCTGTAATGATTGCATAAAGTGCAGAGTACCATGCCTGGCCCATGGGGACATTCAATAAAAGTTTGTTATTATAATTCCTAGTGTACAGTGTGGCTGACACTAATTTACACGTAGGCTGTGAGTGGTCCTGCTCATTCTCTCCTCCTCTTACATTTTTGTCCTGTTCCTTATCTCCCTTTTAATTTTTCTCCTTCCTGCCCCTCTTCCTCCTTAGTTGTTAAAACTTCATTGGGGATTAAATAAACTTTGTTCAGTGTTGTTCAGCTTGAGATCCTAATCACTTACACTATAATTCTTTACAGTTTTTTTCCTATACAGCAGTACAATCTGAATTAGAGCGGGGGTGGCGGAGCACGTTCTCGCATTCATTTTCTCTCCGTCTCTCTGTTGCGATGGTTGGGCATTCCCTTCTCTGGAGGTGAGCACCCACTCTGGGCGTGGTGGGAGGATTCTTCTCCTTTGGGGCTGGTGCTTCAAGGGGCCATGGGGGTTTCTCTGAGGAGTAGCAAATCCTGACGTGGTCACAGGAGGTGTTTGCTGCTCCGAGAGATGCAAGTGGATCTCTGTACTCGCTTTTCCTTGTGGATGCCGGACACTCATACTTTTTTGTGTCCCTTGTTTCTTGGTATATTTGGGAATTAGAAGCACATTGCTTACGTTTACTTATCTACAGTGCTGTAGGAAATTAAAATCTAAATCTCATTACTGAATACACAGCTATCTTGTGAACAAGCTTACCTTGTATTTTGTCTTGGGATATCTAATTTCTGTACACCATGCTTTTATAACAAGTACTGAAATTATTCTGACTATAGTATTTCATGCACTTCTCTTTTTAAAGTCTGCATTATATGAGGAGAAACAATATTTTGATGAATTAAAAGTAAAGTCCTGGATTTCTGAAACGTACCTTAACATGCGTTTCAGATTTACTCCTCTTCTCAGTGTTTAATTTATAGATGTAGAGACATGGAGATAACATCATCCCGTTATCACACTATGAGAGATAGACATCTTTCAAAGAACTTTTGATTAATGCAAGTTTCAAGTGTTGCAAAAAAACCCACAAAAGATAAATCAGTCTTCTGTGAGAATGTGATTTCATTTCCTTTTTCAAGTTTGGTGACCACGTGGCACAGAAAATGGTTTCCTTGGTTAAAAGTCAACTCAAAATGTCAGCCCAGCAGAGCAACCAGATATGGTCCTTATTTAGGACATTATTCAACTTTAGGACATTATTGAAACAAAAAGATTAGGTTCTAGTTTAGTTGATGGGACCTTAGAACTCCTTGAGAATCTGATAGAAACGTGTTGACCCTTCCCCAGGAAAATGTACATATTCCACAGACACCTTGGGGGGTTCCTGCGACCCCTTGGAGCTCACCCATACGGGGTTGATGGACCCCCAGTTAAGAGACTGCCTGGGTGTTGAGAGGACTATGGGAGCATTTCTCAATCTAGACCTCTTCTCTGTGATCTTTTTCTTCTTTTTTCTTTTTCTGTAAAATTATAAATAGTAATTTGTCTACTTGAAGTGGAAAATATTCTCAGGAAAGCCTATTATAATTTGAACTAGGATTTTTCATATCTCTGTTTTAGGCAAATAATCATGAGTTCTTACCAGAGCATTAAAGGAATTAGTTCGGCAACGATAAACCAGAATTAGACTTCTCACACCCTTTCTGTTCACTCACTGCCGTGAGGAGGAGGCACCTCTGCTGCCGGGCACTGATGGTCAGAGAAGGAAACTTAAATACAACCCCTGGACTGATCAACCCGTCTGGAGAGTACTTAGTTCTCTGGGGCTGCCATACAAAGTGCCACAAACGTGGAGGCTTAACCAAGAGAAATTTACTGTCTCACAATTCTGGAGGCTCGAAGTCTGAGATCAGGGTGTCCGCAGGGCTGGTTCCTGCTGAGGCCGTGAGGGAGAACCTGCTCCAGGCCTCTCCCCGCTTCGGTGGTTTGCTGGTGTCTTTGGCGGCCCTTGGCTTGTGGCACCATCGCCCTGATCCATGCTCGCTCTTCACATGGTGTTCCCCACACGTGTGCGTCTGTGTCTTCACATGGCATTCTTTTTATAAGGACACCAGTCATACTGGATTAGGGCCCACTCACCTCCAGCAGGACCTCATCTCAACTAATTACATCTCACGTGACCCTATTTCCAACTAAGGTCTCATTCTCAGGTACTGGAGGTTAGGACTTGAATATATGAATTTTGGAGGATACAGTTCAACCTGTAACATTCCCTAAGTGATTTTTAATTGCAGTAATTTCATAGGCCTTCTATTTGAGCTGGTTAGTAAAATTCCTAAAGTACAGATGCCAAGGCATTTAAATCATCTTTATATCAGCACTTTCAGCTACATTTGTTTCAGCACGTCTCCATGAGCATAACTGGCTACTCTTTTAAAATCTGACTATTTTCCATTTTCTTTTTTTTCCCCTCCTTTCCTTCCCTCCCTTCCTAACCCCTCCCTCCCACCCTCTTTCCTTTCCTTCCTTCTTTCCTTCCTCCCTTCCCTCACTGCCTCTCTCTCTCCCTCCTCCCCTCCCTTTCTTCCTGCTAAACCTCCACACATGGAAAAGCTATAGTATCACTTCTTTCAACAAACGCTTATTGAAACCAGGATTTCTCATCCTCCACACTCTTGGCACTCTGTTCAGGTAGTTTCTTTGTTGTGGGGCCATCCGGTGCATTGTGGGATGATTAGCAGCATCCCTGGCTTACACCCGCTAGACACCAGTACCCTCCTCTCCCTGCCGCCCACTGCGACAACCCACAGTGTTTCCAGACTTTGCTAGACGTTGTCCTGGAGACACCGCCACCCTGCTGAGAATCCCTGAATTAATCTTCACTATGTGCCAGGCCAGGTAGTGGGGAATCCAAGGACTTGACTGTGACAAACTCTTGTCCTCAAGTGACTTGGGTCACTGATGCAGGTGACACAGCCCGGCTGTGCAGGGCAGTAGGGAGCAGCGTAGCAGGGAAACTCAGTCAGGTTGTGGCAGGGCAAGAAGGGAGTGGGACAATCAGGAATCTAGAGGCCAGATCAAAATCGGCTGCTTTTTCACAGGCGTCTTGAAGAAATGTTTGAGTTGTCATTCTTACTGGTTAGGACTTCTCTTTGATAGTCTCTAGATTTTTTTCATCTTTGTCTTAAATTGTAGTTTTAAAAACATTTATCTGAAAGTTATCTTGAAGAAGAGCTAATACTGGTGTCTGTGTTTTAATGTGAAATAGGGGAATTGAGACCTTTCATGTTGACTTAAGAAGGTCAATTCATTATTTTTCTTGGGGCATGTAGATTGAATAACAGACTATATTCTATTTCTTCGTGAAACTGCACTCTGTGAATGTACATTTGGTTTCTATCTTTTGAAATATTTTAAACGTTATAATTTTTGTTATTAAAATAATAAACAGCTGAAGGGCATCAAGTAAACTGATGACTGCCCTGCTGGTTTAGTCATTTAGTTCCCTTGCCAAGGAACAGCTTCGGGAGACTACAGTTGCTTTTCCTGACATCAGCCTCAAAAAGGGAGATCATGTCTGGGTTGGTTTATTTTATTTTTTAAAGCAATTACATTAGGAAATAGATTTTCTTTTTTGGCAGCCTTTTTATCTGATATAATTAAAGTACATCATAATATTTAAATTGTTTACATGTCTAACATTGGAATTTTGAAACAATAGACAGAGGTGCTAAAAAGTAATGAAAATGACTTTATTCATGATTTGTAAAAACTAATTTTAATACTTCATCAAACTTTGTATGTTGGGGGAGGGATTTTCTGGGTTTAAATGTAGAATTGAAGTTTATATGATTAATCTTTGATGAGTTCATCTTGGTGATTATTGACCTAATTTCATTTATCAGTTGTTAACATAATGTTTTAGAGAAATTAAGACCTTTTTATTCATAAGTATTAAAAGCTCTTCAGCATTGTAAGTCAGAGGCATTTTGACCTTAATTGCCCTGAATGGACCTATAGATTTATGTTTTGGTGTTCTACTGAATTGGCAGACAGCACAATGCTATAGCTCACGGCTGCGTGCTCTGTTCTTGCAAACAGGGAAGGCATTGAAATGTATCAACATCCTACAGAACAGAGGGACATAATGTCACTTGTGTTTGCAGACGAGCTCAAAGTTTTGTTAGTTGGATAAAGACTTGTTGAGCAACAAAGTCAAGACTTAGAGACATAGGATAAAGAAATAGTCTTTTCAGAATTGTAGTTTTGAGTGAACTCCTTTGATGTATGATGCTTCTTAGATTTTTTACAATGATCTTCCCAGAAGACAAAAACTGAGAACTTTTATTTCTCATAGTTTTTTTTTTTTCAACTTCCCAAAAGAACAATTGCTCACATTTTCTCCCTCTATGGGGATATGAATCTTTCTCTCCTATTTTAAGAGACATTATAAAGACCACACTGTGCAGCTGTGTAAAGTGTATTTTTAGTATTTTTTTTCCTCAAAATGCATTTCTCTAATTTAATTGTCAAAGACCAATTTTTCAACTTCTATTGGATTTCATTTTTGTCCCCAGAAATATTAGTTATTTGGAGGTCAAATCATTTCTGAAGTACAAATTCACTGACTTAACAAAAATAGTTCTCGTATCTCTCCAGCAGAATTTGGTAAGTAATGATTATAATTTGGCAACTATTAAAAAATTATGCTAACATTCTATGACTCCGTAGTTCTTTAGATTTTGCAAAAATGTGATGTAGTTTTCTTACGAATGAAATACATAAGTGAAATGAATTTTGACAATCTGTAACAATTGCAAGTTATTTCAATTTACAGTTAAAGGTAAATGTCATAATTCTTCTCAAAGATTTACTTCTAAAACACCTGGAACACATTAATTTGTTATGCCGGATAAAACTGTAATGCTACTCTTTTATAGCAATAAATGCTTTGCTTTTATCATCATTTTCCTTTTCTGAAATTTTCTTTCAAACTCTTCTGTCCAAATTCCAATGTCTTGTGGGATTTTAACCAAGTCTTATTTTGAACCATATGTTAATTTACATAAAAATGAGCTTACTGATTTTTTAAATTAGGAGTTGTCAAAAGACATACACATTCATTCATTCAACAGATAATTTGTTGGGTATTTATTATATGCCAGTCACTATTCTAGACTTGGAATAAAGTAGTGAAGGCAATAGATCTGGTATGTTAGCTGTATATACCAAAGGAAAAAATAAAGCAGAGCAGAGACTTTCTGTGCATCTGTTTGTTTTGAGTGGGATAATTGGCAGTTTCAAAAAGGACAGCCAGGGAGACCTCACTGAGGAAATGACAACTGAGTGGGTTAAGACCTGAAGGAGGTGAGGCAGTGGGCCAGTGGGACAGCTGGGCTAACAGCTTCCTAGGCGAGGACACTGAGGTGCAAATGCCCTGAGGCAGTTTTATTTTGGAAATGCGTGGATTAAACAATTTCAGGTAGGATAGCATACCATAAGAGTGTAGTATTACTTGACTTGTTTGCAAGATGTACTCCTATGGCTTTATAGCAGCTGTCGAACTCAGATATGCAAGTCTTCTCTTTCTCTTTTTCATTTTCAAAATTGCTCTGGTTATTCTAGGTCTTTTGAATCCATATAAATTTTTGGATCAGCTTATCAATTTCTTATAAACGGCTATAGATCAGTTTGGAAACAATAAACCTCTTGGGGCCAGCCTGGTGGTGTAGTGGTTAAGTTTTTGTGCTCCACTTCAGTGTCCCGGGGTTTGAGGGTTCAGATCCTGGGTGCAGACCTATACCACTCATCAAGCCATGCTGTGGCGGTGTCCCACATACAAAATAGAGAAAGATTGACACAGATGTTAGCTCAGGGCCAATCTTCCTCACCAAAAGAAACAAACAAACAAACAATAGGCGTCTTAATGATCCAGAGTCTTCTAATCCACGTACATGGTATAGCTTTTCATGTAAGGGTTCTTTACTTCAGATTTGCAGTGTTTTTCGTTTCCAGCGTGTGGATCTTAAACTTATTTTGTTCAAGTTATTTCTACATATTGTATTCTTTTTGATGCTATTAAGTTCACTTTTTGATTATCTATTACTAGTATTTAGAAAAATAATTGATTTTTGTATATTTATTTGTATCCTGTGACCTTGCTAAATATGCTTATTTGTTCTAGTAGTTTTTTGTAGATTCTTTAGGATTTCCTACCTACAAGATTATGTATGCTGTTTGTGAATAAAGACACCTTTCCTTCTTTCTTTCTAATATGTATGCTTTCACATTTTCTTCCTTGAATTTTTTTTTTTATGTGATTATACTGGCTAGAACCTTCAGTACCATGTTGAAGGCAGACATCTTTCCTTGTTCCTCATCTTAAGAAAACATTCAGTCTTTCACCATCAACTATGATGTTTGCTATAGATTTTTCCTAGATGCCTTTGATCTAGTTGAGGAAGTCTCCTTCTGTTTCTACTTTGTTAAGAGTTTGTGTCATGAAGGGTGTTGGATTTTGTCATATAACTTTCTCGGTATTGATTTAGGTGATCATAATGATTTTTGTCCTTTATTCTGTTAACTTGGTCTATTATGTTAATTGATTTTTGGATGTTAAATAAATGTTACATTCCTAGGATAAGACTCCCTTGATTGTGGTGCATATTCCTTTTCATGTGTTGTTGGACTTAATTTGCTAATATTTTGTTAGGGATTTTTGCTCCATGTTTATGAGACATATTGGTCCTTGGTATTAGGGTAAAAAGCCTCATGACATGAGTTGGGAAATCTTCCCTCTGGACTTTGTATGGGATTGGCATTATTTTCTTCTTAAATATTTGAGATCATTCACTAGGGAAACCATATGCTTTTTTTTAAAAAAGCTGATTCTCAGCAATATTGCTGACTATCTGACCTTTCATAAGTGTATCCTCCTTTGGGCTATTACGAGTGTACCTGCTGTGTGTGCTAATTGAGCCTTTGATGTTAATATCCTTTAACCACTTACTCTCACTCAATTAGGTATTTAATACCTTTTTAAACTTAAATTTATTATATCTGCTGACTTTTTTGCATTCATTGCTATTTTAAAATTTAGACAAATTTAAAACACTTTTTTTTGAGAATATTATACCACCAATTGAAGTAATTTAAGATGTTTGGGGCTGGGAATCTCTGCTGCTATGGACTGAATTGTGTTCTCCCAAAAGTTATAAGTTGAAGCCCTAACCTCCAGTGTGACTGTGTTTGGAGTAAGGAAGTACTCAAGGTTAAATGAGGTTGTAAGAGTGGGCCCCTGACCTCACAGGATTAATGTCCTTTTAAGAAGCGTCACCAGAGAACTAGTGTTCTCTCTCCATGTGAGGACAGCCAGAAGGGAGGTCTTTCCCGGAACCCCACCCTAGTGGAACCTTCATCTTGACCTTCCCAGGCTCCAGAATTGTGAGAAGATAAATTTCTGTTGTTTCAGCCACCCAGTCTATGGTATTTTGTTATGACAGCCCGAGCTGACTAATACATCTGGTTTATGGTGTTGCCTTCGGAATGTGTTTTCCTGATTGTACTGTCACGTAACTGAATACCTAATAGGGTCTTCTGCATCTGCTTTCAGGGGAGTCCTGGACTCCATGCTTGTTAGGTCTGCTGGAAGTGTTACAGTCGCTAGTTTACTGAATACTTGTCTTCCCAAACTATAGCCTTTCAGGAATGTTTCACTGCCAGTTAGTGTGTTCCCTCAGAATCACACACGTACTCCTTCAGAACTGTTGTGTCTATCCCTCCACCTTGTGGTGCTAATACGAGACTGGGAAAGTAGAGATGTACTCTTCTGAGTTTGTACTTCCAGTAAACAAAAACACGTTTACAACTTTGACAACTGATGGCAGTTACATTTCTTGTTAAACTGGCCACGAGTCACATGGTTTGGGAACCGTATAACATTCTTCTTTACTTAACTGGATTAATAATAAAAATAATCCAACTTTCAAAAGTGTATTAGTTTTCTATTTTTGCATAACAAGTTACTGCAAATATAGTGACTTAAAAAGCCCATTTATTAGCTCACAGTTCTGTAGACCGATAGTCTGGCATTGTGTGACTGGTTTTTTTGCTCAGGATATCACAAGACTAAAATGAAGGTTTTCACCATACTGAATTCTCATCTGGAAGCTCTGGGGAAAGCTCTGCTTCCAAACTCGTTCTGGTCATTGGCAGAGTTCAGTTCCTTGTGGTTGTAGGACTAAGGCCCCCCTTTCTTGCTGGCCATCAGTTTGAGGCCTCTCTCGGCTCCCAAAGATTCGCTGCCTTCCTTGACATGTGGGTTTTCAACTGCAAGCCCGCTGTGGTGCTTTGAATCTTTCTTGTGCTTAGAATCTTGGACTTCCTCTTCTGCCACCAGCAGGAGGAAGTTCTCTGCTCCTAAAGGGCTCATGTGATTAGGTCAGTCCCAACTGGAAAATCTCTCTATGTTAAGGCCAACCTGCAGGATAACATAACCTGATCATGAGAGTAAAATCCATCATGTTCACCATCCTGCAGATGATGCAGGAAGTGTACACCAGGGAAAAATCTTGGGGGCATCTTAGAATTCTGCCTGTCATAAAAGTTTCTATGAGCAACTATGTCTGTGGTTTTGAATCTTGATGATTTGAATAAAGAGGGGATTGATCAAAGGATTTACCATACAATCCAGTTGAAAAAACAAATACGTAAATATTTTTGCATTTGTCTAGAATGACAATCTTTCTAACAAGACAGAGTATAATACAACTTTTTTTCCTTGGTTTAAAAAAATAGTATAGGGCAAAGATGGGAATTAACATTTTCTTTTGCCATATAGGATACAATGCAGTATTCTTGGGAAATCTAATCCATTGTAAATCTATTATCAATATGCATGACTTTCAAGTATATACCTCTCAGCCTCCACTTTTTTCTTCTGAGCTGAAGATTTATATTTCCTACTGCTTGTTAGAAATCACCAGAAGGGTAATCCAGTAGGCAGCTACAGTTCAGCAGATGCTAAACCCAAACCATTTTCTTTTCCATGAATCCTTCACTATCTCCTACATTGCGTATCACAGTCAGTTACCTAAGCTGGAAATGGTGGGGTCACATTTGATTTATCCTACTTCTTCACTGTCTTTTAAAATTTGTCACTAGTTCCTGTTGGCCAGCCTTACCCAGCATTAAAGAGAATTTTAAAACTCCCTAAGGTTAAGGATATTGTTTGTTTATTGTATATCAATCATATAGGTATGCCTGGTTCATAGTAGGCACTCAGTAAACATTTATTGAGTGAATAAATGAATCTCAAAATGTTTAGAATTAATCTTGTCAGCCTCACCTCATGTTCAGTTAGTGCACCTTATCCACCTTGCAGCCTGGTTATCTGTCTGACTACTCATCTTCTTACTATTTTTTGAGTTCCCTGATTTACCCTAAAACACAATATAATGCCCTACACAGTAGGATTTCACAATGATATTTTCAAATGAATTACATTGAATGGAAAAGTATCAATAGTAATATATTTTATAAATGAAGTCTAGAAAAATACCATTTCTGGTTACAATAAAAAAATTAAGAAGTTATGTTATGTTTTCTAGCAAAGAAAGAAAAAATATGACTTTAAATCATTTTGAGAAAACTTCTGTATTCTTTGATTTTCCTTTGTTTCAAATTTGTGTATGAATACATGATTTTTAAAAATCCCTTTTGACAAGTAAAAGGAATGGTTTACAGAAATCCATGATATATAGGATTTGTGTACTTTCACTTTTACGGTATAATTCTTTTAAACTTAGATAAATGAAAATGCTGATGTGAATACTTAAAAAAGATATTTCGCCAGGGTATTAAATGGCCATAAGAAATTACAGTTGTTATTCTGCTTGTCTTATCTAAATCTCAGTTTTAAAACCGTGAGCACTGAAGTTATTAGCTAAATTTGTCTGTATATTTGTCACATCGGTTTCTTTTTTGTGTTTCTCTTTTCTCCATTTATCTATTTCACCAGATTAAATTGCATCACATGAAGCCTGTTTTCCTTCCTTTCTGAAGAATTTTAAAGCTTTCTTACCTTGTATAATACTACAAGGTTTATTTCTGTGGGAGTATTCATCATTAGTTTTTTTTTTTTTTAACATTTTATCAAATGTTTTACTGGAAATCTCACTATAGAGTGATAGATTTTAAATTTTTCTTGTTACTGTTACTGTAAATGTGTAGGTTGGACTTGCCATTTGGCATCTGGAATGTTTATCCACAGATTCTTGTAAGTTTTGTGGCTAAAGCGCAGAGTGTATTTATTCAGCATCAGGCTTATCTGCGTCTAGCGGCAATTGTCCAGCAGTTGAGAAACCACTTTCGCTTTCAGGCGACAGAGTTGGAGCTTCGTCATTTGGTTCCTGTTACCATGTGGATCATGTTAATGAGCTCCTGATTCTACCTGCTACTTTCCCAAGTCAGTGAATTCTCAATCCTTGTGGTCTTTAATCCAAATCCACTATCCCAACTCTCAAACCGTTTGAACCATGTCACCCTCATCCGAAAAAGGGAGCTTTGTCTATCCCAGCTGTCTTCAAGGCCAAAGCCTTGCACTTTCTTGGATCACCTCTGTCTTTACCTCTAGGCTGCTTGCTTCTTTCCTGTTTTTACTCATCTTCTGATTCATTGGCTGCTTCCTCCAAGACAGCTCTCGAGTTCTTAGAGATTTGCCTTCAGCAAGCTTCACCCTGCCCTCTGTGGGGTGTCCTTGTATGCTTGCCCTTGGATTCCATGTTCCTCTGGCTCTCGCCATGCCTTTGCCTACTCCAGCCTGTGGCACACATCCCTGTGTGGTCCTGCCTGGAGGCTGTTACGTCAGACCTGCCTCCATTCCTTTGAGGGGAGTGTTCAGGTACACATTCTGCTTAATATGGTGGTTAGCTCGACAATTTTGGGACTTGATAATTCTCAGTGTAAGCACTCCTGGGATATCTAAAGTGTTTTTATTCTGAAACACATCTAGATGAAATGTTCCTTACATATAGGTAAATACAGGTTTTGTAAAGTCAAATTACATTTAAACAGTAGCATGATTGGATTTCTGTCAAAATCTCAAATCTCGTAGTATTTCTCGATATAAAAGTGCTCCCTATTTTGAAGGAGGTGGATGTTATTAAATAATTATTCATTAACCACTTAGCATGTGTGTGGATATTTGCATGTATTATATCCCTATGGAGTAGGTGGTGTTATGGGCCTCATTTTTGTTTGTGAGAACAACGAGAGTTAGAGGGTTAAGTGCCTTTCTTAAGGAACATAGCCGTATTTGAGCATGCACCCGGTGACTCAGAACCTGGAGAACCAGAATATGCTGTCTCCCACCAGGTTGCTTTGGATTTACAACTGAATTTGAGTTAAAGAGGTGAGAGTCTTAAATCTCTTTCACTGCACAACCAGTACCTGAATAGGAGCCTCCATTTCAGACTTCACTTTGGAGCTGTAGTTTTCTGAGTCATGGCAAGGGTACATTTCGGTGTACTTAAGCTGACTCTTGAAAATGAAAATGAAAATCTTTGTTTTCATCTTTATCTTATCACTTTGAGCGGCTTAAGTTTTTATTTGGCTTTCTCAGTTAAAGAAACTGATGTCCTCAGCCAAGGGAAAGCACGTAATTAATTTCATTTTGGTTGAGAAACACAGTAGTGTGGGATTTGCCTTCTGATAAATGCAAATTACGAACATCAAATTACGCACATTGGAAATGGTGTCTTCTCTGCAGCCAAGGCACCCCTCAGGCTGTTAACTCACTTAGAATAAGTAATCAATTATGTAGGTCAGAATCCTGGCGGTATATTCCATCAAGGTTCATTAAATGACTCCTTTTTAGGTTATAGACAAATCTTCTTACAGTAGAAACGTACTTGGGTGGGAAGAAATTAATTAGGTGGTGTAGATAGATAGATAGAAGGCAAGGATAATTATTATAAGGCATTTAAATTTTTTCCAGCTTTATTGAGATATTATTGACTTATATGTAAGTGTAAGGTGTACAACTTGATAATTTCGTACACGTATATATTGAGAAAAGATTACCAAGATAAGGTTAGTTAACACCTCCATCCTCTCACATAATTACCTTTTTTTGTGTGGTGATAACATTTAAGATCTACTCTCTTAATTTTCAGATATATAATACAGTTTTGTTAATTACAGTCACCATCCTGTACATTAGATCCCCGGACCTTATTCATCTTATAGCTGGAAATTTGTGCCTGACTAACGTCTCACCATTTCCCCCATCCCCCAGTCCCTGGCAACCACCATTCTACTCTCTGTTTCTTTGAGTTCAGAGTTTTTAGATTCCACATGTAAATGAGATCATACAGTATGTATCTTTCTCTGTCTGACTTATCTCTCTTAGCATAATGCCCTCAGGGTTCATCCATGTTCCTGCAAAAGGAAGGATTTTCTTCTTTTTTATGACTGAATAGTATTCCTGTGTGCGTGCATGCGTGTGTGCGTGTGTGTGTGTGTGTGTATACACCACATCTTTTTTATCTGTTCATCTGTTGATGGACATTTATGTTGTTTCCATGTCTTGGCTATTGTGAATAATGCTGCAAAGAAGATGGGGGTGCAGATATCTCTTCAAGATAGTGATTTCATTTCCTTCAGATATGTACTCAGAGTAGGATTGCTGGATTGTATGTTACTTCTATTTTTAATTTTTTGAGGAACCTCCATACTGTTTTCCATAGTTGCTGTACCAATTTACCTTCCCACCAACAGTGCACAAGGGTTTCTTTTTCTCCACTTTATTGCCAACACTTGTTATCTTTTGTTGTTTTGATAATAACCATTCTGATAGGTGTGAGGTGATATCTCATTGTGGTTTTGATTTGCATTTTCCTGATTAGTGATGTTGAGTAACTTTTCATGTATCTATTAACCATTTGTATGTCTTTTTTGGAAAGATGTCTATTCATGTCCTTTTGCTCATTTTTTCATTGGATTTTTTTTTTGCTATTGAGTTACATGAATTTCTTACTTATTTTGGATATTAACCCCTATCAGGTAAATAGTTGCCGGTATCATCTCCCATTCAGTAGGTTGCCTTTCTGTTTTGCTGATCATTTCCTTTGCTGTGCACAAGCTTTTTAGTTTGATGTGTCCCACCTGTTTATTTTTGCTTTTGTTGCTTGTGCTTTTGGTGTCATATCCAGAAAATCTTTGCCAAACTCAATTTCAAGGAGCTTTTCCCCTCTGTTTTCTTCTAGGAGTTTTACAGTTTCATGTGTTTTATTTAAGTCTTTATTCCATTTTGAGTTCATTTCTGTGAGTGGTGTGTAAGATAGGGGTCCAATTTCATTCTTCTGCATGTGGTCATCCAGTTTTCCCAACACTATTTATTGAAGAGACGATCTTTTCCCCACTGAGTCTTCTAGGATCCCTTGTCAGATATTGGTTGACCCTATATATAAGGGTTTATTTCTGGGCTCTTGGTTCTATTCCATTTGTCTGTGTATCTGTTTTTATGTCAGTGCCATACTGTCTTGATTACTATAGCTTTGTAATAAAGTTTGAAATCAGGAATTGTGATGTCTCCAGCTTTGTTTTTCTTTCTCAGTATTGATTTGGCTTGTTGGGGTCTTTTGTGGGTCCATACAGATTTTAGGATTTTTTTTTCTATTTTTGTGAAAAACGATAAGGCATTTGTTTTTACTTTGCTCCCTGTTTTTCCTCCTTGATTAAAAAGAATGGTATCATTGGCTATGGGATTTGACAGAATCCAAAAACCATCTCATCTATTCGTTTATGTTATAACTTTGGAGGCTTTTTTTCTTTTATATCATCTACATGACCCTGAAGCCCATGACAGAAACCTTCCTTTTTTTTGAGGAAGATTAGCTAATATCTGTTGCCAATCTTCCTCTTTTATTTCTTTTTTCTCCTCAAAGCCCCCAGTACATTGTTGTATATCCTAGTTGTAGGTCCTTCTAGTTCTTCTGTGTGGGATCCCGCCTCAGCATGGCTTGATGACTGGTGAGCAGGTCCGCGTCCAGAATCCGAACCTGCGAACCGTGGACAGCCGAAGAGGAATGTGCAAACTTAACCACTATGCCACGGGGCCGGCCCCTGGAGCCATTTTAGTGATATTGAAAACCGTTTACATCTGTCACGTGATAACCTCTGTTCATTGCATAAAAGACTTTGCATTTTTTTTTTTTTTAATTTTTTGTTTATTGCAGTAACATTGGTTTATAACATTGTAAAAGTTTCAGGTGTACATCATTGTACTTCTATTTCTGCATAGATTACATCATGTTCACCACCAAAATACTAATTACAACCCATCACCACACACATGTACCAAATTATCCCTTTCACCCTCCTCCCTCCCCCCTTCCCCTCTGGTAACCACCAATCCAATCTCTGTCCCTATGTGTTTGTTTATTTAAATAAAGAAGCCAAAAAGGAGATTAAGGTTAGAGCCCATTAATCCCTTCCCTTATTTGATAAATAGTTACAAGGAACTGCTATATAAGTCCTTATATTCATAAACTCATGTATCCCAGCACATTGTGGGGGGAAAACTTTGACATAAAGAGGTCCGTATTGTAGTATACACAGGGATATATTTCCGGAATTGGTGGATTGAAGGATGTCAGAATTAGGAAAGCATATTCAAAATGTAATGAAATTCTAATCGTTCAGAAAACTTAATACAGACATTTAAACTCTTTGGATGGAAAAAGAAATGTGAAGGTGGTGTGGGAGACAGAAATGAACTTCCTCTGGTCTCAGGAGGACTGGGAATTTGAGTAGGAGCAGTGGGCTCTGAGAGGAGGAGTCCCTTGCTGGGACACTTGATTTCTGACTTGGGTGCATCTGTGATCTTGCAGGACTGGGCACAGTTTCCAGCAAACATGTCTACACATCTGTGAAATCACCTAAGACAAAGAATGACTCATTGATTAATTCACTTAATCATGATGGTCCCTTGGAGTTCCTAAGACTCCTAAGATCTGTGATTCTCTAGGAGGCCTCCAGGACACAGCATATGGTCCTACTCACAGTTAAGATGTCTCGAAGTGAAAGAGGATGCAATGTGAAGTCAGCAAAGGGAAAAGGTGCACAGGGCGATGACCAGGGAGACCTGGAACAAGCTTCTAACAGTCCTCTCCCGTGGAGTCACACAGCATGTGTTTAATTCCTCTAGTGACAATTGTGACAACGTGAATGAAGTGCTGTCTACCAGGGAAACTCATCAGAGACTCAGTACCCAGAGTTCTTGTTGGGAGCTGGTCACATAGGCACCTTCTGCCTGTAACTGTCCAACTCCCAGAGCCAAGTGCCCAGGAGCCAGCCATGGGCCAACCTTGCAGGCAGCCTGTCCGAGGAGAGCAGTCTCAGGCCTGCTGTGTTAAGTCTTTTCTGCATAGAGCCAGGGGCTGTCCTACGTGGACAGTGGAGAATGAGACAGGTCAATTATTGTCCTCATGGAACTTGTAGTCTACTTGGAGAAGCTGAGGTTTAATGAGATAACACTAAATAAATAGGTTTCAACTTGGGATGAGTGATTTGGGGGGTAAGATCAGGTACCATGAGAGCATCGTGGAACAGGACAGTGAATGTAGTGTGTGGTTAGTGAAAGTGTCTCTGAGGAAGTTGCTTTTAAATTGGTTAAACGTCTCCCTTCCCCAGGCAAAGAGTGCAGAAGAGTCAAGGCAAACAGCAGCAAAGACCATGGATGGGGAGGGGGCTTGGCACAGTTGAGGAAATAAATGAAGGAAGCAAGGAGGACAGCGGGGTCCCCAAGGAGCCTTCTTCTCAGGGCTAACCTGTGCCTTCTGGCGGTCTCTGCTCCAAAGCTTTCTTCCCACCTTCTTACCAAAGCCTGAGATTTAGCAGTCAGATTTTCCGGTTTATAAGGTGAGGTCAAATGTATAATATAATTCCAAATTGGGAGGTAACACTAGTCGGTAGCCATCCCCTTCAAGTCTGATAAGCTCAGACAGGAGATAGTGTCCAAAACAAAGAGGCAGCTTGGCTTCAAGAGGTGAGCTCTTGGACCTGTATCTTTGTTTCAACCTTAATTATTGCTTCTGTGGTCAACAGACAACAAATCCAAGTACTTCTCTGTGCTCGCTTCCCTTTTTTATACTCTGAGGATTCTAATTCATTTATTCAAGGAGTATTTATTGAGAATTTACTCTGGGCCAGATGCATAAGTCTTTGAAGTTCAGTGAGCTGATGCAAGTCCTCTTTATGGCACAGGATCGTATGTAGAGAGAACATTCAAGAGAGGCCAACTGTGATTAAAAAAAGCTGTTAGCTTTTTAATCCTTTGGTAGGGAAGGAGGCTAAGCAGTTGGAGAGGTGCAAGAGAGGTAATGCCAAGTAGGGAGAAGGTGTATAAAGTTGAATTTGGGAATTCTGAAAGCAAGCTTAATTGATTTTAACCTTATTCTCCTGCTAACCTGCATTTGCTTTGGGATAAATAAAGAATAGTTGTGCATAGAAACGTACATATGCATCCTGGGAGAACATTCACATGCAACTTGTGTGAATACACACACACACAAACACACACGCCCAGACAACTTAACATTGCCATTGAGCAACATGACAGTGCAGCACTGCTTAGTATGTCACAAGATATTTTGTTTTGTTTTCACTTGACAGATTTTGTTATAAGGCACTAAAATATTTCATTTCTATTACTACACATTTAAAAAAATTACTATGTCTGATGTATTTTGGAACTGTCTTTTCAAACTAATGAGAATTTTTATTTTTAACATATATTTGTGTATACACCTATCCCCTGGATAGTTTGAAATGTGATGGCATCTCAGGCTGTGAAGGGTCTATAAAGTCCCCTGGATTTTCCTCTCCTGAACCTCACAGTTATTGGAGAATGCACTGTCCACTGAGGTACCTCATCCAGCTATAGAAGCTTTTGTTGCCTAAAATTGCTGCCTGAAGTGGAATTTGTAATCAGGTTTTCTAAACTGTTAATTCTGGTTTTGCCTCTGGGTTCACACATGGAAAAAACAAAACAGAAACAAACAAACCAACCCAAATTTCTTAACCGTTTTTACTTAATAGCATTCAGATTAAGCAGTGATAATGTCCACCAAGAACCCTGTGTTCTCTCAGGTCAGCATTTGTAGCCATTCACCCACTCCTCATACGACACTCATTTCAGCCCCCTCACAGTTCAGGCTATGCTTTGACAATTGAACTATTATAGGCTAATATTTAATAGCATGAAAGGTGGGGTTTTTTTTCATCAAAATCTATCTTACAGTTGGATTAAGACTTTAAAAAGCTGAAAATTGTTTATTTATTCTTCACACCTGGAGTAAACATACAGGAGAATATAAAATTGAGACAATTATTGTGATAAATCAGAGAAAAAGTTATTAGTCATGTATATGTTGGGATTTTAAAATATACGATTTCTTCTAATCTGAGCTTAGCTACAGTGAGATAATGGGAATTTAGGTTTTTTTTCCGCCCCTTTTCTGTGTTGGGGCTGGAGCAAGGGATTTGATAATAAGACACCAATTTGGGAGGAAAGAGTTCTTTTAAGATCAAGAAGACCTGGGTTAGGGAGGGTAACCTTAGGGCATTATGGGTTGGGAGCTCAGGAACCAGAACTTGGGTAGCAGGAGTCGAGTGGAGGAGGGTGCTGGGCTCTTGTCATATGTTGTTGACTGGTTTTTTAAAAGAATGCAGACACATATTGGGATTTTTCTCCATATATTAAGATATTAGAATTAATACTTGAAAAATTGTGCTTCTTCCTATTTCTCACAATGGATCCTTTAGCACTTTTGTTAACTTAAAAATATCCCTCTGAATGAGAAAAACAGTAGTTCTTGAGCCTCTGATTTGAAAGTGATTTTCTAAAATAGTTTTCTATGATTATTAAGATGATAAGATTTAAGAAATAATAAATGCTTCAGCATATAGATACCCGTTTTTAGAATAATAATTTGTCTTAAAGACACATTTGAAGATATATCTGAAGTGAATCTAAATGTGTATCCAGTTGGTGACATAACCAGAGAAAAGAATATTCCAAGTGACTTTAAAAATACAGTAGTTTGTACATTTCTAGTGAAATATATCCTAAAGGACGCACAAAAAAGTCCAACTTACCCGTTTATAGCACTCATATACTATTGTGTGTGTATTGTATGATAAACAAATGAGTAGTTATGTAATCTAATTCCGTCATTCTGGAATTGAAATACCACTGCCATCTCAAAGGAAACAGAGAGTTTAAGGAAAATTGTCTGCATCCAGATCTGGGGCAGAAAATGTACAAGCTGAACCTGAAACATCCTATCCTAGCAGATCAGAAGGAGACCATCAAGAGCTACTAGATTCTTGTCACAGTAACTTGGAAACCAGCTTGAAGAGGCTTCACCCACTGGCCAAAAGATGGGACAATTTGAGTACCAAAAAGGATAGTAATTACAATGGAAGAAACAGATTTATTCAAATATATTATTTTATAATAATACTAATATTTTTTAGTCCTCGCCTACAGGAGAATGCTACTGAACCAACTCATTGTAAAAACCGGTAAATAAAGGAGAACTATTATCCTATCTCATCTCTGTGAACTAACCAAATAGTAGAGGTGAACTTTCTCTTTGTATTATTTCAGCTAATACATGAAGAAGGCATTATAGAATTAGGAAACCACCATTTTCAAACCCTAATGAATTATAACTCTTGGATCATCAATGATGCTAACGTCACAGAGAGGCAGCCAGATGGCATGAACCTTTTGACAGAAGAACACAATATCACTTATAAAAATTGCCTACCCACCTCCAAATTGAAGCTCAATCTGTTCAGGTCTCTAGATCTAATCTCGGTTTTCAGGAAACACAGAGGGCAGACCAACATGCTAAATACGACCACAGGGATAAAGTCAGAAAAGTCCAGATTGTATAAAACCATTGGACAAAAGATCTGTTTTCTTCAATCATAAATTATAATGGGGAAAATAAAAGAGATGGAGGGCGAACCTATAGAATAAAAGAAACCTGTAAAAAATATAAAACAGTGGCAGCTGTAGACCTTTCCTGAGTCTGGGTTCATGCAAACAGCCTGTTAAAAAAAAAGTTGAGAATTAGAAACTTCAACATTTAGATATTTTATGGTATTAAAAATAATTATTAATTTCTCTGTACATGTGATAATAGCGTTTGTGGTTAGAACAGTTCTTACCATATTGATATGTATGCCTGTGTTGAAATGATGCATGAGATTTGATTCAAAATTATATGAGAGGAGAGTGGGTGGGGTACAGATGGAAAATGTTGGCTATGAGTTGATAATTGTTGAAGCTGGGTGTTGAGTACATCGGAGGCCGTTGTGTTTTTTTGTGCGGTTTTATAAAAGGTTTAAATTTATGTACATATATACATATGTACACACACATGCATGCACACCATCTCCATCCGAAAAAGCTGAATTTGTGGGTTGTAGATAGCAATAATCAAAAGGGGAGTATAATAATGTGTTACATTATTAGAAGCTTGTAAGATTTCTGGGGAGATGGAAGAAAGCCTCAATGTTACTAGGTTAAAAAAAAGGAGGAAAAATGAATGGTCATTGATATTGGGATTTTGTTGTTTATATTTTGCATTGCCATGGATTGAAACCCAATGGAGCTAATCTTTTTCATTATAACTCTTTTGTCCAGGAACAAAATATTGAAGTAGGAGATATTGCTGTGACTTTTATCTGCCTGTCTGTTTATCTCTTTCTTGAAGAGAGTTACTCAGCATCAAAATGAAGCTATTCCTTATCTGTCCTTCAGGTTATTGGTTATTGCAAAACTGGATGTTAATAGGAAGTAAATAGCCACAGAAGCAATTGTCTTTACTA
This sequence comes from Ceratotherium simum simum, assembly GCF_057802395.1. Taxonomy (NCBI): domain Eukaryota; kingdom Metazoa; phylum Chordata; class Mammalia; order Perissodactyla; family Rhinocerotidae; genus Ceratotherium; species Ceratotherium simum. Next base: position 4,085,482 of record NC_141937.1, read on the forward strand.
AAATATTTATCAGTCTTTATTTTGTCCTCTGTTATATGTCTTCAGGTTCGGTGTTAAATCTAATCATTACATGTACTACTCTGTATTTAGCTTTTGTTTAGATTGTAATACCTTCATGACATTTTCAGAGGGTATTGTGAAAACTAATGAAATCCATCTGACTCTCCCTTACTTAGTCTGCCCATTCAGTCTGTCAGTATCCTGGTTCTTTCCTGCTCTCAGTTGAGACTTTAACCCAGCCCCTGCTCATTAACATTCCTGCCAGATGTTGAAAAATGGAAGAAGATGAAAGTCAGTTGAATCTTACTATCTATGTAATTAATCTTATAATCTGTTTGCACTGTAGCAAAATGTTGCATTGATGAGAGAATGTAGTTGATTAGTAGAAATGGAATATTTTTAAATATATTCGTTCAAATGTGCATGTTACCTTGGAATAGGTATCTATATTAGTATCTATCCATATGTTTCATTTTGTGGATTATTGGTGGCTAATTTTCAATCATTGAATGCTCTTGTGTGCTAATGACAACCCTGGTCTGGCCCTACTGCTCTCATTGGGTTTGTTCTCAAAGAAACACTAAGTCTTTTCACATAAACAAAATGTACAGACCATGGGAAGCTATGGCAACATTAAACCAAAGTCAGACAAAAATAAAAGAAGAATGATTTCATCATCCATACATGTGCCATTTTCCAAGAGTGTCCAATGATGGTTATTTCAATGTCTTATTCTAAGTGGGTCCTGTGTTGACCCAAAGGCCCTTTGCAAAACTGGATGTTAATAGGAAGTAACAAATGGATAAAATGTTAGAAAAAAAGAGGAGTGGATTGCTTTTGATGGCTAAGGAAGGTGAGCAAACATTAAGTGCTAAAATAAAAATGGAAGTTTTAGAAAATTTGGAGTTTTAAAGTTAAGGAAATGAAAAGTTACAAATGTGTAATCTGAGCCTCTGGACGAGGCTCAAATGCAAGAGTGCTTCATACAGGTAAAAAAATGTTTTTTTGGTTTTCATATTAAATGTACCAGGCAGAAATGCTGTGTATAGATTATCTCATTGCATGGTTATGGTGACTTTCTGAGACGGATGCTGTTCTTCTTCCCAGTCCCATCCCAGTCCCATTCCCATACAGATGAGAAGCCAGGCTTAGGAAGTTTAGGAGCTTTGTCCAGGCTCACGCCCAGGTGAAGAGGTACACTGAGAAAATTAACTTTTCCTATACTTTCAATCTCCATGACATAGTGCCTCCCCTACCATTCTCATGTTGAAGGAAGTAGTTATTTTCATGAAATGTGAATGGTAATTTGGGAAGAAAATTATTCTTAGAACTTTTGACATTTGAAATATAAACCTATGTGATAATATTTGGAATTCTAAACAGAGTTTACAACCCAAATGGTCTATTTGCCATCTCATTCTCTTCTACATACTTAAATCCAGAATTTGATGAATTTCTTTGGTCTAGAAGTTTACTTAGACATAATAACTCATTTATGACTCAGTTGATCTTTAAAAACTTACTTTTGAGTAATTTATACAAAATAAGTGTCATGGAGTGAGGAGTTATGCTTCACCTTCTTGAGTGCGGAGTATCTACATAAATTGTTTGGAATTCTTCTGCATGGGAGATTTGTCTATTCTCTTGTTTGTTTATTTATTCAGTCATTTATTTATATCAGTATGGATTGTCTTAGTCTATTCAGGCTGCTATAACAAAATACCATGGACAGAGTGGCTTGTAAGCAACAGAAATTTATTTCTCACAGTTCTGGAGGCTGGGAAGTCTAAGGGCATGGAGCCAGCTTGGTTGGGTGAGGGCCTTCTTCAGGGTCACTGACATTTTGTATCCTCACATGGTGGGAAGAGGCTAGGGATCTCTGGAGCCACTTTTATAAGGGCACTAATCCCATTCATGAGGATTCCAGCCTCATGCTTTAAGTACCTCTCAAAGGTTCCACCTACTAATACCATTACCTTTAGGGATTAGGATTTTAACATATGAATTTGGAGGGGGGGGCTCAAACACTCAGACCATAGCATATTTATTTTATTCTATGGGTTATAATCCAGTACCACATTATTCTGTTACTCAAAATTTGTTTGTTAGTGGTTCCATTTTTGAACCACTGGGAGCTCTTTCAATCAGTTTCTGCGTCCTTTGACATACCCCATCATTTTGTGTGTGTGTATGTGTGTGTGTGCATGCATGCGTGTACTTCACACTTCCTTACTTTCTGCCAGTACAAGATGCTCCAAGCTCATCTTATGTATTTTCTGTACCTGTCCTAAAATCAGCCATTTCTCCAATGAGCTGTGGTTCCTTTATTGGAGAATGATATTAGAAACCAAGATGTGGGTGCTCCATGTACTTGTGTTGGTGCTAGGATATTATTGCTTCTAGGCCATCTCAGCTAACATAGCAAGGAAATAGGTGAGTAAATACCATCATGAGTATATACATAGTACACCTGCCAGTATTTCTGTGTACCATCGTGTCTATATTGAGCTAAATATGAGTTCATACTGATGTCTCAAACTCTAATCCATTACCACATAAATCATTCTAGACTCCTCTTGCTTATCTGTGATGTCCCACTTTACCATTGAGAAACCTCATTCCCACTGTCCACGTATTTGGTGGTTCAGTTCCAGTATACATGAATAGTGGTATCAGAATTGTTGAGGTCTACCCAGATGGGATAACTTTATCAACTAGAGAACAGTGCTTTTATGCCGTTTCTTTGGCCTTTAGTCTTACAGACTCTTTTCCAAAGTTACGTAAGTCAACACCTTATCCTCTACCTCCTTCAGTGAGGTTGTTTCATATAATTGTAATACATTTAGATTCTTTTGTATCATTCTACCTTCCATCCTGGGATAGCCCAACCTTCTAAATTATTTTTTAAAAATTCACATACACTAAAGTTTATTTTTTGTGCTGTAAAGTTCTATGGGTTTTGACAAGTGCATAGTGTCTTGTATTCACCATTATAGTATCATACAGAATAGTTTCAGTATGGTACCCTGTGCTTCACCCATTCAGTCTTCCTCCTTTCCCCTTGAACACCTGGCAACCACTGATCTTTTTTTATCTCTCTATACACTTTTGCCTTTTCCAAAGTGTTATATAATTAGAATTATACAAGATGCAGCCTTTCGGACTAGCAGTGTGCGTTTAAGACTTAGCAGTATGCGTTTAAGACTAACCCATGTTTTTTCATAGCTTGTTAGCTCATTTCTCTTTATTGCTAAATAGTATTTAATTGTACAGCTATGCCACAACTTGTGTATACTTGCCCGTTGTAGGGCATCTTTGGTACTTCTAGTTTTGGATGATTATGAATAAAGCTGTGATGAAGTTCACATGCAGGTTTTTGTGTGGACATAAGTCTTCAGATCAGTTGGGTAAATACTTAATAATGTGACTACTGGATTATATGGTAAGATTATATTTAGCTTTATGAGAAACTGCCAAACAGACTTCCAAAGTCACAACCATTTTGCAATCTTAACAGCAATGAATTTGATTGTGTTGCTCTGCATCCTTGCCAAAATTGATAGTCAGTTTTTTGGATTTTAGCCATTCTAGTAGGTATGTAGTAGAATCTCATTTTTGTTTTAGCTTCAATTCACTGATGGCAAATGAGCATCTTTTCATATGCTTATTTGCCATATCTGTATCCTCTTCTGTGAAGCGTTTGTTCAGATCTTTGACTCATTTTTAATTGGGTTGTTTGTTTTCTTCTTGTTGAGTTTTAAGTGCTCTTTGTATATTTCAGATACAAGTCTCTTATCTGATACATAATTTGGCAAGTAGGACTTGTGTAATAACACATTAAGATGAAATGAGATGACAGGAGATGAGTCAATTATAACTGTGTATTTTCAGCCTGAGTTGCTGCGAAAATGGAGAGTAATAGTAAGAGAAAAAGGAAAGTTGAGAGTTAAAATCACTTAGTGGATTTTAATTAATACATTAAATAATAAGAATAAGTGGGAAGGGGATGGCATTTAGTTTTGAGTCAAGATGGAGCTTGAGGTGATAGAAGAATATCCAAGGACTGGAGATCAAAAATATATTAAGATTTCTGATTCAGATTTCTCCATCATTGACTTAGATTATTGAGGAGAAAGCAGAAGTAAAGAGCAAATAGGAAGCTAGGATACGAACTGTATAGGGTTGAATCGCAGGAGTGATAGAAGGAAGTTTTAAGAAGGAATCAGATGTCAAATGTGTACACTGTGATGTAATCAAAGAGAGTATGAAATTTGCATTCTCTGTCTTTTTGAAGGTCAAGTCAGCTATCAGCTTACTTCAACATCCTGTGCCTTGTGTATCTGAGGACTGTAACTTGCTCTGTCAGGAGAGCTCTCTCACTTTAATGAGTCTCTTATCTTTAGCACCTTGTGGAATTTTTCAAATTGTATTTTACCTCCCTGGGGCTCTTTGGCAGGGTGAACTTAGACAGGGGTCTTGTTTTTCTTTTATCTAATATGACTATATAATTATATATCCATGTCTATATATATAGTTTAAGTGGACTGTTTAAGTACTGAATTCATTGAAAGAAATCATTTGCCTTCTCAGTTCTACCATTCTGTTGTAGAATGAGAACAGTTGTGACTCTAGTCCCCAGTAGAATTAATTAACACATGTGAATTCTGTGCCTTCTCTGGTGGTGAAAACATGCAGCCAATTCCCTGGAGTCATAAAGATATGCCTCCTTTTCTTCCCTTCTGCGTCTCCAAGTACAATTTTCCATTACCTTTTTCGCCTAACCGTCCCTAAGGATAGTAATTTATTGAATATTTCAGAAAGGAGACAGTAGTAAAAATAATTACCACGACTAAGTAATAATTATTGAACTCCTGCTTGTGGTTTGGAGTTGTGTAATGAAATGGCATACCAACATGAAGCATCGATTTGAAAACATAATTTTATGTTTAACATGAAAACATGTAAAAATACTATGTTTGAAAATCCTATGTGTAGTCGACAGTTATTGTTAGAGCACGAAAATTATTTCAATGAAACTGACTACATACATAGAATACCAATGACCAAATGTCAAAATTATTCTGAACTGAGCATTAGTTAAATCATTGGATTTAATGACCCTGAGAAAAAGGAGAATTTGTGTTATAAACAGTAAAAGATAGGAACTTAGTCATAAACATTTTTAGCTCCTAAAAATGTATATTCTCCTGTTTGTTACTATGGTTAGAGTTTCACTTACCTCGACTATTAAATCTATGATAACTATTTACAAAAAAAATAAGTACTTTGTAAGGCTTAACTGCACAATACTGGAACACAGCATCCATTCAAATATAACACTAAAATTTACTGTTGGAAAACAGCTGTGTAACATGATGTAATGTCTGTAGCTTAAAATCGTTCAAGTTCTAACTTTACTTTTTTTGTTGTTTTACTATTTTTTATAGTGGTAAAATATATGTGACATAAAATTTGCCATTTTAATCATTTCAAATGTAGAATTCAGTGGCATTCATTATACTCACAATTCGTGCACTGTCTACTTCCAAAACTTAGCCTTCACCCCAAACAGAAACTCTGTACCCTTTCTTCTCCTCCTCAGCCCCTGGGAATCTCTATCTACTTTGTCTCTATGAACGTGCCTATTCTAGATACTTCATATAAGTAGAATCGTATAATACTCGTCCTTTGTGTGCAGCGTATTTTACTTAGCACACTGTTTTCAAGCTTCCTTCACGTTGTAACATGTATCAGAGTTGCATTATTTTTTTTATGGATGAATACTATTACATTGTATGTATATACATCTGTATGTTCTTTGTATATTTATGTCTTAAATCAATCTAAGTGTAATGTGTCATTTTTATCTATCTTTGGTGTATATGAAGATGTCATATAGGTTAATTTTATTCTTTTCAATTCTTTTACAGATTTGACGGATGAAAAAGTGAAGGCCTATCTTTCTCTTCACCCCCAGGTATTAGATGAATTTGTATCTGAAAGTGTTAGTGCAGAGACTGTAGAAAAATGGCTGAAGAGGAAAAACAACAAACCAGAAGGTAAGATCTCATTCAGACTGAGTGTGGATTATTTCTACTCTATGGTGACAGAAAGGTATTTAATACGTGCTAGAAAGTAAAATACAAAGTCGACCAGTATTAGCATTTTAATACTGTAGGAGTTTTATTCTGTTTAAAAAGATAAGTTAGAATGAGGGGAAATGAATAGAAAAGAAAAATCCTTGACTAAAAAACACTTGGCAAAGAATTCTTGAAAATTTATTTAGATATGACCATTTGAAAAATGCAGAGGTTAATATTAGACTTAATTTTATTTGATTAATATTAATGATTATAAAATATTCTTTATATACATTTCAAAAGTATATTTTGCAAAAAGAAATCTTCAAATAATTTTTATATGTGCACAGTAGGAAAAAATCTCTTGACTTTGCCTTAGACATTTCATTCACACTCATAAACTTAAGACACAATTTTATTTATGAAAAAAAGACATGGGGGCTTAAAAGTCTTGATGTGGGCTTGAAGTCCAAGAAATTTCCCCCACATTTGAATATATATTAATATCTTGGATTTGAATATTGTAGTATAATTTTAATTTTGGTTTTAAATGAATTTATATTTGGCCAAATATGAATTTTAATTTCTATGAATGTAGTTTTTATGGTGGACATTAATTTTATATATGACTTTATTTGAAGAACTTTTATATTAAAAACACAAAAATATATAGGAAGAGGGAGAGAGAAATATAAATAAATCAGAGACAGGCATATTCTTTTAAAAACAATCATAGCATTTAATATAAAGAACGAAGCTTGACATGGCATATCTCAGCTATTACAAACCTCAAATATTTGAAAACAGTTTGAGAAGTTTGACACTTTCAAATGTGTGACTTAGTTGTTTTTAAGGTACATTGTGGAAAGATGCATATTTGAACTTGCTATATAATGATGGATAATAATATAGTGCAAGAATGTATGGTATCTGTGAGATAACTAAATTGAGTCTAGGTCTTAGAAAATGAAAAATTTTGCATACTATTTCAGTATTGCAGTGATAGTTAACTCTTAAATTTTTATAAAAATTTGCATCATTCCGTATCTCCCAAATCTGTTTTCTATGTTAATTGATCAAATACTACTTTAAACTGTTTGATACATACACTCAAGACTTAAATGATTATTAAGAAAAGCAGTATGTAACGGAAACAGCACTCAGTTATACGGGAAGAAAAACTTGTCCTGATAAGGAGATGATTTTGACCGTGACCTTGCTGAGGACTAGAGACGGTCCATGAAGAGAGGCAGGGTGAGATGTGGACTTGGGGCTTACCATCTAGTGGTGAGACAGGCAGAGAAGCCACCACGTCTCAGAGTGCATCAGTAGTAAACCAGGAGGCGAGCAGTTTGCAGTGGAAGTGTGTAAAGGGGAAGCTTTAATTCTGCCGCTGCAGTCTGGTAAGACCCTTTTTACCTCCTCCTCCGAGGGAGTTTATCACAAGAATGTATCTTGTGACATCCACTTTGGGTTCAGCGAGATTGTGTGTCACCGTGGCCCTTGCAGACTGTATAAAAAGGAGCTTTAGCACTAACCTTGTGAGAATGGCGTGAAGAAAGCATTGCCCGGTTTTCTTTGCAGTAGAGAAAGCCAGTTAAATATCTTTATTTGATTTATATGGTTATGGATTAAGGTCGTGGTCAGTGGAAGCATTTCATTTCTTCCCTTGCTCCCACATTATTTTTTAAAATTTCCTGTTCTCCTCAACCAGGCCGCCTTCTCCTTCCAAATCCCTTCACTGAAACGTCTTGAGGAAGAAAATTGTTGTGGAGAGGATTTTCAGGGAGTGTTTCCATGTCCGTGGGTGGACCCAGGATCAGAAAGTGTGACAGATAGAAGGTCTTGGAGAGTAGTTTGTTGAAAATGAGACAAGCCTGTCCAGATTATTTCATTACCAGCCTCATATGGAAATGATCTATGCTATGGGGACAGAAAATTGTGTAAAGGTATATTCTGCTTAGAGAAGTTCGTGTATGAAAATTCAGATTTTTAATAAATGAATAAAGGGATGATTATTTAAATTACAAGATTATATTTGCCTTTAAAATGGTCGGTTTTCAGGGCTGGCCCCATGGCTTAGCGGTTAAGTGCGCGCGCTTCGCTGCTGGCGGCCCGGGTTCGGATCCCGGGCGTGCACCGACGCACCGCTTCTCTGGCCATGCTGAGGCCGCGTCCCACATACAGCAACTAGAAGGACGTGCAGCTATGACGTACAACTATCTACTCGGGCTTTGAGGGGAAAAAATAAATAAATAAACTTATAAAAATAAAATAAAATGATCGGTTTTCATATTGCTTGCAAGTGTTTTTTAATGGTAACTTTGTGCTGTCAAAAAAGCCGGTTGTTCTTCATTCATTTAGTATTTTACTGAGCATCTACTCTTGCTTGGTGCTCTTAGGCAAAACTCTTAAAAAATAGGGAATGCATGGCATATTTCGGTTAAACCACAGTAGTATTTATAATGCATCAATATTGTGGCCATAGAGGAGTTGTAATTTCCAAGGCATTTCAAATGTATTCACCCTTTACATCTGGTTACAATCAGGGGAGATCAGGTAGAGTCGTGTTCAGCTGGCAGATGTTGAAACTGTGCCAGGGGAAGCCAAGGGATCGCTGGAGGTCCAGCCTCTGGTTGTTGAGGGATCAACTGATGGTAACTCTCTGGGCAACATGAAGGCTTGGTCTGTGCGCATCGTAGTTATTTTTGTATCTGTCACCTAACAACACACCTGATGCGTAGTGGGGGGTTCTGTAAACATTTTTGAACGAATGAATGAATTAGGGAGGGTTGGGTTTTCAATCGCCGAGTGAACTGTTATGACGCTTCTCACCACACTTGGTTATCATATGCCTGACCCCAGAACTGCTTTCATGCTCTTATGTCCCCTACACTCACTTAAAAGCTTCTTGAGGGAAAGGATTATATAATGTATATGTTTAGATCCCTCAAGGTACCTTGTCTTTTCATTTATTCAGCAAACTATGTGTAAAGCATTGTACAGGTACTAGGGTTATTGAGTTGCTAAGGAATTCACAGTCAAACAAATAGAAGAGAGTTACAAGTTTTTACTTTCTTCTAGGTAGTCTGACAGTGAGGTCGAGCATAGTCGAGGCTTGAAATCTCCGAGTAAGAGTGGTCTTATGGAGGGAGCCGGCCACAATGAATCATCATCTATTTGGTGTTGACAGACAGGGGAGTTGGGGAAAGATGGACCACCATATGTCCCCAGATTTAAATTTCAAAAGTCTTTACTATTATTGTTTTGAGTTTAGTTTTTATTGCTTTCATACCATTTTCATTTCAAATGCATGAAGTTCTATCTGTAGTTACGAGGCAAATTGCCTTTTGAAGGTTGACCTCTGATGGTAAATTCCAAACAGTCAATTTTCCAGTGATGTTTGGAAATTGGAGCTACCATTTATTTCTTTTGTAACCTGACGTACGCATTTAGAGAATGTGTAACAGTTTCCTCAGAAAGCATTAAAGCCTCTTCACCCTCACAACCCTACTTCCATTTGGGAAAAACTTAAGAAAGAAAGAAAACTATCTAGGTCGTGAATTGTTTCACTAAATGTTATATTTTATGCTAATTTTTATGCAAAGTAAGTTTGACAGGCCTAGCTGGTATTCATCAAGACTATTTAGTATCTACACAAATATCAAAGTATAAATATAAAATTAATAAATAAACAGTAGTATATGATGAAGACCCAACCTTTTGCATTCCTTATAAGAACATTCTAAGGTGGAACACAAATTTACGCCCTTAATGTCATTCTCATATTTCCGTTATGTACAGGAAGAGTCATGTTTGAGTGTCAGCAATATTCCCTTTTGGCTTCTAATGTAAAAAATTGTGAGGTGACAATGTTGCTGGTGTTGGCAAGGACGCATAAAGAATTGAGAATGTTGGAAGTCAGCGTGACTGTATTTGGCACCTTCTGTTATTAGAATAATATTTAAAATATGTGGATTTTGTATAAAACTGCCAAAATGTAACTGTGATATTCATTTTCCAAGGGGAAGCTATTTGGTACTCAAGAGGGTGACTGATTGAACCCAAATCATTTAAGAGTTATGAGTAGCAATGCCATCTTTTATGGCCAGTAATTTCTATTATTATTATACTTCTATGTCTAAAATATTCCGTAGCAGACTATATCACCAGCAGAGTACCTATACATGTCAAATAATTAATAATGAAAATATCGGTGCTGTCAGCTGCCTTAAATATTTTTCAGCAAATACATGAGTGGTTTCTTTTTTTACTCAGAGAATGTAGTTACTACATATTTGTCACCTCTCCAGGAATCTAGAGATGAGATTTAATTTTCATTCAAATAATACTGTTAGATATTTCATACTTAGAATTGATGAGATGTAAATTATGCCCCCTAAACCTACTCTATGCAGCCTGTAATGCAGATTAAATAATATTTCTCCTGCTTAGTATATGACAGATGGTTTCTCTGCTAGTATATATAATGTAGTGGGATATTCAATTAATGGGGCATGAATTACTTTGCAAAAGCATGCAATGTTAGAAGGTTTTAGTAAGCTGGACACTAAATAAATGATATGTTAAGTATTAGTACATATCACAAATAAGAAAAAAAACACATTGGTGAAATGGTTTATTGGGAACTTCGTTTTGGGCACTTTCTCTCTTTTCCTTGAAATTTCTTTGTCTCAAATATTGAAATGACATTTTCATATAGAACTTTCATATTTTCTTTTGTAATGGAAACCAGAAAATGTGTTAAATGTGTTGAATAGCTTGATCTGAATTATAAATAAACATGAGTTCACCATCTGGTAACTAGAAGGGGGATAAAGTTGATATTAATTCATTTGCAGAGAAGTACTTGATATATTCCATTAATTCTGTTAATTGCTCATATTATTATAAAGATGTATCTTTAATTTATTCTTTTTGAGAGTGTTTGGGCTCCATAGCAATTGAATCAAATTGATTGGGATTTTGATAATTTTAAAGATTAAGTCAGATCATTACAAATATTGTTAGTGAATATGAAACTAATTCAAATAAGTTTAATACCTTCGTTACAGGCTAGATTGATTTCTGAAGCAGTTTTTGTAGTATCTATAAAGTTCCTATCCATGGTAGCTAATATTTGTGCATTGAACATCATTACTACATTTCGTAAGTAAAAATTTTGTTTACAAAGGATTCTAACTAATGAAAATGTTATGAACTAGTGGATTTTTGAAAATACTTTGTTTTCTTTGGTGTCTTTTTTTATAAAAATTGTATTTGATAATTGCACATACTATAGAAAAGGATGTTTAGTAAAAGTTATTGCATCTATTTAATAGAATTCAGCATTTAAAATTTTGTTTCACCAACCATAAATTTTTAAAAACAAAATAAAGACCTATGAATGATGAGTGGTATAACTATTTCTCAGTGTTTTCTTGCTGTTGTTGTTCTTTAATCTACCCCTTAAAAGCTTCCTGAAGATTTAACAAAGATCTGGATTATTTGACCAAAGGTTGAGTAATCATTTCTAGAAACATCCATCTGAGTGGCAAGCTGTAGCTAGAATGTGACCAGTCACTGGTCATTTCTCTGGATAGTCATTCAGTATCCCAGTTGACAAATAATTATTGAGTTCCTACTATGGGAGTGTAATTGGAGAACAAGGAATATAAACTTGCTCCCCTCAAGGTCACTTTCTAATAGAGGAAGACATAATGAACACGTAATCAAAGAATAAGATGATTTCAGTGTTTGTTGACTGTGCATATTTGAAAACATCTAGCTTAATGTCTAGCAAATAGAAATTTTTAATAGAATTAAATTTGCTTGAGATTTTAAGATCCACATGGTTTGCCTTTAGCCAGTCGCAGGGGGCCTGTGTACTAAGGAGGTGCCTCTGTCCGTCTGCCGTGTCCTGGGCTCTTTGTGAGTCACGGGAGCAATATTTCTTGTGTTTACATCTTGTGGTGTGTAAAGAAGACATGAAAGTATGAGAGTACAGCAAACGAGTATCTATCAGGTGTTAGATGATGTGGTGTAGGTTGTCCAGACAACGCTTGTGAGGGTCGATCGAGGTCATTAAGAGGTATGAAAATGGAGAAGGCTTTTTGCAGGAATTGGTTCTTGATGTAAGCCACTGTTCTCAAAGTGTGATCCCCAGACCAACGTGAGCATCACTGGGGAACCAGTTAGAAGTGCCGTAGGTCGGGTCTCGCCCCAGACCTGCTGAATCAGAAACTGCTGTGGTGGGCCAGCAGCCGCGTTTCCATGGGCCTCCCAGGGAATTCTAATGCAAGCTGAGGTGAGAGCCACTGTGCTAGGCGTTTAGGGGCCTGTGGAGGAGCAAATGTGCTGCTGCTGCTGGGGGGGAGCAGGGGACAAAGCCAGGGCCCCTGGGTTTGGAGTGATTTACTTCTGGTAGAACCGGAAGGGGGAGGATTTGGCCCAGAAAATTCTGGGTAGAAGCAATTTGATAGAAAGCCGTGGGGTGGGTGAAAGCAAGTTGGCTAACAACGGTTGAGTTCAAACAACAGTTTGGTTAAAATGAATAGATTTGGCCCTCTGTATCCGCGCGTTCCACGTCCTTGGATTCAACTACCTGCGGAAAGGCATAGGATGGTTCCATCTGTAATGTGCAAACTCTTTTTTTCTTGTCATTATTCCCTTAACAGCACAGTATAACAACTATTTACGTAGCATTTTTATTGTATTAGGTATTATAAATAATCCAGAGATGATTTAAAGTCTACAGGAGGATGTACGCACATTATATGCAAATACTATGGCATTTTATATAAAGGACTTGAGCATCTGCAGATTTTGGTGTCTGTGGGGGTCCTGGAACCAATCCCCCATGGATACCAAGGGATGAATATGCTCAGTTGCTCCTCTTATGTATTTTGTTTTTGAGTTTTGGGATTTTCTTGTTTGCTTTTGTAGTACTGGCAATTTTGATACGCTGTAGAGTAGTTCTGCTACAGATTTCACGTCTTGAAAATATTTTTTCTTATCTTAAGAATGGGAGAAAGTGGTGTTAAAATTTTTGTCTTTCTACCCTCATTTTATTTTAGCTATTTATTCATGTTCTGCATGGACTGTAATAGGAAAAGTGGAAACAACGTATATATCCAAAATAGGTGTTTAATTGGTAGCTTCACTCAAGTATGGAAAGTTGCAGAACAGTATATATTATCACCTTTTTGCAAGGTAATAATTACATATAAATGCACAGACAAAGAGCTAGCAAAATATATGTCATTGTGGTTGCTTTGGGATTTTAGGGATTTATAGGCATGTTTATGTTCTTCTTATATATGCTGCTTTTTTAATAGGAAAGAAATAGAAGAAACATTAAAAGATAGCTTCTGGGGTTTTCCTTGTATGGAGAGTTTTGCCCCAACTTTCAATAATTCTAATTCAGTTTAAACCAGTATCCTCTGCTTGTTGGACAGTTTTTCTGTTGCAGGGGTAATAAACATTTAGTCTATATTCACTAATCCCTTACTATTGACTTTTTCTTGCCACCCCATAACATGTTATCGTTGATCCTTTAGATGGTCACGTGGGAAGTTCATGGCTGAAATGGGGACTAGAAAAGCACACAGCTTAATTTTTGTCTCAGAGTTGTCATTTAGGTTTACAAATTAATTCATTTTACTCAAACTTAGCAAATGTCGACTATGTGTTGAGCATTTCCTAAGCACTGGACATGAATTCAGTTGTAATGGAACTTATTGTCTAAAGGAGGAATAAAATAGTAATTTGATCATAATTATTTAAATCAGTTATTCAAAAAAATTTTTTTCTTGGATTGAGAACTTTTAGGATTTACTCTCTTAGCGACTTTCAAATATACCATAAAGCAGGATTAACTATAGTCATCATGTTGTACATTACATCCTCAGTACTTATTCTTACAATTGGAAGTTTGTACCTTTTGACCACCTTCACCCAATCCCCCCACCCTAAGTCAATTATAAATAGTGCTGAGATTGAAAGCTTTTACTCTAAGATCAGGAGCAAGACAAGGGTGCCCACTTTCACTGCTCCTATTCAACATAGTACTGGAAGTCCTAGCCAGAGCAATTAGGCAAGAAAAAGAAAGGAAAGGCATCAGAATTGGAAGAGAAGAAGTAAAGTTGTCTCTATTTGCAGATGACATGATTTTAAATATAGAAAATCCTAAAGACTCCACCAAAAAATTGTTAGATCTAATCAATGAATTCAGTAAAGTTGCAGGATACGAAATTAACATACAAAAATCAGTAGCATTTCTATACACTAACAACAAATTATCTGAAAAAGAAATACAGAAAACAATCCCATTTTCAATAGCATCAAAAATAATAAAATATGTAAGCATAAACTTAACCAAGGAGATGAAAGAGCTCTACTCTGAAAACTACAAGACATTGACGAAAGGAATCAAAGAAAACACAAATAAATGGAAAAGTATCCTGTGTTCATGGATTGGAAGAATTAATATTGTTAAAACATCAGTACTACCAAAAGCCATCTATAGATTCAATGCAATCTCTACCAAGATACCAATGGCATTTTTTAACAGAAGTAGAAAAAACAATTCTAAAATTTATATGGAACCACAAGAGACCCAGAATAGCCAAAGCAATCCTGAGAAAGAAGAACAAAGTGAGAGGTATTCACACTTCCTAATTTCAGGGTATAGTAATCAAAACAGTATGGTACTGGCATAAAAACAGACAAATAAATCACTGGAACAGAATTGAGAGCTCAGAGATAAACCCAAGCATATATGGTCAGCTAATATTTGACAATGGAGCCAAGAATTCTCAATGGAGAAAAGACAGTCTCTTCAATAAATGGTGCTGGGAAAATTGGATATTCACAGATAAGCGAGTGAAAGTAGACCCCTGTCTTATACCACTCACAAAAATAACTTGAAATGGATTAAAGAGTTAAATGTAAGATGTGAAACCATAAAAATCCCGAGACTACATCAAACTAAAATCTTCTGCACAGCAAAGGAAACCATCAGCAAAGTGAAAAGACAGTCTACGGAATGGGAAAAAATATTTGCAAACCATCTAATTGATAAGGGGTTAATATCCAAAATACATAAGGAACTCATACAACTCAATAGCAAAACACAAACACCAGGAAACAACCTAAGTGTCCATTGACAGATGAGTAGATAAAGAAGATGTGGTATATGTATAAATAATGGAGTATTATTCAGCCATAAATAACAAAGAAATCCTGCCACTTGTGACAAATGAATGGACCTTGAGGGCATTATGCTAAATGAAATCAGTCAGACAGAGAAGGACAAATACTATATAATCTCAATTTCATGTGGAATCTGGAAAAAAAAAACAAACTCAACGAGATCAGATTCGTGGTTATCAGAGGCAGGAGATGGGGGGAGGGGGAATTGGATGAAAGTGGCCGAAAGGCACAAACTTCCAGTTATGAGGTAAATAAGTACTAGGAATGTAGTGTACAACATGAGGACTATAGTTAACACTGCTGTATGATATATAGGAAAGTTGTCTAAGAGAGGAGATCCTAAGAGTTCTCATCACAAGGAAAAAAGAATTTTTTCTTTCTTTTTTGTTTTTTGTTTCTGTATGAGATGATAGATGTTAACTAAACTTATCATGGTAATCATTTCATAATATATGGAAGTCAGATCATTATGCTGTACATCCTAAACTTATACAGTGCTGTATGTCAACTATATTTCAATAAAACTGGAAAAAAAATCCAAAAAAAAATGCTAAAAAGGAAGGTTAGTGTTTAATGATTTGTCTGGGGCTAGAAAAAGGTTCTCGGAGAGTGTAGAAATTAAGCTGAGGCCTAAAGGATGACTTTGTTAGCTAAAAGAGCGGGAGTGAGACGGGAAGGCACCATGGTGGAAGGGGCTTTGTTGGAGCATGATGGAGGAAGAGGATGTGGATGTGAGCAGAGACTGGTCATGCAGGCCCTTTTAGGTCATGTTGAGGGCTTTGGATTTTATGTTAAGAGCAACGTGAACTTATTGAAAGGTTTAAAGGAGATTTGATAAGACATGTTTTGAATGTTTTTCACAATCTACAGTGTCTTGTTCAGCTTGAAAAAAAATGCAGTGAAGTTTTAATCTCTGGCCAATTGTCACCTCTCCAGAACTCATCAGAGCACTTCTTTGATGGTTTGTTGTGTCAGTAATTGATAACTTACTTGCATATATCTTAATGTAGTAGCCCCATCTTTTGAAATTGAAGCAAAAAGTATGTGTCTCTATAATGTTTTAGAGAGGAATAAAGTTTTGCTGGGAACTTTTTATAGAAGCCGTAGGACTTTAATATTTTCAAGTAGAGTAAATAAAAGTTCCTTTTGGTTTTGGCACAGTTTAAAACCTAATGGTAAAACACTGAATGTATTTGAGGAAAAGTGCACATTGAGCGAACAAGACTCAGGAAGAAGGAAAGCATGCATATCTCTAATCTGTGTAAATCATGAAACATTATCAAGAATGACTCATAAGACACAGAATGTGGAGCAGAGACACAACAAAATAAGGATGTTTCTCCAACTTCCAAAACAATTGAATAGGAAATGATAAAAATGATGAAAGGAATGATTTATCTTAGAGAAATTATTAACACCAAGAACTTTTAATCAACAAAGGAACCATTAATTCTACGGATATTTTGGAAATTGATCTCAGGCTGAGGGTTTTAAAAATCAAGCTTCCTTAGATCGTAGTCAAAACTCCTCATTTTGGAATTTATACAATGTTTTTCACTTAAAGAGTTTATTTAAAAAATATATAAACAATTATATTTCTTTTACCAATTACTTACATATGAGAATTATTTGAGATGGACTTAATAATACTCACAGCCTTGAAATATTTTTTTAGATATCAGTGGAGACACTCAGATTTCAATTTGGCCTATAATTATCCTCACACTGTTGTGACTATTCAGCTTTCTATATGTCCTTTTACTGTGGGGTTAAGAAAATTAACTTTTAGAGTAAGTCCTATTTCAACTTTCTTCATAACTGTGTATATGAAATTCTAATGCAAGGAAAAGAAACTTAGAATATGTTAAATTACTAACAATTTCTAAGATATATGACTTCAGTTCTAAGTTAGAGAAGTGATTTTAGACACAAAATATTTTTCCTATAACATTTTTCACTCTTATTTTTTATATTTTCCCCATACACATTTTAAAATGTAATATGTAGCATGTACTTAAATTATTTTTGTTTTAAGAATTGCAAGTCCAGTACCTAGAACAGTATCCTGTTAGGTAGGATTCTTGCTCTAAATAGTTATTAAATGAAAGAATACACTTAAATTAAATATGGACCTGCAGAGTTTCAGTAAAACCGAGGATTACTAATATAAATCAATCAAAGCTTTATGAAAAGTAATTAGTGCCTGGCTAGTAAACATTTATAGAAAGAAAGAATGAGTGAATTCGTGAAGCCTGTAACAGCTCATTAACACGACTAGGCAATGCGGATATCAAGATACTGAAATAATCTTGAAAAACAGTGGCGGCTCTGCACTCCCTGAAGGCTCCTCCACCACCTCAGCCCTCGAGACGGTCGTCTAGACCTCCTGTCATAGGTTGCATTTCTTGGAAAGTGGCTCTGAAATGGAGATTAGTGTGGGGGAGGTTTGTCAGGGAATTAACACCTGTGGAAGGGAAGCATGGGGAAGGGAATGAAAATGGGAAGGAAAGGAAACTGTTTGGCAGAGGGAGAGGTTAAGCAGTGGATAAGTATAGTTCTGGAGCTGGGGTGGCCCTTCAGGATTGTCCTGAGGGGGCTAAGGAGTCTGGACCTTTGTACGCCCACTTCATCAAGGCACTGGATAGGCGCCCCTGGAAGTGGGTGTGACCTTGGGTGAGGTGGCTTCCTTCAGGTGAGGCGGTCCTGGCAGAGAGAGGGGTTTGTGCCGGCAGTGTTCCCAGGGGAATAAATTCTTCATTACTCGGGGGAATCTGGATGATACATCACAGCATCCAACACAGAGACCAAGTGCAAAAAGGTCGGAATGGTTCAGAATTCACATTTCAACCAATCTTTAAGAAACTGTCACTGGCTCAGTCTTTGTTTCATTTCAAAGAAGAATATGTACAATCATCTGAAAAGCCTTTAAAAACCCTCCTCTGTCTCTAGCTACATCTTTGTGAGGTCAGATTTTCTTCACACACCTCAACCAAAAGGACAACCACAAAATATTAAATGCAGAAGCAGATTAGAGAGTCCAGCTTTTTCTATTAAGCCAGACTTTTAAAAGATTTATAAAAATGTAAAACAATGCCCCTCTTCGTAGTACATTTTTTTGTTTTTGGAAAATAGCTGTTTTTCATGAAAATCTATATGCATGTTATATCTCATAGAATGATTATTATTATTTTAAAATTAATAAATACACATTTAAAAATGCCTCAGTTTTTATTTCTATTATAGCAAATATCAATACTTATAACAGAAATAAAAGTTCTCTGGGGTCTTCATTAATTTTTAAGAGTATAAAGGATTATGAGATTAAAAAATTTGAGATCTACTTCAGTGCAAGAATCTTCCAGGTCTCTCATGGCTGGCTTTTGATGAAAGACTAAAACCTTTTAAGGAATTATGGTCCAAAAAGAGAATTCTGAATACTCTATGTAAGTACTTTATGCAGTAGACTTGTTCATAAGGTATACATTCATATAATTTCATCAATTCTGTGGTATAGTAACATTACTTTCTGATATTGTTGGGCATGTAAAATATGATGTGTTTGTCTTACTAATAGCTGGGGCTTTTGTGTTGATTAAAAGCCGGTTCAGTACATTGTGACATTTTTAGTTGCTCAAATTCATTAGCATTCCCATTTTCACTGACATATTTGGATTTGACGTATTAGAAGCAAATCTAAAAAGTGTGTAAATAGGTAAACGGAGAAGTAACATTTGGGGAAAATATTGTACTTTAAATAAACCCTAGCATTTGTTTTCATAAAACATGAAAAAAATCACTATGCAATCACTATACAGTTGGTATCATTCACAGGACTGGAAGTGTTGTATGTTCATTTATTGTCTTTTTGTGAAAATATACTGGTCTATAAAATAGTTAATAGACTTCTTAAAAGACCTACTCATATAAATGACCTGCCTGTCATGCAATCTTTTTTCCCCAACTTTTTAAATAGTAAAATACATGTAATATGAAATTTACCATCTTAACAATTTTGAAGTGTACAGTTCGTTGGTATTAAATGCATTCATAATGTTGTGCTACCATCACCACCATCCATCTCCAGAACTCTTTTTATTTTGTTAAACTGAAACTCTGTACTCATTAAACAATAACCCCATTCCCTTTTTCCTCTTCGCTCCTAGAAACCACCATTCTACTCTCTATCTCTATGATTTTGACTACTCTAAGTACTTCATATAAGTAGAATCATAACAGTATTTGTCCTTTTGTGACTGGCTTATTTAGCTTAGCATAATGTCCTCAAGGTTCATGTGTGTTGTAACACGTCAGAATTACCTTTTTAAGGCTAATATTCCATTGTAAGCATAGACCACATTTTGCTTATCCATTCATCCATCGATGAACGCTTGGATTGCTTCCCTGTTTTAGCTATTGTAAATAAGGCTGCTATGAACGTTGGTATGCAAATGGATTTCTAGTTTGAAAAGCTGTAACAAACAATTTTGGGCTTTTAAAGAGTGCGTCATGTCTATAATTTAAAATATTCAGTTCCTTTTTCTTTATACACTGAAAGATTGGTCTCAAAATAAAACTGGTACCACAATACTATTTGAAAATGTTCTGTTGTATAGGACAGGATAAGGTGAATTATTAAAGCCAAGAGAGTGATATTTTGTCATATTTTTGTGTCTTATTTACAGTTTGACCCTGTTTCTTTGGAGGAGATTCCTCCCTTGCATGAGTCAGAGAATCTTCTGATAGGTCAGTTTCGTCTTTTCCAGTATTTTTAGACATAAATAGTGCAGCTGTAGGTCGAGAGAAGGCGTTTACCAAGCTCCCCTTTTTAAAAGCCAATGATCCATCCTTAAATATACGAAACTGTACTATAAACAAATTCTACTTTAGGATAAAATAATTAAAATATTGACTTTCAGATAATAATAGTTTTAGATAAAGTGTACTTTTTATGTTTCTTATGTAGGCGCAAAGAAAACTTGGGGTTTCAAAATAACTATTTGTTGGGTGTTAATGTAGTTGCAGATACTATAACAGGTCTAACCAAAGAGAGCAATTTAAAGCACTGTGGAAGTATTGAGAACATGAGTTAACCTCTGAAAACTCACGTATTTATATCCTAAACCTACGACCTTAAAAGGTCTTAGAAAATATTAGAATACAAAGGATGCAGTCTGTGAATTATGAGAGCATCATGTGGGCTCTGAAACATACAATGCATACTTGTGAGAAAACGAGAAACAGGCAACTCACATCTTAGTATTATTATGAAAATCGTTTTTACCTTGAGCCCTCTGAAATGGTCTCTGGGAGACCAGAGGTCTCTGAGCCACATATTGATAATTGCTGCTACAGAGTAAGAATGGTGAGTTCCAACACAAAGTTGGACTTCCAGCTATGGCTTAACGAAGAAAGGGGCATATCGTCTCCCCAAAAAGCAAGGATAAAGTGGACAATACTGGACAAAAACAGCCATTTTACTCTCTGAATATCAATCAGAGGCATACAGCAGTCCCGGAGACGTTTGTGATCTAAAAGCTGTCACCTTCAGGTAAGAACACAGTATTTCAGACCCTTTGTGTTAACTGCCACAACGACAGGCATGTAGGTCAGTGCAACAGAATTCAGAGTCAAATCCCCACATGGTCAATAGATTTTCAACAAAGATGGCAAAACAACTCATTGAGAGAAAGGATAGTTGTTATGAAACAACTGGATACCCACGTGCAAAAAATAATGACTATATACCCTTTCCTTACATCATAAACTAAGATTGATTTAATATAGATCACATACCTAACTGTAAGAGCTAAAGTTCTGAAATTTCTGGAAAAAGAAAAAAAATATTCATGATTTTGGGTGGGGCAAAGAGTTATTTCATATAACACCTAAAGCGTGATCCATAAAATTTTTAAAAATTAGTAAATTGGGCTTTATTAAAGAATTCCATGTAGAATATATCAAGAATTCTTAAACTCAATAAGAAAATAAACAACCCAATTTAAAAATAGGCAACAGATGTGAATTGCATTATTCCAAAGAAGATATACAAATGACCAATAAAGGCTGCTCAGCATCATTAATTACTAGGGAAATGCAATAAGATAGTATTCTACACTCACTGAAATGAGTATAAAAAAGCAGACAGACAATATCAAGTATTGGTGAGGATGTGGATAAACTGGAACCTTTATGATTTGCTTTTGGGAAAATAAAATAGTGTAGGTACTTTGGAAAACAGTTTGTCAGTTTCTTAAAAGGTTAAACTTACCATATTACTCATCAAATCTACTCTTAAGAATCTATCCAAGAGAAAGGAAAACATGTCCACACAAAAGACATGTATGCAACTGTTCAGAGGAGTATTCAGAATAACTCCAAACTGGAAAAAATTAAAATGTCCTTGAGCTGGTAAATGGATTAAAAAAAAAGTCATATATCCATATAATAGAACAATAAATGCAATCAACTACATGTTGTATGTTATTCTATTTATATGAAATGTCCAGAGAAGGCAAATCTGTGAAGGCAGAAAGCACATCACTGATGTGGCTGGGCTGTGAGTGGGAGCAGGGATTAAATGTAAATGGGCATTAGGGAACTTTCTGGGGTGATGGAAGCATACTAAACTGGATTGTTATGATGGTTTCACACCTCTATAAATTTACTGAAATCATTGAATTGTATACTTACCATGGGTGAATTTTATGGTATGTAAATTAGACTTCAGGAAAGCTACTAGTGAAAAAAAATATTACTGCACACCTCTTAGAGTGGCTAAAATTAAACACAGTGGCCATACCAAGTATTGTGGAGGATATGGAGGAACTGGACCTCTCCACAGGGCCTCAGGGAATGTAGAACAGTATAACCACTTAGGAGAACAGCTTGGCAGTTTCTTAAAAGTTAAACATAGACCTACCATGTGACCAGCCCTTCTCCTCCTAGATATTTACCGAAGGCAAGTGAAAGCCTGTATCCGTGCAAAATCTTGTATGCCGATATTCGTAATATCTTTGTTTATAATAGCCCCAAACTGGAAACAACTCATGACCATCAAGAAGTGAATGGATGAACAAACAGTGGTAATAATTTTTCTGCAATAAAAAGAATAAGTTATTGACAGGTAACCATATGGATAAATCTCAAAATGATTATGCTGAGTTAAAGAGGCTAGACAAAAAAAACAGGGCTGTACACGATACTCTTCTATTTATATAAAACTCTAGAAAATGCCAAGTTATCTACAGTGACAACAGCAGATCAGTGGTTGCTTGGAGATGGGGGTGGGGAGGGATTACAAAAGGTCTGTGGGAACTTTGGGGGTCATTTATGTTTTAATTATTTAATTGTGACAATGGCTTCACGTGTATATACCTATGTCCAAACTTACCTATTTGTTCACTGTAAATATGTGCAGTTTATTGTATGTCAATTATATGTTAATAAAACTTTTTAAAAATATAAGTAATGGCCTTTTTTAATATTACTTATAGTCATTGAAATAATTATTGTAGTGGTTTGTTTTTATATATATATATATATATTCTTTTTTGTGGTGGTTTATTTAAACTAAAGGAAACATTGTTTCATCTTAAATGACATTTTGTACATAGCCCAGAAATTGTTGATAAGATAATTTTAAAATTTGCATGAGACTGGCCCTGTGGCGTAATGGTTAAGTTCAGTGAGCTCCACTTCAGTGGCCCGGGTTCACAGATTTGAATCCCAGGCCTGGACCTACACAACTTGACAGCCATGCTGTGGTGGCGACCCACATACAAAGTAAAGGAAGATTGGCACAAATGTTGGCTCAGGGCCAATCTTCCTCAAGCAAAAAAAGAGGAAGATTGGCAACAGATGTTAGATCAGGGTGAATCTTCCTCAGCAAAATAAATAAATATAAATAAATTTGTGTGAGATTTTCAAAACATTTTTTTCAGGGATTAAAAGAATTTAAAATATTTGTAGTACCCTAGAAGACCCCAAAATAATAGGAGCTATTAGTAAAACATGCTAGTTCCCAACAGGTATGTAGTTAAATGTTTAATTGAAAAGAGAAATAGGAAGGAAAAATTAAAAAGCAACTAAAAATCATTCATCTGTGATTATATGCTTCTTGAGCATAATTTGTTTCTTTCTTGTGGTGTTATATCTTACTTCAAAATTTCATCAAGGATGACAGTTTCCCACAGAAATTTTGTTCCATGAACAGTGTTGGCTATTTTTATATTTTGCTTTCATTATAGGATTGGAAGACTAGTCGTCAGAAACCTACTTAAGCAGCGAGATGACCCCACACAGGGAATAGAGTGGGAGTGTTCCTCCTCCACGTTGGCGGGATTGAAAAGACGTGCTGGGGCCTCAGCAGTTCAGTCAGCGATAGGGATTAGGGCAAATCTGGCAGGAGACGGGTGAATCCCTGCTGTGTGCAGAATGTCCTGAAAAGACTTGCTGAACGTGGGCGCGGTCTAGGTGGACACTGATGCCTGTCTTCCAGTGGATCATAATAGTAGCAATCTAATGACTTGTGCATTTAAGGGGAAAATGAACATTAATTTACAAGTACTGTGTTATCTCATTTAATCCTCACAACATTCGTAAGGGGTCGGAGGTCAGGAAGCTTTGTCTATGGGTTTCCAATATCCTTTCTCTTCTCGCTGTACTGCTGGCCTTCTCAGTTCAAGGAAGCCAAGGCATTGGAGTCCAGGAAAGTCAGTCTCTTCGAGGAGAGCTACAGCTTGCCTCGGCTGCAGGAACTACATGAGCAGGATTGAGTCCTCTCTCCAAACCTCCCACCCAAATTGGCAGCCTATGAGAATTACTGCTCTGCCTGCCTGGGCTCTAGCCAAGCACTTGGAGATATAGGACAAAATTTCAACCCCAGCCTGAGACAGAAATGCTAGGGAGGGGAACAGAGAAAAGTGTAAGGCAGCAGGGATAGCAGACGGTGTCAGCCAACAGAACTCATCTCAGGAGCACCAAATGGTGATCATCAGCAGCGTAGATGCTAGATCTCAACTTCTACAGTAGGGAGAATGGTGAAGGTGTACATGCCAGAATATTTATCACAGCATCGCTTGTAGAGACAAAAGACTGAAATCAACCTAAAAGTCCATCAGCAGGGAATGTTGAGTAAATTGTGGTACAGTTATTTACGGAATGTTGTGTATGTATTGAAAAGATGGAGTTGTCTCCTGTCCAGAGAATATCCATGAAATTCTAAGTGATGAAAGTAAGCTGCAGGGTAATGTGTACAGTTGAATGCCATTTTAGTGGGAAAAAACAAAAGTGCTTATACTGTATGGTTATGTTTATATGAGAATGGAAAAAGGTAGGAGAGGATACCTCCCAGAGAGTTAGCATTGGCTACCACGAGGGAGGCAGTGTGGAACTGGAAAGTGGGAGCGGTGAGATTAATCCTGTTTTCACCATAGAGTTTGGTACTTGTTTTATTGTTTGTATCCATACCATGTGAATACATGTTACTTTTAGAATATTTGAAGAAATTTATTAAAAAATTTTTTTTAGAATTAAGAATTTAAAGTGGTTTTTATACCAGCCAAGTTTTGAACACAACCAATTTATAGCTAGACAATTGCAAAATCAAACTGGAGAGCATGTAACCCCTCTGAAATCATATGCAGAATTTGTGAATGTACGATCATTTTTCTGAAAGAAAGTCCCTGCTTTTCCTTAAAGGAGTTTAGGCCTCCCAAATATTCACAGACATATCTGAGAGAAAATGTGAGCTAACTCCTCTCACAAACCTACATTTTAAGACTCGGCTGTAGAGCGTGAGCACTGCAGGTGTGATGGGGAGGACAGGTGAGCTCGGCTGTGCCGTGCCTGGGTCAGGGTCTCACCAGCTGTTCGCAGCCTGGCTCCCGTCCGGCCCCGTCCTCGGTTTTGCAGAGGACCCACCTCGTTCTTTCAGTGTCTGTACCCTGTCCCCAGTCCATGTGGATAGATTCACCGTGGGGTAGACACCTGTGCTGGTGCTGTGGGCAGAGCAGAGGTGTGGATCCCTCCGGAGGCTCTCTCTGATGCAGCAGCCTCAGGGGACCATGTTCTTGCACAGGGCGGTTTTCTCCCGTCCTCTTTCAAATGGCTGGCTTCTTTGATTCCTTTAAAGACATTAGGTCCTGGCTCTCCAGTCTTGTACTTTCCAATGGAACCACCTCTGGCCGTAGCCCTGCCAGAACCCCTGTCCCTTTGTTTCTTCAAATCCTTACAATGACATTGCCTTTCGTCTGGAACTCCCACCATCTTTGCCCTTTAACACTTGAGCCCCCTCCAGAATCTCTGGATATGAACCCCTTTTGGTTCCTGAATACTGTCTGTAAACTGGAGTACAGCTAACCTTTTTATGGTTAGACTGGATTTGAGAAGGGCAACTGCAGTCCTGTCCAGGTGTCTGCGAAGTCTGGGCAAGTTGCTTTTCGCCACTCCTCTGCACTTTTTTCCCACACACCAAGGGGTAAGTGCAGATGCCTGGGCTATCTGACGAGGGTCACTTGCCAGGAGCAAGCCTTTATGTGGCAGTGGGAACACATAGCCAAGGAGTATGGTGACCCAGGCGACCATCTGGACCAGCAGTGATAGGAGAGACTGTAGTATTGACTGATTAACTTTATTCAACAACTAGGTAAGGAGCAACTAGCCCATGTCCCAGCAGGAAGCCCGGCACAGGAGGTGGAGCACCGAACAATAGATGCAGCCATTTGTCTCGTGGAACTTAGTTTATTTTAGCCAAGAAAGAGATTCTTTGACATGTAGACAGATGGAGTAATGGCGAGTGAGGAGGGGCGTCATGTGGAAATCTGGATGGGCACTGGGCTCACGGTGTTCTTTCAGTGGGTTGTAAGGCTCTGGTTTCATGAGGTTGGACGACATGCTCTCTGAGGTATCATTTAGCCCTAAAATTTTACATTTTGTAGATTAAAATTTTTAAATGAAAAATTTCTAGCTAGGTATTAAGATATTAATAATTTAAACCAAATCTCCTTCAAGAAAAGGCTGTGCTTTTAAAACATTTAAAAAAGCAATGATGATGTCATTTGAAACCAAAGATTTAAGACTTAAGATTATTAGCATGGAAAATATGCACACATACACATAGGTGCATACGCAAGATTATTTCTTTTAGCATTGTGTATGACACTGGGACCCTTCCCAAGTGTGCATGTGTGTGTGTGTGATGAGTTAAATCAGCTAATATAATTTGATTTAACTCAAATTGTATGTAATGAAATATTACATAGTATATATACAATGTAGCATAAACTATGTGTGAAACTGTAGGATAATCATAAAAGTTATGTTACACATATATTTACTTACATATAAACATGTTAATAAATTTTTAGTTTATAAAAAGCAAATTAAGTATAGTTTGTATATAATGACACTATTTTATGAAATGTGAATTATGTTTACATGCATATTTAGGCATAGAAAAATACAGAAGGAGGGAGACACCTAAAATTTTAATGATGTTTAACACTGATTTTTGTATGGTATTGAGTGATTTAAATTTTGTGTTCATCTATTTGTATTTTCTAGTTTTTCTACCGTTTACATATTTATATAATAAAATTTTACATTTATGAATGTGACTGAAAGCATTAGAATATTATGATGTAATTTCTTAAGGTATTTGCAGTGTACTCATCAAAATCTTAAAGATATAAAAATCGTATATGCCCAGGAAAGGTTGTTGGACTCATTCCAAATAGATGTTGAACTTATTGGACTATAGAAACATAATTTTCCCCATTAACTTTTTTTTTTGCTTTGTTTAATTTATGTTTCCTTTTGTTGTATGTCTTATTTTCACAAAATAATTTATGTACATGGACCTTTTTGCTATGAACATTGAGGTCACTGAATCTCTTAGCACTATTATGACAGATCTATAAGGAGATATAATTTATTTTTACAAGGATTACAAAAGTAAAAATAGTTTAAACAATTTTTGAACATTTTTACCCAATACATATTAGGTAGGCAAGTGAGAAATGATAAAACAAAGGCTATGTCTGGTGGGGGAGAACATTTGTTACTGTGGAGAGCACGGGAAAGAACTGGGATATAAGGGCAGGTACAATTGGGTTGGGAGAATTACTGGTTTCTTACCTTAAATGCATTTGAAGGGTGCATCTTGGCCTTGCTAATGATCGTTCATGGATTTTCCACTACCATTGCCATCATGATGATGGTCTATATTCAGAAGACATTGTGCTCTCAAGGTCTAGTAACCACATCTTTCTCCATTGTCCTTTTGTCCTCCAAACCACTGAGGCCATAGAGTTATTTTCCTGCATTCATTCAGTAATCATTTTCAAGCATATACTATTACCTGGGAGATGGGGTGATGCTCCAGGGATGGTCATATCCCACCTTATCTTTTACAAAGCTTTAGGTGCTATCGATCTCTCTAAACTAAAATAAGATATACTGAAACTGTCTGAATTGCCATTTCAAGTAAATTTACACAGACGAGATATTTTTATATTGTTAAAAGCATAGTCTGGTCCACTAATCTATATTTAATTTCTCCTGTTTGCCTAAGGATTTAATGATTGAAGATGACTAGAAGATTTAAAAGAAATAGTGAATAAATATTGAATAAATATTCGTAATTATCATCGGTAAATTTATTTACCCTATTTATACCCATGGATAGATATGATCAAGTAGTTATTATATATCCAGTCATTCATTTAAGAGACATTTACTGAATTATCTGCTTTGCATCAGACACAATTCTAGGCACTGAAGATATAGAATTGTACAAGGGACATTTTTGCCGTCCTTGAACTTTCACAGTAGTGTGGATGAAGGGAAGAAAGACAAAAAAAAAAAATAAATTAGCACATTATATATCACGTTTGAGGTCATAAGTAGTATGGAGAACGCAAAAGCCGGGTAAAGAACAGATGAGAAGTGGGGAGAGGATGCTGTGATTTTTGATGGGGATTCATAGGCATAGGGATCGCTTTGTTGGCTAAGATGGACCTGCTTAAGCAGATGATAATTCTGTATAATGGGAAATCCCAGTGAACATTATTTTAGAACTAAAATAGAAACGCATTTAAGTATGTGCAATAAGAAATGAAAGAGAGAAAATACTAAAATTTTAACCCAAGGGAAATATTTGGGGAGTTGAAGCTTGTATACCCAGAATTTATGTAACATGTCATAAATCCAGCCTGAAATTGGATTTAAAACATGATTATCTAGGCCAAGTGCCTCATACCTGAATCCCCTATACTTTATTTGAATATTTTCCTCTTAAAGATTATTCTCAGACCTATGATTGGGAATCTTCTATTTTCTTTTTAATGGTGGCATAAAATGAAAAGAAAAGTAACAAGAAATAGAATCACATAAAGAGTGGTTTTTGTACCTGTAGTCCAGAAATGTTTGATTTAAATTTAACTATTTAAATCGATATTAAAATAGGCAGAGGGCCGGCCCCGTGGCTTAGCGGTTAAGTGCACGCGCTCCACTGCTGGCGGCCTGGGTTCGGATCCCGGGCGCGCACCGACGCACCGCTTCTCCGGCCATGCTGAGGCCGTGTCCCACATACAGCAACTAGAAGGATGTGCAGCTATGACATACAACTATCTACTGGGGCTTTGGGGGAAAAAAACAAATAAATAAAAAAATTATAAAAAAAAAAATAAATAAAATAAAATAAAATAGGCGGAATACTTAAATGTTCCAAATCTAATCTACTGGAGACCACCAAGAGATTAACTTTGTGCTCTTGGTTCAACTCGTTTTTATGCAGAACTCAGATAAAACTTACAGTGATCAATCTGTATATTTGTTGGAACTTCTTATAAATGTGTCATGTTATATAAAGTTTTGGCTCTGCTCATCCCTTTCAAAAAAGTTAGTTCAATGCATATTTAATCACAAGACCATATGCAAGAGTTGGCTTACTGTGTGTTTGGGTGTTTCTTGTTATAAGAAATTTGTATTTGTATTTGTTATGTATTTAGTGATTCAACATTGAAAGAAAAATTTGTAAATATTTCTCTTTTAAGCTTCTGAGTCATTTTAATCAAGAGTCTTTTGAATTTGTAAGGCAGTCTAGAAAACAAACAAACAAATGACAAACCACCCAAAGCAGTATTTTCTCTTTTGTATTTTATTATCTACGTGAACCATTGTGGGTCCCTGAAAAATATATCCAGAAATAAATCTGATTCTGAGACTGACGTAAGACTACACGTGTCCTCCATAACATCTGTTCTAAAATTTTATGTTAATCAAACAGCTTCTTTGCTCTCATTTGTTGATTTTATGTAATGAGATATGTAATAATTTTTAAATTTGACAGTAAATTTTTACTAATAAAACACATATCAGTTAGAGTTTGGTTATAGATAATAGAAACCAATCTAAGGTACTTTAAACAGAAAGAAGTGTATTGGGTGACTAACAAATCATGGGAAGGGCTGGAGCAGTCAGCTCTAGGTGGTGACCAAAAAGACTTTCAAGCCCCAGAATTTCTCTTTCAAGGCTGGGACTGGGACAGCTGTTCCCTTGGCTCCAGGAAGCCCAGGGAGGCAGGGATCTGGTGGCTGTAGATCTATGCTGTGTCTCCTTTGATGCTCCCCAGTAAAAGGAGAACCTCACACCCTACCTCTCCTCCTACTTAACTCAGTTCCCAACTCAGTCCCACATTAGTAGTACATCTGATTAGGCACAAGGAAATCAGACAATGTAGTTTTTAGCTTCCAGCTTGTGCATAACTGGAGGGAGATCTCAAAGAAGGTTGGAAATGATATTGAGTGAATTATGATATCTGCCGCTAGATTTCTTTTCATCTATTTAATATATTGGGTTATTCTATATAAGAATTTATTTGGAAATAAAAAGCCTGCCCTATTAGGCAAGGTTTGCAGAGTACTGTTAGAAGCTCCAAAATTTAGATCTCGATATTCAGTACCCAACACTGTAGATGTTCTGACAAGTGAATGGCTCTGCCTGTCTGTAAGCATGTTGATTTGAAGCCCCAAGAACCTGTTGTTGTGGCTCTATCCGTGCTCCAGAACCATAGCCAGTTTGATTAGAGATCTCAAGTTTATTGGCCCAGGATCTTAGAAGAGACGAAGAATATTCAATCATTTATCTCAGATATATAATGCTGTAATATTTTTTTAAATCCTAGATATTTAATACTATATCTTGTTTGGTTAGTTTTTTATAGTGTTAATAGAAAGGCATGATGGTGTTGGTCACTACTGCATTTTAGTTTAAGAATATAACCTCTTGTCTCTGTTTAGTGGTTTTCTTCTTAAATTTTTCAAAATAATATTCCAAAAAATTGTTTCTCCTTGAGCTATACTTGTTCTACCAATCTCTACTTGGTAGGATTCTGGAATTATTCTGTTATCAGTTCTTTTATCAATTTCCAGAGAACCGCAGTTACAGCGTTTTTAAATTCAACAGTCTTTTCTGCAAATAAATGTTTAATTCACTTTTATAATTGATTGTAATTAATGGATACTAAAGAATAATGAATTTCATGACAATATTTTGTCCTTCTTTGTGGAAGTACAGCAGCAAGATTGACTTGGATATGCCAAAGAGTATATAATTTTTTTTCTTTATCTGATCTCATCCTGCTCTTGGATTACATTTCCTGCTGATGGTAAAAAACAGAATCTAGGCAATTAAAGATCTCACTTACTTCTACTTTAAAATTTACTTTTTTGGCATTAATTTGGTCTCTTTTGTACACTTGGTGTTTTGCATACTTAGTCTTAGATAAATACCTAGGACTAGGATTTCAGAAGGTGGCAAACTGTTTTCCAAAGTGGCTGTGTAAGAGTTCCAGTCTTGGACAGCTTCTTCCTAACTCTCCTCTCTGCCATCGGACAATGGGCACAGAGGGGAAATAAGCAAACATCGTGGTATTGATGGTGAGGGGCCTTGGGCCTTTTAACATCATCCTGTGAGTTTCTTTGTTTTATTCCTATAGATGGTACCAATAATAAATAAAACATATGTTCAATAAAAATGTACGTATTCCGAGATAATAAGCAATTCCATGACATAAGGATACTTCACGCAGGGCCGTCCTCACTCTCCTGTGGTCAGCTGTCCCCTCCCCTGCTGAGATCTCCTTGCTCCCTTTGGCTTGAGAAGACTTTGTCCCTGAAACTGTTTCCTTTGTTGGCCTGTCAGCTGGTGTGAAGCAGAAAGAGAAGCACTTGCAATCTTCACCTTTCTGCAGACATTGAGGATTTTTTTTAAATAAAGTGAAACTTTAAAAGTCTCGTTTTCGGTCCGGCCCCGTGGCTTAGTGGTTAAATGTGTGCACTCCGCTGCTGGCGGCCCAGGTTCGGATCCCGGGTGCACAGTGACGCACCGCTTCTCCGGCCATGCTGAGGCCGCGTCCCACATACAGCAACTAGAAGGCTGTGCAACTATGACATACAACTATCTACTGGGGCTTTGGGGGAAAAAAATAAATTAATTAAAAAAAAAAAAAGTCTCGTTTTCAGTGTACACAGAAACTAGATAGAGAGCCAGTATTCTAAACATCCTCTATCTACTGCACACTTGACAAGACATACTGCAGGGTAACTGGAGGGAACATGAAGCAACTTCATAGAAACATAATAAAGCTTTTACTTTAATTTTTCCTTTGAACAGTTTTGGAGCAGAAGTTCAAAGATGTACAAATTAAGTTAGTAGTAATTAGGCTGTAACAGACCCAACAGGAAGAAAAACACATTTTAAAACGTAAACTGAGAGATTTGCAGACAAGTAGAAACTCATGCAATACATTTTCCAACTTATTTATTATTAGTGCTGTGATCGCAATTCAGAGTGGTATGATTGAGACCGTGAAATTGAAACCTTTTTCTGTGTTCTTAATGTTTATAATCTGGTGCCAGGATCTTTTAGTACTTTCAGTTTTCAATTAGGATCTCTGCTGACATGGTAGTGTGTGATAGCTGAATTTCAGGGAATCTTGTGTGCTCCAGAGAATCATGGGAATCTGGAGGTGAACAATACATTCTGCATTTTTTTTTTTCCATCTTCAGAAAACTTCTAGACCATATGGACTTTGATGCTAAGCCCTTCTCTATTTATCATTTTTATAAATATGATAGGAAATCTTTGGAGTTCTCATTTCCACACATCCTCAATATTGAAACAACATAATAAAGATATTTTTTTTTAGAGGCACAAAACATTGTGCGAGTTTTAGGAAGCCTCAGTTATTTTTTGTTCGTAATAAGTTCTAAAATTTCTCTGCTATTTCTAAATAGCCACTTGAAACTACAAATTTTGGAAGATGATGTTGAAGATATAATTTCCCATGTTAAGACGGTGACTAATTCCTCAAATGTTGACAGAGTTTACATCTAATTACTTCACTGTCTTCTGTCAGAATGACAGCGTTATTTGTGTATTTCAACAGCTCATATACTATCAGTTGAGAAATCAAGACTAGGTTAACAAAATGAATCTATGTATTAGCCTGTCTGGGATAGATGTTGCTCCGGCTTCTGAAGGTGAACTTTCAAGTTAGTTACGTTTGCTCATGAGTGTGATGCCAATCCAGAAAATGATTAGGACGTGCAGAGTTTACAGTCACAGAATCAACCCAGTGCTAGGTCATTTAGAGATTACTAAATTCTATAATGTAACGTATAGAAGAGAAGGACAACCTATTAAGTGATTGTGTTATGATGTCTTTCTCGAACCTTCCTTCTATGGCCTTGATAATTGAAAGTCACTGACATGTAATATTTTCTGTTAACTACAAGAGAGAAACCATATTGTCTTATATATACAGTATTTATCTATCACGTATGTTTATAATTCTTGTGTCTGCAAAATAAAAGGAAGATACTTTGTAAATTATTACATTTTATATGTATCAAAGAACACCTGCAGTTCACACTATGCCTTTTTAAGCTATCGATTTTCATTTATAGAATTGGAAAACTTGATGGACTAACTCTCACTAGGAATGGTCTCATTCTGTTCTTATAGAATTAAGTACAAAGGAATAGACTCCAGTAGTATGTGCTAGAAAATGTGATTCTACAAGTTATTGAAAAATCATTATAATCTTTCAGGGAAAAAATAATAGCTTTTCATGTTTTATGACATAGCTTATGAACATATACATATCCTCGCTCCCCTTTTTTTTCTGACCAAGCATATCACAAGTATGTAGTTCCTTATACCTTTCATTTATGAGTGATTTATAATTTATTTCGTGTTTCCTCATCAGTAACTCTGCAAAGTAGAGAGTGTGTTCGCAGAAACCAATTAACTTGGTACTTCCATTCTTGATTACATGGCTCATGTTCTTCCATAAATGCCTGCCTTGTAATGTTAGAAAATTAAAGTAAGAAAGAGAACAAAAACAAAGTGATTTGGGAACTATATTTAATAGTTAGGCTAAGAGATTTTAAACCACTGGCAGAAGTAATAATCTTCTAGTGTTTTACCACTCTGTTGCTGTCTAGAGAAAAATATTCTGTGTGCAAAAGCATCATCATCTGTTTTTAATCATTTAAGAATGATTTTTTGGATTGCCTTTTTTTTTTCAGTAATGTAAGTGAAATATTAGATGTGGACTCTTGTCTCCAAGAACTTCTATTCAGTTGAGAAGTCATTCGCATGTATCTAGTTATCAACAGAAGGTAGACTATAACTAACGCTCAGTTGAACGGGGAGAAACAAAACTGAAATTTATTGAGAGGCTACTCTGTGCAAGAACTTTTATGTACATTATCTCACTTAATCCTAACGCTGTCTGAAGTGACCTCATTTTACAAATATGAGATTACCAAGTTTGGAAAGGTCGAGGAACCCATGTATGGTTTGTAAGTGAAGCTGAGATTTGAAAACAGATCTGGTCAGACTCCAAGCCTATCTTCGTTTTTTTCTGTAGTACTCTGCTTTCCTAACAGGAAAGGAGTGTATAAGAATTCTGAGAAAAGAGAGATAGTGGGCCTGTTGCTTTTGAAAGGGCCTCGTGGACAAAATACAAAGTGAGCTGAGCCTTGGATTTCAATATTTGGAAAGAAGGAGGAACTAACTTTGTCACGAAACAGCAGGCACACTTGTGTCTTAGGGTTTTTGCTCAGGCTGATCCCTCTGCTGGAATGCACTTCCCTTAGGTAGCTGCTTTTGTAGCTCACCTTCTCCAGGAGGGTTCCGCTAATCACACTTTATCCTGCAGCCTGTCCCCGTCCCCTTGCCCCACTGCTTTCTGATCCTTCTCAACCTGCTTCACTTTGTTTCCCCTCTTAAAGCACTTCCCACTTCCAACCTGCTGTATAACTTAGTTATTTATCATGTTTATGGACCATCTCCTGTCTTTAGAATAGCGCTTCGTGAGGGCAGGCATTATTGTCTTTTTTTGTCCTCTGATATATTGGAACCACCTAGAATAGTGTCAGGCACTTAGTGCTCAATAAATATTTGTTGTTTGGAGGTATGACGATTTTGAGTCAAGAGTGAGCACAACATATTGGGGGTTCTGCTGTTGTGAACATTTTTGTTGCTAATTTGATGCTCATGAATGATTCAAAATCTGGTATCCATGGCAATTTCCTTCTTTTCCACGATCGCTTCCCCTTTCCTTTTAAAGGGAGCTTCCTTGCTGAGCCACATGAATCACCGTTCCGACAGTTCAGTCATGAGTGCGTGTTGGGAGTGTACAGACACATTCCAGAGCCGTGGTCCTTAGAAGGAGGTGTTCTAAGTCATGGTTCTTAACCTGGAATTCCTGCAACGAGTCCAGAACTGCCGGGGGGACGGGACGATATTTCCTCTGTTACTTTGACGATGCCTTCATGGGAAAAATTATTTTTCAGAATCAAATTGTATTGTCAGAATGTTGTTTTAGTTCTTTAGTTCTTGTTTAGTTCTTGTTTTAGTTCTTTAGTTCTTTAGACTTGTAAGATGGCAAAAGAAGTCAGACACTTTGCCCGAAGTAATACAGCAAGTGACTGCAGGTCTGGGCTTTAAACCATAGTGCATTTTGCCTCTCGTAATGCCCTCCTATAGTGCCACTCCACTGCAGAAGGGGAATTAAATGAACTGTCTTCAACATGCTTAAATTTCCCTTGGGCAGGAGAGTTCAAATAAATGAAAGTTCCAAATATAGGAAATAGGAAGTCGGGTTCCCTTCTCCTAGCAAATTTCACTGTGTTCATTAATTTCCTCAGCTAAAATACCATGTTGCCTAAATATAATAGACTTGACATTCATTTAACAAAAATTGTTTGACTTTTACATTGGAGGAAGAGATAGAGGATACATTTCTAAATCAGTACACATGGTGAAAAATCTAGAAATCAGCTCCAAGTAAATTTTTCTTTCAAACACGTTACATTGCTCATAAAGCAAAAAATAGTTGGTTTTTATAAATATGTACTGTAGAGCATCTTATGCACATTTGAGAAGCACCAAAGCAAAACTAAAGTAACACTTCTTTACAGATGTCTGGAAATTCAAACTGTTCTTCCCTTGAACTAACTTTCAGATCTTAGTCATGATTGGTGGAGAGTGGAAGATTCCATAGTGAAACAGCTCAGTAACTCCATGCACTCCTAGTAGAAAACCTGTTCCTACAACTGCCGCTTTTCATCATGTGCCTTTTAATCCACTTCGATTTGCAGGCATGCTTATTGAATTTCTTAGATAAGAACTTAAAAAAAATTAAAAACATATAAGCTTCTGTAACTTCAGAATCTGTTCGTAAATGTGTTGTAATGATTATATCAGAGTCCCATCTTCAGAGAGGTTCAGGAGAGGGTGAGGGGTCAGGAATTGAACAGCAGATGATGTATTTCTGCAATATGACTTCAGTGTAGAAGATAAAAATCCGTGTTTTTCCTGTAACATGCTTGCATTCTTAGGGAAATCAAATGCAATACTCAAACCATTATGGAACAATTACAGGAAAATATATAAGCAAGTATGTATTAATACAATAATCCAAAAACTAAGTACTGTTTCTTGAATACCCACCATCTGATAGTCCCAAGCTTGCTAAGTTTTAAAAGGTTCCCAGGTCAACTCAGTGTGCAACCAGTGTTGAAATCTAGTTTTCTTTAGGTTCTGATGCATCTGAGGGGCGTGATAGATGGACTGTTTTTGAAGGACACACTGGGTGGGTGAGTGTGTGTGTGTGTGTGTAGGCATGATGGGCGGATAATGGATTCACGGAGCAGCTTGGAGGCTGCTGATTGGTAAATGATTTGGGACTAGACTTGGTGTTATCTGTGGAAATGGGTGGTAAGCAGCAAATCAGAGAAATATTAGAAAAAAGAGGAAACAACAGGACTCAGTGGTGTAGTTAATAAGGATATTGAAGGAGAAAGGAGACCCACAGCCCTGTCTGAACCTATGGGACATGTTTTTGTCAGCGTCAAGATAAATTAGGCTGTGCTGTGGAGGAACACAGAATGCATTAGATTTGGGGCGTGTCAAGTGTGCACTAATGGTGGTATTAGACAGGGTTTGCTAACCGAGACACAAGACAGCAACAGCGTTCAATTAAAGGCTGCCTCCGGTGAGGGGTCTGGAGAGGCCGGCTCCCGCCGCCCTTCCTCCATAAGGGCCACATAAATGCCCTTCGTCTGGGTCAGAACCAGTGACCTGGGCGTGGGGCACTCAGAACCAGTGGACCTAAAGTGGCGTCTTGGCCACTTTGTTCCTTGAGCCCGTCGGTCACACAGGCATACTCTTGCCACGTAGCTGGCCCCGAGGGGAGATCCCATCAGAGGGTCTCCCCTAGACCAGGTGCATTCCATTAGCCTCACTTTCCCAGTGAACAGTGCTGACAAGCCAGTCCAAACTGCCTCCCAGCTCCTGGGACCCACCGTACAAAGCAGCACTGCTAATAGATGTGTTTCGTGCCTTGACCATGGTGCCACGCAGGTACATGTCTTATTTCAGCCAATAAGAAATGCTGAAATTAACCCTCGCAGCACAAGTGGTAATGGTCATTTGAGATATTCCTGTGGGTTGTGTCATTTAGAATGTTGCAAATGTTACAAACCCTTTTCTAAGTGCGTGTATTTGAGTAAACATAATTCAAGGCACTACCCTTTTAGAACATCTAAGAAGGTCATCTTGAAAATGACTACCGAGTTGTTGTGGTATTTCATTTCCCCTCCAAAATTAATATGTATGTCTAACTCTAAATTTATGTATAACCTATACAGATTTTTAAAACCAAATTCTTAGATTTCGTAAGAGGAAGCATTGCAAAAGAGCCTTTTAGTTTATTGAGAGTGAATGAATGTTCTACATCTCAGAACCTGCTCAGAGTTTCTAATTGTGTTTTTTCCTCCTTCCTTCTCTATCCCCCAGATGAATCGGCTCCTAAGGAAGTCAGCAGGGTAAGTAATGTGAATATAATTTCTACTACCACAATATAGGAAATAAATCCTTTTGTACATTTTCTCAGTGCTATAATATGTTCAAGTATTAGAAAAATGATGACAAAAACTGAGTGTCTTCTCCAAGGTATCCCTCACTGATATGGAATAAAGTCAGTAGGGAGAGGTTGCAAATTGGAGGGCTTGAGGCTGAGCACAACTAACAGATGCATTGTGTTTGGCCTGCATGTGCTTATGGGGTTTTCTGAATGAGTTACCAACATCTACAAGTTTAGAGACACATATTAAGATTGGATTTCTGGCTTCTCTCGAAAAACTATCAGATAAGGCAGCATCGACACAGCGTTCCCCGGTGGCAGCAGTGTGCCCAGGCCAAGTCGCAGAAGCTGCCTTCATCAGGTCCTACACTTAGTAGCTTTACTCCTGTGTGTTACCTGGCTGACCCCTGCCTTTGAGTTTATGCACCTTCTTTTTGGGAGAACAGAAGGTGACTACTCGTGTATTGAAGACTCGGCATTCCTCAGTAATTTTAGAAATATTAAATTCACTGTTTTCATGTCCAAGAAAATACTTGGTGTTAACTTTAAGAGACTTGGCAAACTTAAAAGCTTATGGGGGACGAGCAATGAAAGCATTTATCCTACTGTTTAATACTACGAAATTATAATTACATATGAAAAATATCTTAATTGTATATCTTGCATACAGATAAAGATCTTAAATGTGGATTAAATATTGAAAATAATCAGTTTGAATTGCATCTGATGCAACCTTCTGTAAGAGATCAACCTTTATCATAAGATATAAACTGAAGTACTGTTAATAGGATCATGTATACAGATCTCTTCCTTTATTTTTGATCTTCTGAAGAAAGGAACCTCTAAAATGATCAGGGCCCTTGCTAGAGATTGGGCAGAATTCGCTCTATCCACAGCAACCTGACAGACTCTTAAGGTTTCTGTAAATCTCAGAGTTTTACTGGGTACCCTTACTATTAACTTCACATTTACAGAGCTCACAGTTAGCAAGTCCCCACGTCTGGGTGCTTAAAGGTGTATCAAGGGGTGGAGGGTCAGCCTGGAAATTTTGCAGTTGGTAAGAGCAGCAGACAAGGCTAAAAACTGATGCTTGAGGGTAAAAAGGGAATTGTCACAAGTGAACTTGGGCAGAGTCATTAGATATCGGGGTGTTGATATCAGCAAAGCTGTGATCTCAGATCTCTGTAGCACCATGCATTTTATAAGTCAAGGACAGTAGGAAGAAGACTCCAATTTTCTCATCAGTATTCCTTTTTTTTTTTTGTAACCCAGACCAACTTTGGTTTATAGGGAATGCCTAACCTCAATTTAACCTTTACAACCCTGAAAAGATTTTAGGCTTTGTTGTTGTTTTTGAGGGAGGTGGGAAAAATGATGCCCAAAAGAGGTGGTTTCAACCAGTCCACGTGTTTTCCTTACATCCTCTTCTGTTGACAAAAGGGTTAGAATTGTACTCGTGATACCTTGCTTACGTCAGCATCTTAACTCTGTTCACCTATTTGCTAGAACACTCTCCCTTCACCTCCAGTGTCCCTGAATATAAAGATTTTGTACCATAGTGTCATAACTGATGTTGCTATTACATCCCACTCCTTCAAATATAAACCGGGTTATATTTGGGGAGAATAATTGCATAGACAAAGAGTAGACTTTTTTATCGAATACATTTCTATATATTTTAGTTATACAAAATATTGCCACAAGACATCTTGGGTTCAGATAATGACATGCCACATATGAGAATGTTCATAGCAGCTTTATTCTTAATAGCCTGAAGCTGGAAAGATAAACATCCCAAATGTCCAACAATAGTAGAATAATATAAATAATTTGTAGTATTTTCGTACAACAAATGCTACTAGCAATAGAAAGGAACTGCTGAAACATACAGGAACATAGATGAATGTCAATGATATTACGTTGAGCAAATAAAGCCAGGTTCAAAACAGTACATGTTGTATGATTCCACTTACATAAAATTCTTAAAACAGGCAAAACTAATCTATCGGGGAAAAAAGTCAAAAACAGTGGTTTCTTGGGGACAAGGATTGATTAAGAAGAACCATGGGAGGGACTTTGTATCAAAGGATGAAATGTTCCATGTCTTTCATTATTATTATTATTGCTGAGATATTTAAGAATTACATTTAAAAATATGTTTCTATATTTTTTGACTAATAATTGTATGTATTTAAGGTGTAAATTTGATGATTTGTGTGTACATTGTGAAATGATTAAGTTAATTAAGTTAATTAACACATCCATCACTTCACAGTTACTTTTTTGTGTGTATGTGGTGACAATGCTGAAGATCTACTATCTGCAAATTTCAAGTATGCAGTGTAGTATTTTTAATTATAGGCACCATCCCGTACATTAGATCCCCAGAACTTTTTCATCTTATAACTGAAAGTTTGTAACCTTTGACCGATATCTGCCCATTCCCCCTGCTCCACAGCCTCTGGCAACCACCAATCTACTTTCTACTTCTATGAGTTTGACTTTTTTAGATTCCACATATAAGTGAGACCATACAGTGTTTGTCTTTCTCTGTCTAGCTTCTTTTACTTAGCATAATGCCCTCCAGGTCCATCCCTGTTGCCACAAATAGCAAGATTTCCTCCTTTTTTAGAGTTGAATAATATTCTCGTGTGTGTGTATCACATTTTCTTTATCCTTCCGTCTGTCGACGGACACTTAAGTTGTGTCCACGTCTTGGCTATTGTAAATAAACCTGCAGTGAACATGGGATTGCAGATATCTCTTCGAGATAGTGATTTCATTTCCTTCAGATATCTACCCATAAATGGGATTGCTGGATCATATGCTAGTTCTATCTTTACTTTGTGGAGAAATCTCCATGCTGTGTATCATAAAGGCTGTACCAATTTACACTCTCACCAGCAGTGCTCAGGGTTCCCAGTTTTCCCACATCCTCACTAACACTCATCTCTTGTCTTTTTGATACTAGCCGTTCTAACAGGTGTGAAGTGATATCTCATTGTGGTTTTGATTTGCATTTCCCTGATGATTGGTGATGTCGAGCACATTTTCATATACCTGTTGGCCATCTGTATGTCTTCTTTGGAAAAGTGTCTGTTCAGAACCTTTGCCCATTTTTTTGTTGTTATTGTTGTTGCTGAAGAAGATTCACCCTGAGCTAACATCTGTGCCAGTCTTCCCCTATTTTGTATGTGGGTTGCCACCACAGCATGGCCACTGATGAGTGGTGTAGGTCCACACCCAGAAACTGAACCCAGGCCACTAAAGTGGAGCGCCCTGAACTTAACCACTAGGCCATAGGGCTGGCCCCACATTTGCCCATTTTTTAGTCAGGTTATTGCATTTTTTGCTAGTAAGTTGTAGTTCTTTATATATTTTGCATATTAACCCTTTATCGGATATGTGGTTTGTAAATATTTTCTCCCATTCTGTGGGTTGCCTTTTCATTTTGTTGATAGTTTCCTGTGCTCTACAGAAACTTTTAGTTTGAGGTAGTCTCTGCTGGCCAGGTCATTCTGGTTGCAGCTTCAGTTGTGTCCCTTATGCTAACAACTCCCGTCTTGTCTCCGGATATTGTGTGTTGCCACTTGGGCCCTGCCATGCCAGAATACCATCTTTTCAGTGAATTCAGGAAACCCTGTTGGATAGCAGCGGTTCCCACAGTCATTCCTGGCCCACACCACAGAGCTCTTCACACAGGCCACTTCACCCTTGGGAACATATTTCTCATGACCTTGGTGAAGGGAGTGTCTGTACGACATAGCTAGGGAGTGGGTAAACAGGTCTTACAGAATAAATCCACTCTGGCATTCCAGTCTTGCTAAGTTTGGAATATACAGCAGGGAAGTTCTGGCATTTCAACTGCATTTAGCGTTGGCCACTTTTGGGAACAGATTTCAGCCAACCCAGCACTTGCACACTGAACCCAGTATCTCTCCTTAATGCACCCATATCAAATATTTGCCCTGATCCAATATTATCTTTCTTCTACACTACTTCAGCATCCTTGAGATCCATTCTCATTTGTTTCCCAGGTTTCTATACGTTGACTAAATCTCATCATTTTGGGGGAGTGTATATTGCACTCTGGACAAGTCATCCTTTGTCCTTCATTTTCTGGGCCCTGCCTGGACTCGAGTCCGTTTATAGGTCAGAAGCTAAGAGAGGTGGTAAGTGATCAGCAGTCCCCTGTGAAGCAACTAGAGGAGGCTAGTCAGATTTCAGGCGTTAAAGGTATCAGGCTCCATTGGAGTCTGCCCCTATGTCCCATGTCACTGAAGTCTTCCTTCACTGACCATCCAATTTACAAAGGGAACCCTCTCCCTCCTAAGGTATTCGCTGTCAGCCTTCCCTGCCTCCCTTTCTGCATATAGCACCTGTTGCCTTCCATCACACTATGTACTTTACCTATATATTCTCTTCCACTGGAATGTAAGTTCCTTGAGGACTGGAATTTTATGTTGTTCATTCTCTAGTGTCTCTTGTGTCTAGAAGAGCGCCTACATGTAGTAGATTTAGATTGTCAGGATTGCTGGTACATATTTGTGGAATGATCAGTTGGCTCATCCATTGTTTCATTGATTTATTCCTTCCACTGTATTCCTTGAGTACAGTTGCTCAAGAATAACAGCAAGTAATAGGCTTTAGGAGTGAAAGATGTCTGAGTGGTCAAGAGAAAGAAAGGTGGTTTGAAGCAGTTTCCGAGGCAGACGGTCACCCTCATGTTGTCGAGTGTGGGAGGCTACCCTGTGAGGAGTCTGTCTGCTATTCTAAGTGCAGTGGGAAGCCCCAGGAGTATTTTAAGCCAGAGAGTGACAGAGTTTTATTTTATTTATAAAGTTTACCCTGGCTGTCATTTGGAGAAGAGGCAAGCTCGGGAGCAGGGAAGCTTGTTAGAAGGCTTTTTTTCAGGACTTTTAGAGAAGACACAGTGGTAGCTTGTGCTGGGAGTAGCTAAGATTTAGCTTCCACCTTCTTCCCAGACCCGTGTCCACCTGCTGTTGTCGCTGGTACCTCGATGAAGCCTAGCGCTGTGGACTTGCTGTGGGACGGCTGCTCCTGCAGGGG
Source organism: Ceratotherium simum simum (assembly GCF_057802395.1). Lineage (NCBI taxonomy): Eukaryota > Metazoa > Chordata > Mammalia > Perissodactyla > Rhinocerotidae > Ceratotherium > Ceratotherium simum. Next base: position 4,128,283 of record NC_141937.1, read on the forward strand.
CGGCTACAGTGCGAGCCTCTTGCTCCTGTGCTAGTGGCAGAGTTAAGATCTGACTGGGGTGGTAGCCACGTCGATGCAAATGAGTGGAGAGTAATAACAAACGTTATCTCACCCAGTGCACTGCATGCAGGTGACTTCTCTAGCCTCTTACAATATTTCATTCAGTTCTCAAACTTTTGTACTGTTTTTACTTATCAAGATGCCTGATACATTATATACAAAAATCAGAAACAGTCGCAATTGGTAACATTAGATATTTTAATATAAATAAACATACATAGAGTCTATAGATAATTCTTAGTAAGTCATAGCAATTTAAATTTTCATTCTATTTTTATGGTAGATTATAATATTTAAATCTTGCTCTATAAAAGCATAATGAACAACTAGTATATAACGTCATATATATTAATTAGTGTGTCTTACGAACTACGGAATTTTTATTTTATTATATTTAATTATGCCCTTTCTTTTTATTTTTTTTTTCAAAGTACCAAGATACGAATATGCAGGGAGTTGTGTATGAACTAAACAGCTATATAGAACAACGGTTGGATACGGGAGGAGACAACCAGCTACTCCTCTATGAATTGAGTAGCATCATTAAAATAGGTAAGGAATGTTCTGTATTCCTCTTAGCAGAAAAAAATGAACCAAAGGTTCTCTTATTCCATTGCAAAAAGTGGCAAAAATAATTCACTTAGTAAGAGGCAAAGGCAAGTCATTTATTTACTTCTATTCTCAGGCTAAGTTTGATGTGAAAATATTTTATTATGAAATGACCAGATGAGTCAAACCTAAAACTTGCTAAGTTATCTGATCCCAAGAAAGTATCTGCCTGATGTATAAATGGAATATACTATGCTTACTAATTAAAACCTAGTGTTCTTTGGAAAGTATAGTTTTATTGAATTAAATCACATCTTTATAAAATAAATCATTAATTTTTAAGGAAGAAAAAGCATTTTAAATTTATTTGGAGAGTTGACAACTTTATATGCCATTATCACCATTTTACCAATGAGGAAGATGTGGCAAAGAAAGGCCAAATATCTTACCCAGGGCCACCCAGGTAGAACGACTTAAGCAGGGGTTTACATTCAGGCGATCCCTCCAAGACTTATCTGTTAACTGCTGTGATCATGGCCTTCAGAAGACCTGGAAGGAAAAAGTTAAATTATGTTCTATTCCATGATGACATGTAGATGCATACATCATCCTTGTTGATGCTTAGGTTGGTTATTCAATATTATGAACATCACTTCTGGTATTTTTTAACACTTTAAAAATTAAAAATTAAATACACTTTGGGCCGGCCCTGTGGCTTAGCGGTTAAGTGCGCGCGCTCTGCTGCTGGCAGCCTGGGTTCAGATCCCGGGCGCGCACCAACGCACCGCTTCTCCGGCCATGCTGAGGCCGCGTCCCACATACAGCAACTAGAAGGATGTGCAGCTATGACATACAACTATCTACTGGGGCTTTGGGGGAAAAAAAAAATTAAATACACTTAAATTTCAAAAATATTTTCCCATAATTCTGCTATTTAAAGTTTGACAAATATATTATTACATAGTACCTTGACTGCTGTGTGCATTTGAGGATGTCACATCTTAAGATTTGCAGTAGCTGATGAAAAATAAATGAAAATATTCTACTTAATTGAGTAAAGCCATAAATTATTTTGTTCAGTTTACTGCATGACCATTAATTATGTTACCAAATCCATTCAAAAGGCTCATATCTGAGGTCTCACCATAGAGAATTCATACATGTTATATTCTTCCATTGAGATTAGTTTCTTCCTTTTTTATTACTTTGGCAGCCACAAAAGCTGATGGATTTGCACTGTATTTCCTTGGAGAGTGCAATAACGTAAGTATCTAAATTTAGATTTTGGTGCTCTAGATAAGAACATGTCATAAGCTTTTCTAAAAAGATAAAGTGTTACATTGCAATCAATTTGACAGACATATCGTAATTATTTACACTCATTTTGTATTTTATTTCTATCTGTGGTTACTACAGGCTGAGAGTTTTACCAACATGGCAACATTTAGGCATAAAAGTTTATAATGTACTTATTGTTTGGTGTTGGTGTGTGGTCTCCTCTCTTATGATGGCATTTCTAGACTCTGTTTTATAAGGAAGTTCTTTCCAGGCTGTGGGCCGGGTGTCGTCTTGGACAGTCTGTGCCCATCTCTAAGCACAATCTACGGGAGGATAAAATGAGAACAAAAGTTTAGCATTTTTTAATGTGATTTTTAATGTTTTTTTTTTAAGAGGACTCTAAAAATGCTGTGATGAAATTACTAAGTCTGGTTCGCTGAGCTCCGTCGCCATGGCTCTGACTGTTTCATGGTCTGAGCGTCTCAGATCTGTCTGTTCCGGTCTTCCAGGGAACAGGCTGGGCTCTGTGCTTCTGGTTTAATCTAAAGCACAGCCCATTGTCAAATGCAGCATGTATTGGCACTTTCAAAAGTGTTTCGAGACGTTCAGTTACTGACTTTTGATTTTTGTTATGGTATTAAAAACACATACGTAACATATTTTAGAATAATATTTTGAACCAATAGTACTTATACTCATAGCTTAAATATAGAAAACCCACTTACGAATTTATTTGGCAGACTTACTGTGTATTTCTTATGTGTTTAGGCGTTGTTATTTGAGATTTGGGATGTCTTTTTGCAGTGTGATTCTTGTATTCATGAGTATTCAAAATCTGTGTTATTTCTATCATATAAAACGTTAACAGGAATAGAGACACAAGTACTCCAAGGTTTTTAACAATACTCTTGAATAATATAGTAGTGGAAAGCATGGACATACTTGCACAAAAAATATTTATTGGTTGATTTATTCAACTCGTAACTGATCCTCTTCATTTCCACAGCCTTTGTTTTCCCTTGTATTGTAATAATTTATGTTACAAGATTGAAAGCTCTTTAGGGCAAGGACTTTTTCTTCTTTATTTTTGTATTCACTCAGCATCTCTCCTAGTGCCTTTCATAGAAACAGTCAGATGAGTGTTTATTAAATTGAATTATTCAGATACTACTACTACTTCTAAATACCTTAACAATATTTCAGACACTGATAGTGTTTTAAAATGGCTAAGCTACTAAAATAACAAGTGGATCTCACTTTTACCTGTTCATTCTAAAAATTTATTTCTAAAATTTTGGGATTTTTTATTAAAAAATTAAGAATTCCTTTTAGAAAATTTTTATATAATTTGCAATTATCTTTATAATTTATTGATATGTATGTTAGCTCAATGTAATCGCGATAGTCACATCTCATTACTCCTTCCCTGAGATCTCCAAACAACGACAGGGGTTGTTGCCACAGTGGTCATGTATGTATCATGTGACCCTTTCCTTTACTGGGACCAATCAGATTCTCTGCTGAAACCTGGATCTTAGACTCAGCATTTCTAGCTGTTTCCCTGAAAAGAAGTGATGTGAACCTTGGAAGTGAGGCTGCCACTATGGGATGCCCCTCTTCTGCTGTGTGTGAAGGAGAAGGGGGAGAACTCGTTTGCAGAGGTCGAAAGGGGCAGCAACAAGAAACCCTGGGTCTGCAGGGTGTGAGACCCTCAGAAAGTGCTCGGCTCTCAGAGCTTGGATTTAGATTCCCAGTCCCATGTTCTTAATCACTTGGCTCTATGTTTCGATTCATTGTTTGCAAACTTCTTTATATGGTGACCTTAGTGAAGTAGCTTCCTCAAATATATGATTTAGAAAAAGCTTTTGTATCCATAATATCTAAACTGTAATTCTCTGTATATCAGTTCTAATTCTTTCACTTTTTACTCATTCACTTTTGTAACTTAATTGAGAGGATGATATCATATCCTCTCAGGCTTTCTTCCAGCCTTATTCTAAATTCCTAAGTCAATTAATTTACTCTACATGGTTCTTTCCAGGGTCATTGACTCCTTACATCACAGGAAAGACTGTCTTGTTCAACAGTGTATCCCTAGGAACAGCAGGATACATAGCAAAACTGTAGCCTTTTCTGACTTTCGTAAGTCATATCACAGGGTGTTATGCTTTCTTCATATCATATACTTCTTCTTTATAGAGTTTTGCTGAGTCTATAATTAGATACTTATCCGTGATGTGTGTGATTATTTGTTTATCTGGCTTTCTCACTAGAATATAAGCTTCAGGAAGGCAGAGACCTTGTCTCTCTGAGAGGATAATTTTAGGAGATAATTACTGTGTTTTGTTCACTGTATTTTTCCTTTTATGGGTTCCACATAGGTAGCTGGGCTCCTAGTCCCTAACCCAGGGATTTCTGTGGGTAGGAAGAAGACACATTGTCTCAAGTCTTAAGTTCACTCAAATGTTTCTTTAGATGTGTCTGCGTAATTACCACTTTCTTTGCTCTTCATTTCTTCCTGCATCTCAGGTCTTCCATTTGGAATCATTTTTCTTCTATCCCGTAGAATTTCCCTTAGTGAGAATCTGCTGACGGGAAACTCTCTCAGTTTTTGTGTGTCCGAATATGTCTTTATTTTGCCACTTTCTTGAAAGATATTTTTACTGGATAGAGAATTCAAATTGATAAATATTATCTCTCTGTATATTGACTATAATATAGTTACTTTTTGGTTGTTTTTTCGATTGGTCTCAGTCCTTCATTATGGTTTTTTCCCCCCGGACATATTTTCAAGCTTGTCTTTTATTTCTTGAAATATATTAACTATACTTTTTTATATTGTTTTATATTCTTTCTGAATTTACAGTTGATGGTGACTTATTTGCTCATGTGTTTTATGTTTTTTTTGGTTTGTTTTAACTGTGAATCATATTCTTCCTTGGGCCCTTTTAAGTGGCTATTCCTTTTTTTTTTGCTGAGGAAGATTAACTCTGAGCTAACATCTGTGCCACTCTTCCTCTGCTTTATATGTGGGTCGCTGCCACAATGGCTGACGAGTGGTGTAGGTCCGGTCTGCACCTGGGAGGCAAACCTGGCAACCCCAGCCGCCGAAGCGGAGCACGTTGAGCTTAAGCACTACACCATGCTGGCCCCTTAAGTGGATATTCTTGAGGCTTGTGTTGAAGTTCCTTTCCTAGAGATAGAAAATGTCTTTGTTTTTGCCAGTCACCTAAGGCAGTACCAATCCCGGATTATTTAAGTTAAATTATCTAATTAAGATTTTTTCAGACTACAAAGTGTTATGGATTCAAACCTCAGATCCACGTGATGGGCAGTTATCATTTCTTAGAGGAGATTTTTATTTTCCCTCCAGCAGTAAATTCAAGATAATCTGATTTCCTCGTAATCCTCTTGCAGCTGTAAATGAGTTTACTCTTCACCCTAAGATGAGGGCACAGCCCTTGGCTGGTCCTGGCCCCATGCAGGGGTCTCCTATTAGACTTCCCACCTAGAGAGGTCCCAGGGTTTGTCTCCTGTCTCCTATTAGCCGTGCAGCTCTCCTGAAGGAAGGTGGGTCTATCTAGGCTCTGGTTGATACTCTCAAGAAAAAACCAGCTTGAGATTTGCTGACCTCTCAGGGTTCCTTTATTTATTTCCTTTTAGATTTCTGTGCATTCTCCCATTCTTCTCAGACCAGCAATGCATTATAAAAGATTTGTAAAATATACTTTATCCAGCCTTTAAATAGTTTTAAAATTGTTTCTTTCAGGAGTGTCAAATTATCTAATCTGCCATATTGCTTGCAACACATGTTGACCTACTTCTAAAATGTAAACCAACCATAGTAAATAAAATAAAACATTTTTTGGCACAGATGAGCAGATACACGTATATTTTATTATATTCATTCCTTTGTCCATGAAAGTTAGCATATTATAGATATTTATCAATGTTTTTAAAAACTGCCTCTGGATTTTGACTCATAGTTAGAAAACTTTTCTTAAATAACTCACGTTCAAAACAAAATGTGTGTGCTTTAGTGACAGAATTATAATCATGCAACCCAAATAGACTGAGACAAAATTTTTAGTTTATATCAATAAATACCAAGGATTAAGACAGAGATGGGAGGAATTATAAAATTCTTATACTTGTCAAAGTTCTTATTTCTTTTTTCATGCATGAGAATCAGTAGAGATCATTTAATTTCTGAAATGGATGCATTGAGAAATGTAATTTAAATAATACTTAAATATATCAAAAGTTCCACTAGTAGAATTAAAAACCCACATTAATATTACCAGAGAGGAAAAATTTAAAGAAAACATTGGAAGTTAAGGAGAAGATAGAAAACAAACTAAACAATATTTAGTGAAAAATAAAACATAAAATATGATTGCAGAACTCATTGTGACAATATGTCAGAGCAAAATTACAAGTAGAATAAGGCCCCAGCTATTAAAAGAAAAAAAATCTTAAATCAGGTTAAAAAACCCCACAACTTTCTCCTGTTTTATAAAGGCAGGCATAAACAAAGTGAGTTAGGAACGATTGACAATAAAAAGGGAATTTTAGATGGAGCAAACCTACTCAAGAAAAATGCAGACTAGAGGAGAACAATTGCCACCTGTCAATAACGAAGTTAAATTCAAGGAATAAAAGCATTAAATTGGAAAAGGAGGTCACCTGATTTGTGAAGGGTTTAGTCTACGAAGAAGGGAGAGCTGTTAGGGAGTACGCATTTATATGCATAAGGATTTGATGCATTGAAATTTATACAGCAAAACAGCCATACCAAAAAATGAACAGAGAAATACAATTTAAAGGATGTTAATATCATGAGTTATGTTTGTCCAAATATATATATATATATGTATTTGTATAAACTCAGTATATTATTTTAGGATTTACCAACTTGGGGTTCCCTTTTTTTCTTTGGTTAGACCCCACTTTGATGCACTTAGTCCCCATTTAAGAATTTGGATCTGCATAATGGCTAAAAACAAGTAAATTAAACATTGGAAATTAAACTTAAATAATATGCTAAGTAACTCTTTGGGCAAAGAAAAAAATTTAAATACAGTTAGTGGAATATCTAGAGAATAATATTTATGAAAATGAATTACAATATTGCTGAAGCTCTGGACAAAGTTATTCACAGTGGAAAATTCAAATCCTTAAAGTATTAAACATTCTATATACATTTTTAAGAATTAATAAATAAGACAACAAAATAAGTTAATGTATTGATTCAACACATTTTTATTGGGCACGACCACGTGGGAGCGTTCTAGGTACTAGAGACACTGTAGTAGATTAAAATCTCTGCCCTCTTGGGATTTACCAATTTAACCTATGGATATAGAAAAAGAAAATCTATATAAACAAGGAAATCTAAGGACTATACAGATAAACCATTTGCTAACCTAACTAACAAAAAAGAGAAAACACAATTATACATGTTTAATAATTTAAAAGATAGTAAAACAATAGATACAGTGAAAATTACAAATTATGGGAGGATACTTGTACTAATAAATGTGCAAATCTAGATAAAATGGACAGTTTTTAAGGAAAATATAAGTTGCTCCACTTAATGCAAATGATGATGGAAAACCTAATAGATCAATAAATGGAAGAAATTGAAAACAGTGTTAAAGTAATGCTTTTCTAAAAGCCAGTAGGACATTATTCACCAGAATGTTTTCTGAGCACATCCTTGTGCAGGCAGATGTAAACCTGGGCTACATGATGAACCAGAATAGGCTCCTGTACTTTCCTTGTTCACATCCCACTGGGGACAGCCATTCAGGAGAGAGCATTCCTGTGCTATCTACACTGTTTCAGAGTTTGGAAAAAGAAGGAAGCTTCCCAGTAAGTAGTTTAGCTTTCCAAAGAATTTTGATTTTGGAGTTGGCCTGCATGAGTTCCAGTTCACTCCTTTATGACTTTGATAAGATTTTTAAAATGTCTAAACCTTACTTTAACTTCCATTGGTTAAATGTTGTGTCATGAATGTTTATTCAACAAACCATTTTAAACACCTGCTATGTACGACAACTGTGCTAAATTGCTGAGTGTACGAAGGTAAGTAAAAAATCATTTCAGTTATCAAAGAATGTACAACAAGTAGAGGAAATTGAGAAATCCTTAATTAATTACAGCACATGGTCTTCAGTGTGAGCAGTGAGGAATCCAACGTGCTCTGGGATCCTGAGTTTGATGGGGGTAGTGGGGGTTTGGAGGTGGACCACATTAGAAACAGTTTGGATGATGAGCGCTATTTTAACAGGACTTGGAAGACCTCTCACTTAGTAGATAAGAAGGGAAAATAAAGGACTTTTTTTAGGAAGAAGCAGCAATTTGTGAGAAACCTGGAGCTAGGAAAGGAATCAGTGTATTTTTGTGTCCTGACCCTTAGTGGTGTCTGACGCACAACATATGCAAGATGCTCTTGAAATGTTTGTTGGGAAAACTGATTTTCCCGTGGTTAAGATTTTGCTTAATTCAACTTGTAATGTTTCCACAGTTTTGCTCTTTCATACCTAATCATATACTCCAACTGGTATGTAACATGCTTTAATCATGTTACCATTATAGCTTTTCTTGTGTTATCCATAAGAGTTGTTTGTAAAAGCTGAAAACCTTGTGAACTCTAATTGTACTGTAAATTTTTAATTCCTACAGTAAGTTCATAGATGGCTTTTCGTATATGAGTTTTAGAATTTAGAGCCAGTAGTTTAGAATAATTGTGTGACCTTTTTCAATTGCGCAATGAACGTTAGTGGGTTTATTTTTAAGAACTATGCAAACCAAGTTAGTGATCTGTTTCAAGGTCCAGGTGAGTGTGGGGCTAGTTGCTCATGGCCTTCTGCATAGATCTAAATTCATTTACTATCCAGTGCCATCTAGCGTCGTATAAGAAAAATAACTTAATGGTAAGCCTACATAATTTTTTCTTCTTAAAAATTATTTCTAAAATTTAACAGGTTGCGAGTTGAAGTCTTAGCCAAAAACTGAAGTTTTGTGAATAAAGTGATCTTTGAATTGTGTATGGAAAGAAAGACGAGAAAAGTGTCTACCAGTGAAGTAGACTTATCTATTTAGTTGATGTCAATGAGTCAGATTTTTCCATTTCATCAAAAAATAGTGTTTTTTTTTAAATAAATTGTGATAATCTATTCTGTTGTTCGTCTTCCACCAAATCTATTTCTCCAAATTTGCTTTTTTATAATTTGAATGCCTTTTTATTCCTTCATTGAACCAACCTACCGGTTATGACAACTGTTACCAATCTTCTCTAGTTTAAATTATCTAACTTTGGAAATATGCATGAAAATTTGCTGTCACTACAAAAATATTGCCTAGTTCATAACGAGTTTCTTTGAGAAGTTGAAAAAGCTAATTCATCTCCTACCACAGCTTGGCCTCTAGGTTGATTTCCAGCTCCTTGGCCCATCTCCCTGGTGGTATTGGGAGGTGAAGGGACTAACAGTGAAGTCACCTCTAGGACTCTTGACTGGTAATGAAGAACCACAGCAGTCATTTGTCAACTTGCATGTCCTGAATGCAGTTCATTTTGTCTCTGGGAAGGGTAGAAGTGGTTGAGGTTTGAAATTTTGAAACTGTTCCTTGTTTTTAGTTGTAGTTTTTATCTCTAGCCTCAAAACAATGTTTGTGCTAATAAAAGTTTTTGTAAATTCATACAACGTTACAGCAGGAATTAATTTTAGAGACTCAGTTCAACACCACATTTTATAGATGAATTAGACATTGTAAATGTGTGCAGAACAATATTAATACATTCCGAAATATTGTGTAGTAATGTTTGAGAAAGAGCAGTTTTCATTCATCCTCCTATGAAAAGAGTATCATATTTTTTATCTTATTAATCTGAACATCCCAGTGAGATCCGTATGTCAAAAATCATAATTATTGATTTTGAAAAATAAAGTCTGTATTTCCTTTGTAAGTTTCTTTAGAACTTACTTCGACCCCTCATTTGTTAATGCAGTAATGCAGGCCCTTCACCCATAAAAACTGTAAAATATCTTATAAAATAAGTTGCGGTGATTTTGAAACATTAAGAACCAAAGCAAGACTTGCCTTGCCAGATTACAAAATGTACTATAAACTTACAGTAACTAAAACGGTGTGGTAGACAAATAAACCAAATGGTACAGAATTGAGGGGTCAGAAACAGACCCATGTGTTCTGGGGGATTTCGTATATGATGAAGGTGGCAATTCAACCAGTGGGGAAAAGAAGACTGTTCAATACACCACTGTCTATTTGATTATTTCTGTGGAACAAATAAAGGTAGATTTAATAAACTTTTCCCGTCACTGAACACATGTAAAATTCAGCCTCTAATTTAGAGGTTTGTTACTGACTTTTTCTGTTTGCAATAATAGCTGCTTATCAGTCCATTCAACTACAAAGATCATAAAGAACATGCTATGATGGAACACACAGTTCAAACCAGTGATTACTCTTCAGTCAGAAATGGGTGTTATGAAGGGAGCTTCTGCAAAGGCGAATTGTATGGAGTAAAAAAAACCCAAAAGAGTAGGAAACCGTGAACACAGAGGAGAGAAAGTGAGGCTGTGAAAGAAAGCATCAGAAACAGGTGTCTGTCTTACGTTGGTCCTCATTTTTCCTTCCTGCCTGAGCTCTTGGCCTCATATGACAACTTATTCAATATTGTGTTAGCACTTAACCTCAGCTCTCATTTGGAAACATTTGTATTTGATAAATATGAACAAAAATCATGAGCTAATTAGTAAAACAAGTATAAAACTTGCCACTATAATTATTTAATTTTTTGATAATTATTTATTATCCACAGGAGATAGTTTTTCAGTTTCAATCAAGCAATTGAAAGATCTCTAAATCGTTTATTTTCAGCAAGTCTAATATATACAATAGCTTATTCTAGATGCATTATGCTTATCTGTTTCTTGTGCATCATATGGAAACCCTCTATAGAGGCAATAAATGTTTTATAATATTAAATAAATGATCTTCTAATAATATAGGAATGTTTAAGCTGTTCTATCATTATCGAATTTTGAAGCTAAGTATAACTAGAAGACATTATTAAATCCAGCCTTAACGAGCTTACAGCAAAGTCATCCCCAAAACATGTTTGTTGTGTATCTTCAGACAATAAAGTAATAAAATCAACAACTGTAAGGGAAAAAAAAATCCAAAGCTACTGTTGAGAGCTTGCTCCAGAGTTTACGTTCTGTCGCTGTCCTGGGAGGGTCTTCTTTCAGAGTTGCTTAAACCACTGAGTTCAGTTGAAGTTCATTTCCTGCAGTTCTGACTTGGGTAGAGAAAAGGAACATTACTTAGCATCCTTCTTACAATTAACTTTCTCATCATTTGAGAAAACCATTGTCAATTCTGATTTTTCTTCAGGCTAAATATACTGTAGCCTTTAACTTTTTTCTTACCATCATCACTCTTCCTGTTCTCAAATCCTTTTCCTACTCTTCTCTCAATCTCAAGACAGGGCGGCACACTGAATTGTATTGCGACGATGATGGATGCTAAATCTAATGACAGTCTTGCTTCATCTGTGCCATAGGTATATTGGTGCAAAATAGGATTATAGGAACTTGAAAAAATGACTCTGATTTCTTGCTTCTTTAAAAGGCAAAATTGTCATTTATCATCTTATATGTAGTTAAATTTTTAAAATCTTTTTAAAGTGTATAACTTGTATTTAGACATTTTAAGCTTCATCTTTTTTAAAAGAAACACTTAAAATATATTTTTCACAGGCCTTGTACTTATTAGCAAATACTGCTTAAGCATACTCCTAACTGGTATAGAGATACGTGTGAATACAAATATTTTGCACTTCACTTCTCATCTTTAAACAGTATGATGACTTCTTTAAGCAGTCAGGGTGAGTCAATGCTCTGCCTTACCCTTCCTGCTCCCAGTCCATTGAAGGAGCTCAAGTTTATAGGGTTCACTCGCTTGTGATTATAAGATTTTATTTGAAGAAAGGGTTCTCTGACATTACAAAGCTTGAAATCCACTTATCTAATAAGTTAACAAATGCATCCAACTCAATGTCTTCACCTAGAACTAGCTTAGAGCTTAGTAAGAGCAAGGATTAATAGAACCTATTTAGATTAAGAGGGTTGTCTCATATTTAGTCTTCAAAAGGTCTTCAACCTTTAAGTGACAGCAATCCAATTTAACATAAGAGTATAGTAAAGTACTGGGAGAATTTACTTGAACCTTAATATTTTTCAAATTGAGTAGACAATCATAATACAATTATGTCAAAATATTGCCCCCGATCCCTAGATGATTTGTTTTGATTAGCAATTCTTATTTAGCAGAAATTTATTTAAAAATGTGATTGGATTTAGTCAGAATAACTGATCGTGTTTTTAAAAGACATTTATTTTAAAATAGTTTCAGAACTTTACCCTCTCACCCAGTGATTTGAAAGGGAAAGATACACCCAGATTTGTCCAAATTTTTTTGTGCAGAGAAGAGCAAAGTTTTTATCAGGAGTATTCTGAATCTGTAATTTCATGGGAAGGCCAGTTTAAGGAATGGAGTGATTGAATATTAAAAAAAAGAAATAACGTTCTGAGAAAGAAAGATTTTTAATGAAAATGAAAAATATAAGCAAATCACTTTGACTTGATTACTAGTTACGGAATACTAGTTACTGATCCTGCCTTCAGATCTGTGTGCCAAGTCCGTAGGGAGGCTGGGCCCAATGTGAGTCTGTTTCTTGTATGATAGTATCTTGAGCCCAAGGATAGCTTACCTCCTTTTTTTCATTTTATTATTTTCTATGTATCCAAATACAAGTCTATTTTAAGAGTTTTTCTGTGCCTAGACATTCAAGCCCTAATCTAGCCTGTACTTTGTGTGCATTGGAAATGTGAGAGAGAATTTCAACTCAGATATTCCGGTTTGATCATTGCAAAGCCCATTTCGCATTTTATGTCTCTCCTTTTCCTTGGCTCACAGATTTCTTGTGACTATTAAGTAATATCTAGGAGTCTTTTTGTACTGTGCCAGTGTGCAAGAAAGTCCGTAAAACATGCTCTTTTCTTCTTCCTAGAGCCTATGTGTGTTCACCCCACCTGGAATCAAGGAAGGAAAACCCCAGCTGATCCCTGCTGGGCCCATTGCCCAGGGCACCACTATCTCTGCTTACGTGGCCAAGTCCAGAAAAACGTTGCTAGTAGAAGACATCCTTGGGGTAAATGGCCTTTTTACTCTTTGTGACATTTGTAACCTGAAGTATTAAGAAAGACGTATCATTTTGATGTCATAATTTAGGCCATTTTATGAAAGCATTAAAACAAGATACAGATAAATAAATGAGTTTGTAGGTAAACTAATTTTTTGTACTCAGAAAACGTTAATAGGTATATTTTATGTACCTATTGAGCTAGATTTGAATAGTTCTTATTTTTCAATACATGCCAGTATAGTTAAGCATAAAAATGTGTATTGATATTTATGTAAACTAAGTGATTCTTGTTTTGTGTTTCATATCCTAGCAGGATATATATGAATGAGTTAGCTATTGCTGTGTGACAGACTACCCCAGATTTTAGTAGCATCGTACAACAACCACTTGTTACTTCTCATGAGTGCCATGGATTGGGCTGTTCTGCTGATCTAGGCAATATTCAGCTGGGCTTGCTTATGTGTCTGAGATTAACTGGCCGTCACTTAGGAGCTGGCTAGTCTCAGATGGCTTTAGCTCTTCATGTGTTCTCCCCGACCCCCTTAGTAAGGCTGCTTGGCATGTTCCTATGATGGTGTCAGGGGTCCGAGAGAAGAAGTGGAAACATGCAAATAAGTTTTCAAGCCTCCGCTTGCATCAAATTTACTACCCTTGCATTAGCCAGAGCAAATCATGTGGGTTGGTCCAGACTCAGTGTTGGAGGGTACTGACGAAGGACATGGGTAGAGGGAACGTGGCAGATGGAGCCCTTAGTGCAGTCTTCCACAGTGCACGTGAGCACTATGATGAAATGTCACTACGTAAGCTTGGACTTTAAAAGTGACAACTATACAAACAAATATATAGGTTTAATGAATTTGCTCTGAAGAAGTGCTCAATTGAAGGCATGAAATCTGGGTTTTAACATTGGTTTTGCCACTAAATATCTATATGACCTTGAACAAATCAGGCAACTAGTTACTTTATCAAAAAGAAAAAGTGGTTAAAAGTAAAGGTTGCACAGTATAGTGAATATAGACAACAATATTGTACTATAATCATCAAACTTGCTAAGATCTTAATTACTCCCACCACACAAAAGAAAATTATATGATGTGATAAGAGGTACTAATGCTACAATGGCAATCATATTATGTATCAAATATAGAAATGTCTCAAATCAACGTGTTGTACACCTTAAACTTAGTGTTATATGTCAAATATAGTTCAATTTTAGAAAGTAAATGTTAAAAGTAAATTCTGTATAAGTTGTCATTTGAAAATGTTCTATATTACATACAAGCCTTCAAAAGATCTGTTGTTATAAGTGTAGATTCGTACTATTCTTGATTTGTGAAAAGCTTCCTACAGATGGCAGAAATTGAATAAATAGAATTGGTGTGTTGATATTAATTCATTTGACTACCCTATATTTTGTTGAGTGATTTTGATAAGCTAGAAAATTATTAAAGTCAAAGAACCAATTTCATTTCTTATGATAAGTAATTGATAATTATTGGATTATTTGAATAGTTAATATGGGCCTTTGAGGTTCAATGAGAAGGACTATCATTAACATATGCTTTTGTATTATTCTAACTGTAAAAATAGAAGAGAAAGAAATTTTATATATAATTTCCTTCCTATGGTTATTTATATTTGGAGTTATTTTCACTTGTGACATTATACCTGGAGAGTGCTCAGAAGAGTTCTGGCACATAGAAGCTGATGGATAAATGAATGTTACCCATTGTAATTACTTATATTATTAAATGAAATTAATATATATTCATTCATTCATTAAATTCTACTGTACAGAAATAAACATTAAAGCAGTGTTCAGGTATAGCTTCCATGTTGCTAAAGATAAGCATTTTCTTAAACAAGGAGTATAACGGCCATCATCATTCACTTTTCCTTTGAAAAGGACCGCTTATTATTCATGACAGGTATTAGGCAATTTCTGATAGAAATAAGAATCATAACTTAATAATTCCATTTCCTTCACTGATTTTATAACTTTTCCCCTTTTGTTTCTCAGGATGAGAGATTTCCAAGAGGTACTGGACTGGAATCAGGGACTCGTATCCAGTCTGTTCTTTGTTTACCAATTGTCACTGCGATTGGTGATTTGATCGGTATCCTTGAGCTGTATCGGCACTGGGGCAAAGAGGCCTTTTGTCTCAGTCATCAGGAGGTGAGGCCTGAACACTGCTTGTCAGGACTTTCTTTGTACCTAGGCCATCCAAGGAGCTCATTAATACCGTTCAGTGAATAAGTGAATGAATACTTAAAAACCACGATTTGCTTAACAATGTTTCTGTACTAATAATAATGATTTTTAAAGACTTTTTGTTGTTTTGCAGTTATTTACAGAAGAAACTGATTAAATTAGAAATATACTCATTTATTTTAGCAAAAATCCATTTTAACAATAAAAATAAAAATATACCACATTGTGAATCAGATATAGTAGTAGGATGACTTTGGAGAGTTCTCACATCCTGGTTGACGTCATGTCTTCTTTAAAATTCCTAGAGTGTGTCCTGAATGAAGGTTCCAGCATCAAATCCATTTGGCAAACAGTGGGTTCCATTTACTATTCGCTGAATCAGAATTGTCTCATTAATACTAAAACCAAATACTACAGTGATCTATCTGTCACACCCGGTATACGCCCAAGTCCTGTCCACTTACAGGATGACCCGTCTCCTGCTCCCCCAGCCTCCGGCTTTCCTCCAGTCAGTCTAGACCCTTGAGCAAGGCTGACACGCTCCTAGTCAGAGCCTGTGCATCTGTTCTCCCTCTGCCTGGACTGCGCTGTCCTCATCGTCCCCACCCCAGCCACCTCCTCAGGAATGTCCTCAGATGTCGCCCTCTCAGTGAGGCCTTCCCTGAACACTGCGTGTAGACTTGAGCAGCTCCTGTCTTGCATTCCTTTCCTCTCTGTTGTGCCTCTCTGACGCCCCTGTCATCAGCTAATAGACTGTGCACTTCACTTCTTTTCTTTCTTGTCTTTCTCTCTCCTCCCAGTACGCTGTAAGCTGTTCTGTTGTTGTTGTTGTTGATGCTGTGTCTCCAGCATCTGGAATAGGCCTGGTACCCAGTAGGCACCCAGTAAATATTTGTTAAATGAATGAATAATAAAAGAAGAATAGCTAGTAATCTGAGAACGTGTCAGCAAAGTTTTGGAAACATCTCATCATTGACCTCAGAAAATTCTTCATATCCATTTATGCTATGGTCCGTTGTTGGGATGTCTGCATGTGACTAATAAAAACTTGTTTCCTCCTTTTTTTTAGGTCGCAACAGCAAATCTTGCCTGGGCTTCAGTAGCAATACATCAGGTGCAGGTGTGTGTTTGAGCTGTTTTCACGGGGGCTTCCTAAGAGACAAGAGTGTTTACAGTGCAGCACTGGGGAGTGGAGTGGAGGCCGATAAGTAACCTGGTGCTTATTCTTGGATATTAGATATTTTGTTTTTTCTAAAATTTTTTATCTATTCACTTTTATTTACTTACTCCTTGCCTTAAATATCTTGCAATTATTTTTATATATTTATATATAGTTGTAAATCATTTATGCGATAAATGGTATGTGTCCTATTATGGCTTTTGTTTTCCACTGAAAGCCCAGGAACTATCTCTTACCGGCAGTAACATTGATATTTTTATGACTCCATTTCCTAAATAAAGAATCCTCTAAACTAAATGGTATATGAAAACATTAATCTTACATTTAAGATACCTGGTTCTCTTGAAAATATGATCTAATTTAAAAGATCACCAACTACATGGAATATTACTGGTAACTAGACTTGCAAGTTCAGGAACAGAGTAGCAAAACAGTTCTGCTTTGTATCTTCCACTGCTCCTTTTGTTGCTGTTTTGTTTTTTAAGTCCATTTCAGCAAACTGAGGTTGATGAGGAACTGTATGATAGAAAGAGAAAAAATATATGGTTAGAGGATAATAGTGTGGGGAACAAGGACTTCTCAGATCTGACATCAAGCATAGATGGAACATGTGCCCAAGGACAATATTTTAAAGCATGAAGTAGATTTAATGAGCGACTCTGGAGGTGGAACGTCTGGATCCTAAGGCTGGCTCCGTCACTTAGCAACTCTGGAACTTAGCGAGGTTCTAAATGTCTTTATGCCTCAATTATAAAAATAAATCCAGGGCCAGCCCCGTGGCTTAGCGGTTAAGTGCGTGCGCTCTGCTACTGGCAGCCCGGGTTCGGATCCCGGGCGCGCACCGACGCGCCGCTTCTCCGGCCATGCTGAGGCGGCGTCCCACATACAGCAACTAGAAGGATGTGCAGCTATGACATACAACTATCTACTGGGGCTTTGGAGGAGAAAAAAAAAAAAAAAACCTTTAAAAAAATAAAAAATAAAAAAAGATAAATCCAAAATCCCTAGTGTTTTGTGGTGATTAGATGAGATAATAAAGTACTTCAAACACTGCTTAGCACATACAAGCATTCAATAAATATGAATTGTCACTGATATTATTACATTATATACAAGAGTGATTGTGTTATGCCTTCTACAATAAAATAAGGTAAACAGTATTCTGGAGTTTTTATTTTTAAATCGGCAGAAATCTCTTATAATTAATAGCCATTATTTTATATGGCAGGTATGCAGAGGCCTTGCCAAGCAGACTGAACTGAATGACTTTCTACTCGACGTATCAAAGTAAGCGTTCGTTCCAGGGACGTGGCAGCTCCCATTGATCGACGGTTTAAATTAAGTGCAGGCCCTGATGGTAACGGGCTGCTGTCCACTGCAGTCAGTAACGCAAGATCAGTCTTCACTGTGCAAGTAGTCTGGTTAGAATGGTTGATCGTATTTTGGACCATAGAGCTACAATCTCATCCATGTTCACCTTACAAGTGAAGGGTTGCAGATGTATAGGTGATGATCTTAATTTGCAATTTCGTGTATATTTTCAAAATAACACGTTAAAGACACTAAGTATTTCTATTTTTGTAGGAGAAAACAGACAGCAATCGAAGCAAAGGAGAGGAAATGTTCTAGTTTATTATTTTCCAAAAAGTCCTCTCTGGCATTTCTACAAATGTCAGTAAATCAGACCATAGTATTAATATTATTATTTTAATTTTCCCATGTATAGTAACTCAGATATCATTTTAGGGAAAATGTTCCATTTCTCTCAAGTTCAACCTAGAAAAACTCCCTTGGGCTGGCAGTGGAAGCGATTACAGATATTTATTAAATTCTAGCTTCATATTGGTTTTGCTTGCTACAGGGAAGATCTTCTATATGTCTGACCTATCTGCTTAATTGTTGAAATCTGAAAAATGCCCCAAGACGTGATAACTTTGGGGTCATGTCCTCTGACAAGTTTCCTAAAGAAATAATGTATCTGTTCTTCCACAGCTGCCGGCAGCGACTCTGATCCTGTTTTCTCTCACTTATCACTTGGGCAGCACTTAATAACTTACTCATCAATAAGTATCTTGATCCCCATGATCAATTAGTCTGAAGTTGCTGCCTCATGTTACACTTATTTTCTGAAATATAAAATTAGAGAAATATGGGACTAAAAGAGCTCTCTTTTGATTTCTTAGGTCAACTATCTTTGGGACAGAATTAAACAATAGCTCTGGGGCACATGATATTACTACCTCAAAACACATACAAAGGGAACCTGGGCACCTTCTCTTGCCTATGTGTTTGAATATGTTACAAGTCTTCCGAAGTCTAATTAAATCCCTCATGTGACACTTTAAATCGATTCCCCAGCAGGAAATCCATTTACTTTACCATCTTTCTTGCAGTACATTCTTCACTGTACAGGGTAATTAAGCATGTTCTAGGCCTTAGTGGCTTAAGGTAAATAATTTGTCTTTTAAATGAAAGGCATTGTGTATTACTATGGGTTATCTTAATTCTGAGTACGTTGCTAAGTTTACACAAACCTACGCTGAAAGCAGTACCTTGCGAACAGATGCTATAGTAAGAGTACTTCTTTACATATTGCCTAAAATACATGCCTATTGATTCATCTGTTTATCAAGTTTACATTTTAATATATATACCATACACCTCCAAAATATTTACTTGCTGTTCATAAAAATGAATATATATTTTACTGTGTGAACTCATTAAGTGACGTCATTAAATACAAATCATTACATATATTTTGATATTTCTTCTCAAATGAATTACATTGCTTTCTCAGTACAGTTAAACTCATTTTAACATTTCAGTTTTCCAGTGATAATTTACATTTTAACCATATTAATGAGATGTAGCAAATTTAAATATTTTTAGTTCAGATCGAAGTTATTAATGAAAATATTAAATATGGTGAACCCAGTTGTATTCCTTCATAGTTTTAGTTGAATGCTACAAACTTTCTCTCTATATTGGTATTTACCAATAAAACAGTTATTTAATACATTTTCTGGAATTAGAGTCTTCATACTAAAATCAATGATAAAGTTTCCTTTATCTCTTTGAAATAATCTTATTGGTTGTTTTCCTAAAAGGACAAAAATCAAACAACATATATCTTTATGTTTTTTATTTAAATGTAGGCAAAACTGGGAAATGTATTCAAAGTTTAATATGTTCTGTGTTCTAAATAAGATTACTTACAGGTTTTATGTTTCTTTTTTCCAGAACATATTTTGATAACATAGTCGCAATAGATTCTCTACTTGAACACATAATGGTAGGTTGCCTTTTGTTTTGAAAATGATTTTATTTAACCCTTAGATTTATGTCCTAATGTATGGTGGAATATTTTAATGTATTAGACATGCAAGCTGTTTTAAATATGACGAAAAAGGAGCGCTTAGTGATCTGGAGGCCTCACTTTATTTGTCACTTCTATTAATTTTGGAGGGTTTTAAATAAAGTCTTGAAAACTATCTGAGCTTTTCATTATTTAGTGGCAAGCTCTACTTTGAAATAACATTTGGTTTCTTTTCATAATCTACAAAATGCCTGTTGCATATAGGTTTATTAGGAATTCCCAACTAATTCTTCCTGATCTTGAGGTTCATTCTACTCAGTTTTAGTCTTAATTGTGTGTCTCTTCTAGAAGGCTAATAGGCCTCTGGAGCTGAAAGCCTACAAGTGGAGCTTTATCCATATTTCTCTGTGCTGCTGCTTTAGTGCTGTGGCGAGATTCCATTAAAGAAGAGGCTTCCAGTAGTCAAAGTGATGTGTATGTGTGCCCCATGATGGCCAGGCTTGCTTGGTACCATTCGTGCCCTGTTGTATGTTTTGATAAATATTCTTTCTCCTTCCCTGGTCTTTCTCAAAATATAGTAGTTCTCTCCAGTAAGGGTTTCCTCATTTCCAGGTTTCGTGATGGGCACTGATCTATTTCTCTTTGATATCATGGTGGGCGAGTATGGAGTGTGATATGCTCAATGTATTGTAGAGACAGAAAGTTTACTGAGGGTAATTAGAGAGTAACATTACAGGTTATTACTTTATATTAGAAGCTATTACATTCTTTATGTAATTATATTGATGGTTTTATTTGGACAAAAAAGAGAACACTTTATTGCACAGTAAAAAACTAACTTATTTGGTTAAGACAAAATTTAAGGAATTTGTAAAGCATGGAAAAGTATTAAGAAGAATACAAAAATATAAAGATATAATATGGACAGACATAGAGCTTGTACTAGGAGTACAAGAAACAATTATTGACTAGTCCTTGTATTATTAATATTATTTTTCTAAAACAGCTTTATTGAGATATAATTCACATACCATACTATTTATCCATTTAAAGTGTTCAATTCAGTGGTTTTTAGTATGTTCACAGATATGTGCAACCATCACCAGTCCCCTTTAGAACATTTTCATCATCTCAAAAAGAAACTCCATACCACGTTAGCCATCAGCTCTCTACGCTCCTGTACCTTCCACCCCCCGGTCCTAAGCAACCACTAGTGTACTTTCTTTTTCCTTGGATCTACCTATTCTAGACATCTCATATAAAAGGATTCATATAATTTGCGGGCTCTCATGCCTGGTTTCTTTCACTTAGTGTGATGTTTTCAGAGTTCATCTATGTTGTAGCATGTATCACTTCTTCATTCCTTTTTATGCTTGAATAATATTGTGTTGTATAGATATACATACCCCTTTTTTTTCATCAGCTGATAGATGTTTGGGTTGTTTCCATGATTTGGCTAATGTAAATAGTGCTGCTTTGAACACTCATGTGCAATTTTTTATTTGAATACCTGTTTTCAGTTATTTTCATTATATACTTAGGAGTGGAATTGCTGGGTCACGTGGGAATTTTATGTTTAACTTTTTGAGGACCTGCCAAACTGTTTTCCACTGCAGTTGCACCATTTGACATTCCCACCAGCAATGCATGTGGGTTCCAATTTCTACACAGTCTCACCAACGCTGGTTATCATCTGACTTTTTGATATTTCCATCATAGTGGATGCAAAGTGCTATTTCAGTGTGGTTTTGATTGGTGTTTCTCTAGTGACTAATGATGTGGAACATCTTTTCTTGTGCTTATTAGCCATTTGTATATCTTCTCTGGGGAAATATCTATTCAGATCCATTGGCCGCTTTTTAATTGTTCTTTGTCTTTTTACTATTGAGTTGTAAGAGTTCTTTATATATTCTAGGTACAGCTCTCTTATCTGATTTATGATTGGCAAATATTTTCTTCCATCTGTGGGTTGTCTTTTCATTTTCTTGATAGTGTATTTTGAAGCACAAAAGGTTTTAATTTTGATGAAGTCCAATTTATCTATTTTTTTCTTTTGTTGCTCATGCTTATGGTTTCATACTTAAGAATCCACCGCCAAATCAGAGATGATAAAAACTTACTCCAATATTTTCTTCTATGAATTTTATAGCTTTGGCTTTTACATTTAGAATTTTGATCTATGGTAATTTTTGTTTATGGTGTAAGGGTCTAACTTTATTCTTTCGCATATGGCTGTCCAGTTTTACCAGCACCATTTGTTGAAAAGACTACTCTTTTGCCTTTAAATGGTCTTGTCAAAAAACAGTTGAGCATGGACATATGGTTTTATTTCTAGGCTCTTAATTCTATTCCATTGATCTATATGTCTGTCTTAATGACAGTACCACACTATCTTCATTACTGTTGCCTTGTAGAAAGTTTAGAAATCAAAAAGTGTGAGTTCTCCATATTGGTTCTTCTTTTTCAATATTTTTTGGCTGTTTTGGGTCCTTTGCAATTCCATATAAATTTTAGAAATCTGCTTGTCAATTTCTACAAAGAATTCAGAGGGGATTCTGATAGGGATTGTGTTGAATCCACAGATCCATTTGGGGAATGTTGCTGTCTTAACAATATTAAGTCTTCCGATACGTGAACATGAGTGTCTTTCCATTTGTTTAGATTGTCTTACTTTTTTTCAACAGTGGTTTGTAATTTTCAGAGTGTAAGTATTGCTCTTATTTTGGTAAAATTATTTCCAAGTATTTTAATTTTTAATGCTATTATAAATGGAATTGTTGTTTTTTGGGTTTTTTAAAATTTTTTACTTTTTTATTTATTTATTTTTGTGGGGAAGATCGGCCCTGAGCTAACATCTGCCAATCCTCCTCTTTTTGCTGAGGAAGACTGGCCCTGGGCTAAACATCTGTGCCCATCTTCCTCTACTTTATATGGGACGCTGCCTCAGCATGGCCTGACAAGCGGTGCATCAGTGCACACCCAGGATCTGAACCCAGGCCGCCAGCAGCAGAGCTCGTGCACTTAACCATTACACCATGGGGCCGGTCCTGCCTCACTATTTTTTAAATGCTCTGTGGTGAGGTGGCTCTGTTGCTAGTTGCAAGTTAGTGAATGGGACTTCCAAATTGATTTTTGTAAATCTGTAGGTACTTTAAATATCCTTCTGATCTGTACTTATATTTTCTTCCTCATGCAATTATGCAATTAATCAAGATTCTCTCTCTCTCTCTCTCTCTCTCTCTCTCTCTTATCAGACTTTCCTTGAGCTTGTTTGTTAATCAGGACTCTGGTGTAAGCAAAAATATCAACTACATAACTCAAATTAGCTTGAGAAAATAAAAGGAGAAAGTGCCTGGCTCATATCACTGAAGAGTCCTTGAATATTCAGACTTCTATAATTGCTGCACCTTGGGGCTCAAGTTATATTTTCAGGAATATGCCCTTCTGTGTTTGGCCCCACTCTGCGTGGTCCTTGTTCTCTGGAGGTCTCTTCCCACAAGATGACAAAGCTAGCCCTGCCAGCTCTAAGCTCACTTAATAAATAATCAGTGTCTGTGTCATCATGAACTTTGCTAACAAGATAAAAAAAATAGCATACTTTTGTTTCCTCCTTTTTTTTTTTTGCTGAGGAAGATTAGCCCTGAGCTAACATCTGTGCTGTGCTGTCCTCCTCTACTTTATGTGTGGGTTGCTGCCACGGTGTGGCTGAAGAGTGGTGTAGATCCGTTCCCAAGATCTGAACCTGCAAACTCAGGCCACCTATGTGGAATGTGCCAAACTTAACCACTATGCCACGGGGCTTGCCCCAACTTCCTCCTGTTTTACCTGCTAAGCTTATATGTTTTTTGACACAATCAGATATGTGAGGTCTGTTTTTTAATTAACTCTTTTATATTACATCTGTAATTTCTTAGATATCATTTACTAACAAATTTTACAGTTTCATTATAGCTTTAGTGGTTTCTTTGCTCATCACTCTTTCTTGTCACCCAAATTTTCCCATGCTTTCTTGAATTTATCTATTTGTTTATTTTTGCTTGAGCACATCTCCCTTTCCCAAACAGTTCAAAGGTAGTAGTTTTCTGAGTTCTGTGTACTTCTGAAATATCTTTATTTTGCCTTATGATTGAATCCTAGTTTGACTTGGTAAAGAATTTTGGGTTTAAAGTAAGTTTTCCTCAGAAATTTGAAGATGTATTTCCACTGAATTTTAAATTCACTGTTGCTATCAAAAATTGGTTTTTTTTTTTGTTTTGGGGGGTTTTTTTGGTGAGGAAGATTGGCCCTGAGCTCACATCTGTTGCCAATCTTCCTCTTTTTGCTTGAGGAAGATTGTGGCTGAGCTAACATCTGTGCCAGTCTTCCTTTATTTTGTATGTGGGGTGCCACCACAGCATGGCTCGATAGAGCAGTGTGTAGGTCCGCACCTGGGATCTGCACCTGCGAACCCTGGACTGCCAAAGCAGAGCACGTGAACTTAACCACTATGCCACTGGGCCAGGCCCAAGAATTGTTTTTTACTTATAAGTAAACATGTTGGTGAGTTTGTGGGCCTGTGAGTGTGTATAGGAGAGGGAGGGGGCTTTTTAAAATGACCTGATGCTTGGAGTTCATAAATATTAACGAAATATGTCTAGGATATCTTTATTAGTTCCTTTTCAGCGTGTGAATGTCATTTCAAACTGAAAGCTTAATATTTAAGGAGAATGAAAAGGTAAACATGTTTAGAGTTACTCATCTTAAAAGAGAAGCCTTTCTTACTACTTGTAATTGTTTTCCAGTTGATTTTTTTTATTTCTTCAACATATTCAGTAACATTATCACCAAATAGTAAAACTTTTGTCTCTTCAAATATGTACATGCTCATCTTTTTCTTACCTAATTGTGTATTAATAATTATGATAACAAGTCTTTGTCTTGTTCTTCACTTTAATGTCTTAACCTAAATGGGACGATTCTGAAATTTTACCAATTGCTATGATGTAGACTGTTGTTTTCAGGAAAATATTGTTAGGATCTCTCTCTATATATATTTTTCTATTTTATTTTGCTAAAGGTTTTATCATGAATGATTGCTGAAATTCATCACATACATTTGACAACCATAAAGATAATCATATGATTTTTCTCCTTTCTCTTATTGCTATTATGAATTATAATAGACTTTATGATACTGAACAGTTCTGAATAAATTGTAATTTTTAAATATTATAATATTTGTTAATTTATTCCTGTTTGATTCGCTAATATTTTTATTTATGACTTTGCTTCTGTTTCCAAGGTAAATTGGTCTATGATTTTCTTTTTTATAGTGTCTTTGCCAGTTTTCAGTATCAGTGGCATAGCAGGAGTGATAAAAATAACTGGAGAAGTTTTGTTCTTTCTGAACTTAGAACAGTTTAAACTGGATGGAAATTTAGTTGTTGAAGATTCTTAAATAACTGGTATTTGAAATCACTTGGGCCTGATGCCTTTTACGGGGAAATTCTTTGACAATATTTCAGTTGTCTTTATGATTCGGGTTCTAGTCAGATTTTCAACTCCTTCTAAACTCACATCATTTTTCCGGAAAATTGTTCATTTCATCTAGATTTTTATAATTATTAACATAAATTTGTGTCAAAGTATTAAGCAACTAACATGACCCTAGGCACTAGGGATGCAAATTTTACTGTATGTAATTTAATCTTCAATAGTGCAGGATCATTATTTAATAAATCAAGATATCACAAGTTTGCAAAAGAAATGGGTGATTCTTCTGTATTTGCCAACAACACAGTCCCATCACTCTCTCCCTACCTGTATGCCGTTCTTCCTTTCTCAAATATTTACTGAGAATTTTTAGGTTATGTAGATCTCATATGTTCTAAGCTAAAAGTTGGCAAACTTTTTTGTAATGGGTCCAATAGTAAAGTTTTGTGCTTCATGAGCCATAGTCTATTGCAGTTACTCAACTATGCCGTTGTAGCAGCCATAGCAATACATAAAGGAATGCACATGGCCGTGTCCCAATACTACTAAGATTTGCAAAAACAGGCAATGGGCTGGACTTGGCTCATGGACTATAGTTAGCCGACCTCTATGCTAGGACTTGTTTTGGGCATTTGGAATACTGTGGGAAAAACGAAGCAGTTTGTGCTATCACAGAACTCACAGGCTATGGAGTACAAATAAACTGGAAGTTCTGATATAATATCCAGTATACTCAGTCCTTGGCATATTAGGCACAGTCAGTATTTGTTGAGTGAATGAGTACAATTTATAATAGCAGTAAAGAGAAGCATGTAATATGAGGATGAACCAATTTCACATGAGATTATATATTTTCCTCTGGCCACAAGGTGGCCCATCTCCCTCTTGCATAGAGTCTATGATGGCTGTTTTTCTCTGAGAATTAATTCTTTGTCTCTGAGGAATAATTTCATGTCTGTCATCTGGATAGTTGAGTTTGCCAGAATTCTCAATATAGGTAACTATTGTATTTGCAACATAACTGTAGCCCCAACCCACTGGGGAAAGTGGGATGTGTTAGGCATTAAAGATATACTTGTTGAAGGAAATTGATGAACGAATGAATGATGAAGTGAATACGTAGTTTTCCATTCAGAAGAGGAAGAGCATATTTGTTATAAGAGCACAGGCCATGTAAACATCTAGTGTGAGTGCAGGTACCTGATCCATCATTTACTAGCCATCTGATAGCAGACAAGTTAAGTTACCTCTCTGTGCCTCAATTTTCCTAATATGTAAAGTGGAGATAAAAATGTTCCCTGAGTTCATATTGTTATTGTGAGGATTAAATGAATTGATGCACATAAAGTATATAAAAAGTGTCTGGCACATAGTAAACACTTAATAATTGTTATACATTATTAGCACAGCAAATAAAATGTAACTAATGTAGATATGAATTCTGTGTCTCATTAGAAGTTATATTTCATATTTTTTACAACTGGTGTGTCACAAACACCAACCAATCAGAATGGATACTGGCCTTAGAGCTGACAGAGGCTCAGACCAGAGCACCAGGGAGGCCTGAGAGGTTCTGGCGGAGGGACAGGGTGGCAGAGAGGTTCTTAGGGAGTTAGGCCAGTAGCTGCTTTCCAACTCATGCGGAAGTGTTGTCGTATTTCAGCATCCAGCACCACGGCATGGACGCATAGCTGCTGCTTGTCTATTCGTGTTGGTGTCTGCTAGTGTTAGCACGTTGACAGTGACGTATATTTTTGTGTGTGTGTTTGTAATACCTATATTTATTTACTTAAATTGCTAATTTCCTACCCAATTAAAGTATAGGATAGCCAAAATTAGTATTTATTTCTGATAAAGTTTACCTGTGTACTCTTTGACTTTCTCATTGGCTTACCCTTGTTTTATTGTTTGTCTTTAGATATATGCAAAAAACCTGGTGAATGCCGATCGTTGTGCACTTTTCCAGGTGGACCATAAGAACAAGGAGTTATACTCAGACCTCTTTGATATCGGGGAGGAAAAAGAAGGCAAGCCCATCTTCAAGAAGACCAAAGAAATAAGGTATAGCTAGAAGTGGACTGTCGATTTGCTGTGTTTGCGCTGTGCAGGTGTTCTGTCACCCACTTTTCTGTGCCTGTTCACAGGTGTGCTGACAGTACTTGTCATACTGTGATATCATTCCCACCAGGACCCGCCTCCTGAAGGTAGTGCTTCTGGGAATGACATGGCAGTGCCAGCGAAACCGCGCCTAGGAAGCTTTAGCGTCACTCCTGGAAATGCCGTCTTCCGGAGGCGGTCCTTTTGGAAATCATGTTGGAAAAACTTACTAGTGCTCCCAGGTAGGTAAAGGTGCACCCCGCCTGGAGTCGGCAGGTTTTCCCGTGGCTAGGAGCAAGAGTGTACTTAAACATTTGGCCCCCACCCCTTCCCAACCTCTGGGGCTGTCTCCAAGTCCAGTCCCCAGTGGAAATGGACTTGGTATATTTAATGACTTCAGCACATTATTCTATCACCCAACAGTTGGTTGAGCTGATCATAGAGGACGCTTCTGTTGCATCTCAAAACTGAAGCCTTCTTTGTTCTTTAAGTGGCAGCTGTTGTCACTCAAATGAACAGAATGGAGTTTGTGTGGCTGGTACAGGCATGGTGGCTCAACCCTATCACAATCTGAACACCTACAAGGAGCACTGTCACAAAACTTTTAAGAATCAAGCTTAACATTCAACAATTGAGTTTTTTTTAAGACATTTGCATTTCTTTTGCTTTGTGTATCTTGTTTACCTGTTTTTCCACAAAACACTCTAAAGGGCTTTGGTAATTACAACATTCTAGGACAACGCTGTTCCTTATTAATTAAGAATTGCTGTTCATTTGGGCCGTCTGTCATATAAGGGAACTAGGCAGGTGTGAAGGAGACACAGAGTGTGGTCCCCCACCAGCCCTCACCACTGCCCGCCTGGGCACTGCCCCTCTGCAGTCCCAGGGAGATGGCTCCTGTATGCCATACCCACATCACTCTGACTTATAGGCACTAGTTAGGTTTTTTAAAAAAATTATTTTATTTTTGGTTTGTTTGTGTTTTACATCTCGGTAAATCAGTCTGAATATAGTTATTTAGGTAAAGTCATTTCTCTTGCTGAAGATTCAAGTGTTCCCTCATGGTGCTGGTATTGATCTCATTTTAAAGATAGTAACTTGAAGCCTGTGTTTACACACACGGGAGAAATAGTGAGGGCGATGTGGTTGGCTCTTTCTCTCTCAGCTGACCGTTTATGTGAGGCCGTGCTTCTTAATTATGGCTTCCACTGACCTGAGTTAGCAGACCACAGAGAGCTGAATCAAGGTTACAGTTCAGACTATCCTTGACCGAGAAAGTCAAGCATAAGTCATGAAATGGATCCTAATGCTCTTTGCATAATTTGTTGTGTTCGTGTTGCGCAAAGCTCAAGAAAACCTGGACGAAATCAACCTGCATTTTACGCAATCTTGGGTTCACTTATGGGTGTTTTAAGAAAGTTAATTCTCTCTTGTGTCAATTCTCTTTTGAATTTTCCTTAGGGAGAAGCCTTAGGGTGGAGCTGTATTTCAATAATGATTATTTTCTATAATGTTGAAAATGTAGTGTTATGAAAGTTATATTTAAGCTGTTGAAATGCATAGATAATGTGGATTGTACACATCATTCTTAACTAAATTTCAAAAGGAGTGCATGTATGATGATAATTTGATAATGAGAAAACTATAAATATGAGAATGTATTTATATAAGAAAATGGTGATATTAAAATATCAAAACATAATTAAGTGTAATCAGATAATGTTTGATTTTGACTGTTTTTAAATTTAACAAATTAGAAAAGTAAGAATACTAGAAATTGTGAATTGTGTTATTTTTATGTAGTACTTGTGTTGCAAATGCCTTAAAATGCTAGTCCTGTGTAGTGTTTCAAAATCAGACATAACCTGTGAGTTTGTTTATATTTATGATGGAAAGTATACTGGTGTAAACCTACATTCTTATTTTTATTGTGCCACTAATATTTTAGGAATGTTATCAAGTTACTGAACCCATAAAATTTATGTTGAAGCACCTTGTAAATTACAAGGTACTTGGCAAATATAAAGGATTATTATTGGTCAGTGCAGGAGAATGCTAGTTAATTTTTCAATTTCAATTTGCGGTCCATTATAATTTAATATATTGTGAATTATATCTTAAAAACAAGATTCTCAAGTGATTAAAATGCAATGTTTTTCTGCTTTATCTTTACACATTTTATAATAAAAAATATGATTTGGAATATGTAAATGTAAAATTAAGGCAAGCCTTTAAAATAAACCAGTGCATTTTTATATAATATTTGGTGACGGTGAAATGTTTCAAATTATTTTACAGCATCTCTGTTTTAATTGGCGTGTCGCTCTCTTTTGTATGTGCAGATTTTCAATTGAGAAAGGGATTGCTGGCCAAGTAGCAAGAACAGGGGAAGTCCTGAACATTCCGGATGCCTATGCGGACCCACGCTTTAACAGGTAAGAAGCACTTTGTGTGCTCCCTCGGCTGCTGCTTTCACGTGCCACGGGCTGGAACCTCTGCGGTGGAGCCCCCGTTCTCCACATCCCAGCTCAGGTACTCCTTTCCTCCTTGCTGCTCTGCAGTTCTTTCTTTGAAGCAGCTCTGTTATTACTGGTCAGTGTTGCCAGAGATTTATAAAATGGTGAATTCTAAACCATTAATGATACCCAACTATAGGAATTCATCAAGTGTTATAAAAGCAACTAAAAAGTAAGAGTTTAAATTTATGAAGCTGCTTTTTTTTTCCACTATACTGTCATCCTTTTGTCCTGAGAATTTCTCTATCAGACCCTACCCTAAAAGGCTGTAACAACTAGTGATAAAAGTACTGACTTTTGAATGCCAATTCTGTCATTTGTTAGCTCTAGAGTGACCTGGGGTAAGTTACTTAATCTCTCTGAGCCTCAATTTCCTCATCTTTAAAATGGGTAGGATAATGCCTATTTTGTAGGGTTTTTTTGTTGTATTTAAGATTAAATACTCATAAAAAGTCTGGCTACTTTACCTGACACAAAGTAGGAACTCAATAAATTATAGCTTTTATCTTATATTATTCAAGTTGGATATTAGAATGGCTTATAAAGATTTTTTGTTTTGTTTTGAGTTCGTTTGGAGAACTAGAAACCAAATTATCTAATCCAATTGTAGTAAATCTCTAGAAATGGAAAGTCTCAAGATTGATTCTGTGACTATTTGGTTGTAATAGTTTAGATATTTTGATAGCAGTGTTGAGTTAATTCAAACATTTGGTTTATTTTAAGAGACAATTTGATAACAGAAGCAATGAGGAATTTTTTTCAGGTGTTTGATTGATGAATGTCAGATATACAGAACTGGTATCTAAACATAGCTATATCCTAGTAGTATGTTTTATGGATAAAATAAGAGTATGCTAAAAATGTTTTTTTCCAAACAAAACAAACTGGTTATTTTAGTGCTTAAATATTAAAAATATTTATATATTTTTATATAAAACCTTTATGTAAACATTTATGGGTCAACTATTAGAAATGTGAAAAGGCAAGCAACAGATTTTGAGAAAATACTTGTAAAACATATATTTGACAACATCCAGAATGTAAACAACTCCTCCAACATCGTAATAAGATAACCCAATTTAATAAATAGGACACACGATTTTAACAGACACTTCACCAAAGACAATGTATGACTGGACATTAAAGACATGAAAAAATGTTTGACGTGAGGGAAATGTAAATTTAATTGGCAATGAGATCCCGCTACACCCTAGCTTGAATGGCTAAAATGTTACAAGACTGTCATTAGCAAGGGTTGGCGAGGATGTGAGAAACTGGGACCCTCATATTTTGCTGATGGGGATGTATAATGGTACAATCGCTTTGGAAAACAGTTTCGCAGTTTCTTGTCAAGTTAATCACACACTTACTGTACTCAGTCAGCTCCATTCCTATGTATCTCTCCAAGAAAAATAACATCTGTCCACACAAAGATGCGTATGCAAATCTTCAAAGCAGCATTTTTCGTAATTGCCAAAAAGTGGCTGTTACTAAATAACAGTGTCCATTAACTGGTGAATGGTTAAATAAAATGTGATATATCCATACCATAGAATACTACTCAGCAGTAAAAAGGCCCAAACCAGGGGCCGGCCGGTGGCGCAAGCGGTTAAGTGCGTGCTCTGCTGTGGTGGCCCGGGGTTCGCCAGTTCGGATCCCAGGCACGCACTGACACACTGCTTGTCAAGCCATGCTGTGGTGGCGTCCCATATAAAGTGGAGGAAGATGGGCATGGATGTTAGCCCAGGGCCAGTCTTCCTCAGCAAAAAGAGGAGGATTGGCAGATGTTAGCACAGGGCTGGTCTTCCTCACAATAAAAAAAAAAAAAGGCCAAACCAATGATAGGTGCAGCAACATGGATGACTCTCAAAAACATTACTCTAAGTGAAAGAAGCTGGGCACAAAAGACTACCACCTAACTAACTGCCTTTAGTTCTATGGTTGCTTCTGTGGAACTGAGTCCTGTTTTCATCAAGAATTTCCTGTAAATCAGGAGTCAGCAAACCTTTTGTATTAAGGATCAGATAGTAAGTAGTTGTGGCTTTATCAGCCATAATGGCTCTGTCGCAAGGCCTCGGTCCTCTTGTAGGGCGGTGGTACTCCATGAAGGAATGGTGTGGTTGGCTTCCATTAAGACTCCATCTATAAAACAGGAGAGGACTGCTTTGACCCATACAGTAAGGTTTTCTGAGCCCTGCTTGGAATTTTTAAGGTGATAACTCCCATTTAACTTTGTTTATTAACAAGTTTCATCTCTCATATATATGACCAAGTTCAAAGGAACATGTTATTTCACCAAATTTATTATATTTTTCTCTGAATCTACAGTTCATCTCTGTTTACTTAGTGATGCTGGATACTTAAAACCAAATGATAAGCTGAGAGCCTCGTAGAGACTGTTCTGAACAACTCTCTTGAAAACAAAAGAACAAATTGGTTATAGAATATTTTTGAAAAGGTTTTAATAAAACACCTTCAAATGTCACATTGTCCTTGAACGTAGAGCTAGCAGTTCCCTTATAGTCATTTGTAGTAGAGGCATGTCCATCGCAAAACTGAGTTGAGATGTGTGATAGAACGTGTCGTTTATTTTCTTCTGCCTGTTGTTTCTTGTGCATTGTTGTTTTGTTCCTTAACATTCCCACAGAGAAGTAGACTTGTACACGGGCTACACCACCCGGAATATCCTGTGCATGCCCATCGTGAGTCGAGGCAGCGTGATCGGCGTGGTGCAGATGGTGAACAAAATCAGTGGCAGTGCCTTCTCCAAAACAGATGAAAACAACTTCAAAATGTTTGCCGTCTTTTGTGCTTTAGCCTTACACTGTGCCAATGTAAGTAATCTTTTTTAAACACCTTTTTAACTACTTGATATTAATTTAAAACCTTTTAAATAAAGTACGTTAAGTAGTTTTTTTCCTGTAAGTTTCCTTTATAAGCCAGAAGGAGTGATTCCTGGTTGTACATATTTTAGGAAATGCCTTAAAATGCCTTGGAAAAGAAAAATGTAATATTTTGCATTGATTTCAAGGTATGAGTTTTTAAAAAAGAAAAATGAAGTTAATGTAAAGGTAAAATGTTCAAGCATAAGTTTATATTTCACAATATCTACTGAAATGAATAAGGAAAATGTTATTTAAATCCTTATTGTTTGTCGGATGTGCTGCATTTGAGATTCTTGTACAAAAGATAGTAACGACGCGTGTTTTAACACCAACCAGGAAAGTGTCATTTGTGAGGAAAAGTGAAGCAACTCAGCATGTTTGTCAGATGCTATAAGTATAAACTCATTTAATCCTCACAACAGGCCTGCCCTGTTTACTGAATAATAAATGAAGGTTCAATTATTTTATGAAGTCTTACTTTAAAATAGTTGAATTTATCGTCTTTCTTTTACATTTTTATATTTTAAATGAGTTAAACATTTAGTATATTCTATAAACTCTAGTAACCCTTTTAGAGACATTACTGGAATTCTGAAGTTAAGGAAAAATTTGTTAACCCTTTTATAAAGCTAAATCAATATAAATGGGAGTTACCACCTTCATAATTTAGAGAAATTGCCTTTTTGGAAATAGAGCTGAGTTCTATGGAGTAACCTTAGAACTAATGGAAAAAGCCGAGTGATGATTAGGAACAAAAATGACAAAAAATAATACTCTGGTGACTAGGGATAATCATTTGCAATTCAGTCAGTGCTATTCAGTACGAGCACCCTGTGTTACCTAGCTCTTTGGAAATAAACTAGTACAGTTGTCAAATATTTTTTGCTACAAACACTTTCTGCACCTGTGACTCTCTCTCATAAATAAAAATATTGACAGCTTGCATTTGTTTTGTTTAATTTAAAAGTTGCAGAGAGTATAATTTCCAGTATATTCTGAATATTGATTTTCATCATTTTTTAAATAAATTCAATGGAATCTAAGTACTATAGCAACTTAATACCTGTATAGTCCATCTTAAAAATACCATGACAAAGTCTTATGATTGGAAAATTGAACATCATTCTTTTTTCTTTCTGAATATGTATTTCTATTACCCAACAAAAGTTTATTCTAATATGTTTTATGCTTTAAAGTATTTTATTAATTATCCTAAGATAATATTCTAAGAGAAATATGTATAATAAATGTTAAAATTTAATTTAGGTTTGTGGTAGGATATGTCATTATTAGTATATATGTGATCAAAGCAATCATTTTATGAAATTTTGATAAATAATTGTCAAAAATACAGTGTACAAATTATTGGAAATATTACTTATTAATGAGATGGCTGTGGTTTAAAACAAAAATAGTTAATATACCCATTCATAAATTTAACTATTGTTAGAATGAAACTAGGTTTGGCATAAGTTTTTTACACTTTTTATTTTGAAATAATTTCAGACAGAAAGCAAGTTGCAAAAATAGTACAAAGACTTCCCTTATCCTTTACCTGTGCTCCCCAAATGTTAATATATTACCCTTTCTGCTTTGGTGTTCTTACTTTCTCTTCTCTTCTCTCTCTCTCTCATTCTGGATTTCGTCTCTCTCTGATATAGTCGCCAGTATGTTTCAGACAAAATGTCTCATAACTCCTAACACTTCAGCTTGTATTTTCTAAACACAAGGGCATCATCTTATTTTTCCACTGCGTAATTAAAAAATCAAGAAATTCACATTGGTACTGCATTAGTTTGTTAGGGCTGCCATAACAAATACCACAGACTAGGTGGCTTAAACAACAGAAAGTTATTTTTCCACAGTTCTGGCGACCGGAAGTCCAAGATCAAGGTGTCTGTAGGTTTGGTTTCTTCTGAGGCTTCTCTCCTTGAGTTGTAGACCGCCTCCTTCTCCCTGTGTCTTCACATGGTCTTTCCTCGGTGCATGTCTGTTCTGATCTCCTCTTCTTATAAGGACTCTAGTCACATTGGGTTAGGGTCCACCCTATTGACTTCATTTTACCTTAATTACCTCTTTAAAGGCCCTATCTCCAAATACGGTCACATTCTAAGGTACTGGGCGTTGTGGTTTCATCATATGCATTTTTGAGGACACAATTCAGACCCTAAGAGGTATTAGGTACTGTTATCTAATCTACAGCCCTCTTTAGTCTTCTTTAATCTGGAACCATCCTTACTCTTTGTCTGTCGTGACCTGGGTATTTATGAAGCATATAGTCTGGTTATTTTATAGAGTGTTTCTTAATTTGGTTTTGCCTCGTGTTTCCTCATGATTATATTAAAGTTATAATTTGGACAGGAATGTCACAGAATGACGTGGCCTCATGGCCTCCACTACGAGCAGGCACGTGGCCCATTGCTGGTGATGTTAACGTTCATCGCTCCAGTTAAGGTAGTGTCTGCCAGGTTCCTCCACTGAAACTTTTCCCCCCTTTTTCTCACTATTTTAGAAGAGAGTTTACATATAAGCCTCTCTATCCATTTTCTCTTCCTCTGTCTCTCTGGGGTACATGTTGATACCTCCAGTCTAACACCACAGAATTCCTTCTGGCCATCTCCTTTCCATCTTTGGAACTTTGATCACTGACACTGAGAAATTTGGCATCCACTATTCAGCATCAGTTTTATTCCTACTTGTCCCTTTTATGTTTAAGGAAACCATAAGAATCGCTTTCATTAATGAGTAGATGGGAGCAGAAAGAGTTTTATTATAGAAGTTTCTCTTACTTTGAACTCCACCTGAGCTAAGATGCCGAAAAGTACCGATAGTTCTATCATCAAAAATTATTTTTAATGATCTGTCAGCTGAAAATTTATTTAGGTCCACTTTTAATATTTTATGAAAGTTTTAGAAACCGCTGTTAGACCTCATTAACACCGATATTTTAAATTGTCCCTTTGTGTTAAGAGGTTTTTGTGTTAGAGCAATTTGAGAAAGAGGTTATTTTGAAAGGGGAGATGGGAAAAGTCATTTTT
The DNA here is from genome assembly GCF_057802395.1 of Ceratotherium simum simum. Lineage (NCBI taxonomy): Eukaryota > Metazoa > Chordata > Mammalia > Perissodactyla > Rhinocerotidae > Ceratotherium > Ceratotherium simum. The sequence goes on from NC_141937.1 coordinate 4,164,122, forward strand.
AGGTATGAGTATGTGTGAAAGTTAAGGAGGTGGAAATTGATCCTCTTAAAATGTATCCACGTTTCCTTGTATCCCTTGAAGAATTACTGTGTACTTCCAAGAACACATAAGTGTCAGTTTAAACACTAGTGAGTTAATTCAACTGTGTTATTAGAGGAGCTAGCCCCGTGGGTTTAAAGCTAACCCCCTGATTGTTGCGCCATAAAACCTAGATTCAATCATGATTAAATGATTATACCAAACTAAATACCAAATTAAAACAAACTGATACCAAACTAAAACAAGAAAAATAATACTCCATCTGAAAAGTCATGACTAAGTTAATAGGCATTCTATTTCTACATTGATTATTTACGGCAAAATTACTGGAGTTAGTTTATATTGGAAATGACTTGTAATTTTTCTAAACACTTCAAAACTCACCAAAGCTTTTTCTGCTCTCCAACAGAGAGGTGGGGTATGTGCCGGCAGCCAAGTCACATACCCACGTGGCTGACCGACTCTGGAGGTAAAGCTCTCCTGTCCTTGGGCCGAGTAGACCCAGGGCTGGTTGCTTTGAAGGTGCCTGTTGAAATCTACGGAGTGAAGCTTCAGCTCTCTGTGAAGTTCGTTACCGTTTTTTTTACTGCAGTATTTCTTCTCACTAAAGCTTGTACAAAATTATATTGTTTGGACAGTTTCTCCAACTCAAAAAGAGTAACAGCCTTCTGACCCTGCCGTTCAGGCTGGCTCATCTTCTCCACTTCCCTTCCCCGCCTTCCAGTTTGTGAGGTCTTGGTGCTGCGTTTATTTCAAAACTGGTCCAATTCAGAAAAAAGAGCAATTCGCTTATCTTCTTTAAAGTAATACTTCTTGCTTTGTGGAAGCAAGCGTCCTTTTAAGTATTAAAAAAACAACTCCCCATTCATGTCATTTTCAACAAGACAGCAGCTTTACAAGGGGCTCCTCGAGCCTTCCTCATTGGGAAATATTGGTTCATAGACCTCTGCATTGGAAGCTGAGACCTGAACTCCGGTCCTCGAGGACTCTGGCACTTACATGATGTATTTCTGAGCATATTTACTTTGTTATTTTGAGCATTTTTTTCCCCAAGCGTCATACGAAGATGAGAAAAAACCCCTTGTAGTGAGCATTGTCCCAAGCAGTTAATCACATCTGCAGGCTCCTGCCTTTTCCTCAATGTTCCACTTGTTTTTAGAAAATATACATAAATATTTATTAAGGTCATAAATATGGAAAAGGTTTGTGCAGTGTGAAGTGCCTTTTAATTGCCAGCTATTATTAAGTCAGATTAAGTGTGTTAGTCCTGGGAAATTTAAAATAGTTCTTCTCTTGAACACATTATTGCATCCTTAATAGGAGCATGTTTCCTACATGAGAATTGCTTCTACTACTGAACCGTGGTAATGTAACAGCACATTTTATTGTTGTTTGGCTCAGTGGTCCTGTTTGATTAAGAGGCCTGTGCGAGAGGCGGGGCACATGGGCCACATAAGCCCTCATGATGTGTCTTTATTCTTCTTAAGTTCATCTGTAGTTCTATTAGATTACACTCCTTTTATTGGATGAAAGGGCCATGTCTCTGATTGGCAACATCTTTTCATTGTTAACAGATAATTGATAGTACTGTCAATGGAAAGAATCATTTAAAAAGGCTGAGAGTATTTTAAAACTAAAAGTCAGTTGATTTACTCATACATATTATGATTTTAAAGAAATAATTTGAGGCCGGCTCCGTGGCTTAGCGGTTAAGTGCGCGCGCTCTGATGCTGGCGGCCCGGGTTCGGATCCCGGGAGCGCCCCGAGGCACCACTTCTCCGTCCAACGCGAGGCCGAGTCCCACGTACAGCAACTAGAAGGATGTGAACCTATGACATACAACTATCTACTGGGGCTTTGGGGGGAAAAAACTGAATAAATAAAATCTTAAAAAAAAAAAAAAAAAGAAATAATTTGATATGATGCAAAAAACCAACAGGATAGTAATACCTGTTATATCTTTTGCCTGGAGAAAAGAGTCCTTTCAAGCAAATTAGCTCTGTACATTTTGGATCGGAAGACATTCAACATTAGAGGAGTGTGTAAAAAATCATTATTAAAATGAAAGCCATTGGCTAGGGACAGATTTAATAAATGGTTCAACCTTTATTCATTCCTGAATTCAGCAACCAAGTAGTGAGTATCCTTTCTGCACCAGATGGTGGATATAAGGTGGCTATAATAAGGACTGCTCTTATTTGATGTAACACCTACTCTGGGACGGGCACTGTTCTGGACACTTTACATATAAAAACTCATTTAGTTAGTCTCGCAGCGATCCTGAGTGAGGTGATTATTATCTCCATTTGACATAAGAAAAAATGTGCACATGAAGTTTAATTTGCCCAAGTTCACACAGCAAGCATGTGACAGAGCCAGGGTCTGAATGCATGTTGACGGTTCCTCACTGTGCTGCCTTTCACTTGACACTGTCCTTCTCTGAGGTTGCTTCTAGGAGAGACAAACATGAGGTCGTGTTTTTAAGTTTTATATGTAAGATATAGAGTAGGTGGTACTGAGGAGAGTATGATTAATTTTGCCAGAAATGGGAAAAAAGTTCAGGAAAAACCTTCCTAGACAAGGTAATATAGATGACAGGGCAAAGATAAGGTTAATAAAATAGTTTGGAATAGATTGATAGAAAGTTTAACAGTTCTTGATATGCTTCAAAGGAGAACTATGTAAATTAAATTTGTATTTGTAGATGATGAACTGACTTTAGGGTAGAACACTTGAGTTTTGCATATCCCCAACAAAACTTTTATTAGAAATATTTAAAATGCATATTATTTGGAAATGGATTGTATAACAAAGCTATCTCCTAAAATTCACCTGTCTCCTTGTTTGTAGGAACATGCGTAGTAACACACACACACACACACACACACACACACACACAACATCTCCATAACATCTTTAATTTGAATACTCTTGGAAGAAATTACTGAATAACAATTCTTAGACTGCATCTTTTGGGTGAAATGAAAAATAAAAAGTTTAATCCTTCTCCGAGTCTATTAAGTATAGAGATAACTAATTTTAACTGAATTAAATTTTTTTTTGGCCCTAAGTCTACAAAGTTTATAAAAGACATGATCATTTATTCATTCTACAAATAAGAATTGAATGCTTGTATATGTTAGGTACTGTGCTAGGTACAGATTAAGAATGAACTGACTCTAAAACCTAGGTGGTTTCATGTCCCAATTTCGTATGTATATGTGTATATACGTATAAATATATATGTTTTATAAATATATATGTATATATGTTTTATATTTAAGTCTTTAGGCACTGAATACAGGGCAATTTTCCATGCTCCAGGTGATTTTAAAAGCATCATTTCCAAGAGGGCTTGCTCTGCAGTAGATGTAGCTTTTCCTTCAGATATTACACTTTCATTCCCTCTGCTTTTCCAAATCATTCTCTAACCACTTTTTGCGTTAAAGCGTGCTGAGTATCATTCAAACTCAAACTTGAAATCAGGCAGGCGTGCATTTTAATACTAGCTTCGTCACGTTCCAACTTCTTGACCTTGGACAAGTTAGCTTACTTCCTTGAGCCTCTATTTCCTCAGCTGATGAGTGGGAATAATGCCCATTCCACAGGGTTGCTGTCAGGACTAAATGAAATAGTATGAGTAAAATTCTCAATGCGTAAGAGTTATGTTCTTAGTCCTCCATAGTAAATACTCAACCTTGCTACCTTTATTTTTTACTGTTTCATCATGATGTTTGGATTTTATGAATAATCATTATAGCTAATTTCATAACATCCCAGTTCATTGTTTTATATATATATAAATATTTACATAAATATATATAAATATATATATACATATATATAAGTATGTATATATAAATATATAAATATATATAAATATAAATGAATATATATATAAATATATATATATAAATATAAATATATATATATATAGCTGGTTTGTTGTTTCCACAGGCTAAATTGCTTTTTCTTAAAATTGGGGTTTATCTCATTTGTTTACTGGAAAATAGCAAGAAAAAGCTAGCAGAGGGGCCTTGGAGGTCTACCTAAGAGAAAACTTCTAAGTTGACCGAGGAAGAGGAGTCAGTAATTCTTACTTCCAGAACATCTACACTTTCCATGCAATGAAGTGTATTGGGGCACACTGCTTGAGAATCATTTTTCTTGTGTTTTTATTCCCTTTGCTTTCTCTTAAATTCAGCTATCTCCTTGTTAATAGGAACATAACACCAAAAATAATCTTTTTTGTTTTTCCCCCAAGCAAAGCATTTGGAGAATACTATTGTCACATTTGCAAATCTCAGCATGAAAAGAATTCTTTGGTGTTGGATACAGTCATTTGCTTGGACCTGTCTTTAAGAAAGACATCATTTTAAACACTTCTACCTAAGATTTGTTCAAGGAAAAAAAAAATCAGTCCTCTGCATTTTGGTACCGTGGTTTCCATAAACTAGAATAGCTGCACAGACATGGGAAGTTACATGTCAAATGCTACATTTTTGCAACAGTGTATTTTTAATCTCTCACTTATTTTTCATCAACCCAATTCTTAGGAGGTGCTAATCTGTCAATTCTTTCTTGTGTTGGTCTCTTCTTTCTTGGATTTATTCATTCATCCATTCGTTAACTTATTTGCTTGATGTTTACTTGCTTACTCAAATTCACCTGGAATTACTTCCCTGTGGGAGACCTACATGGCCAGGATTGTGGAACTGTTTCTCCATGTACCCTAAGTGTTCATTGTTCTGGGCCCGCCTTTTTTGTTAGTTAATTTTTTGGGTTGAAATTCTTACAGTATGTCAGCAGTATAAATTTGGAAACTACAGCTACATAAGGTATAGGAGGGGTTTTCATTTCCTCAATGGTTGGAGACTATTTATTTTCCACCCATTTTCTGCCTAGCAGAGACAGGCTCCTTTTATCTTTATAGAGTTCTCAATTCAGCTCCTCCTCTCATGCAGCCACAGTCAAGTCTCTCGTCCTACACAGGCCGTCAAATCCCAGAACCAGGAGCCACAACCTCTGCTGGGTCTGATGTCCCTTTGGTCCACTGCAACACTATTTTATGCTACTAAATAAAGAGTACAGGGTTTCTTGTTCAATACTTTCCCTGCCTGCGTGGAGTGTCTTTGATTTTAAGACAAAATTAATTTTATTAATTATTTTTTTAAAGATTTTATTAATGATATTAATTTTATTAATAATATAATTTAATGCTGTTGACAAACATCATATTGAAAATATGTATTTTAACCAATATTTTGTCAATTAGAATTGAAGTGTGAATTAAGTTGACAGGAGGAAAGAGTATAAAACATATAACAGCAGGACTGCTATCATTACATCTCAAACTTCTCCAGTAGGTAAGCTACTTGTATCTTGTTTATTACCTGTACCTAGTGGTGTGCTGGTAAAGACGGCTCTCTATAGAAGAGAGTCCTTATTTGTAGTGTTTCCCAATTTCTGTGGTGTATCTACTCCCATGATGGACAGTTTCAAGCTCCGACGTCACCTACTGGATTCTGAATTGGGACATGACGTAATTGACTCTTGCAAGACAGTACAGCACACCACTGCCGTTCAAGAATAGTTCACCAAAATAAACTGTTTTGGGGGCACCAACAACACTGAGAATTAAGTAATTGGCCTGAATGTGTACAGTTAGTAAATGCTGGCGAGAAAAGTCAACTAGGCAGATAGTCCAGAGTCAGGTTCTCCATTGCTTTCCCTTGAAGTGGCTCCAGGCCTACTGTGAACATTAACAATATTAGGATGTTTGCTGAACACCACGAGTTCTAAACGTAATGGGGATGATTGTAGAAACAGGCCACAAGAAAAACATTCTAAAGAATCACTAACTCAGTATTCTTGTATGCCAAGAAATAGGGATGCCATTTTATGAAATTATAAGTGGTCGGGTTTCTTCACCATGTGGTAGAAATATGCTGTGTTACACTCCTGTTTCTGGGTCGTCTTTCTTCTGTTTTCCGTGCTTTTTTCCATTCCTAGTGCCTAAGATTGAAATGCCGTCAAAATAAATGGCAGTGCCTCCCCTAGCAGTCTCTTCCTGGAGAGCGAGTCCCAGATTAATTACTCAGTTGTCATAGACAATTAATTTATGCAAAATCAACTTAAAAAGACAACACGGTTTTTGACTTTCATTACTAATTGCAGTAGGATGAATAAGGTGAAATCATTTACTAATAATTCTACATTATATTATTTTCTACTATTCATATTGAAGGCTGTTTATTTTTTTTACTAAAATATCTGTAAAATTTGCCCAAACTAATTATTTTTCACAGTAAAGTTAAAATGCATATGTTGCTTACCTACACTAATTACAAAATACAATAATAAAACTGAATAAAAATTTAAATTAAAAAAATTATATTTATAAACATTATAAATTTCTAAACAAATTTATGTTTATAAATAAAAATAATAAATAGAAATAAAATTCATTCTGAGGTCATAAGCTTGTAAAATGATAATAACTACAAGATTTTTGTGAGAATTACATGAAATAATGTATGCAAACCACTTACTGTGCTGCTTGTCACATGATAAGCATTCAATAGTATTAATGATTATAATAGCAATATTATTTTGCTATCTAATGTAGTTACTTTTACTGGAAACTTTCCCATAGAATTAAACCGAAGTATAGGTAATACTGAATTACAGTAAATACTGAGTAAATCCTGTAGCGTTCACCCTCCTACCAGAATTGAGGGGTATCATCTCAGTGGAAGGTGAGTGACATCCCATTGAGGTGTAGGAGGAAAATCTAAGGACTTCTATCTAGATGAATTTTTAGGTAAATGATGTTAAAGGAACTACATTTTCTTGATTGTCCGTACATGGATGGAGCTTTCGTCAAGTTCATGCATCAGATGGGCGTGTCTTGTCCAGGATGCAGAATCTCCTGTGACAAAGTGAGCCTTCTACAATGGGGAAAGTTGACGGTGGTGTCCAGCCTACACTTTCAAACCTGATCCAGGCTCTTCCTCATCTGCATTAGGAGGGGGGACTTTTTGTCAGCTGACCAAAACAATTCACAATTACGAAGAGGGTGTTGAAATGTACATTCACTTTCATTTTGCTACCTGAAGATTTGCTGCTTGTGGCAAAGTACTTGGAAGAATTGTTGAATTCATAGATTACTTACACATGCTTCTTTCACAAAAAGATAAACATTCCAAATTTGCTGAACTTTTCTGATGACAGATGCAGTCAATATTTTGTTACTTAGCAGATATATTCAAAGAAATAAACAACATTCAATCTGAACTTTCAAATTGTGAGTGACATTAACATTGAATAAGAAAATAATTGCTTTTCCAAATAAACTCATGCTGTGAAGGGAGCACTTTGAAAACAGATGTTTGCAAGTATTTTCATTGTCATGTGACTTTTTTACTGTCACATGTATGTGTCACACATACAAATTACCACGTACCTTTAAAGACTGGGAGCAGAAATTTTTAAATAGCTTCACTGAGATTTATCAATATACAGTAAACTGCCAATGTTTATAGAGTGTACAATGAGACAAGTGTATATACACCGCCCCCTCATGAAACTATCACCACAATCAAGATAATGGATGTATCCACCACCCCCACAAGTTTCCGAATGCCCCTCTGTAATTCCTCCCTCATAACCCTCCCCATCTTCATCCTGCTGATCTGCATTCTGTCACTGTAAATTACTTTGCATTTTCTAGAATTATTTTATATAAATGGAATCATAAAATCTGGATTCCTTTTTCTCTGGCTTCTTTTACTCAGCATAATTATTCTGAGATTCGTCCATGGTATCACACATATAAACAGTTCATTCCTTTTTATTACTGAGTAGTATTCCATTGTATGGAAAAACTATAAACTGTTTATTTAGTGTCCTGTTGACAGACATTTGAGCTATTTTTAGTTTTTGGCTATTACAAGTAAAGCTGCAGTGAACATCTGTGCACAAGTCTTCGTATGGACACATGCTTTCATTTCCCTTGAGTCAATACCTAGATGTGGAGGGACTGGGTCATGATAGAGGGGAGTGTTTACTGTTGAAGAAACCAGCAAACTGTTTTCAAAAGTGGTCATAGCCTTGTGCATTCCCAGCATCATTGTGCGTGTCCAGTTCCTCCACGTTTGCCGTCTCCATGCTGTCTTTGGTGAAGTGTCTTCTCAACTCGTTTGCCCAATTTTTGTTTGTGATTGGGTTCTTATGAGTTTTGATAGTTCTTTATATATTCTAGATACAAGTCATTTATCAGATAGATTATTTGCAAATATTTGCTCCCAGTGTTTGGCTTGTCTTGTCATTCTCTCAAATAGTTTCTTTCTAAGAGCAGTTTTTAACTCTGAAGAAGTCCAATTTATCAGTTCTTCCTTTTATGATGATGCTGACAGCATTGTACCAAAGAAATGTTTGCCTAACCTAAAGTCACAAAGATTTTATCCTGTGTTGTCTTCAACATGTTTTATAGTTTTAGGTTTTACATCTAGGTCTATGATCCATTTTGAGTAAATTTTTACATATGGTTCAAGCTAAGGATTGGAATTTATTTATTGATTTATTTTACATATGGATGTCCAGTTGTTCCAGCACCATTTGTGCATAGACTCTCCTTTCTCCACTGTCTTGCCTCTGCATCCTTGTTGAAATTCAACTGACCATATACATTTGGGACTATTATGTCCTCTTGAGGAACTGACCCCTTTATCATTTGAAATGATCTTCTTTATCCTTGGTCATAGTCTTTGCTCTGAAACCTACTTTGTTGGACATTAATACAAACACTCTAACTTTCTTTTTTTGCTGAGGAAAATTCGCCCTGAGCTAACATCTGTCACCAATCTTCCTCTATTTTTATGTGGGTTGCCACCACAGCGTGGCCACCAGTGAGTAGTGTAAGTCTGCTCCTGGGATCTGAACCCAGGCCACTGAAGTGGAGTGAGCTGAACTTAACCACTAGGCCACAGGGCCGGCACCTCTAAATTTCTTTTGACTGGTGTTAAATGGTATCTTTTCCAGTCTTTCATTTTTACTCTGTGTCTTCGTATTTAAAGTAGGAGTCTTGTAAGCAGCATAAGTTAGGTGATTTTTTATTCAATCTGATAATCTTTGTCTTTTAACTGGGATATTTAAACCAGGCGCATTTTATGTTTAGGTGTAAATCCAGCATCTTGTTATTTCTTTCCTGTTTGTTTCATCTGTCCTTTATTCCCTTTACCTCTCTTTCTTCCTTTAGAATTGAATGCTTTTTATGATTTTATTTTATGAAACAACTTTGAACTGATTACAATCTTCCCCATGAAGAGTTTCATTGCTTTTGAATCGGTTTGATAATATATAAGGATGCAACTGATTCCTCTGCAGGATTAGCTGATTGACATCAGGGAAACTCTGAATTTCAACCACAAATCTTAGTGATTAGAGAATAAAACGATAAGTTACGAATAGCTGCCTTTGTTCCCTTTGGATCCACATATTCTCTGGCGTATCTTTCTCAAATAGTGTAACTGAACATCTAAATGTTGAAATAAATGAAACTGACCCAGACATTAACATCACTATCTTATGAAACAATAAAGAAAAAACTTGACAATCGATAACATACATTTTATTACAGGGCTTTCATTTTAAAGTATATAATTGTTTAGTAGGAACAAAGAGTCTTGTTCAGTAAATAAAATCCTTTAAAAATACATGCTGTTTAGTTTTATCTTTTCTAAATGTCTATTTTAGTTTATGTTTTATAATATAAATAATATATGAGCATGGTGCATGTGCATAGAATTGCTAAAGGAGTCCACACTTATTGGGAGTGCGTCTCCAGAATTCTTTTCCTGACAAAGGACTTCACAGACATTTCAGAGACTCTCTGGACTAGAGGACTTTGAGATCACCAAAATTATGCTAAATATTTTTTAAAAGAGACAGAAAAAATATCTTAACTCCCATTCATTTAGTCATGTCTTAGTCCATTCAGGTTGCTATAACAAAATACCACAAAGTGGGTGGCTTATAAACAACAGACGTTTTTTTCTCACAGTTCCTGTTGGTAGGAGTCCAAGAATAAGGCACCAGCCGATAAATACCCAGTAATCTCACTACCCAGAGATAATGTCTGATAAAAAGACACTTGTTTCAGAATCTAATAAGTCTTTTAAAACAGAGATAGTGTTTTTTAAAACTATTCGTTTTGTATCTTCAAAGTCATATGTGTGGATATGTTCAGTGTATGTGGAAATGGATAGTAATAGATAGAAATAGTAGTTAATGGGTAATAACAGTAGTTAATGGATGGTGATAGTATTTTCAATTATAGTTCTGATTCTTTTATACCAAATTCTGAACTTTAGTGATGTAATTATTTTAAACGTTCTTTCAATTTATTTTGTATTTACTGGATTTGCTTTCCAGATGTATCATAGAATCCGTCATTCAGAGTGCATTTATCGGGTCACTATGGAAAAGCTGTCCTATCATAGCATTTGTACTGCAGAAGAATGGCAGGGCCTCATGAGTTTCAACCTTCCAGTGCGTCTCTGCAAAGAAATTGAGTTGTGAGTATTCTGCCTCATCAGTTTCTTCAGGCACAGATTTTTAATTTGGTTGAACTTAGAGTGAAATGGGTTATGGAATTAGAATCACAAATACCCTCTTGTAGTTTTGTGTTGCCATTTTCCTCATTGGAGGTGATTCCAAATCTTCAGATAGAACTTGGAAGGCCGGATCTCTTTATCTTAAAAAAAAAAGAATCTGAACACCATTTTGAAATGAGTTCACCTAAATGTTAGCTTTTCTCGTTAGTCTTTTACATTCTTTACACCATATATTTGATATTCAAAATGGCATTTAATAACAGATATCTGCGAGTTTTCAGCATAAATTTAAATTTACAAATTAAATTTAAGAATTTAGTAATAATTAGTTCAACTTCCACACTTTGTTTTCTAATCTTGTGTTGGTATATATAATTATTTGTGGTAGGACCTGTGATGATTTGTATGCCCGTTATAAGTGCACGTCAACACTATTTAACGACGTAGAACATCTTCAAAAGTGACCCAGAGCTGATACTCACCTTCTAAGTGAAAATATAGTACTGTTATATTAATTAACCAAGGAGGCCATTCGACTGAGGGGCTCTAATGCCCTGGCTGCCTGTGGAAGCAAACCAAAATCTAAACCTATAAATGCCTCGAGGTTACAAATTGGAAATACTAAGGACAACACGTCACAAAAAGCCAACTAGGCTTTAAGTTGCAGCCAGTCGAATAATGTCCTTTCTCTGCTTCTGCACCTTCTCTCCCCAAGTCTTTCCCCGGGCTTCTGTCTGCGGAGGCTTCCTAACAGCTTCCCGTTTGGCACTGCCCTATTTGAATTGATTTTTGCTCCAATAAACTCTCAAAACATTTAATATGCCTCAGTTTGTCTTTTAACTGAGTATATATAGTATATATTGTGATATAATAAGAAATATGTATATTTGGTCTTTTAGCTACCTTCTGGCACAGAGCTTCAAAAACCCTTGTTATTTCCTGAGTGATGTGGGTGAGAGGGAGTCTTCTGTTATTCATAGTAAACCTTTTTCAACCACTCGTGAGTTTATGCTAAGGAATGACTGTTGGAGGATGGGGGCTGGTTGCCAGAGGAACCAACCCTATGATTAGAAGGTTGGCATTTTCAGCTCCACCCAGGACCTTCAGGGAGGACAGAGGGTCTGGGGATTGAGTTAATCACCGAAGGCCAAAGATTTAATCAGTCATGCCTATGTAATGTACTTCCATAAAAACCCTAAACAAGGGGTTCGGAGAGCTTCCAGGTTGGCAAACACATCAAGGTACCAGGAAGGTGGTGTGCCTAGAGAGGGCATGGAAGCTCTGCGACCCTTCCCACATACCTTGCCCTATGCATCTCTTCCATTTGGCTATTCCTGAGTTGTATCCTTTATAATAAACTGGTAATAGTGTTTCCTTGAGTTCTGTGAGCTATTATAGCAGAGGGGGTTGTGGGAACCCCTGATTTATAGCTGGTAGTCAGAAGCATGTGTGTCCTAGACTTACAATTGGCGTCCAGAGTGGGACTGAGCCCTTAACCTGTGGAGTCTGTGCCAACTCCAGGTCACGTCAGAATTGAGTTGAATTATAGAACATCAACTGGTGTCTGCAAAGGATTGAAGAATTGCTTGGTGTGGAAAACTCACACATTTGGTACCAGAAGCGTTGTAACCAGAGGAAAATGGTTTCTTTTAATACTTTACCATTCTGTTTATTTGGGTTAAATGTTAGTAACTAAATTAGCAAATTTAAAATGGGCAATAACTTTGGATGTTTATATTTATGAATTGTTTCTCTGGATGTAAGTAGGAGAGAGAATAATTTTCAACACTAAAAAAATATTTCCGATAAGGTTTTTTTCCCCCTTATCTAGGAGTTATGTAATATAAGTGTAGTATTCATAATATAACTTTTCTGTGTACTTTTTCATTGCTCTGGTAACAACCACAACATCCTTTTTCACAGATTGTTTATTAGAAAATTAAGCAATGGCTTAAATATTGGACCGGGTTCCTAAGGGAATGTATGGAATTTCCTACTGGAAACCTTTAAATACAACAGAGATGTGACTGAGAAGGCAGGAAAAGAGATGGCTGAACTCCCAGTTTTTTTTTGTTTTTTTTTTTAGATTCTTGATAGACAAAAAGTTAAATTACTTTCTTTACTTGTTGTTATGTTTACCCTAATTATATTTAGAGATAAACTGCGCCTTATTTCCATTTCAGATTCCACTTTGACATTGGTCCTTTTGAAAACATGTGGCCTGGAATTTTTGTCTATATGGTCCATCGGTCCTGTGGGACATCCTGGTATGAATGACCCAAAAACTTCCTTTTTAAACTGTTAAGTGCTATGACCTCTTCCTCTCCCTTCCTATATGCCTTGCCACTTTCTTGGTTGATAATTACCTTAAAATATGCCATATGTAATTACTATTTTTTTCTAAATATTTGAATAAAGCAAAGGTTAAGTTTGTTGGACAAACCCACAGCCTTTTTAGATTTCCCATAGAGGCTGCTGAGCTCTCTGGCAGTGTGGCTGTCCCTTGGCTAACAAGCAGGTAACTAACCAGGTGATCATAAAAATATAGGTTAAGGGCCGGCCCCGTGGCTTAGCGGTTAAGTGCGCAGGCTCCGCTACTGGCGGCCCAGGTTCAGATCCCAGGCGCGCACCGACGCACTGCTTCTCCGGCCATGCTGAGGCCGTGTCCCACATACAGCAACTAGAAGGATGTGCAACTATGACTTACAACTATCTACTGGGGCTTTGGGGGGAAAAAAGGAGGAGGATTGGCAATAGATGTTAGCTTAGAGCCGGTCTTCCTCAGCAAAAAGAGGAGGATTGGCATGGATGTTAGCTCAGGGCTGATCTTCCTCACCAAAAAAAAAAAAAAAAAATATGTAGGTTAAAATTACTTTAGGCTATTTAAAGTAATTTTAAAAGAGATGGGGTTACTACTCAACGTAATTACATACTGTTTTAAAGTGTGCTTTGGAATATATGCGTAAATTTTGCATCCACTTGCAATTTGCATTATGGAATAGGTGTGAAAGAAACAAGTCTTCTAACTCAAAGCCTTCTGCTTTATTCGTAATTTCATTATGGCCCTCCTTCACTGCAGACCTCTCCCCTCCCGCTCTGGCCTGTCTTAGAGGCCTTTCCTGACTTTATATCTCACCTTTTACAGTGTAGGGGAGCAAGACAAATCCTCTCCCCTCTGGGTCCTTCTGGCTGGGCCATGAATTAAATTGACATGAGACAGAATAACAGGAGAAAATCAAACAAAGCTTTATAACCTGTATACATGGGAGAGACTCAGGAAAACTGAGCAACTCACCAAAATGGCAAGGGCTCTCATCTTAAATACCATCTTTAGCTAAAGACAAGGGAGGATGTTGGGAGTGGGGGGAGTTAGTTGTGGAAGATGCCAGAAAAGCACAGTAAGCAAGAGTAAGGTTATTATACAGATTTAAGTATTGATTTTATCTTGTTTCTTCTATATCTTCTCTAAGTATTGGTTATATCTTATCTTCTGCGTTGATAAGAGTTTCTACAGATAGGGTCATCCCCCCTTCTTCCTGGTACAGAGAGGGAGATACCTTTACAGATGGAGGTTTCCCTTACAAATGTAAATGTCTCTTACAAAGGGTAAATTCTTCTTTTCAGAGCTTCTCCCATGTCTGCAGTTTTTACAAGTAATAATCCTCATTAGCCTAAAATAATCCTCATGCCAAAGAGACACATTTTGGGGTGGCCGATTCTGATCCCCCACAGCAGCCTAAACACACATACTTAGAATGCAAGGAATAATTTTCTTTTTCACTTTATTTAGTGACTCATTAAATGGCTTATAAAGGCTCTTAGTTTCTCTAGAACTAAATGGTCACTCCTTTCCTATTGATTTCTTTGTCTTCTCTTACTTCTCTTAGAGACTTTTGTAAATTGCTGCTTTAAAACACAGGAAAACTAACTCCAGTTATTTCTTAGATATCAATTGAGAGTTTCACCAGTTGGAACTCTTAAAATAGCATACCCTATACTTCAAGGACATTTGAAAAATTTCAGTAGAGAAAATACAGGTTATATATTTTTAGAAGTTTTATGATCTCTCATCTCTTTGGTATTTCAAAGAGCCCTGTTTTATATTGATGTGCTTTTGTTTTAAGCTGCCTTAAATCCATTGAGGGAGTTGGTAGGGCCTCAAATAAGTATAAATACATGATAGTAATACAAAATAAAATACAATAATTTTGTGCAATAAAAATATATGTTATATTCTCTCGTGTACTGTGTCAGGATTTGGATATGGTCATATGCCACTTAATAATTTGAGTGTACCATAATAAATTGGATCCATTTTGAAAAGATAATCACTCATCTAGAAAATCCTCATGATATACATAGTTGCAGTTTGTGAATCTGAGTATGCTTTTTGGAAGATTTTAGCTCAGAGTAGTCTGGAGCAGGATGATAGTCTGTTGTCTCTTGAGCACTGTGGGGTGTACTCTGGAGCAGGATGATAGTCTGTTGTCTCTTGAGCACTGTGGGGTGTAGGGAATGCTTGAACAGTAAGGAAAGTGTTGGGAGTTAATGATGGCAACTGCCTGCTGATTCTGGTATTTGCTCCCTGGTGGGCCAGTTAATAGATCAGAACAGAAGCTGTTAAGGAGTCTTCCTCTCTTAACTGGCTAGAGAAATAGGAGGGAAGTGGTGAGGCTCCAGTGTTCCAGTATTCAGTCTCTATGGAAGTCTTCGTGGTTGCAAGTGTGGAAGAGTACAGACACATGTGTATCTAGACAAAGTTCTCTCCAGAATGTATTGATTCTCTACTGGTTTCTGTGCTAACAATTTCTTTTCCACACAGCTTTGAGCTTGAAAAGTTGTGTCGTTTTATTATGTCTGTGAAGAAAAACTACCGTCGGGTTCCGTATCACAACTGGAAGCATGCAGTCACAGTGGCCCACTGCATGTATGCCATACTCCAGAACAACCACGGGCTCTTCACCGACCTTGAGGTGGGTGTGCACACACTTTCTCCTTCCATTTCAAATAACCTGAGTGGATTTCATGCTGCATGTCTGGAGCACATTTATGACACGAATATGTGACTTGTTGTTCCAGGACAAATTTTGGTTCGGTAAATTAATAGAAGGATATTTTACAGATTGCTATGCCCAAGCATTTATCATATTATTTTGTATAAGAAATGTAGATACAGAAATTCCAACTTCACTAAAATATCCCCCAAGGAAACACTAATTTTTGTAGTCTTTCTTCCCTATTAAAGCTTAAGTTTTCTGAAAGGATGTAACCAAGGTGAGTTTCTCTCATCACTCTTGTGACCTGGATGATGTAGACATGTCCTACTGATTTGAGAACCCGGAGCATTAAAGACAATTAGAACATAGATGCTTATTTGATCTCCTCCAGCATAAGGAAACAAGGGCTTTCTGATGTTTCACTGACTTACCTGACTTTACATACCCAGGGTTGGTTACATACTGAAAGCTCTCCAAATCTCAGAGTTAGAAGGCTTGGGGACTGCCTAGTCCGTTCATGCACCCCTGTGGAACTCCTTCTTCAAACACCTGGCCCAGCGCTTGGTGATCAGAGCGCCTTAGCCCCAGCCATGCTGATCCCAGGTCTAGACCATCCTGACCCCCAAGGGCATCCTCTCTCCACATGGTCCCGATGAAAGCCCTCACTCGAGTCCTCCCTTCTCTCCTCCATAAAACTGGTGTCGTGCTTCAGGAGACATCTAACCATGAGAGAAGGGAGCTGTTATCTCTGTGATAAAGAAATTGTGCTTCTTCCAAGGTCACATTCACATCAGAACCCAGTGCTCCTCAGGTCCAGTTCTGCTTTATTCCATTCTCTCAGACCAAATTCAGTCTGGGCAGGAAATTTGAAAGGTGCGTTTTAGAAAAACATACTAAGACTCAAAATTTTTCTTGTTTTTTTTTTTTTAATAATCTTTAGTTGGGGCTTAGTTTAACCTAATAAATAATTTATTATTTATTACAAAAAAAACAGATGAAATTTGTTCTTTTTTCACATAAGTTTTTCTAAACAATTTTCCATTCGATTGAACCCCACGTTTTTGAGACTTTCAGCATTTTCTCTGTTCAATTTCATTTAAGAAAGCAATTTCATTGTCGTCTTTACCATAGGATAGCCAGTGAGTTTGAGAACTATAGAGATTATACTTTGAAATTGCACTGAAATTTATATTTGAAAATGGAAAATTTTAAGATAAGTGAGAAAAATTTTGTTGCTATATATTGACTCTCATTTAAGTTCCTAATTCATTTCCAGAATTATATTATTATGTTTTTCCAAAAACTCAGGGCTTTTTGGCTAAAAATAAGCCCAAAATAATATATGTAAATTTTTAAAGTATATTTTATAAAGAGGATATTATATCTCTATTAGAGCTACTAGAAATTATTATTTGGTCTTGTTAAAGGAAAATGTTTAACAAAGGTAATTCTTTACTTTGTAAATTATTTTCAGATGCTGAATTCTGGCATATTTATAACAAAACTATTGAACATAATGTCAGTAAAAATAAAATTGGTTAAAAAAATGGGAAAGATGTACATAACAGCTTTTATCTATTATGCAAGATTTTAAAACCTTGAAATTTCTTACCAGATTCATCATGGTTGACACAGCACCATAAAATATGGAAACAACCCCAAAACAAGTTGATACTCAGAACACAACTAATTCAGTTCTCTTAAGACCACTGAGCACATAGGACTGATAACATGCAAACGTTGTCGTCAGTTTAGGGGTGTGGGTGGTCTGGGAGACCTCCCCCCACTTAGGAGGCAGGGGAAACTGGTTCTGCTCCATGAGGATGAGGATGGAGCAGGGTGGATAGATACAGATAAACTTGTGGGGATTTCTGCTGACTCTCCCGCAACCCTCATCAGCATTGCCCTCAGAGGACTCTGCCTTCACACACGCACCAGAAGGATTCCCCTGGCTCCTGTCCAGAGCTGACCCTTCTACTTGACCTTGTCCACCACCTCCACTCTCGAGGGCACTGCCCTTGCAGTTCTCCCCACTGCCTCCTCCATTAGCATGTTGGGTCATATCATCTGCATGTAGCATGCTGTTGTTACTTCAGTCTTAACATACACTCTCCATCTGCCTCTCTGCTCAGCTGCCTCCTGGTTTCTTAGCTCTTCTTTGCTGAAAACCGGCTGGATCCAATTCCTTTCCTCCCTTTTTTCTGAAACCAACTCTGATCAGGCTTCTGCCCCTCACACTCCAGAAAATGCTGTGGTCCAGGTCACCAGTGCCCTGTGCCTTGCCAGCTCTGAGGGTCACTGTCTTCACCTGGCTCCCAGGACAACCAGTACTCCTGGTTTCCTCTGACTGCATTCCTCCTTAATTTTGCTGGATTTGGGGTTTTTTTGTTTTGTGTTTTTGCTGACTCTTTCTCTTCCCTGAGACTTCTTAAAGTTGGAGTTTTGAGGGCTAGACTTTTGACCGCCTATGCCCTCACACAACAGCCTTGGTGAGCTCATCCAGTCCTGTGGCCGTAAATGCCATATATACACCGACCATTTCCTTTCTCCAGCAGAGACCCATCCTCCGAAGGTTAGACTTCAATAGCCAACTGTCAACTCAAAATCTCCCCTGACTGTCAATTACACATCTCACCTCAATCCAAAACTGAACTCCTGCCCTCTCTCCTCCAACCTGCTCCACCTGCAACTTTCCCCATCTCAGTTGATGACGATCTTACAGTTTCTAAGGCAGAAAACGTTGGAGTCATGCTTAACTCACCCCTCTCCCCTCCCGGTCCTGCCCTTCTTTCCTTTCACACCCAGGCTGCTGGAAAATCCTGTTGACTCTGCCTGCAAAATCCATCCAGACTTTAATCACATCTCATAAGCCTCCATTGCTAGCATCCTGGTCCAAGCTTCTGTTATATTTTGCTGGAATGACTGTGAAAACCTTCTCACTGGTCTTTCTTACCATCCTGGAGGCTGTACTTAATACAGTCGCCAGCATGGTGATCTGTTAAAAATGTAAGTTCAGAGCCAGCCCTGATGGCCTAGTGGTGAAAGTCCTGCACTCTCCACTTCAGTGGCCTGGGTTCACTTCCCGGCTGTGGAACCACACACCTGTGTCAGTTGCCATGCTGTGGTGGCCGCTCACACAGAAGAACTAAAAGGACTTACAGCTATGATATACAGCCATGCTCAGAACTTTGGGGAGAAGGAAAAGAGAAATGTGGGTTAGATGATGTCACCACTCTGCTAAGAATCCTGTGATTGTCCCCTGGTTCGTGCAGAGTAGAAGGCCTCTAAGGTCTTCAGCTTCCCTCCCCTGCCT
Organism: Ceratotherium simum simum; assembly: GCF_057802395.1. Taxonomy (NCBI): domain Eukaryota; kingdom Metazoa; phylum Chordata; class Mammalia; order Perissodactyla; family Rhinocerotidae; genus Ceratotherium; species Ceratotherium simum. The sequence goes on from NC_141937.1 coordinate 4,183,087, forward strand.
GTCTTCTCTGTCCTCCTCTCCTGCAGCCCCTGGGCCACTTTCCTGATCCTCTGACTCTCAGGGCGGGCTCATCTGCAAGGATGTGCTCTGCCTGCCTCCCCGCCCGCCCGCGGGCTCTTTCCCTGGACCGCCCTGCTTCTCTCCTTCAGCTTCAGGTCTCTGCTCACCTCTGTCTTTCCGTGGCCCACCCTGTCTGCTTTCTTTGGGCCCCTCCCTGTCTCCTGCTAATCCCCGTCAGCTTTCTCTGCCTTTTCTCCTTTTCTGTGTAAGATGCCGTTTTCTCACATGCCTTATTTACGATGACAAAAACACTGTTAGAATCTAACGTTGAATAGATTTTTGAATAAAGGACGGAAACTGTCCTCTCCTGGTGCAGATTTGCTTCCTCTGTAGTTCTTTGAAACATTCGCTTTCATTTGATGCCACCTGCACTTTTTCCCCGAGCTGAGCAGGAAAACTCAAGAGTGATTTGACTGTCAAGTTCATAAGCAGAAAAACAAAGAAAAGGTTAAGAAAGAAATTAGATTATCTGGAATTTCAAAGATTCGTAAGGATGTTGGCAATAGTAATGGCAGAAGTTGCTGTGGTAGGGATGGTAAGCTGTCAGTCTCCTCGTATCCCGTTCCTCTGTTTTGAACATCTGTGCACTGTGTTACTTTCTTAAGCGCAAAGGACTGCTGATCGCGTGTCTGTGTCATGACCTGGACCACAGAGGCTTCAGTAACAGCTACCTGCAGAAATTCGATCATCCTCTTGCAGCTCTCTACTCCACTTCTACTATGGAGCAGCATCACTTCTCCCAGACGGTGTCCATCCTCCAGGTGAGACGACCCAGGGCCACGGGCATGCCCACTGCCTCTGCTGTGTTGGAATGATCTTCTGAGAGATATTAGCGCTTTATAAGTAAAAGAGGAATATTGTTATGGCTTCCTTTAAAACTAGTAGCTACATTTTATTGCAGAACCTTATATTTCTAGTCGTCATTAGATAATTTTGGTTTTTGGTTAGATAATTCTTTGTGAAGATTTTGAATATATATGTTTTATAATCACATTTGACTTTTAAATACGTGATCCCCTAAGGCAAATTTTGTTTCACGTACTTTAATTTAATTTATATGGATTGTCATATTCTTGGACCAGAATGTATTGAACAATCAGTCTTGAAAGTTAGACAAATTCAAGGTTTTAAAACCTTACATTGAAGTCCTTTTATTTTTTTCTTTGGTGTGTTTTGTTTTTTATTTTATGGTTTTTAAGATATTCTTGGTGATTGATCTGGATGACAGATCTCACTTCACTGTAAGATATACATGTTCCTTCACTCTAAACCTTTTCCTCAAACTCCCCTTGACAAGGTAACTATTGCTTCCTAATGGTTTGATTCTTCTCAAACGTTTGCCTTAAGAATAGTGGACCCCATTTCCTCCTTTCACTGTCAGTCCCTCAGAGGAGGAAGAGAAATCCACATTAGGTCCCCTGATTCTGTGTCTAGGGGAAGAGTTTTGAACTTTCAGGGCTGCATAACAAAACCTTGACAGCGCCTTTAGCGGTGACTGGCTGGAGGCAAGTTGTGAAGCAGGAAGGTGCCGGGCAATTGGTGCACTTTCTGTGCAGCCCAGGCCTCCCTCTGGACATCCAGGGTTTTTTTCTTCCTCCCATCAGCTTCTCCTGGTGGCTCCTCATTTGTCCTAACTGCCCAAGTGATTGGTAGTATTGCATGCTCGGGCCTTTGCAAAACCCAGCAAAACTTACTGTCCAGGTCCCATTTCCTCAGGCCTGAGATGGTAAAAGATGACCTTGCCAAGTGCAAGCGCTATTCTGATTACTTGCTGGGTAAAAGTGAGAGGTGTTTTAGCCCTGGAGCTGTTTCAGTCACCTTCCAGCCATATCCTGCAGGAAGCGGAATGTTCCGCTTGCTCATGGGCTGGTTCTCTCCCTGAAAGCAATTAATCACCATTCCTGATATTCCCTTGACACCAATCATTTTTTTATTTTTTTAATGATATATGGATGGATGGATGGATAGATACATACAGATATAACCTAGAAATTTAAGCAGGGTAAAAGATGTGTGTGGGTATGTGTATGTGTGTGTAAAGCATGCTTTTTGTAAATAGACGGATATTATAGAACTTGATGACAGTTTATAACTGCTGTGACCTTACTCATCACTTGAGTCTGTTGATTGGTACGGGAAGAAGGGTGAATGCCAGAGATGACATCAGGATGCCTCCATTTAGAAATAATTAGGACTCACTGAATTAGCACCCCATGTCCTAAATGAATTCATGCATTTGACTATGACAACATTTCTAGCAATTTAATCTGCAAAGGAATTTTCATAGCCTTTATAACATTTCTTTGGAAAAGTTATTTTAAACATAATAGAGTTAGTTTTGAAATAGGCCAGGATTGCAAAGTACATTGCCGCTGGGTGGAAAAGTACATTAAACCATGTAATCTAGCAGTGATACAAAGCAGGCGGGAATGGAGGGGCCTGGACCCCCCCCGAGGAAGACTGGCCCCATTTGCTGCCATCAACAACAGAGGTTCAGAGTGGTTTGTCTCATTTTCAGCAAACCCTCAGCAATGTGGGGGTTCCAGATTACATAATGCAGTGTTCTTAGAATGATCAGAACACGGTAACTGGAGCTCATGGCACTAAGTTAAGCTCAGGCATGCTGTTGGTATCTAGAGAGTTGTTGGAGAAAAGTTAGATTCTAGGTATGAAAGATGGGGTTTCCATCACTGGTGAGGTGATAATAAGGACACACTTGTTCTCCTGTCTTTAGAAACTCAATAGCTTACAGGAGCAGGAAGGCGGGAGGAGGAACTGGGCATTGCCGTAGATACAGGTGAAAAGCCCGCCATTTAAAAACTGAATCCGTATCCTGGATTGGCCAAAACCTCCTGTGTGAGCTGTGACGGGGAGAAGCATATTGGGGCCATAAACAGATGGCCCCATCTCCGTGGGCAGGAGGATTCAGGAAAGGTATCCTTCCTTTTCTGGAAATTTCTATGCTCTCTGCTGATTTTACATTTTTGCTCATGATGCTTCTCTGAGTATTTCTTCTCAGATCCATGAAATTCAGTTCAATAGCAAACATCTTTATTGAGTGCCTCCCAGCTGCCAACACCCCTTTTAGGCCCAGGGTGGGTAGTGAATGAGGAAAGTCCTCCACCTCAGGAGCTCTGCCTTCACCCTGCTCTTCTCATGGCTCCACCAGCCCGCCATCTTGGGTCCCCGCCGTCTCTAATAGGCTGGAGCTCTCACATCTGTGTCTCAGCCCCAGGTGCCGTAAGACTTCTGCTTCTAAACACTTGAACTTAGCATTCAGTGTGGCCTAAATTGTGCTTATGATTTTACATCTCCTGTGGGGGTGGCCTCATTCACCCAACCACATGAGTGGGCGACCTCAGAGTCATCATTTCCCCTCCCACTGGCCCCCACATCCATTCCTCAGGTCCTGCCAATTTTATGTTTTGTCTAGACACCTCCAGACTTGACCAATGAAGGTGATATCCCTGGGTAACCATAAAAATTCCAATTTCCAGTCACTAAACTATGAGACAGAATAGTATATCGTTACATCACATGGACACCTGTGATATCTCTGTTTATCCACAGTGTTTACTGTCTCTGCAGATATTCTTTATCACTGCTGCTACACAGATGGTCATGGGTCTGGAACTGTCTGTCCTCAGGCAACATGGCTGGATAGAAAATAGACAACTCAGCGTACAATGGTTGGAAACAGTGCCCATCAGGCTTTCTCAAAGCTGTGTGTGTGTGTGGCTGCGTGTCATAGTTTTGTTAACCCGAGTGCGGCTACTGTTGCCTATTGGATAAGCTACTGTTGCCTATTGGATAAGCTGGGCAACCAAAGGGAGCATGGAGACGAGCACTCCTGGCTGACCACAGCAACATCAACAAACAGAAGGAATGAGAAAGCTAACCTCAGGCTAACACACACACAAACACGTAAATGTTCACGGTGCAGAAAGGCAGGAAGAGTGTATATTCGGTTAAAGCGTGCCCTCACTTCTGTCACAGTGAGAGATGCAGCGGGCGGTCCTTGTTGAGTGGGCAGTGGGAGGAGGTTAAGTCATGAATGAAGTAAGGAGAGGTATCAATCATCTAGAGAAAAAATAAGTCTGCGTTCTTAGCTTTTGCTGAGCTGCCCTTTGTCTCTTCATTCTGGGCGTCAGGACTGTTTCCTGGTAATTGGGGCCCGTCGCTGGGTCTAGGTCGTGATGGGTCTTCAGGAGAGAGGAAGTTCCCGCCTGGCCTCTGTAGCGAATGCTGAGCTGGCCTCTCTGACCACTGCAGCCTCCTACATGTCCATCGAGGGCCTTTCCTACCTGACATGCCAAATTCGGCCTTCATCATACTTTGTCTGTTTGACCGCCTTTTCTTCCTCATTGATCACCATTTCTCCAAGCTCGTGTCTCTCAAATCCATCTTCCAAATATTTGTTTGAACATGTTATTCTTCTGTTGAAAAGTCAACAGTGGCCCCCATGGCCTCAAAAATAAATTCTGTTTCTTACTTGATATACAAGTCTCTAATGAATGGCCTCTGCCTGTACCTGTTCCGGACTGTCTGTTAACTCTGTGCCGCTGTCTAGATTCCCTCTATGTGTAATTCTCTCCCGTTGCCTTTCTGTGGCCAACCTCTCCTTATTTAAGGCTCAGCTCAGGCGTTACCTCCTCCAGTGAAATTGTTTTATGACATCCCCACAGAGCTGGGGCAGCAACGTTCCCCTTTTACACGGCCCCTGAGCCCCTGGAACATACACATAACTTAGTTTTTTTCACATTGTGTTGAGGTTTTCTGTTTGTGAGTTAACTTTCCCTTCCTCTGAATTATAAGCCCGATGAGGACGGTCACTGCCCCTCATTCATTCCCAGAACTGTGGGCCTAGCACTGGATCTGTTAATGTGGGCAGATGTGGTCACATGAAGGCAGAAACATGGGTATGAGAGAAGTCAGAGTAGGCAAAACAATATGTGCAAAGTTTGGAAACTGGAAACTGTGTTTTATTTAGGGGAACCTGAGTAGATATGTCTCCTTGGGACAAAGTTTAGGTGGCTCAATAGTAGAATGTAAGTGGAAAGCCTTCAACTAAGGAGATTATTTTGTGTGGACAGTGACATTTAGGAAAGTAGGGAAGCTGTATTTTCTTATCTAAAACTTACCCATGTATGTTTAGCAATTGTGATAGAACCATTAGTGTTGGAATATTAAATCCGTTTATTCTGTTTCCTAATGAGATGTTAATGATTATTTTGTTGAACATTGAAGCTACCCTTTATCTGTCTTTTGTCTTCTGTGACTATCCCATGTTAAGTACTCCAAAATCAAAATTTTAGAAAACAGACCAATTAGGAATGATTATTCTTATTATTAAGAAAATTTGCTGGATATTCCATTAATCTTGGATTACCTAGTGTTTTTGAAACATGTTCAGATTTTAAGAAGGTTATCTTTATACTCAACATTTTAGGATCTTATGACATTTTCATGACTTTATATAGCAGTAACATTTCTGTGACACAGCTAAAGTGTTTTTCCAATTTGTCTGCATTAGGTCGAATTTATTGTTGTCTATTGTGATTATAGCAAAATTGTTGTAGCTAAATTCAACACTCCCTTTACTAATAATCTAAAATGTATGGCACAGAGGCTAGCTTAAGTCTATCCTTTTCTACAGATATATTCTGAATAGAAATGGTCTTTGGCCACCAAATTCATTTCTAGGCATATTTGTTTGTTTGTTTCTCCTTCTCTCTCTCCCTTCACTCTAACTGCAGAAGTTTTACTGGTAGATTTTATCATCATCATCATCATCACCGTCATCATCATCATAATTATTTGTTGGGTACTTACTATATACCAGAAACTTAAGAATTTTGTACATATTAATACATTTGATTTTTAGAGTATCCTATGAGATAAGTATTATTGTTCATTTCTATTTTACAAATAAGAGCAGGGAGCATCAAAGAGGTTAAGGAACTTGTCCATTGTCACATAGCTAGTCAGTGGCAGAATGGGATTAAAAACCAGAATTGCTTGACTCCAAAACTTGGGTTCTTAATTACAATACTATCATTCTTCTTTGTACGTGTCTTGCTGTAGTAGGTGATTATATATCAAAATCAGTGTTATATATCTTTTAAAGGCATTCTTGTTGTGAACACTTGGTGCAATTAGTTGCATCATTGACTTTTTTTCATGGCGAAGCCCTTGAATGATTCAGCCCCTGCCTGTGGCTTCCTGTAGTTGTGATTTACAGCCCAACTGGGGCAAGATTGCTGAGAGGTAAGGCCTGGACTGTTGGCACACAGGTACTGAAATCTGAGCTCCAGTGCCCTTCCCTAAGAATCTCTTTTATAGAGTTAAGCAGCATAGGGCTTGGCAGGGAATTACTCCTGATAAATAATAATTTAAAAGCTGCTGAGGAAAGGTTGGTCAGTCTGCCCTTCTGCCTCCACTCTGGCCTACCTGCAGCCCACCTTGTTGCCAGAGCGATGGTTCTGAAACCCGACCTCATCGTGTCACCACCTTATGTAAAATCATCAGTGGCTCCTTGTCACCTTCCAGACAGTCATTCAGTTCTAGCGTAAGGCCTTTTTTTTTAAGCTCTGTTACTTGAATTCTCACTGTTTCTCTGTTGCAACAGTTTGCTTTAGCAGTACTGAAATTTTGGTAGTTCCCACCAAACGCATGTGGTCTCGTGCTGCTCCGTGTACACCTTCTGCTGCTCCTGCTTCTGCTATGGGTCCTGCAGAAATTGTGTCCCCACCTGGGAGAAGCCTCCCATGTTCTTCCCTAGTCCTCCACTTAACTCAGTCACAGACACCGTTCTGCTCTGCTCTGTTCTGTTGTGTGCTTATATGCTTCTCTCTCCCACTAAAGTGCCAACTGCTTAAAAAATGAACTTCTATTGTTCAAGGCCTTGGCTATAGTTGGTGCTAAACTGCTGATATCCTTACACAAAGTGAAAGGCTACGGCTAAATATCTGCTAAATAAAGACGCATGTTCTTCACTGTGTCATGGGAAAGATACAGCTGTGGCAAGAAAGAAGTGTTCCAGCTGTGAATGAGGGTGCTGAGAGTCCTTAGTGTTGTCATGTCTGGGAGCCAGGAGCGGCCCTACGGATCATCCACTCAGAGTGGGCCCCCGAGGAGTCTTTCAGCCCCAGAGCCAAGTTGAGCCTTGTTTACCTTCTCTAATATCGCGCAGATCTCAGGACTGCAAGTATCTGCAAACAGAGTCCACTCGTGTGCTTCCCCCGAGATAAGAAGTCTATGCTGCTCACCCGGTGTTGGGTTTTAGGAACGTTCCTGGGTATACAGTGCTTGTTATTTCATGTTTGATTGATTCAAAGTGGGATCACCTGCCTTGAAGTAATATAAACCTCAAAAAATGTAACCTGGGATATTAACTATAATACATTCATCAACTGGGATGTTAAAGTATTACATTACTTTGTGAGGTTTTACTATGTTATTAACTAATGTGAAATTTGAGCTTTGCAAAGATTTTAAGCCGTTTATCTGTTGAGTTTGGTTGTTTATATCTCCCTTATTTTCTCCTGTTTTGGTAGGAGCAGAGTGATAAACATATACTAGATTCTCTTGAAGAAAAGGGGGTCGTTTTATCGTTCATTTATTCATTCATCCCCTTTACTCTTGTAAAATACTAAGGAGGCAGTAAAAGCATCCTGGGTACAACTTTTCATTATAAAGGTCCTCCACTGAACTTTTTCTACCACATTTCCTCTACTATGGAAAAGTAATAAAAGAAATCATGAATCTGAAATAGCCAGCAGAATATGCCCATCCTCTAAAATGGGTTTTATTTTGTCTTAGATCATGGATACTTTTCAGAATCTGATGAAAACAAGTACTTATGGATGGCACATCGACATATTATAGATAGTTAAGTAATAGTTGCAGTGAGTTCATAACTCTGTGGTCCCCGAGAGAACTAATAGACCAGGCTAAGAAGTCCCTGTTTTAGAGAGATTTACCAAAAAAAAATTTCAACAGTGCTAGAATTTTTTTTTTTTTTGTGAGGAGATCAGCCCTGTGCTAACATCTGCCAATCCTTCTCTCTCTTTTTTTTTTTTTTTTGCTGTGGAAGATTGGCCCTGGGCTAAGATCCGTGCCCATCTTCCTCCACTTTATATGGGATGCTGCCACAGCATGGCTTGCCAAGCCGTGCGTCGGTGTGCGCCCGGGATCTGAACCAGCGAACCCCAGGCCACCGCAGCAGAGCATGCGCACTTAACCGCTTGCGCCACCGGGCCAGCCCCTAGAATGTTTTTTAGACACTATAATTTCACAGTTTATGGTGACAGAGAGGATAAAGCATGTAAATATGTATTACACGTGATGCTCTTCAGGCAGCCTGCCAATAGCAGATGTCTGCATGAGGACCAACCAAACGTGCTCTGATTTGAAACATGTTTATGAGGTGGGGGCACAGGTCACAGGGCATTGAGTGATAAAGCAGAGACCAGCTGCTTCACCTGAGTTATGATCAAATCAAAGCAAAGCAGATTTCACAGCAGAAGTCAGAGAAAAGACTTCCTTCTTATAACTTTCCACAATAAAATTGTAGGGTTGAGGTTGGAAGGGGCTTAAAAGGTCCAACTGCCCAGTGCTTGAATCCCCTCCCCTGGTCCCCATCGGTTACTAACCAGCCTGTGCTTGGACATCTCAACCCACGGTGTCTCTTACATGTTCCACATGGTAAACTCTGAACATTTAGGCGACTCTGCCTCGTGTTGAGCTGAAGTCCATCCTTATCACGTCCGCCTCTGGCCCTGTTGTATTCATGAAAGCTGCTTCCAATGAGATTGCATTACTAAAAGTACTGAAATGAGCAGTGTCTAGAAGCACTACAGTTTCTCTTTAGTCAAAGAAAAATCTTGTTAATGTTTCAGCAGATACCTCATTTCAGATAGACATCAAAGATTTATTTAAATTTTATAATTTCAAAGTGAAATCATGTGTGTGAAACTGCTTTATAAACTTAGAGCATTCTACAAATTTAAGGCCTTACTGTTATTATTGTCACGAAAATAACCAACTAGAACTAATACCATTTGCTACATTTATCATAAAATAATTTAACTATTTATGAAACCTTAAGAATAAATAATACAGAAAGATTCTGATGATTGAAAACAAATGGTGCACATACAGCCTATTTCAGAGTAATAGGAAGCAGACGATGTCTTATTGAGATGTCTGATTTTGTCAAGAAATATACCTTAATAATTTGAAGTTGTTAATGTATTTTGTCAGCCAGTAAATGTAGCTTATAAAGTGAAAATAATTAAAAATCAACTTGTGTTAGGACTATGTTGACTAAAAAGGAAATAATTTAAAATAATTGATGCACCCACAAATTGAATGCATTTTAATCATCTCAACCTTTTTTGCTTGAGCAAAAATGACCCATTTTTATCTCAATTACCAATAAAAACTTTAATTGTAAAGTTTTTAAAAGATTCATAGACAAAAGAATAATTCTGAGATATTAGAATCCAAATGACCAAAGTTTTGGTCTTGTTTAGGGTGGTGATCTGCTAGCTATGCCCCGTCTCCCCTGAGGACAGAAGAAGAGAGCATGGCCCTACAGTTTTTTCCTCTCAGTGATTCGTGTTTTATGTAAAATTGTTCTTGCCTATAGGGAGAGTTTTTAATATGCCTAAATAAACTTTATTTTGAGGTTGTGGACCATTTTCTCCCCGGATACAGAAAAAGTAAGTTATTATTCTTTAGACTTGCTGAAGTGGACAAGGATATAAATGACTTTTTAAGCCCATTAATTTCCAGTATAATATAGAAATTACTAAAGTTTTTAATTCGTTTAGGAGGAAAAGTCTTTTCTTTAAATATTTTGCATTTTCCAGTTCTTTAATTACTTACTAGAAATACCAAAAACTAGGTATATATTTAAATCACTGGGATTTTGTGGTAACAAATACTGTTACTGTAGTTTAAATAGTTCATTTAAGTGGTAGCTTCATTGTTATAGCTTAAAGAGAAACCAAAATGTTAATTTCATTAGTCATTTCAGACTGTTGCTTTGTTCCCTCAAGACTTGTCATTTGTGTGCCAATTGCAATTGACTGACTATATTGTTTGGAGTCACTGAAAATGTCATGAGGTTAGAGCTTGTGCTTGTTATTGGTGGTGTTTATTTGTATTTTTTCCGTAGTTGGAAGGGCACAATATCTTCTCCACCCTGAGCTCCAGTGAATATGAACAGGTGCTTGAAATCATCCGCAAAGCCATCATTGCCACGGACCTGGCTTTATACTTCGGAAACAGGAAACAGTTGGAGGAGATGTACCAGACTGGATCGCTAAACCTTAATAATCAATCACATAGGTAAAAATAAATTTTAAAAGTTTAGAAGCCCAGGAAATGTTATCTGGAATAAATTTATGTTTAAAAACAGAAATGCAGTTTGGCATAAATTTATATTTGAAAAAGAAATGTAAAGAAATGCATGTGATTTTTTTTGTTGTGTTATGTGCACTTTGTATGTTCTTTGGATATTTTATTATTTGACAAAATTGCTGACAGTATATTGTGAGGATAATTAAAATATGAATTGGAACTTAAACTGGTCACACAGGAGTGGGTGCTTTTAAAGGGAAGTCATTTTCCAAGAGGCCTCTCCTTGAGTTTATCACTCTAGGGCTTGGTCATTGGCCTCACAGACTCAAAAGCAAATGAAAATGGATTCATTTTTCAGAATCCAAATCCTATTAACCAAGCTCATGTGATTGATGTATAAAATTGGAATTCCATTTTGTTGATCTACAAATGTATGTTCTAGTTAAAAGCATCAGAATATTGGTATTCTGTGTGGTTGGAATCACTTGGCAAGTCAACTGGCAATTAAAAGTTTGTTTCACGAACATAGAGTCTGAACAAGGAGAACTAGATTACTTAACTGTTCTAATGGCATCAGTCTAAATTAGTCTGATTGCTTCCTTTCTGAGAAGGCATGTCTTGCAAGTAGATTCAGAAATATGTCAGGTGCATTCCTTGTGAACCCGTCCACCCATCTCTATGCTACATCTCAGTCCACTGGCTAAACCACCTCTCCTTCTTGTCAGCTTGTACATGGGTTCCACCAGCTGTTATTGCTAGGACTTTCCTTTTGCTGTTTCCATGTCTGACCAAGTCCATCTTAGGTGATGCCATCTTTATCTTTAGATTTGTGAACATTCATTTCCTGGTTCTATTCTAGTCTTGCTGAACGTGGGTCTGTTCTCTTTGTTCAGATGCTTTACATTCCTCTTCTGTGATCCATTAAGTACTGATTGTAACATTCGTTTTAGAGGAACCTCTCTTTTCAAGTTCCTAGAAGCCATTCACTCAGGTAGCCCAAACACAAAACATTAGATTTACAGATGAATATAGATATGTAATAAAGTTTACCTCTTCAAGGATGAGATATCCATATGATATAATGATACCCATGCCTTTGATTAAGCAGCAATTACTGGTGATTCAATTTACCTTCTAACGGGCAGATCCAGATTTTGTGGAGCTTGAAAATTACACAATTTGGGGAACCTTCTTTAAGGAAAACAATAGAAAGATATCTTATTTTCACATAGGGCAGTCTGAACACTGAATAAATTTGAAAGTGTTTCCTCTGCTTTTATCCTCTGAAAAGGATTATGGAGAATTGGTATAATTTCTTTTTTAAATATTTGGTAGAATTCACCAGTGAACCATTCTGTGCCTGGTTCTTTCTGTTTTGAAACGTTATTAATTATTGATTCAATTTTTTAATAGATATAGGCATTTTCAGATTGTCTGTTTCTTCTTGTGTGAGTTTTGGCAGATTGTATCCTTCAAGAAATTCGTCCATTTCATTGAAGTTATCAAACTATGGGCACCGGATTGTTCATAATATTCCTTGATCATCCTTTTAATGTCCATGGGATCTGTAGTGCTGTCCCCTTTGTCATTTGTGATATTAGTGATACATATCCTTTCTCTTTTTTTCTTAAACTGGTCAGAGGCTTATTGATTTTATTGATATTTTCAAAGAAACGGCTTTTGGTTTAGTTGATTTTCTCTGTTGATTTCCTATTTTCACTTTCATTGATTTCTGCTCTAATTCTTCTTCTTATTTCTTTCCTTCTGCTTATTTTGGATGTAATTTGCTCTTCTTTTTCTAGTTTCCCAAGTGGAAGCTTAGATTATTGATTTTAGATCTTCTTTTCTAGTATATGCATTTTAATGCTATAAATTTGCCTCTAAATATTGTTTTTACTGCATCTCACAAATTTGGTTATGTTTTTATTTGCATTTAGTTCCGAATATTTTTTTCTCTTGATTTTTACTGCGACCTGTGTGTTATTTAGAAGTGTGGTATTTAATCTCCAAGTATTTGGGAAAGATTTTCCGGCTGTTTTTCTTTTACTGATATCTAGTTAATTCCATTGTTGTCTAACAGCATACATTGTATGATTTCTATTCTTTTAAATTTGTTAAGGTGTATTTTATGGCCCACAACATGGTCTATCTTGGTGAATGTTCCATGTGAGCTTGAAAAGAATGCCTTTTCTGCTGTTATTGGATGAAGTAGTCTACAGATGTCAATTATATGCTGTTATTTGATGAAGTTATTGAGTGCAACCATGCAACAGATTTTTTGCCTGAAAGATCTGTTCATTTCTGAGAGAGGGATGTTGAAATCTCCAGCTGTAGTAATGGATTCATCTGTTTCTCTTTGCAGTTCTCTCAGTTTTTGCCTCTCATATTTTTATGTTCTGTTGTTGGGTGCATACTTGTTAAGGACTGTTGTGTCATCTTGGAGTATTGACCCCTTTATCATTATGTAATGCTCCTCTTTATCCCTGGTAACTTTCCTTGCTCTGAAGTCTGCTCTTTGTAAAATTAATATAGCTACTCCCATTTTCTTTTTTTTTTTTTCATGAGGAAGATCACCCCTGAGCTAACATCCATGCCAATCATCCTCATTTTTTTTTTTTTTTTTTTTGGCTGAGGAAGACCAGCTCTGAGCTAACATCTATTGCCAATCCTCCTCCTTTTTTTTTTTTTCCCTTTTTCTCCCCAAAGCCCCAGTAGATAGTTGTATGTCATAGTTGCACATCCTTCTAGTTGCTGTATGTGGGATGCCTCCTCAGCATGGCCAGAGAAGCGGTGCATCGGTGTGCGCCCAGGATCCAAACCCGGGCCGCCAGCAGCAGAGCGCGTGTACTTCACCACTAAGCCATGGGGCCAGCCCCTCCCATTTTCTTTTGATTAATGTCAGCATGGTATATCTTTCTCCATCAATTTACTTGTAATCTATATGTGTCTTTATATTTAAAGTGGTTATCTTGTAGACAACATATAGTTGGGTCTTGTTTTTTGATCCACTCTGACAATCTCTGTCTTTTAATTGGTATATGACATTTAAAGTGATTATTTATATAGTTGGATTAATATCTGCCATACTTGTTATTGTTTTCTATTCTTTGGCCTTGTTCTTTGTTCCTATTTTTGTCTTCCACTCTTTTTCTGCCTATTCTGGCTTTAATTGGTCATTTTATATGATTCCATTTTGTCTCCTTTCTTAGCATATCAGCTATACTAATTTTTTTTAGTGGCTGCCCTTAAGTGAAAGATTTTTTCAGAACTTAAAGCCAGTAAGAACATGAAATTTTGCTCAATATCTTTAGTCATAAAGATATTGAAACCACAGTGATATACCACTACACATTCACTAGAATGGCCAAAATTAAAACGACCGACAATACCAAGTGTTGACAAGTACGTGGAGCTACTGAAATACTAATATTTTGCTCATGGGAGTATGAAGTATACAACTGCTTTAGAAAATAATTTGGAAGTTCCTTATAAAGCTAAGTATATGCTTACTCTGTGACCTAGCAGTTCCACTCTTAGGTTACTCAAGAGAAGTGAAAGTGTTACTATGTTCAGACAAAGACTTGGACACAAATGTTCACAGTAGCATTAACCATAATATGTCCAGACAGTAGACAACCCAAATGTCCACCAACAGGTGAATGGATAGACAGTTTCTGGCATTTATACAGTACAATACTGTACTATTCAGCAAGAAAAAAAATTAGGAACTGCTAATTCATTCAACAACATGGACGAAACACACAGACATTATGTTGAGCAAAGTAGTGCATACCATAGGAACACATTTTTATGACGTTCTAGAATAGGCCAAACAAATCAATAGTATAAGTGATTGGGATAGAATTCAAACTGGCAATTGTCAAGGTAGGATGAGGGACATTGCCTGGGAAAGGGCAGAAGGGATTTCTGGGTGATCAAAAGGCTCTTTGTCTTCATGGGTGTGGTAGTTACGGACTGTATACATTTTCACATTCATTGAACCGTATACTTCAAATTTATGCATTTCATTCTATATAAATTACACCTAAATTAAAATATGAGAGATAAAAATATACAATCTAGAAATTTGATTGTGTGATAAAATATGAAACATTTTTGTTTCAAGTGTTTTTTTTTTCTTAAACAAGATAGAGTATGTGAATTATAGCAGTATGCCTTTAAATAAAATCATTAAAAAAAAGATGGAATGGTCCTTAATTCACCAAGTGACATCAAATCTCATTTCTGTGAGGTGATTAGGAGTTGATAAGCTTATGGAAGCAGTCCACAGAATTCTGCATGGTCATGAGTAAGCCTTTCATCCATATTAGAGTTACCAGTGAGTGTAATATACACACATTTCACGTGGCTTTAGTAGCCTTTCGTAGATTTCTTTGCGGGAGATTCTGGAATGATGTATGTAAGGAATTGCCTAATTGGAGCCCTGCTGTGTTGTCCTAGGAGATTGAAGGCATAGAATTCACACAGGAGGCTTTTTCAGACAGGCTCAGAACTGCCCTCGAGGCTGCTGAAAACCCTTCTTTTCTTCTCCTCTCCATTTTCTAGAGACACTTGTTACACTTGAGTTAATCCAGACATCATTGCCCCTGTGACTAGGATGTGTATCCCCCCGCCTGTCCTTTTCATAGACACGGGTCTGCTCCAAAAGTCCCACACATGACATCATCTGTATCTTGACAGCCGTTTCTCCAGCAGGAGCCGAAGTTTGCAGAGAGATATTTTACCACAGTGGTAGAAATAGGTCAGTTGGGTGCTGCACAGAATGGACAGATACCATCTCTGAATTATGCTAGTTTTTATATCTGACTCTTCATTTTCTGGCTCGAGCAATTCCTTTTCAAAGAAACACGAACAAGTGCTCTCTTCCCTGATTCCACTGGCCTTAAATGCTGATGTCATCCCAGGGGCAGGTGCCCCCAGTGCCAGCTGTTCCTCAGTCACCATAGCAGGGGGTTCAATGATTCACCAAAGCTGTTTTTTCTCTATTGGTTAAGGTGTGGTCTACAGGCTAGAAATATATTTTTAAATATATTTTTATTCTGTTTCTGTTATTCTACCGTTTACCTCTGCTTATTAACATGATATCTTTCTTTGATTCTTGTTCTCTTTTGGGATTCAATTCCAGCTCCTCTTTCTGGTGTGGGCATTTACTTCAACCCACTAATTTTTTCTCCTCTTATGTGGAACCATAATTTTTTAAAATGCATGTTTTTTAGTAGGTTGGTAAATAAATTTAGTCTGGTTTGTTTTCTACCTTGAATAAATTAATTTATCTGATATTGTTGGAATGTTTGTAGTTAAATACATGATAATATTTCTTGGGTAATTTTTGGAGATATTAATTGTAATTACTGCTTTGAATAGTTGATAAATGGCAGACCGTGGCCTCTCCCTTTATACCTAGAATTAATACTAGAATGTAAAAAGATGTCATTCATCTGAGGAAATCAATGGCAGACTTTGGCTAAGAACTGAAGTTACCTGATATTGAGAGCAGTGCATCCTTTATTTAAATTAAGAATCATTGTATTTCTAAACCATCAATAGACAAAGAAATTAAAATAGTACTTATAAAAGCCTTTTATTTAGTTACATGTGCAAATGCACTTGAAGCTTAAAAATGGTTAGATGGATACCTTTTCTTCACTATCAATTATTTTCTGAAAAATTAATATTTAAAGTTAGTATTTTCCAGAGCAGTTCTCAAACTGTTGATAGTCTCTTTATTTATTTTGTGTTAAAATCAGGGTAACCACACTCCCCAGTTGGTCTGGATCATTCTCAACTAACATCTGTTGTCCTGATGTAATTATATTGGTGCTCTTTTTCACTCTCGAAACTATCGGCTTGGACATAAATCATATGGTATAATATCCTCGTTGTGTGTAATCAGAGGATGGAACATACTGGAAGTCATCACATGCTAGACGTTGGTTCACTAGTGGGGCCCAGAGTGATGGGTAATTGTGACATAGTAGGTATTCAGTGTGTCGAGTAAACAAATAATCCAAAATGGCAAATAGTAAAGAGTGTAGGTTTTATCATGTAATCTTATACTCATATTCTTGATTAAGGGCATTTTGTGTTTTGATAATTTGACAATATTTTATAAGTACTGATGAAGCTGGAGATTTGCCCTCCTTGGCACCCAGTCCCTTCTAGTATTGGACAGTATCATCTCAGATATCTCAGATATTAGAGAACAGGATTCTCTTTTTTTTTGCAAGTATTCTCTACAGTGTGACAGGTAATCATTTTACATCGAAGATATAATGCATTCTAAATAAAGGCAGATGGCCTCATGCACTTTAGTGTTTTATCAGTTAGGAAAGCATTTGCTCTAAGGAAGATAAATTGTAATGACCAGTGGCTTAAAAGTATAGGGTTGTATTTTTTATTACATTGTAAAAAGTCTGAAGATAGGTAGCTGCTGTCTTCAGTTCAGCTGCCCAGTGATGCCGCGAAGAAACCAGGCTCTTGCTGTTTTTCTGCTCTTCATCCCTGGCATGTTGGCTCTTACTGGTCTCTTATTCTTGGGTCAGCCAGACTTTACCCAGGTCATTCTCTCATTGCATGGCTCTCTCGGTCTTTGTTCCACTTATTCTGGAGCTGAAGGTCACTTATATTCTCTTGATCTTGATCGTTGCTGGAAGTCCTAAGTGTCTGACCCTTGCTCCCTACCTGCTGTCCTTACCAATGGTCCTTGCCACCTGCCCTTTTATTGACTGTTATACCTGTGTGAACTTGACATTGTGGCCACAACTCTGCTTAAAGATACTAGGTCAGTTTATTATGTTTTACTTTGAAAATGAAACAACCAGAGACCAACTGTGTATGAAAGTCGTTGCTATGTGTCTTTCAAATGCAGATGAATAATTCCCTTTTATATTAGACATACATAGCTTAGTTTTCAGAAATATCTTACATTTGATAATGAAGAAGTTCTTGAAACTTTTTAAATAGCAGAGCCAGGTAAGTGATTTTAGGGTTGCAGAAATGAATTATTAGACAAGTTTAAGTCTTAACTTATAACAGGGGACTTGCTAGTGATGTAACAGATGGAGAGGAGGAGAAACATAGGGAACCACAGAGAGAAACAGGAATTGTAAACTAATTGCTTTCTTTACTGAAATTTTCCTTCAAAACTCTTTCTCTCCCACAATTAAACACAACTAGAAGTTAATGTCATGTTTGAAAACCAACTCTAGACTCGAGCCAAGGGTAGGCAAAGGGTAGCTTTATTGTTTCTCACTGAAACTGTGATCATTGTCTCCTTTTGATTAAAAACTGACCAGAACGTCCACAGAAATCAGAGCATTATTCTTGAATTACAGCGTTGTTCTTGAATTACATTACTTTCCTAATGGAGAGACACTTACAGTCTTGCCTGAGGACCACTTCCGCAAACCAATGGGGTTTAAGCTATGAAATCAAATTAAAGCATACTTTTAAATATGAAAATGACAGATATATGAGTGGTTGGTAGGTTTTATAATTTCTATTTCCATGTATTTCGTGTTGAAACTGCCTTCCTCAAACATGTATTTTAAAAATAAGCGAATTTCAAAGTTTTGTATCCCTGAGAGCAATAGGAAACATGCAAATGAGAATGTTTATTCTCTGAATCCCAGGGAATAGTTGTGCCCTTCAAAGACATTCCTGTGCCCCGCTTCTTCCAAAGTCTTTCCTTAATTTAGATTTAAGCACACATCAAAGAAAGGGTATAATATTAAACACGTGAACAATTCTTCAAACAATTCAGAAATAGAACTAGAAAAGTTGTGTACTTTTGCATAGCTACTGCTATGTATTTCGAAGGACAAGACGTGTCTGTGTGGTGTGTTTTATTCTTAGACCGTGACCTGGTTGCCACTAGCCTATTTTGAATGTGACAGCATCCTTCAGTCTTTACCTGCCGTAGTAAATGCACAAGGGCCTCATTCTGCTGAGTATGTTGTGTGTTTCAACTGAAGAACTTGAAATGTGGGGAAACTGAGTTCTAAAGTGACATCACTAGTGTCTTCACCTGTAAGAGTTTTCAACTCTAGGAATAATACAAGGATTTTGTTAGGCAAGTAAATTTTAAGTTACAATATTTTTTAATAACAGCAAATCCCTCTGTGATACTCCTCTGCTCAAGATTGATACTTTGTTCACATATAATTTCTTTCTCCTTTTTTTTTTTTGTTTTTTTTTCCTTCTCAATGGTATTTTTAAAAGAAGCAACATATTTAGGGTTCTATGAAATGAAGGGTTGAGAACTTACATTTAAAGTTTATTTTAGTGAGATCACCACTCTATCATGGTTATGCTTATATTAAGGAGTTATCATTCATGTTATTGGAAACAGTAAGATTCTAAAATCTTTTCTGTGGTTTTGGTTCTGCAGCTGGGTTGTCATAACTCCTGTAGATGTTAACATATTTCAACCTGGCTCTCCCTCTAACGTCTAGAATCCTCCTACTTTCCTGTCTCCACTATCGTCATCCTAATTCAAGCTGCCATCATCTCTCATCTGGACTACTGGGGTGTTCGCCTCAGTTATCTCTCCGCATCCTCTCTTGCCCCCCTACAATTCCTTCTCTACCAAGAAGACCTGGGGGATCTCTTTAAACCATGTTTCATGTCACTTGTCTGCTCACAGTCTCCAGTGTCTTACCATCAGACTTGAAATAAAAGTTAAAGTCCTGGCTTGTCTCCAGACTTAGCGGTACCGCATGTTCACCTCATTCCTACTTTTCAGCCAGACTGGCTTTCTCGTTGTTCCTAAAACACACTACACACACTATCATCTCTACTGGAATGCTCTCACAGATCTTCATGTTTTTGCCTCTTTTTAAATATTTTTTACACAGACTTGTTTCATGAAATTTTCTAACTTATCATTTTCTGCTTCTCTCCACTAGAAGTAGTTCTACAAGATCAGCATCATTTTGTTCGTTGCTGTAACTGTGCTTGATTCATAACAGGCATTAAAAACCTTTTGGAATAAATGAAAATAGTCAAACCCCCTAAAATTACTTGCCTGAGAATCGTCTGTAACATAGGCGTTGTGTGGAGCCCTTACTTCATTGTTCTTAGTGACAAGGTTCTACAAAGTCAAACCAAGAGTAGTCAGCATGATCTCCATCCCTCTCACAGTTGGTTATTAGAACACGTTGTGAATTAGGGATCTGTATGAGTTGGGTCTATATTCCATTCATGGAAAGAAATAAAACCATTCCAGTTCAGATTAATATTTCTGGACAACCATGACCATCTACCATCTAACTGATTTGTCATTGAGAGTAAAAAATGAGTAAGTCTATTTATTAAAGGTATTTAATACAAAATTTATCTGTTTTATTTGCTTATTTTTTTGGTTAAGAATAAAATAACTACCGTTAAATTGTTTTGTCTAAGTAATTTTTATTCTTTTTTTTTGGTGAGAAAAATTTGCCCAGAGCTAACATCCATTGCATATCTTCCTCTTTTTTTGCTTGAGAAAGATTAACCCTGAGCTAACATCTGTGCCAGTCTTCCTCTATTTTGTATGTGGGATGCTGCCACAGCATGGCTGATGAGTGGAATAAGTCTGCGCCTGGGATTCCGGACCCACTAACCCGGGCTCCTGAAGAAAAGCAAGTGGAACTTTAACCACTCGGCCATGGGGCCGGGCCCCTTGTCTAAGTAATTTTGACAGCTAAATCTAAATGGTAACTAGTTCATGATCTTTCCAACCATAGTAATAGCAATGTTACCAGTGGAATCATTTCCAGTGGACAAATTGTTTTCATGTGTTTTACCGTGTCCCATCCTATGAACATTTTTTTTGTTTCATAGATTTATGAGATAAGAAATCTTTTTTAAGATAAAGCTTATTAGAATATTTAGCCAAGAAAAATAACTGTTGTGTTTTTTTTTGGTAAATATAGATTGAATGAGATTGAATTGTTTCAATGTCATGAAATAATTATTTATAAACAGAATAATAGTTTTTTTCTTGTTCTGTTTCTGTTTAAATGAATTTACCTGTTGAGCAAACAGGTAACATGCTCATTCATTTAGAAGCCCAAATCCAGAAATAAATATTCTTCCTTTAAACCACAAAGTGCTTAGGAATCCACCTCATCAAAAAAATAGAGTTCCCTGGGGCCAGCCCAGTGGCGCAAGTGGTTAAAAACGTGCACGCGCTCCGCTGCCGGGGCCCAAGGTTCGTGGGTTCGGATCCTGGGCACGCACCGACGCACTGCTTGTCAGGCCATGCTGTGGCGGCATCACATATAAAGTGGAGGAAGATGGGCATGGATGTTAGCCCAGGGCCAGTCTTCCTCAGCAAAAAGAGGAGGATTGGCAGATGTTAGCTCAGGGCCAGTCTTCCTCACACACACACACACACACACAAAATAGAGTTCCCTGATCATTTTAAGGGCTTTGGGTCTTCACATGGCATCTATTTGGGTCACAGGAAGGGTACGAATAAGTCTCATCAATGTTGATATGGTTATCTCATCTTCCCTGTTAGAGACATGATACCTTTGACGTGTGTCCTTATGAAAAGTAAGGCTGTGGAAAAGATCATTTAATCAGGCAAATGGGCTAAAGGAATTGGGCTGATTGGAAATAAAAGAACCTTGCAGCTGATTGGCATCAAAGACTTGGGTAGTAGACAAAGGAGCATCTCCCAGGTGTCCAGGAACCTTCCCTTCAGGGAGCACAACTAAACCAGAAACTCTGCCAGTGTGACAGAAGGACACTCTTAAAATGCTGTCTGCCCTGGTCAGGACGGGCTCAGGACCCAGGACAGGATGATGCCCTCAGATGGGGAGTGTCTGTGGACCTACAAGGAGTGAGGCAGCCATTAGCAGCAATGGGTTCCTAAGACTAATTAAATTTAGGTACAAGCTGGAGACAACATCCAATGTCGTCCCAGTTGTTATACAGTTTTGTGTCTTTCTTGATAATTTGCCTTTTAAAGTTACATAGTTTGCTTCATAAAAGGCAAAGTCAGTATGTTAAAATTCCTTAATAAGTAGTGCTTAGTGCTGCCATTAAGTGTAGACTTCATTTAGGGTAACCACCTGTCACTAGAACAAATCCTCTGAAACTATAGTGGATATGGCTGTTTGAATTCTTCGAGCAATTTTTCTTTTTCTGCAAGAGGAAATACTAAACCAAGCCATATATATATTTTTTTTTTCAAGTCGGACATGGAACACACCATTGTGAATGCAAAGCAACTGAAAAAGAAAACTCATTTCAGTTGGGAGGTTAGAGTTTGCAGTGTTTGGAAACTGCTCCCACTGCGTCTGTTGTCTGCACGTGGGGACGCGAGAGAGGATGCTGCAGACCTGCGTCTACTCTGGCCTTGTCTTGAACTGCTTCCACCTTGGAGAAGTCATTTCATTTCTTTGCACCTTAGATTTTCCTTCTATGAAATGAAAGAATTGGGATAGATTTTTTCCTTTCCACTCTAAATTTCATGAAAATGAAAATCTGGTCCACGGCTATAAAAATGTACCAGCAGATTTGGATGGTAACAGAGCTGTGCCCACACTGTATTTGATTTCTGCAGTAATGAGGCAACCAGCACATATGATATACTCTTCATGGAACCAGTAATAGAAGTGACTGATATTCTTACAATTAAATGAACAAAATGTTTTTTAATTCTGCTTTTCTTTCCTTCCTGTTAGTTGTATCTGCTCTGTAATGCGGTCCTTCCCTCATCATGAAGTAATGTCAACCTAAGTCTCATTCCTGAAAATGCAGAAGTCTTTCTGGTTCTTATTACAAATGTACAAGTGCTGCACTGACCAGTTTTGTATTGTGTTCTAGAGACCGTGTCATTGGTTTGATGATGACTGCCTGTGATTTATGCTCAGTAACAAAACTGTGGCCAGTTACAAAATTGACGGCAAATGATATATATGCTGAATTCTGGGCTGAGGTATGTCCTTGCTTTTTATATGAACATAGATAATGCCAACAAATGGAAAAAATTTGGAGACAAATTAAATAAATGGATAATTTAGTAACAAGATCTTAGTTGTTCATGTGGCTAGTTATTTCAAAAACCTATGGTCAGTCACATACGATGAAGAATTTAGAGTTTATGCACATACAAAGTGAGAACAATCATTCTGTTACATCTGACTTGAATATGTGTGTAAATTCTCTGCTCTCAACTGAAAGAGTTCAGGAACTTATTCACTGAACAATAGTGCAACAATTTCCCATATTTAATAGCTGATCTTTTGTTCATTCATTCAAAAAACATCACTGGTCATCTATTTTAAGACAGTCACTGGAAAAAGTAAGAAGGAGTCACAATATCATGGGTTATATATGCCTGCAGTTGAAAATTCAGGAGAATAATCATTTTGTACCAAGACATACAAGATTATGTAAATATACCAAATAGTCAATTTAACTGCAATTATGAGTTCTGTAGAATATGTGGGATATTAATTCATGATGCTCCTGATGTGTGAAACAAACACGTAAATTACTTTCATTAACACCTTTTCTTGACTAAATTATCAGAAATGTGCGTTTAACTCCTCAGTTTTCTTTCTGAATTGTCCATGAAGAAGCAGAATGTAATTATCTTGTTTAGATGAATCCACAATTACTTAGGTTGCTGCATTTTCAAAGATTATGTTGTGGGGGGAAAAAAAACCTACAAAACCTTTGGGTACCTCATTTGGTTTGAAGAAATAAAAGTAAATTTGGAGGTCAAAGAGTTTGGTAGTTGATGATCAAACCATATATCTCACCCGGATAGAAGAATGTATGTAAAAAGTAAAAACCAGCAAATCATTCAGTTGAAAGTGTAGGAGAAATGGTTTTATGTTGAATTGTTTCATAATGGTAAAGCCAGTTCGTTATACTCATGGTGTTGTTCTCTACAATGCCTTATGCACTGTGTGTGCATACTCCTGCGTGTTTTTTTTTTAATTTTAGCGCACGTGTGTGTGTCAGAACCTGGTTACTCTCAGACTCAATTAGGAAGGTTGTTTTCAATGTATGTGTCTGAACAGTAGTATTTGACTTTATCATCACAGTCAACTTAATTTTCATGTGTGTCCAAAAGTAATAATCCTGAATACATTCTGTACATTCTATATGTACATCACTACAAGAAAATTGGTCAGAAGCTAGCTTATTGTTTTGCAAATTATTTCATTTAACTATGATGTATTTCATACTTTAACAACTATATTTGTATTCTAAAATATGAATCAAAATGTGACTGGTATGTAGTACAGATTTCTTTTCTCTTTCTGTTCCTCGTTGGTGAAATAGTCCACAAAGATCGGTCAAGCTCCCAACATACTCGCAGGTACCCTCTTCAAGGACCTCATCGTCCATGGGAAGAAACAGGAATACAATCGCCATGTCCTGCCAGTTGATCTCCTAGATATTCATCAAGTCCAGTCTCCCCTCCCATCCCCACCATCTCTCCCCTACTCCAGACCTCCATCAGATTACTGTAATGCCTGGATTATTGGAACATTCTAACTGGCTTCCTTGCCCTTATCTTTTAGAATCATTTTAACAGTAATTAAGAGTGTGGTCTTTGGTGTCATGTGGCTTGGGGTTAAAATCCCACTTTGGCACTTAGGATGAAACCTCGGCCAGTGTTCTGGCTAACCTCTATGCCTCAGTTGCCATAATTGCAAGATGAGGGTTACTTTAATTCTGATTCTATCAGTAGCCTGCTTCCAACCCTCTGTCTCTCCGTGCTCTTGTGGTAAATACAAAAGTCATGAACTTGATCTACAAAGCCCACTGCCTCTCCAGGCTGTTCCATGTCCCAGCCCCTCTGGATTTCTTTTCCTTTTTTTTTTTGTGCTGAGGAAGATTCACCCTGAGCTAACATCTGTGCCAGTCTTCCTCTATTTTGTATGTGGGTCACCACCACAGCATGGCCACCGACAAGGGATGTAGGTCCGTGCCCAGGAACCAAACCCTGGCCGCCAAAGTGGAGTGCACCAAACTTAACCACTGGGCCACGGGACCGGCCCTGGATTTCTTGATTGAAGTCTCTCTGGTTGTCATCTAGGTCTCAGACTGTCCTGTGCCGTTTCATCTGCCTAGAGTGCTCTCCTTCACCCCTGCACAACCCGTTCCTCTCCAAGCCTCAGAATAGGTCCCTTCTCCGTTGTATGCATTCCACAGGACTCAGTTGTTCTCCTTTTTAGCATTTACCCTTATTTGTAAGTGCCTATTCAAATCATTGTTTATTTAAAATCTTTTTACTTATTGTACTTGTAAAATCCTTGAGAGCCAGGGGCCTAGTTAGTTTCACTCACTTAGGGTAGAAAAGAAAAGAAATTGAGAACCACTGATTTTAGTACTTAAAGTGATAACACTAGTGCAAAAGCCGTACTTGCAGTGTCTTTACATTGTTGGTACAAGTCCCTGTGTCCTGTACATAAAAATTCTCAGCGAGGGTTATAGCAATTGTTTCCAGACCCCACTGTAGCAAATCAGAGATATTGTTAGTTCTGTACTTCTGATTGCTGAAAACAAGCATAATTAAAATAATTAACACTAGAATAATAAAGCAATGTGATGGAAGAGTAGAGTATTAGGGAAAAAATTAGAGAACGTTAAGGAAGAAGATTTTAATCTTTAACAAATAAATAAAAAGGGTAAGATAAGTTTTAAAGTCTATAAAATGGGGATAATATCTAACTCACAGTATTTCATGAAGATTAAATGAAATAATATTTACAAGTTACTTAGCCCAAAGCCTGCAACATAGCAGCCTTTAATAAACATCTATAATTATGACTTTATGCTCATGTATTGCCACACTGCGTCTTTACTAAGACGTCGTAGCAGACTCTTGTTGATCTATCAGTATGTCTCTCTAAAGCCTCGCTTCACCCAGTTCAATGTACGTGAAAAATATTTTGAAAAAGAGGTGAGAGGGTCCGGCCCCATGGCTTAGCGGTTAAGTGCGCACGCTCTGCTACTGGCGGCCTGGGTTGGGATCCCGGGCGCACACCGATGCACCCCTTCTCTGGCCATGCTGAGGCCGTGTCCCACATACAGCAACTAGAAGGATGTGCAACTATGACATACAGCTATCTACTGGGGCTTTGGGGAAAAAAAAAAAGGAGGAGGATTGGCAATAGATGTTAGCTCAGAGCTGGTCTTCTTCAGCAAAAAGAGGAGGATTAGCGTGGATGTTAGCTCAGGGCTGATCTTCCTCAAAAAAAAAAAAAAAAAGAGGTGAGAAAAAGGCCTTTAGGGGGCCGGCCCCGTGGCATAGCAGTTAACTGCGTGCGCTCCGCTGCTGGCAACCCATGTTCGGATCCTGGGCGCGCACCGACACACCGCTTGTCAGGCCATGCTGAGGCGGCGTCCCATATAAAGTAGAGGAAGATGGGCACGGATGTTAGCTCAGGGCCGGTCTTCCTCAGCAAAAAGAGGAGGATTGGCATGGATGTTAGCTCAGGGCTGATCTTACTCACAAAAAAAAAAAAGGCGTTTAGGTTCTTCCATGCTTTGTTTTTTTTCCGCCTCACTCTTGACTATATCTCCTCTTATTATAACTTGTACTAACTGCTGCAAAATGAAACCAGAAGAGCTGGCTGGATTTCTGGTAATTCACACAGGAGAACATCAGGATAATTACCAAACAATGATACATTAAGTTTTTTATTATTTTGACATTTGTTCAGGTCAATAACCAGAAACGTTATTTGTTTAGGAGAAAATCAATGAATAAAGGGAACAACTCATTAATACCAAAATTTCATAACTGTTTTTAAGTTGAGAGAGCGTGATTTTTCCCCTTTTTATCGTAGGGTGATGAAATGAAGAAGTTGGGAATACAGCCTATTCCTATGATGGACAGAGACAAGAAGGATGAAGTCCCACAGGGCCAGGTATGAATTATGTTGTAAAGTCAAATAATTCAAGGTGGTCATAAAATCATATATGAATAAAAAGCATACACTATCTTACAGGACCCAGAACTACTTGAGATCATCTCCATTTAGATGGAGTCTGGGGATAGTAAGACCAATGTTAGGAAATCCTAGTTGGATTTAAAGAATTTACAACTACTCCCGTCACCCGTCTTTCTACAGATGTAATTGCAGGAAACAGGTTTCCTTTTCTGACTTGAAATAGAGGAGATGGATGAATTTGAATTGTTAATATTTTTCACAAGCAGAAAATGTGTTGTCATTGGCTGTACAAAGATATTTTTTGGAAAGTAACATTATAGAGTTTGGGTAGGTCGGCTTTTCCTAACAAATAATGCATAGCATTTTAGTACATCTCAAGTTTTGTCTTAACAAAAATTGACATTAATTATTCTCTTTCCAGGTCTCCCTGCATAATTCATGTTATTTTTTTGACGTTTTGAGAGCTCTTGTGCCTTGTTAGTTTTGCATGTGTGCATGTGTGGTGTGATATTTCTCAGATTACAGTCGTTTTAAACTACCCTTCTTCTAATGTCGTAAATAAGGAAGTTAGTTTTGGACAAATATTTATAATATAGAATTCAGTTTAGAAAACATTTTAGAAAATTCAAAGGATGATGGTTTTGGATAAGTTCTCAAATTTTCCTACTTTATTTCAAGTACTTTTATTAACTGTTAATACAAAAGTGTAGGCAAGTCCATAGCTCATAGAGGCACCAGCACAGCGAAAGGCTGTGTGTTTGTCTCCTCCTCGTTGGCTTCAGTGAACAGTGTATTCATGTCCTTACCCAGTTTTTCTGATGGATGCTCCTTGTTCCCTCTTTACTGAATGCACATCTGACATGCCTGTCATGCATGTTACGTGTGTATGTTGCAGCTTAGTTTCTTTTCAATATTGTTTATGGACCTGGCCGATATATGTACTCAACAGTGATCAGTCTTTTGCTGTCTGGTGTCTGCTTTTCATGTCACGTTGTATAAGACCTGTCCCATCTTGAGATTATTTAAATATTTGCCTAAATTTTCTTTAGTTACTTTTTTTGTGTCATCACTTTATATTTGATTTGTTAATTCATTTGGAATTTATCTTGTTATATGGCTTAAGATGGGGGTCTAACAAAGTTCTTCGTTCCAGGTGGTTAAACAGTCATCCCAACAGAATGCAAAGGATAGCTGAAAATGTCATCCGAGGATGGGCTCTGTCCTAGTTTATTTAATTAAGAGAGTAGTTTGTTTTTTGCCAAAATTTCAGATCCATTTACAGTATGAGAGAGTTTTAAATAAAATATTTCTGTGATCAGCTAATATTTTACCAAAACTATATTGCTTATGAATTGTGATTACTGTGTCATTATTCTCTGCATTAATAATAAAATACTCTACTTTCCAATAATTAATTTCTTTCTTGAGATCGTCTACTCCATGACGTCTGCTAAATATAAAAATAAGAAAGTCTTTGCATGAGCTATAAAGTTAAAGATGGAAAAGCATAGGCATTATTCTAGTAAGATTACTGTGATGATAGACTTCACAAGAGCAGAGAACAGAAAGGAAACAAGCAGATTCGATTCTTCCATATCCTTTGGTGCATCTCATTGAAGTTTAGTTTTGTAAAGAAATTGATAAGCCATGGTTTGGGGGTCACCTCATCCAAGGAGCCAATTTTATGTTGTATGTATTGTCAACCACATGGGCAGTTATGTATACCTAGACAAGCTGTGTACTCTGGTGAATAGTATAGCAGATCTTTTACATGTGGCCGTCAGTAGGCCATTCTGAACCAGCATCACTTATTCGCACAGTGGCTCAGAATTCCTAATAAAATGTTCTTTAATATATTTTTTAAAGTACCACAGATTAAAAACTGAAATCTGACATATTGAGAGAACTGTAACCTGAGAGAACTATGATAAAGTCAATGAGATTTGTTTTGGGTCCAATAAAGGGAGGAGACAGATGAGGAAAATTTCAAGACACCAAACAAGATACCAAAAGCCAAGAGTAACAAACAGATAAAACACCCTGCAGTGATTCCTAAATATTAAGTTGGAGAAGAGTCATCCATGTAGAATAGCAGGTTGACTTTGAAATGTCTATGAAGAGTACTAAATTTGACCAGAGATAAGAACCAGACTTGAATTATAACTTGATTGCTCTATAAATAGAATCTCATTGACTGTTGTACTTGGGTTTTAGATTAACATCTTTTTATGTTTTCAATTTTTATGTGTTTTATTTTGAGAATGTATTTTAATGCATTTTTAAATGCACTCTCCAGTAGTATTCATTGAGCCCAAATGTCACCTAGCAAAACTAGAACATTTAATTTTATAGTTAGGCTGGAGAAATAGAAAATTCACTTGAGAAATATTGTGCTGCTAGAATTGCTAATGTGCAATTGTTTCTTGTCCGTGGTTTTTGCACCGAGGCAGCTTGGATTCTACAACGCCGTAGCAATTCCCTGCTACACTACCCTTACCCAGATCTTCCCTCCCACAGAGCCCCTCCTTAAAGCGTGCAGGTATGTACATAGTTCAAGCTGTGATGTTATTTAAAAAAATGACTAAGACTCCGTACAGGCTTTTTGCTCCATCAATGTGTGTATGTGTCTTATCTACAGCTTACAATAAATATAATTTTATGGGCTGCGTGTTTGCCTAGGTAACAAGTAGATGTCAAGAGTATTTATTCGTAAAGTCTTTCATTCACCAAAAAGGAACAAGGAGTTTGTTTGTTTGTTTGTTTTTATGAGGCAGAGAGCCCCGCCCAATGCTGTTTTTAAACAGATGGGACAATAATGTCTGTTCAGGGCTGCTCGCTTGAATCACGCAGTTGATTATTGAAATGGAAGAGGGGGAACCTTGATGGAATCTTCTCTCTCTTTGTTTAGTTTTCTTCCCAAAAGAAATGGAAGCCATCTGTTATCTGTCCTAGCTTCAGATATCTTTGTGTCCTTCCATCATCTTTTCTGAGGGGTGAGCTCAGCTAAGAACGTTGGAATTCTTTTTAAGATCTTCATTTTACTTTGAAAAGAAGTTCCCTCTGGGGAAAGCGAAGGATGATGGGCAAAGCAGCCTTGTGAGTTGATTTTCTGCAGATGAATTGGTGTCAAGGAGATTTTTCTGACCACTTAACCAGAACCACACTTGATGGGTGGAGTGGGTGCATGGGGGTGGGGGAGTGGGGGGGTGGACTGAGGACAGACGTTTGACTAGATAGTTTTAAACAAAACCAAAAGCTTTTAGTGTACTCCCATCCTCTGCTGTTGAGACTTATTTTTATGAACTAAATTTTTAAGGAAAGCAAACAAACAAAACCAACAAGCAAGAAGATGAAAAAAATCATTTCATTTTTTTGGTGAGGAGGATTGGCCCTGAGCTAACATCTGTTGCCAGTCTTCCTCTTTTCGCTTGGGGAAGGTTGTCGCTGAGCTAACGTCTGTGCCAGTCTCCCTCTATTTTATATGTGGGACGCCACAGCAGCATGAGCGGTGCGGAGGTCGGCGCCTGGGACCGAAGCCGCGAACCCCGGACCGCCAAAGCAGAGCGCACGAACATAACCACTACGCCACGGGGCCAGCCCCTGTTTTGTTATTTTTTACTTAAGTTGTGATTTCTCTTTCCTCTCTGCTCCCAGGGAGATGAACATAGCATCCTAGCTTCTTTTGTTGAGCCATCACCGACTTTAATCAGTGGTTAGTTTATTCAAATATTATCTTACTGCGTAAGGGCTGAGCCATGTGGGCAGTATGGAGTGTGAGCTAGAACTCCTCCTTGATGGAATCAGGTTGAAAAAGTGGATGCCCCACCAAATTGAAATCCAAACAACATGTCGGAGGAAAAGAGCCTGGGCAATAGTCAGAGGTCCTTTCATATCCAAAAATTCTCTGTACTTTATGCTAAATATTTAGACCCAGCAGAAGGAATGCTTGCCGTGATTATCAAGCACTGGGTTTTCAGTTGTCTTAGCAGCTTTCCTGCATTCTTGCTTCAGTGTACTTGGTTGAACCACATAATCTTTTAAAGACCCTTTTAATCTTAAAAAAATTCATCATGTATCATTGGTGTCCAAGGAAACGTAGGAAAGTTAGTGTATGTCTTTCTTCCAATGTATCAAAAAATCTCTTTAGGTTCTGGGAAAATGATGCCTGATGATATGATACAAAAGTTAAAAGTGTTACACTTTTCAGGTTATATTTTAGGGATTTCTTTTGTCCAAAGGTGTCTTAGCATGGGTGTGCTTTGTATGAATTTTGTGTTTGCCTAAGCCAAGGTTCCCTTCTCATTTTGACTTTGTATATAAGGAAGCAAAGTGCAAGATGGGAAATGTTGATGAGATCTCTGCCTGGTTAGCCACAGAGGGCAAGATGGTGGTCACGCAGTGGTAGTTATCACACTATTAAAGAAGATTAAGATGCGTGCAACGTTTGAACTGCAGATATTGAGAGAGTGGGAGAGAAACGAGGCTGCATTTGAGACTAGAGGTCACCAGAACACAAATGCGGTTTTACTGTAACAAGGAAATTTCAGAAGTTTGTACCAGGGGTAACTTATGGTGACTTTTTATTTATGACACAGTGTTCAAAATCAGCTACTCTCCAGTTCCAAGTGAGGTGTGACAGGGGCTGAAGCCTCATGGAGGTGCACTCTTTCCACCCTGCAGAGTCTGAAGGCCCTGACTGTTCCTATTGGTGCTGAATGTTCTTGCTGCTCAGGCATCCTTCCTGTTCCATCTATCCTGCCTGTTTCTCAGTAGTAAACCCTATGGCTCATTCTCCTTTTCGAGTTAACCCTTCAAACTATCTGTCCTAAGCCTCGCTTTCCTTTTTGACCTTGCAGTCTGGAGCTGGAGGGATGAGGTACCCCCCCAGGCTTTGGTGGTTCAAGGCTCTTCTGAGGACACTCAGCTGCAGTGCCAAGTCAGGGAGACATAATGGGAGCCTGCCTGGCCACAGCAGGCTAGTTATTATCACAGTCAGAATGACACCAAAAAGCCACCATGACTAGTCATGCCACAGGATGGTGTGGTTAATTTTTGAGACAGAATCCAGAAATCCTTTTTAAACATCCTGTCACTGCATCTTTCATCCCTAGGAATAACCTCAGCCAGTGGGAGAAGGTGATTCGAGGGGAGGAGAGTGCAGTGTGGATCTCGTCCCAACCAGTGGCCCAGGGGACCTCTGAGAAGCTGCCTGTGAAGACAGATGACTGCTGATGAGCTGTCCCACCTCAAGATGCTCGTCTAGCTTCTTTGACTTTTCTTCCTTTTGTTTTTGTGGGAGGAAACCTACACCTGGTACCTGGGATGCAAACCTCTTCAAGAAGGTAACATCGAGTCAATATGTCAAGCAGATGACTCCCTGCCAGTCTCATCTGTAAAGCATCATAGACAGTGGTCAACTAGGACCACCCCATGACCAGAAATCAGCTGTCCACATGACTCCATTGGACTTGTGAACTGGCCTTTTCTAATAGGCTAATTTGCTGAGGCCTTAATGGAAATGGACAAAAATTATTCAGAAGGGGGTACTTTTCCATTGTATCTTTCTAGTGAGGGTTTAAAATGGTACTATTATCATATTGTACTTTGGCTTTAACACCAATGTTGCTTTGATGTTGTTGGTTATAAATAGGAATTTTTACACATTACTGTTGTGAATGTTCATGTGTGACCTACTTGTAATTAGCGTGAATTGTAGCAGACAGCCTCAGGACACGTGTCATCGAGGTTACGGAGTAAGAAGTGTCATTCTGCAATCAGTGATGGAAAATAGTCAGATTCTTGTTTCAGAGCCTCATGAATTAAAAGTTAGGTGGACTAAAGTGTATCCTTTAAGTTTATACTAAAGGGCTTAGATGAATAAATTTAACACTAAAGGAAGTAGATATTCTGTCCTCTGGAGAAAAGATGCAGATATACATCATAATAAATTCAGAACTCTAAGTATCAATTCAAAAGATATCAAAGAATATTTTTAAAATTTTTTTCTTCATTGTAATCTTGGCACATTTACTAAACCCTTTGGATAAAGAACAAAATAAAAGCAAAGCATATAATTTTTTTTTAACAGAGAAGTCTTATGGATGTAAAATGTGAATTTTTAATAATGATTCCTTTATATTTTCATTTGGTGTCATTACAAAATTTTAGACTCACACTCAAAATGAAAGATTTTTTTCCTGTAAAATTATTTAGTTAAAATGCCATACATTTCTCTCAAAATCAAATTAAACCGTAAAATTGAAGTCTTCTGTAATTTTTACTTTGATCTGCTGCATTCTTCTCCCATTTCTCCCTTCCTTGTGTTACTCAATCATCTTTCCTAAGCTTTCTGTCCATAACAGGGAAGTAGAAGAAAACAGTGTAATTGTATGGTCGCTTCTTTCTGCTCTCTCTACTCTGGTCAAGATCAAAATCTACATAGAAACCTGTGGTTTGGAGAGTTTCTTCTGTATAATTTTTGGGAGACTACTATTACTCTACAGTGTAAATGCCTTGAAAAAACATACAAAAGTAATAGTCTGGACCCCTTCCTACAAGGATTATAAGCCAGTCACTTCTGGTGCATATTAATGCTGTACAGATTTTTAGCACAATGACACAGTAACCTCCGAAGCTGTGGTTAGTCCTGACCTGAAGGAGTTAAAGTCTCAGGAAGTGACAGGCCAATCCATAACAAATAGCTTATCCACTCTTCACGTGGCAGGAAACTGGAATATTACTTTTAATAAAATAAATTTTTAAAATACTCTTCTACATATTCAATACTGTACACATTGTTGTTCATGTGAGCTTGGGTTTTTGCAAAAAAAATTAAATCAGATGTTTCTACAACATGGTTTATTTATGTTGTAGCAGCGTTAGCTATACGTAAACATTGTTCTTATTTTAAAATTAACACTATGTGTTCAATTTCCTTATGGGCTTCTGAAAGTTGCCATCTTCCCTACATGGAGCTCCATTTGCTACTGTAATTATACAATATGAGGTAAAATGAAATAAATAGAGAAATACCACTCTGGCTAGGTACACACATCTATGTATGAGAGAGAGCAAGAGTGATACAAACACATCCACGAAAAATAAAAGTCAGCTCCATTCTTCAAAAATGGTGATTTTTTGTGCTGGAAAATGTGTATTGTTTGATAAAGAGCTGACAAGAAAGTGTCCTTTTTATGTTAGTGTAGTCGTAGAATTGAATGCTAAAAAGTTGCATATTTTTCCACATCTAAATTTATGAAACTGGACCCACTGATTTCAACTTGCACAAAAGTTAATTTAGTCATCTAATTTGACTTGGAGACTGATTTGCAATGGGGGAGGAAATATCATTTATGATTGTTGTTTAACTAAAAGGATTTTAAAAGAATGCATGAATTTTACTTCTTGATATAGAAAACAGTCATGGGGGGAGAGAATCCTATGGCTATTTTTGCATCTAAGATTGCTGTTCTGCTGAGATTATTACAGAAAGTTCTCTTATTTTGATACAGCCAGGTGTATTATATCATGTGATCTATACTTTGAGCAGTTTCCCAAAGAAATGTATATCAGTTAATTGGTTTATTTCTCATGAAATATTGTCATAATAGGAACAAAGGTTGACCCAAGGACTATATTCGAATGTAAACTGTTAATATCGCTTTTACCATGTGTAAGATTTACTTAGGAATCATAGATTTATCTAAAATAAAAGGGCCCAGGATGCAGTGATATATAGTTAATCTGTTTTGGAAAAAATGCAGTTAGCAGTAATTGTGCATTTTGGCAGATATATTTAGCGGACAAACTTTTGAGTTCTGTTCTCATCTTCTTCCCAGATCTTTTCTTAAAAGGGCAGATGGTTTTTATTACCAAAGCTTTGATGAGTTTCTCCTTAAGGTGGTATTTTATATTGGGCCAAATTTCCCCTGTTCAGTATAAATTTGGTAACCAGCTGTGAGTATATTTAGAATGTTTTATTTGCAGAGATTTTTATTAGTTGTGCTGATTTATATAATACACACAGTTTTATTGTCAAATGCAATGATTCCATTATCTTTCCAGAGATAGTGAATATATTTTTTAACTAAAAATTTTCTTGGAAATGCATGCCACCAACAACATGAAATACTGAACTTGGGCAGTGGAATAAAATTCTAAAAAAATGCAAGCATCTTATGAATTGATAGTTGACTCTGAATTAATTAAATATAAAAACATAAACAAATGCAATTGATGTGGAAAGTAATTCTCAAAAATAGCCCTTTGACTAGGGCAGGAGTGTGATGCATTTCCCAGCGTTAGTTATTTCTAAGAAGTGCATGAGAAACCAGTCTTGGAAGAGAGACCCCAATGAATTATTCACAGTTGTCCTCATTCCAGACTCTTCTCTCAATGAAGAAGCATCTGTGCATATGATTACAATGCTACTCGAAGTGACTTGTTCTCACAGCAACTAAAACAGAGCTAATTTGAAACTAGATCTGTTCAGTGTAGGTTTCCTCTTTTTAGCATGCTTTTAGATTTTTTAAAATTTTATTTTGTACAATCAATCTCAGTGAATTTTGCTTTATTGGATGTTCAGCCACTCTAGATCTGTTTGTACATGATACACATAATTGCATAAATCCTTAGCTACCTGGAGTTTTTAGTAGATTTAGTTTTGAGGATTATGTTTCTGGTCTTTTAACTGAGAATTAAGGTTTGAGCTTTAATAGGACTCAATTATTCACCACGCCTTGGCCTGTGCCTTTATTTTAAATACTGTCATTTTTCTTCTTCATTCATATAGTCATTATTTTGCTTTTCTTGCTTAACTCTAATTGGAAACATTTAAAGGGACACCCATGGTTAATTTTGTCAGGTTGAATGAATAGGACCTTTCTCTCCTCCTCAGATTTCTCTCCTTTACTTGGTTTCATTCACATATACCCTCATCACTGCAACCAATGAACTGCTCAGATTCAGTCTTTTTTTGCAAGAACTTCCAAGAACTGTGACGCTGATTATGATGTGATTTTGTTGGCATTCAGGTACATATGCATGACTTAGATTTTGAAAATCACTTCTATCTTTATATATTTCAAATATATATTTGCTTCCTACACTTTGCTGATTTTATTTAGGGTTAATTCTTTAAAGACTTCTTCATTTAGTCACATTGGTGTATCCCTTCTGTTGCAAGTATTAATCTGATTTTGAAATCACTGTAAAATGTGCATTAGCCGAGCGTGTTCTCAGTTCTTGCTTCTCTGTGCTTGTCAGTAGCACGTGGCTGTTCTGTTCTCACCCTTTGCGTAAGTATTTATCCTGATAACACATTTTGCCAGTTCCTTTAAACACTTACCTTAAATTTAAATTAGTGAGACAAAGACATAGACTTTGTTTCCCAAGAATCGTGTTTAAAATCCAGAGAAGCATTACTATCTTCCATCAGACTCTAAGCCTTTCCCTTCTTCTCGACCCCACAGTGGGAGGCGCGCTGTGTACGTGGCACATCTTTTGACTGCTCTTTACAGCAGATGTGGGGGAATCGTGACCGAGAGCACGCGGACCTGAGCGTGGCTCTGCTGGAACACAGAGTAGTGTCACCCAAGGACCCAGACAGACACTTACAGCCAAATCCAGACTGCCAGGTAGAGAAGTCGGTTTACACATGTCAGGTTTCGGCTCATATTTTTGAGGTACTGTAGATTTGCAGAAGTTTAAATGGAAAGTTTTATTCCCATTGTAAATTAAATCTTAAAAGTGTTTTACCTAGTACTCTAGCCCACCTAAAATACCATTATATCACGGGCATGGCAGCTTTTGGTATTTTCTTCAGTCACCTTTATACGCAGTCCCATGCCAGATCTCAAATAGCCTGTGTAAATCACATATAGGAGTATTATTTTCCATACAATCTGCTGTATGGTGTCTATTCTATGTATTCGTTTAGTGCGCACATTGAAAGTGCAATAGATTTATCTGTAGAAGGTGTTTATAGACAATGCCCCTACCTATTCACCAGACCCAACCCAGTGACCCAATTGAAATAATGTGCTTGCCCAAAACACTGTGAAACAGTTACCAAAATCTGTAGAAATGCAACATCTTGAATCTCTCTGTAGAGAAAGGTGACTTTATTTACAAGTCTACATGAACAAAAAAGAAGCTATGTTCCTGCCTAGCTGAGGCATCTGCGAGTTTGCTGGGATAATCTCCTTGCCGCCCAAAATGCTGGAGTGTGATACAGGTGACAAGCTATCAGAAACACAATGTGCAAAATAAACTGATATGTAGAGTCGATGGATCTGTATCCAGAGTTTTAATGGGCTCTCTTGGAAGGAGAAAGAATTGCAGGTGAACAATATCCAACTTCATTATAGCGGATGAGTTAGTAAATTTAAAAACATTATTTTATATGTACGACATATAAAGATCTTTGTAAAATGCGCAAGTGCAATAATTTAAAGAGGTCTTAACTTTGCATTTATAAATTATAAATATTGTACATGTGTGTAATTTTTCATGTATTCATTTGCAGTCTTTGTATTTAAAAGAAACCTTAACTGTTATGTTTGTATAATAGAACAGTAATCATTTATTATAACCTAGGCAAATTGTAAATAAATTCATAATTCAAACAGCTGGTATATATGCATATATGGGTGTTACATTGCAACATCTATCTTTGTTTTACTTACATGCTTAGAGCTGCAAGAAATCTTTTGTGGATATGTAATTATACATATAAAGTATATATATGTATGATACATGAAATATATTTAGAGATGTTCATAATTTTAATGGATATCCTTTGGTGTGAATACTTGAATACAGAGTTTTTAAAATATCATCTTTCACGTTTATCATTTGCTCTCACTTGTGGGGAAGGTAAAAGACATTTTGTATGTTGAGGGAAGCGCAGGGGCCTCGTACAAGTTCATTAGCAAACACTCCAGGCCTTGTTTGCTTAGAAGACCCCAAGTTCACATTGAAGTAAGGTTTAATATTTGCTTCAGCCATTTCTACCAGAAAGGATGAGACAACATAAATGTTAAATTTTATAAGATGATTTGTTAACTCCATTGCATAATTTTAAGGGGTTAAAGACTAGTTGGGGAAACTGTGGTCTTTTAGAACGACCACTTCAGGTTACAAAGCTAATGACCCTGAGCGCTGACCCTGAGACACCTGAAGTAGCTTCTCTGGCCGTCAGGGTCCTCAGGAACAATCCAGTTCTCATGGCTCAGAGCAGGAAGACTCCATGGCGCCGGCATGGTTACGAGGAAGCACTAGGATTCTTTCTCCTGTAGTGAAGACAGTGTTCTCAGCTAACCCTCGCAAATCTGTATAGCATGATAAGTATACTCGTGGCTTGGTTACGAGGAAGCACTAGGATTCTTTCTCCTGTAGTGAAGACAGTGTTCTCGGCTAACCCTCGCAAATCTGTATAGCGTGATAAGTATACTCGTGGCTTTCTCTTTAACACTCTGCTTAAGGAAATTGTATTTGCCTACCTCTGCTTGTTATCAGGTGGGCAGGCAAACGATAAATATTTAAGACCAAAAAGCTAGGGGCTGGCCTGGTTGTATAGTGATTAAGTTCACGCATTCCGCTTTGGCAGCCCAGGGTTCATGGGTTCAGATCCCAGGTGTGGACATACACACTGCTCATCAAGCCATGCTGTGGCAGCATCCCACATACAAAATAGAGGAAGATTGGCACAGATGTTAGCTCAGGGCCAATCTTCCTCACTAAAAGAAAAAAAGTTAAAAGTTTAATTCTATCTCAGACCTTCCCTAACCATAAACATTTAGAGCTAAATTTAGCAGTAAACAAAATGAGTGTTTACTGGAATAAAGACCTGTTACATTGTTAAATATGTGACCACAGCCTTGTTAATTAGACACAAGTGTGGGAATCCCTTAGAACAGAATTCTTCTGCATCACCAAACTCTTACTAATGGAATGCCCCCTGAGTGCATAACACTGTATGTGTTATAGACAGGATTTTTGTTAAATATTTATTTTCTGTGAAATTAAAGTTTACTGTGTTAAAAATAAATTTCATGAGCTAATATACCATAAACTTATTTGGTAATTCAAGTTCCAGATTGGTATTCTGTAAAGCTGATCTGAATTTGAATCCCTATCTTAATTATGCATGTGTCTGATTTTTCCATCAACTTTACTGTAACTCAAGAGCTTGGAGGAGAGTAACCTTTCTCCATCATATCTATTTCCTGATGCAAAAGGAACTCTGAAATTCAGGGCCAGCCCTGTGGCGTAGCGGTTAAGTGCGAATGCTCCGCTGCTGGGAGCCCGAGTGCGGATCCTGGGCACGCCGCACTAATGCACACCGCTTGTCAGGCCATGCTGTGGTGGCGTCCCATATAAAGTGGAGGAAGATAGACACAGATGTTAGCCCAGGGCCAGTCTTCCTGAGCAAAAAAGAGGAGGATTGGCATGGATGTTAGCTCAGGGCTGATCTTCCTCACAAAAAAACAAAAAAAAAAAGGAACTCTGAAATGCAACACTTATCAAACAAACATTTATTCAACATGTATTCATTGGGCACTCAATGTGTGGAAGGGATGTAGTGGAGAGAAATGAAGAGAAGAGGGCAGGACACAATGTTTGCATAGGTTTGGCTTGGACATCTTCAGCTCACCAGACTTTGTCACCTTGTCATTATGTCCTATGTGCTTGTTCCTTTCTGTAATTAGAGTCTTCATAGGCATAGTTCCCTGAGAGATAAAAGGGAAACCACACATTTACAGACAATCTCACACATTTAAGAATTTTTTTTAATGTTCCAAATAATACACAATTGATGCTGTT
Organism: Ceratotherium simum simum; assembly: GCF_057802395.1. Classification (NCBI taxonomy): domain Eukaryota; kingdom Metazoa; phylum Chordata; class Mammalia; order Perissodactyla; family Rhinocerotidae; genus Ceratotherium; species Ceratotherium simum. The sequence continues at coordinate 4,222,269 of NC_141937.1, forward strand.
CTTATTAAACTAAGCCTGATGAAACAGAAACCAGAGGTGCTGTTCCATGTGCGCTCTCTTGTCCTCCTCTCCCCACACCCTTCTCCCCCTGTCAAAAATAAAAAAGGAGCCTCCCATCCATTACACAACAGATTTAGACCTTTCCTTAATTGACGTGGAAGAGAGAAAGGAAAGTGACTAGCGATAAAATCAGGAATTTATTTAAAACATCAACTTCCAAATTTTTCCTTGATAAGTATATATATTCAGACAATGTCTAGCCTCTCTGATATCTGTGTCACTAATTAGGTAGGACTCTTGGTCACAATGATGCCCTTAGAGCCTAGTAAATGCTCAGCCATTAGAAAAAAAAAAGATTCAAACATTTTGACACACAGAATAACTATGACACACGAATGTATTGAGAAAATAACATTTACCCGCTTAAGCTTGCATTGACTAAAAAAGCCATGTACTGAGCACCCCATTTCCTAAGCCTTCTGGGTAATTGAATTTTGTCCATGTGAAGTCATGACTTGGGGGTGTGACTTGGAGATCATCGGTTCAACCTTCCACCAGCCACACAAGATTGCATACTCGTCATTTCTGATGGATGGTCATCCGACTTCATCCCCCAGGGGTGGAGGACACACTACCATAATGTAAACCAGACGACTGTTTGACAGCTCTAGTTGCCAGAAAGTTCTATCTAAAGTCATCCTGAAATCTGTAGCTTTATACTTTCTATTCCGAGATACTAGTTCTGTACTAGCAGCCCCATGGAATGTCCACTTCCTCTTCTATCTGACAACCATTCAACTATTTGAGGAAAGCTATCTTGCCTCCTTATGCTCAATCTAGTCTTCTTTAAATTTTAAAAAATACATTAATTGGCTTAGGAACCTGGCTATTTTTGACATTTCTCCCCCTAGAAATTTGCCGGCGACCTTCTGCTGGGCCCTTGCTTACTACAGAACAAATTATTCAAGTTGGCCAGCTGGGACTCAGGGGGCATCTCCTGTAGCCTCCCCTCTCCTAAGGCTCAGTCACATGGAATGCACATTGCTTCTTGGAGCATCTGTGTCCTTTCAGGAATATGCCACATAAGACGCTTTCTACCGGAATAATCTCACTTTGTTTTCTGCTTAGTCAGCTCATCCTTAGAAGCTCAAATCTTACCTCCACTGTTGGAGAATCTCTGTTCCTCCCAGGCAACACATCACTATATGCTCCCTCCTGAATGTCTTCCCTTGATCCCCCGTATTTTGGGAATATGGCTGAAATGCTGCTCCTCACCCAAACTGAAATAATGGACATCAGCATATATTGAGCACTTACTATTTGTCAGGCACTTTACTTGTACCAATGCAATCCTCACAACAATTCTCTGAATTATGCATATTATATTTTAAGATGAGGAAAAGAAGTTAAGTAGCTAGTCAGTAAGAAAGCAGACCAGCCAGATGCAGGGACTTGTGCTTAAGCACTACGCTATCCTGAAATGGGCCTGGATTCAGTACCTGTTTGTAAAGCGTGCCACTTGACTAATGTAGACCTATCCACCATTCAAGACGCTAGTCAAGACCCCGACCCCAAAGCACTAGCTCCTCATAAATGCTCCTCCTTTTCAATCCTTCCCTCCATGAGGAGCAGGAACTCCAAGGGAAGAGGCAGCAACAATCAGCTTTTTACTTTCAAAATAAGATTCAGAAATTCATAGTAGCTGAAATTTTGAGAGAAAAGTGTTTATGGATATTTAAAAGCTGACAATCTAGCTGAAACAAGATGTTTTCAGATTTTTCTGCCTGGACAGGGGAAGCAAGGAACATGGGAAAGAAAGCAATTGAGGGTGTCAATATGCACTCCCCAAGAGGAGCCCCCACCCTGCTCTCGGTGAGAACCAAGGTGGGGTGGGTAGGGTACTTAATCTCCAGATCAGTCTTGGGGAATCTGATCAAGAGGGTCCTCGTGCCTGCTTTTTTTCTAGAGCCCGGAGAGAGTGGTGCATCTCCCAGTTGATGTCTGAAATCCCACCTGGCATGACAAGGAGCAAACATTGAACAAGAGCTGCTTGAGGTGAGCCGGTGAATGGAGCCCACAACTCCACTCTGTGGGGTGACAGCCCCAGGCAGAGCTCAGAGGGCAGCTCCCGAGCCAGAGAACCAGCAACCAGAGGGAACATTGCTCATGACGTAGGGGTGTAGCTTTGGATGGCAGCACATGCTCTGTGGTTGGGGGACAAATAGGGTCTCACTGCCTCAGTGAACACCAGCCCACAGAAGCAGAGACTGGCTCAGGGGACATCAGTGAGGTCAAGAACCAGGGAGGACATTGCAACCATAGCCCACCTGGGCAATGCAGCACAACGGGGGAGCTTACCTACTCCTTGCTCCTAAGCCCACACTACAGCGCCCACCCCAGTCATCCCAGACCTTCCTCAGCCATACCCAGAACTCAGGTGGGAAATGAGCATAGGAGAAGCACTTCTAATTTGACTGATTTAAAATGCGAGGGAATTCAGGATGCAGTAAGTTCAGTAAAATTTGCCTGAACATGACTGAATGATGTTTCCTTCATTGGACAAATTAGGAATTCAAGGCAAATTAAATACAGTTCTAGAAAAATAGTTACAGTTTTTCACTGAATTCAGGGCCAGTGGAATGTGCATTTGCTATACTGACATAGCCTATTCCAGGTCTCACATTCATGGTTCCAATAGTTTAGAGACTTCTTAACCTGTACTCAGAAGGGTCATTTGAGACTGACAGCCATGCAGTGGCCCGAGAGTGACATGGGCTCTACTATAGAGTTAACACATAAGTCTCCGTCTCACAGGATTAATGACTCACAGTGAGGTGCTATTGTCAATGGCCAAGTGTCCTCACTAGGGGAGTTGTCAAAATTTCTGTGTAAGAGTTGCTTTTCTTTCAGAATAAAAGAGCTACTCCTGTTCAATGCCCTAGAAACCCTCACAGTCTGTCTGGGTCAACCCAGGTGCATTAGTTAGGGTTCTCCAGAGAAACAGGACCAGTGGGATATACACAGATATGCACATACGCATACATATATGTGTGTATATGCCACTGGTCCTGTTTCTCTGGTGAACTAATACACACACACACACCAAGGCATTTATTATAAATAAAATAAAATTATATTGCTATAAATGACCCTTCAATCCTCCCACCCCCACAAAAAAGAAATACATGTTGGTGCCATTTCATTTAAGGACAAAGATGCTTTATAAAAGGAATAAAACTAATTCATTATTTCTCAAAGCATGTTGCTGTACCTTGAAAAAAAGAAAGTTTTGTGATTAAACAAGTTTGGAGGCTACTAGAAGAAAAGAATTGATGAAGATCCTCAAACTCCTCCAGGACTCGAGTAGGAACTCTTCTCGGTATATTCTCGTACGTCAGAATATTTGTCAGATGTCTGTGGAGGAGAGGGGATCTCACTGTGCAGCGTTGAGAAGAAAGCGAACAGGCGCAGGGAGAGCAAGTGCCCACGTCATGTCCTGTAGCTCGTAAGCCAGGGTGGGGTGGAGCATCCCGGTCTGTGCCCTGCGCCCTGCTCTGCAGGCAGGTGACTGCCTTGACTTCTGTCTGCAGAAGGCGAGCACCAGTAACCATACTTCCATCTATAACTTTAAAAATATCATTTATATTTTTTTTATTGACTTAAACTCTGGCTTGATTTCTTATTAGAGTAACGGTGTCACTCCCCTCCCCCCATCACCTCAGGAGATAAATCCTCTTCTCTGCTACACGGCCAGGAAAATATCCATTGACAAAACACAGAACTCTCCTCTGCTTCACATTTATACCTCGATTGCTGCCAGATCTGCCTTCACAAGGAAGCATTCCCACTCTCAGAAACCTGAAGAAAAGTCTGCCTTCTTCCTAACGCTGATCAAAGTGGGAGAGCAGACACCTCCCAGCGAGGAGGTGTAATTGTCACTTCTTTCTAATTTTGTATTCAAGTACTAATAGGCCACCTATTATTATTCTTTTTAAAGGGAGCCACTCTGTTCCCAATGAAAATACAAACAATGCTGAGTGTGGTTAAGAAACAGGACGTAATCAGCAACGCCAAGCATTTTTAAAACAGGTGGTGGAAAGTCACAAGTTCGCTTGTCCCATTGCTGTAGGTGTGACTGGGGATGAAGGGCTGGCTGCAGTGTTTGTGCCGTCAGCACCGAGACGTCGCCCGGGGTTTGCACTTGCTGGTGCCACTTGCTGGGGAAATTAGAAGGCCATAATACCAGGTCTCTGCTTCCTGACAGAGCCACTCTGGAAAGTGTTCTATGCCTTAAAGGCACTGCCTCCACCGAATCCCACGTGGGAGCCACGCGGCTCACTTCTATTTGTACTTTCCTAAGAATGACATTAATTCGGGATTACTGAAAAGGTCTGGTGGCCTAGATGGAGTAGGTGCCTGGCTTTGCTTTGTTTTGGGTGGGGACAGGGAATTCCCTTCCCCATGTCTGCCCCGGCTTCCCTTTGGCAGGTTATGTGCCCCTCTTAGATGTGTACCAGGTCATGGAATCGAATGCCCCACTTCGCTTAGACTTGCAACATTTCCTAATCCACTGGCTTCGTTCCTTAAACATGCTCAGATCTCTCCAATCATAAAAAATCAAACAAATACAACCCACCAGACCCCAAACCGGCAACAATCTACAGTCCTCTACTCCAGCTACCACCTTACCTCCACTGTCCCATCAGAGATGAGTTCTGAGGAAGGGAGTCTGTCTTTCACCTCTAGCTCGGCACCTTACCCTTCCCTCATTGCTCTGGATGCCAGAAGTCTCTTCCTTTGGCTCTGTGTGTGGTACGTCCGGTCTCAGCCTGAGTGTCACCTCCTCTGGGAGGCTGCAGTCAGCAGAATAATGGCCCCCAAAGGGGTCCACGACCTAATGCCCACGTGAAGACGTCGGGTCACACTGCAGAGGGGAAGTGAAGAGGCAGATGGATTGAAGGCTGCTAGTCAGCGGACATGAAGGTAGCAAGTATGTGGCCTGCATTATCCAGGTGCGCCCACTGCAATCACTAGGGTCCTTATAAGTGGGAGAGGAGGCAGAAGAGCATCTGTGATGGGAGAAAGACTCGACCAGCTGTTGCTTGTTTTGAAGATGGAGAAAGGGGCTGGGGGCTGACAAATGCAGGATACCCTGGAGGCTGGGAAAGGCAGGGAACGGATTCTCTCCTAGAGCTTCCAGAAGGCACGCAACCCTGCCGACACTTTGACTTTATCCACTGAGATCCATTTTGGACTTCTGAACTATGGAAATGTAAAATGATAAATCTGTATTATTTTAAGCTACTAAGTTTGTGGTTATTTGTTACAGCAGCAACAAGAAACTAATAGGCCTGATCATCTTATCTAAAATCGTTAGCTCTGGGCCGGCTCTGTGGCTTAGCGGTTAAGTGCGCGCGCTCTGATGCTGGCGACCCGGGTTCGGATCCCGGGAGCGCCCCGAGGCACCACTTCTCCCTCCAACGCCAGGCCGAGTCCCACGTACAGCAACTAGAAGGATGTGAACCTATGACATACAACTATCTACTGGGGCTTTGGGGGGAAAAAACTGAATAAATAAAATCTTAAAAAAAAAAAATCGTTAGATCTTAAAAATAATTATTAAATTATATAATAATTATTAAAATTATTACTGCTTTTAAAATTTTTAATTTCCCCTTCACAGTTTAATTGCAGATTTTCCCTCTCTTTCCAACTAATTGGCAACCTCTTATTGGCAACGATCAGACATATGGCAACATGCTGATGGATGACACCCACCTGGTGGTGAGAAAGTGAGGGACCAGCCACCCTCACTGCTGCTTGAACTGGAGAACTCGCTCTGCCTCCATGGAGCACACCTTGATGAGACACATCAACACTCCCTGGTCACAAACCCTTGGACTCAGTGGCTCCTCATATCTACCTGCATATTCTCACACCTGTGAAATGACCTAAAGGCAAGCAGTGGAGTTTACTAGCAAAAGAGTGGGATGAGCATATACGTCTGTCAACGATCTGTAGACTGTATAAATTGCAATAGAGCCACAAAATGGAATATTACAGAGCTATTAAAAAAGTCAGCTTGCTCTTTATGTACTGGCATGGAAGGATTTCTGAGACTTTTTTTTAAGAGAAAAAGTGCAGGTGGAGGAAAGAGTGAGTAGCATGCTGTCACCTGTGTAAGGGAAGGATGGAGAGGTTCTGTGTGTTTTCCCGTCTGTGGATGGACTGTCTGTGGAGGCTACACAAGAAATGCGATGTGGTTTTCTTATCGAACCAAGTGGGCTCGCCTCCTGGTGAGTTAAATAAGACTCTACACCAGTGGAAGTTGTCTCATGAAGTAAAGTGTATTTGCAGCAAATAGGAGGCCATGAGGAATCATTTCCAAAGTCATGGTGTCCTCGAACAAAGGAAAGCAGGAAATTTTATTTGGTTGGGGGATGAATATTCAAAAGGGAGAGGCAGGTATTCGCTTGCAGAGGCTCAGTTGGAGAACATGCTTCCACATAATGAGGCTTAAGCTCCTCCTGGAGAGATCTTTGCATTAAAGATAAGGCAAAGGTCATGGGCATAGCTCTTGTGGTGAGGCTTGGTGGGTTTCAGGACTCTGGTAGTTACATCCTGGCTTGGTCAGTTTCAGGATGGCTGCTGGTTACATCTCCTTACCACACAAAAGGAAAAGAAACAACCTGGAAAAACAGTTAATTGCTTCCAAACCCACCTTTTGAGTTCCGGGAGGCCCCTAGTCAGTGACAGCTTGGCTCTGAGGAGAATAACTGGAGGTGTTGGCAGGGGGACTTTTCATTACCCATCTACCCCTCACTTAATGGCTTAAATGCTTCTGGAAAACCGTGCTGTTATGTGAAAAGCCATTACCTCAAAAATATTTTCATTATTTTAATGGGGAATCATAACGTCCTCCCTCCTGACCTAAGACAGCAATTTGCACAATTGAAAAAGCGTTTCAATGGAACATTGGAAACAATTTCAGACAAGTAGTAAACGACAGTTTGAAAGCAAACAAATGCCGTTTTTATGCACAAACGTAATGAAGGCTCGCTTTCCGGAGGAGGAGGAGGAGGAGGAGACTTGCGGAGGAGGTGGGAGGGGAAGAGCCTTGGGGGGGGGGCGGTCCTGCTGGGGAAGGGGCGCTCTTTCTGAACCATTTTCTTCATCCATTTTCAACCCTTTTGGGTCTTGTAGTTATTTTGTCTTCAAATACCACTTAAAAATAAAGTTCTATTGCAGGAAAGCACCTTTAGTAAAGGACAAAATCAAGGCTACACACGAGAAGGTCTCAGATGGGTGAAGACAGCGCCCCTGTGCCTGAGACCCCGCCTCGCGCCGCTCTCGGTCCTCCGCCCTGGGCGGGCAGGTCAATACCTCCCCGGTGATGTTCTCTGACTAGAATCTGTGTGTCCAGTAAATGTGAGGATGCCTTTGCCTTAGAGAGATGTAGAGTCAAAGCAAAGGTTTTAAGACGGGGATAAGATATTTTTAAGATGGGGGAAAAAAGCACATTTGTTTTCATGAAAGTGTTCCATCAGATGGAGAGAGAGAAAAAGAAAAGGGGAGGGTGGGGCGGGGCTGAAAAGGCAAGAGGACAAGGGATCGGAGGACCCCTGGCATTTGGCGCCTTTGATGTATGGAGAGACTTCTTCCACTGTGTCAGGAGGGAGGGAGGAGCATTTGGGGTGTATTGCAGGCGTCCACCGTTGGAGTGCGTAGACCTGGAAATGCAGGTCTTGATTCTCACTTCTGCCCCGATTCACCGCCTACAACAGGTCGCCACAGTTACCTTTCTACAACGGAAATTTGTGATCGCTCTCTCTCCTTTAAAATCTTTCAACTGAAATCCGGTGTGATTCCGCGCCCGCGCACACCTGCACACCCAGCGTCCCCCACACTTGCCACCGCTCCCAGTCAGGCGGGCTTGTAATTTCGGTCTACCTGAAGTTCCTGAAACACAGCACTCTGTTTCACACCTCCAGAGCTTAGAAAGCACAAAGATGTTTAAAAAGTCCTTTCAACTTTGTCCACTCTTGCACAAATTCTAAGAGCTGAAAAAGCAGTGACTAGAAATGTTTATTTTTGACCAATTACCTTTCCAATCCATTAGTCGTTCTGACAACTGATGAGCCTCGTCCCCTCTTTGATGACAAGGAACTCCTGCCGCCCACCCATCGGGGCGGTAAACGTGGGGTCCTCCGGAAACCTCCCCATCCCCGCCCTCCCTCCGCTGTGTGTTTGCTCCGCCTGCCCTGCGCTCGGCTCACCCTGTCTTACTCCTAAGTGGTCTGTCTCCTCCACTGAGCATCTTTAGAGCAGGGAATAAATCGTGCATTTCTGCATCCTTAGCAAGTTGACAAGAGCAGACAATACTTCTTTTTTTCTTTTTGTGGAATAGGATGAAAGGAGGTGTGGACAAATAAGTTAGTTGGGATGTAGAGTCAGGCTCGTGAGTAGTTCAAATGTTTTAAGATGTGTTCCATCGCCATCTAGCGCTGGAAAACAAAATAGCCTAATACTGATTCGTACTGGTACATAGTACTGATTCGTGTGGTGAGCAGTTCTTGGTGATTCCTGCAGTAGAAGTCTGACCTGAAGGAAGATCTCGTGTGTTTTTGGCAGATCAATTCATTGCACTCATAACGTTATAATTAAATATGTTTCTGCCTCAAACACTTTGTTGAAATATTTAGCAATTGGAGAGTCACAGGTGGATTTATATGGCTTGATATTGATTTGACCATCAACTTCCTGATCTTTAGCAGATAGGGGGTGGATTAATTTAACTGTGGGATGATTTGGGAGAAACTTAGGTCTTGGGAACAAATAAATTATTTTCTTTCTGATCTAAACCAAGGATCTGAAATTCCACATAGAATGAACTAAATCCATTCTTCTGCCAACGAGCAGTATGAGGGCTGAACTCTGAAGGTGCCCCACTGGCTCGGGCACCCACACTTCCCACGGCATCTCTACTAAGGCCAGGGAGCCCCGTCCCATCCCTGTAGCCCAGCTGTGGAGGGATAGTAGAGGATGCTTCTGTCACCTGTGTGCCTGCCTGCACAGGGCAGAAACCATGGGATGTTCTACAATCCATAAAAATAATCAGCTGTTTTACTAAATCACTAAGTGATTCTGAGCAGAAAGGCTCATTTTTTCATCTCCAATAGTTGGTCATATAAAAAGCTGGGTTATACATATTTGATCCTAATTTATAATTAACTGAAGGTGAGAAACAAATCATTTCCTCTCCTGGGTCGATGCTTAGATATCCTTGTGTAATGTGGGCATTTTCATGTCAACATTCTAAGTTGTGATTAGATACCTAAATACTGTGAAAATCAGTAAACACTTTTTAAATCTTCTTCCAGGTTAAATTCAAATACACCTAATTATGGAGCCATCTGAGCATGCAAGGGTCATGGCAACTTCATGGTTTCCAAAACTCTCACGTTTGAAGTGACGACTGGCATCAATGGAAATAGAATAAAAATACCATCTGCCCCAGTGTTTCATAGGCACCATGTAACTCTGTTCTCACAACTCTGAGGTAAGCATTCACCTTCCTCATTTCAGAGCCAGTAAGTAGCCAGCGCTGCTAGAGTTACATCTCCTGAAAGCAGCCGAGTCATCATTCCACGACACTCAAGTTCTCTCTGGTTGGAAGAAATTTAAATAGAATTGCAGTTTTTAAAGATGGGAAACTTAGAGGTTTTTAGCTTTTTCCTCCCTTGACACATGGAAAGGTCACAGACTTTGCAGTCAAATATGCCTTTCCTTTCTTCTAACTGATCTTGGGCAAGTTACTTTACTTCACGTGATCTTAATTTCCTGCTTGGAAATTCATGGATGACACTAAAATGATTGATAATTTAGTGACTGGTGCCTCCTATGTGCTAGAACTCCAGGCACAGTTGGATGGGTTGTGCACTGTACCATCTACACATCTCTATAGAAGATGCCCAACCAAAGACCAGGTACCTTTTGCTCCCTAGGCTTTGGAAAGGAATTAGAGAGTGCAAGCGTATTTTGATGTTTTTCAAATCACAAAAAGTGTTTTATTTTGAAAAGGAAAACAAGCAAACAAACCTAGTACTCCTCGTTCAAGAAAGTGAGAGGCATCAGAGGGGGAGGATGGGAGGAGAGATTCCATGGCTGGAGCTGCGTGTCCTGGTTGCCCAGCAGCAGAGGAACACCGTGGGCAGGGACTTAGAACGTTTGTCTGTCTCCTCAGTAACTCGCAGCCTCAGCCGGGAGCTGCGGTGGGGAGGAGACGATGGCTGAGGACTTGGAGCCTGAATGTAAGTGGACTTCGAGTGTTCTGTGTTTGCCATTCCGTGTTTTGATGTTTGATTGCCTAGGAACCCAGCTTCTCTGAACCTAGGTGAAAACGAAAACCTTTCTGGTGGCTGCAACTCAGCTCCTGGATCACCCGCGTTTGGAATTGGATTTGGGGATGCATTGCCTTCTCAGAAAATCTAATAATTACACCCAAAGGAAAGAGGTCTGATGGGGGTGTGTGTGTGTGTGTGTGTGTGTGTGTGTGTGTCCTCCGAGAGGAGGAGGGATGGGGAGAGATTTCTAGATGCTGTTCAGAGTGTTCTTTTAAAAAAGCCACACTTTAGGACACTTGTTCTGGCACGTTGCCATTCTGCATTCCTCCCTAAACAACCACAAACCACAGAACACCCACGCCATTATGCACAAAGGCTTCACCATCCTTTATTTAGTTTCAAGTCCCCTACGCTGGGATTATTGTCGCGACTTTACAGTGGGATGCGGGGGGACTTCACTCCACGTCTTTTGACTCTGAAGCCGTTGCTTTCCCACCTCACAGCGAGCACGAAAACGGGCACAAAAATTCATTCAGATGAATTTTGGGTTGAGTGAAAGCTTGTTGGATTGAGCAGAACAGCCTGAATTATAAAATATTCTAAAAGGTTTTATTTTATTACTTCCAAGTGCATTTAGTCCTGTTCTGTGTGCATTGGTCAATGGGCAGGTGGGAGCGTGGACCCTGGAGGCAGCCTACCAGCTGACCATACACACCCAACTTAACCACCTGTGCCTCAGTTTCCTCATCTGTAAAATGAGGATAGTACAGTGCCTGTCTCCTGTAAGTTCTTAGACTATTTTTTCTGTTCCTCGTGCAATTACTCAACATACTGATTGTGTCAGTAGAAACCTCTTCTTTGTAAAGAATATAAATGATAATGTCAGTCTGTTCACTGGGCAAGTGATCTTGGAGTGAGAAGAATTTATAATTGTGCTGTTTTAGCACTTTCCAAGTCCTTTCTGCTCCAGGTATGTTGGCTTCGTGTGCGTGGTGAGCTCTATTTTGGGCTGTGTTGTGCCAATTATTCAGACAGTTTGGCACAAAATCCTTGTTTCCGCATGCCCTGTGGGGGCGTTTGTGTCTTTCCTTTGGGTGGTGGGATGTGAAGGTGGTGGGTGCTGAGAGCAATGGTCAGAAGTTTAGACAGAATGTCTGAGCGCATTTGCCTTGCAACATTGGTATTAGTAGTACTCAACTTTCCGGAACTGCCCTATGGGATTTAAATCATAAAATGACTATATTTAATATGCAAAAGGTACAACTTGGTGGTTGGAAATAGAAAAGCGTCTCATCTTATTTTGGTATTTCTTAATAAGTATATATTCTGTCAATTACAAAGTAGAAAGAAAAATTGGTTGCCAGACAAAGCCAGAGCAAGTGAATCAGGCGAAACGCAAAAGCCATTGTTCAGTGTTAGCAGGGCGGAGGGGCCCGCACGTGAGCAGGCAGCAGGCAGCGGTAGGAATTTTACAGTCTTCCAGCCTTTTGAGGTGATCTTTCTTAACTATGCAGGTAAAGAAACTGAAGCCTCTCCACCCCCCAGCGCTGGGGGGTCTCCCTGCTGTCCTCCGTCTGGGGTGGCGGGGGCGGGCGGTGGTGTGCTCTGGGTGGCCGCCGATCACCTCTCATTGCAGTGTTGCTCCTCCCGCGTTGTCGGCTCCATGTAGAGACCTTACTGCCCCTCTGCCGGCCGCCGGCTCCCCCAGCCGGTCATCACCTCCCCACCCCTCCAATAATGGATACAACTGAACTTAGATTCCACTCGTGTTCCAGTGTATTCGTTTTCTTCTACTGCTGTGAGATACCACGATTTAGTGACTACAGCAACTCATACTCCTTATCTCAGTCCTATGGGGCAGACGTCTGGGTTGGCTCGGCTGGCCTCTGCCGGGTCTCACTGGGCTGAAGTCCAGGTGTGGGTTGGGCTGCGTTCCTTTCTGGAGGCTCTGGGCAGAATCCTTCCAGGATCATTCAGGTTGTGGCAGAACCCAGTTCCTCGCGTTGTTGGACTGAGGTCCTGTTCCTTTGCCAGCTGTCAGCTGGGGCCACTCTCAGCTCCCAGAGGCCTCTTTCTAGTCCCAGCTCGTGGGCCTCCATCTCAGAGCCCCCAACAGCTGGAGAATCCTTCTCACACTTGGAATCTCTCTGACTTCCCTTCTGCCACCTCTCCCTTCTGACTCCAGCCAGAGAAAGTTCTCTGTTTTTAGGAGCTCATGCAGCTAGATTGGGCCCATCCAGATAATCCAGGGAAATCCCTGTATTGTAAGGTCACAACCTTAATTAAATCCGCAAAGTCCTTTTGTCAGGAACATGGAGTTTGGAGGTGGACATCCTTGAGGTGCCATTAATCTGCCCTCCATGCCCAACCAAACTAAGAAAGATAATTAACATAAGATCTACTTAGATGTGGGCTTCTCCCTCAGCTTCTGTATTCTCCTGTATCACAGGTGTTCAGATCTTATTCCCTATTGGACTCTACAGGTCCTGGTTGGGCATTTACTTCATCCCCTGAGGGAGAGAGCACAGCATGTGGTACAGAACAAAATTTTAAATTATTATTTAAAATTCTAAAAATAGTACTTCTTTCCCACACTTATTTGTTAAACAGAACAGTTAGTCCTGGTTTTTTCTGAAGATGCTAATGGGAATAAAACATAGATCCTTCCCTGGAGGAAATGTAAGAATCACAGTGGGAGAGTATTACAGGTGGTGGTGATGTGTATACAGGAGTGTGGGAAAGAAAGATTATAGTCTTGAGAGGAATTTTAAAGATCTTTCAGGTGGTTAAGATGGGACGGTGCAAAACAGCCAGAGGGAGAGGGTCCCTACAGATGGAAGGACGCCCCATGTGGGTTCTGTTAGTTCTGTGGGGGCATCAGTGCCCTCGGCCTGGCGCCCTGCCCAGCCCTGCCTGTTCCTCCAGGCTCTTTGGCTCTCCTCTGGCCACGCCCACTTCACAGGCATTGCATCTGCGGGCTGGGGGATCTGCCTGCTCTGTTCTCTGGATTCTTGTCACTAACACATCCCCCATGACGTTTGCTGACACTAGAGTGAAGATGGGGGAGACAGAGCACAGGAAACACAGGCGGCATAAGGATGTTGTGGAAAGAGACCTACAAGAACTTCTATGGGACTCCAGGGTTCACAGAGATCAGATAACACACAAATAAACAGTGATTTGTAATAACTTTCACATTAAAGACCTGTTGCTTCTATCCTGAAAAAGATGAATTACTAAACAAAAACCCTCCATGCTTTAAAATATCAAATGTTAACAATGTTTAAAATATTTGTTAATTCAACCTTAGTCTAAAAAACCTATTACTATGTTTTCCTTATCAATATCTATTCAAAAAGTGAGTTTGATTTTACTTAAAGCAAATTTTTTCCTTATAATTTCGTAAAGAATCACATTTTCCAATGAATTATTTCACCTTTTTTGTTTTGCTGTCAGTTTGAGATGGCAGGATATGCAAATCACAATGTTTTCAGTTAGGAAAATAATTAAAATATTTCTTGCCAGGATGAGATTCGTATGTATTATAAGAAGTTGGCAGAGGGAAACGGAATCTGGATTCTCCAAGTCTAGTGAAGAAGCCTTATTGCAATCTAAGGAAAAAGTATTTTAAGTAGGAAAATTATTTTGCGAATTAATTTGCTGGTGGGTCTAAATCCTTTTAGGAAATATAATAAACAAATGATAACACAGCAATTAAGTTGTAGCCTCCTCCCATTTTCCTAAGAGAGTTGATCTAATGTGTGTGATGGTGAATTATATGTGCAACTTAGGTGGGCCACAGTGCCTAGATATTTGGTCAAACATCATTCTGGATGTTTCTGTTGAGGGTCTTTTTTGGATGAGATTAACATTTAAATCAGTAGACTTTGAGAAAAGCAGATTGCCCTCCATAATGTGGAGTGGGCCTCATTTAATCAGCCGAAGGCCTTAATAGAACAAAGACTGACCTCCCCCAAGCAAGAAGAAATTCTCCAGGCGAAGGCCTTTGGTTGTGAACTGGGTCTCCAGCCTGCTGGACTACCCTACAGATTTTGGACTTGCCAGACTGCATAATCATGTGAGCCAATTCCTTATAATAAATCTCTTTCTATATATAGACATCCTGTTGGTTCTGTTTCTCTGGAGAAGCCCAACTAATGCTTTTTTCAGTACTTTCTTTAAGTGTTGATGCCTTTGACAAATTATAATGATTATCTGTCTTGAAAAATTGTTCTATTAACATTTTAACATTTCATAAGTGGTTTCTTTGAAGTCCTAAACTAATCAATAGGGAGCAATTCTCAAGAATCCCACTGCTGGAAACATTTGCTCCAATATCCAACCACACGGGAGGGAAAGGATGACTCATTTCCACACCAGACGATGCAAGGGGAGACTGGCTCTGGGATTGGCGACATCCCTGAGGTGGGCAGGACTCTGGCATGGCCTGAGTTTCCGTGCCCCCTGGTGGACATGCCCAGCACAGTCCTCAGGACTGGAAACGTGAGGAGAGAGTGCTCCGTGATTGTACTGTGTCCCACGGCACCAGTGACCTCAAGACAGGGAGCGTATTGGGTGGGCCTGACCTAATCACACGAGGCTGGACACAGAGGAGGGTCAGAGGTTAGGGGCATGGGAAGTATGTAAAGTGCCTTTGCTGGCTGGGAGATGGAGGGGGCCATGTGTCCAAGAAGGGTGGCCCCTAGGAGCCGAGAGTGACTCCTGCCAACGACCAACTAAAAACTGGGGACCTTAGTCCTACAACCTCAAGGAACTAGATTCTGTCACAACAAGACTGAGCCCAGAAGTGGGTTTCCCCCCAAAAGCCTCCAAGAACTTTTGGAGGCCCAGAGTCAGGCCCACACTCTGATATCTATATTGTGACACTCAGAACAGAGAACCCAGCCCCTCCAGGCTGACCTGCTGACCCACAGAACCAAGAGCTAATCGTGGGTTTGAAGCTGTTAAGTTTGGGGTCATTTGTTACACAGCAGTAGAAGCTGTTATGGTTCCTTATATTCTCTGGGCCCTTGTTTCTTCTCTTAGGTGAATATAGAGAAAATGATGTGTCCTGATTTATTATCATTGCTTTTAGACATGGACTGGTCCAAGAAACGCGTTTGGATGTGGCATGGGTCCCAGAAAGTTCTGCCCCTGCCTCCCTTTGCTCGGGAGTTGGGGTCCCTGTGAACATACCACAGGTTTCGCTCTGTGGCTCATATCTTCCTACAAGTGGGGGCGGGAGGGGACGGAGTGAACGACTCATCAGTCAATGGGAGGTTTGGTCAGAGGCTCCTGAGGCATTTTAATATTAAGGGAGAAAGAAAAACACCTTTATTCATTCCTTAGCATAGTTGTCTTGAAGCATCATTATTAAGAATTATAAGTACACTTTTCGACTTTTCTTACATAGCCTTTGCTAATGTTGTAAGAGATCCTCTGTTGAATCAAACCCGTCTTCCTTCTTCCTGGCTTTGCAGGGTCCTGAGCTTTCTGATGGGAAGTGCACGTTGTGTGCACTGGGTGTGCCTCTCGTTTGCCCGGGCTGGCCTGTGTACTCTTTTCCTCTCTCTGTTGGTCTCTCCTTTGGGAATGGGATATTCTAGCTCAGCAAATGCACATACTGTCTCATGGTCTTATTGTGGAGCTAAGAATGATGTTTAATAGTCTCATTTTCTTTTCTGACCAGTCTACCTAAGGTGGAAACACTGTGAGACACGAGGTGTTAAGACTTTGTGCAATCTAACGAAACTTCTGAACAAACTTCAGAGAGACCACAGAGATGATGTCTACCTTTACACCTCTGGACACCTGAATCCCAACAAACTCTACAGGCCAACTGAGACCATCTTGCATCACTGGCCCAATGCCAATAGGCCAAAAGAGGAAAGAATCTTTGGAGTGGAAAAGCCATCTGATAAGAAGATTGCAAAGATGAAGGATGCTTTGGCTTATTTTACCATCAACACAGCTCTGGGTCCAAATGATACCCAGAACACTCCACTCTTCAGGTATTTGAACCCTCTGACATGCACTTCCCGTAGTTCAGAAGAGGATCTCATTCTAAACATGGCTCTGAGAGAGGAGGGTTCTCCTGAAGAGCGAAAGAGAGAAGAACTAAGATTGCCGGAGATGAAAGTTCTGAAATACAAAACAATCAAGTCCAGCCGGCAGGGTGTGATGTCTCCCCCGGGTAAGGATGAATACCAGTATATCAGTTCATACTTAGCTGGTGTGACGAAAGCAGACAAGTATAGGAAGTTCTTGTGTTTCCAAAAAGAAGTTCTTGCAAAGCAAGATCTCCTGAAGAATGATTTCACTGGGAGCAAGGCAGTGATGTGCCATGAAAAGAAGCTGGAACAGGTATGCCAGGCAACTTTGCAACACTATCAACACACGTGCTGTAGTTCCAGCAGTCTGTTGTGGGCATAGACTCGCCTTCAGATGCCTCATTTACATTTCCAGGGGGACTACAACAAAGGCTGCCAGGTGCAGAGAACCTCCTACAGGATGCAGATGATAACAGTTAGGGTGAAATAAAAGAGGGCTAAGTTTGGAAACTGGTAGGTTGGAGGCAGTTTCGTAATCGGAAGCTGTCATAAGCGAAGTGTTCGTAGGAGAGCAGAACATCTGAGAAGAGGTTTGTCTAAGTCGCTGTGAAGGGAGAGTGAGGAGAGTTGACAGTTACATGATGTAGGTAAAGGCTGCCCACGAGTCACGCCTGCCTGTCTGTAGAAGGTAGTTCAGTGTGATGTGAAGAGCTGTGCACTCCTGAGGGCTCTGGGTAGTGCACAGTGATTGGGGTCGTGACGTCGTAGGGTGAGAATGCAGGAAAGAAGAAAATAGTCTACATACGAGATAACCAGAACTCGATGAGGTTTTTTGTTGAGAGGACTCAGGAAAGAGACAGACCTTGGGGACATTATGGAGGCAGAGAGTGAATCCATGAGGACAGGATGCAAGGGAATGAGTAAAGAAGAATAGACAGACTATCCTTGGGTGACCAAGTAATCAAGGGTTCTCAACACCGGTTGGAGGGAATCAGATGCATCTTGGTTTCCCACCCAGCTCTGTCCAGTCCAATGTTTGAGCGGTGGGAGCTGTATCCTCTGATAGAAAGCCCCATGGGGATTCTGATTCTTCAAGCTGAGAAACTATTTAGGAAAGGAGATCAAGACATCCTGAAACGGGCTGGTTCTGTTTTTCCTCCAGGAGCTCCAGAAAGTATGCGTATGCGACCCTCAACAGTTCAACAGACTGCGTGTCTTTAGAGAAGTCTTTGAAGATATTTGCAATAGTTCCTTGATATTTGGTGATATCTTGAAAGAAGTTAAGGTAATAGAAACATATGTTTCCCACCTGACAATTGAGAGCCATGCATGATTCTCTGCATACATAATCTCAGTTCTCATAGTTCTGCCAAGTATCACGGTCTCCATTCTACAGACAAGGAAAATCACTCACAGAGACTGGAAGCAATGTGCCTACAGCCACATAAATCATAAGTGGGCTATGTGGAATAAACACCCAGCTAACCCCCTCCTTAAGCTCATATTTTTCCGTTAAAGTTTCCTAATTATATATAAACTTTTATAAAAGGTACCTATGTAACATATAAACTTTTATAATTATGCACATGTAATTTTACATGAATCCTTATGAAATTAGAAGTTTGTTGTGATTTCATGATGAAAGTGACCTTCGTATTGAAACTGAGTTGAAATTAGGTTGCTTATAGATCCTGCTATTGTCTAAGTCCTTAAGGACAAGGAATACTTAAAGGCATCAATATGGCAGCCTGTTCTCCAGAGAATATCTCCATCCCTGGAGAGCTCATCTCTGGCAGGTCAACAGGACCCTGATCCACGGAGCTTCCGAATGGCAGAAGATCACGTGTTGTACGTGGGTCAAGGCATTTTATGATACTCTTTTGATTTGATCAGTAGTTAATACTCAAATATGTTTCAGAGATGGTGAGGTTTTATCATTTTAGTGTGTATACTGTTTAATATATTGTAGGAATATTTTATAGTTTTTGAAATGATCTAAACTGACATCCTTAACCTCCATATCACTTACAGACACAAAAAAACCTTACGTTGTGTGTTATCTCATAACACATATCCAGTGGATTTTTCTCTTTTTTGGTGTAGGATGAATATGAATTCTACATGGCAATACTTCTGGAGTCCCAGCCCACAGCCCAGTATGAGGTAACAATCAACAATGCAGGTACCTAAATGAGCCTATTTCTTCATAGTTCAGGACCAGTAGGAAACATTCTGAATCCAAGAAGCCCCTTTTGTGCCTCCATAATTTAGACTAACTGATACTTGTATTAGAGATGGGCTTTATAATAGCTGAAGGGCATTATGGTAAAGAACTTACCTTTTGCTGATGGGTGATAATGAGGGGTGGGGAGGAGGAGGCATACACATTTCTTGTTTTTTGCCAATATCTCTGGCCACCAATTCTCTGTGATCTCTGCTGGTTTATCCTTCCATAACCCAGTGCTCACATGTTCGTGTTGCTCACAATTGTCCCTCTCTCTTTTCTTACTCTCTCCCTGGTAGATGAAATCTATTTATTTTGATGATCCCCAGCTTTGAATATGTCTCCCGGATCTGTCTTGTGAGTTCCGGATTGTACCGGTATCCAGCTCTCCACTGGATGTTGACACTTACGTGTCTGGCATAGGCAGGTCACAGACCTTAAGATAGGGAGATTATCGTGGATTGTCTGGATGGGCCCAGTCTAGTCACATGAGCCTCTAAAAGCAGAGAACTTTCTCTGGCTGGAGTCAGAAGGGAGAGGTAGCAGAAGAAAAGTCAGAGAGATTCCAAGGGTGAGAAGGATTCCATGGCCGTTGGGCTCTGAGATGGAGGCCCACCTTCTGGCACTAGAGAGAGGCTTCTAGGAGCTGAGAGTGGCCCTGGCTGACAACCAGCAAGGGAATGGGACCTCAGTCCTACGACCACAAGGAACTGGGTTCTGCCAACAACTTGAATGATCCTGGAAGGAGATTCTGCCCCAGAGCCTCCAGAAAGGACTGCAGCCTGGCCCACGCCTTGACTTCAGCCCAGTGAGACCCAGCAGAGGCCAACCGAGCCAACCCAGACTTCTGCCCTACAGAACTGAGATAATAAATTTGCGTTAAGCTTCTAAGTTTGTGGTCATTTGTTATGACTGTATTATAAAAGTAAGAAATGTTTCACAGATAGCTCAAAACAGAGTTTCCAAAAGTGTTTTTAATTGTCCTTTAGTGAACATCAGCTATCATAGTGTATGTGTGTGGTCCTTGTCCCATTGATGCCGCACAAGGGCCTTCTGAATTACACACTCTTTTCTGCATTTTCCCAACAAGGCAACTGTGCTGGGTTGAATAATATCCTACAAAACTTTGTGTTCCCCTGGAAGCTGTGAATCTGACCTTATTGGGAAATAGGGTCTGTCCAGATGTAATCAAGTTAAGATGAGATCATTAGGGTGGGTCCTAATCCAATGACTGGTGTCCTTATAAGAAGAAGGAAGTTTGGACACAGATGTTGGAGGCAAAGATCTGGATGGTACATTGATTGACATAACACTAGATTCCCTAACTGTTGAAGTAACTATATATATAAAGTGTTTGGGAGTATAAATGGTGCCATGTCAGTAATTACCAGAACGCATGTCCAGTTGTTATCCTCAGGGAGGAGCGTAAAGGATGCATTGTGACGGCTAGCATGCAGCATGCTAGCACATGGCCTCCTTATCTAACTGGTGACAACTTCCAGGTATTCCCTCTGGGCTCAGGTCACACATGTGGATGTTTAGTAAGGAAAATAAACTGCAGGAATAACTTTATCACTTAGAAAAACTAGGAGAATATAACGCTGTAGCTAAGATGACTTTTGTATATTTTGAATTCAATAAAATTTGAAAATTTGATCTTACAAATTGGGAAGCATAGTTTCTTACTTTGTCTATGAAAAAACTCACATTACAAGGAGGTCGGTTCTAACTTACTTCTTAATCCGAAATCACGTATGTGCCTTGCTTTCTTTGTTTTGAGCTTCTTATGCTGCAGAAAAATAAGCTTTTGTTTGACAGGAATAGGCAAAGGCTCCTGTTGGGGGGTCTACCCTGTTTCTTACTTTGTAAGTTTGAGTCAAAAAGGAACATATATGCCCGTATCTCAATCAAACACCAGAATGAAAAAAGTCCCCAGGCCAACAGGGCACTGGATCCTTCTTTCTGTTTCTGGAAACTTGGCAGCCCATCACCGAATGAAGCAGAGAGCTTTGTTTCTCTGCATTTGAGTGCAGCATTGCTTTATATCCATGTGTGGTAATTGAATTAATTGATTCTCGCTCATTTAGAAGAAATAATTGTGGTAATGATAATACTGTACCTGAAGCACTTTATTCAGCAAGTACTTTCCCCCATACAAATCAACAGTGAAACCCCCCCACCATTTTTATAAATTTCTTAGGAAAATAAAAGCGTAAAATATTGAAAAAATATTTCACCCAGATCTTCACATGACTAGTTACTCAGATCTTCACATGACTAGTTATCACTCCTCCAATATTATTCCCCTCCTTCAGTCCTCCCTATTTACTTATTTTAACAAAAATTTATATGTTGATTCAGGACATCTTGAATACACCATAATAACAAAAAAAATTCTCACCCTTCTTGTGTGTTTGTCCTGCCTAGACTTTGCTGTCTCACTTCAAGGGGCTGGAGAGAAGGTCTGTGAAGACAGCGGACGTCGACCGGGCCAGGGAGGAGCTGAGGGCACTTGTGACGGCCGTCAAAGCAGCCCTGGAGTGTAATGACAAGTGAGGGTTATGCTCTGATTTGATCCATGTTGGGATTATACTATTTTACTGTATCTTACCATGTGACAAGCGTATATTTACCTTTTTTCTGCATTGTCCAGTGAGGCATGCTACCTTTATCGACATCATGCTGGTCATCTGGCCTCTTCCACAAGCTAGCACATATGTGACTAGGATATTCTAGATCTGGTGGTTCTATGGGGGGAGTTTGGGGAGGTTTCTGAAGGAATCTTGTGTCTTCTTTGGTGGTCCCCTGAGAGCTTATTGACAGATGAGAGTGCTGCAAAGTCCAGACACCTTTTATGAACGTCCTTATTATTTTTGTGACTTAAAAAAAAATCTTTTAACCTCTGTGTATAGTCTTCCAGGATGAAATTACAATCGGATAGGGCATGCTTTTTGTAAAGGATTAAAAAAAAAGATTAAAGCAAATCTGACATACCCGAAATATCCTCTAGAAACCAAAGCAAGAAACAAAACCCCAAAAACTAAACTACGTCTTCAGTGTAATTAGAAGACAGAAAGTATGCAAAATTCAAAATACCTGAAAATAGAAAAATACACATCAAGCGCCAGTGAACCATTATCCACTCTCTTCCTGCAAACCTTTGTGAGAACAAGGGCAGTGTGGAGAAGAGAGAAGAATGGAGCTAGAAGAAGGACTAAAATGGTTCTAAAACCTCTACCAGAGAGAGAGAGAGAGAGAGAGAATCTACCCTAAGTGAGAATATTGCAAAGGTTGCTGGTAGATCTGTCAGAGCACTGACTTAAAAGGAAAGAACTTCAAAGTGAGTGTGGAAGCAAGGAAACAATTCTGAAATGCTAATGACATGGGTGAGAAGAGGATTAGAAGGAAGTAATCTGCGTCCTTTGAAACTGTGCATTGAAGAGACAAAGAAGCAAGGAAGGGAAATTTAGAATCCCATCAAAGAAGAACATTGAAGGGCACACAACCCCTCCCACTGCCGTTTTTCCTTCCCTCCAAAAAAAAAGCTATCCAGCAAAAAATTGAAACAAGACAAAACAAAAGACCCCAAAACAACAACAACGAGAGCATAATTTGCTACTCTGACAGATAAGCATCCTCTTGAATTCGGAATCTCCCACACTGCCCCAAACCACTAGTGCGGAGGTGTA
Source organism: Ceratotherium simum simum (assembly GCF_057802395.1). NCBI lineage: Eukaryota > Metazoa > Chordata > Mammalia > Perissodactyla > Rhinocerotidae > Ceratotherium > Ceratotherium simum. The sequence goes on from NC_141937.1 coordinate 4,244,575, forward strand.
ATGATGTTTGCCTACACGAACAACTAGAAAAAGAAAACAGAAAATGAGAACCTAAACAATTTAGCTGAGGAAAATCCCTGCCATCCAGCAACAACAAACAGTTGGAAAAGAAAACTGTGCCACAGCACTACAAACGAAATCAAATATTCTCAAAGGAGCATTTCAGGAGATGAAAACAACCTTGAGTCAGAAATTTAAAACCTAAGCACAGAAATCAACAACAGCACAAAAAGAAGACATGAAACAAGATTTGACAACTGAGGAAAGACAGATGAAAAAGTCAAAATTACAGATCAAGACTACATTATGACATGCCCCAGGAGGAATAGATTTGAATAAAAATATAATAAGGAGCCTTAGAGAAAAGCAGGAAAACGTCAAGAGAATGAAAACGAGATAGAGAAAATGAGAGAAAAAGTGGTTGAAATAGAAGACAGGCAAAGAAGATCCAATTTACTTAGAGTTCCTGAAGAAGAAAAACAAAGCAATGGAATAGAAACATAAGTTATATGGAAAACAATAACACATTAACAATTTCTGGAAACTAAACTCTCTGAATCTACATATTGAAAAGTCTGTTATCATTATAATTTAATCCCTTGAACCTCAATTTCTTAAAATTGGAGGTCCTAATACCTTTCTCTTTCTCTTTTAACCTGTGATAAAATGAGCTAATGTGTGTGAAAATCTTCTTGAACCATTAGGCCCTTTGTAAATATGCAGCATTAAGTCATTTGTGGTGTTGATATTTTAACCAAATCACAGGATTTCCCTCCATCTATCCAATACTTATTAGACTCCTTTTTTTTCTCTTTCTAAATCTATTAGAAATAAGATAGTTGATTTAGTTTATTTTGAACCAGGAAGGGATACAAAGAGATTACAAAGGTTTTTATTTTCTTCTTTTAAAATTTCTTGTATTTTATTTTTAGTTTAAAAATAGTGGAATTAGTAAATTGTACCTGTGGCATGAAGTCATAATGCACAGGGAAAATACAGTGTGTATTCTCACATCAGTAAGATCTTTCCATTGCCCTTGATTTGTTGTTTGCCTCAGAGTGTAAAATATTTTCTTTGCCTCTGTCAGGGGAAGAGGGAGAATCTCCCTCTGCCCTTTTCCTTAAGGTTCTTATGGCTGGCCAAATAATTAACAAGACAGGTTAGCAGGAGAAAATAATACCAAGTTTAATAACATGTATACACGGGAGAAAGCAGGGACACTGCATTTCTCAACACAATAGCAGAAATTCTCGTCTTAAATACCATGTTCAGCCAATGACAAAGGAGGATGTTGGGGGTGGGGGGAGTCAGTTACAGGAGATTGCCACTAAAGCACAGTAAACAAGAGTAAGGTTATTATGCAGATTTAAGGCCTCACCTTCCACATTGATAAGTTTCTAGAAATGAGGTCATCCCCTCTCTTCCCAATACAGAGAGGGTGATACCTTTACAAATGGAGATTTCCCTTATAAATGTAAATGTTTGTCTGGCAACTCCTTGCAGGGCCATCCAGAGAATGTGGCCAGAGAGACAGAACTTCTGATAAGATGGGCTTGTTGGTGCCTTTCCTATTGTAACATCTATTTTACATTATATTACAGCCATCAGACAGAAGATCTGTTCCAGGAAGGAGTTACTATGTCAAATTCTTTAGGCAGTTAGTGGGGGAGGTCAAATGTCCTCAGAGAAAACAACCAAGGTAAGGAGATAGATTTCAGGGTGGCCAAATCTTGATCTCCCACACGTCCTTGCTTCTTAGAAATTCAAGTTACAAAATAACATCATTAAATACTATAGGAAATCATTTATTTTACATTAACCAGCTCCTTTAACTAGTAGTTTATAAATCTTGGTAAGAAAGTATTCTTTTATTTATTTAACTTGACTGACTTAGTCTCTCATTTTATATATATCTTAAAATTATCTTTTTTGTTAGAAACTAATAAGATCAGTTTTTATTTCTCAATTTAAAAAAAAGACAAAATAAAAAAGGTACAAATGGGCTTCTAATATTTTGCTATTTTTTATCAAACCGTAGACTCAGAAGTGAATTAGAGATGGAGCACGCATTGCTGGAATCTGCTAAGGAAAAATCAGGCAAGTGATGTTCTTCTGACACATGTTTTGCTGGGACCTTTGGGTGAGGAAGGTTTAAACCGGGTCCACTGTTCATGGCCTCTTGCTATTAGTTATTTGAAAGAGTTTTCCAGAGAGGTTATTTAATTTTATTCATTTGTTTTTTTCCATCAAGTTGTTTAGAAATAAGCTAAGATTTCATTTAATCTGACGTGGTTTGAATGAAATACTTGAAAGAAACAAGGAAGCAGTTGATCTCTGTAAGAGCTTCCGTCATGGTTGAGTTTATTATCTCAGTTTCTTTTGCTTTGGGCACCTTTGGTTGTTTAGTTTCGCTGTACCCAGATACAACATCTCTACCATTTCATTATTCTCTAAGATCTTTGTGGTTTTTAGTGCAACATTGAATTAATTCAGGATCTTATGTAGAGAAAATTATGTCAAGTTGTGACCAAGACATTTGGAATAGATCCTAAGGAAATTGACCAAATGATATAAATATAGGAATCAGACCCCACGTGGAAATGTTGAAGGATTGAAAGTTGTTTATCCTGGAGAAAGTGCCTTGAAGTAATACTATATTCTAGAGAGGCAGCTTGAACACCTGTTCAGCACATCCACATGGGCCTGAACTATAGGAAGTGGAGCTGTGGTCTCTTGAGGCTTCCGCGGTAACAGCAATGAAGACAGTCCAATCTAGTTTTCAGAATCTTTACATTTGTACTCCTAGCTCAAAGAAGTCAGCTTGAACAGACAACAATGAGTTTCTAGGGTTGTCCAAGTTTGGGATGAGAGTCAGAGGTAGAGGCATTGTCAGGCTATACCTGTCTCCCTGACAGGCAATGTGGCCTGGTTCACCGAGGCTCCCAGCTTGCTTATTTCAACTTCTTTAGTCTTGGGTGCCTCTCTGTTAAGTCAGGATAATGATAGTACTTCCTTCTCGGGTTTGTTGTGAGGATTAGACGTGATAATCCGTGGGATGTAAGAGCACAGAGCCTGGCACAGTGCAGTCACTCTGCCCATTCTTGCTTCGAATTGTGGGAGATCAAGATTTGGCCACCCTGAAATATATCTCTTTACCTTGATTGTTTTCTCTGAGGGACATTTGACCTCCCCCACTAACTGCCTAAAGAATTTGACATGGTGGCTCCTTCCTGGAACAGATCTTCTATCATGATGGCTATAAAGATAATGTAGGATAGAGGTTACAATAGCAAAGGCACCAAGCCTCTTTTATCAAAAAACTCTGTCTCTCCCTGACCACATTATCTATAGATGACCCCAAAAAGAATTGTCCTCCTGCCCTCTGAAGTCCCAGGCCACTACCCACCCCCAACACGCTCCTCGCCTTTAGCTGCAATACTTAAGCAAGCAGCTTAGACAGAGGGACGAGTTGCTCATTTCTGAGTTTCTCCCATGTATACATGTTATTAAACTTGGTATTATTTTCTCCTGCTAACCTGTCTTGTTAATTATTTGGCCAGCCAGAAGAACCTTAAGGGAAAGGGCAGAGGGAGATTCTCCCTCTTCCCCCGACAGAATCATTATTACTTGTGAGGAAGAATACATGGATCATGGAAAATTAATTATATTTTATGAATATTTATGCATTAAATGAATGTTAAAAATTATCTTAAAATTAGATACACAGTTTAGAATTTGATTAAATAATCAGAATAAGTTCAAGTAAGTATCTTGCTCATTAATCCTTACTGTTTACACAAGGATTTAGCCAAATGCCACTTTGTGTCCAAGTTTGTTAAACACTGACTCATACTGGAATTGTTTGTTTTCCTTCTAGCATCTTTCAGGATATACTCACAAATCTAACCTAAGTTCTTGGCAGAACTTGGCCTCAGAGGTTCTTGCCAGATTATTTTGTTTTCCTTCAGCTGGTTCTTCTTTCCTTCCCGTAAGCAACACCTGTGTTATTTACCTGCTGGCCATTTCTCAAGGGTTTCTTGTTGCCTGAGTCCTTGGCCCATTTCTGCATCCAGGGCTGGCTCTGTGCGTGTCTCCTGATCCCTTCTCGGGGCTCATAGGTTGGGTGGGTCCCTCTTCTTCCTGCGCCCACGTGGCTCATTCTTGGTAAGGTTCCTCTCATAGATAGTTCATGGGATGGGACTCTAGCTCGCTGGTTTTCTGTTTCCTTGCTGTCTCTTAAAACAGGCCACCATTTTCCTTTTAAGGCTTTATTGCTAAACGTTAATAAAATGGCAGAGATTAATAAAAATAATAAACAAGAGGAAGTTACTAATTTTCTAGAATGCTAGTAAACTATTCTTAATATTTGATCCTAGCTGACTGACACTCTTTCAGTGCTGTTGAAGAAATCTGGTATTGTATGTTTTTCCTCCTTTATTCTTTTTCTAAAGGTTCCTCATTTCGGAGCCCTCTCCAACCATGCACATTTTCTGTGGAATTTCCTCCATTTTGATACCTCGGTCTTCCTCTTTATGTAAAAAAGGAGTAACAGTTGGGTCATTTGAGTGCCCTTACACTCCTTTTGGCTTCTTTGCCCCCAGTTGGTAGTTTCAGGTGAAACCCTCAGCTTAGGTTAGGGTGGAAGTCAAAGACTTTATTTTGTACTTTCTCTCAGAGTTTGTGTAGAAGCTTAACTCTGACGGTTTCTGCCCTTTCAGGTACTTCATCCTGTATCTGCTTAACTAATCCCCCAAATTTCAAAACTTACCTTCAAAATTTTCCCTTTTTCCAAGTTTGGAAATGTTGAATGACGGCACAACTTCTGTCTTGTTTACTATGTACCAGTAAATATTATTACTCTTTCTAATTGTCTTTTTTCATGTCAAAAAGGAGTAGTTGTTTCTCAAAAAAGTGTCGTAGCACTCTAATGAGAATCTATCTGTGCTGTTTGATAACAAAGTACCCTTAGCAATGAGTTACTCTCATTGTCTCCAATCTCCTTTCTGTACTCCTTCAATGTTGATATTCGTTGGAGCCCAGCATGTCTTGGTTCAATCCATATGTCTTTGATTCCAAATCTCTTTCCCATTAAAATCTCTATTTAAGGTTGAGATCTGTATATCCACTTGCCTACTGGTCATGACCATTTGAGTGTCCCATAGGTACCTCAACTTGACATGTCCAAGATTACACTCTCTCTCTGAATTTCCACGTACCTGGCTATTTCAATGAATGGCATCATTGAACACATGGAGACTCAAGTTGAAAAATCTGTGGCAGGCATCTTTCACTCTCCTCCCCCTCAACCATGTCAGCACAGCTTGTAGTAAATGGCCAAGTTAGGATTCGAATCCAGCTCTTTCTTACCTCTCTGCTGCGTTGAACTTATGATTTCCCTCCTATCAAATCCGTTCCTAGTTACCACCAAACCTAGGGGTTATTTTCGTATCTGCCTCTCCTCTACATCCAGATCTAGTCGATTACCAAGCACTACTTTTTTCCTACTTCCTAAATTGTTTTTGTATCTCTCTACTTCCCTTTATGACACTGGCACTATTGTCCTGATCTGATCATGTTTGAATGATTGCAGTAGCTTTCTAATCCGTCCTCCTGATTCCGGTCTTGTCCTTTCCCATCCGCTTTTGATGTTGTAGACAGAGTGACCATTGTCCAATTGTGTTTCTCCCCAGCTTAAAAGCCTTCAACAGGGGCCGGCCTGGTGGCATAGTGGTTAAGTTCATGCATTTCTCATGGGTCCTCCTGGGGTTCGAAGGTTCCGTCCCGGGCATGGACCTATGCACCACTTACCAAGCCATGCTGCGGCAGGGGTCCCACATATAAAATGGAGGAAGATGGGCATACCTGTTAGCCCAGGGCCAATCTTCTTCAGCAAAATAGAGGAGGATTGGCAACAGATGTTAGCTCAGGGCTGATCTTCCTCTCTCACACACAAACACACACACACACACACACACACACACACACACAGAATCCTTCAACAGCTTCTACTGATTTCTTAACATAGGTTATAAGACCTTTTCAGATCTGCCCCTTGCTTCCTTTCTAGCATCGTGTTGTGATGTTACTCACCTGGCCCTCACTGCCGGCACCGTGCTGGGTAACTTTCTTTTTACTAAATGTGTCAAATTCTGTTCCCTCCTCACCCCCTTTTACTTGTCTAACTTCTATTCATCCTTTTGGTTTCAAGTTAGTCACACTTCTTTGGCAAAGTCATCCTTCCATTTTCCCCACACTGTGTTAGGTGCCCAAAGTAAGCAGTCAACAAACACTTATTGATTATATGAATGAATTAAAGGAAGAATACCCTCATTCTTAGACCAGATAATTTTTATTGATGTGCTTGGAGTTTGAGTTGTATTATATTTTACACCTGTATATGATTTACATAATATTGTTAATAACGCATAATATTGTTAATAAGGGCTGAGATATTAAACACAGTAATACTTTGCTTTTAAAAAATATTTCCAGAGTCATCTGAGAAAAATGTAATGGACGAGGAGCACCTTACTCTTATTGAGAAAGTTGAAAAGAAGAGGTGTGAAATACTTAATAAATGGGATGAAATTCAAGCTCTTGAAAGAGAAATTAAAACAACTTTGGTTCATACTGGAATTTCACGTATCACTGAGGATAGGATTAAAAGCATAGAGGTATGCAGTTTATTTATTTGAATGTTTACATTGTTCTTTTGCTTGAAGACCTTGGCCAACACATGAAGCAATTTGATTTTGCAATAGAGTAAAAAAATAATGTAAAATTTGGTCCACATGTATTTTCATTTCAAAACATTTATAGCAAATGATTAGAATAATTAAGAGATCTAGTAAAAACAACAAAAATGAAGGTGATAAAAATTAGGTAGAGCTCTGTTATGGGTCACGTTGGATCTCTTTCAAGTCAATTGATGTCTTCTAAAATTTAACAATTTTGTATAGAAAATGCTTGTTATAAAAATAATGGCTGCCATCTCTTAGTGTCTGATATGTGCTAAGTAGTTTAAACCGCAGTTCAGAGAGGTTAAGTAACTTGCCCAATATGAAACAGTGTGGAGATGGCCAAGCTGGGATACAACTTAGTTTCTTTTTGGGCTCCAAAGTCCTTATAATTTCTGTTGTGCCACACTGACTCCATAGTTACATTTTCAGTTAGTTGTACAATTATGCTAGAAGATAGGAATTAGTCACTGCCATTGAAAGGAGAGTCTACTATATTAAGAGTTGTCTTTAATTATTGCTAATCATTTTCTTGGTGAACAATATAGTGTAAATTATAATATATATTTTGATATGCTACAATGGGTGGTTACATTTAGTCGGATTCTGCACAAATAAAAATTGGTTATAACATATATATGATAATCAGTTATTGCTGATATATATGTGACTTATTGATATTTTATTTTTATGTTATATCCAGCCACCTAAGAAATTCTAGTATTAGTTGTGAAAAGTGAGGAACTCTCCTACTTGGAATTCTCCAGTCTTTTGCAACATCAACCTCCACCTCCTCTAGTTTTTGACCCAGAGGGACAGGATCTTTCTGTCTTAGTACATGTCCTTCAAGTCATCCTTTGTTTATTCATTTGTTTTTAAATGGTGTGCTATTGTGTACTTTTGAAATTTGAATCACAGCATTCACAAAATACTTTTTGTTCCATAATTGGGGAAAAATATTTAACAAATAGTCTTAACAAAGTATCTTTCTTTTAAAACCATTTCTCCTTCAGACTGAAGCTATAAAATTGGAAACAGCAAATAGAATTTTAAGGAAGAAAATACCTGTAAGTTTTTGTGAATCAATGTTTTTCAATAGAAATATTTTCACTAGTGCCTTCTTGTACTGTCATAAACCAAATAAGAATATACACATTATCATTCTTAATAATAACTTTCTGTAATGCTAGGAATATCTGACTATGCACACATTAGCTTAAAACTGGACAGGTGTAAGCTGTATTACGTATTAATGAAAAAATAAACATTCTTTTTTAATGGTTGAATATGCCAATCAGAATTGACCATTTCTTTAACCCTTCCACACATAACAATTAATTGTAATGAGTTTATTTGGTGGCAAGGAATATAATGGACTGGCTCCCCTAACAACTTTCAGGATACTCCTCCCAAAATATATGCTAACTATTTGTTGCATAATAGATTATAGTTCTGCTTCTATTACATATGTATATCTCTCCGTATTATATAAAGTATGAATTAGTATGTTGTGTCTGATTCTAGGAGTGGTGATCTATTTGAATTCAATATTATTGCTGTTATACATGACCAGTATCATGACATTACACGTGACCAAATGATTTTTAATTCTTGATAGATTATTGAAAGCCATGTGAGGCAGAGCATGAAGAAGACTAAAATGAGTGAGGAGGAGCAGTGGTAAGTATTGATGCCATGGTAAAAGAACTGAGATAATCTTATGCTATTTTCAAAATCATCCATTCAAAACTAGGTTAGACTAGACAGTACTTTTGAAGTGTTTACATTCGTGAGTGCTAACTTTAAATATACATGTGACCTCCTTTCCTGTGCTTAAGAATGCTTAGCCCAAGATTTAAACCTCAATCTGTGTATATCATTTAGCAATATAAAAATAAGTTCTTTGAAAAAAGCTTAAGAGCTGAGGGTGAATTCTCATGGGTGGAGATCAGGAAAGTGGAAAGACATGGAGCGGTGGGTGGCTTTCTTTTCTCAAATTGTTTGGCTTTTAGAGATATTAAATCTTTGAAAAACCTATATATGCTTTACTGTAAAAATTTTAATTTAAAAATGAAATGACTGGTTTATATTATCTGTTACATAAGTTTAGACTTTATATAGTTAATTTTCTTAGAGTTGGTACTACAGTTCAAATCTTCAGATTTGGTAAGGCTGGGAGCAACAGAAAACCATTGACGGTTTAAATATAGAAAGGATTTATTTGTAACAACAGTAAAAAGACATTTATTTGTAGGTGGCCTAGGTTCAATGAGATCTTCAAGGAGCCAGGGTTCTTCCATCTTCCTTCCCTGTTTTCCTTGAGTTTGATTTTCTTCCTCGGGACCTCAATATGGCTGTCTTCAGGCATTGGGTCCATGTTCCATGGAGGAAGAAAGGGGAAAGTAAAAGTCAAATGGCAAAGAGCTTCTCATCATGAAGCTTTTCTATTTTATTCAGAAAGGAAAGCTCTTCCCAGGGACTTCTGCCCACTTCTCATTAGGCAGCACCATGTCCTGAGACCACATCCTTAGCTGTAAGGAGTCCAGAGAACAGAATATTCCACTTCCCGGCTTATATGGTAGAGAAAGTCATGTGAGAAAAGATGTTAGAGTGGGTGCTGAGTGAACCATACAGGTGGATCCAGGTTTTGTGGGGCCTTATATCATGTTGGTTGTCCTCAAAGGAAAAGAATGTAAAATTACAAATACAGAATTGGGAAGGCTCCTTCCACTGCCTTGCCAGTGAGAGTGAACGGACTTGAAGTTTAAACATCATTATCTTCAAGGTAAATCTACCTCTGCTGCCACACTATACTTAATCTGGAAAATGTTACAGAGGATTGTGCCCATAGAAAGATAGAATCTTTGCTACATTCAAGGCCAAATCTCTACTAAAAGTATCCTTTAAAATGAAAGTAGAGGATTGCAAAGTCTTGCTTTGTGTTTTTGAGTAAATGTGTCCTAAAATAGTTGCTTATTATGAAATTTTCTTTTATGCTTAATGTAATTTTTTCTAACCTATTGTATTCATTTTTTATTTTAAGGAAACTTTGGAAATTTATTAAAGAATTTGTAAAATTTAAAGAAACAGACAATAACTCTCAAGTGAATGGAAAAATGACCTGTGAAAAAACACAACCACCACGTACATAGCATGGATGTTTGCAGATGTACAAATTAATTAAGATACATTTCATTTTGTCACTTTTAACCTTTAATAAAATTAGTGTGGTATATGTATCCTACTCAAGATATTAAAATAAATACATGTATGCATTTGACTGATTTTGCTTTTGTATACATATTCATAACAATAGTAGTTCTTAGAGTATTTTCTGATTTCATTCCATAACTGTCTCCAGGGGAAAAAAACTTTCAATCATTTGATAGGAATAAGAAATTCAGCACCACTGCAATACAGATCAAACTTGTTTCTTATTTGCCAATGCAAGTTTATATATAGGCATTTAATAAAATGTAGTAGTCATCTAATTAATATCCATTTAATTGAATAATTTTTACTGATTGTAAATTATACAGTGCTCTGCAAATGTTACAACACTAGCATAGTGCTTTGCATGGCACTAGTCTTAGCTGATTGTGATCTTTGTGACAACGTTGTGACTTGGAATTTTTTTATCCCCACCTTGCCTATGACCTGGTCTGAGCACTTAGAGTAAATGCAAGTCTGATTTCTTTGGACAGTGGTATATAGGAGTTTTGTGAAGATTAAATGTAAGTGGTGAAATACAAATATGAGAGATTTAATCCTAACTTAGAATAGTAGAGTTTGAGGTCAAGGAGAGAGAGAGATAAGCAGGGTTTGCTGTCCATGGACCAGGAAGTCAATTTTGGGCAGGTGTGTTCATCACAGCTCTCTTTACGATCATTAGCTTTTCCCAGGACATGATTCACTCTGCTTTTAGAGATAAAATGGTGGCAGCTGAAACTGAAAATTTTTACTATATATAGAAATAAGTTGGATTTTATTTATGTTTGTTGAGTTCTCTAAGTTCAAGTTGCTTTATATTGGTTGTCTATGTTCACTAGAATATTATTGAGTAGGCACCATATTTCCCATATATGTAGGGGAGAGAATGAAAATGTGAAATTGTGAATTGATTTGTTTAAACTACACTGTAAATAATAAAGCTGGGATCCGAACCCAGATTTGGCTTGCTTGATTCCTAAGCTCTTATCACTGTATCACGCTGTGTCATTTGTATACATTACCAATCAAGATATAGGGAAATGAGTTTATGCATTGTCAAAGAGTCACATAAAGACCACTAGAATTAAAAGAAACAGACTAGTAAACAAAGCTGAATTTATTTGCTTGCCAAGCAACGAAGAGCCATTCACTCAAGAGATAAGCTCCTCTGAAAGTAGAGGAGCTCGATATAGAGGCAAAAGTGATGTGTTAGTCCATTTAAGAGGGCTTTAGACATTAAGGATTGAGTAGTTTTGCAGAGAATGGGGGCAGGGGCTGGAAAGTCCTTTTTTTGATTGGCCATTATTCTGGCTAATGTCACAAAAGCACTGTTTTCAAAGAGATGTGAGATGGATTATAAAAGCTTTGTCAAGATCAAAGTCTTTTGCAAAGTGAAATAAGTCAGAGGGAGAAGGTCAAATACCGTATGATTTCCTTCATTAAGTAGTAGATAATAACAACAATAAACAAACACATAGGGACAGAGATTGGATTGGTGGTTACCAGAGGGGAAGGGGGGAGGGAGGAGGGTGAAAGGGATAATTCGGTACATGTGTGTGGTGATGGGTTGTAATTAGTATTTTGGTGGTGAACATGATGTAATCTATGCAGAAATAGAAGTACAATGATGTACACCTGAAATTTTTACAATGTTATAAACCAATGTTACTGCAATAAACAAAAAATTAAAAAAATAAATAAAATAAATAAATAAATCAATAAAAAAAAAAAAGATCAAAGTCTTGTAGCAGGCACTTTGGTACGTGTGTCCTTGCGACTGGTAAATTTTCCTTTAAAAATAGATAAGTATTCTTGGGGCTGGCCCGGTGGCACAAGCGGTTGGGTGCACATGCTCCACTGCGGTGGCCTGGGGTTCGCCAGTTCGGATCCCGGGCGTGCACTGCTTGTCAAGCCATGCTGTGGCAGCATCCCATATAAAAAAGTGGAGGAAGATGGTCACGGCTGTTGGCCCAGGGCCAGTATTCCTCAGCAAAAAGAGGAGGATCGGCAGATGTTAGCTCAGGGCTGATCTTCCTCACACAAAAATAAGAAAAAAATAGATAAGTATTCTTACCATTCATTCATTATTCAAGAAACATTCATTAGATCAACATTCAAATATGTTTCAGACAGTTTTCTAGTTGCTAGATGTATAGAAATGAAGACATGGTCCCAATCCTTAAGGAGTTTACAGTTTGTTGTTCAGACTTGCGAAAAGAATAACATCAAAAAAAAAGTCTGAGGGCCGGCCCCGTGGCTTAGCAGTTGAGTGGTGTGCTCTGCTGCTGGCGGCCCGTGTTCGGATCCCAGGCGTGCACTGACGCACCGCTTCTCTGGCCATGCTGAGGCCGCGTCCCACATACAGCAACTAGAAGGATGTGCAGCTATGACATACAACTATCTACTGTGGCTTTGGGGGGAAAAAATAAATAAATCTTTAAAAAAAAAATGTGATAAAGCTACATGCATACAAAGATGTGGACAGGCAAACTCTTACCCATTGCTGGAGAAAGTGTAAACTGATATGAACAGTTTGGGATGTAATTTGGCAACAAGTTTTGTGGCTCCCCGAATATCTGTGTGTTCTCAATATATTGCAGCACTCCTTCCATGAGTGCCATGTAACCAGTTTGGGCCAATGTGGGATGGTTGTAATAACATATGACAAGAAAGGTGAGCTCTGGAAAGATCAGCTTATTTGTAGAAAGAAATAAAAGGGAATACAGAGAGTCAGAAATTTGGACTTCTCAATGTAGGAAAAGCTGACTGCTTTGAGTCTACAATTTAAGAGATGATATTTTAAAAAATCTTTAATCTGGTTAAATGTCTGAAAGAAAAGAGTAGATTACAGGTGTGGCCTTTCCATCAAAGTCCCATATCCTCCAAGAAGCTGTCTTTGAATTGAGAAGTAGACATGGGCAACGGAGATGAGAAAGCAAAGAAAAAGATCTGAGAGCATCTCTAAGTGGACTGTGGGTACATGGAACTGACTGGAAGCAAATGAATTGGACATCTACTGAGGTTTTGAGGGAGTTTTACTACCAAGGAAATCAGGAACCTAATGTAAAAAGTCCTTTACTAGGGGCTGGCCTGGTGGCATAATAGTTAAGTTCATACACTCCACTTTGGTGGCCCGGGGTTCATGGGTTTAGATCCTGGGCGCAGACCTACACATTGCTCGTCAAGCCATGCTGTGGTGGCATCCCACATACAAAAAGTAGATGGAGATTAGCACAGATGTTAGCTCAGGGCCAATCTTCCTCACCAAAAAAAAAAAAAAAATCCATTACTGTTCAAAAACTTTATCCACCTGTGGTTCCCTGGACTTCCATGAAGAGGAGCAGGAAGGAAGCTGAGAAACTGTATATCCCCCGAGGGAACATATTCCCCAAAGCCCACTTTACATGTGCCCAAGGATGACAAAGGAGGGCCAAGCCACGAACAAGTATAGTGAACAAGAGAGGTCCATTCAGATGCAGAATCAGGACTTAACCAAGGACTTCCACTTGTTCCTTGGTAGGAGACCCTTACAGTGTCTTTTCTGCAGGGCTTCAGAAACCCTGTAGATGGACTGCTGTGTGTGAGTCCTAGTCTCACCCTTTCTGTGTGAAAATCCATTTGTAAATTTATTGTAATTGTACTGGTTCTCAACAAATAGAGAGACCACTGTGTCTCCCTCAGAGATCTTGGACCTTGAGCTTGATGCTGTGACTAGGTGGGATTTTGTCTCCCTCAGAGAGGATGGGACTGCATTCTATGCAAAAAAAGAAGTGAGCAAAGAGAGATTGTTGATCAGAGTGTGGACTGTGAAAAGAGATATTTCCCTGTTGCAGAAATTGTGGAAGTCTTGTATTCCAGGTGGTGAGGCTACTAGGACATTGGATCCTCTGTGAATCTGAGTTGGACTTACAGCATGAGTAAGATATAAGCTTTGTTAAATCAGGACAAGGGATATTAGGGTTAACTTGTTACTGCAGCATAAGCTAGTCTATCCTGATCTAGTATAAATATTTACTCTAAAGAAACTCATGTGCATGTACACAAGGAAATTTCTCTTTCTTTATCACTCTCTCTCTTCATCTATCTATCTATCACGTATCTATCTATCATCTGTCTATCTATCTATCTATCATCTATGTCTGTCTATCTATCTATCTACCAATCTGCTTAAATATCTATCTTTCTATGTTCACTGTATAACTGTGATAGTGTAAAATGGAAGCAACTTCATGGTCCCTCAGTAGGGTGGTAATGGTCCTGGTGGTCAAATCTTTAAATGGAACACTATAAAGCAGTTAAAAAAATAGAGCTACATATGTTAACATGGGTAAATATCAAAAATATAATGTTGAATGAAAAACAAGTTTCAAAAGGATACGTATATGGTAGCATCGTTAATACAAATATAAAATGAAACAATGCATATAATTAAACATGCATTGGTATGATGCTAATTCTAGGATGTTGATTAACTGTAGGGAGAGAGAGGAGGGAGGGAGAGAGGCATGAGCTAGCTTTAATATTTTAGTAGTATCCAAAATGTTTAATTTCTTTTAAAAAAATCTGAAGCAAATATTCTAAGTCTTCATGTATGTTTAATAGTGATAGTGGATTCATAAGTATTTGTTATATTATGTTCTATAAATTGATATATAATGACTATTATGCTATCTACCACTTATTAGGCACTTACCACATAACTAGACACTTTATACACTTTATCTGTAACCATTTAATTCTCACATGCACCTATGTGGTAGATTACAGTTATTATTCCCATTTTATAGATGAGGAAACTGCTTATTTAAAATGTTTTGTAATTTAAACTGAATATATTTTATAAAGTAATGAATGCAATAATCTGTTATGGGGCTCTGGTGTAAGTGTTTGTAAATGGGATAAGGAAAGTTCAAAGATGGACTCAAATAATTCATTAACACCATCTATGGGGGAGAGGGGTCAGAAAGCCCGAATGATCTTTTTGAGTTATTCATTAACATGAGGGAAATGGTGTTTCCAGGAAGAGGGAACAGTGTGAGTGAAAAAGCAAGTTGGAACTAGTGAGGACATTGGTGGTGGTGGTGGTGATGGTGGGGGGAGTGTGTGCGTGTGTGTGTGTGTCTTCAGACTCTAGTGGTGCTGGAAAATGCAAGGATGGAATCAAATAAAATAGCCCATTGAAGGGCTTTGAGCAGTAAAGTAAAGAGATCAAATTTGACATTTAGAAAGATCACTCTAGCAGCATTGTTTAAAAAAGAGAGGATTGGAGGAGGTAAGACTAGAGACAGGGACACCAAAAGTAGATACTGTGGTGATCCAGGCTGGAGGTGATGAGTGTTCAGTGGTAGCAGTGGGGAGGCATGAGAGGGATTAAATGCAAGAGAGTTTAAGTCAATTATGGGGGGTGGTGGATGAAGAAATTAGCAGACATTTGTTGCTGTCTAAAACATCCATAAGACATTTGGTCCATAAGACATTTGGGCCACACCAAAAGGTCCTTGACATTTGGTCCTGTCCAAAGTGTCCATGAACATATCTGGTCCATGACAAATGGTTTTGGACAGGACCAAATATCAAGGACATTTTGGCATGGACTCAAGGTCTCCATGGATGTTTTGTACAGGACCAAATGTCCTGCAAGGGGACGAAAATAGTTAAGGGGTGAAGGAGTTTAGGATGATTCCCAGGTTTCTGGCTTGGTTGACTGCTTTGATGGTGCTGCCATTTACTAAGATAGGGAACACAGAAGAGCAGTAGATTTGTGGGGTAAAGATTAGTGCAATTTGGAACATAATAGAAGCTTAAAGTCCCTAGGAAATTATGTTCACGTGGAGATGGCTAGTAGAGCTGGGTATGTAGACTGGGTGCTGGGAAGAGATACAGATTTGAGAGTCATTATCAGAGGGTGGAAGTGGAAACCATGAGAACGAATAAAATTACTTGTAGAGAGTCCATAGAGGGAAAAGAAGGTGAATGTGGGTGGAGCCTGGAGCCCTGAGGCCTGAGGATCAGGACCACTTGGGGAGGAGTAAGTGAGGAGGCAAAGGGGTTCCCATGACCTGTATCTAGAGGAGAGCAGAGGAGTGTGGGCACAGATTTAAGTGAGCACAAAGGTATAGATGTGGAAGTTGAGAGTTTATGCCTGCAAGTTACAAGTTATGATTTTATTTGTGAGTAAGGAGGCAAAGGCATCCACTGAGAGAGAGCAGGCTGTGAGAAGGAGAATGGTGAAAGTTTAAAGGCGGGGTAACACGAAATCCTCTTTCTTTTAGCTGCTGATTTAAGAGCATTTCCTTCAAGTTCCCTTGTTTCCTCAGCCAGCTGAGGATGTGCTGACTCTCTTAGCAGCCTGTGAACACTCTCAGAGGCTCTTCTGGATTCTGACTTTAAAATGGGCTTGCTGAAGTCTCTCTCCTCCCTGGTAATCCAGAATTCTGCCCTCAGGTTCTCCAGAACCTCGTTCTTTGTGTCTGCATGTTTAAGCAGTTTGCCATTCCTCATGTTAATGTAAATGTCCATGCATCTACGACCCAGGCCTCTGCTATCTGGAATGTGCACCACCCACAGACCTCTACCATTCTGTTTTTTTGTCTCTAAGCAGACTGGGTTCTTTTTTTTTCTCCAGCTTTATTGAGATATATTTGACTGATAACATTGTGTAAGTTTAAGGTGTACAATGTGTTGATTATACACACTTATATATTGTTAAATGAGTACCACAGTAGCATCAGCTAACACCTCTATCATGTCACATAATTACCACTCTTTTGTGGTGAGAACATTTAAGATTTACTTTCTTTGCAACTTTCAAGTACATAAAACAGTATTATTAATTATAATCACCAATCTGTACATTAGATCCCCAAAATTTATTCATCTTATAACTGGAAGTTTGTACCCTTTGGCCAACATCTCGCCTCTTCCCCTACCCCCATATTCTGGCAACCACCACTCGACTCTCTGTTTGTATGAGTTCAGCTTTTTTAGATTCCACATATAAATGAGATCATATGTTATTTGTCTTTCTCTGCCTGACTTATCTCACTTAACATAATGCCCTCAAGGTCCATCCACGTTGTCGAGAATGGCAAGATTTCCTTCTTCCTCATGGCTATGTAGTATTCCATTACACATGTACAAAGAAGATGTGTGACATATATATATGTATATATATATATATGAAGAAAAGGTGTGATATATATGTCAAGTTGCTTTTCCCCTGTTTTCTTTCAGGAGTTTAATGGTATCTTTAAGTCTTTTAGTCTTTAATCCACTTCGAGTTAATTTTTGTGAATGGTGTAACATAGGGGTGCACTTTCATTCTTCTGCATGTGGTTATCCGTTTTCCTAACACCATTGTTGAAGAGAGTGTCCTCGACAGTAAGCTCCTTTTTTTTGTGTGAGGAAGATCAGCCCTGAGCTAACATCCATGCCAATCCTCCTCTTTTTGCTGAGGAAGACTGGCCCTGGGCTAACATCCGTGCCCATCTTCCTCTACTTTATATGGGACACTGCTACAGCATGGCCTGACAAGCAGTGCGTCAGTGCGCGCCCAGGATCCCAACCTGGGCCGCCAGCAGCAGAGCACACGCACTTAACCGCTATGCCGTGGGGCCGGCCCCAACAGTAAGCTCCTTGATATTGGTCTTGGAGATGATTTTTTGGATGTGACTCCAAATGCAAAGGCAACAAAAGCAAAAGTAAACAAGTGGGACGACATCGAACTAAGAAGCTCCTGCTCAGCCGAGGAAATTACCAACAAAATGAAAACGCAACCTACAGAATGGGAGAAAATATTTGCAATCACATATTGGATAAGTGGTTGATATCCAAAATATATAAGGAACTCGTACAACCCAATAGCAAAAAAACCCAAGTAATCCCATTAAAAAAAGGGCAGAAGATCACGTGGTATGGGTAAAATGGTAGAAATAGACCAGAAATAGAGTCACTCAAAGATGGTCAAATATTTTTGAAAAGGATGCTAACACAATCCCATGGGGAAAGAAAACTATCTTTAACAAATGGTGGTAGAATAACTGCTTATACATAAAGGAAGAAAGTGCTGCCTCAAGTCCTACCTCGTACTGTTCATGACAATCAGTTAGAGATGGGCGTACATATAATATAAACACAAAAAAGCCACCACAGGGAAAACCAGAAACTATCTTCTTTATGGGTCGCAAAGATTTTTTTTGGTGAGAGCACAAAAAGCATGAAACAATAAATAAAATGTAATGTGGTAATCTGGATTGGATCCTGGAACAGAAAAAAGACAGTAGTGGAAAAACTGGTGAAGTCCAATCAGAGCTGGTAGTTTAGCGCAGAGTAGGGGACCAAAGGTAATTTCGTGGTTTTCAGAAATGTACCATAGTTATGTAAGACACTAACGTTAGGGGAATCTGGGTGAAGGTACATAGAAACTCTCTGTACTGTTTTGTAACTTTCCAGTATTCTAAAGTTATTCCAAAACAAACAGTTAATAATCTAGCATTCCCAGCGCAGGTAGCAGGAACTGGGGGGAGAGCCAGCAAGCAGCGGATGTCCCCTAGGCAAGCAGCAGTGGCTCCCAGCTCTCCGACCATGGCCTGCACAGGTCTTTCTACATCTCTGTGTGAGCGTCTCCATCTGTGAAATGTGATAATCCCTCGTTGGGATTAAATGGGAAAATAAAGGTTAAGCATTTAACATACCGCCTGGCCTCTAGGTGAACGCTCAGTAAGTGTTAACTGGCATTGGCATGGCTTTTACGATGTCTCTCTCCCAACCTGATCTCCCTTTTCCCACGCTTGCGACTTGGAATCCTTGTCGCCTCCGGACTTGCTACCGACCTGGACGGTTGTAGTTTTCCAAGTCTAGTCCTTGACAAGCAGCATCGGCACCGCTGGGAACCTGCTAGAAACGCACGTTCGCAGACCCAGTCCAGATCTGTGGAACGAGGACCTCTGGGGTGGTGCCCCGCAGCGTGTTTTAATAAGCACTCTGTGACTCTCCAGGTGTGCTCTCCTGGCAGAGCGGGAGCTGGCGTGCAGGTGCAGGGAGGAGCGACGCTGGGGTGGGCAGGCTTTGAGGTTTAGCACCTAGCTCCACTTGGGCGGGCAGGTTCCCTGGTGTGTGGGGTAGGGATGCTATAGTGAGATCTGACTCAGAACATTGTCCGGAATCCCTGCGGAGCCCTGAGGCTGCTCCGGGAGAGGAAATTCCAAGACCCGGAATTCCTGGGAGGAAAGTGTGAAGAGGCGAGGCGCAGTGACACAGGAGAGCAGGTCTGACTGTGCTCCCAGCACCCTCAGGCGGTGGATGGAGAAGGCTGGGAAGCGTGTCATGCTAAGGATAGGGTGCAAAGCTGGAGAATGGCGATGTTCTTATCAGGGCATACCAACGTTACAACACCACTCTCACTTGCTATCTGCTTTGTTTTTGATGTGGAAAATGAAGGAATGGGCTGAGTTTAGAGCATGAACTCTGCTCCTACCCCCACAGCATCACATACTCGGTGTGCGTTAACACCATCCTGCGTGTGTGTTGGAGAAAGAAATGGGTGAGGATTTTCTAAGGAATTACATTTATTTTCTATTTATATTAGAGCAAGGTTTATGGATCAAGTTACGTAAAATGCAAACTCTAATTATAAATGTAAATATTTTAAGTATCTCGAGGGCCTGTTTTCTAGACATTTTAAACGCATTAAAGAAATGCTACTTTTGTTCCTCTGCAGAGCTGAAGCCATTTCTCCTCTTAGTGGTTGCGATAGATCCGAAGCAAGCACTCAGCTAATACAGGAAGTGAATGTGCATCTAAACGGTCTTTGTTTCAGTTGCTACTTTACGTAGATTTTATGAGAATTTGTGAGAATAATCAATTAGGACTCTTTAAAGTACAAGGCTCCTTTAAGGGATAGCAAGCAACCTAAATTAGTATTGTTAAAAAAAAAATAAGGATCTTTTATTGGCTTGTTTGATAGGTAAGTCCAGGCATGCATTTGGCTGCAGGCCAGTGGCAGGGGAGGTGGTGGGTGGGGCATCGGGGATGGTTGGGGATCCGCGGGCTGCAGCAATGTTCTCTTTATAGGTTCTCAAGATTATTCTCCAGGCTTCTTCTCTATCTCCATACTATGCCTTGCATTAAAACCAATGATTTAAAATCCCAAGGGCAGGGATGCTTTATCTATATTTATAAATACAGTTATTCAGGTTTTTTTTTTAATAGACTTTATTTTTTAGAGCAGCTTTATATTCACAGCAAAACTGAGCAGAAAGTACAGAGATTTCCTATATACTCCCTGCCCCCACAAATGTACAATGACATGTATCCACCATTTTAGTATCATACAGAATGGTTTCACTGCCCTAAAAATCCTCTGTGCTCCGCCTATTCATTCCTCGCCCCTAACCCCTGGCAACTACTGATCTTTTTTCTGTCTCCATAGTTTTGCCTTTTCCAAATGTTATATATTAGGAATCAGACAGTATGTAGCCTTTTCATATTGGCTTTTTTTCACTTAGTAATTGCATGTAAGTTTCCGCCATGTCTTTTCTTGACTTGATAGCTCATTTCTTTTTAGCACTGAATAATAGTCCATTGTCTGGAGATATCACAGTCTATTTATCCACTCACCTACTAAAGGATATCTTGGCTGCCTCCAACTTTTGGCAGTTGAATAAAGCTGCTATAAACATTCAGATGCAGGTTTTTGTGTGGACATAGGTATTCAGTTCATTTGAGTAAATACCAAATAGTGCAATTGCTGGATTATATGCTAAGAGTGTATTCAGTTGTGTAAGAAATTGCCAGACTATCTTCCAAAGTGGCTGTACCATTTTGCATTTCCGTGAGCAAGGAATGAGAATCCCTGTTGCTCCACATCCTCCTCTGCATTTGGTGTTGTCAGCGTTCTGGATTTTGGTCATTCTAGTAGGTGTGTAGTGGTATCTCATTGTTGTTCCAATTTGCATTTCCCTGATGACGTATGATGTGGAGCATCTTTTCATATAATATTTGCCATCTGTATATCTTCTTTGGTGAGATGTCCAGATCTTTTGCCCATTTTTTAACTGGATTGTTCATTTTCTTATTGTTGAGTTTTAAGAGTTCTTTGCATATTTTGGATAACAGTCCTTCATCAGATATGTCTTTTGCTAATATTTTCTCTCAGTCTGTGGATTGCCTTCTCATTCTCTTGATAGTAATTCACTTTTAACATAAAATTAAACCATCTTGAAAATCTTTGAAAAATGGGTTCAGCAGCTAACACAATTTTTATCTACTCTTACGCTCCCCTAGTTTGGAAATTAGAAGTTGGGCTTTTCTGAGATGAGAAGGGTAAAACTTCAGAATATATATATTATTTTCTGAGAATATGTGCTCTCAATAGTTTTACTACTATAAAAGTAACACTGCCTCCTCTTAGAAATTTTGAAAAATACTCAACAATGTAAAAAGTAGGAAAATGTCCATAATTCTGTACATTCAGAGGTTATCAATGTTCTTTTTTGGCATGTTTACTTATTCCTGCCAATCTATTTTTTTCTTAGTTTTTTTTTAACACATTCTTTCACAAAAATAAATTAGCTGGCCTTTTTCACTTAAATTATTGTTTAATATGTTTTCCCATGTTACCTCTTCTCAATAATAAGCAAATTTTAGCACCATTTATTGGATAATCCTTTCAAAAGAATGAAAATATAACTATTCATAACATCATACACACACATATATAAAATAAAAATATATGTTTGATCAGAGCAAATGACTTTAAATTTCCCTTCCAATTCTACACATCTGTGGATTCTAAATCAAGGCTCTCATTTTAAAGATTAAGAACAAAAAAGCAATTAGATGAAGGGATTTGTCCAAGATTCCACTGCCAGTCAGGGGGATAATCTGAACTGACTGAGATCATCTAATCTTTCAGACCATTCCTTCAACACGTTGTCAGTCTCTAAGAAGGAGATGTGCCAGGCAGCATTTTCCAAAAATATCTCATTTTCTTTTTGAGCATCTATTGGGACTTGTGCATATATAGACATAGTAAGCCTTGATCTGAGTCCTGCTGGTCCCTCTCCTGTCTCTGTGATATGGGAAACAGAATGTGTACAGAAGGTATGAGTAGTTGAAAGAATTGGGAAAGTGCTCAAGGAGAAGGCATTAATAGTAGCAGAATAGAGCGTCTTAGCACCAAAATATTTCTAGATGATGTTTAAAATTGTGTGGTATCTCAGAAGATTACTGTGCATTTAATAATGTTTTATCATAAAGGCTAATTTGCCGCAAGGTCAAATATACCCAATTACTATGTATTTCTATCAAAGAATTCTGAAATATATTCGTGAAAACATATGTATTCCCATTAATGACACTAATAAAAGACATTGACCAAATTAACAGAATGAATGAAATAGTGATAACTTTAATCAAACACCATTGTCTTCTTTTGTGAACTATTTTTATAAACTTAATTATTTGAACTTGCAGTTAGTGAGCTCATTTAAACTTATTTACAATATGTCTTTATCTTTAGAATGCTGAATAAAGCATTCTATTCAGAACGCTGAATATCTTAACTTGGATTTTGTCCCATATTCTAATTTGCTTTAGATCCATTCATAACTGTAAAAATAAATTCTACAGAGAAACATTTTTCCAAGAGTAAACTATAATTTTTCACAGTCTCCATTTATTGTTACTGTAGAGACTTGATCTAAAATTATTACTTTATCATCAGAGCTTGCTCAGCTTTGGCTCTCAGTTCAGCCTTCTAGTTATTATATTTAAAAGAATATTATGTTTTATGTTCAAATATATATAATCCCTTGGAGCTAATTCATTAAGAATGTGTATTACCTCAAGAACTATTTAATTTGGTCCATGGGCATGCCATTTCTCCCATATTTTCTTCTTGCAAAATTTAACAGGAGAACTTTAATTTCAAGATCAGTTTCCAGAATCTGCTCTCAGTGCGTGTTGTAGATTTGTTCTCGTGTCTTTCTTGCCAGGAGTAGCAAGAGTCAGGGCACTTTGCATAGTTTTCCTACGTCTGAAGGATGCAAGACTGTCCTGAGCTGGAAATAATCATAGAGTGAAAGAGCACTGCTCTCTTAGAGGGGAAGATGGTTTTAGAGGCATCCTTATAGAATGCTCTCCAAGACTCACTGCCTCGTTTACACTTTACCTAATAACTTCCTATAGCTAAGCACCAGCTCTTCCTGGATCTCAGAGTCTACTCTTGTTTGCAAGGGACTCAAAGGTGTGCTCCTAATGCTTCTATGCCCATTTAACTTGGTGTGAACTCCAAGTTGCTGGAGATATCCATTGCGGACTCTTCAATAACCTTGCTCCATTGATTATACTCTCTATTCATCTTCATCTCTCCTTTCTCCTGGGTCTTTTCCCTTCACTTGTGAACATGTCCAACTTATCCATGCTACAAACAAACATACAGCAAGAGAAAAACCCCTCCCTGGATTGCACTCTTCAACAGTGTTGGCTGCCTACTCAGCATCTGTTACCCACTTCTGTCTTCCTCAAAGAATCTGTGTTTCTAGATTGTTTTCTATTTTTAATTATTTTTTGTTTTACCCTACTCACCTTTCCTCCATCACAGTCCTTGTAAAGCAGCCAACTTGAACCTCCTTCTAGCTTCAAGAGTGGATCCCAAATTCATCTAAGTCAGTGGTTCTCAATTTTATCTGCACATTAGACTCATCTAGGGGGAAATTTTAGAAAAATTGGATGCCTGAAGCTCAACCCAGACCAATTAAATCAGGAGATTGGTGAGACCTGGTAATTAGTAATTTTTATAAGTTCTCCTAGTTCTTCTAATGGGCATAGCTGATGGTGTTGACTTCATCCCTCCCCAGTATTTGGTTAGGAAGTCAGGCTTAAGCTGGGTATAGGTATTCCCCAGTGATTCCTCCTGGGCAAGAGGAGGGAACAAGACCTAACTTGGCTCAATTAGACGAAAAGGAAGGACCTTATTGCGCAATTAGGAAACAGTTTCCTCTAGCCCTCTGAAAATCAACAAGGAGGCAGGTTGCCCCAGCTGCTGCTGGCAACTACCTGGCAACGATGAGGAAGGGCATCAAGTAAGCAAGGCAGGCACACAGAGATGGGCATCAGGAAGAGAATGGTGCACAAATTTTGACATGACCCTGACCACGCTCTCCCGGGAGCCAGCCCTCTCTGGTCTCAGTATGAAAGAAGACGTTTCCTTATTTGAGCCACGTTGAGCCAAGTTGTCTATTGCTTGGAGTCTTCTTTACTTCATTTCTTTCCTCTTCATGAGCAAACTTACGTGAAAAAGGTGTTTATTGTCATCGTCTTCCAATTTCCTCACTTCCAATGAAAGAGGCTGCCATCACGCCTCTGCCCACAGCACTTGACTGGCGCTGTTCTTGCTAAAGGGGGTAATTATTTCCTCTTAGTCACCTGTTCATCCTACCCCCTCCCTCCGTCATAAGCACCCCCTGGTCTGGCTCCACAGCATCACATGATCCGTGCTTTGATTTGACAAGGGAGTTTTTCAGCCTAGAACACCCTGCCCTTCCGTCTTGCTACATTAAGTAGGATTCATCTTTGAGAATCAGCTCAGATGTTCACCTCCTCTAGAAACTGTCCTTCACTCTCCCAGAGTGGGCAGGAAGCCCCTCCTGTGTACATATCATCACAGATATGGTAATTTTCTATTTATGGGTCGGTGTCCCCCAGAAGAGGGGTTACTCCTTAAGGGAAGGGGCCATAAGTCATTCGTTGCCTTCAATATCTTCATAATACTTTATACGCTTTAGTGACTGTTAGGGGTTGAACTGTGTCCTCTCAAAAGATGTTAAAGTCCTAACTGCAGTACCTCAGAATGTGACCTTATTTGGAAATAGACTCTTTGCAGATGATTAAGTTAAGATGAGGTCATTAAGGTGGGCCCTAATCCAATATGACTATGTCCTTATAAAATGGGGAAATTTGGACGCAGACATGCACACAGAAAGAACACCATGTCAAGACTGGAGTTATGCTGCCACAAGCCAAGGAACTACCAGGAGCCAAGAAAGAGATCTGGAACAGACCCTTCCTTGTGCCTTCAGAGAGAGCATGGCTCTGCTGACACCTCCATTTTGGACTTCTGGCCTCCAGAACTGTGAGAGCAGAAATTTCTGTTAAGCCACTCAGTCTGTGGCACTTTGTTACAAATACAGCGAGGAATCCCTGTTTGTCTGCTGGATGGCTGAGTGAAAGTGAATGGGGAAGCTAAACTTAACTGCAGGAATGAAGCTCTAACCCTGAATGCCATGCATACCCAAAGGGTGATGGGGGCATGCTTAGCTCAGGGCTGTGTTCTGGGATTCAAATCTAGACCACTCTTGCTCAAAATGGTATAAATATTGGATATGTCTTTTTACACATCAATTCAGACCCCTCATTTTTAGTTAAGAAAATTATTTTTGAGCCTAAGTTTTATCTATATTTCTTATTGTCTACTCTTTTAAGAATTTATCTTAGACTTTTCTGAAATGCAGGAACTCTTATAAGCAATTGCATATTTAAGATCTATCTCAAGGTAATTATTTGCTGCACTGTATTTTTCATTTCAAATCCTCTTGGTTCATTGAAAGTAATTCAGGTTTTCCCTTTCTCCAGACAATGCTTTGCTACACATTTCCCTATATCATCAACACATACTGAACTCGGAGTTCTTGGCGGAAATGACAAAATGGTGGTAAATTTCTCTTTTGGTAGTAAAGTGAAAGTGACCTCTATTTATTTTTCAAGTCTCAAGGATTTTTGCACACAAATAAAATTGGCTTACACTCTTGTAAAATTGCTGAACATTTATTATCTAATTGTTTGAGAAATGTAACTATTAACTTATTCTTTCTTGGTGCGCCCCTCTTCACATTTGTAATAAGCCTATTTGGCTATTGTGTTTCCTTTGCACCTGTGAGGTTTAGGGAATGACTTCTCATTTTCTCCTAGCCTAAATCATGCACTTTCAAGTTTCCTTGTCATATGCAGAACCATGACTTTTAGAGCTAAGGTAACTCTCATTGGCACATTTTCCAGAGTATTATAAGGAAGAACCCCAATATTTTAAGGGAAATTTTTTCACTGAAGTAGAATTTAGTACAGGTGACCTTTCGTTCTCTGCTGCATGCTGTTGCGGGACCGGTGGGGGCGATCTGAGCACGGTGGAATTTTACCCTTGTATGAGTGCCTCTTCCTCTAGTCTGCCTCTTTCAAAACGAGCGGTAATAACAGTAAAACTCATGATAACTATTGTGAAGATCAAGACCCATAAAATACTTGCTTTGGAGATATCAACAATTGCAGTGATGCACTTCTGAGGGAATCCCACACACGCCCTATGGGTGTGCAGGAGGTTATCAGGAGCCAGCCGTCAGTGTCAGAGGATGGACACCTGGGTCCTAGGATTGCCCAACAGAAAGCATACTGCAGGACTGCTGTGGGCAACCAGGATTCATGGAAATACTATAAAACCCAGCCTTGAAGGATCTCACCAAGGAGTGCGGAAGCTAGGGTAGTAATCCACCAACGCCCATCTGTCACTGGTTGAGGGTTGCTCCCAGGGGTGCGTTAACCCTGTGCCTCTGCAGGAGCCAGCAGGCCTTTGTGGCCAGAGAAAGATCTCAAGAAAGAGGCACAGGGGCTCAAGGGAGTGTGTGGAAACTGCCCACCAAACTGTAGGCCACATCCTCGGTGCATTGCAGGGCTGAGGGACCACGGGTGGACACTGAGTACATGCTGTAGCAGTGACGAGAGAAAGCCCATCAGAAGCAGGGCAGTGAGGACATGGTGCTTATGTGCAGATAGAAGCAGAGGGAAGATGTGCTCTGTGGCTCCTGTGGGGCCACGAGTTGGTTTCTGAATCCTCTAGGACACCAGCCTTTGTGTCTGAGTTCTGGTCTGTCATGTTCTCGTAAAACCTCTCCTTTGCCAGTTCGAATGGATTTCTGTTCCTTACACCCAAGAACCCTTATCCGAGCATTTTTGTGATTTCATGCATTCAAGCATTTATTTGTAAAACTTGATTGAGTACTGACCGTGTGCTGGCCAGTCTTGGGGAAACAAAGAGTAATAAAATCCAGGAGTTGTCTGGAGTCGCTTACACTGTGTAGAGCTGTTTAAACTGAAAACGGTTATTATTTCCGAAAAAAGGAGTAGGAGTTGTCAATATACAAAGAAATATTTTAACACGTTTGGAATTTGGATTTATATGTAAGCTTCCTTGAAAAGGAGCACACCTAGAGAAAACGTGCTTGACAGAGAGCATGACACTGCTAGTTTAGGTTGCCTGGTTCTTGTGCCGCTCAGCTTGGCCTGTGCCTGCTTGCTATGGGCTGGAGGCTCCGCACTGTTTCTGTCTCCCCATATGGAGGGTTTTGGTGCCATGTCCTCGTCCCCTTGTTATCAGAGTTACCTTTCTGTATCCGGGGGAGTTGGCCCTGAAACTACCCAAGAGGATTATTCTGCTTTTGGTATATTTATCCCTCCCCCTGAAATTCTTAAATATCACCAAGAAAGATAACTTTCCTTTAAGAGATATAGTTATCTCTCTAAAGAAACCTTGTTCCAAATATCTAACCCGAAGCAAATTTACTGCAGTTTAAGTGAATTTCTGTTTTTAATGTCTCTCTGGATGTAGACACCAGAGAGAGTTAGCAATTCTGATATTATTGCTACCTTTGGAGCCACTCCCATTTCTATATATTTCACTGAAAATATGAAGCCCAGAATTGGAAACAAAATGATATGCGCTTGACTAATGATGCAGTGAAACAAATCACAGGGTGAGGGACGTCCCTTACGTCTGCTGACTTTTCCAGCCTGTCTATTCACAGAGCTTTTATCTTGTAGACTTATTGCACATCCCTAAGCCTCTCCACTATTAGAAAATATTAATACTTTGCAATCCATATAAGATATGTTAATTAAACTTTGACTGAACTTGCTTTTGCCATACTTATAAGTAATGCCGTGGAGCATAGGCACGCAGGCCACCTGCATCTGCAGAATCAGAGATCAAAACATCCAAGTCAGCAAAATACTATTTTAAAGACATCACAAAAGCATTTCAGTTTCTAGCTCTCTATGTCCCCCAACCTTTGCTCATCTACTGTGAAAAGAAGTCATCAAGGGAGCAACGACAAATATTGAAGTCACATTCCCTGTTTAAAACAGCTCCACTTGCTTTACCCTCGGAGTAGATCCACATAGCACTGTTATCAGCCGCCAAGGCCATGGGCACCACTGTGCGCTCAACCACAGTCACACTTTACCTGGATTATGTGATCACCTCCTAGTGTCTCCCTGCTTCTCTCCTTGATGCGCTCCAGCTCAACAGCCAGAGGATCCTTCTAAAACCCGAGGCAAGCCCTCCCTGCTCACACCCTCCCCGGCACTCCACTCTCTCAGAGTAAATTCTAACATTCTCTGGTGCCACCTGTGAGGTTCCCATGGGCTTCTTTCCATGGCTCTGTGACCCCTCCTCCGGTTACTTTCGCCTGTTCATTCCACTCTGGTCTCAGAGTGTGCACTCTCCCCTCTGCCTGTGAACTGAGTCTTTGCTCAAGGATGCCTTGGTGTGGCCTCGCATGACTACCTTATTCAAAATTACAACCCCCTATCTCCTACCCCCATACCTGCTTAATTCTTCCCCAAAACATAGACATTATGTAATGTCCTACATGTTTACTTATCTTATTAATTGCCTGTTTCCCCCCAGTTTGAACGTCATTTCCAAGAGTGGCAGGATTTAAGTTGGTTTTGTCCACTCTATCCACCAAGCCTAAAACAGAGATGGGGTCAACAAATTTGTGAACGAGTGGATCCGTATTGTACAGTTCAGACTTCCTTATGTTGAGTTTAAGCTTCAGAGCTGGGGCCCTGGCCCCAGCTCAGTTCGTTGCGCCAGGTAAAAGGTTTAGGAACACGCGCTCTGGAGCCAGGGCACCTCCAGCTTACAAACTTCACAGGGCATAAGAACTACAATTGGCTACAAGTGAGCCAGTGCCCAATCTCATCTTTTCTTGGAGGGGTATGTCCTTCCTGAAATTTTAGGCTACTTCTTTGCTCTGTGACCTTATCTCTCTGTTGGGTTACGAAAGTTATGTTTTTGAAGTTAGCTAGCTTTTTCTTGTGGCTAGTCTAGGAGGAATGCTCTTTCCAGCTTTCTGCATCCTAGGCAGAAGTGGAACTCCTTCCTTCTGTCATGTTTCCAACCGTAAATCTGCACTCATAGCTTCTGATATACTTTGTCAATAGAGTAATCTGTTCTTACAAAAATAATCCTTAGGTGTTGGGAAATCTTGACAGGCCTTTTGAATCACGTGAGAGTCTAAATATTTGTAGCATTGCTTTGGAATTGTATTTACTTATAGATTTCTAATTTGTTGCAACTTGGTTGTACTTGCAGGATGAAGCCTTGATGAACATCAAGCCTCCAGACCCCACTCCTCAGGTTTGTGTGACAACCCCTAGGAATTGAGAGGGAGGGGAGATGCTACCTGTGGAAGCAGGCAGGCAAGTGGTCCCTGTTAATAGATTGCGCCAATCTGCTCCTGAAAATCATTACTGCTGAGAACTGTCGCTCGGAGTTGTTGCTGCAGTGGCTTTTGGGGCTTACTCCTCTGTTATCTGATCATGTACCATCCCCACCCCAACCCTGCCCCATGCTGCCTACCTCTTACTCCCAGTTTGATGTTTTTATTCTCATATCAAGTCACTTAAAATAGCTAAAAGTATTTCCCATTTTGTATTCCATTTACACTTATCATTTTTCACTCAAGAGTTTCTATGGAGGCACTTGAAGACATAAAGAAACCTTTACAGCAAAAGAGTGAAATATTCACCTCAGATCTCGCTTTCTACTCAATAGTGTATGCAATACATTTGTGATCGCCTACTGGAGTGCCACAGATGGAAAGAATGGGTAATAGAAGTAATTCTGCAGGATGGAATAGAATAGAGGATTTTTTAAAAAATCAAGCATGTATAGGTATTACTGAAATGTTTGTGAACTACATGAAATCTTTTATGGAAGTTTTCCTTAAGTAATTACTTACTTTTGAAAAGCAATGTTTATTTTATTTAAATTGGCTTAAGTCTTTCTGTGTAAATGAAATATAGTATGTAGATATATGAAGGCACAAGAATATTTATTGCTGTTTAATTTTGTCAGGTCAGGAGTTAGAGAATTAAGCAGAAAGAAAGATTAAATTTCACTCAACAACTCATTTCAAAATTCATGAGTTCTTTAAATTATTTATTTTGTAATAATAATAAAACACTTTTATTGAAAGCTTAAGGTTTTTCTATACTATTCCAGAAAAACATAAGTTTATTCCTATGGAATTGTTGAAATGTTTATTAAGCCCCTTCTATATGCTACACACTGTGATGAAAAAGCTCATATCATCGAGTGGTTTACATTCTAATGTAAACGACAGGAGTCCAAACCAAATTTTCATAGATTTTTCACTTTCTTCAATGGATAAAAGGAGGAGTTCTTATGCCACTGCATATTAACTCTTAATAACATTAGTGTCTTTTTGTTTTTATAATATTTAACCTGTTTAAATGGAAACTTTAGTAGTCACTAGGGTTTTTCTTCTAACCAGTTTGACTTTTGAATTAATTTGGATTGATTGAATTGATCTGTGGTTTGGGTCTGAGAACACAGGGAAAAGATCATTTCTAAGCTGATATAATATGTAGATATTATTATTTAGCCTTCTTTTAATTTAAATTTTTTTCTAGCTTTATTGAGGAATAATTGACATACATTACTGTATAAGTTTAAGGCATACAGCATGATGGTTTGATTTACATATACTGCAAAATGATTACCAGAATAGGGTCAGCTAGCATCCATCTTTTCATACAGATACAGTAAAAAGAAGAGAAAGAAAAAAGAAGAGAGAAAAAAATTTTTCTACTTGTGATGAGAACTCTTAGGATTTACTTTCTTAACAGATTTCCTTTATATCATACAGCAGTGTAAGCTATAGTCATCATATTGTACATTACATCCCTTGTAATTATGTATCTTATAACTGGAAGTTCATACCTTTTGACTCCCTTCCTCCAGTTCCCCCTCCTCCCACCCCTTGCCTCTGGTAACCACAAGTCTGATCTCTTTTTCTATGAGTTTTTTTTTAAGATTTCACATATATATGACATCATACAGTATTTGTCTTTTTCTGTCTGACTTATTTCACTTAGCATAATGTCTTCAATGTCATCCATGTGGTCGCAAATGGTAGGATTTTCTCGTTTTTTTATGGCTGAATGATATTTCAATGTGTATATATATCTATCTCTTAACTTCCTTATCCATTCATCCATCAATGAACACTTAAGTTGTTTCCATGTCTTTGATATTGTAAATAATGCTGCTGTGAACTTGGGAGTGCAGATATCTTGTTGAGTTGGTGTTTTCTTTTCCTTTTGATATATTCCCAGAGGTGCAATTGCTGGATTATATCACAGTTATATTTTTAATTTTTTGAGGATCCTCCATACTGTTTTTCATAGTGGTCTCACCAATTTACAATCCCACCAACAGTGCACAAGGGTTTCCTTTTCTCCATATCCATGTCAGCATTTGTTATCTCTTGTCTTTTTGATGAGAGCCATTCTAACAGGCCTCAGGTGGTGTTTCATTGTGGTTGTAATTTGCATTTTCCTAATGACTAGTGACTAGCCTTTTAAAACATCATTGCAGACCACTTGAAAAATTTTGCCCTTATTTCCTATTGGTTCATGGAATACTGAAATGGTTTTAAGGACAAGTTATTAAATTAACTACATTGCACATTTCATTTGTGTTGTCTCTTTAAAGCCAGTAGAATATCTGAAAATATTTTCTATGAAGTGCCTGGTCAGGATATATTTTGTGAGCAACTTTACAGTTGTCATCAGGAAGGAACGTAGGAGTGTGTTTATTTTTAGGGGAACCCCTTTAGCCTAAAGATGGGAATTTGCACTAGGAGAGTGCTAGGGAAATTGTATTCTAGGATTTCCTGATTCCCCAGGGAATTCATAAGTGCAAAATCCCCTCAAACATGGGCCATTGTCTTTTCATTATGATCAGCTTGATAGAGAGTCAAGCTTTAGAGAAGGGGATCCATTTCAGCATGAATTCAAGCAAAAACATTGAGTGATAACATTACAAGGGATGCTAGAGTTAATTATTAAGAAGAACATTCAATCAGTTCTAGCTCTTAAAGTCCAATAAAAATAGCAAAGTCTAGGAGAATTGGTACTGAGTTTCAGGTTTAACCAGCTGTCTACTCTGATGCTGTATCCTGTTCCTTTGGCTTATGGATGTTCTTATTTACAGTATTTCCTGACTAGGTGAGAGCCCTATCAGTGTGGTCCACAGCCACCTGCATAAGAATCTTCTTGAGTCTTGGAAAATTCAGATTCTCTGCTCCTAGTCCAAGGCCAGTAACTCAAAGTCTCTGAGAATGAGGTCTTGAATCTACATTTCATCTGCTTTCTGAATGAGAATTTCTGCTTCATCATTTTGGGCCTCAATGTCCATATTTTTACATCGGGGTTAACCTGGAATCCAGTTTTCAAGACTTTCCCCATGTAATACAGGCACAAGTGAAGGAATGCTGATAGACTCTAGGAGCTGGAAGAGTCAAAGAATGGATTTTCTCCTAAAGACTCTGTAGGGACTACAGCCCTGCCAATTCCTTGATTTCAGACTCTGGCTTCCAGAACTGTGAAAGAATAACTTCCTATCATTTTAAACTACCAAGTTTGTGGTACTTTGTTATGGCAGCCACAGAAAGCTAATACACCATGGTTTTCACTGAATATCAAAAGATAATTTCCTGGGAATCTTCACTTTTATCAATTGATGGATTATCTGGGATTAGAGTTACTTTTCTGCTATAAAAACTAGAAAAACAGACAAGATAATGAAACTGCTTTCAGACACTGGACAACAGCAGTGTAGTGCTGTATTCCCTGAGAGAAGAGAACAAACGAGGTGGGCCTTGCAGTGGGAGGGAGGTCACAAGTGAGTGACCTTCCTGAGTTGAAGAGACAGAGATTGGTAGGTGGAGAGACAAAGATGGCTGAAATTTGCAGGACAGAGTGCAGAAGGGTCAGGAGCTATGCAGAGAACAAATTCCAGAAATCTACTTAAGCGACTCCTTGAGCCTTTGCTAAATACTTATCTGTGCATGTGTAGAGTAAAACTCCATGAGGCTATGAAAAGAGTAACAACAGGAGAAAAGAGGTGAACGGATCTCAGAGCTCACAGAGGCTAAGGCTAGGAGAATTTTAAACTTCATTCAGCCAGAGTAAGAGATGTTTTGAACACTGTGGCAACTGTAGAACTAGCAGAAGAGTGTCATCTTACTAGTAGGGCTAAATTAGCCTTAGAGTAAAAACTACTTTATAATTGGCCTTGCTTAAACATAAAATTCAAAAGGATCAACTGGATTTACAACTGTCGTCAAAAAAAAAAAATCAATACTTCTTAAATTGAGAAATCCAAACACTAACAACATAACATTCACAATGTCCAGCATCTCATAAAAAATTATCAACATGGAAAGAAACAGCAAACTGTGACCTATTATCAGGATGAAAATCAGTCAATACAAATAGATCCAGAAATGACAAGAACCTTAAAATAGCCATTATAAATATTATAAATATGCTCATAGAATTGAAGGAAAACACAAATTAAAGAAGGAAATGAAACATATAAAAACCAAATGTTACCATTAAAGATGGAAAAATACCATCTTGTTGGATGGTATGACAGCATAGCAGACAAAAGAAAACACTAGTAAACTTGAAGATGTAAGAATAGAAATATTCAAAATGAAGCACACAGAGAAAAAAAGGTTGAAGAAACTTAAGAGAACCTCATGACATGAGAAAATTCAAGTAGTCTAATATAAATGAAATTAGAGGACCAGAAGAAATGGGGGAAGAAAGGATATTTATTGAAGAAACAATGGTCAAAAATTGTTCACATTTGATGAAAACTACAAATACACATATTTAAGAAGCTAAAAACCATCCCAAGAAGGATAAAAACGCACATCATAATCAAATGGCTTCAAATATGTGATGAAGAGAAACACTAATAAGCAGCTGGGAGGAAAAAGAGGCACAGTACAGACAGCCCAGCAAATAAAGGAATTATTACAGACTGCGCAATAGAAACTATGCAAGCCAGGAGACAGTGGAGTGTCTTAAAAATGCAGATCATACTGGAAAAAAAACTGTCAATCCTCGTATTCTATATAAAGTAAAAATATTTTCAAATAAAGTCTTTTTCATACAAACAAAAGCTGAGAATACTAGCTGTCTGCTGAGGTACAGTTCAAGAAATGTTGAAGGGAATTCTTCAGACCAAAGAAAGTGACCCTAGAAATAAACTTGAATCTACACAAAAGAATGAAATGGTAAATGTTTGTGTAAATTGAAAATATTCTGTTTTTTAAAATTTTCTCATCTATTTAAAAGATAATTGACTGTTTAAATAAAAAGTAATGACAATGTATTGTGGAGTTCATAGCATATGCAGAAGTTCAAAGGAATAAGAGCACAAACAATAGAAGTGGAAATGGAAGTATATTGCTTTAAGCCTTATACACTATGAGTGAAATGATATGATATTATTTGAAGGTAGACTCTGATTATACAAAGATGCATATTATAAAATCTAAAGCAACCACTAAAAGTCTAAAACATAAAGGCAAAAAATATGAATCCAAGAAAAGCCATGGAGAAGGGCAAAACAGAGACAATGAACATATGAGACAATTATAAAACAAATGGCAGGATTGTAGATATAAACCTAATTACACACATAAATTGCAATAAATATAAATCACCCAAACATTCCAATGAAAAGGCACATTGGACAGAGCCAAGATTCAACCAAATTCTGTATACCAGAAGCCCTCTTTAAATATGTTGACATGGGATAAAGATATTCCATGCAAATACTATCAAAAGAAAGCTGGTGTGGTCATATTGATATCTGACAAAGTAGATTCTAAAATAAGGAACATGACCCGGGGTAATGACAAGCATTTCGTAATGGTGAAGGGGACAAAATGGCGTAACAATTCTAAATAGTTAAAATAAAATGGCAATCCACAGAATGGGAGAAAAGTACTTGCAACACATATACCCAACAAAGGACTAATATCCAGAATATATAAAGAACTCCAGCAACTCAATAATAATAAGAACATTTATCAAATTAAATAATGGGTAAAGGATTTGAACAGACATTTTACAAAAGAATATTTTACATATATTTGTGTATTTTATATATATATATAAATATATAGCCAATCTACATATGAAAAGATGCTTATCATTAGTAACCGGGGCAATGCATATTGAAACCACAGTAAGAAACCTACTAGATTAGCTAAAATGATATAGGCTTGCATTATCAATTGTTTTCATGCACATGGTGTGACAGGTACAGTCATACATTGTTGGCTGAAATATAAAATGATATAACCACCTTGGTAGAAGATCTGGCAGCTTCTTATAAAGTTATTACATACTTACAATATGACAATACACTTACAATGTGAATTTACTCCTGGGCATTAACCAAGAGAATGAAAAACATATGTCCTCACAAAGACTTGTATGCAAATTTTCAGACTAATTTATTCATAATTGCCCCAAACTGGAACAACCTAGATATTCATCAACTAATGAATGAATAAACAGATGCGGTATATCTATACAATGAAATACTTCTCAGCAATAAAAAGAATTATATTACTGGTACACGCAATATGGATAAATCTCAAATCCTTCTGGTGAGTGAAAGAAGTCAGAAAACAAAGAGAAGATATTGCACGATTCAATTTATAGAAAATTCTAGCACTGGCATAACATGAAAGAAAACAGATCAGTGGTTAGGGCTGGTGTAATGGGGATGGTTTGACCAAAAGACATGAGGGAAATTCTGGAGGTGATGGAAATTTTTATTTGCAGTGGTGGTAGTAACAGTTTTGTTTACATTTGTCAAAACTCGTTGAACTGTACACTCAAAATATGTGAATAACTAAATTTTATTAGCAAAACGTTTCTCATGAATTTGAGAGTTCCAAATGAGTGCTCATCGAACACCGTGGGGGTGGGTGAAGTTGGGCCAAGTTGAGGGCTCCTGCCATCCCTTCTTCTCATTTCAGTTCTCTGGAACATTCTTTGAAATATGGTCACCATCCTCTCAAATGATAAAGATGGTTTTGTGTGTCAATTTTGAACAGGGAGTTTTTCTTTGCATAAGCCACAAGATGGCAGAACCGCCCGCTTTATGACATTTGAAAGTGCTCCACCCTAGATTCAGAATTATGCTTAGAATATTGTTAGGATTCTGGCAATGAGTATTTGACACTTTGGATGGCAAACTTCTCTACGAGGCTGCAGGCTGAGGGACAGTGCTATCCATTCAACCAGGGACTCCCAGCCATGCCTTGTCCTCTCGAAGATCTGTGCACAGAGAGCTTCTGCTGTATTTACATTTTTATTCACCTCAAATGCTTAGCGAATTCCTCAGGAAGCATCGATGTAGAGACAGACCGACTTTATCATGGCAGGGCAGCACTTAGCAGACACTTTGGCTTGTTTATAAAATCAGAATTTTTGAGATGCCTGTAATAATAATTTGACTCAATACACACTGAGTTTCTGTTACTACAAGGCCTTCAGCGGCTGAGTCAAGAGTCTGGGTTATAATTGAAGTTCTGTTTTGGAATGCTTCAATCACTGGCTTGCTGTCCCCAAAGCTCTTTCCTTCACACCTGCTGCCACCATGGAGGAGGAGAGGGGAGGGCAGCGGAAGGGAGGGGAGGATTTCTACAATGGCGCCTTGTTCCTCGTCTGGCGCAGGAGCACACCCTGTCTCCTCTTGTGCCAGCTCCTGCTGTCACCACACCAGCAATTATTTTGCATGGTAGTAGGTCAGTCATCTCCAGCCCATATGTAAGACGGAATAAAATGTTTAAAGAGAAAACAACAACAAGAACTATGACACAAAACAAAAAAACAAAAATAACCCTAGCTTCTGCAGCCAGAAAGTAGGAGTTTGGTAGTGTATGGCTTTGGGAAACAACTAGTGAGAAAAATTGCAATATTCAACTAAGAAGCTATTCTTTACGTCACTTTGAGTCAAAGAGATTTAAACAACAACAACATTTCTCAAAATAGCACCACAGTGATTTGCAGAAAAAAATTCTTCAGAGTGTTTTTTCTCTGGGGATCTTTATAGACCTTCTAAATGTGCCACAGTTTACACATTTTTGAGCAACAAATGAGAAGTGAATTAGTTAAAGCAAGAGAGAATAAAAATAATTACATTTGTATCTGAAAGACTAAATTTTAATGACACTAATGTACCAGGGTGCCCGACTCAAGTGGTGCCCTTCCAAAAGTTCAATTTGTATTTTTCTCTTCTTTACTGAGAGAATGCCGGGTCCTTGATATGCAGCCTGGACGAAGTTACCTAAAAATTATGAGGATAGAATTTTCTTAGAATGGAAGGGTAAGGTAAATAGTTTCAATTGTCTGTGGAAAGGTGTTCAGCCAAAATTGTTTGTTTGTTGTTGTTGTTTTTGAAGAAGAAGAAGATTGACTCTGAGCTAACATCTGTTGCCAATCTTCCACTTTTTCTCTTTTCTCCGCAAAGCCCCAGTACATAGTTGTATATCATAGTTGTAGAGTTGTAGCTCTTCTATGTGGGACGCCGCCTCAGCATGGCCGGATGAGCGGTGAGTAGGTCCACGCCCAGGATCCGAACCAGTGAACCCCAGGCCGCTGAAGCAGAACGCGCGAACTTAACTGCTACACCACGGGACCTGCCCCCAAATAGTTTGTTTTTTGGAGATTTAAAAGAAAGATGTTCTACCTCTTGGAGAATGGTCTCTAGAGAGAAAATGGAAGCTGGCTTTGGCTCTATGAGGTGGTGGACGTCCAGTCTTGATCCACTCCTCCCAGGGCTGGTTTTCACCCTGAGAAATTATCTACGTGTAACCAGAAAGAGCTGCTGCCTGAGCCATGACCTTAGGTTCAACTGGTGGGATCTTAGGGTAAAAGTCTCAAGGGATAGGACATTCATCCCCTGAGAAACCACATGGACTAACAGGATCATCCCAGACTGACGAGTGTTGTGGATTATGCCAGATCCAACAACAATAGGAAGAAGCAACGGCATTAGCAGCAATTTTGCCTAAGCCTTGTATAGAAAGAATACATATCTCCCCTCTCTGCCCGCCCTGCTCCACAGCTCCTTTGGGCTGAATAAATTCCTGGGGTTCTGGGGCAATTATGGGAGGTGGAGCTGAAGTTGGAGCTTCCAAACTTCCTGCAACTGAGAAAGATAGAGTCCTGAGAAATTAAGTGAAAAGATTAAGAGAAGCCTTACTGTATATTTACTCCAAGGTCACAGAGTGGCTCATGCCAATCACACAATGATTGCATGCTTTCTAGAGTTATGTTCTCCCCAGTGTAAGAAAGTGATTTGTCGTGGACTGCTGTGAATCAGCAAGGGGCAGTGTTTGGCATGAGAAGCCTAAATGGAATCACAGGTGATGGAAAACCAAATGATGGTGGAGAGCCAGGAGCGTCAATGAGAAAGAGAACCTGGACCATAACCCTTAAGACCTTTGAGTTATTGTTTTTCCTTTTTATTTCTGTAGGAAAGAATTGGTAATTCACACCAGAATATTAGTCAGGGATGCTTCATAACTGAGTAATTATGCATGCACATGTACAAACACTAATGAATATATATTCGTACACATGATTAGTATAATAAATACAGTACAGTAATATATGTATAATTATATGCAAATAGTGTAGTCTGTCTATCCGTCTCTTTGTCTGTCTACGTCAACCAGGAGATGTACCTCAAGCAGGAAACCACAAACATTATAGTAAAGTTCCAGCGAGCACAGCCCTGTAGATGGTAGGCCTGTAGAAGATGGTTCTTAAGTCAGATAAAGGCTGCTTGGGCTATTCCTATCTTCTGGGCTGGCCTAATGTGCCATCCATACATGAAGGGACTAAAACTTTGAGAATTGGTGATTTGTTATTGTTTCCAGGAGTTCTTGGTAAAACATAAACGCGTTAGGCCATTAGTCCTGAATACTGTCTAATGTGAACTGGTAGAGGTAATTGCTATGTAAAAGCATAAGTACCTATAGGGACAGTTACCAAGTCAGGGGAAACTTTGTCAGCTAAACAAACATATCTGAAGTACGACATGCCAACCAAGGAGGTCGGGCCTAAATGGACACCATAATGAAAAACCTGAAATCACAGCGGGTCTAGGTTTTCAGGTGAAGGAAAGGTGACATGGTGGGGAGAAGTGTGTTCGGAAGCAGCTCAATTCATGCTTCATAAACTTGGTAGCTTCGTCTTTGATGCGAGTGGTAACAGAGCACCTTACAAGTGCTGGTGAAGAACCAAGCCCAGGGGCGGCTCCTAGTTGTCTCTTGAGCACCAACTCTTATCCATTGGGAGTGGCAGGAGAACTATCTTGAGAAGGATTTTGAAGGTGAGTCCAACTTCAACACAAGGCATTTTGTTTGTGCTTGATGAGCAATGTCCCCCTTAGTGCAGGAGTGGGATGGTCAATGGCACATATGGTATGCATTTGCCATTCCAAGTGTGGGTATAAATGTATTTAGCTTGGAGCTATAGCAGATATAATTATATATGATACTCTATTAAGCAAACTAGTAAGGTGCTTAAAAGGATTATGCCCAAATGTTGCTGATAACCATCTAAATTAGTACAAATACTCTGGAGAGCAATTTGCAATGTATATTCGAAGCTTAGACAGTGTGCACAGTTTTGACACTGTAAGTTCACTTTTAGGAATTTCTCTTTTGAAAAATGATCAGAGATGGGCATACTTACATTGCAAGGATGATGTTAAAATACCACAATTGTTGCTTTTTAAAAAGAGATGTATCAGATAAATCCTGTTTTATTCATACAATAGAATATTGGGAAGCAATTAAAAAGCATGTTTTAGGAGATTACGTAGTAATTGGAAAAGTATCTCTCATCTCTGAGAGATAGCTTATAGGTGAGTTTTTTTCTTTTCTAATATTTTGCAAATTTGCTACAATTTTAAAAAAGGACTTTGGCAAAAACCTCAACCAAAATTAGACAAAATTTGATCTTTAGCTTGACCTTATGGTCAAGAAATTACGACTTAAGCTTTCTGTATTTCTGAGTTGAATCCAAAAGACAAAAACGTGATTAAATTAAATATGGCCAGGAAAATTCATTTCAACTATTTAAACATAAGTGCTTAAAGACAATTACAGATTTATTTCCGTGATGATCTTCATAGAATATTAGTGTTTTAAAGGAATTTTGTACTTGTTCTATCAAAATGTTAATTACATCTGTTAATTATTTAACCTGATGGCAAAAAAAAAAATGTATTCTATTCCCTCAACTAGACTAGGCATAATTGTCTACAAAGCAATTTAATATGTGTGGTGATGCATACTAATATCACCTCAAGCATTTATTCTAATATTTCCATGTTTCATTTACATGTAATTAGTATTTGGTTACTTATGCATTCTTTGTGCATTTTATTTTCTTAGGTTTGGGAGAACTCTCTTGTCATCATATGCCTCTAATTTCTAGAGAAAAAAATGGTATTTGGGGGACCCCCCAAGGGATTTGGTTGTGTGAAGACAAATTGAGAATTGGCTTCTCGTAGATCTGTGTGAAAAATGGTTATGAGCAGTCTGTGGGCAGGGATGGTCCCCTAACTTAAGAATGGGGTGATGGAAATTCTGTTTAATTGTCAGTGTTTGCCTAATTTTCAAAATATACGTGGACCCTTTTCTTCTTATGTTTATCCTCCCACAGGGTCATTTTTTGTTTGTTTGTTTTCGTGAAGAAGATTGGCACTGAGCTAGCACCTGTTGCCAATCCTCTTCTTTTTGCTTGAGGAAGATTGGCCCTGGGCTAACATCTGTGCCCATCTTGCTCTATATTTTGTATGTCCGACTCTACCACAGCATGACTTTTATGTGTGGTGTAGGTCTGTGCCCAGGATCTGAACCTGCAAACCCTGGACTGCCGAAGTGGAGCATGCCAAACTCAACCACTATGCCACTGGCCAGCCCCCACACAGAGTCATTTTTACCCAACTAAACTCTTTCTTCAATTTCTGACACCTTATTTGCCTTTCACTATTTTCTCTGATTCCCTTTGTGTTCACTGCCTTAATGTTTTCCTGTAAAGACTTCATTTTATTTCATTTGTGAACAATTCATTTCTCTACTTTGCCAGAAAATTTTGCATTACTATAATGAAAATATTTAGCCATAGTCAATGAACATCCTAAGCACTTCTACTTATGTGTGTATATATATATATATTTTTTTTTTCTTTTTTGCAGGGGAAGGTTCAACCTAAGCTAATTCTGTTGCCAATTTTCCTCCTTTTTTTTCCTTTTCCCCCACAAAGCCCCAGTACATAGTTGTGTATAGTTGTAAATTCTTCTGTTCTTCCCTGGGAGCTGCCTCCATAGCATGGCTACTGACAGATGAGCAGTGTGGTGCCACACCCAGGAACTGAACCCAGGCTGCCTAAACTGAGTGTGCTGAACTTAACCTCTAGGCCATCAGGGCTGGCTCTCAATGTGCACTTATATTTTTAAGCAGCATGATTAGATGAGAGAACTAATAACTGATGGTTGAGCAGTCAGAAGACATATTGCAGAAATGTGAATATTGATTGCTTGTTAGATTATTGGTGTGACTGAGATGTTTTGCAATTATGAATGTTTGTTTTACCTTTTATATGGCTGGGAAAAATTGTATTTTTTTTTTGGTGTAGTGTACTAGTAGAGAATTCCAAGTGTGTAAAGTCTAGTTTACTGAATTGACATATTTATAATGAAATTTTTAAAAGGAAAGATATCTTGCCCTTTATTTCTATTTCTCTCACATACCCAAACACATATATACATGGGATATACCTATTCAAATATTTAGCCAATGAAAGTTGCTTATTTATCTTTTACACTCTGATAAAATTAGCCTTGGAAAACTTTGATATTAATAAGAATAGTAAGAATGGAACATTTAAATATTGTGAAAGTGACAACTATAGTGAGGTAAAGCATAAATCTTGACAGAAAAGTATTTTTTAAAATCTGTATTAAAAACCCTTGAACTTGGAAATTATACTTAAGAAAATAAGTTGTAAAGTTAGGTGCGATATAAGGGTTGCTCAACTCTTTGCCGAAATGATTTAAATATAATGCTTATTAAATTTAAATTGACTTTCATGAGAAAATAAATATATTTCCTAAATGAAAGCGCATCTTTTTATGTGGTAAATTGATGTATGGAATGTTTAT
This sequence comes from Ceratotherium simum simum, assembly GCF_057802395.1. NCBI lineage: Eukaryota > Metazoa > Chordata > Mammalia > Perissodactyla > Rhinocerotidae > Ceratotherium > Ceratotherium simum. The sequence goes on from NC_141937.1 coordinate 4,286,938, forward strand.
CTCTCAAATGGATTTGGATATAAAACTCTAAAAATTTATTTTGGTTCATTTTTATCTAGAAGAGTTGTCTTAAATTGATTGACTATTAATAACATGCTGTGTGTTTCACAAGTAAATAATAAAGATTGGAAGAAAACTGCCCCTTGGGCATCTATGCCAAGTGAATGACGCATTGTGATAATAATGCCAAAATTGTTATTAATGGTTGATTATGACATCGATCCAGGAGAAAAATCAATGAAACCAAGGCAAACAAGCACATGAAAAGATGCTAAACACTGCTAAACTTGAGGGAAATGCCAGATAAAACCACCGTGAGACGCACCTATTGGAATGTCTTACATTAGAAAGAATGACCATGAGGTATTGATGAGGATGTGGAGGACCTGGAACTCATACATCACTGGTGTGGCTGTAAGATGGTGCAGTCACTTTGGAAAGGAGTTTGGCAGTTTCTCAAAAACTTGAACATACACCTTCCACGTGACCCAGGCATCCTACTCCTAGGTGTTGACTCTAGAGAAATGAAAGCACATGTTTATACAAAGATTTGCACACAAATGTTCATGGCAGTTTTATTTGCAATAGACTCAAACTGGGAAAAAACCCAAATGTCCATCAATAGATGAATGGATAAACAAAATGTAGTATATCCATACAACGGAATGCTTCCTGACAATGAAAAGAAATACACTATGGATACAGGCTGCAAAGGGATGAATTCCAAAATAAGGATGCTGAGCAAAAGAAGCAGAACAAAGAAAGATATATACTGCGTGGCTTCACATGTATAAAATTCTATAAAATGCAAACTCATCTATAATGACGAAAGCAGATCAGTGGTTCTTGGGGACGGGGGTGAAGTGGGAGGGGCAGGAAGGAAGGATTTTAATGGGGCAGAAAGAAACTCTATGTACATATAGGTATATTTATATTTATGTGTTTGTATTTACAGCCTTGATTGAGGTATATATATATGTCAAAATTCTCAGATTATACACTTTAAATATGTGCAGCGTACTCTATATTTAATATATGTCAACAAAGCTATTAGAAATACAAATCAAAAACAAAAATCCTAGGGGCCGGCCTGGTGGTGTAGTGGTTAAATTCATGCACTTCTCTTTGGTGGCCTGTCGCTTACCCAGGCTCATTGGTTCAGATCCTGGGCTCAGACCTCCACACTGCTCATCAAGCCATGCTGTGGTGGCGTCCCATATACACAGTAGAGGAAGATGGGCACAGATGTTAGCCCAGGGCCAATCTTCCTCACCAAATAAAAATAAATAAATCATAAAAAAAGAAATATGCTAGAGAACATGGTCTATCTACAATTAAGTAAAAAATAATTATTATGTTAGAAATTTTATGGCATAATGCTCTATTTTACTAACTAGAGTGATTTGCTTTCTAGAAGTTAGACCCACAGTCTGTTCAGTCTTAAGCTCCAAAGCTCTGGAGCCGGCATGACTGTTCTTTGCGATGTTGTTCTCCTGACCAGTGACTGCTCATGGACAGCAGTTCTTGTGTCTTGGCTGACTGCTGATATTACTTTGTTCCTAGGACCAAGTCAGGAATTCTGAATTCTTCGTTCTTGCCTGTTTGTACATGCAACTCTCATGGTCTTCCTCTTTTTCTTTAATCTGGTATGCACAACTAATTTTGTTTTTACCTACTTTCAGTGTTTATTTATTTTATTAGTGCTTTGAGCAATATTTGTCACTCAGGGTGATGTTCTGCCTCTGCTTTGCAATGTCCAGACAGGCCTGCAGACTGTGAGCCAGAAGGATGACAGCATCCTACCTGCTGTTGTTGTTGCCCTGGCTGGCTGTGGGATTCTAGAAGAGCAGTAACCACACCGCTTAGATTTTGGTCTCGGGGTGCCACACCCCATAAACCCTCTAAAAAGCCCTTGCTGTGTGAGTGGGAATTCAATGTAGGAGTGGGTGCCCTGCACTCTGTCCTGGCTGGGGGTGAGGGAGGAGGGGTGTCCTGTCTCGTTGGCCAATCCCCTGGAGCACGACTGATGGTGATGGGTTGTTGAGACTGTCCCAGGCGTCCTCTGAGAAGCCTCAGGGATGAGGTCTGTGGGTGCCATCTCTTGGGTGTAAGCGACAGTGGACTGCACTGCCTGTCCCTTGCTTGCCTCAACCCAGCTTGTCTTCCATTCCTCTTGGGGCTGGTGCAGCCTGCGGGCTCCGCATCCTTGTGTGGTAGAATCTTCTGTCACTCTGTTCTCCCCTGCAGGGGCTGGCAGCCCAGATAGGCCAGGAGATGGAGAGCCTGCAGTGGAGCTGTTCCGGTGGTCTGCCCATGGTGCTGGGTTGAAATTGCGTGGAGGACAAATCTGTGATCCCTGAAGTGGAGATCTCACATTGGGGTGCTCACCAATGCCTATGGGCAGGCCCAACGGAGATCGCTACCTAGGCCGCCTGCCATCGGCAGAGCCAAGGATCCCAGATTCTTGGGGGGCCCTTTCCATAGCGCTGGGTGAGAGACATCTGGGGAGATTAATACATTTATTTATTTATTATTTTTTTTTTGCAGGGGGGGATTAACCCTAAACTAATATCTATTGCCAATCTTCCTCCTTTTTCATTCTTTTTCCCCCCAAAAGCCCCCAGTTGCTAGTTGTGTATAGTTGTAAGTTCTTCTGGTTCTTCTATGTGAGCCACTGCCACAGCATGGCTACTGACAGACAGGTGATATGGTTCCATGACCAAGAAACGAATCCCGGCTGCCGAAGAGGAGCACACCAAACTTCAACCACTAGGCCATCAGGGCTGGTTCACATTTATTTCCTTTTTTTCTCTTGGGAATAAAAAAAAAAAATAACAAAGTAGATCAGGTTATACTTGTTGATTTCTATTCAAATTCTATATTCAGACACTAGTAATTCATTTGCCACTGTGGCGCGTTTGACATTTGGCTGGCAGGTCTGTGCGTGCAAGGGGGAGAGTCAGACCCTGCGAGTAGATGGGTCATGAACAGGGTCAGCTGTGAGATTGGACCCCAGGCAGGGGGCCCACGTGAGGCCCGCATTGTGCGCTCCCGGGCGGCTTCTTTGGGGCAGGCAGCGACTTGAGCCTTCTGGCCTTACTAAGAAGGCCAGCTGACCTCTCGGACATGTGGAGGAAGCACCAGCTCTTCCAAAGCCAGATTTCAGGGAAGAAAGACAGAGTCTAGGGAGAGAAAATGACAAAATGGACCTAGTTACATTGTAAACCAGGATCTAAACATTATAGAATCTTGAAAGATATGAAAGAGACACAGTTTTCTTTATAGTATGTAGGTAACTAGAAGGGCAAGGAGCTAGAGTCGTCTTGGACGGCATGTGTGGTGGCGAACTTTACATGTCAGCTTGGCTGGGCTATGAGGCCTGGTGGTTTGGTCAGACACCAGTCTAGATGTTGCTGTGAGGGTATTCTATAGATGACTATTGACAATCACTTGAGGTAGTAAAGCACATTACACTCCATTATGTGAGTGGGCCTCATCCAATCAGTTGAGGTCCTGAGAGAACAGGTTTCCCAGAGAAGGAGGAAATTCAGCCTCAAGGCTGCAATGGCAGCTGTGCCTGAATGTCCAGCTTGCCCGCCCGCCCCGTGGATTTTGGACTTGCCAGCCCCCACAATCTTGTGAGCCAATTCCTTAAAACAAGTCTCCTTCTTTCTCTCTCTATCCTATTGGTTCTGTTCCTTTGGAGAACTCTGACTCATACAGCATGGGAGAAGGAGGCTTTAATGACAAAAGAGGAAGTCTTCACAATTTGCTGGTAGAATATTTACTTTTTGAGCATTTGAGGCACGTACATCCTTTATGCTGGCTCCAGGGGCAGAGGCCCGGGCCTGGTCTCCACCTCCCCTCCTCTCAGTCTCAGGCTGGGTTGGGTGGGATTGCCTGGCTTTCTGGAACCTGTGGACTCACCTGCTGTGGTCTCAAGGCTGGTAAACAGTGCCACAGAGCTTGTTCAAGTCTCTGTGATTCTGCAGCAGGAATGTCTTTGGGGTGCATTCCTCCAACGTTTAAAGAGCTCTTGTCACAATCCTTGGTATTAGAATCTGAAACAACGCTAAATCTTGTTGCTGGAGTGGACGTACATCTTTAGGGAAATGTTCGTCACCTCCATTGGGTTAGTCTGTTCCAGGCATTCCTTTTGGAGTCGTACGTGTTGAAGCTTTCTCTAAGGATCCAGTGTCATCGTCACTTCTGCTGGAGGCAGGACATGGCACCCAAGGGACCCTTCTGATTCAGCATTAAATACAAACTTATTTCTGTTTTCTGGTCGCCTGGGAAGAGCTGACTACTGGTAGTCCTGCAGCTTTCACGTGCGGTGCTATTTAGTCATGCTGGGTCAGTATTCCCAATGCTTTGATCTTTCCAGGTTCAGCGTGAACTTTACATCCTCCTTTTCAGCATACTTTGTTTTTCTCACAAAGGGCTAGAATTCAGCCTTTGATAAATTCTCATTTGCAGAAGGGAAGTAAAAGGGAAAAGAAAGTATTTGGGCTTTTATGAAAAATATACTGATTTACCCTAACTCTTCACTGTGCGATTATTTTGAAGTTTGAAGGGTAACACACACACACACACACACACTTGCGCGCGTGCACACACACACTTCAAGCATGAAAAGAATTTGAATTAAATCAGGCGCCGCGCAAAGGGATGGAACCCAGAGAAGAGAGATGCGATGAGGGCTCTGACAAGCCTTTTCTTTATTCTCTTGAGCTAATTGTGTCACTTGACACGCTGGCATCAGGAATAGCAAAATTCTGACAGGCTAATTTGAGCTTGTGGTTCCAATGAAATGTACATAAGACACTTGTTATATTTAGTGACAATCAGTGTCATTTCTATTTAAAAGCAATCCTTTTATTTGGTTGCCAGTGAATGCAGTAGTCCTTGGAGGTGAATCAAGGTTTCGTTCAGGGTCCCGTCATGGTTGGGACAATGTCGCAGAGATGAGAGGGTAGAGGGAAGGCCCTGGCTGTGAGCTGGTCTGGATGAATACTGGGGCAGGGTCTGAGGAAACGCTGGATAATGGCACAGCCTTGCATTTGACAGTAAAAGCGAGGCTTACGTCTTGCCTCAGTGATTTCACCCCTAAATGACAAGATCTTGCAGATTTTGACTAGCAGAGATTCAAATGGTGATTTTATTTGATTACAAGTCCAATTTGCTGTGGCTTTAAGGAGAAAGATAAAGGCTAAATCTTTACAGATGAGAGGAAATGCTAAGCGTTAGAATAGAAAAAGTAAATCAGATTAGAAAGGGAACAGAATATATCTTGCCAGTAGGTGGCAGTATCAAACCACGCAGGAGCCCCGCTTCCTGGCGCTGTTACAACGGGGGAGATCAGAGTTGTATAAAATTTCCTGTTTGCATAGAAGGTGAAGTCAAGGGTTGTAATAAAGACCACTTTGAGTCTTTGAAAATGCCGCACGTCAGCAGCAACTAAGACTGACGCTGTTTTAAAAAAAATCTCAGGAACGAGGTCGCCGGAGAGGATACTGAAACAGCGTCCCCGCTGAAATTATGTCTGAGGTCACGAGGGAAAACAGGCACGCAGATCTCGTCTGTTTATGCTGGCCGTGAGGTGGTCACATTCATTAGGTGGCTGGAAGTTTCATTTCCTTGTAAAAGAGAGAGACACATGAAAATAAATTTCTTTACAGCCTATTCCTCAAAAAGATAAAGAAGATATTCTGAATAATATGTTTTCCAAACCTCGTGTCTCTCCCCTGCACCCCGAAAGGAATCTTGGTGCTGGAAACAGCAAAGACCGCTGCAGGTCAAGGTAGTATGTAATTACAGTGCCAGATGGGAGACTGTTTCTGCCAACCACGATTCTAATTCAGTCCTTTCCTTTAGCCAGTGCTAAATTGACTCTACTTAATAAAGCCACGCACCACCAAAACCGCCACGCTGCCTGTGTAGCATTCTGATTTGTACCTATCTTGTAACATTTCAAAAAAGCCACATTTTTAGATTGAATGAAGATGAAATAGCAATGTTATAGGAATGAATAAGTTCCAAAGAGACTGCAGAAAATTTAAAGACATTATAAACTAGACTGAAATGGTACTCTGATCCTGTAATCTCTTAACTGGAGGATGTAAGGGGATGTCCCCATTGGTGAGTTGTGGACCTATGCTGCTATTTCGTTAATGTCAAGCTCGGACTATCCCAGCAAGATATTTTGCTCAAAAATCTTTATTGAGCCAATTTATTTCCCTCTTACTGAGAGTGATCATCAACTAAAGCTGTAGTAACACCCCTTTCCCCACAAATCACTGTAGTTTCAGAGCCGTGAAATGTAATCAAGCCGCAGATGTGCTATTTTTCTAAAACAGTGGGCCAGCAATGAGGACATGGGGACCTGGCTTCTCTCCAGAGAGATGTGCTAGTTCCAGTTTGTTAGGGAACAGTAAAGTTGGGGACAGAAATGTGAAGAAATAGGGCTTGACAAATTGGTGAGAGAGAGCTCAGAAGAATCCAAGTGTTGGTAAAAATAGACAGCTCAGCACTGAGAGCACAATTTTGGAAGCCCTTATTTTGTTTGGCTTATTTTTTCCCAGAGTGAGACCAACTACTACCCACGTCAGAGTCCTATTGAGGCAGTTATGGCAATTTTCCAAACAGAATTTAGAATTGGTCAATTTCATAAACTCCAGTAGCTAAATTCTCCATTGGTACTCAGATGACCCCTCAAGCTAACAGTGCTTTATTTGCAAATCTCAGAACTTAATCCCAGTGTGTGCAATTACTGCTCCAGGCATAAGCTCTTACCATAGCTTTCTCCTTGTGAAAAGAGTCTGGACTTGATGTGAGAAGCTCTGACTTGGTCATGTGCTGGTTCTGGGCTCCTCTCCCCAGCCAAACCTGGCCAGGCCACGCTGACTTCACTTTTTGGAGCTTTCTCCTTATGGGGCGTCTCCTTTCCATATTTCTGGACACATTGGGAAAGGAGAGGAGTTGTCAAGCTCTCTGCTCTCCTCTGTGCTTCTAGAAGGTTATCCCACTATGATTCCTTAACATTCCCTTCCCTTTTTGATCCGCACCACATGATTATATTGCCCTCTTCAATTCTTGATGTCCTGTTAGCATGTTCTGACACCTTCTTCTGGGACAGCAGTGAACCTTTCTACTTCATCAAAGTCCAGTTGAGTCGTGGAAAAGAAATGGATGAATGTCCTGGAATATGACAGTCATGACATTCTGCTTCTAGATGCACCACAAACTCATGCTTTTTCTCCTCAGCCAGATATCTGTCTTCCTTCCAACTATCTTAGAGTAAGAAGGATCTTCATTTCCAAGGCTAACCCTTCCAATTGGCATCTCTGTGTCCTTCAGGATTTTATTCTTTTAATTTTTCCTTTTGTGGCTCTTTCGTCTCACAATTCTCCCTCCCCACTGCTCCTTGCCTGTGCCTGCAGACATAGATATTTCCCAGAAGAATAAAAATGGGTAAACATTTCCTTGGAATATTGTCAAGGATCCCTTCTAACACCAAAATAATGGCTTTTTCTCTGGAAACCACCTGAAAAAGTCAGCATCTCTCCTCTGGATTTTGGCAGAAGTCACATAATTGGTTTTTTGACTTCCATTTATGTCCCCTCCATCCTATTCCCCACATATCAGCACAAATGATTTACTTAAACATAAATTCATTATGTCACCTTCTGGCTGTGTTCCAATTACTCTGAGAATAAAAAACAAACTCCTTACCATATTGTGTAAGACCCATCCTCATCGAAGGTCCAGGCTGCGCCAGCACTACAACCTCACTTTGTGTGACTTTAATCCTTATTTGTCTACCTGCAGTCACACAGTCTACTGTTATTATCAGATCACATTGGAGTCTTTCTACATGTCACACCAGTCTATTGTTATTATTGGATCATATTGGAGTCTTTGTCTACCTGCAGTCACACCAGTCTACTGTGATTATCAGACATTGAATTCTTTGCATCACGAAGGCTTTGCATCTGCTGTTCCCTCTCCTGGAATACTCTTCTCTTAGCTCTCCTTGTGGTGTCCATCCCCACTGCCCAATCATATAGAACTCTGCATCTTTCCTTTCTGACACTTAACACAATATGTAACTTATTAATTAGCAAACTTGTTTAGCTTCTGTCTGCTCCACTACAATGTAAGCTTCATGAGGGCAGGATTGTTTCTGTTTAGTTCACACTTGTATTCCCTGAACCCACTCAACATAGTGTCTAATATATTAAATGCATTCAGTAAAAATTTTATAGAACAGTGGATTAATATATAAATGGATGAATTCCTCAACCAGCCATCCGCTGTGTGAACATTTGCCCACTGAGCCCTGCTACCTCTGCTGTTGTTGTGTGAATACCTACCCTCCTCCATGCCATTGATTCAACCAGAGCTAATTTTTAAGACACAGACCCATGTCATCTATTCAAATTACCCCAGTCCTAATCAGTTTAGACTAAGGTCATCTTGCTCTTTTCTCTGAGTCATAGTGTATTATCTTGTACTGTTCATGAAAAGGTAACTTTTCCTGAAAACATGCTTTATTCTCTTAATTGGATTATGGGTCTTGATGACAAAAACCAGGTTAATATCTTTTCAATTTCCTGGAGCTCTTTAGCACTGTGGTGATTGACTGATGGATTTGAAAAGGAAGACCTTGAAAGAGACTTACCTAATGTTTAAACTTTCATCAAGATGAAATAAGTCATATAAGAGTCAGTGCCTATGATTTTCGTAATCTGTATGTACTTTGCTCCAAGATTTCTTTGAACTGTGATGAAAAAAATATAGAATATTTTAAAATAGCAAATGATATACAGTGTACTTCAGTGGGTATGACAAATATGGGGTAACGTGGTAGATAAGAATGTAGTGTCATCAGTCCTGTGCACTCCATCTTTCGAGGAGAAATTCTGTCTCTTTTCTTTTAATCTCTCAGGTAATCTTGGAAGCTACCTACCCAAGAAAATCAGTGAAGGGAAGTCAGTTAGGGAAGGAGACTGTTGGCAGTTTTGGAGCAGACGAGGCTCTCAAATGAGCACTCAGACAGTGAGGACAGCAGTCTACACACAGCGGCTGGGGTGCTTGTTTGTGTGGATGTAGTAATGATGCTGCAAAATGAGTTCATGATGTTGCAGTCATGTAATGATGTGGTCATGGGGAAGGCACGCTTAAAATCAGGTCAGTGTTATCCACGGTTGGAGAGAAAAGTTCAGAAATTGATCCAAACAGCTTTGTGGTTTGGCTCTGATTCAACTGGGTAGAGTGATACAAACCACTGGTTACCAGTCTTGTGCTCAGAAGGCTGTGTAATTTCTTCTAATCAAGACATATTTGAACAAGGTATCAAAGACCAGCGTCATAAACTGAAGATTAAAAGGTAATATAGAAAGAGACATATGGGAGGAGTTAGAAATTGAGGTATAAGGATAGAAATCATAATTTAAAAAATGCAGCACGACTGATTGTCACTCAAGTGTGAACAAATAGCAAACAGATTCTCTTGAGCCAGTTGGGTTAAAGCCAGCGAATCAAATTAGAGCTGGAAGCAGAGGTGAAGTCAGAAGTCAGAAGAAGGGACAAGAAAAGGAAGGGTGTAGATGTTCCTTAGTTTCCTGCTTCTCGCGAGGAGAAAAGAGAATGCAGGGGACTGGATGGGTCTGTTTCTTTGCTCTCTCCCAAAACTGTTTACCTGTTGGGAGAAATCCAACTCATTCATCTGACAAACACTTTGTAGAACATCAATTGTGTTTCATGCAAAGTACCTAGTACTTGAGATTCATCGGTGAACCAAAAAGACAAAGATTCTTGCCCTTCTGGAGTTTATAGTCTATTGGAGGTGGTGAGGTTCTGAAGACAGAAAATAAAAAAAACACGACATTTAAAATATAAATTTTTAGAAGATGATGAGTGCTATGAGGGAAAATACATAAAAAGTAGAGTAGAGTGGATTGGATGTAGAGAATGAGAGAAAGGAGGCGGAGTGACTAGGGTTTTTGTTATAAACAATGAAATGTGCACGTGAAACTAATATGTTTTTCTCATTATTTTTCCTTTTCAGCGTGTCAACTATTTGGGGATAGAACATAGGCTACCATGATCATCAGTCTACATCTAATGTGGGCCAGCTTGTTTCTCACAGGGAAGAAAGTCTACATCTACATCCATCTGATGAAACTATGAGTTGATTACAAAAGAAAGCGGGGAAAAGTAAGGATTAAGTGGCAAAAACCATCATCAGCTGGAAACAAGTATATTATTGATTTTCTGAGTTCCCCCCCCTGGTTTGAAGCCTGGCAAAGTTGACCTGGTGGTTATAGGTCCCAGTGGACCTGGATGGGTAGGAAGAACATCTTTGACCCTTGACCTCATATTTATGACCTGGAGGGACATGTAATTTGAGTTGAGCTTATTGTGGGCTGATGTTAATCATTAGGGAACTATTTCCAAATGGATTGTGAAGCAAGCTGAGTCTGAGCTTGGTCAGTGAAACCAGAGTGTAGGGGGCCAAGAACTCTCATAGGCATAGTAAAAGCAAGAGAAACAGATGGACAGGAGGGGAACCTGGTCAACCTCACAGATAGAGAGCAAAGGCCAGACATGTGCATACTCAGGTTATGACTGTACAGTTGTGAAAGCTTCAGGTGGAGTAGACCGTAAAGGGAGTCTATATATAGCCTTATCTGATTTATTCTGGATGATATATTTTTAGATGCCTGTATCTTTAGGACATCACCCATGTCATAGCTATCAACTGGCACATTTACCTGAGCAGAAGCATTTGTTTCTGTGGGATGTCTGACATTACAGACAGGTAAAGAGACTCATGTAATTATAATAATGTACTAATGTCTGGTCACCTCAATATTTGGGATGAATAAGTCAAGCATGGAAGTTGGATGGGTGATAAGCAATAACTTTGTCCTGACATTGTCCTGTCCGTGGATCTTACGTGGTGAAGCTCTCAGCCACCTGTCTTTGGATCTTACATGGCTAAATAGGAGAGAGATTATTCTAGTAAAGACAAGCCTCCTGGGCTTGTTTCTTTTCCAGTTTTCTCCTTTTCTCCCATGACAACTGTGATGGTTAATTTTATTGTCAACTTGACTGAGCCATGAGGTGCCCAGATGTTTGGTCAGACATTATTGTGAGTGTGTCGGTGAGGGTGTTTCTGGATGAGATTATCATTTGAATCAGTAGACTGAGTAAAGCAGATTGCCTGCCATTATGTGAGTGGGCTGCATCCAATCGGTTGAAGACCTGAATAGAACAAGGGGCTGATCATTCTGCAAGTAAGAGGGAATTCCTCCTGCCTGACTGTCTTCAAGCTGGCACATCATTTTTTTCTTGTCTTTAGACTGGAACCGAAACATTGGCTCTTCCTAAGCCTCAAACCTGCCAGCATCAGGACTAGAATTACACCATCTGGATTACTATGACCTTCCTCCTGGAGTCACTTCTATTTTCAGACTGTCCTGCAGTATCTGATGAACTTGACAACTCTTTTTTTCTAGAGCAGTGCTTCTCAACTCAGGGCAATTTTGCCCCCCAGGGGTTACTTGGTAATGTCTAGAGATGTTTTCTGTTGTCACAGATTGGGGGTACCCCTGGCATCTAGTGAGTAGTAGAATTATGCAGCCTGTTATGTCAATTGTGCTGAGGTTACCTTTTATTTGTAGCTGCCTGATGATTTCACAGAGTACTCCTGTCTCATTTGCTCTCTCCTCATCCAGGTAACCTCTAAATACTTGCTTTTTACAAGATTTGGTCCTGGACCTCATTCTCTGTCTATGTTCTCTCCATGGGTGATCGAATATGTTTCCATGTTTTAAAATACCATTAGTATGCTGATTACCCTAGCTCTAAACACCCCAATGGCCTCTAGACTCATATATCTAATTGCTTACTTGATATCACCATTTGAATGAATAACGGATATCGCAAATGTCATATATACAAAATGGAATTTGAAATGCTTCACCAAACCTGTTCCTGCTCCACTTTTTCACTTCTTTGTAAACAGTACTGTGACTTACCCGGTACATAAAGCTCTAAGTATCATGTTTGATTCCTCTCCTTCTATAGCCCCCATAGTTAATAAACCAGCACGTCCTATCAGCTCTATTTATTAAATATTTCCTGATTTAACTGAATTTTCTCCAGCTCCCCAGCTGCTCATGCGAGACACCATCAGATCTTGCCTGTATTAGTGTAATTACTTCTAAATGAGCACTCTGCTTCTGCTCTTGCCCTTTGCAACCTATTACCTATATAGGATCTCTAAGTAATATTTCGAAAATATAGTTCACATTAGCTTCCAGTGACTAATGCTGCTCTTGGTAAACAGCTCCATCTCCTTCCTGAAGTCTACATGCCCTGAACCATCTGCCTGCTGCCCATCTCCCTCATCGCATTCACTACTCAGCAACCGTGGCGTAGATGGCAAGAAGAGCCCCAAATACTACTCTCCCTGGATCCATGACTCTCTGCAATGTGACTTTGAAGCTTCTCCCATCAAGAGATGAAGTCTGTTTCTCTTCCCCATGAGTCTAGGTTGGGCTTTGATTAGCTTGACTAAAGGAATGTAGCAGAAGTGATGTTGTGTCAGTTCTGAGTCCGGGCATCAGGAGGCCTAGTGTGCTTCTGCTAGTGTCTTGGGTCACTGTCCAGCCACCATAACAGCTGCCTCCTGGAGGATGAGAGCCCTTGTGGAGCAGAGATGCCCTATCACAGTGGAGGCAATCCAAGATCAAGAAGCCCCCAGCTGACCCAGTAGCTGAACACCGAAGCATGAGTGAGCAGAGTTGAGACCAAAAGTATAGCCCATTTCCACTTGGCCAAATTGCCAACTCCTAGAAAGAACCAAATTAATAGTTGCCATTTTAAAACATTTAAATTTGGGGGGAGTGGTTTGATATACAGCAACATCAGCCTTTCTGTTCTTCTAACAGGCAAATCCAGTTCCCTCATCTGGATGGTTGCATTTACTATTCTCCCTGCCTAAAATACTCTTCTCTTAGCTTCTTTTGGGCTTAGCTCCTTCTGAGTCTTTGTACTTAGAAAAAAACTATTTAAAAATTTTTGCATGGATTATCTCATTTAATGCTGACAACATTATTATTTACAGTTTCCCAAAAAGAATATTGAAGTACCAAAAGTCTAAGTATCCTGCTAAATTTTCACAGGTAGCCAGTGGGGGAACTGCAACTCCAACCAGGAAAATTATGATTACAAGAGCCCATGCTTTTAACAACTATGCCGTTCTTACTCCCTTTTTGTATACACAGTAAGATATTAATAAATATTTGTTAAATGAAAAAATGAGTAAATGAATGCATAAGGCAAATATGTGGCAGAAATACAAAAGTAGCAGCCTTCTTTCGGGGACACTGTGCTGGGGGACAAAACATTTCTTAAGAACTCTTCCTAGCATTTGTTTTTAGCATGTAAAATGCACTGGGAGGGGAAAATATCACGGAAACCTTCAACGTTAATGATGGTAACAGGTTTATTGAATGACCTGGGCTCTGAGGAGTGAAAAGGAAGCAGCTTTTTTTACTCGTGCCAAATGGCTCTTTCACCCCTAGAACGAAACTAGCAAACTTCCAGTCAATTTCAGACATTGCCAGTTTCATGCACAGAAAAGACCTTTGGGATTTAAATCAAAGTTTCAGTTTCTCATTCAACTGAAATGTTCTCTCTTGTCTACAAATCTTCTGGCCTGACCCAGAAACCTACAGTGAGAGAGAAGTGTGAATTGCTTTTTTCTCTCTTTGCTCTTTTTCTTCTCTTAGCTCTGCTCCCTCTGGTCCCTCCAGGTTGGGTGGGGAGAGAAGAAGAGTTATAGGAACCTTAAGGTCTTGCTTGAATGGTGCCACTGCGATCTGGTATTGATGCTTCCGCTTTGAAAATGCAGAAACTTCAGGCTTCAGGGACACCTCACATGGATTCTTTCTGTTGATGTCACCTCTCCCTGGCAAGCTTTTGTCGGGCCTGGCTTTTTCATGGTAGTTCATGAGCTACTTTCCATGGTGACCACTCTGGCCCATGGAAAGCACATGGCAGGCTGCTCTCAATGTAGCTTTCCTCGTTCATCTATCACAGATAACTCCAGCCAACCTCTTGCTTTTAGACGTTTTCTAGATAAAGTTCAGGTACTCAGTCCCTACGTTTCTTACACTTTATGGGGTAAATGTCATGCTTCCTTTTACCTGGCTTGAATTAGAGGAAATACACCCTTCACCTGGATGGGGGCAAAAGACACATGGTCCTCTTAAAAATACTCTCCAAGAAAATCCTCACCATCTGTCTTCTCCTTTACTGATCAGTCTCCTGTACACAGCAGGGGGAAAGCTCTGAAGAGCTTTCATAGTCCTGTCCATGACTTGTTTTTATTGGCTATCCTGTCTCTTTGGAACACTTAAAACTTATTGTCCTCAGTATAAATCCTGACTGGAAAAGCCTAATTTAACATATTTAATATCTTTGTTCCTTAAAAGGTGTCTTAGATCTGATCACTGAACAAAGCAGTGTTAGGAGACGCTGAGAGAATGGCCTGAACATGTCAGGGCCGGGCAGGGTGCCACCATGATGTTCTCAGAATGTGGGAAGGGGAATACTGTTTCTGGTGGGGGCCAGGCGAAGAAAGTTCCTAACAGAGCACCAAGTATGTGCACAGAATAAATGTGATTAGTCTACTCTTCACAACAATGATCTGTGATATTGTTATTCTCATTTTACAGACGGAGAAGCTTACACTAGTTATAGTATTTTTACTGTTTTCTAGGCAAACGAGAGGACAAATATTATGATTGGTAACATTGATGGCAACATCATCACCCAGTAAATATATATTTTATTTTCTGTGTTCAATTTGATAAATAATTTTAATATGCTGCTTTGTTCGTTATCTACACTCTAGTGAGTAGAATGGTAATTAACTTTGACATCCCGTATGCTACGTACTTTAACTTTCTTGTTTCATTTTATATTGAATTCTCATCTTCCAAGTGATGGATACATTTTTTCAGTATTGGAGGGAATTGACCAGTCTAGTTAATGCTCATCCTGATGTATTTAAAAAATTTACCACTCTGGGCCATTAAAAATAATAATTCATGAGAACATCCAAATGTGTTCTCTGTTTCTCACAGTCCTCTCCCAGATTCTTCTAAAATGACCTCACACTTGTCAACCCTCCCAGCCATTGTATACATCTATTTCTATAATGTTAACCTGTGGTATCTGGGCTCTCTGAACAAATATTCATTCAGAATGAGGCAGAAACACTCGGTGTAAGATTCTAAGGGAAACCATCACACATTCTTTATCTGAACACATACAGAGAATGTAAGAATCGTTGTCAACTACTTTTTAGTCTATGTAGAGATAAGAGACTTTTTTCCTCACCTTCCAATTTATCACTGCCCATTGGAATATTTATCCAGTGCCAGGAAAACAGCCACAGACATTCATCTTCTACTTTAATAGGCTGACAGATACAGGTGCCCAAGTGGATTTTATTTTTTAAGATATCCCCCTTTTCATTAGTTTTACTGTCTGTTGATCATATATTACCTGACATAACAAACTTGACTGGGCTTTTAAAACATATGACATGACTTGATAAGGGTTTAGGTTTTAGATAATTTAGACTGAATGGTGTTGGATTCTAGCATCACTGAACCAGATTGCGACTTTTCCTGATGGGAGAAATGTGAATACATTAGAGTCACGCGATCAGCCTTTCATATCAGAACTAATAGGATGCAGAATTTAAACAAAAAATAATCACAGCAGCACTGTCAGCGTTCATATCAGAGACGCAGCTGTGCTAACATGCTGCCTCCCCTCCCTCCCCAAACCTGTCTACATGTAAGATGTCAAAGGGTCACAGTTGCTTACAGCTGCCATTCCCTGAGATCTTCCATCAGGATAACCAGCTTCTGGGTGATGCCATCTGTCTTCATTTATCTCTGCAGAATGTCCAGTTTAGAAAAATGAAATGTCTCTATGAGTTAAGATTTTAGGATAGTTGAAGCCACGTGAAATCTCTATCAGTTTATTTTTTTTCTCACACTATTATCTCATCTACTTTAAATCAGTAAACATTAAATGCACACTAATACACTAACACTGAAAGATAAAGGCACAGAAAATGTTTTGGCTTAAGAATAAGACAGAAATGAGCTCTTATGGGGTGATTACTAATATTTCCCCTGTGTGCGACTTGCAAAAAAAACCAGCCAGTGTGTCTTGACTAAATGCTCATTGTTTGCTGGCTGATGAAGGTCAGCCATGTCAAGATAGGAAGTGGAGAGCCAGTCCGTGTCAGCAGTGCAACACAGCTGCCTGTTAAGATTTTTCCTCAAGGTGAAGATGCCAAGACTAAATTCTAAAATTGAAATGGCACCAAGATTATTAAGTCCACAAAATATAATTACTTGAACTGAAAACTGACCTGGTCCCAAGAACAAATGCTCTATATCTTACAAAAGTGTTTTAGGAGCTCTCTAAAAGAATTTTCTATCATACGTGCTTACTCGAGCAGCTGCAATGTTCACCAGCTACAAAGCCCTCCTCACCCTGAGCTGTTTTTATTGCAGATAATAATTTTGACTCAATTTCTTTATGTCTATTGTCTGAGACACATATTAAAAAGTTTCTTATGGCCACCACCAATATGAAACGATGGAACACACTAGAAAAGACTTTGACCATTGCATGGGTCAAAGAATGTTGAAAGAAGAGTGTATCAGACAAAAGTTTTAAGGGTATTTCTCCTTGCCCTTTTCTACTTCTAGTCTTTTTCCTTTTGCCATGGGGCCAGTTCTGAAGGAAGGAGAATGAATGTGATTTAAGATAGCAGGAGGCAGCACCAATGCTTCAAACTACCGTTCCCACCATTTGTTTGGTTGAAGGTATCGCTGCCACTTAACATATTTACCATAGATCATGTTATAACACGTGGGCCATCCTTCTCAAAAGACATCTTAACTCAAACAATAAGTTATTCATCAATTTGGAAAGCAAAATTGTCCTAGAAGGTCCCAGAAGAGTGCTACAGAGGACTAGTAAGTTGTGGAAAGAACAGTCGACTCTGAAAGATTTTATGCTTTTTGGAGGCCAGAGTTGAGGAGAACAGGCTTAATACCTTCCCCAACGTGGGGTACATTTTCATTAGCAACGTATGAGGGTGCCCATTTCTCCACATCCTTAAAGACACTTGTTATTGGCTTTTTTTACTTTAGCTAGCCTAGTGAGTATAAAGCAATATTTCATTGTGCTTTTGATTTGCATTTCCTTGATGCCTAATGATGTTGAGCATCTTTCCACGCGCATACTGAGCATTTATATATCTTCTTTGGAGAAATGTCTACTCAGATCCTTTGCCCATTTTTAATTGGGTTGTCTTTCCACGATACTGCATTTTTAGTGTTTTGATATATACTCATAAGCAGTCTTGAAAACGACTATATAAAAAAGTGTTGTTATTAGAATCTACAAATTGTATTTTTTTAAATCATTTTTAATGTCCACCTTATTTTTAGCTAAATCACCTTCATCAATTGAGAATATGATGCTTTGAAAATAAAAAAAACCTTGTTATAAGACAACAAATAATAAGTATCTATTCTCTTTTTGACCTAAGACCATTTACTTAATTCACAAGAAAGAATTCAAATCTCAGCAAAGAGTATTTTACTAACAATATTTGGATTTTCCTCGACAAATATAGGTCATTTGAACATTTGGATTTTTATGTTTTTGTAATTTACATGATGTGATACTGAGATAATGATTGTTTAAGTGGTTTTTCTTCAGTTCAAGAACACTTACTGAGTACTACTGCAGGCCAGACACTGTATCAGGTTCTGAGGATATAAAGAAAATGGATGATAATAGATTGCTACTTCCAAGAGACACTCAATAAATGTTAATTACTGATGATAGTATTGCTTATCCAGTTCATGTTGAGCCAGGAGAAATAGCAATATAAAATTTGTCATTACTTAACTCTCCAGTCTAGAGTGGTTACTTTATATAGATCATTTTAAGATTAGACAATCTTTCCATCCAACTATTCACCCACTCATTCAGCAAAACTTTTTGCTTACTTATTGTAAGTATTGACTGCTTACTTATTGGACACAGTATATGTTAGCTAATGGTAAATAGTGAATATTACTGGTATTATAAAGGTATATAAAGAATAATAATGATAAATATGAATAAGAACAAGAACCTTCTATCAGGATGTCAACTGTCACCTGCATTGCAAATGAACAGAGAAGCTGCATTTCAAAATAAATGGATAATAAACTGTGAATTTTCAAGGAAAAATCTAAAAATGGGGAAAAGATTGGGGGGGCTCCATGGAGGAATGATTAAGAAAGAAATTCCTTCCTCATTTTTGTCCCTTTTTCTCAAATCATGCCCTTTCCTTACTTGGCAGTCTGGACAAAGAGAGATTTTGGATCAAAAGACATGTTAAGTCTTTTTTGTTTTTAAAGTTGTCTCCTCTGTGTTGTTAATGTCGCCCTCTTTCTACCTTACTAAATTTGGGCAACATTTTCTTGTTCACTGGTGCTTTTGTACATGTGCATTCTTTTGGGTTAATCAGAAGGTGTGCTGAGTTCTACATCAGAATGTGTAGAGCTCAGACCCAGTTTATGAGGCACTAACGCTAAAATCTAAAGAACAGATGGCAGCTAGATTACACTAAAGAGTAAACAAAATTAAATTTTATTTATATATCTGCATATAAAGATACACAATTATATGCCTACAATTCTCTGCATTCATTTCTCTGTCTCTGCTCTGTGTCTGTTTCTCTGTCTCTCTATCTCTTTGAAGGAAAGATTAGAATAAAACATAGCACGAAAGTAGTGGGGGAGGAGTAAAAGGCACCTTTTACTTTTATTTTATATAATCTTAATTTTGGAAGATTTAAAAATAAGTAACCCATATAACTTTTAATACAGTTTTATTGAGATATAATTCACATATCATGCAATTCACCCATTTAAATTGTGTGATTCAACATTTTTTATTATATTCAGAGTTGTGCAACCATCACTACCATCTAATTTTAGAACATTTTCATCACTCCCCAAAAAACCCATACCCATTAGCAGTCACTCTCCACCACTCCCAGCCCCAGGCCCTGGCAACCACTAATCATCTGATTTCTCTCTCCACGGACTTGGCTATTTTGGACACTTCATGTAATACAGAATCATACAGTATGTGGTCTTTTATGACTGGCTCCTTTTAGTTAGTGTAGTGTTTTCATGGTTCATCCAGGTTGTGGCATGTATCAGTACTTCATTACTTTTATTGCCTAATAATATTCCATTGTGTGGATATATTGCTTTTGACTATCCTATTTATCAATTTATATACTTCTAAATTGTTTCCACTTTTTGGAAATTATGAGTAATATTGCTATGAATATTCATGCACAATTTTTTGTGGATAAACGTTCATTTCTCTTGGGTATATACATATGAGTGAATTACTGAGTTCTATGGTAACTCTATGTTTAACATTGTGAGGAATCGCCAAACCATTTTCCAAAGTGACTGCACAATTTTCCAGTCCCACAGTGTATGATGGTTGCCATTTCTTCACATCCTCATCAACACTTGTTATTGTCTGTTTTTTTAATTTCAGCCATCCTAGTGCTTATAGAATAGTATCTCATTGTGGTTTTGATTTGCATTTTCCTAGTGACTGATGATGTTGGGCATCTTTTCATGTGCTTATTGGCCACTTATATGTCTTCTTTGGAGTAAAGTCTATTCAAATCTTTGTACATTTTTATTGGTATATTTGTCTTTTAATTATTGAGTTGTAAGAGTTCTTTATATATTTTATCACATATATGATTTACAAGTATTTTCTCCCATTTTGTGGCTTGTTTCTTCACTTTTTTGATCATATCCTTTGATGAGCTAAAGCTTTTAATTTTGATGAAGCTGAATTTATCTATTTTTCTCTTGTGTTGCTTGTGTCATATATAATGAAGCTTTGCCTAACTCAAGGTGATAAAAATTTACTCCCATATATTCTTCTAAGAATTTTATAGTTTTAGCTATTGTATTTAGGTCTATGATTTGTTTTGAGTTAATTTTTGTGTATGGTGTGAGGAAGGAGTCCAACTTCATTCTTTTGCACATGGATAGCCGGATGTCCTAGCACCATTTGTTGAAAAGACTAATGTTTCCTTATTGAATTGCGTTGGCACACTGGTCAAAAATCAGTTGACTGTGATTATAAGGGACTCTCCATTCTATTCTATTGATCTATACATTTATCCTTACACTAGTACCACATTGTCTTGATTACCGTAACTTTGCAGTATGTTTTGAAATCAAGAAGTGGGAGTCCTCCAACTTTGTTCCTTTGTTTCCTGTTTAGTTATTGGATTCTACTTCAGATTTATACTCACTTAATGTTCTATATCTCACTAGATATCTCACTCTTTTGTAACTCCATTCCCTCTCCTCTTTTGTCATGTTATTATTGCTTATCATTACATTTTTATGTTACAAAACCAAAAAATACGTTATCATCATTACTTTGTATAATTTTATGTCTTCTAAAGAAAGTGAGAGAAGAAAAAAGACCAAGTATATATTTATAAAGTTTGTTATATTAGCCTTCTTATTTACAATTTCTGGTTGTCCATTGTTTCTGTGAATTCGAGTTACCATCTGATATGATTTCTTCACTCCAAAATAGCTTTACTCCACTCACCTCTTTTGTGCTCTTATTGCTAAATATATTACATTTCTGTATGTTATTAGCCCAAAAATGCATTATACACATATTGTTTTATATTACTGATTTTTGTATTCCAATAAAACTTTATTTATAGACACTAAAACTTGAATATCATCTCATTTTCTAAAAATTAAGACAATTTTTTTAGAGCAGTTTTAGATTCAAAGCAAAATTGAAGGGAAGGTATAGAGATTTTTCATATACCCCCTGCACCCTCACATGCACAGGCTCCCCCATTATCAACATCTGCCACAAGAGTGGTACGTTTGTTACAATTGGTGAACTTGCATTGACACATCATAAGCACCCAAAGTCCATATTTTCTATTACGGTTCACTCTTGGTTTTGTACCTTCTATGGCTTTGGACAAATGTATAATGTCAACTAGCCATCACTATAGTATCATACAGAGTATTTTCACTGCTCTAAAAGTCCTCTGTGCTTCACCTATGCATCCCTCCTCTTCTCCCCCAACCACTGGCAACCATGGATCCTTTTACTGTCCCCACAGTTTTACCTTTTCTAGAATGTCATATAGTTGGAGTCATAAAGTATGTAGCCTTTTCAGATTGGATTCTTTAACTTAGTAATATGAATTTAAGTTTCCTCCATGTCTTTTCATGGTACGATTGATTTTTAAATCAGTTAAGAGAAGAAACGAGACAATATGTGTATTTATATTCTCTTTTATAATTATATAATTACCTTTGCATTTTTTTTTTTTTTTTGAGGAGATCAGCCCTGTGCTAACAACCAGCAATCCTCCTCTTTTTTTGCAGAGGAAGATGGCCCTGGGCTAACATCCGTGCCCATCCTCCTCCACTTTATATGGGACGCTGCCACAGCATGGCTTGCCAAAGCAGTGCGTCAGTGCGCGCCCGGGATCCGAACCAGCAAACCCCGGGCCGCCGCAGCGGAGCGCGCGCACCCAACCGCATGTGCCACCGGGCCAACCCCTGCTTTTTTTTTTAAAAATGGAATTCAATTATTGCCTGATTTACTTGCTTTCAGCCCAAAGAACTTCCTTTAGTATTTCTTGTACACCCAGTCAGCTGGCAATGGATTCTTTCAGTTTTTTTATCTGAGAATATTTTATTTTACCTTTATTTTTGAATATTTTTTTTTGCTGGATATAAAATTCTTGGTTGATAATTTTTTTCTTCCAGCACTTTGATTATGTCATCCCACTGCTTTCTAGCCTCCATCATTACTTTTTTTTTCTTTTTTTACTGAGGAAGATTTGCCTGGGCTAATAACTGTCACCAATCTTCCTCTTTTTGCTTGAGGAAGATTCGCCCTGAGCTAATATCTGTGCCAGTCTTCATCTATTTTGCATGTGGGTCACTGTCACAGCATGGCTGCCAACAAGTAGTGTAGGTCCGCGCCCAGGTACTGAACCAAGGCCGCCAGGGCAGAGTGCACTGAACTTAACAACTAGGCCACCAGGCCAGCCCCACCATCATTTCAGATGAACATTTAAAGGTTAATCTTTTGGGGATTCCCTTGCACATGATGAGTTATTTTTCTCTTGCTGCTTTCAACATTTTCTCTTTGTCTTTATATTTTAACATTTTTGCTATCATTTATCCGGGTCTGAATCTCTTTGTGCTTATCCTACTTGGAGTTTGTTGAGCTTCTTTGCTGTGTAGATTAATGTTTTGAATGTGGGGTTGTTTTAGTCATTATTTCTTCAAATTTTTTTTCTCCTCCTTGCTTTCCTTCCTCTCCTTCTGGTACCCCCATTATGTGTATGTTGGAGCACTTAAGGGTGTTCCAAGTTTCTATGAGGTGCTGTTCATTTTTAAAATTTTTTTCTCCCTTTTCTTCAGATTGCATAATCTCTATTGATGTGCCTTCAAGTTTGGTGATTCTTTCTTCTGCCAGCTGAAATCTACTGTTCTGCCCCTCTAGTAAATTTTTCATTTAATTTATTTTAGTTTTCCACTCTAGAATTTCCATTTGGTTATTTTTATAATTTCTATCTCTTTATTTCTGTTCTTTACTTGATAATCCATTTTCAACACACTTCCCTTTGCCTCTTTAAGCATGATTTCCTGATGTCTTTGAACAAATTTTAATTGCCACTTTGAAGTATTTGTCTCTTAATTCTGACATCTGGGCTCTCTCAAAGGCAGTTTTGGTTGCCTGATTTTTTTTCTATGTATGCCTCACATTTTCCTGATTCTTTGCAAGTTCCATAACTTCTGTTGTTTTTGACAACTGGATATTTTACATGACATATTGCAACACCTGTGGATACTGGTCTTCACTCTCTCCTTAGGATTGTTGTTTTTGCTGTTGGCTTTTTATTTGTTTAGCGACTTGGCTGGACTATTTCAGCGAAATATATTTCCCCTGCAGGGTGCAGCCCTTGATGTTGCTCCCCAGAGAATACAGCATTGGGCATCAGTGAATGACAGTGGTTTTAGCAGAACTTCCTTTGACTGTCTCTTTCTGTGATCTCTCTGTCAAGCTATCCGACTCTGTTCGTATCACATCCAAGTGTTAGCCTGGACTAACTGCTGGGTGATTTGTTCTATTATTTTCAACAATGCCCTGCAGCATAAATTGTGTCATAGTCTGGTCCAATCAAATTTTGGCTTCTTTGCAGGTGTAGTCTTTGAGATTTGTTCTGACCCCAAGAGGGCTCTTCTTAGCTTTCTTTTTCCATGGTTCTCTTTGGTAAACTTCTTGCTGGTCTATGGCTTAGCTTGCTGTTCTTACGGAACTACTAGCCTCCTCTTATTTGCTTACTACCATAATCTCCATTGTTTTCAAGTACACCCTTAGGATTGAACCTTCCCACACTTTGTTCCAAATGAAATTAGTTCACTTGGGGAGAGCTTTGGAACTATCTGTTTTATGGTCTTCCTCTTCCTCTGGGCAAAATCTCTGCACCATTGATCTGAAGCTGTGGTGGGGCAGTGCCCCACTTCTCTGGGACACCCTGCCTCACAAGCAGGTCACTGGGCTGGAGTGAGAGCAATCGGGGCCCTGATATTCTTCATCTGCCATGCTTAAGGCCAAGCTTCTACTCTGTGAATGAGAACTGGGTGGAGAAAAGAGCCCCAGATCCCTCTAGCTGCCCTTGCCTGAAATAAAGCCTCTTCAACTTGGACCTGGGGCTATGGTAAGAAATGCTGGTGGCTTTCCCCTCCTGGGGGGATACTATAGCCATCCACTGGGAGCTAGGGGGAGAGGAAGCCAGGTATTCTTTTCTTGGACCACCTGATGTGGATCTTCTGTCACTCTGGACTGGGGTGAGTGGAGGGAAGGAGTGGGTCATGGCTCAACTGCTACATACACTTCCTATTCTAATTGAAATTTTGTAGATTTTCTTGACTAAATGTTTCTTCATTTGCTGTATGCGCTTAGAATAATTTCCAGAGACTTTAAATGATTATTTAAAGAGAATTTTCACCAGTCATGCTTGTTTCACTGGAGAGTGGGTCCCTACTCATGCTACCATCACAGAAGTCATCTCCATGTATAATTTTAATAATCAACTTTATTAATGTAAAATGTTGTACATTATACATTTGTACATTAATTATAATGTATAATAAAAAGCACTCATTTCAGTGTATCTTTTGCTGAGTTTGACAAATTGATACACCTGTGTAACTACCAATATAGTCAATATGTAGAGCATTTCTATCACAACAAAACATTCCCTGTGCCCCTTCGCAGGGAACTCCCTGACAGTGACCCCACACAGCCACTGATCTACTTTTAGTCTCAGCAGAGTTTTCTTTTTAGAGTTTCAAATACATGGAATTATACAGTATGTACTCCTTCATGTCTGGCTTCTTTCACTCATCACGATAAATTTGAGATTCATTCATGACGTACCTTGTACTAAGAGTTCATTCCTTTTTATTGCTGAATTGTGTTCCATTGTATCAATAGGCCACAATTTGTTTATCCATTCACCAGGTGACAAACATTTGATTTTTGGCAAATTTGGATAGAGGTCCTATAAACATTCTGTACAGTTCTTTGTGCAGACTTATGTTTTCTTTTCTCCTGGGTAAATACCTAAGAGCGGCATTGTTTTCCAAAGTGGCTGTACCATATTGGGTTCTTGGAAGCAATGGATCACTTTTCCTGTTGCTCCACATGCTCAATAGCACTTGGTATTTTCAGTTTAAAAAATATTAGTCATTCTTGCAGGTATGGTAATATCAGATTGCAGTTTTAAATTAGATTTACCTAATCACTAATGATGTTTAGCATCTTTTCATGTGAATATTTGCCATCTTTATATAGTTCTTCTTTGGTGAAGTGTCTGTTCAAATCTTTAGCTTATATTTTATTGGGTGTTTTATTTACCTATTATAGAATTTTTTAAAAAATTTTATTTATTTATTTTTTTCCCCCAAAGCCCCAGTAGATAGTTGTATGTCATAGATACACATCCTTCTAGTTGCTGTACATGGGATACGGCCTCAGCATGGCCAGAGAAGCGGTGCGTTGGTGCGCACCCGGGATCCGAACCCGGGCCGCCAGCAGCGGAGTGTGTGCACTCAACTGCTAGGCCATGGGGCCGGCCCTCTATTATAGAATTTTAAGACTTCTTTTTATATTTTGATAAGTCCTTTATCTGATATGTTTTAGAAATATTATCTCCCAGCTTATCTTTTTATTTTCTTAAAAGTGTCCTTTGTTATGTCTTTTTGGAGAATTGACTCTTTTATTATTATGCAATGCCCTTCTTTATCGCTGATAAATTTCCTTGCTTTGAAGTCTGTTCTGTCTGAAATTACTACAGCTACTCCTGCTTTATTTTGAGTAATGTTACGATGGTGTGTCTTTCTCCATCCATTTACTTTTAGTCTATATGTGTCTTTATATTTAAAGTGGGTTTCTTATAGACAGCACATAGTTTGGGTCTTATTTTTTGATCCACTCTGACAATCTCTGTCTTTTGATTGATGCATTTAGACCATTGGCATTCAAAGTGATTATTGATATAGTTGAATTAATATCTACCATATTTGTTACTGTTTTCTATTTGTTGTTCTTGTTCTTTGTTCCCGTTTTTGTCTTGCACTCTTTTTCTGCCTTCTGTGGCTTTAATTGAGCCTTTTATATGATTCTATTTTCTCTCCTTTCTTAGCATATCAGTTATACTTGTTTTTTTTTTACCTTTTTTAGTGGTTATCCTAGAGTTTGTTATACACATTTACAACTAATCTAAGTCCACTTTCAAATAACACTATACTACTTCCATGGGTAATGTTAGTACCTTATAATAACAAAATAATCCTAATTCCTCCTACCTGCCCCTTGTATCATTGCTGTCATTCATTCCACTTATACATAGCATGCATAAGTATATACATATATATATATATAAGATATATACAGAAGTATACATACCTGAATACATTGTTGCTATTATTATTTTAAACAAACTGTCACTGGTTAGATCAACAAAGAATAAGAAAAATTTTTATTTTACCCTCACTTATTCCTTCCTTCATACTATTCCTTTCTTTGTGTATATCTGAGCTTTTGACCTATATTGTTTTTCTTCTCTATAAAAAACTGCTTTTAACATTTCCTTCTTTGCAAGTCTTTACTTCTTTACTTTTGAAGGATTATTTTGCAAGTTACAGAATTCTAGGTCAATAGTTTTTTTTCTTTCAATACTTTATTTCATTCCACTTTCTTCTTGCTGGCATATTTTCTGTGGAATAATTGATGTAATTCTTACCTTTATTCCTCCACAGGTAAGGTGTTTTTTCCTCTGGCTTCTTTTAGGATTTTTTCTTTACCTTTGATTTTCTGTAGTTTGAACATGATTTGCCTGGGTGTAGTTTTTGGGCATTTATCTTGCTTGGTGTTCTCTGAGTTTCCTGGATCTGTAGTTTGGTGTCTGACATTAATTTGGGGGAAATTCTTAGTCAGTATTGTTTCAAATGTTTCTTCTGTTCCCTTCTCTATTTATTCTAACGGTATTCCCATTACGTATATATTCAACTTTTGTAGTTGTTGCAAAGTCTTTGGATATTCTGGATCTTTTGTTTGTTTGTTTAATCTTTGTTCTCTTTGCTTTTTGGTTTTCAAGGATTCTATTTATGTATCCTCTGCTGAGAGATTCTCTCCTCAGCTGTGTCCAATCTCCTAATAAGCCCATCAAAGGCATTATTTATTTCTATTTTTATCTCTTGCATTTCTTTTTGATTCTTTCTTAGGATTTCTATCTCTTTGTTTATATTCCATTAGAGCCCTTAGCATATTAATCATAATTATTTTAAAGTCCCAGTCTGATAATTCCAACATCCCTACCATGTCTGGCTCTGATTCTTGCACTGTCTCTTCCGATTGTGTTTTTTACCTTTTTGTATGCCTTGTAATTTTTTCTCCATAGTTAGACATGATGTACATACAAGGTGAAAGGAACTGCTATAAATAGGCCTTTAGCCACGTGATGGTGAGATGTGGGGGGAGGGGAAGTGTTCTATAGTCCCAGGTTATGGTGATATAACCATGTTTACTTGTGCTTCCTTATGGCGTTTAGGGGTGGGGGCTCGTGAAGATTCTGGGATGATGCCCAAGTTTCGTTGGAGGTTGCATGGCAGGGATATTTCCATGATCATTGAAAAGAGAATTTTATGGAGAGAGATTTGGAAGGGAGGCAGTCAGTTTAGTTGAAGCTATGTTATCTTTGAGATGCCTGTGGACACTCAGGTACAAATGCCTTTTAGGTATTTCATACCCCAAAAGATATCTGAGCTGAGGAGATATATTTGAGACTCCTGCACCTTGGGAGCAGAGAGAGAAGAGTGACTGCTTTTGTCGACTGATGGTTCCAATATGGAAAGGAAAACTCAGTGTTTTGTTTTGATTTCGACAGAAAATCAGAACTCTTAAGATGAAATTCATAATGGTATACAGAAAGTGATTCTTTGATTATCATTTGTCAGGATAGAGCTGCTTTATGAGGTGAGTCCAGTATTTATTTATTTTGTACTTCACCTTATTACTAAAAGTATTTCAGATGGTTTTCAAGAGTGGTTAATATGTGAAAATATTAAGTAATTTGACAATGGCAGCAACTAAGAAGAAGGAGGAGGAGGAGAAGGAGAAGGGCAATGAGGAGAGGAAAAGGAAAAAGAAGAAGAAGAGGAAGGAGGAGGAGAAGGAGGGGGAGGAAGACAGGAACAAATTGCAGACAAGGATAACGTTAAACATTTGTGTTATCAAGGCCTGCATATATTCTATCAATGAGTCCTTAAACATTCTGGTAGCTCATGCGACAGAGACTATATATCTATATCTACATCTATATCTATATCTATATCTATATCTATATCTATCTATATCGATATACACGCACACATACACACATACACACACACATATATACAAACTCATATATATATATATATATATTTAAACTTGGAACTGATCTGGGGCTAATGTCAGGTAAGAATTCAGAGATTCTAATAAAGAATTACATTCTATATAATGCAACAAACAAAATCCTAAATAATATCTCTATAGTTTTGTTTTTTTTTTAAAGAAGAGAATGCTTTTCCCCTGCTCCAGAAGTCTCCCTCCACCTGGAGGATGCTTTATTACGGAATCACTCCTGGCCTCTCTCCATCCCCTCACTTCCTTTGTGAGTTAGTGGAAAGCAAAACTTGGCATGAATAGCACAGCTGCTTCCTCTCCTTCTCCTTGGGAGGGAGTGCCTGCTGGGCTACAGGCTTTCCTCTCCTCCTCTAAGTGACTAGCTTTTATATGGGAACCTCTATTGCCATCAAAAATAATAGGAAAGGATGCCAGTCCATCATTGCCTACAACTGGTTGGGCTCATCTCCCAATTCTGTGAATTAATCTTGATGATCCTATTGCCAGAAAATTCTTTAATATTAGTTCATCTGTCAAAAGATAATATGTTGTTTTCCACCTATTTACTTATTTGCTTATTTCTCAGATGGCTCAGGTCTTGTATGGGGAAGAGATATTTACTTACTGGGACCCCCAGCAATGCAGTGATTTTCACGGAGTTATTTATTTTAAAGGTAATCAATGTAAGCTGATATTAAAAAAAAAAGGAAATGCAATTTAGTATAAATAATTCTACAGTGTACAAATTTGATGTTGGTACTGTATTTTGCTGGATTTTATAGATCTAGGACTATATTTTAGAATATCTAGAAAAGAGTGGATGGTCTGGCTGATTCGGAGTTCACTGTTTGCCAGAAAATAGTAAGAAGAGCCACTTGTTTGGGAATCAGGAGCCCTGTATTATAGTTTTATCTCTACTTCTTTTTTTTTTTTTTTAAAGATTTTATTTATTTTATTTTTTTCCCCCCAAAGCCCCAGTGGATAGTTGTATGTCGTAGCTGCACATCCTTCTAGTTGCTGTATGCGGGACTCGGCCTCAGGATGAACGGAGAAGTGGTGCCTCGATGCGCACCCGGGATCCGAACCCGGGCCACCAGCATCGCAGCGCGCGCACTTAACCACCAAGCCACAGGGCCGGCCCAATCTCTACTTCTTGATTAACAATTCTGGGGAAGTCAAATAACATCTTGGGAACTCATGCTTCTGCTCCTCTAAGGCTCTGCTTCCCAAGCCTGCAGATCACCACACTTACTCAGGAGCTTGTCCTGTGTTGTGTCCCAAAGATTCTGAGCCAGAAAGTCTTGTGTGCAATGTTTGAACCTGGATTTGATCAGCAGATCTGGAAGTGAAGGCCTTCTCTACTCTGAGAATCCATGGTTTCCTGAGCTTCCCAATTGATGGATCACATTTTCTGTCTCAACCTTGGTATGTCGCCAACCTCACCATTCCCGACATCATCTGCACGTGTATGTTATGTTGAAGATTTTCCAAACTGATTGGTGATATTGCACCTATGGGAGTTTGCATACAGCAGAGCATGGCTTTGTGTTCTTACAATCACCCTTAACTTGAAGACTCCAGATGAATCAGGGCCAAGAGAAGCATCCATTTTGCTTGGTGCTGGGTGTTACACGCAATCCACACTTTTAGCGGTAGCTGACAGATCCGGGTTGCTGCAAACATGGCCCTACTTGATTTGCTTCAGATCACTCATCACTCATCTGTGTGTGGTGCTCCATGAAGGAACAAAAGCTGTGCAGGCCTAGGAGCCTGGGGCCTCACAATGGAGCTCTGACAATGCATCCTGTCAGCCAGCAGCTCCTAGACATGAATAAGGAGTCTTTTAGAGAAAGTGTCTTGTCAATCTGCAGTTTGAAAATTTGCATAAATAGGATTTTTGATGCGATGCCTTGGAGCAGCCTCACATATGCTTTGTCAGTGAGCTGTGCTAATCTGCAAAGAGCTGTTATGATATTAATAATGTCACAGTGGGCCAAGCTTATTTCCAAGCCAATGAGGCAGAGCTTATGGAAATGGCCGGGTATGGGGGGAGGCACTAAAAAGTGAGAAGAAAAGGGATTCACGGCTTTTTTTAATCTATAGAAGGACATGAGATAGATTATCCATCGTTTGTTGTCAGCTATCAAATCAGTCCACAGGGTACTGTTTGAACCACACATGATTTAGAAAGGAAATGCATTGGACGGTTTATTTAGTCAAATCCTCTCACTGAAAAACAGAGGAAGATGGTTTTCAGAGATGTGAGGTGATTTTTCCAAGATAACACAGTTAGTTGATAATAGATCCACAAATATAGGATCATTTACATTGTGAAAATGGTAATGAGATATATTCTTCCTGTCAATTTCCAACTCTCTCAGTGATGTACTATTTTTTCATTTCTTAGCTGTCATATCATAAGTATGTAATATCTGATGGTTTCCTAATTTATGCACTAAATGCATTATCTTCTTGCAAATCATATCCCCACCAGCTGATCAAAAGTGATATTCAACCAGTGACTCAGTGGGTTTCTGAAACAGAACAAAGATCGGTGACATGAGCTTTGCAAAATTTGCTTGACATGGAACCACCAGGGACCCAAAGACAAGAAAAGTCCTAAAATATGAAGGCCACAGTTCATCAAATATGCATTTCTGGAGGGACACTGGAATTATCCAATTTCAAATAGGGTGCATTAAGAGAAAAAGACTCTGTGAGATGTAGACTGAGATTGAGTCTGGAACACTTACTTTAGACACCAAATAGCACAATGTTTAGTTACTTTAAAATAGTTAACAGGTGCTGAGGTTCCAACATATTATATAGACCTTGCTAGCTAAAGATGGAAATTTTGGAGACCAAAATAGTAGTCACTATAGAAAACAGAGGGGTCCAGAAATACATGTTCTTTTTTTTCTCTCAAGGAGGTTAAATAGATTGAAACTGGTTACAGTGAACCAGATCATGTTACCATCTTCCATTTCACATGTTTTTCATTCATGGAAGAAGAAATAGGATACTGGGTTTGGGACAGAATTTGAGTAAAACTTGTGATCATCAAACGCTCAGTGTTAGCTCTTAATTGCAAATTGGTGAGAAAGGGATGTCCCAGTGTCAGAGCAGGAAATCATCAGTGTTAGATAAGAGAGGAAGTGGGATGTAAGATGGTTACCTCTCCAGGTGGCAGGTGGGATGATAGGTTGTTGTGATATTTTCTGAGGGAGAGCATTTCTTCCTTCATAGACTCTTTGCACTGACCTGTCTAGATATGCAATTAGATTGTCAGTATTATGATATTCTTGAGAGTATCAAATAGATCAGGACTTGAACAAGGAAAGGACTCCATGACCCTCAAATGCATGGGCTCATTTACTCATTCATCACATGTATCTTGAACACCTGCTATGTACAAAGAGCTCTGTTAGGAGCTATGAGGAATGCAAGAGTGAATAAGACACAGATGGGCTCTGCACCCAAGAACAGGGTGAGACCCCAATTCTTCTTAAGGTGGTCCGAAAGTATAAAATATTGATCTCCAGTTACTTTCTCCACTCAATCTATTTAAACATTTAGATAATTTCAGAATATACAGAAAATGTATTTTCTTCCATTACTCCATGGGGGTCACCTCTTAGAGTACTGATTTTCAGACCTGACAGCTCCAGAACTTGTGAAAACGATGATTGTCCTCACCTCCAACACTCTCCTCCCCAAACCATATACTCCTGTATGCTGGAATGTGGCTCAAGTATATGATTCTGATGTAGGTCATCACACGTTAAGAAGAAAACTCTATTTTAGGATAATATATTAACTCTTGCTTCTGGTCTAAGCACAAAATTGAAAAATTCTTAAAAGTCGTGGTTACTCTATGAGCTCCATAAAAACACCATCTTTGATATACCTTTTGGTATCTTAGATTCTGTATATTCATAATGTTAAAAAATTGGTGAAATTCTCTTTCTGTAAATATCAGTATTGAATTGACAAGACTGAAAAATCTTATAGCTTTTATGGAAAAAAAAGTCTTGTCACATTAATCTGATCTCTCTTCTGTGACAGAATGAAAATCCTGGTGAACCAGGAGGGCAAGGGTTTTAATAATACTGACCTAGATAGGTTTGTAATTAGAATGTCCATATGGCACGTTCTAGCAACAGCAACACAAGAAAAGCAGACAAACAAACCCTAAGAGAGGTGATTCTACATCTTGTTCATCACGGCCGTTCTGGCTACTCTCCCACGGCCTCATCTTATGTCACAAAGTTACTTTTAAGCATTTTGGCAGGGTTTTATTTTATTTTATATTTTTAAGAGAGGGAAGTCTTCTGGATTGAAGACTTCTGGTTTTAGCTCATCCCAGATCATCACATCTCTTGCCCTATCAGTTTAGTTTTCAGAGAGGAGAATATCAAAGTCAGGATTAAGCTTAAAAATGGTAATTTGAGTGTGATGCAAACCCATGGGGGGATGCCCTTAACTAGTGTTATCTACAGAGGAAGAATAACCTAGAATAAAGTCCCCACTTTAATCTAGGTCCATATTATGGTGAATCAAAGAATTCCTATTGCCTGGAATTTTATTTAGATGGCAAATTCCATTCTTATTGATTTTGTTCTGATGTGGTTAATTAAAACCTGTTCAAATGTGGGGTTTTTTTTGTGTGTGTGAGGAAGATCGGCCCTGAGCTAACATCTGCCAATCTTCCTCTTTTTGCTGAGGAAGACTGGCCCTGGGCTAACATCCATGCCCATCTTCCTCCACTTTACATGGTACGCCGCCACAGCACGGCTTGCCAAGTGGTGTGTCGGTGCGCGCCCAGGATCTGAACTGGCGAACCCCGGGCGGCTGCAGCGGAGCGTGTGCACTTAACCGCTTGCGCCACCCAACTGACCCCGAATGTGGGTTATTTTGAAAAGCAAGGTATCCTATTCAGAGAAGCATATAAATTATAAAGAACATTTTAATATGGCAATTCGATACATTTTGTGAGGTAATCACAGGCATCTAGAGAGCAGGACTTTGTAATATCTCTTAATGCTTCAGACCCCAAACTCCTGGATTCGGGCAGAGGAGAATGAGCAAAGGGGTAAAGGTGGAAAAGGAAACCAGGGGGAACATCCGTGGCTCGTGATGTGATGAGGCTTTCTTTTCCTCTCTGGCAGCCTGGTATAGCAGATGTTTGTTGCTACATAACAAACTACTCCCAAACTCAGCAGCTGAAGACAATCAACATTCATGATCTCACACAGTTTCTGAGCGTCAGGGTTCTGGAAATGGCTTATCTGGAGGCTTCTGGCTCAGGGTTTCTCGTGAGGTTGCAGCCAACCTGTTTATTGGGGCTTCTGTCATCTGAAGACTTGACTGGGGTTGGAAGATCTTCTTCCAGCTCACTCACATGGCTGCTGGCAGAAGGCCTCAATTGCTCACCACGTGGATCTCTCCATGGGGCTGCTCAGGACTTGACAACTGACTTTTCACAGAGTGAGTGAACTGAGAAAAAGAGACAGAGAGAGTTAGAGAGAGAGGAGATAGAGCAAGATGGAACACTGTCTTTTATACCATCATCTCAGAGGTCACACACCATCACTTCTGCCATACTCTACTGGTCACATGGAACAACCTTAGTACAATGGGAGGTGGGATCACTGGGGCCATCTTAGAGCTACCACGACTGGGAATGGACTGAATAGAATTGAAGATCCTTTTAGTCCTCTATTTGATGTATGAATTTATTTAGAAAATGAAATCCATTCTGCTTTCTTATTTGGCCCCATTGAATGAAAGTAAGAAAGGTTCTAATAAGCTTTTCTTTTGTAATAAATGGTGGATGCCAAAAATATCTTATAATACTCATAATGAAATAGAACATACTTTTGTACACTTTGGTCTCCCCTACTGAATATGAAGCGCTGGAGCTTGGTAAAACTACGGATGTCTTCCTCTAAGCTGGAGGCTAAGAGCAGAACACCCATACTGAGACAATGCGGGAGATCAGAATCTTAGTAATGACTAGCCCATACTGGTTGTACAGCATTAAAGCCTCTGAGTCCTGGGGCCGGCCCCGTGGCTTAGTGGTTAAGTGTGCGCACTCCGCTGCCAGCGGCCCGGGTTCGGATCCCGGGCACGCACCGACGCACCGCTCCTCTGGCCATGCTGAGGCCGTGTCCCACATACAGCAACTAGAAGGATGTGCAGCTATGACAGACAACTATCTACTGGGGCTTTGGGGGAAAAATAAATAAATAAAATCTTTAAAAAAAAAAAAAAAGCCTCTGAGTCCTGGATGGGACAGATGGTGGAGCCAAGCGAGTGGGGGCTCCAAGAAGTGTGGACATAAATAATCTTGGATGGAGAAATCTAGTGGATTTACAAGTAAATCAAGGAGTAAAAGGGTCTAAATCATGCTTCTCAGCAAATCAACTTTGACTTGAGTGGGTGAGTCTGGGTGAAAATCCTGGGAGTTTTTCTTTCTGTTATTTTCCCAAAGCACCTTCACACCAGTTCAAATAATTCCAGCTCTGGCTAGTATCCTGGCACAGTGCAGGCATCTGCCATGTCGCCAAAATAGGGCAATTGCATCTAATGAGATGGAGGCCCACAGTAGGATAAGATTAGTGATTATGTAGGATTATGTTCCATCCTCAGGCTGTAAGAGGCTTACACAGCAGTGGAGATCTGTGTAAATGTTATTAACTTCAGCTAATTAGGACCCCTCTAAACCTGAGAAATCTGGATTCCAGAAGCAGAGATGAGAACACTTGGACCAGTTTACTGAATTACAAGGGAGCTTACATTTGCCTGCGGCTGGTGCTTGTTTAAATCCTTAAGCAGGAAAGGTTTCAGCTGAGGATCTTCAATCTAGCCTGAACAGAGCACCTGCTTACAAAAAACTTGCGTTTATCCTCTGGAGTCACTAGGATTTTGACTGTTGGACTACAATAGTTCAGATGGGGTCCACCCAGGCCAGACCATTTAGAAAACATGCAGGGGCCCATTTTCCATTAGAACACTGAAGAAAGGAAAGCATGATTGAACATGATACAACCTGTTTTCTGGATGAAGAATGGCCGAGGTGTTTCTTTCCAGATGTTAGATGTGCTTAAGTGCAACTGCTCTTAACAATGTCTGAGGTCTCGCTTTGGTTTGGGTTCTACCTGACTTAAGGGTGACGCTTAACTAGCGTCAGAGAATCGTCTTCTTGTCAAACTTAGTCTCCTTCAGGTCCCGCTGAGCTTTCCCCTGCCGTCCTGTGGTTTTGCTCAGTGCACTGAAGAGCTGCAGGTTTCAGGCCCTTACAGATGCGCACAACATCCTTAGCCTTTGGTTAAGTACATATTAAAACTTCCTTTGATGTGCAGGTTTAGTGACTGGTTTCTGTCAAGGTTTGTGTCTTCCAACATGTGCTGGAAAGCCTAGCTAAGAATCCCCCTCGGACTAGCTCATCCAGGCACGCGTGCTGAGGGCCCCTCTCTGTGCTAAATTCTCTGCCATGTGGGGGCTAATGGAGGGTCTGGAGAGGGGTCCTGTCCTCATTGGGAATATGTACTGAATACTGGGCCTTTGCAACCACATTAAATGCTTCCCTCCAGAAATCTTGCTCCTCCCTCCAACTAGGACAAGCAAGTGTGAACACACACCATAGATGTGGGCACACACGGGCACATACACTGCAAATGTAGGGCTAACTACTTCATACTAATTTTATCATGTCCTAGAATATTAGTAGCTAATTTTCTTAGAAGTTAGGGTGGTGGGTAAGATCTTCAGCTGTGGGGTTGCACTCCTGTGTCTGAAGTCTGTCTCTCCTCAATGTTCGACCTTGAGCAAGTTAGTTAACTTCTTTGTATGTCAGTGTCCTCATCTGAAAAGTGGATATCTATCTATCTATCGATCTATTGATCTATCGAAGTACCATCTATCTATCCATCTAGCCATCTATCATCTCTCTATCATCTATGTTTAACATCTCTATCTATCATCTATATCATCTCCATCTGGCTGTCATCTATCTATCATCTCTCTCCCTCTCTCTCTGTAATCTCTATCATCTATCACCTATCTATCTATCTATCATTTCTATCTAACTATCTATCTATAATCTGTCTATCTATCCACCTATCATCTACCCACACTTCATAGGTTGTTGTGAAGATTAAACAAGTTACTGTGTGCAAAGTGCTTAGAACAGTGCCTGTCACCTAGTAAATAGTTAATAAATGTTAGTTTTTAAAATTGTCCAGTGGCACCTTAGACCCGCCCATGTCTATGAGCACCACTACCTCCCCTCTCCATTTTCTTACACACGTGCCCTGTCGTGTTGCTTTCATCTTTAACAGGTCTGTATGTACTCATCTCTCTTGTACTGAAGGGCATGAAAGGAAGTTGGAAATGTTGAAAAATTGTTGATTCTGACTCAATAAATAGATCTATATATTTAGCAAAACTCCAACCAAAATCTTAATGCTTTTTCTTTTAGAACTGGACAAGACTTTTTTGAAATTCATAATGTAGGAATGCATGAAAAGAAGGATATTTTTGTAAATTAATAATAGGGTCCTTTGCCATATAAGACATTGTGTTGGTTACCCAGAGTAGGGTAATTGAAAGGACTCACAGATTCCGCACGGTATGTTCACATGTGTAAAGATGTAGGATGCCACAGACAGGAGAAAGTGCTGGCATGTCCAGGTGCACCTACTTTCCCTCCATCTCATGGTCCTTTCTCACTTTCGTGGGCTGTGCGTTATGAACCACTGAGAAATATAACTCAACGCCAGAGGAGACCAGGCAGAGGTGTACTGGAGGCATCTCATCTCCTGCCGGCACGTAGCTAAAGCTACAGTGTATAACCAGTTAAAGCAGGTGCGTAGCATCAATCTATATATCCCCAAACAAGGTAAACAAGCTGAGACAGAGTGTCTCCAGGGAAGTTTCAAACCTTAAACAGCACATTATAAATCATTAGCCAACCCATCTCATCCTTATTTCAGCCAACAGTCAGGACCACACTTCGAGACGTCCCCAGAAGTAAGCATAGAGCTGTCCCACTCCAGCTCTAAGATAGCCCCATTTTCACACAGTTCTGAAAGGCACTATAAAGCTACAATATAGACAGGTGAAGATCTAGACCAGTACGAGAATGAAATACGTATTAAAATTGGTGATGTATATCAGTGAGGAAAGGATAAATTATCCAAAAAATGTATCTCAGTATGTTCTTGGCATTTGTTGTTTTTCTGGAGCAATCATTTCTATTTCACAGTATAAATGACATTTAATTTTACTTCTTGGTAGCCCTGGGACTCTTATTTATATTGCAGTAAGATACCAAGAATACACAAACTTCAGGGAAATGTTTTATTGCAGTTCTCTGTCAAATTTTCAAAACTATAGTATCCTACATGACTTTGGTGGCATAGATGTTGAAGAAGTAGGCTCCACAAAAAGAGAAAAATACCATATTTTTGTTTTATTTTCATTTGTATTGGAATTTCATGAAATTTACTAAGGAATGTCTTTTTCTTTGATTTTTAGACATTTTCTTTTTTAATACAAGCCACATGCATATCTAATCATGAACTTTGACACCAGTATTTCTTAGTTTCTCTTTTTATACAACAGTGTTTTCATAGGCATGCTTAAAATGCCCTTTAAAGACGTAAGTTTAAATGTATTTATCATCTTCAAAACATTTGTTAATTATCATTTGTGCTTGTTGAGTAATATGCTCAATTCTGTCTTAAAAGTCTGTTTCTGGGACAGGAGGTTCCTTGGAGACCAAGCATATCTACGCTGGTCATTGGAAAATTGTCTGTTTTCTCATCATTATGAACTAATATATTGGCATTCTCTGTTGCAATCTGCTGGGCTGGCCTCCAGAAGGCCAGGTTAGTTTAAATCAGTTCCCTAGAGCTTTTGTTAAATGCTCTTCATCCTCCAGAATTGAGAATAAAAGGAACATTTCATAGCACGGGTCAGAAACGAAATCCTACCACAAAATGAGTTAGGTATGGTCCATATGAAGGCTGAACTAAACTGCTTTTCACGACCATTCCTGGTCTGAAAAATCTAACATTCCACAACAATTTTGTTTATAATATCATAATTACATTATAATTTTGTAATGTTTTGCTCTCTTTCTCTGTGTTCTAGTTTTATACTAATGACTAATTCTCAGCCAAATGCCCTTGCATATTTTAATAGTCAAGACACATTTGCAACAGAAAAAGTGTTGTCTGTTGATAATGGCAAATGAGGACTGAAAAAGATTTTGTCAGCACAAATGCACTCTCTTTTTCTACCCTTTAAGAATTAGAAAGCTGCGTCAGTGATTGCTTTAAATTACAGGCTCCTAATCTTACCACCTAGCAGTCTCATAATTACCAAGTCCTTATCTGTTGCCCACTAATTATCCATTTTTAATGTGTCCATTTTGGAATGAGAGGAGAACTGCGTGAGAGAGTCTAAAATAAGAAAAGGAATAATGATAATAACTTTAAATGTTCTGGCACGCAAGAATAGCGCCCCTCTCATTTCCTTTCCACTTCACCTCCCTGCCTACATCACAGTCTATCTTGAAGACTCCAGCAGCAGCTAGGGTATTTACAGAACGATGCTGATGTTTCAAAGTAAAGTACAAGTTCGGCAGCAACCCTGAGTTTGATATAATAAAGTAAAAAATAAAGATATTCTATCTTAAATATTAATGGAGACGTGTTGGCTTCCCTCTTTTCTTGAAGCTAATTATATAAACACCTATTGCTAATGTGAATGAAACTCCTTAGTTTTGTTTTTTAATATAGACATATATTAAGTATTATTAACGTATATTTAATTACATAAATTGAGCATTTCTAGATTTTTCTATTAATTTCATGAAGCAAAACAGGATAACTGAAGAATGAAACGCATGTGATATATAAAATATAACAAACATGGAAAACCGCTTTAAAATACCAGGTATGTAAGGTGAGTACGTGTGTTGAGCCAGTGTGATCAGAGTTAGTTAATGGAAAAACACTGAGGAAGGAAGTCAGGAGACCGAGGCTTGTAGTTTTTTCTGCCACTGACTATCCCATTTTCCTCATGGTGACTCTGGTGTGTTGGGTTATCAGATACGGTGATGTCAACACTCTCAGAGTTCCAACCTTACATTATATTTGCATATCTTAGTGCCATCACTAGAGTGTATAAAAGTTTGATGAACTAAAGAAGAAAAATCACAGGACCATTGTTTAATTTTGCCTGATGCAGCACTTCAGATTAAAGAAATATTTTGTTTCAGAAACTATGCTAGGCATTTTCATTATTTATTCTATTAAAATAACTCTCCATGTAACAACTGAAGAAACTAAGGAAGAAAATTTAATTGAATTTGTTAAGGTCACGCAAGCAGTGAATGGCAGAGTTGGAATATAACACAAAATCTGCTGTCTCCAGATAAAAAGCTATTTCCCTAATTTTCTGACTTTGCATGATATTGTCATCTAGAATATGACAATATTGATTAATGTTATCCCAGTGAGTTGTTTCACACATAAAACAGAAGGTAATGTGTGGTACAATTTGAAGAGATTTGCTGGAACATCTGCTACTAATACTTGAAATTATCTTATATAGAACGGTTATTTTGGAAATAAGTATCATTCAAATCTGTCTGCATTACTAACTCCTCTCAACAAATTAGTATAGGTGATAACAGAAATGTCATGGTTTTCCAAGTTCCCTGCTCACTGGCCAGAATTTACTGACATTACCATGATCCCGGTATACAAAAATAAAAATTGAGATTTTGTTACCAGTAAGAAAGGAATATAGACATTGGGATACAAGTGGAAGTTCCAACATGTATCAAATAAGGGTTCCAGAAAGAGATAATAAAACAATGGAGAAGAAAATTTTCTGGAACTAAAAAAAGATATGAAAATTCCGTATGAAAAAGGACAATAAGTCTCAATCATAACAAATAAAAACAAATTTACTTGTAGGCACATTAGAGGAAAACCATGCATCAACAAATATGAAGATAAATATCTAAACAGCTACCAAAGAGAAAATACAGAATGTCCTCAAAGAAATAACAATGGAAAAGTCTACACTTCAGAAGAAATGAATGTCATAGGATGACGGAATGGGTGAGTTATCGTGTTAGGGCAATACTGGTAATGCCTTGAGTCAGAATCCCTTCACACATCTTCCCAGAAAACCATACAGCCATAAAAGAACATACGTAAAGTTGCACACAAGCCCCACCATCCTAATTGCTAGGAAAGAGAGAATACCCCAAATTTCAATTACCTAAAAGTTAAGAACTAAAAGCCAAATTTCAAAAGAGCTTCGTCGCCATTACAAGCCATTAGGTATGGAAAACAGGGCAGAGGAGGCTTCAGAGACTGCAAGAAAAATAGAAGGGGGGGGAGTGGGAAACTAAAATGAAACGTAGACACAAACACTCTCAGAAAGAGAGTCTGACACTGAGTCTAAACTGCTAAACGTTGATCTGAGACTGGCTACAGGGGTGAGGATGTGAAAGTGTGCAGCACTGGATTTTGTAGCTTCAAGGAAACACTGCTTCATGTGGAGAATCAGATCTATAAGGAGGGATGCCTTTCAGAGATGTGTCAGGGTAGAGAAAGAAGGAAAATAAAGAATTTGCAAAACCAAAGAAACAAGACACACCAGCTCCTCCCCTTCTACCAACACTAAAATAACCATTTAATAAATGGCGCTTTGCTAAACTGACAGAGGAAAGGTGTTTGAACTAAGAACTCTAGCCACAAATGCCTAGGAATGGAAAAAATATCAAAACTACTTCATATAAAACTTCTCTAAGAAAAAATGGAAAATGCAAATCATAACAATTCCAATAATGAAAATTCTCCACCCCCTAAACAACCATGAAGCAGAAGGAAACTAATAGAACACTGTAAACAGAATTAAATATTTCAAGCAAGCTTTTGAGATTCTATACATATATATGCAAAATCTGAAAAAATATATAATCTGAATATATATATATATATAATATGGAGATGTATATATATGTATATGTATTTTATATATACAGATAAAATCTGAATATATATATAGAATTTGAACACATGTAAACTGAACATATATAATCTGTGTGTGTGTACATATTTTAACCAGAGTTGATAGAAAGAAGGAAAAATATTAAAGAAAAAGACAAAAACCATCTCAGAGGTGAAGAAAAAAATTATTAGGTATCCTAGAGTGAATCAATTGAAATATAAAAAGAAAGTTTGAAGAAAGACAGAAAAACAATGAAGAAGATGAAAATTACATAAATAAAATACATAAATAAAAGTAAAAATGGTCAGGGAAACTGGTTGAAATGGAAGATAGTAAAAAATGGCCCCAAATAGACACAATTGGGGTTCTTGAAGAAATAAAACAAAATAAAGGAAAAGAACCAATATTTAAAATAACAATCCAAGTAAATTTTCTGGAAAAAGTGAGAAAATCTTAAATCTATATATTGAAAAGGGCTATTGTTTTCCTAGGAAAATTGAACTGATGATTAAATCTGAGACCTAGCCTACGAAAAGTATTTATTGAGACTTTCCAAAAAAAAAAAATCTTACTTATATGGTTTAATGATTTAGTCAAGCTTGAGACCAAGTTGTCCTCCAAATATAAGGCTTTAGGACAACAGCACTGAGTGTGCAGGAACTCAGGGGATGTAGTGCTCACATGAGCTGCATGAAACATCAACCCGAGGATGACCATGATCCAACTGGGGCTTCAGCAAAGGACCGATGAAAGCTGAGAATTTATGACTTTAATGATGGAGCTAAGAATAAAGCAAGAATGTTACATGTTCTCACGAAGTAGAAAAAAACATATAAAGTGCGGGCAAAGGGAGGGGCAAGGGGAAAGTGGAATATGATCGTTGACCAATACATAGAAAAGAAGCGTAAGCCAAAGGATACTAGTTAAACCTCACAGACCAGGCAGTATACGGTTCTGTGAGAGTAAAAAAGAGGACTGCTGTACTAGAAAAGGTATAAATATACATTTAACAGCTGGAACAAAAGTTTAAGCCTTCCAAAAATACCAAAAGAATTTAAAAAATAATAACAGAGAAGACTCACCATATAAACACAATAAATATGACCTAGTACATAGTTGTTATAACATAAAATTATATGACAGATCTGAGACCAATATATCAGTCATATCAATAAAAGGTGAATGGGCTTAACTCACCTATTAAAAGAAAACTATTTTCACAGGGGCACATAAAATAAAACCCGACTCTATGCTATAAACAAAGACATACTTAAGATATTGATTCAAAAAGTCCAAAAATAAAGAGATGAGCAAAAGTACACCAGGCAGATGGAAACGATGAGAAAATTGGTATTACAGTTCTGATTTCAGATAAAATAGAATTCAGGCAAAAGAGCACTAAATGAGGAAACTTTATAATGCTGAGAGTCAAAATTCATAATGAAAATACCAATATCTGCACAATAAATAGCCACTACCTGAATAAAGCAGAAACTACAGGAGATGCAAGGAGAAATGGACACAAACACACTAATAATAGAAAACTTTTTTTACATACCACTTGGCAAAAGATAGGTCAAGTGAAAAAAATAAGTCAAAATATAAAGGATCTAAACAACATGTGTAATAAAGTAAATATAATGTATATGTGTGTATATGTATATATATATATATATATCTCATACTACATCCTGAAAATAGAGAACATACTTTCTTTACAATTGCATATGAATCATTCACAAAAATTATATGTTGATCACATATTAGATCATCAAGAAAGCATCAGTAAATTCCATGTAGTAAGTATTACAAACAAAACTATGTTCAAAATACGAAAACCCCTGGAAATTTAAAAACGGATTTACAAAAATAAAAACTCCCCAAACTCCTTCCACTTGGAAATTTAAAGCCTTCTATTAAACAGCTCTGGGAAGAAAGGGAAAATGTGAATTGACATTGCAGAATTTCTGGAAAAAATAAGAATTTACATATCAATCAAATGGGATATATTTAAAGCAGTGACTAAAGGAACATTCATAGCCTCAAATAGCTCCAGCAAGAAAAACAAAAGAATGAAAATAAATAAATTGAATTTGTAATTTAAAAAGTTATTT
This sequence comes from Ceratotherium simum simum, assembly GCF_057802395.1. NCBI lineage: Eukaryota > Metazoa > Chordata > Mammalia > Perissodactyla > Rhinocerotidae > Ceratotherium > Ceratotherium simum. The sequence continues at coordinate 4,330,248 of NC_141937.1, forward strand.
AAAACACAAGGTAAACCAAACAAAAGCATAATAAGGAAAAAAAACTAATGAGTCATAGAACAGAAAAATATTAGATAAAAGTGGTAATTCAAAATCTTGGTTCTTTGGAGATGCTAAAGAAAAGAAAGACAATCTACTGGCCAATTTCATCAAGAAAAATAGGAGAAACCACAAATATACAGAATATCTATTGATACAGAGGAAATCTGAAACAAAATAAAACTATTTTTACAACTCTATGAAAATATATTTGAAAACTGATAAAATGAACAATTTTTTAGGAAAATAAAATTTATGCAAGTCGACACCAGTAGAAATAAGAAATTTCCACTAGTTTCTATAGAAAGAATAGAAAAAGTTATCAAGGCATCACCCCACACAAAAGCACCAGGCTCAGATGCTATCACGGGGAAATTCTGCGAAATCTTCAGAAGAAAAGCCAATCTCCAAATTAAAAAATTTGTTTCAGAGCATAGAAAATAAATGAAAACTTCTAAATTCATTTTATGAATCAAGATTAAGATTGACACAGAGACACCAAAAAGAAAATATAGATCAATGTTGCTTATGAATATTGATGCAAAAATATTAATTTTATTAGTAAACGGATTGAAAATACATATTTTAAAAAAGTACACCATGACATAAGTGGAATTTGTATCATGTTTGACTTAACATGATATAATGAGAATGCTTACATGCTATTAAAGATATTCTAAAAACATTGTCTAGAAGAATTGCATAGAATTTCAGTATAGATTTGCACTTGAACCATTCTCCTGTTATTGGTGCTTTGGTTTTCTGTTTTAAATAATTCTGTGAATGATATTTATTATTATAGTTTCTTTACTGTAGATTCCTGGAAGTAGAACTACTGATTTAAAGAGTACAATATTTTGTAAAAACCTGCACTAATTTGCACTCTCACCAACAAGGAATATTCACAAAATAACTATTTTCACTTTCAAATTTGTACTAGGAGTAGATATGAATATAATGTATCACAGTTTGAAGTTGCATTTCTGTAATTACTAAGAAAATGGATTTTTCCCCATATTTTTATCAGGCATTTGTGTTTCTTTCATGAATTGTCTTGACCTTTGCCCACTACATATTATTGGTTTCAGAGAGACTAGATTAATAGTTCCTAGAAGACAAGACTGTTCCCATTGTATTCATGGGCTGATTATTGATACAGGTAGAGTGCCTTTTCCCCTCCCTATTGTGTTTTCATCTTTATCATCTATTTTGAAAACTCACACTCAGAGAAAACAATAAGGCAGAAAGCAGGCAGGGAGGAGGCGAGGCTGCTAATAGCACATTCACAAGTCAGGGGCCACAGGGAAGGGAGGGGGGACTAGGACCAACTCTGCAGCAGTGCATGCTGGGACTTACCATTGGTCTTGTGCTTCACTGGTTGGGAGTGTTAGGAGGTCTCGCCACAGTCCAACAAAGCCCGAGTGGATGAATGTCTACTGAACACTGGGAAGTGGGGTAGAAATTATGCCCATCAATTTGTCCTGTATCTGAATATCCTAGGAAGAATTCTGATTGTCATCCAAGTGGATGGGGGGATAGGTCAAAAACGATCCACATACCCTGCCTAGTTGTAAACAGTGGTTCTGGTTAGAGCTTCCCTTATTTTAACAACAAACAAACAACAAAGAACATGTCCTGTGGAATACCAAAACGGCAAGTGAAAAGCATCTTGAGTCATAGAGGGAATTTAACATAGCCCTCAATTGCTTTATTACATTAATAAGAAGAAAAATGTAGAAAACTGCCTAGCATCCTTAATACGTTGTAAGACAGAATGAACTCTAAGAAACAGGGGCAGTGATACACAAAAAGAGGAGAGAGGATTTAAAACTCAACAGGGTAAAATAAATATAGAGAGGCATGTGTTAAAAAACGACTGCAGAGAAATTTTAAAAATGTGATAGTACAATTAATGTGGAGGATTCATCTATAAAATGATGACTATATTTTGGGGTTAAAATTGAGAAGAGATTCATTCCTAAATCCACATAAATATTTTTCTTTTCCTGTTTTTTTTTGAATATAGACTATATTTTAGAGCAGTTTTAGGTTCATAGCAAAATTGAGCAGAAAAAACAGAGAAGTCCCATACGCTCCCTGCCCCCACACACGCACAGCCTTCCCACTATGATATTTTTCTTTTTAGTCACAAAAGTTTAGATGGATTCTGGAAGTATTGAAGAAGTATGAATATTTTACATATAAAAGTGTGAAAACTTAAGTTAGCGTCTACTTTTTCCTTTGCACCTAGTTTCAGAACACACTTATGCCATAGGCAACATTTGTGTGTGTATGTGAAGAAGATCAGCCCTGAGCTAACATCTGCCAATCCTCCTCTTTTTTTGCTGAGGAAGACTGGCCCTGGGCTAACATCCATGCCCATCTTCCTCTACTTTATATGGGATGCTGCTATGGCATGGCTTGACAAGTGGTGTGTCGTGCACGCCCGGGATCCAAACCAGCGAACCCAGGGCAGCCACAGCGGAGCATGCGCACTTAACCGCTTGCGCCATCGTGCCGACCCCAACATTTTTTGAGATAAATACCTGTTACCCAAGAAATGTATGCCCAGAGAAGTTATCTTTTATGCAGAAAGGCATTGAACACATTTTTGTACATACAAAAACTGGGAAAATATGCTCTAAATTTGCGGTTCTTAGAGGGAAAAAACCCCAAACCCTTGAAATCATACCAAGGCCTATTGAAGCTATGAGTTTAAGAGCAAAACGTTAATTGTTTAAAAGGACTTGCAAGTCTTCCCTTCCTGGGTTTCATCATAAATTCTGGAATCCACTTGAGCCGTGTGTGTTCTGACAGGTGCTGCACGTGGAGTCCTGCTGGGTTTCCCTCAGTGGTTACACATGTGACTACTCCTCTCACAAGGATCCCCTTTCTCATGGAAACAGCATCTCCCACTCAACTTCACGTCTACCTAATATGATGGCTATTTTTCTCTTTCAAAACTTATCAATTTGGATCGAAAGGCAACAAAATGGCCATTTATTAAAGAATTTGAAGAATAATTTTATTTTTCTTTAAACCTCATTTTGAATGACAAACATTGCATTTTTTAATTGGGAAATACAAAGAAACCACTTATTGATACATATTATTGGTTCCAAGTTGTCATTTATTCTTTTCCTGTCTATAACCTGTGAATACAGTAATGCTATCATTATAACTATATTTAAACAAACTTCCCCGATAAAAATGCTGGAAGAAAATATTAGAAGTAATTATCTCTTTAAAGGCCTGGAGGCATTGTCTTTCTTCTGTCTTGTGTGTTTTCAAAGTCACCTAATTGGCCTGAATTTTTAATTTTGAGATAAATATTTTATTGACAGAATAAAAGATATAGAAAACACAATTTTAAAGATGGCTTCCATGCTTTAAAAAGAGAATTTATGTTCTGAACTTGTGATGCAAGATTTTGAGCAAGATAAAGATCGAAACTAAGTAATGAAAGTATCAGGGAGAACATAGGTTTGCACAAATTTCTATCTGCTCTTTCATAGTAAAAAATAGACAAATAGTCTGAGTAAATATTTTTAAAGAATGTTTAAAATATAGTACTTTACAAACTTACAATATTTTTTAAATTAAAAAATCAACAACAATTTTATTTCTACTAAAGATTCTCCATTACCTTAATTTAGTCCCTGGGGTTAAGATCTCTCTTGTACTGACAATCGAAATAGTCTCAAAGTTCATGAATTTAAGATACTTTCAGCATGTATTTATTGACTGATTATTTTGTGCCAAGTTACATGGCTGGGCACTGGGGATAAAATGGTGGTGAAAAACAAACATGATCTCTATCTTTGAGAAGTGTATACTCTAAAAGGGGACACAGGCATTAATCAAATAATCTACAAACTAATAATGCAAATAATCTTGGTGGCAAGTTTTGCAAAGAAGGGTACATGGTGTTATGAGACTTCAATTAGGGAATCTATCTTTTTACTTTCATACACAGAGTAATGCACAAAGTAGCCATTTAATAAGTTGTTTTTATAAACATCAGAGTTTGTTATTGTTGCTATTTCTTTTTGTTGCTGTTGCTATTTATTTCTTTAATGACTCTCTTGAACTAATTCTATAAAGTCTATATTCTTTATGATGTGCAGCCACTGGTGTTTCTGCTTCTCTTAGCTTAGTGTCAGCTAGTGGTTGGACAGAGATTTTGTTGAATACCTTGAACCAGTAAGTCTCCAATGTTTGCCGAAGGGCTTGGTGTTTGTGTTGTGGGCCCATCTTCAATGCTTCTGTGGTTTCCAACTCTGTCTTAGTCTTTATTCTATGCTCGCACAAAGCCTGAAGGCTCACCAGAGGTGAGACTTTTTAAGGTCTTTGCTGAGAATGCACACAGCCCTGCATATGCATGTGGGCTTCTAGATCTCCAGGAGTATGTTGGAGTTTTTCAAAACCTTCTATGAACCTCTTATTCCTTAGATTTTCTTTTTAACTTTTTTTGTGACCTTCTTATTTTATCTAACTGTTATCCCCTCCTCAGGCAGCTGTGATATTAAATAATCACCACTGATTATTTTAAATAAATATCTGGAGGAAAAGAGTTTAGAGCATGTGACTTCTGAGTGAGGTCAAATAAAGAAAAACCCTGAAAGGGAGAGTTTCCAGGGAGCTCCCAGACAGGTCAGATAGTGACCATTCACTGAGGATGGAGCTTTGGGGAGCCCAACCCAGTTCTTCCCCACCCACTGGCAGCTAGGCTACTGGTCTTCAGATCTCCTGCAGTCATGAGGCTGCTGGTTTTCAAGGCTCCCACAAAGGTGGGGAGAGAACGATGGGCATATAAAGGATGGCAAGATAAATCACCAAAAGCCTCATTGTTTTTACTGGATTTCTGTTGTTATCCTTGAGTAAACTCTATTTGGATTGTTGCAAGCCTTCAATTTCCAATGTTCTGAAAAAGTTGATTTGCCATTTTTGCTGGCGCTCTCATTGCTTTTGCGGAGGAGCCTAGTTTCAGAGATCCTTGCTCCACCATACCAGGTGTGGCCTCCCCTCTCCCCACTCTTCTTACCAGGAGTGTGGAAGACATGTCTGGAAGTGGAGCAGAATCTTGTTACCATGAACATGACAGTTCCATAGTAAGGAGAGCAGAGCAGAAAGATAAATGGAGCCTAAATCCTTCATGTTGTTGAACCACCGTATCTATCTTGCACTGGGATTTCCATTGTGGGAGAAATAAGTCCCTTATTTTTTAAATCATTGTTTGATTTTTGTTGTTGTTGTTACTGTTGCTTCTAAGTGAATGTGAGCACGGAATGGTGTACGGTATAGAACACTTGTTTAATAAATCATTCTTGAAAAGCATTAGTTGATTGATAATCTATTACATATGACTAAGTATAAGTTCACCAGGCAATGCTTCCTTTATGACAATTTATGATGATTTATTAAATAGATTCATTAGAAATAAAGCTATTTGGAGACTTATCTTGAAAGAATTCAATGGGCAGAGCAGAGCTGGAGGTTAAAACTTGAGTAGAGAGTGAGAAATGGTGCAGAAGCAGAGAAGTACAGGCTACACAAGGGAGATGAGGAAATGTGGGTTACATGGCGGGAGTTGAATTGAGAAAGTTATGTTGAAGTCAGTTACCAGAGGGCCTTCTATCGTATAAGGAGTTTGGCCCTTCTTACATATGCAAACAGGTGGTGGAGTCTGTCTTCTCCCAGAAGTTAAGAAAAAGTCCCTTAAAGATACCTTCAGTGTTTGCTTTAAAAGACTGAGAGCTACACACCACAAATTTTCCAGCCTGCCAGCTCTCAGCTGGCATGGAGAGATAGGACCAGTCCAATTTCAATTTCACTATCTCTTCTACAAACACATTAAAGCATGACCAGCAATAAAAATGGAAAACTCATCCCAGGCCTGATAAATGCCTCTTGAGAAATGCCAGTCTTCCTAGGGGCAGCTTCATCTCACAAGTGATGGGAGGCCTAATGAGAAAGGCCACTCCAGGAGTCTGAATTGATGGGAAGTAAAATACATAAAAGATTTCATTTAAATTCTTCCCAATAACACACTATTGTTTCACAGAATTTCTTCACAATAATAATCTTACACGTCTCTTTAAAGCAAAACAACTGCATTACAACTGTTTAAAAATTTTTAGTGAAAGCTCTAATATATAGCAATGGAAAATATGGGAATGGCTAGTCTTTGTATCATGAGAAATCTGGAAAACAGATTCTATGAAAAGATGACAGTAACATGCAAATCATTACTGTGCATTGCGTTTACTTATGATACATATGGCAGTAGCTATGAGAAGTGCCCAAAACAGGGATTACTATTAATTAACTGGAGCCTGACTTCATACTTAATATATGGAAGATCCTTATAAAATATATTATTTTCATGTTATTAATATTCCTATCCATGTACTTACTGAAATCGAGAATCAGTAAAGACACATTTTTTTCTGGTGGGAGCATATCATACCTCTTAGGCATATATTTAAAAAAGAAAAAGAAACAATGATTGAGAGGAATTTATCTTTTGCCTGCGTGGATGGTGAAGGTTGATGCTCGAGGGTAATGCGAGTTTCCACCCAAACCTGCCCTTACGTCTGCTTTCACTGCCTTAGTATTGATCAGCTCAGGACTTCACAGACCTTTATTTACAGGCTCCAGTCAGAGTGCAGGACAGAAATGGTTACTTCCCATGACTGCCTGCCTTGTGTTCCAACCGAGAACCTTCTGAAGTAATCACTCCTCCCACTAAAAATATAAACTGTTGAAAGCTTTCAGTTTCCATCACCTAGCCCCTACATGTGCTGCTTCTAAGAACTTGTACTTCTGTTTTCAGTATAGATATGGACAAAATGGAGAACTAACATCTGTCTCCATTTGGACCTGAGAAAAATGCACTTTCCTTGCGAGTCATTTTATACTAGTGCTGTCCCATAGAACTTTCTGCAGTGACGTTTGAACACGTCACGTGCGGCTAGTGCGACTGAGGAGATCTTACATTTGTTGATTGTTAATTAATTTAAATAGACCCAAGGTACTAGTGGCCACTGTACTGCACAGTGGGCGTTGAGATAAGCTCAGCGTGTAGACCAAATCACAGTAACTATTCTTAGCACGCTGAGGAAAACGTTATTTAATTTAGGTTTGAATGCATACTTCTTTTTGAGCTTCAGGTAAAGATTTGCAGGAAGAATATCTAGGTAAATTGCTTTCAGATCATGGAGTTGATTGTGTGTGTGTGTGTCTTTATGTTTTTTTTTTTTTAAACTAAGCTTTAGTGAGGTCTACTTCATATATAATAAAATACACCATTTTTTAGTTACAATTCAATGACTTTTGGTAAGTATTTGTAATCGTGAAACCATCACCACCACAATCATTATATAGAACATTTCCATCACTCCAAAATGTTCCTTTGTACAGCTTGGCAGTCATTCATGTCCCTCACCCCTAGCCCATGGGCGCTGCTGGTATCCTTCCTGTCATCACGACTCTGCTGTTCTTTTTTGTCTGGCTACACCTCGTTACAACATTTTTGTGATTAATCCGTGTGGTTGTCTGTATCCGCAGTTTGTTCTTTTTCATTGTTGGGTAATATTCCTTTGCATGGATTTGCCACATTTACTTTGTCCTTTTCCCCTGTTGATGAACATTGAAATGTTTACATTTTTTGATATTATGAATAAAGTGTGTGTGAAAATAATTTTTAAAATTTATTTTGGGTTGGAGGGGGATTGCTGGGTTGTATAGTAAATGCATGTTTACCATTATGAGAAATTGCCAAACTGTTTTCCAATTTGATTGTCCATTTTGCATCCCACTAGCAGTGTAGGAGGGTTCCAGTTCTGCAATCTTTACCAATATGCAGCACAGTTAGCTGTTGTTTTTTTAACCATTCTAGTACCTGTGTAGTGGTATCTCATTGTGGCTTTAGTTTGCATTTACCTAATAACTACCGGTGTGAAGCATCTTTTCTTGTGCTTATTAGCCATCAGCATATCTTCTTTGGTAAAATGTCTGCTTGAATCTTTTTCCAGTTTTTACATTTGGATTTTTTTTTTTTTGTCTTCTTATCAGTGAGCTGTAAGAGTTGTCTATATATTCTGGATACAAGTTTTTTTCAATTGGATAAGTGTTTTAAAAATATTTGCTTCAAGTATATAGATTGCCTTTTTTATTTTTAGTACCTTTTAAAGAGCAAAATTTTTAATTTTGAGGAAGTCCAATTTTCAATTTTTGTTTTATGGTTTGTACTTTTTGTGTAATATCTTAGAAATCTTATTAACATACAGTCATAAATTATTTTCACCTGTCTTCTTCTCAAAATACTGTCGATTTAGCTCTTACATTTAGTTCTACCAACCATTTGGATTTAACTTTTGTTTACAGCATAAGGTGAGAGTTGAGGTTCCTTCCTTCCTTTCTTTCTTTTTTGCATATATTATCCTGACGTTTCAACACCAATTGTTGAAACGATCTTCACTTGCCCTTTGAATTACCTTGGCAATATTGTCAAAAATTTATTGACTGTATATGTATTAGCCTGGACTCTCATTTCTGGACTATCTTCTGGACTCTCTATTTTGTGTTGTTAACCTGTATGTGCACTTCATTAACTTTTAAAAACTCCAGTTAAAATCAGCTAGAGTGAATTATGTTGTGCATAACAAAGAGCAATGACTGGGGGGGGGTAGACCTTCCATTTAACTTTATTATAAAAGTTCTGCTCTGAAAAAAGTATTTATTTTGGAGGTTTAAAGAGTCTATATGACACTATATAACTCTGGAGATATTAGAAATGGTTAGTAATAAAGCCAGTTTTAGGAGAGGAATTTTCTTCTTTCCACACTACTTGCTTTTAGAGTAGTTTATTTCACAGCAAGCTGGAGTAAGCAAGCGGAAAGTCTTTTCATTGTCCTTCGTCAAGTGGCTTCTTTCCTACTGAGTGATTGTTGTGTGAGCCATTATTCAATTCTTCCAAAAACAGGAGATGCCATACTCCTTTGTGAATTAGAGGAAATCTGGCATCTGCCCTCTGCAGTGGGTTTGAAATCATTAAACTAGTTAAACCCACATAAAAGCTTAGAAAAATAACCTTTAGATTTTTTTCCCATCCTTAATCTCATTAGTTACCTTAGGAAAAAAGATGTAGTAACTCTTTGGGAGAAATGAAATTGTAGGCTAAAATTAGCTCATTAAAGCAGGCAGGAAATTGTGACAGTTTCTCCAAAGGACATATACTTCAGACAGCTCTTAATACCTTCTTTGTTGTCAGAAAACATTTATGAAGCACCTACCTCTCGGTTTCTCTAAGCATTAGATTATTCCGCATGTTCCATCTCTTACTCAAACAATTCAATATATCATCTCCTATCCTCACTATAATACCTAGTAATTTTGGCCCTAGGGCTGGGTAGAATCTGCTATCTGGAATTTACTTTTCCATTGACAATATTTTCTTTTCTTTTCTTTTCTTTTTTTTTGGTGAAGAAGATTGGCCCTGAGCTAACATCTGTGCCAATCTTCCTCTATTTTTTGTATATGGGACGCTGCCCCAGCATGGCCTGAAGAGTGGTGTGTAGGTCGGCGCCCAGGATGCGAACCCATGAACCCGGGGCTGCAGAAGCAGAGTGCGCAAACTTAACCACCACACCAATGGGCTGGCCCCTCCATTGACAATCGTTTATTTAGGGATTCACAATATACGTTTGCCTACCATGTCCATCCCATTAACGTTTAGATGTTCGTGAATGAAGAGAATGAGCTCTGTACTTTAAAACTTAGATGTGGATGAAGGCACACATTCTGAGATTTATTTGCCTCTTGTCTTTTGTTCATTTTACAAACATATCAATTATATCTTTCTAGCTAGATAAAAACTATCAAGGAGTCAGTCCCTATGTCTTAATCTATTTTTTTCTTTTTTACCATTTAAGCAAAATTTTCTTCTTTTCACTGTTCCTATGCTCACTCTGTTCTGACCTTTGTTTTTATTTCTTTAGCGGTAGCCTGAAAAATCTGGCATGGCTACTAAGTGTCATGTTCTAGAAAGATTAATTCATAAAATAACTCGTATTCATAGACAACATATTTGAATTTTAAAAATCTTTAGTAAATAAACAGTCTTGAGGACTCTTTCTGAAGTTCCAAATGAAGGGCCCAGAATTTAAATCGATTTTTTATTCTTGCTATTTCAACTATGTTTGTGCCTTTTAACTAAACAAACAGGCATAAATCCAACAATAACACCAGCTTGGGAAAAGGGCTTAAAAATATGTCATCACATAAAACAAACTTCCAATTACCTGTAACTTCCATTTCCTTTTTTGCCCCTATTTTCCATTTGGATCCAATTGTGCTAAAAAAGCAACAACAAAAACAAAATAAAATAAAAGCAGCCTCATTATTTCCCAGTCTAGGACACACACGAGCCATATGGACCCCACAGTGATGTTCTGATATTAAATCTATGCAAAGGAATTTGCTTTTTAACTCTAGAAGACCAAGCAGATGGAGAAGCTATTTCACGAGGGTGAGAAACTCTTATTCAAAGCACAAATAGCTGAAATAATAACTAAAGAAATTCAGCAAAGAGGTCAACTATTTTCAGGTGCAATTTTTCTTTCCTTTTATAACTTTACCAAGTATGAAAATTCACAGAGGTAAAGTCATAGCACAGAAGAAAAGCCAAAAATATAAAATTTCTATTTAAAGTGGTGAGCAAACAGCCATGGATCAGTGGGCTATAGAAATCACGAGGAGTCTTGTGTCTCCATCAGAAAATGCCACAGTAAATATTTTATATTTCTTCTTTCTCTTTAGTTCCAATGGTAGAACAAGGTATTAAGAATATTAAAAATATACATCTTGGGGCTGGCCCAGTGGCGTAGTAGTTAAGTTCACTTGTTCCACTTTGGTGGCCCAGGGTTTGCAGGTTCGGATCCCAGGTGTGGACCTACACACCGCTTGTCAAGCCATGCTGTGGCAGGCGTCCCACGTATAAAGTAGAGGAAGATTGGCACAGATATTAGCCCAGGGGCAATCTTCCTCAGCAAAAAGAGGAGGATTGGCAACAGATGTCAGCTCAGGGTTAATCTTCCTCACCAAAAAAATATATATGTATTTATATATTGTTTGTTTTTCCCAGATTAAAAGATGAGAGATTCCTTTTCTCTTTCTCCTCTAAAATATAAATAAAATGCAAACACACAAATGGACACTCATACAAGCACAAACATGTGCATATACGTGCACACACATACACACAAGCACACCCGTATTTGCACACAGGTATGCACACACACGCAAGCACACACACACACACACGTAGGTCACCACAACAGTGCTGGTTGTGACAGCTCTCAAATGGCATTAATGGATTGTAGCAGACGGCACACCATGAAAACAACTCTGCCAGTGAGTGAGTTGTGTTTTTTGTTGCTATTTTAGGAAGTAGAATGTATATCAAGAGGAATGTAATTTGTTTCTATTAGAGAAATGGGGAACTAACTCTTTTGTGGGGTCACTGAGGAATGACAAACATCACCATACTTCATTAGACTAGCTTGTCATACCTTGTTTAGTGGAAATATTTTTTCAGCTTTTTTGTCAGTTATCCTGACAGACCTCAATTTTTAGGGAAGTATTCCATTTTATAATGGAAAGGGGTATTGTAGGGTGAGAGGGAATGAGAATGACAGGAAAGGTACAAACACATGTGGAAAATAAGTCCTCACCAGTTTCATTGGAATATGTTTCCAAATGCCACAAAATGAAATTTAAGATAAAGTTTTCCAGAATATCATGATTCAGAAACCCTTGTTATGGCACAAAAGCGGGGTTCTCTGCTCGAAGCACACAAACAAGCCAATTAATTATGGCACCAGTCTTTGAGGGGAGAAATGGCTTTTATTCTGAGAGATCAATCTCCAGGGAGACAGGGGGCATGTGCCCTCAGATCTGTCTCCCTGATTCAGGATTTGGGACAAAATTTAAGAGGTTAGGAAGAACAGATTGGCATGTGGAAACGCTTGTGGGACAGGTTTCGATTGGTGGGCTTCAGGCTTTTATGGTAAGATTTTAAACATGTATAGTAGGGTTCCAAACATTTGTAATGGGGTTCAAAACACTTATGATGGTGTTCTGAACATTTTTGCATGAGGTGGGGAGGAATTTTAACAGCAGATCTTCCTGAATGAGGGACCCCTAGCTTCTGATAAGAGTCCGACTTTCAAGTTCTGGTGAAACCTGGTCCTTGGGTTCCATGGAAGGAGGATCTTTGGTTCCGAGGTCATTTCAGGTCACGATTTCTTCCTTTGCACATGCCCTAGCTATGTGACTTTGCAGTTTTTATGAAAGATGATCCTTAATCACTTTGTTGGGTCTAGTTTGAACTGGCTCTAAATGGGCCCCTGGTTATATCCTCAAGTCTTTAGATTCCGCATGAAGGCTACTCTGACCTATTAATGTTAGAACAATACTATTTTCATTGGACTCACTACTAATTTCTGATGCTGTGGTATTTAGTGTGGGTTAGACCAGGGTAGAGTGTTTAGCGTATGGGTTAGCCTTTTCCCGTCACATCTTGTTTTGCTGTTTTTATTTTTTAACTCTGGCATAGATAAGAATAAGAGTAGCCATATCCCCTACAATTAAAATGCAAACATCTATTTTTATGCAAATTTTCTCATCTAAGAGAAATTCCCCTTGACAATGCTGGCATATTATATATGTTGATAATAAATAGCAATTTTATCCCTTGTATTATGGAAAGAAAGTCACAAAAAGGTCTTTGATCTCTGTGGACCAAAGTAGATAAAATAGGATACTGCAATTAGCAACTAATGTAAGCCCTGGAGAGACATAAAGAATGAAAACAGATATGTGCATTTTTCTTCTAGAAGCATTTTAAGAGAACTAAAGCAAAGAAGGATATTAAAGTGGTGAGATAATGGTTTCTTTTATATGTCTACCAGGATAACAATGTCCATTGTTATCTGTGTAAAAAACATTCATTAAACATCTAATGACACACTGAAGCATAATAATACTAATTCAATATTTTAGCCCAGAAATCATTTACAAAAGTTGTTAGTACCATAAAATTCACCTTGGAAAGTTAGACTCCATCAACATTTGCTAGAACAAGAATTCCGTTAATTTAAAGCATTTCACTATTTTAGGGGATGCAAAGTCACATTTTTTGTGGAATTTTGTGATATTCTTACTGTCTCTCAAAACCATAATATCGTTTATTTTTTGAACTTCAAAGAAATTAATTTAATTTAATTTTGGGGATCTTTGAAACACCCAAGCATGCTCTTGAAACAACTGGCAGGAGTTGCAATGTGATAAAACCAGTCTTAGAATTGCTGGCCTATGGGAAGAAATCATACACTCAGTTAATTTGATAAATTTCTAAGATTATTTGAATTCAAAGTAATAATGTTGTAATTTTTAATTGCCAGATAACCAACCAAAAAATAGTGACAAATTATAAGCATACAGCTGAATGCCTGATCACATGGGAACAAATCCATGTGTCCACTATCCAGGGCTTGAAATTGAATATTATGCATATCTCAGAAGCCGCTTCACACTCTGAAGTACTCACTACTTCTCCATTCTTTTCCACCCGTTAGGTAACCATGATGTTGACTTATAGCATAGTGGATTAGTACTACTTGCTTTGAATCGTATACAAAAGGAATCATATATGTGCATTCTTTGTATCTTGTTTCTTTCACTCATTATGATTCTTGTAGGTTTCATGCTGGTTGTTGTATGTAACAGTAGCTTTTTATTCATTTTCATTATTTTGTAATACTCCGTTGTGTTCCACAATTTGTTATCACGTATCACAATATATTTATCATGAGAAAATATCTGATAAATCCAAATTGAAGAATATTCTACATGTCTTGTCCAAGACTTTTTGTGCACTTGTACACACCTTCTTGTTGGGCATATCCATTAGAGTGGACTTGCTATTTCTGAAGGTACTCATATATTTCAATTTAGAAGATAATGTCTAATTGTTTTCCAAAGGGGGTTCCAATTTACCATCTGCAGAGTGTGAATGTTCCCATTGCTCCGAATCCTTGCCACTTGTCCTGTTAATCTTTAATTTTAGCCATTCTGGTGGGTGTGCAGTGATATCTCACTGTGATTTTAATTAAATTTCCTTGATGACTCATGACATAAAGTACTATTTCCTTGGATATCTCTTTTGTGAAGTGCTTGTTCAAGCCATTTGTCCATTATTTTATTTTGTTTTTTGTAATTTTCTCATTGGCTCCCGGGAGGTATTTGTAGATTCCGAATTTGAGTACTTGTTAGCTATATGTGTTGCAATAGCTTCTCCAATCTTCAGCTTACCTTTTTACCCTCTCAATGATGTCATTTGGTGAATATAAGTTTTTAATTTAAATGTATTCTCATTTATCAGTCTTTTCCCTTATGGAGAACACTTTTTGTGTTCTATTAAGAATTATCTGCCTACTCCATATTTAAATTTAAGTAAAATAAAGTAAAAATGAAAATTAAATGATTCGGTTACACTAGTCACATTTCAAGTGCTCAAAAGTGGCTACCATGTTGAATAGTGCAGATATTAAGTGTTTCTATCACCACAGAAAGTTCTATTGGATAGCTCTCTTCAAGGAGCTCTGTTGTTTTACCTTTCACATTTAGAATTGCAACCCATAAGGTATAGTTTTTTTGGTGTGATGTGAGGTAGTGGTCCTTTTACTTTTTCCCCATATTGATATCCAATTGACTTAGCCCAATCTTTTGAAAAGACTATTCTTTTTCCACTGCTCTGTGATACAAACTTTGTTGTAATAAAGTGTCCACTTTTATGGAAGATTCTATTTCTGAACCCTTACTCTTTTATTTCTATTTGTGTATCCTTGCATCAATAAGACACCCTCTTAATTACTTCGGTTTTGTATAATTCTCAATATCCGGTGGATTGTCTTAAAATAATCTTGACTCTTTGCTTCTGTATAAATTTTTGAAATTCTCATGAATTTCGACCAAAACATTGATTTTTCTTAGGGATTTTTATTAGGATTTCATGAAATCTGTATAACCATAAGTGAGAACAAATATATGTGGTATATCTTTCCACTTTAATTTCTTTCTCTGATATTGTATATTTTCCTATACAGAAAACTGATTGCATGACAGTGACTTGCACATTTTTGATAGAACTATACAAAACTTTTTAAGATGTTATATTAAGTAGTACAGTACTTTTACTTATTTGTTAAAAATTTAAAACAATCATAAAGTTATAAAAAAGCTGTCGAACAGTAAAAGACATTTTTTCATGAACCGTGTGAGAATGAGTTGCTCACCTGGTGCCCCATTTCCCCTAAATATTTTAGTCTGCTTTTCCTATGAATGATGACATTCTCCTACCTAATAGCTATCAAAATTAAGAAATTAACATTGATATAGTAATAATGTTTAGTACTCAGACTCTACTCCAATTTTTCTGTTGTCCCAATAACATCCCATAGCAAGAGAATACAGTTCAGAATTAGATATTGCACTTAGTTGTCATGTCTCTTTAATCCACTGCAGCCTGGAAGAGTGCCTTGAAATTTGACTTTCATGAACTTGGCACTTTTGATGATTATAGGCCAGTTATTTTGTAGAATGTGGTTTTTACACGGACTTGAGACATTGGAAAAAATCAGAATTCATTTATTCTTTTCTCTTTTCCTGTTTTTTGATCAGTCTACTGTGATAGCTTTAGCTCACTACAGATTTTGAGATATCAGGAATGTTACCACTGCACGCTTATCTGGAAGTACAATAATGTAACCCTGGAAATGACACACAGCTTGTTAGCAGGTACCAAACACTTCCGAAAGAAGACCCTATACATTATGCCTGATTTCCCTTCCTTTAAAAAGAAGCAGTGTCTCTTATGTTTCTACACCTCTCAGAATGAACAAATTCCATTTTTCTAATCATGGTTTAGATGATAAAGGAAAAAACAATAGCATGTACCAATAGACAAATTAAACTATTTCTTGACTAGTTCAGTGTTAGAACAATGACAAAGCTTTGACTGAAGAATAACCCAGCTTCTTATCTGTAATGGTACCCAACTTGCTTTGATTCTTATTTTGTCGTTTCTCTATAATCTTATCTATATCCCAGGAAATTGTATCCTCATATTTTATTACAATAAGAAGAAATATTTCCAGGATGCATACAGCTGTGCTCTTGAACTTGTGACATTTAAAGGGCAATAGAATGCTAATGTGACTAATAAAACAGAAAAATGGCTTTCTAACAGGCCACGTGAGGATCCTACTTTCTCCTTAACTTATCTTTTAAACTGACTCAATTTGACAACTTAGTTTGTAAAGATCAAAGTAGAGAAGTACTGCAGATTCAAATTGAAACAACAATAAAACAAAGATACTTCTTACATTTCAATAAACAGTTTGTCATGTTTTTCTCCTTTTTTTAGGGAAAATCTATCAGGAAGAGGTGAAGGAGTGTGTTTCTGTGAATGTGGTGGTCTCTAATGATTTTTGAATTACTCTGGAAGGCAAGAGGTTGCAATGCAAAAATAATCCTTCTTTGGTAATCGATTTTTGTAGTTTCCTTTGAACACACAAAATTGGTTTCAGGGCTGGCGTATTACAATGTGCCAGTGAGCAAGGATATTGATAACTATAGTATATGAACTCTGCAAGCTATCAATTGCCATTTTTGCCCTCAGTGCTTACATTTGGCATGTTAAAATCAGGTCTCAATGACTACAATGACTGTATTCAGAGCTGAAAATCAAGGTCATTTGTCTGTCAAATGCAAGTGTACTGAGTATGTTGAATGAGAATATTTGAAATAACGATGCTCTAGAAGTTCTAGGACATATAATTACTCCAGTTAAAGATTATCTTAAGGAGAAAAAACATGAACTCATTCATTTATTAAATCAACAAGCATTTTCTGACTGTATAGTAGTCACCAAACACTAGAATAGGGAGTTGGGGATGGAACCACAAACAAGAGCCAGTCTCTAACCTTCGGAGCTCACAGTGACTCTTTAAAGGAGCAATGAGAATGAGCAGACCCTATTGACACTGGCCTTTTGTTCTCACTGGTTCTTCATCTGAGGAGGAGATTTGAACATGGTTCTTATAGTATGGAAGCCAGAGCCAATTACAAGAAGTTATAAATGAGCCAGTGAACCTTCCAGCTTGGCAGAGCAGGGCAGGAAGACTCAGAGTCTTTAATGAGATGGCTATCCTAGGATGTGCTGTATAATTTCAATGCTCCTCTTGAGGCATTCTCTGCACCTTCTCTACCCGGCTGGAGCCTCAGAAGGCGGCCCTGTATGATGGACTGAATCAGTGGCACCCTTGCTGGGCACTCTGATGAGGCTCACCAGGGCAGACTGCAGCTCCTTCCCCTGACTCCCTCCCTGCTGGATCATGAGGGGTTGGCTGCATCACAGCCTGTCTGGATGGCTACCTCTTATAGCAACAACAGCTCACTCCAGGTTTTGGTGACCACTTCCTTCCTTTAGGTCCAGAGTGGCAAAGGCTTTCTGCTTTGTAAGCCACAGGATGCCTCTTCATCCCTTGTTGATTTCCTTTAAACTCCACACAGATTTATAAATTGTCCTGTTCTGAAACGCCTCAGAGTTTGAATGGACCCTCTGTCTCCTGCCTGACCATGACTGGTACATAGTGCCAGATGTAGCAGCTACACTGGCAACAAATCAAGAATTATGAGTGCACTAAATATGACACTGCCAAGGGAGGGGTCCTTTGTAGCCTCCAGTTGGCTAAAGGGCTTTGGGGTGGAGTTTGGATGCTAGCTCTGGTTGATCTCATTTCTCTATTTACTAGGAAAGGATGATATGTAATTGAGAATCCACTAAATTTAAAACAAGGGGAAAGATCATGTTAATAAGGTCCTTGCTACTAGAGACAGCCCTTAATTATGAATCCCTATGAAGCTTATTGAAGACTGTAAGACCCTCTAATAAATAAATAAATGAAGAGTAAAAAACTCTCCATGTGAGATTGTGACTGTTAGAAAAGCACAAAACTTTGCTATTCGTTGTTCAATTTGACACTTGCAAGTGTGATGTAACAGATCAAATGGGTGTGCCCAGGCCAATTTTTCTATTACCACTGCAATTGGAATGAAGTCTTCCCCCAAAAGAGAGGTTTAAAATGCTTCTCACATTACTATGAGGCACAGAAGACTGATATTGGCAGAGAAAAGCTACTGGTTTGGCAGAAAAGACTGACATGGGGCAAAGAACTACAGCCACAGATGATCACTTTTGGCAACCAGTAAAACAGGCAGCCAGCACTCTGCAGATCTTGAAGCAGAATCTAAGTTAAACTACCTTTAACGGCTGTTCTTTGAGCAAGTGGATCAAGTGAGGTTAACAGCTTGGGGCAACAAGTCATAAGAATTCTCAAGTAAGGAACAGACATACCAGTGTAAGAGAAGAATGGGCACAGCAAATATCCAAGGAAGGAAGAAGGGTAATCAACATCTCTATTCTTTTGGAAAAACTGGTTAAGGATTAGTGAAGATAGTTATAAGAAATCCCTGCATAGTATATTGTTTTACACATGCACAAGTCTGCAGTTCACATTTCTAATTCCATTTTCAACTCTTCTCAATAATCCATTTTCTCATTTTCAGAAAGTTTCAAGAACTCATCTAGACATTGTTACATACATGCTCACACACGTAACTTTCCCCTCATGCTCACACCTGTATCTAACTTTAGAAAGGGGATGTTGCAGTAAAGAGCTGCTAAAGTATCCACACATTGCATAAGGTATCTAGAATCGCATTCCCCCCACGGAGGAGGTCCCTATATGACACTCCTCCCTTGTCCCAGCTGCGTGGATCAGGAGCAGACAGTGACTCCATCTGCAGACATAAATTCTCTTTTCTGGGAGTTTGGAATCGTGACCCAGAGACAGTTGCTCTGTCTCCGCGTGTGGCCGAATGGCACGTGGAGCATTAAATTGTGGCAGCTTAACTACCTGGGACACCAAATGCAGCGCTGTGTCCTCCTTCCCCACAGCCGCCGGCACTCACATCAGCCAAGCAAACATGGCGCATTCTTGATGATAGGAGACTGCGGAGATTGCGGATTATCTGTGAATGAGGGAAATAGGATTTTCACTCTGCACCCTGAATCTTAAACTCTGGGCTTAGGAAGGAGAAAAGAGTTTTGGGCGACAGAGTTTGGAGAAGGAGAGGGAAACAGAGATTGCTCCACTTACCTGTGCCCCTTAGGTTTCCCGGAGGAAGGGAGGCAGGACACAGCATCCCATTGATTTGACCAGAATAGAGAGCAGACATATCAGTCAGGATTAGGTTTGGCAAAAAGTAACAGGAAAAAATAGTGAATTAAAAAGAGTGGAATTTTATCTTCTTTCATATAAAAAGTCTGGAAGTAGACTGAGCAGGTTGGTTTGGCAGGTTCATGGCTTCAGGATCGAGGCTCCTACACTGCTGTGATGGTTAGTTTCATGTATCAACTTGACTGGACTAGAGTGACCAGTTATTTGGTCAAACACTAGTCTAGACTTGGCTGTGAAGGTATTTTCTAGACGTGATTAACATTTACAATCAGTTGACTTGAAGTAAAGTAGATACTCTCTATAATGTGGGTGGGCCTCATCCAATCAGATTAACGTCATAAAAGCAAGGACTGAAGTTTACCAAAGAAGAAGAACTGCTCTTTCCAGACTGAAACATAGAAATTCTGCCTGAATTTCCAGCCTTCAGATTCAAGACCACAACATCAACACTTACCTGAATCTCCAGACTGCCAGTTTGCACTATGGACTTTGGACTAGTAAGCCCCATGATTGCATGAGCCAGTTCCTTAATTGCTAATCCACTACTGAGAGCAGCAGCCTTGATGATCTCTCTTGTACCACTGGGGACTAGAGTGGGGTGGGTGGTAACGACATGTTGCTTCCAGGATTGAGATGGGCACAGCCAGGACTCTGACTCTTTCTGCTAGCTCAAGAGTGGCATGTACAATAGCCAAATGGCCTGTACCCAAGTGGAGCTCACAGTTTGTGAGGTAAGAGGTTCCTCCCAGCAAAGGCTGTGGCGTAAGAATAGAGATGCTGCTGGAACCTCACAGAGGTGGACAATGGAAATGCAAATCTGGCCCATCACCATCCAAACATTGTCTAAGCTCAGAGAACATATGACCCATGATTCCAACAATGAGTAACATCAGGAGATACCAGGGAAGAAGCAACTATATCCCCACTGTCCTCCCTGCCCCCCTGCCATGCCATATTGATATCACAAGGATCCCTCCAAAGAAGGTGAAAGGAGGTCTGATTGTTATTAAGATAAACTGGACAGAGACAGATCAAACCCAAAAGAAATCTGATCTCCAGAATGACCACCTGAAGAGACTATGGAGGTCCATTCCCAAACAAAGGCATATAAATCAGAGGATCTGATCTGACAAGCGATGAGTGAAAATTCAGCCCAAAATCCAGTGTGGTGGTCTGATGTGAGGTGAGGGAGGACCCGCCTGCAAGCAGCATGAGGCAGCATGGGGCAGTGGGGAATTGAAGTGAAGGGATGGGTAGAGGTTTGGTAGGCAGACAGTTGGCATTAGCAAGGTGTGTCCCCAAGCATTGGAGCTCTGTCTCAGGGCAGGGACCAGGTACAGGTGCACACCAGGTAAATGTAGGAAGAGTTGTGGGTTTAGATGTTCAAAGCAAGATGAGATCCTAGCTCTAGAGGGCAATGCATACTGAGAGACTGTCTTAAATGAGGATTTAGGCTTAAGGAAAAAGGCAGAAGCTTAGGTAGCTAAACTGGGCTGCAAGATATTAACAGCACTTAGTGGTGAGCATGATTTCATGCTGAGTGCTGGACTGTTAAAGTCCTTAGATTTCTCTGAGTCAGGCATGGAATGGAGACTGGGCTGGGTTGATCCTTCTATGTGAGTCCAGTGTCGAGGAGTCAAATAGAGCAGGGAGTGGGCGGCACCTGAGAGCAACAGATTACGTTGACTGGTACAGTCACTCATTACTTCCCTTTCCAATCCCATAAGCTCACCTGTGCTCTATTAGTTATTGAAATCATTGTTTGTGACTTAGCTTTATTAAATATCTTTCAAAGCAGATTAAATCAGCATCCTGCCGATTTGAAAATGAAGGATTTTAAGATAATCTTTGAAGAGGTTTTTAATTAAGCACGTGAAAGAGAATTAACAAGTGAAAATCTATTGTTTTGACCAAATCTTGCTGACATTTGTTGTTAAAATGGAGACATCTCAAAGTAGCACATTTCACAGAGCTTCAATTCTTTGAGTATCTTTAATCATTCCCTTTAAACTATGGGAAAGAAAGAAACGTGTTTTGGAAAATTGGAAAATAATGAAGACTTTGCAAAAATAGCTGCTGTTGAAATTCAGGTAAGAGCACACTTGGATAATTCAAGCAAAATAAAATTAGTGATTCCAGATGGCACTAAGTGCAGCACTGCAGCTGAATTAACTAAGAAACATACGCAACTACTAAAGAATATTTTTAGAGTACAAAAACAGGAAGGTATCAGAAGATCAGAAAACAGGAAGTAGGACACATCTTTTTAAAAGAGAAAGAATAACCATGGTAATTATCTAAATGTATAATTCTTGTTAATTTTACAGGCAATAGTAAGACAAAATAGCTCAGGAATCCAGTCTACTGGCACGATTAAAGATAAGCTTCATCCGTGTTAATGATGCTGATGATAATTCTTCTAGAGGAAGTTTTCTTTCCCTTTCTTATGGATTTTCGCTCTTTTGCCCACATTGATTCTCTGTCTCCTCCCACCTGTTGCTTTGCCACTTCTGTTTCTCTGACTCTGTTCTTCAGGGCTTCTTTCTTCTCTTTTTTACCTCTGTCTTGCTTCTTAAGTAAAATCATTCACTAACCTGCCACAAGATGATGGTTAGGGGTAAGTGAGAGAAGATATGAAATATCTGTCACACTGAGCCTGGCACGTGATTCCCAATTAAATGTTAATTTTCCTCCCTTCCAGCAGCTTCCCTTCCCTTCCTAGCCTCATATTATACTTCTCTTCCGTACTCAGTTTGTTCTACTCACTACTCTCCAGATATGAATTCCACTTTCCTAATTCTGTGAATTTAATTAATCAAACATATACATTGAATATCTGCTGTAGTGAAGACTCCAGGATGCTAATTCTGGTTAACATGAAGGTACATGGCTTACTTCCACCTTTCAAAAGCTCACGGTTTCTGCCTTTGACACTTAATCTACTTCTCATCTCAAATTTGGAGAGCCCTTTTCTCCTCTTATCTGACCCTCACCCTTTCCCATCATTCTGCCTCCATGAAACCTCCACAGCTCCTCTTCACAGGGACCTCTCTTTACGCTGAGCCTCTGGAGCAGCATTTTCGGAACACGGCCTGAAGAACACTATTTCTTTGGAATTGTGACATTTTTTTTTTTTCATTAAAACAGGGTTACGCGGTCAAACACATTTGGGAGTTGCTGATTTAAATGAAGTTAATTGGGTTTCTTTACCACAGGATTTCTTGGAGCTTTTAATATCCTAATCTGCATTTGGAATCCTCAGGTGGGGTTATAGTGTGCAGAGCTTTACATTTATATTTGAGTACAGACCTGATTTCACCGGCAGCCAAATGGGGCTGGTCTTCTGCAAAGCACCTCTTGGAACCTTCTGTCCTGAGGTACCTATTGAATTATTCATTTACCATGCTTTATAACATTGTTTCTATTATGCTTCTATGTCTCATTTCTTCAATTAAATTGGCCATCTCCCTATTTTTGAAGACTGTGGCTTATGCTCCTTTGTCACAAAGCATCGCATACTTTGCCTTATCCACTATACGCCAGGTACAATTTCAAATAAAAACCAAATTGCTACTTATCAAGACTTATCTGCAAGACACTGCAGTGTTTCCTAGGGGATACAAAGCTGTGCGTGCTCCAGTTTCTTCGATAAGTAACATTATGAATGGTGCTTTAGAATGTACTCTGTAGTTTTAAATACAGTGTTTAATTTGAGCTTTTCAACAATTCAGTGAAGTGTGATAAGTGTTACTCTTCCCACTTAACAAACGAGTAAACTGGGTTGCAGTCAAGTTTACAGGACTGGAGCGGTTGCTTGTTTAGTCAGGACCAGAGGAGGGGCTGGTTGCCAGCCCTCTGCTTTTCGTGTGGGAGGCTTTCCGCAGCAGCAAGGGAAACTGGCAGGAGTGCTCACATGCAGGGGATCAGGAAGTTACCCAAAGACACACACAAAAAATAACTACAATGTTGATATTTGCTGGAGGGTGGATTATAGAGGGCAACAGTCTTGCAATAAAACTTCACACGATTTTGCATAACTAAGAGGTTGATTAGGCCACGTGGTGTGATGGGCAATTCTTGAGTTTCAGAGACAAACAGACCCACGCCAACTATAAACTGTGTGATGTGGGACAAATTACCTAACTTTACTGGGGGCCTTCATGCATCAGGTAGAACCTGCCACTATGCAAATCAGGGAGTTTATTTTGTCTTTATTGCCATTGTTACCATAAAAAGTTGGGGTTCTCTTGACTGATGCACATAAAAAAAGCCAATTATTATGATCAGCTTTTGGGAAAAGAAAACAGCTTTATTGTTAGATCGATCTGCAAAGAGACAATATTAATGATTGAAAATTTTAGCAAAGGTCAAGATTTTATTGCAATGCTCTTAGATTTGTCTCCCCGATCCAGGGCTTGGGGAAATATTTACAGGATAAAGGACAGGACAGTCTGAAGTGTGGGAATAGATGATTGGAGGTAAGGAGAAGTGGGGTAGGTGATGATCTGCGCATGTGTGGTCAAGCTTCACACCTCTTCATAGGGCACGTGTTCACAAGATGGTGTTGTTACCATGATCTGAGGGGGGAGTTTTTAGCTCATTGATGTCAAAAAGGTCACTTACTGAGCATTTGCACAGGCCCAGTTGATGGGTTGGGGGTCTCAACAGGCCTGAACTGGACAAGGGATCTCCATTCCTGAAAAACCTCTCTTAATTACCCTGTTGATAAGATGGGGTCGGTTGAACTGGTCCTAGAGGGCCCATGGTTACATCATGAAGACATGACCAAATTTTACCAGAATCACAACTTTCACTACCACCTTTTAAAGCATCCAAATACCCTTATTCTAAAGAAGAACCAAGTTTTCTGTCCTAGAAAGAAATCAGAAATTTCACTGATAAAATTATGACACAGTTGTTGGAGGGTAATGAACTGAACTATGTGGATTGGTAGTGGTACATGTTATGCATGTTTGGCAAATGATGATAAAAATCCTATAAAAACTAAAATCAACCATATAGGAGGGGAAATAAAAATGAATATAGTAAATATTATAACTAAGTAGTGGCAGTAAACAAATTCTTGATAAATAAAGGATTTACAAATGGATTAAGGCTGTAAAAACAAGTAAGAGATTATGAACAATTTTGTATTTGTTGTGCTAAGTATAGGTGTTTTGAATTGTAGAGTTTTATAAACTTTAATAATTTACTTTTATACTTCATTATAAAAGTCTTAGAAATACTAGTTATAAAATTATATTTTTAAATTTTAGGTGGGAGGTACGAAATTGTCCATATTTTCTAAAAATTATTAGCTTTCTCAATTAGTAATGCAGAAATATTAATGATTGAAAATTTTAGCAAAGGTCAAGATTTTATTGCAATATAAGGAAGTATGAACATAAGGAAGTGTAGAATTTTAGGTTCTCTCAATTTCTTTTAATATTTTTGCCATCCTTCTTTAAGTCAGCATATACATAAAGATTTGCGTTGAAGGGAATTGTCCTTAGTTTCTGACAGTCCTTTCAATTTGGGATTTTTCTCTGTTATTATTTTCATAGTAATTGCTCGTTAGTGGGCATCCTGTTCATTGATAACGTTTGGAGGAGAACTTTGAATTGGCTTTTAAAACAACATACGGATGATACACTATTATAAAGCATATAGCAGGCTGTCTAGCAGACAGTGACAGCCATGCCTATTGTCCCTGGGTGTGGCTCCTATTAATGACACAGGACAGGGGTTAGCAAACTACAGCCTGCAGACCAAATTGGGCCCGCTGCTAATTTTTGTAAATAAACTTGTTTGGAATGCAGCCTTGCTTATCTGTTTACATACTGTCCGTGGTTGCTTTTGCACTGTAGTGGTGGAATTAAGTACTTGTGACAGATACTGCAGGGCCCAGAAAGCCATTTACTATCCGACCCTTTACAGAAAGTTGGCCTGCTCTCACATAGAGAATGTGTGGTAGAAAGAGATTGTTTTCCCCTGCCCAGTATCCAATTTTCGGTTTTCTAGTAATAGCTCATGATCGCCCTTGGGGGAACCAGCCCCCTACACTTTTAATCCATGTTCTTTGATGGGTCCGATCCTGCTCTAGCTCCAGGAACGGGCACCTGACCCAACCTTGGACAAAGTCAGGGTGATTATTTCAGGGATCTGCACTTTATTTACTTTGGGCCAATTCATGACCTTGATAAAAGTATTTTCTGTTAGACCAGAGGGATTTTTCCCCCTAGTTTGCTAAGTTTATAGCAGATTACTCAATTGCCATGTTAAGAGCACCTGCCTAAGAATTAAACTAACCAAAGGAAAGCTGAGTTAAGCCCTGAAGAGGAAGGGATAGAGAGAGAAATAGAAATGTATCTGTCTACGTACATGTCTGTCTGTCTGTCTATCTATCTAGCTAGCTAGCTATTGGTCACATCCTGATAACATGGCTTGCTGCCTGGAATCTAGCTGTACTAGATCCCTCTGCAAATCTAGACCCCACTTCAGGTCAGGTTTTGATCCTTCCAAAATAAAGAATCCCAATGAATACAGCATGTTCTCATGTTGGGGTGGGGAGCAGGGAGTGGATAGTGGATTGAAGAGAGAATTTTCCAAAATCATGACAATGGAAGCTGTAAAAAAGGGTCAAAATGCCACTATCTGGCAGAGAAAAAAGATGTCAAGGTAGAGAGAAAATGGAACTAAGCTTCTCCGCTTTTCTTGATGCTAGACATTGAAAGTGGGAATAGCTGGTTCATAGTGACCCAGGGAGTTGGGATCATCTCAGAATATAACAGAGGCGGTGGGGTTACCAGTTGAACTCAAAAGGCCTTAAAGTTTTAAAACAAGGCCCTCCTCAAAAGCATTATGCTAAGTGAAAGAGTGACCACATATTGTATGATTCCATTTATATGCTATGTCCTGAAAAGGCAAATTTATAGAGACAGAAAGTAGACTAGTGGTTGTCTGGTGCTGGAGGTGGGAATGAGGATTAGCTGTAAATTGGCATAAGAGATCTTATTAAGGGGATGAAAATGTTCTAAAACTGATTTATGGTGATGGTTGTACCACTCAGCAAAGTTACTAAAAATCATTGAATTGTACATTTGAAATGGATGAATTTTATGATATGTAAAATATACTTCAATAAAGTTGTTAAAAAAAGAGGCACAAAAGATAAAAATAGGATGAAAGTGGAATAAACAATAATGCCTGAAACAGAGAGTTTTATTTAAAAATATTGTTCCTACTGAGTTGGTACAAGGTATTGATAATAATGTCACTTACAGCCAAATGCAATACGTACACCTTGGCTGAATTCTGGGGAAGAAAGAAAAACAACTATACAAGACATTCTTAGGACAACTGGAGACATTTGAATATGGATTGGGTTTTAGATGGCATTATAGAAGTATTTTTAATTTTCTGAGATGTAATAATTATACCCTAATTTTATGAGAAAATATCTTTATTCTTAAGAGAGCATGCTAAAATATTCAGGGCAGCAGAATAATAATAATTTAAAAAGTCTGGACATGTACAGTATTTCATTGTATCTAATATTCCACTGCTTGTAAGATGGATCATTATTATTTATACCAAAAAAAGGGAAAAAATGTTGCCAATAAAAATGATAGAATGCTTTCACATTTAAATAAAACCAATGACCAAACAAAGAAAAAAAACAATCTCTTGTGGTAAAACAAGAGATGGAACCACAAACCAGAAGGTGCATGAAAAACCACTGGGAAGATGCAATCTAAATCAGGAACAAGGGGAAAGAAGTGGACAGCAGTGAGATTTTGGGGGCTTAGGAATTTTTCAGCCTCAAATGCATTTTATTGATTTAATGTTTACTTTATATTATGATATATTATTGACAGTTATTACTCAATAACATTGTTTTCAGAGTGCTAGCAGAAGAGGTGAGCTATACAGCACATATTGCCAGGGTGCCAGGAAAGGTACGGTCAGCTCGTTGAAAGCAATGTGAGTAGACTAGTGACTTGGAGGGACATGCTGGATGGGAGCACCTGACACATGCCACTTACTTGTAATGAGTAAAATCAAGCTGTGAGTTCTGATTTCTGGAAAAATCTCACTCTAAGGTGGACGACACTAATGAGGAAGGCAGCCAGTCAAGCGAGAAGGATGTCATGTTGCCAAACATTTCAAGGTCCTGCTCTCATTTTCACTTTTTTGGATCAAATAGATTAGGTTCAATATAGAGCAGTGAATGAATTAATATCAAAGGCAAAAGAAAGTTGAAAATAAGGGAAGGTGGAAAAGAGGTATTAGGAAGCTGTAAAAAGAGAAATGACGGTAAGAAAGGGGGTGTGCATGTTTGTTTGAGGAAGATGTTGAGTGAAGTGTGCATATTTTAACATTATGGAGATGGGTAAATGAGGACTATTTCAAATACCTTAATACATGTGCCTCCACGACTACTTTCACACTGGAGAAGGAAAAGAATGAAAGTGGCTACAAGCGGTTTTATTGATACTGAAAAATATATATATATATATGTGCGTGTGTATATATATACACGCACAGTCTTATATATATATTCTTATATATAAATACACATTCCTTACTCTAGGAAACTGAATAAAGTAAAAATAAAATCTGTCTGACTTTTTGACTAAAGTAGATCTTCAATGTTATACTTTCAAAGTAGCTTGTTATTTCCCTTCCTATTACCTACCAGAATTATAATTGAATAATTATTTATGTAATTATTTGTCTACTGCCTATTACCCTCCCAGATTATAAACTATGTGAGAACAAAACTCTGTCTATCTCCTGTATGGTCCTATGCTTAGCACTAGCTCTCTGCTTATCAGATTGTTCATGCTTGTTCAATAATTTCTCAATGAGGGAATGTAGTTTCTAGGTTACAATCTTTCAAGTTACAATACAATTCAGGTTATAATACTTCAGAAAAATAAAAGCTCCATAAAATATTGAAATATGAGGATGTAAGGGAACTTAAAAGCTAGTAGAGAAGCTAAAACAGTAAATAATTATTTGTTGAAAGAGTAAATGAGTTGGTCTGTGTGACAGGAGCTAAAATGGAGGGATGTACAGTGTTCAGAGAAGGCTCAAAGATGTGAGTAGCCTCGAGGCTGATGTTCAGACAGTATTTATAGAAGTGAGTCTTGGGGGATAAAAAGGATTTTGCCAAGAACTAAGGAGTGAAGTTTAATCCAGTGAAATTACTTAGATATGATCATTCATGGAGGTTTGGGATATCATTGTGCTTGCTGACTAGAAGCAATGGCAAGTGGTTTGGCATGGTGGGGCATAGGAAATGTGTTGGGGTCAAGGCAGGAGGTGGAAGACAGCCTGAGAAAAGACTTATTCAGAGACTATAAAGAGAAGGATGGGAGTGACCAGTGAGGAAGGGTCAGGCAGCATTCAATTGATGAGTCAGGCAGAGTGCAATCATGAAGACCTAGTTTGCCACACCAAAAAGTTTTGCTGAAAGTGATGGTGGGCCTTTGGAGGGTTTGGGGCAGGGAAGAAATGTTATCAGTTTTGCTATTTAGAAAGATGAGTGTTTTAGTAATATGGAGAATGGGTTAGATTGGAGACAGATAATCTTTTTATGAAACAAAGATTATAAGAACTTTATATAGGACATTGGTAGTAGCAATAGAAGGGATGACTTGGATAGACATTAAAGTAGAATGGACAGAGCTTTGTAATATATTAGGTATGAGGGCTGAAGGAGAGGTGAGGGTCTGAGATAATAATTCTTGGCTTTTTAGAGTTCATGGACTTTTGAGAATCAAATAAAATGTTAGCTTGGAAAATGTTATCAGCACACAAACACACAAAGTTTTGCTGAGAGATTTGAGGAGGATTTCAACGATCTACATCCCTCTCAAACAGGCTCTTGCTCATCTCTCAGTTTCATTTAAATTTAACCTCGGTTAAGAACCTCTAGTTTAAGAAAACTACCCAAGGGGAGGCTGGAGTACCTGGCTGCATAACTGAATCATTACCCAGCATAGGAAACATAAACGAGAGTCAAGTTTTGAGGGGAAAGATGAAGACATCAGTTTAAGAAGTGTTGGAATCTAGTAGATACTATTAATGTAGCCAAAATCACAGGGTGTAAACTAGGGAGGAATACTTTGAAATAATCGTTGCTTTTTGCAACAACTCTGCCATCAAAATAATCAGCACATGTCCCTGCTTCCAGACAGACCCCCCAGGCTGCTTAGACTATTGGGTTGACCTGAATGACCATCACTGAAGTAGAGTCATGCTGTATTGCATTTTGTGAGGTATTCTACTACTGCATATGTGCTGGCAAAAGCAGAACTTCTTCTCAAATAGAATTAGCACCATGAATTCCTAAAACAAGGGGGAGACTGTTTACAACATCATACTGCATTCTTTATTCATTTTTTTCTCTCATAAACAATACATTTATGTGTTTCAGCTATGTACTCAAAACTGTAAAAATGCTCCTTTAAAGTGGAATAATCTTTGAAATTTTTCATCTTACTCTGTGTCTAGAATATAAACCAAACAGAAAAAGAGGTAAGATCTACAATTGTTACTTCATTTTCATTAAGCATTACCTAATAGCTTATATATTTTCACATATCTGAAGAAATAGGCACTAGAAAAATTCTTTAAATATATTTCAGGAGTAAATACTACATTACTTTCAGTATCCATATATTCTGTAATAAGATTTAAAAACTCTAGTTTTGAGGAATGCAATTAAGTTTATGCCGTATGAGAAGATCACAGCTCACATTATTTGTTTCTCCATGTTACTCAACATTGATGCATTTCAATCACATCCTCCATTAATTGTCCGAATGCCGGAACACCAAGGCATAACTGCTTATTCCTCGGTTCCATTCCCAGGAAGTGTGCTTATTTCATTATTAATTAATTAATTGCTTCTGTCAGGATGTATCATGTGCCTAGATATTAGAGAAATAAAGAAGGAAAAGGGAGACACAGACTCTGCTCGCATGCAGTTTACCAATAATTTTACAAATAAGTACAATGGTGGCAAGTGTAATAGAAGACAAGTACAAGGTGTGTTGATAGTGCGTGGTACGTGTGTGTGGGGTCTTCTCTAGTCCTGGAAGTCTGAAGAAAGCCTTCATGAGGAAGCACTGCTGCTAGTACTTGAAGGAACAGCAGGACTTGTCCAGACGAAAAAATGATGGAGAATATTTTACATGGAGACAGTAGCAAATGTAGAGGATCTTGGCACATTTAGGGAATGAAAAAAAGGCAAGTGTGTCAGGGGCTTAAAAACATCATGGATAGTGGCATGAAATGAAGTTGAAGAAGGTAAACGAGGACTAAAACATTCAGGACTTTGATACGGGTAATAGAATGGGATGTCTGGGAGTGATGTTAGATTTGCCTTAAGTGATCTTAGGGCTGCCAAATGGAGAAGCGATTCAGGAGGGCAGGAATGGCTGCAGAAAATTGTTTGGGGACCATTGCTGTGATCCAGGTGAGAAGATTAGGAGGTGGAACAGAGCTGTGTGTGGGGATGATGAGAAGTAGACAGAGTGGGACAGGTTTGAGAGAAATTCTCTTGGTTATGACAAGTGAGAGGCAGAGTGTTGGCGCTGCCTACCTGGTTTCTGGCATAAGCACTTGGTTGTTTGGTGGATTCATCTATTTAGATGAGGGGCCCTGAGGAGACAGGTGTGGGTGGGGGTGGGGGAAGCATGGGTTGTGAGAGCATAAGGTGAGAACTAATAGTAATTGAAAACATTTTTGGTCTTTATCAGAAAGCAACAGTATTATTTTATCTAATTAACAGTGACAGTTGAGCCTATGATATCATTTGCTTGATCTTTTGGATGGCTTCAGGCTGTATTTACGTGAAGTAGATGCTTCCAACGGTAATGATGTTTTAAAAGACATATTTAAGACATAAGATATACAGGGGCTACCTTCTGCTTTGGTTCTTTTTTCCTTTATGGTATGAGATGACCTTAAATGAGAGCACAAGCAGATAATGTCAGTGATGATGATTTCTTGCTGTTCAAGTGGCTCTCTGACCTGTGCCAGCAAAATACGTGGCATTTTTGCCCCAGCTAACTCCATAGCATCCTTGATGTCAATGAAATCCTTCCCTTCAAAAGCTATTTCAAAAACATCCACCTGTTTCAAAGGTTTCTCAGCAGAGAATACCGACGGAGGATATTTTAGGGTGGGGGTAGTGATGGAGGGAGTGGAGAATTCATAGAGAATGTACATGCTATTTTATTCAAAACCAGGAAACAAGCTAAAAAAATAAAAGAATTTATTTGAAAAGCAGTCTCAAAAGAAGTTTTCAGGATTAGTGAAAATGTAATCCAAGCTCTCACACCCTCTAAACTGGAGATGTTCATATTGCCTATGTTCAGATGTTCATAACCTGGATGTCCCATGGATCCAGAAATGCTGTCAGAGACACTTAGGAGGGAGGTGAGGAGAAGTGGCTTCAGCATCTGAGCCTTTCATCCATTGCTTGGATGCAGTGTATGGACCAACGAGAGGCAGGGCACATTCCCTCTGCCTCTGCCCGTGTGCACACAACTTGATGCAACTCTTGGCACCTCCCACAGTTGTCCCAAAATGGGACTTCCTATTAGAGCGTATTGGCTTATATTTTAATTATTTGTAAATTCCTAAAAGCTAAGTCTCAGTTGATTTAAATGACAAGGAAATGCCATTTCCTGAATGTTGGTGTGCACTCCTCTTTATATTGAGTAAAGATCTCTATTGTCATTACACTCCTTGTGTGAAAAAGTTCCGTTTTTGAATGTACAGCAGCTGGCTTTAATCTGATTAGCAAAAGATATATGAGATGTTGGCTGGCAAAGAAAAATATCTGCCACTGCTGCCAGTTACTGTGCCTTTACTTCTTCCAAAATTGGGCACTGATTGCTGATTCTCAAGATAGTGTGGAGCTTAGTGCCATTATCCACTTGTGTCTTCTCCTTAAAACCTAAGTATCTCATCATTTTCTAGTAAAAGAAAATCTTTTTCCTTTTCTTTATCAGATCAATAGGAATTAATACTATTATTATTTTTTTAAAAGGCCTGAAAATGAAATATGTTCTCTAATGCTGCCTACATAGAGCTGCAACTATTTCAGAATACGGTTATTTTCCTTCAGAAGGAGAAAAATACATTGTTTCTGCTTGGCTTGTCCTGGGAAGCTGCTTAGACTGGGTACTAAGTTGTGCTGCTGTCTGAATTTCCTGGTCAAAAGAGATTTAAAATTAACTAATGATAAAATAAGGCAGGGCTATGACTCACGGATAAATTTGGAAACCATTTTTTATCTGTAGGCCAGTGAAGAAAAAAATAATTGTATAAGAAAGGCATGAAGATAGTGTAGTCCATATCCACAAGTGGAGCTATTTCAGACCAATGTATTGGCTACCTGAAGATTGTCTAATTTGACCAGCATTTCCCTCTGCATGTTTCTGATACCATATCTCTTGTGTGGATCATACATTTTTGAACAACCCTAACTTACTATTTTCTTAAAGTAGTTACCTACCTCATCTAGCCAGTTTAGTTAGTATTTGGATACCAATATAAAAAAAAAATGCTGATGACTCCCTGGCATGGAAATTTGTTCTCATATACGAGGAATTAAAATATCTTCAGGATTAAGGAAGTTCATTAGGAGAACAACAATGGCTGTTTGTCTCCTCCAGTGAAAATGTTTTGTGTGGCTTGTGATCTCTCAAAATGCTTTAGAAGTTTATTTTAGGGCGTTACCTATCTTCAAAAAGGGAATAGAGCTGGATGGCCCAATACCTGTGACAATCAACATGTTGATTGCATCAGGCAGCACATCGTGGTGATTTCATACACTCATCCATCCACTCACCCACTGACCCACCCATCCATACACTCATCTATCCACCCACCCACCCACCAATCCATCCATCCACCCACCTATCCACCCATCCATCCATCCATCCATCCATCCATCCATCCATTTTATGTACTCAACAAATATTTATTGAAAGCTTTCTATGCATAGAGTTTTTATGTTAGTTTCTGGGTGCAAAGAAAAATAAAACACACATCTTCCTCCTAATTTGGTGGGAAAACAAATGTATAAACAGACAATATAATGCAGTTCAATTCTAGATAATTATGGGACGTGCCCATATCAGCAACACGTGAACTTGAAAAGGCCTTACTCTGCCTGTAGTTCTTTCCAAAAAATGATTGAAAGAAATGATCTTTTGTTCCCTCAAGGAAAAAATTAGGTATGCCTGTAGGACACACTCACTTATTATACTTATAGATCCAGGGATTGGGGACATTTTGTGGATAGCAAACATGAAAACTGCAGTGACTTGAAGGTTTCAATTCAAATTTTAAATCACTACTATTATTATGAATTAAAACAGTAACAAAGTTGTAAAACACTTTATGAATTTAGAAAAAAAAATTAACATTTAGCTTTAGAAACCCATATCTTGTATGAGATCAATTTATAATGGCTTATTTATGGTAATTTACATTTTCATACAGTGGCTTTAATTGAGGATGCATGGTGTCAGGAAATAAAACTTTCAATTCTGCCATTGTAAGAGAACAAGACATTCAAAGATATGCCTTTAGAAAAGAAATTATATCCCTGAAGCAAAAATCTACAACTTTGAAATATGTTCAATATTAGAAAACATTCTATAAAAGAAAGCAACATATTTCAAGCAGCATTTTGTCACTGATGACTGTTAAAAGTGAAATATACAGGAAATTTTTTTAGGATAAACATGTGTTATTTTTCTAAGGCAAAGCATCCAGTCTTTAGCACTTCATAGACAATCCTGCCATTTCAGAGGCTTGTAAAGTGGCAGCTCCATACTAAGCCTCAGGTCTTTAGTTTTTTGCTATAAATATTTATCATGAAGCACAATTCATTATGCTTCATAAAACAGTAATAGTTACCTACATAAAATTCAGTGTCTGTGATTTTGTTTAAGCATACATAATCATTGCTGGTCTATAGTAAGGTTGTATTCTTCTGACTACAAAAATTACCAAAATTTGGACGTATTGTGGAAAATACATTCACATAGTAAAGTCACCTACAAGAACTTTGCCTTAAGTTGACAATTCAATTGTCAAATGTGTATTCCTGTAATAAAAATGTCACAATTTTTCCATTTGTTTCTACATCAGGTACAGCTGCAAAGAGAGGAACATAACCCATGTTAACTTGTATTTTCTACTTCAGGAAAACTTTAATTAGGTATAAATGAGTTTGATCAATGAATAATTAACTTCTATTAAAGTTTAAGGAGATTGCCTGACCTGGCCACTCTATTCTGAATTTAATCTGAAATAGGTTGGATAATTAGTGTTAAGGGAATTGATGCCAGAGGCTGTCCTTCTCAGTCTTCCCACTGAACAGAGTTGAGTCAGCCAAAAAGTTAATTTTAGAGTCAACTTCTTAGGGCTTAACAGACCAAAGTGTACAATTTTTACCATGAAATATAACCTATAGGAGGCTGATCATGCTGTTTGCATTGGGGAGCTACCAACCTTATGGAGACATGGTGATCCTTTCTTGAGCCTATGTGAACACCAGTTGGTCCATGTTTCTTAGAGCTAACATTTTAGTGCACACTTTCAAGTTTCATTAGGCAATCATTCATACATTTGTTCATCTATTTGTTTGCCTTTTACTTCACACCTAGGATGAGTTGGCAATGTGCCAGGTGCTGGAAATAAAAATTTAAACCAAACCCAGTCTTCCAGGTTAGAGAACGTACAATGAGAGAGTCAGAAAGGTACATGAACAGTTTAAATGCAGTGTGACAAGTGCGGTATTAAAAGCATAGAGAATGCAAGCCCTAACTATACTTAAGGAATAGTAATGAACAATCTGAGCCTTTATGAAGACTATTTTTTTTTTTTTTTTAGTGAGGGAGATTAGCCCTGAGCTAACGTCTGTTGTCAATCCTCCTCTTTTTGCTGAGGAAGATTGGCCCTGGGCTAACATCCATGCCCATCTTCCTCTACTTTATATGTGGGATGCCTGCCACAGCATGGCTTGATAAGCAGGGTGTAGGTCTGCACCTGGGATCTGAACCTGTGAACCCTGGGCCACCAAAGTGGAGCGCGACAACTCAACCACTATGACACCAGGCTGGCCCCCTGTTATGAAGATTTTTTCTGACAATACTCAATCACATGGAAGGAAGA
This sequence comes from Ceratotherium simum simum, assembly GCF_057802395.1. Classification (NCBI taxonomy): domain Eukaryota; kingdom Metazoa; phylum Chordata; class Mammalia; order Perissodactyla; family Rhinocerotidae; genus Ceratotherium; species Ceratotherium simum. The sequence goes on from NC_141937.1 coordinate 4,365,863, forward strand.
GTGAGACTAAGGTTGGGGATATTCAGGGTAGAGTTGTGAATGGGTGTGGAGGAGACTTGTACTTGAGATGGTGCCTATGCACGCAGTACTGAGAAAATTTCATTTCTCACTTACATATTTGATCTTTTGTTCTCAGTTATCTAAGTTAACATATTTAAAAAATTGAGTAATTACAATGTACAAGGTGATATAGAGGATAAAGGTAATAATAAAATAAGACAGATCCTTCTCTGTCTCTTATAGTGTATGTTTACTATTAATAACAGAAAAACTGTATTTTGGAGAAATTGAAGTACAGAATTTCTAGAAGCCCTGCGTTTTACCAGTAATTGCTCTGAATGTCCACTAGGTTTTATAGGAAAGTAAGAACTCCAAACAAATACTGATAATTATATAAATTTTAGGGCAGAAAAATGATTCATGTTTTAGTGTTTATGCTACTCCATCTTATTCTTCATCAACTTGAATAAGTGAAATGTATAGAAGTTACTTCTGTGGGTGTCAATAACGTTGTTGTGTAACAATAGCTACCATTCATTAGTATAGCAGACATTCTATTAAAAATTTAAAAACTTCATTCCATCTCATTTCTCAGTCATACACCACACGAGACAGGCTCTCTCATCCCATTTCAAGGTCCGGAAGCTGAATTGGGGATGTGGGGAGGCATCACTTGGGGAGTCATATCAGAACCAGGTACAGAGGTTCAAACTGGACATGTGTCCTGGAGATTCTGATTCTCCACTTCCCTGCCCAGTGTGAAAGAATCATTAGTTAATGAGTCACTGCTACTGATGAGGGGAGTCCACCTCTAAGATATGTTGTGGAGGGAAAGTGTTGAGGACCACTGGTTGAACCACTTTGGAATGAAACTGCTTTTGTGAAGAGTGCTGTTTTTTCAAAGCCACCACAGTAACTTAAAGAGAATAACTTCTTTATGATTCATGGAGATTAGTTGACTGTAGAAACTTGATGAAATAAGGGAAATCTTAATTTTGGTCAACTATTGATTCATCTTGTGTAAATAACACTATATTGTATTCTTTGCCTTTTCTTTAAACTGTTATAAAAAGAAAAAGGAAAAGAATTGTAATATATATAGGTGGCAGAGGGTAAGTATATGTAAAAGATAAAAACACTGAAATACCTTGGAAAATCTCCATGTGAATAAGAAATTAATTTAGATTATCATGTAGGCTATGCTTGAAACAATACTCTAAATAAACAAGAAATAAGAATTAAATTGACACAGATCAAAATCACAAATTGTTGCAGAATCTCTGAAAGTGAAAGCTGGTCTGGCTTAAATAGGAACTTCCTTAAATATTTAAAATCTTGTGAAATCATAAAGCTGCACCATGAGGACAAAGACTAAACGTGTTACCAGGAAGGGGCGTGTCCGGCGGCTCCGTGGGGGCGGGACTTCTGGCGACAATGGAAGCACTGGGGTGTTGCGTTTGTGTGCGTCGCCATGGGGACCGCGCAGCTGGGCGCAGGCGCGAGGACGTCGCGAGGGTGGGGTCCACCTCGGAGGCATTTTGGGGCTGGGGCAGGGTGCGGCCTGGCTATGGGAAAGCTCGTTGCATGTCCTGCCTCCCGCCCTCACTACGGAGTCAGAGGGCCGCGAGTCAGTGATGGCCCGGGCAAGGTCAGCGGCCTTGACTAGGCTGTGATCTTCAACCCGGAGGCGTGGGCAGAGCTGGCCTGACCTGGAGGACCTGTGCCAGGAGGTGATGCTGGACACCTGATGGGTCACCATGAATAAAGAGACACCTCTCCCAAAGCACCTGTCCAGGACTTGCATCTCCCAGGGCCTGTGTTGGTGCCCACCTGGAGCTGGGGGAGAGCCCCGCCTGCCTGATAGAGCAGACATGATGCCAGCCATGGCAAATGGCAGGCCTAGGGGGCCTGGCCCTGTTGCAGGCGGACTTCCCTGACCTGGACATATCCTTCTCATACGCCTTAGGCGTTGCCAGCAGCCAAGGCCCTGCTGCAAGGCACTTACAGGGGAGATTTGGCTAGGAACAGAGGACTAGGAGACACCTTTCCAGCACAGTGTTTCTTTAGAAGGAGCTTCAAATACCATGAATTCCAAGGCACATCTGTCTACCAGGAAGGCCTACCCGTGGTGTGTGTGGCCTACTCTTGAAAGATATTTTGCACCTGTGGGAACACCAAGCAACACCACCTGGGAAGAAACTATACACATGTGGGGCATGTGAGAGAGGGCTCTGATTCAGGGCAAACTTCACCAGCAACAGATGCAGCAGAATGAAAGGAAGCTGGTCAGAAGGGAAAAGGGCAGGGCCTCGTTTGCGAAGGGTTGCAGAGATAACACCCCAGAGCAGCCTTTTGCGTGTTGGGGAGGTGGAAAGGACTTCCTCCCCAGCACAGGCTTTTCCAGCATCAGACACTCACAGCCAGGGGGAGCCGCCCAGGAGCCCCAAGTGTGTGGTGGTCTTTCACATTGTACAAAGGCATTACAAGCACAGTGGGTATGTGAAAGCCTTCAGCTATGAATCCACACTTGTTCAGCACCAGAGAATCCACACTGGAGAGAGGCCTTAGTATTACAGAGAATGTGCTCTCTTCTTTCTCAACAAAACAGGACTCACAACAGAGAGAAGCTCTGAGAGTAGCCTTTATTACGAATCTATTAGCCAGATATTGAACCCCGTTCATCCAGTTATCCACATGGAAAGAGTCCCTGTGAGTGCTAGCTATGTCAGAAGCCGTCTGGAGCTGTGTTGCAAGTTTTGGCCTGTCTGTGGAGTTTTACCAGGTTTGTGACTATCGGTGCTTGTGGCTGAAGTCATCTTAGCTCTACCAGCTAACATTCTCCAGAGTTTGCACGGGTTGCCTCAGTGTTCTGTTCTCTCTCCAATCCTTGGAGAGGATCATGAGTCATCTGAGGTTATTGGTTCCAAGACCTACAGGGCTTAGGTAGGAACCATATTTTGTACAGGAACATTGGGAGTATTAAGAGGGAGTAGGTTGGGCTACAGCAAACTAGAGAGAAGATGCCTATTCTAAAGTTGCATCTACAAATGCTTCCATAAACATGGCTCTGCAGGGTGAGGGTTCTGCAGAAAGTCTCAGGACCTCTTGACCAGCGTCTCTCCTTTGCTCAGTGTTACTAACACAGCAAATATTCTAAAGCTTTTGTGGATGGCTGCAGCCTCTATGGACCATTCTTCTCAAGGACATTGCTGAATAGGCAAGGAAATGTGGCTTGAGGAAGGGGAGATCCCGTAGTCCAGCGGTGTGGCACTTGTGAGATGGCCTCCTTGATGACTCAGATGGAAATGGCCCTCATTGCTTACTAGTCTTCGCTGCCAAGGTTGAGGACAGAGATGGTGGAGTGAACATGGGGTTACCAAATCTTCTGTTTTTCTAAAATAAAGGGTGAATCCAGATTTTCATGTGCAATAATTTAACATTTTATTGAGGTATAACTGATATACAGTAAACTGTACATATCTGATATGTAAGTTTTGAAAAACGTATTCATTGGTGAAACCATTACCATAATCACGATAATGAACATATCCATCACCCTTAAAGTTACTGCATGCCCCTTTGCAATCACTCTTTCCCTGCCCTCCCCAGCTCCACATCTCCAGGAAACCACTGATTTTCTTCCTTTTACTATTGAATTGTTTGCCTCTTCTAGAATCATAAGTGCTTACTCGTTTTTGTCTGATTTCTTTCATAGAGCATAATTGTTTTGCGATTATCCCTTAGAGTGTGAATGAATAGTTCAGTCTATTGCTGATAGTATTCTATAAGATGAATGTACCACAATCTATTTTTGTTAATTGACATGAGTTTTTAGCTTTTACAAGTAAAGCTGCTATGGCTGTGAACGTATAGGTCTTTATATGGACATATGCTTTCATTTCTCTTGAGTTAACACTTAGGAGTGTAATGTCTTTGTCAGAAAGTACAGGAATGTTTAACTTTTTAAGAAACTGCCACACTGTGTTTTAAAGTGTTTGAACCATTTTATGTTTCCAACAGCAGAGTAGAACAGTTGCAGTTCTTAAACATCCTCACCTAAAATTTCTGTGGTAGGTGTTTTTAATTTTTTCCATTCTAATAGGGGTGTACTAGTACCTCGTGGTTTTAACTAGTATGTCTGTTATGACCCATGATTTTGAGCGATTTTTCATGTGTTTATGTGCAACACACATAGCTTCTTTGGTGAAATGTAAATTCATATCTTTTGTCTATTTTTAAATGCATGTTGGTTACTATTTCTGTTTTTATTAAGAAAACAGTGAAACAGTAAAGAAATGTTGAAATTTCAGTCATTCATCAATGCTATCAATGATTTCTTTTCTGAAAGGGTAATATTTTTTGAATAGTAGAAGAATATTTCATCCAGTTTTTGTGCTGTTTGCAGTGTAAAGCTACAGACACATACTTTTAAATGTTCTCTGTGCTATTAATATATTCTCCATCACGTTGAATCTACACAGACAATTAAGCAATAAATCAAACTCTGAAAATAACTAAAAAATAATAAATAATAAATACACATTCCACTGCTAGGCATTTAGTGTATGCAGGTATGCAAAGATGTGTGTTCAAGGATGTGTACTCTAGCATTTTTATAGCAAAAATATAGAAACAAATGTTCATTGGCAAGGCATTGGCTAAAAACATTGTAGAGCATCCACATAAGAGAATGCTATGTAATGTGGAAAAGACTGAGGTAGATTTGCATGTACTGCTGTGAAATATTTCCAAGATACATTGTGGGAAGTGATATGCAAAATATGTTCACATTTGTGTTAAAATGTGCTGCGTCTAGAAATGGAACTAGGTGTCATTAGGGCCAGGTGGGGGTTACTTTTGTTTTATATTTATACCTTCTTTTGTAATTTGCTATGGACATATATTACTTTATGTTAAAAACCAAATATTTAAGTATGGCAATCAGAGTTTAAAAAAGAAATATCATTGAGGACAAGGGGTGAGATTGAAATGTAGTCATGCGTGTAATTCCAGGTCAACAAAGACTATACTTTAGTGATTTATTAGACACATTATAGTATGATTTTTTTTTGTTTTTCAAAATAATTTCCACCACTGTGCTGTTAGTGTATAAATCACTAACTTGTGTAATTCTGTGACAAGGCCACAGTCCTAGGAAGTCAGGCGCCCTGAACTGTAACCATGGCCAGCTGAGGTGCCATTCACACCTCAGGTCTTTGTTTAATAGTGCTAGGGGTGTGAGAGCAGACAAGATGTCAGAGTGTAAAAGTGAGGCCCACCGAAGAGCAGTACAACATGAAGACATCTCTTAGAAGCTATCCCATCAATGGAGCCTCTCAGGCCTTTTGTGCAGGCTTTTATTCCCCTGTGGGGGGGAAAAGATCATGTTAAACCTGGGAAAGTTCAGCCCTACTTCTGAAAGTCCCAGAAAACAGTGGACTCCTGCAATGTGGTTTGATGCTGTATCCTCTGGTGTGTTAAAAGAATGTTTTCCACAGACAATTTATTGACTTAGTAAGCTTTTATTTGGTGGCTAATGAATCAGACAGCATCCAGTCTAGCAGATAGAAAGTTGCTCCAAAGAGCTGTAAAAAGTGAGATTTTTGTAGACTAAAGCCAGCAGGAAAAAGGAAAGTGGTACTGGGCAAAAGCAGATTGGTTAAAGCAGAGTGACTTTCCTTATGTGGAGCAAAGAGAGGTCTTGGAGCAGAGTCAGGTAACTTGTGCTGAGCAGGCAAGTGCTGATTGGTTGACATAGACCTTCCTTTTCTGGGAGAGCCAAGCATAGAAACTTAGTGAAGTTTTGGTTTGCTGGCATCGGGCTTATCATGAGCGATTCCGTCTTGGGCCTAATTTAGTTACTTCAACAAGTGTGAGCCACTGGGTTCCCTGTCCCTGGGTTTCTGCTCCTTGAGCTTTCAAACAATCCTTTCTTCTTCTAAACTCAGCCTTTCCCGTCAATACCCGTGTCAATGATTATGTGATTTTTTGCGATGCTGTTATCACAATTGTGTGTCTATGTTTGTGTGCGCATGTGCATTTGTGCAGTTTCTGTTTTGTTGCAGCCTAAATGGTTTTTTATCTCTTTCATTTATTTGGTACTTGATTGATTTTACTTCAAATTTCACTTAAAAATAAGAAGCAGGAAGTGACATTCCAATGGAACAGAAAGAGGGCATTTCACGCCTCAAGTGCTAGTGATGAATTGCCTTCTTTCACCTTGTGGTAGGGCTCTGTGGTTCATCCTGGACTTGAAACCAGACCTATCACACTGGTGCTTGATGAGGCACCAGGTCCTAAGATCACTGTCCACCAAAAGCTTATAGTCCTCTGGTCTCTAATATTCTATCTGCCTGGTCACTCATGGTTGTGAGAGGTCTAATTTTACCAAAGGAAGAATGATCAGCCTGTGTCCAGCAAAAGCTCAAAGACTTGCTGGAATATTGATCACAAATTCAAAGGGGAATCAGGATTCTATTTACTCAAATTTTGTTTCCCTGCAACTTTTTCGGATCTCATCTAGTTTATGGTAATACACACTTATTGGAAAAACACCAGTATAAACGACTTAGTCTCTACTCCACTAAGTAGATTTTATTTTAGATTTTTCCCCAATTACATGCTTCCATGATGTGAAACTCAAAAACGACCAGGCATAGAAATAGTTATATCTCCTATCCCAAACTTCATCTCTGCAATCAGCTGTTTTATATTTAATATTTAAAAACCTTATAAATTGAAACTCATTTGCAAAATAAATTTTACTTGCTGAAAAGTTTTCATAATTTCTTGTTGCAATTGTTTTAACTACAAATATCAGTTAGGTTCTAGTTGCTTTCAACTAGAGTTGAAGAGCCATGACAATTTTCTAAGAGAAAACATATTAAGTATCTACTCTACTCCATATGGTACATAACACACATGTTCAAAATCCTGTGGGGCAGTTATTGAACTTGTTTTACAGATGATAACACTAAGCCTTACAGAAGTTAAGTGATGTGTAAGTCACAGGGATGTGGGGATTGTACTTTAATGTTTCTGACTAAAGCCCATGTCATTTTTCACTCTAATACTTTGAAGTGCTTCAACTGAGAAAGTTAAGAGACAATTGGACTGTATAACAGTGTGGTTTGAGTGAAGACATATGGGCTGTCAGCAGCTCTGGTAAAGATTGACGTTATGCTGGTTATAGTTAAGCCAATTGTAGTTAAGATAGAATTTCCTATAGGATGGAAATGTTATGACCATTCTAGGTCATTGTAGAAAGGCCTATTTGTTTTAGAGAGGAAAAGATTGAGGCAGTTTCTGCAAAAACTGCAAGAAATAACTGAGAAGAAAAGAGAAATTATGGAATGTATTAGGGAAATAATGCCCAATGATTAAAAGGAGAAGATATCATTATAAACAACAAAAGAGAAAGCAGATGCTAAAGAAAGCCTTCTGCTCAACATCACTAATCATCAGGGAAATGCAAATCAAAACACGAAGAGATATCCCCTCACTCCTATTAGAGTGGCTGTCAACAGAAAGACAAGAGATAACAAGGGCTGGCTAGGACGTGGACAAAAGGGATTGTGCGCTGTGGGTGGGAATGTACATTGGTGCAGCCAGTTTGGAAAACATTATGGAGGTTACTCAAAAAATTAAAAATAGAACTACCTTATGATCCAGCAATCTCTCTTCTGGGTATTCAGAAGGGTATATTCAAAGGAAATGAAAACAGGATATTGAAGAGATGTCTGCCCTCCCATGTTTGTTGCAGCATTGTTTACAATAGCCAAGACCTGGAAACAGACTAAGTGCCTCTCAATGAATGAATGGATAAAGAAGATGTAATATATATACATACAATGGAATATTATTCTGCCTTGAGGAAGAAGGAAATCTTGCCATTTGTGAAAACATAAATGGACTTTGAGGGCATTATGCTAAATGAAAGGTCAGACAGAGAAAGACAGATACTGCAAGGTATCACTTATTTGTGGAATCTAAAAAAAACCAAAAGTCAAACTTATAGAAACAGAGAGTAGAAAACTGGTTGCCAGGGGCTAGGGAGTGGGAGAAATAGGGAGAGGTCGGTAAAGGGTACAAACTTTCAGCTATAAGATGAATAAGGTCTGAGGATCTAATGTAAAACATGGCAACTGTAGTTGACAACACTGTATTATATAAGTGAAATTTACTGAGACAGTAGAACTTAAATGTTCTCACCAAAAACAACATCAGCAAAAAAGATAAATATGTGAGGTGATGGATGTGTTAAGAAAAGAAAGCCTGGTGCAGAAAGGTGTAGAATTAAAAAAAGTGAAGAGCTAAGGAAAGTGCATACAGATGTGGGAATTAGGGAACGTCAGAAATGATCACTGCAACATTGTTACTGCAATTTTGCCAATTCCAGTGAGCAAGGGGAGGAAATAAATGGTAGCACAGAGGAGAGAAACATATCAGACATCATCAGGGAGAGGGTGGGCAGTAACACTACAACATGTCTAGAGTCACAGGTTTTACCTTAACTCTGTGGGTATTAGTGCTCATGGTTTATGTAAAGAATGAGGTTGGGGGAGCAAAAGGATATAGTTTCATAAGAGAATGAGCACATACCTAAACATGTATTTGGGAACTTTGCACATTGTTGGTAGTAAATCCTAAGCTCTATGATTTAATTTTATATTAATCATTGTGCACATTGTGCATGTGTGTGCACGTGTATATATATATATTCATATATGTGTATATATATTCATTTATATATGTATATACATATATATGAAGCATTTGAGTCGTTAACTTCTTGTAATGAAGTGCTTTAGGTATGAAAATGCCTCTCTCACACCAATGCTATTTTTTCTCCAGTTAACATGATTCAGAAATGTATATATTTCAGTTTTCCAGAGTGAAAACACAGGTGGAGTATATTCTACGCTTTTTGGAAGTTATACTCATAGATAAAGTGTAATTCCTTAAAAATTGAGGTCTTACTGTGGGACAGGGAGAGGGAGAGGCCAAGTAAGGTTAAAGGAGTAACATTACAGTGGCGTGGGCCAGTGGGGTTGTGGCAGAGGCCTAACAAGAGGACATGGGGGAAAAATAGAATTAATGAATATAAATGAGGGAGGTAAGGCAGATTCAAGGATGTTTGGAGCAGAAATAAGATGGCTTCATGAAACCCGTGACGTCAGTGAAAAGTCAAAGAAATTTATAAGAAAAGAATTGATGAAACTTTAGAACAATCCAGGACGAATGACATATATAAATAGGAAATAAAGTTTAGATGGGGGAGACTTACACTAAACAAACTCTTTACTTGGGAGAATGATTAATAATAGCCAGAGCACAGAGAATGATGGGGTCAAATAATATTAATAACATTAAACCTATGAAGTGTAATGACAGAGACTATGTGACTTTGAAAACAATAAAGGCCCTATATTGTTCTCCTGTCCAAATTTGACCCAAAGACTAAGAGAATGATGCGTAATGCCAGAACGAGTAGGATTGAATGAATTTCGTTGAAGTTTTTCCATGAGTAATTTATATGCCACCAACTGGATGCATGGTTTCTCAGCTATGATTTTTATATTGCTTTTTGGAACAACATTATTTAGAATCACTCCTTGACCTTTCATCATCTTCAAGCTTATGTATTCACTATGCTCCTAGGTAATTTTGATAAATTGTTTTGTAATTGTTCTGTCATTTCACATCGCGTCTCCCTGAAAATATTTTAAGTTCTTTGAGGTTAGGGATTTTGTCCTCTAGTTTTTGTGTTTATAACCTATGTTTCCCTTTTACAAGCATATTTCCTTCTTCCTCTTCTCCCCAACGTGCACACACACATGTACACATGCACACACGTACACACACACGTTGCACCTTGTGTGTAGAAAATGATCTCTCAAGACTTGGTTACTGACCAAAGACTTTGAAAAAATTGACAGCTTTTCTTTGCATGAAATGGACTTAACATTTTATTTTTAAAAGTCATGGATATATTGGACTATTGAATTGTTAACTGAAAAGTTTCGACATTTTTAAATTGATTATTTACGCTACATTTGGAAGGAGCAGTGTGTTGGAAGTTAGCACACATGGGTTTTAATTTTAACTATGTCTTAGCTGTGTGACAGTAGCAATTTATGTAATCTCCCTGGAAGTCAGTTTTCTCATCTATGAAATGTGACGTTCTATTAGATGAGCTCTGAAATTCTTCCAGTTTTTCAGTCTGTGATACAAATCGCTTGTTTTTAAAAGGAAGTAATAGAGAATAGACAAATGACAGATCAAAAGAAGGGAATTGAATGCTAACAATGGAGTAGAAATTGGAAAATGAAAACAAGAGAATGGAACACTATGATCACTTTTTAGATCTCCATCTTCAATCATTTCTCAAGAGCTTTATGAATTTATTTTCTGTCCTTTTCCCTCCACTCCTTGGTTCTTACTTCCAGTGAACTAGTAACCGAATCTCCCAAACCGACCTCTCTTCTTAAAAGATACTGTACTACTTCCCTGGCCCATTCAGCTCATAGCTAGTTCAACACACAGTGCATTATCTCACATTTGGCCATCATAACTTTCTCATCACTTCTCTGTGTTCACATACTCTCTTTGATGTGTTAATTTGTGTTTGCACAGGGTATTGCTAGATAAGAGCCTAACCTCAGAAGAAAGGAGGTTGGAATAATTTTGGGAAGCAAGAAATCAAAAGAAGCATCAACCTATGCATCTCCATTAAAAGCTCATGTCCTTGGAGGTCACAAATGTGAGAATCCTGAAAAGCAAATACTTCAATTTAGGCTTGCTTATTTGGACTGGGACATTTGAGGAAGGCCAATCAATCCAGACTTTAGCTAATTTCTCCTTGGTTCCTGAACACCCCTTCTCTCACAAACTAACTTGGAGACTTGGAACAATATTGAAAAACTTGCTGTCTGCTGATCCCGCCTTGCTTACACCAATATTATCATCAGTCACCACAGCAGCCCTGTACTAGTTCCTGTATTTCCATTCCTGTACATTCTGCTTCCTTACTCCTTCTTCAGTGTGCTATTGCCCAACTCCTTACTTTCTCTGTGCTTAAGCAAATCCAGCTACCATCTTGAACAAACTAGATCTTGACTTTTTCACTTAATGTTTCCTTCAGCTATCGGCCTCAGCTGTGCCTTGGGGGCCCCGTCACATGGATGGCTGATGCTCATTGGTCCTCACTTTCACCTCTGTCAAGTTCAGAAGAAGAGGTTGATATTTTCCTTCAGCTCAATTTCTACTTCCAGACTATTACTCCTCCACCTTGCATTAAACAAACAAACAAACGGAAAAAAAAAAAAAAAAAAAAAGGAAATCAAACAAAACCACCACCAAAAACCACACAAAAATATTCAGCTTTTCCAAGGCATGTACCATATATTTTCTACTCTTCCTCATCACAGATCTCCAGAAATCTACTTCTCACCATTCATAGAAGGTTTTGGAGGCAACCTCACAAACTTCTTTTCCACCTGAGTTCTCCTACCAGCCTGATTGGCTCCATATTCATACAGAGGACCTAATATAGTCCAATTCTACCTTCTGGATTTCTAGACTCCCTCACACATGCTGTTTCATTTGACTTCCACTTATATTTTCAGATCTCTCACACAGCCTTCCCCAGTAAAGTTGCTCATCTAAATTTTCAGAATCTCTGGTCCCTTGTCCCCTCATTAATTCTTTGGGTCTGTTAATCTTACCCTCGTCTTCATTTCCTTTGTGTTTTATTTAGAATTTAGGCCCAGCATTATAGCCATTCTCTTCCAATGCCTTGCCCTGTAATGCTTTTGTTGCATCTGATCTCCTGGTCTCCACTTACAACTGGGCATGGACTGTAGCAATTGCAATTGTTTTTTTCTTTCCTCCTACACTTTACTTCTGCTCTCCACAGTATGTATTTCCAAATGTTTTCACTCTCCTCAAACTCCTTTTCCACTTGCCTCACATTGCACAGAGAAAATGAAACAACCTATTAATATTAGAAGTCCTTCAATTTCTGCCCACCTTGTGCCCACCTTCAGGGACATCACTCGTTGGTCTTTCTTGCTCTTCTCTCTGTATTATCCAGTCTCTCCCTAGCTATTGAATAACTCTTATCAGAGATTGACTAACATAAACATGCTATTCATATTTCTTCATGTATCTCCATCATGTTAAAACTCTCCACTCTGGATCTCCATCACTGGCTATCCCACTTCTTTCCCTTTTAGTCAGAGTCCTGTATAGAGTTGTCTATATGTGTTTTATGCACCCCAAAACTCTTTACTCTCTCCTTATTCCAGCAAAATCTGGCTTCCCCATCCCATTCCAACTTTCAAATCACATTTTTTAATGCAAATGTCAGTTTTTGTTCTTGCCTCCCTCAGCAGAGTTGGACAGTGATGACTGCTCTCGTCGTGAGTGCTCTCTTCCCTGGCTTTCCTGGTGTGCTGTGCTGGTTCTCCTTCTCCTGCCCATCCTTCCAAGTCTTCCTCACAGCAGTCACTCTGTCTGTCCTGCAAATGTTGCCAGGCCCATGCCTTTGTCCTGGCTTTCATTTTTTTACTATATACACGTTCCTTGTCGATCTCTTCCATGTGAATATCCTAAATGACTGTTCCTATGCTGATTTCCCTCATATCTCAATTTCTTGCTCAGACTGCTTTTCCAGGCCTGTATGGCTACTGGTTTACCGAATTTCCCCACTTGGGTGATGTACAGATAGTGGGTTAGAGAACCCACTACATGCAAGACTTGATAGCCACACTTCCCCTCTTGCAGTGACAGCCTCTAACTCAAACTCCACCACCAGATTTCATTATCTCCAATTTATTCTCCACCCTGCAAACAGAGTGATCGTTCTATACAAATCCGGTTATATCACTCTCTTGCTTAGAAAGTAATTTCCTCTAACTCTGAGGACAGAGGCCCTGTTTAACTTTATAAACTCTTATTGAGTTTCCATCCTCACACTCGATATTCCAGCTACACTTCTCTCTTGTGCATATAGGCCTACATATGACACACTGTCTTGACATGAGTACAGCCATGTTTGGCCGCTCCATTGACCTACAGCCACCAGCACAAAAAAGAAATACAAAGCTGCTTTCTGTGTGGTGGGAACTGGCCTTTTCCCGGGAACTGGCCTTTCTCCCACGGAGAGAGTTGCAAGTTGTAACATTTCAAGGCTCTTGGAGCGTCCTGGCCCGGAATGGACTGGCCATCTGTGCCGGGCTAAGACGATAACCAAAGAGAACAATGCACGTGCGCAACTACTGGGCTGGGTCGTTAGCCAGGGGGCTCAGTGCACGTATGCCACTGATAACCATTTTGTGCATGGAAACACTAAATGCTTGCTCTGCAAACTCTGTAATTGCTTACTCTGAAAATTACTGATGGTATAAAAACTGCTGGAAACTGAGACCCGGGGAGAGTTCCACCTGTGGAAGGGACACCTTGCCCAGGACGTGTGATCCTTGCCCAGCCGCGTCGATTGACAGGGCTCTCCCGGCAGTGGGGCGTGGATGTTGTGAGTAACTGATTTGATGTGAAGTAATTGATTTGATATGAAGTAATTGATTTGATGTGTTCTCTTTTCGGTCAACCTGGTGTTTCTCTTTCCGGTTGATTTGTGTCATTTCTCTTCAGCTGATGTGGGTGTTTTCCCTTTCCAGTCGGGCTGATGTTTTTTTTCCCTCTTAATATTTGACCTATTTGGATCTGTTTGCAGACTGTTGCCTTTACTATCCTCTATATAATAAAATATACCTTCGGTCCATTTGTTTGGAGTGGAAAGTGTCTTTTACGTCTCCGATCGAATCCCCGAACCTCTCATAACATAATTGGCGCTGTGAGCAGGATTCGATTAAGGAGATGCCTTTCCTATTCAAACGAAAGGTAACTGAAGCCAAGGTGGAAGGGATTCCAGGATGGGAGGACCCTCCCTTTTGCACTCTGGCTGGGGAGTGGGCTCATAGGTCAGGGTTATGTGAAGCTTGGGATGCTCGTCTGCGACGATTTGAACCGTTGGATGTGACCAAAGCTTTGCAGACGGTGGAAAGGAAAGAGAAAGATGATGTTTCTTTTTTGGCACGGCGAGGTTGGTGTTTGTTGACTGCTTATCGCTGGGCTATAGAAGATAGGGATAAGATACAGACAGAGAAGGCACTCTTGGAAACGGAATGTCGCCGGGCTGTAGAAGATAGGGATAGGATACAGACAGAGAAGGCACTCTTGGAAACGGAATGTCGCCGGGCTGTAGAAGATAGGGATAAGATACAGACAGAGAAGGCACTCTTGGAAACGGAATATCGCCGGGCTATAGAAGATAGGGATAAGATACAGAAAGAGAAGGCACTCTCGGAAAAAGAAAATTTAGATTTGCAGTCTCGTTTGGCTATGATTCAATGTCAATATCTTGCACTGGGAGATCAGGCTCGTAACTACCAAGCTATAGCAGAAAAGGCTGCTGTAAGAGTTGCCAAATATAAATATAGAAAGAGGAGAGGAAAGGTAAATGAACGAAAAGTTCATATGGCCATAGCATCGGCCGGTCCTAAGTGGGACCCGGACACATGGGATGGTGATATCTGGGATGATGATTCTGAAACTGATTATGAGGAAGAGGAAAAACCGCCCAAACGCACAGAGGCACGTCCTCTTCGCCGGCGGCGGATGGAAATGGATGGTAATCATCCTGTAAGGAAAGATGTGATTGAGGATTTTAACCAACAAGAAATTTCTGATATTTTAGCCCGGGCTACACAAAAGCCTGGAGAAGCCATCATAACCTGGCTTGTTCGCCTATATGATATGGGCGCTACAGGAATTAATCTGGATGCAGGAGATGCTTTTAAATTTGTAATTTTGTCCAATGATCCAGTAATACGGGGAGCTTTCAGAGACTGGAGCATGAATGCTCACCCCCCAAATGATCGTGGACAAGACACTGATGGTACAACTTTATTGGCTCTTGCAGTAAAAGGAGCTCAAGATAAATACCCCACGGATGATATGTGGCCAGACACTAATAGACCCTGGTATACTTTAAAAGATTGTGTCCAAAAGATGAGAGAAGAAACCATGAAACGGGCTGTGTTTCTGGGGTGTGGTGAAGCTTTAAATGAAATGACTTTAAGTGTCCAGGTGCGAAACAAGTTGATAAAAACTGCACCTCCGGCATACAAACAAATAATTACAACCCTTCTCATGAATGAAACTGAAAGCCCTATATCAACACTTGCAGATAAGATTATGCAGCTAGCAGACTTGGGAGACTGGCAGACAACTGAAAACTCTCCAAGAAGAGAAAAAAGAGAAACATTCTTTAAAAAGATAAAATAACTCGAGGTGATATGTTTTTGGCCCTACTCCAGGCAGGAGTACCTAAAGACCAGATTGATGGAGTTGACACTAGAGAATTATGGAAACTATATAAAGAAAAAGGGCTGAATGTAAAACAAGTGAACAGAAGGGACAGTATAGAGAATGCTTCCAACCCAGTGCCTACTGCACCTAGTGCACCACCTCCTCCCTTGGATCCTCTTCTTGCTGACTTATGTGATTGAGGGGAAGGCCAAACCTCTGTATCGATTAGTGCCACTATAAGAAAAGATATTAGACCACATGTACCAATTAAAATATTTTGGAAGAATGGATCTACAGCTAGTGTGAAGGCACTTGTAGATACAGGGGCAGAGGCCACCCTTATCTATGGGAATCCAACTAAGTTTCAAGGTACATCAATTCTGATAACTGGATTGGGAGGAAAAGAAATCCGGGCAGTTACCACTAATCTTTCTATGCAAATTGGGCAACTACCCCGGCGCACATATCTAGTTATGATTGTACCAATACCAGAATATATAATTGGGATTGATATTCTAAAAGGATTGACATTAAATTTGGCTGATGGACAATACCAATTTGCTATTAGAGCTTTGTCTTTTCATATTAATGCTGTAATTGTGGGATGTTTGCATCATGAAGTAGAAATTCCACCTGCCACACAAGTGATCAATCAAAGACAGTATCGCATCCCTGGAGGACAACAAGAAATATCTGAGACCATAGAAGATTATTTGGCTGTAAAAGTCCTTCGCAGAGTAACTACAGCCTGGAATAATCCTATCTGGCCTGTTAAAAAAGGTGATGGGACATGGAGAATGACTGTAGATTACAGAGAGCTAAACAAAGTGACTCCGGCTATTCAAGCGGCCGTCCCTGATTTGATTACTCTCATAGAAAAAGTGCAATGTTATCCAGGCACTTGGTATGCAGTCATAGACTTGGCTAATGCCTTTTTCACCATACCTATACCTAAAAGTGTCCAAGAACAGTTTGCTTTCACGTGGCTGGGACAACAATATACCTTTACTAGACTTCCTCAGGGATATGTGCATAGCCCCACTATCTGCCATCGACAGGTTGCTGAGACCTTGGCAAAGGTACCTGCTTCTGATGATGTCCAAATAGTACATTATATAGATGATATTATGATCCAAGGAAATGAAGAAGAAAAGGTACAACAACAGTTAGAAAAAGTAATGGACACACTTGAGGAGGATGGATGGAAAACTAATCCAGCTAAAATTCAGGGCCCGAGTTCAAATGTTAAATTTTTGGGAGTACTTTGGAATAATGGAAAACAAGAAATTTTACCTAAAGCTAGACAAAAGATATTAGATTTTGCAGCACCTCGTAACAAAAAGGAAGCACAAAAATTTATTGGATTATTTGGATTTTGGAGGGCACATATTCCACATTTAAGTCGGCTCCTTGCACCTTTATATAAAGTTACCAGGAAAAAATATGAATTTGAATGGGGAATGGAACAAAAAGAAGCTTTTGAAGCAGCCAAGCATGCTATTCAGACTGCTTTAGATCTATGGCCAATTAAACCGGGACCCATTGAGTTACAGGTAGATGTCATTGATCAGTATGCCAGCTGGAGTCTATGGCAAAAACAAGGTGCCCGACGTTATCCTCTGGGATTTTGGAGTCACAAGCTTCCCTGTTCCAGTGAAAGATATAGTCCTTTTGAAAAACAGCTGTTAGCGTGCTACTGGGCTCTAATAGACTCAGAAAGCCTTACCCTGGGACATGAGGTAATTATGCGACCTCAAATACCCATCATGCAATGGATTCATAGCACGCCTGTTACTCATAAAATTGGACAAGCACAAGAATTTAATATTATCAAATGGAAATGGTATATTCAAGACCGGGCCAAACCTGGCCCAAAGGGGTTGTCTCTATTGCATGAACAAGTGTCTCAATATAGCAGTGAGCCAACTGTGTCACCTAAGACTGATATAACAGAATCTCCTGTTAAATGGGGTGTCTCATATGATCAATTGACTGAAGAACAACAAAACCATACGTGGTTTACAGATGGTTCTGCCAAAATGATATCAAGCTCACGGAAATGGAAAGCAGTTGCCTATAACCCATCCACCCAACAAACAATTGTCACCACCGGAGATAATATGAGTAGCCAATATGCTGAACTCTATGCGTGTATCAGGCACTTCAACAAGAACAGGGGCAACAATGTCATATATATACTGATTCATGGGCAGTGGCACAAGGTTTGGCAACGTGGATGCCACAATGGAAAAAACATGATTGGAAAATTAATGATAAAGAAATATGGGGAAAGAAATTATGGGAAGACATATGGTTATGGTGTCAAAATACAATTGTTACTGTATTTCATGTTGATGCTCACAGTTCTTTAATTTCTGCAGAACGAAAGCATAATTCTCATGCTAATCAGCTGGTGCAGATTCGTGCAACGCACAACCCAGGCTTAGCACAATGGGTCCACGAAAGAGTGGACACTTGGGAGAACAAGCGTCATACAGGTGGGCACAACAAAGGGGAATCCTTGTCACCCATGATGATATTGCCACTGCAGTACAACAGTGTCAGTTATGCCAACAGTTAAATAAACGGGGAGTTCCACACCCCTACCAAGGTCATATCCAAAAGGGATTATTTCCGCCCATACCTGGCAAATAGATTTTATCGGACCATTGCCAAATTCTTGTGGATATACTTATGCCTGCACTGCTGTTGATACATATTCTGGTTATTTATTGGCTATACCAGCTAAAGTGGCCACCCAACAGAGTGCCATAAAATTATTAGATATAATCAAGTTATATTATGGAACACCAAGGCAAATTCAGAGTGACAACGGTTCCCACTTTACAGGTAAGTTGATTCAAACCTATACCAAGGAAAATTATATAGAATGGATTTATCATATACCTTATTACCCCCAAGCTGCAGGCCTCATAGAACGAATGAATGGATTGCTTAAACAACAATTGAGGAAACTTGGTCATGGCTCATTAAAGGGGTGGCACAACCATCTAAGTACTGCTCTAAATGTGTTAAATAACAGGCCATTAGGCCCTAATGAGACTCCTCTGTCAAGGTTGTTACCAGCAAAGATTACAGAAGTGGCAGCCGCCACCCATGAGCTTATGACCTTAACCTATTGGCCCCTGACTCAGTCTGCTAAACCGCCTTTTCGTGCCCACGGCCGAGCGGCTGGATTGGATTTATCTACTGTTCATTCTATTCAATTGCCCCCAAGAGGCAGTCTATAGTCCCTACTGGGATGGGGGTACAATTTCCCAAAAATACCTTTGGTTTGTTAAAAGGACGCTCTGGACTGGCAGCAAAAGGTATTGATGTACTAGGAGGAGTTATTGATCCAGATTACCAAGGAGAAATAAAATTTATATTATATAATGGTAGTGACACAGTACTAACTGTAGAGTCTGGGGAACGAGTGGGAGAATTAATGGTGCTTCCTCCTGACTCCAAATGTGTCACAAGGACAACCTCCAAGTGAATTAACTAAAAGAGGAATGCAAGGATTTGGGTCTACAGATGGATGGAAACCTGGAGCAAAGGTGTGGGTGACACATCCACCCAATGCGGCTCCACGTGCCGCAGAAGTAGTGGCCCAAGGGCCCACTGCAACGCTCATAGTAATGTATCCAGGAAATGAACAATTATATCATGATCCTAAAAATTCTGTTTCTTTGCGTGAATAGATATTCCTGCTGTGTTTGCTATGCTGTGCTGCACTTCCATGTCTGCTGCAGACCTACATGCCAACTAATGTCTCCGTAGGACAGCCTTTGACCCTGCACTGCTGGACCAACTGCTCTACACCAGTGGGACCTATAACCTGGACTATGAATGGCCGAGAAATTTGGTCTCAGAAACATCAAGCAATCTCTCAGTATAAGCCTATATCTGACCAGTCACGGAGAACTAGTTATAATTTCTCTATTACCCTGCCTTCTGCTACCCTCCGTGATGGGGGCTGGTCTGGACTTCTGCAAGCTAATTTGTTAGGCCTAAGTGTTATCTTATCTAATGTTATCTTTGATGCTGTACATGATTTGCAAGATCAAGTTAATAACATTTCATATTCTAAGGGGTTGTTTGATTGGTTACCTTGGGGTTTGGGTCCTTTATTGCGAGATAGTTTTATAATTATTGTAGTCATTGGATTTTGGATTCTTGGATGTGCCTTATGTACTTGCGTACAAAGTTCATTGTCTGTGCATATGGTGTCTTATGGTTAATGGAGACGGCCACGGCCGAATATGTCTTGACATGAGTACAGCCATGTTTGGCCGCTCCATTGACCTACAGCCACCAGCACAAAAAGAAATACAAAGCTGCTTTCTGTGTGGTGGGAACTGGCCTTTTCCCGGGAACTGGCCTTTCTCCCACGGAGAGAGTTGCAAGTTGTAACATTTCAAGGCTCTTGGAGCGTCCTGGCCCGGAATGGACTGGCCATCTGTGCCGGGCTAAGACGATAACCAAAGAGAACAATGCACGTGCGCAACTACTGGGCTGGGTCGTTAGCCAGGGGGCTCAGTGCACGTATGCCACTGATAACCATTTTGTGCATGGAAACACTAAATGCTTGCTCTGCAAACTCTGTAATTGCTTACTCTGAAAATTACTGATGGTATAAAAACTGCTGGAAACTGAGACCCGGGGAGAGTTCCACCTGTGGAAGGGACACCTTGCCCAGGACGTGTGATCCTTGCCCAGCCGCGTCGATTGACAGGGCTCTCCCGGCAGTGGGGCGTGGATGTTGTGAGTAACTGATTTGATGTGAAGTAATTGATTTGATATGAAGTAATTGATTTGATGTGTTCTCTTTTCGGTCAACCTGGTGTTTCTCTTTCCGGTTGATTTGTGTCATTTCTCTTCAGCTGATGTGGGTGTTTTCCCTTTCCAGTCGGGCTGATGTTTTTTTTCCCTCTTAATATTTGACCTATTTGGATCTGTTTGCAGACTGTTGCCTTTACTATCCTCTATATAATAAAATATACCTTCGGTCCATTTGTTTGGAGTGGAAAGTGTCTTTTACGTCTCCGATCGAATCCCCGAACCTCTCATAACACACACACACACACACACACATATATATATATATGGAGCACTCTTACTGTTCTCATAATTTGGTTCAGTTCTCATTTTCTTAGCTGAGACATCACTTCCTCCAGGAAGTTACTCCAGACCCTCCAAAACAGAGTCATTAATTGCAGAGCCCATGTATTACCCCTAGGTAGTGATTTTCATATTATAAAATCTCTTTCTTTGTCTGTATCTCATATTATATTGCAAGTTCCTTGAGGCCAAAAGTATGTCTTGTTCATTGTTTTATAAGCAGTGCCCAGCACAGGGCCTGAATTAATTAATATTATCCTGCCATTATGTTAGGATTACTTGATTCCCTGCAAACGTTTATTTTTATTTTATTTTTTTTGCTGAGGAATATTAGCCCTGAGCTAACATCTGTTGCTAATCTTCCTCATTTTTTCTTTTTCCTTGAGGAAGATTCACCCTGAGCTAACATCTGTGCCAATCTTCTTCTACTTTATATGTAGGTCGCCGCCACAGCATGGCTGACAAGTAGCATAGGTCTGTGCGCAGGATCTGAACTTGTGAACCTGAGCCCCTGAAGCAGAATGCCTCAAACTTAACCACTATGCCATGGGGCTAGCCCCTGCAAGCCCTTATTTTTAAATATATTTCTTTAAATATCTTCTTTGGGAAAGAGAAGACACTGAGGCAGTAGTTAAAAATTATCATTGTGTGGAAAAATATTTTATGGCTCTGCACAGCAGTAGTTAAGAGAGGAGGAATATATATGCTGAACACATTGGAAATTAAAGGAGTCCTAGAAATAGTTTAAATAAGATAAAAGTAGTCCCATCACGTTCTAAGTACTTTGGTGATATAATTGCAAAACCACTGAGCATAAATAAATAAATAAAAACAACAACAAAACCCAAAGATATAAATTTTTATGAACACATTTGTGGGCGTTTAGCAACACTCCATCAGTGTTGAGGAAGGATGGTGGTGGGGTGAGGAAAACCTTTGGGATGGGCAGGTCTGGGTTACAATCTTGATGAGACTTTTTCGCCATGTGACCTAGAAATGCTACTGGATTTTGTCTTAGTCTAAGTTTCCATGTATGTGAAATGGAGTGCTATAAACTGAATGTTTGTGTCCCCCTCAAATTCATACACTGAAATTCTAACCCCCAATGTGATGCTATCAGGAAGGGGGGCCTTTAGAAGGTGATTAGGTCATGAGGGAGGAGCCCTCATGAATGGGATTGGTGCCCTTATGAAAGAGACCCCAGAATGCTCCTTTCTCCTTCCCCTGCATGAGGACACAGAAGACTGTGCCAAGAAATGGGTTCTCACCAGACATGGAATCTGCCTGTGCCTTGATCTTGGCTTTCTAGTGTCCAGAACCATGAGACATGGATGTCTGTTGTTTATAAGCCCCCCAGTCTACTGTATTTTTGTTATAGCAGCCCAAACGGACTAACACATGGAGATAATCAAACTACCTACTTTACAGTTCAATAGCAAAGATGAAATGAGATAAAGTATGTGCAATGCCTACACCATAGAAGATTCTCAGTCCACAGTGGTTATTGTTGTTCTTCAATTACTACTTTACCATTAAGTGTTTCTTAAAAACTGCTTACCGGTAGGAATTGGGAGCAAACAGTTAGAAGAGACAGGTCTAAGAAAGCAATGTACGTGCTTAGTTCCTCATTTATGTCAGTTCTTTCTGAAATGGAATGATGAAAATAATTCTTTTTGCAAGGGAAAAATCATCAATAGATAATACTGCTGGGAGGAAAAAAAAGTTTTTTTTGTAAACTATATTTTTTAAAAAAAACCCCTGTATTCATGTATCTCGATTGGAGAAAAGAAAATCTTTTTTTTTTCTAGTGAAGACCTGTGAAAATTAAAGAGATAATGTTTGTGGATCTATTTGTGCTGCTCGGAAGAAACTGCTTAAAAATAGGCGTTTTTTAAAAAAATTTTTCTCCTTTTTAAGAAGGTGAGAAAAAAATTTTAAAAAGTAGTATTGTCTCCCTTTGTCTTGAAGTTTTCTTATTCCTTCTCAGTAATTTTTTATACAGTTTAAAAAGTTGGAGATGTCAGGGTGAAATTCAAGTATTTGTTTAGTTTCTTAACAATATTGTTAGTGGAGTATTGGCTGTAAAGTAGGTTAGCTCACAACTGTGAGCTTAGCAAGTGCTGGGTTCAGTAAGAGAGCAAGTGTTAACAGGTCAGAAGTACTCACTGAAAAGCTGAGATGTGGTTTTTGCTCAGAAAAGAGAAATTCACTGTTGTATTTGGAGAAAGAATGTGAAACATCAAGGCTGATCATTATAAGTTCACCCTAAAGGGAAGCTGTGAATCCTTAATTCTCATATTTTTGAGAGTCATTTGGAAACACTTTGTGTTTTTGAAGAAGTTCTACAAAAGTGTGGGTGGCAATCAAGGCTTTAAATCACAATCTCACAGAACCTGAGATAAATTATTATGGTCCTATTTTCAAAAGTATATTAATGAGTGTTCCAGAAGGATAATAATAGGTTTCCAAAACAAAAATAATAAATATTTTTGGATCAAATACATTTTGTAGATGTTAGGTTGAATGATGTTCAATGGGTGTCTTTTCCAAAAGACTCCTCAGAGACTCTCATATACAAAGGGGGATTAAGTATGCAAAGTTTCCCAATATTTTCATTACCTGAGCTGTTTTTGTGTAGCCTATGTTTTGTGGCACACAATTGTTCAGTGGAATATAGTTTGGAAAATGGTGATATAATGCAGAGTTTGATATTATTAGGTCTGTGTCTTGCTTTGAGCTGCTAAGACAAGTTCTGGAGGCAGAAAGTCCAAGAACGGGGTGCCAGCATCCTTGGGTTCTCTTCCAGGTTGCAGACTGCTAGTTTCTCCTTGTATCCTCACAGGGTGGAGAGCAGAGAGAAAGTAAGCTCTCTTGTTGATTCTTATCAGGGACCTAATCCCATCATGTGGGCTCCACCCCCACAACCTCATCAAATCCTAATTACCTCCTAAAGGCTC
Organism: Ceratotherium simum simum; assembly: GCF_057802395.1. Taxonomy (NCBI): domain Eukaryota; kingdom Metazoa; phylum Chordata; class Mammalia; order Perissodactyla; family Rhinocerotidae; genus Ceratotherium; species Ceratotherium simum. The sequence goes on from NC_141937.1 coordinate 4,389,316, forward strand.
CACTTTGTTATACCATCACACTTGGGGATAGGGTTTCAACATATGAATTTTGAAAGAAGACAAACATTCAGTCCGTAACAGTAAGCGCCTCTGAATCCACACCAACAACGATGGTCGCCTAAATCCCATCAATAATGATTAAAAATCCATAGCATATTCTGGAGCCTCAGTGTTTGGATATTTTCCTGTTGATTGATCCAGTGCTCAAAGAAAAGTAACACGAGAAAGACTGATTATATCACAGCGAATTCTAAATTACTTCAAATCTGTTTATTTCGTACAACCTCCTTCGCTAGCGCGTTATGTTCATCTCTCACCTGGGTTACTGCGGCATCCTCTCGTGGTTCTCCTGGCACTGGCTTTGTTCCCTGCATTGCAGCCTAGTTCTTTTCAAAAATCAAATCTGTTTCACTGAGCTTTTGCTTACAGTTTTCATTGGCTGCCATCCAGAATCTTTCATAGAGTTTACTAAGCCTCGGCTGCTCTGGGCGCCCCTCCCTTCTGTGGTCTCATCTTGCGTTAATCTCTGCCCTATGCTCTGTATTAAGGTGCAGTGACCTTTCATGACTTTTAAAACCCCATCCTACCCCTCACCACAGCCGCCCCCACCTGAGCCCTTTCTTCTCCCACCCCAGCCGGTTTCACTTAAGTAGTTTCTTCTCGTCCTAAGGTTATACCTTGAAAGTAGTTTCCTAAGGAGGTCTGTGCCGACCTCCCTGATTAGGTCTAATACTTTTGCTATACGTGTTGACGGCAGCTTTTTGATTTTAGCACTTATACCTGTGTAATTATTCATCTATTTTTGTGATTGTTTGATAATTACCTACGTCCCCCCAGACAGTAGACTACGTAAGAGCAGAAACCTTATCTGTTTTTGTCCATCACTGTATGTCTTGGGCTTAGCACAGTGCTTGTCACTTAGGAGTATTTAACAGAAAGTTTGTTTACTGAATTAATTAAACAGTTGGGTTTTTAAAAGGCTATCTAATGAGTTACTTTAAACTCTTGCTGAAGGGAGCCTATTCTGAACCATATCCGGGCTACATAAACATGACCAGAAGTAGTCCAAGATGTAAAATCTCAACCTATTTATATTTATACTGCATACTATATATACGTAAAATAGATTATCTATTTATGGACATAGCTTCATGGGCACATGCAGGTGCACGAGAACACACATGTACACACAGTCCAAGGCAGGATTCCAGCTTGTTCTGACCAGTCCCTGGTGTGCCTTTGTTCTATGTAGGTCGGACTTCTGTGATCATAAGGCCAACGTGGTCTTCCGCTTGAAGGAGGGTCCCGGAGCAAAGCACTCTGCACCATGTCAGGACTGTCTCATTGGTTTGATTGTCTAATAAGTCTTTTCATTTAAACCCACCAGCGCGTGTGTCACTAGCTCATCCTTTCTTTGGAACGTGCCTCCCCTGGGAGAGATTCTCTTCAATTACGCGCTTTGGCGTTGCTGCTGCCCTTTCACGACTTTTCTCTCTCCCTCTTCCTGCCAGTTGATTACTCTGTCTGTCCCCAATATAAAGCACGTCGTTTCCTGCATTTTGTGAGTCTCAAGCATGGATTTTTTGCTCATAATTAATTGGAGCACGATCCTAGCTCAACGCCAAAGCAGTGATACCTTTGAAGAAGAGAAGGAGCCACTTTCTCTCAGATAGGCTTAGAGAAGGAAGGGGGGATTGAGAGTAATTTTTCAGACTGTTTTGCCACCTATGTGGACTGACTTTACCTTATCCGGGAGAAACATGACTTGGAATGAGCACATGTGCTGTTCTTGTTCTTTCCTTTCACTTCAGACTTCACATCACCCCATGTAGTTCCTGCTGACGACTAGAAAACAACATCTTCCAGTGTGCCACTCATTCCTCTATTTTTCCTGAGGGTGCTTCCAAGTGAGAACAAATATTTATTTCCTATTTTCTTTTTGACTCAGAGGAAAATAAAATCTGTTGTTCCTTCTGAGCTTGTGTAGAAATTGTACTGCAGTGTCACTGAAGATCATTTCTTCCTTCCCAGGTCCTCTTCTTCATACCTCTGTGGTTAAGTCTTGTTCTGAGCAAAGATGCATCCTGAGCTGAAGATGAGTCTCAAATAATTAGTTGTATTAATTTGAAATATTTTATATAAATGAATAACATATACTGGGCACATAGAGTAAGGTGCTCATTAATATTTGTTGAGTCCTTAGGTGGATTTTAAAGATAAGACATGGATTTCAAGTCGGAGGCTATTTCTGTCCCAAATAAAAAATCTATTCAGTTTAGTTTCTTCAACTAAAGTAATTTTCTGGCTTGATTGTATATTTTAAGGGCAGAGCTCAATTATTCAAGTTCTGTGACTCTATCAGTTAGGTTTCATTATATAATGAACCATCCCCAAACTTGGTGGTTGGAAACAATAAACATTTATTGTTTCTCACAATTCTCTGGGTAAGGTGGAAGGTTATTCTGTTCTGCACAGGCTCAGCCAGGACTGGATGATCTGAGAAGCCCTCACTCATATCTGGCCATTGACAGGCTGGCTGGTCTAGGGTGTGTGTAGGATGCTTAGCTGGTTGGCTCTTTTCTGCTCCGTGAAGTCCCTTATCTACTTCTTCAGGTGAGTCCGTGGTTCTTATATGATGGCAGAAGGATCCTTGGTAGCATGAGATGCCAGGACCCAATGCAAAAGCACTTTTCAAGTCTCTGCCTTTGTCTTGTTTGCTTTGCTCTGTTGTCCAAAACAGGTCACATTGGGAAGCCCAGACTCAGTGTGGGAGGGGATTATACAAGCGCATGGACACAGGGAGATAATTATGGCAAACATTTTACAAACAATCTACCACACTGACATATGGTGAAACAGTGAAAATTTTTAAAAACTATGATTCATTGTGATGCAACTCACATCTGTTCCGTAGCCAAATGATCTGCTTTGTAGCAACGTTTTCTCTCTTTTTTTTCCTGGGGATGTAGCAACCTCAATGTAAAAAACTCAGTTCAATGACAAAGTTATAGTACAATTACTATAATTTAAAACATTCTTTATGGAATGATGCTAATGCCAGAGTACTTGTTACCGCACCAGGTCCGTTTTTGCCCGCCGCCCAGAAAGCCAATCGTGGAGACGACAAGATTGCGAGAGAGAGGGTTTAATCACAAGGCAGCCAAGTGAGGACAACAGGAGAACAAGTCTCAAATCCGCCTCCCTGAAAATAGAGACTCAGGGGTATTTATGGCGAAGGGGGCAAGGTGGTCTGAAATGATTGGAGGTGAGGAGAGATGAGGGAATTGATGATCTGCGCAAGCGTAGTCAGCCTTCATGCCTCTTCGTAGGACCCTTGTTCACAGAATGGCGGCATTAGCATGCCCTGAGGGTGGGGTTCCAACCTCTTGCCGTCAAAAGGGCCCAGTTGATGGGTTGGTCGTCTCAATCCGGCCTGAAGTGGACAAGGGGTTCAGTTCCTGAAAAAAATAGCTCCAACACCCATTACCATGGTAACCCAGGCTCCAGGGAGATGTCATCTATAGGAACCTAGTGGGAGTCAGATGGCATATTGCCCAAACAGCATAGTTAACAATGAGTAAGTTTGTCATGCAGATTTTAAGTCCTTGCCTTCCATTTTGAGAAGTTTCTAGGAAGGCCATACTCCCTTCTTCCTGGTACAGGGAAGAAGATACCTTTACAAATGGAGATTTTCTTTACAAATATAAATGTCTCCTATAAAGGGTAGCCAGAACTAAGAATGGGCTTAGAACTACCCACCCAGGTACCCGGAGATGTCTATGGTAATGGCCTTTTCTTGGGGCAAGCCTCCCATCCCAAACTCCTTTGGTCAGTTAGTGGGGGTGGGGGTCAAAATGTGATTCGGGCAGAGACATATTTTGAGTTGGCAAATTCCAATCCCCCATAGTTACTAGCTGCTTAATCATCAATGGCTGTTTGCCAGTTTCATACTGAAAATATGGCAAAGGACAGAAATGATCTACAGTGTCCCTGTATAAACATGGAATCCAAGTCTCTTGCTGTCAATAAAGTGTTCCTTATTGAAATCTAGATCTTGGCATTAAAAGATGTCTTATTGTGTTGGTGATATAGAGGAAAATGGCAGCCTTCCTGCCCTCAGAGTTCTCATAGTCCAACAGGAGGGGCAGACAAATGCTCAGAATACTACAATACAGTGTGATAACTACTAGGACAAAGGGTTCTAGAAGGTACTATTGGAAGACAGATGAGGAGCATCTAATCTAGATGGTGGAGGAGGGGAGAGCTCAGGAAAGACTTAAAGACAAATCTCGAATGAGAGAAGGAGTTAAGTAAAATAAAGGTAGGAGGTTTCCAGTTAGAGGAGAGAACATGTTCAAAGAGAAGAGGAGTCAGCACAGTGAGGTCCAGGGGTGAAGCACAGAGTGCTGATGTGGGAGTATAGAGTCTCTAGGCTGCAGAGGCAGAAAAGTGTGCCCAGAAAGATGTGTGACACCCAGTTTTGCTTCATTCTGCAAACAACTACTGAAGGCCTAATGTTTGAGAGGAAGTGTGCTAAGTGACTGGCACACAGTGGTGAAGAGGGCAAATGAGGGTCTTGAAGATTCAGGAAGCTTACACTCTAGTTGTGGTGGAGAAAGTGGAAATCAGAGCAACAACCCATAAACAACCTTGATTACACATTCTGACGTGCCCCAGGAAGGAGGTTTTCGTTTTATCCTTGAAGGCAGGGGAGCAGGGGAAGCATTTTAGAAAGAGAAAAGATTGATCATCTTTTGGTTTGAGAAGAATAAGAAGTATCATGGAGGCTGAGGGAGCAGAGAATTTCAAGGAAAAGTAGATGTTACTCCTATGTAAGATAAGGGTTAAAATATCTGCTGTATTTACAACTAAGGAGTTGTCTACCAGTGACTATCTGCTTTATTATCGTTAAGTTAATCTTTAGGGTCCCAGGGTTCAAAATGAAGTCCAGCATTAGCCCAAATAGACAGTGGAAAAATTCCATGGTAGAAAAATGAACTGAGTTAGTCATCATTAAGACGATTACTTCATTGCTGACATGTTGTTAGAGTCGAACCAGATGAGATGCGTCTGAGCGTTCTATATGTGTGTGCTGTGTGCTGGTAAAAACCCATCCACAGCATGTGTGCTTCTGAATATTTGTGCACACTCATGTGGATGTTTGTGTCTGTGTGTGTGTGTGGTGTGTGTGTCCACTTTCTCCTTATTTCATGCTTCCATTTGGAGGAGTCGTTGGATCTTGTCCCACTCACGCACTCCTCCCAGGTTGGGAGACCCAGTCTTTCTCTTGGAGTTGCTTGTCTTTACTGAGCGGGTCATTTTCTTCTGCTCTAGGCGCTATGTGAAGCTGTGGGGGGAGGCTTGCGGTTGTCCCCTTGACCAGGGACGAAGTAATCCCACTGCCCTCGCACCAAGCCAGATCCTCCATCAGCTTTGTACTAACGAAGGCAGCATGTTGACCTCAGTCTGTCTCATTGCTCCATTTCTCAAGTGGTTCTGCCTTGCAGGCAAGGGAAAGGGGTGTTATATATGGACACCCTCAGGCCCCAGGATGTGGGGACATTTGTGTATGTGATACGGAAAAAAGAAATGCTCCAGACGTCTTTTTGCACTTGCCTTAAGAGAGAACTTGATTGTGAAGCAGGTTGTACTTGTCTTTGGAACCTCAGCCTCTTTATTCTGTGCTTGTTTTCCTGTGCCCATGCCTCATCTCGCCTGCCCCCTCAGCTACCGGATCTACTGCCTTTGCCTTTTCACTCTTTCCTGTCTGTGAGAATCATTCAGCTTGGATTATCTGGGAGTCTTAACATCAAATACTCTGTCCAATTGTCAAATTGCGTCACACCACGTTCCTGATTTCAATTTTGGAAAGCGTTTCTGATACTTGTATTTCCTGCTGCTTTAGTTACAAATCGTGTTCATTTGCAAATAATAAAAATCTCAACAGTAGCAAAAAGAGATGAGTTCTTAAAAAAATTTTTTCTCACCTATCAGGAAGCCTAGAGGTTGCCATTCAGGTTAGAATGGTGGCTCCATAGTGCTACCAAGAACCCAACACCTTCTGGCTTTTCCCCCAGCCATCCACTTCTAAAACTCCTGCTGAACAATTTCTGCTTAGATCTCATAGACTGAGGTGTGTGGCAAAAGAGTCTGGGAAATGTAGTCCTTTTACTAAGGAGGATGGGAGCAAGTAGATATTGGGCAGCATCTAAGAGTCTCTGTAAAACCTGCACTCAGATCCTTCACTCATACAACAGGACAGTTGCCTTACATATAGCATAGGTCTGCTCTGGGGTGTTTCACTTTTAACAGGGCCCAAGCAAATAAAGTAAAGGAATGAAATCACCATTCTGTATGTTCGATATTAGCCAGCTTGTAGAGTTGGCCTTTTTGGGGCTGTGGAACCTCCCCAAGGCCTTTGGCATTACATGATTTGGGTGGGTACTACCTAGGGGTCAAGTGATAATTAATTTAGTTAGTAGCATTAGCCCTTGTCATGTTCAGCATACTTGACCTAAGACAATATAATTTTGACGTGCTAAGAAAGACATGAGATATTATGTTGGTGTAATGATGTCATCACCAAATGCAGAACCATTTAAATATTGTAATAGCAACTTGGATGGTTTCTATTTCTCTTTTACTGTTGTCTATTTTTCATCACTATGTTCCATTTTCCCAGCCAAGAGATGAGCAGAAAGGAAACCAAAGGCAGGGAATTATGAAATCATTGATTCGTGTTGCTTTTTATGTCCTATTGCTTCTTTATGTCTTCATTTCTAGGAAGGAGTTACGTGAACTCTTTCCCTGCCTCTGACCTTTCTGCTTAAGATAACTCATGGGGCACACTACACAGTTGGGGAAAACATGCTTTAGAAAGGCTATAGGATGAAGTCACTACTTTCTTTTTGTTTCTTATCCCTCTCTACCACCCTCATTTTATTACAGCACATTGAATGTGTCTTTTCTGGGGAAACAACTCAGTAATTGCTTCACCTGTGTTAAAGGTTATATCCAACTAGTTAACATGGTTTTCATCTGGGACAAATAACCGGGTTACTTTCCATTTGGATCTTGATAGCTCATAGTGAGCTGTGTTTAATAACTTAGTATCCAACAGCTGCTAACTGCTGCTGTGGATGCCCGGGGCTTGGGGATTCTGAAAGCACCTGAGCACTCACAGAAGTTAGTGCTATCTGCACAATGGGGAAGAAGTGAACAGTGTATTGTTGATGACCTAGGAAAAGTGTAGGAGAACCCGATATGCCTTTTCATCCTGCTATGCTGCTATGCCATTTTCCCATACCATTTGGGAGCTGAGGTGTATGTTTGAATATGTTAAATTGATATTTTTAACCTAGCCAACTTTGTGTGAAGGAACTTCACTACTGGGGAATTCGACAACAAGGTTACCGATATAATAATCTGTATAATTTTATAAAATGCAATTTGGAAAATATATACTGCAGTAATTCCCAACCAATGCTCTGCATGTAATAACTGTCCTGTAAGATCGTCACCAGAAATTCTCAGAATATTAACATTTTCAGACTACTGAATCCAGGATCACACAAAGGACTCAGCACTTTGAAAATTGGTGAGTCTGTTTTATTAGCTAGTTCAGATCTACTTTCTTTTTTGAGAAGGGAACCAGAAAATTTTCTCACTTGTTTAACAGGGCAGGAAAAAAATGTTAGGAAGAACCAGGAATAAAACCACCAGTCCATGAAGAGAATGAGGAGCAGTGAGATACAATGGAAAAATCAGAGTAAAGGACACATTCTTGTCTTCATTTGCACCTTTACATGCTCTCGATGGAACAGCATGAATTCATTCTAAAGTAAAGCATTCAGTTGACATAATGTCTGTTGACATTAAACTTCATTTAATTACTTTTAGTGAAAAACTAAGTATCTTCAAGTAAATACCTTAGATGGGAGGGCTTTTTTCTCTTCTGTTTTGAAGTGTGTATTATAAACCATTTCTATCTAACTCTTGATATTTTTTCCTGAAGATAAATCTTCATTCTTCAATTCATTTCTTATGTAATAGGAAGCAAATTTAGGATTCTTTCTATCTGTGAATTAGTTAGTGTTTTTCTTACCAAGTACTAAACTTGGGTAATTTTATATTGATTAAATGTATCTCCACAATTATCTATATTATTGAAAAAGTTGAAAGAACATCTTTACTTCATTTTTCAACTGGGAAAATGAAGAGAAAAAATGATTAAGTGACAGAAATTAGAGTACACTGATGAAGCCAAAACAAAATTTCAGGTCCCATAGATCCCAATTTCTTGCCAAAATAAGCCCTTAAATTTTGCTTGCATCTGCATCATATCCAAGTTTTATTGGACTCGTGCACTTCATTTTCTCTGACGTATTTGTTACATGGAAATAAACTAGCTCAGGAATGTTTTACCATCTTCTAATTATGAATCACTGTACTTTAATCTTCAGTTGTCGATCAGCCTATTTCTACCCTGACTCCAGTAATCTCACCATTTTCCTGTATTTAGAATTCCTTACTACTTCCTTCGGTTTAATGATAAACCTCATTGCTCTCATCTCCACTTGCTCCAGCCCCATCTCATCAGAATCCAGGTACGACAGGCCCTTATTGCTTTAGGGAGAGTCTCACTATCAATATTTTATACGTCTTTACCTTCGGGTGGCAAGTGAACCCCTAAAATATGTCTTTTCCCTTTCTAGGTTCTGTCTTATCATGATGGTCAACCAGAAAGTAAATATTCAGGAATGGAGAGGCATTCATGTAGTGTGAGACCTGCAAACTAGAGTGTCTTATGAGATGGAACATTCCTGATGGTCCAGGTGGGAGGTCAGGTACAGTGTGTGGGGGCGGGCAGAACTTTCTCTGTCCATTGCTAGAAATAGCAGGCAACAGGATAACCAAGATCGTGTGGTGGGCGACTAACGCATTTCTCAAAAGTATGCGATGTTTGGGGCTCTCGACTTTTGTGATTCTGTGCTTTCATTTGTTTTTTGTTTTAATCCTCAACACAGTTACTCGTTGTTCAAACTTTACATACTTAAAAAGTTGTTTCAGAACCCATACTCACAGCTTATGCTATTAATTAGGTTTCAACTTTGCCTACAGTTCTTTTTAAAATTTTCAAGGTAAATTTCCACCAAATGAAATGCCCAGGTCCCAAGTGTACAGTTAGATGATTTTTGACAAATGTATACACTGGTGTAACCAACACCCTCACCAAGGTACAGAATATTTCCACTGTTCCACAAGGTTCATTTGTGGCCCTTTCCCTTCAGTTCTTTCCCAAGAGGCAATCAATGTTCTGATTTTTACCAGCATTAATTAATTTTTCCTGTTCAAGAACTTCATATAAGTGGAACCATGTAATACGGCCTTCTTACTGTCCACCGTCTTTGCTCCATACAATACTTTGAAATTCATTGGTATGTATCAGCAGTTTGCTCCATTTTGTGGCACTCCAGTTTAATCCACTCTGCCGCTGATGGACATTTGTATTATGTCCAGATTTGGGCTGTAGTGAATAAAGCTGCTATGAAGATTCTTACATATTTATCTTTTCTCTGGATATATATATATTTTTTGGGGGGGGTGGGGTGGGGGGAGGAAGATCAGCCCTGAGCTAACATCCGATGCCAATCCTCCTCTTTTCTGCTGAGGAAGATTGGCCCTGGGCTAACATCTGTGCCCATCTTCCTCTACTTTATATGGGACGCCGCCACAGCATGGCTTGACAAGCAGTGCATTGGTGCGCGCCTGGGATCCGAACTGCGAACCCTGGGCCGCCGAAGCGAAACGTGTGCACTTAACCGCTGCACCACCTGGCCTGCCTCTGGACATAGATTTTTATTGTTATTGTTTCCCTCACTGGTTAGGACCTCCAGAACAACGTTGAACAGAAATGGCGAGAGAAGACATCATTTCTTTGTTCCCCATTTTATGGAAAAAGCATTACTTTTCCCAATAAGTATAATGTTAACTATATTTTTAAAAATGATTTTTGATTTGAGAGAGTTTCCTTTTATTCTTTGTTTGCTGAGAACTTTGCTTATTTGCTCAATCCTAGAATTCAGAGAAACTAGTATTAGAATTGGTAAGTCATACCCAGTGCAAAAGAAAACAAATCCCTAATATTAGAGTTTCATATTTGTTTACTTTTTTTTCTGTTCGGCCAGAGGATAGCTAATAAAAATAAAGTGTTTATAAGTTACTTGGATCAGCTCTTTTCCCCCTTTTTAGTGTGGTTATGTCTCTCATTTGAAATATGTCTAGATTTATTTAAGTTTGTATTCTATTTCAGGATTATTATTGACTTTATTATATATATATATTTGTGTGTGTGTGTGTGTATGAGACGTGGACACCATTCCAAAGTCATACTATGCAGAAGTATATGCAGACTATGCAGTATAGTCTGGTAGATGTGACCTTTCATCCTTCCATACTTTTCTGACCCTACCTCCTATTTGTTTTTTGTTTATACGTCCTGTGCTTCTTTGTGCACTAGTGAGTAGATATATATTTTCTTAGTTTTTCTTCTAATATAAAAAATCACAACCCATAGATATTTGAACTTTCCGTTCACTTAGCAATATATATTGGAAATCACTTCGTATCAGTTCGTAGAATGTTCCTCATTCTTCTTTAAAGCTGCATAGTGTACCCTAGGGTGGATGTATCAGTTTTTTCAACTCCTGTGTATGGCAATTTGACTGTTTCTAATAATTGGCATTATAAACAATGTTGCAATGAATAACCTTGTGCATATGTATATTTATATTGTTGAGGTGTATCTTTAGGGTAAATTACTAGAAGTAGGATTGCTAAGTCAAAAGAAAAATGCTAAGTAGGTTTGCTAAATATTGCATGAACGAATTTGCATTTCAACCAGCAGTGTATGAAAGTGCCTGTTTCTCCAGAGCCTTAACAAAAATGTCTTGTCATACTTAGAACATTTCTATCCCCCAAATTTGCTTATGCCTCTTTGCAGTCACTCCTCCTTTCTACCCCTGACAATGAGCTACCTCTACTATGCTTTCTGCCACTGTAAATTAGTTTGCCTGTTCTGCTATTCAATAAATAGAATCACAGCATGTACTTTTTTTTTTTCCTGAATTCTTTTGCTCAGCGTAGTTTTGGCACTCATCCATGATATTGAGTATATAGTTTACTCGTTTTTATTGATGATAAGTATCACACATATGGATATACCATATCCATTCACTTGATGATGGACATTGGGTTATTTTCAGGTTTTGGATATGTGAATGAATCTGCTATGAATATTAGTTTAAAAATCTTTGTGTGAACATATGTTTTCATTTCTCTTGGTTGAATACCTAGGAGTGTAATAGCGGGATCACAGGGCATATTGATATTGTTAACCTGCTTTTTGAAATGATTGTACCATTTTGTACTCCCACAAGCAATGCAGAAGTGTTCCGGTTGCTCTGCATCCTCATCAACATTGTAGTTTAATTTTAGTCATTCTAGTGTGTACGTTGGGTTATATATTTGAGGTTTTAGTTTGCATTTCCTTGATGACTCAAGGTGACAAGCATTTTTCATATGCTTATTGATCATTTTCATGTGTTCTTATCTTAAATGGTTTCAGATATTTTGCCAATTTTCATCTGATTATTGTTTCCTTATTATTTTGTAAGAATTCTCTATATATTCTAGATAACCTTATTTTGTCTGGTAGACATACTGCAAACCTTTTCTCTCTGTCTGTGCTTGCATTTTCATTTTCTTAACACTGTCTTTGAGCAATAGAAGTTTTATATTTAAGTCCTATTTATTAATTTTTATTGTACAGTGTTTGTTATTGGTGTCATAACTAAGAAATCGTGTATTCAAAGTCGAGTAGATTTTCTCATATCTTTTCTTGTATTTGTTTTCTAGGTTTAATCTTTACACTTAGGTTTATAGTTCAGTTTATGTTAAGTTTTGTCAAAAATCAATTTTCCCTCGATATGTGGATCTATATCTGGATTCTTTATTGTTTTTCATTGATCTATATGAACACAATGCAAAATTTTCTCAGCAATTCCTTGTGAAGTTGAAGTAACGTGCATAATTATTTTGGGATGTCCCCACTTCATAGTGGTGCCGTCTCCTGAAATTGGTCCCCCTGAAAGACCGGAAATCAGCCCGGTCGCTCGAGAGTCAGGCACTCCCCCATCTTGGCTGTGAAGGTTTTGTATCATCCAAAATAGGCTGGAAAGTTCACTCCCATCTCTCATAGTAATTTATATCTCACTTAGTACAATCAATTTTGTTAAATTCATTCTTTCAGTACATTTTGAAAAGGGCCTGAGGGTGTTGGAATGGAAAAGGGCAGCGTATCTTCAGTTAACACACAAGGGAGTAGAGCAAATTCTGCCTCTGCCTCTTCTGTTGTGAACTCAGTTATATAACCCCCTGAGCTTCGGTTTCCTCATGTATAAATTAGGGGCAGTAACAATATACAATCTTTATTATCTACTATTGTCTAATAATATCTACTCCACACTAAAGTATTATATATGATTTTATCTTTTATAAAATATAAAAATATTATATATTTTATTAAAACACATATCAGTGGCATATAATGATAACTAATGTTAAGAATTTCAGGGGCTGGCCCGGTGGTGCAAGCAGTTAGGTGTGTGCGCTCTGCTGCGGCGGCCCGGCGTTCACCGGTTCGGATCCCGGGCGTGCACCGACACACCGCTTGGTAAGCCATGCTGCTGTGGCGTCCCATATAAAGTAGAGGAAGATGGGCATGGATGTTAGCCCAGGGCCAGTCTTCCTCAGCGAAAAAAGAGCAGGATTGGCATTGGATGTTAGCTCAGGGCTGGTCCTCCTCACACACACACACAAAAAAGAATTTCAATAAATATTTATTACTATCAGTATTTTTATTCTATCACAACTCAAACATTTTATATTTTGAAAAATCTCCACATAGTTAAATATGCAGTCTCTATGAGATGTGCAGGGAGAAAGTACTCAGATATATCATTTACAGATAGATGTTCACTGAACCACCTTTAAAATAATCCCTTTTTATGCTTTCAGACATATCGAATCTACTTGGTGCTTGTAACATCTTAATTTGTTTTGCATTGAAAATTCAACTTTACACTTCACAGTGAAAACATAACTCAGGAAGAAAAATCAATACTTACAAGCTTAGTGTTAAGCAAAACCACGTTTCATATCAAGAGTAGATCAATTTAGCGCTAAAATCAGGAAATCCGTGCCTATTAGCATTGCACTTTTAATTAATAATGGCATCTGAAGCTAATGACTCTCAGCTTTTCAAATAAATGTGTGCCATGTTCTTGAGTAATTTCTTGATACGTGGGACATGGCTAGCAGAATTGCATGCATTTGATTTGAAAGACAATGTGATCCATAACTCATGGGAACATAATTTGTTAAAAAAGAAACCATTATTGTAAAAATATATTCATGAATCAGACAGAGGGATAATTTTTCATGGGAAAGCATAAACATTTCTATTGACCACAGCATTTCTTGTGAACTTATATCAACTGAAAACTGATTTTTATTGTTTTTACTCTACAGGCTGGATTAGCCTGCAATTTCAACAAGTGGTCTAATAACTTTATGGGTATTGGTAAACCCCATGTTTCATTAACACTGTCTTTGATCTTGCTAATAGTAGTTTCATATCACAGAAATATGCCAGATAATTTCAATGCCTTTAATTCTGGGAAAATTACCTAAGAGCCTATTATAATAGATTAACTAAGTAAAATAAAGAACATGGCCTAAAAATAAATTTGTTAGGAGACCTGGCTTGTTAGGAAAGGATTCTATTGATTGTATAAGAGATACCTACTATTTCTTCAGCTATAACTCACAATATCAACTGATAATATTGGCATTATGGTTTATAAATCAATCTCCCAGGAGTTTGGTCCTGATGAATTGTTTTGCTGAACTTGATCACCTCTGCGTAAGCAGATAAAAAACAGGTTATAGCCTTGTAATACTGCTATACTGAAGCCAATAAGCAGGGGCTTCTGGGCCGTGAAATCTGACTAAATTCTAATCAGTTAGATCCCCTGTTGGATTTGCTGCTGCCAAGGTCCTGGTGGGGTTGCCCTGTCCACAGACTCATAAGGTTTTTAGCAGCAGAGGTCCATGAGAGTTTCTTTCAGTGCAGACACCACTACGCCTGACATACTTCACGTTGTTCCATGAAGGGCTTTATTTATGTAGATAAGAACTAGATATTATAAATTGTACCTGAAATAAGAAATCCAGGTATAACACACTCAACCAAATACTTTTGAGAGACAGACCTATTATTTTGTTTGTCTTTTTCTCAGCGATGTCTGGGATTTATTCTACTTCAATTCCTTTAAGCAATTCACTGTTCACTAAATATACACCATGGCTCAGAAAAGGGATTTGGAGAATAATACATAATTTTTAGGTTAATATGGTCATATCATGTCTGAAGGACATTATAGAAATAGAAGTCCTTTTTTTCAGTCCAAACTAGGAATTGTCAATGCCAATGTGTGTTGGCGGGTGGAAATGCTTGGGAGATGATAAGTGAACCTAATGAGGGTAGGCATGTGAAATTAAAAAAAAAAACTTATTATTAATTAGTGTGTTCAATAATGAGCTTTCTGGCTCCAGGATGGCTTGAAAATATGTCTTCATGCTACTGATATCTGCCACACCCTCCAGGTTTGAGAGAACACTAGTTAATGTCTGCTTATTCTAGCAAGATAATCTGTCACTCACTGTGTGTAATCGCTCCTATTTATAGAGAAATGAACTGGCAAACCTTGAAGAAGCACACGGCAATTATAGGGCCCCCTGCACAATGTCTAGGTATAAATTTCTGGCTTTGAGGTTGATGGGATTATTCCCCATTTGGGATGATGCTTCTAGACACATGTGGGTCTGGGCACATGCGCAGGAGACACAGACCTGTCACAAACGCTGCACATTTTATTCATTTAACAATTACTTATTGAATGCCCACGCTGGGCCAAATAGTCTGCTTAGTTACAAGAATAAATGGTGAATGAGAAAAACAAAAATCCCTGACTCAGGAAGCTTACAAGCTAGTGGAGAAGACAGGCAAGAGAAGGAGTGACAGTGCGATGAAGAGAAATAAGCATGTTTTGAGGATAGAGAGTCCTCAGTCAGGGCAGAGTTTTCCAGGCAGGTGATGTTTAATAGAGAAAATCTTGAAACACTTAAATGCACATTTACTTAATATCCAATCCAAACCCTTCATTCAGGCATACGAGGGCCTTCACCATGACATTCCTGCTTCTCGAAACAGAAGGGGCAAGACAGGCTGAAGGATGCATCATGACCTGCTTTGACTTGATAGTGACAGCTATACTTCTCTTCATGTTTCGTTGCAAGAACTGTGTCCTTGGACCTCCCTGGAGGCGGAGAGAGGGCTGGGAACCATCACGCCTGGCTGCTGCCGGTGCTTCCAGTGACAACTGTGTGCTATGGGGAGAGGTGTGTGAATTTTGGTGTTCATTTAGACATCCTGCAGACCAGACACCTGTTTGTACTCTTCTTCCCAAGCGGAATGTTCTTGCCCATCCCACAGGGAGACAACCCAATGTCCCATCCAATTAGTACATGTAGTGCAAAGTCCAGGGCTCATTACTGTCCAGAGACCCTAACGTGGCTTCTCTGCATCTAAAAGCTATGACTCAATAGACAAGTCAGTGTGCCTCCCACACAACAGCAATGACGTGAACCAGGGACAGGGTAACTGCAACACCATCTCCAGTACAGAAAAGAATTAAATAATAGGACACAAATAGCACTCACGGGTCCATGGCGTTTAAGAACTAATACTGGGTAGGCCTCGTGGAGAACTTACAGCTGGCGATGGGATAGTTCTTTGATTAAACCTTAATTCCACTTCCTGGGAGAAATTCTCTTATCCATTGTCCCTGCCCCCATGGAGCTTCTATCCTAGTGGGGGAGACTGGCCACAGGCAAACATTATTTAAAAATCTATAGTATGTTAGATCCTGATAAGTAGATGAACAGAATGATGGGGATGCTGGGCTGCATTTTTGTATCAGATGGCCTGTCAAGGTAGTGTTTCAATAAAGACCTGGAGAAATTGACAGAGACAGAACCAGGGCCATAATGATGTCAGGGGAAGAACATTCTCAGAGAGGAGCCAGCTTTACAGTGGTTGAGGTATAGCAATAATTCTTATGTCCATGGAATGGAATGAGGTGGGGGAAGAAGCATAGGAAGTGAAGTTCTAGAAGCAAGAAAGGGGTATACCATGTAAGACCTTCTTTTCTACTATATGGACTTCTTAAGATTTTGCTCTGAGTGAGATGAGAACGCAGTGGGAAGTTTGGAGTAAAGGAAGAATATAATCACATTTGTTGTAACCCACTAGTTGCTGCACTGAGACAAAAGGCACAAACACGGACAGCAGCTGAGAGGATACTGCCATGGCCCAGGGTGGTCACCAACAGGCTGCCCATCAGCAATCCATCTGGACCCAGTGTGCTTTAGAATTATAAAGATTTGGAATGTTTGATCACTAAGATACCTTCCAATTCTAAATTTCAGTGGATAACCACATCTCTGTGTGCATGTCTATTCATATCACTTTTTATTTCTACTTACAGACTAGTAGAGCTGAAGATGTGTAGCAACGAAAAGACTAAAAGAATTGCTTGAACAGGTGTGCACTGAATCAAGGAAATGCCAGTTATTCTGAAAGAGATCTTAGAGATCATTTACTTAGTTTATGAGTGTACTCATTTTGTTTTTCACACGAGAAATTTGAACCCTAGCGTAGTTTTGATTTCGACGCAGTTAGTTAGCTAGGACGTGTGAGTGCTAATCTTAGAACTAGGTTTTCCTAACTGTTACAGGTAAAAAAAAAAAAAAAAAAGAAATCAATTGACTTGATGGAAGCAAGAATATATAGCTGTAAATCTAGATTCCAATGAATATTTCTCTGTCACTTGGTTATGTTTCTTTGTTTTCCCTAGTTTTAAAAATAAAGGTGTAACGTACATACAGGAAAATTCACCCTTTTAGAACAGGATTCGGTGAGTTTTGACAAATGTATACAGGTGTGTAACCACCACCACAATAAAGATTTTGAACGGTTCTATCACCCTAACAAATTCCCTCTGCCCCCTTCTAGCTAACCCTTCCCTAGCCACAGTCCCTGTCAACCACTGGTCTACTTTCTGTCTCTATAGTTTGCCTTTGCAGGAATAGAATAGAAATAGAATAATACAGTATTTAACTTGTGTATTTATCTATTTTTCTTTTCATTTTGTAAGTTTTTGCTTCATTTATTTTAAACTTTTGTTTCAAGCTCCACATAACGTGTGTGTGTGTGTTTTTTAATATAAACTTTGTTTTCTAGAGAAGTTTTAAGTTCACTGCAAAAATTGAGTGGAAGTTACAGAGAATTCCCATGAACCCCCTGCCCCCATACATGCACAGCCTCCTCCACTATCAACATCTCCCACCAGAGTGGGACATTTGTTACAACTGATGAACCTACATTGACACGTCACTATTCCCCAAAGTCCATAGTTGACATTAAGGTTCACTCTTGGTTTTGTACATTCTATGGGTTTGGACGAATGTATAGTGACATGTGTCCACCATTATAGTATCATACAGAACATTTTCATTGCCCTAAAAGTCATCTATGCTCTGACTATTCATCCTTCTCCCTTTACCCCAGGCCCTGGAAACCACTGATCTTTTTATTGTTTCCATAGTTTTGCCTTTTCCACAGCGTCGTATAGTTGGAATCATGTAGTATGTAGCCTTTTCAGATTGGTTTCTCTCACTTAGTAATATGCATTTAAGATTGCTCCATGTCTTTTTATGGCTGGATGGTTCATGTCTTTTTAGTGCTGAGTAATATTCTATTGTCTGGATGTACCATAGCTTGTTTATCCAGTCAGCTACTGCAGGGCATCTTGGTTGCTTCCAAGTTTGGCGATTATGAATAAAGGTTCTATAAACATCTGTGTGCAGGTTTTGTGTGGATATATTTTTAACTCATTCGGATAAGTATCAAGGGGATGATTACTGGATCATATGGTAAGAGTATGCTTAGTTTTTTAAGAAATCGACAGACTGTTTTCCAAAGTGGCTGTGCTATTTTGCATTCCAACT
Source organism: Ceratotherium simum simum (assembly GCF_057802395.1). NCBI lineage: Eukaryota > Metazoa > Chordata > Mammalia > Perissodactyla > Rhinocerotidae > Ceratotherium > Ceratotherium simum. The sequence continues at coordinate 4,407,508 of NC_141937.1, forward strand.
AACACTGAATGTCAGTTCCTGTCGCTCCACATCCTCACCAGCATTTGGTGCTGTCAGTATTTTGGATTTTGGTCATTCTAATAGGTGTGTAGTGGTATCTCATTGCTGTTTTAAATTTGCAATTTCCAAATGACATATGATTTGAACATCTTTTCATATGCTTTTGTATATTAACCTTGTCTTCTGTAACCATGTTATTCTTTTCTTTCTTTATACTATTCATTCAATAGTATAAATTTCCCTTTAAGCACTGCTTTTGTTGAATCCCATAAATTTGAAAAGTTGTATTTTCCCTTTCCTTTGGTTAAGAAAATGTTTTAATCTCTCTTAAGATTTATTCTTTGACCCATGTGTTATATAGAAGTGTGTTATTTAATCTCCAAGTATTTTGGGATTTTCCACTTATCTTTCTCTTACTGATTTCTAATTTAATTCCAATGTGGTCTGAAAGCAGACATTATGTGATTTCTGTTCTTTTCAAATTTTAAAGGTATGTTTTATGGCCCAGAATGTGTTCTATGTTAGTAATGATTTTGAAAATTCTCTTGTTAAATGTTTTTAACCACAAGGTACTTGTAAATGTGAATAAAGGCTCTTTGATGTCTCACTTTGAATTTAACTGAAATGTTTTAATTTATTCAAAATTCTTAGGAGACTCATTTATTTGTTTTCTAAATGAAAATTCAGAGAATCCAGGAAAATCTTGGAATTCTATAAATTGAACTAAGAGAAGTTTAGTTTTAGGATGATTTCCTTCTTTTTGACTTCCTGCACTAAAATAGTAATTGGGTTCTGTGCTACGCAACTCCAGGGGGTGCCATTCCAAGAGACTACAAGATGCATGGCATCTCTCGGATTTATTCAATGTGAAGGTGTTGTATGAGAAATAAGATATGTGCATTAAAAAGGTGTTCAATTAATTCTATCTTCCCCTTAACTACAGTCAGCACTGTGAGGGTAAGAAGGAAGAGAAAGTGTTGGAGAATCATCGTGGATTGTGCTCTGTGCGCACTGGAATCCTACAGAAAGACAGAAGTTTTCACTAAATAAGTTTGGAGTTTGCCTTCAAGCTTTTATTTATTTCTCTCATCTTTTTCAGGCAATCCTCAGGAAGATGAATGGTGTTGATTTAATTATCTTTTAAGCTGCTCTAGACTATAACTACATGCATCCTTATTTCTGTGAGTGAATGATAGAACAGTTCTATTACTGAAACTATTAGATTTAGAAAGGTTATTGATTTGAAGTTTTGGAACAAGAATGGTCAATACACTGGTTTGGTGCTTTAGCTCATTTAGATTCAAAAATTCCTAGAAATAGTGGAGTCTGAGGTTCTGCTTTTGAATTGAAGATTACGATGGCTAAGCAATTTCAAAACACCCGAGCTTTCTCTTCATGGAGTTTAGAAGATAAACTTAGAAGTTCAATCTGTGTATGTGATTACTAAACGCACATATACAGGCTTATTGACATCAACTCTATGAAATGAGTATGTCTAGCTTGATATAATTTGGGTCTTGAGAAATTGTGCCTTATGGTAATCGACTCCTTTACTTGAATCATCTTGGTAATATTTTACTCAGCCTAACAAAGTTGATGTATTCTCTAGTTAGATTTAAAATTGATCATCCAACCATCATTAGTAGAAAGAATTGGTGATTTAAAAAAAAAAATAAATCAACATTTATTGAATTTCTACAAAAAGCAGGGAACTATTGTCAGAATCATCTAGCTTTGCTGAAAATCAAGTTATATTTACAAATGATTCTGAAAGATTTAAAGTAGAATTAAATTGGAATTGCTAATTTCCATCCAAAATGTAAATGACTTCCAGCTTGGCAGGCTGGACAACTGGCCCTTGTTTTTAGGAAATGTACTAAGTCAAACCAACTGAAGATGGGGCAGAACAGAATGCTGTGCTGGAGAGGGCCCAATAGAATGAGCTTTATCGGTCTTTGATTTATGGAGCTCCGGTGGTCTGAATTCCTCTAAGGCCTGGAAGAACTTTTAGCCATTATAACACTGTCCACATGCCAGCAGACTACAGCGGTCCAGCTGGCAGACTCGAACATTTAGATTGGTTAGTATATAAGCCTGCAGGTCCATAATGACTTAAGGGATGGCCCTTAGGAACTAGTTAAAAATAATAGTACAGTCAGCAGACCTCTTTCAATGTACAGATATCCTGACAGAGACCTAGAGGGATCATGTTTGGGTTCTATGCTGGTGTGGGTCATTTTCAATAACCTGGTAAACTCTTAAATATACGGGGAGAAATTTGGGCTTTTTATCAGAAATTTGAACTTCGGGGAAAACTTGATTCATTTGATATAAGTATTCCTTGAGAAGATGTTGCAAAAATGGATTTGTCTCACAAAACTGTGATTTAGTCTAGGAAAGGAATGGTTGTCTCAAGATGAAGAGACAATTTCTGTACCTGCTATTGTTTCTGGCTTCACAGTTGATAAGACAACCTGCTTCTGATCCTAAATGTTGCTGTTGGGTAGGGCTCACATCAGAAGACAACATATATGGGAGAAAAAGTGTTATTTCTTTGATGTGTCTGTTTAAGGAAATCTGAGAGAAGATGAGAATGAGATTTTCAGGGAAGAGGGTAAAAAAAGACCCGAATGGAGGTTTGGTGTGCCCTGGCAGTCATATCAAAATCTCCTATTTTCTTGATTCTTGATCTGATTTACCAAGAACTACATCACTTGATTTGCCCAGTTTCCTCCTCAACTCATTCTTCAAGGCTGAGTTCGTTGTTTTTGAGATGATGTGAAAATGTGATACTTTCTTAAGGATGACATGACATTCTTGGCAGAGGAGAACCAAGAAGAGCAAATCCTTTGCCGACTTTAGGGTATTTGATTTTCTTGTGAGAAAACTAGAAAAGCATAAGCCTAGTAATGGGATGTGGCAGCAGTAATCTCAATCTGAAGTGACCATATTATATAGAATGTAAGATAATCAAAGCCACCTAAAACAGCAGTCCGTCGGTTTAACTGTTACTAATTCCAGTTCTTCCTTTGTTTACTCCCAGAGTGATAATGATATACCAATTCCCAAGCTAATACTTTCTTAGAAAAAATGTACTTTATTTAAATGAATACTGATATATTCAAGACCCCATAAAAAGTGACATGAAATCGGGGCCGGCCCCATGGCATAGCGGTTAAGTGTGCGCTCTCTGCTGCTGGCGGCCGGGGTTCGGATCCCGGGCGTGCACGTCGCACCGCTTGTCAGACCATGCTGTGGCAGCCTCCCATATAAAGTGGAGGAAGATGGGCATGGTTGTGAGCCCAGGGCCAGTCTTCCTCAGCAAAAAAAGAGGAAGATAGGCATGGATGTTAGCTCTAGTGCTGATCTTCCTCACACACACACACAAAAAAAAAGTGACATGAAATCCACTAATTTTGGATTTCTGAAGAGTTAGTTTCGGATTGAGCAGAAGCTTATTTGTCAAGAACTTTCTTCATAGTATACATAAATGCTCTTAATAGAATGCATGATATATGATTATGAAAGCTTCCTGACATCCAGTTCTTCCATGGAGGCCTATGCATGCTGCTGGTTAGGGATTCTGCTAAGGTAGGTATGCCCCACCCAACACAGCTGGGAATATATGCTATACTGACAAAAATTTCCTATGTGTAATTTGTGCAAGGATACCCAAAATCATTTAATTAACAAGAGTATAGAAATATAAAGGAACACATACAGACATGTATGCATAAATATCTAGCAGTAATTCTATCCTTTGATGTGAAAAATAAGGAACTTGCAGGGCCGGCCCGGTGGCGTAGCAGTTAAGTTTGCGCACTTTGGCGGCCCACGGTTTGCCCTTTCAGATCCTGGGCAAAGACCTACGCACTGCTCATCAAGCCATGCTGATGTGGTGTCCCACAGAGAGCAACTAGAAGGATGTGTAACTATGACATATTGCTATCTACTGGGGCTTTGGGGAGAAAAAAGGAAAAAAGGAGGAAGATTGGCAACAGATGTTGGCTCAGGGCCTATCTTCCAAAAAAAAAAAAATGAGGAAACTCGCTGGTAATTTTGCTTTCAAGTGTTCAAATCTCTTTTTATTGTATTCCAGTTTCTTTATGTCCTTAGGTTACAGTTTCAATTGTTTTATAGTTTGATACTAGTTAAAAAATTCCAGTCTTACATGAAGATCTATGCTGGGATAGGTGTTTGATGCAATTCTGATAGAGACTTGAAGAACCTACATCCATTTTTAGCAGAATTCAGTAGTCTTCTACATTAATGGTTGTTACATATTCACATGGGAATATGTGTGTATAAGATGAAGAAACTTATTGACTAAAGAGACACAATAAATCCCAATCTCTTGAGCAGGAAGAGGCAAAAATTTACTGACCCCATATTATGGACAAGTCATGAGTTTTTCAGTCAATGTCCAGACAGAAAACAGAAGCTGCACTAAATATATTGAACAGAGGAAGATTTAATGCAGGAAATCAATTATAAAAGGGTTAGAAAATCTGGAGGGCCAGAGGTTAGAAAATATGGTTCACACATATGAATGAGATTCCTGCTCATGAGCTGGAGAGATGGTTCCCCACAGTTACAGTGGGAACCATGCCTCTGCCACTAAGCAGAAATCTACTTGATGAACTCCTACTGGTGCCATGTACCTCCCAGGAAACTAAAATTTCTAAACCAGCCAGACCTGGTATTCTGGCTAGTTTAGAGATGGCAGCTCTGGTAGCCAGAATTCTAATGTGGTTCCCACCCTGTAAAAGTCCCTCCCCTTGAGTGTGGGTGGAGCCTGTGAACATGAAGGATGCCATGCCCATGATGAGGTTACGTTATATGACACAGGTGAAAGGACTTTTGCTTATGTAATTGAGGTCCCTAATCAAAAGACTTTGAGTTAATCAGAAGGCTATGGGTAGGCCTGACCTTCTCAGATAAGTCCTTTAAAGAGGATCTAGAAGGCAGAGTTGTTCTCTCCTGCTGGCCTTGAAGAAGCAAGTCACCATGAGTTCTACAGGTGCAGGAAAATAAATACTGATGACAAACCACAGGAGCTTGGAAGAGGAAGGACACCAAGTTTCAGATGAGACCCCAACCCCAGCCCATACCTTTATTACTGCCTTGTGAGACCCTGAGAAGAGAATCCAGCTAAGCCGTGCCCAGACTCTTGAACCAGAGAAATTTTGAGTTAACAGATGAATGTGGTTTTAAGCTGCTAAATTTGTAGCAATTTGCTCTGCATCAATGGAAAACTAATATGGCACCATGCTTGGGTTGCTGGTTCAAAGAATATATCACATCTTTGAGTACAACTTTCCAGACTTGCCTGGTGCATCTCCCAGTTGGTGCTCTGAGTCTTTAATAGGCCATTCCAAACTTTTATAAGGCAAGTAGCTTCTGGATATGGTAAAAGCTGTGAATTCTGTGGGTGGGAGCCCATTGCAGCACTTTTTTTTTTTGAGGAAGATTAGCCCTAAGCTAACATCTGTTGCCAATCCTCCTCTTTATGCTGAGGAAGAATGGCCCTGGGCTAACATCCGTGACCATCTTCCTCTACTTTATGTGGGACGCTGCCACAGCATGGCTTGATAAGTGGCACATAGGTCTGTGCCTGGGATCTAAACCCATGAACCCACGGCCGCCGAAGCAGAGTGTATGAACTTAACTGCTATGCCACTGGGCCGGCCCCACAACACATTTATTCCTGAAAAAAAAATATTCCTGGTAAATGCAGTGTAGTAGAATATCATGGCAGTGAAGAAAGGGATGGTGGTGCTGGCAGAAGCACTGTGGGTAGAGAAGGCACATTCATATCCGGATTAAGTGTGTTCTCTGAGAGGACAAAACACTGGAATGGAAGGGTCTTATATAATTAACTTGCCACCAGGTGGCTGCTGCTTCTTGCAGGCATGATGCCATGCTTGGGGGCTCAGATGACCTCCACTATTGGCAGGTTGGGCAATCAGTAGAGTCTCTAACCAAGTAAGCCTTGGTGAAGGGAAGTCCATGTTGTTGAAGTCCTGCATAGCTCCCATTCCTGCCACCCTGGTCATTTTCTACATAAGCCTCAGCAAACACCAGGGTGGATGAGAGAATGAATGGCATCCACAGAACATCATGCCATCTGCCTGATTTCTGAGAGCCTTCTCTTTAGTGGGTGCCCTTGGGTGAGTGTCCACACAAAGTTCTTCACACCACACCTATTATGAGGATCCATCTACCATTCTCTTCCCCAGAAGTTCTTGTCACCTATTTTTCCATCTTTTATTCCAAGTTCCTGTCCATTTGGCCAAAATGTTAGTTATTCATTATGACTCATCCTAGATCCATACCTCTGACCATCTTTCACTCCAGGTAAAGTGGATGACCCAATATGCTATTTGAAGTCCTTCCTACCTGGAGGATTTCCTTTAACTGCTGTCTCTCAGTGCCATCCATACGTGGTGCTATAATGCTGCAGCAGTATAACAGACCATGAAGAACCACTTGTAAACCCACCTCAAGTTTTTTCTTCGTTCCTTAACTGGCCATAGTGAGTCTGTGAGTGGAGGTAGCGTGAAAGGTGACAATGAGCAGGAGAAGATCCCATCAAAGGATGAGCTACCTGCTCATGCAATATACTCATGTCTTCAGGATCCACTACAGTCTGCTCTTGGGCATGCATTTGTCTTACTGAGGTGCCCAATGTATTACTATTGCTACTTCCTGCTAACCAACAATCCACAATGATTCCCCAGAATTTTGTTACTTTATGCATGATCTAAGGGTGAATTAAAGGGTTATGTGATAGAAATCATGACCCTGCACCTTTCAGGTATTTCACTGTGACACTAATATCTGCAAATCCACCAGGGATGTGGTATTGCTTTTGCTTTACCTATTTTGGTCGGTGGAGTTAGTTAATTCCAGGAGCTTCCACATGGCTCTTTCTACCAGAATAGTCTTCATTTCATAGGTCAGAGAACCAAGGTGGGAATTCTTCCAGCTGTTGAGTATGTCTGTTTCAGTTCTGCTTCACGAATTGGTCATAGAATCATAGTGGGTCCACGTACTCACTGGGGTAACTGTGAGAAGCACTTGGGCCAAATATAGTTTTTTCCTGACTTCTTTAAAGTCCCATGCTGACAGGTGAATTACAGTGACATTTTGGATTCCCAGGAATTTGAGTGGGCTCCCAGCATCACCTTAGAGCCTGTATTGACTGTATCTAGTAATCTCCAGAATTATTAGTTATTTCCCTTTCCCTTTTTGCAAGGTTTCCTCACCTTGGGAAATAAGAAGGCATGAAGGAAAAGTTATGGAGTGTACTTGTAGTGGTGTAACAAGGTTTTCCCTTAAGGGAAGCTGGCATCCTCTTCATTCAAGGGATATTGAGTTTGTGAAGGGTGCAAGATGCTTCGATTCTTCATGTTGTACTCAAACCAGATTTTGGCTCCCCAATCCCAGAGATTTTTTGATTACATAGATCAAGAAATGTTTTAGTAAGGTGACCATCTATTTCATCACTAGGGATACCATGAGCAATTTTCCACTGTCAGCGATCTCTGATCAAAGCCTCTGATTCAAAGCCTTTTACCAGCCCTGGTGCCTGTTATGATGAGTGATCCTATCTTATTTCTGTCAGATAAGTGATGTCACTTGACCTCTACTTTTCTGGGAGTTCATCATCCCTTTTAAAATCAGAGAACCCTCTCCTTCAGCAGGGCAGGGTAATCTCAAGGGAATGTGGGGCTTCCAATGTTCCAAATTCATCCAAATGTATCAAACGCCCCTTTCCAATTTTCAGACATTTATTCCATCCCAATCAATACACTCATTTTTATATAAGAATTCTAGATATCCTGTAAATTCAAATAATATTGTATTCCTTCACCTTTCAATACTGAAGTCTGGGCATGATTTCAAGCTATATAAGCCCTGCTGATAAGCATTATTTAGGCTTCTCAGAGAAATTCCCTGATTCTCTGACCATACCTTGATTTGAAAGTTTAAAGCTCTGAGATTGTTACTCTCCTGCTGGTAATCTTCAGGGTAGTTGGAAACAGCCAGCACACTCTATAGTTTTTCTTTTTAGTTGTGGTAAAATGTACATAACGTAAAATTTATCATCTTAACCATTTTTAAGGGTACAGTTTGATAGTGGTAAGTACATTCACATTGTTGTACATCCATCTCCAAAACTCTTTTGATCTTTCAAAACTGAAACTCTATACCCACAGTTTTATAGTCATTATTCTCACCATCGTGGTCAAAGGTAGCAACTATTTGCTCTCATTAGGCCGTCATTAGGCATTCAGCCCAGAAAACCATTGGTGATAATTTAAGTGACAATTTTGTCAGTGCATGTACTAGACAAACAGGATCTTCTTTTATTCTGGCAATTATTCTGGCTTTTATTCTGTCACTTTCAAACTCTATTGGTCACAGAGCCAATCCTAGAATCTTGTGTTTGAGGCAACAATCTTGTTGGTTGGGCCAAATTATGTAACAGTGAGTTTCCCATCAGGGGGATAGTATCATCACCTAGAGAGAAGCAACTAATTCCTCTCAGGCTGAAGGAGCAAATGTGGAAATGGGTTCAATGCAGAGCCCCTGAGTGAGCATTTGCCACCGAAGTTGCTGGAGTACCTCTTCTACCTCTGCTGCTCCTGTCATTGAGCCTCCTCAAGAGCCCACTGTTCCATGGCTATTCCTGAAATGGGCAGTCATTGGCACTGCTACACCTCACAGCTGCCTGCAGCAGCCTGCCACTGTGGACACTGCTACTGTCACGTTTAAAAGCTGGCTGGGAGCTTCTGCTTCCGTGTAGGAGGTAGACGTTCATAAGGGAGTGTCACTCCCACCCTAACAAGGAGAACAGGCCCAACAATCTACCAAATCATAATTTTTTGAGTCTATCAAGTTGCTGAAATCACAACATAACCTAATGAACTAACATGTAAAGGACAACAAGCCACACTGAGGTGAGGTGGGCACATGACTCTCATTTTTTAGAGCACAGTAGAAGAGAAAGAGATCAGAGACATGGATAATAAGAGCTGATTAGACAGTACCTGGTATTCAGTTAAAAAGTAAAAAACACATAGAAAAGAAAGAAAATATGATGTTTCATCAAGGCATAAATCAGTCACTAAATCCAGATGCAATGATGACCCCGATGTTGGAATTATCAGACAAGACTTTAAAATAACTTTGGTTAATGTGTTAAAGTATCTCATAGAAAAAGTAGATAATAGGAGTGAACAGATTGGGAATTTCAGCAGAGATATAAAACTCTAAGAAAGATCCAAATGGGAATGCTAAAAATGAAAAACATATCAGAAATGAGAATGGTTTTGATGACCTTATCAGCAGACCAGATTCAGCAGAGCAATCACTTAGATCAATAGAAATGATCAAAACATTGAAAAGGAAAAAAAAAAGAGTTAAAAAAAACAAAATAGAGCATCCTAGATCTGAGCTTCAGCATCAAAGGTCTAACAAATATGGAATTGGAGTCCAAAAAAGAGAAGAGACTGGCATAGATGTAATATTTGAAGAGATGATGATGGAAACTTTTCCAAAATCATTGAAAGATAATAACACACAGAGAACCAAGGAGCTCGTATAACTATAAGCAGATTAAATACAAAGAAGAAAAGAAAACCCTACCAGGCATATTGTAGTTAAGTTGTTGTAAATGAAAGATAAAGATAGAATTATGAAAACTGCCAATAAAAGGAAATATTACATTCAAAAAGACAATGATAAAAATTACTGCTGCCTCTCTGTCAGAAATAATGGAAGCCAGAATACCATGGAACATCTTTGAAGTGCTGAGAGAAAAAAAAATATTGTTAACATAGAATCCTATATCCAGTGGAAATATCCTCCAAAACTCAAAGTAAAATAAAAAATTTTGGACAGAAAAAAATCTGAAAGCAATTACCTTCAGCAGTTCTTCCCCACAAGAAATGCTAAAAGAAATATTATAGGCAGAATGGAAATGGTATTAGAAAGAAACCCAGTTTACAGAAAGGAGTGAAAAACATCAGAAAAAGCAAATAGGTCAGTAAGTACAAAGAATGTTAATTTTTTTTTACATATGTATTTTAAATCTCTGAAGGCTACCATTTGTTTAACAAAAAGCACAAGGAAATGTGAGATTTATAGCAACTATGGCAGTAACATGTCAAGAGCAAAGGATGGAAGAATTGTTACTGGAAATATACTGTCACAATGTTGTTAAAGTCATAGAATAGTTTTTGAACATACACTGTAATGTTACTAATGCATACTGTAAACTGTAGAGCACCCCTACAAACAGAATGCAGAATCATACTGAAACAATTAATAGTAGAGATAATTGGAATACAAAAAACAAAATGGTTCAATTTCCCCAAAAAATTTCAGGAAAGGAGAAAGAAATGAACAAAGAGCAGATGGACCTAGTAGAAATTAAACACAAAGATGACAAACTTAAATATAAACATAGAGTTGATTACAAAGTAAATACACCAAACACTACAATTGACTGTGAGAGACTGCATAAAAAACCAATATCCAACTACTATGTGAATTTATCCATGTGGCAGAATACAATGTCAACATACAAAAATCAATTCTATTTCTAGAGACTAGTAAAGAACAATCAGAAAATAAAATAAAAAACACCTTTTGCAGTAGTATCGAAAATCATTAAATACTTAGGAATAAATTTTAAAAAAGATAAGTAAGATTTCCACACCGAAAACTTTCAAACATTGCTGAGAAGAAAAATTTAACGATCCAAATAAATGGGGAGGTACGTCATGTTCATAGATTGGAAGACTCAATATTGTTTCAATATTCATTATTTCCTTATGGGTCTATGGATACATTGCAATACAACCCAAAATTCCAGCAGAGTTTTTTTTTTTCAACATTACCAAGCCAATTTTATTAATGTATTTGGAAATGCAATGGACCTAGAATAGACAAAACTATATCGGAAAAAGTTGGAATGATTGCAGTGTGTATCATTCCTGATTTCAAAACTTAGTCTGGATCTACAGTAGTCAAGATATCACGCTATTAGTGACAGGACAGATAGACTAAGATCTCCCTCTTCCTAGTTCCTAGTTTACTGAGAGATTTTTTTTATCATGAATATCAAGAATAGAGAATCCAGAAGTAGATCCTCTATGTGTGTATGTGTGTGAAATGTATATCTTATTCCATTCTTTTACTTTAACATGTCAGTGTCTTAAATTCAAATATTTTAGACAATATAGAATTGAGTCTTGCTTTTTAATCTAGTTTAAAAATTTTCTTTTTAATCGTGTTGTTTAGACTATTTACATTTAATAAAATCATTGACATTGTTGGGCTTAAATTCGTTGTCTTAATAAATATATATATATTTTACTATTAGCCAAACTGTTTTTTGTTCTCTCTTTCCCATTTTCTTGCCTTATTTTTGGGATTGAATATATTTAGTAGTCTGTTTTATTTCCACTATTATCTAATTGGCTATATGTCTTTGTTTTGTTTTATGATTATAGTGCATGCTCTAAGTTTATAATACACATCTTTAAATAATCATGTTTTACCTTTAAATAATAATATACCACTTCACACATAATATAACAATTATTCAATTCTGCAGTTTCATTTCCTCTCCCATCTTTTGTTCTACTGCTGTCACACATTCTATAGCTGTATAAGTTATTAACAATACACTATATTGCTATTTTTCTTTAAATTATCAACTGTTTCAATAAACTAAAAAATTGAGAAAAGTACATTTTATATTTACCATTTCCGGCATACTTCATTTGTTTGTGTAGATTCAAATTTGCATCTAGTATAATTTTCTTTTTGCCTAAAGAACTTCCTTGGTATTTCATATAGTGTGGGTGTGTAGGCAACAGATTCTCTCAGCTTTTGTTTATGTGAAAAAGGCTTTATTTTGTTTTCATTTTAGAAAACTATGTATGGAAATCTAAGTTTACAGTTATATATTTTTTTCAGCACCCTTTAAGATTTTATTCCATTGCTTCTGGCTTGCATTGTTTCTGAAAAGAATTCTACATTCATCCTTATCTTTGTTCCTCTGTATTAATATCTTTTTCTCTGGCTGCTTTTTAGTTGTTTCTTCACTGATTTTCAGCAATTTGATATTCCTAGCATAGCTTTATTTGTGTTTACCCTGATTGAGTTTTTGTTGAACTTTTTGGTTCTGTGTGTCTAGAGTTTTCATAAAACGGACAATATTTTTGGTTATCATTTTGCGAAACATTTCTTCTACCCCATTTTTCTCTCTTCTCTCTTTATATGGTTCCAATTCATTTACTTGATATTCTTCCACACATAACTGTTAATGTTTTTAGTCTTTGTTTATTTCTTATCATATTGAGTATTTTCTATTGCTCTGTTTTCAAATCCACAGATCTTTTCTTTCTCAGTGTCTAGTCCACTCTTAAGATCACCCAATGAATTTTCATTTCAGATTTTGTATTTTCTTTCTAGAATTTTTATTTGTTTCATGTCTTTCATTTCTCTATTAAGTTCATTTTTTACCATCTTTGATATGGTAAGCATTTTATAATAGTTATTTCAAAGTCCTTTGTAGATTATAACACATCTGGCATTTATGCTTCTGTTTATGTTGACTTTGTCCACCCTCATGAATATAGATCACATTTTTCTGGTTCTGCTTTTGTCTAGTAATTTTTGATTAGCTAGAAGACATCCTGAATTTTTATTGTTAGTTGCCTGCATTTTGTTTTCTCCTTTTAAAAGGTTTTAGTTTTATTTTGGTGGGAAGTTAAGTTTTTGGTGGGTTACCTTTATCCTTTGAGGATTGTTTATAAATTTTGTTAGGACAGATCTGGAGTAACCTTTACTGTTAGTATAGTTGAATCTTATTTCTGAGACCCCACTGTTGTCTCTAATGAGCACCCAGTTCTTCAGTTAGGACTTAACACTCTTGTGGGTTGATGATTGAACTTCTTCCCCACTGTATGTATTGTGCAGATTTGAGTTCCTTGGTAGTTTTTTTCATGGACTCATGGAATTTCTTCCTATGCACATGCAGCTTAGCATTCAGGAAGGATATGAGAACATCCCTATGCAGATTTCTGGAGCTCTTTTTCTGTGCACCTTCTTCCTCTCCAGAACTCTACCTACAACTTCAAACCACCACAGCCTCTCTGAACTTGAGACTATGTCTCATCCATTCAGTAAGCCCACTGTTCTCTGCTTGGGAGCACCACCCTTCACTGTGGTTCACAGTGTACCTTCAGGACAAAAGGGCTTGCCCTCTTTTCTTGAAGTTCATAGTCCTCCATTGCATTTTGTTCAATTTCTGTAGATAAGTGTTTCATTTATTTTGTGCAGCTTTTCAGGTGCTCATGGAAGGAGGAAAAGCCTGTTTCCAGTTACTCCGTTATGGCTCAATGTGGAACCAGTAGATTTTATGTATTGATTTTACATCAATTTCTGAACTCATATTATTTTTGAAATTTGTCTGTAGATACTGTTGGGTTTTCTTCCAAGAAAATTATATAAAGTTCTTTTGAGTTTTTCTTCACCATTCTTATACATCTATCTAACTATCTATCACCTATATGGTTGGTTTATAAATTTTGGTCTTACTACAGTTCTAGGCCTTAAAATAATTTGAACAGAATTGGTAGTATTATTCATTGTTTCCTTTTTTTCTGATTTTAAAGGAAACCATCTCCTCTTTGACCATTTAGTATGTTTTTTGGTAAAAATCCTTAATGTGTAATCAGTAGGGAAGTCACCATCTATTTCTGGTTTCCTTAACATACATGTAATTTTTAAACAATAAATGGAGTTGAACTTGATTTTTCTGCATTTATTGGGAGGCAGTAATATATAGTAATTAACAGCATAGATTATGGAGCTAAACTGCTCATATTCAAATCTTGGCTCTGCCCCTTACTTGTTGTGTAACTTGAGCAAGTGACTTAATCCTTCAGTGCCCCAATGTCCTTATCTGTAAAATTAGAATAAAAATTACTGTCTACCTAAAAGATTGTTGTATTAATGAGAAAATAAAAAAGGTATGTCTATATAATATACATTTATTATACATGTAATATGCATTATATATTTAGTATGTAATATGAATAATTTAATTCTAATAATCCTATGAGATCTATGAAATTTATATATGTTATACTTATATATAGATATATTATATTAGATGGGAGAGGATGGACAAAAACGGACTGAGGAGCTATGCCTAGGGTGCAGAACCAAGTTTTAAGAAAAGACCATCTCCTCCTCCCAGAAGAGGGAGATCTGCCAACTATTACCTGGTGAGATTTCAGAATACTGTAGATGAGTGACTTCTATGTGCTACTCATTTTTCTCCCTTTGAGCTAGAATGTTTATTGTGGTTATCATGTCTCTATCTTATCATTATTTTGGCTGTGTGAGGGACAAATAACTCATCTTTTAGATCATAAGCCTTGGGATCAAGTGTAGAAGCGTCTGAAGAGCCATATCCAGACTTGATGTAAAACACAAGATCCTGACGTTAAGCCTGATGCTGGGCTTGGTAGTTGGATGAGACCTCTGTGGACCCTGGATGGAGACGAGGATATTTTGCATGTGAGAGGCATGTGAGTTATTAGGGCAGAAGGCAGAGCGGTGGATTGGTGGCATTAGTGGCCACAATTGATGGCTGCTCAGCGTCCATTCCTTTGCCCTGCAAATGCTGTTTTCTTCCACTTTCACTCTGGGATCAGCTTGGGATTTGCTTTGACCAGAGGGGGCAGTAGAAAATTTGATGCAAATGGATGCTTGGAAATATACTAGTGCATTTCTGCTTCTCCTCTTGCTGCTCTGATTTTATATTGAGAACATACACAGAAGAGCCTGCTAGAAGGTGAGTCACATAAGAGATAGTAAGCCAAAATGAGCAAAACTGCCTCGTCAAAATGCAACGGCCTACAGAAGCATGAAAGAGCCCTGCCGAGCCCAGGGCACATTTGCAGTAACTCAGTGGGACCTATAGACTCGTGAGCAGACATCTGTTCACTGTGTCAGTAAAGTGTGGTGGCTGTATGCAGCCACAGAGATGGACAGCCACGACCTCCACTCTGAGAAGTGTAGTGAGCTGAGAGACTCCAGCTGTCACCCTGTGGGGTCAGTGTAACATTCACACTAGACCACACTCTCCCCGGGCTGCCCCAGCCAACGAGTGGGCACAATGAGTGTGTTACAAACGGAACCTTCCCACCGGATGTGGGGTGAGGGCACTGGAATCTCAACACGCCCCCCGATGTGGGGCTGCTGTAATGTTAGTTGTTGCTCTGGGCTAGCCCACCCACCTGCTCAAGAATTTCCCAATTTCAAGCTCTTCTTACCCAATCCTCTTCTCATCTCCTTTTGCTCTTAGATCTGCATTGTGATCTGAAGGTTGGCCCTGCCTGTCTGCCTCCCTCTCCCTTTTACCCATCACAGGACTTTCCCCAATAAATCTCTCCCACCTCTAATTCTCTGTTGATTTCCAGTTCCCAGAAAGCCTGCACTGACACATTTCCAGTCAGCGTTGTTGTGTCAGTTACTAACCGTTAGCCTCCAATCTTCCTGAAGGTACAAAAAAACATACTTAATGGTACTTTAAAAATTCTTTTTACTGTTTTTCATTTGTTTTTGATGTCTGTCTTTCTCTGTTCGTATTTAAGAGTAAATCCCTAAAAAGCCTATTTAGAGCTCTGCGTGCACAGGGAAGGATTGCTGAGGGGACGGGTTACGTTTAGAGTACCCGGGAGGCAGAGCAGCTGCTGTGCCTTGTGGGCAGGCTGTGGAAAGCCGCAGTAGGTGGAAAGGTTTTTTCTGTGGCTATGAGCTTTCTCCAGAGAGGACTGGGACAATATCCTGTCTGGGCGTCACACAAAACCGGCAGCTAGCATTTTGGAAGGTTGTCAGAGAAAGGTTTTGAAGTCTCCATAGTCTAATTATAGAATTTAATCTCCCTGTTTTTAGCCTCCCACCTCGCCCCAGGCTTCTGCTGTATCTCATTTCTCAAGTCCCTGTCCCCTCAGGTCGAGTTTTTCCAGAAAATAAATCTCTCGTCTTGCGGATTGGAGGTCAGTGGTGCGCGTGTGTGTAGGAGACGGAGCCAGGATCCATCACCTCTGTGTGGAGACCTTTGCCCTCCTCTGGGCTTCAGCACTCCCCCCCCCCCTGCCCAGTGCCCAGGGCCTCCAGGCTGCCTTCTGAGACCCTTCTGCAGCTCTAAGCCGGTCTCCAGCCCTTCACCTATGGACCACCTTTTCAAAATCGACTGAACATCTATAACACTGTTTCCTCTATAGTGTTCTTTGTCATTTGGGTTAATAGCTCTTTTATTTTGTTACTGTAATACTTGCAAAGTCTTGGAGGGAGAGGGGCCATGCAGGTGAGTTCTAGCCGTTATTTTAAACTGGAAGCCTAATATAAAGTGTCCACCAGTGATTTTTTCCCCTCCTCCTCCTCCTCAACATTATTACTGAAACTGCTTCTGTACGCTTATACCATGCACTGTATTGTGCTTTACAGAGTTGCTTGTCTTATACACCCTACTAATTGTTTCTTGAATGGTCAGGGGCCAGACTTTGTAGTTTTAATTCTGCATAGAGACTTCACGTAGTAGAGGAGCAATAAAAATTTGTAAAGAAGGAGAGATTGTCCCAAGGTTGGATCAATGATTTTATGCTGCTATTCCACTGAGAAGGTTCATGATTCAAATCAAGAGCCTAAGTTCGTATATGTTAATTGTTATACCTGTGTGATATATATGAGTATATACACTCAGGTATATATATCATATACAAATGATGTACATCCACATAAACAGTATGTAAAGGTGAGTGTGTGCACATGCATGCATGTGTGAGAGAGGGAGGGAGGAAGAAGAGCAAGTGTCTCAGTGATGCTCTGATTCATTCTGACTCAGTAAAGTTGACTTTGGTTTTAAAACCACGTTGTTACTCATTTAGATCATATGCATCCATCGCTTTATACTTGGGTATTTGAATACGACGGCATTGGAAGTTCATAAAGTTTAAAGTTTAATTTAAGAGCATTGGGAAGGGGAGGGTTTTTCTATGAATAAAATTTCATGTTTTCAAATCTTAAATGGGCAGTGGGAAGTTTTTTTTCATTGAATAGAGATCATAATTTTCAATCTACTTTTAGTGAGAGGTTTTCTCCTCTTCCTTGCCTCCAGGACAATGTCTTTAGAATTCTACAAATAGAAATCTCTTATAAGAAGTCTCTTCCTAGAGGTAATTTTAATTTACCCTTTTTAATAAGCACAGGTTATTTGATCAGTACAATGTAGCAAAGTAAGAATATGCACAAATATCTCTTTGTGTTTCTTTTTATTTTCATCCA
Organism: Ceratotherium simum simum; assembly: GCF_057802395.1. Taxonomy (NCBI): domain Eukaryota; kingdom Metazoa; phylum Chordata; class Mammalia; order Perissodactyla; family Rhinocerotidae; genus Ceratotherium; species Ceratotherium simum. Next base: position 4,424,887 of record NC_141937.1, read on the forward strand.
ATTTGATTTCTCAAACTTATTATGGTAGATTTATTGATAATCTGGTCACATATACTATGTATTCCTAAATTTGGAATACACTAAATATTATGTGGCACTTAGTTTTTGCAAGACTAAATTTTTCAATTCAGTTTTTGCAAGACTAAATTTTTCAATTCCTTATATATTAACCTGTTTGAGAGACATGTTCCAAATGCAGAAACTCCCAACCTCTCTCTGATGCTTATGCCGTGGGACATTCTTTCATAATCTCAATACCAGAGGTACAATTTAAACTTGCATAGAGGTTAATATTATAGGGCTCTTGGGCCATGGAGCTGACAGCTTCTCGCACACTTGAATTCTGATTTTCCTTCACAAGGACCCTACATTTTCATTAACAGCTGATGCATATTTTATAGATGTAAGTGAGTAGCCTTAGGCAGTTGCCGCAAAAAATCCTTCTTTTCTGATTTCATCTTGTCTTCCTGCTCATTTCTACAAAGTTTCCTATTCAGTCTAAGCATAATTCTGCTACAGAGCAATGCAGAGTGCAAAATGAAGTCCAGCAGTCATGTTCTTTCTCACTGATGATGTAGAAACTCTATATTGGATTGGTTGAAAGTTTTTAGAGAAAGGTAGTTCTTCTAAGCTGAGTTATTTCACCAGCTCATGTGGGAAATAAAAACTATAATTAAACATGAATATGGGGAACGATTCAAATAACATTATATAATCTTGCACAAAACACACCCTACTTATATTCCTCTCCTTAGATCACCGTTTGCTGTATAAATTCATTCCTGCCCCCCCCCACTTACTGTTACAATGTTTATACTTTTATTGCTGATATATTGCTGAAGGCACACAGAACATCAAAAGTCACAGAATCTTTGGAAGGTTTACTATTAATTACACTGAAAATTGTTTTCTTTTCTTTTCTTTTTTTTATTACAGTAACATTAGTTTATAACATTGTATAAATTTCAGGTGTACATCATTATACTTCTATTTCTGCATAGAGTACATCATGGTCACCACCCAAATACTAATTACAACCCATCACCACACACATGTGCCTAATCATCCCTTTAACCCTCCTCCCTCCCCCCTTCCCCTGTGGTAACCACCAATCCCATCTCTGTCTCTATGTGTTTGTTTGTTGTTTTTACTGAAAATTGTTACTCAGAGCACAGAGCATGTGACTGGGAAATGATTTTGGCAATTTTCTCTTTGCAGTGGTGAGTATGCCATGGAGCATTACATAACTCGTCTAGATGGCTTATATTTAGGAAGATCTTATTGTTTAGAACATTCCCAACCACTTCATCATCAACATCTTCCTTTCAATTTTATTTTCAATTGATTTCTTACTCCCTTTCTTCTTTATTTTTCTCAGTATCCTTTTAAAGATTACTTTTACTATTTTGCTTTTTATGCCAGAAAGCAAAGGTTAGTGGCCTGTGTTAGTAATTTGCTAATTACTTGTGACAGAGAAAGGCATGATGGTTTCTAATTTTTTTCCCAACATCCGTCTTTATTCCATACATCCTACATCCCACCCTCCAGCATTTTGTTGTTGTACTCGGCAGTAAAGGTGACACACATCTGGTTGTTAATTATCTGAGAACACCAAGTTTATCAGAAGGGCATAGTGGAATTTGATTGGGTATGGAGTTTTATACAAATCAGTGAGACATCAGAGTTTCAATCACAAAGACTTATTGAGTGGTGCTGTTATTAGGGTTGCCATATTTAACAAATAAAAACACAAGACACCCAGGTAAATTTGAATTTGAGGCAAACAACAAATAATTATGTAGTATAAGTATATCCTGTGTAGTATTTGGGATATACTTATACTAAAAATACTAAGACTAAACATGTACCTATATAAAAACATTATTAATTATTTATCTGAAATTCAAATTTAACTGGGTGTCCTGGTTTTGTCTTGCAACCCCAGCCATTGTCTATAATAACTCTACAAATGGGAAAATATATTAAAATCTGATGAGGTCTACCTGCTCTTATCTTTAATAGAGTTCAATTTTCAGATTTCAACCAATTGGTTCTTTAAGCTAATTGTCTTGGCAACAATGTCTTGGATTGTCATTTTATTTTTCTTTTGGTAATAACAAATTGTCATCTTCCTCAACTTTCTCACAATAAATTTTGATGTATTTATTTTGATGGGAAATACAAAGAATATATTTTTATTAAACCTCTAACAATTAAGCTTTATTTACATGGTTACTTGAGCAAGTGTTTTGATGGAACTGAAATTTTAGTCCAAACTTTAGTCATTTTTAGTAGTGGTAGTGGTAATTCATTCATTTTCATTGCTTCATTCATTGTATTAATGTAACACACAATATTTACCATTTTTCTGTTGATGGACATTTAGGTTGTTTCCAGGGTTTAGTTATTACAAATAAAATTATGATGAATGATCTTGGACAAATTTTTTGAGAGCATAAATTTTAATTTTTCTTGTGTAGGTACCTAGGAATGGAATTACTGGTCACAGAGTAGCTATAAGTTTAACTTTATAAGAAAAAGCAGGGCCTGCCCTGTGGCTTGGTGGTTAAGTGCGCACACTGCAATGCTGGCGGCCCAGGTTCGGATCCCGGGTGCGCATTGAGGCACCACTTCTCCGTCCATCCTGAGGCCGAGTCCCACATACGGCAGCTAGAAGGATGTGCAGCTATGACATGCAACTATCTGCTGGGGCTTTGGGGGGAAAAAATAAAATAAATAAAATCTTTAAAAAAAAAAAGAAAAAGCAAAGTACTCTCCCAAAGTTGCTGTGACATTTTTCATTCCAAGTAGCAACGTATAGAAGTTTCTGCTTCTATACGTCCGTGTCCACGTAGGGTTTTGTCAATCTTTATTTTAGCCATTCTAGTGACATGTATCTATGACATGTATCTAAGACTGGACGTAGTTTGCATTTCTTTGATGACTAATGATGTTGTGTATCCTTTCATATGCTTACTGACAACTCATATTTCTTCTTTTGTTAAGTATGTGTTCAAGTCATTTACCAAGTTTTTGAGGTTTTTTTTTTTTTTTTTTTGGTGAGGAAGATTAGCCATGAGCTAACATCCATTGCCAATCCTCCTCTTTTTGCTGAGGAAGATTGGCCCTGGGCTAACATCCGTGCCCATCTTCCTCTACTTTATATGGGACACCTGCCACAGCATGGCTTGACAAGCAGTGCGTAGGTCTGCACCCAGGATCTGAACCTGCGAACCCCCGGGCCGCTGAAGCGGAGCGCACAAATTAATTACCGTGCCACTGGGCTGGCCCTGAGTTCTTTGTTTTTTTTATTGTTGAATCATAGAAGTTTTTAGTATATTCTGAATGCAAGTCATCTGTGAGATTTATGTAATGCGAATATTTTTTTCAGTGTATGGCCTTCCTATTAATCATCTTACCAATGTCTTTTACTTAGCAGAAGTGTTTTTAACTTCTTTTTTAATGTTGTTAAAGTTCAATTTATAAATTTTGTTTTATGGTTTCTTTTTCTGTGTTTTCTAGGAAATCTTTGACTATCTCAAGGTCACTATCTATCTATCTTGTATCTATTTACATATTTTATATATGTATTACTCTTAAGAGTTAATATACTAAATATTTTAAGTACTTTGTTGATGTATAATTTATGTGACATAAATTTTCCCATTTCGGATGTACGATTTGGTTATTTTTAATAAATTTATAGAGTTGTGCATATTTCACCACAATCCAGTTTTAGAGCATTTTCACCACCCCAAAATGATCCCTCATGCTCATTTTCAATTAATACCCATTCCTATCTTCAGCCCCAGGTAACCTCTAATCCGCTCTCTGTATCTATAGATTTGCATTTTTGGATGTTCATATAAATAAAGTCATACAATATTGTGGTAGGCAGAGTTTAAGGTGACACTCATAACCCTTTTCCCCTGGTGTTATAATTGTGACTATGGTACTTTATATGACAAAAGGGAGATTTTTCAGGTGGGCCAAATCTAATCACATTGGCTCTGTAAAAGCAGTGTGTTTTCTCTGGTTGGGAATAGAAAGAAAGACAAAGAGATAATTTGAAGGATTAAGAGGATTTGATGAGGCTTTGCTGGCTCTGGAGATGGAGGAGGCCCTCTGCAAGGATGGGACAGGAGTGTCAGGGAACTGAAAAGGGTCCTTGGCTGACAGCCAGCGAGGAAATGAGCAACCCCATCTTACAGCGACAAGGAGCTGGATTCTGCCAACAACTTGAATGAGCTTGAAAGCATATTCTTCCCCAGAGCCTCTTGACAAGTGCCCAGTCTGGCCAACACTTTGATTACTTAGCAGAAGACCCAGCTAGCTGTGCCCAGACTCCTAACCTACAAGTGTGAGATGATGGCTGAGTGTTGTGTCAAGCCACTGTGTATGGTCATTTGTTACGCAACAGTAGAAAACTAATGCACGTAAGTAGTCTTTTGTGTCTCGCTTCTTTCTCTTACACTGAGATTCATCTATATTGTAGCATATATCAACATTTTATTCCTTTTTATTGTGAATAGTATTTAGTGTAGTTTTTTTTTTTTTTTGTGAGGAAGATCAGCCCTGAGCTAACATCCATGCCAATCCTCCTCTTTTTGCTGAGGAAGACCGGCCCTGAGCTAACATCTATTGCCAATCCTCCTCCTTTTTTTCCCCTTTTCTCCCCACAGCCCCAGTAGATAGTTGTATGTCATAGTTGCACATCCTTCTAGTTGCTGTATGTGGGACACTGCCTCAGCATGGCCGGACAAGCAGTGCGCATCCGGATCCAAACTCAGGCCGCCAGTAGCGGAGCGCGCGCACATAACTGCTACGTCACAGGGCAGGTCCCCTAGTGTAGTTTTAATAGGTTCATTTTAATAATACTTGTTAAGTTTAAAAAGTTAACAATATACAAAGAAAAACACTATATATATGTATATGAATACATTCTGTAAATGATCAGAAGAGAGTACAAGTGAATTCATATTCAACAAAAATAAATATAGTTAGCTTTTACACTTATAGTTTTAGCTTTTACCTCTATGTCTATGATCAATCTCAATTTATCTCAGATATCAAGATCTCAAAAATTTCATTTATTGGCCAATTCCTAACCAAAAAAATGTAGCATTTAGAGTCAATGACTGTGACCTCTGACTTTGGAAAGTATGAGAGAATTCATTATTAGAAATATTTATTTTACTTAAAAGACTTGAATCTGGTTGATAATATAAGATTTGCTTTGTATTTTAAGGCTTTATATTTTTGCATCCTTTTAGTAGGAAATTTATGTTGATCTAAAATTGCAGAGACTACAACTTAATTATACATAAAAAGGACACAGCACTGCTCTCCACACCATGTTTACCCGATTAGTCCCTTGAGGCTAAAAAATGAAAAGATATGCGGTTTGCAGATAGAATAAGAAAATGTTTATGAAGCCATAGTGGAAAATACTGTCAATGGTGAAAAAAAGTAGGACTGTTGTTGATGTTTGGACTAGAATCATATAAGAGTCTTTCTTGTGGTCACAATACTTTGTTTCTTTCTGAAAATGTACTTATTTAAATTATTTACACGGAGAGAAAAAATAGTGTAAATTAGAATTTGAGGCATCTTTCTTCCCCAATTTGGACGTCAAGTTGTTTCAACACCATTTGTTGAGGAAACTTTCCTTTGGCTATTTAATTGTTTGATGTTTTTGTTGAAAACCAATTTTTCATTTAAGTGTTAGCATAATTCTGGACTTTATTTCATTTCATAATATATTTGTCTTCCTCTTTCAAATCCCACGTTGTCTTGATATCTGTCACTTTATAAGAAGTCTTGAAATCAGTTTGCGTAAATCACTTACTTATTGACTTTTCTAACCTATGATCATAGTATATATCTCACTTTACTTAGAATTTCTTTAATTTTGCTCAGCAAAGTTTTGTAATTTTTCTTTGAAGAGAACTTGACCATCTTTTGGTGGGTTTATCCCTAATCATTTTAAATGCTTGATATTATTGTGGATGGCATTATGTTTAAATCTTATTTTCCAATTGTTCATTGCTTACACATAAAATCACAAGTGACTTTTTGTAATATGTTTATACTTACACAAACACATTATCTGTGAAGAAAGACCATTTTACTTTTTCCTTTCCAATATCTGTATATTCACGATTAAGATTTCCCAGAAGTGAGTGACACATTTGTGTATTGGGAACAGAAATACTCTCAGGTTTGGCCAGAGCGGTTCCACCTCCACCTTGTTGTCCTCACCCAGGAGCTCTGCCATGTGAGAAGGAATAGTTCTATTTTTTAAGTGAATATTCCGTGGAAGGGAAAGATTAAGTAGCATGACCAAGTCACCTGGATATTAAGTTTCTGAGGTGGGATTTTAACAGCAGTCTTTCCGCTTTCAAAGCCATTTTGCTTTAGAATCATTATGACTATTAAACTTATCATAATAGCCATTTTTTTAAAGTTATGTGAGTGACATGTATATTTGCTGTCTTCTATATCATTGATGAAAACTGAGAAAACAGAAAGACCTCCTATCGTACCGACCAATGCGTGATGTTCAACCAGCTATAAATCCACCCCACGTCAACATTCCTTCATGGTCCTCACCTTTACATATTCCTAGGGAAAGTCCTCTGACATGGCTGAGTGGTTAACAAAACAGATGCTATATAACAAGCAGTACATGGATCCTTAAGCCCCGACTTGCAATGTCAGAGAGTCGTGCAGATTGTGGGCTTGGAGGAATGCCGGCCACATGGGTCTGAAAGGCTGTTGGCAATCTTTGTCCACCGATATACTTTTTGATTTGTGAAAAGGCATTTATCAAATGCCCTTTGGGCGTCTACTCAGCAGTAAACATAAATTTAAAATACAATAAACTCTTCTTCTCTAAAACATTTTTTTCTAACATACTGAGAAAAGAAAATGCTACAGGGAAAAAACTTAACAGAGGAAATCATATGAGCATTAGACAGAGTCATTAAAAGTTGTACACTGGGAAATATAAATGCATTTCACAGAATATTTAATCAAAATTAATTAGAAAGAAATCTCTCACAGACTCTTATTGACTTTCTCTGTGTATGTCTAAATAGTAACAGATCCTATGGCAAAACAAGACTTCATTGGTATCTCTGAATAACATACGCCTCACTATTGATATTATATATTATGTGTACATTATGAGGTTTAATTGTATATAAATTTGTATATAAAATATACAATTATAGCTGATGATATAAACTGCAGTGTCATGAGAGAATTGCAAATATTGTAAAAAATATCCTTTATGATTTTGTGTTTATATTTTTTTTATTTCAATAGCAGTGATCTTTAAATAGGTCTGTACTTCTGAGATTGCACTTGATGGGAAGGGACTGGGGGATGAGGAGGGCAAGGAGGAGGACCACGAAAACATAGATTTGGCCACTGTCACTCTCTAGACCATATAGAGAGTATGGTGAACCAGTGGCTGGTGTGCTGTTGGAAAGCGAGATGGAAAGTAAGAACAGGTGTGTTAGGAGGGCTATTGAGTGTCAAGGGCAATGCTTGGTTTCATTTACATCCAGGGTTTCCCTAAACATATGAACAATATAAATAGAGATGGAGATAGAGATAATAACATAGATAGAGATAACTACATGATATTGTGGGTTTTCTTTACACCTTCCCATGTCATTAACTCATAAACATAATTTTTGATGGTTCAAATCTAATGAATTTACTATAATTTACTTAAACAGATTTGTGTGAATGGATTTCCTAGAAGCTTAAAAAGAACTAACATCAGACCTTCAACCAGAGACTCCTCGTTATGGAATGGGAAATAATTTTTTAGCGGTCTATTGAGAGAATTAGAAAATAATCATTTATTGGCCAATTCCTAGCAAAAATAAATCACATTTAGAGGTAATAGCTGGTGGCCTCTGACTTTGTAAAGTATGGGAGAATTTATTGTTAGAAATATGCATTTTTTTAAAAGACTTGGATCTGGTTGATAAACTAAGACTTGCTTTGTATTTTAAGACTTTATGTTTTTATATCATTTAAATAGGAAATTTAGGATTGCTCTAAGATTTCAGAGTATACATAGAAAAGATACAGCACTGCTCTTCATTATCACGTTTACAAATTTAGTCCCTTGAGACTAAAAACTAAAGGCTTTACTGTTTGCAACAAAGATAGAATAGTAGTTATGAAATCATTATGAAAATGTACTGTGAACAATGCAAAAGAAAAGGGAATATAGTTGCTGTTTAGTCTAGAATCATATAAGTGTCCTATCTGTGGTCACAACACTATGTCTCTTTCTGAAAATATATTTATTTCAATTATTTACACTGAGAGAAAAAAAATAAATTATTTAAGAAAGATGTCTGGAGACAATTTTCGGTTTTTATAATTGGAGAGGGCTACTACTGGCATTTAGTGGGTAGAGGCCAAGGATGCTGCTAACAACCTAAAATGCACAGGACAGCCCCCTGCCAACCCCCACCAACCCCCACCCCCACCACAAAGAAATACCTGACTCCAAATGTCAGAAGTGCTGAGATCAAGAAACCCTGCTCTAGAAGAAAATGAGTCTTTTCCTGATGTGCCTAAAGTTCTATACGGACCAGCAATGGACCTGTGGTCCAGACACTGCTAACTTCATAAATAGAGGTGTGTGGACACAGCACGCATCTCTAATGATTTTTAACCTTATGTCACAGTACTTCTGAAAGCTTGTTCAGATGCATAGGCCCTTTGAGCATTTTTATGATGGGCAGTAACATGGGACAAAGAAAAGTTTTTTTAGCTTTGCACATAGGAAAGTTATTTTCTATAGTGGTTAATGCTAAGACTGCTTTAAAATATTCGAACAAAGCACTTAACCACATACTGTTTATTTTACAGGTCGTGTTAGTCACTAACGAACGTTAACATTTTCTTGCTGATGGTACTACTGAGAAACAGACAAATTCATGGAGCCCAACTGCCTCTTGAAAGATTCTTGCTAAACGTAAACTCCCACCTGAAGAAGATGGGTCACCGTCTCTGTGTGAAAACAGAAATTTCTCCTGAAAATAACAGTTTGCGTGGGAATGGAAATATTTCTCATCTTTGAGAGAGAATTGTTTAAAATCAAGAAAATTTACCACACATTTCTTCAATCTACTTTCTAAATTGAGGTTTGCCTTTTACTAGTTGAAGGAAGAGTTAATGCTAAGTTCACAATGTGTCCAGAGACAGGAAATTCACTTCCACAAGGATTCAGGAGTCAGGTGTGAATGTGTGTTTGTGTGTGTGTGTGCACGTGTGTAGTTTGTGAGAGTGTATGTGTGTGCATCTATGTGTGTCAGCGTGTACACATATGAGTGCGTGCAAATGTGTGCATATGTAGTGTTATAGAGCCTCTCCAGAGGAAGCAATCCATAGTGTACTAAAATCAAACGCTTCCTAAAAGCACATGTGGAGAAAATGCCCTTTGAAAACTGAAGAGGCACTTAGTTGACTGAAAATGACTTCTGTGTGAGAGAGCACTTGCTTCCTTTGATACTTTTACTTTGTCATCTCTAGGAATTGGAAGGGAGAACGGGTCATTGTAGAAGAGGGCTGCATATGCCTCTTTGTCTATTAAGCTTCTCTGAACAGTGACATTAATCACTTAATATTGCTGTACAGATGGTCTTACCTCTTAACAGCACTTATTAATTGTATAGCTCTAAGTAGCTAATACACTGTGTGAAAGCAAGGATGCTTTATTTATGCATCTTTTCTTCTCTGTTCCTTCCTCCTCTAGCACCTTATACAAAAGTCTGCCTAAAATGGACACTTGAAAGGAGCTCAGCCCATGTTTATCATCTACTGTATGCCAGTCAGTGTGCTAAGGACTGGAGTCCTAGTGATGAAGAAGACTGAGCTGTCGTATGGCCTGAGGGGTCATAACTAAAATGTGCAATATGGCAACTGTTGCTCCTGATCTGGACAACATCCTGTAGAAAAGCTAAGGCAGTTTACTTTAGAGGTAGATTTTGAGGTGTGTTCTAGGAGTTTTCCCAGAAGAGAAAGAAAGTTAAAGAGGAATTTAAAACACGAAAGACCATGAGGTAGTTTAGTTTACGGTGGCAATAAAAAAGTTTGTTTTTTTTGAGGAATTTGCTTATTTTTGGTACATATGTGTCACCAAGAAATGTCTATTTGTTTATATTCATCTATTTATCTCCCTATTATCTCTCTGTCTATCTATCATAGTTTGCTTGAGCTGCCATGACAAAATACCATAGACTAGATGACTTAACCAACAGAAATTTATTTCTCAGAGTTCTGGAGCCTGGGGAGTCCAAGATCAAGGTGCCAGCCAGTTGGTTCTTGATGACAGCTCTCCTCCTGGCTTGCAGATGGCTCTCTTTTTGCTGTGTCTTCATAGGGTAGAAAGAAAGAGAGAGATCTCCGGTCTCTATCCCTCTTCTTATAAGGATACTAATGCATTATTGGGGCTTCACCCTCATGACCCCATCTGATCCTAATTACCTCCCAAAGGCCTCACCTCCAAATACAGTCACACTAGAGATTAGGGCTTCAACATATGCCTTTTAAGGGGACACAGTATTCAGTCCATAACACTATCTACGCATTGTCTACCAATTTCTCAATCTATCTATTCATATGCAGGCTGTTTGTGAAGGGTAAACACAGAATTGTCACTCTCATATATAGACAGTAAAGAACCACTTCAGATTCTTACACAGAGTGAGGAAGAATTATATGAACAGATCTATATTTTATAAAAGATATTCAGGTGGCAGTTTCAAAGGAGAGGTGGGAAAAATGGAGTTGCTAAAGGGGAAAGCCCATTTCACGCGCAGGAGATGATGAGGGTCTGAGAGGCAGAGCAGCAGAGAACTGGAGAGGAGAGGATGGAGTCAAGGGATGTTACAGAGATAGGAGGGATAAGGCTCACTGATTAATTGAATGTGAGTGTACGGGAAGACTGAATATTCATGGATAATTCTAGATATTGTAACCACGTGGCTGGTGATGTCCGCAACAGAGAGAGTGAACACAGAAGGGAATGTAAAATATTTAGAGAGAGAAAAAAACCATAGCTATGGACATTGCTGTGTGAAAACAGAGCTCATGAAAGAGCATGGGGTTTGAAGTCAGGCCAATTTAGCTGCAAACACCAGCTTTCCCAATATTGGTTGAGTCACTTACCTCTTCACTCTTCTGTAAAACTGGGATAATTGGGCATTTTTCTGACACTGTTGTAAGAATTAAAATTTATAGCTTATATTGTTTGGGAGTTATTTTCTTTGAAGAACTTATAAAAGTGCCTCCCATATAAATAAACACTCAGTTAATATTAGCTATTATTACATAACGTTTTACCACTCTTCTTATGCTAAACACATTAGTAAGAAACAGGTATATAGCTTCGGTTATATGAAAGGCACTGTTCTCTTCTCAGTTCTTTCCAAATAGCAATACATTGAATTTTCAGCAACATCCTCGAAGTAAGGTACAATTTGTGTTTTAAAGATGAGGAAAGTGTGGCACAGACAGAAATCCAGTAAAGAAGACAAAAGAGGAGAAATCACTAAGTGAGTGATTTTCTCTAAGGGAGTGAAATCGGAGAAGATAACGCAGAAGCAAAGAAGAAAACGTCAGGGAGAAGGAGGTGGTTCATTGTGTCAAGTGCCGCAGACAGGTCTGGGGGCTGGAGGCCGAGAAGACACTGGACTGCGTGTTGGGAGAGGAATCCCTGTCTAAGTTGGGAAGGAAAGGCAGGCTGCAGTGGGGTTGAAAAATAGATGGAAAGTATGGATATGGAAACGGAAAGTGGTTGAAGACCAGTTTAGCAGCAAAAGAAGGAGAGAGAAAATGGGAGCTTGAGGAAGAGAATGTGTGCAAATGAAGTAACAAATTTTAATCTTCCTATTTAATTTCTAAGGTGGTCCTGTAATGAATTCTCTTCAGTTATCTGCATTTTAAAAATGAGGAAGATGAAACAAATGCAAGACAGCGACTCGCTAGGGTGACGTTGTAAATCTATTTATGGATGGAGTTTCTATTAATATACAGAGCTTGAGATTTCTCAGTCCACCCCAGTGAGCCTCACATTTTACCATTCTATCTTTAACTGAAATAAAAAGTAAAATCTTCACCATTTAAGGCAATTATTGCTCATTTAATGTCTGTAGAACACACTTTGTTAGCAGGGAGTAACACAGTCTGTGTGCTTCACATTCCAAAGCTATGGCTTTCAAAATATTGTCTGGATTATATCTTAAAAAATTGCATATATTTTCTTCTTTATGGATATTTCAGTTAACTCTTATTCTATATACATTTAAACTGAAATCTCATACTATGATAGGACTTCAAATGAGTATTAAAATAGGACTCTTTCTGTCTCAGTTTGTATGAAGCCGCCAGCGTGAAAAAGCAATATGAGAGCTCCCGGGTATCTCTTTGGTCTTCAATAAAGATGATGGACCATCTATTCAAGACGTGCTGAGAGACCGTGATACTGGTTTTGCCAGGATTGGCCCATTATTCCCCTGAAGCCTGCATAAAGGATTCCACTGATGAGTTGGCAGTGAGCATTTCCTTGAGAGAGCCTTCAGAGTGCTGTCTGTTATTTCCTCCTTATTGAAGGACTCGTATTTGATTCATGCCTGAAAAGACTAACCATGAGAAACCATGGCTGGCCGGCTGTCGTGGGAAGGCTGAATAAGGAGGGTAGCACTGGGAGTAAGCTGTGCTTCCACCACGATGCATGCTTTCTGGGGTTATAGGTAGACTCTATGGGTATATGCTGCTCATTTGTACCACTTGGGAGGGCAAGAGGGTGGAACAATTGAAGCTAAGGAGAGAGGAGTCCTAAGCTGGAAAGAGGCATGATCCACGCCACAGGAGGAGGTGACCTCAGGTGAACCACACAAGGTGAACATGAACGTATAGTGCACCACCAGCAGGTTACGCCTGCATTAGACAAGGAAAACTGTATGTTTCCTCCAACCCAGTGGTGTGTTGGTGCTCACGAGAGCTGGCTGTGTCATCTTTCCTCATCTCTGTATTTGGTGCTGTAGTGCCGGTAGCATCAAATCAGCCATCGTAAGAGCATTTACTCCACAGAAATCAGCAAGCACTATGAATCAAGGCCTTTTTTATTCTTTGGGGAGCTGGTCATTAAACATTTACCAGCACAACACTACTTTAAGCTCCTCTCCCCTTCGTCTTGGTCTTGAAGGGGTCCCAGAAAACCACTAGCAAGTTGGAGAAGAGGAGGGAGGGAGACAGGGAAGAGAATGGGCTCTCCACACATGACTTTTAGCCCAAAGTAGATCCACATTGAGGAAAGCAGAGAAATGTAACAATGAATAGATTTAGAGTTATGGACTTATTATGCAGGATTGAATTTAATGAAAACTAGGAGGATTCTGAAAGACTTACAGATCTGACATTTTCTTCAGGGGCAGGAAAGTAGGAACTGTTAGGGAGTGTTTAATGAGTATGATGAGCAAAAAATAAATGTATTTCATATTTGTATATATTTAATGCATCTTTTTAAACTGGTTACAACTCGGTGGGACTTTCCCATGGCAATTGGAACAGACCAGCTGTGCTATTTTTGTGATTCAGAAATTACATTATTAAATACCATTTTATATATCAGAGGACTACTATTCTCCTTAGTTACTGTGAAATAAATGTTCCCTGTAGTTTTCCGTTGAAGTCTCAAAAACACCATTTCTCTAGGAGTTTCTGGTTTAAAAGCCTTAAAATTAGAGAAACAATAAAATAGTGATATCTACGTGGGAACTAAGGCTTCTGTGTTTCATCAATGACAATAGTTAAAATCAAGACAAAAAAGATAAGAGGTATGCTTCCACTTTATATGTAGAAAGTGTCAAGGAAATGCCACTCCATCCTAACAATGAGAAAAAGTCAGAAAATCTGCAAATCATAACTTTCCTTGAACCCATCAGAGGGCAGCCAAGTGTTCGGAATTATGAAGGCTGACAAGACCTTCCAAGGAGATAAAGGATATATGATCTGTTTTAGCTTTAGGAGAGCGTGGGAGAAAGAGGTGGCCATCATAGAATGGGTAAGAAGAAAGTAGCCAAAGTTTTAGCAAATTCTTAAACACCAGGTATGGGCTAAATAACAGCTTAGAATAACTGGGAGCTCAGATGTGAGAGGAGGCCACATTCACTCACATTTTTTCTCATGGACCTCCCCAAGTTTGGGGATAGGGCAGGAGACTGGGGAGAATCCTCCCTGGTCAGGGCAGGCATCCTGGTGACTATCGGCTGCTGCTGGCAGCAGCTCAGAAACATCACCCATTTCCTTAGACCCTTCACTATACAAAATAAAAGCCTATAGTGAGGGATGATAACCCTCCAGCCTCCAGCCCATGCAAAGACTTACTGCTTCTGGAAGAGGAGTATAAGTTAAACACATCTGAGCAGGCTCAGTTCCCAACTCCTGAGCACACAGGGCATACCCAAGACTGAGGGTGATCAGAGGGAACTTCTGAAAGCTGTTGATGGGGCAGAAACATTGAAAAAACCCTCCATCACCTGAGGCCGAACACCAAGCACAAAGTAGCAGCCATCCACGGCTGTGGAAACTTGAAGCCTGTGGTGCACTGCAGGTGAGGAAAGCAACAACAAAACCCAAGCCCAGCTCAACCAACTGGATTGAATCAACTTTCCACACTAACGGCCTTAGAGAAGAAGAGATGTGCCAGTTTTGGGATGTAAATAAAATTTACCTCAGTCTCTACCATTTTATTCTATATAATATCCTATATTCAATAAAAATAATATGAGAAACACAATAAAAGCAAAGATAAAAAAATCAAGTGTTGACACAAAGCAATCAACGGAACAAGATTTAAAGAAGATCCAAATGTTAGAGCCGTCAGACAGGGACTTTGAAATAACTATGCTTATTATGTTAAAAGACATAGTGGAAAGTATATAGTTCTAAATGCATGTATAGATGGGGAATTTCAACTTTATGGCATTTTAGAAACGAAAAAACTAGGTAATAATTTAAGAATAAAATGCTGGATATTAGATCTTTTAAATGCACTTTGAATTAATTGACCACACTTGGAAATGGGGAACAACTTTAAAAATACATTGCTTTATGTATTGAGTTTGGCCTTTCATGATCAATTTACTATGTGATGCGTTTTCTTTTTTGTCTCAGAATGTTTATTTGGATTTATTTTTTTTCCCCAATACTCTAAGCCTCTAAGACCTGTAAATTGAATTTACTCTCGCTTTAGCTTTTATCAAACATCCAGATCACATTCTAAAAATAAAGTTAAGGAGTCCCATTAGGTAGGACATGACCAGTCCCAGATCAGATTAATATTGAATTGTCCTGACCATATACTGTAGCTTTATTTCAGAACACAAATTATCACTAATGTCAAAAAGCCCATTGAAACAACTCTGGAAACAGTCAGAGAAGGGATAGTTTAAGTGTTTTTGCTTTTGGAGATTGAAACTGACCCTATCTTTATCATCATTAACAGACCAAATTTTCAATTCCTTAGGGTTGGGGTATAATACCAGGTTCTTTCTCTCCTGAAGTCTCTCACAAAAGCAATAAAATTTTATATGCACATGATTCTTATTTCTATTTTAAAACGTCAACAGATTCTATATTGCATCTTGAAAAGGTAATAAAACATGAGAACCAGGTTTACCTTACTGATGAGATGAGAGACTTTAACATTAGTAGTAGAAAATAACACTGATTATGGAGGACAGAGAGTCTGGGAATCATCTCAGCAAAACTTGCAATTGTCCCTAGAGTTAAAACTTTGGGAATCCACCCTCAGGAGGCGAGCACTCCATTAGTGTGGGACATTCACAGTGATTGCCTTCTAAAAAGTGCGTATAGAAAAAGGGGAAGAAGAGCAACATTCCAGGGGAGAAACCTGACAAACACTGTCTGTCTCAGCCAGGTGATCAAGGTTAACAACAGTGCTAAGTCATGTGGAGAGTATGGACCCTTGATGTGATGTGATGAGGATGACCTTTATCTCCGTGATTTTCCTCCTTCAAACCCATAACCCCAGTCTAATGCTGAGAAAAACATCAGAGAAATCCCAATTGAGGGACCTTCCACAAAATATTTGACCAGTACTCTTCAAAACTGTCAAGAACATCAAAAACAAGGAGAGTCAGAGAAACTGGCATAACCAAGTGTAGCCTAAGGAGGTGTGATGACTAAATGTAAGGTGGTATTCTGGATAGGATCCTGGAACAGGGAAAGGAAATTAGATAAAACTAAGGAAATCTGAATAAAGTATGGATATTAATAAATAATAATACATCCATATTGATTAATTGTGACAAATGTCCCATATTAATGTAAGATGTTAATAGGAGAAACTAGGTGTGGCGTATATGGAAAATCTCTGTATATTTTCATAATTTTCTGTAAATCTAAAACTGTTCTAAAATATAAATTTTGTTTAAAAAAGACTTGAGGATACAGTCATGAAATGTATCACTTCTTCACTCTATTTTACTAAATGTCCCTCTGAGCATTCAGTGACAGCTTTCATTAAATGGAGACTTGTGTTATTATGTATTTTTAACCTCATTTGATGTTTTCCACATTGTCTTATATTTCCTTGAATACACTCATGTTTCCCGTTAGTTGTGGGCAGAGACTGTGCTCTCATCATTCTCACCAATGCCATATTTCAGCACAACATTTAGCACAAGGTGTGAATACCATAAGTGCTTTTACTAGTTAATTTGACCTATTTAGAATCATGACTATAGGCAAATGAGTCTTAAAGAAGATTGAGTAAAACTACTTGTCACAGCAAGTCAGTGACAGATCTAGGATTAGAACCCTTGCTGGCTGAGATTCCAATTTATTGAGCTTTTCTGAATTCAATTACTTGAGATAACACCAGTTTGTTTCCCTATCGATATTACCTTTATCAGCTAGTTCCTAAAATGGAGTTCAGTTTTCTTCAAAAGGAGCAAGTAGACACCAAAGGAATATTGTTCTTGGTTTACTGAACAGCATTTTTGTAAGCAAGCACTTTCACATAAAGATTTTTGTAGATTGAGGAATCATGTCGTTGTCTGAAATGTCTTTTGTTTGTTCTTTTATTTTTTAATATGGTATACCGCTTACTAAGCTTAAAATAATTTTAGTGGTTATAAATTTAGTGCAAAGTTGAATATTTGTTGATAATAGTTGTCTTGCAGAAATTATTTAGAGCAGAAAACCACCGGCTTTTTCTTCCTTAGCAAGAATCTCTTGCTTCCTGTTTGAAGGTAAATTCCTTTGTCTTGGCCTTCAGGGCACTGTTGGAGCACTGGGGCATTATTTTAACATACGGTGCCCAAATTTCTTGAAGGAATAAACTCAATATAAAAAAGGAACAATTTCCTTCTGGCTTATTTCACTTAACGTAATACCCTCCAGGCCCATCCATGTGTTACAACCCCAAATTTCACAATGTTATAAACGATTAATACATCAATAAAAAAAAAAGGAACAATTTCCCCTTTATGCAGTGAAAATGAGCAGTTGTTGAACAGGATAGTACCATACATCGTAAAATGAGTTTTGCTCTTTGTTGACTCTGCAGGGTAGCTATAGCTTGATGTGCAACCCAAAATTTAAAAGAAAATCTGTTTCTTCCCTTTTAAATTATTTTTGAGAAATGAGATGGCCCTTTGCTTTAACTAGACAAAATTTATTACAAAAATATCTTGGTGACATTTTAGTGGACTTGTAATTTGATATTGACAAGTAAATGTATCAGCAAATATGCACCTCCCGGGGGAGGATGGCCAATGACGTTTGCTGGGGGGAGTCCTTATCTGTTGAGTGCTGCTAGCAAGAATATTGTTCTCACCCATACGACAATAAAAATAACTAGACAACTGCAAATTAAGAACTTTTCTTGAATTCATTAGAGATCTGAAATCACAGACAAAACAACTAATTTCAAACTTGGTGAGAGTCAAGTGCCTGCAGGGAGAAACAGACCCCCAAGTATTTGCTTACCTGGGAAAGACGTCACTGAAATAAGTTGGTCAGAAATTTTTAATGAATTGCCAAAAGCCGAGTGTGGGCTAGCCTGAGAATGTGAAGATCCTGCAGATCACAGACCTTGGGGTTTTCACACTTTTATGGGCTGCTTCTCAGAACCTCACCAAACACTCACAGGGAACATCACAAAGAATCCTGAGAAAGTTCCCATCTGGTACTGGGGGGGGAAAGAGAACGGCAGCCACCACAGAAATTCTGCCCAGACTCTCTCCCCTTCTTCTCAAGGAGCGAAAGCTTTTATCTGCAGGGGGAAAGGCTATGAAACTGTAGACTGAGAGCCCTAGTTGAAATCCCACTGACACTGGGGGAAAGAGAAGAAGGAAACAAATCACTAGGCCTAGTGATGGGAGTAGATCTTGGTAGGCCCACCGTTAAGCCTAGAGGCTGTCATCCTTGTGAAGACCACACCCTCAAGCCCAGAATCACAGTGACTGCCTAAGAGTGAGGCTTAATCAGAACATCAGAAAATGCCCCTTTCAGCCCCCCACCCCCCACATCATGCTAACAAGTGTGGAGAATAAATCACATTGACATGCAGTTGAGCGAGCTGCAGAGAGTCTCCCTGGGGAGCAGTGCAAAGGGAAGGCTCAGTGCCAGGCAGGGACACCCAAATCACGCAGAGAGCAAACTTCCATCCCAAGCCAATCTTGACTCCATTTGTACAGACTCCTACTCTAAAAGCCAAGCGTAAGGAAAGGGGAGCTCACATTCAAGCACAAAAAAAAGAAAAGCCTCAGTAGCTGTTGTCCCGTACAACGTATCCAACACGCAACCAAAAATCATGAGGCAAAACAAAAGGCAAGAAAATACCCAATCTGAAGAGACAAAGCAATCACTGGATTATCAGAATCTGTTTCAGACGTAAGATAAATGGAAATACCAAATGTCAAATTTAAAAGAACTATTATTAAACTGTTATAGCCTCTAAAGGAAAAGGTAGACAATATGTAAGATTGGACAGATAATTTCAGCAGAGAATGGAAACTATAAGAAATAAAATCATGGAAATGCTGTAAGTGAAAAAAACAAAACAAAACAGAGATGATGAATGCTTTTGTCAGGTTCAAAGCAGATTCTACAAATCTGAATAAAAAAACAATGATCTTAAAGATAGGTCAATAGAAATTACCCAATCCAAAACACACAGAGAACAAAGAATAAAAAAACGGAGCAGAGAGTCCCAGATCAGTGGTAAATTTTCAAGAGGTCTAGTATATGTGTCATTGGAATCCCAGAAGAGTGAACAGACCTAAATAAATATTTGAAGAAATAACAGGCAAGAACTTTCTGAAACTATTTTTAGACACCAAACCACATAGCCAAGGACACCAGCTGGAAAACTATCCCACAAACAAACAAAACAAAACAGAAACAAAAAACAGCAACAAAAAAGCTGGAGGAGCTGTATGAATTGTCTACAGAATGAGGAATATTTTCAGGGGTAAAGACAGACACTGCATAATGATAAAGAGGTCAACTCTCCAAGAAACCATAACAATTATAAAACAAATCCTTATATTGGTAATTTGGACATTTTTATGTGGTGCTTGTACAGAACACGTGTTTTGAGTGTACATTTTGATACTTTAGCATTTTCTTAGCTTTGTTCCTCAATGTCTCTATCACTATCACTCCCACATTGTTGTTGTCTACATCAGATTGTTATGGAAATATTTTCACTTCTATTACTAGTAAACTACAAATTTTCTTTAGTCACATACTCATGCTTAGTTTTCACGTATCCCACCACATCTTCCATTTCTTCCTGCGGTATTTCCTCCACGGGTGTTTTTAGAGAGAGTATTTTTATTTCACGCTAACATTTAAATGATATTTAACTGCATATAAATTTCTAGTTTCCTTTACTCACTATGTTTCCTTTATCTCTTTGAGAGTAGCATTTAACTGTCTTCCTTCAACTATTGTTTTTATTGGGAAGCCTAATAAGTCTTCCTTTTTTGGTGATCAATTTCCTCTTGAAATTCTCTTGTTGTCTTGGAGCTTCTTAAATTTCATTCTAATATGTCTAGTATGGATTTTTAAAATCTATGTATCCTATATGGCACTCTATGCCCTCCTGAAATCCGTGGCCCTTTCCTCTCTTTTCCTTGGGATTTGGGACACTTCCTCATTTCTCATTTGTACTAGTTTCCTGTTTCTGCTGTAACACGTAACCACAAACATAGTGGCTTAAAACACACATACACATTTATGCTCTTACAGTTTGGAGGTCAGACTCTAAAATCAAGGTGTTGGCAGGGCTGTGTTCCTTCTGGAGACTTCAGGGCTTGTCCAGCTTCTAGAGACTGCCTTCATTTCTCAGCTTGTGGCCCCTTCCTCACATAACTCCAACCTCTTGCTTTCATCATCACATCTCCTCTTCTATACCCAAATCTCCACTGCCTCTCTCTTATAAGGACACTTGTGATTGTGTTTAGGGTACACCTGGATAATCCAGGGTAATGAACCCATCTCAAGATCCTTTGTTTAATCACATCTGTAAGTCCTTTTGGCCATGTAGAGTCACATTCTCAGGTTCTGGGGATTAGGATACAGGCATTTTTTGGGGGACTACTGTTCAGCCTCAACATCATTGCTTCAAATAGTTGCTCCTCTCCATTTCATTTTTATTTGCTTGTTTTTTCTCCACTTCTATAACACCTTTTGCTAACACTTCTCTTGTTATCCATGTCTTTAACCCCAAAGCATTGTCATCCAAGAACTGCAAGGGTACTCCTGCATCTTACTCTCCCAGTCTCAGGAAAACGTCTTATTTTTTTCCTCGTCTTACTTTCAGAGGAATTCATGACCCCTTCTCTTGGGGTTGCACAAAATCATCTCTGTAAGGGATCTGTGCTTTTCCAAAAAAAAAAAAAAAGAAAGAAAAAGAAATAAAGAAAGAAAAGAAAAGAAGGAAGTAAGGAAGAAAACAAGCCTTGGTTCCAAGCACTTGTCTTTCCTGCCTGCCATAAACATTCCCTGAGACAAAGCAGCATATTGTCTGACCATCTGCTTGAAATGAGAGGGAGGGAAAAATAGGGAGAAAAGACACAAACAACCCATTGCAGTTGGAAGTAACAGATCTGAGTTGAAATCTAGGTTCTGCCCTGAGTGACTGATTTGGGCCTTCGTGTGTAAAACAGGGGTAGCGATGCCTACCTCACAAGGCTGTTAAAAAACGATCAATGAACTTGAAAGTCCCTTGCAAATATAAGTTATTGTTGTGTTTATAAGGCCGGGAACAAAATAATCATTCAGGTCCTCATTCATTTCTGTCTTTTTTTTCCTGATTGCTTTGACTTGTGAGATAGACAACTGTGGCTGGCTGAGTGGGAAATGTATTATTTTCTCTTTTAAAATTGAGGAGAACACGCAGTTCCAAAGCTATTTTTTAATTTTCATGAAATAGCAGTGGATTGACCTCTACTAGATTATTTTGCTGCAAAGCTATGTGAGACTAACCTCAATGAGGCAATTGATTTTCTCATAGTTCCTTATGAAACCCGTTAGGCAGGTTTCACTGTCGAGTCCATTACTGCATGGAGAGCCATTGGCCCTCTTTATGACTGGCAATATAAAAAGGTTCGTTATCTCCCGGCGCCTACACGATACAGAGAGCCAGGGCTGAGGGGCCAGGGCAGGCGCTGGGCAGCGGCTTTTTCTCTTTCTGCTTATTAGCACCTTTTAATAGATAGTAAATCACCACCTTCACTTGTCTGCCTGTGGAATCCTTTCCCAAGGAACAAATACACACACAGAGGGCGTTAGAGATCTGCTCTTTCCCTTCTCCGTGTGGTCATTAAAAGTCCACAGTGGCAAAGGCAAGAAATGTTTAGAGAGACGTGGAGAAGGTCAGCTAAGTACGGATTTTCGCAGCTACTGTCTTCCTTCCTCCATGACATGGACATATGACATGAACTGGTCAGTGAATGTCTGTCCACTGATTTAGTGTAAATATTTTCCAGCTTAAGTGCACATGTTTCTTCTATTTTAAACTAGATTTTCCTAAATAAAAGATAACTCGGGAGATATTTAAATTTGGAAGCACTACTAGAAAGAAAAAATTAAAAATCGAAAAGCCATGTTTCTTCTTAACTTGCCAACCAAATATTTGAGGAAATGCAATTAAAATTCGCCAGTGACATGGGAGCTCTCGTCTTCCTAAACAGGTGAGTTCACAAGATGCTCGGATGGATTTCAGATGGACTAAATCTCCTAGGGACTCTGATTCCTTAACTTCTGTTCTACAGTGCAACATTTTATTCACTTTTAATCTTTAATCATTTCTTTACTGTATAAGTAATATATCTTCTTTGGAAAAATATCATATGCAGGAAAATAAAAAACTGTAAAATTCTCTAATCTATACCATATAGAATTTCAAACATTTCTGTGCATATATTTACCCATATATAAAATTTTTGTTCATTGTTTTATGTATGTGAGGGACAGTGTTTCTGATTAATAAATCTAATCTAATCATCATTCCTAATGGGCACATATTGAAAAATTGTTTGGATTCACTATGAAATCTTTACTAAATGTCCTGTTGCCTTCAGCTTTATTTTTTCCTTCTCCTCCTTCTCTTCTCTTCCCTTTTCTTTTGCTATTTAAATGTGAGAACAGCAAACATCCACAAAAAAGGCTTTATGGTGTAGTATTCAGGCACATTAGTGTAGACTCCGGGTTTAAATCTCTGCCTCATTCTGTAGCTAGCTGCGAGAACTTTGGCATATTTCAAAACTGCTCTGAGTCTTTAGCTTCTTCATGTGCAAATGGGAATATAGTCATATGTTTGTGACGACGGATTTAAATACCATTAAGTGTTTTGCACTGTTCGTGGAATGCAGTAAATACAGCGGAAATGGTAGTCATTGCACATCAATTCAATACATAATTGTGCATTTGTCTGTTTCTTTGGGATGAATCCTTAGAAATAGAACTGCTGTTTTCCTAGAAGGGTTTCTGCTTTTGAAAGCCATTGGCTGCACACTGCTAAGCTGTCCTGCCGAAAGCGTGTGCCAATTTGCATCTTAAACGAGGTGCTTAGGTGCAAATTTTCACTCATTCTCACAAATATTAGGTGATTTCACTCATAAAAAATTTTAGTAAAAGATTGTCTCATTATTTTTTTCTATGAGGAACGCCAGCCCTGAGCTAACATCTGCCCATCCCCCTCTTTTTGCTGAGGAAGACTGGCCCTGGGCTAACATCCGTGCCCATCTTCCTCCACTTTATATGGGACGCCTCCACAGCATGGCTCAACCATTGGTGCGTCAGTGCGCGCCCGGGATCCGAACCGGCGAACCCCAGGCTGCCACGGTGGAGTGCGGGCACTCAACCTCTTGCGCCACCGGGCCAGCCCCAAGATTGTCTCATTACTAATTTCCACTTCTCTGGTTACTAATGAGATGGCACTTTTTAGAACACCTATGTGTTTACCCAGCCTCTGTATTTCTTCTTTAGTGGCTTGTTTTTCATGCCTCATTTTGTTTTTCTATTGATAACACTTTCTGTAAGTAGTCAGAATTGTAACCCTTTTGTAACATAAGTTGCAAATTTTTTTTTCAGATTTTTATTTACTTTTCATCCCTGCTCATGTTTGCTTTTGCACGGCTATAAGGTTTTTAAATTATTTATGTTATTAAACCTACTAGTCTTTTTCTCTAAGATTTCTGCCTTTGGGGGTCATAGTTGGAAAGCATTTCTCCATCCTCTAGTAGAAATGAGAATTCACTCAGATTGGCTGGTTTGTTGTTTGTATTTATTTAGAATTGCCAAGGAACATCTGCTTCTGTGAGAAGATTCCCAAAATATTATAATCCCAAATATCCATGTAAAATATTGTGGTTGTGACTTTACACTGAGACCAACTGCCTCCATTTTGGATTATGCTAACTCAGACATCTCCTAGGGTCTGCTAGTATCCATTCCATATTAGATTTTACACAGAAGTTAATAGAATAAAAAGCAGCAGAACATTTATATAATCCCAAGATTATGTAAATGTTAATCTCTATTTTTTCCAAAATGTTTGTCTTAGTATAAAATTTAATCATTAATCATATAAATATTATCTTGATGAAGTTAACAGGAAAATCTTACACTTTTTTAGTTGGCTAATTGGCTCAAAAAGCAATTTTCAAATATGATCCGCTGATCGTTGATTTCAGATGACACCTACTCTCACTTTTGTTCAATATTAAATTCTGCTTTTGGACTTGGATTTACTGTTATTAATTAGGTATTATTTTTAATTAGGTGATCCTTAAATGAAGGAAAATACAACCTTTTCCTTAGGTCAATACTTTCTAACTCACACTCTTCAACACATTCCAACATTTTTCCTTTTCCTACAAAATGGGCCAAAGAATATCTTATATCATAAAATGTTTCACCTTGTTAAATTTTAAGCTTTATGATATTTGAGTTTGTTCACAAGACACTGCACAAGAGAATTTTTTTAGAAAAAAAGTGTTTATTATATGAAGCTATGGATTTATGAGCCTCTGTGACTTCAGAAAAAAAATTATTGTCTTTCTACTAAAGTAGCTTTCCAAGTAATGTTAAAAATTAGCACAAATAGCCAAAAGGCACATTAAATGATAAAATTGTGTTAATAAAAGTGCATCCATCTCTCTCTCTATGTGGAATTAGTACAACTAGCAGAGGACACTGTAACTGCGTATTCACAGTTGTTACTAGCTACCGTACCCCCGTCTCTATAGTCGTGTTGTTTTCTTGCCTGGGGCCACTAGGCATGATCTATATTTAAGGGGTGAGTCTTACCTCCATTTCAAGGGTTAATTTTAACCATATGTGGAAGACCTTTTTTATATCTAGCCCAACAGCATGCAATTTAGTTTAAGTGGATCCATATCTATTTATCCAATTCTGAGAATTTTGCTAAAATCCAAATCATTGATATTACCAAATGCTAGTGAAGATGAAGAGCGTCAGGAACTCCATTCACTGCTGGCGGGAATGCAAACTTGTACAACCTCTTTACAAGACAATTTGACATTTCTACACAGCTACATGTAGTTTTGTCATACAAGCCAACTTTCACACTCCTAGTTATTTAACCACCAGATCTGAAAATTCGTCTCCACACTAAAACCTGCCCATGAATTTTTATATCAGCTTTATTCACAATCACCCCAAACTGGAAGCAGCCAAGATGCCCTTCAATAGATGAATCCATAAACAAACTGTGGTACATCCATACAATAGAATATTATTAATAAAAAGGAATATCAGCTATGACTAGACATGCATGAATGAATCGACATGCATGAATCTTAAATGTATATTTCTAAGTGGAAAAAGTGAATCTGAACAGGCTACACACTGTGTGATTCCAATTATATGAAATTCTGGAAAAGAGAAAACTACAGCAATGGTAAAACAATCAGTGGTTGCCAGGGCCTTGACAAGGAAGGGAGGCAGGGCAGTGGAAAGGCATTATAAAGATGAAGCACAGGGCACTTCTGCATGATGCTGTAATGCTGAACAGATGCCACTACAAAACCCATTGAACCTTACAGCAAAACGAGTGAACTTGATGTACGCAAAGTTTTAAAGAATCATTTAGGCAGTGGATGGAATGCAGACTATGACAGTCTTCCTCTACTTTGTATGTGGGACACCACCACAGCGTGGCTGGTTAGTGGAGTAGGTCCACGCCCAGGATCCGAACCTGCGAACCTGGGCTGCTGAAGCAGAGCGTGAGGAACTTTAACCACTGGGCCACGGGGCTGTACCCCCGATCTTAGTTTCTAATATCATTCTCCAAGGAAAGGAACCAGGACTTCTTGGAGAAATGAATGATTCTAGCACTGGGGCAAGAAATATACAAGATGAGCATGGAACATCTTGCAGTGCCAGAATTAAGGATGCGCTCAATAAAAACCCCCAAAACCTACCATGTTGGGAGTGTGTCAAAGGAACACAGGAACCAACTGAAAGAGCTCCCAAGCCAAAGTTAGAATTGAGAAAAGAAAAATGAGTAGCATTGGATTATAATCCAAATTTAAAATAAACATCCATGAGTCCATACTGGTATGAATAAATTACTGAACAAATAAGTAAATGTGGGATAATAGACCAATCTCTCATACAGAATAAATTCAAATAATTTATGTAGATAATCTGCCTTCAAAGTGTAAATGAATATACTCTAGACATAAGTGATTGACCAACTAGCTTGCTAGAGAATAATTTGATTCAGCCTTCTCAGTAATAATCTTATATGATGATATAAATTAAATTCCTTCTTTCCTTGGAAACCTCATTACCACTGTTCCAGCCCTGGGAAATATATACTGTGATTTTACCAACCTTAACTTCCCTTCTTTCTTGAGTTCTAGGCGTATTTTTTATTACATCCTCTTGCTTCCCTGATTAGCCCTATTATATTGCTTATCTTACTCAGACTGCCCTATATATCAATCAAAGCATATATGTATCGAACCATTACAATGTCTCAGACACAGCTCTCAGTGTGTGGGCTGAAAGAGATGAACTAGTTATGACCACTCACTCAAAGTGAATATTCTTTTTTGTCTGAATTCTGCAATAACCTCTTCACTGTGCCTCTCCTTACATTTTGCCCCTCCAGAATTCACTCCTACACAGAAGCCAAATTGAACTTTTTAAAAAAATTATTTCATTGAGGTCATATTGGCTTATAACACTGTGTAAATTTCAGGTATACATTATTATATATCAGTTTCTGTACAGACTGCATTGTGTTCACCATCAAGGTCTAGTTTTTATCTGTCACCATACATATGTGCCCCTTTACCCCTTTCGTCCTCCCCGCACCCCTTTCCCCTCTGGTAACCACTAATCTGTTCTCTTTATCTACGTGTTTGTTTATCTCTTTAAATAATTTATCTTATTAGGCAACTCTGGGTCAGTACCTTATGCTTACTATCAGTCTTTTTAAATAACCTGCAAGAATCTGCAAAATGTGATTCCTTTTTATCCTTCCAAACTCAAATATGATTCTTTTCTACTTTCCACCTCTCCCTTTGCTCCTTATGATCATGGCTTCCAAATCCCCTCCACAAAGTGAGTGCCTTTGTGCTTCTGAAGTTTGCATATAACGAGTCTTGACCCTAAAACATTTTTCTCCCTGCTCTTTACATAACTGTCTTGCATCTTTCGGGTCGCCATTTAAATGTCATCTTTATAGAGTGACTTCCTGAATAGTCCTTATCCTCATTATTCTCTATCTCTGAAATTAATTTATTTTAGCAAAATATTTTTCATAATATTTATTTTTTTAAATCAGTTTGCTTGCTTAATATCTGATTTATCTGATAAAAAATTTCTTGAGGATTGGGGTTATCTTCTTGTTAATAGTTTTATAGTCAGCCTCTAGAAGAATGCCTGAACAGAGTAGGTTTGCAGTAAATATTTAAATAAATATGAAAAGATCTTTGTGCTTCTTATTGCTTGCCATTGCTATAATTTAAAATAACGGCACTCAATCATTTTTAGAAATATAGAATTTGAGACCTACAATGTTGATATAGAGTTTGAGACCTCATGAGTCGTGTGAGCTCCTTATATATATATATATATACATAATAGGGTCTCTTCAGAGATGGGTACATTCACTTCTTGGGAGCTAACACCTGAAAAAAAGGAAAACTTGAAAAGTTGCGGTGTGCAAAACATTTTTTCCCAGTGATTTATTTAATTCTAAGCATTTGTTTTCCTAGCAGAATGATGTCAAAAATGATAACTCTTTGATTGAGATGTCGAATTGCTCGTGCGATCAAGGGAGTTAAAACATTTTTTAAAAAGTTAAAACTTTTGTTGTTGTTGTTTTATTTTATAACGTGAAGACCTTCTATTTTCTCCATCTCAAAAGTGGATTACTGTTCAGATGAAACACTTTTGTATAGCAATTGATATTATTACCTGGAATCAATGCGTTTGATTACAGAATTTTAGCACCTTGTATACGAAATGAAGGTTTAAATGTACACACATATAAACCATTTAAGGACAAATTTCTTCTCTGTGGGAAAATACCACATATCCTTGCCTTCATGGTTTTTGGCTCATGCATCTCTCAGTATGGTGCCATTGCAGTAGTTAAAATGTGCACTCACAGATGTGCCCAGTAAGAGAGACTGTGATCCACAGGCACTTTATAAAGTCGGTTATGGAAGCAATGGGGAGAAGCTACTATGTAACTTAGGAAGCAGCGGGTTTTGATTTTCCACTGAACTGCTGTCTTCTTTTCTAGGATTTTCTCTTCCTCTTCCTCCTGTGATGCAATTATGCTTTTCATCTGTGTTACACACAATATGATTGTATCCTTTTAGGTTATTGTTTTTTATGAGATGGAGTGAGTTGTGTGATGCCATTTTGAGCCCACACTGGATTTACCTTGCTCACTTATTTGAAAACTGCTGCTGCATGGCATTTACATTAGTTCTCTGGAATTGCGAGTCCTCCAAGCTCAGGTGCGTGGGCTGTAGCTCGCTGCGGCTGTGTGTGCTTACATACCAAAAAGGCAAATGGTTGTGAAGTGCAAAACTCTCACTTTATGAATGTTTTCCCCAATACTTTCCAATCAACAAAATCTTGTGGAATTTTCATGGAAGTTCGTGCTTGTTTACGAAGTTCTCTGGGAAATCACTGAAGCTACTTAATAGTTTGCTTTTGAAGCTTGAAAGGAACGAATGACTCTCTTACTTCTTCCTCTCCAGTATTTCCAATGTCAGCTCTGATTTTTTGGGAAACATGGGGAGTAAGTTATTAAAATTTTACACAGGTAAAAAAATTACAAAAATGGTTCTAAGAGGGAAGTTTATAGCAATACAGGCCTATCTCAACAAACAAGAAAAATCTCAAATAAACAATCTAACAATGCACCTAAAGGAAGTGGAAAAAGAAGGACAAAGTCCAAAATCAGCAGAAGAAGGGAAAAAATCAGAGCAGAAATAAATGAAATAGAGACAAAAATAATATAAAATATTAATAAAACCAAGAGCTTGTTCTTTGAAAAGATAAATAAAATTGACACACCTTTAGCTAGATTCACCAAGAAAAAAAAAGAGAAGGCTCAAATAAGTAAAATCAGAAAGGAAAGAGGAGAAATTACAACAGACACCTCAGAAATACAAAAGATTATAGGAGAATACTATGAAAAGCTATATGCCAACAAATTGGACAACCTGGAAGAAATGGATAAATTCTTAGAATCATACAACCTTCCAAAACTGGATCAAGAAGAAATGGATAATTTGAATAGACCAATCACCAGTAAGGAGATCGAAACACTAGTCAAAAACTTCCCCAAAATAAAAGCCCAGGACCAGACGGCTTCCCTGGTGAATTCTACCAAACATTCAAAGAAGACTTAATACCTATCCTTCTCAAACTATTACAAAAAATTGAGGAGTGGGGGAAGCTCCCTAACTCATCCTACGAAGCCGACATTACCCTGATACCAAAACCAGACACGGACAACATAAAAAAAGAAAATTACAGGCCAATATCACTGATGAACATCGATGCAAAAATCCTCAACAAAATACTAGCAAATCACATACAACAATACATTAAAAAGATTATACACCATGATCAAGTGGGATTTATTCCAGGGATGCAGGGATGGTTCAACATTCGCAAATCAATCAACGTGATACACCACATTAATAAAATGAAGAATAAAAATCACATGATCATCTCAATAGATGCAGAGAAAGCATTTGACAAGATACAGCATCCATTTATGATAAAAACCCTGAATAAAATGGGTATAGAAGGAAAGTACCTCAACATAATAAAGGCCATATATGACAAACCCATAGCTAATATCATCCTCAATGGTGAAAAACAGAAAGCTATTCCTTTAAGAACAGGAACCAGACACGGATGCCCACTGTCACCGCTCCTATTTAACGTAGTATTGGAAAACCTAGCCAGAGCAATCAGGCAAGAAAAAGAAATAAAAAGGATCCAAATTGGAAAGCAAGAAGTGAAACTGTCACTATTTGTAGATGACATGATTTTATATCTAGAAAACCCTAAAGAATCCACCAAAAAACTTCTAGAAGTAATAAATGAATATGGTAAAGTTGCAGGATACAAAATCAACATACAAAAATCAGTTGCATTTCTATACACTAACAACAAAGTAGCAGAAAGAGAAATTAAGAATACAATCCCATTTACAATTGCAACAAAAAGAATAAAATACCTAGGAATAAACTTAACCAAAGAGGTGAAAGATCTGTACACCAAAATGTATAAAACATTACTGAAAGAAATTGAAGAAGACACACAAGAAATGGAACGATATTCCGTGCTCTCGGATTGGAAGAATTAACATAATTAAGATGTCCATACTTCCTAAAGCAATCTACAGATGCAATGCAATCCCTATCAAAGTTCCAACAACATTTTTCATAGAAATAGAATCCTAAAATTTATATGGAACAACAAAAGACCGTGAATAGCTAAAGGAATTCTGAGAAAAAAGAACAAAGCTGAAGGTATCACACTCCCTGATTTCAAAATATACTACAAAGCTATAGGAACCAAAACAGCATGGTACTGGCACAAAAACGGACACACAGATCAATGGAATAGAATCGAAAGCCCAGAAATAAACCCACACATCTATGGACAGCTAATCTTTGACAAAGGAGCCAAGAACATACAATGGAGAAAAGAAAGTCTCTTCAACAAATGGTGTTGGGAGAACTGGACAGCCACATGCAAAAAATGAAAGTAGACCATACCTTACACCATACACAAAAATTAACTCCAAATGGATTAAAGACTTGAATGTACGACCTGAAACTATGAAAATTCTAGAAGAAAACATAGGCAGTACACTCTTTGACATCGGTCTTAGCAACATATTTTCAAGCACTATGTCTGACCGGGCAAGAGAAACAATAGAAAAAATAAACAAATGGGACTACATCAAACTAAAAAGCTTCTGCACAGCAAAGGAAACCATCAACAAAATGAAAAGACAACCTAACAATTGGGAGAAGATATTTGCAGACCATACATCTGATAAGGGCTTAATCTCCAAAATATATAAAGAACTCATGCGTCTCAACAACAAAAAAACTAACAACCCAATTAAAAAATGTGCAAAACACCTTGACAGATATTTCTCCAAAGAAGATATACAGATGGCCAAGAGTCACATGAAAAGATGTTCAACATCGTTAACTATCAAGGAAATGCAAATCAAAACTACAATGAGATATCACTTCACATCCGTCAGAATGGCTATAATTAACAAGACAGGAAACAACAAGTGTTGGAGAGGATGTGGAGAGAAGGGAACTCTCATACACTGCTGGTGGGAGTGCAGACTGGTGCAGCCACTTTGGAAAACAGTATGGAGATTCCTCAAAAAATTAAGGATAGAACTACCATATAATCCAGCTATTCCACTGCTGGGTATTTATCCAAAGAACTTGAAAACACCAATGCGTAAAGATACATGCACCCCTGTGTTCATTGCAGCGTTATTCACAATAGCCAAGACTTGGAAGCAACCTAAGTGCCCATCAAGGGATGAATGGATAAAGAAGCTGTGGTATATATACACAATGGAATACTACTCAGCCATAAGAAACGATGAAATCCAGCCATTTGTGACAACATGGATGGACATTGAGGGTATTATGCAAAGTGAAATAAGTCAGAGGGAGATGGTCAAACACATTATGATCTCACTCAGTAAGTAGTAGATAATAACAACAACAAACAAACACATAGAGACAGAGATTAGATTGGTGCTTACCAGAGGGGAAGAGGGGAGAGAGGAGGGTGAAAGGGATAATTTGTCACATGTGTGTGGTGATGGATTGTAATCAGTATTTGGGTGGTGAACATGAGAACATGATGTAATCCATGCAGAAACAGAAGTATAATGATGTACACCTGAAATTTATACAATGTTATAAACCAATGTTACTGCAATAAACACACACACACACAAAATAAAATAAATAAATAATATGGTAATAATGGATATTCTTGTATTGATTCAAGTGTCATTGGGAATACTTCCATTATCTTGACATTAAAGATATTGGTAAATGTAGAGGTATTTGTGTATGTGTGTGTGCATATGCATGTGTATGTGTGTATTAGAGAAGGAAAGAGAGATATGAAAAGATTTATTTTAAAATGGTTGTTTTTTCCTTGTAGTCATTGATGTGTGATGTGTGTAAGAATTTTCTCAAATACCTTCACAATATTTATTGTCATCATATTGCGTTTCTTTTTCAACCTAATAATAAAAGTATCTGGGGCTGGCCCAGTGGCATAGTGGTTAAGTTCGTGCGCTCTGCTTCGGCAGCCTGGGGTTTGCAGGTTCAGATCCCAGGTGCAGACCTACACACCACTCATCAAGCCATGCTGTGGCGGTGTCCCACATACAAAATAGAGGAAGATGGGCACAGATGTTAGCTCAGGACCAATCTTCCTCACTAAAAAAAAAAAAAAAGGTATCATATTAATCAATTTTCTAAAAATAAAGCATTTCAGGAATGTAGCTCATTTGGTCATGGTGAAGTAATTTTAAAATTATGCTAAATTTCATATTTTATTCATATTTTTTCTTAAGTAATCCTAAATGAGATTGACTGCAGTATTATATTGATCTGCAATTTTCTGGGATTGATGGTCTCTGGCTTCTTTACTTAAAAAACTATCAGAAAATTTCCTTTTTTCCTATGGTATGAAATAATCGTATTAATATTGAAATGATTTACTGTTGGAAGTTTGAATGATTTTTTATATGAAACCATTTGGATCTCATTCTTTGAAGAAAGATGTATAACTGAACACTTTCAATGGCTTCCACTATTTTGTTTTGTTCGTATTGGGTTTCTAGTTTCTCTAGGAAAATTTTTGATAAAATGTTTTCTCATAAATTTATCTGTTTCGTGGAGATTTTTGATTAATGTTTAAATACATGCACCTATTTTAAGATTTTCTTTATAGTTGTAATTATATTCCCTTCCACTGTTCTGATTTTTTTGTATCTGTGCTTTCTCTTTTGAAGTTGGTGGGTGATCCATTTATTGCATTATTTTTGCCTTTTTGGTTTTTTAAATTATTCTGATTTCCTTACTGTAATGTTGTTGCTCTTTAAAAAAACAAAAAACAAAAAAACTTATATGCTACATGGTAAACACAGTTATAAAAAACCTCTTTGGTATTATTTGTGTAATAATTTAAGACTATGAATTTTCCTGTGAATATTGTTTTAGCTATATCCAATAAACTTGGATGTACAAATGTTTTTATTATCAAGTAATAATAAGTTATGTATCTTTAGTCTGTGTTGCTTTTGAGGATTTTAGAACTTCCAGATCATTATTTTTATTTTTCTTCTATTTTTATTATCATTTTATAATTTTATTCCCAGGTCAGAAAACACTATCTATATTCTTTTTACATTTCAGAATTTATTTGGCTTCTCTTTATGATTATATATGTTTCTGATATTGATTAAATGTTTTATAAAACTTGAAAATATATTTCTATCAAGATATCTTTCATTAAATATCTACTAATTTAATCTCATAAATTATGCTGTTTTGATTACTTACACATTTTCTTACTTCTGTGTTCTTGCTTTCCCAGGGAAAACGGAATTGTAATTTGCTACAATTCTTGAAATATATGGTTTGTCAATTAGATTGCTGCTCTCTGCTACATAAATATTTGTGCATAAAACCTCACTGAACACTGTGCCCTTCGTTATCACACAAGCTTCACTTCATCTCATTTCACACGTTCTGCCTGTGGAAAACCAACTCAGCTTTCTTTGTGTGAACACTTTTCAAGGAGATTTTCTGCTCTTTTTTTGGTTGTGGGAGCCTTTTGTGTTTAACATATATCTCATTTCTTAACTCAGTCTTTGAGGCGACTTTATTTAAATTAAATAAGTGAATTTATTCTATAGTTATTTATTGACATAGAATAGATATTTGGACTTAATTCTGAAATCCTGAATTTGTTGTGTTTCTGATTACCTTACTTTAATTAGATTGTATATTTAATAATGCTTAACACTCTCCATAAAAGACAACTGGTTTCCCAGGTTCTGCGGAATTAGAAACTAATGTTAGCATTTGAAAAACTGATTCTATCCTCGCCTGTAGTAGTACCTATGTTATGTGTCTAGTAGGCTTGGCAATTTGAGAGGCAATATATAATTCAACCCCATAAAATGTGTAGTACCTGGCCTTATTAATTAAGCCCTGCCTCTGTTTGTTTTTCATATTAGATCCTTATCCATTAAATTTAATATTTGGGAAGAAAAAGAAGTCAGTTGAAGTGCTTGACCAATCTTTCTACCTCAAAGCATATTACTAGGCCTATATTTAAAGTGAAAAATCACATTCTGAAATCGATTTCCAAGATCATTAATATTATATGCTACCAATCATGCTGTATACTCCAAAGAAAAAATTATGAATAATGGCCATAAATTAGTTACTGAGAGCAGTAACAGAAAGGAAAAAAAAAAAGTCTGTTTATTCCATAAGTAATTTGTGGTGCTTTTGGCAATTGATAGAAATTTCTTGTTATTAAGCACTAATTAATTTGTCAGCTAGTTTACTTTATGGACTTGCTGGATGTTCTTTTTTCTCATAAATATTTTATTACTTTGGTTAAGTAATTAAAGTTTCCTAAATAGCTTGTGTTTCACTGTGTAGCTTATCTATGAATTTCAATGAACTTGGTGTGAGTCTCTGTCAGGGAATCCATTTCTGAAAACCACACGCTGCCTCGGGAGGTAGCTTAGACGTCCTCCCCAAAGCCCTGTTACCTCCATCAGCCCAGACTGCTGCCTGGGAAGGTTGCACCCGGGGGAGTTGGGCCGCCTGTTGATGCAGCTGGAAGGAGCTGCCTTGCAACTTCTTCCGGAGTGCGGGTGATCTAATAGAATGACCCTGGAAACTGTGGCTTCCTGCAGACGGAGCTGTGTGACTTCTGGGCATGGAAACAGCGCGGGAGATAGCGCCTGTTGCCCGCGGGCCGCGTGGCTCATCATCCCGCACTGTGACATGGGGATATCAGCGCGTGACACACGCCCCCACGCTGAGTCCCCTCCAAGTTTGCTCTTGATTAATCTCACGTTCTCTTATTTGTATTTGGTAATTGCATTTGAGAGAAGTAAATAAATAAAGATAAATACCATTGCTGGAACAGAGTATGTGGAGGAAAAAGACATCATTTTACTTCAAAGACACATTTGAGGCAGGGTAAAAATGCTAGGCCTGACTGTGAGGAGGAAAACCTTCTTACAGTAGATCACGTTATCCTGTAACTGGAAAAACAAACACCCAGGAAAAACGTGTACCATAATCTAAAGTCTTTGTCCCTCTATAACCACAGTAGCCTCTTTACATTGTTCCCCGCCCATAGCCTCTCTGAGTGTCAATGAACAGAAAAACACCGTCTCCCATAATGTGACGGCCATTTTGTCACTTTCTGTGTTGAGATAATGGCAGTCTCCTTTGCAGGTGGGATTCCATTCAAACTTCATCCATAATTACTCCTCCTTCACCTCCACTGCTTGGTCCTCTACTCCTATCAAGCCACCCTGCTGACTCTTAGAATAAGGCTTCTTTGCTCGCATTTTGAAGTTGTATTTGTATTCGTGTTTGTTTGTTTTTACTTTTATTCATCCTATTCAGAGTGGCTTCATTTTCTTCCAAAATATTTCTTTTCTTCTTGAAAATTTACAAGTTTTATAATGCATTATAAATGCTTCATCATCCTATATATCTCCAGGTTGCAGTTAAAATGTATTCAAGGTCACTTCATTTGTAATTAAGTTGGTGGAGTGGTATTTTGTTGTTGTTTTCGATTTGAAGTTGGAATTAAAACTCTACATCTGGTTTTCATGTAGCATCAGCTCTACTGAATAGCATACACTTGAAGTTTAAGTAGCAAGGATATCTGAACAGTTAATTTTTCATGTGTATCTTTCATTGAATGTTTAGTTTCAAGAAAGAATGTTTAAAGCTTTTTAGACTTTAGTTCTTGATGTAACTGTACCCTTCTTCGTGGAAAACCATAAGCAGCATGATGGGAGCAGATTCCCCAGTCGTATCTGGAACCACTTGCAGACAGCTGCTTTATCATATTAATTACTTGACTGTAGGACTCTACTGTTCTTGGATATATTGCATGGGTAGCATTTTCTAGAGCATTCTACAGTAGCAACTAGTAAAGGCAGTATATTTCCCCAATGTTTGCTTGGTAATATCACTTCTGTATTATTGTTAAAGGTTTTTTACGATATATGAAACACATATTTTTTATAGATTAATGAGTACAATTATATTAGTGTTGTGGTATTGTCTGTTTTCATTTGTAAATAGTTAAATATGCACGTGAGGCAAGACTTCTCATTTATTGCAGTGTTCAGTCCTAGTTTTTACTTTTATTCTTAAAGTATTAAGATTTGCTTTCAATTTTATGGACCTTAGCTCTGAGTTAGATTTGCAGAGGTGTACAGATAGTTCATATTTATGTATTGCAATTAGTCATGCCATTCAGCATCGATGTCATATTGTATTATGTAAATGATAAAAGCCCTGTACAGATGGGAACAAAACAGTGGGCATGGATGTTACCGAACCAACTGGGTTTGCCTTCTGATGGGTTAAATAAGACTCTACACCAGTGTCTCACGAAGTAAAGTGTAATTGCAGCAAATAGAAGGCCATGAGGAATCATTTCCAAAGTCATGGCATCTCCTAACAAAGGGAAGCAGGGACCTTTATTTTGGATGGGGAATGAATATTCAAAATGGAGAGGAGGGTATTCGCTTGAGCAGGCTCAGTTGGAAAACCTGCTTCCACATTCACTGCACATTATGGTGATAAGGCGTAAGGTCCTCCCGAAGAGATCTTAGCATTAAAAATAAGGCCGAGATTGTGGGGTTAGGTCTTGTGGTGAGGCTTGGTCTGATTCAGGGTGGTTGGTAGTTGCATCTCCTTAACATAAGAAAAGAGAACAAAACAATTTGGGAAAAACAGTTAAATGCTTCCAAACCCACCCTTCAGTTCCTTGGGGCACCTAGTCAGTGACATGGATTGTCCCTCCCATTATTGAGTCATGTCATACTGGTTTCTTCCCTTCCTCTGGATCTGTTGCCTCATCCATAAAATA
Source organism: Ceratotherium simum simum (assembly GCF_057802395.1). NCBI lineage: Eukaryota > Metazoa > Chordata > Mammalia > Perissodactyla > Rhinocerotidae > Ceratotherium > Ceratotherium simum. Next base: position 4,462,177 of record NC_141937.1, read on the forward strand.
AGGGCATCTCAGTAGATGTCTTATCAGCTTCTGGTATTCGCTGTGTCCTTCATTTTTGTGACTAGAGATCCATCCAATTTTTTTAGATTTGTTAGATTAGACATCTAACAAATATGAAATTGTAAAATACTAAAGTATACTTAACACTATAATAACATGAAATTTGTTTCAAAATCCAAATAAAGGGGCCACCATAGGAATCCAATAACTGAAATTGACCAATTTGTGGAAGATGATTCCCAGTAAAAATTCACAAGATGAACGTGTGTATTAATAGAACTAACCTATTTATATAGACGCATTTCTATCTTTATTAATATATGTGAATATTTAAGTGAAAGAATATCCCATGTTTGGAAAGAGATTTTTTAAAAAATGTCGTTGTTTTTAACCATGGCCAACTGGAAAACTCATTCCTGTGAATAACTGTAAACCTTGCATATGTGTTTATCCTGAGATTATTTTTATTTTCTCTCTTTATCCCTTTGTTAAATTTTTGTGGGTAATTTTTTTATTGAATTATAACAAGATGGTGGCACCCTTCTAGAGTTAATATTCGGCTATGAGGTTCAAACATCTGGGTAGTGAGTAGCTATTTATTTTGTTTTCCAGTGATTCTTTGTAAATATTCAACAAATAAAATAATAAAGAATAATTTGATTTGCAAGCTGTGGAACTATTCTACAGCAACATTTTTCTTTGTTTTTTACCTAATTTTCTTCTTGTAAAAAATCTGACTTCTGACCTTTATTGGCAGTGTATTTTTCATAATCATTTAGTAAAACTTGAAATTACTTCAAAAGTCCAAATTTTCTAATCCAGAAAGAACTAATGAATTCCTAGGTGAACTGATATCCTGTTGGCTCAGCTTACTAAAAAAAAATTTTTAAATGAACATGAGAAATTATATATTAAAATAATTGTTACCCTCCACACACAAAATTGCATTTTAGGATGCTATGTGCATCCACTAAGCTTGCTGCCATCGTTCAGGGCATATTTAGAACACCTCCAAAATTATCTTTGGAGCCTGGAACACAGTTGTCTGAATATTCTAAGTGGTAGTAAACTTTTATCTTGAATGCGTGTGTGTATGTGTGCATGTGTGTTAACAATCTATTATTATCCAGAGCAAAAAGTTCTTGGTGGTCAACCTGTATAATACTCTTTGGGATCAGAAATGAGACGTGCTTATGAAATAATGAAGTTTTTTTCACCTGTGTCTTATAAACTGTTCCTGAAGTCAATTCCCTCAGAAACGTCATAAAACCACTTTGAACAATGGCAGCTTCATTGTGACAAGTGCATTACCTTTTATAATGAATAGTTTAAATGGAGTTGTAAACTATAGAACTTCAATTCAGGTTGGCTTAAGTAGAAACATAATCTATTACATCAAATGACTGAAGGGCTGGCTCTAGGCATGGCTTGACCCAAGGATTCAAATGTTACCTCCTCTTGTTTCTACTTCTCAGCCTACCTTTAACTATATTGACTTTGATCTCTGACTCCACTTAAGCTTCACAACCAGAAGTTCAAGTCTGACTGAGAAGAGTTTGCCTCTACTTGGATGCTTCAGAAAGATACTGGGATTTACTCTTGCAGGATCAAATTGGATCCACGGTGATGGAATTGCACTATTGGCAGATCCTGGGCCACGTATCGTATCGTTAAATCAATTGGATGAGGGGCGTCTAATGTGTGATTGGCAGACTTGTGCCACATTCTCCATCCCTAGGCTGGTGTTGGATCCCCTCCCCAATACCTGCAGCAGAGGAGCAGGACACTTACTCGGTCCCTCAAAGCAAAATCAGAATTAACTTAATAAAGGAAAATGAATGTTGGCTTGGGTATAACAACCAAATAGCCTCCAAAGCGATGCATTTGAAGCCAAGTTTTTTGGCTTGTATTGCTAAAGAATTTCTTCCCATTATTGTATAGTAACCAATAAAATTTACTTATGAAGGTCTATTAGGAAAAGTTAGTTTAAAACTAGTTTTATTAGGGGCCAGCTCTGTGGCTTAGCGGTTAAGTGCGCGCGCTCTGATGCTGGCGGCCTGGGTTCGGATCCCGGGCGCGCCCCAAGGCACCACTTCTCCATCCAGCGCGAGGCCGAGTCCCACGTACAGCAAGTAGAAGGATGTGAACCTATGACATACAACTATCTGCTGGGGCTTTGGGGGGAAAAAAATGAATAAATAAAATCTTAAAAAAAAAAAAAAAACTAGTTTTATTAGAAGTATTAAAGAAATACATGGATTCAAATTCATATTCATATTAAATTCTATTATTTCTCTCCATTTATCATACACTGTAGAAAAACTGCAGATAAGGAGCTGGCCTTCTCCTCCTCCTCCTCCTTATTATTATTATCATTATTTTTAAAGAAAACTGTACTTACCTACTTAAGCACAGCTCAGCATTTAGAGATTTTCTCAGTATGATTTGAAAATTAAATAGTCAAATTTTTTCATTATTTTTAATTTAGTTAAAATATGTAGGATATCCCTATATATTCATGATTTGTCTTAGAGGTTTCAGTGTTTTGGACTTTACTTTCTCTTATAGTCAACTTCTTCTTGTCCTTTTATCTGGTAAGATATAAGTTAATACTTAGAGAGTTTATCATTATATAAGTGACAACATAGTGTCCATTTCATTTTTCCATGCTGTACATTTGGGTTAATTCCCAAAGCATCTTTTATCTTAGGGAAGTCATCGGACTACTCACTCTTTCTTTCTTTCCATTATAAAGTCATATAATACCACTTATTTTCTAATTTCTTATTTTAGTAAACTATTCAACCCATTATCTTATGAAGGGGTCCTGAGAGGATATAGAGAAAGGAGCAGTCAAGATAAAAGAAGAAAACTTGGCCTTGCTTACCAGTGAAGGAAGAGTAAGTTTTTAGGGGACTGATTGGTCCAATTTTGCAGCATTGGTACTTGTGTTATGTAGTAAGTGGAATTACATTGAATGCCTCAGATATGTATTATTTTTCTCTAGATGTATAATATTAATGTATAAAAAGGAATTTAAATCTAACAAACATCATCTTCATGATATAAAATACATTATTTCGTTCTTCCTCTAATAGATTTTGAAAAAAATATAGACTACTGGATATAAAATAAAAAGGACATTTTTTATCTTATTTTTGTTATTGAGCTCATTTTGTAGTCTTTCATGTTATTTACATACTTTATTTTCTATCCTATTTAAATGTTTTTAGGATGGGTAAAAATTGAGAAAAGCGAAAGTTATTACTGTTGTATACAATTTGTTTTCACTGCTTTAACAGTTAAATATGAAAAACACATCCATTAGCTAACTGCTAATGTATAAAATGGGAAAATTTTCTATTTCTATAATGAAAAGCTTTAAGGATATTTTTCTCAGGTAAGGAGAGAGCAAATGTTTGTATAGTAATATGCCATTATTATTTCCTTTCAATACTACTTTAAAAAATAACCAGTCACCAATTGTGGTAGAGAAAGTAAATTCTCACCAAAGATCCATGTGCTCCTGTTTCTTTTCCAGGTTCTTGTGTGGAACCTTATGAGTAGCTCTAGCCAATGAGCTATGAGGAGTCCAAGATGGTAAAGACTAAGATGCCCCGCTCTAACTCTCTTAGTTTGTAACTCTCTTCCTTGCCCACAAAGATCTTGGAGGCCACATGTGCCACATGGCACAGCCACGAGATGGAGGACAGCTGGTCTACCTGATTTGGACTTTCCATGATTTGGACTTTGCATATATTTTGTTAAACTACTGGTGTTTTGAGATTTGAGCACCCTGGCGGGTAAAATTAATCCAGATTTATACATCAAATTTTATTTAAAATATTTGCCTTACCTTCAATTTTAAACATGTTATCTAATTCTTGTAAATAAAACTTAGAAAAAATAAACGTGTAAGAAGACAACCACTTTATGCCATCCAAAGTTAGTTCTATTATTCTTTTGGTGCTCCAAAACATTGCCCAGTTATATCCCTAGAGATTCCCAGGGTATGAGATTGTTTCTTCAGGCAGTCATGCCAGCTCTATTATTATTTCCAAATCTTTGCCAACATGAAAAGTGTAAATGTTCCCTGCCATTGCTTTATTTGCACTGATTAATATTATATTTCAGATCCTTCAATGTGTCAGGGAATATGGTTGAATATTACAACTTACATTATATTATAGTTATATACATTAAATTATAAATTACAATTTATAATTTTTTGAAAACCAAAACATGATATACGGATCTGAATCATCTGAGTATGTTTTTTACTGTCTTCCAAAGTTCTGCAGAGAATTCCCAAGTATTTTTGTAACAGAAAAAAATTAAATATAGGAAGTTCAGATAAAAAATTAAAATCAGAATATCAATAACAAATTTAATAAAACAAAACAATAAGAAACTCATAGGAAGAACGAAAGATGTTTGAAAATGAAGCTAGAGAGAAGCAATTTCATAAGGCAGAATAAAGACCTCCAAAAATCCACACCTCTGTAAAAGCAAAAAGAATACTTGTAAAAATTGTCAAAATCAACTTTTTTAGAACTATGGAAATTAATCAAAGGCTTGAGAAAATTAGAACACTGTTTGTTCAAAACAAATGACTGAATCTCAATAAGAACAGTGAGCTTTGTGGTATTTTAACATTTCCTATTCCCTTCCTCCTCTCCCAGCTCTACAATAGCCTTCAAAACCAATACCTTGCATTCATGGTAGCTGTGAAAACTGGAAAGGACAGAATGGATTAGGAGTTCCCCCAAAGCCCCAATCCCAGAGGGTTTTTTTTTTTTTTATTTGACACATCTGGAATTTCCCTGGAAACTCTCACTAATGAAATTTTTCTTTATTTGACCTGACTGGGAACTTCTTCAGTGTGAATAGCCTTTTTTCTGGAGTGTTTGTTAAAAATAATCAGTGGTAATGATTTAACATTTTAGCTGTATGTGACAGCAATAAAAGTTGGGACAAACAAGAAGCTGACCAAAATACTTCAAGGAAAATCTGGGAAGTGAGATGATCACAGGAAGCTTTGAAAAGCTCCAACACATTCCTGGGGATTTTGAAGGCTGCATGCAAATGCAGTGAGGTGCACATAATCTGGAAAGACCTGAGAAGTCCCTAATCTCTTGTCTCTGGTTGACCTTGAGGGTTTACACAAGTAGGAAGTAAAGGCTACAGCATAGGTATAACTGCCATAGCATTGAAGGCATGACCAAACACACAAATTTCTTCAGTATGACTGGAAAACTTATTGGTACAAGGCATATAAGGAAGTTTCTGCCCAATCATTAACTGAACACTAAGCTAAACAAGCAGAAACCTCAGTGGCCACATATGACAATACAGACCTTACAGAATTGGTTCAGCAAGGCACTAAAATACGAACAGTAACAATAACAACAACAAACAGCAACACTAATGACAAAATCATACTCTGGGAAGGGGGGAATCTGGTTTCCAGAGCTGCTACATTATATTATTTTAAATATCCTGCTTTCAACAAAGATTGAGACACATAAAGAAACAGGAAAGTATGACCCATGTAAAGAAAAAAAAAAGCAGTCAAGAGAACTGTCCCCAAAAACTAGATGTTGGAATTGCTTGAAAAAGATGATAAATATTATATCATAAATAGGTTCAATTAAGTATAGAGATTCTAGAATTAAAAAGTACAATAAGTGAAATGAAAATTCACTAGAGGTGCCTAACAGAAGACTTTAACTAGCAGAGTAAAGAATTAGCAAATCTGAAGATAACTTATTGAGATATCCCACCTTAAGAACAGAAAACAAAAAGAATGAGGAAAAATGAGCAGAGCCTCAGTGACCTGGGCAACACAATCAAGCATAACAACATATACATAATGGGAGTCCCACAGTAAGAGGAGAGAGAGAAAGAAGCAGAAAGAAAATTTGTAGATAGAGTAGCCAAAGCCTTCCTAAGTTTGATGAAAACAGGAATCTACACATCTAAGTAGCTCAATGAATTCTAAGTAGGATAAACTCTAAGAGACCTACAAATAGACACATATATTCAAAGAGGCAAAAGACAAAGTAAAAAGTATGTATGAAAGCAGAAAGAAAGAAGCAACTCCTCATATACAAGGATCCTCAATGTTTATCTTAGATTAGATTAGGTTAGATTACATTAGAGCATTAAAAAAATGGGGGTAGAAAAATAACAGAGAAAAGTCAATGAAACTGAAAGGTGTTTCTTTAAAAGGATGAACAAATTTGCCACACCTATAGGTAGACTGACTAAAAAGAAAATGACAGATGATTGAAATTACTAAAGTCAGCTATGAAATATGAAATCAGGCTCATTACTGCCAACTTTAAGAAACAGAAAGAATTATATGAGAATACTATGAACAACTGTATGCCAACAAACTAGACACCCTAGATGAAATGGAAAGTTCCTGGAAAGACTCATACTACAAAGACTAGCTTGAAAAGATATAGAAAATCTGACTATATTTATAACAAGTAAAGAGACTGAATTAGTAACTTAAAAAGAACTTCAAAGTAAAGCCTGGATCTAGATAATTTCACTGGTGAATTCAACCAAATATTTAAAGAGGAACTAATGTCAATCCTTCACAAACTCTTCTGAAATATAGAAAAGCAGGAAGCACTTTCCAATTAATTTTATGAGGCCAGTATTGCTCTGATTCCTAAACCAGACAAAGATATCACAAAGAAATAAAACTATAGACCAATATCACTTTTTAATATAGAAACAAAATCCTCAACATCACACAGCAAACTAAATCCAATCACATATAAAAAAATCTTAAAAATTCCATCACTAAGTGGGATTTACCCCAAGAATACAAGGTTGGTTCAATATATGAAAATCAATCATGTAATACACCCTATTTATAGAATGAAGGGCAACAACTACATAATCTTCTCAATAAGTGCACAAAAACATTTGACAAAATCCAGCGCACTTTCATGATAAAAAATATCAAGCTTGGAATACAGGGAAACTTCCTCAACCTGATAAAGGGCATCTTTATGCTCTTTTTGTAGAAATAGAAATGCTGATTCTAAATTATATGAAAGACCCCAGATAGTCAAAGCAATCTTGAAATAAAATATCATAGTTGGAGGACACACTTCCTGATTTCGAATTCTACTAAAAAGCTACAATAATGAAGACAGTATGGTACTGGCATAAGGCTAGACATGTAGATAGTGGAATACTACTCAGCCATAAGAAATGATGAAATCCAGCCATTTGTGACAACATGGATGGACATTGAGGATATTTGCAAAGTGAAATAAGTCAGAGGGAGAAGGTCAAATACCGTATGATCTCCCTCATTAAGTAGTAGATAATAACAACAACAAACAAACACATAGAGACAGAGATTGGATGGGTGGTTACCAGAGGGGATGGGGGGAGGGAGGAGGGCAAAAGGGATAATTCAGCACATGTGTGTGGTGATGGGTTGTAATTAGTATTTTGGTGGTGAACATGATGTAATCTATGCAGAAATAGAAGTATAATGCTGTACACCTGAAATTTATACAATGTTATAAACCGATGTTACTGCAATAAAAAAAAAAGAAAAAAAAGAAAAGTCAAGAAGTAATCTCTTACATTTATGCTCAAATGATTTTCCATGAGAGTGTGGAGATAATTCAGTGGGAAAAGAATAATCTTTTCATTAAATGGTGCAGGAAAAACTAAAAATCTACTTGCAAACTAGGAAGAAAGGAGTTGAACATCTATTTCACAACTTATACAAAAATTAACTCAAAATCGATCATAGATCTAAGTATAAGAACTAACCTATAAAACTCTTAGGGGAAAATGTAAGAGTAAACCTTCCTTTCCTGGCATTTGTCAATGTTTCTTATCCATGACAGCAAAAACACAAGTAACAATGTAAAAATAGATAAATTGGGTTTCATCAAAATTCAAAATTTTTGAAGACAGAACCAAGGAAGTGAAGAGAAAACTTACATATTGGGATAAACTATTTACAAATCACATATATGCTAAAGGGACATTTATCCAGAATATACAAAAAATTCTTATAACTCACCAATAAAAACATAAATAATCAATTTTAAAATGGACAAAGGATTTGAATAGATATTACTCGAAAAATGATACACAAATGACAAATAAGCACATGAAAAGATGCTCAACATACTTAGTCATTAAGAAATGCAAATCAAAGTCACAATGAGACATCACTACACACCCTTTAGGATGGCTATAATAAGAAGAAGAGACATAGTAAGTATTGGTAAGGATGTGGAGAAAAAGGAACCCTTAGACATTGCTGATGAGATTGTAAAATGGTGCAGCCATTTTAGAAAACAGTTTGGGGATTCCTCAAAATGTTCAACATACCTTTACCATATACCCCAGCAATCTCACCCCTAAGTATTTTCCCTAAAGAACTGAAAATATGTGTTCACACAAAATATCTGTATAGGAATGTACAACAGCATTAGATGTAATAGACAAAAAAGAGGAAACAACTCATATGTACAACTGATGAATGAATAAATAAAATGTGATATATTCATGAAATGAAATGTGATTCAGCCATAAAAGTGAATGAAATGCTGACACATACTACAGCATGGATGAACCTTGAAAGCATTATGCTAAGTGAAAAAAGTCAGAAACAAAAGAACAAATATTATATGATTCCATTGATATGGAATGTTCTTTTTTTTTTTTTTGCATTGTAAAAATGATATATTTATTTATTTATTTTGCAATTTTTTGTTTATTGCAGTAACATTGGTTTATAACATTGTATAAATTTCAGGTGTACATCATTATACTTCTATTTCTGCATAGATTACATCATGTTCACCACCAAAATACTAATTACAACCCATCACCACACACATGTACCGAATTATCCCTTTCACCCTCCTCCCTCCCCCCTTCCCCTCTGGTAACCACCAATCCCATCTGTGTCCCTATGTGTTTGTTTATTGTTGTTATTATCTACTACTTAATGAAGGAAATCATATGGTATTTGACCTTCTCCCTCTGACTTATTTCACTTTGCATTATACCCTCAATGTCCATCCATGTTGTCACAAATGGCTGGATTTCATTGCTTCTTATGGCTGAGTAGTATTCCATTGTGTATATATACCACATCTTCTTTATCCATTCGTCCCTTGATGGGCACTTAGGTTGCTTCCAAGTCTTGGCTATTATGAATAACGCTGCAATGAACACAGGGGTGCATGTACCTTTACAAATTGGTGTTTTCAAGTTCTTTGGATATGGAATGTTCTGAATAAGCATATCCATAGCAAGAGAACATAGATTAGTGGTTCCTAGAGATGGAGGAGGAGAAAATGTGGAGTGATTGCTAATAGGTACGGGACTTATTTTGGGGATAATGGAGTGTTCTGAAATTAGATAGCGTAGATGGTTGCACAACTGTGTGAACATACCCATTATCCCTCTGCCCTTCATGCACACACATACGCATGCACTATTTAATTCACATTAAATAGTGAATTTTATGGTATGTTAATTATATGTCGATAAAGCTATTATTTAAAAAAAATGAAGTTAGGACTGTGTCATTGAAATGCAGAAATATTTATTATTTTACTTTGTTTACTTGATCAGTTTATTGGATTATGTACTGATATATCTGTTTTCCAATACCCATTAGCGAATATTTGTTGGTTTATAGTCAATAAGAAACTATATCCTATATAAAAGTGCACATATTTATCAGCAGCTATATTAAAAAATGATCCAACATTATCCTTGTATCATCACTCCACAGAGCACTGTAATTTCTATCAGCCGCTGCTTTGAGATTTAAACGCCGCAAAAGGAATAAACAGGCTGATGAGGACAGTACTGCTTACCTCGTGGAGCTCTGCCATCTGTCTGCAGACTCCTATTTTAGGTATGGTTAGATGGTGTGGATTCCACACCTAAGTTTTCTAACCTTGCTCCTTGACTGAACCAAATTTAATATTAGGCTTAAGAAAAAGCCCTTGGGAGTGAGAGTGTGTGCCTCCACATTACGAGAATTAAAGGAGCAGCTTCTAATAAATGTCTTGGTCATAACTTGTAGGCAGAGAAGTCTTGTCACAAACACATCAAAACTCAGGAACCCCTGTCCACAATATTTTCAGGCCAATTTCAGACACACTAAGACTTGCTCAGAAGGCAGAATCCTTCACCTGGGCTGCTTGCAGAATAAAGCAAGCGCCATAAGTTTCTGTACCAATAATGGCTACTTCAAGAAATCAAAGTCCCTTAGGATGCGGTTCAGGAAATGCTTTTAGATGCATATAACCTGTCATATAAGGAGGATTGTCATTTATTTAATAATGAAGACAGAAATATCTTTTCAGAACCAGAAGACCAGAAGCAGGATGCCTCAGGATTTTCTAGTATATTCAGGAGTACACATGGGTGCCTGTGAGTGTAAGAAAAACAGTGATTCTGGAAATGGTGTACCTATAAACAATTCTATGCACTTTTGAATGGCTACTATGCATACTTGAAATTTGGAATATAAAGTCAGTGATATCTAGTGCCTGCTCTGATGGGGCTCAGAGTTAAGCAGGGGATATATATGACTATATAAGTGAGATACAATGAGGCAAATGCTATAACCAAGGGGAAGACGAAGAGTTAAGTAAATTAAAAGCATAGACAATTAGTACTTGCTGGATTTGGAGGAGAGACACTGGAAGAAGAAATATTATTGGATGTAAGCTCCATAAATGAGTGGACAGGGAAGGGAAGGACATTCTCATCAGAGTATTTCCAGGGCAAAGACATGGGAGTAAGATGCATTTGTGAAAAAAACAAAACCAAACCAAAAGTGACTATTGCAACCTAAAGTCAAGTTACAAAGGGCATTATAGTGTGTTAAGGATTCTCTTACTTATTTTTGAAAGGAATTAACAGGTATCTGTAGTATTTTTTAAGGATGGAAAATTTCCAACACACAAAAGCAGAGAGAAAGTTACTATATACTTATCTCACAGCTTCAAAAATTATCAACTCATGGTTAAGTTAATCTTGTTTTATCTATACAGAACGACACACACATGCATTTTCTCCATCTTCAAATTATTTTGGAGCAAAGGCAAGACATCAATATATGTCATCCATAAATATTTCAGTGTGGACCTCTAAAAGATAAGGACTCTGAAAGAATATAAAAATACCATTATCTCACCTAAAACAAGAAAAATAAAGTTTAATATTAACAACCACCTGGTCAGTGTACAATTGTCTCATAATTTTTAAATTAATTTTTGGAATTGATATCAAATAACATTCAGATATTGCCTTTAGAGGATGTGACTCTTAAGTCTCTTTTAATTTCCACGCAATGCCTGACTCATTTTTTTCCTTGCAGTTTTATTTGTTGATGAAACTGGGTCCTCTATTCTATGAACTCTTTTGGGGAAATCACTAATTGCATCCCTGTGGTATCCTTTAGTATGTTCATCTCTCCTTGAATGTCATGTGAATTGATAGTGAGATCTGAAGGCTTAATCTGAAATCAAATTTTGGCAAGAACTTCTTAGAGCATGTTGTCTGCTTTCTTCCATCAGGAAACATGAATGGTTATCTTACTTTTGTGATGAGAAATGATCATGAGGATGTTTATAACCTTGGCCCACAGTTTCACTAGGTGTCACCAAATGGTGATAATCTAATTATTATTCCTTTATTCATTCTTCATTAATTAGTTGGGACATTTCTATCAAGAAATCTCATCACATTTGCTTTTGTTGTAATAAAGTTCATAAAAGAAAGGCAACATAAAGTTTGATCTTGTTTTCAATTTTTTTTTCTTTTACCAGTTTTCAAACTAATGAGTAGGGTCCTGAATATTCTGACAATGTGACAAAACTTATTTATTTATTTTGATAGTTTGAAGAACTAAGAGATTTAAGTATATTTGTTGTATTCAATCCACTATGGTTTAAGGTTATTGATGCACAGATTTTGACCATTTTCGGCAAGTGGAAGACTCTTCAACTTGGCTACTGAGTCCTTTTATAAGCATTTTTTTTAATTTTAAATTTTATTTATTTATTTATTTATTTGTGTGTGTGTGTCTGTGTGTGTGTGTGTGTGTGAGGAAGATCAGCCCTGAGCTAACATCCACGCCAATCCTCCTCTTTTTGCTGAGGAAGACTGGCCCTGGGCTAACATCTGTGCCCATCTTCCTCCACTTTATATGGAATGCTGCCGCAGCATGGCCTGACAAGCGGTGCGTCGGTGCATGCCTGGGATCCAAACCCTGGCCACCAGCAGAGGAGTGCGCGCACTTAACCGCTATGCCACGGGGCCGGCCCCATATAAACACTTTTTAATGCAAATATAACATGGATATAGAAAATGCACCTATCATTAGTGTATAAATCACTAAATTTTCAAAAATTAAAACACCCAGATCAGGAAAGAGAACATTACCAGAACCCTAGAGACTGACAATTAATATGTGCAGATGAAGAACAATTTTTTAAAGAGGAAGTTCTTTCATAACTTATAAGAAGAGCTCCCCCTTACATACCTATTCTTGACCGTTTCACTTCACTTATACGAGTCATAGCTCTGTGTTCTAATCTGAAGATGGTTTGCTCATCTTAAGCGTTTCAGAGAATGATTCTACATTTACCTAATCAGCTTAAGGAATTTGAGAACAGGAACATAAGTTGTGGTGAAATGTGGGAAACCAATATTTATTAAGCACTATTATGTTTCACATACTGTCTTTGGTCCTTTACATAAGTATCCCAACTCTTCCTTACCAGAAGTCCTTAGGCAAGTAAAATTCTCCATTTTATAGAGAGGAAAAACTGAGGCTTTAAAAAAAGTGAAGTTACTCATTCAAGGGAGCACAACTGGCAGGTGAAATCCTTTCTACTATGACACACTTTTCTATTGTACTATACCTTTGTTCCTCTTCACTCTCAGGCTGCAAGGGGAACATTGTACTAATAGCCTCTTAAAGTGGACTGGAAACTTGCCCAAAAGTGTTCTGGTATATCTCATTGATAAAAAATCAGTAAGTGTCCACAAGAGTCAATTCTATTAAATTTGTAATGGTACACTATCTCAAGTTATCAGTACTTGTCTATATCTATGCAGAGTTACTGAAGACATAGGAAAGACACTGAGAGATATTCTGTATCATGCTTTGTCTATACTTTGCCTACAGGTTAATCATTACAAAGGACCGTGAGGCTCATCTCATTATAATTGAAGTCACAGAACCAATGTCAAGAAAGGTCCAGAAAGTTGTTCCCATGTGGCATGGAACATTAATCTACTGGAAGGCTGTTTCTCCTGGGGCTACTTGGCAAAAGATAGAATCATTGGAAACATTTTCTCTTAGATAATCTGGCTTTGAATTTTTATTACACATTTGGAATTTCATTAAGAATATACAGGATAATAAGTAACAATTCTTCTCTATTTTTATTGTGGAGCCACCTATTACTCCCATCCTCACTAGTATCCAAAGGCAACTGTGTCAGAAGATAGACACTGGTGGTTGAAATAACTGTTAGAGAAGAAGACAAGCATATTACATATGCCAAAGGCGACTGTGGTTTAATATTCTTTGTGACATCAGTTCATTCCTGTAGTTGGCATCCCACAGTGATTTTTGCAATAGTGTTTTTCACGTCAATAAAGCACTCTTTTTTTGCAGATTTTATCATCCATTGATAATTTTACTGTTGATCAATAAAGTATAGATTTTAATAATTAAGACTAAGAGATTTGTCAGAAACACAATTTTGAATTGAATGTTCTGCTCAGTGAGGCTGATTCATGGGTTCATATTTACCAAAGCCAGAATGTAACGAGGAAGCCCTTTGAAGCAGGTGACAGAAACAGAGCTTTGCTTCTCACTTTTAACATGTGAGGAAAACTTCGCCCGGAATACACGCCAGCCTAAACACAGCACAGGCATATTGCCCACCATCTACAAAGAACAGCTGCTACCGTGTCTCTTCCTTCTCCAGGGACAGCAAGCTAATACCTCGGTTAGCACTTCTTTTCTGTTGTAACTCAGTAACTGAAAATCAATTCATCCACGAGGAAATGGAACTGATGGGACATTATCTGTTAGATCTAAATGATCTTCTTGTTTTCATCCTTTAAAGATAATCCCTGTCATCATTGCATATCCTTGCAGAGTATGTTCAAAGAGAGAGACAGTACCAGATAATCTAGGCAATTTGTCGTTGGATTATCATATGTTTGAGACTGCAGCAGTACAAAAGAGTTTCACTGGCCTTGATTGCATGATACAGAGTTTGACAACTTTATTTTTCATTAATTTCCATAGGAAAGCTAGAATTTGGGCAATTGAAAAAGTCTATAAACTCACCCCACCCCCCACAAGTGTCATGTGACCTTTCGGGAAATTAGGAAATAAATTATCTCCTTTCTTCACTCTATTGAAACTTTGTGTCAGGAAAGACTTGTAAATTAATTAATGGAGAGGTATGAGTGACTGATAATTGTATTATGTCTTACAGAATTGTTTTCCTTTAGATAGGCGATATAACTTGAATCTAAAAAAATGATGTCCTAAAGAATTTTAAGGAAAGCCCGTCCAGTCAAGGACATAGTTTAGTAAATAAATAGCTGCCTATTTTGCCCACTTAAAAGAAAGGTACATTCCTAACATACACTCAATCTGGTGTTGGTCTACACGGAGTAACCTCTCAAAATGCTTTTGACTTCTGCATTGGATTTGCTGTTTCCCTTTCACCTTGGTTTGACTATGGGAAATTACAGATCATCCTCTATTGACTTACATGCCGTCCATCATATGTTGTCTTCCTATGATTTGATGTCTCATGAGGACTTTTACATAATAGAACCCATACATGATTACATTTTCAATTAGTGATGGTTATATTGTCTTTGGTCTTTAGGAATACTTAATAGTGATTCTAGTTCTACAAAAATGGTAATTCCAGGTTATGAATCACTAATTTTGGTCATTTGGTAAAAAAAAAAATCATATTGAATAATTCTCTCAAAACACAAATGTTTGGTTCTTGGTCTTATTGGTTTTTTTTTTTTTTTAATTTCATTTATTTATTTTTCCCCCCAAAGCTCCAGTAGATAGTTGTATGTCATAGATGCACATCCTTCTAGTTGCTCTGCGTGGGATGCGGCCTCAGCATGGCCAGAGAAGCGGTGCGTCGGTGCACGCCTGGGATCCGAACCTGGGCTGCCAGCAGCAGAGCGCTCACACTTAACCGCTAAGCCACGGGGCCGGCCCTGGTCTTATTGTTTTAGCTTTTCTATATTGCTAATTTAATGATTAACATTGACTTATCAGTATTCATTTAACAAGCCTCAGATTTAAATCATGTGATTGCAGAGGCAGCCTCCAAATAAGAGACTTGTTTCCTTTGCCATGTGATAGAGATTAAATATTACAATATTGGAGACATAGAGAAAGGTGTGCACATTTACCTTACCTGTTTCCCTGTGTTGTTCAAATGACCTCAAAAGATCTTTGATCATTTTGAATTTGAAACAATGATTGGCCCTTTGCGCTTGTGACTCCTCCTTTTAAAATGCACTTTCTCTTTCTTGGCATGACAAGATTCTCATTCGTCCTTCCAGTCTTGACTAAAATATCATTGTCTCCCCAATATAGTCAATTTTCATCATATTTTTCTATTTTTAATTTCGTCATACCAATACGTTCTTATCTGAATTTATCTTATTTTTGCTTTCTTGTTTATTGCCTGTTTAGCACCACTAAAATGCAAACTTGATGAGAATGAGGGTCTCCTCTGCCTTATTCACTGCCTTGCACAGGGTCTAGATGAGTATGGGCACATAGTTGGTGCTCAACACATATGGATGGATGGGTGGGTGGGCTCCTATTAGCTTAACCTGCATGAATTTTTATAAATTAATAGACTTTATTTTTTAGAGCAGTTTCAGGTTTACAGAAAATTGAGCAGAAAGTACAGAGTTCTCATTTACTCCCTTTCCCTCTGCCCTCAGTTTTCCTATTATTAACTTCTTGCATCGAGGAGGCACATTTTTTACCATTGATGGACCAATATTGATACATTACTATTAACTCAAGTCCATAGTTCACATTAGGGGCCACTCTTTGTGTTGTACAGGTCTATGGGTTTTACCAAGTGCATAATGTCACGTATCCACCATTACAGTATCATACAGAATAGTTTCATTGCCCTAAAAAGTCTCTGTGCTCCACCTATTCATCCTACCCTGCCCTCCCTCAACTCCTGGCAACTACTGATCTTTTTACTGTCTCCATAGTTTTACCTTTTGCAGAATGTCCTATAGTTGGAATCATATAGTTATATAGCCTTTTCAAACTGGTTTCTTTCACTTAGCAATGTGAATTTAAGGTTCCTCTGCATCTTTCTTGTGACTTCATTGCTCATTTTTTTTTTTTAATCACTGAATAATACTCCATTGTATGGATGTACCAGTTTACTCCATTAACATACTGAAGGACATCTTGGTTGCTTCCAAGTTTTGGCAATTATGAATAAAGCTGCTATAAATAGTCATGTTCAGGTTTTTGTGTGAATATAAGTTTTCATTGGCGTAAATACTTAGGAGTATGATTGCTGGATTATATGGTAAGACTAAGTTTGGCTTTGTAAGAAATTGCCAGACTGTCTTCCAAAGAGACTGTTCCATTTTGCATTCCTTCCAGCAATGAATGCGAGTTCCTGTTGCTCCACATCCTCCCCAGCATATGGGTCAGTGTACTGGATTTTAGCTATTCTAATAGGTGTGTAGTGGTATCTCACTGTTGTTTTAATTTGCAATTCCATAATGGCATTTGATATTGAGCATTTTTCATATACTTGTTTGCCATCTGTATATCTTTTTTGGTGAAGTGTCTGGTCAAATCTTTTACCTACCTTTTTTTTTTTTTTTTTTTTAAAGATTTTATTTATTCAGTTTTTCCCCCCAAAGCCCCAGTAGATAGTTGTATGTCATAGGTTCACATCCTTCTAGTTGCTGTACGTGGGACTCGGCCTCACGTTGGACGGAGAAGTGGTGCCTCGGGGCGCGCCCAGGATCCGAACCCGGGCCGCCAGCATCAGAGTGCGCGCACTTAACCGCTAAGCCATGGAGCCGGCCCTACCTACCTTTTTTTGTGTGTGAGGAAGATCAGCCCTGAGCTAACATCTGATGCCAATCCTCCTCTCCTTTGCTGAGGAAGACTGGCCCTGGGCTAACATCCGTGCCCATCTTCCCCCACCTTATATAGGACACTGCCACAGCATGGCTTGACAAGGGGTGCATTGCTGCGGGCCCAGGATCCGAACCTGAGAACCCCGGCCAGCGAAGCGGAGTGCACGCACTTACCCGCTGCGCCACTCGGCCGGCCCCTTTTACCTACTTTTTAATTGGGTTATTTGTTTTCTTACTGTTGAGTTTCAAGAGTTCTTTGTATATTTTGGATTCAGATTCTTTGTTAGATATGTGTTTTGTTAATATTTCCCTCTAATCTGTGGCTTGTCTTTTCATTCTGTTAGCAGTATCTTTTGCAGAACAGAAGTTTTTAATTTTAATGAGGTCCAATTTATCAATATTTCTTTTATAGATTGTGCTTTTTTTCTTTTATAGTTGTGTTTAAAAACTCATTGTCAAACCCAAGATCATCTATATTTTTCTCCTATGCTATATTTTAGGAGTTTTATAGTTTTGCATTTTACATTTAGGTCTATGATCTATTTTGAGTTAGTTTTTGTGAAAAGTGTAAAGTCAGTATCTAGATTCATTTTTTTCCCAGGTGGATGCCCACTTGTTTCAGCACAATTTGTTCTCCATTGAACTGCCATTGTTCCTTTGACAAAGATCAGTTGATTATACTTGCATGGGACTATTTCTGGACTCTCTGTTCTGTTCCATTGATCTCTTTGTCTATTGTTTTATCAGCCTGACTCTGTCTTGATTATGGAGACTTGAAATGTAGTAAGACTTGAAGTCAGATATTGTCAGTTCTCTAATTTTATTTTTCTCCTTCAATATTGTGTTGGCAGTTCTGTCTTTTTCCTCTCCATATAAACTTTAGAGTCAGTTTGTTGATATTCACAAAGTAACTTGCTTGGATTTGATTGGGATTCTATTGACTCTATTAATCAAATTGGGCAGAACTGACAGCTTAACAATATTGAGTCTTCCTATTCACGAATATGAAATATCTTTCCATTTATTTAGATCTTATGTATTTGGATATTATGTATTTATTTCTGTCTTTCTAAGATGGAAGCTTAGAAAACTTAGTTGATATTGTTATTCCAATCTATGCATTCAATGCTATCAGTTTCCCTCTAAGCATTGCTTTTGCTGTATTCCACGAATTTTGATAAGTTGTACTCTTACTTTCATTTAGTTCAAAATAGTTTTAAATTACCTTTGAAACTTCTTCTTTGACTCATGTGTTTTTTAGAAGTATGTTGTTAATCTCCAAATATGCTAGATCTTCCAGCCATCTTTCAGTTATTGATTTCTAGTTTAACTGCATTGTTTCTGAAAGCATACTTTGTCTGATGTCTACTCTTTTTAGTTTGTTAAAGTATCTTTTATCACCCAAAAAGTGTCCTATGTTGGTGAATGTTCTCTGTGTGCTTGAGAAGAACATATATTCCACTGTCATTGGATGAAGTAATCTGTAAAGGTCAACTAGATCCAGTTGATTGATGGTGCTGTTCAGTCCAATTATATCCTCACTGATTTTCTGCCTGCTGGATCTGCCCATTACTGATAAAGAGGTGTTGAAATCTCAAACTGTAATAATGGATTAATTTATTTCTCCTTGAGACTTTATCAGTTTTTGACTCATCTATTTTGATGCTCTGTTGTTAGGAACATATACATTAAGGATTGTATGTCTTCTTGCAGAATTCATTCACTCATCATTATGTGATGTTCCTCTTTCTCTCTGATGACTTTTCTTGCTCTGAAGTTTGCTTTGTCTGAAATTAATATAACTTTTCCAGCTTTCTTTTGATTAGTGCTGCATGGTATAACCTTCTCCATCCCTTTACTTTTAATCTACCTGGATCTTTACATTGAAGTGCATTTCTTGTAGACAACACACAGTTGGTTCTAGTTGTTTTGTATACACTCTGAAAGTCCATGTGTTTTAATTGATGTATTTATACCATTCATACTTAAAAACAATTATTGATATATATGGATTAATACCTACCATATTTGTAATTGCTTTTAATCATTGCTTACTCTCTTTGTTTCTTTTTTTGAATTTCACTCTTCTGCTTTCTCTGGTTTTGAGTATTTTATACTATTCCATTTTCTGTATTCTCGTAGCATGCTAATTATACATTTTTTCTTTTTTTTACTTTTTCTTAATGGTCACTCTAGTGTTTGCAATATACGTTTAGAAATAATCCAAGTCACTTTCAAATAATACTATGTTGCTTCATGGTTAGTGGAAATAACTTTATAACAGAGTAATCCCAATTTTTCCCTCCCACCTCTTATAACTTTGCTGGTATTCGTAAGCTATAATCACTAAATACATTGTTGCTATTATTATTTGGAACAAACTGTTATCTGTTCAATCAATTAAGAATAAGAAAGATAAAAGATACTATTTTATCTCCTTTATTCCTTATCTAATGCTCTTCTTTCTTCATGTAGATCTGAGTGTGACATATATCATTTTCTTTCTCTCTAAAAAAAATACTTTTAACTTTTCTTGCAAAGCAGGTCTACTGAAGACATATTTCCTCAATTTTTGTTTTTCTGGGGAAGTCTTTATTTCTTCCTCACTTTTAAATTATAATTTCACTGGATATAGAAAGTTAGTGTTTTTCCTTTTCTTTCAACATTTTAAATATTCCACCTAATTTTATGCTTGCTTGCATGGTTTCTGAAGAGAAATCCAATGTAATTTTTATCCTTGTTCCTCTCTATGTAAGGTGTTTTTTCCTCTTGCTTCTTCCAAGGTTTTCTCTTTGTCTTAATTCTGCAGTTCAAATGTGATATGACTAGGCGTAGATTTGTGGTGCTCATCTTGCTTGGTATTCTCTGAGATTTCTAGATCTGTGGTTTGGTGTCTGTCATTAATTTTCCAAAATTCTTCACCATTATTACTTTAATTATTTCTTCTTTTCTTTCTTTCTTCTTCTAGTACTCCAATTATGTGTGTCTTACACCTTTTGTAATTGGCCCACAGTTCTTGGATATTCTGTTCCATATTTTTCATTCTTTTATCTCTTTGCATCTCTGTTTGGGAAGTTTCTATTGACATATCTTCAAGGTTATTGATTCTTTCTTTGGCCATGATCAGTCTATTGATGGAGGGCATCAAAGGCATTCTTCATTTCTGTTACAGTGCCTCTGATTTCTAGCATTTTCTTTTGATTTTTACTTAGAGTTTTCATCTCCTTGCTTACGTTACCCATATGTTATTGCATGTTGTTAACTCTTTCATTAGAGACTTTATTATGTTAATCATAGTTATTTTGAGTTCCTGGTCTGATAATTCCAAAATCTCTGCCATATCTGAATCTAGTTCTGATTCTTTGTTTGTTTCTTCAGACTGTGTTTTTGCTTTTTGGCATGCCTTGTGTTTTTGTTGTTGCTGTTGAAAGCCAGACATGATATATTAGGTAAAGGGAGCCGAGGAAGACAGTCCTTTGGTGTGAGGTTTTATGTTTATCTGGCTGGGAGTTAGGCTATGTTTTCTGTTTGCTGTAGCTGGGGTGTCTGTCCAATTTAGCATTTCATTTAGTGCTCTTGTTTTTGTCTCCCCTGTTTTCTTTGGGTGTCCCTAGAGACTCCTGTAATGGGGTTTGAGGCTTGCAGTTCATTTAGCTGCAATACCATTACTATCGTGGAGCCCTCTTGATGTGGATGTAAGGGGTAGGAGGGGAAAGCATGCTATAGTCCTAAGATTAGGTCCCAGTCTCTTAGTGAGCCTGAGTTGGGTATTTCCCTTCCCCAAGATCAGTTAGGTTTCAACAAAATCCCAGCAGTTAGGCTCTGGGGAAATCGTCTCCTTTGAAGGCAGATCTTTGAGGAGAACAGAGAGCTCTGGGCTTGTTTCAAAATGGTCACTTTTCCCCACCCTCTGTGGGGAGCACTAGGGACTTTTTTTTTTTTTTTTTTTAAAGATTTTATTTATTCATTTCTTTTTCCCCCCAAAGCCCCAGTAGATAGTTGTATGTCATAGGTTCACATCCTTCTAGTTGCTGTATGTGGGACTCGGCCTCGCGCTGGACGGAGAAGTGGTGCCTTGGGGCGCGCCCGGGATCCGAACCCGGGCCGCCAGCAGCAGAGCGCGCACACTCAACCGCCAAGCCACGGAGCCGGCCCTGGGACTTTTTATCAGATCTTCTCTCTGAGAACATGGGAGGCTCGTGGAGGTTAAACTGAGGAAGGTGTGGGCCCCCTAAGACTGAAGTCTTTAACTCTAAGGTTTCTTTACACTGAGCCTCCAGCATTTCATCAATTACAGTTTAAAGTGTTCTTAATGTAAACTTTTAAGTGGCTTCAGCTGCAGGCTTCTGCCCCAGGGCTTCTGCTCAGGGAAGCTGTGATTCTGTGTATTTGCCTGCCTGTCTCCCATTTTCCAGGCAGAAGTTTGTCCTATGATCTCAATTCTCTGAAGGATATAGAGTTGTTAATTTCCTTTTTTTCCAGTTTTTTTCTTGTTATGGGGATGGCAGTGATGACTTCCAAGTCTATATATGTTAGGCCAGAAACCACTCAAACGTTCTGTATGGTTTTTGATGGGAATTAGTTAAGTACCACAAATAATTGTCTTCTTTTCATTTTGCTATTGTGGATGGAGTGGTGAGATCAGGGTGAGTATAGAAGTAGTATCTACGTATGGAACTGAAGCCACACCTCACATTTTCCTTTGACATGTTTAAGTTGTGCTAAAATTCGTGAAACACACATCTGGATATATTGCTGTTTAATTTTCAATTAGATGTGAATTAAATGAATTAATTTGTGAAATAAAATTACATCATATTTATATATGTGTTTTATAAACATATGCTATATTAATATACTACTATATATTAATATTTAAATATTTTATGTTTTATTATATATTTATGTATATTTGTTTAATAATATTTATATATATTTATTTCCTATATATATTTATATATACAATATTTGCCACCTTCTATAAGAGGGAAAGGAATTATAAGAGCTATAAGTCAATAAACCTATTAAATATACTGGGTGGAACAAAACAAGTCTTAAGCCCAGTTTTAGCCCTTTAAGTCCAACATCTCCATTAGTTGCTCATGATTTCATAGAAGTGGCCTAACTCGATGGATAAGAGCATATGTTTTGGATTCAGACAGCCTGGGAGCAAGTTTCACATCTATCATCTGTGCACTGAGCAATTGCTTCGAGCCTCGATTCCTCATTTATTCAATATTAATATTAATAGCACTTACTGTGTATGATGCATTATTGCGAATAAATGCACATGGTTAGCCTGGAGCCTAATATGTTCTGACTACATGTTATTGATGTTTTGATTAATTGATAGCCAAATTAAATAAGCAAACATTAAAAATGTAATGAAATTTGATAAAGTACAATGAGTTAGTACTGTTATATATTGCTTATGAGAGTTCAAATTCACTTATTAAAGTATTTTGGATATATGTATCAAAATCATTTACATATTCTTAACACTTATGCCACTATTTCTACTGCTGGGATGGTAGCCTGGGAAAATAGACAGAAATGTGGACAAATATTAATGTAAAATTCCATTTATTATAACTATTTATATCTGGCAGAAATTGAAAAGAAACCTGTAGGTTCAATTGTTGGGTAATGGTTATGTATATTTTCATAATAGAGGAAATTCCAGCTATGTAATATTAAGTGAAAAAATAGCAAATGCAATCCATATATGTTAATGTCTCATAATCAACATGTAGGTATGCACACTCAACATACTCATGGGGAAAAAAACTGAGGTGAAAAATCCTAAATTGTTAACTATGCTATGCCCAGAAATGAGGATATTGTCAATTGTCATTTTCTTCTTTGTGTGTTTCTCTAATTCCACATTTTATAATTCTGATACATTAAATGTTATTAAAATACTGTAGAAAAAGAGACAGCCTCACAGTTTGGAAGAAGCTTGTATTTTATGAAGACCATCTGCTTTCTTAATACTTTTGTTCAAACTTGAACAGCTGGAGACTACAGCAGTATACCCCGTGATTTGTTTGTGGTATATTTTTAGGGTCAGTATCTTAATGCTTATTTAGTGTCCTCCCTATATCAGACAGAAGAGCACACATTATAGCTCTCACTTCTAGTGAGAAAAGTGAAAATGGTCTGAGCAAGATGAAAGGGAACAGAAGACAGTGCATGCTGCGCTCCTTGGATGGCCATGCCCAATACTCTTGGTGCCTTCTTCCTTGGGGCTCTTAAACCACATATTAGACTGTGCATGGAGACGGCTGTCCTGCCTCTCATCCCTCTGCAGTGCCTGTAGCTTTTCCTATAAAAGCCAGAAGGAGCAGAGCAGGATGGTCTGGCAGTGAGCAGGATGGGGGAGGGATGTGACTCATGCTGCCAGGAGCCCATGAAGAGAGAGAAATGGCAGAGGGGACCCAGACCGGCATTTTATTTGTATTGTTCTCAGTGGGTCACCACGTTCCCCCAGCAAGTTAGATATATTGCTGTTTCCCTTTTACCAATGAGAATAGGAGGCTCTGAGAAGCTGAGTAACTTTCTCCATGTTACACGGCCAGTAGATGGCAAGGCTGAGACGTGAGTCCCAGATGTGTAACTCAGACCCCGTGCTCTTGTCATTGTTCCCTGTTGCATTCTTGGGCATAAAGTAAGGGATACTGTCTCCATCTCATACCACTCTCATGGCAATGAGTGTGTGCCAGCACCCAGACGGGGGTGGGTCACAGGAGGTTCCGGTGGTCTAGGAGGGAGAGAATCCACAAGGTCTGTGAATCAGTCCTCTTTACCTTCTGCTAACTGGCCAGCTCCCTTCCCTGCAGTAAATTCTCTACACTGTTGCCAGAATACAGTCTTGAGCATGCTTCACCTCCCACAAAAACCATCAGTGGCTGAGATACGAGAATCCTAACCCAGCTTGGCAATCGGATCTTTCCAAATCTGTCCTCAAGCAACCTTTACAACTCCATTTCTCGCATCTTCTCCTGTGGACTCCCTTGAAACCAGTCAAACAGCATCGACGTCATCTTCCTCTTCCCGAACCTCAGCTGTTCTCCCACCTCCAGGGACTCGCTCAGGTCTTGCCATTGCCTGGAAGGCCCTCACCACATCTCACATCTGTCATGAATTAGCAGCAGTGTTGGCCCTCTCCTGCTTGGAAACCTTTTTTCCATTTTTTATACTCTCAAAATATTTAATTTAAATGCTTTTTTTTTCTTTCTGTGAGGAAGACTGCGCTAACATCTGTGCCCATCTTCCTCTACTTTATATGGGACGCCACCACAGCATGGCTTGACAAACGGTGTGTCTTTGCTGCCTGGGTTCCCAACCTGGGAAGCGGAGCGCGCATACTTAACGGCTGCACCACTGGGCTGGCCACTTAACTTAAATGCTTTTGATGGCAACAGTCCCCTTCTCTGTTGCGGTGGGGACAACATGACAGCACAGTCAGCTTCTGAGTCCTCCGTCTGCACGTGCGCCTTGTCACTCGTCCCATGTGACCCTAGACAGAGCACTTTGCCTCAGATTCCTCATCCGCAAAATGGGGAAATTAATACCAAACTCTCTGGGTCGTTGTTAGGAATAAAAGTGTCGTCGTCTTGTACCTGGCACATGGCAGATGCTGGAGAAATGTAAGTTAAATAGGGAATAGCTGTAACGTTGGTCAGCTACGCCAGGAAATCCTTTCTGTGCGCTAGTTCATCTCGTCTTTATAACTCCCGTTGCAGGGGGCGCTATCATCCACTACCTGCGGTAGATAGGAAACGGGGGCCCAGAGAGAAGAAATGCCTCACCCACGGGCACCGGGCAGCGAGGGACAGGTCAGCGCCCGCTCCCTTACACTTGGCGTGGAGCCTGCGCGTCAACCACGCCCAGCGGTGCCCTTCCCGCAGCCCTGCCTGCCCTAAGCCGCCTTTAACCTGATGGCTCCCAGGAGGTGGGCATTCATTTCATCCCTGATGTCCGCGTTAGGCAGCAACCTTGGGGCGTAAAGAAAGAAAACGGAGCCTGTTATCTTCTGGAATTTGGAGACAGCGTTGTGGAGTTCTTCTGCAGCCAAGAGTCCCTGTCTGAGTAGTCCAGACTGGAGTAGGGCTGTTCACAGCCGCTCTCCTCCTGTTAGCAAGCAAATGAATGCCGTGCAGCGCTGTAAACCCGCACCTTAATCACGGTGTCCATTCCACAGATATGCAACCGTGCTGATTGCTTAATTATTCTGTCAGGAGATGATGGCATGGTGACTAAGTCCTGCCCCTTTCATTTTCCTCTTTAACTCTTCAGCTGGAAGAAAGCTCAATGCATTGGTCATATCCATCATTCATTCTACATAGCACTGCCTCCTTGGGCTGCTGTGGCCAACTGGATCGCCTTCATGGTCTTCTGTCCCTGTTAATGACCAGGAGGGTCCAAGAGTCTCGTTAGCTCAGCCTCGGGGGATATTTAGTAATCCAGTCTTATCCCTTTTCTCATGCAGAAGACGTATCAGACATAACTTTTGTGACATTAATTTTAGAAATATGTGAATTTTTTTGCAATATTTTATTTAATTGATTTGGATGACAGGGAAAGAATATATTTATTCTGTTCTAATATAAATATTCATTGGCCAATAAACCAGGGAATTACAAACCAGGATAAAGAAACAAAATAAACAAGTGAGCCTGCCAAATGTATCATTGGAGATATGCATAGCAATACTGGAAACAGGAAGGTTTAACCTCTAGGTGTTTGTAAACTTTTAAAACATTATTTGCCAGGGGAGTCGTTACTGCTTGCTTCTCTTTTACACGTAGAAGAGCAGTATTGTATCTGTGAACCATTCAGGGTTAGTTCTCTCAGTGCACCCCATGGGGTGGTATCACAACATTAAAATATCTCTGTGTTCCATTGCAAGACCTCAAATATATTCTTTTCTCCTCCTGCCACAGCTGTGAATGCAGCTCAGGAAGCAGTGGGAATTGCAGCTTCCCCCCATTGTAATTAGTCTACTGGTTTCCAACGTCCGGAGGTTTTCCGTGCTCTTTACAAATGCGTTGTTTCCATTTCTCATGCAGTGAGATCAAGCAACACACCCCCAAAGGGGCTGTGACCACAGCTCCCCGGTACTCAGCATCCTAGTTCTCAACAATTCCCCCCGAGTCAGTGAAACTGCTTAAGGCACCGCTAATTAATTTCTCCCCACTTATCCCGCACTCCCCTCCGAGGTATCTGGTCTCAGAATCGACTTCCTGGTCTTGTACTTTTTCACAATCCAAATTAGCTTAATGCACGGCAGAAATCTCATCTCGACCCAGAGGTAGCAGTAGGTCTCTGGAGAGAAATCAAATGCCGAGTCAATCTGAAAAAAAAAAAAAAAGAAATACTTCATCAAGTTTATTTTCAGCACCTTTGAGATTGGAACAGAAGAGGGGAAGAGGCAGCCCTTCACTGCTGAATGGTGGCATGTGGACATACTCGCACATAAAGCTACTGAATGTATTTCTTGGATTTTAACCAAATAATGTTAGTGTCTCAATGCAAAGGGTACATTTATTTACGCATGGAGCAGAGAATAAATCATAAAATAGCAATTTGAATAGTTACCTTAAATTTATCGCCAGTTCTATCCTCTAGTTCTGCCTTGCTCTCATGTGTATATTATTTACATTTATCAATTAGTTTAAATAAAGCACCAAGATCCGTTCAGCCTATAACGTAACATTTGTGTTCGGAATATATTTCCCTGAGTTTCTGCCAGTCTTCGGCATGTCTCCTGTTGGAAATGAATCGGAATACCCAAAGAGGGCTAATTGACAGCTCTGTGAGGCTGAAGGTAAGCTGTGACCTGAAATGAGAACTGTTCTCTTAACGAGAGAACAGCTGAAGATCATGTGCGGTTGCTCAGCTCAGTTCTCCATAGAGCCAGCAGGTGGCAGCAGAGCCTTGGACTCTGCCTGGCCCTGGGCTGTAACTCTGGTAAATGCCCTCCTTCATTTCCATTCATCTTCACTTGTCAGATCCTCCGTAAGTGCTTTCTGTAGGCTGACCCCGAAATTGCATCATTTAATCCATAATCATATATTGCCAACATTTCTCCCTTTTACCGCTTATCAATGGCATTAATTCAGAGGAAACAGAGACCACTGATAGTTCTGGGCAACCCTCTGCAGGAAGGAGATATTCCTAAAAGGCAGACACACGGCGGGGACAGCCAACTTGCCTGACGTAAAGAAGTGGGTTTTATGGGCGAAGGGAAAGCACATGGAAAAAATAATAGACACTTTATATTTCTTCCCTTCCTTTGCTCTTCTTTAGCACATTTTACTTGGCATTCAAAATATAGATTTTTGGTTTAAGATGTGTTTGCTTAGATGTCCAGTTTTTCCCTATATTTAATAAAATCCTATCTGATGCAATGTTGTTAAATACTCTTTCCCCAGGATCTACGATCAGAAATTGATGTCTAGGACTGAATTTCACGTCATAAAAAACAGGCCCTGTAGTTACCCACCTCCCTTCAGTAAGATCTTGGTGGTCTTGTGACTGCAAAGTAGAGGCATTTCTAGGAAATAAGATGTTATAAGAACGAAGGCTATCGGAATACCACAGGTTTAATTAACTTAGGGTTAAACTGATGAGATGTAAGCAGAAAAAAAAGACAATTTTTTTTTTCTCAAAGCTCACTAAATTTCTGGGGGAGTAAAAGAATGTTTTGCTTATGAGGAAGATTGTCATGATCTCCCAAGACTCTAGATGGTACTACAGAATCACCCTGTGCTTTTTCTACTGCCATTTATTACAATCCTTTTTTCCACTTTTTTTAGGGCATTTGGGGTGCTTGCATCAGAAAATGTATTGAAAAGAGCAGATATAAGGAAGAAAAGGCAGTGTTGTAAACAAAATCAATGAGAAATCTGCAGTGTCTGAGAAGGATGAGCTAGATGTGCATGTGCGTGGTTAAGTTTAGATCCCATATTTAGAATAATTTTCAACTGAGTATAACAGTGAAAATGTTCTAGAAGTACTTAATGGTATTATGTGCAGCATTAATGAATTATGCTAAGAGGAAATGAGATTTTCATGAAACTTACTAGCAAAGAAAAAGAGGCATGATTTGTCATGAAGTCGATGCCGTGCCTCTTTTTCTCTGAGTTTACCGTATGTGTGAGTGGGTGGTGCAGGTGTGTATCTGCGTGTGCATTTTAATTTCCTTCTAGTGAAGAAGCACGTCTTTGCATGGGGCAACACCTGTGGGTTCAAACACAGGTGCACACATACAAGCTTACACACACCTGGACCCAACGCCATGTGTACTATATTAAAAGCATGCTGTTGCCTTTCCAGAGAACAAAGTAGTTAAAAACATCTTTCCTCCTGTTGTGATATAGTGAGGTGAGGAAAAGAAGTACAAAACTAAAAGGAGAGTAAGGCTTGACTATTTACAGCAAATTTCATGTGACTATTTACAGAGACATTCGGTCAGGAAAAGGGTCTTCCCCATAAATTACATGGCTGTGGCCCTTGGGATGGGGTCTTCCTCCTTTAATCCTGTGTCTGCTCACTGGTAAGCCCCTGCCATTAACCTCTTTGAGGCATCCTGAGCAGGTCTTTGAGATGTGCTGTGTAAATTCCTTTTCCATGCTCTTGGTTTCGTTATTTCCAATCCACCTCCCTCCCACTCAGCCTCTACCACTCACAAATTCTGCCTTCAGTATTTCTAACACTTTCTTTCCCTCTCTTTCCTACCATGGAATTGTCCTCATCTTTTTGAAACACACACACACACGCACAAACTGTCATTGAAATCTGGCACACTGTGTGCCAGATCCTGTCATGTAAACTGCACCACATGGTCTAACTTTAATCCATACATCATCCTTTCTCAGAAGATTTCACCCCCACTTCACCAATGAAGACAGTGAGATTCCAAGAGGCTAAGCAACTTGCTCAAGGGCTCCAAGCCACAAATAATAGAAAGAAATTAAAATCTAGCCCCATCTGATTCAAAATCCTGTGCTGTTGACAGCTCCATTATAAGGCCTTATGACATTGTATGATAATCTACTTTATTAAAGAACATCAACAAAAATCCCTAACAAACTAAAAACTCTTTCCTGGATCCTTCATCCACTTCCACCTGCCTCATCACTATCATTAACTCATTTATCAAGGTCTCGTTGAGTGCCTACTGTGTGCCAGTCACTGTTTTCTGGGGTCACAGCCTTGAGGAGATAGCCACATAAACCGATTGTCACAATATACAGTGTCTATCGAGAGAGAGGGCTCATTAAAGCCCCCTAAGACTAGTCTCCTCTTATTTGCCCCATACATTTCCTGACTCAGGCGAGCACAGCCTGGCTTCTCTCTCCATCATTTCTCTGGAACTTATTTCTCCGAGATCAATTATCCCCTAATTGTGAGTTATAGAGAAAAGAGGAGTCTGTGGTCAAATCCAAAGTCAAAAGCTGGCCAAGTTTAAGGCAAGGTGCTCACAGATTCAGCTGGGCCAGATGGGTTTCTGGGGAAAGGCATAGATTAGAGACATCCACTCCAATGCTGAGGGCTGCGTGCCCACTCCTGACTTGGAAGGCTGTGATATCCAAATCCTGTTAACCATGCTCTGTGATACTCAGGACCTCAGCTGTGGTTGCCGTGACCCTAAACCAACGGTACAATGCTGGCTCTAGTGGGTGCTTCTTTTATTCTTTTATCAAGACGCTCAAGGAGGAATCAATAGTGCATTAATAGTTCCATTAATAATGCTTGGGTCCCAGTTATTTTCCTATACTGCAAGTTTATTGTTCACTCTGCCTGCAGTGTCATGGAAGACAACATTTGAGAAGATTCCTTCCCCTGATATTTTGGGCAGAAGTCGTCTGTACCGCATTTGGGTCAGTACCTGTGAACTAAGTAGAGTTCAGAGAAATGTCACATTCCAGGCTTCTCCCTAAGTCACTGAGCTGATTTGGAAATTAGCCCGACGAAATTGACATACAGTGCATTGCCTGTGGGTCTATCAGGAGATGAAGGAGGTATGCATGTCTACATACTCTTCAACTTGCAACAATCCAAGTTCTTTTTTCAGTCATGGTAGAAAGGAGTGGTTATGATTTCATAAACAAGAAGATATGAATAAATTGTGAATAAATCCAGGATATCTTGCTCTTGTTTAGGAAAAATATAGTATTGTTAACTATGAGCTAAACTGAATTAGACTTTTCATTTTCCTCATCTAAACACGTGTAGTGTCATTCCTTTATGATTTCCTAGTGTGGCCCAGGGGACATGGTCACTGTGCCTTGGGGACACCAAAAGGGAGTATGGGCTTCAATTGGAGGCGAGGATCCCTCGGGCAGGACTATCGAAGCAGAAACAAGAGCCAAGTTGCAAAGTTGGGGTGTGTGCAGGATCAGATGACAAAAGCAGATGTTGAATTTAAGTGGAGAAGAGTGACTATTGGGCAAATCCTTCAAACCTCAGGTCACAAGCTGGCTCTTCTCTGAAACCTCTGCACATCGCTTTATACGGTAGAGTGTGTGTGTGTGTGTGTGTGTGTCCGCGAGCACACGCACGTGTGGGGGGGCGGTTTGCTATGGCAACGGTACACCCTGAGTCTTAGTTCCCTACAATAACAAGTGTTTGTTGTTTGCTCACATTATAAATGTGGTAGTTGTGGAGTCAGAAACACGAAAGCCCTGCTCAGTGCTGCCACTCCCGTTCACTCATCCTGAGCCCGGGGTGAACCTGGTGGAAAGTAGTGCCTCTCGAAGTTCTGTTCAGATGTGGTATGTGTCATGTCCACTCATGTCCACTCAAAGCATGTCCCATGGCAGTCCCAAAGCTGATGAAGAGAGGAGTACGGCAAGTGATGGTGACACACGGGGATACAGGGTCATCTCACAGGGAGGGAGCAAGTAACTAAACAATAATGTAACCCACCCCAATGGGAGTGATTGTTCTGCTGCACAGGCTGTCACATGAGCCCTATTTGTGCTGGATGGCTCTCTGGGATCAGCCACCACAACGTTATTGACAGAGCAGTGCCTCACACACAGGAAGCATTCAATGAATGCTGATTTAATCGAATTGCACTGAACCGTATTTAAAGAAAACAGATGATGAGAGAAGCTGCTTGTCCTGGCCGAAGAGCCTTGGAGCACATGACCTGAAGATGCAGCTCGGTTCCTCCACTCAGTAGCTGTGTGTCTTGGGGATGCAGTGTAATACATGCGCCTCACTTTTCTTTTCTGGGAAATAAGCGGCAAGGCCTGGCTTTGAGAGCTGGTGCGGGGATTAAAAGCAAGGACTAAAGCCTGTGTCCTTAGGAAGCGCTGAGTGCATGTTGCTCACCATCACGTTCTGTCCACCTAGAGGACCGTTCATGGACAGGTGTGCACAGTGTGGCTTCTTTGAGAATCCAGGTCTTTACCTCTGTGCATATACCACTGCCGTTGGCTCCACAGTTCATAACTGTGGAGTCTGGCGTTTGGCATGTCTCATATCAGAATCTCACACATCAGATTATTTAGCGACAACCTACATGCAGAGCATGTATGTATGTATAGATCAGAGCACTCATAGAAAAGATTTTCACAAATGAAGGAAAATCTATTTTTCTTTTCAACGTGCAAGGTAATAGTAGAATATTAAAGGAACAATAATGGAAACAAGCCATTTGGGAAAAGATACGTGAGACATTCTATAAAAGGCAAACACCTGGTAGTTTCGAGGTGGTAAGAGATCTCCGCCACAAAGGAAAATGAAACCTTTCTCCATGGATGCCTTTTCCCCCCTGTAAACCTGGTTTTCTTCCGTGGAGCGACGCTTATTCCAAGCCTGGGCAGCATATTTTTACAGATTGCTTTGCATTGATTATCAGATGTTAAGAGATCTGTGTTTGGTTTCAGGGAAAGTTTCCTTTATTATTTCAAAAATTTTATTGTGAAACATACATTCAAAACAGTGAACAGAATGATAGAATTTCTACCTCGAGAAATTAAATAGTGTCAATATGGCTGAAGCCACCCCACTCCCAAGTAAACACCTTCCCAATCATATTCTCCAATCTCCTTTCCCTGAGGAAATAAATTTTTGAATTTGGTGTTTATCATACCTACATATTTCTTTTATAGTTTTATTTAAAAATGCATGTATCATTACATAATGTATGATATAGTCTTGTCTATTTTAAAACTTACATAATTGATATAAACATTTTTTTTCAATCACTGTCTGTGAGAGAAATCCATGATGTAGAGCTATTGTTCTTATAATTTGCATTATGGTGTAGTATTCCATTTTGTGAAAATACCACAAAATATGTACTCATTCTTTTGTCAGTGGGTATTTTTTTCATTTCCATGGGAAAAATTACAAACAATGAACATTCATTGTACGTGTCAATTTGTGAATATGTAAAAGTAATTCTCTGGAGTATTAAGATTAAGGAATAGATTTGCTGGGATATATGGTATTTGAATCTTCAACTTAAGTTAATATTGCCAAATTAATCTCCAATGTAATTGTATAAAGTTGTATGGTCATCAGTGGTGCAAATAATTTTGTTGCTCCACGTTTTTGGTAACATTTTAATTTGTGAGAAATGAAATATCATTTTTTAAAAATGTAACATTCTTTGGTTGCTTTTGGAGTTGAAATTTTCTTCATATGTTTATATTTGGATTGTTTTCTTTCCTGTGAACTGCCTGTTTATATTTTCCACCCATTTTTTTATTGTGTTGTTTATCTTTTCTTATTGACCTGTTTTACTGCTGTTTAAAATGTAGAATCTAGTTTGTCAGTTTTATGAATTATAAATATCTTATCCAAAAGTGACTGTTATTTTTTACTTTTTTATGGCATATTCGGATTCAAAACTATTTTTTAGTATTCATGAAACTGAATTTCTCAGTTTCTCCTGTGTAATATTTAACAAATAATTTCCCAAATTATAAAGATATTTTCTATAATTCCTTCCAGTATTTTAAAGTATTTTTTTTTTTCATTTTAAGTATTTAATCTACCTGGAAATGACTTTTGTGTAGGGTGTACAAATCCAACTTAAATTTTCCCTGCTGTATAACAGCCAATTGTCTTAGCATCATTATTGACGCATTGTTCACACACCAGTCTGTAGTTCCATTTCTGTCTGTATGAATTTTCCACATTTATGAACATCTCTCATTCCTTTCTCACCTGTCTTTTCTTTTCCATTGTGTTTTTGTCACTTTTTGCATTCCTACCTCCATCTTAGATGTTATAACTTTATGGAATCTTGATATCTGGCAGGACAAAACCTCTCACATTTATCTTCTTCAGAATATTGACGATTCTTAACTCTTTCTTGTTCTGTGTAAATTTCAGATTCAGATTGATAAGATCCATAATATGTTTGTAGATGCTTTTAATTTTCTATGTAGAAATTATAAAATATGGGAATATGAAAGTCCCTGTAACTCTTGTTTATTTTTCTTGCTTTTATGTGCTAAGTAGGACTTCAGCACAAGGTTGAATAAAATAGATTCTAGCATACACAATTGTCCTTTCACTGGTCATAGAGGAATTGTTTCAGACTTGTCACAGTCGTGCATCTTCTTTGCTGGAGGTTGTGTCTGTTCTTTTTGTTTGTTTGTATTTTTGTAGTTGCCTTTTCCAAGGTTAAGGGCGATGGCTTTACTCCTGCTTTGCTAAGATAATTTATTATAAGTGAATGTTGAATTTTATCCCATGCTATTCATCTATCAATTACATTAATTGGTTTTCTAACTTGAAATAAACAGTGAATTTCTGAATTTTTTAATTTGAGCATAATATGTTCTCTTTTTATATATTCCTAAATTAGATTATATAATATTATATTTGGGAGTTTTGCATTTATGACCCTGAATCTAGTTTGATGTATTTTCCTGTTTCTTATTTTCCAAGTAGACTTAGTATTATAGTTTTACTAACCTTACAAATTGGAAAATATTTTCTCATTTTTTACTCTCTGGAAGAGCTTGTATACATTGGAATTAATTTTGTCTTGGATGTTTGGTAAATTCTGTTAAACTGTATGGGTTTGGTGTTTCATTTGTGAGAAGAATTTAAATTATTAGTTGAATTTGATTAAGGGATATAGGAATATTCAGATTTTTATATTTTCTTAAATCATTTTGGAATGTTGTATTACTATAGAAATTTAATCTTTTCACCTAAATTTTCAAATTTATTGATGTAAAATTGTTAATATCCTTCATTACCATTTTAATGTCTACAGAACATATTGAGTTGACCTCTTTTTAATCCTAAAAGTTGTTTCTCTCTCTCTCTCCTTCCCTCCCTCCTTTTCTCTCTTGCTCTTTCTCTGTCTTAAAAATCCTAACCAGTAAAGCAATAGTTTGTATAGTATTTTAGAAACATATTGGTTTGAAAGATAATTTTTAACTTTGCTGATCATTTCTACTCAATATCTATTTTTCTCTTGTTGATTTCTGCTTTTATCCTTATTATTTTCTTCCTTTTACTTTCTATAAATTTATTTTGTTGGTTCCTCCCCATCCTGACTTCTTAAGCAGATTATTTTTCAGAAATGAATGCAGCTAAAACAGTGATTTGAGGTAAATTTATAGCCTTAAATGTGTATGTGTGTATACATTTATTCATTTTAACTTAACGTACATTTTTGGTCTATGAGTTATAAAAAATTGTTTATTAATTGCCAGATATTTGTATTTTTTCTCTGGTAAACCTTTTAGATTTTGATCTAATTTAATTACACCCCGGTCAGAGGACAGAATTTTTAGTATGCCATTCCTTTGAAATTGGTTGTCGCTTGGCTTACACATCTTTATATGGTTAGTTTCTAAAAATTCTCAGTGTGGCTTTTAAAAAACTATGGTTCCTGATGTTCTTAGTTCAAGCTTGTTCATTGTTTAATCTTATTTTTTTACCTTTATCTATCTGTTTTAGAGAGAGAGATGCTAAATTTTCTTGTGTAAAGGAGGACTTATCAGTTTCTTTTTATAGTTCTGTTCATTTTTGCATTATATATTTTGAGCTATGTTAATGAGTGCATTCATGTTTAGATTTTTTTGCTTTTCTTGGTGAATTAAGGATTTTGATCATTATATAATTATCCTTTCTTGTAGAGTTGGATGTTATTCCTTAAAGTTTTTATTAAATTTAGGTTAAGTTCTTGCCTGATGCATACTGTTTCATCCTTTTACTTTCATATTGTCTATTTCCTTATATTTTAGATCTATATCTTATAAATAGCATAGATTTTTATAATTTTAAAATTTAGTCACAAAATTTCTATCTCCTAATTGGAGTCCCATTTTTTGGTAATTAGTCATTTATTTGGATTTACTCTACTATTTGGTTTTGTGTTTTCTATTTACCCTCTTTAGCTTTTCTATGATTCTTTTCCTTTTGTGTAGGCAGAGTTTATGGAAGCTCACTGCAGTTGAACAAGGATGTGTTTAGAGCCATAGCGTGGTATCCCAGGTCACTGTCTTTTAGTCCCATGAATTTTGGTAATGCATGTGGCTTCTCTGTGGCTAAGTTTCCTCATCTGCTCGTGTAAGTGTCATTATGTATCTCATAGTGTGGTTATGAGCACTAAATAAAATATATTTTAGAAATTGGCTTATATAAGTCCAGTCACATAGTGAGTGTCCTTTCATATAACTCTCCTCTTCCAGTCCATCTATGGTGAGTTGGGAGGCAGGACAGCAGAGCAGACAGTAAGCACATGTATTGTGCTTGTTGTGGCTGAACAAAAATTCTTATTCTGCATAGGTCATGCTCTTCCCAATAATAATAAGAAGAAAAAGCATTAAGTGAGCATTTATCATGAAAGACTTTTGCATTTAATTCTTGCAACAACCCTGAGAGACCTTTCAGTTTCACCTCTATTTTTTTCAAAGATCTCTTCCACTATACCCTTAGGATTCTGTGTTTTGTTTTGTCTGGGAGCACATGCCCTCGTGAAGATTTATCATCTTCTTGTAGCCTGATTACCCACATCCAAAATCATAGGCTGTCTGAGCTGGAAAGCAGGGTTCCGTGTCTTTGTGCAGCTCCTAGAAGCCTCTGGTATAACTCACATGCACTTGCCTAGTGAGCAGGTGATTATCTGCCAAGAACGTTTTTACTTAGACCTGCCGTGGCGTCATAATGTTTCCCTGGAAGGTGAAGAGTCAATGGCGGTGCGTTAAGACGGCTGTTCCTCTTCTCCTGGCTTACTGTTAACACCTTTTTTCAGCCAGTGAACTGCTAAGTGGGGAAAGCACAGCATTTCTGTTTTCAGACTTTAAACCAACTAGAGCCCCTGACGTGTGTGGAAATGGAAGAGGCTCTCATTTGACACCTCTAGGATTCATTGATCACCTGTGCTCCTGCCATCAGAGCCAACATGTCTTTCAGATCTTGGGTAAAGGCATGAAATAGCATGTGAAGGTTTGTACAAGTTATATAATTTGCTTGTTGTTGTTCCTCTGAGCAGTAATTTCCCCAATCAGACATCCTTTCTGGGATTAAAAAAATGAATTAAATATGAAACTGATTTGTCTGATGTCAGCAAAGAATGTATAAAACTAGTCTGCAGATATGAGAAAGAAATCTCAACTGCCCGGTACATTCTGCGGTTCATTATTTGTTATTCATCACATGAAAAAACACAAATGAAAAGACCTGACCTTTCCCAGGCAGTAGCACTGCTCTGACAATAGTCAATAGCAACAGCTAATAGTTGTGCAATTCAAGATCTGCGACATAATGATACATTTGTAAACACATTTTTTTTTCCCAGAGCAATGTGAGTAGCAATCTACTGGCAGCAGATATAAAAATAAAATACCTCCTTCCTGCTGGTTGTTATCCCTCTCCTATAATTAGAATTCATGGGAGATTCATCCAGGGAGAGTCGAGGCCCAGAGTTACTGAGGAGGGAACAGAAAGAGGGGGTGAGAGGGGGATCCAGTACTTTGTGCTTTCTGTGCCAAGCCTTTTACCAACTAAAACTCTGTGGTTCCAAAATGTTATGTTGGCTACTTGGTGGAGAGCAGTGTCTATGTTTGCAGTGAAGGGGCTGTACAAATTGGTTTGTGTTGGGATAATGTGGCGTAGGTAACAGTGATGTAGTTGGAAATCTAGTCCGTAGCCAGATTCACTTTCAAGTCAAAGATATTATATCTCAGTATATAATAACTACTCATTACTTGTCCTACTTTTAAGCAGTTCTTCACTGTCCCTTTTTAAAATATACACATGCATTGACAAATCCTCTCATAAGAAATAAAATACCAATTTTTGCCATTTTAAAGGTGTGAATTTTCTAAGCTCACTAATTTCTCCATGGATATAAACTGGCAGTCCTTATTCTGGTACCTGCACATCTGCTACTTCATCAGGAAACCTGCCAAAACCATCAGAAATGCTTAACACAGGGTTTAGGCCAAACGCATGCCATCCACTCAGATAGCAAAAACGGAAGCATAAAAGGAAAGGAGTGGTGCTAAATTGCATCAGACATTTAATTATCCTGCTTCTGTGCATCTACACACGTACATACACACACACTCATCAATAAAAGCTTTAAAATCAAATAAAATCACATCTCAATCTTCTTCACGCCTCAGCCCCACACCTCCCCACGCTCACAAACACACAGGCATGGTACAGACACGTGCAGGACTCAGGCTGTAGATAAAGATGAGTCCACCCCGGCCCTTCACTGCAAGAATCACCGTCTGGTGGGAGAAACAGACAAGTAAACAGAAAAGTGTCGTATCTCCTCAAGTAGACAGCTCTGCGGTCTATGAAATTTTACCTCCAGGATGAGGAAAGGTATTACAGGTTATCCCTCTATTGAGCTGAGCCTTGTCTCTGTTCTGCCAAAGCAGATGCAATAGTCTAAAAAGAGACAAGGGCTTGGAAAAGCAGCCTGGAGAGGTGAGGAGACCGGAAATTGTCTACCGCCTGAGCCTACCCCGGGCGTCAGAATCTTCACCGGCTGTGGCAGGAGCGGGAGGCAGCCACTGAGAGAGAGCCACTGAGAGAGAGCCACTGAGAGAGAGCCACTGAGAGAGCCACTGAGAGAGCCACTGAGAGAGAGCCACTGAGAGAGAGCCACTGAGAGAGAGCCACTGATAGAGAGCCACTGAGAGAGAGCCACTGATAGAGAGCCACTGAGAGAGAGCCACTGAGAGAGAGCCACTGAGAGAGAGCCACTGAGAGAGCCACTGAGAGAGAGCCACTGAGAGAGCCACTGAGAGAGAGCCACTGAGAGAGAGCCACTGAGAGAGAGCCACTGAGAGAGCCACTGAGAGAGAGCCACTGAGAGAGAGCCACTGAGAGAGAGCCACTGAGAGAGAGCCACTGAGAGAGCCACTGAGAGAGAGCCACTGAGAGAGAGCCACTGAGAGAGAGCCACTGAGAGAGCCACTGAGAGAGAGCCACTGAGAGAGCCACTGAGAGAGAGCCACTGAGAGAGAGCCACTGAGAGAGAGCCACTGAGAGAGCCACTGAGAGAGAGCCACTGAGAGAGAGCCACTGAGAGAGAGCCACTGAGAGAGCCACTGAGAGAGAGCCACTGAGAGAGAGCCACTGAGAGAGAGCCACTGAGAGAGAGCCACTGAGAGAGCCACTGAGAGAGAGCCACTGAGAGAGAGCCACTGAGAGAGAGCCACTGAGAGAGAGCCACTGAGAGAGCCACTGAGAGAGAGCCACTGAGAGAGAGCCACTGAGAGAGCCACTGAGAGAGAGCCACTGAGAGAGAGCCACTGAGAGAGAGCCACTGAGAGAGAGCCACTGAGAGAGAGCCACTGAGAGAGAGCCACTGAGAGGCTTTCGGCTTGTTTGGCTTTGGGGCTTCTTTGGAGTAACCTCCATTTACTGACCGTGGTGCCATGTTTGAACACACATGCTGTATTGGCTACCTCTCCTTCCTGCCTCCCTTTCCTCCCCTGCTAATTTGATTGGCATTATCTCAAAAATAAAGCACTCACACTGAAATTTTTTCTTACCGTCTACTTTGGGGAACCTAATGTATAACAGTAAAAAGGCAGTGAGAGAACTACTAAGAGAAATTTTAAAGAGAAAGCATCTTGGGAACATAGCTGATGTTTGGGTTCATAGAGTGAGGTCAAGTGAAGGGACCAGGAGGGAATCTAGGTTTCAGGTTTAGGTCACTGTTGATGGTGTTGCCGTACATCAAGAACCGGCCATAGGAAGACAGCAGGTTGGAAAGAAAACTAGGGATTTAATTTCGGGATATGTGGAATTTGAGGAGCCCTGGAGACATCCAAAGTTGTTATTCATAACCAGCCATATAAAACCAAGGCTTAATGGGAAGTGTGAACTAAAGATTGATATTTCTGAGCCACTGATGGAAGTTGAAGCCATGGAGGAGGAAGAGGCTGCCAGGGTTGTGGAGGAGAGCCGTGGGGCACACAATATTTATGGGGAGAAAGAAGAGGGTCCCCATGAGCAAGAAAGAGGAGAAATGCCACTGAAGTTGAACACCTGGGACATAATGATGTGTAGAAACCAAAAGAAAAGGAAACTACAAGAGGAAGGGAGAAAAGAAACATTTGAAATACACACAGTGGTCAGTTGAGATGAGGAGGAAAGAACTGTGGCCCCGTGGTAGACATGGGAGAATTTTCGCAGAGCAATGTTATTGGAGTGAAGGGGCAGAAGTGAAGATTAAGTGGCCAGAGCAGTAGTAGAGGCAGTGTTAGTGCCATCATGATGTTCAAACATTTAACAACCGTGAGGGCACAGGCTCAGACAAATCCAGGTAGATGTTGGCAGTGACATTGGAACAGGGTTCTAGAGAAAAGGCACTGGGCCAGGAGCATCCTTTCCAACTGCTGGATTGTGGAGCAAGTCAGGTTATGAGGAGATACCAGGGTTGCAGGAGATGTGGGGGCTTGGGGCAACAATTATTTATCATTAGAATTATTCCAAATCCTGCTTGCTGGCTATCAGTCCTGTATGTTCTTTCACTTACAGGTAAACCATACCTATACACAGTTTAGAAAATAATCTGGACCACCCGCTGGCAGAACTGCCTGGGTGGTGATGGCTGTTCCATTTTAGCGGTGCGGTTGCTGATACAGCATTGAGAAGAGGCGGGGATGGAAGGTTTGTAGAGTAGAGCAGGGCTGTTGTGGGGTCTAAGGAGAAGGAACATTTACAGAAAAGGGAAAGGAATCCTAGACTGTGTAGTTAAACTTGGCAGAGAGACACGATGATACAAATGAGTCAAATCCTGATATGAAATCAGAACACTCTTGGGAATCAGAATATCTATGACGTGCCACGTATTATGTGACAAGAAGGACTCGTGAGAATCCAGCTCTTTTCTGGGGAAAGGAAATGATTGACACCCTCTCTACTCCTGGCCTACACCTTATGTCACAGAGAAATGTATGGATGCAAACTTGTGGTCAGTTGTCTATTTCTCTGGCTAAACCTACTTCTCCTTCATGAAGTGAGTGAGCTCAGACTCTCGAGTCATCATAGTTAGCTGGGCAGTCATGGTCACGTTAGAGAGGGCGGTAGCTGTATGAAACCTGGATTAAGAGGGAAAGGGCAGGTTCCCAGGTATGGTATGGGGTGCAGGTTCCCAGATGTTCAATGGGGAGCAGGTTCCCAGGTGCACAGTTTCCCAGGTGTGCTATGGTGTGCAAGATCTCAGGTGTGCAGGTTCCCAGGTGTGCAGAGTCCCAGGTGTGCTATAGGTTTCAGGTTCCCAGGTGTGCAATGGGATGCAGGTTCCCAGGTGTGCAGGTTCCCAGGCGTTCACTGACGTGCAGGTTCCCAACTATGCAGATTTCCAGATGTGCTGTGTTGTACAAGATCCAAGGTGTGCAGGTTCCCAGGTATGCTATGTTTTTTCTCTTGCAGTCAGGTAGAGTCTTGGCTTGCAATTCAACTCTCAGGAAGCATAGTGAGTACAGGACAGATTGCCTCCTCCAAGGTGCACAGACAAATAGTGACAATAATCGAGATCTACCTGAAAAATTCAGGCGCTCAAATTTTGTGGGGGCATCTTTAAAATTCACTTCTCAGCCTGGGAAATGGATTGAGCAGCTGCCTTGTTCTTCTCCAAGAAAGGGTTTTTGTACCCTCATATAGAAGCACTGTCATTTTTCCAGCTCATGGCCACATTTAGCAGCAATATTAATTTCAGTTTCTCACAGTTGCAGCTGTGAACAACTAAAAAAGGTCATTTTTCTACACTTGAAATACAGAACACATATTAATTTTCCAGTAGATTAACTTAATGATCAAAACTGGAAAGGAAAAGAAAACACTTTTTGGGGGAAGAGAGAAGGAAGACAGCCAGTTCCTCACCCTGAATCCACATAGTTTTCTTCCCAGCAGACCTTCCATGGTCCTCTCTTGGGATCTGCATTCACATTCTGTACTGTACTGCCTGCCTGAGAGGATTCAGGAATGCACTCGGCAGTTGTCTACCCCAGTGAGCAGTGGAGGGCTGCAGAACACAGCTCTTGTGACAAGGAGAGAAACATCGGTTTCCCAACAGATCTAGAAGATCCTATGTAGTATATCCCTACGTGTATCCTGCATATACTCTAGATAGATGGGGTATATCCCTAAAGGTACCTGCTACCACTTATAGTCACTTTTGCCTTCAAATCTCTAGATCCCTTATTTTCTTGATTCTCATACCAAAATCTGGGCCACTGGAATTATTTGAAACACTTTTGCTGACCTCTCTCTCTTCAGTAACTCTCTCTCAATTTTCCAGAATGCTCGTAATATCAACACTTTCCCAGTCACCATTTTGAGAATGATGAAAAATTATGTAAGCATTTTGATCAAATTCACCACAAAATATTCTTTTTTAACTTCAAGTGAAGCATCTAGTCACTTGGCAAACCTGTTATTCGTTTGGGAAATTCAACCAAATGGTTGAAAATATTTATTGAGTACCTACATTATCTCAGTGACTACAGGTTAAAATAAACACTGAAAAATGAGAATAAGGGAGGTGGCGTAAGCTGAGTGTGTCTAGAAAGAGTCAGTGGCATGAATAGGATCCTAGATGACAATATCTGAAGGGCAGGGGAAAAGAGCAGTGATTTGGAAAGCCAGGAGATGGTCTCGTGCAGGACAGTGGCCTGCTCTCCTCTCATCCGTGCCCCTGCATTCTGTTTGAGTGTCTTCTCTCTCCCTTTTTTTGGGTTCCTTTTGACTAATGACATGACTTGCACATGGTTGATGCCATGACAAGTTAGCTGTACCCACGAAAAGCCCATAACAAGTAAATGCCATTTCTGCTTGCGGAACACCCGCATTTAGTTTGTCTGATTCTTTATTAAGATTACAAAGAGGATAGAGACAAAAAGACTTTGTGCCAAAACTGAAAATTGGGAGTAATCACTGGGTTAACTTATAGGTTCCCTTCTTCATGTACAGATATTTCATGTGTTTGTTCTTCTTTTTGACTTTCTAAATTGTTACCACTTTTTCTCTTGCCTCTCTTCCCCCAACTGCTGGCTTTATATTAGAAGATTATTTCTCCAGTAATATTGCCTTATTTATGGCTATACTTTACATTCTGCTCAACTTTTTGTAACCAAGGTGTGCATATTCTCTTCAGTTTACAACTATACTCCACACACACACACACACACAAAACAAGCAGAAAAATTCCATTCTTTATGATTGCAGTGTTCCAACATTTGCATCCTAAATTCTTTCATAGTTCTTTTGTTTGCTTGTCAGCTTTGACAAAAAAGCCCTCTGAGATTTTGACTAAGGTTGCATTGATTCTGTTGATCATTTCGGGAAGAACTGACATTTTAACAATGTTGAGTCTTCCAAGCTACAGGCATGGGATATTTTATTTAGGTCTTCTTTAATTTCTCTCGGCCAGGTTTTATAACTTTCAGTGTTCAGGCCTTTCATAATTTTTGTCAAATTTATTGCTTAGTATTTTATATGTTCATGCTATTATACATGGTATTTTATTTATTCCAATTTTCATTTG
Source organism: Ceratotherium simum simum (assembly GCF_057802395.1). Lineage (NCBI taxonomy): Eukaryota > Metazoa > Chordata > Mammalia > Perissodactyla > Rhinocerotidae > Ceratotherium > Ceratotherium simum. The sequence continues at coordinate 4,505,396 of NC_141937.1, forward strand.
CTATTTGCTGGTCTATAGAAATACAGTTGATTTTTTGTTAATTTTCGACCCTGCAACTTACTAAACTCATTTATTAGATCTCGCACTTTCTTTGTAGATTCTATCAGATTGCCTGTTTGGATGATCTTGCCATATATGAATAAAGATTGGTCTACTTCTTCTCTTCTAATGTGGATACACTTTGTTTATTTTTCTTGCCTGATTGCACTATCCAGAACATCAGTACTATGTGGAATATAAGTTGTGAGAGAAACATCCTTGTCAGTCTTTGACCATTGAGTATGATGTTAGCTCAGAATTTTGGCTGATGTCCTTCATCAGGTTGAGGAAGTTCCCTTCTAGTCCTTCTTTCCTGAGAGTATTTATCAGGAGAGGATGTTGGATTTTTGTCACATTCTTTTACTGCACCTATTGAGATTATCATGTGGTTTTTCTTTTCCAGTTTTTTAATATGTTGAATGACATTCTTAGATTTCTGAATATTAAATCAACCCTGCATTCTTGTGATGAACCACACTTAGGATATATTTTCCTTTTTATATCTTGGTCGATTAATTTGCCAAACAGTTGGTAAGAATTTTTGCATTTATGTTCTGAGGGATATCACACTGCGGTTTTCTTGTCTTGTAATGTCTTTTTCTGGTTTTGGTATCAGGTGTCTGGCTTCTGGCTTCACAGAAGGAGTTGGGAAGAAGTCCTTCCTCTTTCATTTTCTTGAATAGTTCATGTGGAATATATTCTGTTATTATGTGCATAAATATTTAGGACTGTTATGTCTTTTTGAGCAATTATTATACAACGACCTTCTTTCTTCCTGCCAATGTTCTTTACTCTGAAATCCTTGTCTGGTATTAACATAGCCTGTCAGATTTCTTTTTGACTGAGTTTAGCCTGAAATGTCTTCTTCCATCCCTTTCCTTTTAACCAATTTTTATTTATATTTAAAGTGCATTTATTGTAGGTAACATAAGTTGGGTTTTGCTTTTTCATCCAATCTGGCAATCTCTGTGTTGTAATTGGAATATTTATACCATTTACATTTTATGTGACTATTGCTATAGTTACATTGTCTATCATTTTTCTGTTTTCAATTTATCTTATTTGTTTTTTTTCCATTTTTCTCGTTTCTCTCTTTTTTTGGATTGAGTATGTTTTTATGATTCTGCTTTATCTATTTGTTGGTGTATTAGCTGAAAGTCTTTGTTTTCTTATTTTACTCATCACTATAGTATGTATAATATGTCTGAAAATGTCTTGATTTTTGCTTTGTTTTTGAAAAATCTTCTCTCCAGATATAGATTTCTAGGCTGACAGATATTTTCTTCCAGTACTTTAAAGATGCTGCCCCATTCTCTTCACACTTGCATTGTTTCCAATGAGAAATTGCCTGTAATCTTTAACTTCGTTGCTCTCCACACAACATCTCTTTTAATATTTCCACGGTTCGCTCTTCATAATGATTCTTTCCTCAGCATCAGACGCACAGATTAGTACTCTGCAATGTACTTGAGGGGACTGTCTGCAGATCTCTCTCTCTGTCTTTGTCTCTCTCTGATCTCTCTGTATCTCTTTTCTCTCTTTCTCACTTTCTGTGTCTCTCTCAGTCTCCCATCTCTAATATTCAGTCCTCTGATCTCTAGCCAGCTTAGTGTCCCAAAGCTTCTGCCCTATCACTTTAGTGTGGAATTCACTGATACTGCCCAGGTTCCTTTCTCTGTGCTGTGCCCTGCAAACTTTAAAGGTATTAATCTGTGGTGGTTATAGGGTTTGCCTCATTTTTTTCCCATATATTAAGGATCACTGTCTTTCATTGCCCAATGTCCTGTGTCTTGAAAATCATTGTTTCATGTATTTTGTCTTTTTTTTCCGTTTTGGTTGTATCAGGTGAGAGGGAACATTTAGTCTCTGCAAGTCCATCTTGGTCAGACACAAAAGTGCCAGTATAATTAAATTTTAAAATTCACTTAGAATGTGAAATATCCTGATTCATTTGAAAATTATGGAGAATATTGTATTCCTTCCATTGGTTTTTCTTTTGATCGATATGCATTGTTCCGACAATTGATACAGTTGTTGGACATACATTTTCCTTAGAATCGCCTAACTTCAATCAAAATAATAGCTATTGGTAAAGAAAGAAACATGTATCCTCTTTCTGAATTTCTCTGGGGACTGTGGAATATGTGTATTGTAACTGAAAAGGAGTGCACAATATTTCACTGAAAGATACTTTCACTTAATTTTCTGTTGAGTCCAGAAAAACTTACATGACTGTTCTGATTGTCTATTGCTGCATAATGAATGCTTTCAAAACAGTGGCTTTAAAGAACAACAATCATTTTATTGTTAACTCCTATGGTTCTGGATCTTGTCTAGACTCAAATAGATGGTTTTTGCTAGTGTCTCTCATGCAGTGCCAGACAGTGGCTGAGCTGAGGTCATTTTGAGGCTCAATCACAAGTCTGGAGTTGGACATTGGTTTCATCTGGCACTTCAGTGGGGAGCAGTCTTTTGGAATGCCTACACATAAATGTTCCATGTGGCCTCTCTACTCCTCAGGGCATGGTGAAGGGCCTCCAAGAATGAGTGTCTCAAGAGGACCCAGCAGAAAATCTATTGCCTAGCCTCAAAAGTCACATAGTGTCACTTTCACAGTAGCCACAAGCCTACTCAGATTCAAACTGAGGGAACTCCTGATGGTAGGACTGCCCAAGTCACCTGGTACAAAAGACTTGTAGAGATCTACAAGATTTTTCTTGAACATCATGGAAAATATAATCTGCCGCAATGATGGTCATTACAATTCTTTTTTTTTTTTAATTAATTTATTTTTCTTCCCCCAAACCCCCAGTAGATAGCTGTATGTCATAGTTGCACATCCTTCTAGTTGCTGTATGTGGGACGCGGCCTCAGCATGGCCGGAGAAGCGGTGCTTCGGTGCGCACCCGGGATCCGAACCTGGGCCGCCACTAGCGGAGCGCGCGCACTTAACCGCTAAGCCACGAGGCCGGCCCAATCATTACAATTCTTGAATACAATATCATCCTAAATGTAAAGCCATGAGCAGGATGTCCAAAAAAATAACTAAGCTCACTCTGGGTTTCTTGGGCAATGAACTAACTAGGACTGAGGATTCCTCCTTCCTCTAGTGGTAGGTCCTGATGCAAAAGTAGCCTCTTGTGGAACACTGGCCTTTCTCCACAGCCTCTCATGGAACACTGGGTTTTCTCTCCAGCCTCCTATGAAACACTGGGCTTTCTCTCCAGCCTCCTTTGGAATGTTGGGCTTTCTTCCGCAGCACTGGGACTTCATCTTCCCATAGTCTCCATGTTTCCTAGGTGCTGAGTGCTAGTTTTCCTGGATAACTCCTATAAATAGTTGGCACCCCATCCAGACTGCTGGGGTGCTAGGCAGCCTATGAAATCCTCCAGTGGCAAGGTACCTTGTCTTGTTTGCCCCACAGAAGGGATGAGTATCATGGGGCTATGCCCTTCCACAGAGTTGCCCGGCCCCAGCTTGCCTCCCTGTATGATGATGGAGAACCAGGAGGCTGCCTTTTCTTCTTTCAGTATCCTTTGGCATATTAAGTCTTCTTTTTCTCTAATAAAGCCTTTTCTTTAACCTGTATTATATAACTTTGTGAAACTTGTCCCAGTTCTTGATGCATAATTTGCAGAAACTCAGAAGGAAAACATCATGGCACAACTACATGAAAGAGTAAAGGCTACAACTTATATGTATTTATATGATATATATCTCACCAGTAGCCATGGTGAAAAAATGATGGAATTCTATTCTTTTCCTAATTTTACTCATATTTATTCCCTATATTATCAATACCTGTGAAACTCAGAAGTGCATAATAAAGACTTACCTGGCAGATTGTCAGCTCCATAAGAGCAGGGACGGTATTTCAAACACTGCTCTTGCTTAATGTGGTACTTGGCACACAGTAGTGGTCCAATGCATTTAGTTAAATGAATGAATAAATGCATATATAGGAATTGACTGCTCTTTCTTACTGCTAAGGTACCTATTTGGATGGCCCCTAGAGGATACCTTGCATTTTGTGATGGGTCTTCGGTTATCTCAAATTATGTTGCAAGCATTAATTATAATTAGCATGAGTTTTATTGGTGCAAAGCTGACAATGTCCTATAGCTGGGACGATGTCACACACACAAACTTTACCATATGGCCTACCATAACAAACTGTGGATTAAAAAAAAATGTTAAAGTCTAAAAATAATTTCTGTATATGTGACAAGCAAAATATTAATATCTTTAATATCTAAAACACTTTCACAAATCAGTAAGAAAAAGAAATACTCATCAATAGAAAAATGTTTAAGGATATGAATAATCATTTCTCTGTAGAAGAAATAGAAAAACTGGTGAACATATGTAAACAGTTGACATTCACTACAATATAGATGAATAGTCAAATTAATAATGATAAAAATGAATGATAATACACATTATAGACGACAGTGAAGTGAAAAATGCAATATTACAAACTTCCAGGAAGATGGCAAATTGATGTAAACTTTCAGGAGAATAATTTGGTAATCTTTATTAAAATTCTGACCAAGCAACTCTACTTATATACAGATACTCTAAATAAATAGTTAGAAATACTTTCAGATTTTTAATTTTATTTACTGTATCAGAAAATTGAGAGAACTTTAATAGCTATCAAAAGAAATTTTTAAAAATAACAGCACACTTACCCATGGAATATTATTATGTAGTGAGTTGAAGTCTTGTACAGTAATATTTTGTAACATGAATATTTGCAATATAAAAGCATATTTTAAAACATTGTGTAGTGTATGATCTCTTTCTGAGAAAATCAAATGATAATAAATAGGAAAAGTACTTGACATATCATAATAAATTGCTGAGGAAGAGATTTGTTGGTGAGGTTGTGGCTGATTTTTGTTTTCTTACTATTGTTTTTCTGTATATTCTCATTTATATGGTGTAAATGAATTCATTTTGTATTGGGAAAACAATCACAAGTAAAAACGAATAAACAAAGACCGGAACTGAATAGAGCTGGAGGCTGTAACCTCTTCTTTGATAGTGGTCCCCTCACACCAACCGAAATAGCAGGAAAGCCTTTGGGAGCCGTGATTTTTGAGAACACATGTGCTAAAAACCTAAGAGCTTTTCCAAACTCTCTTCAGTTTCAATTGGCTATCTTATTCCAGTCTAAGTTAGATAACTAAGTGATTTCTTCCGCAGTTACGGATTTAATAGTTTGCCTATTTCAGTAAGAATATAAATGGTTATGAATTAATTAACTCATCTATTCAACATATAGCTAACATTCATTGAGTTTCTGCTGTTAGGTTAGGCTTCTGGGGCATTTACGATGGATATGACTGGATGCCTGCCCTCTGAATGCTTGGTATTTGCATATCGTCACAAATCATTTTCATGTGTCTCCATTACTCATTAAAAATATAAAAATTAGGATTAAGTTAGCAGGTGAACCTTAAAAATGTGCTAATAATTAGCTGTATTATTGCATTCAATGTACTATTTCTTACTATGAGTAAATCTTTTTAGGGTAGATCTTCTAAAGGACTATTGATAAATGGGTATCCATGTATACGTAATTAAACTGTTAGAGATCTTCCTACCTGATGAGGAGGAATCTTCGCAGGACTCCCACATTACCCTTAACTCTTCCCTCTTACATACTGCCTTTTAAAATGATCTTTATATTTTCTATGTTTAGTCATAAATGGTGGAACGAGAATGTATTTTCAAAAATTATAGAATTAAAAAAACAATCAATATTGAAGGAATGAAATTGAAGTTATTATTTTTAAATAGAAGTGGCCACATTATTCATAAACAGATCTCAGGAGATATAATACATTGCCTGGGTAACATGCAGGAGGGAGAAAGTGCATGGGATGTTGATAGAAATACCATAATTAAATTATTAGCCAGATGCCTTCCTGGATATGAAATATAGAGTTCCTCTCATATTCCCTGTTATCTTTTTGCACCTCTGAACACGTTCTGTCTGCTTTGTATAGTGAGGTGAAAATGTCCATAATATATCCAGGAGTCTGATACAGGTATATAAGACCGAAGGTTTTTTTTTTTCCTGAGCCAAGAGCTAAAACAGAGAATCTTTCTGAGTTTCCTGTTTAACCAAAGCAGCTAAGAGTGGTTATGGCCAAAGGCTGTCTTCCTCTCTTTTTATATTCGAGAGATTTAAGTCAACATCTCTCTAATCATGCATTGAGTTCTGTAATAGATTTTTCTGAAAGAAGATAAAAAAAAGCCTTCCCTTATCTTTTTTTATGATAAAAATTCAGTGCTATATAGAACTAGAAATGCTTTTCAAGCTTCCTGGAGAAGTTCATCCTCTGCAGAAGGTGAGTAATTTGACACGGCAGTCATATTCTTTTGGGAGAGAAAATAACTGAATCCTACTGTACTCTGCATTGGAGACAATCCTATGGATCTATGAGGCTATATCTAGATGCAGTCCAACAAATTACACTAATGAATGCTTGACGTTAATTTAATGTTCGGAAATCCATTGTTTTGACTTTATGTGATCTCACTTTTTGAACTAGCTTGAAACAAACCTCTGGAGCATTATTGTTTTCTGTGTACCGAAGAAAGATTTTATTCACCATCCTGAGTTAGTGGAAAGGGTGGTCCAGATTTGAGAAGCAGATATATTGGACTTCTTAAGAGTAGAAATGAAGTAGGCAGCGGACTTCCTGCTTCCATTTTTTATGCCTCCAAAACAAACTGCACATTACCATTCAATTACTTTTAATTGTAAACCGTTTGTCATTTGATTTCTTTGCTGAGAAATGTATTCCAAAGTTCTCCATCTGTCCATATCATGGCTAAATGTGGGTTATAAGGACGAGATGCTTGACATGGGAATAAGGCCAATGTTGGTGGCAGATTGGTCAGAATTTAGGAGCTGATGGCCAAATTAGGGTGTAGACAATTTGGAGTCTTTGAGCTCTGAAATGGTGGAAGTCAAAGTCAAGAAAAGCAATGAGCCAACAGCTAGGCAGGCAAACAAGAGTCAGTTAAACATAGCACAAGCGATGGGGCCAAATTCCAGAAGCACACAGTCATAGGAATCACTGGTCAGACGGAGAAGAAATGAGCACCTGAGCTGATGGTCGTGGACCAAAGAGTCTGAAAGAAACTGGAGACAACACAAAGCAGTGAATTTAATGCCCAGGCAAGTAATTCCACTGTCAATGGGGTCAAATATATTATGAGATTAGTAAAGAAAAGATTATGCCCGTTGTATTTCATCTCATCATATTCTGATGTCACTTTCTTAAAAGGGAGATAAAAAAGTCAAGTTACACTAGGAATTCAGTATAGTGTTACGTCAATCCTGGTTCAGTAGAAATGATGATGATAATCATCATGAGTTTAGGACAGAGGAGACCAGTTTTTCACAATAACGGTATTCCATATCATATTCATTTGACATGTAAAGGGGATTAGACACTTGGATATAAGGTAATATGTAAATATTATTTGTACTATAAGCCTAAAGTCTTTTAATATATGAAATAAATATATAGAGACATGTCGAATTAAAATGTTTGCATTTAAACCGGGAGTCTTTTATGAGAGTCAGAGGAGAAATCTAAGAGACATAATTGGGTAATAATGCCTATACATGCTGGGCAAGGAGAGATGAGAGAAAGATCCTTATGCAGATGAGATCCATTCAATTTATTTTCCTTAAGAGATTTTCTTTTACATTTCTAATGAATAGTTTCCCCACTTGTCATAGCTGCCGGTTTCTGGGGGGACAAACACTAGTTTATAAAGAAACATGACTGTCACATGTTCCTCTATGTAAAAATTGTTTCAAAGACTTATGATAAAACCTACATATTAAGCTAATTAAAATGTGTTTCCTCTTCTACTGTAAATTTGTTTCATATTAAATGTTGTTTAAACTGATTAGAGGTTAGAAATAATTTTGTCCTCCATAGAACGGTCTAATTAGTGGTGTTTAAGTAATTACTCTTATGATGCCCATCCTGTCTTAGGCTACTCACCTAACTAGCTTTAGTTTTCAAGCGATACATTGAGGCATCATAGCTGAAGGGACGAATGGCTACTGCTAACTCCTCTCTACTTTGATGTCTGGAGCAGAGCTGTAGGTGCATGTCGCAGAATTTATTATCATTTAAGTTGTGGTGCTTTAGTTGTACATGTTTCCTGATGCTTTTCACCCAAGTTAGCCTTTAAACTAATTGATTGTGATGAGATCTAGGTGTGTTTCATAGGACACCCCAAGATCCCAAAAGCACCACTGGTTTTTCTTAGTGGATACAAAGTATTTGCCTTCAAGATATTCCAGTTTTGCTGGCCAGAATCAGTGATGAAGATTAAAGGGAGCAATGATTTTCTGAGTGAGAAGAGAGAGGAACACAGTTGTACTTACTGATCTCTTCATACAGCAATTCCATCTTGCTCTGCTTTCTTGTAAATTCCCCTAAGCTGTGTCATAGATGTTCTCTGTGAATATAGAGAATTTAACTTCTTTATTTCTTTGGACAGCAAAGGCAGTAGCTCTACCCTTTTTGATCTTAGGTTATAAACTTCTCAAGGGCATCGACTCTGTCAGTTTAATTCACCTCAAATTGAGCATAGCTCCCTCACAGAGAAAACTCAGCCCTCCGTCCTTTTTATGGGTGACATTTTACTACTGTTATTCATTATATGTCCATTCTTCTTCATGGCTAAGCTTCAGATTGGGGTGATATCTCCCTTACTCTTTGGAATGGCTTGTTTCCAAACAAGCTATTCCAATAAGATGGTTGTTTCCCTAAATGACTGGAATATAACTGATTAGCCAATATAATATAACATTGCATTTCAATATGAATTGCATTGCATATTTGTTCATGCCTGAATGCATGGCCCTCTCACCAGCTGGTTGTCTTTTCCTTGAAGTTGAATTTAATTCAAGTTGGATATTATAATCCTGGAAAATCTTATATAACTGTTCATTTGTGTTCAAGACACTACTGGTGATGGCCAGGGGATCAGGATTGTTAGGAGCATGATGGAAGTGCTTGAGTGTTGCCATCGTATTGCCATTAAATAAGCTGTTGGAAAGAGCCATGCTGGTTTATAGCTCTGCCCTTAGATTTAGTGATCAGTTTGAGGCTTTTCTTTAAGAGAGCAATTTATCTCTTGGAGCTGCTAACAAGAATGATTTGAGTTTTCGGACAGCTTCCTAGCCTCCACAGCCTTGCTACTCTAAGCGTGGTCCATGGATTAGCACCATTAGCTTCAGCTGGGAAATTGTCAGAAATGCAGAAATGCCAGCCTCCAGGATCACCCCAGACCTACTACATCAGACTCTGCATTGCAACAAGATCCCTGGGGCTATCTATGTACATTAAAATAAGACGCAGGACACTATATTGGCTCATATTTTCTGAGATTGTGATTTAGTGACTCCTTTTGGTTTGGCTCATTGGAATCAGACATTCTGCTTCAACAGGGCCTTGCTGAGGTGGCTATTGGGATCTATTCTGTGGCTATTGGGATCTATTCTGTGCACGTGATTGGTCCAGTAAGAATACCTTATGGGAAACATGTCTTCAGCACCAGAGGACTTCCCAAGTCTAAGGGTTTTGCTATTGGTGATTCTGTCCTGTAGCCACTTTGTATTAGATGCCACTGCTTCCTTATTATCTAGTTGTTAACACAGTATGACAGAGAACAGCCTTTATTCCCCTAAAGGCTTCATGTAACTACCAGTGACAAGAGACCTAAGATCTGTGTGCCCCAAATCCTAGCCTAGTGCTTTGACACCTCCATGTCCTGATGCTTAAAATCAATGCAGATGTTGCTTTAAACATTGGAGCAGGGTGCTGAAGAACTCTTACTTAAAATTAGTATATACACCATTAAACGGTATCAGACAAATATGCTGAACCATGTAAATTGAAGTGACTTCGTAATTAATTGGCTTCTTGGGGAAACTTCTGGATGAAGTGGAGAGCGTAGCACTGTACTCTCAACCTCCTCTTTGTTCTACCCACGTGAAGCGTTTACCTATATAGAATTTTAAGGCTTCCAGGAATACAGCAAAAGTACCCCTGGCTTACAAGAATGACAATTTCTCATCCACTAATAATATTACACCCAATTTTCATTTGAAAAATGGTTTTGCAATGTCCCAACTACAGATTCTGAAATGCTCCATTTTCAGGATCATGTGTGCAGGGAGCAAAGTATAATCATATAGATGCCACCAGGGATGCACTTCTCATCTTTACCTCAGTGTCATCACTTAGCAATAGTATGCCATTACCAAAATAAGCATAAAAGTGTTAAAAGTCAGGTGTGTTGCCAAGTCTGTCCAGAGCTCTGCCCCATAAAGTCATCTTTAACCGCCTTTGTTTGGAGTCTAGTTGGATGGCCTGGTGAATTCTCTTCTCCCCAAAGTTAGATGATGAACTTCTTATCTTTTATTTCTGAAGACTTTGGCTTTATGCAAAGCGCTGCCTATGATACAGATGTATAAGGTATCTTCCAGTGTCATTTAATCTGTGAGTGGATTCTCGAGCACTTTCACGCTAATCATCATTAATGCACGGCTCTCAATCATTATTATTAGTGAGTATCGTCTCATGTATTCCGTGTCATTATGGTCATTTACCCATGGCCATTTCTGGATTACTCCCTTCCATACTTTTGGTACTGCCAGTAGAATCTTATGCTGGTAGCATTTCCCAGATGTTTAAACATATAATCTGACATCTGGTTCTAGGTCTCTTGCTTCATCACGGGCCTTGGTAGCTAACAAAAATTTTGATTTATACAGTGACTTTTTTTTTACCCTGATACATCTATGACATTAGTCTGCAGCCGTGAGTAAACTCCTTAGAATAATCTATTATTAGAGACAAGCATCAGAGCACACTTCTCATTTTGTATAGTCTAGAGGCATGTAGAAATCTCCATTAATTGTTAAATATTAAAGGTTTACTATACACCAAGCATGGCTTTAACTGAAAATGCAACAGGGCAAATTGACACAACCTGTGTCTTCATGGTTCTTACCAATAAGTGGGCAAAACAGACATAACACCATCACAAAAATAAATTTTCACTTATGTACCTGCAAGAATGAGCATTTCCTAGAGATAGAAACTGACGAATCTTAGGGATCTTGGCTAAAATTTTGAAAGAACTCACTAGATAGGTCACATCAGAGCTTCTCCTTGTGAAACTAAGGAAGCATCTTTTAGGTAGTATGTTTATGACTTCTTTCTTAATCTCAGACAGTCTGAAGGGGTACCATGCAGAAGTGGAGAGAAAGTAAATACTATTCTGGAAACACTTTCAAGTTATGTGACTGTTAGTGAATTATATTTTCCCACATTAGGAGTTTAAACTGCACAGTCTCTGAGAATATATATTTGCTGCATCAAACAGGTTGGAAGTTAAACTTTGAAAAATTTTTGTGAAACTAAAAGTTATCTGTCAACCCATGCCAGTGAGATAGTGCATGGAGATCCAGCATGAAGAGCCCACTCCCACCTCGAGCGGGCTGCGAGACTTACAGCAACACAGCCCACTCCTAGAGACGATTTTATGAGAACTGGGAAATTAATAACCAGCATTAGAATCCTTGACAAATTTCTCTCTGAGTGTCTGGGATTTGGGAAAATGAACTCATGGAGGATAGGATGGTGAGGAATTGGTGGGGTTCTGAAAAAGTGGATGGATGCTCCCGTGGGGGAGCTTAGAGGGAGGAGGTGCTTTGAGAAAGTTGAGAACCTGAGGGAAACTTTTATGCTGTGAACTGGAAGGATGCCAGGAATTGACTTTCTTTCTTAAAGGATTTAACTTTCTAGGAGCTTTCCTTTGGGTTCTGAAGAATGTCATATTTAGCATACATCTGTAAATTTCTCTGAGGAGATAAAAAAATCCATTCACTTATGCCAGCCTTTAAGCCTGCCTCCCAGAGGTGTTGTATATAACACACAGTCTGGTCCAATGGTGAAGCCAATGACCTCAGAACATCAAAGCAATAATGGGGAGCAGGCATGCTGTGAATCCTCACAGCTCATACAATGTCTCACCACGGTTGTGGGTCCTCAAAATCTAGGCAATAGATGAGGGGATAGCTGGAGGATGGGGGGCACATATAAGAGAGCCCTCCTTAGTTATAAGCTGTTATAGTTCCAAGGAGAGATTTTGCAGGGATCATTATTTTTGATTGCTAGGTTCTGGTAATGTTTACTTGCAAAAATATACATATATATATTTAAGAATACACCTGAATGAAGAGTAGATTTTATCCATTGAACAGTGAGGGGAATTGCATTTGAGGTAGAGGAAATAGTGTGAGTGAGCATCTTGGGAGACAAAAGAGTTTGGCAAATTCTAGGAATTTTAAAAAAAGGGAAGTCTTTACGACAGGTCCACCAGATATGAATTTCTGAAGTGGAGGCACTGCAGAAGCAAGTTAGAGAGAATTTGAGAGACAGAGAGAGATTGAGAGAGAGAGAGAGAGACAGAGAGAGAGAGAGAGAGAGAGAGAGGGAATGAGAAGCATAAGATGAGGTTGACTAGATTTTAAGGACTCAGATTATATGAAGACTCATAGATGTGTAGATGTTAGTAGGATTTCAGATTGTAAGTGTAGTGATTTTAGGCTGAAGAATTTTTATATTGTGCTTCTTATGTTTTGCACGTTATAGAGATCATTCTGATTGCTTTGCAGAGAATGTATTGATCAGGGCCAAGGATGGAATGGGGAGCCAGCTAAGTGGCTATTATATTAGTCCATCAGGGAGTTGATCTTGTTTTGTCAGTTGTTATGAAGCCAAGCGGATAGATTCCAGTTATACTATAGAGGTAGCCATGAAAGACTTGACTCAAGGGGAGAGTGAGGGAGACAGAGGTACAAATAATGATTTCTGCTGGAAACACAGTTAAAGTAGCAGATTAGCAATTGATAAGTAAAGTGTGAGGATGTGGTTGCCTTTTTGGGATACCTGTGAGGTAGATGGAAACACATAAATAAGTACCTACCTAATTCAGATTTGGGAGGTGTGAGGTGGAGATACAAATTTAGATCCATCAAGGTGCAAGGCTTCGTGTCCTGTGAGGTGATGTACCAGGGCTGAGTTCAAGTACCAGAATCTAGCAGTGAACTAGAGGAAGAGCGGCTGTTGAAAAGAGACTGAAATTCAGTTAGCACTGAAGACCAAAGAGAGCTGCCAGAGAGGAAAAAGGAACACCTGTGAATTGTGGTATTCTAAGTGTCAAGAGGGGAGAGTGTTTCAGGAAGAAAGTAGTGGACAGCTGTGATGAATGCAGCTGAGGATTCAGATAAGTACCGAAAAGTGTCTGCTGGATTCATCCAGATGGACGTCACTGGTGGCCTTACCCAGAGCAGCTTCCACTGGGTAGATGTCTACTGGAGTGGAGTGAAAAGCAATCAGACTTTGAAGAAGCAAAGCCACGTTCTACACACATGCACTTTTATTTTCTAAATAATAATAATTTGTAATATTGGGCAAGTGATTCCAGGCTCTAGTTGTGGAGGCCTGTAGAGGAATTCCCAATTCCTTATTTGAAAATTTCAGCGAATGTTCTTTAAACCCTGGAGTTTTCTGGTGAAACTCTTAACAGCATTGGTGACTTCATCAGAAAAGGAGCAGAGGTCTGCTTGCTGAATCCCTGATAGACAGAAGTTGCAGGATGTTTCCAGTGAAACCTCTCAGAGGTGTGGCTATTGGTCTCCTGAGCCTTGTGTTTCATTGATCGTGCTTGTTAGTTTGAGGTGGGAAGTCGAGTACAATTTTCCCTGAGTAACAAAACACATCAATGTATTAAACTGACATTCCTTTTCTTCCTTCATTTAACTCTCAATCTCAACCTCAAATGCAAATTATTGGGCACGGCTTAATAATGATAAATGTGTTAATCATTGTCTAATTGGCAACAATCACTAAGAGTAAAATAATCCACTTAAATTATATGGCATGTGGTTGGTGATTAATAAATAGAACCCCTTAGTAATATTATTATTGGAAATAGAGGTAAAAATAAAGCCCTGATTTAATCACATGCAGAAAGGAAGGTAAACTTGATTTTTCCTTTTATCATTTTCAGAAGTAGTTCTATGTAATTTGAAAGAATAAACTTGTCCCAGGCCTCTTCTCTTATATCCTTGAACGAGGCTGACACATGATTACAACAGTGATTCACAGATCTACACCTCTGAGCCCCTTGCCAATTACAGAGGTGGTGCAGAAGAGATTCAAGGAGTCTTGGGCGATATTTGGAAATAACCACAACTGACCTATGCGCTATTCGTGTTCACACTCCCAAGTCAAATCTTAAAAATCACCATTAAGGTTGTTCTACCACGATGACATCCTCTCCTATCATCACAGTACAAGGGTGAATGTTAGAAGTTTATTTATATAGTTTCTGGAAAGTTTGGAATCAAGAACTCAGTATTTACAGAATTCTGCACATCTACCCCTTATTCTCCTTAAATATACTCAAAGCAATTGTATTATCATTGCAGACATGGCACATTTACCTTTTCAGCTACTAAGCTAAGACTTTTAACCATTTAGAAAACAGAACATATGCCAAAATGAATCAGCTAAATCAATCCATTCTTTTTTTTTTTTTATGAGGAAGACCAGCCCTGAGCTAACATCCATGCTAATCCTCCTCTTTTTGCTGAAGAAGACCAGTCCTGAGCTAACATCTATTACCAATCCTCCTCCTTTGTTTTTTTCCCTTTTTCTCCCAAAGCCCCAGTAGATAGTTGTATGTCATAGTTGCACATCCTGCTACTTGCTGCATGTGGGACGCCGCCTCAGCATGGCTGGAGAAGCGGTGCGTCGGTGCACGCCCGGGACCAACCCCGGGCCCCAGCAGTGGAGCGCATGCACTTAACCGCTATGCCACGGGCCTGGCCCCTAAATCAATCCATTCTTAGAAGCGTTCTATAAGAGTCTCATATTAAATTAAAAACATGGAGATCCAGGTCAAATTTGGGGATCACAGCACATTCATAAAGGATATCATTTTATTTAATAATGGAAACAATATTACATTTATTGAGTGCTTATTCCATGCATGGCTTTTTACCAAGAAATAATACATATTGTGTTATTTATTTTGTCTAACAATCCTATAAGGCAAGACTATTTTTATGTCCAATGCACATTTGGGAAAAAATAAAAGGTAACCTGCCCACTTTCACACAGCGGGTGAGTAGCATAACTAGAATCCGAAACCATGTCTGTCTGCTCCAGGCTCCAGGCTCTGCCCTCTCTATTACATTTCCTACTCTAAAGCCAATATCTGTTCTTAAAAATTTTTATACCCCATAATTAACTTCTAGGTGTTCACACTATGGAAATAATCATAGATGTATTCCAATAATTATATTTATGCATATTTAGTCTCACATTTTTAAAATAACAAAATATTAAAAATAATCCAAAAGTCCAAAAATAGGTTACTGATGAAATAAATAATAAAAAAGTCATTATTTTATCTTATGGAGCCAATATAAATGAATATTTTAAAGTTTTGTAAAAATGCTTTCAATAAAATGCCAAGTTAAAAAAAGCAGAATACAAATACTACATATTGTGCACAAACACGGTGTTTTGATACATATGCTTACAAAAGTAGTTCAACACATACTCCAAAATATAAATATTAGTTGTTACTGGATTGTAACATTATGGCCATTTTTGTCATTGTCTTCTTTTACTTTTTTGTAATTTCAAATTTTCTACCATGACTGTGTGTCACTTTTAAAATGAGATAAAATTTTATCTCATTTATAAATATGAGATAAAATTTTATCTCATTTATAAATATGAGATAAAATATTTATATCATATTTTATCATTAAACTAAAAAATAGGTGTGGTTTTCATTGTATTTGGTGCTTAAAGTTAATGAAAGAATCATTATACAGGTCTTTCTTTAGGCTAGAAATATGGCCATTCATTCAAATAGGGTCCCAAGGTCCCAGATTTTATTAAACTTAAGCTCCTTCTTGGTTTTGTGGAAGTCCACTTTTCCCCAGCAGCAGTCTTCCTTCTTCTCCATTCTCCTAAGCCCCTGTGCTGAGCTGTCACTATGAGGTTGAATAAACTCACCTGGTCTGTGCTTGCACTTCTGACTTCTTGATTCCAGCATCTGATTTCTTCTTTATTTTTAGCGAGTGCTGTAGCAACCAAAGCATTTACAATACTGTGTCTCAGGGTAGAAATCAAATTCAATAACTTTTGAGTCAGACAAGGTGAAATGTTCTGTCAAACTTGACCACTGTGAACTTTCATAGACCCAACGCTAGTCAGGGAAAGAGACTGATATTGATTACCTTCTCCTGACTTGGGAGGCAGTTGGTCTTTGTGAAGCGTACACAGGAAGGAATGAGTGAAAATTTAGCTCAAGTTCCTGACCAGTATTGGATTCTTGGCAACTAATAGGTTCTTTGGGGAAATACACTGCTCCCTTTACTCCCATAGCATATTTGTCCCTGTAAGCTGTGAGGTATCTTAGAGTTTGGTTCAATGCATCTTAAAGTAAGATTGAACTTTATGTAATGAAACACAGAAATGACATGCATTTGAATCTGTGTTAAAGGGACTTCAGGAAGTTGACTTTGTGGAAAAGTCACAGATAACCTGCTTGTCTGGGACAGGAGCAGAGCACTTTGCCTGCGTTCTTTCAATCAATTATAAATCAACATTTGTTGCTTATCTCCTGTGGACCAGGCACTGTACCAGAGGCTAGAGGAACAAAGAGTGATAAGACAAAGTGCTGGCTTCAAGCAGCCCTTAGACACCCTTTCCATGACTGGACCCTGAGAGTTATTTCTGCAAAATTTCAAATGATCACTCAGTCATCTAGAGTTGTGCATCTCATGGTAATTTATACTTGCATATACACAAAATATGTTGATACCGAGCATTTTGCTGTCCATAGTGACACAGATGGTGCCACTTTCTCACTTCACTCGTTTTCTCCTTCTGTCATCTCCATTCCTCTAGTGCCTTCCTTAGATCCTTATCTCTCCCCCTCCCCAAAGCTGGTCTACCGCAATAACTTCCTAATTACTCTCCTTTCTCTAGCTATGTCCCTGTAATAAATCCCTCAGCATGATATCAGATTATTCTTGCTAAAATACACGTCTGATCTTGATTACTCTTTCACGAAAACATCTGATGATTTCCCACCGTCCAGAGCATGGACAAACTGCAGTATTCCTTTAAATACATGTTTATGTTTGTGTGTGTGTGCACATTCACATATGCACACTTAGTGTTCATTCTGTACATAAAATTTTGATTGTGATTTAAAGTAATATTTAGATATTTCCCATGTAATTTAATAATATTCAAATACATAAGATTGTTGAACCAATGTGTGGTATTTCATCTATAACCTCACTACAATATGTTTAGTCAATCTACTGTCATTGGGCATTTATTTTATTTCAGTTATAAATAGCGTAAATAATGAGTAATAAACATCATTATATTAA
Source organism: Ceratotherium simum simum (assembly GCF_057802395.1). Classification (NCBI taxonomy): domain Eukaryota; kingdom Metazoa; phylum Chordata; class Mammalia; order Perissodactyla; family Rhinocerotidae; genus Ceratotherium; species Ceratotherium simum. Next base: position 4,522,977 of record NC_141937.1, read on the forward strand.
AACATAGAACTCTTACTATAAATCTCTGGTCATTTACCAGGAAAGAATCAATGGAACAAAGAAAATAATTATTTTGGTATAACTGCATTTGTCAGTATACCTCTTTTCTAAAGTCAACACTTAATGATCAATGTGTAGCTCTTTTCCCTTGAAAGTTCTGCTTGTGAGAAATCAGCAGAGAAGCATAAACATGCTTTTGGGAATGAGTGGGGGAAGAATCGTGCAGATTTTAGCGTTTAATACAAACTCCTGAGGTAATATTAAATGTTAATTTATCTACCTGTAGTAGATAATGTGATAAGTATTAAAATTGCTTTTTTTTTTAAGTGAAATCACAGAATAAGAATTTTGAATGTGTTAAATTCTCAAATTGCTTCTCTTTAGGGGAGTCACAGAAGAGGAATTTTTGGTGTAGGAAGGGGCTTTATGATTATAATATTTACTAGAAGAAGTAGAAGCTCTCTGAGACTCCGTCTTGCTATCTACAAAAATAACATGCTCACACTGCCTCAGTGTTGTAAGTAGCCACTGAAATGGCGGGTGTGGAAGGAGCTAGCATGGAGTAGATCACGATACAGAGTAAATGCATATTAAATGTTCATTTTCTCTCTCCTTTCACTTTTTCTTTCCCAAGTCACTAAGGAAAAGATTCAGATGAAGAAACTTCTAGCTTCTAGTCTAGTCTGACTCCCAGATGAACTACAAAAAGATAATGATATCGGGAGAGGGAATTAATGATAAAAATTTATTTCTATCTGTATGCATCTGTTTGGTCTTTTCTACTGTACAATAAAGAAAAAGGAAATTCATTGAGTGTTGCTATGTTGTTGAAGACTCTGAGGCTGAGTCTAAGATTTTTACTGTAATCTAGTGTTAGTTGAGTAAGCAGAGCAGTACATACTATTCTATCGTATATTCTTCCCGAGAAGTTAGTTGCACACTGCCGCCTGCTTGCTGATGAGAATAGGGACTACATTGTACGCCAAGTGAAACATATTGGACAGGCACAGGAGTGAGGACAAATTTGATGAGATGGAGCCATTGATACAAAACTCCTTAGGAAAGGAAAGTTAGAAAGTGCCCTCTGTGAATGATTAAACTAGTTATTTCTTTAATTAGTTGCAGGAAAGAAATGGTAATATGCTTATTTTTTGTTGGTTTCTAGATATTGGAAATTTTAAATATTGCACTGAACTTATTTTACTAAGATTTTTGTTTTAAAATTTATATATTTTTTTAATTTTTTGTTTATTGCAGTAACATTGGTTTATAACATTGAATAAATTTCAGGTGTACATCATTATACTTCTATTTCTGCATAGATTACATCATGTTCACCACCCAAATACTAATTACAACCCATCACCACACACAGGTGCTGAATTATCCCTTTCGCCGTCCCCCCTCCCCCCTTCCCCTCTGGTAACCACCAATCCAATCTCTGTCTCTATGTGTTTGTTTATTGTTGTTATTATCTACTACTTAATGAAGGAAATCATACGGTATTTGACCTTCTCCCTCTGACTTATTTCACTTTGCATAATACCCTCAATGTCCATCCATGTTGTCACAAATGGCTGGATTTCATCGTTTCTTATGGCTGAGTAGTATTCCATTGTGTCTATATACCACAGCTTCTTTATCCATTCGTCCCTTGATGGGCACTTAGGTTGCTTCCAAGTCTTGGCTATTGTGAATAACGCTGCAATGAACACAGGGGTGCATGTATATTTACGCATTGGTGTTTTCAAGTTCTTTGGATAAATACTATTTGGATAAATATCCAGTGTTAGCTGGATCATATGGTAGTTCAATCCTTGATTTTTTGAGGAATCTCCATACTGTTTTCCACAGTGGCTGCACCAGTTTGCACTCCCACCAGCAGTGTATGAGAGTTCCCTTCTCTCCACATCCTCTCCAACATATGTTGTTTCCTGTCTTGTTAATTATAGCCTTTCTGACGGGTGTGAGGTACTATCTCATTGTAGTTTTGATTTGAATTTCCCTGATAGTTAATGATTTTGAACATCTTTTCATGTGTCTGTTGGCCATCTGTATATCTTCTTTGGAGAAATGTCTGTTCAGGTCTATTGCTCATTTTTATTTGGGTTGTTAGTTTTGTTGTTGTTCAGATGCATGAGTTCTTCATATATTTTGGAGATTAAGCCCTTATCAGATGTATGGTTTGCAAATATCTTCTCCCAATTGTTAGGTTGTCTTTTCATTTTGTTGATGGTTTCCTTTGCTGTGCAGAAGCTTTTTAGTTTGATGTAGTCCCATTTGTTTATTTTTTCTATTGTTTCTCTTGCCCGGTCAGACATGGTGCTTGAAAAGGTGTTGCTAAGACCGATGTCGAAGAGTGTACTGACTATGTTTTCTTCTAGAAGTTTCATAGTTTCAGGTCTTACATTCAAGTCTTTAATCCATTTGGAGATAATTTTTGTGTATGGTGTAAGGCAAGGGTCTACTTTCATTTTTTTGCATGTGGCTATCCAGTTTTCCCAACACCACTTGTTGAAGAGACTTTCATTTCTCCATTGTATGTTCTTGGCTCCTTTGTCAAAGATTAGCTGTCCATAGACGTGTGGGTTTATTTCTGGGCTTTCGATTCTATTCCATTGATCTGTGTGTCTGTTTTTGTGCCAGTACATGCTGTTTTGGTTCCTATAGCTTTGTAGTATATTTTGAAATCAGGGAGTGTGATATCACCAGCTTTGTTCTTTTTTCTCAGGATTCCTTTACCTGTTCGGGGTCTTTTGTTGTTCCATAGAAATTTTAGGATTCTTTGTTCTATTTCTGTGAAAAATGTTGTTGGAACTTTGATAGGGATTGCATTGAATCTATAGATTGCTTTAGGAAGTATGGACATCTTAACTATGTTAATTCTTCCAATCCAAGAGCACGGAATATCTTTCCATTTCTTTGTGTCTTCTTCAATTTCTTTCAGCAATGTTTTATAGTTTTCGGTGTACAGCTCTTTCACCTCTTTGGTTAAGTTTATTCCTAGGTATTTTATTCTTTTTGTTGCAATTGTAAATGGGATGGTATTCTTAATTTCTCTTTCTGCTACTTCATTGTTAGTGTATAGAAATGCAACTGATTTTTGTATGTTGATTTTGTATCCTGCAACTTTACCATATTCGTTCATCGCTTCTAAAAGTTTCTGGTGGATTCTTTAGGGTTTTCTATATATAAAATCATGTCATCTGCAAATAGTGACAGTTTCACTTCTTCCTTTCCAATTTGGATCCCTTTTATTTCTTTCTCTTGCCTGATTGCTCTGGCTAGGACTTCCAGTACTATGTTAAATAGGAGTGGTGAGAGTGGGCATCCTTGTCTGGTTCCTGTTCTTAGAGGGAGAGCTTTCAATTTTTCACCATTGAGGATGATATTAGCTGTGGGTTTCCCATATATGGTCTTTATTATGTTGAGGTACTTTCCTTCTATACACACTTTATTCAGGGTTTTTATCATAAATGGATGCTGTATCTTCTCAAATGCTTTCTCTGCATCTATTGAGATGATCATGTGATTTTTATTCTTCATTTTATTAATGTGGTGTATCACGTTGATTGATTTGCGAATGTTAAACCATCCCTGCATACCTGGAATAAATCCCACTTGATCATGGTGTATAATCTTTTTAACATATTGTTGTATGTGATTTGCTAGTATTTTGTTGAGGATTTTTGCATCAATGTTCATCAGTGATATTGGCCTGTAGTTTTCTTTTTTTGTGTTGTCCTTGTCTGGTTTTGGTATCACGGTAATGTTGGCTTCGTAGAATGAGTTAGGGAGCTTCCCCCCCTCCTCAATTTTTTGGAAGAGTTTGAGAAGGACAGGTATTAAGTCTTCTTTGAATGTTTGGTAGAATAGACCAGGGAAGCCATCTGGTCCTGGACTTTTATTTTGGGGGATGTTTTTGATTAGTGTTTCGATCTCCTTACTGGTGATTGGTATATTCAAATTCTCTACTTCTTCTTGATCCAGTTTTGGAAGGTAGTATGATTCTAAGAATTTATCTATTTCCTCCAGATTGTCGAATTGGTTGGCATATAGCTTTTCATAGTATTCTCTTATAATCTTTTGTATTTCTGAGGTGTCTGTTGTAATTTCTCCTCTTTCATTTCTGATTTTACTTATTTGTGCCTTCTCTCTTTTTTTCTTGGTGAGTCTAGCTAAAGGTTTGTCAATTTTGTTGATCTTTTCAAAGAACAAGCTCTTGGTTTTATTAATTTTTCTATTTTTTTTTGGTCTCTATTTTATTTATTTCTGCTCTGATTTTTATTATTTCCCTTCTTCTACTGATTTTGGGCTTTGTTTGTTCTTCTTTTTCCAGTTCCTTTAGGTGCATTGTTAGATTGTTGATTTGAGATTTTTCTTGTTTGTTGAGATAGGCCTGTATCGGTGTAAACTTCCATCTTAGAACCGCTTTTGCTGTATCCCATAAATTCTGGCATGTCATATTTTCATTTTCATTTGTCTCCAGGTATTTTTTGATTTCTTCTTTGATTTCTTCGTTGACCCAGTCATTGTTCAGTAGCATTTTGTTTAATCTCCACATATTTGTGGCTTTTCTGATTTTCTTCCTATAGTTGATTTCTAGTTTCATACCGTTGTGGTCAGAAAAGATGCTTGGTATTATTTCAATCTTCTTAAATTTATGGAGACTTGTTTTGTGGCCTAATATGTGATCAATCCTGGAGAATGTTCCATGTGCATTTGGAAAGAACGTGTATTCTTCGGTTTTTGGATGGAATGCTCTGTATATAACTACTAGGTCCATCTGTTCTAGTGTGTCATTTAAGGCCAATGTTTCCTTATTAATCTTATGTTTGAATGATCTATCCGTTGGTGTAAGTGGAGTGTTAAAGTCCCCTACTATTATTGTGTTACTGTCTATTTCTGTTTTTTTTTGTCTGTTAATAATTGCTTTATATATTTAGGTGCACCTACATTGGGTGCGTAGATATTTACAAGTGTTATATCCTCTTGTTGGATTGTTCCCTTGATCATTATGTAATGCCCTTCTTTGTCTCTTTTTACAGTAGTTGTTTTAAAGTCTATTTGGTCTGACATGAGTACTGCTACCCCAGTTTTCTTTTCATTGCCATTTGCGTGGAGTATCTTTTTCCATCCCTTCACTTTCAGTTTGTGAATGTCTTTAGGTCTGAAGTGTGTCTCTTGTATGCAGCATATATATGGGTCTTGTTTTTTTATCCAATCAGCCACCCTATGCCTTTTAATTGGAGCATTTAGTCCATTGACGTTTAAAGTAGCTATTGATAAGTATGTACTTACTGCCATTTTTTAACTTTTTTTTTCTCAGTGTTTTAGTAAGCCTTCTCTGCTCCTTTCTTCTTCTATACAGAATGGATGGTCTCTTTAGTTTGACCTCTGTCCGAAAGCTCTACTCTTTAACTCTCCTCCTCCCTCATTTTATGTTTTTGATATCATATCTAACCTCTTTTTTGTGCATTTGTATCCATTACCCTCTCATCATGGAAATAGATAATTTTTCCCATTTGTGGTCTTCTCTTTTCCCCTTAAATCAGTCCCTTTAACATTTTTTGTAGCACTGGTTTCTTGGTGACAAGCTCCTTTAATTTTTGCTTGTCTGGGAAATTTTGGATCTCTCCTTCCATTTTCAATGATAACCTTGCTTGGTAGAGTATTCTTCGCTGTAAGTTTTTTCCTTTTAGCACTTTAAATATATCGTGCCACTCTCTTCTAGCCTGTAAGGTTTCTGCTGAGAAGTCAGCTGATACCCTTATGGGGTTTCCTTTGTATGTAACTTGACTTTCTCTTGCGGCTTTTAGGATTCTCTCTTTATCTTTAATTCTGGACATTTTGATTATGATGTGTCTGGGTGTGGGCCTCTTTGGGTTTATCTTGTTTGGGGCTCTCTGTGCTTCCTGTACCTGGATGTCTGTTTCCTTTCTTAGGTTAGGGAAGTTTTCATCTATTAGTTCTTGAAATAGATTCTCTGCCCCTTTGTCTCGCTCTTCTCCTTCCAGGACACCTATAAAATGGATGTTAGTGCGCTTGATGTTGTCCCAGAGGTCCCTTAGACTGTCCTCACTCTTTTTAATTCTTTTCTCTTTTACCTGTTCACCTTGGGTAATTTCTTCTAGTCTTTCATCCAGCTCACAGATCTGTTCTTCTGTATCCTCTACTCTGCTTTTGAGTCCCTCTAATGAATTTTTCATTTCCAGTATTGTATTCTTCATTTCTGATTGGTTCTTTTTTATATCTTCCATTTCTTTGTTGACATTCTCACTGAGTTCATCTATTCTTCTCCCCAGATCAGTGAGCATCCTTAACACTCTTTGTTTGAACTCTCTGTCGGGTAGGTTGCTCATTTCTGTTTCACTTAGTTTATTATCTGGTGTTTTGTCCTGTTCCCTTACTTGAATTGTATTCCTTTGCCTCCTCATTTTGCCTCTTTCCCTGTGCTTGTGTCTACGTATCAGGTAGGTCAGCTACGTCTCCTGCTCTTGGATAGCTGACCTTATGTAAGTGATGCCTCAGGAGGCTTCCAGTGTGCTTCCCTCAGTTATCAGTGTTCCAGGGGTGACCCCTATGTGGGCTACGTGTGTCCTTCTGTTATGGCCTGTTTGCTCTCCTTGTAGGTGCCCAGGAAGGCCGAGTTATGCTCTTGGCCAGCTGTTGTAATGTTCAGCTGCTTGTAGTTGCTGTGGGCCCTTCAGTCTCTTTATCATGTGTGGGGAGCCGCAGCACAGTTGGCTGCAAGTTCTAATATCGCATTTGTGTTGCAGTATTTCTTTTAAGTGAGTAGGCCCCCAGTGTGGTAGGTTGTTACGCTCAGGGCCTTACAATTGCTATAAGCCTCCACCCTTTAGGTCTCTTGTCAGCTCTCTGAGGATTGCAGCTGAGTGGGGCTGGCCTCAGGCACAGGAGCACCCAATTGTTTCAGGCTTTGGAAGGTGGGGCAAACCCCCTATGTGGGTCTTTGAGAAGCACAAGTCTTCTGCAGCTGACAAGCCCTGCCGCCCACAGGTCCACACACACACAGTCAACACAGTCCTGCCCCATGTGCACGCCCCGACCTCCTGAAGTGGACCCAGTCTCTCCACGGCGGGAACCCCACATACTCCACCATCACCCCACACTCTGCACCCGCTCCTTGTGCATGCCCTGCCCTGCTGAAGTTGGCTCAGTTGCCAGGCTGCAGAGAATCCAGTCCCCAATCTATGCAGGCCCACAAGTTGCCTGAGGGCTTGTTGTTGGGTGGGGCCACTCTCTAGGGTGGGCTGCCTGCCCTGGCTGAGCTGGATTAAATCAGTGCTCTAGCGGGTGGGGCAGACCCTGGGCTAGCAGGCCTCAGGGAGAACTCCAATGGTGTCTGTGTCAGCACCCCCACACCAGGCCACAATAATGGCTGCTGCCAATGTCCCAGTCCCTGGAGAGGTCTCACCTCTCACCGAGAGGCACCCAGGGCCTATCAGGTGAGTCTCTTTTCACCACAGCACTGGGCACCTTTCTTTCTGGTGATTTGAGGTTGCTTTCTGAAACAGGTGAGTTTGCACATGGGCCCTTTAAGAGCCGGTTTTTATTTCTTTGTGAACCGGGTTTTCTGGGGGTACTCCCCAATGCTTTAGTAGCAGGCAAAGTCAGATATTATGTCGCTGGTCTCGATTGTGCTGGGTCCACAAAATGTCCCCAGCAGGGGCGCTCCCCGGCTCAGGGCCCCGCTCTTCCAGGGAGGCTGCGTACCTGTGAGCTGCTCCCGGGCAGCTGTGAGGCGCTGTGGCTTGTGAAGGTGGCGTTTTTCCTCTCCAGAAGGGAGTCTCTGCCTCTTCCACCTCAGTTAGGATTGTCCGTTGTTGCAGGAGTTCCTCTTATCCAGTTTTCAGTTCTGTCTCAGGGGTAATTTTTCCACAAGTAGTTGTAAATTGGCTGTGTCCACGGGAGGAGGTGAGTTCAGAGTCTGCCTACGCTGCCATCTTGACTTCCCAAATTTTAGTTTTAAAATAAAAAAATGTGTCCACTACAAATCCTGCAAATCTCTTTTAACTTTGTAATTTATCTTAGGCATTTTACTTTTTGTTTGTTTATTTTTTGCTTTTACATAAGAGTAAAATAAAAAAAAAGCCTCAAAACGTTGTCTGTTCTCCTGGAAGAAAAAAAATATAAAAGAATAACAAAGGTATAAATTAGATCATTATCCTGTTTGTCCAGGGACAACAGAGACCATAAATGAGAAAACTTTTCAAATACATGTGGCTTTTCTCAATGATATATTTGTTCTCCACAATGTATAGACTCCAAGACTATGAACTTCAAAAAATAATACACTTATCTTGTTGTTGTGTACACCTGTGACAGAAAAAAATCATTTGGTCTTTTCACTACATTTCACTACATTTTGTTTCACACATGCATCTACACATTAACATATACATAGATATAGGTTTATATGCTGACTCATAAAAATGAAATCGTTACCTGAGGTTGTGTTTACAACTACATTGTCAACTAAGGCATCTGTTGCTAAATGGAGCTGCCTTTAATTATAGTCATTACTGACTGTCAATGAGAATTCAGGTACTGAATTTAACAAGGAGGTAAACTACAGACTTTACTAAATTTCCTTGTAGGGAGCCAAGCTCAGAAAACACTTTTACCAGAATGGTGGCCCTGGAAAATGTACATGTTGCTAGTAGCCTGTCTCCTGGGAAGTGAACAGTGATCTTGGTCGACGGGTGGGAGCAGAGCCTCAGTAGCCACACACTGTTTTCAGTATGGCACCCTCAATACTGCCCAGCAAGTTGCTGCCTCCCCCAGTTGGTAGTGAGATGACTCTGACACCGTATCCTCCTAGGACTCCAACATCTTCTCCAGACTGCCACTACCTAGAAGGTGATCTCATTTCATTCTTCACAAGGAAAGTAGAGACAAGTATACTGGAACTCTTTCTTACCCCTCTTCTCTACCAAATCTACTAGCCTCGGTATCTGTGCTTAATCCTCTGCCCTCACTCCTGCTACAAAGGCAGGAGCATCTTCATGCTCCAATGAAGCAGTGTTTCTTGATCTTTTATTCAAGAAATATTTTTAGACTATTTTTTATTTTTATTTTTATTTGCTGCGGAAGATTCACTCTGAGTTAACATCTGTGCCAGTCTCCCTCTATTTTGTATGTGGATCACCACCACAGCATGGTCGCCGACAAGTGGTGTAGGTCCATGCACAGGGATCTGGACTCAGGCCTCTGAAGCAGAGCGTGCTGAGCTTATCCACTAGGCCATGGGGCTGGTCCGTATTGTTCCTAATTTTAACAAACAGATATACTATTTATCTGCCTGTGAACTGCATAATACCTATGATTTAGGCATAAAAAGAATAAGACATTTTGCCCTCCAAGAACCATTTTTCAGACCATTGGTGGTAATATTGAGCCTATTGAGAATGCAGACTCTAAAGGACAGCCCTCCATATGTGCTGTTAGGGTGTGTATGTGTAGAGGACTTCTCAGCCTCCATAATCGAAGGAACCGATTCTGAAAGAGAGGGAGACAGAGAGAGAGAGAGAGAGAGAAATCCTGTTGTTTCTGTTTCTCTAGAGAATCCTAATACATCTATTTTACAAAACCCAATTTTCACTTCACTCTCTTCATCTCATATGATTTCTCAGCAGCATTTGAACTGGTTGATTCATCTTGCCTTCTTGAAACACTTCATTTCTCCTGACCTCACAATTTTTTTTGTTTTCTTCCTCCTAAATGTGCTATTTTGCATTTCTATCAGCACTGTATAAGAATTTTATTTGCTCTTGTTGGTACTTGATTTTATCAGTTTTTATTTGCCATTCTAGTAGATGTGTAGGGATTTCTCATTGTGGTTTCTCATTCTCATCATTTTAATTTGAATTTCCATGATAACTAAAGATGCAGGGCACTTTTTAATATATTTACTTGCCATGCATTTGTCATCTTTGTTGAAGTGTCTGTTCAAATATTTCGGTCATTTTTAAAATTGAGTTGTTTGCTTATTATTACATTTTGAGAGTCTTTCATATATTTCGGATGTATATATCCAGAATCAAACCCTTTATCAAACATATGATTTGCAAATATTTTTTGCATCTTTTATTCTCCAGTTATTTTTTTATTCTCTGAGTGCCTTTCAAAGACATAATTTCTTAATTTTGATGAGGTTCAATTTATCAATGTTGTCTTTTATGGGTCATATTTTTGGTGCCATATCTAAGAAATCTTTGCCCAACCAAAAGTCACAAAGATTTTCTTCTATACTTTCTTCTAGAAAAGTTTGATATTTAGATTTATGATCCATTTTGAGTTAATTTTTTTTAGGATGCAGGATATGGATCAAGGTCTTTTCTTTTTCTTATATATATCCAATTCTTTTAGCACCATTTCTTTTTTGTTGGTGAGGAAGATCAGCCCTGAGCTAATATCTGTTGCCAATCCTCCTCTTTTTGCTGAGGAAGATTGGCCCTGGGCTAACATCCATGCCCATCTTCCTCTACATTATATGCGACGCCGCCACAGCATGGCTTGACAAGTGGTGCATCTGTGCGCGCCCGGGATCTGAACCCGTGAACTCTGGGCTGCACACGAACCCAACCACTGCGCCACCTGGCTGGCCCCCTTTTATCACCAATTTTAATGAAAACTATTCTTTCTCCATGAAATTGCCTTTGCATCTTGGTCTAAAATCAATTGGTGCCCTATGTGGTTCTATTTTTGTACTCTTTATCCTGTCCCATTGATCCTATATGTAAATACTTTCTCCAAATATGCTGTGTCTTGAATATTTTAGCTTTATAATAAATATTTAAATCAGATGGTGTAAATTCTCCAATTTTGTTTTTCTTTTGCAAAATTGGCTATTCTAGTTTTTTAAAATTTCTGTATAAATTTTAGAATCAGCTTGGTAATTTCTACAAAAATTTCAGCTATTATTTGTCCAAAATTGAGTTGAATCTGTAGACAAGTTTTTGAGGAACTGATGCTGTTATGATATTGAGTCTTTCAATCAATCAATGTGATGTGTTTCTCCATTTAGAGAGAAGGGATGGGAATAACGATAGACACAAATGCATGAATAAAGCAACAACGAAAGAGCTCCAAAGCGAAGTCAGGAGGGCTTGATCTTGGGAGAGAGCAGGGACAATCTTCCTGGTTCGTTACATGTGACAAACTGTTGTTATTCCTAACACAAAACAAAAAGAACTCATAAAATAAATAAAGGGAGAACAGATATCCAAACAGGAAAAATTGTGAAAGCAAGAGCACATAATCCACAAAAGAAAAAATATAAAAAATAGAATCATTTTTTAAAAGCCTCATTAATAATAATGACAACGATAATAATAATAGTAAATTACAAATTAAAATATCTAACGTGATTCGGGTAGATGGAGTGGACATACACTCCCTTTGACTCTCACTGAACTCAACTGTGAAGCCTTGGCAGAATGCACGTGGAGCTGTGGAGAATTCTGAATAGTGTATGTGGTCAGGTGGGTCAGGGAAGGTTACCAGAATTCAAGTACAACTCAGCAGTGATGAGGTGACCATTGTTTTCTCTCCAGTATCCCCCAGCCTGAACCAAACAGAATCCAAACCCAGAAGCGACCATGTGGTGCGGGCAGGGAGACCCAGGACAGACTCTAGTTCTTGCTCATGGAGTGGAAAAGGCAACCTATAATGCTCAGAAAGAATGGGAGAAATCTTCCAGGAATGTTTTATTTCCATTTTCTCTTTGCTCATGCCTCAGTGGCTGTGCTGTCCCAGGAAGAGGCAGGGCAGGGCAAAATCTGCCAGGTAGGCAGCTGTAGGAGTCAAAATTCCCAGGAGGGCGGCTTCCTCTTGTTGGGTGGAGCTGTGGGTCCGAGAGGGCAATGCCAAATCCTGTGGCTTATATCCCTCTCCATCGTCCTCTCACTGCTTGGCCCAGGGCAGCCCAATCATGGAGGTGGATAGTTTCTGGCAGGAAGATTGAGAAGGGAGCCAGGAAAGGGGTAAGCACTTGGGAAAGAATGGAAAGAGGAGTGTGGAAAATGACCTTGTAAGTAGTTTTATGAAATCCTGTGCTTGCCCCTCTCTGGGTGGATCTTAGCTTAATTAGCACCAAAGATGTGGAAGACTAAGCTAAAGGGTGGACTTCTGGCCAGATCCCAGACTGACCACTGGATAGCACAGAACAAGAGAGCACTGCATAGGCTATGAAACAGAGCTGAAATTTTAACTACACCCCATAAAAATGTCGACATTCTCCATGGAATATAAACGAGACCCAGAATCTCATAACGTAAAATGTCTAAGATACAAACCAAAATTACTCAGCATATGAGGAACCACAAAAATCTCTACTCACTTTGGAAAAGACAACCAATGAACACTAAGAGAAATAAAAGTCGTGTGCTGTATTATTACATAGTATGTAATACTGTATATGTACATATATATGTACATATACAGTATACTTGACTTTAATATCTTTATATTATGTAGTCTTATATTATACTTCCTATAATATATATGTGATTTTCCAGGATTGGCAGCTTGGAAATTAGAGAGATATTCCATTGGTTTTCACAATAGCTGTATACAGTGGGTACCACAATAGGTACCACTAGTTTTCCCATTCTGCAGGTGAGTATTCTCAGGCATATTTTCAATACCTTGTCCACTCATAGCTAACAAGTATATTCTAGAAATTAACTAACCCCATCTGGCAACTGATTCCGTCTTCTCAAACACTGTATAACGTTGTCTCTCAAAGAAGCTAGTGAAAATCAAAGACTGAAAATGCTGGAAAAGGAGAGAGAGACAAAATCATTTGTGGAAGATTTTTCATTGAAATGTAAGTGAATTTTACTTAAATCTTTAGTGTTCCAAAAAGTTATTTTTCAGTATTGATTTACAGTAAAGAAGGAAATGGAGAGGAGACACAGTGATTAGCACTATACTCTCAGTCCTTGCCTTCATGGGGTCATAGTTAAGGGGAATTTAAAGCCAATTTTTAAAGGCAATAAAAAGCAATAACGTTTTTAGATACATAACCCTTGTTATGAGCTGAATTGTGTCCCCCCATGAATTCATGTGTTGAAGTCTTAACCCCCCAGAACCTGAGAGTGCAACCTTATTTGGAGAGAGGGTTTTAAAGAGGTAATTTTATTAAAATGAAGTAATTAGGGTGAGCTCTAATCCAATATGGCTGATACTCTTATCAAAAAGGGAAATTTGGACAGACATGTAGAGCAGGAGAAGACATGTAGACATGTAGACAAGGATCTACTGAAAACTAGGAGGGAAGCCCGGAGCAAATCCTTCCCTCACAGCTCTCAGAAAGAACCAGCCCTGCCAGCACCTTGATCTTGGACTTCCAGCCACCATAACTGTGAGAAATAAATTTCTGTTGTTTAAGCCGCCCAGTCTGTGGTGCTTTGTAATAGCAGGCTAAGCAGACAGACACACCCTTGGTGAGAAGAACCTAGGAGAGAATTGGTGACATTGGTCTTGAAGAGAGAAATGGGTTAGAAGCCATGAAGTAGACATACTTTTCCCTATTGCTCTTCTAATTCCAAATAAATATCATGGGCCTTATTATAAAACAGACACAAGGAGACTGTCAAAGGCAGAGAGCAGGAAAATGGGCCAAGGACCTCAAGACCTAAGAAATGATATGGTGGTGAGTTTTCCCTCCTATCCCCCAGACATGGAGCTAGCAACTGAGAAGCAACAGGTGCACAAGAAAAGTCAGCTCTTCCCAGCCAAAACTGAGAAAGGGGTGGCCCAGAGTGATCCTGGTGGTTATGGAAATCTCTTTTAACTGAATCAATATTGATACCCTGGTTGTGATCTTGTACTATAGGTTTGCAAGAAGCCACCGTTGGAGAAAACTAGATAAGTGTACATGAGGTCTCTCTGTATTATTTCTTTAAACTGCATGTGATTCTAAAGTTATCTCCAAATAAATAAAAAGTTTAATGAAAAAAAAGAGAGAACCCAGCAAAAGAGGAGAATAGTCATAAAAATTGTGAGAATGCATAAAGTCTTCAGATGAATCACTCCTGGTCACGGTCCAACCTGCATTTTAGTAACTTCTTAACGTTTTATCAGCTGTCCCTGTACAAGGATGTAAGCCTGGACTGGAACCAAATTGTGTATGGGTCCACATCCTGGCTGTAGTGACCATGAGCAGGCTACTCGCCCTCTCTGAGATTCACTTCCTTTATCTACAAGGTACAATTAAAGATGATGATGGTGCCCAGTTTGACATTTTCCTCTTCGTTGGCAAGGATTAAATTAGTTAATATACATAAGTGCCTTACATCTGTGTTCTCCATATTGTATGTAGATGGTCTGTGAACTGGTTTTTCTTTTTCTTTCAATTAACTCTCTGAAGGCAGAGAGTGTATCTCCTACTGCCATGTCAAACATATCTTGGAGCAAAACACATCTGTTTAATTGAAATCAAAATATGGTTTTAATTTTAAATGGTTGGATTTTTTAAAAAAGAGTTGTTTTTCATTTGTTCACTATATGTAACTCTAAAAGAGTCTCTTACTCTTGGTAGAATAAAGCCAATATGAACACAGTCCTTTGTCTATTCTTGAATTATTTTGTCATCTCATAAACAGCAAAGAAATATGCAACACATTTTAAGCACTAAACTATTACTATTCTCTAATAAAAGATTTTATTTTATATAAGGCTAAGATGTAATTCTAATTAGTATAATTTACCTTATTTCTTCCTAAAATAAGTGGCACTAGATTCACTTGTACTTTCTGAGAGTAGGTTTGGTAAATATCGCCAAAAAAAGGAACAATTTTGTATTTAAATTAATAAAGTTTCAAAACATGCATTAATTATATCTAAAATAGCATATATATATTTTTCTGCAGACTTGTCATTAGCTAAGCATTTTATACCAGATATATTCAGTTTCCTGATGCCAAGGTAGACTTTAAACTTCTCTCACAAAATATTTATGTGGTTTTCCAATTTGCATCTGCTTATAAAAGTGTTTGATTCATTTTGATAATGTTACCGAAAGATTTCTCATATGAAATTCAGTCTACCAACTCCAATTTAAGCATATACAAAGTATGGCCTCGCTTAACCATTTTATTCTATTCATAACTGGCAAATAACACGAGCCACTGTTGCAAGACTTTATGTCATATAAAGTAAATTTAAGTCAATGCAGCAAACACTCTCTGAACATCCACTATGTACATGAAAGGGTTCTGGGTACTGCAGACACAAATATGAGAGAAAGACTTATGAATTTCCAGTATCACAGGGGAATCCATACTGAAAACTAATCGGGCAATTAGGTTACATTTTGATAAATGCTAATATGAGGGAGGGAAAGTTACTATGAGACAAAATAAGAAGAATATTTAACTGGAAACTGGGGATGAGGTTAGGATAGGGAAACCTTGCCCAAGGAGGTGATATTAAAAGTAAGACCTAACAGGGGCCAGCCTGGTGGTGTAGTGGTTGATTTCATATACATCACTTCCACAGCCTGGGGATCATGGGTTTGGATCCCGGGTGTGGACCTACACACTGCTCAGCAAGCCACGCTGTGGTGGCCTCCCATATACAAAATGGAGGAAGATTGGCACAGATGTTAGCTCAGGGCCAATCTTTCTCACCAAAAAAAATAGTGAGGCCTATCAGGTATGGACTGTGAAGGTTATCCAAGCAAAACTTTTAGGAGGAAATGGGGAGAAGACTGTACCAGGCAGAAGAAATAGCCCATGCTAAGGCTCAGATGTGAAAAAAGATCTTGGCACTCTCAGCTGTAGGATCTGAAAGTGATTCAGGAAAGCTGGGGAGAAGAGTATGCGAGGGAGTGATGAGAGAGGAGCTTTGAGAAGTCGGCAGATGTTTGAGGACAATAGAGATCCTTTGGAGTATTTTTAAAAGGGGAATAACTGAACAATTTGTTCTTTACTTAGAAACATCACTCTTGGTGCAATGGAGGGAATGTTCTAGAAGAAGATGGCCAAATCTAAGGGCTGTAACCCAAAGATGTTAGATGTAACCCAAGATGTTAGAGACCTGAACTATGAATAGTTGCACTACAGATGGGGAGAAGTTGATGAATTAGAGATAGTTAGAAAATAAGTTTAATTAGATTGTAGATTGCTTCTCTGACGGGTGACAGAGCAAATGTAAAAGATGGCACACATTCCTGATTCAAGCAGTTTGGTGGATGCTGGCTGTGCTTCACGTTCTAGAGGCTAGAGCTGTTGCTCAGAAGTGGGTGCCCATTGGCGAAACATGTTTCTCACCTCTCCATGCATTCACATGTGGCCATATGAGTAATTTGCAGCAGTGGATTATAAGCAGAAGTAATATGAGTCAGTTCTAGGCTAAGGAATAAAGAAGCAATTATGTCTTTACTTTCTCTCCCGTTAATGGATAAAATGTCCAGGGTGACTATGGAAGATAGGTGATAAATATGGTAGATCCTCTTACACTTAACTCAATTACTCTTAACTTAGTTATCCTTTTTCATTCAATTTAATTATACCAAAGAGTGCAAAAATGAGCACCTTGAAGTGAAATGCTGCCATAACAGAAATGGTCTTAGTGGTCAGAGGGAAGACTGTGAGGAAACTGATGCAGGTTGGAGAGAGGGAATCTTTTATATGCAGTGGCAAAACATTTGATAAAATGTCATCTATAAAAACTTGAAAAGCAACCCACATGCCTACTGAAGCGTAATCTAGGGGAAGAGATTGGAAAGAGTCAAAATATGATATATCTTACCTTTTATTTTCTGCTTTTAGCAAGACATCAAAATAAAGAGGTGAGCTTAGGCAAAAATTGCTTTAGACAATAACTATGGTTAATACAAGACATTGAGACTTTGAAGAGTTTGAAAATTCAGCTGCCTCTTGACCCCAATGGAAAGGGACAAGACTGAAAAGAAGAAAAAAAGGTTGAGACAACAAACGTTTATTAAGATTTTTAAATTATTCATAGAAACTCATCCCTGAGTGTCTTCTCCTGCTCTATGCCTAATTTTCAGATGGTTTCAAGGTAATAGACATTAAATTGCGAGAGAAAGCCTTAGGAGCAAGGGAAAAAAGTCAGGCTTGAAAGTTATGTCTAGTTGGGAAAAATGTTGTGGTTACTGGTACATATAGCTGACTGGAGGCACATAAATCAGAAACCTACTAAATTTTAAATTTAATTATAGTGTTAAGAAATGTAAAACAATGCTTAGGCCCCCAAACTACATCAAGAGAAGGGCTGTGGGGGCTGTGCAGCCCCCAGAAGGACAGAGTCAACAGTGCCCCATCAGATTTGCCATGGAGAATGAGGAGCGGAAAGAATTCTCAGGCACGAGCTGAGACCACAGAGGAAAATACACAAGGACGAGAAGGTGGATGGCTGGACAGTTAGTTATAGGGTGACCAACCACCTTGATTTGCCTGACACTTTCCCAATTTTAGCACTGATAGTCCATGTCCTGGGAGACTCCTCAATTCCAGACAAATCAGAATGGTTGGTCACCCTATGATTGTTCTAGGAATGAGTTTTTTCAGGTGAATCCTATGATAGAATAATGAGACAAAGTAGTTGGAGGTATAAGTAAAAGTATGCTTATAGTGATGGATGGTGATTCCAAGCCAAGTGGGAAAGGAAGGATAGTGAGAGTACCTGGCAGGGGGAAGGTAGAGAGAATAAGGGACTAGAGGTCACGATGAAGTCTGGGCTAAGCCACAGTGGCAAATGTAAGTATGACAGCAGAAGAGGTTGTCGTAAGCCAGGATACCTTAGCGTATGTAAGGAATGCCAATTAAATTATTGTAACTGATACCAGAATTTCTCTTAGAAAGACAACTAAATTCAATGATGAAAATACTTTGATAAGCCACACTGGATGTGAGAGTGATAATTGTTGTGTTTGTGTGTGTGTTAGCCCTACTGTATTATATACAATTTTTTCAAAGTTTTTTGGATATCGTATGGTAGTTTGACTCATAAAGGACAATACATTTCATTTTTATACCCCTTATATGGTGAATTGAAGTTATATCTACAAGTGAAGAGTATTCCAAATAATCATTCACTGAAGTGAATGTAACATTCACTAATTTAGTGGCAAATATTCAAGGGAAAAGAGCACACACACACTTTTTTTTTCCAACATATCTTCTTTATTGATGCAAAAAGCTTTAAAGCATAGTATAAGAAGTCATAACTAAGGATGTTGAGGAAAGATGCTAGCTTCCTATAAATGATTTATTTGTTTAACTTCAGGGTCTCATCTATATCGAGACTCTAATGCAGTGAAAATCTGGGTGGGACAATGTAGTCTTTTGTTTTTCCCTGTCCTGACCCACAGATATAAGTGTGATGAGAACAGGTGAATATGAGGGCATTACAAGCAAGCCGTTCTGTGCCTTTCTGTCATGATTATTCTATTCTAAAAGCCTCTGGAAAAGTGTGAAATTCATCCTGGTTAATATCCTGGCTTCAGTCCCACCATTGGTCCCTATTGATACTAAACTGGAAGAGACCAAACAGGTTTGATTTACGAGAGATGTTCTTTCCATAGACCATTTCCTGAACGCAAGAATTTGGGTGAGTTGGGAAGAGTTAGCCCTGAAAGAGTTACCTCCAGAGGACAAAGGATAGAGCAGAAAGGACTTTGGTTTTATTTTACCGTGTTAATCTACTGTGTAACCGATGTTGATAGGTTTGGAAGAAGGCATGAAGATATGGAGGGTGAATTTTAATTCAATTCAAAATGTATAAGGTGCAAGATTGCAAATAATGTGCTAAGAACCAGTCTTGGTAGTGGGGTTAGAGGATGAGTTTGGAGCTAAATTAAATGGTTTAGGCTCTTTTATTTTTACATTTGTGTAAGACGGAAAGAATCAGTTCCTATTGACAAGGGATATTCCAAGGTTTGCAAATGAGCACTCATCCACGCTTAGACTCATGGTTACTTGTGTGATGATGCAATTGTAAAAGTTTTGTACAAACCACATTGCAAGCAACAAGTTTGGATTCAGCAATTGTCCAGATCATCTGAATCTCAGCAAAGAAACAAGCAAACAAAAGCTAGCTAAACAAGCTACTCTTTAATGAAATGGATAAAAATGATTTTGAACACTAAATTAAGAACAAGCTTAACTTGTATAGCTGTCCTCATAGTAAAGAGAACAGCCCAGAAAGATAAAGAGCTGTAGGATGGCAAATAGTTGTTATGCATTATCGATGTACCCCTGTAACGACTGTGAACTAGCTTATAAAGAACACTCAGGGTACCATTTTACTGGTTCCTTGTACCTTTTATTCATTGTTAAGAGTCATTCAAGTTCATCAGGAAACTCTGTGGCTGGCAGTTACCAGAAGAAAATAGCAGCGTTATGTATCAGGGCTCTGATTAAATGAATCAGCTAGCTTTAGAATCTGTGGAACCTGGAGGAATATAGCATAAGCCTCATTAAGCATAACAGGTGAACAATCATGTTACTGTGGGCTTCATTACCCTCCATCGTTTGCCTGTATTTTCACAGGGGGCATAGGTTATTAGACGACCGTCATGGGAAACAGGACTTACTAGGAATGGATTTCTATTTGATTGTATCACTAATGTTATTTGCCTTTGATTAACCCAATTTGAGTACCCACAATTATTAGAATGCTGCAGATGACTCTTAGTAGGCTACACGATAGGAAGATATGGGCAATATATTGCAAACTTTCTTCTAAGTTCCTCAGAGAGATTTTGGGAAGATCTCTTCCTTCAAACTAATAGAAAAAATGTTGTTCTATTGTTGTTCTTATTGTCCTTGTGTTGTTTGTTGTGGTTGTTGTTATTAAAGGGGCCCCACTGGGAGTCAGGTAGCAAAATCTCTTTCGCTTCGCTATATCTGAAAACACCAACTCTGGAATCTATCCTCACTTACCTCTACACAGCAAACATTTGCCTTCCTGGTTTAGAAAGGATACCAGGATCTTTTGACTCAGAACTAAACAGACATTAATTGGCTACCTTACAATACAGTAGTCCCCCCTTATCTGCAGCGGATACATTCCAAGACCCCCAGTGGATGCTTGAAACTGCAGATAGTACCAAACCCTATATACACTATGTTTTTTCCTATAGATACATATCTGTGATAAAGTTTATTTTATAAATTAGGCACACTAAGAGATTAACAACAATAACTAATGATAAAATAGAACAATTATAACAATATACTGTAATAAAAGTTACCTTAGATCTTAGCAACCTCAGCTTACAATTTTTTTCCTCATTTAGTTGAGAACTTTTACCTTTTCACTGAAAGGAAGCACCTTATGGCTCCACCTTGTTATATCCAAATTGCCAACATCACTACTCTTGCACTTTGGGCGCATAAAATAAGGGTTACTTGAACACAAACATTACAGTGGATGACAGTCGATCTGATAACCCAGATGGCTACTAAGTGACTAATGGGTGGGTAGTGTGTGCAGCATGGATATGCTGGACAAAGGGATGACTCATGTCCTGGGTGGGATGCAGTGAGATTTCATCACACTATTCAGAATGGCACACAATTTAAAACTTATGAATTGTTGATTTCTGGAATCTTCCATTTAATATTTTAGACTGCAGTTGGCCATGGGTAACTGCAACTGTGGAAAGAAAACCGTAGATACTGTACATGTAACAAAGACAAATGACACGATCCTACTGTAAAGAGACCAAGAGTGCAGCAGATTTTGTGCAGTTTTTGTCTAAAATAACATAATTAATTTCCAACAGGTTTTTTTGTTGCATTAGTTTTACCAGTCAGTTGATCCTTGTTTTCCATTGCTTGCTTCACCTGCTGAGATGAAAACATCATCAAGGGAATCTCATAAATATATAAGCCACATACAGATACAAGGTGGAGCTGGGCTGCCATGAAGAGGAAGGTCGAGAACTCTGAGAAAGACCAACCAACACAGCCCAGGTACAAGGGTCCTGTCTAAGACCGACACTGGATCAGGGCATGAGACAAGACTACTTCCCCTCCCCCACCAGATATGAATTTTAAAATAGCTATAATTGATATGTGAATGGCCTCAGGAGAAAAAGTGGCCAGCATGCACGAACAGATGGGGATTTAAGCAGAGGAAAAGGAAACAAGAAAGAGGTAAATAGAAATATTGGAAATTAAAAACAGTGGAGTTAGAGAAATGAAGAGTGTCTTAGATGAATTCATTAGTTGACTTGACACAGCTAAGCAAATAATTAGTAAATGTAAAGATAGGTCAAAAGAAATTACATAAATTGACACACAGGGTGAATAAAGTAATACAGTAAACATAAAACAATGCAGAATATCCAAGGACCATAGAACAATATCAAATGGTCTAACATATGTGTGTTTGGAATCCCAGAAATAGAAGAGAGAGTGAATGGAGCAAAGGCAGTATTTGAAGATATAATAGCTATAGTTTTCCAAAAATAATAAAAGATAATAAAAAATAACAATGAGATCTAATAAATTCACTGATCTCAAAATAGAATAAATACCAGTAAAAAACAGACATATTACATTCAAACCACGGAAAACTAATGAAAAAGAGAAAATCTCAAAGGTGTCCAGGGTGGGAGAATAAAATGTTACACAAAAAAGAGCAAAGATAAGGATTTTGCCTTGTCTCATCAGAAATTGTGCAAACCAGATGACAATTGTCTTTAAAGAGGTAAAAGAAAAACAAAACACCTCACAACCCCTAATTCTATACAAAACAATACTTCTTTCAAAAATAAATATGAAATAAAGACATATTCATATAAACTAAAAAAAAGTCTTTAAAAATAAATGTGAAATAAAGACATTTTCAGATAAACTAAACCTGAGAAACCCCATTATCAGTATACATTTCACTAAAAGAACTGTGAAAGGAAGTTGTTCTGGTAAAAGAAATATAATACCAGTCAGGAAGGGGGAATATACCAAAATAAATGAAGAACTCTTGAAATGATAAATATGAAAAAATATAAATTTTTTCTTATCTTAAATAACTAATTAATAATTGATTGTCTAAAGCAAAAATATTAATGATAAACTTTGAGGTTACTAGCTTATATAAAGGGAAAATATATGACAAAAACAGCATAAATAGGAAATTTAAGTATATATTATATTTCTTAAATTACATATAAATTGGTTAATGTTTTTGAATGTAAACCATGACAAAATAAAATATATAATGAAAACCCTATGGCAGCACAAAGATATTAGAAACAGAGGTATAAATAATAAACCCACTATGGAGATAAAATGGAAACAAAAACTGCTCAGGTGATCCAAAAGCAATCAGGAAATGAGAAAAAAATAAAATGAAAGAATAGAACAGGGAGAAACAACATGCAGGATGGTAGATTTAAATATATTGATAATTATGTGCAGTTGAATCTTACCAATAATAATGCTGAAACAATTGCACATCCTTATAAAAGAATAGTCGCCACCTTATACCATCTACAAAAATTAACTCAAAATGGATTATTGACCTAAAGATAAAACTTAAAGCATAAGCATCTTAGAATGAAAAAAAAATAGTACCAAATCTTTCTAACACTGATTTAGGTAAAGACATTTTTTAGATAGGACATAAAACACTCAAACCATAAAAGAAAAATTGATAAATTGTACATCATTAAAATTTAAAACCTCTTCATGTTGAGAAACATTGTTAAGAAATTTCAAAGATAATCTACAGACTTGCAGAAAATATATGCATAACAAATTTTATAAAGGACTAGTCTCCAGAATATATAAAGGCCTCTTACAATTCAATAATAAAACAAATTTTAAATATTGGCAAAAGATATGAATGTACACATAGCCAAACAAGAGACATGAATGGAAAATAATCACATGAAAATATACTCAAAATTACAAGTCATCATGGAAATGCAAACTAAAACTACAATGAGATACTTCTAAACGTTTAAATGACTAAAATAAAAATTAAACATAATACCAAATGCTAGCAGTGATGTGTAGCAACTTAAACTTTCATAAATTTCTTGTGGGAATGAATAATGGTATATACATTTTGAGAAACAGCTTGACAGTTTCTTAATTTACTTTCACTTTTTAAATTGTGTTTAAATGCACGTAACATAAAATTTACCACCTTAACCATTTTTAAATTTACAGTTCAGTGGCATTAAGTATATTCATATTGGTGTGCAACCATCACCACCATCCATCTTCCAAACTGTTTTCATCTTGTTACACTGAAACTCTATACCCACTAAACAATAACTCCCCATGCCTTCCTCTCCACAACTCCTGTCAACTACCATTATCTATGTACCTCATATAAGTGGAATCATCAAATATTTGTCCTTTTGTGACTGGCTTATTCCACTTAGCATAGTGTCCTCAAGGTTCGTCGATATCATAACATTAGAATTTTCTTCTTTTTTATGGCTGAATAATATTCTACTATATGTATATACCACATTTTGCTTATCTATTCATCCTTTGAAGAATGCTTGGGTTGTTTCCATCTTTAGGCTATTGTGATTAAATCCTCTATGAATATGGGCATACAAATATCTCTTTGAAACCCTGCTTTCAATTCTTTGGGGTATATACTCAAAAGTGGATTTATTGGATAATAAAGTAAATCTATTTTTAATTTTTTGAGGAACCACCACACTGTTTTCCACAATGGCTGCACCATTTTACATTCATACCAACAGTGCACAAGGGTTTCAATTTCTCCACATTTTTGCCAGCACTTATTATTTTCTGTTTTCTTAAATAGTAGACTTAATTTGTAACCTAACATATGATCTATTATAGAGAATGTCCCATGTCCACTTGAGAAAAATGTTTATTCTGCTGTTGTAGGGTAGAGTGTTCTGTAAATTTCTATTAGATTTAGTTCATTTACTGTGTTGTTCAAATCCTTTATTTTCTTACTTATCTTCCTTCTGGTTGTTCTGTTCATTATAAGAGTGAAGTATTGAAGTCTCCAACTATTATAGTAGAACTATGTATTTCTCCCTTCAATTTTGTCAGTTTTTGCTTCATATATTTTGATGGTCTGTTATTAGGTTCACAAGTGTTTAGAATTGTTATATTTTCTTGCGGCATTGAATTTTTTATTAATATATAACGTCCTTCTTTGTTTCTTGTAACTCTTTTTGATTTAAAGTCTATTTTGTCTGATATTAGTATAGCCACCCTGATCTATTTTGGTTACTATCTACATAGAATATCTTTTTCTATCCTTTCACTTTCAACTTATTTTTGTCTTTGGATCTAACGTGAATTTCTTGAGATAGCATATAGTTGGATCATGGTTGGTTGGTTTGTTTCCACTCAGCCAATCTGTGTCTTTTAATTGGAGAGTTAAATCTATTTGCATTTACAGCAGTCACTAATAAGCAGAGGCTTAACTTCTATCATCTTAGTATTTGTTTTCTATATGCCTTACAGATTTTTTTGTCCATTATTTCCTGCATTACTGTCTTCTTTTTGTATTTAATTGATATTTTTATAGTGAAACATTTTAATTCTCTATTAATTTATTTTTGTGTATATTCTATAGCTATTTTCTTTGTGGTTACAATGGGGATTATATTTAACATTTAAAGTTATAACACTCTAAATTTATACAAGCTTAACTTCAACAACATACAAAGACTTGGCTTGTTTAATAGCTCTATCTGATCCCTTTTCAGTTATTAATGTCACAGAATTACATCTTTACACATTGCGTGTCCCAAAACATAGACTATTAATTTTTATGCTTTAGTTTCTTAAATCATATAGAAAATAAAAAGTGAGTTACAAACCAAAGTTACAATATTATTAGCTTTTATAATTGTTCATGTATTTACCTTAACCAAAATCTTTGTTTCTTCATACGTCTTTGAGTTACAGTCCGGAGTCCTTTCATTTCAACTGGTAGAACCCCCTTTAGTATTTCTTGCAGGGTAGGTCTAGTAGTTACAATCTTCCTCAGCTTTTGTTTGTCTGGAATTGTCTTCATTTCTCCCTTACTTTTGCAAGATAGTTTTTCCAGATGCAGGATTCTTGATTGATGGTTTTTTTCTGTTGGCACTTTGAAAATATCAGCCCATTGCTTTCTGGTCTGCAAGTTTTCTGATGAGATACCTACTGACAATCTTATTGAAAAATCCTTTGTATGTAATGAGTTGCTTCTCTCTTACTGCTTTCAAGATTCTATCTTTGTCTTTTGACAGTTTGATTATAATGTGTCTTGGTCTGTCTAAATTCACCCTACTTGGAGTTTGTTGAGTTTCTTGGATGTTTATGTTCATGTCTTTCCTCAAATTTGAACAGTTTGTGGCCATTATTTCTGGAAATAATCTCCCTACCCCTTTCTATCTTCTTCTTCTGGGACTCCTACAATGCATATGTTGGTCCACTTGATGGTGTTCCACAGATCCTTTAGGCTCTGTTCACTTTTCTTCAATCTTTTTTCTTTCTGTTCCTCAGACTCTATAATTTCAACTGTCCTATCTTTAAGTTTGTTAGTTCTTCCTTCTGCTTGATCATATCTGTTTTTGAATCCTTCTAGTGAATTTTTCACTTCAGTTATTATAATTTTCAGCTCCAGAATTTCTTTTATGTTTTCTCTTTATTGATGTTTCCATTTTTTTCATATATTATTTTCTCAATCTGTTCCACTACTTTCTTTAATCCTTTGAGCATCTTTAAGACAGTTGTTTTAAAGTCTTTGTCTAGGGGCCAGCCGGTGATGTAGTGGTTAAGTTTGCATGCCCTGCTTCTGTGGCCCAGGGTTTGCAGGTTCGGATCCTAGGCGTGGACCTATGCACCACTTATCAAGCCATGCGGTGCTGGCATCCCATATACAAAGTAGAGGAAGATGGGCATGAATGTTAGCCCAGTGCCAATCTTCCTCGGAAAAAAGAAGAGGATTGGCAACAGAAGTTAGATCAGGACTGATGTTCCTCACCAAAAAAAATAAAATAAAGTCTTTTTCTGATAAGTCTGCAACCTGGTATTTCTCAGAGACAGTGTCTGTTGATATCTTTTTCTTTGAATGAGCCATACTTTCCTGCTTCTTTGCCTTGTAATTTTTTTTATTGTGTTGAGAACTGGACATTTGAATCTTGTAAGGTGGTAACTCTAGAAATCAGATTCTCCCCCTTCCCCAGCGTTTGCTTTTTGCTGTTGTTTTTATTTTGTTTTCCGATTGTTGTTGTGACCCAGGGATCACCCTGAGGTGTAAACTTAAGGTCTTCTCAGGTATTTTCTGAGCCTCCACCTTTCCATGGGCTTGCACAGTGACTTTCTAATTTCCGTTGTTGCTTTTGAGTGTCCCAGTCATTAAATGTCTAGTTCTCAAAAGTAGAAAAAAGGGAATGTAGGAGAAAAAACTGTGTCAGCAGTTTAAATTCCTTGGCAGTTGCTTCAGCTATATGGGATGGGGCTTTCAACAGTAGGATGGGGAACTGTGCAATAATGTCTGCCCACCTCTGTGTCTGCACCTATGTGATCAGAAGCGGTAATCAGAGAACAGAGCACAAATCCCCAATATTTGGAGGGCAGGGTCCTTTTTGCCCACCTTGTTTCTGTAAATTGTGTGCAGGTTATTCCAGGAATGTGTGCAAAGCTGCATGCCGTGGGGCTGGGGGTGGTGGATAGGTAGCTGATACTATACTAAGAGCTGAAATTGACTGACCTTAACCACAATTACCATGCAAGGCTTCCACTGGAAGCTGCAAGCCTTCAAATCAATGTGATTTCCAAAATAGTTACATGAGACAGATTCTGCCAGTACAGTTGTTGTCAAGGTGGGGAGACAGATTCTAGTGCTTCTTGCTCTGTCATTTTACCAGAATCCTTTTCAGCAGTTTCTTATTGAGCTAACTTAGCACTTTTGTCCCAATAATCCCACACCTAGGTATTTACCCAAGAGAAATGAATATGTATATCCACAAAAAATTGTAAGTGAATATTTTAAGGGCTTTTTATTCATCTTCACCAAAACCTGTAAACAAATAATAATCTTCAACTTGTTAACAGTAAAAAAAGAAAAAAAAAATACTGTGGTATATCCATACAATGGAATACTATTCAACAATAACAAGAATGGGGTCTTCTTACCAGAGATGGTGTAGACTCATCTTTCCCTTCCTCATCTACTAAGTACAGTTACAATGCAAGTTACATAACACAAGTGACAACCAAATGAGAACTCTGAAAGATGGAAAGAGGAAATTGAATTGGTTAGAGATACCAAGACAGGAGGAAATGCATCGTGGTCAGGCTTCTTAGGATCCCCACCTTACCCAACAGAAGAAAATGGCCCAGACCTGGTCATTCTGACCCCTAAGTTAACAACAGAATGTGTCCCATGTAGGCCTATTTATTTTCCAGACCAAAAGGAAGTCCTGTTGACAACACCAGGGAAGCACAGCAGGACCAGCAGAAGGTTTCACTCAGAAGCTTTGCTAAAAATAAGTGGACAAAGGAAGTATTCCCTGTCTCCACTGGGCTGAGATTCTTCTCCCCCATCCAGAGATACTGCCCGGCTTAGGGAACTGACAAGAGGGATCCTGCCACAACAAGCACCCAGCCTGGAAAGCACTCTGAAGAACAGAGAGAAAATAGACCAAAGCACAATAAATATATAGAGCCTAAGGACCTGTGGGGCAATAACAAAAGATCCAACCTTTTATCATCAGAGTCCAAGAAGCAGAAGAGAAAGAGTGGGGCTGAAAGAATATTTGAAAAAATTAATGGCTGGCTATATCCCGTATTTGATGAAAGATAAACCTACATAATAAAGAAGCTGAATGAATCCAAAAAAGGGTAAATACAGAGAAATCCATCAAAGACACATTGTGATTACTGAAAACTAAAGAGAAGGAAAAAATCTTGAAAGTAGAGAGAAAAAACACATTACCTGGAGGGGAACATCAGTTCAAATGACAGTGGATTTCTCATTTGAAACCAAGTAGGTCAGAAGGAAGTAGGACAATATTTTTCAAGTGATGAAAGAAACATCACCCACAAATTCTATATCAGGTTAAATTGTCCTTGAGGAATGAAGGGGAAAGAAAGACATTCTCAGATGAAGTCAAACTGAAATAATTTGTTACTTATAGATCTACTCGTAAAGAATGGCTAACAGAAGTTCTTCAAACAAAAAGGAAATGATAAAGGAAAAAATCTTGAAGAATCAGGAGGAAGGAAGAAGGAAAGAGCAGAAATATTGGCAAATGCAATAGACTATCCTTCTCCTCATGATTTTTAAAAAATCACATATGATAATTAAAACAAAAATTATAATAGCATCTGATACTTAAGGCAATGATATTTAAAAGTGAGAAAGGTAAAAAGAGTTAAATGGAAGTAAAGTTTGACATTTAAAGTGGTATGACATTGATATCATTAGATAAAACTCTTTGGGAATCTACAATCTTTTCACTTGCTTAATTAGAAAAAAAAAGGAGAGCAAGAATGAGCTGCCAATGCATGAAACACCGAAGATGGCTCCAGTGCATGACGGTAAATGAAAGAAGCCAGACTCAAAAGGTTACACATTATGTGATTCCACTTATAATGATGCTCTGGAATATGGAAGCCTGAAGAACAGAGAGTCATCAGTGTTTACTAGAGGCTGTGAAGGGAGAAGGGGATTGATAGCATAGATGCACAAGAGAACATTTTGTGGATATGGAAATATATCTTCTCTTTCTTGGTGGGGTAGAGGTTACATGATTGTACATATTTCTCAATGTTCATAGACTGCACACCTGGAAAGTGTAAAATTTACTCTATGTAAATTATACCTCAAAACCTGAATTAAAAATATATATCTTTATTTTTTTATTATATCAGAATTTCTAGATAGCTGAATTTCCTTTTCACATTTTTGTCTGACCTCTGAAAGCTCTACAATGAAATTATTAGTAAAGGATATTTTAGCGTCTCTATTTGGTCATATGGTTTGCAATATACTGCCATGAAATCATCTCCTGTAGTTTTTTTTCTCTATCCTTTCTCAAGTGCTCTTCTAGGCTTACTTTCATGGTTTGTATAAGTGTACTGGTCATAGTCAATTCTTTGTTTACTACGTGCCAAAGTTTATGTTCACTACTGGATCCAGGGGTGTAAGATGAACAAATCTTGGTCTTTGCCCCTATAAATCCATTTCTTGTCTTATATGATGATGGGACATTCCCAGGTCCCCAAATCAGAAAGCTGCATGTGGTCTGGGGATTCTCCCCTTCCTTTCCCACGTAAATCCAGTTGAACCCCAATCCTCTCTATTCTACCTCCTTGCTGTCTTTCACATGAACTCTGTTTGCTCCTTTCCCACTGCTGTTTCCTTACATGAGACCATCATCACCTTTACCTTGAACTACTGCAACCATATCTAATTGGCACTTTGTCTCCAGGCTTACGTTCCTCTGAGCTGTTTACTGGCAAGTGTTCTATATACTTCTTTTTTTTGCCAAACACCTTGCTAAATTTTTGTGTATGATGACCAGCAAGACATAGTCCTTGCTCTAAAGGGTAAGCAATAATGAAGTAGGCACATTGATTCACTGAGGAAAGAGTACTTATGACAGTGAGCTACAAATATTGATAGAGAGATGATAAAAGAGATTTAAAGCTACCCCAGTTGAAAAACTAAAAACAAATACACATGAGGGTTTTATATAAGGCTATGGATTCTCCTCTGTGCAAATGGAAGCAGATAGAAAATCGACCAGGGCATTCTAATCACCAAGGTCACTGAGCAATAAACTTGATTTTTCTGTTTGCCCATGTTTTTAATTTTTATATTAGACGTACACATTTTATTCTTCTAATTGACTATATTTTCAGAGTTGACATACTTTTGAAATTCTTCATTAGAAGTGCATCATTAGTTCTCTGTGAGCCATGAAATACTAGTAATTATTCCTTTGGTTTTTATCAGGAAAGGGGCAACTTATTTAGCTATCTTATTTATCAACTTGAATTCTAAATTATAATCTCCATGAAGTCAGCCTAGAAAAATTCCTTACTCATCAATATGTCTCCCACTCTGCTGCTGAGTATACTGCATTTGTCAGTTTTGGGGGAATAAAAATGAAATCAGAAATCATGCCTCTCAGTGAATTGCTGTGATTCAGAATGTTCAACTGAAATTCTGCAGACTTTGAAAGTTGTTCAAAATGAAGAATTCAAAGTGCTTTAATAATGCCTCATTGGATTACATAAAGACATCCCACTGGATAAATTTAAAGCCTCCCAGGGAGATGCCTTAACAATTAGCATGACCATTTGTGTGTATAGCTCTGGTGATATCTTAAGCCATTATTCAGTAATAGGAATAACAGTGCTTCCTTTTTACCAGGTACCGGTACTTTTTACATAGGTCACATTTATACTCTCAATTAGTGTTTACAATAATCCTATAAGAGATCTTAGTAGTATCAGGATCTACAGATGAGAAAATGGAAGTAGATGATGTTAAACAACTTGTCTAGGATCCTGGAAGTAGCAAGCAGTGGAACCAGTGATTTTGTTGTCCATTCTTGAATTGTGCTAGACACAGTGTATGCCATTTGCAAGGTGCCTGTCTGAGAAAATCAAAACTCACAAAACCCTGCAAAATAGAATTTCCACCCACCGACGGCTAGCATGCCAGATAGTCTAGTCGTTGTTATCTTTCTATTTATATTATCGCACTCAATTCGATAGTGCAATATGAATCTGTGATTGCTGTGTTCATTGTTTTCAGCCTAGGGTGGGAAAATGTAGGGATTAGAGATTCTAAAACAGAAAGATTAGAGTACTGAGACCAGAGGAGCAGTTTAAGAACATAATGTCTCACACGATCATCAGGACCTCATGGTCATTTATATCACATTAGGATTAAGTACTGAGGAAGGCCACAACATTAGCAGCAATGAGGATGCAAAGGAGGGCTTTGGAGGGCTTTAGCTACAGTGAGATCTGAATTAGCTCCTGGAACCACCTAAATAAACATATGATCTAAGAAACATACATGATATGCAGCTTCAAGAAAAGTTCCGCCACCCCCCCTCCCCCACATTCCCTTTAAGCAGAAATTTAGGAGCCAACACTGATAAGCAATATGGAAAACATAGAACAACAATATTCCTGTTTTTTTTTCTCACCAATCTGTCTCTTCCCCTCTTGCTGACATGCATGTGCGTGCACACACACGCACACAGCACAGAGAATAGTGTAAGATCCTTATAGAGTAGAATTAGGAATATATTTCCGGTGAGCCTCAGTGTGTTCCAGCCCTCAGGATGGATCTTGACTCTCAACCTGACAACTTTCGTATATGAAAAATTCACTTTAAAGCACACAGAAATAGTATTTTATGATCATTTTATATTTAATATTGCTGCTGTTCTATGAAGGCTGAATTGGACTCACGCATGCTTTCATTTAACACACACACAATTACCACCATGAGAAAATCGTATAGCAGAGACAGTACCTATCTGTCTCCACACACATTCTTATACACTCCACTAAAATCCCTTACTTTGCCAGTTATATTTCTCTGTGCCTGGTTACCCGGGCATCCTTTATGTCACAGTAACACCTGTGAAGGTCAGTCTACATGCTGTCAGGTAGCATTAGAGCAACTTCCAATTTCATTTCTATATGGATTCTTCCTGAAGTCTCTATCATTAGACACTCTTGCCTATGGAGCTTCCAGTTGGGCACATTGGGGTTTATGTCACTATGACAGGTCACTAAAACTTGCCAGTGCCACAATGACATTAGCTTTGCATTTTGCTTTTGCATTTGTTTTAACTTTAATGAAGCCTTGTGCCGGAAAGATAGACTGGCATAGCAATGAAGAGTGAGTCATCACAGTTCTCTACAATCCAGAAAGGAATGTCAGCACGGCCGCTCAATCTTCATTGCTTTTCATATCTGAGCACCAGGTGGATTTTAAATTTCTTTAAAATACTTGCACTAATCAAGGTTCCATTCCAGCCTCCCTTCTTCCTCAACATCTGCAGTCTCTTTCCTTTTCCTTCCCTTGTACTCTGAGTAAAAAAAAGTAATCATTTCAAAAAGTATTTGTACTGAATTTCTGTTTTGCTTTCCCAGGAAATCATGAAAAATGTAGTTGTACGTAAATTGGAGACATTTTTGCTCACAGTGATATAGTTATGCGACAAACTATTAATCTTTGTTCTTTACGTGAAATACAGGAATTAACGTAGAAGAAATTAAAGTACATTGAATTGTAAGAGCTTACATATTTCAGATGTATGCTTATTGACACAGGCGTTCTTTTAAAGAATTTATTTTAAAAAAACAGTTTCTATGGCAACCATATCACATTTAAGACCAAAAAGAAGTAACTTCAACTTGGATTGGATAATTTCAACTTGTATTTAGATGATTCAAATAAATTGCAATAAATATAATCTGTGCTAACACTCCAATATTATTCAGTTTTCTTTGTTTCTTTGTAACACATCTAAGTATGCCTATCTGACTTAATGAAGGCTCAGGGTGTAGACTCGACATTGACAGTGTTTTTTTTTGTTGTTGTTGTTCAAGGAAGATATGAAATCACGTGTAGTCAACCCTGAGTGCACAATAATATACATTTCCTCACACTTGCCAGCTATGGTATAAATCTGTAAAATTACCAATCTAATGAGTGGAAATATTAACTCTGGTTTATTTCGCATATTCTCTGGTTATAGTGAAGTTCAAGAACTTCTCATTTTTATCAAGTATTTTATTTCATTCATTGTTACTTCTCTGTTTTATTTTATTGGGTTGCCAT
Organism: Ceratotherium simum simum; assembly: GCF_057802395.1. Taxonomy (NCBI): domain Eukaryota; kingdom Metazoa; phylum Chordata; class Mammalia; order Perissodactyla; family Rhinocerotidae; genus Ceratotherium; species Ceratotherium simum. Next base: position 4,555,794 of record NC_141937.1, read on the forward strand.
TTAAAAAAAGTAATTTGTAGTTTTTATGAATTTTTACCAAAATTTTTCCTTTGTTATATGCATATAAAATATTTTCTGCAAGTCTTTTCTTATTCTTTAACTTTGCTTTTAAGTAAATAAAAAGTACTTAATTTTGAGGAAGAACATCTATCAATTTTTGCTAGGCATTGGTTCATGGTCTTCTTTATGAGCACTTTCCTTCCTGTCTTAGTCCATTTGGGCTGCTATAACAGAATACCACAAACTGGGTGGTTTATAAACAACAGAAATTTATTTCTGACAATTCTGGAGGCTGGAAATCCAAGATCAGGGTGCTGTTATGTTTGGGTTCTGGTGAAAGCCCTCTTTTGGGTTGTAGACTTCCAGTTGTGTCCTCACGTGGTGGAAGGGCAAGGAAGCTCTCTGGGGTCTCTTTCATAATGGCACTAACCTCATTGATGAGGGCTCTGCCCTCATGACCTAATCACCTCCTAATACCATCACCCTGGGCATCTGAATATCAATGTATGAATTTGAGGGAGACACTTTCAGACCATAGCACCTTCCTTCCAACTTCATGAATGAATGTATACCGTCTTTTCCATATCCTCAATTCACCTCCATTCTATTCATTTAATACAAATTCTACACTGTATCAGGTTACTGATATGTAAGGTATGTTTGGACATCTTGAAAGAACAGCTCTTCTTTTGTTATTTTCCACAATAGTGTTGGCTCTTCTTGTGCACATATTGCATTATATACATTTTAGGATCATATGTCTGCTTCTAAGAAAAATCTTGTTAAAGCTTTCCCTGTAATCACACTTTATTTATGGATTAATTTTGGAGACTTGATATCTTTTTTGTCATATTGAATCTATGCCACGGACACAATGCCTCTAGTAATTCAGGCCACGTTTATGTCTTTAGCAGTGTTTCTAATTTTCTTTATAAATGTCTTCTTTTTCTTATGTTATTTCCTAGGTATTTTGTTTTATGTTATTTTTTAGATTTTTACCACTGTATTTTTTAATTGGTGTTTGTAGGTATGTAAGATATCTATATTTTGATCTTAAATCAGGCCATTTTTTGTAACTGTACTTTTTCAGTTGATTCTTCTGAATTTTTTAAGTAGACTATCATTGTCTGGAAATTCTTCCATTTTCCTTTCTATTATAGTCTTTATTCTTATTTTTATTTTTTTTCTGTTATTAGTCCTCTATACCTATCATCTTCTTCAATTGTTTACATTTCCTTCTTCCCCTGTGAATTCTGGGGCATACATGATCACTTCATCTCTGATTTATTTTTCTATATTAATAAATTCCCTCTTTACTTACTCTTAATGCCACTGTGAATGACTTGTTACTTATTTTTTTTTAAATATGTATCAATCTCTCTTTCCATTTAAAATTTTTCTAACCTTTATATCTTGTTTCATAGTGTTCTTGTTTTATTTAATTTTTTGGAAAATTCAAAACAGATGTTGTCAAAAATTGATTTTTTTAAAATTTTAAAACTTCAAGAACCTAATTTTACCTATTTATTTAGTGATAGTTTGATTCTTTTTATATTGTAGTATAATTTCACAGGACCATGCTGGTTTTCATGCTTGCTAATTATTGAGCAAAGAGAGGCCTGTGATTGATGTAATTTCTCAGATTGAGTGCAAGGATGTTCCCTCACAGTTCATTTGATTCTATCAGATTTTTTCCTTGGATCTTAAGTAGGAGGATGAGGTAAGTGATGAATTGAGGGAGTTGGATTTTGGTGAAGTATCTGAGCAAAGGGTCTTCTCTCCACATAGTGAAGCCACTATGCTAAGATCCAGCTTTCTCATCTAGTTTGATCTTTCCCCACTGTCTATGCCCTAGTCTTATTCACCTCAAGAAATAGCACCTACATCAAACCAATTACTCAAGCCAAACCTGGGAATTACTCCTGAAATCTACCTCTCCTTCTCCACTGCAAATCCTGCCATTGCAACTCAAGGACATTTCCAAAAATATCTATTCCATTCCTTCTTCACTGCCAGTACTCTAACTAAATTCACCATCATGTCTCCATAGACTGTAGAATGACTCCATCTTATCTCCCAACTGTGATTTCTGCCCCCCTTCAGTACATTCTCTATACAACACCCAGGTTATTTTAAAGTATCTAGATTGATTTATGGTAGTCTATTTCTTAAAATGTTTCAAGATATGCATATGGTACTTTCTTTAAAATACAAAGTCAAAAATATGTCCACGCGATCCATCATCTAGCCCTTCACTCTGCTTCCAAAGTGATTTTAAATCATTCTTTTTTCCTCTCCAGTAATTTGACAGACTTTCCTTCAGGTTCCAACTATACTACTTTCCCAACAAAGTACCTGATACATTGTGGTCCATTTGCCTGGGTCCCATTTAGTCCCTGAATCTACTAAGATGACTTCTTCTTATCCTCAGGATGTCAACTTAAGTTTTTGTACTACAGAGACATGCTTCCTGGCCAGAGCCCCACAATCGGTGCAAATTAAGTTTCTGTACTGTATTTTTACTAGTGCTCATGACCTCTCTTACTAGACTGTAATGTTACAAAGTCTGATGTCCAGCATTCTCACCACTGTATAGATTCTGGAACACAGTAGATATGCTGTAGATGTCTGTTGTATTGAAGATGTAATCAGATTCATTCTTCTGTCCATGATGTCAGGGAATACCTTCTCTAGATCAGGCTCAATGGAGGGTACACCTGTGGCACTCATCTCCCACAAGCACTTCTGTATGGTGCCCTAAGGCGTCCTGATATATTTGACAATGAATGCTGTTTATCTGACAGAGAGGAAACGAACTTCAAAGGAAATGTTCTCCCCTGTCCTCATAGCCTTGTCTTCACTCTAGGCCTGACCCCTTCAGACAAGGGAATTTAGTGGGATCCTGTCATGATTTCTCTCTTTTTCTTTTTCAACGTTACATCACTTTTTCAAGAAGACTGAGTTGGCACTCAGTGTCATCTTCAATGTTGTTCAGCAAAAACAGTTGCTCAAAGATTATGGCATGTGTGGATTCTGTTTTCCAAGTTTCCAGTGCTGAATTGATTTCCTCTTTTAATTTTTTATTATTTTTGTCAACTTAAGTTGATTTCTGGGAAGCAGTAGGAGTGGATGGGTGGTGTCAGGTCAGAGGGTTAGTAGGTTGGATATCTTTGCTGATTTGTTCATTCTACTATTTATTCTCCCAACTTTTTAAAAAACTCCTGCACTATATTTGATGGTTGCTTCTTTGATGGTGTATCACTTTCACAGGGCTGCCTTAGCAAAGTACCACAAACTGGGTGGTTTAAACAAGAGAAATTTATTCTCTCATCATTCTGGAAGCTAGAAATCCAAAATAATGTGTTGACAGGCCATGTTCCCCACAAAGCCTGCAGAGGAAGATCCTCTCCTGTTTCTTTTAGCTTCTTGTGGCCTTAGGCATTCCTAGGCTTGTAGATGCAGCATTCTAATCTCTGCCTCTGTGGTCACATGACTGTCTTGTCTTCACTGTGTGTCTTTATCCTCTCCTTTTTTCACAAGGACACCAGTAATGTTAGATTAGAACCCACCCTAATGACCTCATCTTAACTTGATGACGTCTGCAAAGACCCTATTTCCAAATAAGGCCACGTTCACAGGTACTAGGGGTTAGGACTTCAACATATATTTTGGGGAGACACAATTGAATTCATAACAAATGGTTCCTATTGTTCTTGAAAACATTTGTAACTTATTCAAATTTAAGTCTTGAAAATGAGAGAAAGTCAAAATGGCAGTACAATTTAGTATTCAAACATGGTATAACCATACGGTAATACGACTGAATTCCATTTTGTTTGCTTAACTGCCCCATGAAGAAAATTTAAAAATCTGTTTAACAATGGCAGCATCATTGCAATAAATATATAACTTCTCACAAGGTCTACTTGATTTATAGTTTCTGACAGACATGATAATACCTAAGCCTTGATACATCCTATTACTTTATACTTATGGTACATATATCTAAGTCACTTCTAAACTGCTGGTGGTTTGCAAATTTATTCCTGTTACAATAAGAAATTCAAATACCCATCCAGCTACTGGTGCCAGTCCACTGAGCGGTTGCTCTGTTTATATTTTCTATTTCATTTGGATTTAAAAATAAAAGTTCAGTACTCTAGTTAAGATAGGCAATATTTAAAACATTGGCTACGTAGAGGTAACACTTTGGAAACATCAAACCTGCTTGACAACTGGTCTGCAGCTCCTAACTGTATATGCTAGCAGATATAGTTGAAGATGCAGAAAACAGGAAGAATTGAAGAATTATACTATGCCTAGGAATTCAAGGGCAATAAAAACACTCAGAATAGTAGTTCCTGCAGAATTCTGCATCTTCATGAGTGGCATAACTTCCCATGTACTCCCAATGTATTTAGGGCGTTAGAAGTTACTAAAAGATGCCCTATTTAAGCATTCATATGCCTGGTGCTTAGAGAACAATTTTGACTGATGTTATATGTATGTGGATGAGCAAAACACATGTAATTAAACTGACTATAATACCTGGAAGGGGTATTTTCCCTTCCCATCTTGTAATTCTTCCATGCCCAATCAGCTGTTGATAAAGAAGTTCAGACAAATATTAAAATCAGAACACCAGCTCTGGATTGCTTGGGAGAAGACTTTTCTTCATTTGTTCTGTCCCTCAAAATTATGGACATTTGACAGCAAGCACAGATGTTAAATCATGTAACTTCTTTTTATCCAAACAATGAACACTTAGTATAATAGTTAAAATTCTGAGAACTCTGAATATCTTCTGGATAGTCATTCTGATTTGCTTTTGACTTGTATCATAGGTGACACCTACTTGGCTGATTAATCATATAATTCTGTTCCAATGAGACCGAGACAGTACTGTATATTCTAGAAAGCTTATTTTGACTAAGAAATCTCATTTATTTTTCTAACCCATTCAAAGGAAAAAAAAAGTAAAACCACAGTCTTGGGAGACAATGTTGAATATTCTGTTGCATGACCTGATGTTGCAGAAATCCTCTTGACCTCCGAGATTTACTAAAATTGTGGAGTCTTTTTCCTGGCATAGTAAGCCTCTATTGCTAGCTTATTTGTGGAAATAAAATTGAGATTAATGTGAATTCATCTTATGCAAGAATGAAATTATAGTGTTTCTTTTTAATTCAGTAGCTAAAGCACACAGTGACAAAAAATAAATGTATGTCAATTGGATTGGTTGAATAGTAAGAGGAGGTTTCTACATGGCAGTGTGTTTTGACCCAGGATATCATTACTATACAGGCATAGGTCCAAGATAAAGAAACAATGACATATATCCTGTCACCCAATTTTCTTCTCCCATAGATTGTAAATGGGTAAAAGTATAATAAGCCATACTTGTTTTGTTCTTAGTGAATAGAACGAAAACAAGAACAACATGAGTACCTGTACTGAATGGGTTTGCACTGACTGAATTTGATTAAGAGTGAATGCCCTAACTAGGTTGGTGGATGTGGTTATGGCAGTTTTCAGTAGTCAATTGGTGAGCATTTGGTGTTTGCTGCCAACCCAAACATGGAGTCATGAAGATTACATGGTTTGTGATGGATGATAAATGAGTTTTCATACTTCTTTTTAAAATTCCTTTTTTCCTTCATAAAAATAAATTTACCAAAACCCCCAGTAAAGTAAACTCTTAAGTATAAAGGTATGATTCGTATTTCTGAAAGCATGCCAATAGTTACGATATGCCCAACATCACATTTGACATTCGTCAAGCCCCAATCAAATTTTCTGTGCAATGCCGAAATTTTTAATTTCTATTTGTTTTCCAACTTTTCTATTTCTTCCCAGTGAGTGGTTGTATTCCTTTATGTTTTTTCCACATTTCCGAAATGCTTTGACTCATTTGACTTTAAAATTGTCCGCTGGGCCCCTCTGCCTCTTCCCTGGTTTTGCACTGCACTTGCATGTCCGTCTTGGAAGAGGGTGATTATCAACAGAGTTGTCCCAACAGTGCATCTCTCACTTAAATAAATATGATTTTCAGTCAATGTCACCTGAATATTATGTCATTTTTGACAGTCTCCTACCTTATCCTGGCCAAAGAAGGTAAATTATTTCATCATTCATGTTTCCATCTCATTTTTTTTTATGTAAAATGTAATGACCTCTTCTGACAAATTGCAGATCTTACGCACAGTGATGGTAGGCCACTGAGGCAACTGCAGGACATCTCAATATTGTTCTTAGTTGGTTACATGTGGAAACAGATCACTCTGTGTGAACTGTAGCTTATGAGGTCATACTCCCAGTGAAATCATTTATTTGTTTTCCCACAGCCTGCAGCATAAAGTCCAATGGCCCATCATGGCATATGCTCTGTAACTTTATTTTTATACTTTATATGCCATCGTATTCCCTTAAGCCACCCCAAATCTCCTGCTGTTTCCTGTATTTACACACCTGCCATGTTGCACATGTTCTCCCCTCTATCATGAATCATTCTCTTTTAATTGTCCTGCAGATAAACTTCTAAATGCCTTTCAAGCCACCACTCCCCTGGTGCCTGCCATGAGAAGACTTGGGACAGTTTTGAGGGTAGTTGATCACTCCCTTCTCTGTGATCCCACAGTGTGTTATTCACTCCTTTGCTGGAATATTCATTATGTGGAACTAAGTTAGTTAATTTTGAGTCAGTGCCCTTGTACTTCTACAGGGCAGGGATGTTTGTTTGTCTTCATATTGCCTACCACATCGCCTCACATGTGATACATGTTCATTAAATGCTGGGTGCATGCCTGCTGGCTATTTCTGCTTCTGAATGGGAGAACTCTTTCCCTCCATTCTGTGGGCATTTGATACATCTTAGAGATTTTATAATCTTCTCCCACTGAGGGGATGACACAAATATTGATAACAACGAGAAAGAAGATAAAAGGAAGATAGTGGATACAAGCACTCTGAAAGTACTCTACTAAAGTTTGTTTGGACCTCTCATAAACATGTACCTTCAGTCAGTGTGGAAAATGTAATGTTGGAGAAGCCATCCTTTTCTTTCTTACATTTGAAACTAAAGTTATAAAAATATGACTCCTCTGAGTATTTTTATCTTGGTAAATAAAATAGCCTGGGATCGAAAGGTGACATATAATTTGCCAAAATAAATCTGTAATGCCAGCACAATGTTCCACTTCTGGCTATGAGGGAATAGTCTGCAGCATATCACCCAAACAATGAGATCAGTTACAAAAGCAGCATAAAATACAAGCAAATAAAGACATCTGTTTGCAGGCATCTGAAAGCTACAAAGCCATCCAGAACTTGAGAGGCCAAAATCCCTTAGAGAAGGAAAACTCAATGAGGTAAGCCTGGTATTTTATGTACCTTTTCCTTTCAACATATTTGCCAATTCATAGTTGCCTAACCAGAGAGCTAAAGCAATCCCAAAAGAAAGTCTTACTCCAGGTGACAAGGGAAGCTCAGAGAAATAGGATGGCAGTCACAACCACTTTTGGCATTGAATTATTAGCTTAATTTTAAGCATTGCCAACATTGAGCAAAAGGCAGCTGCTAAGAGAGTGAGAAACTAAATAGAGTTATCAACATTTTCATGGTGCTTAAAAAAATAAAATTTGGAGTTCAGGGATTGCCAGTGTGGAAGGACTTTGGAAAACACTGTAGGCTATAAGTTGGCAACCCTGAAGGTTTAGACCCTAGGAGATCGTGTGACCCAGAAGTAGACTAGAACTCACAAAGAACATCCCCCACTTAGAATCAGGTCAATTTCTGATGGAAATGAGGTGGTTTTCTTTTGCATTTATTACTGGCAATGAGCTAAACTAAAACGAAAGAAGATACTGTCATTCAGAGACTCTACATATTTTATATACATAATGCGCAGCTTTCAATAAAAATAAGCAATGGTCATAGGAGGAGACAGAAACTAGAGAAAATAAAAAAAAAAGAAACAAATACATAGATACAGAGAACAGATTGGTGGTTACTGGAGGAGAAGGAGGCTGGGGGGAGGGCAAAATGGGTAAATGGGATCATTTGTGCAGTGATGGATGGAAACTAGACTTTTCGTGGTGAACACGATGTAATGTATATAGAAGTTGAATTATAATGATGTATACCTGAAATCTATAAAATGTTATAAACCAATGTTATCTCAAGAAAAGAGAGAGAGAGAGAGAAATAGACTAACTGGGGATAGAAATATTGAGTTTATCAGACATAAGCTTTAAAATGACTGGGACTAACATATTCCAAAAAAGGACATGAAAATAAGGATAATTTTACCTGTAATCTATATCAAAGGAATGTTTAAAGCAGAAAATCTCAGGACTAAAATTAAGAATTCAATCAATAAATGGTTTTAATAGACAATTATTCACAGTTGAAGAAAGGATTAGTGGTCAGTAGAAAATGTATTGTCTGAAGCATGAAGAGAAAATAACTGAAAATAAAGCGTATAACAGATGTATTTGACATGGAGAAAAATTTAAAATATTAATGGTTGAGAATTTTCCAAAACTGACAGAAGACATCAAGATACAGATTCAAGGAGTATTACAAATCCCAAGCAGGAAAGGAAAATATGTATCTCTACATAGCATAGTAAAACTATTAACCAAGACAAAGGGAAAAATCTTAAAAATAGCCAGAGAAAAAAATTAACATCATCCTTCAAGGAGCAGCAAATAAGACTGACGGCTGCCTTTTTAGCAAAAATGGTGGGATACACAAGATGATGGAACATTATACTTAAAATTCTAAACCAAAATAACTATCAGACTGGAATTTGATACCCAGTGAAATTAGCTTTCAAAAATATAAACAAGTGCCAGGCATTGCAAGCCCATCCTTCTCACTGATGACTTCCTAATCTCTGGACAAATAAAGGACTCTGAAAAGTAAACAGAAGAAAATGACACAAATAGGGATCAGTTTCCCATTTTTTCAATTCTGTGGCTTTGCCCAATGAAGGATCTCAGTCAAGTAACATAGCTGCACAAAATTCCCATTATCTTTCTGGCCAATGTAATCAGGGAAAGAGGTTACGATAGGCTGGAGTTTAAGGGGGAAAACTGAAGAGGGGTGAGAGCTATAGAATGGGATCCCCTAATTCTGTATATGAACCTCCACAAATCTTAAGCTGATGCCTGAACCAAACATGTATGGGATATTGTCAATCCAGCGCAACAACTAAACTGAGATTTAAACCACCACCCACACAGGTGAGAGAGTTTAAGTTCTGACGTTAATTGGATTGATTGCTTACTAAATGGTAAATATCATGCTCCAGGAAACTATGAGCCAATTCAGATTCAACACAATATAAGATTTACAGTGTCTAGGATCCAATTCAAAATATCTCAATGTACAAAAAAATAGGAAAGGGTGACCCATTTACAGAGGAAAAATATTGATCAACTGGTGCCAACCTTCACATGTTTGAAATATTGAAATTAGCAGAACAAGACTTTTAAATACTGCTGTGGACTGAATTACGTCCCCTTTCCCCAAATTCATATGTTGAAGCCTTAAGCCTCAGTGTGAGTGTATTTGGAGATAGGCCTTTTAGGGTGTAATTAAGGTTACACAAGATCATAAGGGCTAGGTCCTAATCCTATAGGATTGGTGGCCTTATAACAAGAGGGAGGAAATGAGATCTCTTTCTCTCTCCTCTTACTTGCATCAAGAAAATGTCACATGAGGATACAGCAAGAAGGAAGCCATGTGCAAGCCAGGAAGAGAGCTCTCAGTAGAAACCAACCATGGAAATATTTCTGTGGGACCTCTAGAACTGTGAGAAATTAATTTCTATAGTTTAGTTGCCTAGTCTGTGGTAATTTGTTATAGTAGCCAAAGTTGACAAATACAAGTACCTATTTTAGCTATGCTTCATGAGTTAAAAGAAAACACACTTGAAATGAATGAAAATATAGAACATCTCAGCAGAAAAATGACAACTATAAAAATGAGCCAAAGAAAAATAAGTCCAGTAGCAGAATAGAGATGGTAGAGGAAAGAATGTCAGTGAACTTAACGGTATTTCAATAGGAATTGTCCAATCCGAAGAGCAGAAAATGAATACAATAAAAAGAAATAAAATGAGCAACATCCCAGGCATTCATCAAAGGTTCTAAGATACGTTTATTTAAAGTGCCAGAGAGAGGGGATAGTGGAGTAGACCAAATAAGGGTAAATTTCTCAATGGCCGAAAAATTTACCAAATTTGCTAAAGACAAAATCTTACAGATTCAAGAAACTAACAAAGCCTCAAGTAGGTTAAATTCAAAAAAGCCACCTCTATTCACATCATAACCAAACTGCTAAAAAACAAAGATAAAGAAAAAATATCTTGAAAGCAGCTAGAGAAAATGATATATTTCCACAGAAGGACAATGATTTGAATGGCTGAAAAATCTGGTGATTTTTCATCAGAGAGTTTAGAGACTAAAAGACAGTGGGGAAAAAAACTCCCCCTAAAACAAACAAACAAACAAAAATCACCAGAAATTGTCAATCCGGTATTTCATATCCAGCAAGAATTAAGAGGAAATTTCAGATCCAGGAAAATTAATATAATGTGTTACCAGAAGATCGTTCTACAAGAAATACTAAAGGAAGTTCTTTGGAGAATCAATACTGATGAAAATTTGGATGTTCAAGAATGAGGAAAGAGCATCAGAAATGAGGATGACCTATTCTGTACACACACACACACATACACACACGTGAACACACACACACAACGTATACACACAAGAAAAATAATTGCATGGATATTCCATTCTCTTTTCATGAGAAAATCTATGTATCTACTTGACATTTTCCCAAAGACATGTCCACCATGCAATAGTCATTGGATTTTCACAAGTTTCAGCATTTGCCATAAACATTTTTCTCAGCTTTATAGGCTCTGGCGTTTAGTCTCAGTCACTAGTTCACACCCCACTCCAGTCCAGAAAACATGAACAAGAGGTTTTGCACATCAGAGACAAGGTGTTGGGACCCCACTTTCCTTCTTCCCAAATGGCTCTTTTCCCTCTATATAAATACAAATAGATGCACGTTGTTAAGAAGCCACATCTATCTTCACTCATTAAATTCTTCTTAGACACCAGGCTTTAGACTAAATGTTGCAAATCAAATCTGCAGGCCAAACCTGATCCATCATCTGTTTTTGTAAATAAAGTTTCAGTGGGACACTGCCTCACTCTTTGGTTTAAATACTGTCTATGGCTGCTTTCACACTGTAGCAGCAGAATTGAGTAGTTGTGACAGAGACCATAGGGCCCTGAAAGCCTGAAATACTTATTATTTTGTCCTCTTTTGTAAAAGTTTGATCCTCAGACAAAGGAAAATATATATTTAGTTACTCTATTTACAAAAACTTTAAGTAGAACATCTCTTACACCTAGATAACAAAAGGAACAATGTAGTGCTATTTCCAGAAAAATAAAAAGTCATCTCTAATACAAATAGACCTATTAACCCTTAGGAATTGAAAACTACTAGCAATTTTTCTATACTCCAGATTAAGAGAAGAAACAACAGACTTGCTCCCAAGTCCGTTGGTTTTCATTGGTCATCCCATTATAATCACACACATATACACTTACACAAATAAAAAGTAAAGGCAAAATTCAGAATTTTCTAAAAAAAAAGGAAACTGACAGAATTTGTTGCCAGCAGAAATTGCAACAAAAGAAATAATAAAAGAAGTTCTTAAGGAAGAAGGACAGCATGGAAATGCAGAAAGTAATGAGGAAATAAGAAAGGTTATATGTGGGGTAAATCTAAATGAATATTGACTACATAAAACAATAACAATAATTTCATGTTGTGTTTAAAATATATGGAATTCGGGCCAGCCCGGTGGCTTAGCAGTTAAGTGCGTGCACTCCGCTACTGGTGGCCTGGGTTCGGATCCCAGGCGTGCACTGATGCACCACTTCTCCGGCCATGCTGAGGCCATGTCCCACATACAGCAAATAGAAGGATGTGCAACTATGACGTACAACTATCTACTGGGGCTTTGGGGAAGAAAAAAAGGAGGAGGATTGGCAATAGATGTTAGCTCAAAGCCAGTCTTCCTCAGCAAAAAGAGGGAGATTAGCACGGATGTTAGCTCAGGGCTGATCTCCCTCACACACACAAAAAATAAATAAATAAAAAAAAAAATAAAATATATGGAATTAAATCACAAAATTAATAGAATATGAAGCAGTTAAAATTTTCTAATTTTTTTTGCCTTGAAATTGGGAAAAGCACTTATATATATTAGACATTACTGACTTATGGATGTTAATAAGGTAGCTAATAAAATAAATTAATTAAAAAATAGAATGGAATGATAAAAGTAACTATTCTGTTATATAAAAGAAAGCAAGGAAGGAGAAAAAGGGAATACAGAACAGAATGTACACAGATTTAAATGAAGTGTCAGTGATGTAAATTTAGATGAAATGGATTAAGTACTTTAATTAAAATGTGAAGATTAACAGACTGGACTAAAAAGTCTCAAATAAATATTACTTAAAAGAGATATTCTTAAATATAAAAGTCACATAAAGCTTGAAAGTAAGGAAAAATGAACAAATCAAATACTATCTCAAAGAAATCTGATATAGTTTAGCAATATCAGGGTAGACATTAAAGTAAGAAGAATTAGTAGAGGATAAAAAAGGACATTTTGTAATGTTATGTATCAACTTACAGCAATTATGAACCTGGACGGACCTAACAACATAGTTTTAAAACATGATACAATAATCGATAGAACTGAAAAGAAAGAAAACAAAATCATAGCCAAATTGGGATCCTCTAACGTGCCCGTCTTAGTATCCAATAGAAGGAGAGATTAAACAAAATCAGTAAGGATATGAAAGATCCGAACTATATCAATAAATTTGACCTAATTGACATATAGATAACACTGCATAGAACTGACTGTGTGCTGGACCGTAAAACCAGTATTTCATTCTAAGAGTAGAAATCATTCAGAGTGTGTTGTCTGAATATAGTGAAATTAATCTAGAAATCAATAAGTAGAAGATCTCCAAGTGTAAGAAAATTAATTACTACATTTTTAAATAACTCATGAGTTAAAAAAGAAATAACTATGGAAATGAGAAAATATTTTGAACTGGAATATGATTAAATGTGACATATTAAAAGTTGTGGGAAACACATCTAGCTGTAAATTTAGAATTTGTGGACATTGCCCTATGTACAGTATACTTCAATGAAGAGGTTTGTTAAAAACAAACATAACTATAGTAGAAGAAGTAAGACAATTTAAGATATTATGATATTATTTTAACTAGTCCAGGTCAAAAATGATGATGTTTCAAGACAAGGTGGTAGCTATGGAGGTGGTGATAGATAGACAGGATCTGAATGTATATTCCTGCAACAAAGGACTACTATCCAAACTATATAAAGAATTCTTGTAAAATAGTTACATAAAAAAATGTGTTAAATACCTAAATAGAACAGTGTGCAAAGGAGAATATCCAAATGGTTAATAAACATATGAAAAGTTACTCAACTTTATTATCAATCAGGGAAATGCAAAAAAAAATGAACTAACCACTCTACACTTAAAAATTACTGACATGAACAAGACAGGAAATACCAATATTGGCATGGGTAAGGAGTAACTGACCTCATGCAGGTCTTATAGAAGCTGATTTTTTTACAATTTTAAAAGCTCTTTGACTCTCTCTACAAAAGTTGGATATATTTATACCTTATCATCCAGAAATCTACTACTATTTACTCAATAGATTTTAATGCACATATGGACAAAGACATGTATGAGTATGTTCACAGAAGCACTGTTCATGTTATCCAATAATTGGAAAAACCCAACTGTCAAATGGATAAATACATTATAGCTTATTCAAACAATGATCTATTATGCAACAAGATGAACGATCAATCTCATAAGCATACAGTTGAGTGAAAGAAGTCAGATACAAAGAGTCTTTAATGTATCAATCCATTCATAAAAGTTTTTTAAAAGGTAAAACTTATTGATGGTTTATGAGTTTAATATGGCAGTTCCTTTGGAAAGGAACTAGGGGCAATGACCTAAAAGGCATGGTGGGTAGCTTTTGGGTGCTTGATTATATTCTATTTTTTAATCTAGTGGTTATCTGAATGTATTCACTTTGTGAAAACTCATTTAGCTGTACATTTAGGATTTTTAAACTATATTGTGTTAAGCTGCAAGCAAAACTTTACTTAAAATTGTGTAATGCAAAGGAAAATAGTACTAAAAATTAGTTTCCAGTTAACAAGGGCCAAATATTATTTCATTTTGAGAGCTAACTTTATCTGATTTTTAAATTGTTCAGTTTTTTGATGTTGATATTAATAATATTATAAGAAATTGGTGAAAGTTCTTGGTTTTCTTATAACACAGTGTTAACATTATTAAATATTTTAAATAAATTAGACAGTGGTTAAAATGACCAGTGAATTTAACTGTTTAAGCATTGTGTGTTGACTAAAATGACATGTCATTAATACAAGTACACATGCATTTAAACAGTAACTGAGATAAAAAATATGTAGTAGAATTAAGTGGATCATTTCTGATAAGTCCAAAAATTAAGATTTGGTTTCATTTTTATACTTATGTTGTTTAATATACTTTATTAACGATGATTAACAGATTATTTGATTAGCTAAAAAGCAAAATTTGTTGAGGATAAATAAATTCAGTGAGTGAAGAATTTAAAAGATTCTGAAAGACTCCAGAGTGATGTAATAAAACTAGATACCTAGACAGCTTGGTGGCAAATTAAATTTAATATACACACCGGAGGATGGAATACATTTTAAGAAATATTTTGATATAAATCCACTATCTATTTGGTAATCGTTGTAATCACTGAGAAAAATAAATATTGAAGATATTCTTGCACTTAGTTCATTCACACCATCTCATTTAGAAAATTATTGCGTACTTATCATGTTCTTTATATTCTATATATATCATCTCACATTCCAAAATTATATGGAAGAATCAAGGACCAACAACGACTGAGACACTCCAGAAGAAGAAGAAGACAGGATTTATCCTATTATATATTGAATATCTGTAAATATGTTCTAAATATTAAGTACATTATATATACTTGTAAAGCTATATTAAATTTTATGGGTGTTACAGATTTAGGGATCAATAAATAGACCAATAGAAAAGAAAAGAAAGTCCAGCAACAGATCTGTGCATATATGAAAACCTGAAATATATCAGAGCTGTCATTTCATATCAGTGGGGAAAATAATCAATACATAGTACAAGGAAAACAATTGGTTATCCAAGTGAGAAACAAGAAACGATCTCTATCTTAATTGATAAACAAAAATTTATTACATATAACTGGTGAAATTTGAACACAATGTTTATTTTTAGTTACTAGGGTCCTATGACAGCATCGTCCTGCTTCTTGTAATTATACTATGGACATGTAGATGCTAACATTAGAGGAAGCTCGGAGGAGGAAAGAAGTGAATTTTCTGTACTATTTTTGTAACTGTTCTAAAGTCTGCAATTTTTTCAAAATAAAAAGTTTTTATAAATGTAGTGCAAATAATATATGGTCAATAAAAAATTGGATTCCATATGAGTCATGAATTTAAATAGGAATAGCAAAACAATATGTTTTTGAAAACAATATACGAGAATATCTTTAACACTGCAGTGAGAAGGACTTTCTTAAATAAGATTTAATAAATGCAAACCATAAATAAATACATTGATAAATCCAACTACATTACAAACAAGAAATTCTGTACATTGTAATTTTTATCTCACTTCCACAGTTGCCACAATAATTTTAAGGAACAGAAGGTCAAGAGGTCAATATCAGCTGATATCAGATAGTTACTGGGAGTTGGAAATTAAATTTAATCTCAGGCCTGCCTAATTCCAAATGCATTGCTTTCAGTGTTATAATCTGTTCTTTTCCTAAAATGATATGTTAAACAATAATATAGTCAATCTACAAACTTAAAAAAATACATAGATTGTGTAATCTACATTCACATATAAGTAAACAAAAAAACAAATATTCCATCTTTAAAATGAATGAAAAAAAGGAATTTATAATAAAATCAGATGCATTTTACTATGGAAATGATTGGGGGACAAACACACTAGACGATATCTTAGTTGGACACTTGCACCCACTGAAATTTATATTCAAGAAAGGAAAACTCAACTAGAGTTCACGTTTTTTCAGTAGTTTTGACATTTTGAAATAAGGCATAAATAAGGATATTTTTACATAAAAAAGTTATTGTGCATATTACAGTTACAAAAGCAGATTGATACATATGTTGGACTGGTTGTATATGCCTGGAGTGGTGTGGCTGTTGGTATTTTGATTTCCTAGAATTGTGAACAACTTTTGGTCAATATCTCAACAAAACAAAGTTCACTCTTCACACAATTTACATGATAATTGTGTTTCTGGATAATTCCATGGATATTAAAGCCCAGCAAAAAATACTTTATGTTTCAAAAGAGTATTAAGTTGTAGGCTCAAATATTCATCCACCTACAGGTACATTAAGGGGATATTTCATTGCCAGGTAGGGAGGACTTAGAACGATGTTTTATTGTGCAAGCCTGTCCTACGAATTTTGTTGGGTATCTAACACACTTGGATCCAACCCACTAAAACTCAGTGCATTGCTACTCTTTGTGGCAATACAAAATAACACACATTTCCAAATAATTTTTGAGGACCCTGTTGAGAACCACTGTCTAACTTATACCAAGCTTCAGATGAATTTAATTAAGCCTGGCAATATTATATTTAACAGAAACAACAAAATAATAGCTCCTTATGTTTGTTGTCCTACCACCTTCAAATTAAATTCTATATAAACAATCTTCTCAAAAA
Source organism: Ceratotherium simum simum (assembly GCF_057802395.1). NCBI lineage: Eukaryota > Metazoa > Chordata > Mammalia > Perissodactyla > Rhinocerotidae > Ceratotherium > Ceratotherium simum. Next base: position 4,572,734 of record NC_141937.1, read on the forward strand.
CTGTAAAAGGTAGTCATCTCTACTTTTCAGATAAATGTAACTTGAAAAGGTTTGATGATTTGTTCCAAGTCGGACAGCTGGTGGGTGGAAGAATGGGTTTCTATCCGGCTGTAAATTAAACTAGCTAAGTCTTTGATACAGAGCAGATCTTTACCACATTAGGACTTATGCCCTTTTCTTGGCTGAATTTGGCAAAGGAAAGCATAGCGGTACGGTTCTCTGCTGCCATCGTACATGGCTTCTGCCCCATGAATCCCGTGGGCACAATCGTTTTCCCTAGCCTGTACTTCGCCGTGCAGCCAGCCTGTCTCTGAGATGTGCACCCAGCATTTCTTGAAGCCTGTGTGATAGATTAAGAGACTGTGTTCATTGTTGAAGGCAACCATCTGTTACAAAGTGCTGACACATTTGTTCTGATAGCAGCGCTGGGGAGAAATCTAACAGAGCGGCAGCGGGGCGGTGTGGAGAGAGAGCAGCTGACAGCCCGAAGCCCCATAAGGATGCAATGAAGTCTCTAAAGGAACTGAGAAAGACCAAAGAACTCTCATGCAAGCAATCCAGTTTGTGACACCCGAGATAACAGCCAAAGCCCAAAGTGTAAGAAGTTTTCTCCACCTCTCTCCTCAGCAGTGTGTAGGGAATGTAAGTTCATCCTGGGGAAGCACATGCCAGCATTTGCAAACTTCTCTCTCCCTTTTGGAATAAACCATCCTGATATAAAAAGACTATATCAAATTCTGTGATTAGAGAACCCCCTTCTTTTGGGCATAAGCGAAGAACGAACTCGTTCTCTGCTGTTTAACAGCATGATGGTGCAGGAGGTGAGAATTTATACATCAAGGACGCCCTGACAACCTTTCATAGGAGTGACCACTCGAGCAGGCACAGGACAGGGGGTAAGGTAGGCAAAATAACGCACCCCCAAAATGTCCACTCGAATCCCTGGAACCTGTAAAATGTTATATTCCACGGCAAAAGGGAGCTAAGATTGCAGATGGAATGAAATTTGCTAATCAGCTAACTTTGAGATGGGGAGATTATCCTGGATTATCCGGATGGGCCCAGTGTAACCACATAAGTCCTTATAAGTGAAAGAGGGAGGCAGGAGCCTGTCAGAGTGATGCAGTGTGAGAACGACTCACCCAGCAATTGGTGGATTTGAAGATGGAAGTGGGCCCACCAGCCACGGAGTGCTGACAGCTTCTAGAAGCTGGAAAGGCAAGAAAATGGATTCACTCCTGGAGCCTCCAGGAAGGCATGCAGCCTTGCTGAGACCTTAATTTTAGCCCAGTGAGACCCGTTTCAGACTTCTGACCTCTAGAACTGTGTGATGATAACATTGTGTTGTTACAAGTCTCTAAGATTGTGATAATTTTTTACAGAAGCAATAGGAAACGACTATACGGTTGCACAGCTCCTCTTGCCTTTTACATTTTTTGTGTGATGGCAGACTCAGAAGAGCAGGTTGATAAATTTAGCAGCAGGGACTTAGTGGTGAGAGAGAAAGACGTTTCGTGGCTACATGTGTTTGCATCATATGTTGAATTCTATCATACTTGGAGCTCTCCCAATTTAGAGGCAATGGGGACTGTAATCAAACAAGTTTCTCTTTGGAAATAATTCCAGTGCTCTGGTGAGAGGAAATTATGAATGGTGTTCAGGCAAATTAATTTTGGCTATTGTATGAAGGATTTTGTATCACACATTGTATCATATTGTATTGTACTGTATCACATTTGTCAAAGATATAATCATTTTGAGAAGAGAAGATTTGGAGAATAATGCTTTAAAGAGGCATACGAGACTAACTGAGGCAGCTGAGGTCAGCTAATGTCTTTGCTTTATTCATCCATTTAGCAAACACATTTTAGGAGCTGTGCTCAGTGTGGAGATGATAAGATGACCAAACTTAGTTTGTGCTCTCAAGAAGTTAATTGTCCAGTGAAGGAGACAATCCTATGTATGATTAAAATAGTCCGGCAGATGCTCTCCTGGAGGTATGACTAGGATGCGGGGAGTTAAGGAGATGGAATTTGATGTAACTGGGAGAGCAGATGTAACTGGGAGAGCAGAATCAGCAATATTTCACATTGGGATCGTCTTGCCTGTGTACCCTCATCGCATCCATGAACAATTTATTCTTGCAACCAGTGTCCTACTAAACTATTTTAACTATTTACTTGTCTATCTTCCTTGGTTGTTTTTTGTGTCCTTAAGAAGAAGGCCTGCATTTTTTTTTTATTTGTATTACTAGCAACTGCTTCAGGTTTGGCCGTTCTGATAACGCTCAATCAAGTCGCTCACATGCTGGGAGAGTAAATAAATGAGTGAGTGAATGAATGAGTGAATCAATGAAAAAATGAATGAGTGAATCAGATGACATTTGACCTGATGGATCTTGAAGTATAAGTAAATAATCTGTGAGCTGGGGCAAAACAATATGCCAAAGCAAAGAGTGTTGTATTGTTTGGATTCAAATTCCAAAGACATCCCTTAGCCCTGCCCTGTTCTTACATATACTGCCACCCACATCGAGGTGCTCTCAAACCTAGAGAGGCTAGACTAGCACTGGTGTCCAAGGAGGTGAATGTGTAAGTGCTCTCTTCACTTTCTCCCAATATACAGTCACAGTAGTTCATTAAAATGACTTAGAAATTTGGACCCTGATATCAAGGCTCCAGGAAATGGAATATGGAAAAGGCTTCCTTACTTCGTCCCTGGACTCAGATCAGCCCTTCTGCCTTTATCCTCGCTGTCCCCCTCGGTCCACTCTCTATTCTTATTTTTCCTTTACTCTTTCCTTTGTTCACATTAGCTTTGGCTGAAGCCAAAATCACTCCAAGATTCAGAATCAAATAGCTGAATATAAGTATTTGCCTGCTTGTAAAGGGCTAAGAGACCCTAACACAACTAGAACCAGACTGATCATAAACTGTTCTTATTACTTCCAGAATTCACATCTGTAGTGTTGTGTGTTTGTTTTTGTTCATTTTTATGTTTTCCAAACTTTTCAAGGTACAGTCCTCTCACTTATTCTTCCCCAAAAGAAAATTAGAGAAGAGAGACTAACGGGATCATAGACTGGGGTGGGCATAGGAGTGGGGTGTCAATTCTGCGGTTGCTGTAGCAGGGCTCATCAGAGGAGAAAAATTTGGAGCCAGTTGGTTCTTGAGGAAAAAGTCCTTATCAAAGATTTAAACAGTTTTCCCACCAATAACTGGAAGTTGAAGAAATTTTTGTTTAAATATTCATGTAACAAAGTTATTTAAATTGTACTTTTGTTAGTAACATACTGTTGGCATTAATTAGCTTTTATGATCATAGCTAATTATAAGAGGTGTTTCAGATCGTTTAACAAGGTAATTTTTGAAATTTTAATAAGTAACTAGCATTTATATGTGGTTCTTAAAATATGATTTTTGCATATATTTTACTGGAGGAGAGAAGAATTTATGCAGTTTGTGAATTTTATTAGGAACTTGAAACTGATACTTGTTAGATTTGCATATATCCAAACAACATACTACAATTATCTCTTGGACTTTCTTATTTACAATATTAGTCACTGGTTTACAGATTTGTAGAATTATCACTCCCAGAGTTACAAACATGCAATTTTATGCCCCACTAGTTATTTTCATATAAACACTTGAGTACATTTAGGGCTTACATTGGAATCTATCTATTGATAGCACGATAGAATTTGCTAGAAACAACATTAAAACAAATTATAAAGTCACAGTAGTTATACCACATTTTATAAGTGCATTTTGAGCCAAATGGTAAATGTTATGACATAGATTTGGAGCTAGTATTAATTTCCTGAATTTATTATATTGATTATTGTAGATAATTTTATAGAAATACATAAAATAATGTATAAATTTTTATAGGTTAATATTTTTAAAAAGGCCATGCCAAAGTTTTAGGAGAGAGGGATTATGATATTAGTAGCTCAACTTTACCTATGAAAACATTAAGACTGCTTACACTACCTATTAAATAGGGCAGAATGGAGGCAAACTGCAGATTCTTGATCGTGTGCTGTTTATCACGTATATACACAAGCACACACTCAGTACAGACTGAATTGAACAAAAGAAAGTAACCCAGAAAATCTTAATACAGTATCCAAATATCCAAGAGGAAATATAAGAGCTTCATTGGAAGAAACACCATAAAGATCCCCATACAACTCATTAAATTTATCATGTAAATTTAGAAATATATCATAGTACATTTTTTTAACAATGTAAAAATTATAAATTTTTCACTGAAATTGCAAATCACAAATCAAATTATTTCATGGAGAGTCTTGAAGTTATAATGTTTGTCTTTTCCACGCTACACTTCTGTCTTCTCTCTCTCTTGTTCTCTCTCTCTCTCCCCCTCTCCGTATAAAATCTTTTTTAATAGCATGAATGAGAGATTGCAGTCAAGAACATATTCTTCCCAGTACTAAAGCTCTTTGATTCTGTGGTTTTAAAGAAGGTACAAAGTTATACTCTTATTTTTCCTTTCAGACAATCAGCAAGTGATCTAAGAAATAGAGAACGTATACCAAGGAAACTCCAACATCCAACATTCTTGAGAAACTTGGCTTAGAGGGACTATCAAGCTAAAGTTTCTAAAGATTAGTGGTCTTTTTAACCTTTTTTTGACTACAAGCCTTGAATCTGTATGCGACCTTTAGCTTCTTAACAAGTTCTATCAGAGTCACTTACGCATGAAGCTTGATAGCAAATGGCAACAGAAGATCGATAATGAGGAAGTCCTGAAGCAATGAAACCAAGCATCCTGTTACAGGCATGTCTATAGGATGACTGACAGCATGACATCTGAGTAACTCCTGAGCATCTCAGATGGAGTAGGGTCACCTCAGCAAGCATGTGTTGAAAGCCGGCCTGGTGACATATGGAGTCACGTCTTCAGACAGAGCTGGAACAGCAGGCATGTATCAATGTGCCAGGCAGCAATGTGAGATGGTATGATTTATTTTGGGCAAAAAAGGCAGCCATTCAAGAGGCAGAACCCTAAAACATGACAAGCCTCAGAGCTAAGGCTACCCCTGTGCTCCGCAGAACATGTGTCTGCTCGATTAGCATAGCTGCTGTGCATGCTCTCAGTAGTGACATTTTTTAAAGCACTCAGTGAAGGACAAATTCTTTGAAGTGGCATCTTCTGGGTAGTTGTCAATACAAGGGACACTTAATGTCATTGCAGCAGATTTGATAAGAATAATTTGTTTATTAAGGAATTTAAATTGCCCTTCTAGTATCTTAGCTCCTGATAATCTGCGGTGAGGTAAAAAAGTAAGATAAGGAAAATGAAATTGAAGATGAGGAAAGCAAAGGCCAAAAAGATCACATTCTTTGCATTTCACTCTTAGAATAGGCCTTAAGATATAAGGTTGACCAGTACTACCATGGAAATACTGAGAAATAAGGTTTTGCTTATTACACAGTATTATGGAAAATAGGTAACATTGCAGTGGCTACAAGTCTTCAAATAGTGGCCCTCTATGACACATCTTTACTACCACAGGTAACATTGGAAATATGTCATGATACAACTACCATCCCCTGGGAATGAGACCTTCGATTAGACAGAAATACCTTGAATTGAACATATCCATTAACATTTTCAAACTATTTAGAAATTCCACAAAAATCAGATTCATGCTTCTATGAAATACTTTTAAGCACAGGTCATATGCAAGGACTAAGGTAGGTATTGATGAGGTAGGGATAGAAATTGTCTAATTCCTGTCCCCAAGGAAAATAAGGCAGTACCACTGGGGATCTTTCCATCCTGTGGAGTAGACAGTCAAGAATGCCAACAATTAAAACACATTATGAGAGCTCCTGTCTTGTTAATTATAGCCATTCTGACGGGCGTGTGGTAATATCTCATTGTAGTTTTGATTTGCATTTCCCTGATAGTTAGTGATTTTGAACATCTTTTCATGTGTCTGTTGGCCATCTGTATATCTTCTTCGGAGAAATATCTGTTCAGGTCTTTTGCCCATTTTTTAATTGGGTTGTTAGGTTTTTGTTGTTGAGATGCATGAGTTCTTTATATATTTTGGAGATTAAGCCCTTATCAGATGTATGGTTTGCAAATATCTTCTCCCAACTGTTAGGTTGTCTTTTCATCTTGTTGATGGTTTCCTTCACTGTGCAGAAGCTTTTTAGTTTGTTGTAGTCCCATTTGTTTATTTTTTCTATTGTTTCTCTTGCCCGGTCAGACATGGTGCTTGAAAATATGTTGCTAAGACCAATGTCGAAGAGCGTACTGCCTATGTTTTCTTCTAGAAGTTTCATAGTTTCAGGTCTTACATTCAAGTCTTTAATCCATTTGGAGTTAATTTTTGTGTATGGTGTAAGGTAAGGGTCTACTTTCATTTTTTTGCATGTGGCTATCCAGTTTTCCCAACACCATTTGTTGAAGAGACTTTCTTTTCTCCATTGTATGTTCATGGCTCCTTTGCCAAAGATTAGCTGTCCATAGATGTGTGGGTTGAAAGGATGAAATCCAGCCATTTGTGACAACATGGGTGGACATTTTGGGTATTATGCAAAGCGAAATAAGTCAGAGGGAGAAGGTCAAATACCGTATGATTTCCTTCATTAAGTAGTAGATAATAACAACAATAAACAAACACATAGGGACAGAGATTGGATTGGTGGTTACCAGAGGGGAAGAGGGGAGGGGGGAGGGCGAAAGGGATAATTCGGCACATGTGTGTGGTGATGGGTTGTAATTAGTATTTGGGTGGTGAACATGATGTAATCTATGCAGAAATACAAATATAATGATGTACACCTGAAATTTATACAATGTTATAAACCAATGTTACTGCAATAAATAAAAAATTTAAAACAAACAAACAAACAAAAACACATTATGATAAGGACGATTATTTAATTTGTAAATAATGTGATATAGTACCAGAGAAGAGAAATGCCTTTCACTGGTTGGGAGATGATGAATCTATGTTAATTTAAGTATTAAGGAGAAGATGTAGAGGCTGAGTCTTGGCTAACACAAAAGAGACGGCCATTCGGAAGAAATTGAGTAGAATCGGCTAAGGAAAATTCCTGAAAGAGAGACTAGCTTATTAAGTTTTAAGTTATCTTGAGAAGTGTGATGTTATTATTTTTTCCAAATATTTTAGTCTCAGTACTTCTTTACACTCTTAAAAGTTATTGAGAACACGAAGAAGCTTCTGTTTATGTGGGTCATATTTGTCAATATTTACTGTATTAGAAATTAAAACAGAAATAAAAAAATATATTTATTAATCTATTTTAAAATAAGAATAATTAACTCACTATATGTTAATGTGAACAACATATTTTATAAAAATTACTACATTTTTAAAAACCAAAAAAGCAGTTGGAGGAGTGGCATGGTTTTATCTTTGAAATCTATTGATATCTGGCTTAAAAGAAGACAGATGGATTCCCATCTGCTTCTGTATTCAATCCATTTAAATATGTAGTTTTAGTTCAAGTTTATCAGTAAAATCTGGTCTCATACACACAGATATGCAGCAGAAAAAGGAAGGGGTATTTTAGTAGCTTTTCTGGATAATAGTGGATATTCTTCTTTGATATTACACCAAAATTCAACAAATGGTAGTTTCTCAAAGTTCAGTTACAATGTTGAATTTCAAACAACATCAATAAACTTTTGGCTTATTGTTCTATCTTATATTAGTCTATCTTGTACTTTCAATGGATCTTTTACTCAAGCATGATTTTGGTCATTTAAAAAATACTGTTTTATTGAGTTATGCAGCTCTTTCAAATATTTGACTCATTTTATTGTACAATATTTTTAGAAACCACATCTGTTAATATCACCACTAGTCTTATCAGAAGACTCTGTAAATACTGGGAAGTTTTTAAGCTCATGTTGCTACATACTTGTTTTCCCAAAATCTAAATTTCACTTGAAAGCTCAAAGATTAGCAGCTCAGTTTAAGCAGTGGGAGACAGACTGAGCCAGGGTCCAGTTGATTTCCTCTTAGGCATCTCTCCCCTTTTTCTTTCTCCTTCCCTTTCCTGGGGCATTGTTGGTTGGGCATAAACCATGCTCCAGCTGGCTGGACTCCTGCTGCACTCAGTGAGGGCTGATTGCCAGGAGAGGGAAGGAGAGAGAAACGGAGAAGCAGCCCAGATGAGAGGGAAGCCATCTTAACCTTGCTGCAGATTCTGCTGGGATTTTAATGCTGAGGAAGCAGGTATGATCTGGGAGAAGATGCCTGTAAGGTTCCTAATTAGAAACTTTATCACCTTTTTTTCTCTCTTTTTGGAATAGAAACCCTTTTTCAATGTGTAAATCTACTGTGAGAATTGTGGACGTTTCTAGGCATCAGGAATGCAATGACTGTATGAGACAGAGCTCTCAGCTGTCCCTGGGTCTCAGTGCCCAGTTTGTGTACATGGAGGCTAGAGCAGTCAGATTTCACCAGGCTCATACACTTGTGGTCACCTAAGACCCTGCTGCTCTTTTCAAGGGGAAATTCATAGTCATTTTCAAATGGACTTTTCAAACTATGGCTTTTTTAAAAAATAGTTTTTTTAAAAAAATAAATTATATCAGATAAACAGAAGGATATACAAATGGTAATTATACAGTTCAATAATGATCACTAAATGAACACATTCATAAACCACAATCAATTTCCTTGCATTTTTACTTAATAAAGTGTCTGACCTTTGGCCAGCTTTAAAATTTTTTCTTCTGAAATATGTTCTTATTCATTTGAGTCCATAGCTATAATTCTTTCCATCATGTTGAAGAAACAGGATCGCCAGTGGATCAGAAAATAATTGTTTTTTTCTCCCTATTGTGCATTCAAACCTACTCTGTGGGACAAGTTTTTCTCCTACACATAAATGAAATTTAGGCCAGAGGCAATAATTTTTCTGTTCCCTTTTTAGTGATAGAAAGTTTTCCAGTCATTTTCATCCTTCCACAAATGGTATCACATGCATAATTTTCAGTAATTGAAATGTCTAATCCTAGTAATAAAGAGAAAACATTCCAAATTAATTGGAAATTAAATCTACTGGTTAAGGCTTCCCTGAAAGTAGGACTCCTGCTGTTAAGGAAGGGATGGTGTGGCCTGCTTTCCCCACCCTATTTAAGACTGTGTTCTGATTCCTCTAAGTTTAGGGATGGTTGCAGGGAATAAAGCAGGAAACAGTCAGGAAATAGTTTACTCTTACTGGTACTGCCATGAGAACTCCAGAGACTTGAGTATTATTCAACGGTGCTTCTGTCTAAACTTGACCCATGATCAACTACTCAAATTCTTTTAACACATTTGTGAGTTTTTCTGTGCCCCTCCCATGGCTGTGAAGCTCTCATCCTCAGGGCCCTTCACCCAGCCAATTTGTGTCTCTGGCTGTTACCCTTAGCCTGCTGTGGTCCACCCATCTGTTGAGATCGTCTTCCCACCACAGGCATTTTACTTGGGCAAGCTCTAAGTTTAATCTAAGGGAAGTTCTCTCTCACTTGGCTCATATCTTGTGAACAGGAAACCCTAATATATTTCTTGCCCACACAACACTCTGGGACAGTCCGTGTACTCATGCTGCCCCATCTTCGGAGCACATGGACACCCCAGACCTCTTCCCCTCCATACTTCTCAGATAGGAGTCAGACGCCAGTGGGCACTTATCAGCCTCTCCAAAAACGTCCCTCCTCATACATTTTTGCACCATGCACTCCTTGCTGAGGCGACTGTAGAGGATGGAGTATGTGCAGTTTCACAGGAGTTGAATCAGAGAGGTGTCATACTATCATTTTGTTACACAGTCTATGGAAATCTTTTAGAAATCTGGCTGTCAAAGTAAATTTACTATCCCCTTCAGCTTAATTTCACCCATAGATTTTATATGCAGATCTTCTATATCATTAACACTTTAATGAAGAGTTGGAAGTACAAGGCATAGTCAGAGATAAAGTCCACATGGTAGGTCAATAGATCCCTGCTTCTGAGTTGGCATGATCTGTAAATCAACACTGCTCAAGTGTGATTTAAACAGCAGCGCTACCTAATGACAGTATTCCATCAACATCTGTCTATGTTATGTTCACAATTATGTATCATGAGTGATTTTTTTCAAATGCTTTGTAGAAATCCACAGATGTTAAGCGTATTTTTAAAAAGAAGTTAATTCAAAAGAATATACAAGAAATAAGCCAAAAATTTAGGTAATAAAAGGAAGACTTTTTGTTTAAACTTATTTGAGATTTCTTGGCACAAGTTGCTGACTGAGGTGATAGATGTTGAAAAACTAAGTTTGAATACCATTAGAAAATTATCATTGTGAATAAAAGGCAAATTACAAACTGGGAAGAATATTTATAACATGACAGGCAAACGATTAAAGCTTTTCTTATTTGAAAACCCCCAAGAAATCAGTCAAAAAAAGACAGACTCCTTTAAGACTGGCATAAGATATGAAAGAGTAATTTATAAATTACTATAATAAAGTCCAAACTTGTTAATTATCTAAGAAATGCAAATATAAACAAAATAGGAGGCCAGTTTTCATCTTTCAAACTGGCAATGGTAAATGATAATGCACAGTGTTGGTAAAGGTTCAAGACAGTCTCATGCAAAGCTGATAGAAGAGAAAAAAGGTTAGATATCTCAATTTGGCAAAGTATATGAAAATACTTAAAATATGCATACACTTTGACCTGTCAATCTCATGTCTAGAAATTTAAATCAAGGAAATAACAAAGGTTGTGTGCCAAGATTAGCTATAAGAATGTACAGCATTGTTTCTAATGGTGATAACTTTGAAAATAAAATTAAATGTACACTAGGTCAGTAGTTGAATAACTTTATACTTCCTTATAATGGTGTAGCTTTTATCCCCTAAACCACATGTAGCAAATTCAATGAAAAATAAACTATTCTTTCATAATTTGTATTTATTCAATATCTGCTTTGTGTGAGGGACTCCCCTAGGTACCGATGATAAAGCAATGAACAAGACAGGTAAAATCCTTAATCTCACAGTTTACCTTTTAGTGAGTTCAAGATAATGTCAGATGTTTGATAAAATGCTTTGAAAATAAGTGCTTTGATAAAAATAAAACAGATTAATAGAATGGAGTAAAACAGATAAAGAAACAGTATATACAGCATGATCCCATTTTAAGGGATAATTATATACATAGAAAAAAATACACACACATAATAGATTACTCTTAAATTTCTTTGGTTTCCTATATGTAAAAAAAAAGTACATATATTGCTTTTTTATAAGACAAGTATTTTTTAAATTAAAATTTAATTTAAGCAGCAGAAACGTTTTAAATCATTTTCTCCTGTCTCCTATTTATATCTTTTTAATATTCTATAATTAACTATTATAATTTCATATATTAACAATTATAAATTAAAAATCAGGTTTTATAATTTAAAGTGATCTAAATCATGATTGGATAAGCTATATATCTGTTCTCTTTTATCCAATTTAGGAAATATTTATTAGGATACTATGTATTCCTTACACACATTTTTATACCTACCCACATAAATAATTTACAGCAACATGCAAATGTGATTATATGCATGTATGTGTGTTCCTTTCTTAATGAAGTCTATTTTTCTTCTTTGTCTTTTTTTTTTTTGCTTTATTATGCAGGTGTCTTCAGTCTTCCTCTTTACTATCACGTGGATCCATATTAACAACCAGAATGCATCAGTTTATCTCTTCCTCTCCCTCAACCCCATGATCATGTGATACTATAAAGATAAGCAAGCACCATGGAGAAGTGCAGGGCAACCCTCAGCCACCTGGGGACGGGAGATGCTGGGGGAAATCCTTCCGCTTCCCCTTCTTCGGACTGACAATTCTGGGAGAGCTCCTGTATGATTCCCAGCGGTCCCAGCAGAAATGTGCTGATATCACCTGTTGGAGATATGGGCTCTTGACATGACAGCCCTGTATTGGCGTTCCTCATCCCTTCTCTTTCCTCACTCCTAGTTAGCTATCACCTTGCACAGAAAGTAAGTTCACCCAAGTCCTTGTCCCCAACCTCTGATTAAAGTTAAGTTGCCAGATATACATACATGGGGTTGCGGGTTTTCTTGTTTATTTTATAGAAACATATGTTATAGAAAATTTTTTGCATCATGATTTTCTCAGTCATTATTTTTTTTGAAATTCCTCCTAGCATGTTTTTGCATATAAATGTACCTCTCTCACGTTTATCCTCTCCCACTCCATCCCTCCCTCCCTGCCTCAGGATTCATGTACACTGCAGAAATGTGATGTCACGTACATATAGGGAGATATATATATACATAAATTTGTTCTTTTGTTTGTTTATCCTTTTCCCACTTCAAATAAAGCTGGAAGGAATCTCCTTTGTTCTAGTACTTGATTTCTATGGTCTAAATTGAGGAGTGAGATTTCCTTGTCAAAAGGTATGTATATATTTTTCTTTATAATTTTAATAAATGTTGCCCGATTATTTTCATTAAAAAAGATAGTATCATTTATCATTTTCATCAGAAAGGTTTTAAAGTATCTTTTACCTCACATACCTACTAGAAATGAGCTTTATATCTTACATGTTTTCTGTGTAATGTAAAGTGATGTATTATTGTTACTTTTATTTACATTTGTCTACTAGTGAATTAAATCTTTTCATATGTTTCCTGGTCTTTAAATTTGCACTTCTGTTAATTATTATATTTAATTTTCTTTGCATTATTTGTTCCCTTCCTGAAAATTTCTAGTAGCTCATTTTCTATTATAGTTAGTAACATATTACCATCTGCATAATAGAATTTTTCCACCTCACCTGTTTGTCTACTGGCATTTTTCATGGTAGCTTTTGCTATACAAAGGTTTAAATTTTTCTATAATCCAATATGCCAATTTTTCTTTAGAACATATCTGGGGGGTTCAAGCCTTGGTTAAAAAGAGAATCTCTTTAAGCCTTATTTGTAGTGTGCTAGGTTTTCTGTTTGCATTAACCCTTTTAATTTTTTTTAATACTCAGCCATCTAAACTTTATTCTATCATGTGGTCCAAAATATGTATGAGTTTAGGGCCTTTTATTTTTATCTTCTAGACAGATAGTCAACTGTGGCAATACCTTTTATTAAATAACCTATTGATTCTTTATTGAATTATGCTAACACCTATTTCTATGTTCTGATAGCCAATTTTGTTCCAGTGATTTATTTTTCTAATTTCATGTTCCAGTAATGATCAGTTACCTTACACTGAGTGACAAACGTCCCTCAAATGTCAATGTTTTAAAGCAGCAAATGTTTACTTTGGCTCATTCTGCATGTCCACTGCCGCTACTCTTAGTCCCATGGTGAAGTACAGTATTTCCCCGCTTATCCTTTGTCTTACTTTCCATGGTTCCAGTTACCCACAGTGAACTGCAGTCTAAAATTATTAAATGAAAATTTCCAGAAATAAACAACTCATAAGTTTTAAATCGCACGTCATTCTGAGTAACGTGATGAAATCTTGCACAGTCCTGCTCTGTTCCACCCGGGACATGAAGCAAACTTTTGTCCAGCATTTCCACGCTGTATTCACTACCCGCCTGTTCGTCATTTACGAGCCGTCTCAGTCATCACATCAACTGTCATGGTATTGCAGTGTTTGTGGTCAAGTAACCTTTATTTTACTTAATAATGTCCCCAAAGCACAAGAGTAGTGATGCTGGCAATTTGGATATGCCAGAGAAGCCATAAAGTGCTTTCTTTAAGTGAAAAGGTGAAAGTCCTTGGCTTAATAAGGAAAGAAAAAAAAACTATATGCTGAGGTTGCTAAGATCTACGATAACCTTTGTTACAGTATACTGTTATAATTGTTCTATTTTATTATTAGTTATTGTTGTTAATCTCTTAACATAATATAGAGTTTGATACCATCTGCAGTTTCAGGCATCCACTGAAGGTCTTAGAATTTATCCCCCGTGGATAAGGGGAGACCATTGTAGTCTCTGCTTACACATGTTCTTCTCCTTTCTTACAGTAAAGAGAAGGGAAATATGACTAAGCACCCATTGTGTTTCTGCCTGGAAATGGCACACCCAATATGATGCCCATATTTCATTGGCCAAAGCAAATCACATGGCCTTCAAAGATTGTTGGGAAGTAGCAGAAGGAGAAGAAGTAGAATAATTGTGAACACCCATAATGTTTACCCTTACATACTAATACCAGTTATTAGTATCTGTGATACTGTGGATTGGTGTCTTTCATCAGTTCAATGAAATCCTGCCTTTATCACTTCTACTGAACACACACATTTTCTATCTTTGCTCTCCTTCTGGAAATTCAAATAGACTATGTTTGATTTTCTCATATTATCCTCCATGTACTTTATTTATTATTTCATATTTCCACCTCTTTTCCCTCCATGCCACACTATGGATAATTTATTTTGATATATTCTCCTATCTACTAATTTCTTCTGCTGCTATGGCTGTTTTTATAAAGCACATTCCTTGAGTTTTAATTTTATTTTTTAGCTTTTTTCATTTGTAGAAGTTCTATCTGGTTCTTTTGCAAGTCTGCTAAGTCATTTTTAGTAAGTCTCAGATTTTTACCAGTTTTTTCAAACTTAACCACAGTAAGATAGTTGCTGTATCATCTTTGTCTGATAATTCGCATATGTAAAGGGTTTTAAGTCTATTTTTTCAATGCATTTTTCTCTTCTTATTCTTGGTCTTGATTCCTTCTGTGGTTAGGCATTTTTGATTGTTAGCTACTAATTTTCTTTGAATAATTATTTGTGTGGATTATTTAAGGCGTAGGATGAAGGTGTTATCACTTGGAAAACATTTGAATTTGTCTCTCCCTGGTGCCTACGGGCAGTTTAAATTGGGACCACTTTAAATTAAATTGAAAGCTAGAGGTGTTTTGGACCACCCATGTTACATAAATAACATGTATCCATGGGGGTGCAAGATGCACAAGTGCAAACTTTTGGTTGCAAATTCTTATATATAAAATTTTTTCTCCCTCTCTCTGCTCTGCACAAGACTACTTTCCTACTAGTCAGCGGGGAGAAGGAGTAGAAGAGAGGAGATGGGTTAAACTAGGACTTACCTTTATCATGGGGACATAGCTGTTTAAGGCCCCATCTCTATTGAGGTATCTCTTATTGGAATCCCCCGTTTTTTTTGTTTGTTTGTTTTTTTGAGGAAGATTAGCCCTGAGCTAACATGCATTGCCAATCCCCCTCTTTTTGCTGAGGAAGATTTGCCCTGGGCTAACATCCGTGCTCATCTTCCTCTACTTTATATGGGATGCCGCCACAGCATGGCTTGATAAGCGGTGCATATGTCTGTGCCCGGGATCCGAACCTGCGAACCCTGGGCCACTGAAGCAGAGCACGTGAACTTAACTGCTTTGTCACTGGGTCAGCCCCCTGGAATCACCATTTTGATGGGCTCCTGGCTTTCTCTTCTGTCCTTTATGCTTAGCGAGGCCAATTAAAAGTGAAGATTGAAGGGCTTCTTGTAATGGTAAGTGAAGTGATTGGGCAAATCATCCCACAGGTAGTAATTAGAGAAGTGTGTATTCACACACACACACACACACACACACACACACTATTTGAAAGCGAGAAGCTTTAAGGAGCTGGAGAAGAGTTTACTTTGAAAATTGCAACTACAGTGAGTAAGAATTACAAGTTTTTAGTCTTTTTTTGTCTGAGGGCACTCCCAAACTGCCATAGCTAGAGAAGAGAAAACTCCCATCCTTGCCAGTTTGAGGTGACAGAAGGCAAAGTTCAGAGCTGGAAGAGTGGCTAGAAATTTAAGAAGCAAATGTTGGAAGCAGAAAAACAACAGAACTGATGAGACCCATAATCTGAATACAAACTTTTCCCATATACTTGTCGGATGACATAACCAAGTATGTTTGGGGAGAACCCTAGGGTTCCCGGATGAAAAAGACAGCATCTGGAAGCTGTGAGAACTGAGCACAGATACCATGCTGTACACCATGGGTAAACATAATTTTCAGTTTAATCCAGGCACCATGACTGCATAGTAGAATGGCGATAACAACGAAAAAATCCTCAGAAGTACACAACAAAGTTTGGAATTCCTCCAATATAGTGTTTAAATATTCAGTTTTCAGATGAAAATTACAACATATTCAAAGAATCAAGGCAGTGTGTCCCCTTTTCAGGAAAGAAAGCAGTCAATAAAAACTGACTTTGAGTGGATCCATATATTGATTTAGCAGAAAAAGACATCAAAGATGCTATGTTCAAGAAAGAAAATGGTCTCAATGAGGGAATAGACAGAGAATTTTAACAGAGAAATAGAAAGTATGGGAAATAAAAATTCTACAGAGTAAAGAATGACATTTGAAATGAAAAATTCACTAGATGGACTCAACAACCGATTGGAGATGACAGAAGAAATACTCAGTGAACTTGAAGATAGATCAGTAGACATTACCCTGTCTGAGGAACAAAGGAAAAACAAAAGAGAAATGAACAGTCTCAGAGACCTGTGGCACCATGTCAATGTTTCAATATGAGTGCAATTGGAGGTTCAGAAAGAGAAGAGCAAGAGAAAGGGGCAGAAAAATTATTTGAAGAAACAATGGTTAAAAATTTCCCACTTTTGGTGAAAACATTAGCATACAGATCCTTCATGGAGTTCAACAAACTCTAAGCAGGATAAATAAAAAGAAAGATTCACCCAGGCACATTGTAACTGAACCATTGAAAGTTAAAAATAAAGAGAAATTGTGAAAACAAGAGAAAAACATTACATAAAGAGGAGCAAAAATATAATCCATCCTGTGTTCTCTTTAGAAAAAATGGAAGCCAGAAAATATTGGAACAAAGTGTTCAAACTGTTGAAAGAAAAAAGCAAGAACAAAACTCTCAACAAAAGACTCTACCTGCAACTAAAATATCCTGAAAAAATGAAGGAGAAAATATATTTTTGGCATGAGATAAACAAAAATTGAGAATATTTGTCACCAGCAGACTTGCATTGTAAGAAATGCTAAACAAGGTCCTTCAAGCCCAAAGGAAATGAGCCAAGATGCCAAATCTGGTCTACAAGAAGGAATGAAGAGTAAACGGAATGGTAATATGCGAGCAAGCATGAAAGGTTACATATGCACACAAGCATGCACACACATTAACGTACACCATGTGTGTGCACCTGTACACACACTCTAAAGGTTCATCACAGCAGTGGCCCTGGAATTGGCTTGAGCTGTTTTGTTGAAATAAACCTGTGCAGCCCTGACCCCTGATGAAGGCATTAAATGTGCTCGTTAATTACTGTGTTGCTTTGTGATCATGGGCACAAGGGATTTTGGGTGGTTTGTGTAATAGGATTGATGATTTGCACTGGTCCAGGTAAGACACCCAGAGGGCTCTGCCTTGGGGGTTGGTCGTATACCAAGACTATGTCTATGTGATGAACCAGGTGCCCCAGTTGAGAATCTATTTTGAGGTATTCCATGCACAAATTAGTGATGCTGGATTTGAATAAGAAAGCACTTCCAGTCGTGAGGCCCTGAAGAGAGGACTATGGGACCCCACACTGGTCTCTGCAGGACCCTTGCAGTGAGGAGCCTATGGATATCCTTACTTAAGCAGTTGCTATATTGTATCCTTTTCCTGAAGTAAGCTTGATTCATAGATGTTGTCATTTGGAATCCCATGAGTCTTCTTTGCTGAGCAAAATCAAACCTTATCTGACTGAAATCTGTAGTGTATTATCTTCTCATTAAAAGATATATGACTGTTTAAAGCAAAAATGGTAACAATTTTTTGTTCAGTTTATAATGTATATAGATAAATAAGACAATAAGCACAAGGATGGGAGTGTTAAATACGAATATACTGATCAGAAGTTTCCTATGTTTTACCTGAAGTAATTGAATAATAGTAATTCTAAGTCTACTGTGATAAATTAAAGATGCATATTGTAATCCCTAGAGAAATTACTAAAAAATAGTTTAAAGAAATACAGCGAAAAAGTGAATACAGGGAATAAAATGGACTCATAAAAAATTTATTTAACGAAAAAGAATGAAGGAAACGTGGAACAAAAATTAAACAGAGAGAAAAATAGTAAGTGAATAGTAAAATAGTAAACTTAAATACAACCATATCAGTAATGGTTTAAATATAAATCAACTGAATAATCCGGTCAAGACAGAGATGATCA
This sequence comes from Ceratotherium simum simum, assembly GCF_057802395.1. Lineage (NCBI taxonomy): Eukaryota > Metazoa > Chordata > Mammalia > Perissodactyla > Rhinocerotidae > Ceratotherium > Ceratotherium simum. The sequence goes on from NC_141937.1 coordinate 4,590,953, forward strand.
GCTTGGATTTGAAAAGAGCCAATTCTATTCTGTCTACAAGAGAAACACTTGAAACACACAAACATAAATAGGTTGAAAATATAACATTAGAGATAAGATGCCTTGAAAACAAACAACATCAGAAAGGAGGAGAGGTTATATGAATAAAAGACAAAACAAACTTCAGGACAGGAGTATTACTAGAGAAGAAAGAGAGAGAAAGAGAGAGTTTGCAATGATAAATAGGCCAATACATCAAGAAGCTAAGACAATTTATATATATAAGAATATATATAGGGGCCGGCCCAGTGGCGCAAGCATGTAAGTGCACGCGCTCCGCTGCCGTGGCCCGGGGTTTGCCGGTTCGGATCCCGGGCGCGCACCGATGCACTGCTTGTCAAGTCATACTGTGGTGGCGTCCCACATAAAGTGGAGGAAGATAGGCACGGGTATTAGCCCAGGGCCAGTCTTCCTCAGCAAAAAGAGGAGGATTGGCAGATGTTAGCTCAGGGCTGATCTTCCTCACAAGAAAAAAAAAATATATATATATATATATAAAACAGTTATCTATTCTGTCAATTTTTACTATAACAATTATATGTATACAATTATCGGGAGAAATAGACAAATCCACAAGCCTATTTGGAGATATTAGCAAACATATTTGGCAATATTAATGTACCTTTCTTGGTAACTTATTAGACAATTAGAGAAAAATAATTCACAGTATAGTAGAGCTGAAGAACCATCTTAACCTAATTGACATTTCTCTAACAGCTTATCCAACAATTGCAAAATGCATTCTTTTCAGTTAAACCATATCGGGGTATGTAAACACTTCTGCCATTTGTCTCAATGTTTCCTCTTCTGTGGTCACAGACTGTTGTCACTTCTGCTTTATTGTTTTGTCTTTATTTTTGTTTGTTTTTTGATAGAGTCTTCTCTCAAGCATTTTTCTGTGAGCCACATACTCTGAATTTTTGCATATTCTTAAGTTATTTTTTTTCTTTTTTCTGCTGATAGTTGTATATGTGATCATTTATGCACATCTTTTTTTCTTTTTACTTCCAGAGTTGCAAAGCAAAAGTCTAATTTTTTATAATGTAGGAAACTAGACTTACGGTTGAAAAAACTTTTAAGATTTTCCCTGTATCGTCAAAATTAAAGAATTTTACCATACTTTTATTTGATCTGTAGCTCTTTTTACCAATCCTCTCTGGAGCTTGGTGAGCCCTTCCAACTTGCAGGCTCAGATTATTCTTCCTATAACATCTTCCTTTCTCATCATCAGTTAATTAATTAGTTATCATTGAGAATCAATTAATTACTATTGAGCAAAATTTCTCAATCCATCTATTCTCCTTCTGAAGCTCCTGTTATAAACATTTTGGTTTTCCTAACATACCCTCCAATTTTCTTATATTTCCCTCAGGATGTCCATTTTCTTACATTTTTTACACTATGCTTTGAAATTTCTTGCACTTAATTTTGCAGACCACAATCTCAGTAGTGACTGTGTTTTTCTTCAGTGCACCTATTGCATTTTACTGTAAGAAAATCTTGTGTTTTCTTTTTCACCCCCAGAAAGACTTGTGTGTGCCTGAGCGTTACATTTCAAACTTCTTAAGTTCTCTTCTCTCTCTCTCTCTTAATTTTGTGGGGTTCATCTCTGTCCTCTGGCAGCCGAGTATCCTAGTTTTCTCCCTGGTCCCCCTCTCTCTAGCAATTTGGCTACTCAGCCTACCCTAGATGGTTGTGTTGCTTATGTTTGTTTTGTCAGGAGCTGGAAGGTTACACAGCCTCTCTCATCCTCTCTGTGACTATGGCATATAGTAGCTGAGAGAATATAAGTTGCATACTGAGGGTTCCGAGGAGATTTTTTGCTCTCTGGCCTCAATCTCTGGGGCATAGAAGACTCCCTCCCCCACCCACAGCTACCCTTGGCTTGTCTTGAGTTGATGCAACCTGTAATTGTCACATGATGGAGGAGTGACTTTGTTCTAACAAAGGCCCTGTCTTTAGGGTGCTTTCCAGTCTTTTCCCTGGACCACGACATTGTTCTGCAGTGATTATCTGAGGAGATGAAAGCCTGTAGTACATGCTTGTTCTCTCTGCAAGGACCCCAATGAATTAATCCCCTCCTCATTCCCACCAGGTTGCACTGTGGCTCTCTGCTCAGGAACGACCTGCTCAGTCATCGCGCTCTTGGCAGGGCTATTCCTTTAACTGATGTGCTCCGGAGCCACGTGATTGAACTCTCTTTTTGCCTAACTCTTTCGGACACTATGTTATCTTGAAGCTGAGGCAAAAATAGCTTTGCAAAAAATCCAGAACAGTGAGGGTTAACCCTCAGCACATATGCTTTAGGGAATCCTTTAAAATCTTGTGACTCTTCAAAGTACACATGAAAAAGATAAATCATTTGTTTTTCTTGATCAGAAGTGGGAAGATAATGAAAGGAAAGGCAACGGAAGAGCTTTCCAGAAGAGTCAACAAAACCTAACTTCACATTATGGTAAAACTGTGGAACACGGGGAAATTGCAGCAGTAATTACACGAGATTGGGTAGGCAATTGCACTCAGAGAAATAGTTGAGCTTTCTTTCAAGAAAAAGTGCTAGGGCACCTTTGAGGTGGTAGTGGTTACAGAGCTAGGGCCATTAAATTGTGAGCTTAATAAGAACTGTAAATAACAAAGATATTGAAAGGAAATTTAATATGCGTTTTAGGATTGATAAAATATATTTAAATGATACATAAAATCAGCTAACATTTCCTACAAATAACTCTACAAGGTTTGCCAGTTAACTGTACTGTTCAACTGAAATAGAGAAAAATATGTGTACTACAGTCCTGGTAAGATGTTGAAATGACTTGAGACAATTTACCTATTATAATAAATATTCTAATAAAGTTTCTCACCCAGAATATAACAAAATGTAATTCATTAACAAGAAATTACGTACTCTTTCCTTCAAATTTTAATTTGTATCACTGGTTAATGAACTCTTCTTATAGAAACACCATGCGCATAGATTCATAGGACAGAGAGAGAAAAAAAAACTTACATTGTTGTTGCTGCTTTTGTTGTAGAAAAATTTGTAGGGAAATGCCAAGTTGGCATGAATGTGGAAAGAATTATAGAAGGTGTAATACACAGCCATTTAAATAAATGGTATTGATCTCCACTTATCGTAAACTGAAAAGCCCAAGAATCGTTGACATTCTCTCTATTGGCTTTTTTTTCTCTCAAAATCTGTTCTAGAAGATAGCAATTTGTTATGACAACGTGTTCTATTCATCAGGCCTAGAAAGAATCAGGCATTTGTCAATATGCATTCTGAGCAGTGCAAGCGGCATACTGTGGCTGAAAATTAGTCTGCAAAATCAACTGCTTGATACACTAAGTACAATTCAGCATTTACACCTTTTTCACAGAAATTGCAAAATGCAAGAAGAAATTGTGCTTTTTACTGAATGCATGTATATTCATTTTCTTCAATCCATTAAATGCTGGCTTGTACTTTGGGAAGAATGAAATGTAAATGGCAATGAAACACAGTCGCATAAATTGAAACAACCTTACCTTAATTATAATGAGCTGCCAAATTTTATCTAGATACAAGTCTATGAGTCCAAGTAGCCTATGTTATTCTGTAAAAACAATCTCAGTGAACTAACCACAAAAAGAGGGGATTCTCTCTTAAAGATAGTGTGCTCTGGGTCTGTGTAAATCTCTAGGACAGCTGACCCCACGTTTAGTTGGCTATTCTAGAATGCTTCAGTCAGAACTTATTGCTAGGCACTTCCTAAGCTGTGAGTGTTTCTGTGATCACTGCCACCTGGAGAGGGAGCACGGGCCAGGAGGCACATCCACATGGGAGTGACTCACGTCAATTCTCATCTGCCAGGGCGAGTCCCGTGCACCTAAGCATCCCATACACCTGGGTGTAGAGAACTGGATATTGGTGAACAGTAGTTGCCTTCTCCTTTTGTTGCTTTTCTGACTTCTTTCATGTCTCAAGTTCACCAATAACCATGCCCCATAGCCTTCAACACCATAACAAATCCTAGTTAGCTTTTATTCTGGTTTCACTAAGAGCCTGGCACCGTGCTAAACACTGTGGATATATTATCTTACTTAGTGCTTAAGTAAATCTATGAGGCCAGTGTATTGTCATCCTCGTTATACAGACAGTGGAACGTTCATTTCACTTAGTGTGCGTGTAGTCAGTGTTCAAGCCCACATCTTTTTCTGAATTCAAAGCTTATTTCCCATGCTGCTATCTTCCACTGGAATTTGCTTCCATTTGCCAATTTCTAGCTGAATTCTTGTATTTTAAAATCTAGCATAATAAAGTGCCTATGAAATGGTATTTGGAAATGGAGAATGGGAAAGACAGGATTAGAAGCTGGTCTATACCCCATCCTTTCTCTCATGGTAACAAACATTGAACTAAAGAGGAAAAAAATGACTAGGAAATCTCCTTTTAAATCTGCTAATCTAAATTCCTGATAGTACTTACTAGTGAGAGATAATGGAGAGTCCTTATCTACAGAATGCTTTTAGCAGGTTACATCCAGCCTGCTTATATTTCTTTCTTTTTTTTTTTTGAGTGAAAAAGATTCACCCTGAGCTAACATCTGTTGCCAATCTTCCTCTTTTTTTGTTGAGAAAGATTAGCCCTGAGCTAACATCTGTGCCAATCTTCCTCTATTTTGTACGTGGGTCACTACCACAGCATGGCCGCTGACTAGTAGCGTAGGTCTATGCCTGGGATCTGAACCTGGGAACCTGGGGTGCCAAAGTGGAGTGCACTGGACTTAACCACTATGCCATGGGGCCGGCCCCCTACTTATATTTCTTACAGTAAATCATTTTTGTGGATTTATGGGATTCATTGATTATGGAATTTATGGATTTATGGGGCATGGCCCACTTATAATATCAATGGCAGTATGTATTTATGAGGGTATAAAATGGAGATATTTTATGACAAAAATAGCTCCTTTTGTGTAGGTGATATTTTGTATAACAGAATTTAGAAATCTTGTGTATTTAATCTGGGTCAGAGAACATCCTGATGCAGTGAGGAATGCCCTGGAAGACTTTGTGGTTCACTGTGTCTCAAGGCTTTCTCTATCCTGTGGTTTACAGGCAAGTCTGATATTGCTTAAGATCCCAATTCTTGTGAGTCTGATCATCTGACACTTTATGTTATCTTAAGGTCTAACCAATTTCATAACCTCTCTGATTTATATTATTAATGCTTAATAAATAGGGTTATTTCCCTGTAAATCCAAGCCCTTTTGGATTCCTGAACAAGGTAGACCAGGAATCTGTGAGCTGACTCCAGGCAAGACTCAGCTGCCCTTTGAGGGCTGTGGGGAGTTAAACTAAATGGTGAATATTTTGAGTCTGAGGATTTGCTCATGTTCTGGATCAAAGCAATCCATCTTTTAAAATATCACTTTTATTTCTGGTAAGTGGATATAGTAAAACCTGCCTCACCGAATTCAAGTCTTTGAAATCTGAAAAATTTCCTGGATTTGTGCTGTATTCCTGTCCCCTTCCCATCGTAAGTATATGCATGATATTGATTCCATTCATGTGATGAACACAGTGGATTAAATGAGTTCTAAAGAACAGACCAAGCACTATTCTCACACCCAGGGCAAGGGGAGACTTCCCTTAGCCAGGATGCTGGTGTGGGGCTTCATCCACCAGGCCCTGAGCACTCACACGCTGCTCCCCATTGACTGAGGGTCTGTCTACTGGCCCCACACTCTTGTCTGTTCGCAGCGTCTGGAGCACCCTCAAGCCCAACTGCTGGGCTTCAGTGTTCACTTTCCCACTCTCTCTCCCCGTCTCTTTCTTTTCAGCTCTTCTGCATTCTCTGTCCCCTTTAAAGCCCTAACATGCAAAGATACAAAAGGAGTTTTATGGCTCTTAGCAACACATTTAACACATTAAAAAAGTCTGTTTATCAATCCTGTGGAAAAAGACAAGCAGTTCTTAAAAACAAGATGCCTGATTTGCTCTCCCTGTAAGGAAGGATGCTGCTTCCCCTCTGCCTTCTCCCTCATCCCACAGACTGTGCTAGGAAAAAAATAATAAATCCACATTTCATTCTCCACCTCTCCCACTGTTAGCTAGGTCTCTGAGAGGATGCCATTCTATCTTTACACAAACAACAATTCTCTTATATTCCACAAAATGATTGTAAATTACTAGTAGACAGAAACAACATTTTGCATGACCTAATTTTCCACCCAGAGCTGCATACAGGCAAATGCTCTCTATGGATTCTCATTGAGGTACAGAGAAAACTTCACCTAGTTGAATACATATGCACCACGCTGTACGGCAAATAGTTTTCTGTGGAACCATGACCTGGAATGTATTAAAAGTTATGCCAGAAAAGAATGTTTCCATGGTCTAGTAGCTTGGACAGGCTGTGTATTTATAGTTAACTTTACAGCTTAGTTATAGTTATATTACTTATAGCACATTAAAGTGTTGACAAGAGTGGCATGAAACAAACCTTTTCAATTTTAACCTACTGTTTCCCACACTTATTTGAATCTGGATCATTTTTTGTTTCAATGAGGGGCCAGTGGTTTTTTTTCTTAAAGGGCCAGGTAATAAATATTTTGGATTTTGCTGGCAAAGAAAAAAAAAGAAGAGGCTATTGTATAGATGCTTATATAACCATTTAAAATATAACCATTTGAAAATGTAAAAGGTATTTTTGACTCATGGGCCAGAAAAAAAGAAGTGGCCATTCAAACTTGGCCTGCAGGCCATAGTTCATCAACCTTTGGTGTAGAGACAGGCCATTGACATAGTGTCGCCGAGTCTGAGACGTGCACAACGCGATACTTGCTAAGCGTATCTTCAGTCAGAAAATTTTAAGATTTGATTCAAAAGTTGCTCAAGTGTTAGGAAAATGATTGCACACACAATTGATTCTAATTTTTGTGATTATTCATCCCACTTATACTTGGAAAAATGATATAAACATTTCTCTACTTCCTTAAAATTATATACTGTGAGATTATAAAAAGATAACATACAAAAGATAAAAAAGAAAACAATCCCACAACTCGGACATATTCTTAACGGTGTGATATATTTCTTCCAAAGCTTTCTAATGCATATTTTAAAAGCTAATATAGATTGTTTGGACAGTACACAACCGTGTACTTGAGAGTGTCAGTGTTTGTAATAACTGTAGGAGAATCGTCTAAAGGGAGGTTACAGCAGACTGTAATTTAGATCGTGTGCGGTGGGCCTGCCATAAAATATACTGGTGATTGACTTCCCATTTTAATAGATTTTTTTCACAAGTTTTTACTTTTTCTTTAAATTTCTGTTAATCAAATGAGACATGGGCCAAACTATTGAGCAGACACCAGTGTCCAGGGTGAAATCTCTTTTTATGCAGCAAAACAGTATTGGTTAAGTTAAATTCCCTCAGTGTACATCATAGCTTGTACTCTGTGTGAACTGAAATGTGCTGTCAGCACAAAGAATTCCCAGTAAAGCAACTGGCCACCCAGTTCTGATACATGCTCAGATTGTTAGAGAGCAGCCTCTTCTAGTTTCTTTTTCATGAGATAAAAGTGAATTAAACAAATAATAGAGTTCACTGTCATAGCTATGTGTCGCTATGATCTTGTGCATTTCAAGCATTTTGCGTTTTGTTAAATGCATTTTGCTCCATCAGAACCTTTTCTCACCTATTTCACAGTGAGATTCTGCACACTCACAGAAGTGCGTTCTGAAGGTTTTTACTGATATGTTATGAAAATTGCAAATATATATTGTGTTTCTCAGATTCAAAATCTATTTGCACTTCAGTGACTGTGGATTACAATCAAGACTGCACTTCTTGGCTGCTGGATGGGACAGCGTCAGCTGGTGAATTTTGCATCCGTTGGTCTGAAAATGGACTACTTAAAAGCTCTCTACATAAATTTTCCAGAGTGTTCAAAAATGAGGGAATAATGCCAAGGGAAGAGATACCAAATACTGCCAAGAAGCTAAAACAGACAGGGCTGCCAAAAATATATTAAGCACAAATAACAGAGAAATATGGTGTGCATTGCTCTGTCCTGCCAGCTTCAAGCCAGCTCCCAAGTATCTGTCAAATTCTAATGCTGGCGAAGAGAAAGAAACACAGAGAGCAAATTGAAAAGTCCCTATTCACCAGTCCACATTTCAGTAAAACAAAGTGACAGCTAAGTAGCTCTGACAGAAAATAGTTTAGAGGAAGAATTCTAGTTAAAAGAAAGGAACAGTAGAGAGAAAAAAATGAAACAAGAAGAATATTCAGAGCAGTCCAGAAGCATCGAGTGCAAGGTTCTTGATTGTTTTCTGCTACCACATTTCCTAGCACTGACAGTTTACTTTCAACTTTTAAGTGAGAGGGGATGCTGTATGAGGGAACTTTAGTTTTTGAGCTCTAAGAAGCAGAGGGCTGTCTCCGTCAAATGGAATAAGCCTCAGAGGTGATTCGATGGAGAAGGATGATGAGGCTGTGGCTTTACGCGGTGAAAGGGTGCATTACCAGTTCAATCAGACGCTGCCTGAGTGCTCTCCAATTTATAGATCTTAACAAAATAACATTTTCCAGACTCCAGCTCATTTTCAGCTTTCATGCAGAGTTCACACTGAAGGAAAATGACACTGCGTTCTCATCAAAGAAGTGACTGAGCAGGTGGAAGGAAAAAAGTGGCCTTATGTATTTTTAAAAGATGGGCTAATGACTTGAGAATGTAGCAATTTGTAATTTGTCTGTGTTTCCTTTGAATAGTGACAATAGTTCTGAAACATTAACTTACATTTGGATGGAGAGTAATGGGACGGGTACGCCAAAATGGTCATGGTGGTACTGGATGCATATCATGCATGTTTTACAGTGAGATTCTTAGGACCCAGGCTCTGGTTTCTGTGTCCAGACTCAATGTTTCCAATATTTTGATGATTTGACCAAGATTGGCTAAGAGGATTGACAATTGCACAGAGAAAAATTTAAATTACATGCTTAGATTGAAGTTGCTTAAGATTTTGTATACCATCCACTATCTTACCTATGTAATTTGTAACTTCCTTTAAATTGTTTTTTTTTTCCAATATCCTTGAATATTATCGACTGAATGTTTGTGTTCTCACAAAATTCATCTGTTAAATTATAACCACCAATGTGACGGTATTAAGAGGTGGGGCTTCTGGCAGATGATTAGGTCATGAGGATGGAGTCCTCAGGCATGGGATTAGCTCCCTATTAAAGAGAAGCTAGAGAGAGCTCCCTTACTTCTTCCCCCATGTGAGGACACAGGGAGAAGACGGCTGTCTATGAACCAGGAGTTGGGCCCTCATCAGACACCAAATCTGCATGCATCTTGATCTTGGACTCCCAGCCTACAGAACTGTGAGAAATAAATTTCTGTTGTTTATAGGCTGCCCAGTCTATGGTATTTTTGTTACAGTAGCCCAAACAGATGAAGATATTAATTTAATATTTTGTAAAGTTTTCTGTTGCTGTCCTTACATTAAGGTTCCTGAATACTTCATGGAAATAGACATTTGCAAGCATGGAAGTTAACACAAAGATGTTGAGGAAAACATTGAGGACATGTGAGATCAAGACAGCCAATAACAAACGGACAGGAGACACCTGAGGGCTTGGGGAAGCGTTAGTGCAAACCTCAGCCTGGAGTCATCTGCCTTAATGGGAGCTGCGGTTTGAATTTTGTCTATACAGTGCCAGCCTGTGATGTCCTCCAACTCTACTCCTCTTAGATCACCCCTGCCTTAGGCCCCGAACTTGTCCTCAGAACCCCAGAGCCTCGGCGTCTTAATCATAGCATTTAACCCCCCAGTTCTCTCAAGTGCTCCTCCCCACAAACGTCATCAGACCACTGCTCCCTTGCCTGCCTTCACTTTCTCCTAGGCCATCGGTTTCCTAGTCTTTTCATGTCCTATCCATCCCAGACACTATGCTTGGTCATCCCAATGACCATCTCACTAAATCATCACTTCCTTATATTTATGCAATAACTACCATGCAAAACTCCAATTTAGTATCCATGTTCCCATCTATAGTCTCCATTCCCATATCCAGACAGACAATAACGCAAAAGACAATCCCACAATCATGGGAATCAGTTCACTGCTCATGGTCTTCTGTGTATGCATCAATCCTTTTATTTCAGTTGCTATAGGCCCTCTTCCTTCTCTTCATTAGCCAACAAACTTGCCACATTCTTCTCAAGCCTCCTGCACGCCACTAAATTACCTTATTGAGAAAGTCAGGGCCATTCCATGTGAACTCCTTCAACCTCTTAGGGAGAAACATAGCTCAAACCACTAGTACCCTTTTCTCCATGGCCATCATCAAATAAAACCTATCCTCTCCCAATATCTCCTTGATCCTATATCACCTCCTCTTCTTTGGGATGCTGCTCTAAGAAGCATGACCTATCAAGTATCTTTAGCTTCTTCCTATCATTGAATCATCCCATTCCGCATATGAACCTCTTTGTTGCTGATTCCAAGCATTGTCTTTAATCTCCACTTCATCTGATGTCTGCAGCACACGCCACCGCTGACCATTCCTTTCTTCAGCCGTCTTGTCCCTTGTCCTCCTTAGGTCTGCTTCTACCTCTCTGGCCAGTTTTTCTCCATCTGCTTCTGTTCCTCCTTGTCTTTTTCCTTTACTTCTGTCCTACTTCTGAAGAAATGTTGTCTGCAGTTCCCCTTCTTTTTTCCTTCTATTCACTACTGATGCTGTTGCTCCTGTGGCTACCAAGTATCACAATATAGACAGTCCCACTCTACGCAGGGCAAAAATAAAAGCGATTATGAAGGAGACCATTGTAAATCAATTTTCCTGCTGGTAAGAATTATGTAATAGAGCTCTATTCATTAGTCGTATTGCTAAGGACATGGCAAACATGAAACATGCAACACGATTGATACATTTGACATATACAGATATTTCTTACAGCATAAAATACTATCTCTAAGTTGTTATGTTATAAAGTTATATAAGAGATAGTCAGTATTATAACAGGCTTCAGTGTTGAAAATATATACACAAAAGATATTAAAATAACATAAATTAGACACCATAGCTATAATAAATATAAACAAAATGTGTAATACAGGGTTGTTCTTACTTCTCAAAGTTTAGATGATGTTTCAAAAAGATTTTAGCTAAATAACATCTCAAATATAGACACGATAATTTCAAATACTGCCCACTTCTTATTTTTAAAATGTAACAAGTGGTCATGTAATCTTATTTACTGGAGAATATATGTACGATATATATGACAAAGAATTGGCACTATTCATTTATAAAGGTTGCTTGTAAATTAATTAATAAATAAAGCCACAAGAAAAGTTGAACAGGTAGTTCATAGAAAAAGAAATATGGATAGCTGATGAACGTAGAAAGATTCTCCATCACAGGGATAATCAAGGCTGTGTCACCTAAAAACAATGAGATAGTTAGTATGTTGGCATGGAAAGATGCTTGAAAACAGTGATGTGTAAAATAGCATATATAGTGTGGTGATGCACCAAATAAATCTGTCCCTGCAATTACTCTTTCCAAAATATTTCCTCAGGAAAATATAAATGATGTGTGCAGAGATGCCTGTCTCTGGGATGCTTACTGCAGCATTTTTTGAAACAGTGAAGAAATGGAAACAACCTATGCATCCAATCATGATATTTTTTGAAATATTATGAAGCTACTAAAAATGTTATAGAAGACTATGATATGGGAACATATTAATGATACACACCTATGTGAAAAAGTGTTCCCAAGCTTTCTGCAATGTGCTTTTATTATTTATAACTGAAAAGATATTCAATATTCCATTGATCTTGGAGCTCCATCAAAATCTAGTACATCTCAATATACCATTTTCACTAATGAGTTAGGTATTGCATATAAAGTGCCTGCCTAGAACAACTTAGTGAAATGTAGCTTGTAAGAATAGTAATAGTAATATTTAAAATAAAGATTTGCTGAACATTTTTTCTTATAAATTTAGTTTATTTTTGGCAAGTGTTTGGGAAAAGAATGAGATTATCTTCACAGAGGAGTCTTGTATACCATTAAACGCTAATGTTCGATATTCTTCTCAAAATTAAAAATTAGCTACTCAAAATACTACATACTTTTAACACTGTCAGCTTTTATTTGATTGGCAGCTATTGGAATACTCCGTGATTCACTGGAAAAAGAATCCCTCAATAATGATCAGTTCATTCATTTGGACTTCAACTTATTGCTTTCTTTATGTTGCATAGAATTACCATGTAGGCAGAAGCAGTGTGCTTACGGAGCATGTATGTAATGCTTTGTATATTTAAATAATAACAGAATGAGTGGATGTAGTCAACAATACTGAAATATAAGTATTAATATATATTTTAGTAAATATAAATGCTAATTAATATTTAAGGGGATAAAATTAGACATGTGATACATATATAAGAGACAGAGAGAATATATAAAAAGAGAAACTGATACAAATTAAATATGCTTAAATATGAATATAATCATAATAAATAATGAATTAATAATACTGTCTGTTAAAGGAATATTTCCATCATGTAAGAATGTGATATAGGTAGAGAAAAGAACAATGCTGTTAAATCCAATTTGATATAACACATCAGGTGGTTAGAAAGTGCTAATATAAATTAAAATTTGTAATAGAATCATGACTAAAATGCACATATATCTTTATCATGATTGACTATATATTTATACCAAAACATATGTTTTGGACTCTGTGTTTTACAGACACACACACACACACACTCACACACAGAATTTCTGTGAAAACTCTGTTAGGTTTGTCTTATTTGGTCCAGTAAACTGAGGCTTAGACTAATGGGCTAAACCAAAACCATAGAGCAAGTGGAAGATGGAACCTATTAATTACACTGCAAATTTATCTGCTATTCTAGAATTGTGCTGAGAATACAGAAGGCACCCAATAAATATTTGTTGAAAGTATAAATAAATAATAGCTAACTTTAGTTTGCCCTTACTTGCCTTCTTCGGGTTGTTGGAAATCTACTTATTAACTTCAGGTCATGGGGAGCCCTGAGGAACAAATGTATTAATGGGTAAAACTCTTTTTAGGCTGAATGCTATATACTTCATTTCTCATTTCTCCATGTGGCCCTAGGAAACTAAAACATTAATTATAAATACCCCTGATTTATATATTTTTGGTTACTAAAAATAGAACAATAATTCTTCCTTGTGAATCATGATTTGGATTATTAATACAGTTCTCATACCTCCCTCCAAAGTTACAAAAGAATCACTCAGAGATGGCAATTTCTTCCAAAAATAATGTCAAATATTTAAATGAAACTAACCCCAAGATTGTACAAATATTATAAGTAATTGAATTACGTGAAGAGTAGTTGACAATCCATTGATGCTTTCATTCTTAATTTTTAGAAAAAAATCTGAACATTTGAAAAATAAAGAACTTAATGAACATCAACCAAGCTCAATTTATCTTTTGAAAAGTTATAACATTTCCTCAAATTGACTGAATGATAATTTGGGGAATGTAAGATGAGGATAAATATACAGAAAATATAGCATGCAGAATATTAAAAATGTTTTCCCTTCCTACTTGACCCAAGATCTAAAGTGTTGGCAATTAACATTTTGATTTAGAAAGAGTTTTGGTTCTGGGAACTGTTGCTTCACAAACACATCACCAAGTGTCTGTAATGTGCACACGATTTGTTGATTTAAGGCACACATACAGAATACTGAAGAGAAGCATGCCGGTCTACAATAGATTAAGTTGATTGGTTTTGCTGGCAGATGTGAGAGAACATCATTGTTCATTATATGGCTGGCTTAATTGGTTTTCTCCTGGAATATATACACAATATTCTCTTAATCTCTTCCACTCAGGGTACTTAAAATCAAAACTTCTGAATTATTGTCTAATTGTTAGTATTTTTTAGATAGTGGTTATATTCTGGGATTGGTTTATGATAAAATACTCATTTGTCCTTTGCGTGGAGATTAATGGAGAGCAGAAAAGGTCATTTCTGCTATTTTGAAGCATTAACCACTTGTTGAAGTGAGAGTTCACTGATTTTAAAAATCAAATACGATAATAGGAGACAGCATTTAATGAAAATATTCTTCTTTTTGGGGAGTCACTTTTGTTGTCATGTTATATATAGCAGAAAGGTCAAATGATGAATTTGAGTAAGTATTATAAATCTCAGTGATTTATGAAGGGGATATATGCAAAATGCAACCAGTCTGACCTTGGTGAGATTTATTTTAGTTGCTTTGAGAAAACAATGATCAAAATTTCTATTTACAATAGCTTTAATATTTTTGTTCTGTAAATAGGAAATTAATAAACAATGTTTGCAAAAGGTCTTTGAGCTGTGATTTTTGTGATTGTGGTTTAAATAGTAAGAAAAATCTAGGTTAGAGAAGGACAAGTTAATATTGTGTTTTAAAATGGTACTTGGAAAGCAGCAATTCCTGAAACAGGCTCTCCCCAGTTCTCATTGAAGGATGGATGAAAACACAGGACAAAATGAGAACTCAGAAGAACACTGTAAATATAGACCAAACACAACCTGTACTCAGAATCTTGGAGGAACTTCCTGTTACCTGAATAAAACTGGGCAACCTTGTAACTATCTCAAAACAGTATCAGGTTCAAAGGAAAATCGGTCAGACAACAACAAAAGAAAAGAATGAAATAGCACCTTAAATGTTTACTGTTGCTCTACAAAGAAGCGCCAGAACAAAACTGCGATTCGTGACTCACAGCAAAATGACCTAAAATCATCTTTATGCACCTGAGTCTCTCTGAATCCTCACAGAAGCTGTTCATGAGTCTCTTCTATACATCTTTCATCCTCAGAAAACCTGCTGTCCACTCAGCCCAGGCAAACCCATGCTCTCATTTTTCCCTTCCAGACATGGTCTATCTGACTACCATGAGATTTAGGGCTGATTCAAAATCAGTCTAGGCTCTCTTGGTTTTTTAAAGTTTGTCCCCTACCTAATAACCCACATTCAAGTAAGGACTAGGAATTAAACAAATAAACATAATCATAGTTTCTAGGAAGGCAGGGAGAGATATATTTCTACTTTTACAATTTCATTGAGCATAATTGGGCTAGGAAAATTTCAGTGACCTGCCCATTAACCTCCTGACACAGATAAACTGCACTCACCTGCAAGAAAATATAAGCAAACAAAATATAGTGTGATTTAGAAAGTAAATCACTAAAGTCTCGCTTTTTTTACATCTAGAATTTTATTCATGTAAAATAATGAAGCATATCTTATAGTATACTACTCATATCTCAATAAATAATCTATTTGCCTAATGTAGTAATATAGCCTTAAATTATTATTATCATTATTTTTTTTTTAAAGATTTTATTTATTTATTTTTTCCCCCAAAGCCCCAGCAGATAGTTGTATGTCATAGCTGCACAACCTTCTAGTTGCTATATGTGGGACGCGGCCTCAGCATGGCCGGAGAAGCGGTGCGTTGGTGCGCGCCCGGGATCCGAACCCGGGCCGCCAGCAGCGGAGCACGCGCACTCAACCGCTAAGCCACAGGGCCGTCCCCTAGCCTTAAATTATTAATTTTGTGTGCCCTTATTACAGGTTGTCCCATTTGCTAGTTATTTGGTGTAGCAATGTCTATTTTCACACAGGACTAGAACAGTACATTTGATTTTCTTAAACATGATTATTTTTGAAGACCGCTATAATTTAGGTCTTCATTGATGATCTAATTATGTAGTGATATATTTTGCTAAAAACATCCTTTAAGACATGCACTTTTACCAGTCCCCCGGAAAGCTCTTATTCATTTATTAGATTGCTATTATGTAGTGTCAGTTGGACCCTAAATTAAAATATTATAAAGTACAAATTTTCTTCCATATGGTTCTTTTCATTCTTTTCCATTATTGTACGTTTTATGTATACAGGAATATGTGCATATATATATAGACACATACACATATATATACATAGGAATGTCTGCATGTGTGTATGTATATAATTTTTGTTTTTTTATTTTAGAAATTGTTCACCATATACAAAATAAAGATGTATAATTAATCCATATGTGTCCAATGTTTAAATTCAACAAATATCAACATTTCGCTGTTCTTTTTTTAACTACCTTTCAAATTTCCTTTTGCTATAGTATTTTAAAAAAAATCCTTGTGTTACACAATCTCACCCTTAAATATGATAGCATGCATCTCTAATAGCTAGGATTATTTAAAAGGCTCAAAATTGTTACCATATCTAACAAATTAAAATTGTTCTTTATCAAAATCTGCCATGTAAAATTGTATCCAATTGTCTCAAAATGGAATTTTGCAGTTGGTTCATATGAATCAGGATCCAAGTAGGTTTACCTATTGCATTCAGATGACAGTTCTCTTAAATCACTTTTATCTGTATCAGTTTGCTATCCCTTTATTTTTCTACTAGGCTCTATTTATTGAAGAAACCAGAGTTATGAACATACTATTTTCTCTCCTATTTTTGTAGAAACTGGTATTTAGAGCTACAGGCTTGATTATAATCAGTTTAAATTTCTAAAAGAATATTTTATAGTTGGTGTTTTTTACTTTCTATTGCATTGCAAATGCTTAATTTTCCTGCTTTTGGTAATGTTAAATTATTCACAGTATTATCAGTCAGCTTTCGGTGCAATACAAATTCATTATAACATTTATTTAACTAATAATACTGCATGGCAAGGATAGCCTTGAAATTGTGGTAGACATCTCAGCCACAGACTACCTGGTCCTAAATGGTCTCACTCACATGTATGGCAGTTATATCTAGTGCAAAGGTTGGCAACATTTTTCTCCAAAGGGCAGTAAATATTTTATGTTTCGAGGACTATACAATCTATGACACCTTTATTCAACTCTGCCATTGTAGCTCAAAAGCAACCATAGATAACACATAGATAAATAAACATGACTGTGTTCCTATAAAACTTTATTTATGAAAATAAGCAACCGGCCCATAGGCTGTAGTTTGCCAGCCCCTGCTCTAGTGGAAAAGAAGGACATAAACAGATGGTAATCTTCAGAAAAAACAGAGATGAAACCATAATAAGTAATCTAATAGTGCATAGTAACAGACATTAAAAAACGCTTTGATGAGCTTATCCTTAAACTTGATACAACTTCAGAAAGAAATACTGATTTGAAGACAGGTCAGTAGAAATTACATAATTTAAAAGGCAAAGAAAAATAAAAAGTAAAAATAGAGGAGAGTATGGAAGATGTGTGCAATGACACAAATGGTCTAATATATGTGTAACTAAAATCCCAGAAAGAGAAAAGAGAGAGAACAGAGCTGAAGAAATAATTGTTGAATTTTTTTAATCAAAATGAATGCTATCATATCATATATCTAAGAAGCTCATATAACACCAGAAGGAAAATAAAATAAGATATACACATGTAGAAAATCTTAAAAGCAGCCAGTGAAAAGACACATATCATACAGAGTTTAAAGACAGGAATTACATCAGACTTCTCAATGAAACTACATAAGCAAGAGGATGATGGAGTGTCATTTTTTAAATGCTGAAAGAAAAACTCTCAACCTAGAATTCTATATCCAGCAAAAACATGTTTTAGAAAAGAATGGGGAATAAAAACTTTACAACAAATCAAAACTAGAAATGATGAATACTAGTGGACTTTTACCAGAAGAATTGGTAAAAGTTCTTTGGACTGAAGAAATATGATATCATATGAACACATGAATTGCAATAAAAATGTGGTAAAAATAAAAGTAATTATAAAACTCACTTTTTATTGTTTTTAATCTCTGAGAGATAAATGATTTTCTAAAGCAAAAATAGGATTAATGCATTTTTCATTTCCATATGTAAAATAAAATATATTTAAAAATGTGTAGAAATAATAGAAAATTAAGAAGAGGAATTGGGGTGATATTCTAAATTTCAAACACTATATATGAAGCACTGTGATATTGTTCGAAGGTAGATTGTAATTCCTTATAGATTATAATATAAACCCTAGTATAACCATTAAAATTTTTAAAAAGCAGTGTAAGAAATGTCATAAGTGAAGGTAAAGTGTAACAATTTTTTAAAAAGTTATATAATTCAAAACAATGTATGAAAAAAGAAAAAAGGAACAAATAGAAAATATTACCTAGCAACACGGTAGATTTTAATCCAAACATACTGACAATCTCATTAAATGTAAATGATTTAAATATATCAATTAAAAAGACAGAAATCAGATTTGATAAAAAGTAAGATGTAACTATATGTTTTTAATAACAGATTATGTTAAATAAATAAGTAAATAAATATCTATTTAATATAGATAAAAATAAAAGAATAGTGAAAGATATTCCATAGAGACAACAATCAAAGAAAGCTAGATGGTCTATATTAATATTAGACAAAGTAGATTTATAATAAAGAATATTATAAAAGAAGAACATCAAATAACGATAAACATGTAAACAGAAAATATATAACAATGTTACATGTGCATGCACCTAACAACAGAGCTTCAGAGTAGGTGCTGCAAAAAGTGATAGAACTGACAGAATATATTTTTGTTGTGGTGGTTGTTGTTTTAAACCTTAGTGGCACTCCTTAATTACTTTTTCTTTTGTAATTATTCAGTTTGCATTTCGTCTTTCCATTTGGATCATTATAGATAAATTATGTTTACATAGGAAACAAGCCACTTCATCTAGGTTTTAAGACGTTTGTACATGGTTGTGTAAAGAAGTCTCTTACGATATTTTAAAGTCTCATAACGTTTCCTTCATTTGGTAGTTATTTGCCCCTTGTCCTTTCTTATATTGGGTGTTTGTGCTTCTACATCTTTCCGTTAGTTGAGTTAAAGCTTATGCATTCTGTTGACTTAAAAAAATAGTTTTTGGAATTTTTGATTTATTCTACTGATTTTTTTAAATAGTAAAGATATTTTCATATCTTTTTATGACTCTAGTGTAATCTTTATTTTAAAATGTAAGAAGTATACCTAAGAAAATAAAATTCCAGACCAGTTTCTCTCAAATATAAATAAATGTTTGAAGATCAAATCCATACGATATATAAAGGATATATGTTCCACGTCTTTAAAATTGGACAACATTTAATTGTTAATCAATGTTTCGTTTACTACATTAAACATAAAAATTAAAAAAATCATATTCTTATCTAGATAAATTCAAAGAAAGCATTTAAAATAATTTAATGCCCTTTCTTTATTAAAAGTATTACCAAACCAGGAAAATGAGAGTACGTTATTCTTTGAAAATGAATAAGTACTAAAATAAATTACTCTCAATGGTGAAATATTGATCTTTCTACTCCCAAGATTGGGAAAAATAAAGAGATGTTTGGTATCCTTCTTATTTAACAATGTACTTGCTGAAGTACCTAGCCTCGGTTATGAGGCAAAAAAACATTTTCTTTTTAAATATGTATAGATTTTGAAGATGGAAAAAAGCCAGTCGTTATTCTAAGGCAACATGATTATCTATCTAGAACATCCCAAAGAATCTACAAGCTATTTAAAAGTGATATGCAGATTTAACAAGTCTGTTGGATGCAGGCTCACTAAAAAAATCAATTGTATTTTATATACTAGCAACAAACAAATGGAAAATACGTATTTTAAAAGACACCATTAGTATTCCATCAATAATATCAAATATTAGAACTAAATCTGATGAAAGATGTGCAACGTTTCCCAATTGCAAAATATTCATTGTTGGAAAGATATTAATTATCCTCAAATTAATCTATAAATTGATTACGATCTCAATAAAAAAACAAGCAAGTTTGTTTTTTTTTAGAAAGTGACATGATTATACTAAAATTATTACAGAAATAGAAAGGCACAAGATTAGCAAGGATGGTCTTGAAGAATAAATCTGGAAAACATAACATTCCAAAAATCAAGACCTCTCACAAAGCTGTATGAAAATACACTGCAGTGGGGAATAGGTGTGGCTGTGTAACTGTAGTCTCTTATGGAAAAAAATGTATTTGGAATTCTATCTCAGACTATACACAAAATTAAATTCCAGCTGGAATTCAAACTGAAATTTGACATTTACAATAAAAAATTCCTTTAGCAGGAAACATAAGAGACCATCATCTTGACCTTGGAGTTGGGGAAGATTTCTCAAAGAAATACAAAAAGCACTAACCAGAAAAGAGAAAATAAAATAAACTGAGATATATTAAAAAGTTATCAAAAGGGATTAAGATATTGAAAAAACAACCATCATAGGGAGAGAAAATACTTTCAATGTATACAGGCAACAAGGGATTCATTTTTAGGACACATAAAGAACTCTGACAAATAAATAAGGATAAGATGGACAATCCAATAGAAAGATGGGCAAAACTTGAACAAGCACCTCACAACACAGAACATACAAATTGCTACTAAACATATTTGCTTTAAGGAAATCAGCATTATAACCGTAATGGGATACCACTACATATCCACCAGATTTGCTAAGATGGAAAAAATACGAAAAAAATATCAAGTGCTGGCAAGAAGATGGTGGAATTCTCATACAATGCTGATGGTAGTGGGAACTGGAAAAACTATTCTGGAAAACTGTTAGTCAGTATTACTAATGTTGAACATATGTAGATCCGTGAAGAATGCACAAGAATGTTCACAGCAACATTTTTTGTAATAGATATAAAAGCAATTAAACAATATGCATCAAATGCCTTAAAAAGATCCATCCTCATTAGCACTATTTTAAAACAAGTTAACCTAAATCTATTATTAGAAATGAGATCAAAGATTTATGGAATTATTTATAAAAATAAAACCTGGACTATAAATAATGAGTGAAGTATTACCATAATTAAGATTTATTCTTAAGATAGACTATTATATAGTTATTAAAAAATCATTTTCACAAAGATTATTTAATGTCAAAGGTTAATGTTTCTCAAAATGCAATCTGAAAACTCCTGAGATGGGGGTGATAGACTTTCAGGATACGGAAAGAACTCTTACAAATAAATAAGGAAAAGATAGACAATCCAATTGATATATGGATAAATTATTTTCATAATAATATTAGCATATTTTCATTTTCACTCTCATTCTCTCATTAGCGTACAAAGTTTATTGAAACTACGATTGACTTTGGGTTATTTATGTATACATATCACAATTATCTGAAAAGGAAAATAAAATGCTCCTCCCTTTTCCAAAAACATATCTGTGTGAGGCCAGATTTTATTTAATATACACATAAACCAAAGAAACACATTGTAATGTTTTGAATGCAGAAGCAGATATGAGAACCCAGCTTCTTTTAAGCCAGAAGTTAAAGAAATTTGCAAAAAATGTAAAACGATGCCCCCTTCTCACTAATATTTTGCTTTGGGAAACGTAGTTGTCAGAAAATATACTATTTTTGTTAATGTGTAATGGATTTATTGTTGTTATTTTTAAATGACTAAATACATATTTAAAATTTTTCTCAGTTCTAAATTCTGATATGATAAAGTAATTGATATATCTTACATAAATCAAAGTTCTTGTTGGACTCAATATATCTTAATAACATCATTCCAAAGGTCAGAATGATTGAGAACTACTGACATAGGTAGTAACAACACGAGAAATTAAGTAAAAACACACACAAAACATAGACAGACTACCTGGGCTTTGCCACTTCCCTAGTAGAGAGCCAGCAAAGTTAACTTCTCTCTGACTGCTTTTTCATACCGTTTAAGTGTGAAAAATAATCATATCTATCCTGTCGGCTTATTGTGATGATGAAATGAAGTAACATATTTGACCCTGGCATGTCATAAGCCCTCATTTTGTGTCTTTAATAATAGTTAATTGCTTTAAGATTAGAAAATATTTAAAATTCATTTTACTTTATATACAAAAATAATTTTTTTTAAAATAAGAACCATAAAAAACCGGAGAGACAGAGAAAGAGATGGAATGAAAGAGAGAGAGAGAGAGAGACTGTATTTGTCACAATTAAGAAATTAAACTCTTGTTTTCTAATCTTAAAATGACCACTAGAAATATGCTAATTTATCTCATTTTGAGTTGATCGTCTTAATTGAAACATTTTGGTGTCCTCAGAAGGAAGTCTCAGTAAGGTTTCTCTGTTGGTAACATGGAAATCCAGCATAGTTTTTCTTTACCCAAAACTCTAGGACATGTGACTACATTCCATCTCCAATATCACAATACTAATCTAAATATCATAGTCAACCTGCTGCAGTTATTATGGAAGAAATAAGGATTCTCACATAAAATGCCATAAAACAAACTTAGATACCTTGAGTAATAAAAGCAATAATATTGTAACCGAATATTATGTTTTTTCCTTGATTTGAAGAGAGCTTTTCTCTACTCATTAATATTCTGACTGAATGCAAGAGTATCCTTTTCAGTTTCAAGTAGGACATTAATCAGGCATCTGATTTTCATTTTACTTGGTGATAGTCCTAAAACTGAAGCCATTAGCTGTTTTTTTTTTTTTTTCTTCTATGCTCGAGTGCTGTCCCAGGTAATTCTTTAATATTCCTTGTTTTCCAGATCTATGATTCTTCTGCCCTATGTTCCCTGAAATGAAAATAGATTTCTTTTTTTTAACCAAAACTCTTTTGGCATCTTAGCTTTCATAACCTAATCTACTCAGCCAACACTCCTTTTCAATTATCCAATGGCTGCTAAGATGTCGTGTACAATTTTTCCTTTAATTTTGAAACTGCCATTGAACATATTTTATAATTATAATAAAGCGAAAACGTTATTAAAATTGAGTTGGAATTGTGTTTCCCTCGGTATGCCCTGTGTAATATTCTTTGAAACAGGCTGATTCAATAACGTGTTCAAAGATGGCGTTTGTCCAGTAAGCATCCTGGGAAAATGACAGGTCTAAAATAGAGACACATATTCATGGGGGAAAATAAAAGGAGAGAGAGAGAGGAAATGAATGTGTTGTGGGTTGTGGAAAGGGGAACCCAATAAGTAATTCAAATATATTCTGTCCAAATACTTTCGTGAAATGGAAACTGGTTTTGTGTGTGTGTTTTAAGTTTACAAGTTTACTTGCTAAGGAAAATGATGAGCTTTGAATTATCACTCTTTATTACTAATTTGGTGGCTGATGTTAGTAGAGCACTTACAGGTTATGACAAATTTCTTTCTTCCTTTGATTTCACAGCAGCCCTGTGAAGGTCTTTGGACAGGAACTATTTGCACATGAGAAAACAGGCAGAAAATTCAGTTAAATTGCCCCAATTTGTCCACATGTTAAATGGAGCTTGGCCTTTTTTCTCTGAGTATTGTTTCCTTCCATCTCATTAGGATTTCTCCTTGTTTCCATAGGGAGGAAAAAGTAAATGAAACAAGCCAGTATCCATCCACAAGCTTGCCTGGACATTCAGTAAGCTACATTTTTTGTAATTGTGTCCACGTTATTCATATCTGCTCAAATATATACTCCATCAATGTTGGCATTATAACAAAGGTAGAATTAGTTTTAGGGCTCTCTAATAAGAGATTGTGTTAGATTATGAAGTTTTACTGGAAAATCCTGGCACTTAACGTAAGTTGGGCAAACTTTATGTGAGTTTTAAGCTATTAGTAATAATTTAACTACAAATTCCCAAATGACACACATATTTTAAATAGATAATAGATATAGATATAGTTATATAGCTGACATACTGTGTAATTGTGCACATTTGCATACGAGTGTAGTATGTGTGGTTTTTATTTCACATTTATGCTCTCTTTACAATAATTTTCCTGATTTCCATTATTTTTATTAATTCATACCACAACCTGCTTCATAAGGAATTTACGACAGCTTACATAAATGCGTATGACACAATGCAATGTAACACAATTTAAATCAGATGGATGGGGAGAGCAAGAAAGCAGGACGCTGGAACTGGGAGGGTCAGGAGGCAAAGACAAAGCCGCAGAAAATGTGTGCGTTCAATACGTCTATCTGCTGTCTCTTCCTCCACCTACACTCTCTGCTCCAGGCTTTCTAGCGGAGGGCTGGAAAGTTGGTTTCAGATTTGGAGAGACCATCACCAGGTAAAATGAGGATAAGATGCCTGGCTAATTGGTCCGCTTGGCTAAACACTCACGGGCCGTCAGGAGAAACCCCGTCCTGGTTAGCAGTGGAGGAGGCCCGTCCTGCACCTTATCTGGGTGTTAACACCTCCTCCTGTCCCTGGCAGGCTTCGGGCATCAATTGTGCACTACAGTCATCTTCCCCGCCCAGAATCAGTCCTTAAAAATCATTTCAGATATCTATTCCTAAACACTCACCTGCTCTTCAAGTTTATGTGAGCCTGCCTGTCCATTGGTGGAAAAAATGAGAAAAATGAACAAACAGTAACAACGGCAGCAACAATGAAACAAATAAGCACCTGGATAGCCCTTTTGTTTCTGCACGTGCAGTCATTAATTTTTTTGTCACTCTTTTTATATCCAAAAGCCCAGGGGATAGAAGGATTTAGGGCTTAGTTTCCATCTGCTGCTGCTTCTGCCTGTCGTGTACGGCAGCTTCTCGGTAGACGTGTGAGACGCTAGTCCTCATGGTTCCAGGGAGGGTGCGAGAGGAGCAAGTGGAAGGCGAGCCCCGCTGTGCCTCCCTCCAGCCCGCAGTCACGTGCGCTAAGGGAAATAGTCTACGTTAACAAGAAAGATCTCTCTCCCTACTCAACCTGAACAATTTTATTCAACCACCACCACCACCAACAAAAAAAATCATTTTCATTTTAAAAGCATTAATAACCTGGAATTACCTGAATTAACCATGGTACCATGTTCCAAAATAATATACATTGCTTAAATAACCATAGAAACGGTACTAAAAAATGGAAATTACCTATAATTTATCTCAGTTTCTTACTATGACAATAATGTAACGTGTATTTTTCACAAAACACATACTTTGGCTATAGTGGCAATCAAAGAGTTATTTGAGAATTGTTTAAAGCTTTCCAAAAGGTGTCAGTTATTGTTTGGTTGCTGAGGTTATTTCTTACAAATAATGTTCTGGACATGACGACACATAAAAATTAGTTAAAATATAAGATTTAATACCAACTACACACAAAAAATAAAATGTAGATCAAATTTTAAATGAAGGAAAACCAGGTAATTCTGAAAGTTATTGGCACAAAGAACACTCTGATCAACCAAAAGTCAGAACAATTGCTTATGTTAACTCTGATTTTCTAGTTTAAGTTTTCTTCTTCTTTGGACAATATTCCATATTTCTATTTCTCTATATACATTTATAAATCTATAATTATGCCACATTTGTGTTATGTATCCCATCAAATCAAAACTGGCCCATCATATCACTGCCTACTTATTATTATTATTTTTTAAATTTATTTATTTTTCCCCCAAAGCCCCAGTAGATAGCTGTATGTCATGGTTGCACATCCTTCTAGTTGCTGTATGTGGGACGTGGCCTCAGCATGGCCAGAGAAGCGGTGCCTCAGTGCGCACCCGGGATCCGAACCCCGGGCCGCCAGCAGCGGAGCGTGCATTTAACCGGTAAGCCATGGGGCCGGCCCCACATCACTGCCTACTTAAATGGACTGTGGGCGCAGTGCGCTGGGGTCAGGTTCTTCACCTTCCTGCCCTGCATTGCCACGTGCAGGCCAGTGGACACTGGCGGGTGGTTCAGTTTCTCCAGCTCCACTGAGTCCTGAATAATATGTTGGCGCATGAAATAACTGAATCTACCTGATGCTTCAGGCTCAAAGGACATAAGCAGAGAGACCAAGTTACAAATTCCCAACTGACATCATGGGATTCACAGCTATCCCTCCATTCAGTTTGATGGTGTAGATTCTGGTATTTTTAGAGAGATTTTCAACAGTGTCCTAGCATAAAGGCCCACAATCTTCAATTCAATATCATATCATTGATAAAGAAATCCACTCAGCTGGTGCTTATACATAGTATTTTTTAACACTTTTATTGAGATATATTTC
Source organism: Ceratotherium simum simum (assembly GCF_057802395.1). Lineage (NCBI taxonomy): Eukaryota > Metazoa > Chordata > Mammalia > Perissodactyla > Rhinocerotidae > Ceratotherium > Ceratotherium simum. The sequence goes on from NC_141937.1 coordinate 4,617,046, forward strand.
ACACACCGTAAAATTTACTTATTGAAAGTGTAGAATTCAGAGTTGTGCAAACATAACCATATTCTCATTCTAGAACATTTTTTTTTTTTTCCTGAGGAAGACTCACCCTGAGCTAATATCTGTTGCCAATCTTCCACTTTTTGCTTGAGGGAGATTTGCCCTGAGCTAACATCTGTGCCAATCTTCCTCTATTTTGTATGTAGGGTGCTGCCATAGCATGGCCACTGATGAGCGGTTTAGGCCTGGGCCGGGGAACCAAACCCAGGCCACCGAAGCAGAGTGTGCCAAACTTAACCACTAGGCCATGAGGACAGCCCCCATCTAGAACATTTTTATAGCCCCCAAAGTAACCACTTACCCATCAACAATCACTCCCCCTTCTTTTTCTCCCATCCTCGGGCTAGGTGACAACAAATCTACTTTCTGAATTTATATATTTATAATTCATCACCATCCTAGTGATGAAGCAAATATGGAAAAAAATATTTGCAATTGGCAAATTTAAATAAATGGCATATGGAAGCTCTTTGAACCATTCTTGCAACTTTTCTATAATTTCTAAACTATTTCAGCACAATAAAAAAGAATTTCCTTCAACTTTTCTTTTTTTTCTTTCTTTATCTGTTTTAATGATGTATTTCCAATGACTTCTTATGCAACAGGGGTTATTCTGAAATTTGTATACATATATAATGTATACTTAATATATTACAAACAAGACATGTAGTCATTAATAGATATTATAGAGCAAATAAGGACACATTTTCTGCACAACTCCCTTTAAAAGGTGGGGTCCATGTCACTGCCGGTTAGATCTGGCCTGGCCTTCTGGTTTGCTTTGACCAACAGAATATGGTGGAAGTGAAATTATAGAAGTTTCAGAGTCTAGCCTTCAAGAACCCTTGCAGCTTCTGTGTTCAATCTCTTTGAGTGCTCCTGCTGCCATGTAAGGAAGCCTGGGCTTCACTACTGAGTAATAGCAGAGAGAGAGACAGAGAGAGGAGAGAGAAAGAGATCCAGGCAACAGCTGGCTCCCACAGCATGTATGTGAGGCTGTCTCAGAACCCCACCCACAGCTGAACAGCCACCCGATGCAGCCATATAAGTTAGCCCAGCAAGACCAGCAGAAAAATCATTGTTGTTTTGAGCCAATAAGATTTGGGGTGGTTTTTCACAAAGCAGTAGAGAACAGGTACATTATAGTTGTCTGCTAGTATGTGTATACACATATTTCTCAGCTAGTCTTCTCTCAATTCACGCTTTTTGTGGATACTTGTATACCTCCTAGTGAACCACTGACAACACCAGCATCGATTGCCTTTTTCAAGCCCTCTTCCTGACATCTCTCAAATGAAGAAAGAGTGTCTTAACAGGTTTTGTGACAAACAAAAACGTTAGGGAAAAGCAACCCCAACTTTAATGAATACTGACATGTTATATCAAAGCATCTTTGAAAGTGTGGAAGAGGGCTGTCTGTCAGCATGGCCAAGTGGTCCTGTGCCTCAAACTCGCAGGTTTCTCATATTTTAATTGCTCCTTGAAGGCAAACTTTTCCTGCAGATCTAACCCTGAAATCCATTGATTCTCAGCAACAAAATTGTCCCTGGCTTATTGTAAGTTGTCAATAAATATTTGTTAAATAAATCAATAAATGATCCTACAGTACTAGCTAAATCTTTAGATGAGTGGGACCTTCAAAATCTGAACTCTGATTCTGAATCTGTGGCTCACTAAGGCTCTGGATTTTGAGAGCTGGCCCCTCTGGGCTATTTTTCCTATATTTATATTGCAGTGTGCGTATGTGTGTGTGTGTGTATATATATATATATTCAAAATTAAGGTGGATTTTGATATTTAGGAATTTCACAGCACCTTTACCACCTCTTGGGTTCATTTCTTTACTAAAACATAATGCGTTTAATTTGGATATTAAACTGTCAACATGCCTAATTACCCAATATTATGATAAACCTATAAATGCAGAGAACAAATAACACTTACCAATATTTTTATTTATTTATTTTTTTAATTTTTTGTTTATTGCAGTAACATTGGTTTATAACATTGTATAAGTTTCAGGTGTACATCATTGTACTTCTATTTCTGCATAGATTATGTCATGTTCACCACCCAAATACTAACTACAGCCCATCACCACACAAATGTGCCGAATTATCCCTTTCACCCTCCCCCCTCCCCCTTCCCCTCTGGTAACCACCAATCCAATCTCTGTCTCTACGTGTTTGTTTATTGTTGTTATTATCTACTACTTAATGAAGGAAATCATACGGTATTTGACCTTCTCCCTCTGACTTATTTCACTTTGCATAATACCCTCAATGTCCATCCATGTTGTCACAAATGGCTGGATTTCATTATTTCTTATGGCTGAGTAGTATTCCATTGTGTATATATACCACATCTTCTTTATCCATTCTTCCCTTGATGGGCACTTAGGTTGCTTCCAAGTCTTGACTATTGTGAATAACGCTGCAATGAACACAGGGGTGCATGTATCTTTATGCATTGGTGTTTTCAAGTTCTTTGGATAAATACCCAGCAGTGGAATAGCTGGATCATATGGTAGTTCTATCCTTGATTTTTTGAGAAATCTCCATACTGTTTTCCATAGTGGCTGCACCAGTTTGCACTCCCACCAGCAGTGTATGAGAGTTCCCTTCTCTCCACATCCTCTCCAACACATGTTGTTTCCTGTCTTGTTAATTATAGCCATTCTGACGGGCGTGAGGTGATATCTCATTGTAGTTTTGATTTGCATTTCCCTGATAGTTAATGATTTTGAACATCTTTTCATGTGTCTGTTGGCCATCTGTATATCTTCTTTGGAGAAATGTCTGTTCAGGTCTTTTGCCCATTTTTTAATAGGGTTGGTAGTTTTTTTGTTGTTGAGATACATGAGTTCTTTATATATTTTGGAGATTAAGCCCTTATCAGATGTATGGTTTGCAAATATCTTCTCCCAATTGTTAGGTTGTCTTTTCGTCTTGTTGATGATTTCCTTTGCTGTGCAGAAGCTTTTTAGTTTGTAGTCCCATTTGTTTATTTTTTCTATTGTTTCTCTTGCCCGGTCAGACATGGTGCTTGAAAAGATGTTGCTAAGACTGATGTTGAAGAGTGTACTGCCTATGTTTTCTTCTAGAAGTTTCATAGTTTCAGGTCTTACATTCAAGTCTTTAATCCATTTGGAGTTAATTTTCGTGTATGGTGTAAGGTGAGGGTCTACTTTCAGTTTTTTGCATATGGCTATCCAGTTTTCCCAACACCATTTGTTGAAGAAACTTTCATTTCTCCATTGTATGTTCTTGGCTCCTTTGTCAAAGATTAGCTGTCCATAGATGTGTGGGTTTATTTCTGGGCTTTCGATTCTATTCCATTGATCTGTGTGTCTCTTTTTGTGCCAGTACCATGCTGTTTTGGTTACTATAGCTTTGTAGTATATTTTGAAATCAGGGAGTGTGATACCTCCAGCTTTATTCTTTTTTCTCAGGATTCCTTTAGCTATTCGGGGTCTTTTGTTTTTCCATATAAATTTTAGGATTATTTGTTCTACTTCTGTGAAAAATGTTGTTGGAACTTTGATAGGGATTGCATTGAATCTATAGATGGCTTTAGGAAGTATGGACATCTTAACTATGTTAATTCTTCCAATCCAAGAGCACAGAATATCTTTCCATCTCTTTGTGTCTTCTTCAATTTCTTTCAGCAATGTTTTATAGTTTTCCATGTACAGATCTTTCACCTCTTTGGTTAAGTTTATTCCTAGGTATTTTATTCTTTTTGTTGCAATTGTAAATGAGATGGTATTCTTAATTTCTATTTCTGCTACTTCATTGTTAGTGTATAGAAATGCAACTGATTTTTGTATGTTGATTTTGTATCCTGCAACTTTACCATATTCGTTTATTACTTCTAAAAGTTTTCTGGTGGATTCTTTAGGGTTTTCTATATATAAAATCATGTCATCTGCAAATAGTGACAGTTCACTTCTTCCTTTCCAATTTGGATCCCTTTTATTTCTTTCTCTTGCCTGATTGCTCTGGCTAGGACTTCCAGTACTATGTTAAATAGGAGTGGTGACAGTGGGCATCCTTGTCTGGTTCCTGTTCTTAGAGGGGTAGCTTTCAGTTTTTCACCATTGAGGATGATATTAGCTGTGGGTTTCTCATATATGGTCTTTATTATGTTGAGGTACTTTCCTTCTATACTCATTTTATTCAGAGTTTTTATCATAAATGGATGCTGTATCTTGTCAAATGCTTTCTCTGCATCTATTGAGATGATCATATGATTTTTATTCTTCATTTTATTAATGTGGTGTATCACGTTGATTGATTCGTGAATGCTAAACCATCCCTGCATCCCTGGAATAAATCCCACTTGATCATGGTGTATAATCTTTTTAACGTATTGTTGTATGTGATTTGCTAGTAATTTGTTGAGGATTTTTGCATCGATGTTCATCAGTAATATTGGCCTGCAATTTTCTTTTTTTGTGTTGTCCTTGTCTGGTTTTGGTATCAGGGTATTGTCGGCTTCATAGAATGCGTTAGGGAGCTTCCCCCCTCCTCAATTTTTTGGAAGAGTTTGAGAAGGATAGATATTAAGTCTTCTTTGAATGTTTGGTAGAATTCACCAGGAAAGCCGTCTGGTCCTGGACTTTTATTTTTGGCCAGGTTTGTGATTACTGTTTCGATCTCCTTACTGGTGATTGGTCTATTCAAATTCTCTACTTCTTCTTGATCCAGTTTTGGAAAGTTGTATGATTCTAAGAATTTATCCATTTCTTCCAGATTGTCGAATTGGTTGGCATATAGCTTTTCATACTAGTCTCTTATAATCTTTTGTATTTCTGAGGTGTCTGTTGTAATTTCTCCTCTTTCATTTCTGATTTTAATTATTTGTGCCTTCTCTCTTTTTTTCTTGGTGAGTCTACCTAAAGTTTTGTCAATTTTGTTGATCTTTTCAAAGAACCAGCTCTTGGTTTCATTAATTTTTTCTATTGTTTTTTTGGTCTCTATTTCATTTATTTCTGCTCTGATTTTTATTATTTCCCTTCTTCTACTGATTTTGGGCTTTGTTCTTCTTTTTCCAGTTCCTTTAGGTGCATTGTTAGATTGTTGATTTGAGATTTTCTTGTTTATTGAGATAGGCCTGTATTGCTATAAACTTCCATCTTAGAACCGCTTTTGCTGTAGCCCATAAATTCTGGCATGTCGTATTTTCATTTTCATTTGTCTCCAGGTATTTTTTGATTTCTTCTTTGATTTCTTCATTGACCCAGTCGTGTTTCAGTAGCATTTTGTTTACTCTCCATTTATTTGTGGCTTTTCTGATTTTCTTCCTATAGTTGATTTCTAGTTTCATACCATTGTGGTCAGAAAAGATGCTTGGTATTATTTCAATCTTCTTAAATTTATGGAGACTTGTTTTGTGGCCTAATATGTGATCAGTCCTGGAGAATGTTCCATGTGCATTTGAAAAGAACGTGTATTCTTCGGTTTTTGGATGGAATGCTCTGTATATAACTACTAGGTCCATCTGTTCTAGTGTGTCATTTAAGGCCAATGTTTCCTTATTAATCTTCTGTTTGGATGATCTATCCGTTGGTGTAAGTGGAGTGTTAAAGTCCCCTACTATTATTGTGTTACTGTCTATTTCTGTTTTTATGTCTGTTAATAATTGCTTTATATATTTAGGTGCACCTACATTGAGTGCGTAGATATTTACAAGTGTTATATCCTCTTGTTGGATTGTTCCCTTGATCATTATGTAATGCCCTTCTTTGTCTCTTTTTACACTAGTTGTTTTAAAGTCTATTTGGTCTGACATGGTTACTGCTACCCCAGTTTTCTTTTCATTGCCATTTGCATGGAGTATCTTTTTCCATCCCTTCACTTTCAGTTTTTGAATGTCTTTAGGTCTGAAGGGTGTCTCTTGTATGCAGCATATATATGGGTCTTGTTTTTTTATCCAATCAGCCACCCTATGCCTTTTAATTGGAGCATTTAGTCCATTGATGTTTAAAGTAGCTATTGATAAGTATGTACTTACTGCCATTTTTTAACTTTTTTTTTTCTCAGTGTTTTAGTAGTCCTTCTCTGCTCCTTTCTTCTTCTATACAGAATGGATGGTCTCTTTAGTTTGACCTCTGTCTGAAAGCTCTACTCTTTAACTCTCCTCCTCCCTCATTTTATGTTTTTGATATCATATCTAACCTCTTTTTTGTGCATTTGTATCCATTACCCTCTCATCATGGAAATAGATAATTTTTCCCATTTGTGGTCTTCTCTTTTCCCCTTAAATCAGTCCCTTTAACATTTCTTGTAGCACTGGTTTCTTGGTGATGAGCTCCTTTAATTTTTGCTTGTCTGGGAAATTTTGGATCTCTCCTTCCATTTTGAATGATAACCTTGCTTGGTAGAGTATTCTTCGCTGTAAGTTTTTTCCTTTTAGCACTTTAAATATATCGTGCCACTCTCTTCTAGCCTGTAAGGTTTCTGCTGAGAAGTCAGCTGATATCCTTATGGGGTTTCCTTTGTATGTAACTTGACTTTCTCTTGCGGCTTTTAGGATTCTCTCTTTATCTTTAATTTTGGACATTTTGATTATGATGTGTCTTGGTGTGGGCCTCTTTGGGTTTATCTTGTTTGGGGCTCTCTGTGCTTCCTGTACCTGGATGTCTATTTCCTTCCTTAGGTTGGGGAAATTTTCATCTATTATTTCTTGAAATAGATTCTCTGCCCCTTTGTCTTGCTCTTCTCCTTCCAGGACACCTATAACACGGATGTTAGTGTGCTTGATGTTGTCCCTGAGGTCCCTTAGACTGTCCTCACTCTTTTTAATTCTTTTCTCTTTTACCTGTTCAGCTTGGGTAATTTCTTCTAGTCTTTTGTCCAGCTCACAGATCCATTCTTCTGTATCCTCTACTCTGCTTTTGAGTCCCTCTAGTGAATTTTTCATTTCCAGTATTGTATTCTTCATTTCTGATTGGTTCTTTTTTATATCTTCCATTTCTTTGTTGACATTCTCACTGAGTTCATCTATTCTTCTCCCCAGATCAGTGAGCATCCTTAACACTCCTAGTTTGAACTCTCTGTTGGGTAGGTTGCTCACTTCTGTTTCACTTAGTTCCTTTTCTGGGGTTTTGTCCTGTTCCCTTACTTGGAATATATTCCTTTGCCTCCTAATTTTCCCTCTTTCCTTGTGCTTGTGTCTACATATTAGGTAGGTCAGCTACGTCTCCTGCTCTTGGATAGCTGACCTTATGTAAAGATGGCTTAGGAGGCCTGCAGTGTGCTTCCCTCAGTTATCAGTGTTCCAGGGGTGACCCCTATGTGGGCTACGTGTGTCCTTCTGTTGTGGCCTGTTTGCTCTCCCTGTAGGTGCCCAGGGAGGCCGAGTTATGCTCCTGGCCAGCTGTTGTAATGCTCAGCTGCTTGTAGTTCTTGTGGACCTTTCAGTCTCTTTATCAGGTGTGGGGAGCCCCAGCACAGTTGGCTGCACGTTCTAATACCACATTTGTGTTGCAGTATTTCTTTTAAGTGAGTAGGTCCCCAGCGTGGTAGGTTGTTAGGCTCAGGGGCTTACAATTGCTATAAGCCTCCAGCCTTTAGGTCTCTTGTCAGCTCTCTGAGGATTGCAGCTGGGTGGGGCTGGCCTCAGGCACAGGAGCACCCAATTGTTTCAGGCTTTGGAAGGTGGGGCAAACCCCCTATGTGGGTCTTTGAGAAGCACAAGTCTCTTGCAGCTGACAAGCCCCACCACCCACAGGTCCACACACACAGTCAACACAGTCCTGCCCTGTGTGTGCGCCCCAATCTCCCAAAGTGGACCCAGTCTCTCCATGGCGGGAGCCCCACACACTCCACCACTGCCGCACACTCTCCACCCACTCCTTGTGCACACCCTGCCCCACTGAAGTCGGCTCAGTTGTCAGGCTGCAGAGAATTCAGTCGCCAATCTATGCAGGCCCACAAGTTGCCTGAGGGCTTGTTGTTGGGTGGGGCCAGTCTCTAGGGTGGGCTGCCTGCCCTGGCTGAGCTGGATTAAATCGGTGCTCTAGCGGGTGGGGCAGACCTGGGCTAGCAGGCCCCAGGGAGAACTCCAATGGCGTCTGTGTCAGCAGGCCCACACCAGGCCACAACAATGGCCGCCGCCAATGTCCCAGTCCCTGGAGAGGTCTCACCTCTCACCAAGATGCACACAGGGCCTATTACGTGAGTCTCTTTTCACCAAAGCACTGTGCACCTTTCTTTCTGGTGATTTTAGGTTTATTTCTGAAACGGGTGAGTTTGCGCGTGAGCTCTTTAAGAGCCGGTTTTAATTTCTTTGTGAACCGGGTTTTCTGGGGGTGCTCTCCAATGTTTTAGTAGCAGGCAAAGTCAGATATTATGCCACTCGTCTCGATTGTGCTGGATCCACAAAATGCCCACAGCGGGGCACTCCAGGCTCAGGGCCCCGCGCCTCCAGGGAGGGCTGCAGACCTGTGTGCTGCTCCCGGGCTGCTGTGAGGCACTGCAGCTTGTGAAGGTGGCGTTTTTCCTCTCCAGAAGGGAGTCTCTGCCTCTTCCACCTCAGTTAGGATTGTCCGTTGTTGCAGGAGTTCCTCTTATCCAGTTTTCAGTTCTGTCTCAGGGGTAATTTTTCCACGAGTAGTTGTAAATTGGCTGTGTCCGCGGGAGGAGGTGAGTTCAGAGTCTGCCTACGCCGCCAGCTTGACTTCTCTGCTCAACACTTACCTTTAAACTTTTGTTTCAACCTGGTTGGAAACTTTGTCTATAGCAGAAATAAAAACAAATGCAACAAAAGGGTGGAGTTGGTGTTGCACTCTGCTTGTGGATTACCCCATAAAGACAGTAGACAGAGAACAATTATAAAAATAATTGGGGCAGGGGAGTATACCACAATCAGCTGTTCTTTCCCCTTATTGCAGTATTTGCATGTGTAGCACCTCTGCCAGCTAACAGACTACGACCAATCTGTGATAGATAATGAAACTGAATTGTCTGGTGACTAACTTTTATGAACCCAAAATTTAAATATTGCACTTTCCTTTTTTTGGCTTATCAGGCTAAGTATTATACAGTTTTTCAGTTGATTTAGGGGAAAAAACAAACAGAAAATAGATCCTTTTAACTGGCTCATTCTGGAGTTCCCCTGCTCTCCCACAGCAGTGGGTTGGGCTTGCCAGCTGCCACACAGAAGCCTCAGACCACCCATGGGGATCAGGAAGCCCTCTGAGTCTGTTATTTTTTGGGATAAATTCTATGCAAAAATAGAAACAAAGAGAAGCTCCATATTGCACGCATTTCATGCTCTTTGTTTCTTCATCAACACGAGCAAAGAAACAGCTCCGGAAGAGCTGTTTCAGTGGAGAAGAGAGATATTAAAAAACATTAGGCACCACGCCAGTACCTGTAGCACCCACCCTAAATACGGACTTTTCTTTTCCTGGGCTTAATGTAGAAATTGTTATTATATAAAAAGGCAACACAGTCAAAAAGGATCTTAAGTATGTTATACTTTTTTCTCTAATCCCCATATTTACCATGGGCCAGGGAAATTAGGGACCCTCCATAATATTTATTGATTGAATACATGCAGATAATTCAGGAACATTTCGAAAGAACAAGCCTTTAAGATGGCATGCGGAATAACAACGACGGCCCCTCAAATGATTGCCTCATCAATCACAGTTGTTTCGTGCCATTAACTGACAAATTTTAGATAATTTCCAAAGACCTGAAAACTCAAGTATCTTAGGCCCCAGGATTTTTTTTCTGAGATCCAGCCTGTGTGGATGTAGGCATTACTCTGAGTCGCTGTTTGCCACAGGACTTCAGTGAGTGCTTACTTTGCATCAATAACCATGTTCAGCGCAAGTGACTGAACTAGAACACTTAATAGGAGGTTCGACAGCAGAATGGAGGAGGGTCTTAGCTCAGGCTGCCGTAGCAAAATACCACAGACTAGGAGGCTTAAACAATAGAAATTTACTTCTTTCAGTTCTGGAGGCTGGGAAGTCCAAGATCAAGATTCGCTGATTTAGTTTCTCGGGAGGCCTGTCTCCTCCACTTGCAGACAGCTGCCTTCTTAAATTTTCCAAATTTAATGAAAACTATAAACCCACATTTCCAAGAGGTTAAAAAAACCCTGAGCACAAAAAATATGAAGGAAATTCCACCAACAAACTTCACAACCCAATTGCTCAAAAGCAGCCGGACCAACCTGACATCAGATTATGTGTTGATGTATTTGTTTGTTATCTGACTCCGCCTCCAGCATATAAGTTACTGATTGCTACACGGAAGACTCTCCCAAAGTCTTTGGCCTTAGATGGTGAGGACGGCAGCATTTGTTATCCCTGTGTTTCAGGGATCTGGCAGCAGCTGGACTGGAGCTTCTGGCTCTGGGTTTCTCACGGGCTGCAATCAAGTCATCGGCCAAGGCGGCAGCCACCTAGTGCTCAGCTGGGGGATTCCTGTGCCCACGCCCACTCACTAGCTCTTGGTCCTCGATGACCCTTAGCTGGGGACATCAGTTTCTTCCCATGTGGGACTTTCTCAGGCAGCCCATGACCTGACAGGCATCTTCTCACAGAGCGAGAGAAAGAGTGAGATAGAGCGCCCCAAAGAGAAGCCACCATCTCCTTGTACCTAATCTTGGAAGTGACATCCATCACTACGCCAATTTCCATTTGTTAAAAAAGAGTCATTAGCTCCATTCTACACCAAAGAAGTAGGAGATTACACTAGAACATGAGTACCAGTAGGCAAGTATCATTAGGGGCCATTTTTAGTGGTTGCTTGTCACAGTAAGCTTGACGGGCCTAACACTTTGCCTTCTTTACTACTGAATTCCCAGTTCCTAAATGGCGGCCAGGACAAAGCAGACACTGAAGCATTTGTGCGGTGAGTGAACTAACAAAGGAATAGTCTGATAACCTGGAAAACTTACAGTAAAGTTATGTGTACTAACACAACTCCTTTGACATTGTGATCCAATGCCATCTCTATTGATAATCAATAACTTGGGACAATAAGTGGTGCAAGTTTCTACAGTAGCCTTTAATTTTCAGAAACCATAGTTATACTGGCTGAATTAACAAGTGGATGTGCTGAATTCTATTTATTTCACTTTTTAAACAACGCAATTAAATAGATCTTTCTTTTTCGCTAAATCATTTACACAGTGGCTTGCGCTTTTGCGAAGAAAGAAACAACAGGAAAATTCCTTTCATAGTCTTGGAATGGGAGATTTAACTTTGATAATCCTTCAGCATTTTATAAACTGCTTGTATTTATATAGTAATGAAAAAATATAAATCCACACATATTTCACTGCCGGGAAAATAAATGAAGCCCAGTCCGAGGAGGCTTGTCTTTAATCATGAAATGTGCAACATTTGGCTGTACTGAATTAGCCACTTGTCTCACTAATGTAAATCCTCAAGAGCATGAGGGCCCAGCAGAAAAATCCACAAGTTGTGTACATGTCCTCCTGGGGCCTGGGCATGACTTAAGTGCAGAGACAAAAAGATTCCAGTGTGTCGATCCCAGATCATATTTCTGTCAGGGAAGTGCTAGCTTACGTGATTCTCTTCATCCCAGAAAGCCCCCATGAATATACCCCTCAGAAACACTGCACATTTTCAGCCATAGGACACCGAATAGGAGACAATAAGCTTTCATCGTCTTGTGATTTATCTTCAGATTCTGTTAAGGGCATGTCGACTGAGGCATTTTCCCTGGTTTCAGAGACCCATGTGTTTCTTAGCCTGCATCTGTCTTTAGGTTTCCTCACATTGGGTGTTATTGTCTAAGACAACAGGAGAAAAAAAGTCAATATCAGAATATTCACAAATGCAAACAATTAAACACCCTTGGGGATTATATCTGTCATAAATGTGGTCATTTTGATTCACTTGGTCCACCTGTTCCTATCGCAGACTATTCATGAAAGCAGGTCAGCCCTACATAAACACCATTAGCAGAGGAGGCAGCTTAGCTGAAGGGACAGCGGTAGCATTAATCTTTCCAGCCGTGCGTTCCTCTTGCTAGTTTACTATTCTAATCTCGAAGGTCTTTAAAAAAAATCACATCCTCGCCAGATAGCATAGTATTTTCAGATCAATTTAACCAGATTTACTCTCTGATCTCATCACTCAGCTGATAACAGATAGGGGAGAGTTACCAGCAGTATTAAATCCCACTTGTCTTTAATCTTGTTCCTCAAAAGGAATTGTATATTTTTCATCTGTTTGCCTTACATTTTAAAATGATGCCATTATTTAAAATATTACCCCTCTTATAAAACAGCAAGAGCAGAGACATGTTTAAGGGAAGTCACTTAAGGATTTTAAGTACAACTACACAGAGAGGAGAGTGTGGGTTCACTTTCTTTGTTCATTTTGATATTGTACATGAAAAATGATCTTTAGAGCTTCACCTCATAAGAAACACAGACATTCTAATACATTAAGTATTTATATTTAAAAAAACAAAAGCCAGAGGATGAAAACAAAAGTATAGGAGAATCTATATCTGATCTTAAAATCAAAGTCACTTTCCAAACCTGAATCAATGAAAATACAAAACAAGAAATAAACAGTGAATATGAATTTGAATTTAAAGATGTCAAAATAATCACAAACCTAAATTTAAAAAATTGCAAATGAGGAAAATACAACAAATGTAACGGAGAAGGGACAATAAACTATTTTAGAGAGAGCTTATGTAAGTAGATAAGAAAACCATTAAAATTTACTAGAAAAACAATTAATACATAATTACTAGAGAAGAAGAATTACAGATGATTACTAAAACTAAAAATGTTCAGTGTAGTAAATGAAAGTCAAATTAAAGCAAAAATATAACTTTCTTGCTTGAGAGATTAATACAACTTTTGAGTGGTGATAGTCAATTTTGGAAAGGTTTGAATAAAATGAGCTCTCTGATATACTTTTTGAAATTCAGCCATTTTGGGGGATGAAAATTTAGTGATTTCTCTTCCTTAAAATGTTCATTACCTCTTAGGAAGTAATCTAAGGAAAACTGGATGTAGGCAAAGATTTTAAGGGTGTTCATCAAACATTATATATAATACTAAAAGCTTAGAGACAAAGTAAAATACCCATGGGCAGTCAAATTATTGAATTATCAAGTATTTTCTCCACAGCAAGATTACCAAATTATGAAATATCATGGATACCCTAAATTATGTTTTCAAAGATTAGTTTCATGTGAAACTGATTATGATATATTTAAAAAGAGCATTATAACAGTATCCATTTGTGCAACTTGATCTACATTTTGTGTGTGTGTGTGTATATATATACAACTAAATGTGTGTATACAGAAATAACAATATTTACATTGTTATATAACACACAATATACTATATTAATAATAATTTCATATGTGTGTATATATATAAATCATACATACTTGAAAGAAATGAACTGAGTTTTAACTATGATTAATAAATTTGAGAATGATTTTACATTTTATTTGCTTATCCACTTTTTTTGTTTTGTTTTGTTTTGTTTTTTTGCTGAGGAAGATTGGCCCTAGGCTAACGTCCGTGCCCATCTTCCTCTACTTTACGGGTGGAATGCCCGCCACAGCGTGGCTTGATAAGCGGTGTGTAGGTCCACACCCGGGATCTGAACCTGCGAACCCTGGGCCACTGAAGTGGCGCACCTAAACTCAACCACTATGCCACCAGGCTGGCCCTGACTTATCTACTTTTTAAGTTGTTCTACAATTAATAGTTTTGTGTAAAAAATTAAAGATGTATAAATTTAAAAGAAACAAGTTTGCCTTACAAAGACATTAATTGTTTTCCTATATTTCCTTTGATTTTCCATTTCATGTTTGTTTGTATGGACACCTCTGACAACAGGGCAGGTCACATCTCTAACAATAAGGTCCAGGAGTTTGAGTCTAGCTCCTCCTATGACCACTTGATAAGACAAAAGAAACTAGAAGGGTCTTTGCAAATGGTACTGGGGTAAGGAGCTGGTGTAAGGGGTTCCAGCTCTTCCTTAAACTTCATGCTTTATGTGTGACACTACACACTCACATACAACTCACAAACGCACTCACATACACTCAAATATTTTTTAGTGGCAGCAAACCAATTTCTTTTTCAAATTGTAAGCCCCTCTCAATATTCTTAGCAGCTGTTTATTGGAATGTTTGCTGTGAGATAGATGGTTTCGAATGCCATGTTTAGAGTGTGTCTTATCTGTAGCACACTTCACAGAACATACCCCAGGAGTTAAGCTGCACTCAAAGGCTTGAATAAAAATAAAACAGTGATAATTTTTCTGAATAAATCTAGACACCCAGGAAACATTGCACATGGCATTTGTAAATGGGTCCCTGGGCATATGTTGCTTGGGGACAGAAAGCATTGTTCTGAAAAGTACCCATAAGTCCTCTGGATCTTGTGAGCTATTTGTAACAGATTTTTATTCTTCCTGTTAAATATGGACTGTCCACCCCTTGAGTGAATGGCAGTGGGCAAAGACACTCAGAACTTTCTGCAGGAGCAGAAAACATGGTTGGATGTTTTAAGAAATTCAAAATCTAGGAAGATAGATAAGTCAGAAGTATACCCAAATTTAAAACTCCTTTCTCTTGGCTGGGTATCCATGTCCTTATGATAGAAATGAAGCAAATTGGCACATTGGTTGGGCTGGAGTTATCGGCAAGAGGTGGTTAGGCTGCTAGGCCTTCGACGGCCAACGTCCTTCTGTAACTTTGCTGGCTCGCACACAATCCTTGTGTGTCTTAGGATATTTCCAGTCATACCCAACTGCATGGACTGCACAAATGTACAGGCTCAGGTGTCCATGGAGAGACAAAGAAAAGTGGTCAAACATTCTCTGCTTCTGAGAGTTTATGACTTATTGGAAGAACAGCAAAAAATAAATAACTTTATGACCTTTATTTCCCCTTCCACTTTGTTCTTACAAAGCAGGACATTGTGTGATGCTGGCTTATTTAATGTTGCACCTGGAAAAGAGTAATTATTAATAATTTTCTTATTTCATGACAGATATATTAATCTTATGTAGTTACTAAAGTAAATATTTTAAGACATTAAGAAGTTGCCGTTTATCTACAGTTACATACTATTTGTACAACTACTAACTTAAAACTTATATACTTAACAAAAGAAAATTCTCCAAACATGGAAATATTGATTGGAAATGTAAATATTTCTAAATATCCTGTTAGTATGTAATCTAATAAATCATAGTCTTTTAAATATTTTAAACTCTGCAAAAGCCAGCTAACATATATACAAAATGTTAAAATGATTTCACAAGTAAACATTAAATTTATCCTAAAACAAGTTATAAAGAATATGAATCCTATGAGATTATATTGTTACTTATTCCTATTCTTTCCTAATATAATTTCTACACTTTCCTAGGGTTTCGATACTCTTACTATGTCCCAAAGAAATGAAAACATCTTTTTGTGCTAGCTATGGTTGCGAGATCTGGGTTATCAACGGAACATTTTTTTTTTTCCTGCTTGAGGAAGATTGGCCCTGAGCTAACATCCATGCCCATCTTCCTCTACTTTGTATGTGGGATGCCTGCCATAGCATAGTTTGATGAGCAGTGTGTAGGTCCACCCCTGGGATGTGAACCTGCGAACCCTGGGCTGCCAAAGCAGAACGCGCAAACTTAACTGCTATGCCAGTGGGCTGGCCCCTCAATGGAACATTTTTGGTAGGAAAATAGGACCTGTTTATGCACCCAAAGTGCAGCATTAACAACAAAGTTGATGTGTTACATGGTAGAATCTCTAATGACCTTGTGCTTTTTCCCCCTGGAATTTGATTTTTAGAGACTTGGTGTCTTTCTTTTTTTTTTTTTTTCTTTCCAGACTCTTAAATTTAAAAAATGGAATCATACTATACATGCTGTTTTGAGACCCACTTTTTCAGTTAATATTTCATAACCATCTTCCAACATCAATACACACAGGTCTTCACAATCATTTTAATGTCTTCATGGTATTCAATTACATAGATGTTCTGTACTTTATTTAACAAATGCTCTTTTGTGACATTTAGATTGTTTCATTTTTATGCTATTAATTAGGACAACTTTATAATTTACATTGGCTGCTCATTTTCCATCTCCTTTGCTGGTTTTTCCATTTCTAACTAGACTCTAAATATTGGAGACCCCCAGTCCTTGGTCTTGGCTCTTCTTTATTTTCTCTCTACTACCCTCCTTGGTGTCTTTCTCAAAGCCAAAGTGTTCTACAAGTTTTACATGAAGTGTCGTTATGAATGCACATTACAATTTCACTGTGATAGCATACTTAGTCTGTTCAAGTATTTTGACATTTTTTAAATCTATTATAATGACTTATCTAGAGTTTTCATCATTTAGAATCATTTCATCATTTAGTATCATTTAGAAATACACCTTTCTATTGTTATTAATGATGTGACCCTTATTGCTGATCAGGTTTTCTGTCTTTTTCTAGGATTTTTGCCTAACTCGAAGTTTGCTGTTTTGGCTTGTGTGCATGGTGGAAATAAGCAAATATCTATGTTTTATGAGAAGATATGTAGTTAGAAAAAAATTACATATTATGACCCTTTTGTACTTTCTAAATTCAGTAATGATTTAAACCTATCCTGTTATATTTACTTTTTAATGTTGCATTTATCTTTTTATTAACTTTGTATTCTGTCTTCTGAATGTAATTATAAAGCTATGGCTTGATGCAGGCTCAGCTTGTCGCAATTTCCTATAACATCATCATCAATGTTTTGAAGATCAAATTATTATAACTTAGTCAGTAGGAGCCCTTTGCACTTGGCTCCTTGTTTTTCCTTTTGATATTATTTCCAACATTCATGAAAAAACCCTTCTTTCTGGATGTGACAGGATGTTGCGGAATCCTCCTGATGTTTTCCCGCCTAAGATGTAGAATCGAGTCTATTTAAAAGGCCCTGATGTCCTTGAAAATGGTGGAGGGCAAAGTGCTGTCCCTGCCTTTGGACCACTTTTAACAGTGAGAGGACTAGAACGTGTGCTTTGATTTGGGCAGTTTTTGCCAGAGTTCTCATTCCTTTTGTGACGGGAAGAATTTTCAGAGATCCTTACCTGCCATTCCTGCTGATGTCAGTCCTAGATTTCCTACTGCAGATTTCACTGTCCAAACTTTTTCCCTACATTTACATTGTGAATGATATAAAATATATTTCTAAGTATAGAGAAGCTTGCATTAATAAGTAAATAAATAAAATCTAGTTATTATTAGAAAATGAGACAGTCTAGGAAGGTGCAATGAAGCAGGTGATGGGAGGCATTAAGTGCCATGCACAGATCTTTGATTTTCTCCTCATTCCAGGACATTCCAATGCGTGCTCTGTATGTAGTGTCATGTTCCCTTTCAGGAGACATTTATGTAAGGCAATCATCATCGTAGGTTTGTCTTCCATGCCGCCTCTTTTTATCAGGGGAATCAAAATCTACAGAGCAGGTTCTCAAGGCCTGAGGAGTTGTGTAATCCGGCAATGTAGAGAAACCGTGACGTCAAGCAAGAGAAAAGAAGGCATCCATCATTACTGCAGTACCGATTAGGCACCGCCACAGATGTTCACAGAGATTGTTTCATTTAATTACCATCAGCTCTTAAGATTAATATCATCATCCCTCTTTAACAAATGATAAAGGTGGAGCTCAGAACAGGTAGATAATTTGCTGAAAGTCACGCAGCTAGGAAGTGGACGGAGTGACTTCAGAGACTGAGGACTTCCACTAGGTCTTTGGGTCCTCAGGGGATGTTGTTGAGTTGTGTAGTTAGAAAACTTGGATTTTAAAACTGTGTCTGTCATGCACTAACTGCATTACCGTGAAAAAATTACAACTTCTTTGACTCTTTTCTCCTCGATTATGAATTACACATAATATTACCTATATATTCAATGGAGATTATGAGAAGTAAGTGCGAAGATGTATATGATAGCATCTACTTCAAAGCTATTCACGAAGTAAATCGATCAAAAATACCTACCAAGTGCCATAGAGAAACCTGGGTAAAAGGCAGTCTACTAGGAATTTTTCCATTTGCTACAATCGTTTATATTTGCTTTGTATATGTTATACCTCAAGATGGGGATAATTAATGGACATAAATGTAATCACTAATATCACAAATTAATATATTAACCCACTATTTATATTAAAATATTCTCAGATCATACTGCTTCCAGAATCTGAAATCTGGCTACAGTTCAAGGTTTGTATAATTTCAGGACCATATCCCTCCATGTTTCCTAATGAAAACTTATCATTATCCTTCTCCCTAAAGTATATGTAAAATGGAAAACAATGAAACTATACCCATCCCCCCACCCCACATACACACACACTCAGATGTCTACATTGGGTCATGATCTACCTTGGGAGGTTAGCTCAGCCAGGGTCACCCTTGAGCCATGTGGTCTCAAGGGAATGCAGGGGCTTCTGTGGGCTGTGCTGCAGTGGTGAAGCCTGCCTGACACAGATCTGACATGTTCATGCCGGGTCTCCTCACCCCTGGAACTCCAAGCACAGGTCATTGGGTGGTTTATGTGTTTTCAGATTTGCCACTCATTCCCGGAAGCGTCCAAAATCAAGTTACAAGGGTCTGAGCCGTCTCCAATGCCTTTCCTCGTGTGTCTACCTTCAAGTTCAGAGGGATATGCTGAAATCAAATTCAAAAGGCAACAAACTGTTCTCTGTTGTAACCAAAGACAAATCATCCATTTGTGATCCTTGGTTAGGTATTCATATTTGTCTCTGGAAATCATCTGGCCTTTTATGGGTTCTTCCTTGTCCCTGTTGGAATAGTCTTGTCCTCCCCCAGCGAGTGTATTCCCCAGCCTGGATCCAGCCCTCAGGTCGGGCACTGAATTGCTGCACTGGAGACAGGAAGGAGATGCTGGGCTGAGCTTTGGACTGACACTGAGGAGGTGTGACCTCGATCAATTCACTCAACACCCCTAACACCTCCCTATTCTGCAGACTGGGCCAGCTGGACAGGGTCGTTGAGTTTCAAAAATAAATTTTTTGAATAAAATTGTATGTGAAACTCCGATACAGGTACTGCATCCTTAGCTCCAATGAGGAGTTCCTGGCACTGAATGCTGATTGCATTCATGAGAAATAAGGTAGAGACCACGTGTCAATATCCCATTTTCCTCTCTCCTATTATTCTGCTCCCTTGCAGTTCAGCTGGGACGGGAGACTAAGATCTGGCCGGGCTCAGACACTCAGGTGTGTTTGTCATCGACTAAGAGCCAGGGGTGAGGGCCGCAGACAGAGGCAGCAACCATGGTCTCAGGGCACCAGGGCAGCGGTGGCAGGATAGCCATGGAAGAGAGAGACGTGCAGTGCAGAGGCCAGGCGGTCATGGGAGTCTCCAGCGTATGACCTGCTGCACTTGTTGGATGGCTTGAGTGAGAGCATTTTTGCCGTGTGATCCTTCCCATTTTATAATACTGAGTTTCAAGTCTTTCTTAGAATTCTGTAAGCTATCCTTCCAAAAAAATCATTTTCCACTTAAATCCATCAGAGTTAGGTTCTACTTCTTTCAAAAAAAATTTTTTTGTAGTGAAGAGTGATGTGAAGAGAACGTTAGTGTTAGAGACATCTTTCAGGACACACACAGACAAACACGAGGATTGGTGATTCCACTCAAGCTTCAGAAACTCCTGTTCTTACTGGCTGGGGGAAGGCAAGCTCTTAAACTTTCACGCTAAGTGCCAGCATTATAATGACCCTGTGCTCCAAAGGCCCGTGGTTGTGTTTATGGGACAGATCACAGTGAAACTGCTCCCACAAAGAGGAGAAAGGGCAGGGGCAGGCCAGCTATGAAGTGACTCTTCAGAATCCTAACACTCCTTAGGGCACAGTTTGCAAGCCACTGAATATTCTCTGAAGTCTATTTCAACTTATATTATAATTATATTAGTATGAGGCCTTGATCAGAAATTTTAGCATGAACACTTGACCAACAGCCTTAACACAGTAACATTGATCTCTTTCTCCTCTCTTCAGCAGTAGTGTTTCCAGCCCACAAGGTAATCTTCCTAGTTATGTTCTGGATTCTTTAAGGGTCAAAACTGTGTCCTAGTCTTGTCATTTTTCCTTCTGTGCCTGTGTTAGTTTCCAAGGGCTGCTGTAACAAAATGCCACAATCTGGGTGCTTAAAATGACAGAAATATGGGGCTGACCCAGTGACACAGTGGTTAAGTTTCATGCACTCCGCTTCAGCGGCCTGGGGTTTACAGATTCAGATCCCAGGTGCAGACCTACACCATTCATAAAGCCACGCTGTGGCAGCATCCCACATACAAAATAGAGGAAGACCAGCACAGATGTTAACTCAGGGCCACCCTTCCTCAAAAAAAAGAGGAAGATTGGCAACAAGTATTAGCTCAGGGCCAATCTTCCTCACAAAAAAAACAGAAAACAGAAAACCCGACTGGAGGCTGGCCTGGTGGCATAGCAGTTAAGTTTGCGCACTCCACATCAGCGGCCCAGCGTTCGCAAGTTTGAATCCCAGGCACAGACCAACACACTGCTCATCAAGTCATGCTGTGGCAGCATCCCACATACAAAATAGAGGAAGATGGGCACAGATGTTAGCTCAAGGCCAATCCTCCTCAGCAAAAAAAAACCCTGACAGAAATGTGCTCTATCACAGTGCTGGAGGCCAAAAGTCCTAGATTAAGTGGTTGGCAGGGCCATCTTCCCTCTGAGACTGGGTGAATCCTTTCTGGCCTTTTCCTAGCCACTGGTGGTGGCCACAGTCTTTGGCTTATAGCTGCATCCCTCTCATCTCTGCCTTGTTGTCACATAATATTCCACGTGTGTGTCTTTCTGTGTCTCTTCTTCTTCTAAGGACACCAGTCATATTGTATTAGGGCCCACCTTATGCCAGCGTGACCTCATCCTGACTTGGCTACATCTGCAAAGACCCTATTTCCAAATAAGGTCACATTCACTGGTACTAGGGGTTAGGACTCCAGTATATATTTTGGAGGGGGGCAGATACAATTCAATTCATAACAGTGCCTAGCCCAGCAAAGTGAAGATAAATATACTGTGTTGAGCATGTATTGAATATGTTTAGTTTTTTTTAACAAGACCACTTTTATTTTTATTTATTTATTTATTTATTTTTTTTTTTGAGGAAGACTGGCTCTGAGCTAACACCTGTTGCCAATCTTCCTCCTTTTTTCTCCCCAAAGCCCCAGTAGATAGTTGTATGTCAGTCATAGTTGTATGTCCTTCTAGTTGCTCTGTGTGGGGCGCTGCCTCAGCATGGCTTGATGAGTGGTGTGTAGGTCCGTGCCTAGGATCCAAACCAGCAAACCCCAGGCCGCCAAAGCGGAGTGTGCTAACTTAACCACTACGCCACCGGGCCGGCTCCTAAACATGTTCTTCTTGCTTAATTTCCCTTCGCTCATAAATAAATCAGTATCCTGGGATTTCTTTCCTCTTCTACCCTCTTCAGTGGTATTATTTCAGCCTCTCTGCATATTTAACTTGGGAATTCAGATACTTTTCCCACCTGAAATAGTTACATCTTCTTTGTACTTAAGAAAAAGCTGAAGGGAGTTTTTGCAGCCAGTTGTGCTTCTCTGCCTCCTCCACCACCATGATGGAACACTACATCTCTGCTCTTGGCACCCTTTCTCAAATCAGCCCTCCTCCTCCTCATGTTCTAGAAATAGAACTGCACAAAGCAAGGGACCCACATATCGTGCCTCTTATGAGAATGTATCCTAGACGAGCTGATTCATTTCTTTCCCTCTCCTCTAGCTCATCTAAATCCATCATCTCCCCCTACATGGTAGAGAGAAAACATCTGGAGAGGAGTTAAAATGAGCCCAGGGATGGGAAGAGAAAAATGATGCTTTAACTCTGCTGCAGGTGAATCCCTGCTCCTGTCACGAATCCCCCTCTTAGTCAAGCACTAATGCGAAGCTCCTGGACAGATGAGTTCACAGCAGCAAACTCACGGATCTGCCCCTCAGGCTGCAGGCCAGAGATGTGTTTGATGTGTGTGTTTGCTGAAGCTAGATAGTAGGCAGGATCTTTCCTCTACCCTCTGAATAGACACAGAGAAATCAACTAACTTACAGGAAGAGAAAAATCCTCCCCATTAACAAATTTGGTTTTTCCTCACACCCCTCCTATTTCTTCAGCCTCGGAGGTGCTGTTTGAAAGGGCAGATAGATTATCATCTGGGAAGCTTTCCAAACTGCCTAGGAAAAGAAAAGAAAGAAGGAAAAGATAACAAGCCATAATAGGCTGGCCATATTAACAAGCAAACTGCTTTTCCTCCCGTTAACCACACACTGTCTGCGGTGAGGAGAGATCAAGCAGTATTTTCTAGGACTTCTCACAGAGGATTAGGTTTCTAGTCTGTATGTTCTCTTGGATCAAGTCATTCATCTGTTCCCACCACTGGCTGTATGTTTAGCCAAAGATCTAATCAGTTTGCTGCACTAACAGAAAGTGAATGTGAATGATGGAAGGGTCTCCCCAGATGCCATGCATTTCTGCTTCTTGGACAGAGATATTTGCTCAAAGTAAAAGCATGGTCATCTCCACTCTCCATGCTCAATAGTAGACAATGACACATTCCGTGGACTGGCCCCATTCCTAAACATGGCAATAAATAACTATACAAGTAACTAACTAAAAGGTCTTTGGGAAAGTTTCATGAACAGAATCCCTGTGAACTAATGCTGTAAATGTCATGACAGTTTCCTTTCATGCAGAGGGTACTCTGTGCCAGGCAGTGTGTAAGCAATTGACAGGCATTTCCTCATTGGATCTTCACCAAATGCTCCCGAGGGTGGGACTGTTATCTCTGATAAGAAACTGGTAATTAGAAGAGGTAAGCAATTTGCTCAAAACCACAGAGCTAAGATATGGGAAAATTGAGATTTGAAACCACGACCTCAGATTCAAAAATCCTTGTTTTTTAATGCTGTGCTGTACCGAAGAATATAAGGGGCAGAAAAACTGAAATATGGAATGGAAAGGCAGGAAAAAGTAAAAGCTTGAATATGAGTTAATGAGAGACTCAGAACAAGAAAACCAAATGCTGGTATGCAAATCAAATGATCAAAATTGGAAAGCACTAGCGAACAAAAGTTTCATAGGAGAAGTAAATTCTGAGCTGAATTTGGAGGTAGGAAAGACGTACTTAGGAGAGAAAACCCTCCTATATTCTTTATGTACACTTCCAGTTTTGAAAGTGCTGTGGATGTTGACGAAGAAGCACATAGAGACATAGAGACAATGTGCACTTGGGTAGATCACTCATAACCTGTAGTGGTAGGGATAATGGAGGGGCCGAGAGGAGGAAAATGCAGTTATATTTGAATGGCATGTCCATTTATTTTATCAGTTACAAATGGCTTTTCAGTTGGCTTTCCATAATTGACATTCTTCAGAACAAAAACCAGAAGTAGAAGAAATAGCCTATTCCCCGAACTGGCTCTATAGTTCATTAGCTGAACTTTTTTTACCAGATGCAGGGCAGAGTTTGGGATGACCTGAGACTACTTTGTGTGTTTGAAAATATGACGGGATCTTCATTTAGAGCTGAAAGTGCAGGAATCACACATGTTGCCTGGATAGCTGTACTAAACCTCTGGGGCTAGAACAAGACAGGATGACGACTGAAGCACGGTCTGCGAGCTTCGAAAGCAGTCATTACGGGATGTGAAACCTATACTTTGAAAGCTTGACTGTTTTTATGTTTCCTGTCTTTCCTGTGCTGTTTCTCCTTTATTCTTTCTCTTGGAGTTAGTTAAAGACCTTCGGAAAATTCTAACCTGTCTCAAATATTCTGAAGGGGACTGTTAAAGAGGATGTCTGCCTGTATTTGGGAAGGATTTTTTGTTTTGAACAACTGTAGTATTGATTTTTTTTTTTGTAAAATAACTTGTATTTTCTATACTATAGTATAATACATATTTTTTGCAGACAAAAAACAAAAAACAAGGTGAAAGTAATATATACAATCCTTCCGTTCTAGAAGGACCTTTGTTAATATTGTAATATATTTCCTTCCAGGATCCTGTGTGTATATGTGTACTTTATGTAAACACATGGGTAGACTGATAACATACTGAATCATATTGCACAAATTTTAGTGACCATTTTTTTCGTAAATATATTTCATAAAATTAATTTCAATGGCCACAGAGAGGTTAATCCTGTGACTATAGTCTATATTATTTAGCCGATCCATCACATTTTCCAAATTTTTCATAAGGAACTATAAGGAACAGAGATACATTTCTGCATGTATTTCTTCTATATTCTAAATTTATTATTAAAAAATTTCCCTGAACATGCTAGAATTCTCATTATTGTGATGTGTAAGAAAACATCTTTTTAAAACGTGTTATTTTGTCATTATAGTCTCAATATTCTCCTTTCTCCACATATAGTGGCAAATTAAGTTATCTCATTATATGCCTTGTTTGGTGCAGTGATTAACACATCTATTAACATGGTAAGAGTTGAAGAAAATTGTCAGAGACAGTTGAAAAGTGTAGTAACTGTTAATAGTTACCAACTGTTCATAAGGCATTTAGCTTAATCTGTATGGAAAAATAGCGCGTGCAACAGCACTTGGCAATATGAAATTTTGCCAACAGTAAAGATCTTTTTGCCTCAAGACCTGTGATTGATCTCCAGCTTGGGTCAGAAAGGAATTCTCCCTGTGCTTTAGTTTTTTATGGTTAGCTCCAACATGGGGGCTTTCTGCTTTACTCTGGAACATCTGGCACCAGCTACTGTCACAAGCAGAACTCCTGACTCAATGGACCATTAGCTCTTGTGCAGAAATATGTGTGAATTGAGAAAAGGCACTCGTGAGTGTCTGTAATGGAGGCCATGTGTTATCAATTGGCGAGAGGGGAGAAATTGGTTTTTCTCAGATCATTAGAATTCCCCACGTGGAAACCTCTGTCCTAAGATAAACCAAGCACATACTGGGGCTATGTGGCTAAGGGGTGATCAGGGATCTCTACCAAACTCCCCTGAAGTGGATGCCATCCATATGCCCTTGGCATCATCGGGTGAGGATGCCCTGTTCCTCAAGTATTCCATAAACCCCGAGGAATCAGACTTCACCAACAGCAAAGGAAGCAACTGTTCTTGCTGTAGTTTTAGGAGTGCAGAGAAACTTCCTCCAACCCCAATAATTCCTCCTTGCTACCTTAAGCAACTCATTCCCAGCGTCAAATTATTCTCCAACTTCAACAGTCCTTTGCTTATGCATTAAAATAGTAACACCCTCTGGAAAAGTCACTTCTAACCTAATGATGACTATTTATCCTGAATAAAATTAGTTTGTAAGATGTCTTGTGAAATGACAGCGATATGTGTGTGGAGGAGAGTTTAAGAAAATGGGTGGAAATTCATTGCACTTTGATAGGGTGGATGAAATGGGAGTAGGAGCAGTAGAGAGCGTGCCCTCGAGTGCAGGAAGCTAGAATGGTGTGGTTACTGGATTGAGAGCCTAGGTCACCGGGGTCCAGGCCAGGGCAACATGACTCCTGAAGAACAACCTTGTCTACTTGGTAACTGTTTTCCTGTGGAAATTTGCTCCTGATTCCCATCCTCACCCTCCCTAGAAGAGCTAGCCTTCCCTCCAACTTGCTCCTCAGCACAACCCTCCATTATATCCTACTACACCATCCTGAGTTTATCTACTTCCACATCTAGGTTTCCAGAGTTCCACTGCTCTTAAAGAAAAGGGCTGTGTCTTTTCTGTCTTCATATTCTCAGTGCCCTTAATAGTAACTAACTCATGGTAGGAGCTCAATACTTACTTTTCAAAAAGGGAAGGAATGATTTTTAAAGTAGCATATACTGGTATGCTACTTAAAACGCTGTCTCTATACACTCTTATGTTTTCAGCAAACACATAGTCCAGGTGTACTGACAATAACGCATGTACTGTCTGGGGAAAGAATGGGATTCCTGGAATTTCAGAAGCACATGACAGAGATTCCTTGAACCTGTTGACTACTATATGATGAAACCACAAATTAATAGAACAATAGGGATGAAAGAGAGTGGTCTATTTTGCTCCCTTCGAGAGGATCGATGACTTGACAGGGCTGGGCATTGTTCTACAAATATTGCTTGAGCCCATGGTACAAGCACCTCTGTTCCCCATGCTGGGGTTACAGGACTGAACAAAGCAAAGTGTCAGGCTTCCTGGAGCTTCCATTCCTACGGAAAATAAACAACCTTAGAAGTAAAGTATAGTTTGCCAGATGGCTTTAAGGCTACGGAGAAAAATAGGAGGGGAATGGAAAGACAGGACTCCAGGGTGGGGATCAGGGAGTTATTATTTAATGTAGGTTGTGAGAAAAGGCTCATGGAAGCACAGCCTGCCTGTCATTTGAGACCTGGAAGGATAAAGGATGTCAACCACACCAGCACCCTAGATGATGTTATAAACCATGGCTGCTCAAACCTTGAGCAGATAAGACTTGCGTCTTGAGTACAACGGTGGTGAGCCCACCCTATTCCATTGTGCTAGATGGCCAGAGGAAGAAGACCTGAGTCTTCAGGTTTAACACAATGTACAGACAAAAACTTCGGGCATGAATACTCACAAGAGGAATTGACCAAAAGCAAGCAGACCAGACCCGTGTTAGATTTTAAAAGGAATTGTATTGCCAAAGAAATCACACACCTGGACTCCAATAGCTTATATCAGTTAACCTCTATAACAGTCTAGAGCCCTGAATCTTGAAGCTGCACTAGCAAGAAGGAAGATGAAAAGTCTGTACAGATCCCCAAAAGAGTGGACTCCTCAAAGCTCACCTCAGATGTGGTCATGGAGAATAACGGATAGGGAAAAACATTCCAGAGATTACAATCAGGAGCCGAGCAACACAAGGAGGAAGGGGCTGCTCCAGGAGAGCAGAAGCAGGGACAAACCAAAGAATTGAATCCACTGTGAGGCAGGGGCTGACATATTCCCTGACCTGCAGGATCTGAAATTGCTGCAGGCTGTGACTGATGCATGTGTTCCATTGCCTCCTTTTCCGAATACAGATTTTTGTATAATTATGCTTTTCCTACTCCCCTTTCATATTGGGTATGTCTGGGAAATTTCCATATTTTAATCATGTAGACTCCATACCACAGGGAGTCATATCCAGACCTGATGAAGAGGGTTGCACATCTTCTCAGACATCCTGGAAACTGAATAATATGCAGACTAATTGGCCACCTTGAGTAAATATCACATTCCCTAGGATTCCTTGCAGCAAGATGTGACCCTGTGACCAAGTTGTGGCTAATAAGATGATAATAGTATTGTGTGTTAAAGATAAATGTTTTAGGCCCTCTGGCTTTTATGGAAAGGGATTTATTAAGAGCATGCTACTGGTTTCTTTCTGTTTCCTTGAGAGTTGGGGAAGGTTAACTGGTTGGCAAGTTTGGAAAGAATAACTGTGCATGCTTGGCTCAAGTCCATCATTCTAACTTTTTGGAATAAGATGCTCACAGGGATAATGACCACTACTCCTCTGTGGGGGTCTGCCTCTTGTCTGGGGTGAAGGTTCAGTGTTGTCCATGAGCACCTGACCAACAGACACACAACCAGGCTTTTATATGCCCTTAAAGTTATATCTGAGCTTCAACTTGTGACTCCTTTGAGTTCTATCTCAAATTATTCAGAACCTTGGCATGGAAAAATTTATTAGGGTTTTCTCAGAGATCTCCAAAGCATGAGAAATTTCTAGCATTTGTCCTTAAAGTCCAGGAGGGAAATTTGTACGTTTCTTCCTCTCTTTTTTCTTCCAAAGGCTAGAATGCAGACTGGGTGGCTGGAGTTCACGTTTTGGTCCATGAGGTGATGGCCACATTTTGAACCGTGAAGAGCAACAAGATGGAGGCGGCAAGAAGATGGAAGGGGCCACAAGGTGGAGGGGCTAGCAAGGTGGAAGGAGCAACACAGTGGAGGGAGGAACATGGTGGAGGGAGCAACATGGTGGAGAGGGCAATATGCTGGAAGGTTTATTGCAGAGCAGCCATGTCAGCCCTGGACTCCACATGTTTTCATGAGGCAGAAAAACTTTTATGTTGTTTAAGCTGTGTTTTTGATTCTTCTCTCATTCAGAAAGGAACCCAAGTCTGAAACAAAAGAAAAGCTCAGTTTAGTTTTGGACAAATTAATATTGAGGTGCCTATTATAAACCAACAAGAGATATTGAATAGAGAGCTGGAAATAGATATAAGAAATTCAAGGGAGATTTCTGGGCTGGAGTATACATTTGGGCTTTTCAGCACATAGATGCTATTTAAAACCCCGACACTAAGTGTTATCACCTAGAGAGTGAGCACAGAGAGAGAAGCTTAAAGACGAGCCCTGAGGTGTTCTAATGTTTATAGATAAGAGGGATAGGGAGAGACCACAGAGCAGACGAAGACATGCCTTGCTTATGAAAATAGCAAAGGCATGATATTTTTCCTTTTTCATAATTTCACTTTTAGCTACCCTCACTGTCGACAATATTTTTTTGTTCTGTTTAACTTAACCTAATTTTTTAAAATTCAGATTTATATCTATTTCTTATTCCAAATAGAGGCAGATAGTTGCTTTTATTTATTAACAAACCCATACCGTATTTGAAAAGTTTGTTGATTTGTTGCTTAGCCTTGTATTCTTTTGGCTTGTAAAGCTAGTCCAGAGAGGAGGCTGTGCATAGTTGTGTTAAAGGCATACAGCCCAGCAAAAGCAATTTGTATATGTCATCCTCCCCCCAAAAATTCTCTTAGGTTTAGAAATAGACATGAGGGTGCTTATTGCAACATTGTTTGTGATGGAGAAAAACGTCAGGCAATCTGGGTTTTCAATGCTGAGGACGGGGTATGTAAATGTGGATGCATATTATGGTGTACTATGTGAGAGTTAATATTAAAAGACTAAATGTACACACTACATCATGGATAGTAAATACACTAGTCATGGTAGTCACCAACCTAAAAGAAAAAATAACTTGCCCCAAAATATGTAACTGCAGCAGAACACAAACATTTCTTGCTCAAGTAACACTGTTGAGTGGTACCAAGCCCAAGCTTGGGGGAAGGAACAGGGCAGGAGAAACTCTGTTCAACATAGGCATTTCAGGAATTCACACGCTTGCCTTCTTGGATATGTGGCTTCAACGGTCAATGTGTTTTTCTCCATCTTGTCTACAGAAAGAGCAAAGCATGGACTATTCCAAATTTAAAATGTGTATAGGAAAGGCCCAGGTAGAATAGGAAATGAGTGTGATGTAAAGATCCGCCACAGCCTGATTTCTTGCCACTAAATATCAGTTTCAACTTTTCTCCCCACACACAGAATATAATGACTTTTCCCTTAAGGGAGACAAGCAGAGTCCCGTCCAATCCCTGTATCCTGGTCAAAGTCCAAGAATCTTCAGATGATTTGCATTCCTCTTCTTGTTCTAGATGTGGTTCTTTTGGTTTAGGAACCTACTCATCCCTATCCCACATACAAAGGTCAAACAGGGACAAGAAAAACTCCATTTTGCTAAAGAAAAGCCATTACTGGGTGTGAGTCAAATCAAATATTGCTAAGAAGGTATTATGAAGAGTCCTTACCTGAAGGTAGGGGAAAATTCTTTCTTTGTTTTTTATGTTTTTTTTTTTATTGCAGTAATGTTGGTTTATAACATTATATAAATTTCAGGTGCACATCATTATATTTCGATTTTTCTGTAGATCACATCATGTTCACCACCCAAAGACTAATTACAATCCATCACCACACACATGTGCCTGATTACCCCTTTTGACCTCCTCCCTCCCCCCTTCTCCTTTGGTAACCACCAATCCAATCTCTGTCTCTATGTGTTCGTTGTTGTTTTTATCTTCTATTTCTGAGTGAGATCATATGGTATTTCTCTCTCTGACTTATGTCGCTTAGCATAATACCCTCAAGGTCTATTCATGTTTTCACAAATGGCTGGACTTCATCATTTCTTATGGCTGAGTAGTATTCCACTGTGTATATAAACCACATCTTCTTTATCCATTTATCCCTTGATGGGCACCTAGGTTGCTTCCAAGTCTGGGGTATTGTGAATAAT
This sequence comes from Ceratotherium simum simum, assembly GCF_057802395.1. Taxonomy (NCBI): domain Eukaryota; kingdom Metazoa; phylum Chordata; class Mammalia; order Perissodactyla; family Rhinocerotidae; genus Ceratotherium; species Ceratotherium simum. The sequence continues at coordinate 4,647,247 of NC_141937.1, forward strand.
GCTGCAGTGAACACAGGGGTGCATGTATCTTTACACATTCATGTTTTCATGTTCATTGGATAAGTACCCAGCAGTGGAATAGCTGGATCATATGGTAGATCTCTCCTTAAGTTTTTGAGGAATCTCCATGCTGTTTTCCATAGTGGCTGCACCAGTTTGCACTCCCACCAGCAGTGTGTGAGAGTTCCCTTCTCTCCACATCTTCTCCAACACTTGTTATTTCCTGTCTTGTTAATTATAGCCATCCTGACGGGCGTGAGGTGATATCTCATTGTAGTTTTGATTTGCATTTGGTAAGGGAAATTTCTTGACCACAGACCTATTCTGCTCCCTGGGATATGCTTCCTTGTCATTGTTTCCCATGGCTTTTGGGGAGGTTCTTCCTTACCCATTTTCCTCCATGGCCACCTTTGACAAGGAGATTGAAGAGCACCCCTTCCTTGGGTGTTGCCCATTTCACAGATTACTCTCTGATTGTGCAACATTGGATAAGGGTTATTATTAGGCTAAGAAAACAGTTACAGGCTTTTAAAACATTAGTCTTAAGATTTCTTTGACAGCAAAATTCCCTCAAAATCTTTTTAGTCATCTGTTCTGTTTGCTTGCTATCAGTTCTATTGCCAGTAAACACAAAACAAAGAGGATGTGTCCTTTCCTTGACATATTCTTAGGACTGCTTTGTTAATTTCTTTCTTGCCTCCATGCTTCTGTCTGCTTAAGACTATCTTGAGACAGTCTGAATAAATAGACTTAAATAGGAAGGTTATCTCCTTAACTACCTTTGCTGCAAATCTCTTTTAACTGAGAAGTTTTAGTGAGCTCTCTCCTTTCTTTTGTTAGATTTTTCAATATTTTATCTTCTTTCTTATATATTGGTATAACTATATTAGGGTATGAATTTTCCTGTGAAAAGCTACATTCTTACTTGTGTCTCCATCTTTTTTGATGCAGTTTTTTCATGCTCATTGTTTCCGAAAATTTTAAAATTTGGCTTGTTTTTCCTTTTTTACCAAAAGTTATTTTAGAGAGTTTTTTTTTTTTTTAAATCTCTTTTTGATGTGCTGTAATCAGGAGAGTGAAGATGTGATGATCTGGAACAAAGAGAAGAGACTTGCTGGAGCTCTTTCCCTGAAGGCTTCTTAGAGGGTGTTGTTTCCTGAAGATCTGTCTCCTTTGGTTCCCTGCTGAGGACTTTCATAGAAAAGACCATCTTTTTCTGTTTCAATGGGAAACCACTTCCTCTTTGAATGGGGCTCCCTCCCAGGAGTGAATGTTTACTGCTGGCTTCTGACACCTGACACAGCTCTATTTCCCCTGCAGGCCCCACCATACTAGTGTATCTTTAAAACTTCTCCCACTGTTTCGGCTGGTTGCACTTTCTATGGCAACACCTAGGTAAAACTTGGGATTTGCATGTTTCCTAAAAATTTTTCTGAAGATTTGAGTTTTTATTGTTGTTCAACTTATTCCTCTAAAGGTTCCCAGAAGAAGACAAAGAAAAATTCAGAACTCATCTGACACCATATTCCTGAGAGGTGGAAGATGTATATATAATATTTCATGCATTTATAAACCATTTATGAGGGCACATACCATGCTGTATTGCTCTCAAGTGGTTTACAAAACAGTTTAGGAGATGGATAGACAAAGATATGTTTAAAAAAAAGTGTGATGAGAAGTTTTGGTGGGAGAAATAACAGCCATATCAAGAGAATTAGGAAACAGAAGAGGGAGTTTCTTAACAAATTGCTTTCTAGAGATCCCCAAGATAATAAAGCTACACCTACCTGCTTTTTCACTCTTACAGCTGAGATATTTATGAGGAAATGAAACATGAAATTAATCCAGACTTGGAAATAGAGAGGTTGGAGACTTAGAACTTTGTCTTTTGTTTTAATCAAGACACACTTCCTTAAGAGGTTTAATGTAACCTTCAATAATCCCTGGAGCCAAGACTGGAGAGCCAGATGGAGCCAAGGCCATCTCTGTCCTCACCGGTTCGCTCAATTTCTCTCTCTCTCTCTGGTTATCTATCTTCCTTTCACATAAAGGAACAGCACCTGATGAGATCAGCTAATTGAGCACATGTGCCAAGCTTTGAACAAGTGATATCCTGTACAAGTAGAGAGACTGGCTTGCATTAAAGAGCATGGGTTATTTATCTATGGACACAGTCTGGGAAGCACGCATGTGAGTGAGATTCTATTTAGGTGGGTAGATGTAGCAGGCAAAGATTGTGGAAAGTCTCCTGATTGCTTCTATTTTCTCAGAGAAATAGGAACTCATATCATCAGCTGAGAGTAAGGATGAAGGACAAGGGAATAAAGTTAAAAATCAAGTTGATTTTCTCTAGGCAGTTACATCTCCAAGTGGCCTATTGAGAGTATTAGAATTGGAAGCATAACCCCCCGACCTTGTCCTAAGGTAGATAGTAGTTGCATCATCCTCTAAGCTATGGTTCAGAGGCAGAGGTTGAGTTTCCTGACTGCCATGGGCTGACAGCTCCCTAGATATTGGGTGTAGTTGTGCAAGGGCTTGACCCCAGGGCTCCAGTCTCACTGTGTTCTAATTAGGATCCTGGCCTCGAAGGTCATATAATCCAATCTGGACTCCAGGTGTGGCTCTGTATCCTTCTTTCAGGCAGATTTAAGAAGTAGTGGGGAGTCAAGGGTGTTCAGCAGATTTCCCCAAACTACCCAATCAGGTGAACATGAAATATTTCCAACTTCCCTTTGGTTTTCAATCAACTCTTCCTTCTCACCGACAATAGAAGCCACATTTCAGGTTTTCTACATATTTGGAGTGTCCAAAGCAAGATTTCCATTTTTGTGTTTTGATTTGTTTTCCTAATTTCTCTATTCCAGAGAGAGGACGTTAGAGTCGAGAAATCAAGGCTGTCTGGCCCAGACCTGCATTGACATCTGGTTCCAGCAGTCATCTCTTCTATGGCCTTGGGCAAATTATTTCTTCCCCTGTCAAATGTACATAATATCTACCCTGCAGAGATATTTTGAATATAGGATATAATGTATATAAAGTATAAAAGTCCAGCATAAAAGTGGTACTAAATAAAATGGAGCTGATAAAAATGATCACTTATTGAGTGCTTACTATTTGGCAGTTACTGTGCTAAATAATTTACATATATTACTCACTTATTCCTCACAATAACCCTCTGACACAGGTGCTATTATAATTGTCATTTTACAGAAAAGGAAATTGAGACTCAGAAAGAAAATGTGACCTCCCTGTGACTACACAGCTAAGGTAGTAAAATTTGTTTTCAAACTTGAGCAGTCTGACATCAAGGTCCTTGAAAACTACCCATACTAGTTGGTAGCAGTGTCCCCTTGGCTTCTATCAATGGTGTTTATGCCTGCCTGGGTTTCATTGCTGTAATCTAGAAGTCAGCAAGAAGATAATGAGAAGAACTTATGTTTATTCTCACGGGAAAACAAAAGACTTTCAATAATGCCAGCGTGTTTTTGTAATATAAGAAATTCAGTGAGATACAGTATTCTTATAGTTTGAAAACTGGAAATTTTATTTTAAATTGTGAAATTGATACATTTTAAAATTTCAGACTTGGAAAATGAAGCTCTGAAACAGGAAAATTGTTCTTGTGTACAGAGATGAAAAGGAATCAGGATGAGTTAAATAAAGCCAGGAAAAATTGAAAATGCAATTCTTAATGTTTGTGGGGATAATCCTTAGTCTTTGTGTTGTATAAGTACATGCACAGAAAGCAAATCAAAATTTCAGAAATACAAAAGAAAATAGTAGTAAATTCAGTAAAAAATAATCAGGAACTATGTAAGTTTCATGGGCCAACACAAAATTTCTGGAGAGTTCTTGAATTTTTGAAGATGTTTACAAAATGGAGCTGAAAGGTCTAAAACCAGTATCCTCTTAGTATTCCACTGAGGCTGTGGGTGCATTAAATAAATGACTTACAAGTTTGTAGAAACCACTTTGTGGCAATTGCGAAGCATAGAGCATATTTAATTAAATTAAGTAATCCCTATTTAGATGAAAATAAATCATTTTAGTGCTGACTGTTTTTAATGATTCGGGCTGTCATTCAAAAAGAGGACAGGAAACTGAAAAAGTACTTAGAACTCCACTTATGGGGCTTTTATAGCAAAGCACTAATGGGATTTTTCTTGACAGAGAAATAACATATTTTATTAATAAATGATTCTGAAACACAGTAATTAATAACGTATAACACAAAATGTGTCAAAAAAAGGCAGAAACAACATTTTAAGGATGTAAGCATTTTTGAAAGTATAAAAATGTCTTTAGAATATTTTAAAAATTATAATTATTTAATCCATACGTAAGCAAACTTCTATAAGAACATTAATAAAAATTAGAACAAATCTTTACTAAAACATCTTTTTTCATTTTGAGCTAAGCAGCCCTCTGTTTTGGCTTCTAATAGTATAAGGACACACCACAGAGGATTCTGGGAAGATGGTGGAGGAGGAAGCACCAGAAATTGGTCTCCCCACCTAGACAACGACTGCACTGGCAGAATCTATCTGATGAAAATTTTTGGAAACTTTGGAATCTATTGAAGGCTTGCAACTTCCAGGGGAAGAATTGGACAGTAAATGGTGATTAATTTTGTTCAGTTTCAGCTCTTAGCACAGTAGTAACTGCCCATCCTACACCCTACCCTTACCCATTCCCTGCCTAGGGTGGGCAAATAGGATCCTGCCCTCCAAACGTCAAGTGTCTGTGCTTTTATCATTGAGTGCTGTCTCTGATAACAGAGCTGCAGACAAAGAGGTAGGCTGCCATTGTTGTTGCCTTGATCCCCATGGTTGAAAGACCCTCCCCCTCTGGCTGAAGTGACTTCCAGGGGATTTAAAGAGCCAGGGTCCTTGTTTTTCTTTCCATAATTTTTCTCTTTTTCCTTTTTGGAACCAGATTTTAAAGACCAGGACATTCAAAAGCCACCGCACATACAAGGAAAATTAGAAAGTGACCATACCTGCCCAGGGAAAGGCACAGGCTCAGAAAAAACCCGAGAAGACCTTAAGTTGACACCTCAGGTTGATCCTTGGCACAGAGACAGCCTAAACACATTTAAAAAACAAAAACAGTAAACAAAACCAATAACAAAAGACAGCCAACACTGGGGAAGGGCGGAATCTGATTTCCAGAGTTACCACATTGTTAGATTCAAATGTCTAGTTTTCAACAAAAAATCACAAGGCATATAAAGAAACAAGAAAATGTGGCCCATTCAAAGGAAGCAAAAAGATAAATCAACAGAAACTACCCCTGAAAATAACCTGATGGCAGATATACCAAAGACTTTAGAACAACTGTCTTAAAGATGATCAAAGAACTAAAGGAAGATGTGAAGAAAGTTAAGAAGACAATATATGAATAAAGTGTAGATATCAGTTCTTGAGCTGAAAAGTACAATAACTGACACAAAAAATTCACTAAAGGGATTCAAAGGCAGGTTTAAGCAGAAATAAAAAGGAATTATTGAACTTGAAGATAAGACAATGGAAATTATTCAGTTTGAGTAACAGAAAGGAAAAAAGATTAAAAAAAAGTGACAATGCCAGGGGAACCTATGGGACACCATCAAACAGACCAGCACAAGCATTGTGGGAGTTCCAGAGGAAAAGATAGACAGAAAGGGGCAGAGAGAACATTAGAAGAAATAATAGCTGAAAACCCCCCAAATATGATGAAAGATATGAATAGAAACATCCAAGAAGCTGAAACAAATCCAAGTAAAATGAATTCCCCTCTCTCAAGCTCAACGGCAGCCTTAAAAACAAGTAGCCCCCTGTTAGAGTGAAAACCAGCAGCCTAGCTGGAGCAGAAGGTGGCCAGAGCTCCTGCAAAGTGTAGTTCCTATATAACTGTCATTATTTGATCTGTCATTTCCCTGGAAAATCTCACTTGCAAGGCTTGTCTTCATTTGACCTGACTTAGAGCTCACCCTGAGAGAATAGTCTTTTCCCCAGGGGTGTTTGTTGGAAAAAAATCAGCAGCAACTAATTAAAATTGCAACTTACTGAGTGGGTGATAAAAATTAGGGAAAATGATAACCTAAATAAGAAAAAAAAAAAAACTTAAAAGAAAACAGCCGAGAATGAAGTGTCTATAGGGGGCTTAAAAAAGCTCCAAAATATTCCTGGGAATGTAGAAGGCCACACTCAATCTTTGGGCTTTGCACATACCCAGGGCTGTGCACATTCTTAATAAAGGCCTAAGAAAGCACTGAGCTCTTACTTCTGGTTGACCTTGAGGCTCCGTGCAAAGAGTAAGTGAAAGCTAAGGCATAATTGTAAACTACACACCTGAGAATGGAAGATGTACCCAACAGGTACACAGAGTCCCTCAACAAAAGCTGGTTCCAGTCATTTAAGGAAATCTGTCTAATCAGCTGACCACTAAGCTAATTGAGTAAAGACTTAGTGGCTACATATGATGAAGAATTCATATTACAGAATTAGTTAAAACAAACAGCAGTAAAAGAAACAACCACAAACAACAAAAAAAAACAAATGCTAGGAGGTGGCAATATAATTCCTAGAGTTGCCAGATTATATAACGTCTACCATTTAAAATAAATTTATGAGACTTCTAAAGAAACAAGAAAATATGGCCCATACAGAGGGAATAAAAATCAACAGAAACAGTCCTTGAAGAAGCCCAAACTTTGGACTTACATAAAAAACTTTAAATTATATATTTTAAATATTTTTTTAAAAATTAAGGAAGACTTTTCTAAAGAATTAAAGTATAAGAATATGCCTGATCAAACCGAGAATATCAAAAAGAGATAGAAATCGTAAAAAATAATCAAGTAGTAATTCTGTAGTTGAAAAAATACCATAACTGAAATAAAAAATTAACCATAGGAACGAAAGAGTAGATTTGAGCTGGCAAAAGACTATGTCATTTTAAGTTTAAGATGTTAATTACAATCTATAGGACACCATAAAAAAAAAAAACCCTCAAAAATGTCGTAAGGGCAGGCCCCGTGGCATAGCAGTTAAGTGCACATACTCCATTGCTGGCGGCCTGAGTTCAGATCCCAGGTAGGCACCGATGCACCGCTTGTCAGGCCATGGTGTGGTGGTGTCCCACATAAAGTGGAGGAAGATCAGCATGGATGTTAGCTCAGGGCCACTCTTCCTCAGCAAAAAGAGGAGAATTGGCATGGATGTTAGCTCAGGGCTGATCTTCCTCACCAAAAAAAAAAAAAAAAAAAAGAAATGGTAAGGGAATAAAAATAATACAATAGAAAATATTTATGTTACAAAAAAGAAGGCAGTAAATGTGGACTAAGGGAACAAAAGAAGACATAAGACACATAGAAAACAAATAGCAATATAGAATTCATATAACCAGTATTATTGATGAGTATATTAAATGTAAATGGATTAAACACTCCAATCAAAAGGCAAAGATTGTCAAAGAATTTGAAAAAAAATTAAGTATACTCTCTGCAAGAAACATAGTCTAAATTCAATGATACAAATATGTTGAAAGGAAAAGAATTGAAAAAGATACACTTTGCAAACAGTAACCAAAGAAAGCTGCAGTGGCTATACTAATATCAGACAAAATAGACTTTAAATTAAGAAAAATATTATTACTAGTCACAGAGAAGGATATTTTATAAAGATAAAAGGTTCAAGTCATCAACAATATAAGATTTAAAAACATACTTGCACCTAACATCAAAGGCCCAAAATGCAAGAAAAAAACCTGACAGAAATGAAGAGAGAATAGGCTATTCAACAATAAGTGTTAGAGACTTCAATACTTTACTTTCAATAATGGATAGAAAGACCAAAACAGAAATAGATGACGTGAACAATGCTATAAACCACTAGAATACAGAACATTTAACACCCAAATAAATGACTGTCCATTCTCTTCAAGCACACAATGAATGTTCTCTAGAATAAATCATATATTAATTCAGAAAACAACTCACAAAAAATTTAAAATGATTAAGATCATACAAAGTATATTCTCTGGCCACATGGAATGAAATTAGGCATCAAAAACAGGAGGAAATTTTGGAAATTCACCATATGTAGTGTCGGGGAAGAGGGAGAATCCCCCTCTGCCCTTTCCCTTAAGGTTCTTATGGCTGGCCAAATAATTAAAACACAGATTAGCAGGAGAAAATAATACCAAGTTTAATAGCATGTATACATGAGAGAAACCAGGAAAACTGAGTTTCTCAACACAATAGTGGTGATTCTCTTCTTAAATACCATCTTCAACTCAAGACAAAGGAGAATGTTGGGGGTGGGGAGGGAGACAGAAATTACAGTAATCAAGAGTATGCAGATTTAAGGCCTCATCCTCCACACTGATAGGTTTCTAGAGAGGCCATTCCCTCTTGCCCCCAGCACAGAGGGGGAGATACCTTTACAAATGGAGATTTCCCTTATAAATGTAAATGTTTGTCTGGCAACTCTTTGCAGGGCCACCTAGAGAATGCACTAGGAAGAGACAGAATTTTTGATAAGATGGGCTTGTTGGTGCCTTTCTTATTGTAACATCTATTTTACATTATATTACAGCCATCATATGATAGCAACTCCTTCCTGGAACAGGTCTTCTATGTTAAATTCTTTAGGCAGTATGGGGGAGGTCAAATGTCCATCAGAGAAAATAATCAAGGTAAAGAGACATAATTCAGGGTGGCCAATTTTGATCTCCCATAGTAGATACTAAAGAACACGTTGCTAAATAACAAGTGGATCAAAGAAGAAATAACACGAGAAACTAGAAAATACTTTTATGTGAATAAAGATGAAACCACAAAATACCAAACTTTAGAATGCAGCTAAAGTAGAGTTTACATGGAAATATATAGCTGTAAATACCTCTGTTAAAAAATAAGGAAGATCTTAAATCAGTAACCTAAACTTATATCTGAAGAAATAAGAAAAAGAGTGAACTAAACCCAAAGAAAACAGAAGGAAGGAAAGAATAAATATTTGAGTGGAAATAAATGAAATCAAGAATAGAAAACAATAGAGAAAATCAATGAAACCCAAAGTTGTTTCTTTGAAAAGATCAATAAAACTGACAAACCTTTATCGAGAAAGATCAGAAAAGAAAAAGAAAAGGCTCAAATTACTAAAATCAGGGAAAAAATAGGGACAATTATGATCAACTTTAAAAAATAAAAAGATCTATAAGGTAATATTATGAGCACTTGTTTAACAACAAAGTAGATAACTTCAAAGATATGGAAATATTCCTAGAAAGATACAAACTACTGAAATAGATTGAAAAAGTAGAAAATTTCATTAGATTTATAAAAAGAAAAGAGACTGATTAATAATTAAAATCTTCTCTCTCTCTCTCTCTGTCACACACACACACACACACACACACACACACACACACAAAGCTCAGAGCCAGTTGGCGTCCCTGGTGAATTCTACCAAATGTTTAAGAAGAGTTAACACTAATCTTTCAAATGCTTTCCAAAAAATATGAGGAAAGAATTCAATTTATTTATGAGGCCAGTATTATCATCATATTAAAGCTAGACAAAGACATCACAAGAAAAGAAACTACAGATTGGTATACCTTATGAATCACAAAAATCTTCAACAAAATTCCACCAAACTGAATCCAGCAATATATGAGATAAATTATACAACATGATTGGGTGGTATCACTCCAAGAATGCAGAGTAGATTGAACATATGAAAATCAATCAGTTGTAATTCTCCCTATTAATAAGGGTAAAAGACAAAAACTGTATGATTATCTCAATAGATGCAAAAAGCATTAGACAAAATACAACACCTGTTCATGATTTTAAAAAGGTGTTGCTATTATTATTTTGAACACACTGATATCTGTTAGATCAACTTACGAATAAGACATATAAAAAAAACTTTGCTTTACCTTCATTTATTCTTTCTCCAGTGCACTTCCTTTCTTTATGCAGATCTGGTTTCCTGACCTATATTATATTCCTTCACTCTGAAGAACTTTTTAAATATTGCTTACAAGGCAGGTCTATTAACAACAAATTTTTTCAATTTTTGTTTTTCCGAGAAAGTTCTTATTTTTCCTTCACTTTTGAGGGATACTTTCACTGGACACATCTAGATTGGTGGTTTTATCTTTCAACTTTAAATATTTTATTTCCACTCTCTTTTTGCTTGCCTGAAGACTGGGAGGAGGTCTGATGTAATCCTTATATTTGATCTTCTGTGTATAAGGTCTTTTGTTCTTCTGGCTTCTTTCAATATTTTCTCTTTTTCTGTGATTCTCTGCAGTTTATATACAATATGCCTAGATGTAGATTTATTGATTTATTTATCCTAATTGGTGTTCTCTGAATTTCCTGGATGTGTGGTTTGGTGTCTATCACTAATTTTGGATAATTCTCAGTCATTATTACTTCAAGTTTTTTCTGTCCCTTTCTTCTCCTTAATGGTATTTGTATTATGCATATGTTACATCTTTTGGAATTGCCTTGCAGTTCTAGGATATTTTGTTGTATCTTTTTAATTATTTTCTATCTGCATTTCAGTTTTGGAAGATTCTATTGACATATCTTCAAGCTCACTAATTCTTTCCTTGGCCACGTCCAATCTATTACTTAGTCCATCAAAGGCACTCTTCATTTTCTGTTACAATGTTTTTTATTTATAGCATTTCTTTTGATTCTTTCTTACAGTTTCTGTCTTGCTGCTTACATTCACCACCTCTTCTTGAATGTTGTTCACTTTTCTGTTAAAACCTTTAGCATATTAATCATAATTTTTTAAAATTCCTGGTCTGATAAGTCCAAAATCTGTGCCATATCTGAGTGTGGTAGTAAGGCTTGCTCTGTCTATTTAAGCTGTGGTTTTTGTCTTTCAATATGCCTTGTAGTTTTTTGTTGAAAGCCAGACAAGATGGCTGGATTGAAGAAACTGAAGAAAGTAGGCCTTTAGTGTGAGGTTTTGCTATTTTCTGGTTGTTACTTAGATGATGCTCACTGTTTACAATGGTGTCATAGGCTAAAATTCCCTTATTTTTCTCTTTTTGTCTCCTCTGTCATTTTTGGGTTTCACTGGAGACTTCGTCAGTAAGGCCCAAGACACGCAGTTCATTCCGCTGTATTCCTCCATTCTCTAGCTCCAATGGCAGTTCCTGCTTCTGGGCTTCTGCCTCAGTAATCTTTGAATCTCTGTCTGTCTGTCTGTCTGTCTCTCCACTTTTGGGGAAAGCAGTTTTTCCTGTGACCTCAGTTCTCTGATGGGTGTAAGAAGGGTTGTTGACTTTCAGTTCATTCAGCCTTTTTATTGTGAAGGTGGAAGTGCTGACTTCCCAGCTCCTTCCATGCTGAATCAGAGCCAATGGTTTTTGAATACTCTCCAGCAAAGTGTGTTCAAGGATTTATGAATCCCAAATTTGAATCATATCTAAATTCATAAAGACTTAAATTTTCTAAGTAGTGATTAGAGCACCTTCCCTTTTAATATACCATTTGGTTATTCAAAGGGGGAGAAATGTAACAATTTAATAATTTTTGCTATAATTCCACTTCTCAGTTGTATTCAGCTCAGCTTTTCTTAATTTTTTACATAAGCAATTATTGATTTTCCATATTATTCTCATTGTGAATAATCACTTTTAGTTATTATTATGTTATGTTATTGTATTACAAGTTATAGTATTATTATAAGTTTAGGAAAAACAGAAGATGGAGGTATAATTTGTTAACATTTTTACAAGAGGTCCATACAGTTGTTGTGTAATGATTTTATAATTTTTATACACTTTGAAATCCGTATCTGAGTGACATTAACAATTAGAACAATCTAACCAAAAATGCACAACGATATGCATTTCTATGACAAAAGTGATAAAAATTGGAAGATTAAACTGCCCTTGAGTTTAGCTTGAAATGATAAGCACCTATATCATGTGACTTTACGGGATACTTTACAGGGTACCATACTGAAAATTACAAACTCATCCAAAACCGTTCAGTGGGTCAAAAAATGACTGTTGTTTTATCATATATTGCTAGATTCTGGCAGTTACAGGTAAATAAGAGAAGGTACATACATACCTTCTCTTAAAGCCTCATGTTCAGGTGTTACTTTACCGTGTGAGCAAGGTCTAGAGCAAATTCTGCCAAATACAGAAACACATATTATCAAGCAAATTAAGAAGGGTCACACAGCATGTAAAGACCCACTCTCTGACCTAGGCTCCTCCAACTATCACAACGCATGAAAGAATATCTTGGAAGCCTGCAGGAATGTTTTGGCTTCTCTGTCAGAGAACAGACACCTCTGTGAAGTGCCAGGTGCAACCAAGTGGCCCCTGAACACTGAGCCCTGTACCACTGATTTTTGGTTACTTTGCTGGCTGCTTAAACCTCAATCATGTATTGAATCTGGATAATATTAATAAACTCTTGCCCACCTTTAATATTTTTAATATTCTCATTTTTCCAATAAAATTTATTTAAGATATTATTTATAGTAGTTAAAATTATTATTTTTTTTATTTTAACCTATAGTACTAAATACCATTCTGATTCAGTTGATTCTGATTAGAATATTCTAAAACCTTGGTCAATGGCCCTTTGTAGCAGATTAAATTGGAAGACAAACATTGCCATATTTATAACAAGGTATTTGGTAACCAGTTACTTCACAGAAAATATAAAGGCAGGGGAGTTTGGAATGGATAAGGATGGTAGATAAGTGAAAGGGAGAAGCCACTAAAGACAAACCAAGTGGTGTTGCCTAAGGCAGGCCCTGAAGTGATGGAATGACATCTTTTACTGCCATTGCTGCCACTTATTCAATATGGTCTCCAATCCTGTGGCATCATGTCCCAGGCTGGCCCTAGGAGTCTTATTGTCATTCAATGAGGTGTCATCACTAAGCAAGTACATGTCATCAGCAGTGTTATCTACCCTCTGGCTGTCTCTAGTGCCCAAAAAAGTTGTCTGACCTCATTTATTCACTTGTCCTGGCAGAAAAATGACAAAAAGGGTGATGCTAACAATGGTTCTTATAGTAGGATGTTGGCTTTTCTTAGGGGAAAGGAAAGATCAAGATTTGGGAGTGGGTAAGTTAAAGAATATTGGGACAGAGTCTTCTTTCATTTTCTCCCCCAAATGGTATTTTCAGACGAGTAAAGTGGAATTCAAATACTAGCTCTTGTAATTACTTAGCAAATGGTGAATGGAAAGAAAGTATTTTCAAAATAAAATTGGAATATAGAAGCTAATCAGTATTAAAAAGGATTATTTTGGGGCCAGCCTGGTGGCGTAGTGGTTAAGTTTGTGTGCTCTGTTTCAGTGGCCCGGGGTTCACAGGTTTGGATCCTGGGCACAGACCTATGCACCACTTATCAAGCCATGCTGTGGTGGCGTCTTGCATATAAAGTAGAGGAAGATGGGCATGGATGTTAGCTCAGGGCCAATCTTCCTCAACAAAAAAAAAACAAGAGGAGGATTGGAAACAGATGTTAGTTCAGGGCTAATCTCCGTCACCACAAAAAAAGAAAAAAGATCATTTCTTTGGGTCCTCTTTAAAAGGTATTCAATTATAAACTTCTGATCGCCCACTCAAATTGTGAGACATAATGAATCACAATTAAAAAAATTTATTGCACAAACAGTTCATTTTTCAAAGAATAATTAGATGTAGCTAAAAAAATCTTATACCTATGGGATAAACTGGATTATATTATTACACATAAGATTTGTTATGGTTGAACATTTAACTTGATACCTAATATATAAATTAAATTAAATATTATAATTGTATTCCATCCTCATTTGCAATATTATAACATACACATTTGTATGAAATTGTGTTTTTAATTTATGGTTCATATTGCTCTGAGGAAAAGATTATGAAAGTAATTTTTCTGGAATTTATTGAAATTTTACAGAAAATTGCCTATCTTGAGTTCTAAAAAGTCAGATTACCTTTTAAAGTAAATTATATTTACTATTTAAAATAAAATTGAATTAAAATCTGGTTTAAATATTTCAAAATCTATAGAAAATATTGCACATTCTTGTAGTGATGGAGAAGTTAATGATTTTTTTATTTAATATAAAATAAAAATGTAATTCTTACTTGGTACTATAAAGCTTTGGAAAACACACACACACACGCACACACTACACAAAGACAGGGAGACAAAGAGCGACATAAAGGGAAACAGAGATAGTCTCTGAGTTACAAAGTTTTAAAGAATATTTTAGCATAAAAGTAATGTTGTAGGTAGAGGCAAGTTATAACTCCTGCTGCAACAACTAGAAAAGTTAACACAGTTAAAAAAAGATAATTTAAAAGATGTGTGAGGTCTAATTAAGCCAAGAGGACTAGAATGATGATAATTCCAGGTTGAGAAATATTCTTTCTGAGTAGGATGAAATGACTGGAAACTTTTTTTCTTTCAGAGAATTTGTTGAGTCAGGGAACAGGCTAAGAATTAGGCTTGCCGTGGGCAGAAGATCACTAAAGAAAGCAATAAAATTTTGAAGTCCATCTCAACTGACATAATGAATTGAAATTAGAGGAATTTCCAAACGTGTGCCCTTCTTTCTTTGTGGAATATTTGACAGGTGATGAGGCATATGGGAACCTTGAGAATGGACTTGAAAGACAGATTAAATCGTCTGTAGGTTCACAATGTTTAGGAAACAAAGTCTCAATAAAGAGACTCCACTTCAAGATATTTGAAACAAGAAGTGGCTGAAACTAATTAAAATTGAAATCCAACCTGGACACAACAAAATTCAAGACCGTATTGAGTTGATCAGCCCCTCATCCAATCTGCCTAATGAAAGAGTGAAAAAATCATACCTCTGGAGAAATAACATTAATTTTCTTCTCTACAGTCTATTAAAACATAAGATCCAACTTAAATTAATGAAAAGAAATGCAAAGACGTGGGAAAACATAACATATAACAAAGGAAAAAAGTAATAAAAGCCAACCCTGCTTAGAAATTAGCAGGCGGGGCCAGCCCTGTGGCTTAGCGGTTAAGTGCTTGTGCTCTGCTACTGGCGACCCGGGTTCGGATTCCGGGCACACACCGATGCACTGCTTCTCCGGCCATGCTGAGGCCGCGTCCCACATACAGCAACTAGAAGGGTGTGCAACTATGACATACAACTATCTACTGGGGCTTTGGGGAAAAAAATAAAGGAGGAGGATTGGCAATAGATGTTAGCTCAGAGCTGGTCTTCCTCAGTAAAAAGAGGAGGATTAGCATGGATTTTAGCTCAGGGCCGATCTTCCTCACAAAAAAAAAAAAAGAAGAAGAAATTAGCAGGCAAAGACTTTAAAATAGGTAGTGTAAATTTGTTAAAATACAGAGACAAATATAGAAAACAGATTACAATAGAGAATTTAACAAGGAGTTGGAATCTATAAAAAAGGACCAAAAGAACACTCTAGAACTACATAATAAAACATATAAAATTAAGAACTCATTGGAAGGTTTTAACAGCAGCCTGGACACAATTTTAAACAAAATTAGTAAACTGAAAGACAGCTTAATAAAAAATATACAAATTACAACACCAAAAGAAAAAATAAAGTAAAAATTAAAAATAGAAGAAAGTATAAGAAATGAACAGGACGTGGTTAAATGGTCTCATATACTTACCACTAGAGGCTGAGAACTAGAATAAAACAAAAGAAAAAATTGAATACCTAATGGTTGAGAATTTGCCAATAATGATGAAATATCTCAATGCTCAACCCAAACAGAATAAATATGAAGAAAACCACATCTAGGTACATCATGGTCAAATTTGTGAACATCAAAGATAAAATTCAGGAAGAAATGAACACTGGATAAAGGAAACTTGTGGATAAATATTAAAGAATATTGACCATTTAAACAAAAAATAACAGCTATATCTATTAGCATTTAAAACAGCTGTAGAAATAGAACACCTGCCAACATTAACACAAAGGTCCAAGTGAGGTAAAAAGATTTAAACTGTTGTAAGACACTTGTACTGTTCCAAATATGGAAAAAATAATAATTTAGGAAATAATCTAATAAGTTAAAGTGTAGATTTTAATTAGAAAATGAAAATACAAAAATGTTATGAAAATGGCACAAATGGCATTCTATTTTGATAGACATTAGATTATTTCTGATTTTTTAAAATTATGAATAAGATGCTTTAATATTCTGTAACATCTTTGTTTGTTGGAAAAATGTTTTCAGTTTTCTTTGTTAAATATCAACGTGTGGAATTGCTGGTCAAAAATTTGTGTATGTTCATCTTTAAGAGATATTACCAAACTTTATTTCCAAAATATTTGTACCATTTTACATTCCTACCAACAGTGAATGAAGATTCCAGCTGGTCCACATTTTTGCTAAGACTTGGTGGCAGCTGTCTTTTTTCATTTTAGCTAATTCTCATAGATATGTAGGGATTTCTCATTATAGTTTTAAATTGTAGTTCCCTGATGAAGTATGAAGTTGAGTGTTCTTTCACGCATTTATTGTCCATTTGGATATCTTCTATGGTGAAGGGACTTTTGGAATCTTACTGAAAAGTCTGGTCTTTCCACCTGCTTTCAGATCTTCACACGTTTATTGTAAATCAGGTGATCATGTTGAGTGTGTGACTCTGTCTTATCTTCCTTCCCTTCACCTGTTCAATTTGTCTATCCATATGCTAATACGTTACTCTTAATGACTCCAGCTGTGCAAGTCTTCATCTCTAGTAGTGTAAGACCTCTAACTTTATTCTTACCTTAGACCTTTGTGTTCCCGCAAAAATGTTGGAATGGGTTTGTCAATTTCCACAGTCCACTTGAAAAAAATCTGCTGGAATTTTGTTTAGAATTGCTTTGAAACTATACAACATTTTGGAAACAATTACATCTTTACAACATTGAACCTTTAATGCATAAAAACGGTATATCACTTCATATATCTAAGTCTTCTTCAGTTATTCTCAGTAATGTTTTGTAAATTTCAGAGGAAAAGTGCACACATTGTTTGTAGATTCATTGTCACATTGCAGATTTTCATGATACTGTTAATGGTATTAACTTTTGAATTTATTTTATTCACATTTATTTAATTTTGCCAATTTTATTATATTTAAATTTATTTGCTTATTGCTACTATATAGAACTATAATTGACTTTTGTATTGAACTTGTCTCCAGTGACATTGTTAAAGTCACAAATGAATTATCATAATTTATCCTCAGATTCTTTTGATTTCTGTGTACACGGGTATTTCATATGCAAATGACAGTTTTCGTTTTTCACCTTCGTATATCTTACCGTATTGTTATTTTCTTTGACATTGGATTTAATTTTCTTTGAGCAAGCAATAATGGAGACGTTTTGAGTCTGAATTTCAGACTTTGTGAG
Source organism: Ceratotherium simum simum (assembly GCF_057802395.1). Taxonomy (NCBI): domain Eukaryota; kingdom Metazoa; phylum Chordata; class Mammalia; order Perissodactyla; family Rhinocerotidae; genus Ceratotherium; species Ceratotherium simum. The sequence goes on from NC_141937.1 coordinate 4,664,652, forward strand.
TGCCGTCTATTGACGTTAGTGATGGTTCTGCTGAGTATTATAATCTCAATAACGGAAGGCGAAGTCATCAGCTGAGAGTGGGAGACTGGAGAAGTAGAGAGCAGTTAAAGTGAGGGTTCAAGAGAATTTGAACAGAAAGAATAAGATTGAGAACTAGTAACCTTTAAAATTCCAAAAGTGCACTTAATAGAAAAGGCTAGTGAATTGCCAGGCACGTCACATAATTTTTCAGTAAGGCAATTTTCTCACCTGTTTTACTTATCCAGCTCACCTTGCAGGGTTGATGTTGGCTCTTAAGAAATAATAACTATAAAGTATCTTTAAAAGCTACAAACCAGTATAAAAATACATTAAGGTACAAATAAAAAATGATGATTAGTAAAAGAGGAAATAGGGTTTGGGAAATGTGAAGGAAAGTAGAGGCGTGAGAAACACCTGAATTCTTGTACTTGGCCCTGCGAGAAAATAGGAAAACTTGACTCAAACATCTGTCTTGGAAGGACCCACATTCCTGTCTTCAGTGAGGAGGAAGGGGAGGTGGGGTGCTTACTGAGGGGGTCAAATCAGAGAGCCCTGCTAGTGTACCAGGAAAGGAGTTTTGAACCCTCGACACTTAGGTGCAATTTTAGGACATTGTCTGTTGTTAATTTATTTTTTGTAATTAGAGCATCTGGGCATTCAGCATCTCTGAAACAAAGACAAGGTGGAAAAACAAGAGTTAAGATTCATTATTGTTATTATTGTTATTGTATGTTTTAATAAATGCAGACTCTCAACCTACTGCTCCCAAAGGGGTTCTGCAATCACTAGGCATTCAGCCAAACAATCATGTATTATTCATGAGGCTGGTTTGTTTACTTTAAAAGATATTTAAGAGCTGTTCCAACTGCATACTGCACCCAACCTCTGTACAGCATCTGTGAGCATTCAATTCTACTTGGGTAACCCTTTCCATCTTGAAGGCTTAAGACATATGGTCTTTACCCTCATTAGGCTTCTTTGATTCCTGCATCTTGTCTGTGTGTTCTCACTGCAATGTGCCGTAATAAAACAACCAGTACAATCATGTTGACTGTTGAATACAAACCTTGCGTGGAGCTCCCTGTACGTAACTTTACTATTGTGTAAATCACGGGAGGCCTGTCTGTTCATGCAGTTTCTGTGCTTCTTGAGGACAGAATCTGTAGCTGGAGCCACGGAAGGATTCAGGATTTTCTGTAAGTTACTAGTTATGTCCTAGGTATCCAGGCAAAGTGGAAAATTTGGTTGGCTGAATGATCATTTCATCCATTGGTAATATATGAACTAGCATTTGTTTAGACAGTATTTATTGAGCACCTACGATCTGCAATGTTTTGTGCTTCTATTAAACTTCTGTGAAATCAATGGATTAAAGTGCGGTTCCTCCTCATCAGTAATTTTTAATTAGTCAAAGAGACAAACCATATGCACATAAAGCAGTTTTGATAGCAATAACTTACATTGTGTAGAATTTAACAGTTATAATAGTTTACAAAGAACTTCAATGACACAGGAGCCTCATTAATCTCTTAAAGTTTACGATTAAGTTTAAGATTAAAGCAAGTTCTATAGTCTCCGCTTTAAGCGCATTGAGAAACTGAATTTCAGAGATGCACATACTCGTAAATGGCAGAGAAGGAGCTTGAGTTCCATGTGGATGACACCCCACTGCCACATTTGTGCAGCAGGGAGGCCCTGTACACATCGGATGCGGCACATACAAAGACTGGGTTGTGGGATTTAGCATGGAACGGCTGAGGAACTATAATCCCATGTGGCTGGAAGCAAGGGAACCTTGTAAATGAGTTTGGACCCGAACACAGAAAGAGGGTGTTGCCTCTGGAGAAACAGTGAAGTTGGAGAGGATATCCTAATCCAGAATAATGTGAACCTGAGCTTTCACTCAAGATTGAGCGTGACATATGCCATGGACAGCCCAGGGCTCTACCCAACTGAGGCGGAGGTCTGGGTTTTGGGTGCAGTGGATACAAAACTGGGTAAGAAAATAGGGAGTGAATGGAGATCAGCAGGCAATGGGAACCATTGCTGGATTTAATTAGAGAATTGACACTGTCAAAGGATTTTAGTTCTACTTATTGAAAGGCTTACTTTGTTTAAACCTGTGGCAAAAGAGTGGTTGAGTTTATGATGTCTTACACAAATCATGATGCATTATTTTCATAAACTTTTAAAATATCTCTTTAATCATCACCTTAGCAGAGTTGTAATTTTACTCAAAGCTAAAACAATTAAACCTCTATCCATATGTATATTTAGATTAAAAAGATGCAGCTGGGCTTTAAAATTGGCCCCATGCATTTTCCCTTCCACAATTTGGCAAAACTATAGCAACCTACCCTCAAACATTGGCCTGTTTCCTTGTTTTAGCACAATGAAAGCTTTCACAGTTCTTCCAAAAGGCTTATTCACAATTATGCAGCCCTTTATGGAAGCTTCCTACAGAAAGTCACACAGAGGGATGTAGGCACCCCCGTTTGTCTGGGTTCCTGCCGAGAGGTAGCAATTTAATAAAAACAAGGAAGCCAGACCACATCGTGAGTAAGATTTTAATGTGTGAGCCCAGCATACTAAAATGTTAACAACCCTACTCATATCATTCACATTAATGAAAATGCAGTTAGTCTAGCATTCTAAATGCACTTAATTTTAAAAGCACTCTTCATTCACGTACCAACCAGACTACGTGCTATTTTTTATCTTTCTTTTTTTCTTGAACCTAAGATGATGGGTCAGAGAGAAATATGCTTTCTGTGTTTATACTGAGAAAAAAGAGAATTCTTGCAAATAGCAATGAAATATCATATTTCCACTCTAAAAGATTTAACATTATTCAGAGGAATATATTTAAATGAGACTAGCAATGAAGCATAAAATATTTAGTTTCCCCATACAGCAGCCCTCACTCTCTTTTATTGTTTTGGTAACATCCTATTAGAAGCTGCATTCAGAGGAACAGTTCAGCCCCTTTAGATTTGCTGGCTGTTTACTTTAATATATTTCAATAATTATGTCATTAGCTCATCATCTCTTCCACATTCGGTATTTCCCTCCTAGCTACTTGCTTTGTTTACTTTAGGGACTTTTTGAATTTTTGTGGACCGAATTAATAAGTGGAATAATTTATCTCTTCGCCATTTTCACAGAATCTTTCTGACTCAGAACACCTTTATCCACTTCACTGTCCGGGACACTTTGAGGATGCCACACTTCTTGGTCTTGACTGATTACAGGAATCAATTTAAAATATAGTTCACTCTTTGTTCTGTTACGTTTTGATTTTTTTAACCTATAGATTTTGTATTTGAAGTTATTTTTAAAGAAACTTCCAGTCAAGGGTATTAAATTTACTAATCAAAGGGTCATAACATAAAATACAGAACTGGTGCATATTTGGGACTGAGATAAAGAAAGAGGGCACTATTGACATTTTTCTTGAAGAGATATGACAAAAGTAAACAGAGTTTGAAAATTTTGAATGAAAATGGATGGCAATTTTCTTTCTCTCTCTTTCCTTCCTTCCTTTTTTTTTTTTTAAATGTATTTAGAGGCTGGGAAGCTAAGCAGGAGTGGCTATGGCAGAAAGATTGCCAGAGACATAGGAGGGAGGGTGCAGTTTCAGTTGATTAAAAAAGAGGGATGAAGAGACAGATGGGTACGTTCTTTCAATGAGATGAGGATCTCAACAGATAGAAACAATTTCCTCATGAGGAGAGATCGGGAAGCCCTTAGCAAAGGTGCCCAGCATTGATGCTGTAGGCAATAAGATAGTATTAAGATGGAATTATAAAATCTACCAAAGATATTAGTGGGAAAAAATGCATGTAGATTTACTAGGATTTTCCCAAAATCAGAGAAGTCAAACTAAGGAAGTACCAAGTGGTAGAAATTAAATTGAAATAGGTTTCAGGTTAATTAAAAGAATTTTAAAACAATCAAAACTGTTCAAAAAATGTAATATACTGCCTCAGCAAGTAACACACTTTTCATGAATTGAGTTATTTGGACACAATTTATCCTCATTTGCTGGGTTCATTTCAGGACAGACGCAGACATTAGCTAGATGATTACACAAAATTACATAAAAGTTCTATTTTAGTACTTCATCCAATGCTCTAGGCTTTTTTTCTTTTTAAATTTATTTTTTAGCTGTTAAGATGAACAGATACTATTTTTGCTAGTTTTATAAGATGAAAGCAAGGTCTCTGATTTCACCGCAATGAAGCACTTCATAGTTTGGAACATGACCTTTTTGGTGATGCCAATATGGCTCAATTAAAAAGGAAAGAGACCAATTTGGAAAAATTATGGGCATTTAGCCCCATAATTGCTGAAAATGCAGATATGACAACTTGGTCAACATTTAATTTCCAAACTTGAGCAGATAGTATTAGCATATTTTTTAAATAATAGCTATAGTGAGTATATTCTGGTATGCTGATAAAAATAAGGGGAGGTGGATAAAATCAAGACAAGACCAAGATGGAAATAATAAATAAATGAGGCAATTAAATGAGAAAGGTTCGTAAAAATCCTAGTGTAATGACTATATATCTATTATTATTACATTAACTTAATTGTGACCTCCTGCCAACGATCTTAAACTTCTTAATGTAAATAAAGAGAAAAATACCTATTCACAGAACGTTGTAATCTCATTTCCCTTCAGTTGTACATATTATATTATTTCATTTGAGGTTTTCTTTTTGATCCATGGCTTATATTAAATTTCCAAGTGTCTGAAGATTTTCATGTTGTCTTTCTATTATTGATATCTAGTTTGATTCCATTATGGTCAGAAAACACACTCCGTGTGACTTAATTTCTTTTAAATGTGTCGAGGTTTGTTTTATAAACCAGAATGTGATCTATCTCTGTGAATGTTCCAAAGGTGTTTGAAAAGAATGTGTTTTCTGCTGCTGTTGGGTGTTCTATAAAGTTCAATTGGATCCTGTCGATTGATGGTTCTTCACAACTATTGAAAAGCTCTTCAGATGTTTTGTTATGCTTTATATCTTAGGAAAATATTTTAGATAATACTTGTTATTTAACTTTCATTTTGAAAAACTGCAAGATACGTTGCATTCTATATATAAGTCTGATATAGTCTTAATTATAGTGTAGATTCCCCACAGGTTTCTCTCATAGCACTGTTTGAAAGGATTTTAATAGTTGCTTAAAGGATTCATTGTTATGAACAAAGGATTCCATTATAAAATGGTAAAATAAATGTAGAATTAGGAAATGTTAACACATTTCTTTATTACAGTAACTTTTCAGAACCATTTATATGGTAATATTAACATTGATATGAGGAAGTCCACTGAGGCTGTGTGTCCACTTTTGTAGTGGTCACTGTAAGGTTAGTAACTTATCTCTCCCTTTAGAAGGAGCATTCCCTTATGTCCAGTCCAATGGGTACCTGGAGATGGCATCAATGTACAGATTTCTTGACTATTTAAGTGGGGGAAGGCGGGGAGAGGACCTGGAAGGGCAAACAGATGATGATGATGATGTCTGTGCTGGATGAAGGATGTGGTGAACATCTGCTCGTCACTGTTCCTTGATAAGAAAAGCTGAGTGTGTTAAATTTTTATGGATGCTACTTCATGTTGGATCACCTCTAAGAACAACATTACCATCCAAGTTCTGTGAGGAGTGTCTTGTCTTATCAGCTTGTGACTTCAAGATGGCTTTCTCCTGTCCTGCCATCCAGAGGGTTTTCCTTCTTGTGTCAATTTGCAGTGGGCCAAAAGCCAAACAGTAGGCTATATGTTCTTCCTCTTTCCTTATCTTTAACTGCTCCAGGTCTGAGAAGTGGGAGATGAGGAAAGGAATAAAAACGAGTGAGGTCTCTCATATAGGACTATGAGAGTCGCTGCTGCTCCGCATAGACCTATACTGTGTAAAGCTTTCTACATTTTGAACGCATTTGAAGCATTTCACAGTGTATTAGTCAGCAATTGCCATAGAAGTACCTGGTAAATGTTGACCTTAAACAAATATTATTTGTTTGCCTGTTATTTCTCCAGGAAATGGGTTTATTTGGGATCAGGAAAAAATTGCAATTTGGGGTCTGCAACTATGGCAAGCCACGTGCAAGTCCCAAGCAGCAAGGGAAGGAGAAATTCCTTTACAGAGGGGAAGAGGAGGATGGGAGGGCTATTGTAAACAGAGTCCACCGGAGGAAACTGGGAGTTCCAGGTGTGGCAGTTTCTTATTGTCTGAGTTGTAACAGTCGCTCATCACCTGAGCTGTTGCTGGCCAAGAAGAGGAAGTCTTTTTTTCTTCCTGTTGGGCTCTGCAATCATTATAGGACATGACAGCTCCCCTTCTGGCCTCCTGATTCCATTTTAAATGAGGTTTCTGTTTATTAACTTTCACATTTCTCCCTTTTGATTGAGATCCTTTCTCTGAAAGCATCACTGATCAAAAGTCAGGTTTTTTCGGTTTCATCACCTTTTGTCTCTTAATGCCGGGAAGGACCTTTCCTGGGTATCGTGTCCCACGTCAGAGAGAAACTGCACAGATTGGAAACCTATTGAGGTCACATTCGACTAACAAGCAGTCGTAGGAGGGAGAAGTCTCATGCTTTTTTCCCCCAAAGTCCATGTGTTATCAAGACCATAAACACTGGAGACCATCAAAAACTTTATGTCATCATCAAATGTTTGGCAGACAAACTTCCAGCAGGCCTGGTCTGAACATCTTGGGAAAGTTCTCTCATCAAATGTCTTCTGCTTCAATTTTGGGAAATCTTTACTTTTATGTCACCAGATGATGTGGCTGGTGAAGGCCCAGTCAGGGCTTAGTGCTTTCTTTAGGTGTGCCACGTGGATCTAAGAGTTTTGTGGTACAAGAATTAATTAACAGTACCTAATGGGGCTTTTCCAGTGAGGTTGAAGAGAGTCCTTCTGGAGATGTCTCTTTCAATTGAAAAAATCTCCAGATTGTAGAGTACAACGCTTAAGGTCTTTGTCTCCCTGGAGTGTGCTGCGAAAGAAAGCTCTACCAAAACACGGTTATTTTTAATAGAAGAAATTAGGCCTTTGCAGTATTGGAGTGTATCTCCTTTTATCCACTGTGGGTCAAAAGAGGCAGGAGCCAAGTGCATTGAGCATCCTGTGACTATCTCAAAGTTTGAGAGTTTATGAGATCCAAAGGGAGTGGATCTGAGATTTAGGATGAACAGCAATGTTTTTAGCACAGATATTTGGAGGGTCTCTACAATTGAGTCTTAATAATGCCATTAGTGCGTTCAACCAAACTGGAGGATTGAAGGTGATAAGCTCAGTGAAAGTGCCGTAAAACTGGCCGAACAGTGCAGACTTGTCAAAGTCCCTGACCAGTAAAATGAGGTCCTCAATCACAATGATGTTTGAGAGGAGCAGCCAAGGTAGGGGTAATCTTTTCCAAAAAGACTGTGGCCTCAGAAGGAGCAATAGCCTGTCTGCAAGGGAAAGCTTCAGCCCAGTGTAAAAACATACAGATCATGACTAAAACATATTTATATCCATGAGATGGGGGAAGTTGTATGAAATTCATTTGCTAAACCTTGAATGGTCCATTAGGCAGTATAAAATGTCCGGGAGCAGTATAAACAGGCCTCCAAGGGTTGTGTCTTGGACAAGTAGGACAAGTGAGGTAGGTACTTTGTGACGATGTTACTATTTCCCCACTGATAATTGATTCATGAATGCTATTATTTTGTCAGTAGATCAATGGTTTAAAGCATGTACAATGGTTGGAAGTGGGAATTTTAGAGTCTCCAGTAGGACTAGGTTGTTATTTGGTCTGAATCAGAGCTTTCTCTTTTCATCAAACCAACGATTGTTGAATTTCCAATCTTGTTTTTCTTTTTCTGAGACCAATTGTTGAGCTTTTCTAGCCCGTTTTTCTAAGTTATCATTTGGGGAAATATCCTTTTGGACCATGACAGAGGTTTGGCTGATGTTTGTTTCTTTAAGAGCCACATTTCTTGCAGAAACATCAGCAAGATGATTTCCATTAGATTCCAGAGAGTCAAGTTTAGAATGCCCCAGGATTTTAGTAATAGCTAAACTGGCAGGTAAAAGTATAGCATCTAATAACTCTTGAACATAGGGGCCATTTTTAATTTTATTTCCACTGGAAGTAAGGAAGCCATGTTGCTTCCACAACATTCCAAAATTATGAGCTACTCTGAAAGCATTAATTTCCACATAACAAAGCATCTCCAGACTTATCACTTATAAATATAAGCACTTCTTCTCATGTTCATGAATATGCAGACAAGTGTCCTTTGCCTGATGTAGGAAGTGCTTGACTGGATAGCCCTACTTCAGGTTGTCAGTATCCTACACTTGGTTCCAGCTGTAACTGGCTCAGGTGTTTTATCCAGGTATTTGTTATTGGGCCCAGGCTGAAGCTGAATCAGCTCCCTGGAGTATTTTTTCCCATTTTTAATCACTATAACAAAGCCATACTGCTCAACATATTAGGGCCTCTGATCACATCACATCCACTAACATTCCATTGGCCAAAGTGGGTGATATGGCCAAGCACCATATCACACGGTTAAGAAGACCTCTGCTTTCACTGATTGGTGGGGTAGAAGGCATTGAATATCTATTGCACAATAATCCAAACTATTACATATATCCAGAGCTCCCCTCTCTCTTCAATACACTTCTAATCCAACTTTTCTTATCAGATGCAAACAACACATTTAAGGGAGACCAGAGGGAAGGAGATATTACAATTAAGTAAAGAGAGAAACGGAATCACATCAAGTTTCCTATGATGAATACTGATTTAAAGCAAAGGCAACAAATTCAAGGTAAATGATGGAGGAAATAAGAACAATAGTTGGGTAGAAAATTAGGGCAAGAATAATGTTCTTCCAAGATAAGTAAATAGGAGGAAGCGGCTGATCTGTTTTTGCTTTGGTTTAATTTGTCTTTTATTAAGTTGAGTAGATTAGACCAGTGGACAATAAGAAAGCATAACGATGTAGCAATGAAAATGCCTCTTATGTAAAACTCATGTATGTCTATCTTGTTCTCCTCTGGAATGTAATTTGATGCGATTCTTTTTGTAAAAAGGGCCTTTATTTTATTTCTTAAACTGAAATTTGTTCCTTGTGCATTCAATATTAGATTAGATTTACTGCCCGAGGGGAAATAGATTATAAAAATAAGACATAGGTTGTAACATTTCTAAATTGTGGAAAGCAGTTAATTTTTTTCATAAAAATTAATATGTGGATTGATCAAGTGGATGACTGATCCCAGGAATCTACAACTCTTTCCCATATATAATCTCTAGATATGGGTGGAGTGGCACTTTTAGAAAGATAAATCCAAAGCAACAAGGGAAAATAAAATGGCATCAGTGAACCCAAAATTATAAGTTATTTCTGAAAGGTAAAAGGCAGCCAAAAAGTGCTTCAGGAAATACCTGCAGCAGATTTGGAACAGTAATTAGGCTGTTAGGGGGGACTGAGAGAAGCAGCAGGGCTCGGCAGGGCAGGATCCAAAATTATGTAGCATTTGAAAATAATGATATATATATATGTATATGTATAAAATGAAATTTAATAAATGTATATAATACACATGTTATTTTTAATTGCTTCATAATTATATATCTACATATATATGAACATTTGTAAGAAATTATATTAAGAAAACATAAAACTCAAGTTTTAGAACAATAAGTGTAGTAAGAACTTATTTAGTTTTTTTTAATCACATAAATTATATTTTTATTTGAATATAAAATTGAAGATAGATGCATGGAGAAAAGGTCTGGAGGGAAAGATTTCTTGAGTGAGTGAACTCAGACTTGAGAAGTCTAGATTTAAGCAATAATTTCAGTTCATCTATATCATGTGGATCGTTAATGATGAGATTGTCTTTGTATATAATGTAGACATGTAATTAAGAACACATGTAAAAGAGTGAAGAATAAATCAATATAGATCATTACAAAAATACTTAGCAAATGTGGAAAAGGAAAAAGAAAATCATCTAAATATCCCATCACTGAAAAAGAATACTATAAATAGTTTGGCATAATTCCTTGCTTATTTGCAGATTTTACAGTATTTAATTTGATATAAAGCTGGGCTTTTTTTTTTTCCTTTTTTACCATTTGCTCAACATACCATCCTCATTATTATATTTGCACATGTTATTTATTCAACACTTTCTGTTTGGGATATCCTTTCCTACATTATATGCTTAATTCCAAATTTTGCCTATTAAAATTTTATATTTTGGGGCTCGCCCTGTGGTGCAAGTGGTTAAGTGCACACTCTGCTGCGGTGGCCCCGATTCGGATCCCCAGCGCGCACTGATGCACCGCTTGGCAAGCCATGCTGTGGCGGCATCCCATATAAAGTGGAGGAAGATGGGCATGGATGTTAGCCCAGGGTGAGGCTTGCTCAGCACAAAAAGAGGAGGATTGGCAGATGTTAGCACAGGGCTGATCTTCCTCACACACACACAAAAAATTTATATTTAATACCTAACTACAGTTATACTTAATCCACAGTCTTTCTTAAAAACCAATCTATAATACGTGAATTTATTAACAATTAACTTATGTACCAGCTATCTTGTCATTTAATGATATTCTCTCTTGTGAAGTTTTGGGCATGTGGAGTGTCTGTGTGTGTTCTCTTCAAACAGAAAACTCTTTGAGGGCAGTACTCTTCTCAGGAGTTTTATTAAGTATAGCACCTAGGAGGTACACAATAGACCATTCTTGATGAAAGCATGGAAGAAAGGGAAGGAGGGGGAGATACAGGAAGGAGAAGTGGAGAGAGGTTTTTTGTTTTAATACAATAAGTGAGCTGATATGGCTGCTCATGAAAGAGTGAGGGCAGTAGCGTCAAAAATGTCTGGGGAATATTTTCAGGATAAGTCCCCCTGCCCTTAACCATGGAATCAAGGCGTAGGTAAACTGGCACGTTTGAGAAAAGTCTCCAGATGTTATTCCCAGTGTCACTGTCACTCCTTTCTCCATCTTCCTTACCCACCTATTGAGGATGACCATTTTAATGAGATAGTCATACAAAAGAATACCTGATATGTAATGGCTGAAGGGACATAATAAGGCGACAGGATTGCACTATTCCTTTCTCCTTCCAATGGAAAAAACAACAAACAAACAAACAAAAATCTCTCAAGTGTGCTAATTGCCTACAGGAAGACTATCAACCAACTTAATTTTTAAAGATCCTATAAAGTATCTTTTTCTGTCCAAAATGAAATTGCATGAAAAATCAATAATAAAAGGATATCTAGATAATTTCTATATACTTGGAAACTGTACAACTCATTCTAAATAGATCAGGGTCAAATTAAAAAGTACAAAGGAAATTTAAAAAACATTTTAAATGAAAGTGAAAACATAATGTATCAAAAATATCATGAATGCAAGAGGAGATAGCATGCCAGATACTACAGAAATTAAAAAGATGACATACAAAAATTATGAACAACCTTTTGTAAATAAATTGGACACATACTTGAAATGGACAAATTCTTTGAGAGATACACATTTCTGCAGTCTACTCAAAAAGAATTTATACATAGAGAGATACCTGGAATGCCCTATACCTATTAAAATATTCAAGTTATAGTTAAAACCTTCCCACAGGCAAACTCAAGGACCACATGGCTCATTGGTAAATTACACTAAATATTTAAGAAGAAATAACAAAAATTATAAACAAAAACTTTGAGAAAATATAAGAGGAAGAAACACATTGCAGCTCATCTTTTAGACCAGTATTACAACAATAGCAAAGTGAAAGACATTATAAGAAAGAAAAAAGAACTGAAGACCAATGTGTCTAAAAATATTATCAAAAATATCCTAAATATAATTTTAGTAAATGGAATCCAACAGTATCATGACTACACAAAACCTTTTCCAGGAATGCACGGTTGGTTTAACATTTAAATAACGAATCAATGATGTTTCCAATTTCACATGTACAGACTCAGTTATCACTCCTTCCTAACAACAAGTAAAATCCTAAACAGACTGAAAAATCAACAACTCTTTTCACATCCATAAGAGAAGGAAGGACACATGACAAATTGCTACCCCAAATTGGAGGAATACACAGGCAAATACAGGGATCTGAGGCTTCCTGGAGCCTCAGGAGTCAAAACTTCTGTGGGAACCAGTGTTGGGTGGGTGGGGGGGGGAACTGAATTGTAATTGAAAAATTGCTGGAGCCTCAGTGTGGACAAGCCTGAGAGTTTAAAACTCCAGGTAGACCCCATCATAGGGGAGCCCCTACCATATTGTGAGATTTACCTCCAGGAGCTTGATCAAGTTCCCATAGTAAGTGTCTGAGGAAAATTTCCTCCTGCATCCAGCAGGGGAAGAAGTAAAGAAGCCATTCTGAAGCATGCCAAAGCACTCTGTTCTTTGTAACAAGGCCTGCCCTTGGGGGACATTAGTTACCCAGAGAATAACCTGCTGGGGTATTGTCAGAGCCCAACTAATCTGGGGAAAGGAAATACCCAACTCCAGCCTACTCTAGCCATACTATCCTATCTAAGGGTGGAGAAAAAATTGAGAAACACTTGTGAAGCTCACAGTCCAGAGGCATAGGCTCACTAAAATACTGAGACCTAATCATAAGATTATAGAATGCTTCCCCTCCCCTCGCACCTTACTACCATATTACTAAAGTCCTATGTATAGCAGCTCCTTTTATCCAGTACATTATATCCAGCTATCAAGAAAATATTACAAGGCATACTAAAAGGCAAAATAACACAATTGGAAGAGACAGAACAAGCATCAGAACCAGACATGGAAGAGATGATGGAATTATCAGACTGGGAATCTAAAACAATCATGATGAATATGCTAAGGGCGCTCATGGATAAAGTAGATAGCACACAAGAACAGATGGGCAACGTAAGCAGAGAGATGGACATCCTAAGAAAGAACAAATAAGAAATGCTGGAGATAAAATCCACTGTAATAAAAATGAAGAATGCCTTGCTTGGGCTTATTAATAGGCTGGACATGGCAAAGAATCTTTGAGCTAGAGGATGTATCAGTAAAATTCTCAAAGACTGAAAAGCAAAAATAAACCAAAGACTGAAAAAAAAAAAAAAAACAGAACAGAATATCCAAGGATTGTGGGACAACTACAATAGGTGTAACATACACATAATTGGAATACCAGGAAGAGAAGAAAGAGAGAAAGGAACAGAAGAAATATTTGAAACAATAATGACTGAGAATTTCCCCAAATGAATGACAAATATCCAACCAAAGATTCAGAAAACTCTAAGAACATCAAGCAGGATAAATGCCAAAAAAACTAGGTAGGTGTATTATTTTCACACTAGAGAAAATCAAAGAAAAAGAGCAAATATTGAAATAAACCAGAGGAAAAAACACCTTACAGGGGAACAAACACAAGAATTACATCTGACTTCTTCTCAGAAACCATGCCAAGAAGAGACTGGAGTGAAATATTTAAAGTGTCAAGAGAAAAAAACCCACCAACCTAGAATTCTGTACCTTGCAAAATTATCCTTCAGAAGTGAAGGGGAAATAAAGACTTTCTCAGACAAACAAAAATTGAAGCAATCTTTTGCCAATAGACCTGCTTTGCATGCAGTGTTAAAAGACGTTCTTTCGAGAGAAGGAAAATAATATAGGTCAGAAACTCAGATGTATATAAATAAGATAAGAATATTGAAGAAGGAATATATGAAGGTTAAATAAAAAACTTTTTTTTCTTATTCTTATTTGATCAAATAAATAACAGTTTGTTCAAAATAATACATAGATGGCATCTTCTTAAGATGCCATAAGAATATGAAGATGCTCCACATCATATGTCATCAGGAAAATGCAAATGAAAACAACAGTGAAACACCTCTATACGTGTATTAGAATGGCCAAAATCCAGAACACTAACTACTCCAAATGCTGGGGAGGGTGTGGAGCAAGAGGAACTCTCATTCATTGCTGGTGGGAATCAAAATGGTACAGCCACTTTGGAAGATGGTTTTTCAGTTTCTCCAACAATCATGCTCCTTGAGACTTCCTCAGAGCAGTTGAAAACTTGTTCACTAAACTGCACACAGATGTTTATAGCAGCTTTATTCATAATTGCCAAAACTTGAAAGCAACCAAGATGTCCTTCAGTAGGTGAATGGATAAATAAACTGGTACATCCAGACAATGAAATAATAGTCAGTGCTAAAAATAAATGAGCTACCAAGCCACAAAAAGATATGCATACATCATGGAACCTCCAGAGATTCCATATGGAAACCTCCAGACCTGTCAGAAATAAATGTCTGTTGTTTATAAGCTACTCAGTCTGGCACTTCATTATAACAACCTGCATGGACTAAGACAGTGACGATGTGTCAATGTAGGTTCATCAGTTGTAACAAATGTACCTCTCTGGTAGGGCATATTGATAATGGCAGAGGCTGTGCATGTCTGGGGGCAGGAGTATACGAGAAATCTCTCTACCTTCCCTCAATTTTATCGCAAATCTAAAATTCCTCTAAATAATAGTCTTAAAAAACCCGAAAACGAAGGAAAAAATCAAATTAATGTAATTGAACTTATTAAGAGACTAAAAGAATAAAACAATATCATCTTACTATATGCAGGTAAAACATTTGACAAAATTCAACATTAATTTATGATGAAAACTCTGACACAGAAAGAAGAGAAGGCAATTTCCTCACCTTATAAGGAACATCTATTTACCAAAGAGAAATGGAAATACATATCCCCAAGAACTTTTCATAGCAACTATACTCATAATAGCCCCAAACTGGAAGAGACCTAAACTTCCATCAACTGGTAATTTGGGGATATCCATATAATGGAATACTGCTAAGCAATAAAAAGAAATGTGCTATTGATAAGTGCACAGTCATGATAAGTGCTTTATAGGAAATTCAGAATGTGTACATTATAAAATGTAGAGCAATAATAATGCCACCTTGCCTAGAACTGGTATCAACAATGGCTTTGCCAAGACAATTAGCCTAAGTCCTGGAGGATGAATATGAGTTAATCTCAGGAAAATCAGATAAAGGTTTTGGTGAGACTTCTTTAGGGTAAGTGCAAGTGCCAAGATCATGATGTGGGGAGGAGTTTGAAGCATTTAAAGAGCTGAGAAAGTGTCAAAGTCGCAAGAACACAGATTAGAAAGCTACATGTGGACCAAAACAAAGAATTAAGAATTCTTTTCCTTTTTAAGACTTTATTTTTTTAGAGTAGTTTTAGGTTACAACAAAATTGAGAGGAAAGTACAGTGATTTCTCAATATAATCTCTGACATACGCATATATATATACTTGTGTGTACACATGCACATCAAATATGCAAAAGGTTTTCTTCTTTCTACCTGAACTTTATCCCTTTTATGTATTTTTCTTGTCTTATTACAATAACTAGGACTTTCAACACCATGTTAAATGAATGTGGAAGAAGTGAGAGTGGGTTTCCTTAAATCGCTCCCAATCTGAGAGGGAAAACATTCAACAGGTCATCAATAAGAATGATGTTAACTGTGGGGTTTTCTTAATGTCCTTCATCAGACTGAGGGGGTTCTCGTCTACGACTATTTGCTGATTTTTTTAATCACAAATGGGTGCAGAATTTTGTCAAATGTTTTTCTTTAATAATTAAAATACTATGTTTTTTTCTTCTTTACTGTCTTAATGGGTGAATGATTTCCAAGTGTTAAACAAACCCTACATTTCAGGGATAAATCTCACTTTGTCAAGATATAGTATCCTTTTTCTATAGTGTTAGATTCAATTTGATAATATTTTGTCAAGAATTTCCACAATTATTTTCATGAGGGTTATTGATATGTAACTTTCTATTCCTGTAATGTTTTCATCATGTTTTTAAATTAAGGTTATGTTGGCATCATAAAATGTGTTAGGAATTGTTTCCTCTTCCTTCATTTTCTGAAAGAGATTGTGTAAGATAGTTTTAATTCATCTTTTAAGTATTTGATAGAATTCAGTGAAGCCATAAGGTCTTGATTTTCTTCCTGGTAAAATTTTTGAATCTGTTTAGCTTTATTTTCTTTATTGTTACTTGGTTGGATGGTTTTAACAAGAGTATCTATTATTTGTTAATGCCTGCCTATTCCACTCCTGTGTAATGTACAAAGTTAGTAAATATACTTTCCCTTCTCAGGAGTTTATAATGAATATTTTTTTTTCAGGGGGTGATTTGCCCTAAGCTAACATCTGTTGCCAATCTTCCTCCTTTTCCTCCTCCTGCCCCTGCCAAAGCCCCTGTACATAGTTGTGTATAGTTGTAAATTCTTCTAATTCTTCTATGTGAGCTGCTGCCACAGCATGGCTACTGACAGCCAAGTGGCATGATTCTGCACCTGGGAAGTGAACCTGGGCCACTGAAGTGGAGCATTCTGAACTTTAACTGTAGGCCATCAAGGCTGGATCTACAATTAAGATTATTTTTTATTGATGTCATAATAGTTTATAACATTGTGAGATCCCAGTTGTACATTGTTGTCAGTCACCATATAAATGTGCCCCTTCACCCCTTGTGCCCACCCCCCAACCCCCTTCCCCCTGGTAACCACCAAACTTTTCTCTCTGTCCATGTGTTGGTTTATATTCCAACATGAGAGAGATCATACAGTGTTTGTCTTTCCCTGTCTGGCTTATTTCACTTAACATAATACCCTCCAGGTCCATCCATGTTGTTGCAAATGGGACAATTTTATCTTTTTTATGACTGAGTAGTATTTTATTGTATATATATACCACATCATCTTTATCCAATCATCTGTTGATGGACACTTAGGTTGCTTCCACATCTTGGCTATAGTGAATAACGCTGCAATGAACATAGGGATGCATAAGCTTCTTTGGATTGTTGATTTCAAGTTCTTTGGATAAATATCCAGAAGTGGGAGAGTTGGATCACAAGGTATTTCTGTTTTTAATTTTTTGAGGTATCTCCATACTGTTTTCCATAGAAGCTGCACCAGTTTGCATTCCCACCAGCAGTGAATGAGGATTCCCTTTTCTCCACATCCTCTCCAACATTTGTTATTTTTTGTCTTTGTGATTCTAGCCATTCTCATGGGTATAAAGTGATATCTTAGTGTAGTTTTGATTTGCATTTCCCTGATGATTAGTGATGTTGAACATGTTTTCATATGCCTATTGGCCATCTGTATATCTTCCTTGGAAAAATGTCTGTTCATATCCTCTGCTCATGTTTTGATGGGGTTGTTTGTTTATTTGTTGTTCAGTTATGTAAATTCTTTACATATTATGGAGATTAACCCCTTATTGGATATATGGTTTGCAAATATTTTCTCCCAGCTAGTGGATTGTCTTTTCATTTTGATCCTGATTTTGTTTGCCTTGCAGAAGCATTTTAGTCTGATGAAGTCCCACTTGTTTATTTTTTCTTTTGTTTCCCTTGTCTAAGTAGACATGGAATACGAGAAGATCCCTTTATGACCAATGACGAATAGTGTACTGCCTACATTTTCTTCCAGGAGTTTTATAGTTTCAGGTCTCACCTTCAGGTCTTTGATCCATTTTGAGTTAATTTGTGTGTATGGTGAAAGCAGATTGTCTACTTTCATTCTTCTACAAGTGGCTGTCCAGTTTTCCCATCACCATTTATTGAAGAGACTTTCCTTTCTCCATTGTATGTTCTTTGCTCTTTTGTCAAAGATTAGATGCCCGTAGATGTGAGGTTTTATTTCTGGGGTTTCAATTCTGTTCCATTGATCTCTGTGTCTGTTTTTGTACCAGTACCATGCTATTTTGATTACTATCACTTTGTAGTATGTTTTGAAGTCAGGGATTGTGATGCCTCTAGCTTTGTTCTTTTTTCTCAGGATTGCTTTAGCTATTCGGGGTCTTTTGTTGCCCCATATGAATTTTAGAATTTTGTTTTATTTCCATGACGAATGTAATTGAGATTCTGATTGGGATTGCATTGAATCTGTAGATTACTTTAGGCACTATGGACATTTTAACTATGTTGATTCTTCCAATCCATGTACATGGGATATCTTTCCATTTCTTTATGTCATCATCAATTTCTTTCAATACTGCCTTATAGTTTTCATTGTATAGGTCTTTCATCTCCTTGGTTAAATTTATTCCTAGATATTTTATTCTTTTCATTGCGATTGTAAATGGGATTGTATTCTTGAGTTCTCTTTCTGTTAGTTGGTCGTTAGAGTATAGAAATGCAACTGATTTTTGGAAGTTGATTTTGCATGTTGCAACTTTGCTGTAGTTGTTGATTATTTATAATAGTTTTCTGATTGATTCTTTAGGGTTTTCTATATATAAAATCACGTCATCTTCAAACAGCAAAAGTTTTGCTTCTTCATTGCCTATTTGGATTCCTTTTATTCCTTTTTCTTGCCTAATTGCTCTGGCCAGAACTTCCAACACTATGTTGAATAACAGTGGCTAGAGTCGTCACCCTTGTCTTGTTTCTATTCTCAAAGGGATGACTTTCAGTTTTTCCCTGTTGATATGATGTTGGCTGTGGGTCTGTCATATATGATGTACTTTCCTTCTATACCCGTTTTGTTGAGAGTTTTTATCATAAATGGACATTGGATCTTGTCAAATGCTTTCTCTGCCCCTATTCAGATGATCATGTGGTTTTTTTCCTCATTTTTTTAATGTGGTGTATCACGTTGATTGGTTTGCAGATGTTGTACCATCCCTGTGTCCCTGGTATAAATCCCACTTGATCATGCTTTATGATCTTTCTAATGTATTGCTGTATTTAGTTTGCCAATATTTTGTTGAGGATTTTTGCATCTATGTTCATCAGTGATATTGGCCTGTAATTTTCCTTCTTTGTATTGTCCTTGTCTGGCTTTGGTATCAGGGTGATGTTGGCCTCGTAGAATGTATTAAGAAGTGTTCCAGCTTCCTTTATTTTTTTGAATAGTTTGAGAAGGATAAGTATTAAATCTTTTTTGAATGCTTGGTAAAATTCTCCAGAGCAGCCATCTGGTCCTGGACTTTTATTTTTTGGGAGGTTTTTGATTACAGTTTCAATCTCTTTACTTGTGATTGGTCTATTCAGGTTCTTTTTTTTTTTTTTTAAGGGAAAGTTTTTCTTTTTTTTTTTTTAAAGATTTTGTTTATTTATTTATTTTCCCCCCAAAGCCCCAGTAGATAGCTGTATGTCATAGCTGCACATCTTTCCAGTTGCTGCATGTGGGACTGCGGCCTCAGCATGGCCTGAGAAGCGGTGTGTCGGTGCGCCCCCAGAATCCGAACCCGGGCCACCAGCAGCGGAGCACGTGCACCTAATCGCTAAGCCACGGGGCTGGCCCTCTCTATTTATTCTTGATTCAGTTTTGGGAGGTTGTATGAGTCTAAGAATTTATCCGTTTCTTCTAGATTGTTCAATTTGTTGGAATATAGTTTTTCATAGTATTCTCTTATAATCCTTTTTATTTCTGTGGTATCCATTGTGATTTCCCCTTTTTCATTTCTAATTTTATTTACTTGAGGATTCTCTCTTTTTTTCTTGGTGAGTCTTGCTAAGAGTTTGTCAATCTTGTTTATCTTCTCAAAGAACGAGCTATTTGTTTCATTGATCCTTTCTACTGTTTTTTTGGTTTCAATTTTGTTTATTTCTGCTCCAATTTTCATTATTTCCCTTCTTCTGCTGACTTTGGGCTTTGTTTGTTCTCCTTTTTCTAACTCTGCTAGGTGTAGTTTAAGATTGCTTATTGGGGATTTTTCTTGTTTGTTAATGTGGGCCTGTATTGCTATGAGTTTCCATCTCAGGACCACTTTTGCTGCATCCCGTATGAGTTGGTATGGTGTATTTTCCAATTTCATTTGTTGCCAGATATTCTTTGATTTCTCCTTTAATTTCTTCAATGATCCATTGGTTGTTCAGTAGCACATCATTTAGTCTCCACATCTTTGTCACTTTCCCAGCTTTTTTCTTGTAGTTGATTTCTAGCTTCATAGCATTATGGTCAGAAAAGATGCTTGTTATGCTTTCAATCTTCTTAAATTTATAGAGGTTTGTCTTGTTTCCCAATATATGGTCTACCTTTGAGAATGTTCCATGCATGCTTCAGAAGAATGTTTAATCTGTTCTTTTTGGATGGAGTGCTCGCTATATATATCTGTTAAGTCCATCTGGTCTAGTTTTTCATTTAAGTCCACTATTTCCTTATTGAATTTCTGTCTGGATGATCTATCCCTTGATGTAAGTGGGGTGTTAAGATCCCCTACTATTATTGTGTCATTGTTGATATCTCCTTTTAGGTTTGTTAATAGTTGCTTTATGTACTTTGCTGCTCCTGTGTTGGGTGCATATATATTTATAAGTGTTATGTCTTCTTGGTAGAGTGTCCCTATTAGCATTATATATTGCCCCTCTTTGTCTCTCATTACCTTTTTTATGTTCAAGTCTACTTTGTCTGATATGAGTATGGCAACACCTTCTTTCTTTTGTTTGCCATTAGCTTGGAGTATCATCTTCCATCCCTTCACTCTGAGCCTGTGTTTGTCTTTAGAGCTGAGATGTCTTTCCTGGAGGCAGCAAATCATTGGCTCTTATTTTTTAATCCAGCCAGCCACTCTGTGTCTTTTGACTGGGGAATTCAATCCATTTACATTTAGAGTGATTATTGATATATGAGGGCTTAATGCTACCATTTTATCTCTTGTTTTCAATTGTTATGTATTTTCCTTGTTTCTCATCCCATGTATTTTGGACTGCTAACTTAGTTTGGTGGCTCTCTATGATGGTTTTCTCAATTTTTTCTTTATTTATCATTTGTGTCTTTGTTCTGGTTTTTTGTTTAGTGGCTATTGTGTGATTTGTATAAAAGATCTCATAGATGAGATAGTCCATTCCCTGATAGCCTCCTGTTCTCTTAGTCTAAGCAGGTTTCATCCCTTTCCTCTACCCCTTCTAAGCTGTTGTTGTCACAACTTATTCCACTATGTGTTGTGAATTTGTGGTTAAAATGAAGTGATAATATTTATTTTCGTTGTTTTCTTTTCCTTTATCTTTAGAGTTATAATTAAGTGTTTGCTAATCTGTTCTGATAGAGAGTTGCAATTTCTGATTTTGTCTGCCTATTTATCTGCTTGCTTAAGGCTTTGTAAACCCTTTCGTTTCTTTTTTTTCAGGTATGAGGGCTTTCTTGATCAAATCTTTTAGAGGGGGTCTTGTGGCAATGCGCTCCCTCAGCTTTTATTTATCTGGGAAAGTTTTCATCTCTCCATCATATCTGAAAGACATTTTCACTAGATATAGTATTCTTGGCTGAAAGTTTTTGTCATTCAAAATTTTGAATATATCATTTCACTCTCTCCTAGCCTGTAAGACTTCTGCTGAAAAATCCCCTGAAAGCCTGATAAGGCTTCCTTTATAGGTTATTCTTTTCTGCCTTTCTGCCCTTAATATTTTTTCTTTATCATGGACTTTTGCCAGGTTTACTAACATATGCCTTGGAGAAGGTCTTTTTACATTGATGTAATTAGAAGTCCTGTTGGCTTCTTTTACATGTATTTCCAGCTCCATGTCCAGGTTTGGGAAGTTGTCAGTTATTATTTCTTTGAACAAGCTCTCTGCTCCTTTTTCCATCTCTTGTCCCTCTGGAATGCCTATAATCCTTATGTTGCATTTCTTAATTGAGTCAGATACTTCTTGGAGAATTTCTTCATTTCTTTTTAGTCTAAGTTCTCTCTCCTCCTCCATCTGAAGCATCTCTGTGTTCCTCTCCTCCAGACTGCTAATTCTATCCTCCATATTGTCATCCCTGTTGTTTAAGGACTCCAGATTTTTCTTTATCTCATCCATTGTGTTTTTCATCTCTAACAATTCTGTTTGGTTTTTCTTTACCATTTTGATCTCTTTTGTGAAGACTTCCCTTTATTCAGTAATTTGGTTCCTGATTTCATTGAACTGTCTTTCAGAGTTCCCTTGTAGCTCATTGAGTTTTTTTATGATGGCTATCTTGAATTCTTTGTCACTTAGATTGTAGACTTCCAGGCCTTCAGGATTGGTTTCTGGGTGTTTGTCTTCTTCCTTCTGGTCGGGAGTATTAATACATTTCTTTATACCATTTGATGGAGTGGATTTGTGCTGGCTCATAGTGATAGTTTCTGGATGCAGGTTCCACCTGCTGCCACTTGGTGGGGGGGGGGCAGGAGCTGTGTAATCTGAGCCCACTGCCTCCATCCCTGTCAGCTGTGCCTGTCCAAACCTGGGTCACTCCTTGGGATCACAGTGGCCCTGTGGGGTCTCCCACTGAATGGGAAAGTAGTCACATGGGGGGCTCAGGGCCACTGCCGCCTGCTCCCACAGACCCCGGGGTTGTGCTCCCTGCTTCTGGGCCAAAGTGGTACTATGGGTGTTCATGGCAGCTGGGATCTTATTTTCCTGGACTGGGATCTCAGCTGCCCTCTGCTCCTAGGTCACACCAGCTGTTGTACCTGGTGGGCAGGACTTCCCCTCCAGGACCGAGCCAAAGCGACTCCCTGGGAATAGGTGAGATTGTGGATTCTCCCGCCAGACAAGAGTGTCATCACACGGGGGCTCAGGGCTACTGCCACCTGCTCTCACAGTCCCACTGAGACATGCTTCACCCCTTTGGGGCCACAGTGGTACTATGGGTGTTCACGGCAGCTGGGAGCTTATTTGCCGAGACAGGGATCTCAGCTGGCCTCTGCTCCTAGGTCCCACCAGCCGTTGCGCTTGGGGGGTGGGACCTCCCCTCTGGGAGCAGCCAAAGACTCTCCCTGGAACTGGGTAGGATTGTGGATTCTCCCACCACATGAGAGTGATCACACGGGGTCTCAGGGCTACTGCCGCCAGTCCCACAGTCCCACTGAGACATGCTTCACCCTTTTGGGGCCACAGTGGTACTATGGGTGTTCATGGCAGCAGGGATCTTATTTGCCCAGACAGGGATCTCAGTTGCCCTCTGCTCCTGGGTAGCACTGGCATTTGTGCTTGGTGGGCGGGGCTTCCCCACTGGGTCCAAGCCTGTGTCACTCTCTGTGGGCTGTGCGACCCTGAGGGCTCCCCCACTAGACAGGGAAGTCATCACACAGAGGGCTCAGGGCTGCCGTCACCTGTTTCCACAGTCGCGCTGAGCTACGCTCCCACCCTCGGGGCCACAGCAGTGCTGTGATCGCTACAGCCAAGAAAGTACTCGCACACAAGCACTGGGCTGCCTGGGGTCCAGAGGGTGCTCACCCATGTCCACCACCTCCTCGGGGGAGTAGTCCATCCACCTTCAGATATACAGCTGCTGGGGTCTCTCAGGTGTCCTGGTGTGCTGTGTGTGTATCCTTCACTGATCGATGAATGTCCTTTAGTTGTAGCTCGAAGGGGCAGAGACATTGGGAACAGCTCACTCCACCACGATGCTAATGTCACCAGCTACAATTAAGATTTTTGATAGAAAATTTAAATGCTTAATGATTTAGCATTATTCAAATTTTCTGTTTTGTTTTGCATCCATTTTGGTAATTTGTATTTCCCATATAATTTGTCTGTTTTATCTATGTTGTTGAATATGTTTGCATAAAGTTATTCATAATAATTTCTTTTTATTCTTTTGATGCTTGTAGCAAATCTTTGCTTCCTAATATTTGCATTTTAGGTACCTCTTTTTATCATGTTATATCTAGTTTGGGATTATCAATTTTTTTGATCTTTCCAAAGAACCCAACTTTCGGCTATGATATTTTCTTCTCTTATTTTTCTGTTTCCTATGGCTTTGGCATCTCTTCCCATCTTCCTTATTTTCTTCTCTCTACTTAGGTTAATTTCTTCTTTCTTGTTACGATAAGTTTGCTGTGCTCTTCTTTTTCTAATTTATTTTGGTAGAAATTTAGATCATTGAATTTAGACATTTGTTCTTCTCAGATATATGCATTTAATGGTCTACATTTGCCTGAAAGCACTGCTTTACTTATGTCCCACATTTGTGATACGTTGTATTTTCATTTCAATTTTATTTGAAATATTATCTAGGGTCTTTAATGATTTCTTCTTTGACTCCTGTATTATTTAGAAGTGCATCTTTTAATATCCAAATATTTCTCATTTTTATTGAATTTTCAATTAATTACATTGTAGTGAGAGAACATATTCTGTATGACAGAAATGTGTTAAATTTATTGAGGCATAATTTATGGCCAAGCATATAATCTATCTTGGTGAAAATACCATGTGCATTTGAAAAGAATATGTATTCTGCGGTCGTTGGATAGTGTTCCATAAATAACGATTAGGTCAATGCAGTTGATAGTATCGTTCAAGTTATATATGCCTTTACTGTTTATTTTCTCTAGTTTTCTCTCAATTTTGGAGAGAGGGAAATGATTAACTTTTCACTGGAGAACATTTGTAATCTATGACTATGCAATTATACTTATTTACATCTTGTTACACATTTTATATCTCCTTAAATATATGCACACACATATATATTTTTATGAGGCAATACATATATCATACAATATACAAAACACATATGTACATATATACAGATATAGGTACACGTATAGTTAGTACATGTAATTCAGGTAATAGTCATGACAAAATTATTAAAACCACTTTTTATTTAATTTTTATTCCTCAGTTATATAATTTTTTGGAAAACGTATCTAGTTAGACATGCAACCAGGGATTCCAACTAACTAGGTGTTAGTCTTCTAGATTCCGTGCTCTCTCTATTAAGAAATGATCAACCTACGTAAGATCAACAGACCAAAACCAAATCCAAGCAGTGATAACAGAAGACATTCTTTATTAATTTCCCTCTCAAATGGATAAATTTTCATGCTTTTTAACAAACAAATATTTCATATTGAAGGTCTTCATTGTGGCTCAAGTATCTCTGCCAATATGTGTATTACTCAGGATCTTTATTTTTTAACAACTCAAGTCAGAACACTATGGATATATTTTATGTGAGGTGATAGATTTTGTGAAGTTTAAAGTGTTATATGTTATTATTAATATATGATAGGGAATAAAAGAAATTTGATGTTCTCCATATGATAACATAACATTTCATCTCCTTAGTGATATTTATTTATATTGATTAACTAAATAATTTATAAAAATGACAATTTAGGAGAGCATTCCAGTGCATTTTCTCTTGCTCTGTTACTTTTGATGGTATAGGTAAAAGGCTAGTTTGGAGATTCTGCATGCAATCCTGCTTTTGTCTTGTTGCATCATTGTTATGTATTAGCTGTCTTTATTTTGTGTCTCTCTGGCAATGATGTAGCTCAGCTATGCTTGGCCTCTTGGTAAGAAGAAACTATTGTGTTAGCCTTGGCTATAAATTGGTACTACTGGGATGGGCAACTACTTAAATTATTATATTACTTTTCACAAGATGCCATATTCTGAAATACTTTCCATTTATCAACCTAATAGCTCCGTGGGTATCTCCTGTAGTCTTCATTGTCTGGATCAGTTACTCTGGAGGTTAGAGTGGTGATTATGAGGCTGTGGTTTTATGGGCCAGTTACCTTCTCAGTTAGAAAAATCCTTGTACATAGTCACCACCTGCACCTCTAACCTTGCTGTCTTGTAGTTGCACATTAAGGGTGATAAAGTTGCCATGTCTGGGAATGTAGATGACACAGTGCAATTCATCATTGCTATTAGGAAAAAAATTGAATGTAAATATCCCCTTGACTAGGTATTTACTTCATCCTTAAATAGGGAAGCATATACATTGATTTGAAGCTGTATATGCCTGCATATAAATGAATCTTTTTTTTTCATTAAATCAAATGTGAAATCAATAGCTTTATTGAATTTAGAATATTGAAGAATAAAGAAGATTTATGCTTGAATTTTGGAATCCTTTTAAAGTTCACAATGTGCCATTGCCAAAGCTCCCAGAGATGCATCTTACTAGGCTCATAAATTCCTTCAGAATAATTTGAAACCATTATTTTTTAAGTCTTCTAGAATCATCATATTTGTTCTTTTTCACATAGGTGCATTTATTTTCTAGCCTTGTTTGGATTGACAATCCAGTTTATCTGTCTAGACGGCTGAGTCCTGGTGTATCATAAAGTCAGTCTTCCATCTTTTTTGTAATTGCACTTTTCTTATAATGAGCCATGCATCTGGAACACTCTTCTTGCCAGCACTACCTTTCGACTACACTATAGAGGGAGAGAGATTAGGCTCTTAACTCAATGTCTTTCCCTAATATTCTCCATCCAAAATATTTGCTGACCATCTGCTTTCTTCAAATTGATGCATAATATAGAGAAAACAATAATGAACTGCTTTAAAAAACTTGATTTTAGGGTATAGACAATAAGGGGCAGCATACTTAATTTCAATTCGGTAAAGACCATAGGTCATGAAACAATGGGTATGGAAAATGTATAAGCAATGATGAGGGAATCCTTCCAATCTTGAACTGTGGTAAATGTTGAGTTCATGAAAGAGTATGAAATTAGGAGGCCAGAATAATTACATTTAATTTTTCCTTGCACTTCCAGTTGTGTGATCTAGGGTAAATTGCTTAGTTTCTTTGAACTTCAAATTCTCCACCCATAAATGGAGGATGATAACATATATTTTGCAGTTTCTGTGAGAATTACCAATAATATATATGAAAAGAAGCACATTTTCTGTTACATAAGTAGATGTTCAGAAAATGTTGAATAAATAGATAGACAGAGTAAGTCTTGCTTCTAACACAAATCATATTTCTTTAAAAGAATAACACAAGTGTGAGATTATCATACCCTTTACAATTTTTCTTAGAGCATATATTTTCTTGCATTCCACCTCATACTACATCAGTTTAGGTCTTTACCGCCACAGGAATGGACTGTAAGTATAACAACCTCACTGGTCATCTCTGCCTTTGCAACTCTCCTCAATTCTTTCAATTCACCGTGAATATAATTTTTATACAAATTTTATATTTGATCACACATCTGCATTAAAATCATCAAAGACCTATTACAGGTGTTAAAGGCCTAATTTTCACGTCATTATCCCCTGCCTCTCTTCTTTTAACAAAACAAAACAAAGCAGAAAACAACCAACACAACCCATTTCTTTGAAATATATGCTAAATAAACTCACAAATAGCAAATGTAGACAGATGTAGTCAAAATACCAATATTTGTTAATTTTGTCAGCAGAATTTGTGTTTTTTTCCAGCTTTATTGATATAATTGACATATAACATCTTGTAAGTTTAAGGTATCCAATGTAATGGTTTGATTTATGTATATATTGCAAAATAATTATCACATTAAGGTTAGTTAACACATTCATCACCTCACATAGTTAACGACTTTTTAATTTTCTTGGTGAGAACTTTTAAAATCTACTCTTTTAGCAACTTTCAAATGTACACTACAGTACTCTTAACTGCAGTCACCATGCAATACATCATATTCTCAGAATTTATTCATCTTATAACTGGAAGTTTGTACCCTTTGACCACTTTCACCCATATTCCCCATGCCCCAGCCCCCACCCCTGGAACCATCAGTCTACTCTCTATTTCAATGAGTTTGGTTTCTCAGATTCTGCATAAGTGAGATCATTCAGTATCTGTCTTTCTCTGTCTTATTTCACTTAGCATAATGCCCTCAAGGTTCATCCATGTTGTTGGAAACGGCAGAATTTCCTGTTTTATGGTGAATAATATACAACATCTTCTTTATCCATTCATCTTTGATGGACATTTACATTGTTTTCATGTCTTGGCTGTTGTAAATAATGCTGCTCTTAGCATGGAGGGGCACCTGTCTCTTTAGGATAGTGATTTCATTTTCTTTGGATATATACCCAGAAGTGGAATTGCTGTATCATATGGTAGTTCTATTTTTAATTTTTTGAGGAACTTCCATACTATTTTCCATAGTGGCTGCACCAATTTACATTCCCACCAACAGTACACAAGGGTTTCCTTTTCTCCGCATCCTTGTCAGCACTTGTTATTTCTTGTTTTTTGATAATAGTCGTTCTAACAAATGTGAAGTGTTACTTCATTATGGTTTTGATTTGCGTTTTCCTGATGATTAGTGATGTCAAGCATCTTTTCGTGTGCCTGTTGGCCATTTGAATATCTTCTTTAGACAAATGTCTACTTAATCCTATGGCTTTTTTTCTTTTTGTAAGGAAGATTAGCACCTAGGCTACCATCTGTTGCCAATACTCCTCTTTTTGTTGAGGAAGATTGGCCCTGGGCAAACATCAGTGCCCATCTTCTTCTACTTTATTTGTGGAATGTCTGCGACAGCACGGCTTGGTAAGTGGTGTGTAGGTCCGCGCCCGGGATCCAAACATGTGAACCCCAGGCTACTGAAGCGCAGTGTGCAAACTTAACCATTATGCCACCAGGACATCCCCCCATGCCATTTTTTAATTGGATTATTTGTTTTTTCGCTATTGGGCTGCATGAATTCCTTATATATTTTGGATATTAACCTCTTATTGGATATGTGGTTTACAATATCGTCTCCTGTTCATAGGTTGCCTTTTCATTTTGTTGATCATTTCCTTTGCTGTGCAGAAGCTTTTTAGATCAATATAGTCCCATTTGTTTATTTTGCTTCTTTTGCTTGTGCTTTGGGAGTCATTTCCATATAATCATTGCCAAGACCAAAGTCAAGGAAATTTTTCCTATGTTTCCTTCTAAGAGTTTTATGGTTTCAGATCTTAATTTAAGTTTGTAATCCTTTTTGAGTTAATTTTTGTGAGTAGTGTAAGATATGGATCTAGGTTTATTCCTTTGCATGTGAATATCCAGTTTTCCCAGCACTGTCTATTGGAGAGGCTATCTTTTCCCCATTGAGCACTCTTGGCTCACTTGTCAAATATCAGTTGACTGTACAGGCCTGGGTTTATTTCTGGGCTCTCAATTCTGTTCTATTGGTGTATATGTCTGTTTTTATTCCAGTACCATGCTGTTTTCCTTACTATAGCTTTACAGCATCGTTTGAAAGCAGGAAGTGTGAGGAAGTGTGATGCCTCCATCTTTGTTTTTGTTTCTCAAGATTGCTTTGGCTATTCTGAGTCTTTTGTGGTTCCATATGAATTTTAGGATAGTTTTTTCCTAGTTTGGTTAAAAAGACCCCTGGAATCTTGATAGAGGTTACATTAAATCTGTAGATTACTTTGGGTACTATGGGCCTTTTAACAACATTAATTATTTCAATCCATTTACACAGGATATCTTTCCAGTTATTCATGTGTTCAATTTCTTTCATCAATGTCTTACAGTTTTAATTATACAGATCTTGTACCTCCTTGGTTAAATTTATTCCTAAGTATTTAATTTTTTACACTATTGTAAATGAGATTGTTTTCTTTATTTCCTTTTCAGCTAACTCATTGTTAGTATATAGAAAAACAACTGACTTTGTATGTTGATATTGTATCCTGCAAATTTAGTGAATTTGTTTGTTAGCTCTAACCGTTTTTTGGTACAGCCTTTAGGATTTTTCTATATATAAGATCATATCATCTGCAAACAAAGACAATTTTACTCATTCCTGTCCGATTTGGATGCCTTTTATTATGTTATCTTGCCTGATTGCTCTGGCTAGGACTTCCAGTGCTAGGTTGAATAGGAGTGGTGAGAGTGGGCACGCTGTCTTATACCTGATCTTAGAGGAAAAGCTTTTAACCTTTCACCATTGAGTCTGATATTAGCTCTGAACATGGCACATGTGTCTTTTATTATATTGAAGGGACTGAAGTCAGGAAGGACTCTTGTCACCATCTTGATGACATCACTCACCAGAATTTGTTTTACTATTTGCTGAAGTCTGGCAATATTTTTCTCCATGCCTAAAATAATCCATTTTTTTCTTTCTTTTTCTTTAAAAAAATTTAAGATGGAATCTATTTTCTTTTAGTTTTACTTTCCTGATCCAACAATACATTTCAATTCATTATATAATATTTATATATTTTTTCTAATATTTCTGGTGTAGAGGGTTAAAAGATTGAAAGAACAGTCGTTTGTTTTGACATAGTCTTTCCTCAGGACATTTTCAGCACTTAAATTCAGGTCATAAAGATAAGTTAAAATGTCATTTTCAGAAGACAGGAAGGTGACAGCTGCACTGTTTTATTGGTCTGCTCTTCACTTTGTGCAACACTGCAGCAGACATGCAAGAGCATCAGAAGATCACCGCACAATGCGGGGGTGGGGAGGGACATTAGGGAGACAGATCTCATCACATTAATGGAAGCTGTGTCTCTATCTCCCTGTGTGCTTTTCTGAATGCCACTCTGACCTATTTGGTGCCTTTAAAAGAGAAAAGTGTATCCATTTTGTCCCCTTTTCTCTTCACGTTGCAAGTCATTTTGACCTCTGCTGAGGCCTCCATGCATCTTGGCTCTTTGTCGTAGTCTCTGTACTTTGTTGTCTAATTGTTAAGGGTGCGTAAAGAATCAGCCCTGGAAAAATGACGGAAGTTGAATAATTTTTCTATGAAAAGAAGTGTATGTTAGTGCACTCAGAGAAAGAAAAGAAATACTATATGTGATCCTGTGGGATGTAACATAGTTTTTATTGCCAGGAGTTGGGAATAATCACATTACTCATCTCTGTTGCAGATCTGAGTGAGTTAGGAAGGTTTTCTTTATCAAACAGCTATAAAAGCTTTCACCAGTACTATTCCAACACATCCCAATTTTTATCTATAGCAGTTGTTATCTCCAGTTTATTTTGGATTCTTTCCTTATTCTTCCCCTTTGAAGTTGGTGAATAATAGAATTTATATGCTTTCTCTTGATGATGTGATAAAGAGTATACAATTAATTTGGAAGTTATGAAGTTTGAGGTTGTTTCATATAGTAAGAATTTACACAGTATGAGAGAAACACAAGAGAGAAGAAAGAATCTTTAAGGGCACAGGGATTGACTGAATACTGGTCTCTTTATGAAGCTTAAGAAATACCTGAAGCCACTGTAAAAGCCAAACAAATTTCCAACTTTTCTATCATCAATCAATATTCTATGGGAGTGTGTGTCTTTGTTGAGCTAGGAGGGGTATTGGGTCAGGCATGGATTCTTGACAGAATGATTCGGAATCCTCAAAAAATGTATAGGCACTAGAGAAATTAAAAAAAAAAAGATTCATAGAAGATAAGGCTCTGATTCTACCAGATAGAAAAAATATTATAAAGTTATAATGGTCAAGACTGGAATGCCATACATTTTGCTTCTGGTCATGATAGATTGGATTTGAATTTCTGTTTTGAACAAGATACCAAAAAAATTTTTTTAAATTGTTTCAGATATTGGAAACAGGCAGCACAAGACAGTGATCCTCGAAGGAAGGGAAATGAATGACTAGTGTTGACTAGTGTTGACTCAGCTCACTGCCTAGAGGGAATTTCCAGGCTGCAGTGCTGGGAAAGGGAACCCATGCATGGCCTGGTGGCCTCCCTGAGTTGAGGAACCAGAGTTTATAGTTCAGAGAGGACAGGCAGCTACAAACCAAGAAGCCAATTACTAGAGAGAGGATAGCAATATAGAGAGATCTGAAGCTTTGAGGAGGTGTCTTCTTGAGACTCAAGCTGAGTACTGAACAGTACTTAAGACTGGGAAAAGACAAATAGAAATGAGCCAGTGGAACTACATCCAGATCTCACACTGTGGTAAGAATAGTGTGTGTTCTCATCAGGCAGAGTAGGAAGACATGCCAACACACGGTACACTGAATAGAGTACTCAGAAGAGTATTGCCTCAGTGCTTTGGCTAAATTAGCTCTAGAATAGAGGATCTTCTGCTCCCACCTAAGAGTGTTGAAAAATAAGCTTAGAAAATATCAGCTGGTTTCAAGTAACTTAACTGAATCCTAGAATGCAGCTCAAATATAGTAAAAGATATATAGGGGAAAAATACTACCCAACAAAGTAAAATTCACAATGTTGGGCATCTGATCAAAAATCAGGCATGTAACAAGTCAAGAAAAATGACCCATAATTGGGAGAATAATCAGTCAATAGGAAGACCATGAAATGGCACAGAAAATGGAATTAGTTGATAGGGACATTATATTTTCAACACATTCAACATGTTGAAGCAAGTAGAGGAAACTATGAGTATGTTGAGGATAGACTGGAGTATCTAAAATACTCAAATCAAAATTCTAGAGCTGAAATATACAATGTCTCATATAAAATATATATTTAGTGGGATTAACAGCATATTAGACATTGCCAAAAAAAGATTAATGAATTCAGGACATAGCAGAAGCAGCAATCCAAAAGGAAACACAGTGAAATAAAATAAAAGGAAGCACTGTGAAGAAAAGTAAGTTGTGAGACACCAAGAGGCCAAATATGTGTATAATTGGAATCCTAGAAAAGAGGAATGCAGAAAATACTCGGTAGGCCAAATTTTTTCAAAATTTATTTATTTATTTATTTTTCCCCCCAAAGCCCCAGTAGATAGTTGTATGTCATAGTTGCACATCCTTCTAGTTGCTGTATGTGGGACTCGGCCTCAGCATGGCCTGAGAAGCGGTGTGCCAGTGAGAGCCTGGGATCCAAACCCGGGTTGCTAGCAGCGGAGCGCGCGCACTTAACCACTAAGCCACAGGGCCGGCCCTTTTCCAAATTTAATAAAAACTATAAATACAAAAAGCCAATAAGGTCATTGAACCATAAACAGCAGAAATATGAAGAAAAGTACCAAGCTGATCATAATCAAATTGTTTAAGGCCAGTAGGAAAAAATATTTAAAAGAACCAATCCAAAAGACACGTTATTTACAGAGGGAAAAGGAAAAGTAGTACATGAGAGTTCTCATCTCATAAAAAAAAACAAATGCTAGTTAGAAGACCATGGATGAGCACATACACAGTGATATAAGAAGAAAGCAATTAGAATTCTATATGCAGTTAATTTTTTGAATAAAGATGAAATTAATTTTTTTGGATGTACAAAAGCTGAACAAGTTCTTCACCAGCAACCAAAGAAATATCAAAGAAAGTCATTCAGCCAAAGGAAAATTATACCAGATAGAAATATGGACCTATCCAAAGGAATTGAGAGCACCAGAAGTGGTGAGTGTGAGGCATAAGAAAGACTTTCCTCCTTATTTTAAAATGCATTTTAAAGATAATGGAGCTGTCTCAAATTAATCATCTAAGCTCCCACTTCAAGAAACTAGAAAGCAGATAACAAAATAAACCCAAAACAAATAGAAGGAAGGGAATAATTAAGATAGAGCAGAAATCAATAGAATTAAAAACATAGAAATAAGAGAAAAATCAATCAAACCAAAAGCTACAGTTTTGAAAATATCAATAAATTGGTAAACTTTTAGCAAAACTGTCAAAGGAAAAAGAGAGGAGACACAAATGGCTAATACCAGGAGTCAGGCAGAAGAGACATTACTGGAGACCCCAGAGACTTTAAAAGAATCATAAGGGAAAACTACAAACACCTATATGTACATCCATTTGACACCTTAGATAAAACGGACAAATTCCTTGACAACTACACATTGCCAACCCTCTTCTCAAGAAGATTTAATCCTAGCAAACATTTAAAGAAGAAACAACAACAATTCTACACACTCTCTGCCAGGGATAGACTACGAATGAACACATCACATCTAATTTTATGACACCAGCTTTACCCTGATTCTAAGAATAGATGAAGACAGTACAAAAAAGAAAACTACAGAACAATATCCTACAAAAACATGTACACAAAAATCCTCAGCAAAATATTAGCAAATCAAATCCAGTTATATATGCATAGATGGACAGATATAGATTTATATTGGTATACGTTAGATAGATAGATCTATCTATTGATCAATCGATCTATCTAAAGGGTAATATGCCACCAAGGCAGGTTTCTTTCCAAATGCTAAACTTGCTCAATATTCAAAAATCAATTAATATAATCCGTTATGTTAACAGTCTAAAGAAAAAAACCTCAGGTGATCATATCAGTAAATACAGAAAAAGCATTTGAAAAATTATCCTCATTCTTAAAACTATTCAGTGGCTTCTGATTGCTCTTAGACTGAAGAATAAATTCTGTGACGTGTCTGCAACTCTTTGTCTGAACTGGCCACCTATGATCTTGGTGGTACCGCTCTCTCCAGCTCATCATTCCAACCATGCTGGCCTTCTCGGGGTATGTGGAGTTTACTCTGTACCTCTGGTGATTCTCAATCAAAACTGTCTCTGCTTCTCCACCTTTTTGCTTCTCCACATCTCTAGATTTAAGTCTGTATGTAATTTAATCAGGGACACTTTCCTGGAAAGGCCAATATAAGTGAATTCTCATTCTGTTACAGCTTGTCATCCCAATTCATATTTGTGGTTGTATTCATATGGTAAAGTTTATATACACATTTGTGGTTGCTTACCACTCTGTCTCTTTCATCTAACTCATAATAGGTACTGGTAAATATTTATTGACTGAATGAATGACTCACTTCACAATGATTTCTGCATTAGAAGCATTTTATTAATGGGTATGTCATCGCTTCTTATCATCCAGAGTAAACACTTAGGAGAAGACATGTGCTAAAAATAAGTATAAATGAATCTATTTATTTTACATTTAAATAGACCTGTTATTTTAACTTTAATGCTATGTTAAATATGTTTATTAATTTTGTCATTTATTTATGAAATGAACATTAATTGAATTTCTAATATGTGCTAGGCACAAAGGACACAACAGTGAATAAGATAGACAAAATCCTTCAAATCTAAGAAGCATACAGGTGGGTCTTTTTGTTGTTGTTTGTTTGTTTTAAAAAAGAGAATACAGTGAATGAAACAAAGAGCACCTCACAGTCTTCCTTCCCACATAACACTGGTTAATACAGAAGAGTTCTACTTATGTAAAGTATTTAAACCATTTAGAAAGGAATGAAATGAAAAGTGAAAGCATCTATCCTCACTCCATGTCCAGTTTATCTCCCTAAAGGTAACCACTATTTTAATTTTCTTATGACTCTGGAAAAAAATGAAAAAAAATTACATATACATTCTTATTTACTTAGAGAGAATGGATGATAGTTATTCACCTCTGTTTTTCACTGAAATCATGGTGTATAAATTTTCCGTATCAGCATAGGCAGATCTTCCTCCCTTGTATGGCAATGCAATATGATGGATACACCATAATTAATATAACTAGTCTCCTTTTGAGTAGTTCCAATGTTCTATATCTTCTATTGTAAAAGCATTTTGATAAATGTGATATGCTGTTAATAAATATTTTATCAGTGAAGAATATCATAGGATGATATTTAGTTCATTCTAAAAATAAAGTAACAGACATTATAATACTAAATATTATTCTGATCCTATGACCATCCCATAAAACAGAGGCCAGTAGTTCAGCAAGTATTACTTCTCTATGTATTAAAGGGCCAGAAGGTCCGTCTAAGATTGGGAATGAGTAGTTACTGAATCACACTTGGAAAGTAATCAATTTTTAACTATTTTCTGCTTCATTGGCGCAGAGATAAGAAAGTGTATAGGGAAAAATTCCTGCTATATGTTTTGTTAAACTGGTATGAGAGTAATGGCAGTTTCTTTTGACCAAGAATTTGCCCTAAAACACAGAATTTTCTATTGTCACATCTCTGATGATATCTGCATTTCTTATGGAAGGCAGTTGATATAAAGTGTAGCAGTGGCTTTGCTAAAGGTAAGATCCTCTGCTTTCAAGGAACTGTGAGAATTCAAGACAGCCCACACAATGCATCACACATAAGCACATTGACAATGAAATGAGAGCGTTCATCTGAGACAACCCACCAGATGTTTGCATGATATCCTGTCAATATGGTTCACTTAATGCTGTCAAAGCCCTTCTGACAGTACGGCTGTTTTGTCTTGTAACTGTCAAAGATACTTTTGTATTGGCAGGCCCAGCAGGTATCATTTTTGAGTTTCTTTTCCTTTTTTTTCCTTCAAACTTGCATGATCACACAGATGCAGTGAAAGACTGATCAATAAAAATCAGCATAAGGTTCTAATGAGGAAAATCAATGTGTGAGCTAACCCATCTTGTTATTTAAAAAAAATACGCTGGGGAGACAACGTATACTGAAGAAGCAGTCCTCCCGACACATTGTTGCTCACCCTACTTAGACTCTGCTTTTTCATGGGCTTAGGAATATGAGTTATGCATTTTCCTTTTCATTCTTTTAAACTAGAGACTGTGTGACTAAATGTGTTATATTTGCTCCTTAAACCTGCAGTATTTCTGACTGAACATCTTTAAAGCTGAAAACTTTAAAGCTCAAACAGACCAGTTTGTGGACATAGCTGAACCAACCACAAGTCTTAAGTTGTGAAAGAGAAGTATCCACGAGACTGAAATATCAGTAACACAACAGTTTGACTGGATTTTGACTTAAACAATTTTGGCTCAGAATATGTCAGAAAGTTTCTCAAAAAATAAGATTCATTATCTCAAAGAGTTAGATTTTTAGAAACTTTTAAATTTGAAATAGCCTAAATTCAAAAGAAGTTGAAAAATAGTAGCATTCCCATGTATCTTTCACCCAGCTTCCTCCAATGATAACGTTGTACAAAACCACAGTACATTATCAAAAGCAGAAATTTGACATCGGTACACTGCTAATATATAGTCACATACTTTTCTCCCAATCTACATCCTGGCAACTATGGAATTGTCTCCATCACTATGATTTTATCATTTGAAGAATGTTATAAAAATTAAATGATAAAGTACATAAACTATTTTTAACAGCTTTACAGAGATAGAATCCACATGTCATAGAATTCATCCATTTAGAGTATACAATTCAATGCATTTTAGTATATTCACAGAGTTGTGTAACCATCACCACAATCTAATTTTAAAACATTTTCACCTCATAAAGAAACCCCATACCCATTTGCAGTCACTGCCCATTCCCCCACCCCCAAAACCTACATAGCATTGGACAATCAAGAATCTACTTCCTACTTTCTGTCTGTATAGATTTTTCTGTTCTAGATATTTCATAAGAATAGAATCATACTATATGTGGTCTTTTGTGACTGGCTTCTTTCACTTAACATAATGTCATCAAAGTTCATCCATATTTGAGTATGCTACAGAAGCCCATTCCCTTTTTATTGCTGAATAATATTCCATTTATGGATATATCATTTTTATTCATTCATTTATCACTTGAGTTGTCTTTGACTATTATGAATAATACTACTACAAACAATTGTTTTCACATTTGTGTGTGGACAAATGTTACCTAATTGTTGAGTCATACAGTAACTCTATATTATCACATGGGCAGGTTACATCTTACTCAGCTCTGTGCTGTAGGATCTGAGTAGAGATGTTTTCATTCCTCTATTATAAATACGCAAGAATGTAATTGTTGGTCATATAGTAGATATTTAACTCTGTAAGAAATTGCCAACCTGTTTCCAAAGTGGCGATAACCATTTCACATTCTCACAAGCAGTGCATAGAGATCCACACCCCCATCAGAACTTTATAGTGTCAGTATATAATTTTTTAATTTTGCCATTCTTATAAGAGTGATATCTCATCATGGCTCTCATTGGCATTTCCCTAGTGGACAAAGATGTCACTATCTTTCACGTGCATATTTTCTATTGCATACTCTCTCCCCTGATCTGTCTTTCAAGTCCTTTGCTCATATTCAAATTGCATTGCTTGTTTTCTTACTGTAACATTTAAAAAATACTTTGTATATTATGGAAACAAGTCCTTTGTCACATGTATAATTTGGTGATATTTTCTCCCAGTCTATGACTTGTCTTTTCATCCTCTAACAAAGGTCTTTCACAAAGAAAAAGATGTTAATTTGGGTGAAGTATAACTTATTGGTTATGTTTTTAATGGATTGTGCTCTTTGTATCATGTCTGAGAACTCTGCCTAATCTTGGGTCACAATGATTTTATCTGATATTTTCCAATGTTATAGTTACACACTTTACATTTGTATCTATAAGTTAATTTTTTAAATAAAATATGATGTTTAATGAGGTTTTTTGTTTGTTTGTTTTGCCTATGGATGCCCATCTGTTCCAACCCCATTTGTTTAAAAGACTATACTTCTCCATTGAATTGCTTCT
Organism: Ceratotherium simum simum; assembly: GCF_057802395.1. NCBI lineage: Eukaryota > Metazoa > Chordata > Mammalia > Perissodactyla > Rhinocerotidae > Ceratotherium > Ceratotherium simum. Next base: position 4,702,838 of record NC_141937.1, read on the forward strand.
GCCACTCAGTTGAAAATCACTTTGGGGGCCGGCATTGTAGTGCAGTGGTTAATTTTGGCACACTCTGCTTCGGCAGCCTGGAGTTCGCAGGTTCAGATCCCAGGTGTGGACCTACACCACTCATCAAGCCATGTTGTGGTGGCATCCCATATACAAAATAGAGGAAGATGGGCACGGACATTAGGTCAGGGCCAATCTTCCTCAAGCAAAAAGAGGAAGATTGGCAACAGATGTTAGCTCAGGGCTAATCTTTCTCTCCACCCCTGCCCCTCCCCCCCAAAAAAGAAAATCACTTGGGTGTATTTGTGCTCATCTATTTCTCAACTCTTGACAATATTGAATTTTACCTGAGCCTTGTAATCCTGGAAAGCAGTAAGGTTAAGAAATCCCCTCAACTTTTGGGTACTAGGAAGATGAATATTTTGCGTGAGGTCAGCCCATTTTCCAGGAGGAACACTTGAGGAGGGGCAGCATGTTGGCTTAGGCTGAGTGGGCCAAAGTTCAAGAGAATCTTAACCAATGTGTGGTTGACATGCATTTTTTTCCCATTGATCAGTGGGGACAAACAGTTCAGTTAATCATTTATAAAGCAAAGAATGAGAATTTGGAGTGTCTGTTTCTAGACTTGTCAGAGGTAAACAGGGTGGCATCCTTGAGTCTGACCTAAGTCATATGGCAGAGCACGTTCCCTTTAGCAAAGCCGCTGTGACGCTTTATATCAACTGCCTTCCGTGACAAATGCAGATATTGTCAGAGATGTGACAACAGAAAATTCTGAGTTTTAGTCCACATTGCTGGTCAGAAGAAGTTGCCGTTGCTCCTATGCCAGTTTAACAAAGCATGTAGCAGGATTCTTCCCCATACACACGTATGTTTTCGGAATATTGCCCCTCTCTCTCTTTTTTATTTTAAGAAATGTTCTTATGGGAAAGCTCTTACATCTGTTCCAAAAAAGAAGAAAATAGTTAAAAACTGACTACTTTGCACGTGTGATTGAGTAACTACTCACTCCCTATCTTATGACTGACCTCCTGTCTTTTAATACATAGGGAAGTAATAGTTATTGAACTACTGGACTCTGCTTTATGGGATGGTCACAGGATCAGAATAATATTTAATATTATAAAGTCTTTCATTTTTCTTTTGGAATGAACTAAACATCATTCTATGACATTCCTCAATGGTAAAATATTTATTGCAGTATTTAAGTATTTATCAAAAGGCTTTTATAAGAGAAATTGGAGCTACTTAATAAAAGACTAGTTATATTAATTATGGCATATCCATAATATTTCATTACCATAAAAATGAGATAGACATGCACGTGCTGATATGAAAAATTTCTACATGATTTCAGTGAAAAACAGAGGTGAACAACTATCATCCTTTTTCTCTAAGTAAACAAGAACATATACCTGTTTTTTTCAGAAAGAAAGACAAGAAAGAAAGATATATAGACAGTATTTAAAGCAAGTGAGTGAGAGTATCTAAAGAGAAACAACCTTGTAAGAATGGAGAAAAACTCAGGACTTGGCTAGATAGAGAATAAGAAACTGGCAAGTGAATTGTGCAGAGATCAACCCACACAGGTCAGAAGAAAACTATAAAAATGTGATATCATGAAATCCAAGATAAATGAGTATTTCAAGAAGAATGCTTCAGCCACTATTGAGAGGTCAAGAATATGAAGGGATACAGTGTTTACTGGATTTAAGTACACAGAGCTCACTGGAGTTATTGGCTATAAAACCTCCCTAGGGAATAAGATTGTAGTGAACTGGAGGTTGATTCAGAGAGGAGAAATGGAAAGAAGAAGTGAAAGACACTTTCAAAAGTCTGGTTGTAAAAGAATATAAACTGGGGGGACAGTAACTGAAGGGAAATACAAAGTCAGAAGAGGGGCTTATTTGCTTTAATGAGACATTCTAGACTATGTTTGCATATTTAAGGGAAAGAAATCAGGGGAGAAAAAGAGGTTCTTTAGATAGGAGAGAAATTGTGTGCCAAAGTGGAAGGCATATGATTCTGGATTCTGGGGTAGGCAGAATAATGGCCCCCCAGAGATATCCACATCCTAATCCCCAGAATCGGCGAAGATGTTATTTACATGACAAAGGGGACTTTGCTGATGTAATTAAGTAAAGAATCTTGAGATGGACAGATCATCCTGGATTATCCGGGTAGATCCAATGTAATCATACAAGTCCTTAAAAATGAGAGAGAGAGGCGGGAGGGACAGAGTCAGAGGGGAAGATGTGATGACAGAAGCAGAAGTCAGAGTGACCTTATTGTTGGCTTTGAAGATGAAAAGGGCCAAGGGCCAAGGAATGCAGGTGCCTCTAGCAGGTGGAAAGGGCAAGGACATGGATTCTCCCCGAGAGCCTGCAGAAGAAACGCAGCCCCTCTGACACCTTGATTTTAGCCTCCTGAGACCCATGTTGGATTTGTGTCATCCAAAATGGTGAGACAATAAATTTGCGTTGTTTTAAGCCACTAAGTTTGCGTAATTTGTTTCAGCAGCAATAGGAATCTAACACAGCTTCTATCTGCTCTCTCTCTCCTAAAGGTTTCACATCTGAAATGGTGTTTGTAGGGGTGGGACATTATTTCTTACTGACTTATTTATTCATAAAACCATCTTAGTAGCAATGCAGACTTGATTCTTATTAACAAAACTTCTTTCTCTTTATATAAAGAAAGTATTTAATTATCTATGTAATTAAAATATTGTGTATTCACGTCAAGAATGACCAGTATATTGGGCCCGCCCAGTGGCTTAGCGGTTAAGTGCGCACGCTCCACTACTGGCAGCCTGGGTTTGGATCCTGGGCGAACACCGACGCACCACTTCTCCCGCCATGCTGAGGCTGCGTCCCACATACAGCAACTAGAAGGATGTGCAGCTATGACATACAACTATCTACTGGGGCTTTGGGGGAAAAAAAAGGAGGAGGATTGGCAATAGATGTTAGCTCAGAGCCAGTCTTCCTCAGCAAAAAGAGGAGGATTAGCATGGATGTTAGCTCAGGGCTGATCTTCCTCACAAAAAAAAAAAAAGAATGACCAGTATAAGCTCATACGTTTTCTTGTCTCTAATATAGCATTTAAATATCACAAATTTGATATTTATTTGTTTTCTTTTTCTTATCTCCCAATGTTAATCATCAAAAAACAAAATCTTGAGAAATTGCTGACAACACAGAATTATGAAGGAATTCACAGGAGTGGTACTTGACATGCTTCTGTGCTGTATTGGACAGCATGGATGAGCTCCAGGATGTAGAGTGTTTGGTGAGTCATCATATCTTACCCTTTCAGCTTACAGATATCACTGATGAAAATGTCCCTCACAGCAAATGCCACATATGCGGAAGGGAATAGTCCTGTCTTCTCTGGTCTGCAGCTTTTCCTGACACTGGTATGGAGAAATAATTGCTCCCTTATTTGAGTTTCCATATACTTTATACACCCCACTATTATAGAAAATTTGATAATGTATAATAGTTATTAATTTACATTATTTTTTACCTGAAGGGTGAAATAAAGATAGGAATATTGTATAAATAAGTTTTATATTTCTAGCTCTAATCACTGTACCTAATATATAATAGCCACTTAATAGAACATCAAACTGAATATAAGGCAATGTTTTTAGTGACTTTACCATAGTTTGTACATTTGAGCTTTAGCTTGATCTGAACAGAATCTCTGAAGTTATGACAGTAACTTGTGAAAACACATGAAAAGCTGTCACATTTGCCACCTGTGTAGCTTTGGTCAAGTTAAGTCCAACTTTGGCTCAATTTTCACATCTGTAAGATGAAGATAATAATAGTACCCAGCTTGTGTAGTCATTGTGAATATTATATAAGAAGTTGCATATGAAACTCTTAGCACAGAGCCTAATATAGTCTACCTTCAAAAAAGTTAGCCAAAATCATAATCATCCCACAAAACTATAATCTTGTAGTTAATGCATATTGACATTGTTATACATTTGTTTTCTCAAATGAAATACTAAGAACAGAGTAAGCTATATTACCCATCACTTTTTATATTAGAGACTTCATTGAAGCAACAAATGAAATATGAATAATGTAACCTGAAGAGGAAGGTATTAAAAGGATATTAAATGATTCACAAGGCTTCAAGGAAATCTAACAAACAAGATTTGGAGGCTACATAGAGAGAAACAAGGGTCAGAATCAAGTCAGTGGAAATACTACTGCTGGAGACATAGCCAGATGCATACCACCAGCAGTGGACGACAAAGTAGATCTGTTCCCATTGTTACCTCTAGCACCTGGAGGTGACTGCTAATGCCAGCACCACCCATAATCAGAATGGGTTCTGCTCAGTCCATGGTGCATCGGGTCATAAGCTTATTATTCAAATTATGGGGTCCGCATATCCAGTTGGAGAATTCTAGGTTGTGTGCCCTGCCTTGCCTGCAAGAGAGCCTGAGAAAATGAGACTTTGGCATTTTTAGTTTCTATGGGGGGAGATGAAGCTCTGTTTCCTACGATGTAATACCCCAATGGTAGAAAAGCAATGGTGAAGCTGAACGGCAACAGAAAATGTAAAAAGTCCTCTATGTCTTAGCATGTGTTAACATCTAGAATTCACGGGATTTCAAAGAAAGGAAAATGAAGTTTAAAAAATACACTATCTTGAGTTTAATCATATATCAGATGTAACACCTTTAAAGATCTTTGTATCAGTAAATTAGCCCTCACCTTCCTAAAAACCAAAGTGATTTTCCCCATCTCTCCGTGTTGCTAATGTTTACAATCCTATTTTTTCCTGCTCTTGGATTGGAACTGTGATGTGCCGTTGTAAATGATGGCTGAGACAACAGTGCCGGGATTGTTGGGCTGTTTGTGGCAGGGGAGCAGCACAGACATGCACTTCAACTCAGACATACTCTAAAATCCTCAGAGGGGAACCTTAAGGCCAATTCTACATTTGGATTATGGTCATCGTATCCTCTCCTTTGTTCTATATTCAAATTACCCCTAAAATCCTCAGAGGGGAACCTTAAGGCCAATTCTACATTTGGATTATGGTCATCGTATCCTCTCCTTTGTTCTATATTCAAATTACCCCTAAAATCCTCAGAGGAGAACCTTAAGGCCAATTCTATATTTGGATTATGGTCATCGTATCCTCTCCTTTGTTCTATATTCAAATTATCCCTAGATTTCACTCAGAACATAACCAAATCCTACCTGTGCCTACTAAAGAAAATGCATGGAGCTTCTGCAAACACACTAGGCAATTGAACAAAGTCTTTACTTCTACAACTTTTTAGGCAATTCTTTAAAGTTTATCACTTGCCTTTTGTATTTCCCAGGGGCATCTTCTTGAATCTTGTTTCAAAGAAATAATGTTTCTAGGTTGAATATGGTGAATGTGTAACTAGAATAGATGTGAATTTCTTGACAAAAAGGATTTCTCATGAGTGTTTCACAAGTAATATAATGAATTCTCACAATAGTCTCCATAAAAAGTCAAGTTTCTTATTATGGTAAGGTATTTTAATTCACTTGGCATTAGAATAATCAGAAGAAGCACTGTATTTAAATATGTATGATTATGTGTGTATATAAATATTCATATTTTTACAGTTTATTAGTTACACCCTATGTCCCTAAGCCCAGGGGTACAGTAATATAATTTAAAATACACATTCCACATTTCAATGTTTAAAGCATTTAAAGTCATATGAAATATATGGTAACTAATAATGTTAATGTAACTTTTTCTCGCAATAGTTGTATATGTGTGTATACATATATATAAAATATAAAAACTATTTTGTTATAAAATATATTCTTACATGAGAAAAAACTTACTTTCTATTCCACAAATATCAAAAACATATTAGATGTCAATGAATGGTAGATTCAATTCATTTCTGGTGAGTGAAAATTTAAAGCAAAGATGTAAGATTCTTGCATAATGTCCTGTCCAGAAACAAAAATAAGTCATGAATCTACAGGACAAGAAAGCTCTGGAACCTGTATTTCTCCAAGAGGATATGCCAATCTCTGACGGCTTAAAACACAAATTTAAGGAGCCATTACAGGAGACAGGAGACAGATCTAAATTCCTGAGCAGGCTGAGAAATTGCATTGAAGAAATTCTTAATGTAAGAACCTCTGATAGGTGGCACATTTAGAGGATAAAACAGGAAAAATCTAGAATTCACATCCAAGCGAAACATTTGGTTTATGTCAATCTTGGATTGGTAGTGCCTCCTAGCTTCTAGAAAAAACAAAAATGAAAATAACAATAAGTAAAAGAGAATGTGTGTACATGCAATACAGAGCTAGAGAGACATATTAGAAAGAAACACAGTTTACTTCTAGGCCTCAAAGGTTTCTTACTGATAGTGTTCAAAAAAATTTTCTCAAATCAAATCTTTATATATAAAATGAAAAGAGGCCACAATTATTTTTATTCATCAGAAAAAAATCACAGATATAGACACACAATTATCGACATTAGAACCATCATATAAAATATATAAAATAAATATATTTGATATACTTAAAGAAAAACTATTGAAAATATAATAAAGGAAAAAAAATATAATATGTGACAATAAATTTAAAAATGAAACAAACAGAAACTCTAGAATAAAAATTACCATAGAAATTAAATGGCTATACATCAAAATAAATATAACAAGAGAGAATTAGTAATGGATCTGAAGAAATTACACAGATAATTTGAAGAAATTACATAGGAAATGCTCTGTAGAAGGGAGAGGACACATATTAAAGAGAATTAAAAAGACATATACGGTAGTGTGAGAAAGCCCAGCACACATAATATCAGAACTCCAGAAAGCAACAATAGAGAGAACGGAGAGGAGAACAAATTGGAAGACATGGTTCACAACTTTCCAGATTTGTTGCAATATACCAACGTACATATTTAGAGAACCCAGTAGTCCCAGCCAGCCAGAATGAAAATAGAAAGACAATAGAGAAAATCAACAAAGCCAAAAATTTAAAATATTAACCAAACTGATAAGTTTTTAACAAGAGTGACCAAGAAAAAAGGAGAGAAGACTCAAATTACTACAATCAGCAGTGAAAGAAGGGAAATTACTACTGACTTTACAGAGATAAAGATCATAAGGGAATATTCTGAACAACAGTATGCCAAGAAATTATATAACATAGATGAAATGGGCAAATTTTTAAAAAGATATAAACTACCAAAACTGACTCAGAAGAAATAGAAAACCTGAATAGATCCATAACAAGTCTACAGATTGAGTATTCAAAAAAATTCTCACAAAGAAAAGCCCAAATCTACATGACTTCACTGGTGAATTATAACATTTAAGGAATTAACACCAATCTCGGAGAAGGAAACACTTTCTAATTCATTTTCAGAGACCAGTCTTACCTGATACCAAAACATTACAAGAATATAGACACAAAATTACTCAACAAAATTCTAGAAAACTGAATCAAGCAGCATATCAAAAGCACTATGCAGCATGTCCAAGTAGAATTTATCTCAGAATTGTAAAGATAGTTCAACATGCAAAAATCAATCAATACAAAATACCATATTAATAGAATAAAGGGAAAAAAGAAACACCCAATCATGTAATAGACATAATCATCTCAATAGTCACAGAAAAAGCATTTGACAAAATCCAACACCCTTTCATAATAAAAATGCTCAAAAAACTAGGAATACAAGCAAACCTCCTGAACTTGATGAAGAGATCTACCGAAAAAACAAAACAAAACAAAACAAAATAAAAACATAGCTAATATCATACTTGATGATAAAATTCTGAAAGCTTTTCTTCTATGACCAGAAACCAGACATGGATGTTGTCTTAGTCCTTTCAGGATGCAATAACAAACTACTACAGACTGGGTGACTTATAAACAACAAAAATTTAATTTTCACAGTTCTGGAGGCTGGGAAGGCCAAGACAAATGCACTGGCAGATTCCATGTTTGCTGAGGATCCACTTCTTGGTTCAAGGACAGCTATCTTCTTGCTGTGTCTTCACATGGTGGAAGGGGTGAGGGAGCTCTCTGGAGTCTCTTTTATAAAGACACTAATCCCATTCATGAGGGGTCCACCCTCATGACCCAACCGTGTCCCAAAGGCCCTACTTCCTAATACCATAACATTGGGGGTTAGAATTTCAACATATGAATTGGCGGGGGCACAAATATTCAGTCTACAGCAGGTTCCAATACGGAATTCTTGTCTCTCAAGTAGAGAAAAAACAAAAATAAGAAAGATATTGACTGGAATCCGTAGGGCTTTCACATCACTTCTCCCACAAAGGGAAAAGATAGAGACAGATTTGGCTTACTAGTCAAGTGCTCGGAACTTGGAATTTAAGAGATCAGTTTGAAGCCTGGTTCCTCCACTAAAACCTCCCCGTACCATTTCTGAGATCCCCAAAGCCTATGTACAATATATCTAAATATTAAAAGATTGCAAATCAAGCTACCAGGCTGTTGAATAAAATATGTTCTCTCCCCTTACCTTGACAAATATATCTTTCTAACAATCTGGGAGGCTAGGATCAAATTGAGACTACTTAGCATTCTCCCCAAGTCTCTGACCTAACACTCTCTATTCTTACTTCCCACTCTATGCTGTATCGTGAGGAGTCTTATGTGCATGTACATGGATGCTCCCACATGTACACCCAAACTGAGTTCCCTGAGAATCCAGCCACCTTTGCTTCTGGGGTGAAAATCTTGGGTATGGTTTACCTTTGGGAGGAGAAAAGACCCATACTGGCTATGGAATGAGCTGTGACCACTGGGCAGGGAACTCTGGAGTTCCAGGGGCCTTGAACATGATTGATAGAGGGGAATAATAACTCTAGCAGGCATATCCCTTTGCTGCCCTGGACTCCTTGCCTGTGCGCAGAGATGTGGTCAGAAAAGGGCCATAGAGGGGCCCTCTGAAACACAGGTTCCTCTTCTTTACCTCCAAGGACAGTATTGCTTCCACCAATTGCCTGTGTAATATTTGGCAAGTCTTGTTATCTTCAGCTGTATGATAAAGAAAATATGTACTTCATTGAATTATGAGAATTAAAGGAAATCAGAGATAAAGAAAAAATAATCTGCATTGCCTGATACATGAAATGATAAGAATTATCTTTCTGCCTTCTTTCATTGTTACCTTAATTTCTTCTGGAATCTTAGATTATTCATTTATATAATTGACTAATATTAGTGCTTTATTATCAGGATTAACATAATGAGTACATCACATAATATGTGAAAACAAAACCATAAGAAGTCAATAAGTGGCATAAATGACAGTCAATATGTAAGGCACGGAATTGAAGGAGGAAATACTCGCTTGGGAAAACATAAGTGGAATTTATAACTATTTGGGAGTTTCTGGTAGAACCATCCTGATACTTACATTTTCATATAAAATTTTCTCCATTAGTTGACTTAGAAATTCATTCTTGTCTTAGTTTTAGCCAAACCTGATAATATACAAACTAAATTTGGAAAACTGAGAAAAGGTTTATCATATAATCTCCAATAATAAGTGTCGGGGAGATTTCTGTTGACGCCAGTGCTCAGATGTTCTGCTCTTCTCTTGGCCAGCATAAGCTGATGGCATCTTGCATAGAAGTTGGCCTGGAGATGTAATTGGAGAAGAAAAGCTATGTGCTTGTAATTTGAAAGTGCTCGGGATCATGATAAGACAGGAGTCGTGGTGGGATTTTGAAGTTTAGTAGGAGTCATCAAAAGAGTACAATATTCTCAAGAGATTCCTGAATAGTCTCTCTTATCCAGCCATGGCGTCCTGCCTACATGCACGTGAAACAGTGTGAAACCCTCTGAGTTTTTTACAGCAGCTTTATTCAACCACCACTTCTGCTGCTGTACTCACCACACACACCCAACAGCATCAATGAAAGTACAAATTTATCGCTAAGCAGTACATCTTCCAGAACAGTCCGGAAAATTTAGTAAAATTTGATTCATGGAAACCTCTCAGATGCTGGTGTTTTAACTGACATCTGGCATAAAGTAAAATATAGTTAGTGGGTTTTGCATTGTTAATTTGAGAAGGCATCATAACAGCTTTTGGAAAAGTCAATAAACCTGATATATAACTCATTTAGTTGTATCAATAAATATTAATGAAGATTTTTGTGGTACAGATAGGAAAGGAACAAACTTTAACAAAATTTTCAGTTTGTTACCAGCCCAGTTTTCTCCAACCAATACACTTTTTGTCCAGATTCCTTTTTAATGAGAAAAATTGACTTTTTCTCACCTTAAGGTTCCTATATCATGTGAGTATATTCTAAAATAGCAAGGACATATGGCCATGGCTTACTTATTTTAAAAGGAATATGCCTAAATGTAATCCGTTATTTTGTATATGTGAAGAGAAATTCCACTGAGAGATAATTCAGTACAAGATTATTTTTATTTTTGAGAAGAATAATCCCTTAAAATAGCAACTTAATGTTAAATTTACTAGACAAATCAACATTGCTCCATCTGAAAAAGTTATCTTACTTTCTATTATATTCTTAAGAAACACATAAAAGAGAAAACTAAAAAAAATGACAAGTATTCCGATATTTCTACAAAGTTCAAACCAAAAATAAATTTTAAAAATAAGGCTCAGCTTAAAGAAGTGACCAATAAGTATGAGTATAAAATTATATGATGGCTTAGCTGTACTTTTTCCTCTATACTACATAAACAGAAACTTTAGAATAGTCCTCAAATAGGGTTAGGCTAATGTAGTCCCTATAATTTTATATATATTTTATTATATATATATATAGGTTATCATATATACTTCAAGCTTTAAAGAGAGGTAAGGACTTTCAAGTAAGGAAGGTGTTATATAGCTACCATTGGAAGAGGGACTAAGATATGAAACTTTGGTCTTCTCATTTTAATAAATTACTAGATATATCAGTAGACATCTTCTGAGGCATAGAAAGCCAGAGCAAGACTGATGAGCAGAGAGAATCCCTCGAAAGACCCAAAAAGCTGGTAACCAGCCTAAAACAGAGAAAGAGCTGCCACAGTTCAGAACCTAACTAGATGGATGGTAAGTAAAAAGAATTCTTCAAATTTTTTCCAGTGGATCACAAGCTCTACTGATTGGAAGGTTCTGACCTTATCCTCAAATTGTCTGAAGCCAAGGGTGAAGTGAATATTACATAACAAGAACAAAGTTCAGCCTCGGCTGACTTTGACTCATGCCATCAGGCTGGCAGCTTGACAGAAGATGTGTGCCATTTTCTGGGACTTAATATCATTTACTTCAGCCCCTACTTTTCTTTTACACACAAGGCCCAGCTTACAATAAACAAGTAGGAGACACACAAAGAAGCCATATAATATGACACATTATCAAGAAAGGAAATTGCCAGCAGTGGCAGACATAGAAATAAACTACATTTTTGAATCATTAGACAGGTTATTTAAAGTAACCTGTCTTTAAAATAACCTTTAAAACATCCACTATATACATATATATATATATATATGTTAAAGTATCTAGTGAAAAGGTTGACAAAACGTGTGAAGAAATGGGTAATTTTAGCAAAGAGATGGAAGCTAGAAAGAAGAACCAAATGGAGATGATATACATGAAAAAAATAATATCAGAGATGCACACAGGAGAGGACATAATCGATAAAGATGAAGTTAGGTTACAGAAATAATCTTATATGAAACACATTAAGAAAAAAGATTAAAAAATATGTATGTAGAAGAAAAATATACGTCAATGAAAGCACAAACTATCTAGTGAAATGAAGTTACCTGTAGGTATACTGTTTGAGGAGTAGATTGTAATAAGTTACACATGCATATCGTAACTTCTAGGACGACTATTAGAAATATAATACAAAGAGGAAAAACAATAACGCTAATAAAGTAGATAAGAAATATAATACTCAATTTACCTAAAAAGAGAGGAAGAAATAATATATAATACTCTATTCACCTAAAAAGAATGGATGATATAATCAATAATTATATTAAATGTAGATGCACTAAATAGCCTGAGTAAAACACAGACTTTTTACCCTGGATAAAAATGGGAAAAAATAAAATCAAAACACCCCCAACCAATCAAAAATTGTCATTTATAAGAACATTTTTTTAAACTTAAGACATAGACAGGTTTAAAGTAACAGAGCTGAGGGGCCGGCCCGGTGGCGCAAGCAGTTAAGTGCGTGCTTTTCGCTGTGGTGGCCTGGGGTTCGCCGGTTCAGATCTCGGGCACGCACCGACTCACCACTTGTCAAGCCATGCTGTGGAGGCGTCCCATATAAAGTGGAGGAAGATGGGTATGGATGTTAGCCCAGGGCCAATCTTCCTCAGCAAAAAAAGAGGAGGATTGGCACATGTTAGCACAGGGCTTATCTTCCTCACACACAAAAAATATAAATAAATAAAATAAAGTAAAAGGGCTGAAAATTATATATCATGTAAGCACGAAGCATAAGAAAACTGGAGTGATCCTAATGAATATGAGACAAATTATAACTCAAGATTAAAAAAATCAGAAATAAGGGGCCAGCCCAGTGGCACAAGGGGTTAAGTGCGTGCGCTCTGCTGCGGTGGCCTGGGGTTCGCCGGTTCAGATCCCTGGCGTGCACTGACACACCATTTGGCAAGCTATGCTGAGGTGGAGTCCCATATAAAGTAGAGGAAGATGGGCACGGATGTTAGCCCAGGGCCAGTCTTCCTCAGCAAAAAAAGAGGAGGATTGGCAGATGTTAGCTGAGGGCAGATCTTCCTCACACACACACACACACAAAAATCAGAAATAAAGCAAGCCATTTCCTAATAATCAGGGTCAATTCATCAGAAATGTATCAATGTTAACCATGCATGTATTTAATAATAATGCTTCAAAAGCAAAACTGAAAAAAACTAAAGGGATATATAGATAAATATATGATTATAGTTGCAGACTTTACAACATTTCTCAATGATGGAGAGAAATGTCGATTAAAAATATCAGTAAATACACAGAAGATTTTAGCAGCATATCAGTCAACTAAAATCTAATCAATATTTAGAGAAAATTTCACTCAACAAATGCAGAATGCACATTTCTTCTTCAGTACACATGGAACATTCACTAAAGTGGACCACATTATGGGTAATAAAATAAGTCTCAATAAATTCCAAAGGGCTGAAATAATACCGAGAGGCTTCTGGTTTCTGGTTTGCCATGTTAAGAGCCTGAAAGTTGTCACTCCCATTCTCACAACAAAAAGAGCTAAACAAACCAAAAATCAACAACTCTTCCTAGATCCATCAGCGAATTGAGGTCATAGGGCAAACCATTGACCGAAAAATTGAAGAGACAGACAGATGGATACAGAGGATGACAACTTACTGGAACAGAAACCCAGGAACCTCTGTGGGAACAAGTACTGGTGTAGGAAAACCTAAACTGTAGTTGACAAATTGCTACAGGCTCAGTGTGCACATGCTAGAGGGTTAAAAATTCTCTGTTGAGAGTTCTGAGAAGACAGGCAGATACAAAAGCGTACATACCTATGAATTCCATTTACATGAAATTCTAGAATAGGAAACACTAATCCTGTAACAGAAATCAGAGCACTGGCCGTGGAGATTGGGGGGACCAATTGATTAGGAAGACTCATGCAGTAACTTTCTAGGGTGATGAAAATTATGTCTTAGCAAGACTATAGGCAACAAGAGTGTATACATTTGTGAAAACTCATTGAACTATACACTTAAGACCTTTACATCGAACTGTATGTAAGTTGTATTTCAATAATAAATTTTAAAATTTAAATATTTAAAAAATAAATTAAATAATAAATCTTAAACATTAAATAAATAAATATACACCTAACTCTACTACCATTTACTCTTTCTATAAATAAAATTCAAATTAATTCAGGAGAATGATTCAAAGGCCTCTATTTCAGAATGCACCGTGCCATATGCATGTGTATATGTATGTATGTCTCTGTGTGTGGAGAGAAAGAGAGAAGAGGGATAGATGGAGACAGGAACATAAAGATAAGGAGAGAGAGATACAAATATAAGGAAACATAGAACAAGTAGGAGTGAAGAAAGCTTTTTCCATATTGTCAAACTTCAGGAAAGTTATTTAAGTCTATTTTCCCACAAGGCAAAGGCGATGTACCTATTAATGAACCCAACAGTACTATTCTTTCTAATCAATGAAGCAAAGCAGGTAAATATAGTCAGATGTGGGTGCAGAAAATAGAGCCAAGGAATATTAAATTAGAAATGCAAGATACCTGGTAATATTTTCCACAAAATACCAGAGAGTTTCACACACGTTTTCCTTCCATTTTAAGTGATCCTCATTCTTTCCCTGTCAGGAATTCCCAGAGTTTAGGAAAAGAAGGCGGTGAGGAAGGCTGCATTAGCTTTTCTATTTCAAGCTGTCACAGCTGCAAAATTGTTCAGTGTAACTCCACAGGGAGTGCTACCCAGCTATGTAGATGAATTCCAAATGTGACATTTGCCAGCATGGGTGGGGGTGACTGTGAAGGCTGAGGGACTGCCACCAGTCTGTCTGATGGATTGACTCATGTCACCCAGGAGCCAGCCACCATTGATTTTTGCTCATCCGTCTCATCAGAGTGACCTTCTCCCTGGAAGGAAGGAAAAGAGGGAGAAAGAATAGAAGAACAAAAGAGAGGTACAGAGAAAAAGAAAAATTAAAGTGATTCTGTCTTTACTTATCCCTCCGACTCTCAAGTACTTTCGTCATTGCCATTTCCCTTCACCAATCCGTACCTTTCACCCTCACCACACACCATACTCACACCGTAACCAGATTAATAACTAGTCTCATTTCTCCTCTGTCCTTATTATGTGACTTGGCTTGGTATTGCTTAATTAGTATTTGTGTTGTATTTTTTGGAATTTATGAACTAAAGAATAGAGATGATAGAGATATTTCTAGTATGATGTAAATTCTAAACCACGTAGGCAGAAGATATAAAATATTGTCATTACTCTTTCACTAAGAAACTCCTGTGTTACACTAGTTACCATTTTGCCAGGAGACCCCTGCTTTAGGGAAGCAATCTCTTCCTGAAGGAAAACATTTTGGTGGATGGGAGGTAACAGGAGAGAGGAGGGGTATAGAGTGAGTAATGTCAAAAAAAGGGGTAGAATTAAGAAACTGAAAATGTCCCAAAGAGGTTCATGGATCTGCAGTCTTGAATGTATTTCTTTCTAAATGTTTTGTTCTCTTAATCTTCTCTGTCTGAATTGCCCTAGGTCATCCTCCTTTTTGAAAGTGGATTTTTCATAGGGAAGAATTGTGCCCTCTATTTGAGAATTTAAGAGTTATCCCTCTTGTTTAAAGAGTTGTAGAGAAGGCAACGATGGGATGGTAAGAGCAGGGCAGATGTCAAAATAGGTGCCTGTTATCCTTCTCCTTGGTGATTCACACTTTGATGCCCATAACCACTTTGAAATTCTCAGCTGAGTTTGTTTAAAAATTTATTGCTTCATAGATGTTAGCTCAGAGCCAGTCTTCCTCAGCAAAAAGAGGAGGATTAGCACGGATGTTAGCTCAGGGCTGATCTTCCTGAGAAAAAAAAAAAATTTATGGCTTCAGTTGTATTCAGTTTGCAAAAAAAATTAGTGGCAATATAGAAGACTCAGGGTGTTATGGCTGAAGAATAAAAAAAAAAGGGTTTTCATCCATAGAAGAGTCTGGAAGCAATAAAAGACATCAGAGTATAGAGGAAATCAGGATGTGGGTATAAGACTTCCTTTTAAGGATTCAGGAAGATTTAAGGTAGTGGATAGTAGATTCAGCTAGAATTGACAAAAGGGCTTCTAAGAATCATCAGCATATTGTGCTATAACTGTTTCACACAAGGACCAAAGTATAAAAGGACCTATCTCAAAAAGATGTATGGATGGGGGTTTTGGAGCATGGTGTGAATCCCAATTATATTCATAGGAAGCCAATAAAGGGTTTAAGAAGTTTGTATGAAAGAAAACTCCACAACCAGCTTGAAGTAAAAGGGGCAGGCACAGTATATAATAAAAGGAGGGCGCAGGGCCTCCCAATTTCTATGATGAAGCAGCAGAATGATAGCTACTCAGCTGCAGACTTAAATCATATTTTCCCGTTTTTATTTTTAATCAACTTTATTGAGATTTTATATATATATACACACACATAAACATATATTTATAATGTATATATATGACACCTAAATATATATATTTTAATTGTATAGTTCACTGAGTTTTCACAATGTGTATATCCATGTAACTGCTATCATAATCAAGATATAGAAAATTTCCATTTCCCTAAAAAAGATTGTTCGCCAGTTAATCTATCCATTTCTGTGCTCCATGCAACTACTATCTCTTTTCTATCACTATTGATGAAATTTAACTGTTTTAGACTTTCGTATAAATGGAAATTAAAAATTTAAAATTTTATATAAATTTTCATATAAATGGAATCACACAGTAAAATTGTTTTTACCTGGTTTTCTAAAAAATCACTATAATGGTTTGAGAGGTACCATGATTTTTCATGTGTCAGTTTTACATATACATTATATATCAATATTGCTGAACGGAATTCTATTCTATAGATTTTCTGAAATTGGATTGTCCACTCATCTGTTGACTTATATTTGGTTTGTTTCCAGTTTGGGGCTATTATAAATTAAAGCAGCTGTGAACATTAATGTGTAAATTTTGTGTAGACATGTACTTTTTTATCTTTTGGGTAAATGCCTTAGAGTTGAATCACTTGGTCATATGGTGAGTATACAATTAGCTTCAAAAGACAATGCCAAAGTGTTTGCAAAATTTTGCATTCTGACCAGCAATCTAAACTTTCTAGTTGCTACACCTCAATCTACTGTTATTGGTCTTTGTCACATACTTTCTGATGTAGTGTTATCTCACTGTGCTTTTAATTTGCATTTTCCTAGTGACATATAATTGAGCATCTTTTCATGTGCTATTTGTCATCTTGTTGAATTCTAGTTCTTTATACATTTTGGATACACATACTTTTTCTGTATATATGCACGGTAAATATTTTCTTTCAGTTTGCATCTTGCATTTTCATTTCCTTAATAAGGTCTTTCAAAGAGCAAAAGTTTTTAATTTTGATGAAATCCAATTTAACAAATACTTCTTTTATGGGTTGTACTTATAGTAATATATCTAGTGAATATTGGACTACACCAATGATGAAAATGTTTATTCTATGCTTTATTCTTTTTTTTTCTAAATATATTATAGTTTGGCATAACTATGATCAATTTTGAATTAATTTTATTGCGTGGTGCATGATAAGTGTTAAGGTTCCTTTTTAACATATCAATATCCAGTTTTTCAAGGACCATATGTTGAAAGACTATCTTTTTCCCCATTAAATTACCCTGGCTCCTTTCCCTATTAATTCTCCTAGGGTAAAAAAAACTTGACCATATATATTTTGATAAAATTCTGGACAATTTTTCCTGAAATTAATTGACACTTTACACTACAGTCCATTTAAGGACTCACTAATTTGTTCCATTGGACTGCTTGTCTATTTTTATGTCAATATAACACTTTCTTGATTGCTGTAGCTTTAAGTTTGAAAATCAGGTACTGTAAGTCATCAAATTTTGATGTTCTTATTTAAGACTGCTTTGCCTAGTTCATATGAATTTTGTAATCAGATTGATAATTTGTACTAAAAGAAAACTGTTGGGATTTTGAATGAGATTAATTTGAATCTTTAGATTAATTTGAGGACAAGTTACATTATAATAATTTTGAGTCTTCCAATACATGAATATGATATATCTCACATGTACTAAGTTCTTTTTAAATTTTTTGTAACATTTTTATTTTTCAGTATATAAGACTAATAATAATTTGTTAAATGTACCTATATATTATATACATATATATTTAATTTCAGATTATGATAAATTATCTTTAATTCAATTTCCTACTGTTTATTGTTAATTTACAGAAATACATTCGATTTTTGTCTATTGATCTTATGACATCTGATTCTGCTAGACATGCATTTTAGTTCTGGTAGCTGTTTTGTAGATTGTTGGGAAATGCTACACATATGTATGTATCATAAGTGAATAAAGAGAATTGACATTATTTCTATTTTGTAACTCTTTGGGTGTTTTTATTCTCTCATTGCACTGTTTAGGAATTCAAGTACAATGTTGAATAGAAGTAGTGAAGATAGACATCTTGCCTTGTCTTGATATAGAAGAAAAACATTCATTCATTCACTCCTAAGTATGACGTTACCTGCAGATTTTTGTAGATGACTTTTATTAGGTTGAGGATGTTCCTTTATGTTATTACCTTATTGAGAATTTTTATGATGAATTCATGTTAAATTTTGTCAAATGCGTTTTTTAAATCTATTCACTCATATTTTTTGCCTGTATGTTGTAATTTGGTGAATTGCCATTACTTAGTATTTTTAAAAATATTTAACAAACTTTGCATTCATATGACAAACCTCCTTAATTGTAGCATATTATCCATTTTATGTCTCACTGACTTCAATTGTCTAATATATTGTTAAGGCTTTATGCTTTTATGTAATGAATTATCTGGGCCTAAAGTTTCTTTGCAATACCTTTGGTTTTGGAAGCTGGGTTATACTTGTCTCATAAAAAGGAGTTGATAAATGTTCCCTCCATCTCTATTTTCTGAAAAAAACTTGTACAGATTGATGTTTTTTCTTCCTTAAGTGTTTTATATAACTCACCAGCACCAACAAATCACCCTAAAGTTTATTTTGTAGGAAAAATTTTTACTTGTACAATTTTAATCAATACAGAACTACTTATTAATAGATATCAGGCTTTAATATATTATTGGAAAGCTTATGTTTGTCAAGGAAATTGTCTATTTGTCTATTGGCAACATCTGTTGCCAATCCTCCTATTTTTGCTGAGAAGGGTTGGCCCTGGGCTAACATCCATGCCTATCTTCCTCTATTTTATACGTGGGGTGCCTGCCACAGCATGGCTTGATAATTGGTGCGCAGGTCCACGCCTGGGATCCGAACCGGTGAACCCTGGACCGCCAAAGCGGAGGGTGCGAACTTAACCACTATGCCATCGGGCTGTCCCCATTATTTTGAATATTTCTACTATCTATAGTGATGTCCCATCTTTAATTTCTGATACTGGTTGATTATATCGTTGCTCTTATATTCCTGATCAGTCTGGAGAGAAATTTGTCAATTTTATTGACCTTTACAGAGATCTTGAGAATTTGTGTTTCATTATTTTCTTTTTCTTTCTATTTCTTTGACTTCTACTTTACACTTTTATTCCACTGCTTCTGTTTCTTTTGAATTTAATTTTCTTTTCATTTTCTACTCATAAAGTGGAAGGATAATTTTTGTTTTGAAATCTTTATAGTTTTACATAGCTATTATCAATATTGAGTTGATTTTATTATGTGAGATAAAAGCCATTTTCTTTTTAATTTTTCTATATCAATATCCAGTTTTCCAAGAATCATATGTTGAAGAGACTTTATTTGTTGCCCATTAAGTTTTTGGTTAAAAAAAAAACTTTACCATATTTATTTGGCCAAAGTCCACTATTTACTATTTCTAGTGATATCCAATCCTTTCTATAGTTCTGTATTTCCACCTAGGATCATTTTTCTTCGGTCTGAAAATTGTCCTTTATTGTTTCTTGTAGTGTGATTACCCTGTTCATTAATTCTCACAGCTTTTGCCTGAGAAGTCCTAATTTCACTATATTTCAGTTTAATTTTTTTCATTGGCTCTAGAATTTTAGTTTGGCTGTTATGTTTTCTCTTAAATCATTTAAATATATCATTCCATTATCTTCTAGTATATGTATCCTTTCTTTGTTGTTGAAAGTTAGCCTTATGGTTTATGGTCACTTCTTTGGAGGAAATGTGCCTTTATCCCTGGATGCTTTTAAGATTCTCTCTTTATTCTTTGTTTTCCACTGTTTGGCTGTAAGTAACCTAAGTGTGATTTTGTCTTTATTTTGTTTTTGGCTCACCAAACTTCTTTAATATGTGGTTTAATTATGTAATTGGTTTTAGAAATGTATCTCCCTCCACACTTCTAATTTCATCCCAATTTCTCTCTCTTCTTTTTCTGGTCCTTTAATTATATGTATAATCAATAATTTGACATTTTCATGTACCTCCACACTCTGACCGGATTTTTTAAATGTTATCTATTGGCATTTTTTGTTGTCGTTGTTGGTTTTTTGTTGTTGTTGTTGTTAGGAAGATCAGCCCTGAGCTAACATCCATGCCAATCCTCCCCTTTTTGCTGAGGAAGACTGGCCCTGAGCTAACATCTGTGCCCATCTTCCTCCACTTTATATGGGATGCCTCCACAGCATGGCTTGACAAGTAGTGCATAAGTGCATGCCCAGGATCCGAACCCAGGCCACCAGCAGCGGAGCATGTGCACTTAACTGCTATGCCACGGGGCCTGCCCTTATTGGCTTTGATTTTGATAATTTCTACTTACCTGTCTGCAAATTCACTAAGCCTATCTTCTCTTGTTGCATTAATTAAATCTATTTCATGATCATTTACTTTCTGATATTGTATTTTTTATTTTGCCTACTTTTTGTTCAAGACATTGCAATTATCCATTAACATTCTTCACTTTTTAAAATCCATGATTTCTCTGTCTTCTTCTTATTAAAAAGTATGTATTTGAAATAGGGATCTCTTCTATTAACTTCAGCTATTGGATTGTCTGTGCATCTACTTCTATCACATGATTTTCCTCTTGATTATAGATTTCATTTTCTTGCTGTTTCCTTTGTCTCATATATTCTTCCTTTGTCTCATAACATCTAGTAATTGAAGTTGTTATTATTTTTCCCCAGATAGTTATTTTCCCCCAGATACTGTTTTTTCCTCTTAGGCAGATATGATGAGGAGCTAGCTGATCACATCAACCAATTAGTAGTACATCTTGTCCACGATTAGGGTGAAGTTTTACTTAAACTTAGTCTGTCTCTAGTTTCAAATGTCCTATA
Organism: Ceratotherium simum simum; assembly: GCF_057802395.1. Taxonomy (NCBI): domain Eukaryota; kingdom Metazoa; phylum Chordata; class Mammalia; order Perissodactyla; family Rhinocerotidae; genus Ceratotherium; species Ceratotherium simum. Next base: position 4,723,923 of record NC_141937.1, read on the forward strand.
GGAAAGAACTACAGTGTGTTTATGGCAAACCACTCCACACAGTGGAATTTTGTCTACTAAGCACCCAAAGTGGACAAGAAATTTAACCTTGCCTTTCCAGCTGTGCTTTATTCACAGGCATGAGGTGCTCTGGTTTTTAGCAAAGAGCCTAGCATGACTCTGCCTTTCCTGTCCTGAAAGTTCTTCCCTTCAGAGTTTTTGAAGTTTGCTTTTTGCTTCCTGCACTACACAAGTTCAAAATCTTGGAAATGTGTTAAATAGAGAATTATTATGTCTATAATATAGGAGTCTTACTCCAGCGTGTCTTTGATTCCTTAGTACCAATAGAAGTGCGGATATTGCTCTGAATTTCTGACCCAGCCGTCCAGCCTTCATTATAGTCCCAGCCCTCAGATAAAGTTCTTTTGAGATAAATGATGATGCCTAAATTTCAATCTATCACTCCACTCATCTGGCCATTGAATACTATTATTGTTAATAAATAAATAAATAAATAAGTGCTATTGTTTTGTTTAAATTGTATCTTAAATAACTGCATATATTGTTAAATAGATCGATTTTGGCATAAAAATACTTCTTATGGGGGAAAAAAAAAATTGAAATCCAGACCATGGATTATCTAAAGAATAACATAGCCAGGAGCCCAAATTTTGGTAAATTTTTCATTTCGTAAAGGCTCCTGCATCTATTAAAAAATCTTGCCTATTCAAAATACAGTTTTCATGAGAACCATGACCACTGAACCACCAGATAAATTTCACAGGATCCATTCCCTCGAGCATTTGCTTACGTTTTGCTTCAGATTTTTCAGCCAATTCTACTGGGTTTGCACATCTGTTTGAAAGCTCAGAGCACAACCAAAGTCACAATTAAAAAGTAGATAATGTTCATAGTGAGAATTGCAATAATAAAACAAGAGTTACCATTTATTGTGCAACTACTGTATACTAGGCCCATGACTTACATTACTCACATCTAATTTTCTCCTGAGGTTTGTGAAGTAGGAATATTTGAAAGTGCAAAATTGAGGCCAAAGATGATAAATAACTTGCCCAAGGATGCATAGTAATAAGTATATGAGCCTGGCAGTAAAAAAAGGGAACATAATCCTGAGCATAAAGTAAAGTGCTTTGAATATCGTAGAGTGACAACTTGGGGTCACTTGGTTGGGATAACAGCTCCCTCCATCTCTGTCGGTGTCTGGGACATCACAGCACAATAATGCTATTCATAATGATGCTTCTTAAAATACCAAATTAAAAGGTAAAATAGTATGTATTGTTTAATAAGTTGGGAACAATGAAATGAGATTTAGAAATATGTGGTTATAGGCCTCCTTTGGTATCCACAAGAGATTGGTTCCAGGAACCCCCATGGATACCAAAATCTGCAGATGCTCAAGTCCCTTGTATAAAATGGCCTAGGACAATGAATATAGTTGGCCTTCTGTATCTGTGGATTGGTTGAACCCACCATTGTGAAAACTGTGAATACGGAGGGCCAACTGTATTTTCAGAGTAGTTTTCACTATGTAATAGTTAATTAAAAGTTAAACTTGCATGTGAAAAATGAAAATAAAGAGTAAAGTCTATACGGAAACATACCAATATATATAGACATTAACAGAACCAGTATGGTGTGTTCTTTTTTTTTTACATTTCTGTATTATTTCAAATATTGTATTTGCAGATAGAAAAAATCCACACAAATAAAGTTTCTTTCAGTTTAAAAGGAAAAAACAGGATGTCCTTATGCACATTATGGACAGCTCAATCTTTCATGGGAATACTTCTGGTAAGATCTTTATGTTTTCTAAAACCTATATTTTATAGCATGATTTTTCAAACACAAAATAGTTATTTCATTATTATGAATTGTAAATAAAAATGATGAGATTCCTAATCATGTTTTTAGAGCCTCTGTAAGGATAAGCCAAGTTAAGCTGCAGTAACAATGCCTACAAAATCTCAGGGAGTTAATGGAAAACGCACTTCTCACTGACACGGTCTGCGTAGCTTGGGCTGCTCTCAGTCTGTGTGTTGGCTCAGCATTGCAGATTGCTTCCACCTCACGGCAGCCCAGTACCAACACACGCCTCCACGTGGCAAAGGCAAGAACATGCTGGAGAGTCCAGAACCAGCAATTCAGTGACATCAGTTGTGCCCACTTTTCCTTGGCCAGTGCCAGTCACTTGGCTGTGCCTAATGTTGAGATGGTGAAGAACTGCAACGATCTTATGCCTGGAAACAGTAGAACAAGAAATATTGGGGAGCAACCCTAACATCTACCACCAAGGTGGATATGAAAATATAAGTAAAATGTTTTGATGTTTAATCAATAATTATTTTAATCTGCTGAAATGGACTATGCTGTGCCGGGAACAACTCAAGTTTCCCCCAGAAAGAAGATTTTACAAAAACCTTGAGAAATTTGTTCTAGGGCTAATGGTCTGAAAATTAAGAAATTAAATATATCATATATTACTTAATGTAACATTAATTAATACCTAAAACTAAAGTAATGACTAATTTGATCTTTCATAAAATGAAATTTGTGTAACATTTTCGGATTAGATTAGAATGAATAGAAGAAGTTTCCTCTCATCAAAATAGTATAAAATACTCAGTGGAGGAGAAGATGTTTAACCTGATTGCTTCAGGATCTTTTAAAAAATATACCAACTGTTGGGGCCTGCCTGGTGGTGTAGCGGTTAAGTGCGCGTGCTCCACTGCTGGCGGCCCGGGTTCAGATCCCAGCCTTGCACCGACGCACTGCTTGTCAGGCCACGCTGTGGTGGGGGCCCACATAAAGTGGAGGAAGATGGGCACGGATGCTAGCTCAGGGCCAGTCTTCCTCAGCAAAAAACAGAGGAGAATTGGCAGATGTTAGCTCTGGGCTGATCCTTCTCACACACACACACACACACACACAAATATACCAACTGTCTAGAACCGCTAAGGTAATTGGGAGAAATATTTATAGTTTAGCAAAGCTGTTTATTCCCATTTTTACATGCATGTAATATTAAGAAATATTGCTCTAATTATTTAAAGACATAATAAGAATGACAATATAATAATAATAAATGACAGTATGTATCACTCTAGGTAATAATTCACCATTTCTTACTTTCAATTATACTAAAATAATTGATATGCTTTAAAATACTGTAAGAACCATAGATTAGACAGGCAACCTAAAATTTTGGAAATCTTTAACTTTAGATAAATGTTCCTTGAAACATAGAATCAATTTTAATTTGATGATAGTTTAAATTAATTAAAACATTCATTTCAGTGAATTTAATGAGGGGTCATTACTGACTTAAAGGAAAGGTTGTTCTCCATTTTTAGCTTATCAGAGAATATTTTAAATCAGAGGTTGCTCCAGAGATTGAGAGAAAATGTTTGCAATACATATATCTGCAGATCTGTATTTGCACTTAGAATATATAAATAACGCTTACTGCTCAATAATGGAAATTAAAAAAATAATTAAAAATGGCAACAGACTTAAACAGAAACTTCAGAAAGGTGATATAGAAATGACCAATATGCATATGAAAAGGTGCTCAACATCATTTGTCATATGGGAAAGATAAAATAAAACTATCATGAGATGCTAGTTTATATCCAAAAAATGCCAGAATTGAAGTTAATAACTAAACCAAATGTTGGCAAGAATGTGGAGCAATTACAACTTGTATATATTAGTGGTGGGATTGCAAAATGGTACAACAACCTGAAAAATTCTTACAAGCTAAATATACACCTAATTTATAGATATCTGCACCCCCGTGTTCACAGCAGCGTTATTTACAGTAGCCAAGATATGGAATCAGCCTAAGTGTCCATCAACAGATGAATGGATAAAGAAGATGTGGTACATGTATACAACAGAATATTATTCAGCCATAATAAACAAGGAAATCCTACCATTTGTGAAAACATGGAGGGAACTTGAGGGCATTATGCTAAGTGATGTAAGCCACGCAGAGAAAGACAAATACTGTATGATCTCACTTACATGTGGAATCTAAAAAAAAAAAAAAAAAACAAACTCATAGAAACAGATCATACCTGTGGTTTACGAGAGGCAGAGTGTGGGGGGAGGAGGAAATAGAGCAAGGAGGTCAAAAAGCACAAACTCCCAGTTATAAGATAAGTAAGTACTAGGGATGTAATATACAGCATGAGGACTATAGTTTAACTGCTGTATGATATATAGAAAAGTTAAGAGTAAATTCTAAGAGTTCTCATTTCAAGGAGAATTTTTTTCCTTTTTTCTTTTCTTCTTTTTATTGTACCTATATGAGAAGATGGATGTTGCAGAACCTATTCATTTCACAATATATGTAAATCAAGCCATCATAGTGTATGCCTTAAACTTATAGAGTAATGTATGTCAATTATCTCTTAATAAAACTGGAAAAAAAGTTGGATAATATTCTAATTTTATTTCTCTTATATGTAATATAGTCTTTTTGGCTTAGAAATGCAAACTATCTTTAATTTTTTGTAAGTCTAGTAATTTTATCAGAATATACTTTGGTACTGGTCATTCTGCAGCAATATTATCATGTGCAGCGTTCTTTTTCAATTTTAGGTTCAATTATTTAAAAAATATATTATGGGGGCCAGCCTGGTGGCACAACCCCACTTCAGCTGCCTGGGGTTCGTGAGTTCAGATCCCAGGCATGCACCAATGCACCACTTGTCAAGCCATGCTGTGGCGGCGTCCCATATAAAGTAGAGGAAGATGGGCATGGATATTATCTCAGGGCTGATCTTCCTCACACACACAAAAATATACATGTTTATAGGAAGTTTCCTGGAATTATAGCTTTAGAAATTTTCTTCTAAAACTTGCGATTTGGAAAATAGGAACAGAATATATTATAAAGAGAAGCTGGAAGAAGCACTAAAATTTATACCAAATTCTCGTTTTATTTTCTGGAAATATCTAAAAAATAATATTAGGGAATGATCAGGGTATTTTTAGCAGACCAACATATGTCTAATATATTAATCATGAAATGTACCATTCAAGTGAAGATAAAATTCTGAGCTATAATCCAGAGAGTGTTGGCTGAGAGAGATGTGTTTGCTAAATTTCCTAAGCAAATGGAGTAGAAGGAATGGGAACCCTATGGGAATTGACCTGGAAATGCATTACATCCAGGAGGTAGAGGTGGGAACAAGAGAGGAAGACTTGATACCTCACTGGAGAGAAGCTTTCTAATTATGCAAAATGTTTCCGTGGAAAATTTATTCCTTAAGGAAGTAACAGTGGGTTCTGAAACTGTGTTTCTGACACAGTCAAGTAGGTTTCTATCAAAACTTATATAACCTAAAAGAAACAAGCATCCTGAGAAATTATATACCAAACTAGGAATCTATACTACCATCAGCAGCATACTTAAGTAGATAGATATTCTTTTAGTTGGGCTACCTAAGGTAGAAATTACAGAGAGGTGGAGATGCACAACATATCTTTATCCGCAAGGATGGCACAAAGACTAGAGGAGAAAGCAGGCTCTCTGTCTGTCATAATCCTGAACCAAACCATTTTCAAGATATGACTATATTATGGATAATATAATAAAAATAGATAAAGGTTGTCAGGAGCTAAATATGATCATTAAAAGTAGATTTATAAGAATGCTGAACTTATTTGAGGGCTTCCTATTGGTAATCAAGATGTATGATGAGTTTAGGTGGATTCTTGGAAAACTACCCTTTAGAACAAGATAGATGTTTTTCAAAATAATTTCAAGAAAGGATACAGAAGAATTCAACACTTTAAAAAAAAATCTCGTTTTTTAAGCTATAAAAGATTGTCTATGATAAATGAGAATTAATACACAGTCATAAACAGCCAGGACATCCCTCCAGTGCTTTTGAGGGATGATGTAGTATATAGTTGAGTTTTCTGTCCCCACTTAATTCACTCCTCATCTGAGCCTCCACATCATAATTTTCCGACTCCAGTGTCTATAATAATCTCTACTGGTAAAGGGCTGTGAAAGTCCTGTAACGACATAGAGCAAGACCTCAATAGATTAAAATGCTCACTCTGTCTCATGCTGTGAGTCTTTTGAGAAACCAGGTTAATGAAAATAGTTTTCTTCCTTTCTTTTCTCCTCAATGGTAAATACATCATGAATACTTTCCCCCATTTCTTCAGTATATTTAAATATGAAATATAAAAGTAATTTCTTGATTAGTCTTGGTTTAGTCATATGCTCATTGTTTTTTCTCAATATCACAGGTATGAAAAAACACAAAAATATTTCTTGATTTTGTGACTGATCATGTAGACGGAGAGCTAAAACAACTAGGCAAAATGCATGCAGGTGTGGTATATGGAGTAGCCCCTGACAACATTCTCACACTCTCATATATTCCAGGAACGAGGGCATAGTCCAAGGAAATAGCCCATCTCTGTCCAGCTGGAGGTTTGTTCAGTTTTTCAGTAGAAAGAAATCATAATCCTTTCCTCTATAAGAGACAGTGATTGACTAATATGGAAAATTTTAAGTACTTCTATCTATAAAAGTCTGCTTCTTAATCTCACTGTAGACCCTGAGAAAAATCAAACATAATCTATTTAAACGTTTACATTTGTTCAATAATTTTGATAATTTAAGTTTCCAGTTTTAAATTCTATACTCTGACGTATTCTAAAAAAGCAGTCAGACTCTCAGAAATTCTCTCAGGTTGACTCTCAGAAATTCACCTTAAGAGTCTTTTCCTGTAAAATCACTATATGGAGTTTGCTCTTTTAATTTCCATGCTTTCAAGAAACACAAGAATTTCCTTCTCTGAGCTGGACTGTGAGCGCTTTATTATAAAGAGGAGCGATAGCCTATATCCTCAAGGAAGCAGCTTACACGGGACCACTTTCCTCATGAAGTACATCAGGCCTTGTTTGGTAAGGAAAATTTCTAAGTGGCAGTTGATCATAACATTGAGGTACTTTTAATAATCCTTCCTTCTAGATTAGAGAATGCCATCTAAATGTGGAAATGCACCTGCTCTATTGGATGATTCATTTTAGGTATGTTGTTACTGTTGACGTTTTAGGACTCTATTGGCTTCTAAAGCACTACTTACTGATGGGGAAGTGAAAATCTGAGGGGCATCTTTTCAGTTTACAGCTGAGGATTTTCTTAACTCAATGGGAAAAAATAGGAGGCCACGTTTGCAGTCAGTTTGGTGAATACACACAAATAGCGCAGCAAAGCAGTTTCAATTGCCCTGTGCACCAAGCAGGGATCTTTCATTTCATTTTCATGCATCATTTAAAAGTTGCTGCAGTGATTCCACAAAGTCAGCACATCTCAGCACGTTAACACAAAGTGAATTCGAAGGGAAGAAATACATTCTGTGGTATGTAGGCATGTTTGCTTCTGCCCATTGATTGCCTTTAAAACGCAAGTCAATCAGGAAGAAAGATGAATACTTCGGGTAGGTGTTAGAAAGTGTGCAGGTCTGCACATAGAGGGGATTGTTCACTGCGTTCATTTTACAGCATCAACACAACAGAACCGAGCTTTGTATTCTAAATTTGAAGTATCAAGATGCAGATCTTACCTTCTTTACATAAATATGTGTGAGTAAATGCATACCCATGAAACAATTACACATAAAGAACTTTCACAACTAAATATTAAGGAATAAAAGGAAAAGAAAGGTGTTAAAAATTGTCGAAGAATTTCAACAAACAATTCATGAATGAAAAGAAACAAATGGCAAAGTATCACGTGAAAAGTTGGTTTGCATCATTAGTCATTGGGGAAATGCAAATTTAAAGTGACATTAGAAAAGCTAAAAAAAATCTGACAATACCAGTTACTGGAGAGAATGTGGAGCAACTAGAACTTGTTTACATTACATGTGGAAATGCAAAATGATGCAGTCAGTTTCTTATAAAGTTAAACCTGAACTTAACAAATGACTCACTTCTAGATATTTACCCAAGATAAATATAAGCATATAACCACACAAAGACTTGTGTGCAAATCTTTGTGAAACCTTTATTCATGGTCACCATAAAGTGTAAACAACCCAAATTTTCATGATGAATGAGTGAATAGGTAAACAAATTGCAATACATTCAGACAATAGAACACTACTCAGCAATAAAATGGAAGTAATTACAGATACATGTGACCACATCAGTGAATCTGAAAGGCATGTGCTAAGTAAAAAAGCCCTATACAAAGAAATAAACAAACAAAAGGCTCCATACTTGATTTCATTTATGTATGACATTTTGGAAAAGCAAAAGAAACAAAAAACAGATTGGTGTTTGCCAGGAGCTGGGGGTGGGGGGAGGTGATTGACTACAGAAGAGCGTGAGAAAACAATGAGGTGAAGAAAATATTCCGTTTCTTTCATATATTGGTGGTTATATACTGTGTCATGTTTGTCAAGTCTCATAGAACTGTAAACCTAAAAAGGGTAAATTTCATTGTATGTTAAATGTACCTCAATAAACCTGATGTGAAAAAATATATACATAAAGACTAGGTCAGTGTTTCTCAAACGTGCATACAAATCTCCGGGGGACGTTATTAAAATACAGAATCTGAAACAGTAGGTCTCAGGTGTGGCCTGAGAGTCAGCATTTCTGATATGTTCTCAGGGGTTGTTCATGATGCTAGTCCCTGGGCCACTCTTTGAGTAGCAAGAGATTAAATTACATCCTGCTACAGATCAGATTGGACCATATCTATGAAGTTAAAAACTATTAAAAGATAATAGGCATACACTGTAGCCCATAATTTGGAAAAGATCTTGAAATGTTTAGAAGTTAAAAATCTTCTCCAGGGGCCCTGTTTAGGCCAAACCTTTTAATGAAACACAGTCTGTGAGGCAGGACTTCTGGGTTCAGCAAGACAAAGGCCTGTGGGATTTGAGTCAATTGATCTTGATTTATATAAACTTTCTCGACGTCAGCAGGATCTGAATTTCCAAGATTTCGTCCACAAAATTCTTGTGAACTTTTGAGCACAAATCCACTCTCATTACAAGATATAATGACGCAAGATTTACTTTTTTTATACGTGAACTTTTGGAGCCTGTGTGATATTTTTAGTAAGAGTTGAATTTGGAATTGGCATAGTATGTCACTAAGCAGGTTGTTGATTGCAGGTCAACCCTTGCTATATATTAATACTCCAAAGAAAATTTCCATATTAGTGATTCCTTCTAAATTAGGCCACAGGAAATTAGTAAGGAAGATATTCCTTTTTACCCATTAATGGAGGAAAGCTTTTACAGTGTCAAATCATATTCCATTTTAAATTTTCCTTGATTTAGTTGATTGCAAAATGATACCTTTGCAAATTAACGTATTAGACACCAGGATGCAAATGGCTTAGCATAATTTATGCTATAATTTTAATTTTACTTAATTTTTAAATGGCAATAAGGATGTAGTCAAAGTATGTGTAAAATATTAGAAAGATATTTTCTTCCTAGGGGAATAGTTATGAACATATCATATCCTAAGTATTTTTTTTTATAGGTTGCAATACTTTATGAATATGATATGTTTTAAAATACTCCTTATTTTGTCCTTTGATTAATGGTAAAGATGGAAGTGAGGAATTTATATATACAAAAATGACACCAAAATAGTTCCCTTATATCTTGATGGCATTTACACTCATGACACACTAAAAGCTACCTTAGTCATTTCTGTTTGTTCTTCAGTCTTATCTCAGAATTTATTTTTTCTCACACCCAATTTTTTCTCAGATCATCTTCCCACAATATAATATACAAGGCTGGGTTCTAAAATCCAATATCATGTGTGGAGAGAGCGAGTGTCAACACTGATGACCTTTACAAGCTGGAGGGACTATGTCAGACTTTGCCATTCTGGCCAGAGCTTTTTCAGTAAATCTTTTAACACAGAAATCTATCAAAATCAATCAATGCTTTATATTGTTAGGTGGAAATAACATTATCATTCTCAAACTGTGTCTTTATAACTCTCATATGCTCAATTGATTCAAATATTGAAATGCCTTAATGGATATCTTATAGAATATCTTATTGGAGAAAATTGGATTGACGTCTAACTCTTGTTCAACAGTAAATGAGCAACTATAATTCCTACTGTCAGAGAAGAAGTACAGTGTATTGACTTTGCTTTCTGCCTACAGTATATTTGCTCACTGAATTTTTATTGAGTTTGTGTTTTTATTTGTTTTATTTACGTGAGTCACTGACAATCCCACAAAAATTTAAAAATCCATCTCAGATCGTCTTTGGTCCTCAGATAACATCTTAGCTGGTTACTACAAGAGCCTAGACAATGTGGGTAGGATATCTCTTCAAGATGCACAACTGAAATAGAGTTTTGTAATAGCTATCTACTGCCACGGCCAAGCCAGTCAAGATGAATTAGACCAGAGGTCTTACTACTCAGTAGGAAGTCACAGCAATCTGGCCTTAGCTCTTGTCAAGTCTTATCAGTGACACAAGGTGTTGGTCAATATTAGGTTAGAGCCCTTTAGAGAAGATCAGCAAGAATGATCATTGGTGGCACAGTGGATGGCACTATTTTCTCTGAGATCTTTTTAATGGATACCATTTGTAAGGGGTCACTACCTCTAAAATATGGAACATAAAAGCCACCAGGTGGAATAATAAAAGCTACCTCGTTCCCTCAGTTCTTTTGCCAATCGAGTGAATGTTTCAGAGTTGTCTTTTTTTTACCACTTACAAAAATACAAGAAAGTTCTATCACAGTATCCCTCCCTTCAAAAACAAAACAAAAAGAAAGCATCTCACACACACACGCACACACACACAGAAGCATCTACTGGCCAGGGCCTGGTAGAAGCACATGACCTGGAGAATTTAGCTGCAGGGAGAGGTCTTCTTGACTCCTTTCTTTACCAACTTTTTCTTTAATAAATGTACTTCCTTAATGCTCAATTTGATGGAGTTAGTGCTAGAATATAAGAAAAAAATTCCTCTTATCGTGAATTGTGGTTCACAGAATTATTGGGGTGGAAATAATCCTAACACTACAGTTGTGAATCTTGGATTACTTCTACCATGAGAATCTCCTCTATTTTTAATACCAGGAGTACCAGGAGCAACACATTTCCTCACACGGTAGCTATGTCTGTAAGAAGATATCTTAAACTCAGTCCGAGTGCACCTGCCTATGAATCCTAACCTACAGGTAATAGCCCTGCCTCTTAGGACAATACAAAAGGCTAATTCCCTTATCTGTGGCAGTCTTTCATATTCCCCCAAAGGGGTCTTTTTAACAAATAAAACTTACTTCAACAGCTTCTTATAGGACAAACACATTGCTTCACCGTTCTAGTGTTGGTATTTAAAATATGTTTCAATTTTTCTGTCTCGCTCTTCAAGTGTGTTCTGTAACGACAATCACTGTGGACGCCAGAATTTCCAGTAAAATATTAACAAGCTCTATTTTAAATTTCCTCAACGATCTGATGATTGGTAGTTCATCTCCTAAGATGGATTCTCCTCTAGAAAAGTTAGAAAGAACTGGGTCAAGGATTTTATTTTTCAGAATACGACATTGCATTCCTTTAATGTATGTAATGTTGTTGCAATTAATTTACCTTTATAAGTTTATTCATTCATTAATTCATTCAATTATTAGAAATGTACGAGGCTACATGCTAAATTTGTGAGATACATAAAGAAGAGTCAGTCATTAATCCTGGTACCATAGATCATAGACATTAAGAAATATAAGGTGTATCAGAGAAGAAACAAATATGATACAGCATGTAATGTATGTAGCTTAGTCCCTTAAGGCTGAGTGTCATGATAATTCAGCTATTGGGAGATTATTTTTAGGTAGGGGTCAAGTTTATTCTCTTGGGTTAAGATTTCTATCGAACTTAATTTTATATTTGTTTCTAAGCAGTAAGTTGTTTTTGCTTTGGTAGTTAATTACTAAAGCTGGAAATTTTGTCATAAAGAGGAAAACATATAGAGTGTATTGTAGCAAATTGTGTATTGGCCTTTTTTATTATCATAATCTTTAAATATATATAAATCTAAATATAGAGCATTTTAATAAATTAAATATTAAATTGTACTTTGTATAATACTTTCACTTTGTAGTTTTTGAAATGTTATCACTGGTGATATTTTGACTGGCCCTAACAAACCTTTGAAATTTATGTTCCACAATCTAACTAAGCAAACAAAAGCAAATTGTTTTGAGCAGATACTATGTTTTATCTAGGCATTGAGATAAGTCAATTTACATTTATTCTTCTCAAAGAGCTTGCAAAGTAAATATTATTGGACCCAATGTTACAGAGAAAGTAGTCAAATTTTAAATGTGCTAAATCATTAACTTTGTCCTATAGCTAGTAAATTTTAGATTCTGTTCTGATGCGAGTTCAGACAGACATGGGTTAAATGATTTAGAGTTTTCAGATAATATTTTCGTTTTCATGCTTACCGAAATTGCTTATCTTGCCAGAATTACTAGAGAATTGACTGGAGAAGGGACTGTTTACAGTTGATTCCCCATCACTATGATTAGGGTGATCAGCATCTGTATTTAAAGCTACGAGGCTTAGAGAAGGCACATGGTATGGGCATTTCTCTTTCCTTGGAGTTTCTGACGAGACCATCATCATTTGACCTTTTCTTAGAGACATAAATCTGAAACTCACATTTCCACCAAAGTAAATTGAAAGGGCTTGATTCAGATTCTATCCTCAAGCAGCTCTAATGAGAAATTACTGGAAAGCATTTAATGCCCAGATTTTGTTAAGTTCAAATGTTAGTTGTGAAAATAGAAGTTTGAAATTGTTGTAGCTTCAGGTTCTGCTTTCTTTAATGTATTAGGATAATGAAGTTAGTGTCTATGCTTCAGGAAAATGGATGATGACATTCACTATTGATCTCTGGACAGGTGGAGAACAATATTATAATAATCCATACCAGTCAGCTTGACCTTTTACTGATTTGGCCTTTACCTTGAGTGGGAGGAAAAAGAAGAGTAAAATAAAGGTGCCTATATGAGTGAAGTATAACACAGGAATTGTCACATCCCTGGACTTTATTATTATTTATCCTTAAAGCACAGTGATCCATCAAGTCATGAATCTCATTAGAGACCTGTGTATCAGGAGGACAGACCATGGTGAAGCTTCATAGGATCTGCTCAGCAATGAACTTTAAACATTTTTCAAGGTCTTTATAAGAAAATGGGCTTTAAAAGCAATCAAGGAGTCTGGAAGTATCTGTCGCAGCTGAAACATCACCTCTGTAAAGGTTTCTGGGATCTTCCCACTCATAATCAATTTCTCCTTCCTACACATTGTGCCTCTGTTATAGGCCATAGACTATAATCAGAGAATGTTAGACCCATGAAGGCACTTAGAATTGTGATGATTAATGACACAAAGCTCATTAGAGGGACATGGACCTTTCTAGAACATCTGTCTCCTCCACTAGATTATAACTACTGGACATTAAACCTGGTCCTCCCAACTACCTCTGTAACCTGCACTTCACATCACAGAACATTAGGGAATAAGATTGTCCAGGCAAGGGGAACAAAACAGGGAAAGAATAGACAAATGCACAGCTGTGAGCAGCATTTCATAACTCTGAAATGGGTAAAGAGGCTGTTGAAGGAGGAGGCAGGAGTCAGCTGAACACAGGAGAGGCAGCCATAGAAAAGGGACAACAGGCAATCAGAGAAGGGGTGTTCATTTTGCACAAAGCAGCAGTAAATCTTCAACGCAGGGTCAGAATTATTTAATTTAAAAATTTAAACTAGCTCTATTTCCATACTCCTGAAGAATACATAAAGAGGTTGTTTATTCTCTTGATCTCTAAACTGCACATCTACATGATTACTGTCATTTTTGAATCTGAAAGATGCCATATGTATGTACAGAGCAGATATATAATATGCATGAAGCAGTACTGCACAGTGTTTAGAAGTGTAGGAGCTCATGCCAGCATGTCAGGTTCAAATCCTGGCTCCATCAATTACTTACATTGTGATTTCGGGTTACATCTTTAAGCCTCATTGGTAAATGAGGATAATAATAGTAATACTGAGAGAAGTAAATATCAGGGCAGAAATTTCTATGAGAAAATCTTCATGATTGTGCATCAGTCAAGAATTATATATTACATCAAAAGCATGACCCATAAAAGAAAAACAAATACAAATTGGATTTCATAAAGATTTAAGACTTTCTTACTTCAAAAGACACTATTGAGAAAATAAAAAGATGAGTCACACACAGGAGGAAGAAATTTGCAAAGCATTTATCTAATGAGAAACTTTGTATCCAGACTATATAATGAACTTAATGATAAGAAAACAAATAATTCAATTAAAATAAGGAAAAAGATTTGAATAGTATTAGCTAATAACACATGAAAATGGGTTCAACATCATTAGTCATTAGGGAAATGCAAATCAAACAATGAGATAACCACTTCACGTGTGTCCACTAGCATGGCTACAATCAAAAAGACAGAAAACACCTACTACTGTCAAGCATGAGAAGAAACTGGAACTCTTGCATATTTCAGGTGGGAATATAAAATGTTACAGATGCTTTGGAAACAGTGTGGTGGTTTCTTATAAGTTAAACATAAATTACCATAAGACCAAGCAATTCCACTCCTAGGAATCTACCCAAGAGAAATAGAAACATACGTCTACACAAAGAAATGTACCAGCATTATTCCTAACAACCCCAGAAAGGAATAATCTAAATGTCCATCAACTAGTGAATGGATAAATAAAATATGGTATATTCATAAAATTGCATATTATTCAACAACAAAAAGGAAAGAACTATTGATACATGTTACAAGATGGATCAATCTCAAAAAACATGATAAGTGGAGGTGACAGAAACCAGAAAGAAAAAATTATATGAATGGATTATATGCATCAATTTATATGAAATATATAGAAAATGCAAATTTATAGAGACAGAAAGCAGATCAATTGTTGCCTTGGGCTTGGAATGGTAGTAGATGATAACTGCAAGCAGATTTGAGGGAAATTTTGATATGTTCTAAAACCATATTGTGGCGATGTTTGCACACTCTATAATTTTACTAAAATCGCTTAATTCTACACTTAAAATGGGTGAATTTTGTACGGTGTAAGTTATCCCTCAATAAAGCTGTTAAATATCCGTTAATAAAATAAGAGTAAACAAGACAACAAAGAACATTTACTTACTCCTAAATGTCTGTTAAAGCTAAAAATAGGAACAGACACGTGGTATAATCTATAACAATAACAACGTAATACTATTGGCATAATACTATTTATGAGAATTTTACATTAACTAAGATGTTCCATGTAAATTGCCCAGCTCCAATGCATGTTACATAGAAGGCATTTAATAAATGTTTTTATTTAAGTATTGCAATAATCTTTTGATATGCCTTTGTGTACAAGCATTTTATATCCATTTAACATACTTAAATATATTCCATTTGATTGAATTCTTTCTCAACTCAAAACTAGATTTTTCTTGTCACTCAAATGTAGTTCACAAAATCACACATCTTTCATGCATTTAAATTATCACAGTGCTGTTTTTACTATTTTGCTTACAAGATTCCAGCAAAGCAATCTTGAAAAAAAAAAAGCTTTTATGGTCATTCACTATTCCTGCTGCATTTATGTAAATAATCAGGCCAAGTTTAATACCAACGAATTAAGTTTACTATGATTATCTTTAATAAAATTGGGAGTAATTGTGGAGAGAGAAATTATGTTTGCACCTTTGTAGATATTAAATTCAAGTCCTATTAATTGTCTTTAAGGTTTTGTTATATACCTGTAAGCTGGGCTGGATCCTAAACTCTTCTAGTTTATTTAAATGTCTGGCTATGACTCTCCAAACTAACATTTCCAATTTTTACTGCCTTGAAATATCCTTGGAATATTCCAATGCCTCCTCACTACCCAGATGGCAGCCAAACCTGAGGAACTCGAGCCTTGGGTACAAATCTCATAGCTAAAGACGGCTCCACCTGACATCTGGTGCTAAACAAACTCGGGAAACCTCCAAGTTAAATTGACTAGGAAGAGACACAGCTGACACGTGAGGCAGATAGCTTTCCCAAGATGACTGATCCAGGTCTGTATGCCCTCTTCCCACTGTTGTTTCTTACTTTATTTTCTCCTTCTCTTTCTTGGAAGGATAATGCTTTTGTCCACATTTCCCAATCCCTTGCAGAAAGGAGAAACCTCTTTGATTCTTGGATTTGTCATCATAAACCTCGGTCTGTCCAAGGAAGTAACGACCCCTTAGTTCACTCTATAGAAATTTCACTGAGATTCCGAATGCTATTTGTTTAAATCGTTTAAATTCTGCA
Organism: Ceratotherium simum simum; assembly: GCF_057802395.1. Classification (NCBI taxonomy): domain Eukaryota; kingdom Metazoa; phylum Chordata; class Mammalia; order Perissodactyla; family Rhinocerotidae; genus Ceratotherium; species Ceratotherium simum. The sequence goes on from NC_141937.1 coordinate 4,740,314, forward strand.
GGCCTATTTTATAGAGTCAGTGTGGTAAGCTTACCTAAACATGTACCCTGTTTTAATTTAACCCAACTTTGGGAGGAGAAAACAAGATCTTTTGCATATTCCTATGAAATATTCTGTGGGGCTGCCAATGTGACCTGGGCCATCTGTAAATTCCTTGACATACCCACATATTTAGGCAGCTATTCAGTATGTAACAACAAAATGTCTGAACCTTGGTTAGATAATGTGAACATCTCTATGCTAAAGAATGAGTCCATAGATTATCCCCCTCCCCTTATGCGGGAGTTTTATGTACATCCTCTGTTTATACCTTCATATGTAGAAGTTTTGGTAATGGCCTTTATGCTTGGGCAACTCATTGCCTTGATAGCTGGAGAACAGAAGGACAGTGTGCCTTTGCTGTATTCACCCTCCTACTCTCTCTACATAACCAAACAGTGGCCTCTCATTGGTCCATCCCATTAAACCTCTATAACCACTTTATACGGGAACTTCCAGGAGATGTGTGTGATTCTGCATTTGCCTCTGTGGGAAGAGCTTTCTTCCCGTGGATCAGAGTGCGTGATTAGGAACCTCTCCCTGACACTAGAAGAGATGACCACTCCACATCCAAAGCAATTTCAGCTCAGCAACTGTCGCTTAACTCATCGGTCAGGGTAGTTTAGGATAATCATATAGCCCTTGATTATCTACTTGCTGAGCAAGGAGGTGTGTGTGCAGTGCCAAACATCTCCTGTTGCACATGGATAAATGCCTCTGGGGAAGTAGATACCCAAGTACATAAGATTAGAGAGCAAGCACATTGGTTACAACAAATTTCACCTAACAAGACACTGTCTTTTGATTTGTTCAGCTGGTTACCTTCAGGTCAGGGCTCCTGGTTTAGAACCATCCTGCAAACTGTTCTCATAGTATTGCTTTTAATCTTACTCTGTATACTTGTTGTAAAGCTCTGTATCTATTGCCTCTTGAACCTCTGTAAAATGATGTGCCCAGTAAGGTGATGCTGGCTTAGCACTTTGAGGTGACCTCCAATGCCTACAACCTTGGAGAAATATAGACTTTAGATGGGAAATGCCTGAGAGTTCTCCCTCCTAACCTTCCTTGTTACTCAAATGTGGCCTAAATTGTTTCCAACCACTATGCACTTTCCTTTTAGCGTGGGACATGGCAACCCAGAAAGGTCCCTCCCAGCACAAAGGGACAAAACCACTACACGCAGAGAACTTAACTCTTGATCAGCAATGCTGTCAGAGAGAGGTCTTGATAAAAAGGGGAAGATGTGGAAATTAATAAAAGAAACTTCTGCTAAATTGGAGTCAGGAATACCTGTAGGGAGAGCTCTCACACCCTATCATACATTGTTAATTACTCCAAACAGGAAGAGAGGTAGGTTTGCATCTCCACAGAAAGTACAAGTACTTTACTACTGAAGGAAGATTTTTCTCCTCACCTGTCAACAGCCCAGCCAATGAGAAGCTGTCACCACTCTGAACTGTTACTCTCCTCCAATGGACTTTCATTTAGAACAGTCCCTCCCTCTCCCTTTATAAAAGCAAACCCCTCCCTTTGTCCTTCTGGATTTGCCCACAGGTCACCATAGCATGCACATCCTGACTTACAATTCTTTGCTGACCTCAAATAAACCTATTTTTGCTGGAGAAATAACTGGCTGTCTATCTGTTTAAGGTCAACAGCACAAAAAGGAAAAATTACAAGAGTAACATAGCGCAAGGATATGAAAATTCATTAATAAAATCCATAAAAATACGAGAAAAAGTAAACCTCACTATTATCAAAGAAATGCAAATTAAAATTAGTTTATTTGCTATCAAATCAGGAAATAAAATAAAACAAAAATATAGGAAATTTTATAAAAGAAACAAAACAATTAAAACACTATAAGTTAACAAAACAAAGCATTATTCTAAAAAGGCAAAACAGAAATTACAAAAAAGAATATCTAGGCCAAAAGACCATTCTCATAAACTGCTGGTAAGTATATAAATTAATTGGTACAACTACTCTGAATGACAAGTTGATGTATTTTTCAAAATTATTAAATAGATAATTGATAGATAAAATAGGTACATAAATAGATAGTTGTGTATACTTTTATGCAATAATTCCTTCTCTTGCAATCTATAGTAGACAAATCATTAACATATGGATAATCATATACTGAGTTAAAAAGGTATTCATTATTGCAGTGCTTGTTTTAAAGAATGAAAGAATAAAGATATTCTACAATAGGAAATAGGAATTTTGTTAGACCCAGGCCATAAATGTTATTCAATTATTACTAATAATGTTATAGAAGATTATGTCTTTGTATAAAAATGTTAATATATTTTAGCGTATATTGATTTGTTTTGGAAAAATATACGTGTGTGCATGTCCACATGTGTAGGTTTAAAAACAAGAAACAGAACATAGTAGATGTCTCTATGTGATAATATTGTGAATTTTGTTTTCTTTTTTAGCTTGATTGTATTTTGGGGATTGAATATGCATAAAAGGAAAAATGCAATGTAAGATCTTATAGGGGGAAAAACCAGAACACAGCTAAGAAAACTAGCCAAAGTCCATGAAGGAACAACAAATAATTGTATAAAATAATTTTCATCCCCACTAGTAATCAAATAAAATTAAAACAAATAACATTTTTGACTGGTACAATATGCAACAATTTTGTGAAAATAATATCAATTTTTGGGTCAGACACTGGCAAATGGATAATGCGCTGCAATTGGAAGGATATATTTTGTGGATTACAATTGGAAATGTATATCAAAAGCCATTAGTAAAAAGCAAACCATTTAATTCAGCAATCCCCATCTCACTTCTACATATTTAACTTAAAGAACTAACCAAAAAGATCACAAAGATGAATGAACGATGATGTCTACCAATGCTTGATATAAATAATAGTAAAATTTCTAGTATAATGAGAATAATTAAATAAAAGAGGACACAGTTACATCAGGGTTGGTAAGCTTTTTCTGTAAAGGGACAGAAAGTAAGTATTTTAGGCTTTGCATGCCATAAGGTCTCTGTCACAGCTATGCAACTCTGGCTTGTAGCATGAAACCAGCTTTAGACCACATGTAAACAACAGGCAATAAAGCCTGTGTGCCAATAAAACTGTATTTTCAAAACAGGTAGTCAAACTGACTGGGCCTCAGGATAGTATGTTGCTGACATGTTACAGATTATTTAATATAGAGGAAAATATTCACCGAATATTATCAAATGGGAAAGAGAATATGTAGAGTTTGATTCGAATTGCTATTTGTGTATATAAATCTAAATTTTATTTTTACCAATATATGTAGGGAAACAAGTGTAATATCCATCAACATGTTTATATATTTATTTCTTGATGGTAGAATTATAATCTGGTTTAATTTTCACTTTGTGTTTTGTGATATTTTCAACCTAGCATTTCAAATACCCTAAAAATGGTATGTAAAGGCAAATGATTACAAACTCAAGCAAATGAACAAATAAAAACAAAATGATATATGATGAGTCAATAATAAGAATAGCTATTTATTGACAAGAATAATTACTTGATCAACTAGAAAAGGTAAGCACGAATTAACAATAAAATAATGAAGTGCTTTTATGGAGAGTCAGAGTATGTTTTATATCACTTGCTGTTTGAATTATTACCTTTAAAAAAGGTAAAAGAATCCATGAGGTTGGTGAACCTGCTCTCTTAGAAATTACATGTAATTTAATTACTTCAGGGAACCATATTAACATTCTCAATATATAAATTACAATACAAATTATCAATTAATCACTTTTTTGGTGTAGATATCGTGTGAAAAAGCTGTGACAATATATTATAGCATGACCAGTAATGTCAGTCAGAATACATTGGAGAATCTCGGTGTTAACATGCAAGAAAGTTTGCGGAAAAAAGGGGGCTATTTCTCTACTGGAACTCTGTATTAATCTTGACCAATTTATTTCTGTCATTTAAGGTTTACAATCCTAACGCTGTTATGGGTTAATGCAGTAAATGATTCAGTAGATGGCATTCTTCCTCAAGTTAATATTGAACCAATACCCTAGGTATCAGTTAGGACAAACTATAATATTAAAACTGACATGGCTGTAAGGCTGGGTACTGTTTACAAACATGTGCTCATTGCATATTTGCATCAATGTTCAATAATCATTACTGCATGGTGTCTCTAGAGCATTCTCTTTTAGAAAGTTACACTTTAAACCAAATTCTTGCTGTTTTTATCATTCTAGCTGGTCCTAAGACACAATGCTGTTTTCAACAATTTAATTTAATTGCATAGAGCCCATAAATATGACTCATTGAACAATTATTAACAGAATAAGACTTTCGTTAGCATTTTTCTTCAGTATATTATGCTGTCATATAACATAATATTTGAATTAGTTTTAATAGAGTCAATTTGGATGGATTTTAATAGTATTAGACTTACTGCAATACCATTCTTAAATTTCTGGTAACATAGTATCCAATCTTACAAACATGATTCATGCTTCAACATTTCATTGTCAATTGATATACGGAAGTAGTGTGATTTAGCAACATAGTGGTGTAGTCGAAAACAGTAGATATAAAGTCAGGAAACATGAGTTCTAGTACAAGTTGAGACAGCTAATAACCAGCAGATTCAAGATTCAATCTTGTTCTATCTCCAAAGCCCACGCTTTTATCCACTATGCAATACTGCCTTTCGATTTAGAAAATATTCTCAATTTACACTCACTGTTTAATTTTATGCCACAGTCGATTTTAGTTTTCATTTTGAAAGCCTGCCAACAGCCAGTCAGTAATCTATATTTTTAATTGAACTTTTTATTTTGAGGTAATTGTTAGTTTACATACAATTGTAAAAAATAATGCAGAGATATCCTGAGTATCCTTCATCCAGGTTCCCCTGATGATGACATCTTACAAAACTAGGGCACAATATCACAACCAGGACACTGACTTTGATGTGCTCAAGATACAGAACATTCCGTCACCACAGGGAGCCCTCATTTTGCCATTTTTTAGCTACATCCACTTTCCTCTCTCCCCTCCCATCCCTGCCTAACCCTTGGCAGCCACTAACCTTTTCTGTTGGTAGAATATTGTCATTTCAAGAATGTTATAGAAATGGAATCATACAATATATCAACATTTGGGATTTGCATTTTCACCCAGCATAATTCTGAGGAGATTCATGGACGTTGTTGTGTGCATCAATAGGTTTTTCCTTCTTTTTGCTAAGAAGTATTTAACAGTATGAATGCACCACAGTTTGTTTCCTTCACTTGTTGAAGGACACCTGGGACGTTTCCAGCTTTCGATTATTACAAATAAAGCTGCTATAAACATTCATGTACAAATTTTTGAGTAACCCGAAGTCTTCATTTCTCTGGGATAAATGTCCAGAAATTCAATAGCTGGGTTGTATGGTAGTTGCATGTTAGTTTTTTTTTTTTTTTAAGAAATTGCCAAACTGATTTCCAGAGTGGCTGCAGGAATGTATGAGTGATCCTCCCTGTCTTCACTAGTATTTGATGTTGTCACTATTTTTTTTTTTAATTTTAGCCATTATTATAAGTAAGTCATGAATCTAATTGTGGTTTTAACTTATTTCCCTAATGACTAAGGATGTTGAACATACTTTAATGTGCTTATTTACCATCTTTATATTCTCTTCAGAGAAATGTCTCTTCATGTATTTTGCTCACTGGTTTGTTAGTTTTTTACTTCTGAATTTTCAGAGTTCTTCATAAATTCTAGATACTAGTCCTTTGTCAGATATATGGTTTTCACATAGTTTCTCCTACTCTATAATTGGTCTTTTTATCCCTTTAACAGGGTCCTTCACACAGCAAAAGTTTTTAATTTTGATGAGGTCAAATTTGTTAATTTATTCTTTTATGGATTATGCTTTTGGTGAAAAGTCTAAGAAATCTTCCTAGTTCTAGATATGTAAGATTTTCTCCTATGATTTTTTTTATAAAAGCTTTATATTTTCTATTTAAGTCTATAATCCATTTTGTGTTAATTTTGTATAATGTGTGACTTCATTTTTTTAAGGTCAGTATTCCTTTATTTTTCCTATTGATGTCCCATTGCTCCAGCACCATTTGTTGAAAAGGCTATTTTCCCTCCATTGAACTGCTTTCATTTTTGTCAAAATCAGTTGGGCATCTCTGATCATCTTTGATGATCAGTTTGACATCTTTGTCAAAATAGTGTATTGGTCTATTTCCGGGTTCTCTGATCTGTTTCTTTCATTTGTGTGTCCATGCCTCCTCCAATACCACACAGTCTTGATTATGGTAGCTATATAATAAGTCTTGAAATTTAGTAGACTGATTCTTCCCACTTTTTTCTTCCTTTTCAAAATCATTTTAACTATTCTAGTTCCTTTGATTTTCCATATAAATTTCAGAATAATCTTGTTTATACCTATAAAAATTTGCTGATATTTTGATAAGAATTATGTTAAACCTATATATCAGTTTTGGTAGAATAGACATCTTTACTTTGTTGAATATTCCAATCCATGGACATGGTACATCTCTCTATATTTTAGATCTTCTTAGATTTCTTTCATCAGCATTGTGTAGTTTTCAGCATACACATTCTGCATATATTTTGTTAGATTTACGTAAGTATTACACTTTTTGAGTGGCAGTAAATGCTACTTTATTTTTAATTTCAGTGTCCATGTTTTCATTGCTCGTTTATAGAAATACAAATGGATTTTTTATGTTTATCTTGTATCCTGCAATCTTGCTGAACCTACTTAATAGTTCTAGCACTTGTTTTTGTAGAGTCCTTGAAATTTTTTCTGTAGTCAATCATGTTATCTATAAGTAGGATGGCTTTATTTTTTCTTTCCAATTTATATACTTTTTATTTCCTCCTCTAGCCTTATTGCATTTACTAGAACTTCCAGTACTATACTGAATTATGATAGTGAGAACAAACACCCTTGGCTTCTTCTCTATTTTAGGATGAAAATATTCAGTCTTTCACCTTTAAGTATAATGTTAACTGTTGGATTTTTGTGGATTTTTTTTTCAAGTTGGAAAAGTTCCCCTTTATTCTTATATTTCTGAGTGTTTTTTACCATGAATGGAGATTGAATTTTGTCAAATGCTTTTTCTGCATCAATTCATAGATCACTTGATTTTTCTCGTATAATCTGTAATATGCTGGAATTTGTTGATTGATGTTTGAATATTGAACCAGCCTTGCATTCTTAGAATAAATCTCACTTGGTCATGTTGTGTAATTATTTTTTTAGATATTGTGGAATTCTATTTGCTAATATTTTGTTAGGGGTTTTTTTTTGGTCTATATTCATGAGGTTTGTTGGCCTGTGGTTTTCTTTTTTCTGTACTATCTTTGCCTCGTTTTTGCTATTAGGATAATAATTGCTTTGTAAAATGAACTGTGAAGTGTTTCTTCTTCTAATTTCTGGAAGATATTGTATAGAATTGTTGTAATTCTTTAATCATTTGGTAGAATTCTCCAGTGAAATCATCTGGGCCTGAAGTTCTCTTTTGGGGGGAATTTTAAAATTACAAATTCAATCTCCTTGACAGTTATAGGGCTATTAAAGGTATCTATTTATATTGGGTGAATTGTGGTAGTTTTTATTTTTCAAGGACTTGATCTATTTCATCGAAGGTGTCAAATTTATGTGTATAGGGTTGCTCACAGTATTCCTTCGTTATCCTTTTGATGTCTGCATGGTCTGTGGAGGTATCCTCTGTTTCATTCCTGATCACAGCTTTGGAAGAGTGGCAGTTCAGGCTCACCTGTTGCTCTTTACTGGCATGGGTGGGGTGTGACTACATTTCTTTTCTGTTGTGTTTGACTAGAGTAGAGGGGTTATTGTCTAAGTTTTCTGTCTTGCTCAGCTGTCTCTTTTTGGGTATTTTTCTAAAGAGCAGGTTTGGGGAGCTTCTTTTTTTCCACATGCATTGGTGTTTCTGAGTTTCTGGCTTCTTCATCTCCAAATCTGGGATGTATGAGACAAAAAGATCCAGGGAACTCACCACTGTGTTATGAGCTCCAAAGTCCCTAGAAAGTCTACCTTCTTCTCTCTGCCTTTCAGAAACTTATGTTTATCTTATGTATAACATCTTAGAAAGTGGAATTGAGAAAAATATGGCTACTCCACCTTTCCAGAAGTGGAAGCGCCTATCTGGTTTTTTTGTACCAGTGATAGTTTAAGTATCACTTATTTCATGATGTATACCCAGCATTTATATCTTCCCTGAAAACATTCTTCTGACTAATGAGTTTGGATTGGCTATTATTATTGACAGGGAATCTGTTATATCTTGGGGTCGTCCCTCACTAAAATGTTCTTCCATATGTTAGTAGAAATTTTAACCAAGAGGGTTTATTTTCATAGTTAGAAAAATATAAAAAGAATTTCATAGCTAGTCTCATCATTTGTCATTGCAAATTTTAAAGTAGAAAAATTTCTAGGGTCAAATTCTACCATACAAAACTACCTAACATAAAGTGTATTTTTAAACAGTTGAGGCTAGTTTATTACTGTATTTTTCAGAGTGAAGTGTTCTTTTGTAATCTCTAGTCATGGAAGAAACATTCTAAGAGGCCTCTTTTTGCTGTTATGCCTGGACAATAGATCAGCCATATGATCTGGGCAGAAGTAACGTCAGGTGACAAGTTATTTTATTCATAATTTCATCAATCAAATGAAAGAATGTATGCTGCTTGCTCTAACAGTACTACATACTCCTTATAATGTGTTATTACTCCATGGTAAATTACATGAGTCTCTCACTACATCTTCTTCGTTTGTAGCACACTCTGCAATTCTATCCAAGACTAAGTGTCTGAGTATTTATTATCTACTTTTCAACCACTCAGAAATAAAAATTACGATTTTCAGTAGCCTGGCACCAGTGTTTATTGCAAACACAGAATCACACGCTAAAACCTATGATTTCTTATTTATTTTTATTCTTTTTTGTCTTTCCTGATAGCGACTAATTCTATCAGAGTTTGGCTTTATTTGTAAACTAAAGAACAAACAAAAATAGAATCTGCGTACTTGAATAGGTTCAGAGCAATATAATTCACAGTAGGAAATGTATAGCTTTTGTAAATTTTGACAATAAAGCTTTGACACTAATTTACATAAGCCACACATAAATCAAGAACAGAAAATGTCACGTTAAAAATGGCACTTTATTTTGTGCAGCTTTTAAATTTAAACTCTAACCCAAGGGCAATACAAATTAATAGAATTGCAAGTAGAAAGGGGAAAAGGTAATTTTGAGGTTGCAAAGAACGGGTGGTTATTTTATATTGATAATCTCAAAATGGAGGGGAAATAGTTGAATCAAGAGAAGAAAGCTATACTGGATCACAGGGGATGCTAAAGAGATGATATTTAAAAACCCAACTCTAGTGGCTACTGTTAGGTAAGCAAATAGGGAATTAGGAAAAAATTGAGATATAAAGCAATGAAATGCTTATATGATGTGAAAGCCACTAAAAGTCATTAGGAAAGATTCAAAGTTTAATTAATAAGAAACAGAAAGGTACATGTTTCCTCTCTCTTCTCTGCCATAAATTTGAGATTTCACACAAAGTTTGATTTCTAGTAGTAAACGTGGAGTTACAGTCGTCTGCCTCCAATTTAACAATCTTGTGGCCACTTGACATAGGTTACTTGCAGCTGCATAAAAGTTCCTGAATAACTTGGTTACACATTCATCCTCACATCCCATGTTGAAGGGAAGCCACTATTTCTATTTCCTCTAGGACTAGAGATTAACTAGGATTGTGCCATCCAAACTCAGCAGTATAGGTGTTTGGCATGAATTACAACAAAGAATCATCTTAACCGAGAGGGTTGGATATGAAGGATGGAGTGTTTGTACTTTCCTCAGGTTTTTTCACAGATCTTTTAGGAGGCGTGGTATCAGCCCAAGAATAAAATGGGTATGTGTGCAGGAATTTTTGTAGAGAAGTAGGGAAGGAAAGGAGGGCAGAACAGAAGATCTGATTCAAATAGAAAATAGGGGAAAGAGGGCACCAAAGAGCGATGGTTCACAGCCTCCACTTTGAGAAGACAGGCCTCCAGTCTTATATTTCAGACCCTTTAGCCCAGTGCAAAGTCTCTTGTCAAAGATACTCTGGCTATTTTTCTTTCAATACAAAAATAAGTTCATAAACAATAAAAATCTTAATAGAACCTGGAAAAAGACCAACATATTATATTTCCACAAACAAGGCCACCTGTCAATCACCAAACCAGCAACTTTTGAAGTTGTACAAAACTCACATGAATATATGAACTGAGGGGCAGTGCCTGAAGGATGCAAGGACGCAGAGTCAGATGCACCGCATTCTAGCACATTTGCCCCATCGCAACACAAGGACGATGGTCAGTGAGGTCCCACAGCACTGTTAACAAGCCCCCTACCTTTCTCCTTTAGCTGCCTTCACTGATCTTGTAATCACTACTGCAGCAGGGCAGGACACTGGCCCTTGGCACCACAAAGAAGCCCTCCTGTGAGTTTCTCCACAGATCAAGCGGGAAAAATCGGAATTTGGACAAGTTAAGGAGTCTAGACCTTGCTTCATAACACATCCCTGGGCAGCACAGGAGAGGTACAGGCAATTTTCATTCTTAAAACTCATGCTCCTTATGCATACTCAACTCTGAGATTTTCTCACACACACACACACACACACACACACACACACACACACCCCACCATGCATTGCAGATGGAGCCTAATACAGTGAAGATGGGTCTAGGCTGTGAACCGAGTCCAGCACCCCAGGATCAGACATCCTTTACTACTTCTGTAGACAATTCCTAGATTCACTCTCCCCTTTCAATTGGCACAGCCTCTCCTAACCTCTCTGTACTACTTCCTGTCCAGGTTCATTTCCAATCTTGCCACAGAAGGAGGACAAGTCAAGGATGACCCACTTAAAATAGAGTCCTCATGAAATATTTTCAAGGTTGAGGAAGGGTTCCAGGGGGCACTCGGGCAAAGACCCAGCTCTAGGTGACAGAACGAGGTAGTTCAATGGGTCCTACACTCCGAAGAGCTCTTCATGATGAGAAAGCAGCCATTACCATCACGACAAAGCCTTCCCTGATGTGTAGATCTGCAGTTGCCGTGATGCATTCCTGATCTTGTCCATTACTTGAGAACACAGTGCACTAAGGAAGACCTTTTAGATTCAAATATATAAAACATAAAACCAGAATATTTATAATAAGAAATAACATTGAATATGCTAAAGATATGTCATTCACACATAGTTTATGCAGTAGGTACCCTGCAGAAAGTGGCCCCAAGTTACAGACATCCAAGGAAACAAATAACTAACACCAATCGATCCGTAATGGGTTGGGAGTGAGCCTTAGAAGCTTGCAACTTCTCCTCTAGCACCCCCTTTTGTCTGCATCACACCACATTGCTTAGGACAGTTTCCAGCCTCCTGGAAGAAGACAAGACAGAGAAAAACGATGCCCTACCTCAGAGAGTTCCTTTCCACAAAATGAAGCAGCTTCTGGTTTGGTCCATCACCCTTGCCTTAAGCTTTATTTTTTTACTCTGGCATAAGAAATATCATATCTCCCCTCTTGAAAATGAAAGTAATGTCTTTATCCAAGCAACTTTTCCACATTTACATCGAGTCTTGTGTAGGTTTTATTCTAAAGATGTTTAGCTCTACTACTAAGTCATGAACTTTGGGTGCTCTGCTGAATTCTCTGCCTAGTGAGCAAGGCACTCCGGTCTGGATGGTAGGAACTCAAACGTCTCTAAGCCCTATGTGAGCTCTGGGAATTACTCAGCTTATAACCTCCTTACAGTTGTTCTTTGCCTGGAGTTTTTATGGAGTTTTATCCTAAGTGTGCACAATTTAATAATCTGCCATGGATGTGAGGAGATGCCCGCGCAGATTTCTGGAGCCCTTCTCAGTATAACGTCCTCCTCTCAGCTCGTCCGACTATGAATTCCAGCTGTGTTGGTCTCCCAGCTCCGGTCTCCTCCTTACACTACCCCCTTGCTTTGTGCAAGTGGGAATCCACCTCATTCGTCACCAGTGTCTCAGCACTCACAGTCCTGTGCTGCCTCGTGCCCACAGTTGGGTTGGATATTTCATCCTGTGGGTGTAAGCCACAGTCACAGAGAGGACAAATCCAGTACCAGTCACTCTTCATGGAAGGAAGCATAAGTCTTGAAACTTGAACCTTTTCAAACACCTTTTCAAGTTTTGCTAAGGCAGTTCGGGACTGGCCATGATGCTAGAGCTAGTTGAGTCTAATACTAGGCATGAGCCTTCTAGGGTCCCTACAGAATGCCAGGGTGTTCCACGAGGTCTCCCCACCCTGGATGATTAGAACTCAGACATCTCCAACCCCCATGTGATCTCCTGATCTTGTTCAGCCTACAGCTCCATGACGGTTGTTCTTTGCTGGCCTCCTGAGTGTCGCTCTACACATGCACATCGTAGTATTGTAGTATTCAGCCAAGGATTCCAGGGACCACTATGTACATTTCGGGGGCCCTTCCTCTGCATTGCTTCCTCCTCTCTAGAACTCTGCCCCATAAATTCCAGCCATCAAACCATCCCTGAGCTCCAGCGTCTGTCTCCTTAACTCAGCGAAAGCTCCAGGCTGTGCTTCTGTAACTGCTCCCTGCAGCGCTGTCTTAAAGCACTTCCAGCAGGAAGCTGGCTCACCTCGTTTGTTCCCTTTTTCTCAGGGTTGAGTTCTTTCCTATCTGTGGTCCAATATCTGAAACAGTTGTTTCGTACCTTTGGTCCAGTTTTCCGGTTGTTTATGGCAATTGAGACAGCTGTTACTCTGTCTAACATGTATGTACGTTTTTCATAACATACCCTGATTTGTGATATCTGCATTGATTCTTTTACTCCACCTTGGTGCTTTACAGGTACAGTTAACATTTCCTGAGCACTTACTCCTTGTGCACTTTACCTATAAAATAGGTATTAGTATTTTTATTTTATTAATAAAAAACTGAGGCAAAAGTCATTTGGATCATATGTCTTAGGTCACATAGCTAACAAGCTTTTGAGCCAGGATTCAAATACGTGATGGTCTAACTCCAAAATAAGCCTATGTTTTTAACCTCTATGGTGTAATAACCTAAACTGGAGTAGTAATTTAGGGAAATGGGTTAAAAGGCAAAGTTCCCATTTCAAAAAAGTACAATTTCACAATGAGGACTTTGCAAACTGGAAAGCATTATGGAAACATAGAGAATGGTTATGATCTTGAAGATAATGACTTGTGAGAGGGGCTTTTGAATGGATTATGCATTTTTAGTTATTATACAGCCTGAGATATATTTACATATGGAGAAACATTTTCTAATCTGGAGTACTGTCCAATGTGGGCATTTGTTTGCTGTTGTTCGTTTGGTATCTACTGGGGTAGGCTCAGGAAATAAAGAGAAAATAAAAGATATTCCCCACTCAGGAAGAGGGTGACAACTCGCAGCAGAGTTAACTAGTCCCTCTTTAAATTTATCACCACCATTCCCAAGTGGGTTCCCCCTCCTGCCTGGCAATCTTATAAATTTTTATAAATTACACTCCTGCTCTCTGACACGTCTATTTCACATCTTCTCTTCCCCCCTCAAGTGTCCAACATCCCTGCTTCCACCTCACTATTAGCTCATGACATCTCATCTCATTTTACTTAGAAAATAGAAGCCACAGGAAAAGGAACAGCCTATCTCCCTCGGTCCTGAGGTGTTCTGCTTTCCTTCTTGTTAAAAGGGATGAATCACTCAGGTTCATTTCAAACTATTCTATTTTTGGTCTGGATTCCATCCCTTCTTGCTTTCCCCAGCACTTCATTCTTGCAATTATCCCTGCTCCCTTTTGCATCATTATTTTGGCCCTCTTTAATAGACATATTTAGCAAACAGACATGTCCTTCTTAAAGAAACAAATATATAAATATGTAGACTTTTTTGATCTCACAATCTGTTCAGCTCCTATACCTGTTCCTCTTTATAGCACAAATCTCTAGGAAGGTTTCTTCTAATCTCTGCCTCCACTTCCTTCCCTCTCTGTACCTTCTCTTCAGGCTCTGAGCTTTACTGTTCCACAACCTTGCTCATGTTAAAAGCACCAAGAACTCATGCATCCTTCCACATGCCATCATCAATTTTGTGCCATTTCTTAATGATTCACTCTTTCTTGAAACACTTTCTTCACATGCGTGCTTTCAGAGCACCACAGTCCTGGTTTTTCTTCTCTTTTCTCTATTCTCGATCTCCTTTACTGGATCACCCTTTTCCTAGCTTCTAAGTGTTAAAGTTGCTTAGCATACCTCTGTTCTGTATATACATTCACTACCTAGCATGACTATCAAGTTAACATTTCCAGCTCAGTCTCTACTAAGTCTCAAGTTCTCCAACCCAAGGTTTTCCTTTCTGATGTCTTATAGGCATATCCATGTTAACTGGGCCATGAGAAAATTCTTCATTGCACCATCCTCTAAATTACCATTCCACCCCATCTTCCTCATTTCATAAATGTCACTAACATTTATCTAATTGCTGTGGTACAAAATTTAGAAGTCCTACCTCATTTACCATGAATCACCAAGTGTTACCAGCTCTTCTGGCAAAATATATCCTGAATCTGATCATGTCCGGCCATTCTAATTACTGTAACTTTACTACAAGTCACCAAGGACTCTCAACCTGGCTATCGCTTTTTTTGCTTCCAATTTACTTTTTTTATTGAGGTCACGTTGGTTTATAACATTATATAAATTTCAGATGTACATCATTATATTTCAACTTCCGTATAGACTGCATGGTGTTCACTGACAAAAGTCTAGTTGCCATCCATCACCAATTTTGATTTTCTAAACATCTCTTCTCCATGCAGGACCCAGAGTAATCTTTTCAAAAATTAAACCAGGCCATGTTTCTTCACTGCTGAAAACACTCCAAATATTTCCATCACACATAAAATTAAATCGACACTCCTCTGAGTCCTGGCCCTTGTCCACCTCCTGATCTCATCTCTCATCTAGTTTGTCAGAATGAGTTTCTCCAACCTGCCACACCAACCCTGTTTGGAAATTACCAAGCCTGTCCCTGCTTTGGCATTGGGCCTTCCCTCTGCCTGGAAGCTTCTTTCCAAGATATTTTCATGGTTACTGCTTCACTCCTTTAGTTATCTTACCCGAAGTTATTCCTCAGCTGGGTGATTTCTGATCATTTTAGTTAAAACAGCCCCAGGTATACACTTGCCACCTCCTATCATGCTGCCCTGTTTTATATTTTCTTAGCATTTATCACTACATGAAATTATATTATATATTTATTTGTTTAGTCTTCCACTGGTTCAGCTCTATGAGGATAAGAACATAGTTTTCTTGACCGCTGCTTAGAACCTGCTGCCACTAGCCCTGAGAACTGGACTCTACAGCTTATCCTGCCAATCGTCTTAGCACTGGCACGGCTACTTTCAGCTCTGCCAACACTCCCTCCTGCAAAAGTTTCTACTGCCCCATCAGCACTGCCAGAATGGTCCTCACCACTCCCGCTTCTTTCACTCACTGGCTCCTGAGTTAAAAGCTGGTGTGTTACATGTGACCAAGCTGGTTGTAAAGAAGGCTGGAAAGCAAGTTTCTGAAAGTTTTATGTTCTATAGAGAAAGGCTTTCTCTGTCTACAGACAAGACTCACATAATAAAGAATTCCTGCAACATCAGAAGGCGGATCAGATGCTCGCCTGCTGATATGTGGCAAACATCTACTAAAAAAGCCCAGAAGAGAATCCTGAACTTGCGTCACAATTAATGTAGAGATGGAGGAAGTGAAAGAAAGGTCATACAGAGTGCTGTCATTGAAGGCTGAGAGAAGAGAGATTTTTAAAAATTGCAAGAAGCAAATAATTTCAAATGCTATAAACAGAGTGAGTAATATGAGAACTGAAAAATGTTGACTGAATTAAGTTATCTGACCATTTATGATCTGGATAATAAGAGTTTCCATAGAGCCGCAAGAACAGATTGCAACATGTTAAGGAGGAAATGAAAGAAATAAGTATTGACTTTTATTTATAAAACTTCACTGAGGAGAGAAACGAAAAGCACAATAAGTAGAGGAGGGAAAGAGTCAGTGGAAGGTTTTTGTTTTATGACAGGAGAGATATGACTGTGTTTATTTACTGTGGGGAACGGGGTAAGAGCCAGTATAGACAGATTGTAGGTCCTGGAGAGAAGCTATTATAATATCTAATGTTTTAATAAGCTCCCAGAGGAATTACGAGGGGCTTATTTGAAACACATGGAAAGATTAGTTCATGACTGGAAGAAACCGTTATCTTCCACTGAAACTAGAAAAAAGAGAACAAAGATGGATTTCTATAGGATCTAGCCAGAGACAGACTTTTTTAAGTGATAGGAGAGAAAACCTGAGTGCAATTTTTTCACTTCTTACACCTCTGGCCTCTATTCTGTCTGAGATAGGAGATGTTACTTTCTGAGAGTTTTAGGAGAGCTTGGTCACTGGGAACATATAAAAGAAGAGCAATTCAGTTTTAAGAAATCAGAGACTGAAGACTATAAGCTCATAGTGGTTCCATTCTGTGATTTTTTATTGTTGAGCAAACTTGTTATGAGAGTGAAAAGATGGACTTTTTTTTAATAGATTCAAGCCTATGATTTTGATAGACATATGTAGCACTAGATAAAAGATCACCAGACATAGGGTTGGCCCGGTGGCGTAGTGGTTAAGTTTACACCATCCACTTAGGCAGCCAGCCCAGGGTTTGCAGGTTTGGATCCCGGGCGCGCACCAATGCATTGCTTGTCAGGCCATGCTGTGGCGGCGTCCCATATAAAGTGGAGGAAGATGGGCATGGATGTTAGCCCAGGGCCAATCTTCCTCAGCAAAAAGAGGAGGATTGGCAATGGATGTTAGCTCAGGGCTAATCTTCCCCACAAAAAAAAAAAAGTCACCAGAAATAAAAGTATTCATAATAATAGTTTAACTGCTTGACCGTGGCATGTAGATCAATACCAAGGAATGGTGGTAAAGCCAGAATGAAACTAAGAGATTGAGTCTTAATGGACAAAGTAAAGGATTAGAAATATCCATGATGATGAAGAATAGTAGTAACAGCAGAAACGGAGTGAGGTAACTATTGGCACAGGACAGCATAGGCCTGAGGGTGAGACATTGAAACTCATGGAGTTGAAGACTTCAGAGACGCTGTACTTCTGGGTGAAGAGATGGTCAAGAATATGGTCATACAATTAGGTGACTGAAGTTGAATGATGTGTGACAATTTAGAAAGCTAGGTTTTGTTTGTTTGTTTAAGTATAGAATGGTGTCCAATGGGTAGAGTTCAAAAGGTTGGAGGAAGTAGGTGGTGAGAAGTTGGAACATGAACACAAAGCCAAGAGAAGTATAGAAATGGAAAAAAAATGGAAGATGATAGTTGACAAGGGGTTGTATTTAACTGGACCCCAAAATGACACAGTGAGAGGAGTGGTAAGATTAATTCCTAGGTTCCAAGTAGAGATTTGATTGAAATAATTTCAAAGTTAGTATTAACTGAGTCTCCTGTAGTCTTTGGGACTTGAAGGTTATATCTCATTTTCCAAAAAGAATTTTCATGAGTTTCAAAGGAACTTTCAACAGCTTCAAAAGTAATGAAATAAGGGGTTTCCAAGATACATTACATGGTTTTAGAAACAGGGTCTACAATAATGGGTCAGACATTTCTCCAGGAACCAGCCATGACTCGAACTGGCCACATCAGCGTTGGTCTGGAAAATACAGCAATGTGGTAAGGTTTTCATTTGGAGAGTAGGTGTGGGGGCAAGAACGACTGTTTCTTTCCTTCCCTATGGAACCGAGGGTCCTGTCCAGATACAGCACCAAATCCTACATTACCTAACCCGGTATAATTGCACTTACCTTGCCTGTTGTTCCTACTTGAGAACTTGACAAGTTTTGCAGATTGGTTACCTGTTAAGATCAGACGACCTTGCTCTCTGAAATAAAAGTTCTAAAACCTTTTAAGATTCCTTACATAACAAAGATCGATATTCATAGTTTTATTACTTATTCATCTATATTCCAAAAAATATTAAATGTCTTTCAGGTTATATTTGTTTAAAATCATAAATAGTGTTAATACATTGAAATATGTTCTAGAAATATAACCAAACATTATCTTCCCCAGAATTTGTTATTTATAATCAATAGGAATTTTCCCTGTGAAACTTATTTTTTTTTAAAATTTTTTGTTTATTGCAGTAACATTGGTTTATAACATTGTAAAAGTTTCAGGTGTACATCATTGTACTTCTATTTCTGCATAGATTACATCATGTTCACCACCAAAATACTAATTACAACCCATCACCACACACATGTACCGAATTATCCCTTTCACCCTCCTCCCTCCCCCCTTCCCCTCTGGTAACCACCAATCCAATCTCTGTCCCTATGTGTTTGTTTATTGTTGTTATTATCTACTACTTAATGAAGGAAATCATACGGTATTTGACCTTCTCCCTCTGACTTATTTCACTTTGCATTATACCCTCAATGTCCATCCATGTTGTCACAAATGCCTGGATTTCATCGTTTCTTATGGCTGAGTAGTATTCCATTGTGTATATATACCACAGCTTCTTTATCCATTCGTCCCTTGATGGGCACTTAGGTTGCTTCCAAGTCTTGGCTATTGTGAATAACGCTGCAATGAACACAGGGGTGCATGTACCTTTGCAAATTGGTGTTTTCAAGTTCTTTGGATAAATACCCAACAGTGGAATAGCTGGATCATATGGTAGTTCTATCCTTGACTTTTTGAGGAATCTCCATACTGTTTTCCATAGTGGCTGCACCAGTTTGCACTCCCACCAGCAGTGTATGAGAGTTCCCTTCTCTCCACATCCTCTCCAACACATGTTGTTTCCTGTCTTGTTAATTATAGCCATTCTGACGGGCGTGAGGTGATATCTCATTGTAGTTTTGATTTGCATTTCCCTGATAGTTAGTGATTTTGAACATCTTTTCATGTGTCTGTTGGCCATCTGTATATCTTCTTTGGAGATTCCCTGTGAAACTTAAAGTATACACTTAACATTGTTTAAAATTTTTAAGGGCAGAGTGTAATTGAATGTATAATAATTTGCTAGTCCAGTACAGATATTGCATCAAAATAATATTTCAGTAGAATCTGTGCCCAGAAAAGGAATCTGGCATCTGAATAAGCAGATGAGAGAGTTATTATTATGGTACCCAAGGGGGCTATTTTCCTTTCAACATGCAAGTTATCTGAACATTCAGAGTTTGAGAAATGGAATTGCATTGGATTCCTATTACAGAGATAAGCGTAAATGATTTGGAGAACATTATCCGGAAACATCATAAAAGGCACCACTTAAGGATGTGTTTAAATGTTTGCACTGCCCAGGTAGTACAAGGTGTCTTAGTCTGTTCAGGATGCTATAAAAAAATGCCAGACTGGGTAGCTTATAAACAACAGAAATTAATTTCTCACAGTTCTAGAGGCTGGAAGTCCAAGATCAGGGTGCCAGCAGTGGGGCAAGGGCCCTCTTCTGGATCATAGACTTCTCCTGTGTCCTCACTCGATGGAAGGGGCTAGAGAGCTCTCTGGGTTCTCTTTTATAAGGCACTAATCTCATTCATGAGGGCAACAAGATCATGACTGAATCACCTCCCAAAGACCCCATCTCCTAATACCATCACATTGGGATTAAAGTTTCAACACATGAATTTTGGGGGGACATAAACATTCACACCACAGCTCAAGGTAAAGGATGCCACACCATTTCCTTGGATAAGTCAGTCTCTCAAACAGAATTTGACCAGGCTAAGAACAGACTGATGATAGGCCACAGAATTTTTTATTTGCCAATTTTTTGTGTGTGTATGTGAGGAAGGCTGTCCCTGAGCTAACATCTGTGACAATCTTCCTCTATTTTGTATGTGGGACACTGCCACAGCATGGCTTAACAACCAGTGTGTAGGTCCACACCCAGGATCTGAACCTACGAACCCCAGGTGACCACAGTAGAGCATGCAAACTGAACCACTACATCACCGGGCTGGCCCCTATTCACTGATTTTCTATAAAGAACAACCCAACAACTATTTCTACAGGCTTTCCCAACCTGACTGTAAGCACTTTCAGTGTAAGGCTGGTCTTATTTACATTCATTTCTCAAGAGGCATGAATACAGAGAGGGCTGTACAGATATGCCTGTTGCTTCTTCGTGCAACCTAAGTTGAATTCTGGTGATAATGGGAAGATGGGAAATGTCAAAGGTTGTACTCGTGATTCCAAGTACTGAGCTAGACAAGCCACCTGCATGCTCTCTATTCCTCCCCCACCCAAATTATATCAGCTATATTTCTTACCAAGCAGCATGGCCTTGACATGTTAGTAACTTCTCAGTTTCCTTGTCTGTAAAAAGGGGTAAAGCAGTACCTACCTGACAGAAATACTGTGAGAATTAACTGAGAGCTAAAAACTTCGCAAAGTGATAAACTGAAATCGTGAAGACATATTAGGTGGGTTTGATGACAGTAAAGTGATCACAATGACGATTCTTCAGCTATAATCCACTTAGCACCTGGCATCCTGAGAACTTCCATCCTTCCCATTCTGGCCTCTAAATGGTCTGCAGCCTTTCACACAGGTAGGTCCCGATTCTCTTGACAAGGTTCTCCCCTCCACTCTCGACAGGCTACTTCATCTTCCATTTATCCTCACTGTGGCAGTCTCAGTCCAAGCTAGAGACAGAAACCACACAGTAGGTTAATCAGTAGGAGTTTAATATAAGAAGTATTAATTATGATAAAGAGTAACCAATATAAGGAAATTCCACATGCTACTCTAGGCGTAAGGGAGAAAACCCAAGGGAGGAACTTAGAGGAGGTTCAGACCTGCTTGGAGAAGATGCGGCTCAACTGGTGGGAGCAGAGAGGTTTAGTAGTTTGGGCAGGCTGGAGCTGGTCATGATCTGCTAGGCGAGCAGTACGTCACCCTCAAGAGTGCAGGGGGGGTGCGCAGGCTGTCTGCATGGGTGGTACCGGCTGCAGTGGGCTCCCGGCTTTGAAGGGGTAGGAGACCTTCATGCCCTATCAAGGGGTAGGAGCGGGTCCTCATACCCGCTACAAACGCCGAACGTCGGAGTGAGTCCCCTCATCCCACATTGCCTCTCCAGCGCCCTCTTCTGGCACCGCGTTCACTTTGAAGGAGAAATTTGACAAAACTTGTACTGATCACAGACCATCTATTGAAGGGAGCATTTGGAGCTGAGAGGCAATAAACTGATAACTAACACACTCTCTTCAGGCAAAACCTACATGTTCAGCTTATATCTTTTCCATTGATAGTGTTATTTATGGGACTGCTATTTACTTTCATGAAGGTTAATTTGGCTACAAAAGGAGTTGCAATAGAAATCTTCATAAAAATCAAGCTAACCAATTTGATCTTCAATGGAATTTGGTTCACAGAAACTTGGATCACGCACATGGTTGCCAGGACACTTCCATTGCAGAGAGCACTTATCGTAGACTTTCCGTGTCTCTGTTTTATACTGAGCAAAACGGGGATGATGATGTCATATCTGCTGGTCTGTATCACAGTTAGGGGAGTCAAATGAACTGAGATATGGAATATTCTCAGGAACTATCAGATGTATTATCAGCCCTCTTACTCTGCAAACCTGGCTCTTCACCACTGATAAGCCCACCATCACACTTAACTTTTCAAAGACCTACCAGTTAGAAGTGTATGTCTCTTGTATGAATCCTTCTCTGGCTGCAGTAATGATTAGAAGGTTGTATATTCATAACCTACTTTTCTTCCAAAAGGATTTTGAATAATTTAATGCAGAGTACTGAACTTTCAATTAAAAAATGAGGACTCTATTGAATGGAGGTGGCAGTGCATCAAAGTGCTGATGTTTTGAGAAAAATTGAGTCTAAGTAACTAGTCTAAAAGTTTTATTACTTTTCTCTTCAAAAATGACTAAGGATTTAGGCCACAAGCAAAATAAAAGCTATATTTAACACGTGTTACAGGAGCTGCTATTATGGTTAAAGCTCTGTGGTAGCTACCATAGTTTACATAGCAAAGGTGCCTGAAATCTAGTTAAGGGCATACTGCACATTACCTTGATCACTGTAATACAGGGAGTATAAAATATGCCTCAAAGAGAGGAGGGACAGAAGGGAAAAACCACCTCTTGGTAGTCAGAGAGGGGACGGTGTAGTCTGTTAACAGCTACCTCTGATGTGACTGGTCGTTCTGTCTTTTCTCTTCACATGCTGGCGAGAGAGGAGAGGAGCTCAGAGAGAAAACGTTGAAATTCATTTGGACTTATTTCAAAAGTACACAATGTGGGAGGAAGAATCATCTAAAGAAGATCCACTAAACTGAAATACTTGCCGTTGGCTGCAGATGTTCTTGAGTTAATAGTTATCTGAGGTCTAGGGCCCTAGACCAGAGCTGAGAGGGCTCTGGGGGACCTGGGAGTGAAAACAGCACCAAACTCTGCCCCTTTATCCATCACAGTTTCTTTATTTTTTAATATCTCTCTTTCCAGAGAGAAGGTATTCTTCTAAATGTTGTTACTACTCAGATATTTAATTTTTTTTTAATATTTTTTTTGTGAGGAAGATCAGCCCTGAGCTAACACATGCCAATCCTCCTCTTTTTGCTGAGGAAGACCGGCCTGAGCTAACATCTATTGCCTGTCCTCCTCCTTTTTCTCCCCAAAGCCCCAGTAGATAGTTGCATGTCATAGTTGCATATCCTTCTAGTTGCTGTATGTGGGACGCGGCCTCAGCATGGCCGGAGAAGCAGTGCGTCGGTGGGCGCCCAGGATCCTAACCCAGGTGGCCAGTAGCGGAGCGCATGCACTTAACTGCTAAGCCATGGGGCCGGCCCCTCAGATATTTTAAATAAAGACTGGTAAAGCTGTTGCACAGGTAGCCCAGTTTACAGGCAGGAAGTGGAGGGAGTCGAGTGTAGACGTTAGTGCTTGGTAAGTAGTGCAAAGTCTTTATTAGTGAAACTCCAATAGAATTATTCCTGTGAAGTCAGACCAACTAGCCTCTTGCAGTTAAATTGCATTGATTGTATTTGTGCCAAATCATTTAAGAATAAGTTTTCTTTTTTGTTTTTAGAGATGAAATATTATCTTTTAATTGTTGGAATTTCAAATACCAAATAAGGGAGTGGCAGCCAAATCATAAACATAAATTCAAATAAAGAAGTGGCCGCAAATGCAGTATGTGTATGTGTGTATATACTAAAATGAGTAGACTATTGCCTCACATTGTGGAATGTGCTCCCAAAGGAGTGTTCATTCCTCGCATTTAAACCTAGCTCGTTCCGATGAGCCTTTAGGAGAGCTCCCGGGCATACTGTGTCCGTGTTGTGATGACCGCCTCCCCGGTCCTGCCGTCCCCAAAAGCAGTGCAGGGCCAGGAGAAGCGATGGAAGACCCTGGATCAGAGCTGAGGAGGTAGTTCCACTCCTGGTTCTGCTATTACCTTATGATAACTTCCACTATCACTTAGCTCTGCTGGACTATCGTTTACTCATCTGAAAAAATAAAGTGTTAGGATTTGATAATCCTCCGTGTCCTTTGTAGCTCTGGCGCTATGCAAACTACTTTTTAGTTTAAGAAGAGGACAAAAGCAAAGATGTTGTGCTTATCTCATAACCTCCAAATTTTCCCCTAAATAACACTATATTTTTCTCGTCCTTGAGAGAAGAAAACTGAAGATATATATAATTCAAGCATACATCGAAATCATTTAAAGTGCTGTGTAGACTTTTTTTGTGTGTGAGGAAGATTAGCCCTGAGCTAACATCTGTTGCCAATCCTCCTCTTTGGCCCTGGGCTGCCATCCGTGCCCATCTTCCTCTACTTTATATGGGACGCCACCACAGCATGGCTTGACAAGTCATGAGTTGGTCTGCACCAGGGATCCAAACCTGCAAACCCCAGGCCACTGAAGTGGAGCTCGGGAACTTAACAGCTACGCCACTGGGATGGCGCCCTGTGTAGACTTATTAAAGTTATCAGAAGTGGGCAGTGGTAATAACAGCTTGTGGTCAATTTTTTCAGCCTGCATTCTCTTCTTGAACTTACACATGCCTCCTAGCGTGAGTTGTGGAGAGAGAGTCAGACACATCTCCAGAGTCTTAGCATATGTTTTCATGTTAGAGGACACTCATTTTAGGGTAAGAATTAAAAGAAAATATAAAAGAGAGAAAAATTATACTCCATTTAATCCATAAAATTTTTTCAATCAAAACGTACTATCAAAACCTGAAATATCATCAGCACAAGAGAAAAAGAAGTTAATTTGAGTGAGGGCATGTTAATCTCTACCGTGTTATCTGTGTTTTTCCTGGCATTTAGCTGCATTCTGTACTTTACTGCATTTTACCACTGTGACAAGTTCAAGCCCACTTATTCTCATTTTCTCCTGGTTATAATGTTAAATTATAGCTGATTTTTCCCAATCTTGTCTTTACTTCCCTGGAGAAATGGAGTCACTGTCTAGAGCACCTGGATTCTAAGAATTCCAAAACACGGTTATTATGTCTAGAATAAAATGTTGCTCCTTTCTGTTAGAAAGTGGCTAGTGCTTTTCAAGTCATTATCTTCCTTTTGGGGGTATAACAGCTGGGAATTGAGAACCACGGAGCCTAGAAACTCTTAAATTTATCTAATATAAAAGTAATTAAAAGCTTTTGCTCTTATAGAACCAACAGAGAAATGATGATGACCCTTTCTAATAGTACCTGCTCAGCCACAGAAACAATGCTAGGAGAGTTGTGACATCTTTTTTGGGGCGGGGGAGGAGATCAGCCCTGTGCTGACATCTGCCAATCCTCCTCTTTTTTTGCTGAGGAAGACTGGCCCTGGGCTAACATCCGTGCCCATCTTCCTCCACTTTATATGGGACGCCGCCACAGCATGGCTTGGCAAGCAGTGCATCGGTGCACGCCAGGGATCTGAACCGGCGAACCCCGGGCCGCTGCAGCGGAGCGCGCACACTTAACCACTTGCACCACCGGGCTGGCCCCGAGTTGTGACATCTTTTTATTTAATCTTTAACCATTCTCATATTCTTCAACGCTGCGAGATTAGTGTTAATACTCCCATTTTAGAGTCATTGAGATTTAAAGTTTAGAAGTCATTGAGATTTAAAGAGATTAAAAATTGCCCAAAGTCTCATAGTTACTTAGTGTCAAGGTGAGGATTTGAATCCAGGTTGAAGGGAACTGACTGAAATATGTGTGCTCTTCAGCACTTGTAAACTTTTTGCATCAGAACAAAGAGAACCAGAGTGAGTAAGAACGTACAAGAACTGTTTAAATACAGCAGTGATCTTGGGATAGCTGCCTTTTAGTGTTTCTCCAACTGCAATATATCAGAACTTGTAGTTCTTGAAAATGGGTCTCCATTTAATGAACACATATTTGCATGCTCACAGTTTAATTTAGTTAAGTAAACCTGTATTGGACACCTGCTGTGTTCGAGGCAGGCAGCTAGAGATTAGACAGCAAAGTCAATGAGACAGTTTCTACCCTCGAGGAGATACAGTTATGGTCACTAACTATGATCTGGCAGTTGAGAGTGACATAAAAGAGATGCAAATAAAACACTTTGCAGGCAAAGACAAAGAAGTGCTATATTCTGACTAAAGGGAAGGGAGGTTTCATAAAGGAGATAACACTTGAGCTGAACTTTGAAGGTTATATTCAAAGACCCTCGGTCTTGGTTAATTTGATATCTTAGTTAATTTTCAATGTGATCTTTTCAAGCCTAAAGACACAGTAAAATATAGAAGAGACAGTGTATTGCAGTAATTACCTGGATCAACATCTTACCTGAACCCTACTAGTTGCACAGCCTAATCTTTCTGCATCTTGTTTGTCTAATCTGCAAATTGGGAATAATAAATCTACCCGTTTTACAGTGCAGTACTGTGTAAGTGTTCCATAAATGCTCATCTTCCATTGTGTTTGTAAAGCAGCCTTTCTGCAAGTTGCATTAGTCTGGGCCTTCAGTTCCTAATGAATACAGATAATCCATTTTCAAGTATTCAAGTTCCTGAAAATACAGATTAGGTTCAGTGATTTTAAACTATTGAGTTTCAAGCATTGACAATCATAAATATTTGTGGGATAAATTGAAACACGAGTTTACCCTCTTCCAGCAGATTTTTTCAGGTGAAGTTTCCAGAACCCAGTTGTGAATATAAACCTGATTGCTCAGGGCCACACAGTTCTATGATGCATACAAATGACTGGAATGCAAAGCATGGACTGACTCATTTATTTGCAATAAAAGTAATTAATAAATTATAACCAAAATCTTGGATCATATAGGATTGCAAGAAACAGAATCAGTAAAAATTGTAGACAGCACAATCTGAAAGAAACTTGAAGATGAGATCTTAGATATTAATAAAGAATACATTTTATTCTCAAAAATATAGCATTCAATGTTTTAATAGGAATCACATAAAGATATTTTGTTAACTGGATTGACAAATTTAAGATAGAAAAATTTTAAAGAGCAAAATAAAGCTAGTTTTTGATAGAATTACAAAATTAGTTGATCAAAGAATGCCACGAAGATATACAAATAGTCAATAAGCACATGAAAGGATTCTCAACACCGTTAGCTCTCAGGGAAATGTAAATCCAAAAGATGATGAGATGCCACCTCACATCCACTATGATAACTACAATAAAAAAGATATTTAATAAGAAGTGTTGGCAAGGATGCAAAAAAATTGAAACACATGCATTTTTTGGGGGAATGTAAAATGGTGCAGGCTCTTTGGAAAACAGTCTTGCCAGTTCCTCCAAAAGTTAAAATAGAGTTACCACGTGACCTAGCAATTGACTCCTAGGTGTATAACCAAAAGAGATGAAATATATGTCCATACAAAACTTGTACATGAAAGTACATAGGAACATTATTCATAATAGCCAAAAAGCGGAAACAACCCAACCAGTTGTTTCTCCCACTTGATGCCCATCAACTGATAAGCGGATAAGTAAAATGTGGTCTATCTATATGATGGAATGTTATTGGGCAACAAGAAGGAATGAATTACTGGTACATGCTACACCATGAATGAACCTTGAAAACATTATGCAAAATGAAATAAACCAATCATAAACTACCACTTATTGTATGATTCCATTTACATGAAATATTCAGAATAAGCAAATCTATAGAGACAGAAAATAGATTAGTGGTTGCCTTGGTCTGAGTGGGCTGGAGGGAAATGGGAGAGTGACCACTAATAGGTATGGGGTTTCTTTTTTGGGTGATGAAGATATTCTAAAATTTGTACAGGTGATGGTTGCACAAATCTATAAATATACTAAAAAACATTGAATTGCACACTTCAAATGGGTGAGTATATGATATATGAATTATGTGAATTATATCATAATAAAACATTAAAAAGAAGACCACAGATGTTATAAATTTAGATTTTACCAAAGTGTTTGATGGCATTGTCATAAATTTTTTTGTAAAATTACCTCAAAGGCATCTATAGTACAAATAAGTTACCTACACTGAAAAAATTACTGATGGATCATTATCCTCATTTTATGATAAATATTAATGATAAATAGTTCAAGGGTAAAGCATTGCAGAGTGCTTCTGAACTGGTTGTTCAAATTTTACTTCTCTGCTACCATTTTTGAAAAGGTTTTGAGATGGCTTTATTTAGGAGATTGAAATTAGCAAAGTGACATATATCAAAAAGATTATACATATGCATGTAAAATAGAAAAACAAATGAGGGACAAAAACATTAATAATTATTAACAAACATGGTATTTAATCAGTGATTGAAGCCCAGAATATAGAGTAAATATACTTTCTTATGTCTGTAAAGTTAGATTTTCATTTATCCTTCCATGCAGAAACCCTGATGTTTTTACTTAAAAAATAGTGGACAATGATATACTAACTCTTAAAGAATCCTTAAAATGAAGACTAGACTCACCATCCAAAATATTGGTTGTAGTAAGAAGACAGAACAAAAGAGAATTTAAAAAAAAAAACAATGAATCAGAAAATAGAGAAATTGAGGGTATTGAATATTAACATCTTGGTTAAGCAATGACTTAGAAATGATATGATATTATAAATAAGTGAAGATATAAATGCAACTAAAGAGGAAAGCATCATTTAGTCACGTATAAGAGTATTGGATGGAGGGCATTAGGTAAGAAAAAGAATATTCCAGTGGAAACAAGGAAAAACATCAGAAAAACCTCACTGTCAGTCTCATGTAGGGTTTTATCTCAATGATCAACAGCAAAGGGTCAGTGTGCTGTCACTTTTTCTGAGGAGTTTTCAGATTTTTTCTTGAAAAATCTTTAGCTGTAGAGAAAAAACTTTTCATAGCTGTGCCTGTAAGATGATATTTTGAAATAAGAAAGAAGCAGACACGAGTCAAAGATAAACGTCCTGAAATTGTGACTGGAAAAGCTCAGAAGAAGTCATACGCCCAACGCCCTTCCTTTTGTTTCTAGGATCATGATGACTCAGAACCAGGGCTGAGGAAGAACCGTGACGCAAGAACCCTGTCATTGCCCTTTTCCAAACCTAATTGTTCCCTCCCCTAAACTCAAGAGAGACAGTCAGAAACACAGGAGCAAGTGAGGGAGCCAAAATAGCTTGTAATTGCTACCCCTAAAACAATGCACTCTCTGAAAGAAACATCCCGGGAGTTAATTAAAAGCTGTGGAAACTTCTTTATGTTGCTGGTGTCCCTGTGCTTCAGCATGATTGCATTTCCAAAAGGGCTCGGGCACAAGGAGATGATTGCTGCGTGCGCTATAGGACGTCGGCGGCTTTCATTAAAAAACAAGTCAGAGAAGTGAAATTCACAAGTTGCCCATTGTCAGTATCATATCTAAAGAAATTTTGATCACTCTGATGGTGCTTTCTTTTGCCATTTGTTATCATTTTAATTTTGATATTTAAACCTCTATAAAATAATGTAAAGTTAAAAAAATTGCTGTAAACAGTGGAAAAAAAGTTTTGTAGAGTTTTGAATACATTAAAATATATTTTATGAAACTAACTTGAACTCAAACTTGAAGGAGAAATTTAATGTGCAATGAACTGGGCAATGATTGCTTAATATAACTGCGCTAATACTCAACAATAGAGTCAGGACTAATAGTTTCTAAAAGAAGCTGCATGGTATTCTTCCCCGGGCTCCATAGGGATTAATGCAGTTTGGTGAAAAGTCTCTACATAAAGGGCAGGAGATCTAATTCGGTGACCTTGAGGAAGGACATCAATCCTGAGGGCTCCTGTTTCTCCTCTGTATTACCAGAGTTTTGGATTCCACACTTTTCAGGCTGCTTTTAGTTCTAGCAATCTCTGATTCCCGAGCAGTATGATAAAACTAATCAGAGGAGACAAGTGACTTTTTTTCATCTGGGAAATAATAAAAATTTGTTCATATCTAGAACCAAAGATACTGTTGAGCCAGGGACCATTTGTGACTTCTTAAGCTTTTTTCAGTATTTCATTTCTGATATCTAGTCCATGCAGAGGTTTGAGTTCTGTTACTTTATTTTATCTTCAACAGATATGTCTACAATGCCCTGAGCTTGCTGGGCCATGA
Organism: Ceratotherium simum simum; assembly: GCF_057802395.1. Taxonomy (NCBI): domain Eukaryota; kingdom Metazoa; phylum Chordata; class Mammalia; order Perissodactyla; family Rhinocerotidae; genus Ceratotherium; species Ceratotherium simum. Next base: position 4,770,070 of record NC_141937.1, read on the forward strand.
GAAGGAGGGGGGAATTCCAGGCCTAGAATGCAGTGCACAAATGTTTGTATTTGTTTTGATCTCTTTGAGATGTTAGCTACATTTTTGTCTTTTACTCTCTTTTAAAAAAGTACCATCCAATGAGCACTGAATATATGGACACTTCTGAAGGATACAAAGATGAACAGTTGTATTCAGACCTCAGGGCCCAGAGTGGACTTGGGCAGACAGACTCACAGGCCGATAATTAGATTTATCAGTAAGATTGCCTTGTAAAAATGGCACTCTATGGAGTTAAGCAAACAAGGAAGACTTTATTCAAGACTATTGCAACAGGGAGAGAGACTGAACTCAACTCCACTGAAACAAAGGCAGGAGAGTTTAAGCTGGAGTGGGTTAGTGGAAAATACTCGAGGACATTGGGGGAGGTTGGTCAAGGTGATGAGGCCTGTGTTTGCTAATTGGTTCTTATGGAAGAGGCTCCTAAACTCCAACAGAGACTGGGAGATGGGCTCTATCTTTCTTTTTTTTTTTTTAAGATTTTATTTTATTTATTTTTTCCCCCCAAAGCCCCCGTAGATAGTTGTATGTCACAGCTGCACATCCTTCCAGTTGCTGCATGTGGGACGCGGCCCCAGCATGGCTGGAGAAGCAGTGCATCGGTGCGCGCCCGGGATCCGAACCCCGGCCGCCAGCAGCGGAGCGCGCGCACTCAACCTCCAAGCCACGGGGCTGGCCCCTTCTTTTTTTTTTTTTTAGTAAGTATTTTATTGACATCATAATGGTTTATAACGTGAAATTTCAGGTGTACATTATTATTTATTAGTTTTTGTGTAGACTGCATTGTGCTTACCACCAATAGTCTAATTTTTATCTGTCATCATATACATGTGCCCTTTCAACCCCTTTTGCCCACCCCCGCAACCCTCTTTCCCTCTGGTAACCACTAATCTTTCACTTTGTCCATGTGTTTGTTTGTCTTCCACATATGAGTGAAATCATATGGTGCTTGTCTTTCTCTGTCTGGCTTATTTCACTTAATATCATACCCTCAATGTCCATCTACATTGTTGCAAATGAGATGATTTTGTCTTCTTTTGATAGCTGAGTAGTATTCCATTGTACATATATATGATATCTTCTTTATCTATTCATCCATAGAAGGGCACTTGGGTTGCTTCCACATCTTGGTTATTGTGAGTAACTCTGCAATGAACATAGGGGTGCATAAATCTCTTTGGATTGTCAATTTCAAGTTATCTGGATAAATACCCAGTAGTGAGACAGCTGGATCGTACGGCATTTATATTTTTAATTTTTTGAGAAATCTCCATATTGTTTTCCACAGTGGCTGCATCAGTTTGCATTCCCACCAGCAGTGATCACATTTCAAAGGGAAAACTCCCAGGTCTTTGAGAAAGACAATCCTGGGTTGTAAAACTGGCAAGAGGCTGGGAGAAGTTTTATGTCTCCAAGCGGTGGAGAAAGAATTTACAATTGTAAGTTTTCTAAAGTAAATGCTTTAAGAAAAGGGAAGGTAGGGGCAGGGAGAAAGGTAGTCAGGAAGAAACCTATCTAAAGCTTAGTCAAGCTGAAGGGAATGTTAAAGTGTCTTGGTCAACATAAAAGATGCTCTGAGAGCACAGAGAAAGAAGTAGTTTGTTTACTTAGATGAGCATAAATCAGGTCTTTTGAGAAAGACCTAGATAATGAACTATCTGTCCCTCGTAGCTTACCTCTGTCTCATCATTAAATCTTAATCAAAGTTTTAATGGGCAGTTTCTTATGAACAAGAGGAAAAGAAATTGTTGTGACCTACGAAGCACCTGATTCATGATTGTGTAAGGTGGTGGCCTGATTAAAATGAAATGCATTTCTTTAGTTCTTTCTCTCTCTGCATAGTCTACTTAATGATATTAGTGACTATGAACTCAACATAAATGGTGTGTGTTTGCAGGAAGCATGGTTGAGTTAGGGAAGAGGAGATAGGCGATGAGGAGGAAAGGAAATCAGGAACTGAGAGATGAGGGACTCGTGGCTGGTTGGAGAACGTCTCACCCTCACAGTCATGCCAAGTCCCCTCTGAACTCCACCTCATGATCCAGCCTCACTGGGTGTTCACATCTGTGACGAATCTAAGCAGTGCAGCTCCATCAGGGGCAGCCGGGCACCTGGCTTAGGAGATGAGGGTATAGATTCTGTGACCAGAGGGATGCTGTTGAAGAAGACTGATGGATGGAAGAGAAGGAAAACCTTCCCATGAAATAAGGATCCCTGTGGACCAGGAAAGCTATTTGCTTTGTGTGTGTGTGTGTTTGCTCTAGCCCGGCTGAGGGATCAATGAATAAAGTGTTTAAAAGGCTTGGCTAAAAATGCTACATTACTCTTAATTTCTAAATAGCAGCTACCATTAAAAACATATCACACACATATACATATTTAAACACACACATATCTGAGACTAGTATTTATAATATCAATAGACTGAGACTAATAACAAAGTAACAAATAGCTGATAACTGATAACAAAATGATACTTACATTTCCCGTTCATTTCCTTCTTTTTTTTTTTTTTTGAAAGCACTTAACTCATGCAGTACTAACTTTGCAGCACCAAATGGAGGGAAGAACCTGCTGGCAAAACCGTATTTTATTCTGTCAGGGAGATTGCACCAGAACATTCAATGAGTCAAATTAATATCCCCTCAAAAAGTGGTATTGTTGAGCCCACTCCTCATGTGGGTAGTGGCAAAGCTTTAATTTAGGGTTCAGAACAAGTTTTCAGAAAGGCCTCCTTGTGAATTTAAATCTTTCTGTGGACTTTTAAAACATAACTCTCTGTGCTTGTGAGGGCTTTTATTTTTATGATTTGAGAAGATGGGTACAGAGATTATGGACCAGTTAATGCACTTAAAGCATATCAGTAAGACACAGTTAAAGCAGTAGACAGGGAGAAGATAAAAAATGCTGTGAAAGTAAGCAGGAAGTGGAAATGGAGAGAGAGAGAGATGAAGAGACACAGGGAGAGGGGGTGGAAAGAAAGAGGGAGAATTAGGAAGAATTAGGAAAGAGGTAAGGAGTTTGGGAAAGGAGTGTGAGAAAGCCTGGTGCCTCCCTGCATCAACCCTCACCATCATCAGCAACGTTCAAGGGGCTGCAGCAGGATGTGGTCTCCTGTGCTTCCACTCACCTGCACACATCATCAATCATTCATAATGTTAAGGTGCCTCATGCACAAAGTCAGGGAGTAGAAGAGTAAGACCAAGAGAAGAAGTAAAGCAAGTGGATATAATGAAGGAAACAGATCTGAATTAGTAGTGATTAGGTTTAGGAATGTGATAAGCCTGTGAGCTATGGGGCTTTTACATATTTAGAATTTGGAGATTGAAAATGGCCAAGAAAAATGTCAAAGTTGCCCAGAGGAACAAGTGACATTGTTTGAGAGCAGAAGAATCACTGACTGGATTTCCAGTTGAATGTCAAATCAACAGTCAGATTAAATTTCTTTTACTATTGTGCCACTAAAGTTTAAAAATCCACTAAATATGTTGGAAATGGCCAAGTTGCCATGTACTTGCTGCACAGGTTTTTGAACCTTCCAGAATAATAAAGCAATATCAGAATGCCTCAAACATTCTCATCACTTAGCCAAGAGTTCATCAGTTCTTCAACAGTTCAGAGAACCCTCAATAAAGTGCAGTAGAGAGAACTTAGATTTATCAATTTGTTAATGTATTTATTTACACAATGCTCATTGGGAAAACATAAGGGGATTAGATTTGTTCACCATGGACAATGAACAATGAGAGGGACTCTTCATCATCATGTTCTTGTCTACAAGAGTGCAGGGTTAGTGCCACTTTCTAATGCTAGTGGCAGGATCCTAAGAGGAAAGTAACCTGAAAGTTGACTTGACATTCTATTGCACGTTCGACTATTAGTGAGTGCTAATACATGACATCCACTGGGCTAAGAATTTCACAGGCATTTATTGTAATACTCACACAAAAAAACCTGTGGATAAAGTATTCTTGTTCCAGTTTTATACATGAGCCAGCTGTGCCTCAGATATGTTATGATGACCACTCATGTTCACACTGTCAAGAGGAAAAAGTAAGATTTGAACCTAAGTCTTCAGATCCCCAGTTTTTGCATCATACCAGTGTTTTCTCACAATTCCAGTGTAGTAACTCCAGGTAGAAGAAGAAAAATTGTATTTCCTAGATGCCTCTAACTCCATGGCGAAAATTGGCCTACTCTGATTTTAGTACTTAGTTGAAGTCTTATCTTTCAACCAACCAAGTTTTAGAATGTGCACTTTACTGCATTATACAGTAGTTTGATTTTTAATAGAGAAAGATAATGGGGATTTCCCCAACTTTCAGAGTAAAATAGATAATCCAAGATGTTACACAGCATGTACCCTTGTTCAAAGACTATACCAAGTCATATACCCTGGAGGATGGGGAGGGGCATGTACCCCACTTAAGACACTACATTTGGTAATAATATATCTTTGGTTTTAAATTTGAGAAGTTGAGTTTTTGATGAAAAGAATCTTATCTAATATTACACATATTTTAATTTGTGTATTTTTTCTGTGAAGTAAAGTACTATATATCAAGTAAATAAAAACCTGTACTGCATATTTTCAAGCCTATTTGGGAGGAGAAGTTAATAAAACCTCTCCATAGCAAATGTCTGTACCTTTCAGATTAATATCCCCAATGATACTGATAATTAAAAAAAAAACTTCTTCACATTCAGACCTCATAGGGCCCTTCACATTCAGACCCATAGGGCACTCAAATTCAAGATTTTTGTCTCAACTATCCACCGTTCACCCAATAATTCCTTTATTTAGTAAACATTTCTTGAACACTAATTATGTGCTAGTTATAATGTTAAGTACTTAAAATACAAAGATAAATAAGGCCCTAATTTTCAAGAAGTTTACAGTAGAATTGTTAAAATATGTTTAATTTCCTTACTGGCAGAAAAAACTCTGCTCACTATAACAATATTCACATCAACAGCCACATGCCACCAAATCTGATATGCCAACTATTACATGCCTATTACTTGAATTTGTAGTTGGTTTTCTTTATCCAGCATATTATACAGAAGCAACTATTTAAGGCCTAGCAATGCAAAGATGATAATATACAAAACACAGTGGCATTACATAATAGCTATAGATGAATGAACAATATTAAAATTTCAGACCATTTATTCTAAGGAAGAGCTAAGAATTAATTTCTAACACAGTTCTCCAGAATCTCATTAGTTCTGTTCTCTAGTGAATACATTCAATTGAAAATATTTTTTAAAAGGCCGCACATCTTCAAAGAGTTAGAGAAAAATTATAGGAAAACCTCCTATTTTGCTTGATTTCTCCATTATGATGTACTTAACATAATTAGCTCACTGAAGAAAAGGAATTCAATTGATAAAAATAATAACTGCAATGATAAGTTTTCTTGGGGCAATAGGTCCTCAGCTGATGGGTAAACACAAACCCTGAACAACCAGTAGGTCCTCCAGCTGATACAGCATTCAAATTGCTGTGGGGTATTAGTTAATCTTTTTAGGAACATGTCATTCAAGTAAATACACCTCAAAATGGCCCCTTGTTACTACTTCATCCAGTTGAACAAAGGAAACATCACAATACAGATTCTATATTTCATTTCACATTAAATAAACCCCAGGGTATGTCACAATGAAAGTACCCTGAGTGAATTTCATATTTAACGGCAACCGAGCTCTTCTCCAGTGCGCTGACCTGGGGGCGCATCTACAGAACAAAATTTACCCGGTATCTAGAACTCTGCCCAAGATAAGTACCTGCTATCTTCCAAGTTGTGGCTTCAAGAAAACCCCATTATCTGATATGCAACTAAGCAAAGCTGAACTACAAGATTAGCATCATATCAAAGATAAGAAATAGAATTGCACCAGAGCTTAGCAATGAAAAATACTGAGCAAGAGAAATCCAGCATTTTTTTTTTCAAGGATACAAATCTCATCACAGAATATCCCATATTTCTGTAATCTGAAGAGGGAGATTGTGTTATTTATATCATTTTGAGAAACTGCTAAAATAACCTTTGAAAATGGGATGGCCTGTGCCTTTAAAAGCCAACCATGCCAGTCCCTAAAAATAGTTTACCAAGCAACAGAGTCAAATTGTTGCGGCATTGCTCTTTAATGCATTAGGGAGTCTATTCCTATGGCACTTAAACTAGCCAAAGTAATAAATATAAAATGGTAATTTTTCTCCATGAGCTGTTCTTGCTGCTCCCACATGATTTCCTTCCCACCCAGGAGGAATATAACGCGGCCTGCTAGCAGGCTCCTGAATTCATGGAAGAAGGCAATGCGCTTCTGCTACTTGGTTAAATGTACTCAAAAGAAGTTAGCAATTACAATTAATCCCTCTGTTGCCCGGGCACTGCCTGTCTCTATTTCCAGAGTGTGAGTATCAATGGGGTGTTTCAAGTGCGCGGAAATTTCAGACGCCAACAATAGAGCGGATGAATACCCTTTCACAACCTCCCCCATCCTCCCTTTGCTTCCCCCAACTCGCAACCAGGCAGGGAAAATGCTGACCACGGAACAATTTCTGTGTCTGTTCTGCTAATTTAAATAACAACAAAATCGCTGTTAAAGAGAAACGCACATTTCCAAAATTGAGCCATGCATGGGAAACAGCTTATCTGAGATAAAAGATGAATTCCAATGAAGGAAACTATTAAAGGAGGTTAAAAAAACTTAAGATATGTGGGACGTTATAAAACTGGAGCCATTGTAATCTCTTTGCTGAGAGATATTTTCTGGCAACTCTCAAGAGCTGTTATTTAATGCAAACATGTACATTGACAGCTCTGTTTTTGTAATAGTGAAACGTGGAAAGAAGGCATTGACGTTTTGCATCATTGAAATTATAATAGAACCAGAGTTTTAAAAATCTGGATCTTTTTGCCATCATTATTTGTTTCTAACAGTTTTAATTTGTCCCTTATTAACCTGCTATGTGCATGTTGGTTGGTAAGGTGGTGAGGAAATATAATAAGATGCTGATATTATATTAAAGGTGAAAAGAATTATCCAACTCTCAATTTATTAACTTAAATATAATTAATATGTAAATAAACATAAATCTGTTTTTTTGTTTGTTTTCCTATTTTTGCCCTGGGTACCCTCAAAAAATGGGATTCTGCTTCTGGCTAGGATTAACAAAGCTGGAAAGCGTGTCTACCTAACTAGAGAAAAATCCAGATGAACTACGAAATCATAATTTTCTTGAACTCAAAACAGACTTGTGGTAGCAGAGCTACCAAGGAAATCCAAGGAAAGACAAGCCCCCTTCAAGGAGATGGGATGGGGACACTTCCTCACTTGGGGCAGAGCATGGGAGAAATTGATGGCAGGTGCCATACACATGGGCAATAGCAGTTTAGCTGATATTTTTCAAGAGCTGTGAATGCCAAAAGTGGATGTCTTAGTCTGTTTGGGCTGCTATAAAAAATACCATAGACAGAATGGCTTATAAACAACAGAAATTAACTTCTTACAGTTCTAGTGTCTGGAATTTGGAGATCAGGGTGCCAGCATGGTCAGGTGCTGGTGAGAGCTCGCTTCTGGGTTGCAGACTGCCATCTTCTCATTGTATCCTTAATGAGGGAAGAGGGAAGGGGCTCTCTGGTGTCTCTTTTATAAGGGTACTAATCTCATTCATGAGGTCTCTACCCTCATGACCTAATCACCTCCCGAAGCCCCTACCTCCTAATATAATCACATTGGGGTTAGGATTTCCACATATGTGGAGGGACACAAGCACTCAGTCTGTCGCAGTGGGCTAGTGTGAGAATGTAGAAGTCCTGGGACCTTCAGATAGAGGAGATCCACTCTCAGTATCTCCTCCATGGATCTCTACCAGGTGCTCACTGGAAAGTTTGGGGGCTTGATGGGGGACTAGACATGTCGTGCAGATCTGGAAGAGGGGAGTGCTGTGCCCTTCTGTCCTAAGGAACAAAATCTTAAACTGCTGAGGGAGGGTCAGCAAATCCAGTTGCCCCCAGAGCACAAAGTCTGCTGCCTTGAGAAGGAGTTGCAAATCACCGAGAAAGCATACCCCACACTCTAGGGCCTGGCACAGTGGGCCTACTTAGGACTGAGTCGGAACCAGGACAATAGAACATCCCCCTGCTCTCACCTCTCATAGGCATGAAGTAACAAGCAAAAGCATTAACGCTGGGGAGAAGCAAGAGCACATAAAAGGAGCTCCCTGTGTGGTATGACAGCATGGTGAAAAACAAAAGCTGAGGGTACAACAGGAACAAAAACTTCTTTGCCAGATGACTTCGTTGATTATTTCTACCTAATATTTAAGGAAAAATTAATACCAATTCTACAAAAACTCTTCCAGAAAATAGAAGAGGAGTAAGCACTTCCCAATGTATTATATGAGGTCAATATTATCCTGATACCAAATGCAGACAAAGAAATCACAAGAAAACTACACACCAGTATCTTTCATAAACATAGATAAAAATATTTTGCACAAATAGTGGAAAAAATAGTAGCAAAGTCCAGCAACAAGTGGAAAGATTATATATCATGATTAAGTGGGTTTTGTCCTGTGAATATAATTGCCAAATATTCGATGTCATCCATCATATCAACAGCCAAAAAAGCGAAGAAACATATGATCATCTCAAAGGTTGAAGAGAAAGCATTTGACAAACTTCAGTGTCCACTGATAATAAAAACTCTAAGAAAACCGGAAATTAAATGTCCTCAACATGTTAAAGGACATGCACCAATGAAAACCTATAGCGAACATCATACTTTTAATGGTCAAAGACTGAATTTTTCCCCTTAAGATCAGGTATAATGCAAGATTTCTCTTCTCATCCCTCGTATGCAACGTTGTACTGGAGGTCCTATCCAGTGCAACAAGGCAAGGAAAATTAAAAGAAAATACAGATTAGGTAGGAAGAAATAAAATTGTCTTTATTTTTTGAGAGTCTATGAAAAAAATCACAAAGAATCATCAAAAAACCACTAGAATTTATAATTTAGCAAGGTCATGGGATATAAGATCAATATACAAAATCACTTGCCTTTCTATATATTAGCAAAGAACAATTGGAAACTGAAATTTAAAACACCATTTATGATAGCACCAACAATTATGCAGTACTTAGATATAAATCTAATAAAATATGTGCAAGATCTGTGTATTGAAAACATTACAAAAAATAATTGCGATAATTCAAAGAAGACTTAAATAAATGCAGAGATATACCGTGTTCATGGATTGAAAGACTTAATACTGTTTAGATGAGAATCACCCCAATGACCTATAGAATTCAAATTAAAATCACAAGCAATTTTGTATAAATCAACAAAATATTTCTAAAATTTTATGAAAGTGGAAAAAACTAAAAGAGCTAAATAATTTTGAAGAACAAAATTAGAAAACTCACACTCCTTGATTTCAAGAAGAATTATAAAACTATGATAGTAAAAAGAGTGTGGTATTGGAGAAAGGATAGATGTGTATATCAATGAAATAGAGAGTCCAGATAAAAACCCAAATATATGGCTAATAAATTTCAGCAAAGGTACAAAAGCAATTTAATGGAGGAATTATAGTCTTTAAACAAATGGTGCTGGGACAATTGGACATCCATATACAAAACTGTCCTCCACCCATACCTTGTACCACATATAAAATTAACTCAAAAGGGATCATAGACCTGAATGTAAAAATATAAAACAATAAAACTTCTAGAAGAAAAGGTACAAGAAATATTTTTAAATTTGGCTAGAAAAGAGTTTCTTAGATATAAAACAACAACAGATTTCATAGGTCAGTAGGGAAAAGCAAACAAAATCTCAGTGAGCTCCTAAGATCGTTATTAAACTGCAAAAAGAAAGATAGTGATCCAAGTCAACATCTTCAGTAACACTGAGATCGTGAACATTATGATATGATGCAATGTGAAGAACAAATCCTTTCTGTGGTACTCTTGACAAAAATGCATAATCTCAGGACAATTACTAGAAAAAATCAGATGAATCCTAGTTGAGAGTCATTAAACAAAATGATGAATATTCTTCAAAAGTGTCTATGTCACAAAAGACAAGGAAAGATTGAGGAACTATCACAGAGTGTTGAAGATCAAGGAGAAATACGAAGTAAATTAGTGTAAAAATTGGTGAAATTCATATAAAGTCTTTAGTAAATAGTATTAGACCAATGTTAATTTTCTAGTTTTTTTTGTGTGTGTGTGAGGAAGATCAGCCCTGAGCTAACATCCATGCCAATCCTCCTCTTTTTGCTGAGGAAGACAGGCCCTGAGCTAACATCTATTGCCAGTCCTCCTCCTTTTATTCCCCAAAGCCCCAGTAGATAGTTGTATTTCATAGTTGTGCATCCTTCTAGTTGCTTTATGTGGGACGCTGCCTCAGCATGGCCAAACAAGTGGTGTGTCAGTGCGCGCCTGGGATCTGAACCCGGGCCGCCAGTAGCGGAGTGTGCGCACTTAACCACAATGACTCAGGGCTGGCCCCCAATTTTCTAGTTGTGATAATTGTGCTCAGGTTGTAAAGATGGTAGCGTTAAAGGAAGCTCAGTGAGGGATGTGTTATTTTTACATTGTTTCTGTAAGTCAAATGTTCAAAACAAAAAAATTTAAAAATTGACAATAGGAAATAAACATTAGGTAGAATAGAAATTGACTGAATATTGATATGCACAAAAAGTGAAATTAAAAGTTATACTTATTAAAAAAATAGAATCCTTAATGAGATGCTACTACACTACACATCTATTAGAATTGAGATCATAAAGAAAGATAATACTGAGCGTTGGCAATAATGTGGAACAATTCTCATACATTGCTGGTGGAAATGCAAAATACTACAGCCACTTTGTAGAAGAGTTTGGCAGTTTCATATGAAAATAAACATAGACTTTCCATACCACCAGCAATTCCACTCCTAGGTAGTTAACCAAGAGAAATGAGAAGATATATTCATACAAAAACCTGTACATGAATGTTTATAGTGGCTCTATTCATAGTTATCAAAAATTGGAAACAGCACAAATATCCCTTTACTGATAAGTGGATGCTTGCTCAGACAACGGAACATCACTCAACAGTAAAGAAAAGCAAACTACTGATACACACAACACAGCTGAATATCAAATGTGTTATGCTATGTGAAGCCAGAATCAAAACATTTCATACTATATGAATCTATTTATATAACAATCCAGAAAAGGCAAAACTATAGAGACAGATGCATCAGAAAACAAACTAGTGGTTGATTGGGACTTGGAGTTGGGGAGATGTTAATTCCAAAGGGGCACAGGGGAACATTTTAGGTGATGGAGAAATTCTATATCTTGATTGTGGTGGTGGTTACATGGTTGTATGTTTTTCAAAACTCATAGAACTGTACACTAAAAAGGATAAATTTTACTATATGCAAAATTTATCTCACTAAACCTGACTTTTGAAAAAGAGTAAGGCTCCTGTGTTTTCTTAGAGAGAAAGAAAGACAATCCTATAATTCAGAAAATAGACATAGTGTTTTAGGTCTAAGGGGTGAGTGGAAGCTCTCTGGGAACTTTGCAGTGGGCTTTGCAAGGTATGTAGGATTTGGACAGTTGGCAGTGAAAGAGGAGGGTTGGCCACTGGGCCAAGGGATCAGCAGAATTGAAGACACCTCATTGAAAAATTGCACCTATGAGTGTAGAATAATTAATACTTGAATGTATGGTTATCAAATGAGGTCAAGAAGACCTGTGTTAAAATTCTGGCTCTCCACGGAACTAGTTGTATAATCTTCAGAAACTAATTTTCTCATATAAAACACTGCAATAATGTTATCTGTTACGAACTGAATTGTGCCCCCCCCCCAAAATTCATATGTTGAAGTCCTGACCCTCACTGTGACTATATTTAGAGATAGGGCCTTTAAGGAGATAATTCAGGTTAAATGAGATCATAGGGTGGGCTCTAATCCAATGGGATTGGTGTTCTTAAAACAGGAAGAGACACCAGCAATGCACACACACAGAAAAAAACCATGTGAGGACACAGCAAGAAGGCAGCCATCTGCAAGCCAAAGGGTGAGGCCTTGGGAGAAACCAACCCTGCCCACATCTTGATCTTGGACTTCCAGGCTTCCAGAACTGTGAGAAATAAATTTCTGTTGTTTAAGCCACTCATTCTGAGGGTATTTTGTTATGGCAATCCCAGCAAACTAATACATTGTCTTTGCAATGTTGTTCTGAGAATTCTTAAGCTATCTGTACGGCCTGGAACCCACTAAGCACTATAATATATTACTTAATACTAGTAGGAAGATCAGTATTATTGGGTTAGTAATTGATATTTAAGTTTAGAAATATAAGTTTGGTCAGGTCATGGAAGGCCTTGGATATCACATTAGAATTTATATTATATTCAGCGGCAAGTGGAGAATCATTGAAGATCCACGAGCCAGGAGAGTGACATAATCAAAGCTGCACTTTGGAAAAATTGGTGATATTGAGCAGTTATAGTGGGAAAAGTCTGCCACCTGGGAAACCAGTGTGAGAGCATAAGTGACAGATGGCGGGGACCTAGACTCAGGATAAAAAGGGAGGCTATGGTTCAGATAGTGTCCACAAAACTTGGCGTCTGGATGTTGACTGTAAAGGAAATGGAAGAGTTATAAATGATGCTAAGTTTTCAAGACTCATTGATCGAGATTGGAAAGACAATAACAGCCCCTATAAAGAAGTAACAGTCACACAAGGAGGAGAAGGCTAGGGTGATGGGGAAGATGTTCTCAATTATGGATGTAGTAAACTGTAGCTTTTTGCTGGTATGGATTAATTGATTGATTGATTGATTAGTAAAATGGAAATTATAATATCTTTCCTTCATATGCCAGAGAGTTATTTTGAGAATCAAATGAGATTATCTAGGAAACTTTTTTTTGTAAAGAATTATACAAGCATTATTAAGATTTCAAACATTGAAATTACTTAAAACAGGATCCTTATAATAAGTAATGAGATAAACATGACAAGTATGATCAATTCTGCATGCTCTTTGCCCAAAATAGAAAGGAATTCTCAGGCTTCATGACCTGACAACATCAAGAGCTTTGAGGAGGAACAAGCTGCATCTGACACTTTCAGAACTGATGTAAGAACCAAAAGAACACAGTCGTTGGAGCCAACAGCAAATATATGAGGACTGTAACCATGGTGGGAAGCAAAGCAATGATCTGTGCAGAGGAGCCTGGCAACACTGATGCCAACCTCTGTGCTCATCCTGCTCTGCAAACCAGTTCTCCTGCAGGATGCGGGAGGGAGATGCTCCTTGGCAGGGAGGGGAGACCCAACTTGGCTCTAGGTACCAGGAGAGGCAGGCTGCTTCTGTGAGTGCTGAGTCCTCAGACCTCTCCCTTGCAAAGCAACAGCTGCTCCATTAGCTCCCAGAAAGCCGCTTCTGCAGTCAACGTTTGAGGAGAAGCACAAAATGAAAATGGCAGAGTTCATCGCCATTCTGGTGGAAGAAATGTTTTAAAGGGGCCCTAGTGTCCAGCTGTATCTTCCGTCTCATAGTGATAGGGCTCTGATGCGTTGTGTCTATATCTGTGCTCTTTATCAGGAGTGACTTCCTGGTGTGACTAGAATAGCTAAGGGGCGCACAGACCTGGGGGCGTGGAGCATCTAACGCCATCTGAGAGAGGACGCCTCACCTCCTTCTTCATCTGGTAGGTGATTCCAACACTAACAGTGCATGACTGTGAGGGAACAGGGCTACCATGATCAGTGGAACTCTAGGTGCTATTTTAACCTAGAACATCATTTTCACCACCAGATTACTTATGGGAAGTTTTCACAATATGCAAAATATACTAATTATTGTCTTTCTCTCTATGGGAGATGCTATCAGAGTGATTATCAAGATCCAGGCTCCCAGAAGAAAATCAAGAGATCTCAATTGTGTGAAGAGTAGATAATAAATTAGACCTTTAATGATAGAGAATTGACTGCTATTTGCTCTATAACCTGAGGGATTTGAATTAGGGTACACCTATTATCTAAAACATCTGTGTTCTCCAGATTGGTTTGGAAGGAATTCAGCCTCCTCTGGCATGCTGTTACCATTCTTTCTTGCCTTGGCACAGAGAGAGAAAAAAAAATTGAAGAAACTGCTTCCTAATTACTCATTTTTACCGTACTGCTTTATTATATTCTCTGTGATTTGACTCATCCATTTCACCCTTCCTTGCATGAGAAGAGTTAGAGAGCATCAGAATGGTAAAGGTTTAATGATGTAGCATTTTTTAAACACCATTATGCAAATAAAGGACAATAAAATGAAATCTGCTGATGATTTCCCCTGCATAAACTTCACCAATCTCTGCTTCCTTTTCCACTCTCCACTTCCTTGGACGGGAATGGACCGACATGCTTTATATTGCCCACTGCCACTTTAGGATTCATTTTATATCCATCATTCAACAACCTCTGTGCTTGTGAAGTTCTTTCTTGGCTCAATCACCAAATTCCCACCAGGATACTTATTCATCGTCTTCCATACTGTCTCCCTGTCCACTCTATGGCCTCTTTCAGATTTAATGTTACTGAAAGCCTCAGCTCTCACCTATAACTGCATGTGCTTGATGAGCTATTTAAACTCTAGAGACTCACTTTACTGAACCCTAAAATGGGAAATGAGTATTGTACCTCTTACGACAGTGTCTGATATTGCTATGACATAGTGAATACCATTATTACTGTTAATATTATCATTTTCATCATCATCATCACCATCGTCATTTTAATCTCTGGTCGGTTGACACGTGTAATTCTAATCCTTTAAATATCATGGTTTTAAACTTTCTCTGTCTCCTCACTTTAATCATGAATCCGCTTCAGCTCATCCTCTTAAAATGGGGATAATACCTGCTTTGTATAGCTTACAAAGTTGTTTGGAAACTAAGAAGAGATAAATTACTTAAATTTGCCTGGTACATTCTTAGATATTATTTCTATGATTATTATTATAACTAAATATTATAAATACCTCTGCTTCCCCAGGCCACTGCAGTCTTAATACAAAACATTATGATTGTGTACTCATAAATCCTCACTTCATGAAGCCCCAAACATTCTTTCTCATCAGCATGTGTTACTATAAAATAAGAGAAAAATTGGATTTTATGGACAACTAGCAGTCTGTGCCTTATCATAAATCTGAGGCTTGGTAGAGCAGCAAAGACTTTAAGGCCACATCCTTGGCACTTGACCACAGTCCATGTAAATAGAAAGGTGTGTTACGCTCCCCTAAGCCCATGAGAACTACAATCTGCAACAGTCACGGTGCCTCCTCTGTTAGCTTGTCTTTCTTCGTTATGCCAGATAAGAGATTCAAATACATGAAGTAATTGAGAGAGGCAGATGTGGGTAATATTTTTGGATAAAATCGTCTCACATTTTTTGAAAAAAATATGTTTCTTAATTTTTAACTGAAAATATTGATATAACAAAAAACCATTTAAAATAACAGATTTGTGGAAGAAAATATGTGCCGCCTAACAATATAAATAAATGCAGCTTATGAATAACTAAAATGTGCTTTTCCTTCTCGACTTTCAGAAATTTGAATTTTCTGTTCTCTAAAATAGTAATACCATTATCATCATTAACATTCAAATGATTATAAAAAGGTGTCTTTGAATTTCATTTACAATTCAAGTAACTTTTTATCTTGACTGTTTAGGAAAAAGACGTTGTCAGGATTACCCAACATTCCCAAATATGATTGCTTTTTGTATCGTAGGCTACCAAAGTAAATTGTCCTTATTCAGGGAGTGGCTGCTTTTTGGGGTTAATAGCTACCTGTGTATTACATGCTTAAAGTGCTCCTATTGGAAAAAGGTGTGTGGACATTTTCTGCACTGTACAATTAAGATATGATGAATATTGCATTTTCATATGAAGGAAAAGAATAGATGTCTATCTTCTATTTTACCCTTTATTTAATTAAAATCTCTCTACTTTGGCCATTTACACTGTCATCTAAATGCCAACTCTGCCCCCAGAGTTAAGATGACATTCACACATGTCCGTGTTCTACACCCTAGAGTAACCCCGCGCTATCCCCATAATTTATGTGCATTCCCAGGTGCTAGACCTCTCCTGGTCACCTCTGGCTCCAGCTCTAGTTCCCAGAGTGCAGTTTGTGGATTTCTTCCAGTGCTTTGGGCATTGGCCCTGTTCTTCTCATGTTAAAACAGCTTGAAATAGTTACTTTCCTTCATTCCCATATAAATAAACACAAACATACAAAAACTCTCCTGTGTAAATGAGAATAGCAAGGAGACAGATCAGAAGTCTTACATCACAGTCAAATCAACCTAAAATTGCATATAAAACTTTTTTGTTCTTAGATTTGTTTTATTTGCCTCTTTTGTGCTAACACTTTCCAGCCCTCCATGAATGTCTTGGTCCTTGTCTCCTCCCCTTTGTCCTCTATCTCTCCTCTCTTTTCTGGACCTGTTACCAAATCCCTGTTCATTAATAAGGTAGAATGCTTTTATTTCCTTTTTTAACACTCAATTTTCTGTCTCTTTAAACTTGCAAATTGTATCCTCTAAAAAGGGAGTCTATTAATTAGACAAAAACACCCAAACAACCAGCTAAAGTGGAAAATCACAGTAATTCCTTGATTAAGCTAGTATATAATGCAGTAGCCTCTCTCTTCTCCCTAGTCAGGTAGAGGGATGAGAGGATGGAGGGAGGCATTCTCATTGATAGAAAGCTACCAGGATAATTGTGGAATGAAGAGCTGAGAAGACCTTCTGATCAGTTGGATGTGGGATATGAAGAAGAGAGGAGTCAAGAAAGACTCCGAGTTTGGGGCCTGGGCTCCTCAAAGAAGGAATTTCCACTTACTAATGTAGGAAGTTCTCTAGGAGGAGCAGGATTGGAGTAGAAAGAAATTCTAGAGTTTGATTTTGGGCATATAAAGTCAGTATTGCCTGCTTTACATCTAAGTAGAAATGATAGATCGGTATAACCTATATATGTAATATTTTTATACCATCTCTTGCATTTTTATGAGTTTATGCCGGCAGAGGCCGGGAGTGGGACATTAGCTAACATTACCTTTAGTTCATCATGTTGCTGGAGCTCTCAGTAAGGTGCTAATAACCCGATATTGATAAAGAATATTTATCTGAAATCAACAGTCTTCATCATATATAATAGAAGCTTTACCATTAAAGTAAGAAACCAGATAAATTTGCCTCTCGTCACTATTATTACTGTCCTTTCTGCATTTGTCTAACTCTTCAAGTGCAGTTATAATTTACTTACTATGTTTTAAAGAAGTCCCCACACTCGACGGGCAGAGATTCTGGGTTACCAGGTGCTCTTTGACTTGTTCTGCAATTTCTCAAACTCCTAGTTATAAGTACGTTTTGAGGAATTTATGAATATAAGTAGATAGAGTAAAAAATGTGTGGGATCAGGAGAGAAGAGCTGCTTTGCTCTTATTTTGAAAGAATAGGTGGTGATCTAAATGTTTGAACCCTGAGACTAGATTTGGGATCTGAAATTCCCAAAGCCCACAGCCTGTTGAGGCATTGCCTCATGTATGTGAGTTCTGGGTCTATTTGTAAAGAGCATGAAAGTCTCCAGGCCAACTAACTTAGACAGGGCATGCCCGCAGTCCAGGTAGATTCCTCCTCACACGGCCCACACGGCCAGGGATTGGGAGCCCCGGCCTTCTTTTCTGCCTCTGCCATTGTTCATAAGTGGCAGGTCCCTGGGGCAAGTCACTCAGCAATTCTAGATTCTGCTCTTCATTCCTCCCATAGATCCAAGTTTCCAGCTGGTGTCATTTCACTTCTGCCGGAAGGACAGCCTCAAGCATTTCTTGTAGCACACATCTGCTAGCAAAGAAACATCTCAGTTTTCATTTGTCTGAAAATGTATTTTCACCCTCATTTTGAAGGACATTTTTACCGGACACAGAATTCTAGGATGGTAGTTTTTGTTGTTGCCATTTTTCCCACCACTTTAAAGCTGCCATTGATATCCCTGCTTCCCTAGATGCAGTGCCTCCATTTTTCTCACGTTAGATTCAACTTTTCCGTTTATGCCTGGTTTTCAGCAGTCTGGGTATGAAGTATCCTGATGGTTTTCTTTGTGATCACCCTTTCTAGCTTGGAGTTGCTGAGTTTTGGGAACTCTAGGTAGATGTTTTTCATCAATTTGGAGATGTTCATCCATTATATCTTTAAATACTTTTTCTGCTCCCTTCTCATCATCTTCTGGTCCCTGAATGGTATATATGCTAGAATGATTGATATTGCCACACAAGTCTCTGAGGCTCTGCTCATCTGTCCTCTCCTTTCTCTCTCATCTCTTTAGTTTTGAAAATGTCTACAGATCAGTCTTCAAGTTACATGCCTATTTCTTCAGCCATCTCCAGCCTGGTATTAAGTCCACTCAGTGATTTTTCATTGTAGTTATTGAAGTTTTAAGTTCTACAGTAGACATCTGATTCTTTTTAAACTTTTCATTTCTGTGATGAGATTCCCCATTTACTCCTTAAGACGATACCTTTCTTTAATTCTCTGAGTATATTTATAATGGTTGTTTTATCATCTTTGCCTAATAAATTTGGGTCATCTCATGGCTGCTTTTTTTTTTATTTTCTGCTTTTATTCTTTGCTTGGAGTATAGACACAAAAATATATGACATCAAGTCGTATTTTGTTGTTTGCTGGACACTGTGACAATGTTTGAGAGACTGTAGAGTTTGTTATCTTCCTCTGCAGAGTGTTGTTTTTTGGCTTTAGTCGGCTGTTCAGTTACTGACTGCTCACCTTGAACTTGTGCAGCCTTCTTTATGTACTTTGTTAGGGAGAATCTGTGGCAGACCCAAAGTATTGCCAAGCCCCTTTAGCTAGGCAAGATTCCACCTCCTGCTTCTCCCTTCCTTCTGGATCTTTACGCTTGTGAATGTGAGTCCAGATTAGGCCTCGCTCTGGAGTGAGGTCCTTGTTCCCAAGAGATGGTGGTGTTTCAGCTGGCCCCTCCCTTTATGAGGGGTTAGTGACACCTGTCCACTCTGGCAAGGCCAGAAAGCCAACATTTCTTAGCACTGTGTGATCTCTAGTATTTCTGTTCTGTTCCAAGCCTGCAGCATCCACACTCTGGTAAGCCTCTAGTGTTTCACCCTGCACATATGCAACTCAGACTTCAAGCAAAAATTTGGAGAAGGCTCACACGCAGTAAAAATTTGTGGGTCCCCAATCTATACATTCCCCTTTGCTCAGACTCTAGCCTGCCTCCTCAGCCCTGCAGCATGCCAGGCTTGGCCTGGGCTCCAGCTCATTGTGTTATGCTTAGAAAAGTGTCCTTAGGCAGAGAGCTCACCTAATTGTGAGGCTCACCAGGAGAGTTTCCCTTTTTTCCCAGGGATTTTACTCTTATATTGCTTATGTCCAATGATGGAAGTAGTTGCCTCTATATTTTGTACAGTTACAGTCTAATTTTTGGTGGGAGGACTAGTTCAATACCCATCTCTGTCCCATCCTCACCATTATTTACCATATTCTATAAGCCCAAATTATTTCAGTAAGATGGCAAATAGAAGTAAACAGAATGACCATTAGAAAGGAGCTAATATAATTAATTTTGAGTCATAAGATCATTATACTCATAAATCCAAAAATGTCTGTGAAAACAGTAAAATATTTTTAATTGATGAATTACAAAATTAAGTATATAAAGTCAATAAGTTTCCCATATTCAAGTGAAGAACATCTGGAAATATAGTGATAATTAGGAAGAGCCATTCATAGTTGCAGTGGAAATTCTAAAGTAACCATCCTCAAATCCAAGCCAATGTGGAATATTTGTTTACAAAAATAATATATACTTTTTAAGAGAATATGGAAAAATAGTTGAGAAAAGTTGAACAGAGAAATCAATATTCTATCCAGTTACACTCTGTTTGGTAGCAGCCGCTATATCTGAGCTGTCTATAGCTATTTGTAAATCCTTATGTATTTCCACTTATAAATTTAATTAAATGAGACCAAACATCATACACAAACTAACAGTGCTTCACTCCCCTAACAATGTTGACCAGAAATCATTTATATCAATAAATTTTGACTTAAATCATCTAAAATGGTGATATAGGATTCCAACGCATGGATATACAATAACTTATTTAACCAACTCTCATTGATAACTATTTTGATAGATGTCAGTTTCTAACATAATAAGGAAACTCAGGTATGCAATGATGGTACTCAGTAATATTGTTCACCAAAAATTTTCTGACTCCCCTCATTCTAAGTACAGGACAGAAGGTCATTCCCTGGCCCCACTGGTAGGGTGGATGGGATGAGTTGTTAGTGAAAATGCTGTCTGTCACTTCTAGGCTGCAACACTTAATTGCCAGTTCACATTCCTCAAGAGTAGCCTTTTCTTCTGCCACGGAAAGGACAACATTTGAGATTAGGATCTCTAACCATTTTAAAACTGGAGGAAGTTTTTTTTTTTTTAGCATTTGATATGTGGAGATGATGTAATCTAATAAACTAGGACTGCCCTGGTTAGTAATTTCATGAAACAGACAGAGGGCTATAGGACCTAATGGATGGCCAGAAAATGGCTCACTTGAGGATTATTTCATGTTGGGAAAAATTTCATAAATTACATGGAACACAGATCACTTACTATGGATGGGGAAATGCTCCAGAGGTATTGACTGAAGCAAAAATGTGAACAAATGGCTTCTCAACAGCAAGCAGATGACACCAGCAAGTCTTTTCAAAAGTCCTATCACATCACCACTTCCTTCTTTGTCTGCAGATGCTGTTAAAGAAAATCTTGCTGGGAAATGATTTTTGCCACACCATTACCTGAATATCATTAAGGATTTTCTTGTAAATCAAAAATGTCTGTGTTTATTGTTATATGATATCTAATTTTAAATAAAGGCATAAGTTTTATTTTCTAAGATTGGAAAGAAAAATATTTTTAAAAATGTATTCATTATATTTAAACCATTAAATATGTAATATTTACTGTTTTTCTCATTGATAGGTAGATATTTTACTGTTGCAGAAGTTAATCCACTCTTTAATTAAACAATATATTTGTAACAGGAAAATGTTTTCAAAAACATAAATGCTTATAAATTTCTTTATTTTTTCCCATACCTAAAGTTTCATATTATTTATTATACCGTAGGTATTAAGATGTGGCTTTCCATCATTATTTTCAATTTTAGATATCTAAATTCCAGAAACATTGTTAATCAAGAGCAGACCCTGCCTAGACATTGAGGGCAATCATAATCAACTGTGTCTGTATGTTCCAACCTGCAGAAGATTGTCTGAACACGCTGGATGCCTCCTAGAAGGCGCTGGCTTCCACTGTACAGGCTGAATATGCCCTGTACCAGACTTCTGGACTCTCTAGAAGCCAGGACATCAGCATGTGACCTTATCTTGACCATCCAGACCTTTAGGAGAGTATTCCTGGAGCCTCTAGGAAAGGTTTTCCGCCAATAAAAATATATGACTTTGGGGGCCTGCCCCATGGTGTAGTGGTTAAGTTTGGCACGCTCTGCTTCAGCTGCCTGGGTTCATGGGTTTGGAGCCTGGGCGTGGATCTACACCACTCGTCAGCTATGCTGTGGCGGTGACCCACATATAAAGTAGAGGAAGATTGGCAGAGATGTTAGCTCAGGGCAAATATTCCTCACCAAAAAAAAAAAAAGAAATATATATATATATATATATATATATATATATATATGACTTTGGCTGCATATTCTGTTCACATTGATGTCTGGGACTCAAAGAGCAGGCACAAGCACGAGTTTAGTATGTCAAGGACAACGTCGCAGAAACACATGAAGAGGCTGAGTTCTTGATATCATAATGGAGCCTCTGTCACAACTCTGAAACTGCTGATCTCAGGGCTTCATACTGGTTGAAATAAAAAATGTCTTTACTGTTTAAACCACTCTTAGTCGGGTGTCTGTCATTTGATACCTGAGGCATCCTAACTGAGAAAGTCATTGGTCCGTGTAGAGTCTGTGTGTTTCCTCTTTGGCAATCTGATAATCAAACAAATTTACCTCTCTCTTGTTTTCACTTGTAATTTTTTACCTATTAGTGGAGTTTTCTTGCTCTCTCGCTCTCTCTGTATATACACATATACATATATATATATACCTAAACATTTAAATATATTTAAACATATTATTATTTCAATATGCACCCAAATTATTTTCTTTCCTTATTCTCATTTCTTTCTTTATTTATGGTCTTCTAGTTTTATACTTAAATCTTTAATCCACCAGGAATTGAGTTTGTGAAATAAATAAATAAATAAATAAAATATAGTTCTAGCTTTATAATGTCTCCAAATAGCTTGGCAAATGGCACAACATCACTTATCAAATATCCGTTATTCTCCAAACTTATTTGGAATTTCTTTCTTATCATTTTATACGATTTCTATGCATGTTTGTATGCATGTTTGGGTGAATTTCTGTTTTTCTACTCTGATCTATGAGGCTATCTTTCCATTCAAATACCTATAATATACAGTTTTTTTTTTTTTCTGTGTGTGTGAGGAAGATTAGCCCTGAGCTAACATCCATTGTCAATCCTCCTCTTTTTGGCTGAGGAAGATTGGCCCTGGGCTAACATCTGTGCCCATTTCCTCTACTTTATATGGCTTGACAAGTGGTGCCTCAGTCTACTCCCGGGATCCGAACCTGCATACCCTGGGCCACCAAAGCGGAGCATGCGAACTTAATGCTATACCACCAGGTCGGCTCCCTATAATATACAGTTTTAGTTACTGTGTTTTATGTTAAAAGATTTGAAAAGTTGACAGAGGGAATATGTATATATATATAAATGAGTAGCAGATATATATGGTTTTATAATTATTTAAAACAAATATATGTATTTAACATATAGCAATATATGTTATATAACACATGAGGAAAATTTTTGATTATTATATATAATCATATGTGATATTTAATATATATTATACATGAAATTATTTTATTAATCCTTATGAGTAATCTAAAAAGGAATGGCCAGGAGAGAAAAAAATAATTCATAAGAAAGTTGAAAAACCCTAGAAGAGAATTACCAGCTGTAGTGGGGTGAGTGATGCCTCCTGAAGATATCAGGTCCTAATCCCTGCATCTGTGACTGTTACCTTATGTGGTAAAAATTTTGTAAAAGTGATTAAATTAAGAATTTTGAGATGAGATTATCCTGGATTACCAAGGAAGGTTCTAAATGCAATTAAATGTCCTTTTCTTCCCCAGCTTTATCGAAGTAGAATTAACGAGTAAAAATTGTATATATTTAGGCTGTACAATATGATTTTTTAAGGTGTACAACATGCTGATTTAATATATGTATACATTATGAAATGATTACCACAATCAAGTTGATTAACACATCTGTCACCTCACATAGTTACCTTCTTTTTGTGTGTGGTGAGAACATTTAAATCTACTCTATTAGCAAATTTCAAGTATACACTACACTACTGTTAACTATAGTCACCATGCTGCACATTAGACCTCTAGAAATTATTCATCTTATAACTGAGAGTTCGTACCCTTTGTCCAACATCTCCTCCATTTCCCTCACCCTTCTCCATGCCCTGGTAACCACCATCCTACTCTCTAGTTCTATGAGCTCTGCTTTTTTCAGATTCCACATACAGGTGAGATCATGCAGTACCTGTCTTTCTATGTCTGGCTTATTTTACTCAGCACAATATCCTCTAGGTTCATCCAGGTTGTCACAAATGGCAGGATTTTCTTCTTTTTAATGGGTGAACAATATTCCAGTGGTCTTATAAATGACAAGGGGAGGTAGATTAGACAAACACAAAAGAGGAGAAGGACATGTGAAAATGGGGGCTGAGATGGGGAGTATGTGGCCACAAGTTAAGGAATTCCTGCATCCACCAAATCTTGAAGAGGTAGGAAGGATTCTCTCCAGAGCCTCCTGATGGAGGGAGCATGGCCCTGTGGACATCTCGATTTTGACTCAGCGGAACTGATTTCAGATATCTGGTCTCCAGAACTGTAAGAGAATAAATTTCTGTTTTAAGCTACCAAGTTCAAGATAATCTCTTGCTGCATTCCCAGGAAAGTAACACATCAGGGAATAGAAACTGAGAAATTCCTCAGAGGCAGACGCTTAAGAGTGTGCACTGACGGAAAAACAAGAGCCTAAAACCCAGACAGCAAGCAGTTCTGGGATGCTTCAGTTCGGAGAACTAGACATCAAATCAGGCTGAGAAACTGCGATATTCAACCTCTTGCCCTTTTCCTTTAACCCCTTCACCCAGGTGGGGCCAAGCAACAGAAGTAAAACCAAATGAGGTGACAGGCTCTGGGTTCGAGCAGAAAGTGTGGGCATTTGGGCAGAAAGCCCACAGAAGATGAGGGGTACATCTGATGGCTGGACACATAAAGGCAGTCCCCATGTCCAAAAAACTAGCCACTAATGCAGCACCCAGCCGTCTGTTCCCAGATCGTAATCATAGGAGTCAGATCATTAGAAACACTTACCAGGAGTTGAGGAGATCATCCAGTAGCCAAGATGAACACATAACCAAAAATCTATAAATATTTGAAGAAAAGAAACTTCAAAAGAAGGGAATCCTAAAAACTAGGCAACAGAGAAAATGTAGAAGATAACGTAGAAGATTTTTAATATGGGAAATTAATATCTTCTGATATCAGGAAGTATAGAGGTAGTCTAGACCAATGTCAACTAAACAAAGCTTTTGTAACATTAAAATACACTTTAATAATTGTAGGGTAAATTTTTCCTCATTTTTTTTCCTCTCAATTCCCCTGTTATATTGTTTAAAACTACACTGCAAAATTATTTTATTAACTTCCCAAAATAGCTCCATTTAATTTTCATCATCTATTGCCATGTCTACTATTTTTTCCTTAAAATATTTTCAGGTTGCCATTTTCCCACTGCAAATTGTATGTGGTTTTCAAGTCTGCTCAAATTACTCTATTTTCTCTAGTATTATTTGGTTATTTGCTGTCTCTCCTCCCCAAATGTCCCAAAACAAACTGTATTCATTTACAGTGATATCACTCAAAGTTTTATGGTAATATTGTATGCACATTGACATAGAAACAGGTGACCAAAACTGTAGGCATTTACTGACAGTTTTTCAACATGATTACAATGAAAACATGTGTAACTAAAAGGCTGATATTAATATCACCCACATTTGATAATGTATTGCATTTATTTTATAAAAATAAAATATTTCAAGATTAATTACACAATTCACTGATTTATAGTGATTCAGCTTTGATTAAATCTAGAATATATACTTTAAAGTTAAAACATTTTTTGTCTTAAAATAAAAAATATTCTTTAGTAATATAATTTGTTATTAACAATATTCATTCCCTTACAGTGGGAAATATAGAAATTATGGAACTGTAGACATTTTAACTAATTTATTTGAATTCTAAGCTTTGTTTAAATTATTACAAGAATATTTATAAGCCTATCTACTTATACGATAAAGACTTTTAAAACCAATTCTCTATACTTTACTTTTTCTGTAGTGGTTGTTCCCTGAGCCAGTAATAAAAGCTGGCTGAGAATCAGAAGAAGGAAGAGAAAGGGGAAGAGAAAGGAGGAGGAGGAGAGACAGAGGAGGAGAAAGGGTTTAGGAGGAGGGCCAATATGACAGAATGGATGTTTATTCACCAGGCTCACTGCCATTAAAAGAAAGAAGTAGAGATGTCTTCATCCTTCACAAAGATCACTAAACTATCACTGTTCTTTTCTAAAGGACCTTGTGACATTATAGGGAGCAAAAGCCAATCTAGGACAGATGGGGATTGGTAAAAATATTTTTAAAAATTACATAATAGATAATTTTGGACAAATTTATTTCTGCAAACTTTGATGTGGGAAAAACTTGATTTGATGAAATAATGGTCCCCAAAGAACAGAGTGGCAGAAGCTGTAGTTGGTAAAAATTTAATATGGTCAAAATTGGCAAAAGGGGAGACCAGTGAAGGCAATTGAAGTTGGTCTGAAGAAAGATGATGGCAAATGAGGGTCTTGTTAGTAAGAGATGGAAAACAGTAAAGAGAATTGAGAGATTTCTTGAAAGTAGAAACTCAAGGATTTCATGATGGAATAGACATTGAGGATAAGGAAGGGCGAAACAACAGCCGACTGGGTCGATGATGGTGCCATTGAAGAAACAGCAGCATTAATGGTGTAGAGTTTGCTCTTTTTACTTTTTAAAAAATGTTTGCTCCTTTTGTTTGGTGTTGGAGAAAAGGGTTCTAAAAACTGTTACTACACTGTCATCTTTCAAGTGACTAGAAAAAGTGGTGTATGAGCTAAGAAGTATTCTGGGACAATTGCTTTATTATTTCATGATGGATAAAATAATAACTCTACCATACATTTTACATAAAAATAAAGTGTATCCAAATTAAAGAGTTAAATGTGAAGGTGAAAATGTAAAAGAGTGAAAATGCATTTTGCAGCATAAACACATTGGAAAATTGATAAAGGAGAACTTGAAAAATTAACTTCACGAAAAATAAGTTCTGTACATTTAAAAAGAATAGAAATGTAAAAGCAAATATAAATTGTCAAAAATTATCATAAAATAATATATATGTGTCTATATATAATTTTTAATAAGAAAAGATCAGGGCATGAACAGATAATACAAAAGAAATATTACAATGGCCAAAAATATGTGAAAATATTTAATCAGATCAATAATTTTAAAAAGCAGAGAATAAAATTCCATTTTACCATTTATCAAAATGTTTTTAGTTGATAATATCAAGAATATGGAAGGTGTATAGAAAAGACATCTTTTTATAGTTTCAGAGGAAGATGATGGATAGTACAAATTGGTACACTTCCCCTGGGGGAATTAACAATATTCACCAAAAGCTTTCAAATTATTAAGAAAAGAGTACTATATCTTGAAATATGTCATAAGGAAACATTAAGGATCCGTGCAAATATTTTTCCACCACATAAGGTAATCATAATTTTATTCTAAATTTGCATAAAATGGAAACAAAACATTCTAAAAATATATAATTGCTCAAAGAATTTTATCCATATGATGGACTAGAAAACAATCATTTAAAAATGTATCTGAAGAGTATATAACAAAATTGGGTAAGTTTTTATAGGTCATAAATTATGGAGAAAGACTAATTCCTTTTCTGAAAATAATGAATATATTATATGATTATATAAAAGATTCTAGAAGAGCATGCCTCAAATTTTAAAATGAGATGAATATAAAACAATGTAATATGAAAAAAGAGAAGGGTGTTGTTTGCCACGTGTGACTAAACCATGACTTGTAACTTTCTTCTTAATACCACATTATCCTAATTTTCCAAAATAATGTCACAATTTTTTTGTTTTGTTTGTTTGTGTGCTGAGGAAGATTCATCCTGAGCTAACATCTGTTGCCAATCTTCCTCTTTTTGCTTGAGGAGGATTCGCCCTGAGTTAACATCTGTGCCAGTCTTCCTCTATTTTGTATGTGGGTTGCCGCCACAGCACGGCCACAGATGAGTGGTGTAGGTCCGCGCCTGGGAATACAACCCAGGCCGCTGAAGTGGAGTGTGCTAAACTGAACTAGGCCATGAGGCTGGCCTCCCATAATTTTTTTTTTCTGGTTTGATTCACTCCTGGTTGATGTTTGCTACAGGAACCTTTTTGCCTATTCTGAGAACTAGGATAATTTCTGCTGGTGGAATACTCCCAAAACGCTAGAAGGAGGGTTTTCTTCCCCCTTGCCTAAAATGTTTGCAAATCTCCAACCTAATTCCTGGAATAGGTGATCAGTACTGTGTTTATCTGCCAGCTGACCTCTTAGCTACTGCTGTTGGCAAAATTATACTCACAGTATTTATCAGAATCTTAATCTAGAATTTATTATGTAATAACCCTACATATTTAAATAAAATATAGGGTCCTTGCGTTAACAGATCTTACTAGTCAATATACAGGAATATATTTTTATTATTCATGCTGAAATTAGAAGTTCTTAAAGAACTATTCCTCCAAGAAAAATGAATTTTGAAAAACCCCTCACTATAGAAACACCACCGAAAGGAGTGTTTAGCACGCATCCTGGAGAAGCACTACTGCTGTGACAGCGTGGTCTCTCTTGACTTCCTGTTCTGCTCTGTGACTTTGGACAAGTTACTAAATCAATCCTTTCAGTCCATAATCACTACCAAGTAAGTTAGTTGCTCCTCATTTTATTTCAAAAACACTAATATAATACTCATTTGGTTCAGCAGTGTTCGAAACCCTCTACAAATACTATCTGAATTAATGATCGTAATAACTCTATGATGTAATTACAATTATTATACCTATTTTAGAGAGGAGGAAAATGAGGATGAGAAAATAAGAAAGATAAGTAATGTGCCCATAGTCACACGCCTCGGAAGAATCCTCATTGCTGTGACATAAAGCACACAGTAATCCACACTGTAGGGGAAAGGATACTCAGGAAAGCCTTCACCAAAGACTCATCCTTCCCTTGAGAATCAAGAGTGGAGGAAAGTTCCTCAAGGGGCCGGGGGTCTGAGGCAGATTAGTCACATGGAACAGGATTATCATCAGAGAAAGACGCCCTTCTCTGTTTTCATATTACATTCTTTGTTCTATCTTACCTTTTTATGACCAAATATGAATGTATATAAATAACGTCTTTCCAACCATATTCATATCTCAGAAGCACTTTAAACTCAGGATGCTGAAAATTACAATTATTATCATGACCAGTGGCCTCCCCTCCAAATCCATCCCTCTTCCTGTGCTATGTATCTCACTGAACAGCACTACCATCTACTGCATTGCCCAAGCCAGAAAGCAAGTGGAATCATCCTTAACTTTCTCCATCCTTCACCCTCTACATCCAATCTATCACCAGGTCCTATTGATTCCACCTCCTAAATACCTCTCAAGTCCACCCACCTGGATCAAGTCTCCGAGTGCCAGGCTGGTCTAATTGTTATAGATAGTGATGGAGAGAGGTCCAAGCTCTTGCTGACTGACCTGCAGTGAGCCAGCAGCCTCCCTTGAGGGAATGCTTTCTGTGCTGTTCCTAATGTGCAGATACTCCTATCACTGAAATGTCTGTCTAGCTAGGAGTAGAGTAGTTTTAATTACTTTAAATGTCCTATTTTCACCTAAAAGATGTGAGATAGTCATTCCATTGTCTAACCAGTTACAATAATTTTTTATGCATTATGATCTCATAGAGTTTTCTTTAGCTTGAGTCTCTGTAGATTTTACTGAATATTTCTTTGAATGATATTTTATTTATAGTCAATGACTTCAAGAGCGGTATAGGCCAACTTCTGTCTTTCTTGATCAACTTTGTTTCTAATGGAGGTTGGAGAGAAATGTACTTTCTTCTTTGTTAGAAGCATCTTTGCCTAGAATACATTAGCCTTACCTTGAAGATTACTAAGTATTGTTATTGAAGATTACTGTATTGTTGGTTCACTCCACTGAGCCTCACAGGGCAGAAAATCCATTTTCCAAGGCCCCTACTTGTTTGACTTATTGGAGATGTGCATGATGTTTCTTGTTTTCCTGAATCTTACCTGACAGCTCACACTGCTCAGTGATCCAAAAGAGAAGAGCATAATAGGAGGAGGTGTGAACCAGGCTGCTCCCCTGAATGTTTGCATAAGGCACAGCATGCAGTTACAGGGCAGCAGCCTTTTGACTACTTTTTCTCCCACCTATACCCTTGACACAGAGCCCCCCACGGATAGACATAATCAGACTGATTAGCTCTGAATCCAAATATTCTACCGTCCTGAATTGACATCTGTGGTTTTTGTGATAATAATAAACCTGGGCTTAATGACATGAATTCTGAAAAGAAAACAGTAGCCTACCCTTCTCTGACAATCAGGCTGTATCTACATCACCCCCAGATACTGCTGTGGAGGGTCCTTCCAGATCAGAGGATTACCTGAAATGACCTACTACAAATTCTTCTGCAGGCACATTTATCTTAATGCTTTCCCTCCCCCACTGCTGCAGCTGGCCTTCATTTGCACCCAAATTTACCTTCCTTTCTCTTCAGTCTGGCCCTGCTTCTCTTTAAGGACTTGGCTGTTAAAAATTGAAATTGCCAGCCATGTTGTATTTTAAATTTATACCAGAGCTCCTTAAGAAAATGCTTTCTGCATGCCTAAGCATGAGGCCTGCATAGTTTTCCCCTGGCTCCTTTGTTCAGACATTCTCCTTTGCTCCTGAGTATTATGACAAGATCCCTGGTTTCTGTGAGAGCTGAGAAAATTCTAGTATAAATGCCATTGCCCAGGAGAATGCCTTCCTTAGTTTATAAATCAGTCATATGAAGAAAGAGTCCCTCCTTGGCCAATGATGTGGACGTATGATTGATGACCCGCCATCACTCTCCCTTTGACTTTCCATTACAGGGCTCTCTGCAGTGGTACTAAGGGGTGAGTGTATGAGTCCTCAGCCTCACCTGGCTTATGCCCATGAACACTGGTCCTCCACAAGAGGCATCAGATAGTAAGATACCAAAAGGGGTGGGTGAGGGGACTGCTGGAGGGAAAGAGGTCACTCAGGGTATGCAGTGAAGAGTTTTATGTTTCCTCAGCAGTGCATTTTCCATGTGTTAATTTATAATAAGTATTTCATTGACAAAAAAAAAAAAAAACCAGAAAACAAAACTTAAATCACAATTAAAGAATATCTTCTCTTTCCTGTAGAGGTAGCCAGAAAATGAAATAGTTGGACACTTCAGCTTCTCAACAAGAAGTATTTCTAATTTGAAAATGCCTCATTTATTAACTATTGACCGTGGCCTCTCTCTCTCCTCTGCTGACATTAATCTGAGTTGGTTCCATGTATGAATCGTTGGCAGGTTCAGGATGCCACACAGATGCACATGGTCTGTGCATGAAGCAAAGAAGCTTGTACATGTCGCACAGGCCTGAATATAGGCTGCTTTTCCCGATGAGCACAGAATATCTAAAGTAGGCTATGAAATTGTCACAGTGTATAAATCAGTGAAATTAATGCTGAAGCTCATTGAATCTATATGAAAGCAGTACCATCTGTAATTGACATGCACATATTCTATAAGGGGCAATATGGAGTTATTTATGTGACCAACTGCTACATTGTAGCTTGATTCTGGCAACAATTCACTATGTAAAGACTACCACTCTTCCTATGATACAGAGTTCTGAAAATTAACATGAGTTTTGTGAAAATGTGTCAAGGTACTCTACAATTAGCTTTTCCACATTTGCTTGGTCATGACATATTTTTCTGCCCTAAACTATCCCTAGATTGTGACAAATAGGAGAAGTTGGGAAATTCTATACTTTATTGAAGATTAGTCAGAAGAAAATGTGCAATGACCTAGAGTGGAAGCCTACATTGTACTTGCTTGACAAACCCCAACCCACTTAAGTGCAATTTCCCTCCTTTTCCTGTACACGTGATGATGACCAGCCTGGGGAAGAGCCTACAGCCCTGTGAACTGCTTCCACTTTAAATTAAGAAACAATGACCTAACTGTATCCTTAATCTAGACTATTATTTACAGTATATTTCTTTATTTCATTCACTCTCCAGTTCTCCCAGATCAGTATTCCATTCCTTCTCTTCAAAACTTCAGCATCGTTACCCTATCCTCATTCTCAGTTATTGACCTTACTTCCTGATTCACTGAAAAACAACTGAAGAAATAGGAAGACTTCTACAACCTCCCACTACCACATTTACCCATCTTTGCCCATCTACCCAGCTTCACTCCTCTTACTGTGATTGAACTGTCTGTGCTCCCAGCTATGGTCAAATTCTCTAATTGTGTGCTAGATCCCATCCCCTCTCACTTACTCAAGGTCATCATTTTAGCCAATATTCTCATCCTCTCCTGCCTAGTCAGTTTTCTTAGGTCCACTGGATGTTTCCTGTTAGCATTCAAACACTATTTAAGTTAAAAGAAACAAACAAAATTCTTACTTGACCCCATTATCTTAGTAACTATTCCATTTCTTTCTTTCACTTTAAAGTTAAACTCCTCAAAAACATTGCACCTATGTGCCACCTTCGATTCTACACCTCCCACAATCTTTGAACCTATTCCAATTCAGGTTTTGCCAAACTACTCCATCATTTGGTACCTTGAACATTTGTAAATCTTTTATGTTTATAGCAATGGCATGACTCCACCTTTATATCTATGTCTATCTTTAGAAGCCACATTAATATACATATAAAATATTTGACATTTTAGTATTTTAATATTACAAATAACATTTGACATTATTTGAATCTAATGTTCAATCTTCACCTGCCTTAACTCTTTCTGCACTTGACTTTCATGACACTAAATTCTCCTGGTTTTGTTCTGACCTCACTAGTCATTCTTTTTCAGCTACTTTGCCAGTTCCTCCTCATCTTGCTAACCATTTAATTGGAGTTATTTAGGGCTTGTTTGGTACAACAATCTCTTCTCTACCAAAACTTGATAATTTTATCTAATCTCATATCTCTGAATACCACCCAAATTTCTGTTTCCAATCTGGATCTCTTTACCAAAGTCCACGCTTGTAGATCCAGCTTTCTTTTCAAAATTTCCATTTGAAGTATGAATATGCTTTTCAAATTTAGCATACGAAAAACTAAATTTTGATTTACCCTGTATCAAAATGTATTCCTCCTACAATCTTCTACATATTCTGCCGGTTTTCTGGACTAAAAACCTCAGTAATTATTGACCGATCTCTTTCTCTTACCACCACTATTGTTACCAATACTGGTGTGAACTGCCATTATTTTTCACTTGGGTTATGGAAATCAGCCCCTAGCTGGCTGCCTGGCTTCACACTTGCCCCTCTACAGTTTATTCTCATGATATTATCCAGATTATTGTTTTAAAACGTAAGTTTGTACAGACACTATGAACATTTGAAAAAAATAATAGAGGAATATTATGAACAACTTTGTGTGCACAAATTTGAAAACCTAGATATAAAGGACCAATTCCTCAAAAGACGCAATTTGTCAAAACTTATACAAGAAGAAAAATATTATCTGAATAAGCTTATATCTATTAAAGAAATTGGATCAATAATTAATAACTTAAAAAAAAAGCACCATGGTTAGATGGATTCACTAGTAAATTCTACCAAGTATTTAAGAAAAAAATTATACCAATTCTCTACAATCTCTTTCAGAGGATAAAAGAAGAAGAAATACTTCCTAACTCATCTATGAATTACATTCAGCATTACACTAATACCAAAATCAGACAAACACATTACAAGAGAGAAAACTACAGTCCAATATCTCTCATGAATACAGATGCAAAAATCCTCAACAAAATATTAGGAAATTAACTCCAATAATATTAAAAAGAAATATACACCACGATCAAGTGGGATTTATCCCAGAGTGGAAGGCTAGATTGACGTTTGAAAGTCAAATAATGTAATCCATCATATCAACAGACCAAAGAAAGAAAATAACATGATCATATCAATAGATGCAGAAAAAGCATTTGATAACATCCAACACTCATTTATGTAAACACTCTTAGTAAACTAGGAAGAGAGAGGGACTTCCTTAATTTGATAGACTATCTACAAAAATCTACAGCTAATATCATTCTTAATGGTGAGAAACTCAAAGCTTTCCCACTAAGATCAGCTACAAGGCAAAAACGTCCCCTGTCACCACTTCTTTTCCTCATTGTACTGGAAGTTGTAGCTAATAGAATAAGACAAGTAAAGGAAATAAAAGAGATATAGTTCGGGAAGGAAGACATTAAACTTTGTGTGCAGATGACATGATCATCTACGTAGAACATCTGAAAGAATTTCCCAAAAAACTCCTGGATCTAATAAGCGATTATAGCAAGGTTGTAGGATACAAGGTTAATATGTAAAAATGAATCATTTTCCTATATACCATCAATGAACAAGTGGCATTTGAAATTAAAAACACAATACCATTTACATTATCACCCCTCCTAAAATGAAGTACTTGGGTATAAATCTAACAAAATATGTACAAGATCTATGTGAGGAAAACTATAAAACTCTGATAAACAAAATCAAAGAGGAAGTTAAGAAATGGAGAGATATTGAATTTTCATGGACAGGAATAGTCATTATTGTCAAGATGCCAGTTCTTCCCAACTTGATCTATAGAAGCAGTGCAATCTCAATTAAAATCCCAGTAAATTAGCCTGTGATATTGACAAATTGATTTTAAAGTTTATATGGAGAGGGAAAAGAGCCAGAATAGTCAACACAATATTAGAGGAGAAGAACAAAGTTGAAGGACTGACGCTACCAGACTTCAAGTCTTGCTATAAAGCAACAGTAGACAAGATAGTATGGTATTGGTAAAAGAATGGACAAATAGATCAATGGAGCACAACAGAGAGCCCAGAAACACATCCTCCTAAATAGAGGCAACTGACGTTTGACAAAGGAGCAAAGACAATACAATGGAGCAAAGATAGTCTTTTCAGTGAAAGGTGCTGGAACAACTGGGCATCTACACGCAAGAAAGTAAGCCTAGACACAGACTTTACACCCTTTACAAAAACTGGCTCAAAATGGATCACAGACTTAAATGTAAAAGGCAAACTATAAAACTCCTAGAAAATAACATAGGACAAAATCTACATGACCTTGGGTATGGCAATGACTTTTTAATTATAACCCAAAGGCATGATCCATGAAAGAAGTAATTGACTCACTAAAAGTAAAAAATTCTGCTCTGTGAAAAACAGTATCAAGATAATGAGAAGACAACCCACAGACTGGGAGAAAATATTTGCAAAAGACACATGTAATAAAGGACTATTGTTCAAAACATACAAAGAGTTCTTAAAACATAACAATAAGAAAAAAAAAAACACAAATAAAAAATGGGCCAAAGACCTTAACAGACACCTCACCAAAGGAGATATGTAGGTGGCAAATAAGCATATGAAAAGATGCTCCACATCATATGTCATCAAGGAAATGCAAATTAAAACAACAATGTGATACTCCTAATATCTTTTAGCATGACCAAAATCTGGAACACTGACAACACCAAATGCTGATGAGAATGTGGAACAACAGAAACTCTTGTTTGTTACTGGTGGAAAGGCAAAATTGTACAGCCATATTGGAAGATACTTTGGCAGTTTCTTAAAAAACTAAACATACTCTTATCATATGACTCAACAATCATGCTCTTTGGTATTTACCCAAAGGAGCCAAATACCTGTGTCCACACAAAAATCTGCACATGGATGTTTATAGCAACTTTATTCATAATTGCCAAAACTTGAAGCAATGAAGATGTCCTTCAGTACGTGAATGGATAAGTAAATTGTGTCTAGATACACAGTGGGATATTATTGAATGCTAAAAAGAAATAAGCTATCAAGCCAGGAATAGAATAGAATAGAGGAATCTTTAATGCATATTACTAAGTGAAAGAAGCCAATCTATAAAGGCTACACACTATATGATTCTAACTATATGATATTCTGGAAAAGGCAAAATTATGGAGACAGTAAAAACATCAGAGGTTACCAGGAGCTGCAAGGTGGGAGGAGAGATGAATAGGCAGAGCACAGATGATTTTTAGGACAGTGAAAATACTCAGTATGATACCATAATTATAGATACTTATCATTATAGATTTGTCCAAACCCATAGAACATATAATACCAAAGGTGAACGTTAATGTAAACTATAGACTTTAAGTAATTATGACATGTCAATGCAGATTCCTCAATTGTAGCCCATGTACACTTTGGTGGGAGCTGTTGATAATGGAGGAGACTATGCATGTGGATCTCTCTACCTTTCTCTTAATTTTTCTGTGAACCTTAAACTGCTCTAAAAATATAAATTCTTAATTTAAAAAGGAAGCATAAATTTGAGCATGCCATTTGATTACTTAAAATCTTCCACAGTTATTTCATCTTATTTTACTTTATTTGAATTAAAGCTAAAATATTTGGAATAACTTACAATACCCTATACCATCTGGCCCCATGATACGTCTCGGGTTTGATATCCTAGCCCTCTCCTTTTGCTCACCCTGTACCAAGAAAGCAACAATTGCTTTCTTGTTATGCTTTGGAAATCAGACACAGTTCTGCCTCACCTCATTGCACTTGTGATTCCATCTGCCTAGAATGCACTTCTCAGATGCCCTGCATGAAGCTCTCTTACACTTCCTTCATGTATGTAGTAGGCAGAATAATGGTCCCCTAAAGATATCCATGTCCTACTTGCTGGAATTTGTAAATATATTACCTTACATGGCACAGGGACTTTGCAGATACCACTAAGTTAAGCATTTTGAGATGGGACTATCATCCTGGATTATCTAAATTATCTAGATCTAATAACAAGGATCCTTATAGAGTTAGGCAGTTGGAGTCAGAGAAGGAAAGGTGACCATGGAAGCAGATGTCAGGGAGAGGTTTGAAGATGCTATGTTATTGGTCTTGAAGACGGAGGAAGAAGACTCATGCCAAGGAATGCAGGCGGCCTCTAGAATCTGGAAAGGGCAAGGAAATGGATTCTTCCTTACAGCTTCCAGAAATAACACAGCCATGCTGAGACTTTGAGTTTTTAGTGTTGTGAAAGTGATTTTGGACTTCTGACTTCTAGAACTGTAAGATAATAAATTTATGTTGTTTAGGCTGAAAGTTTATTGGTAACTTGTTACAGCAGCAATAGAAAATCAATACAAATTATTTGCTGAAAAGTCATATTTTCAGTGAAATCTTTTGTGACTACTCCATTTAAAACTACAAGTGCTTCTTCCTACCTTCCATGCCTTATTTCCATGCTGTATTTTTTCTCTTATCAGTTATCACCGTCTGACATTTTGTTTATTCTCTTTCTCCCCCATCCCACTAGAATCTATGCATCCATGAGAGCAGAAATCCTACTTAGTTACTGCCATTTTTTCAGCACCCAGAACAGTACCAGACTCACATGCTTGCTCAGATCACGTTTATTGTATGAATGATGAGTACGAAAGGAGAAGGAATTTTGGACTGTTAGTTCATCAAGTGGAGAGACACTGCTTTGCCTTCTTCTGTGCAGTTCCCTCTCTTTATCAGCACTGGTACCTTTCTGGGCTTTGCTGTCTTCTATCTGTACCTTTATAATGGCACTAGCTTTATATTTAGTTATTTATATTCTGTCTTCACATTAACTCTGGATGAGCAGGACCTCGCTTATTTTTGCAGTACACATCCATACACAATGCCAAGCACAGGTAGGGTCTCCACGTGAGGCCAGCTGGTACAAATGTCAACACCGTTTGTGCTCACACAAAAAAGGCAAGGCAGTCTACTGAAAAGATTCCCTCAACTAGGAAATCCAGTGTAGGTTCTTCTAATTCCTAGCCGTGATATCCTAGACAGCTCACTAATCCTTTCTGAGATTTCCTTTCGTTAACTATAACATGAACCCTACTTCACAGGTTATTATAAGTTTCAAGTGAATTAATATATATGCTATTTGTCTGTGAGTTATAAAGCATTATAAAATTACAAGCTTATAATATAATAGTTCCATATCAAGTAGGAAGCAATTTGATGTCTGGTGAGGGATGTCTCCTTTATATAGAAATGTTTCTAGCTTCTTAATCAATCACACTCACCACCGTGGCCCTAATTTCCACCTATAAATTGATGACAATGAAATCTACATCTTCATTCCCGAGCTTTCTCTTAAGTTCAGGAATAGACATGAAATTTCATCACTAAATGAAGTCGTGAAACTCAACGTCTGAAATGCAGCTCATTGACATCTATCAGTTTACTAAACTATTGAACAAATCTTTACTGTGTGACTATAAGGTGCCACTTAACCTGCTGTGGGCAATAAAGTGTCCTACCAGCGGAGTGCCATGGCCATTTGGGCTTCAGAAGGATCACTCAATAGCTTTGTGGAGGTTGGATTTAACAGCCAAGCCAAAGGCGAGAAGATCTAATAAGTGGCTCTTATAGTAATCCAAAGAGGGGGTGATGGTCCTGCTAACTAAAGGCATCCTTAATAGGATTTATTGGAATTAACTGCACTTGAGAAACTGAGAAAATAAAATATACAGATTTATTGTTTAGGAATGTAGGTGAGGCAAAATGAGGAATTAAAAATCACTCTGATGATCGTAGCTTGGGTGGTTAGGCAGTTAGTGATACTAGCTATGACCGAAAATGCAGGGGAGGGCACTGGTTTAGGGGGAAGATCATTAGTTTAATATATGACAAGCTACTTTGGTAGGTTGACTTGAGGCATCTCAGGAACATGCACAATGGTCCACTGATGTTTAGACAGTGGATAAATGATAGGGCTTTTTAATTCTTTCTGAAGCACTTCTGGGCTAACTTGTATCAGCAAGCCCCTAGTTTTGATGAATGGAGGAGACGTTTCCCTCTAAGCCATCACACTGAAACATCAAAATGTTAGAGAATAAAATTGGAGAAGTGACATTATCCTTTTGAGTGATTTGTTGAAATATGTTTAGTGCCCAGTGGCAGATTTTCATTTTTCTAGTTAATGAAGAAACTTAAGCATTAACACTCCCAAAGGGCCTTTCCAACAACTCTGTTAAGCACTAAAATAACTGTCCTCCATGAAGCATTGCAAATAGAACCATCACAACACATCATAATGAAAAAGTGTGTCATATATTGATTTTCTAACTACTGCTGGATCTTCGTTAACACACATTGTAGATACTTTTTCTGAAATCTCATGCCATTTTACTAGGCTAAATGTAGTTTAGAGAGGAGCTATGACAGATTTGATGTGACAAGCACTGTTTTGCAATCACTGTGTGTCTCTGACATTGACATCCTCTAATTCACGCTCATGGCATTCTTCTGCCTGTAGGATTATTAGCAATTATTCTTTAGATGAGAAAACTGAATCAATGAGTGAAGTGACAATCAAAGTAAGAGTATTGGCTGTGAAGCCAACAGACTTAAGTTCAAATTTAGGTTTTAGCAAGTTACTTAATTCCTTCGATCCCCAATTTACTCATTGATAAAGTAAGGATATCTATACAATAGTGTTTTTTTTTTCCTTCTTTAGGTGAGGAAGTTTGGCCCTGAGCTAACATACATTGCCAATCTTCCCCTTTTTGCTTGAGGAAGATTGTCCCTGAGCTAACATCTGTGCCAATCTTCCTCTATATTTTATGTGGGACACTGCCACAGCATAGCTTGATGGGCAGTGTGTAGGTTCATGCCTCGGATCCAAACCCGCTAACCCAGGGTCACCTAAGTGGAGCACATGAACTTAACCACTATACCACCGGGCCAGCCTCACAATAGTAATATTTTAAAAATTAAATAGCTGATGTTATTAATTAGTACTTAGTAACTGGTATCTTGCAAATGCTGGTCACCTTCCCTTCATACCACTTATACTATGCTGCCTTAATTCACTTCAAAACCACTAAAAACCAAAAATAAATTAAACAGTGAACTCCTGCTTCTGACAATAACAGATCAGAGAAGAGTAAATCAATACAACTACGCAGAATAACAAAAAAGCTTGGAGAGCACACACATACACATATATACTATGTATGCTGTATACATGCATTGATTCTCATTATTCATGGTAGTTAGGTTCTAGAAAGTTACCATGAACACTAGAGTAGTGAATACTGAACAACTTCTCCTAGGGGAAACATAAAGTTAGTTTCCTGCAAACCTCTGCTCATAATATTTTTGTTAACTGATCAATACAGAACCTTGTTTTATGTATGTTTCTGTTTAAACAGATCGTATTTAATATATATTGTTGATTTATTAATGTTGAGCTGATTGGCAGCAGCACTATCACTGTAACTATAATTCATATCTGAAAGAAGCTTCCGTAACACATACTTTTTCTATAAGGCACATCACAGCCTTTTTGTGCTTAGAAAACTAGCCAGCACTTCATCACTAGATCTGGGAGCCATTTTAAACAACAAAATCACCAATGAAGAGCGCAAAAAATGCAAAAAACATGGTATTAAATAGACCATAAAAAGGCCACCTGTTTACAGTATGTGAGCTGAAACAAGAAGGCAGACCATTGCCCTCTGCAACCTCAGCTGGGAATATGTACTCTGGGTGACTCAAATTTTTTGCCCTTCTACACATATCCATGAATGACCATGGAAGCACTATGAGTATTGATTTTGAGTTACAAGTAAATTTTAGTAAGTAGGTGACTTTGCAAATATAGAATCTGCAAATAATGAGTATCAACTGTATATGTATACATTTTGCACCCAGAAAAAGTATTTTTCAAAACTGTAAAAGAAATAGGCACTATCAGACAAACAAAAGCTGGGAGAAGTTATTGATAGCAGAACTCTACAGCAATAAATACCAAAGGGAGTTCTTTAAGCTGAATAAAAGATCACACCTGGAAGTACAGAACTATGGGGATAGTACTAAAAGGATTAATATTTGGTGACTTTAAAAACAATAGAAGGAAATGTGTGCTCATGCATAAAAAATATTTAACTTCATTATCTTCTGTCATGTACTACTTGTTCAATTTTGAATAAGTTATCATGTGGATTACAAAAAGGTTATAAAACACAATCAGAAAAGAAAAAGAAATGATCAGAAGCAGACTCAAAAATGATACAAAATTAGAAATATAAGATAGGGTTTTAAAAAATAACTATGATTGTTATATTAAAGACTAACAGAAAAGGTAGACAAGATGCAAGATCAGATGGGTAATTTCGGCAGAGAGTGAAGCTAAAGATAAAATCAGATTGAAATTCTGGAAATCAAAAACAGAGCGGTGGAGATGAAGAATATCTTCAACTGTCTCTTCAGTAGATTCCACACAGCCTAGGAAAGAGAGAGTGAGTTTGAACACAGGCGAATAGAAATAATCTAAACTGAAATTCAAAGAGAAAAAAATGAAAAATTAAAAGAACAGAAACTCCAAAGGCTGAGGAGTAAAAATAATCTCATGTACATGTAATAGGAATCCCAGCCAAAGAAGAAAATGGGAGGAAATATTTGAATATGTAATGGCCATAATTTTCTAAAGTTTGTGACCAACAACAAATAGATACAAGAAACTAAAGAGAACTCAAAGCAGGGTGAATAACAAACTACTCACAACTAGGCATATCATATTCACACTGCTGAAAACCAAAAGAAAAGAGCAAACCTTCAAGGCAGTCAGAGGCATGGAGCAGCAGGTGGGGGCACATTACCTACAGAGAATCACTAGCAGATATTTTATCAAAAACTACATGAGCAAGAAGACAATGGAAGGGCATCTTTCAAGCACCAGCAACAGCAAAAGAAACTGTCAACACAGAATTCTATGTCCTGAGAAAATATCCTTTGAAGTGGAGAAATAAATACTTTGACAAAGACAAATTGAAGACAGCAGACCTGGTCCATAAGACATGTTAGCAGAAGTCTTTCAAGTAGGAAGAATATAATATATGTCAGAAACTTGAATTTTCACAAAGAAGAGCATCAGAAAGAAACTCAATGAAGATAAAATAATGTTTTTTCCAATTATTTTATTGAGGCCATAGTGGTTTATAACATTGTGTAATTTCAGGTGTACAGTATTATATATCAGTTTCTATACAGGCTGCATTGTGCTCACCACCAGTGTATGGTGACAGATAAAAATTAGACTATTAATGATAACTTTTTATTTTTATGCTCTAAAAGATAATGAGCTATTTAAAGCAATATTAGTAATAAAGTGTTGCATGTTTACACCATATGTAAAACTGATATGTACAACAATGACATAGTGGATTGGAAGGGGACATAGGGAATATGCTATCATAAGGTCCTTGTATTATATGTGAAACAATATAATATTATTTGATGGTGGACTCCATTTATTTAAAAATGTATATTGTAAACCCTAGAGAAACTGCCAAAACGT
This sequence comes from Ceratotherium simum simum, assembly GCF_057802395.1. Taxonomy (NCBI): domain Eukaryota; kingdom Metazoa; phylum Chordata; class Mammalia; order Perissodactyla; family Rhinocerotidae; genus Ceratotherium; species Ceratotherium simum. Next base: position 4,812,177 of record NC_141937.1, read on the forward strand.
TTTTAAAAGATTTATAAATAATAAGTTAATAGACAAGATAAAATATATTTGTGAAAGTGCTCCATTTAAAATAAATAAGGCTGAAATAGAAAAAAAAAATCAAAGAACGAATGGAACAAATAGGAAGTAGCTAAATACATAGTGGATTGTAATCCAACCATATCAATCATAACTTTAAATGTGAATGGTCTAAACACACCACTTAAAATATAGATATTGCCAGATTGTATAAAAAAGTAATGTTCTCATACAGTTTGTCTACAAGAAACAACAGAGCTTCTCTTATATGAAAGGTCATGATTTTCTGGATCTTAGTTTTACATTTTATTTTATTTTTTTATGTTTCTCTTATCCTAAGCTCTTTTACAGGTTTTAATAAACTAAGATTGCATAGTTTATCCAGATTATTCTTATTGTTAAGGTAATACTAATAGTCTCCCATGACTTCCTGCACCCTAACAAGAAAAGAACACCTTCCTGCTGTTATGTTTGAAGGAAGTTTTTTGTAAGCAGCCATTTTTAAAATAGGTTGTTTGATTATTGTAGAATTTTAATACCACTTTATATATTCTACATACAAAGCCTTTATCAGAAATATGATTTGCAAATATTTTCTCCCAATCTTTTCACTCTCTTAATGGTATCTTGAACACAGTAATCAGTTTAATTTTGATAAAGTCCAATTTGTAATTTTTTTCCATTTATAGATTATGCTTTTAGTGTAGAATCTAAAAACTCTACTCCAAACCCAAGGTCATGCAGATATTTTTCTTCTGTTTTATGTTTCCTTCTAGAGGTTGTATAATTTTGTATTTTACATTTAATGCTATGATTCATTTTGAATTAATTCTTTTAACAAGATGTGAAATATGTGTCAAATTTCCTTTTCTGGCATATGGATGCTCTGAGAGAGCAGTGGAAGGAGGCAGAATCACCATAACATAATGGTGAAGAGAAACTATTCAAATTTTTAGTGAATGTTTTGTGGCTGGTATGGCATATTGGATCTTAAGGAGCCAAAATCGTGATCAGGTTGGCAACTTCCTATCGATTATTTCTGTTGCCTAAATTGAGTTTATGGGGGTAGTATGTTGAAGACTGGACACAGAGTGGGAGACTTAAGAGTGTTCCTCCTCTAAGGCAAACACAATGTTCTGAAGTCTAAAGCAGCAATGCATGAAAGACTGCAGACTGGGAAAGAAAGTGTAGAGAGGGATGCTGCCGAGGCAAGGGTCTTCCCTAGTGCAACGCATCTGCTGCTGAAGACTGGAGAACCGCCTTTTTAGCATGTGGTCTTTCCCAAAGGCAAAGTAGCGGAAGGCTGGAGATGAAGCGGGAGAGCTGAGAGCCCCATAGAGGTGCCCAGAGCCCTTCCCAAATGCAAAGTAGCAGTCTAAAAAGGCCGTAAACAGAAGCAGAGAGCATAGTGAAATCCCTCCATGGCATCCTGGGGCTTCACAACGTGCAAAGAAGCAGCCTATTAAATGCTGTTGGCAAGGCGATGGGCATGGAGGAATCCCTGCACAGCATCCCTGATCTTTACCGAGTGCACTACAGCAACCCTCTGCAGACTGGGGATGAGGCAGGAGAACACAAACAAATCCTTCTGGGGCACATCAGGCCTTCACTGTGGGTACAGCTGTGGCCCAGTGAAAAATAGAGGGCAGGGCAGGAAGTAAAAAGGGAGATCTTCCAAGACACAGCTTTGTTTGGGAAGAGGAAAGATAAAGAAAGCTGCAGAACCTTGGACAGCAGGCAAACCCCCAGACAAACTCTGTGTTGAGTTCGCTCAAGTGCTGAGATTACTGAGGGGTAAAATTTCTATCAATGGAACTTGGAGGTGCTAAACCAGACATGGGAAAAAAAAACAAAGTGATTTAAAAAGAAGTTCAGAGAGAAAGGAAGTCTGTCAAGAACTCAGAACCTTGGCTGCTTTGGCTGACTTGGTGAAAATGGAAGTAATCAAGAATGGCCCCAAGACTGCCAGGTCCTACAAGTTGTGGCTGATGACATTGTCTGTAAAGGGAATAGGTGGGACACAGGTGGAAGTTGGGCGTTGGTTGGAATATGACCCCTATCTGAACAATAATCATAGAAAGAATACACGTGTCCCTGAGTCATTGGATATTCAGTGCAGGAGGAAAATCATTTTTGATGGGTATCCAAGGCTTCTTGATAGAGCACTGCTGAAATGGATGTTTTGCATTTGTGGCCAAGGAGCTATTTTCCTTGCATTAGATATTGCTGAATGGAAGGAGTCTTCATTATTACTCAGGACACTCAATTAGCTACATGATTTTCAGAAAATCGTAGACGGACAAACTCCCAATCTGGTGAACTAGATGAAGGTGGGGGCACATAAAATGCATCTTGAGAAGTGAACATTTTTCAGCCTCACCCTTAAATACAGAATGGAATACTCCTTCTGAGGCTGCTGAACCCATCAATAAGGTTGAATTGTAATAATAATAATAAAGAAAGGAAGATAAGTATTATTCCGAAAAATAGAAATAGAATGAACAGAAGGACTCCCAAAATTCAAAACAACTAAACTGAGTGGAAGTGTTCAGCCGTTTAATTAAACATAGATGAAAAGGGAGATGATCAATGGAGTTGCTACAAAAATTGTAATAATGACTATAAGAGACCAGGTGTTCTAGCTGCTCTATCAACAGCTCCAACTGTAAAAAAGACTGTAACAGATTTGTGCAGTTCATCCAAGCCTTGATGAATTAAAAAATCTAATGATGGCACAAAAAAGAAATCTGCACTCCTTCAAATCCAGGAGTGATTATAACAGGTGCAAGGTAAAGGGAAGAATCATGATTCTGAATGAAAGGATGGCAGGGTTTCTTGGAGTAACTTCCAGAAGAGGACCTAAGATATTTTGCCTTGCTTTGGAGAAAGTGGCTGGGGATGCTAAATAAACTTTATTGGGATTTCTGAACAGTGGTTCAGAATGCACTGTCATATGAAAACCTTCCAATGAAAAGCCAAAAGGGAATTTAATTAAGAGTGTATGGTGTATGGAGTTGCATCCTCCCTATCAGAACGTATTATAGGAGTAGATGTGATGTCTGAATTGACGACTTTCTCCTTACACAACTGCTGGGGGGAAAGAGGATGTTGTGCAAATCTCACACCCAACTTGTCATAGTATCTTTTATCCTAAAGTCTGTAGACCATTTTCCCTTTTTTGGGACATAAGGTAATAATCAAAGTAAAGAATATTTGAAAAACTGAAACTGATACTGGTTTGCAGGTGATTTTGTGGGCTCACATATCTGCCACTGATAGCACAAATATTTGCTGAATGTGCCTATGGAAGCTCTTTGGCACACTCAAACTGAATTATATTTGGGGATGACTGTTAATGACACTATCTTGGGGGACTCAACTTTTGGAGGTTCCAAAATATATACTCAAGCTGTCTTCAAACAATAAGCACTCAACTGCAACAACATGTTTGTTGGATAAACCAGGATTGGTAGAAATGCTCTAAAAGTCTTCGGAAAAATTAGTGTAGATCTAGGAGTTCTAGCATGAGCAGAATTTCTCTTTAACAAGGAGAGAATGCTGAGGAAAAAGTCTTGTTTGCCCATATTGGTTGCTTAGAAGAGGTATTATTCCAGAAGGAATGGAAGGGATGGTGAGCAGCCTAGTAAAAAGACATTAGGGAAATAGATCAAACAAACCCAATAGACACTTAGACAATATGACAGAGGGAAAAAATGATCAAGTGCGTGCACATTGACCCGGGAGAGGCCGTTAAGTGTGTTCTTCCAGATGAAAATGGAGGTAGCTCAAGGAAACGGGCTGGGATCTTGGCAGTACGTGTAGGCAGGATTCTGAAGGTACCCCTTGTTCTCCCCTTCCCTCCCAATAGTCTTGTCCCCTGGTTATTCAATCAACACTAATCTGGGTACTTTTGTGAAGGGATTTTGCAGATATATTTAAAATCCCAAGTCAGTTGACCTTCAGATACAGAGATTATCCAAGTGGACCTGATCTAATTGTAGGAGCCTTTTAAGAGGCAGAAGAAGGCAGATGATAGACTGCTGCTGCCCTTCTGGAAGAAAGCAAACAGCTGTGCTGTGAACTGCTGGTGAACAAAGACAATCTCGAGAGGCTGAGAACAACCCCTTGCCAACAGCCTGAAGAAAACAGATCCCTCCATCCTACAACTGAGGAAATGAATTCTGCCAACTCCGGTGAGCTTGCAAGAGAACCCCGAGCCTCTGATGAGGACATCTTGATTTCAGCCTGCAGACCCGAGCAGAGGATTTGGCTAACCTGGGGAGACACTGCTCAGTAACCTTGTATCTTAGCTCCCCTGAGACCAGGTATCTGGTATGGGGTTTGGTGGCAAATTTTGAAAATAAAACACGTGCTGTGCAACTGAGAAAAGGCCCTAACCTGTATCTAGATGGTCTAGGCCTCTCTGATCTCTTTGTGTACTTTCCTTCTCCTGCTGTACTGCATCATTTATCTTTATTAAAACTGTATATGAATGCACTCTGTGTAGTCTTGTAGTCTTTTGGATGGCCTGACTCTATGTAATTGATAGTTCTAGTAATCAAGGTAGTATGGCAGGACAGGCTAAAGGATAGACATATCTATAAGTTGAACACAGTTAAGTTCAGAAACAGACCAAACACATACTAGGTACTTGACTTATGACAACAGTGTCACTATAATTCTGTGGGGAAAGGATGTCATTTTCAATAAATGATGCATAGCCAATTGGCTATTCATATGGAAAAAGTCATATTGATTCATTCCTCACATTATACACAAACATGAAGTCCAGATGGATTGTTAATCCAAGGGTGAAAGTTAAACAGCTTTTAGAAAGTAACATAAAATTGTATCTTCATGGTCTTAGGTACGTTTGAGAAAAGAGTTGATAATTTGGGCTAAATTAAAATTAAGAACTTCCATTTTTCAAGTGACACCGCTAACAGAATGAAAATGCCGGGCACGAATGGGAAGATATTTGTAACACAAAAAATGAGTGCCATCTAGAACAGAGATGAGGTCCTACAACTCAATAAAAAAGACAGATAACACAATGGAAAAAAGAACCCAAATAACTAAATAAACACTTTTCAAAATAGAATATGCAAATGGCCAATATACATAAGAAACAAATGCTCAAACTCACCAGTTACCGGAGAAAAGCAAATATATTATTGCCACACATGGTTAAAATTTTAAAAACACTGTCAATAATATTAGATGTTGGAAAGGATGTGGAGCATGTAGAATTATGTTATACTATTGGTAACAGTATAGAGGTAAAATCCCTCCAGAAAAACCAATTTTTCAGCATCTAATTAAGCCAAATATTTTAGTACCATATGTTTCAGCACTTGTACTCTTAAGTATATACTCAAGATAAATGACCATAAATGAGCAGCAATACAAAAATGATCACAGTAGCACTATTTATAAGATCCCCAGCTAGAAATGAACCCAATGTCCTTCAAGTCTAGAAGAATGAGTAAATAAATTATGGAATGTCCATACAATATAACACTATACCATGCAACAGTGCGAATGAGCACAGTAGCACAATATACTACAATACAGACGTCTCTTACAACTGTAATGTTGAACAGACTTGCCAACCACCAACAAGTACACTGTGCAATTCCTTTTATGTAAAGATCAAAAGCAGGCAAAACTAATCGGTGGTGATAGAACTTAGGAAAACGGTTACTTCTAGAGAAGAGAGATGGTGACTACGATGGGACCCTACAATGACCTCTGGAGTGCTGACAATGTTTTCCTTCTTGATTTTGCTCTTGTGTCAAAGTTTAGAAAATGTGTTGAACTGTACACATGTGATTTATGTACTTTTTGTTACATAAGCACATCAATAAAAATGTATTTAAAATAAATGCAAACTACAGTCTGCAAAACTAGAACCCTCCCCTGTTTCTAAAGGGAAGCTTCAGGTTTCTAACTTCTGGCCAGTCTTCCTCTTTCACAAAGATCATGATTGTTTTTGATTCTTCATCTCTTATTGAAAAAACTATTCCAGATTATTTTAAAACCTAATTTGGAAAGTCATCGAAAAGTTACAGAAGATCAACCAACAAGTGGTTCATTACCTGGAGACTTCTGGCCTCCTGTCTGGTCCTTGTCCTCGCAGAAGAAGCAGTCATTTGCTGTGATTAGAGAGACGATGCCTGGCTCTAAGTACGTCCTCTGGAACCTGCCCCAACACACCCTTTCCCAGATTGCAGTGAAAGAATGATAGAACCACGAGGTTTGAAAAATCACCTAGTTTATTTTACATTCCTCTCCCTTGGGCCATCACAGCACATTCCGAACACTATTACAGCACGTGGTTGTTTTCGTCTTTGCTACAGAGTGTGAGCTGATAAAAGACGAGGTACTGTCTTATGTAACAGTGTTCACATCACCATGACATAGCACGATACATGGCGTTTGTAGGAGCTCCAGCAATGTCTGAGCTGAGGGCTACGTGCATGAATGCAGGAACCTTCCATATAACAACCACGGGAGATCAGCGTCTGACGTCCGCTTAACGCTGTAAGCGGCAGGGAACTTGCCACTGCTGAGAATCACCCAATTTCATTTTTGTTTTTCTGTATTAAATTAAAAAAAACTGTGTCCTATCATAGAATTGAAATATATCTCCCTGAAATTTCTGCTCTTTGATTGTGCTACTGCTCTGATGAACAACATAAGATTCTTAAAACTTCTACAAATTTACTATCCACATTGAAAAACAAGTTATTCTTCTTCCTTATGATTTCTTCTTCAACTTAGAAATTTTTTCATTCTTTTACCTCTTAAACTAAGATTTCCAGACCCTTGTCATCCTGGTTTCCTTTGCTAGAATACACCCCAGATAACTTCGTGATGTCTTCAAGATACCACTCTCCTTAGAAAAGATACTCCCCTGCATTATAATAGCTTTCAATTTCTCCTTAATGCCTCCATATATAATGTTATAGCTGGCATTGAGCTTTTATAGGATTTATTAGTTTTTCTGAATATAAAAACCTAATACTTTGTCATTGGAGAATATCTTGGGGGAAAAATGAAGAAATGAATAAAGACGAAAATAAAACTACTTGTAATTCTCACATCCAAGAAGCATCATTCACAGATTCCTAAGCCATGTCTCCTTCCCTTGAGCTATAGGTAAGTCTGCTTCTATGATCAGATACTTTGATGTTGGAACCTAAATTCAGGACTTCTGTGAAGCCCACGTGGTTTCCATCTAGTGTTTTGGCCTGTAGAACTCTCTACGAATCTCGACTCTCACCACCCTGGGAGCCTGTCCTTTGTGAACTCCTCTCTGTCACTGCTGAGGGTGGGCTGTCTGTCAGTCGAGGCCACAGAGGCTGCCCCGCTGCTCGCTTCCAGACAGGCTGCTCTGCTGTGCTCCAACCTCAACTCCTTCAGGATCGATCCTGGTACTTGGAATGGGATCAAACTTTGCACTGCTGCAGCTCCCAGTAACAAATTCCCTAAATGAGAGCGGAACATGAACACAGGAAATGAGAGCGATTCTTTGCGGGAGGGAGTTTGGGGCTAGGGAGAGAAGATGGGGAGGTAAAAGGTCAAGGGGAAGAAATGGGTTATCTGGTGGGGTGGGGGAGTGTGGGAAGAATAGCTGAGGGCACTGGGCATCACATGAGTAGGGTCAAGTTGAGGGGATGGGCTAGGAAGACAGAGAGAATGTTCACTGTACACATTTCTGCAGACCTGGGTTCTACTGGGAATGTTTCCAGCCATCAATCTAGACCAAGTATGGTGAATTTTAATGACATCCATGAAGTGTGGTATTTCCATTGCAAGCCTAGACTTGAAACCAGACTTTGGTTTGAATCTGGCTTCATGTCTTACTAGCTACACGACTTAGGCAACTTCCTTGATTTCTCTGTGCCTCTGTTTTCTCATGAGTAAAATGGGAACAATATCAGAATCGACCTCATAGTTGTTGCAAGGAACGGATAAACTAATCTACGCAAAGCACTCATAACAGTGCCCAGCGTACATAGGAAGAACTTCTTAAGTGATAGCTGAATATTTTAAAAGAATGTCAATTCAGAAATTTAGTTAACTTAGAAAGTAAATTAACATTAAAAAAACTATAAAAGAGGGGTTTAGCTGTTTAAAGTGCTCTGTTATTCACAGTTCCTCCTCTACTCATTTCATGAAAACACTGGTAGTTTTGAACCATCATCAAAAGCAAGGATTTGCGGAAAAGGAAACCACAGTTTTTTTGATGCTCAAAGCAAATAGCCCACCTCAAGGAGTCTGCTGGGTCCTTTATCGTCAACACTTGCTCAGACTGCCCTGTGGTCAGTAGTCAGGACCCAGCAGGCCAGTTTGACCCTCAGACACTCATCCACTCGTGCATTCATTCCTTCCTTCGGCATCGACTTCATACAAGCAGAATGCATCGTGCGAGCTCCTGTGGAAACAAGGATCAGAGATCAGACTTTAGAGCAAGCTTGACTAAGGAAAGAAAAGTTTAAGTTCCTTTCAGGCAATTGTACAAAATAGTCTGGAATCTTAACAAATAAAACAAATTCTTGTTGAAATGAAAGTATGCCTGCAGATTATCCTGTGGCTATTTGTAACATTATTGTTTTTAATTCATATTGAGTTACAAGAGATATTTGTATTAGCCTAGGAAATTGTCTTCTCTAATAGGTCAACCTGTGGCTTGCAGGCAGGCTGTCCCCACGTGGGTTACCACATTCTTGCGTTAGTGTGTTAAGAAGGACCACGTAAGCTTGACTTGCTGTCAACACTTGAACATTTTCGTTCTCTCTCAGGTCCCAGTTTCATGGCATTTTCTTTTGAAAAATAAAAATGCTTTAAAATGCTCCTATTAAGATGCCTTCCTATTGTATTTGCAATATTTGCTATTTTATATGGCCATTAAAAGTTTCAATTTAAAAAGAAAATTAAAAGCATTAATTTTTAAAACTTGAAAGTGCATAAGAATGAAAAAAAAATTGATAACATTCAAGTCACAAATTCCTACAGTGTTGGTCTGCCATCCCCACCAGCTTTGTTTATATTGTGTCCCTCCTTCTTTTGTCTGTGGCTCCCTGCTTTACTGGAGGTATAATTCCCATGCAGAATTAGACTCTGCTACCAATTCCTACTCAGTAATGAATACAGTTTAGAATTAAAAGGGACCTACTTTTTACCCGTGTGAAAGAATTAGGTTCATTCCAGGTTTTGGCATTTATACCTGAAATGCAGGAGAAAGTGAGACAGTGAAATATATTTTCAGCAGACACTTAGAAATGGTTAATGAGAGAACATGTTTTGAAAGTACCTTATCAGAGGCAGTGCAATATTAATACCACTACTGTGAATTTTCTCTGTATTTTCCTGTTCCCTTTCGCTCCAGCTAACCTGTAAATGCTGAAAGAAAAAAGAAATTATTCACTTCAAGAGTCACAACCTTATGAAGTTTCAAAACTGAGAAAATCTTCTCTTGGGGGACCAGAAATAAAACAATTGCTCATGTGTAGGAGTCCCTGCCATGACTGGCACCCTAGAGGAAAATAAGAGCAGTCCTCCACTCACTGCGGGATCAGCCCTCTTTTGGCCTGTCTGTGGGCCTAAGATCTTTCTACATATCCAAACAAATAGAGTCCTGTTATTTTTGGATTATTTAAAGGGCAATACATTTGTAATGCTATAAATATGATACATTACGATTGGTTTGGGCCCCCAGTCTAACATATAAAAAGTTATGCCTGAAATTTCTGCTTATTTTGTATCATTTGGTTAAAAAACTAAGTTAAAATGGCAATATATAGGCCTGATTTCTACTTTCTAAAAAATGTCTTTCTGAAAAGGTCTTTGAAAGTCATAAGTTCAAAAGTGAAAATCAGAGGGCGCTGTTCTCAGATACAGAAACATATTACGATTATGGTTACCATCACTCCTCTCACACTTAGGCATCAAGATGGATGGATGGGAAAGCTCGCGGCCATCCAGGGTTCCAGGATCAGTGGGTTGCCATCCAAACTTCCCATGGCCCTGAAGACTGGGAAAGTCCATCTAGGCAATTCCCCTTTGCATTGGTCTGCCTGTGCAAAACCTTTTTTAGGGTTTCCAGCAGAAAATTGGGCCAACTCTATTCGGCCGAAAGCAATTGTTATCAGAAACAAAAATGGAAGAAATGGTTTCTGTTGCCTTCACAAACCTGGTTGAATAAGTAACAACCCACTAGTGTCTATGATCCCCTGGGTGAGGCCCCTGCCATGGACACAGACCACATACAATGATATATGGCACTGCTGGCTGCTCTGCCAGCCGCCATCCCTACTCCTCCATGGCGGCCTGAACTGTAGACACAGTGGGGGGTGAGAAAGGATGTGGAGATGAACAAGAGGACATCTACTGGTAAGAATTTGTACTGAGCAAGCACATCCCAGCAGTCCGAGGCCTCATCCTACCCCATCTGCATGGGGTGGGATTTGGTGAGAAGAGAAGGGGTTAACCTCACCAGTCTTTACTATTTCCAGTTCTCCTCTTTTCTTGGGCAAAGAGGAGACAACCGGTTCCCTTGCAGTTGAGTGGGGACATGTTATTAACTCTTGCCAAGAGTAATAAGTAGAGGGGATGTTGGCCATGTTCTTGTCTGAGGCAGGAAAGGCCCTGTGTTATTCCCTGGCCTCTCCTTCCTCTGCCATAGTACATGGTGATACTCTGGGTGATGGGGTTTCCATCATGCTGGGCCCCGAATGACCACCCGGAGAAGACCTCTTGCTGACCACCTCCCACCTTCCCTCTTCCACTGCAACCTGCGTTGCCTGATGAGAAATAAAGTGCTACGGGGAAAGATGCTGAGTTGTGGGCTGTTTACTGCCATTGCATAAGCATAACCTCTTCTGATGAATACATGATGAGAATGAAGTCCTCCCTCGTGCTGAGGTGGGGCCCAGGGGTGCAAAAACTCACAGACAAACATGCCTGAACTCCGGGAAGCCCTGTCTTGGGGCACCAGCTGACAGTTTCCACCAATCAAGTATGATTATTTGAAATCATCCTTAGTTAATGTGAAAAACTAAATTCATGCCATGAGGGGGTTTATAATAGTTTATAATGTGCAAACGCATGGCTGTAGAAAGATTGAGTATTGCCTACACATTTATGTAGCAGCAATCACAGAGGTGAACGCTTAATGACGTGGGGTGAGTTTGTTTTCTCGGCTTTATACCGAGGTGCTGGTAGTCTGGGATGGCAGCAGGTGAGGTTGCAGGGGCAGAGAGCAAGTTGCAATGCAGGCCAGAATTTCCAGGGGCTGCTCAGCTGGTGCCGTGGGCACCTTGGAAAAGCAGGAGGCAAACGACTGTAGGAACCAACACTAGTCAAACCAAGTTGGCAAATATTTGCAGGATGCAGAGCCTCCTGCTGGAAGGGAACAGGGGTCTCAGAAAGGGAGACAAGTGGCACGACAAACAAACCCCAAAGACGTGGACCTTTACTGATTATATTGTAAAGGGATCTAATTGATTAGCAGCTTTGCAGAGAGCAGTATGAGGCTCCTATGCATGTGGTAACAGCAGGGAAATGTTAACGAACACGCATTTTTTTTTTTAAACTTGGAATCAATCATAATCACACCTTGCATGTGCATAGTGCTTTAATATGTAGAAAGTACTCTTAAAGTCACTATCGTATTTGATGCTTACAAGAGTCTCGTGATGGGGCAGCATAGATATTCGTGTTATTTCCATTTTACCAGTGATGTCACTGGGATGCTGAGATGGGAAGTAACTTTTGACATTCACACACTGAGCTGGAACTTAAGTTGAGGTCTTAAAATTTTTAAATCTGTCTCTTCATTCAACATATCATATTGACTTTTCCTAATTAAAAATATGCTTTGATTTATGTAAAAAATTGCATGCAAAAAGTGACCAAAATAATTAGAAAGAACCTAAATCCTACTAATTTTTATTTACTGCCACATAGATATAATATTTAAGATTAAAAAATTAAATAGTTTTCCTTGAAGTAAGTATTATGTTGTCTGGATTTCTTATAAACAATTTAAAAGCATTTTATAGATGATAATGGAACTTGGTATAAAATGCTGATTAAAGCAGAGCATAGAAAATTTTTCATGCATTACATATCTCCATAAAATATGATGAAGCACATCTTGTATTAATTTATTATGGAAAGAGTAGTCACAATTAATCAGATATTATAAAGTGTGTTTCCTTAATCTACGCTGTGCTACTATTTTATTTTATGTAGTATTATTCATGCAAATGGTATAAATAGGCTTAGAGAGTTAAACAGCTATAGACCATAATGACAAATAATAGGAGAGAAAATATTAATGAGTAGAAGAAAGTGAGAAAAGATACATTGTCAAATGAGCAAGGAGAAGGGACTGCAAGTGTAATTTAAAGTTTTACAGAAATAGATTGGTTGTTTCCAGGAAGAACATTTACATCATGCTCCTAGGACATCTACCAGCCAGCACAGTCTGAATAATATTTCACCTTAGTAAGAATAACGGAGATGCAGCACATAGTGCGGCCCTTTTAAAGGCAGACTTGAGAGAATTCAAACTCTAGTGAAGAGAAAGGAACTTCAATTCTTTTTTCATGAAAAAATGTGAGGTTCTGAAGTTCTCTAGCTCATAGTAACAATTAAGAAGTCCCTTATCATCACCTTATTAGCTAAAACCTGAGGATGGGTTTTTCTAAAACCAAAAGGGCTACTATTAATTTTCTTCAAAGGCATTGTTCAGAAAATGTTGAGCCTAAGGATGAAACACTATGAATGCAGAGATTCCCTGAAAAGGGAACCACCAGCACTATCTATTTGCATTCCTGGACCTGTGTGGGGCAGGCCATCCCCAAAATGGAGAAGGGTGTCATCAAGACACATGGGACCCATGAGGAAGAAACTCTGCCACCAAAAGTCATTCAAACACCAGGACAAGGGGCTTCTCTTTTACCAGGGACTGGAATCAGGGGTTTCTCCTTCTCAAAATGGCTGATGAAAGCAACATTCTGGGTAAGTGCAAGAAAGGCTAACTCTAAAAATCGAGATAGATTCTCATATGTGAAATTTGGAAAACTGTCTTAATAATTTGTGGTCAGAATCAGCACAGATGTGAGCACTTGTAAATCCATAAATATTCCTACGAACTCAAAGGAAAATTCCACCAAATCAATTTCTTTTTGTCTTTACACACAATCTGGAAATTGGCTGAATAATCAGTGGTGAGCTGGTAAGAAATAGAAGTAACCGCCACTACCCAAGATTAACAAAACAAAAAAAGGAACAAAAGTTTGGGGAAGGGGGAAAGGAAAATAGGAGAAAATGTTTGTTGGAGATGCTCCATTAGTCCAACAGTCTCAAAAGTAGTTCTATAAATACTGGCTCAGGTATTATGTGATTTTCCCCCTTATTCAATGAATTCTGTTTGTGTGAATTTACTAGCCAAACCATGGGCTTTTCTAGAACATCTGTCTGTTTCTTGACCTTGTTGCTAGACATCGACTCATTTCCCACAGGAAATAAAGATATTGTGGAATTCACTGAGGACAAGAAGTGTGTCTTGCGGCAAGCAGAAGCAGTGCTGAACTAAATCAGAAACTTGGTTGACTGGGAGACATGATGTGCAGATTACGAGTCTGCAGAGCCCAAATTGAGGCAAATTTTAGAGAAACAGATTCAGGAAATTACATAGAAAAAAATGACATGAGTTGAAAGCACTGAAGTGAGTTTCCATTGTGCTATATGCCTGCATAACTGTTTATTCCAGCAAAGAGGTGGATGGTATATCATTCACACCGAGACTTAACCATGTGCAAAATCTACTGTAGAAATTCAAGAGGGAAAATTACTTGGGCAATCTGTGCACTGGGGATTTTAATAAGAATTACCAATTGTATAAGTTGAAGGGCAACCTTGGTGAAGAAGTCAATTAAAAATTTACATCAGAAACAAATATGGTCACCTGTGCCTGGCATAGTAACCAGAACACCAGAAAGACCAGCTAAGCATTGTATACCCTTGCGTCAATCAGTGGCTTCCAGTTACCCAATGAATAACTTGCTATTCTCTTGTTTCACAACCATTGCACCCAGGAATGAACTGCTTATGTGTTTTTAACTACCAACTCAAACCAAGATACAATCACATTTTTCTAATACTTTACGTTACACACTTGTTGGTTACCTAAATTCTCCTTCTTTCCTAAAAGAACTCTGCTTTTTTTCGTGTATCTAACTCTATTTCTCATGCCACGTGCCTCAAGAGAATCTGGCTCTACACACCTCTAGGAATTGATTGAATTGGTTTAATGCTAACCCTATTCTTGACAGCAATTGGCACACAGAGGTATAAAAGACAAGATTCTGGACAAGGATACCAGAGAAGAATTTGGCTGGGGAATTCTTGAAAAAGATTCTTCGTGTCTAAGAGAGGTTTACAAGAAGAGATCGCCTTGGTATGCCCTCTGCTCATGTGGCATCCCCATGAGAAGCAGGCATGGATGCAGCTCTCCCGCTGCCAGCCTGAAGATGAAGGCCACCCTGAGGATGGCACAGTGCAGCAATGGAAAGAACTTGGGTCCTTGAGACACCTTCGATCCTGCACCATCTCTGAGCTTCTTGGTTTTAGACAAAACAGATTGTCTCCTCCTTCAACCAGTTTCAGCCAAATGCATCTTACGGAAAATCCAGGAGGAAAAAGTTGGACCATGGAATAGACATGCCCCACCATGCTCAAAGTATTCCTTTCTACCTCCCCAATAATTCATTGCAGAGGTAAAAAAAAAATCGGTTTCAACCCAAAATTCATTGAATTTTCACTTCAAATAAAATTATCATGCAAAAGAAAGGATAAAAATTATTTTAATTTTACTTTCTGTGTGTCTTGCACTTCTGAAGATGAAAATATGAATTTATATAAATTACATAAATATGCATTTATCGAGCTCCAGCTATGTAGTGCAAGACACTATGGTTGATGTAATGTTACAGAGGTAAAATAAAAATAAAAAAGGTCTATTCCAATGTATGTAGAATTTAAAGGGTAGCCCCTTTATTTTACTGTCACCTTATAGATGCTGCCCTTTCCATGTCCCAGCTAAACTAACTATGCTAACCGATCGCTTGTTAACTGCCAGGATGGACCACTTCATCAAATTATTTATCAAAGAATCACTACAACCATCATCAAAATCCATATTTATTATCATACTTCACTGGAGACTCTGGGTAAAGAGGAACGTGTTTATCTTCTCCAGCTTAGCATATCCAGCCTCTATTGAATGTTTACCATAAAGTGAGTGCTCAAAAATATTTGTGTGTTAAATGAATAATCACCATCCTCATTGGTTAAAATCACCTCAAAACCTGGTCTCTGGGTGGCCAGCCCAGGTTTCCGTGTTTCAGGTCACAAACAGATACATGGAATCATGTGGATGGATATTCAACAGCTAGATATAAATAGAAGTCTCTCAGACGAAGCATTAACTTGTGCAGAAGACCAAAGTTTATATTCTTGGAAACTGCCTCTCCCTAATGACCTGCTGCCTAATGTCTCTGGCAGGAACTCACCATTCAGGCATGCCAGCAAGCCTTTCCATAATTTATCATTTGTAAGTAATTTAGCTGATTCTTTTTTTTAACTAGCATATTAACACATGTAATTAAAACCAAGTTTACAATCTCACTCTCTAAGGGTACACAAAGATTACTACTGGGCTTTTGAAATGCCAGCCAACAAAAATCTGAATTAATTATCTGTCTTCCTCTATGCATGCAATATGCGGCTTGTATTGTACTCTCTCTGTGATAGTCAACTATTCTAAGCTGAGTCAAGAAACTCATTGTCCCATGGGGCTGGCCGGGTGGTGCAGTCGTTAAGTGTGTGCGTTTTGCTTTGGCGGCGTGGGGATCCCAGGTTCAGATCCCGGTCGCACACTGATGCACCGCTTGTCAAGCCATGCTATGGCGGCCTCCCATATAATGTAGAGGAAGATGGGCACGGATGTTAGCTCAGGGCTAATCTTCCTCACAAAAAAAAAAAAAAAAGAAAGAAAAGAAATTCATTGTCCTAAAGTTGGAAATTTGTAAGATGGCTTCCTTTTCACCAGCCGTGGATCTTTTATTTAATAAGCACCCTGATTAGTTAATGAGAGGAAAACATTTTATTTCATGGTAAGACGCCAGATCCTACAGCAAAACAGGCATGGGGCATCAACATGAACTACGCCAATGAGCAGGGTTTACAATCCGAGCATGTGTTTGGAAGATTTGGTTTTCCCCTTTCTGGCTTCTCCACAAAGTTTGGTGTAGCACAGAAGTCAAGAGGCATCGTGGCACCTTGATTCAGACTGTGGGTCTGATGAAGACAGGATGGGATCCTGGCTTTCCCTCTCACCAAGGGGCCTTAGACAAGTCACTAACTATCTCTAAGCTTCGGTTGTATCATCTGTAAAATGGGAGTGACAGTAACGTTTCCGTCACTAAGATTAGTGTAGAGAGCATGAGAAGTACAATATAAGTGTTGCTTCTTAGGAGGAACAGAAGCTTGGGAGCCACAGAGCTGGGATAATGGCTGGAATGAACATTTACCGTCTATGCCAAGAGGTGCAAGTTACTTAATCTATTTCAGTTTCAGTGTTCCTGTCAATGAAATGGAGTAATTATACATATCTCATGGGACTATTTTGAGGCTAATTTAAGCAATGTGTACAAAATAATCTGCACATACTTTATGTACAGTAAATGAAAATTGCTGTCTTGCTTTTTTTTTTAGCTGTTTGTGTTTTTTTGTGTGTCAATTTCTTCTGCCTATTTGTCATTATATTATTTCACCTTTCCCTATACTGACTGTTTCAAAACATTGAGATTTTATTAAATTGAAACTAATAGATTTATAGTTACCTTTAAGCAATCTATGAACTAGATTTTTGTATAAAGAAAGAACCATAGGAACAATGGTATTATTTTTTACAAACCTGGCCAGTCTCCCTTTTCTTTTAGAAAAGAACTTTCTCCTGACCGGAAATCTCTGCTGCTAAGATTAGCTGAGAGTCACCATTACACCGACTCTCCAGTAGTCAGCAAATCACGGCTCTGACCTTTCATTTTCCCTCTGGAAAGGGTGGATAAGCAGCTGGAAAGATTCTCATTTCCACTAACCACCGGCAGCCACGAGCACTGAAGAGAGAGTGCAAAATGTTGCCAGCTGCTTAGAGAGAAAAATTACACACATAAAAGCATTTCTTTGTTTATTTCACATGTAGCTACTTAGAGTTTAGCTAGACTGATTTTCTTAAACTATGTAAGTTGAGACTTTTGTCTCTCTTTTTGTTTATATTGTTCCTCAGTTACACAGAATTCGATTAATCATAACCCTTGATTCATAGCACACTTTCATGATCCATCTGTGTATTAATTAAATAATTTATTTTTAAAACATACTCAACACTGGTGAAATCACCACTCAAAACAGCTATTAAAATAGTTGCCATCAATTATTAAGGAAACTTTTAAAAATATGCAGTAGGGGTACCAAGAAGAAGAAGGATGTCTGTCAAAAGAATCCCTGACATCACGGAGCATGTCACACGGTCTAAAAAAGCTTTTCTATACTCCACATTCAGGCATCAACTAAATGAAATGTGTGGAAATAATCACAAAACATATATAAGTGTGTTTTGTGAGGAAGATTGATGGCAAAATTGAAAGAAAATTTCTCAGATAAATTTAAATAAATGTTTCTGAAAACCTGTGGTACACAGACCAACTGTAGCAGCATGAGCTAAAGTACACATTAGAAAAGTGCATTGACCCATCTAATTACAAAACTAGAATCTTTGGATATGGAGCAAGTTAAACAGCATTTTTTTGTTTGCTTCTTTGTTTTGTTTTGACTCAGCCCCCAGGTGATTTTTAGGTGATTTTTGTTCACTATCAATTGAGAGACACACTACTGAAGACTGACGATCATCTCCATTGATTGCTGGTTAAAGTGTGACCACAGTACTGTCTAAAATTAAGTATATTCTAAGGAATGTGAAGACCGGCTAATGGTCGCCTTTTGGAATTGATTGTCTTAAAAAATCCAGACACTATGCAATGCAGTGAAAGGTCACCAATACCTAGGAATAGGACCCAGGTGTTCCTGCATTTTCAACTCTTGAAATTTATTGTTTAATAAAAAATAAATGTCCATCTAAAATATGACAATGTAAGTGAGTTTTCAAATGATGTTTTATCTTAGCGTTGGAAGAAATTTATGACTTTTTTTTTTTATAATTTTTATTTATTTATTTTTTTTCCCCCAAAGCCCCAGTAGATAGTTGTATGTCATAGCTGCACATCCTTCTAGTTGCTGTATGTGGGACGGGGCCTCATCATGGCCGGAGAAGCGGTGCGTCGGTGGCGCCCGGGAACTGAACCCTGGCCGCCAGCAGGGGAGCGTGCGCACTTAACCGCTAAGCCATGGGGCCGGCCCAGAAATTTATGATATCTAAAAGAACGTACAGTAAAGTAACTTCTAGACTTGATTCATCTGAAAAAGTAATCTTTGCATAATTTATCTGAATTTTTACAATTTGTCATAAAAGGATACTTTCTGGGACTTCCAGAAGAGGGTAAGCAATTTCTGGTTCTTTTAGAGACTTCTTCATTATAAAAGTAAATGCAGGGGCCAGTCCCGTGGCTTAGTGGTTAAGTGTGCACGCTCCGCTACTGGCGGCCCGGGTTCGGATCCCAGGCGCACACCGACGCACCACTTCTCCAGTCATGCTGAGGCCGCATCCCACATACAGCAACTAGAAGGATGTGCAGCTATGACATACAACTATCTACTGGGGCTTTGGGGAACAAAAAGGAGGAGAATTGGCAGTGGATATTAGCTCAGAGCCAGTCTTCCTCAGCAAAAAGAGGAGGATTAGCATGGATGTTAGCTCAGGGCTGATCTTCCTCACACACACACACAAAAAAATAAAATAAAATAAAAGTAAATGCAATTTAAAAGATTACCAACATACCTCTCTTTCTTGCTTAAAGCATTTATTAGTGTTACGTAAAATTATTTTAAAACACAACAAATATAACTCAAAAACATATAGAAATAAAATAGAAGAGTTATTCCACATTCTGATTATACCTGAGCAGACATTCCAGGGTGACAGGAGTACTAAGAAGACACCCTACCTTTCTGCTTTTCAGCAATGTTACATTTCTACCTTTGACAAGGTACATGAAGTCATCTTTTTTCATTAAATGTACTTATAAAAGTCTCTATTGCAATGTTATAAAATGTATTATTTTTGAACATTTGTTTTTATTTCCTATTTTTATTTAACAGTTATCTAGAAGTTTGCTTTAATTTAGAAAAAAAAATTGTAAGCAAGCTCAAATTCTTGACAGAAGTAGCCATATTTAAAAATATATGTATATGCGTGTGTGTGTATATACATATATATAAAGATCTCTGTCTTTATATTCACATAATTTAAAAAGCTTAATTTAGAAATATTTTACTAAGCATAATGACCTCAAGGTCCATCCATGTTGCTGCAAATGGCAGGATTTCCTTCTTTCTCTTGGCTGAATAATATTCCATTGTGTATACACACCACATCTTTATCTGTGCTTATAGAAACAGAGAATAGAATGTTGGTTACTAGGAGCTGAAGGGTGAGGGAAATGGGGAGATATTGGTCAGAGTACTAACTTCCCTTTTGAAGATGAAAAAGTTCTAAAAATCAAATATATGGCATGGTGATTATAGTTAATAATACTGTATAACATACTTGAAAGTTGCTATGAGAGTATATCTTAAATGTTCTCACCACAAAAAAGAAATGGTAATTATGTGATGTGATAGAAGTGTTAGCTAACCTATGGCAGTAATCATTTTGCAATATGTGTGTATCAAATCGACATGATGTACACCTTTAACTTACACAGTGTTATATGCTAGTTACATCTCAATAAAGCTAGGGAAAAACAAATATTTTGAAATTAGGTCCATATAATTATCCTTCAGAAAAATTGATCAAATAATATAATTGTAAATTCATCTTATGAGATTAATTTAAAGTTTAAGCGTAATGGGTAAATTTTAATTTGTCAAATATTCCATTCCTAAAATTTTCAAGGACATGTATATTAAAATCAGGATACAATTCTAGTTAAAACAAATAGTTTGGTTTTTAAATTGTGACATTGCTGTAACATGCAAACAATTATAAGTGTTTATAAGTCTCACTGAATATTAATGGAGACATTTATTCATCACTATTAGAGCTGCAGACCAACTAGTTCGAGAAGCTGACATAGTCAAAAAGTTTTAATTTGTAGCAATAGATATTTTCAAAGATATTCAATTGTATTCTATACACTTGTCAAATTCCCCGTATATAAAGAAAACTACCATAGGAATCACATAGAAGTATTACCATTCATTCATGAGTAAATACTCGCTTGACAAATGCTATTTAAGCACATACGATTAGCCAAGATTTGGGCTGGATTTTGGAAATATAATGGTGCGATAGCTAATAAGATGAATGAACATTGAGAAGGCAGGTAGGTAATAGATAGATAGATAGATAGAGAGATGTTCTAAATAGATATATGTATAACTCATATAATCCTCAAGTAACATGAAGTGGGCAATGCCATTTCTCTTTTTATAAAAGATGAGAAAGAGTAGTAAGTTGCTTAATTAATATTTTTATTATCACTTTGTGTTATGACCGCCTAAACACTTTTCTGGAGATCCATACTGCCAAATAATATTTAATAAATAAATGAAAAAGTAGGAATGAGTAGATGCATTCAGAGAGAATCTGCAGAAATGCACAGCAAGAGCAAGTGGAAATGAGAACTATTTCATAGGTCAAGTGAGACTTGAAGAAAGATGTGAAGGAGAGGACAGGGAAGGATAGAGAGAATTGCTTTAAAGTAGGAATAAAAGGTGACTATGTATAAGTGAATTTGTTTAGCCGAAACAGAGAACAACAGTTGGAATGCAGGAAGAGAAGAGACAAGTTGACTAAAGCGAAGTAC
Organism: Ceratotherium simum simum; assembly: GCF_057802395.1. Taxonomy (NCBI): domain Eukaryota; kingdom Metazoa; phylum Chordata; class Mammalia; order Perissodactyla; family Rhinocerotidae; genus Ceratotherium; species Ceratotherium simum. The sequence goes on from NC_141937.1 coordinate 4,833,257, forward strand.
AAAATTGTTCTCGGTCTTAATGTAAGAGGTTTCGACTTAATATAACTGGCTATTGTGAGCCCTCAAGGGCTTTTACAGAGACGGTGATGATTAATCCTGGGCAGGAGAAGATAACTCTTAATGCTAGTGTAGAATTGATCAAAGCAGAGTGAACTGGGGGCAAGGCCAGCTCAGGAGCAGTGAGCAATGCGGGGAGCTGTCTGTTTCACAGCCCAGGAGACAGAGAGACACGGAATCACTGCAGAAGAGTAACCAGAACTGGAAGCGGACTGCATGGAAGGGAAGTTTAATTAAAAGAAACAGTTTTGAAATGCCCCTCCCCAAGGTTAAGAATCATGAAATTTAGGATATTAGTGATAACTTCAGTTCCATCAGATAACTTCAAGAGGAGAAATCTGAGAATCGCAAAAAGAAATTATATTTGTGAACAAAAAGACACATGGGCCAAATATTTTCAGGTGTGGAGAGTCTGCTATCGTTTAGAGATGTTTGCCCAACATACTGTTGCTCTAATCAGGCATCCTAGGACCGTCCATCAAATTAGGTGAGTTGTCTGAGTGAACTTTATGAGGAGAGAGGCCAAAGGAGTAAACCAGAAATTACTATGGCAAACCAGTACAAACACAGAGACCCTAAACCTCCATTCAGGCTCCTTGCCCTGTGCCCATGGCCATGCCCATTTTACATGAAGTACAAACCAATGCACGCCTCATAGAAGAATCAAAGCCTCTGAGAACTTTGTAAGCCAAGGTGTTTATATTTCAGTGTCAGTACTTTTCAGCCAAATCAGCCACTAACTTGTGATCCTAAAAAGTGAAACAATGTTTAAATACAGTATGCAAATCCCATTAAAACACAAATATATTAGAGGGGAGCTTAGCAGAATGATACTAAACCTCATCTGAAAATACATAATGTAACATTGATGGGTCAACAATTCCTGAGATTAAATCTAGTATAAAGCTACAAAAATTGACAACATCTGCTGTGAAGGAGAAACAAATAGTTTATTGGATAATACAGAGCAGATAGACAAAACAAAATGCAGAAATACAGATTATGATGTACTGCTTTTGTATGAGAAGAAGGATTATGTTTTATAAATTAATTAGTTTGGGATAACTGGCTAGTTGGACAAAAAAATAAAGCTAGAGCTCTATTTTATTACTTAATCAAATAGAATTCCAGTTTAAGAGTTTAAATGTAAATAACGAAACTTTTAACAGTTTAAGAAAAAAAGTATATAAGTTCTTTTTTTAGAATTATAAAGTACAAAAGTATAAACGAAAGCCAAAAGCCACAACAGCAAAATTGATAGGTTTAATTTTGTAAATATTTAAAATTACTGAATTAAAAAAGAATGTTTTTAAAAGAATTTTAATAAAAAATAATTTAAGTTAAATGTCCATTGGTAAACTGAGACTATAGTTCATAATCTAAATGAGATAGCAAGCACTGAATTTCTTAATTTATAAAAAGTACATATATATCATGATGAAGTAATGAATAGCTCAGTAGAAAAAACTAATTATATGAATAGACAATTTACAGAAAAAAACATGTCAAAAATAAATAAATTCTTAATCTCACTCAAAATAAAATAAATCCTAGCCAAAATGATAAGTATTTTGGACTTACAAAAATATTAGCAGTGATAATATTAGCAAATTAATGATAAATATTAAGTGACACACACTGTAGCATCGTGCATTATGAACTCATTTAATCCTCCCAATGACCCTGTGAGATAGGTAACTTGGCCAAGTTTATAAAGTGAATAAGTGTAGGAACTGTGATCCACATTCGAACAGGACTGGATCCAGAGTCCATTCTTAACAAATATGCTGCAAAAATGAAGAGCATTTCTGATACTCTATGTGTGGACACAAGGGGAGAGCAGAAACTCTCAAAATATGTTGATGGCAGTGTGAAGATTTTGGATGCTATTTTGGTTGTATTTATAAACTTTTAAAAATTTAAATAATTTTATTCCAGTGATTTTATTGTCAACAAATTATTCCTTGGTGCCCGCCCGGTGGTGCAAGTGGTTAAGTGCGGGCGCTCCGCTGCGGCGGCCCCGGGTTCGCCGGATCGGATCTCGGGTGAGCACTGACGCACCGCTTGTCAGGCCATGCTGTGGCGGCGTCCCATATAAAGTGGAGGAAGATGGGCATGGATGTTAACCCAAAGCCAGTCTTCCTCAGCAAAAAGAGGAGGATTGGTAGATGTTAGCTCAGGGCCGATCTTCCTCACAAAAAAAAAAAACAGAAGAAGAAATTATTCTTTGATAGTCACTCATATAAATTTCCAAGATACGTTTAAAAGAAACGTATCTTTTCTGCCCTTCAATTTGTAAGGGCAGAAAATAAGTCAACTGAACAATTTGCCGATTGGAAACATAGTTGAACAATGTATTGTAAAAATTCTCAAAATTTTTGATCAGCTTATTGTATGAGAATCATAGAATCTTGGATTTCAAACAGATAAGAACAGTATAAGAAAAAAATTATAGGTCTATTTAACTTGGGTATGCAGATATAAATAAAATATTGTCTGTTCAAATCCAACAGTGTATGAGATAAATAAATCATGATTAAGTAGTGTTTATCCAAGAATGGAAAAATAGTTCAGTAATAAATAATCTATCAATGCAATTTACCAGACTTATGGAGGAAAATCATATAATTATCTCAGTAGATTCAGAAAAAGCATTTGCTAACGTTCAATATCTATTTATGATTTTTAAAAACCCTCAGCATATTAGGAACAAAAGAGAATTTCCTTAACTTGGTAAAAGTTGCACATAAAAAAATCTACAGCAAACATACTTAATGGAGAAATTATAGATTCACTTCTTTTAAAAAGGGGAACAAGACAAGCATATGTATTTTTGCTACTGTTTAACAGAGAATAGAGTTCCTAGCCAATCTTGTAAGAAAAAAAAGGAAAGAAAAGCAATGTAATGATTTTCAGATGAGAGAAAACAAACACCATTATTTGCAGATTAAAGCCACATCTACATATGCAACAAACATAATTATCAGACAAACTGAGATAATTAATGAGAGTTCAACAAATTTATCAAATAAATGAATAAATTACGAAAAACAGTACAATTTATCTATAGTGAAATAATAGAAAATGAAATATTCATAATCAACATACAATACAATATCTAACAATGAACAAATGTTATGCTAAGGCATAAGAGATCTGAGTAAAGATCAGGAAAGAACTGAATAAATCAACAAGATGACATATTATTAAAATATTGATTTCCTCCAAATTAATTTATAAATTCAATGCCGTCTTAATTACAATTTCAGCTCGATTTTTTGAGGAACTCAAGAATCTTATTTTGAAATTTATATGGGAAAATAAAGATCCAAAGACAGCTAAAAGACATGGAAATCGTTAAAATATCAGTAATAACTCTCATCATTAAAATGCCAATTTCATAAAGGTAGGGATTTTTGTCTGTTTTGTTCACTGCTAAGTCTCTATTATCTAGAATCACGTCTGGCGCATGACACTCAATGAATACTTGTTGAATGACTGAAAGATGCAAACAGCATGTTACTGGTGCAACAATAGACAAATGTGCCAGTGATTATACTAGGCCCTGGGAGCACACAAGTGATGATAAATGGCCCCTGACTCCATGAAGATAACAGACCAGAAAGATACATAAACTTTACACAAGCAAATGATCAGATAAATGTAATGAGTTCTATCAAAAGGGAGTACAGGGTGCAATGGAGTCTCATAAAAGGAGAAATTAACCTGCTCTGTCCCCTGAGACTGGAAATTGTAAACAGGGGATGGAACATTGCAAATGAATCTTTCTTTCTTTTCCAATTGAGCATAGGAAAAGCCCTGGATGGGCATCATTGCATGAAACTTAGAGAAGCATAATGGATAAGGAAATGATAAGCCTAGTTAAACCACACATCAGACTGTTTCCATTCAACATAATCTTTAAAAATATTAAATATAAATTTAAAGAATATCCATAGGTATCTTAGACTTCCAGGTTCCAAGATGCAGTACCTGAATAAATAATGGTCTGGAGTAATGAATGAGCAGATATCTTTTAACATAAAAAAATATTTGCAATACTACACGTACAACTTCCAACAAATTTTGCTATTTTTACACATATAGTAATTAGTAAAACAGTTGCAAATATGGCTAGAGAATATTTGTGACATTATTCAAATTAATATTTCAAAACTATTGATCTAAACATAAAAAAGCTCCATGATTAGATTCCAGTTAAAAGTTATATTGTTCCTGAACGAAAAACAGAACTAAGAAACAAAGGCATACGTATCTTACTAAAATATAATCAGAAGTTATCTTTATTTTCTTAAGCAAAATCTCTACAGTGAGATACAATATGAAGCTTATAAGTCTAGGAACACAGTCTTTCCTAGACAAGAAAATTTCACCAAATGGCCACTTGAAGGATGCTCCCGATAGTGGTGAAGAAGAGCGAGGCACCAGGTTTCCAGCCATCTTGCTAATAATCTCTAGAATAACCTATACTTTTAAAAATTTTGATTTTGAAACATCAAATTTCATGATGATGAAAGTAGCATTCAGGAGAAAAGGAGTTATCTACTGACTGTGGAAAATGTTAAGTAGTTCAGCATCCTGGATTTGGTGCAATTACTTTGGCAGAGTGGGGTTGTGGGGAGGAGTCTTAATACATCCATATATCTAGTCCGAGGTTTAAGTGTTAAGGAAAAATGTATTTATATCCCCCTGCCCCAAGAATCTAGGCACCATGAACAACACTCAGTATAATTCCACCCACTCCGTCTCCAACAAATAGGGATATTTAAGATATTGATTAGACTTTGGGGCATTCCATTCAAAATCTTTCTATGTACCTCTATGGAGAAGGGCTTTATATGCTTTCAAGTTGATAATAGCTTTTTCTCTATTTTCTCATCTGCAAAATGAATTACACAATACGAGTGTTACCCGGAAAAGCAGAAGACTTCATGTTTGGAGTGGAAGCCAAGTGCCTAGATGAAAGATACAACGAATCGTCAGCCCGGCTTGTTATTACCATGTTGTATTTAGAAGAATTTGGTGTTCTCATGCAGTTTCTTTATCACCCTAGCTGGGATTCACGGCAGTTAAAGCATTATCTAAATGAGCAGACGAAAAAAATAAAGTGAAAGTCTCTTACACGACTAACTGTAAAATATCATAAAACAAATAAATTAATTCAATTGCATGCTCCAAATGACATTTTCAGAGCATTGCTTTTGGTTAATGTCTTTTTGAAAGAAGAATTGCTAGGCTCTTTAGAAAGCAGTGCATTTGGAAAACTACTCCTTGATAATTGTCACTGATATGTTTCCAATTTACAAAATGGTCTGCCTAGAAATGAAGAGCGCCCTTTGCTGTTCTGTGGGTGGCAGAATATGTTTTATTGGGGCTGTAATTTCTGAAATAGTGAAAGTTTATCCGAATCGTTTGTAATCGCGGGGAGTGCAGAATGTGTGAAATAGGTAGGAAATGAAGCAAATACACATGGGTAATTCCAAAAGTGTTCACGTTTTCTGATCTCAAAGAATAATCTCACATTTCGTATCAGCAGAAGATGAATTAGGAGTGTTTCAATCCAGCTGCAGGATAAGAGGACCACACTGTGTCAGATCAGATGTGCTTCCCAGGGTTGTGAACCTCACAACTGAGCAACTTCATCAGAAAATCTTCTTATATGCTTTCACTGTGGTGTGTTTAAAGAAGAGAAGAGTAATAGAAAATGAAATGTTTAGGTCAACAGGCTGAGGCATAATGAGGCTTGTGCCCATTTCCCTGGGTACAAATGTCTGCATCAAAGCCTATAAAGAAAGAGATCCAGGTACAATAAAGGTACAAACCTTTGCACTGTGTGCTGAGGGGCCCCTCACATTCTGGAGGGTAATTTCACTGTGTTTCCTGAAAGCCAGACTAGAGAAGTCTGGAGAAACTGTTACCGCCGAAAGGGGTCCTCTACTCGCCGTAGAGACAAGCCAGTAGTCCACAGGCAAGGTGGTAGGAGAGAAAGGGTCTTTTATTATAGCTTGCTAGCCAGGGGGAAGATGGTGGACTAGTGTCTTAAAGAGCCATTTTAAAACTACAAAGTTTTGAAGCAGTTATACAGGGCAAATGTGCTGAAAAGGGGATGTCAGAATGCTGACCATCTGGTGTTATAGTCCTTGAGATGCCAGATCATCCTTTTCTTTTGTCACTGATGATGGATACCAGCATAGGGCTCTTTTCCGGAAATCAGTACATCCTTAGGAAAACTTAAAGAACAAAGTTATTGTCTTATCACAATAGGGAGGTCTATGTATAAGCCAAGGCTATGAAAATAGCAGAACACGCATATTTCTCACAAGCAGGTGCGTACTTATCTAGGCTACATGAAAACTACAGCATCGCTGGCAAGGAAAGGGGATGTTTTGTGGGTCACGGTCATACACAGTTCCAACATGTTTCCCCTCTATAAGATGGCTTCCCTTATGTTAACCTATGTTAACCATTGGCTGTACTAACCTTAGCTATTTAGGCATCGCCAACAGAACCAGAGGCACAGCATTCTCCACTTGAGTTAGGGAAGCCTGGGCACCTGCATTTTCTGCAGTGTTGAGATCACTAATATGCAGGAGTACTTGAGCAGTTTTCTTTTCTCTAAAATCTTCTAGGGAAACCTTGCCACTTAGATTATTAGCAGAATGAAAAGAGAAAGGAAAGTGTCAAAATGCTAACTCATTATTTCAACATATATTTATTGAGCAGCTATTATGTGTCTGGCAGTGTTCTGGATTTTGTGAATATGACAGCGAACAGAACAGATGCAGGGCCTGCTCTCCTGGAACTTACCTCTGAGTGGCGAGTAGCAGAAAATAAATAACAGAAACGAGTAAGCAGAACATAATTCCAGATGGTGACAACTGCTCTCAGGATAATAAAAGAAAAGCCATGTGCTGATGTGACTAGGGTTGGGAGGGAGAGGTTGGAAGGATATGATACAAGTCATTCAGGGAAGGCTTCTCTGAGGAGGTGATGTTGCACTGAGCACTAAATGCTGAGAATGAGCAAGCTGTGCCTAGATGAAGGAGCAGGCATTCTGTGCCAAGAGAACAGTGAGGGCAAAGACACTGAGGCAGAAACAAGGTTGACCGTTTGAGAGACAGAAGGTCCAGTGTGAGTGGTGAATTGTGGAGAGGGGGAGTCATGCTCTGCATGTGCTGATAATACAGTGTTTAGCAAAGCTAAGGCAAGGAGTTTACGTTCTTTTCTGAGGGCAACAGGAACATTGGAGGGTTCAAAGTAGGGGAGCGAAATAATCTCGTTAAGATACTGAAAAGATCCATCTGGCTATGACTTGGAAAGTGGATTCTAATGTGGAAACAATGGAAGCTGGGAGACCCGTTAGTAGGTACATTAGCTCCCCATTGCTGCTGTAACAAATTAACACAACTTTGGTGGCTTAAAACAAACACAAATGTTTTATCTTACAGTTCTGGAAGTCAGAAGTCCAAAATCAGTCTTACTGGGCTACAGTCGAGGTGTCGTCAGGGCCACATTCCTTCTGGAGGCTCTAGAGAAGAATCTCGTCTTTTCTGGGATGGATGCTGTCCTCATCCCTTGACTTGTGATCCTACGTCACATGTCCTTTATTTGTCCCTCTGCTTCTATTGTTCCTTCTCCTTCTTCTCACTCTGATTTTGTGTCTGCCTCTCATAAGGACCCTGGTGATTACATTGGGACCACTTGATAATCCAGAATAATCTCCCCATCCCCAGATCCTTAATCACATCTGCAAAGTCCCTTTAGCCTTATAAGTGGCATTCACAGGTTCATGAAGATCTTTACATGAAGCCTTTCTTTAGCCTTCTGTGGTAGACAGAGATTCATGCAAGGATCTTCATGACATGACGAGGGTGGCAGCAGCAGAGACCGAGTAGGTTAGAGACTTGGGATATATTTTTTGGGAGCTGACAGGAGTTGCCAATGGATTGGATATGGATGGGTAAAGAAAAACAAGAAATAAAACACAATTCATAGCAGTAGTTCTCAAAATGACTCCCAGTGTCTGAGACAAAGTCAACATAATTTTTCTTAGAGTACCATGGGGACACATAACCTTTTCACTCTTATTTTCTCATGAGGTGACAGCAGGATTCTCCAGAGGCCATGTGCTCTGAAGTGACAACCTTACCCCCACGGCTAACAGAATATATACTTGTACTTTAAATGTTCTCAGTTAAAATTTGTAATATCGTAAATTTAACATATGGTAAATAGGTAGAGACATAACCCACAACCACAAAAGTTCTTTGAAGTCCTCAATAATTTTAAGAGTATAAAGAAGTCTTTAGATCAAGAAGTTTGAAAATTACTGGCATATTCTGCGTGAATAGGAGTGACATGTGTGAGAAAGAAAATACTAGGTGAAAAACAACTATGGGAAAAGTCAAGAGTTCTGTTAAATATCGTTAAGCAAATACATTATTTAATATCACATTTCAAGTGGATCTTAGAAAAATTATTTGCTTGATGTTAAACTGTATCATCCCCATTAATGTACCAATAGAAACCCACCTTCCTCTCTTGAATAGACCTAAGCAAAATTGCCTGGGGTGAATAGATAGTGAGTTCCAGCTAAAATATAGCACTGCTAAATGTGCACCAGGCATATGCTGGTTTCCAGCGACAAAACAAGAATAGCAAAAGACATTCATAAACCCCGCCCACAGAGAACACATAGTCTTAGAGCTATTAGGTGGATAGAGAAGCACCTCTGATACATTATGACGTGAATTTACGGTGATGTGGTTCCAGAGATGCACTATGGAAACAGTGATCTAAGCTATGATCTGAAGAGAGCAGATTAGATCGTCTCCTTCCAAGAACTCAAAATTCTGCAGGATGTCTGGGGAGATGGAGTGATGCAGTGGAAGAGATAAGACAGCAGCAAAATTTGTATAAAAAGACCTTGTGAAGAGTAAGGAATTTGGACTGCATCCCCAGATGTTGGAAAGCTAGAGTGTCTTAAGCACACTGCAATTGATTATTGTCAAATGAATGAGTAAGTAAAGGAATTTGCCATCTGTGGAAGAGACTACTTTAGGAACCTCTTAAGGACTGGAAGCAGATCTCATTTGTGTTTGAATCAACAATAGCACAGTGTTGGTACACAGAATCTGTTCAACATGTTTGTCATAATGCTTGTCTAAACTGAAAGAAGATGTATGTGGATTTAAAATATCTTAAATGCCCATTTTTATTTTCTAGCTAACAAATGTTTATTTTTCACTAGAAAACAATAAATAAAATTAATTCTAACTCTGCCCCAACTTGAACCTAATCATACAGAGATCGAGATTTCCTATTTAGCTATAGCTATTCCCTTTCTGTGAACATAATAAATAATCGGATCTTTAGCAATAACAGTTACATAAATAAATGTTTTAGAAACTTGTAGTGAATCAACTGTTTCATGAAGTTTCTGGGTTTCATTCTATTTTTGGAAACCAATGTTACATGAGAATAATATCCCCGTGCAAGAGTGGCTACGGTGGAAGCAATCCTCATGTATACAACACGGAAGCTGTAATGTGCCTGAAGGAGGAGGAGCAACATTGTGTGTTAATGCCTGACGTCTAATTATTGTATCTATAAAAGATAAAGGTTTTCTTGGAGCTGCTCTAGTAAAATGCCATGCCAACCCTCCCTTTCTTTTCACGGAAAGGTCAACCACAGCCTGTCTGTTGCTCTGGCTGAAACATCTGACTTAAGCAATCACTGTGCTCACATGTGCTTAGAGTTCTGAGTAAAGTCCAGAAGGCACCTAAAAATCACACCCCATGCATGCTTCTTTTTGAATCTAAGCAATGTAAACATGTCATTTTGTGATTCACAGCACAGATTACCTTTGATTGAAATATCAAGTTACTGTAGGGTGATGTAAAAATAAATGAAGTTCCAGATTTAAATTTCTCTGGGTAGTTTTGAACGACAGCTACCACTGACTGAATTCAGAGGTGAATTAATTAATTCACACATGCGTGCACTCATTCAACAAATACTTATCAAGATTCTACTATGTGCAAGAAACGATTCTAGGGACAGGGATAGGGTAATAAACAAAACAGGCGAGGTAGCTGCTCCTATGGGATAAGGGAGATATAAACCAGGAATTGTGCAAGGAGTTTTTAAATTATGCATGTGACTCTTGCTACAAAAGAGAAATAAAGGATGCCATCAGAAAGCGAAGCAGTGGAACCTCATCCTATGGACTCCCCATCTCGAGGATGGGAGTGTCAACTATAAAGCCTCTAAAACTGTGAAAAGTAACCTGCAGATTTATCTAGGTCAGCAGATGCCCTCCCAGCAAAGCTAATTTCAGAATGCCACCTATCTCTGTGGGCTCCAACGTTCACTCGAATTTTGGTTTTATGACTCATTATTTTGCCAAGATCTGTGCTATTTGAAAGATATTTTTAAATATTTATCCATCTGGTTTTAAGAGAGTGGATTTGTCCCAGTAAAAAGCTTGGCATGTTAGCAGAAATAGAAGGCTCCATTCAAGGAAATAAACAGCCAGCATAGTTGGAACAAGGTATCATGAAAGGCAGAGCACAGACACTGTAGCTAAATGATGCGACATTCTCAAACCTGATATGCAGGGCCTTAAATCTATTTGAGGACTGTGGTCTTGCCCCTAAGAGGTTTGGGTAAGCCCTTGAAAGGTTACATGCCCATGAATGACACAATTAGATTTGTGTTTTGAAAAGATCCTGCTGGGTGTAATATGGGCTGTACTGGAAAGAGGCAGAAGTACCTATGCTGGTCAAACCAGGTAGGAGAATCTTGCCGTAGACAGGTGTAGTGTAAGCCCTAAACAGTTGGCTTTTCTTTTTGTAATGTAAGTGCCTGACTTAAACTTTGATTTCCAAGGAATTCACTTCAGAGGGGGCTATCTGGAATAAACATATGGGCAGCTACAACTCTAGGTAAAGAGCCAGGCCACCTCCTCAACCCCAGGCTCCACTGTTTCAGAGATCTTGGTTAATTTCCATAACTGACAATTTGGGCCACCGGGTTTTTTCTCTTCTTGCACTTTAAATTCCCACTCTTATATTTTAATTTCCCCAACAAAGAGTGAGCCTGCAAAACCCTAGGCCCCTACCCTCGACCCCAGTAAAAGCAGAACTCCAGGTCCATGCCCCCACAGCCCCCCACAACCTCACTGTGTGGCTCCAGTAAGTAAAGTGCTGTGTAATTCCCAGATCCCGTATTTAGTTTTTACAAAGTTTCCTGATGTTTGTTGCTGAAAGGTGTCTTGTAATCATAGTAAGAACCACAAGGGCAGGTCCAACTACGACATGGCTTATTGATGGGCTGAGATCAGCACATGACAACAGGTTAGAGTCATTGCCGGCTTTGGCTGAAATGGCGACAACGCAGTAAGGGATAAGTAAAATTTGGTAACGTTTGGGGTATGGAGAATTTGTAGGTGTCTTTAATATTTATTTGTTATTTACTTTTATGCTGTATTCTAGAGCTCAGAACAAATATGTTGTTATCGGAGGAACTTGTATTTTTTTAGAGGTAAGACTTTACTCTTGATCATTTTTCACAATCTTTTTTCCTGAGAGTAACTAACATTACTCTGTCATTTTCATTGTAGTGGTTTGATTCCATAAGAGTTGTGGTGTCACCTTCCCAAAGTACGGTTAAAATCAGACTCCTGGAGGCAGAAATAATGATTACAAAAAAGTTACATAAAATATTTTTGCTAACTTAAGAAAAAATTGATACATTTGAAACTCATCTTGGTGTACCATCACGCCTGTAGTTATAACACGTGAAAACAAGACTGCCTTTTTGCACATAAAAAGGCTTGTTTGCTATTTCAATTTCTTTGTATTTGTTCAAGTCACTTTAATAATTTAAATTATACTGGATTGTTACCAAATATACAGAAAATTAAACCCTACTAGCATCTAATATAGCAAGGAAAATAGATTTAAGTGATTACGTTTTTAAATGACACGTAGACATCTGAATAGAGGGTATAGTTTATTAAGCTATCGTGTTTCAGTATACGTCTACATCTACCTTTCTACCCCAAATTCCTTGAAATAATTGAAAAGATATTGCAAAGCTGGAAAAAAGAAGTGGTGTAATCAGCAAGTTAGAAATTCTGAGTAATATCTCAAAGAGAGCCAGCAAAATAACTAGGCTGGAGGAGAGATAGAAGTTGAGAAGCTAGAGTTCAAAAAATCTCCAGAAAAATTCTACAGTAAAGACCAGAGGACGTAAGCGAAGGATGAATCAATAAAAGAGCCAAAGGGAGAGAGAGGCATGTGGGGAATTACCTGGAGCTCACTTACTTTAAAAGCTGCATTTAGTTCAGCAGGAACAGTCGATCTGTGGCCCCCACTTGTGATGAGCAGCAGGTAGCAGAGCCGTGTTGCCCTGGATCGGACTCCCTACATGGCTGTCTAAACCAGATTGGGTGGTTGGGATGGAGAGAGATTATAGCTTGGGAAGAAAGTAACAGAGTGGAGCTCGAAGTATTTCTAGACTGAACAAAGAGAGCAGAGAAAGAAGAAAGAGAAGAGAGTATATAGCTGCATTTTAATATCCAATTATTCATCCTTAAAGGCAATAACAAACTCCTCTCTAATGATAAATTAGGCAAAAATGAGTAAGAATGTGGGGTCTTGGTACAGTACAGTAAGTATGCTTGAGTTTATACACATACCCATACACGCATAATACAGTATATACAATTAACAGAGAAGAAAAATATTTTATTAAAAACATGGAAACTATAAAAAGGTAATTATAATATATGAGGCTGCAAATAGTCTCAATGAGTAAAAAAATCATAAATAACAAAACATATTTTCTAAACACAATATCATAATGTAGTAAAGAATAGAAATTGAAAACAGAAATTTGTAGCTTGACATGCATTTATTATAAAATAAAAAGATTGAAAATAATCGAAGTATATCTTCAAATCATGAAAATAAAAACATACCCAACATAATAAATCTAATAGTAGAATGAAGGAATTAATAAAAATCAAAGAAGAAATTAATTAAATGCAAAACACAACATAGACTTCATTGATGAATCTAAAAACTGATCCTTTGAAAATAATCAATTAAAAAAATCAAAACTGGGGCTGGCCTGGTGGCGCAGTGTCAAAGTTCGCATACTCCACTTCGGTGGCCCAAGGTCCCCGTGTTTAGATCCCAGGTGCAGACCTACAAGTTTAAGCAACAATATCATCCATTACAAATATTTCTTTACAAGTATATCTTAAAATATACTAGTAAACTTTTACAATAATGGTAGTATTGACTCAAAATATTGATCAATGACATAGAAAAAATAAGTCCAGAAACAAATCCACATATATATATGAATTTAATTTATGATAAAGGTGGCATTTCAAATCAGTGGAAGAAGGATGGATCTCCACAATTAAAAAAAACTAGATGCTTCTTTATTACGCACAAAATTAAATTCTTATTGTTTAAAAGATATAAACATTCTTAAAATATATACATGTGTTAGAGAAACTATGAGACTATCTTTGTGGCATTGATGTTGGGGTGTTTGGGTTTGGAAAGCCCAAATCTCAGAAGCAGAAAAGTTTGACTGATTTGGTTTCACAAAAATTGAAACTTATATATCATGGGAGTCAACAAAGATAAAAGATAACTGAATGACTGGGAAAAACGAGTTAGAAATTATGTAACTGGAAAAATGTTAGCATATGCAATGATCAAAGTCACCTAAAATTTAAAAAGGCAAAAATATGGACAGAAATATCCTAAATTTATAAACAAACTGTTGACAATCTAGTAATATGGAAAATGCTGACTAAATATTTTTCACCCCCATTCATGGCATTCATGTTGTGCATTATAATATTGTTTAAAATGGGCAAAAATAATGGACAATATACATACTGATCAAGAAGGATTTTTTTAAATTAGAACACGTCTGTTCTACAAAATATCCTGAAGACACCACTTAAGTTATTTACAGTTTTTCTTATTGTAAATATCTTTATACAAACATCTTAGTGCATATTGTCTATTTTTGCTATGAATAAATTTCTGCAAATCTGCAAAGTGATTATGCACATATTAAAAATTCCAATTCAAATTTATAAATTGTTTTTCAGAAATCAATTTGCTAAATAATACCCCCACAAACTGTTCATTAGTGCATAGCTACATAACATTCCTTCTTATTGACAAGTCATAATTTGTTATGCCAATACTTTATTTTGAAATATATCTTCTTCAGTTTTTTTCATCTAAAAAGTTTGTTCATATATCATTTTCCTTATATCGAACTATTTCCTTAAGATGAACGTGCAGGAGTAAAATTACTGGTCAAATGTTAAGTATTTTATGTCTCTTGCCATATATCATTATATTGTTTTCCAAAACATTTTAGGGCACTGCTTCTACCTCAACACTAACAGCATTAGTTGCCAATTTTTCTGTTTTCTGATAAGCTTACTTTCTAAAACAAAAATGTATTTATAATAAAAAATCCGCAAAGTTTGGATATTAGCAAAACACAAGAAAAAAAGAAAATAAATAATCTTGCTGTTTAGAGATAACCGCTCTAATGCTTAGTTTACATACTTACAGATGTTTTTGTATATGGAAACCTGTGCGTATGTGTAATTTTTCCTTAAAAGTGATGATTGTCCGACACAGACTATAGTGGATTCTTCTAAACGTGTAAGACATTGTAAATATTTTCACATTTTTAAACACTCTTCTACCTTTGCAACATAATATTTCATTGATATTCCACATGTATGGGTAGAAGTGTCACCTACTTTACTTAACCAATTACCTATTTTGGAAAATTGGAGTCAACTTTTGTTTGTTGTGTGGCATCTTCTTACTGGTAACCAAAACCAAAAAATCTTTACAAAAGACAAATAAGAAAAATTTAGTGTATCAAATTAATGAGGTATTATGCAGCCATTAGAGGCATATATATCAAGATTATGCATCATTGAATGAAATATTTATAGTAAAATATTAAATGGAAAAATGAAACTGAACTAAGTTGCTTATGAATTCTGATTTTATCTATTTTAAGCTATCAATGCCACTATAATGAAAAATACCTAAAAAACTTAAAAACTATTTACATTGCATAAACATGAGATCTGTTTTTATTTGTAAGATTTCTATTATTTTAGTTTTAAGTACTCTCTAATTTCAGAATTGTTAATTATTTAATATTGTTAATTTTCAGGTTTAAATATTGAAACGATAAAGTAACAGGTTTCTTCATGGCCTAAATCAAAATAGCAAACTTAAGGCAAATACTTAAGAAGTATAGAAGTGTCTTTTAAAAAATAATTAAACAAACATCAAACTAAAATTTTCCGCACAGCAAAAGAAATCATCCTCAAAATGAAAAAGTAACCTACTGAATGGGAGAAGATATTTGCAAACTATGTATCTGATAATGGGTTAATATCCAAAATATAGAAAGAACTCATACAATGCAACAGCAAAAAAAAAACAAACAATTCAATTAAAAAATGGGCACAGGGTCTGAAAGATATTTTTCCAAAAAGCACATACAGAAGGCCCATAGTTATACATGAAAAGATGCTCAACATCACTAATCAACAGGATCAAAACCACCATGAGATATGACCTCACATCTATCAGAATGGTTATTATCAAAAATGCAAGAAACAAGAAGCGTTGGCAAAGATGTGGAGAAAAGGAAACCCTTGTGTACTGTTGGTGGAAAGGTAAATTGTGCAGCCACTATTGAAAACAGTATGAAGTTTCCTCAAAAAATTAAAAATAGAGCTACCGGGGCCGGCCCCGGGGCCTAGCAGTTAAGTTTGGTGGCTCGGGTTCGCAGGTTTGGATCCTGGGCACAGAACTATACCACTCATTGGTGGCCATGCTGTGGTGGTGACCCACATACAAAATAGAGGAAGATTGGCACAGGTGTCAGCTCAGGGCGAATCCTGCTCAGAAAAAGAAAAAAAAAATTAGAACTAACACATGATGCAGCCATTTCACTTCTGGGTATTTATCTAAAGAAAACAAAAACATTGACTCAGAATGATATACGCATCACCTTGTTCACTGCAGCATTATCCACAATAGCCAAGATATAGACACCACCTAAGTGTCCATCAATGGATAAATGGATAAAGAAGATGTGGTATATATACAATGGAATATTGTTCAGCCATAAAAAAAGAATGAAGTCTTGCCATTTGTGACAATACAGATGAAACTTGAGGGCATTATGCTAAGTGAAATATGTCAGACAGAGTAAGACAAATAATGTATGATCTCACTTATATGTGAAATTTTAAAAAACAAAATCAGCAAAAAACAAGCTCATAGATACAGAAAACAGATTGGTGGTTGCCAGAGGTGGGTGGTGGACGATAGGAAACTCAGGTGAAGAGGTTCAAAAAGTAAAAACTTCTAGTTATAAAATAATTAAGTCATGGGGGTGTAATGTACAGTATGGTGACCATAGTTAATGATACTGTATGGTATATTTGAAAGTTGCTAAGAGAGTAGATCTTAAAAGTCTCATCACAAGAAAAAAAATTTGTAACTATGTATGATGACAGATGTTAACTAGACTTACTGTGGTGATCATTTCACAATATAAACAAATATCAAATCATATGTTGTATACCTAAAACTAATATAATGTTAGATGTCAATTATACCTCAATAATAAATAAAAACATATCTAATAAATGCAGTATATTCTGCTTAAATAGCTTTAAAATTATTCTCTAATAATATTTCTTTAATTTTTTTACCACTCCTTATGCTACATGCCTTGAAATTGCGTTATATTTAGCATTTAATAAAAACCTCTTCTTTGGCAATTTTGATTTTTTTTTTTTTACCAGTATTGTAGACCCTGGTTTAGTTCTGGAATACTTCAGATGATGTATACCTGAACTATACAGCTTTTAATTAGCTTCACAACTTTCAGTACAGGCATGATATTTACATGCAGAATTTTGGAACCAGGAACCATTAGTGATTCAACAGGTAGAATGGTGTTCTACCTATAACACAAAAGGACAGTCTGAAAACACCAGAAATTCCTAAATCAGAAATCACACTCTTCATTTGAAAGCTACTATTATATTTCTGAAACCAAAAACAGATTGCTCTCTATAGCAATTTTTTACACATAAACATTAGGCATTTACAAATATCTCTCTCTGTTTTATGGCTTCTAATATGTTAAGAAACCTTTTCAGATTGATGATCCAGGTTTTCTGTTCTGCAGTGGTTTTGAAATCCTTTGGAGAAAGTAACAACTTTATTAGCAATTGTATAGCAATCAAAGATTGAGATGTTCATTAACTGATAAAATATCTCCATTTTATTACATTCAGACCAACAACTCTAGTAGAATAATACGTATTTCAAGATAAGACACATAAGTGGAAGACGGTTTGAGTAAATGTAACTCTCTCAGGCCATCTCCTGAGAACTGCCATCACATCGAGACCAAGTCTGTCCATGTGAAATGCAAAGACATCCTCTTCGTGATCCTCATCTTCAGGGTCAATGTGAGTTACCTCTGAAGTCCCACTC
Organism: Ceratotherium simum simum; assembly: GCF_057802395.1. Taxonomy (NCBI): domain Eukaryota; kingdom Metazoa; phylum Chordata; class Mammalia; order Perissodactyla; family Rhinocerotidae; genus Ceratotherium; species Ceratotherium simum. The sequence continues at coordinate 4,850,929 of NC_141937.1, forward strand.
ACTGTGATAAACAGTGTTAATTAATACAACTGAAATAAATAGATTGCCCACACTATGAGTCCTTTGTCTAAATATCCTAAGTATAGCAAGAGGGGGTAAATTGACTACGAATAATCCTTTTACATTTCAGTCCATTAAAACTATGTTAAGTGGTAATGGACCCTTCTGTTACGCTAAGTGTGTTGGAACTCTTCTGATGTAGTTACTGATGGCGGGATGGACTATTTTAATACTAAGGGAAGTTGTGTAGCTCACACTTTTAAAATTCATCCCTAATAATTAGGATGATAGCATGCTGAATTTTTGATATATTTAGTGAAGAAACATAATCACTACCCGAATCTGCACCACACAGAAGGTGGAATCAAGACAATTCTCAATTCAGTGCCATGTAGTCAGTTAGAGACAGGCCCATGTTCTTACTTCATAGATCTTTCAAGCTTCCTTCCTAAGTCACATTTAATCTTCTCTTCAGTCAGTCCATTTCCTACCGTAAAAAATAGAAGGTCAGAATTCATTTTTCACTTGACATAAGACATTATATTTCTTGAAGTCGGGTCTCCATAATTGAAAAATGAGAACGCCAAAGTGTCAGACTGCAGATTAGGTTTTTCTTTTACAAGGGAAAATTCAAAATTTTTTTTTCACAAAATCTCAGAATTTGAAAGAAACTCAGATGTCATCTAATTGTGAAACTTGTGTTTAAATGTTCTTTGATAATAGCCACGCAGCCCGTGTTGAGACCTCCAAGCCTGGGCACCAGCACCCCCTGGAGGACTGCACTGCCTAAAGTAGTGTTGTTGTTATGGCTTTGTGGATTCATTTGGGATTAGAGTGTGGCTAATAGGTCTTTAATTAGGTTTTCAGTCTTATGAGAAAATATCTTAACGAGGATTAGTTAATCAAAAATGTAGAAAGATATTTTTTTACATGTACTACGGGAAAAATAAATAAAGCGTATGACATGACCCTACCTACCAGGGATTTGAAATTCCGTGAGTAGATAAGTTAGTTAGAGGCTCAAAAGTCGTGCTTGCTTACCAACATTTATAAGGAGAAATATATTCTAGAGATTCAGAAAACGTTGTCAATTTTCTAATAAAATGGACATACCGTAATGAATCTTTTCTCCTCTTCTTGATTTGAATACAGAAATAATGTTGTTTAGAGCTGAGGCAGATATTTCTGACCGTGACTTAGGGGGGAGGATTGTGGAGAAAATTACAAAAACGTGAGCTCAGACCCCTGATACGGTAGTGACACCAGAAAGAAAATGAGGTGAACAAAATCTTTTGTTAAGTCACTGGTTGTAGATTTCTGTTATTTACAGCTGAATGAACCCTCACTGATACACATACCAATAATATTAAATGTTTCTGGTTTGTTATAGACTCTATAAATGATCATTTGTGTTAATAATGTTAAATATTTGTGGAGTGCCCTATATACAAGCAATAAAATCAATGCCTAATGAGTACCAGATATTTTCCCTGCTATTTTTCTTGCTTTATATTATTCATTACAGTATAATTTACATGAAGATGAGCAAATCTTGTGTTCCGTTCAATGACATTTTATATATGTATAGATCTATATACTCACCATCTGCATCAATATATAGAACTTTTCTATCACCGCAGAAAGCTCCCTCATGTTGCTTTTTAATCAATACCCTCTCACTCTCAGAAGTTGTCATTTATCTGACTTCCATTACTGTCTTATTTTTTTATCCATTTTAGAATTGCTATGCTATTCAAAGTGTCAGACACACAGGAACAAATCATATAACAGCAGGACATAGAATGCAAAGAAACTGTCTTTTCCTACCTCCCTTTTAAACTCTAGTTGCACTCCCCAGAGAGTTATTCCTCTTTTACCGTTCCCGTTTGGGTTCTCCTGGTGGTTTCTTTCATAAGTATAATACACAGCTTGTATTATATCCTTGATCGAATTAATATTTATTCTTTCAGAACGTAAGGGTTTAGCTAACTACATTACTTCTTTACCCTTTATCTTACTGATGTTATTCATATTACTTTAGCTCTTCTCTCCTTTTCTTTAATATTTTAAATGCTCTTAAAAACTTTGTTTTTTCTGATATTGATATTGAGGAGACATTGGTACCCCTAACCTTTTTTTGATCTTTGCTTCTCCTGTCATTATTATATTTTTTATTAGCTATGGTTTGCTTTTTGTTGTGAAAGTTAGCATTTAGTCTTGTAACCATACCTAAGTCTTATGTTTTGTCTATAGTTTAACTCTTAAAATTAAAAACCCAAAAAAAACAGGATTTACAAAAAAATGATTCTGTAAAATTTTCTCAATTGCAGGACATATATTATGCTGGAATTACCTTTCATCTTCTTTATTAATCATTGGAAATTATTCCTAATAGCAAGGTCAACTGTTTGAAGTCATATCACATAGCCTATTTCCATAACGTTTTTGTTTCTTTATTTTCCCTAGAGTTAATTTCCTTTAGTTTTTCTTGTAATACTTGCCATTCTTATGATCACTTTTTAAACTATTTCAATATTTTGAAAACTTTTGGAATTTGTTGAAATTAGCTTTGTAGTATAACATACAGTCAGTTTTGGAACGTGTTCTAAGTTTTCTTGAGAAGACTTTATATTCTGCAGTTTTGGGGGGCAGTATATTATATATGTCAATTAGGACACGCTTGTTAATTGTGCTATTCAAATATTCAATACTCTTACTAATATCTGTCTGCCAATTCTACAAATTACTAACATAAATAAGATCTTCTGCTATGAACTATGTACTTTTAAAAATTCAGTGATTTTCCAGCTTTATGTATTTTCAAGTTATATTAGAACCATATAAATTAAGAATGGTTGTATTTTCCTAGTGAATTGACCATTTCATCATTTTGCAAGACTACTTTTCATCACTCATGATTCTTCTTTCTTTAAAGTCTACCGTGACTGACATCAGCATAGCTATCCAAACTTCCCTTGACTAGTATTTGCATAGTATATCTTTTATTTTCCATCTTTTCAAACTTCAGCCTTTTTGTGTCCTTACATTTATGGTTTATCTCTTAAAGCAGTATATAATTGAGTTCTAATTTTGTAAGTCCAATACAAGTTCCTGTCTCTCTTTGGATTCCCTCTTCTACACCACACCAAGGAAGCTCTGGCTATCTCACTCTCATTAAATGGAGGCCATTGTGGAGTACAAGTTTCAGCCAATAAATGAAGTAAGGTATCAGAGGCACCTGCAGCTGAATGAATTAATGCAATAAGTCCAGAACGTCTTGCAAGTGTGCCCATATAGATGAATTCAGCTATATCTAGTGTTATCTTCCTCACTCTTTGGCCAAACATTTGTAGGATCTGAATGCCCTGCTTAGGTGCCATGTTAATGGCTCACATCCTCTTAAGTCACCTGCCCAGGGGAGGTTATCACAGGACTTTCAGACATGGAGGGCCAACTGTTTCCACTGACAAGGAAGACACAGAATAATTTGGGAATGCAATATTGTCAGTTCCATTGGGTTCAAACATGTATTCCTATTCTAAATTCAGGATCCCATTCTTCCTCAATGGATGCTTGGTCTTGCACAGGATAATGTTGGAAAGACTGAATTCAACTGCCATTGCATTTCAGGCATCGACGTTATTAAATTTTGTGTTTGATTTTAGCAACATCAGCCATTTTGATAGAATATGTAAGAGATTCTCTCAGGACTGTTTTAAGAGGTTTGGGGGACTCAATCAGAGATGTAAAAGAAACTTTCCACTCCAAACAAATGGACTGAAGGTATATTTTATTATATAGAGGAGAGTAAAGGTGATAGTACGAAAACAGATCTGAATAGGTTAAATAATAAGAGGGAAAAACATCAGAGCGATCAGACAGGGAAACACCAAATCGACTGAGACAGCAGCAGATTCGAATAGATCATATAATAAGAGGGAAAAACATCAGATCCGTCAGAAAGGGAAACACCGAATTGACTGAAGGGAAATGACACAAATGAACCGGAAAGAGAAACACCAGGTTGACCGAAAAGAAAACACATCAGATCGGTTAGTGACAACATCCACGCCCCACTGCCGGGGAGACTCCCTTCAGTTGACATGGCTAGGTGGGAATCTGATCATCAGAGGTCCTGGCAAGGCGTCCCCTCCACAGTTGAGACTCTCACCAGGCCTCAGTTTCCAGCAGTTTATATAGCATCAGTAATTTCCAGAATAAGCAGTTATAGAGTTTGCAGAGCAAGCATTTAGTGTTCCCATGCACAAATGGTTATCAGTGGCTTACGTGCACTGAGCCCCCTGGCTATCATCCCAGCCCAGCAGTTGTGTACGTGCATTGTTCTCCCCGGTTATCGTCCCAGCCCAGCACAGTTGGCCAGTCCATCCCGAGCTACGACACCCAAAGAGCCTTGTAATGTTACAATTTTGCAACTGTCTCTGTGGGAGAAGGGCCAGTTCCCACCACACAGAAAGCAGCCTTATATTTCTTTATGTGCTGGTGGCTGTAGGTCAATGGAATGGCCAAATATGGCTGTACTCATGTCAAGACAAGAACTGTGGTGGAAGCTCACTGGCTCTCAGACCTTGACTCAAGCTGATTCTTAGAAATCTGAGTTTGTCATTTTCTACTTGTAATCACCAAAGTGCGCTCAAAAGATCCATCCCACACTGTTTAGAGTCATCACTACACCATAACGGTCAAGTGCAGCAGACACTTGGGTCCCAAGGCTGTCACTTTGTCACAACCAACCCTAGATGATAACTTGACTCATTACAATGCCAATGTATACCATCAATTACTAGCTTCCCATTTCCCAAAGAGTTTGGCACTGCATTCAAGTCTAAGAGCATGGCCAAACCAATTCCGAAATCTCATCTTTATGGTCAATCTCTTGGGACAGTCCCCAATAATTATTCTACACTAATTAGGGTCTAGTAAGGAGAGAGAAACCATACAGTAATTTAAACATGGAAAGCTTAATATAAAGAATTATTAACAGGAAATTGACATAACAGAGGATTGAGCAGTAAGGAATATAGTAATGGGGGGCATATGGAGTAACCACCATGCGTAAGCCTGATAGAACAGTAAAATCTAGATTGTTTCCACCAGGCCTGAAACTCAGACCTTATTGGGAGGGTGCAGCCATAGATACTGGTTAGAAGCTAGACACGTTCTCTAGGTGCTGCTCTGGTGAGACTGCGCAGATCTGCCTTCTGGAATCCTGGGGATCCATCCACAGGAAGTGCTATGCCCATAAAGTCACTGAAAACTGCCCACGAGGTGCCTGGGGAGGTGTCCAAGGGAAGGTGCACAGACAGTGGCATTATATTGGAGAGGGAGTACTAGAACAAACAAGTCATGAGAAGGTATCTAGCCTCAGCATCCACTGCAAAGCCCCTTGAAGTCTTGTGCTGGAGGAAGCTGGTTACACGAGATGCCTTGCTGGTGGCATGCTGCTTCAAAGCTGCCATGAAGCTGCCATGGGAAGATTCTAAGTGCTACTGGCTTCCCAGTACTGATGAAAATTCTACACAAACTGCTAGAGCCTGAGAAGAGGAGCACCCCAGAACCAGGAGGAGAAAAGCCCTTCTTCTTCCAATGTCCCTGAAGCGCCCTCTACTGACAAAACTTAACATCTGCAAGCTAGCAAAGGAAAAATATTTAAGGAACCCAGCCATATTTTTGCAAAGGAGGCAATGAAGTATGGATTTGGAGCTGAGAATTAATAAATTGATAACTGTCACAATGGAGAAGAAAGACTGAAAGAAAAAGTTAAGAAAATTTATTAGAAATTAAAGATGACATAAAGGGTAAGAGTGAAAGGACCCACTGAATAAGCAGGATAGAAATAAGCAAAGGAACTCCCCAAATGAACACACACACGGGAACACACACACGTGCACATGAACATACCTAGACACACTACAGTAAAAATTTGCAAGTTAAGTATTTAAAAAAATACCTTAAAAGTCTCTAAGATAAAATTAAAGATTACCCATGAATAAATGACAGCCAGATTGGCATCAGACTTCTTGTCTGGAAGCATGGATGTAAACACAGAATAGAGAAATATCTTTAAGATGTAAAAGAAAATAAACCTCATCTAGATTCCTATCCATGTCAAATTATCACTCAAGTGTGAGAACAATATAACGTTTTCAGAAATGTAATGATAAAGAAATTTTGATTTCTGTAGATTCTTTTTCAAAAAATCTCTGGAAAAATTGAAAAAAATTTTTCTATTTTGCAAGAAAAATAAGTGAATCATGAATAATGAGGCATTGGTGATGGAAAAGAAAATATAACAAATATTTAAACCTAAATAAAAATTGAGAGTTAAAATCAATAAGTTATACTATTGTCCAAAATTACAGATCCTATCATCTCAGAAGAAATGAGGAAGGAACCTAGAAAAGTTAAAATATTTTAGCTGTATCTATTGATTAATTCTAGACATTGTTAAAAATTGAAAAATTTAAGGTAATGTTAAAAGTTTCAGAGTAACCACCAAAAAAATTTAAGTAGATTGTAAATGATAAATATTTACCTAAAAAATGGACCATAGAATAAAATCCCAACAAATATCGGATAAGAGAAGAAAAGTAAACAATTAGAAAGCATAATAAATAGAACATATGAAAACATGTGGCAGAAATAACTACAAATATATAAGTAATAACAATAAATGTGAATGGATTAGAGTCGTCTATTAAAGATAGATTCTCAGAAAAATCTTCCTAAATGAAGTACACCAAATCTCAATGACCTAAGAATCTGTCAAGAAATGAATGTAAAAAGATACTAGGCAAATGCTAGCAATTAACAATAGTAGAAAACAATAAAATATAATTCAAGGTAAAAATTATTAACAAATGAGGGAAATTTACTTTGCTGAAAGGAAAAATTCTTCAAGATTATTTAACAGTCATGAATTTTATGCACCTAAAATAAAGCTTTGATTTATGTAAACCAAAATCTGATAGAGTTCAAGGAGAAAGTGAATCCTTTAGTCAACGGTGTAAATTTATAACACAGAGCTTTCAGAAATTAGAAGGCCATGCAGGGAAAAAGGCGTAAATATAGAAGACTTGAATTTATATATGAGAATCCTTATTATATACGTAATTGTAAGAACACAAATAAAGGAGTAGAAACATCTATACATGGCTGTTATCTCATAACGTATATAAATAGTGTTGGTTATCTCAACAAAGTAGGCATATTAACATTACACTGTGAAACTTTTAAAACTCCACTTGTTACAACAAGCACTTATTTTAAAATTTAACAACAAAAACTGGAAAGAATAAAGTAAGCATGTGTATATAAAAGCCTTGAACAAAATCAAGCAGAGTTTAGATTATTCCATTTGTCTACTGGGATCTTTTGATTTTTCATATCGATTTACATAAATATTTATTTATGATGAAATTCCAATATTGAAAAAACTCCTCATCTTATTTGTGTATGCATCTGTGTGTGCCTGTGTGTGTACGTGTGTGTGCATAGTCTAAGCATGATCTAAAAGCTGCTTTGGTGACTTGCATATGCAATCAAGTTTGAGCAACACCAATAGAACATTTGTTACCAAGTGTGGTATAGCCAAAAACAAATGAAAGCACCGGTATAAACAAAGATCTTCTTCATTAAGAATCTCAAAATGTAGGTTCTGGCCATTGGTATGTCGCTAAGTTAAAAATGAAATTGCTTGACTTCTCTTCTTTAACATCTACTTTTGTGGATCTGGGGTAACAGTACCTGACATACTTGTCTTACAGAGTTAACGTAGAAATCTGGTGCAATATTACAGGTGAAAGTACCTGGAAGATTCTAAAGCAGTCCAGCTTTATTGCATTGCTATTAAGTAATTCAATTTTATAGCCTAATTTAAACAAGGGAATTGCTTTAGAAAGAATTCTCTCTTAAATTGTTCATATATTTCAACACAAAGAACACAAGGATACGGGATGAATATTTTTCCTAATCCATTTCTAATTAAATTACATATCAACTTAACATGATATGTTAATGAAACAGTAAATAGCTGAAATTGCCAACATGTAATCAGTTGCAAGACTTTTTTCTAAATGGAATTTTTTTTGAGATGTTTAACAGAGTATAACCTCTTAAAAATAGAATGGTAGCTTGGCTTTCTTTAGACTTGTAGGGGTGAACGTTTGCACACAGATTCCTGGAAATTGCTTAGCATTCCAAGCTGCTTGCTTAAATCTCATGAGAATAGAAGTCTCTAGTAGCACAGGTGAGAAAGGATGCACGGCGCCTCAATCCGTTCACACATCACCCAGGAGAGGCTCCTACTCTCTTCCCGCTGCCAGGTGCTTCTCTCCCCAGGGTCACTAGCGCCTGACCTCTGTTCAGACGACAATGTCAAATCATCACTCACTCCAGAAATAGCTAGACACTTCCAGCCTCAGTATCAATTAATATAAACATCCTACAATCATGCGTTCTTTAGATTCACAGTTGAAAAAAGTGGTCTGAGGCTTCTGAAGTGTCCTATTTTTGAGGTAAAATAAAAACGAAGACTAGGAAGTGAAACTTTAGCCCCTGTTGGCCTTCCACCAGGATGCACCAAGACACTGGGGGTGCAGCAGTGTTGTGCCAGCTCAGCTTTAAATTTCTCCTGAGAGTGAGTTCTGGGCAAGTTGCTATCCTACCTGTAGATTGCAAATCCATGTTCTCAGTATGACCAGCATAGTTTACAATCACACAAAATATATACAGCGATATTATACTGAAATGATGATTGAATAATGTCAAAACACATCATTAAAAATCACATTGACTTAATAATCATTTGAAGTACATTGTTTGTAATGTATATATTTTTGTGCCTATACTGTGGAAGTCCTATATCCAAGTCACCTTAAAATCTGGTGCAAAGCTGGCCTTACTTTTTCTGAGTTTTATCATCCTTTTTGTGTAATGGAAAACTCATCTTTTTAATTGTATGATCTTATTTTCATGTGTCTACTTAATTTGACCTCGTATTAATCTATTAACCTAATACCTTATCTTAGATGCATAAATTGGAGGTAGACTTATTTTTGAAAAAGCAAAATCATTCTTCGCAGTGTGATATAAGAAGCAGCTATCATGTACTGTAAAGATATTTTGAAGTTGTTTCTGCTGTAATATTTGGGGCTTTCTCTAAAGCACTGCCTCCCACAGGGAGCAGAGAGAAGAAGCCACAGTATGATAGGAACAGCCAGATGCATCAGACAATTTTGAAATGTATGCATTGATATGAAACACAACTCAAATAAAACCACAGGAAAATCTCCTTTTAATAGAACTTAACAACCATTACAAGAGCTCTTGGTTATTTGGTGCTTTCTATGAGCCAGGATTTGTGCAAAACATTTTAGGTGCAACATATATCTCATTTGACCATGAGAGTAGATGTAAAGCCCAGTTTACAGTTGGTAATCTGAGATGGAGTGAGGTCAGTGCATTTACCCAAATCACATCAGTATTAAGTCACAGGGTTGAGATTCAAATCCTTGCTTTTAATTGCTACTTTATATTGCTTTTTAAATAGGAACAAATAACTTGAGTTTTGTAAATGGATGATGAAGACTCTCTAATTTGCACCCTGAATTTCAGTGGCACCCTTGAACCTAGGATGTGGGTCAATAGGGCATGAAGTAGTGTGAGAGATATGTCAGTGTGACACACATAAGAGGACGAGCTGATCAAAGAAGATGGCATGAGTGAGAGCAAGTTAACCTATCTTTGGCTCAGTTGCTTTTAGTTAAGAGAATATCAGTTTGTCTTGTAGAATTATGATAGTTGTATCTCTATATAAATTATGCTTTCTATTAATATTTTGAAAATGTGGTCCCAATTTCATGATCACATTAGTCATCTCAGATTCTGATTACATATAATACATAATTCAAATTTTATATGCATGTACATATGTTTATATTGCTAGATTAACTGTTTATTAAGCTGTAGGTAATCTTTGTGGTGCAGAGTGAATTCTGTTCTATTCATTTTTGTAGTTTCCATTCAAGTATTACTAAAAAGAGCTATGTGAAGTAGTGAACCCAATTCACAGTTAGTGTAAAGGCTATGTTGGACATGTTAACAGAACATATAATACAAGATTTAGATTCCTGCACTATTTGAACTCATAATCTGAATTGCACTACAATAATGTACATTTTTCCCCAGCATTTACTATCTAAATTGAAAACGCATTATCATAAATACGCATGCACAGATTAGGGAAACTTTCATGTGTGTGCAAGCCTTGGTGGGAAGATCTACAGTGAATCATGGCCATGTCTCTGCTTTTGTTTTAATAAAAATACAACTTGTTCTCTTGATTTTTAGACATGGTGTACATTATCTACAATGTCTTCCTCACATTATTAAAAGAAAATATCTTCTAAAATAGTGACATAGTCTCTTAGGAAAGAAGACAAATTAAGAGGCTTAGGAAAGTCTATGCATCAAAAGACAATTTGAAAGTCACAGAGTGTGTTGAAAGAGGTGAATGCTGAAAAGTCATAAGCCTTGACATGCATATATCACCATATTTCATGCAGAGGATTTTTAAGCATGAAAAAATTTAAATAAATTATATAAGTGTTGTGGATTCTGGAGAGTTTCAAGATGGCATGTAACGTTTTAGTAATTACAGAAATTTCTTTTGTTGTGGAATGATAACTACAATTGGCATGGATATCATTGAGACCATATCAATATAATGGAAAGCACTGATCACCACCAAAGATCTAACGAAGTAGACGGAAAAGGGAGATGATTTGGTAAAAGTATTGTATTTCAAGCAAAGCTAATGTGGAGAAATCTTAAAACTGCAAAAACGGATAATTTGAAGGTCACTTATAATGAATTTGCAGCTATCTTCCTCAGTGATTTGCAGTAATCAATTGACAAAATGGTTTTAAAGCAAAGCAGAATTTTATCTGAATGAAATTGGGCCTTTTTCTAAATAAGTGTTATCTAGAACATTCATTTCAAAAGAAAAAAGTCAAAAAGAAGAACCAGGACATAAAGCATTCAGAAATAGGCTAATGTTGTGTGCAGGTGGAGATTATGGGGATGATGTTTAAGTTGAAACCTTTCTTGGTGTATCAAGCCAAAAACCCAAAGCCTACGAGTGGTCTTTGTGCTTCCCACCACCACCTCGTTATTGCTGCCTGTGGAACCAAGGATTCACCAATGACTTCCAGCCATTGCCATCGCAGCTGGTGCTGTTCTCTGCCATGGCGTGCTACAGCAGATTACATTCCTTTGATGGCAGACTTACAGAAAAATCTGACATTGAGAAAATGAATTCATCAATCAGTTTTGAAAAAAATATTATAACAGTAAATAGAATGTGAAATACAATTGGACCTCCACTTGTTTCTTGACTTCCAAGCTTCTAGGAAGTGGAGGACAAAAAAAACAATCTTGTAAGGCTGGCTTTCTTGCAGTGGACAGTGAAAATGTTGAGCAATTTCAAGCATTATGTAGCAAAGAATTTACTCTCAAGTAGCTCTTTAAACTTGGAGACTTATCATTGTTCAGAAAAACAGGGTAAAGGAAGATCACAATTACTCATTGGGTAATTGTTAAGTTCTTTATTTTTTTAATAAAAGAAAAATCTTTTGATTACCAATTATACAGGTGTTACAGAGCTTTAGTCATATTAGAAAAAAATGGTTGAGCTTTTTGCATGGGTTGGGAATGAATTGTCTTTCTCATTTAAGTTAACCTGCTATAGACTTCTACAATCTAAAGATTTACTATACAACAAATATTTGGGAAATGGTTAGATTCAGATAACTGACTTTACTAGATCCTATTTTAATCAGATTTAGTCACTTCACTAACCATTCAGCCCAATTTCTCAAAAATAATCCTTGAATGTATAGAATTCACTAATGATTGTGTGGGAAATAGAAGTTGAAAGCTAAATTTATTTAATTTCAGATTTCTTATCATGGTTTCTCCAGAAGCACTTACTGAGTCAAAGGAATATTAAGTTTCTAATCAGAGTCCACACATTTGATAAAGACCAGGATAGAAATGAATTTAGATTAGTTGATTTCTAACTCAGTGCTCTTAATAATCAATTCCTAGGGACTTCTTATCAAATTCAAGAGAAAGTATATCAGAACTAATAAGAGTTATTGCTGCTCTTAATAATTATATGGTGGTCCATTATAAGGAGATCAGAGAAGTGTGCTTACATATTAGTGTTTTCATACTATACATGTAAATAAGACAATGCTCCTCAGCTATTGAGTTACACATATTTGGGTGAATTTAGAGTTGTCTAGGACAGACTGTATAATGAAGTTTTGAAGACAAGTGATAACACATAACCATTAGATTAATATTAAAAAATTTTAAGATATTTGTCAATGACACAGGATAAAAGTTTTCTCTCATTGAAAAATAACTACTTGGAACCCGTGCTCCTTTTGGGATACTTATTGGTATTTTGCTTCCTATTAGAAGCCTATCACTTCTAATCTCTCTCAAATATTTTATGCCACTCAAGCAATGCTTGAAACAGGTGTATACAAAAATACATCCGTAGTCAGTGATTTATTGAATTGACTTCTTTAGATTACATATTTCAATTGCATCACCATTTTGGAATAAAATATTATTAGAAAAGTAATGTAGGGACATTAATAGTATTTAAAAAAGGTGAAATAAAAAAATACAGAAAAGGAAAGTGCCTCCCCCACCTTATTAATCCCACTTCACGGTGGTAATTACATGCAAACACTTTGCGTATATCTTCCTGGACTTCCTGACATTCTATCCACCCAACATTTTGTGCATAAATGAGACAGCTACTGTACTGCAACCTGTTTTGTTGTTTTCTGGGGAAAGGGTTGGTATGTGTGCATCTTTTGTTTTTTTTCACTTCAAAACCACTTTTGAATATGTATTAGTGTATGTTCACACAGAACTATTTCATTTTCTCTAGAGATCATAGCAATGCATTTTGACTTACATTTCCTTCAGGTGTACATCCTTTACTATTGATTTTTGGCCCTTGATTACTCTTATTTTGTTGTTCTCTATGTAGTATCCGTATAGAAAATCTTTAATTTCGACTTGAGTAGCTTTAAGCCTACAATAATGTCAATACATAAAATTGCAGAGCCACATATATTCTTACTCCTGGTTTTCAGTGCAATGATCACAGGAGGATTACATGAATATCAGTCTACAATGGTTTTCCAAGATGACTCAAAAGAAAAGACATCTGATCTGAAATTTGGAGGACTCAAGTTTTTAGCCCTGTCATTAAATTCTCTTTGTGAGCTTAGGCCTTGATTATCTCATGTGTAAATTAAGGGTGTTGGACTAGATGATCCCTAAAATTATATTATTCTATGATTGCATTTCACAGAGCTAATCATTAATTTTCCCTTTTTTTAAAGTAATTCTTTTGCAGATGGGTTTCTGTAGTGCCAGATTGCATATAATTTTCTTAGGCATTCTGATTGTTAAGCAAGGGTATAATATTATGTATTCAAATAGATAAACTTATTCAAAATTACATATGTAGTAGAGATTTAGAATCATTATCTTTAAATTCAAAATGTTCTTCTATTTCTAAAGCAATATAAGCTGCTTGATTTACTAGAGTATTCTCTCTATATCCTAACTCTTCCTGGAAATAAGGTTAGCAAAGCTTATCAAAAATAGTACTTAATTTCGTCAAAGTCAAACCCGGCAGTGCCATCTTCACAGTCTGTGATCATTCACTGTGACAGCTGGGACTTCATTATGATCAGCTCTGGGGGTGCTCCCTTTAGCTTTTGAATCCATCTTGCTCATAAGTCTGACACCTTACTGAATTTGGAAAGATACTATATTATATAAGTTGATCTTAAATAAACAACTATTACTCAATTTCTCATTATTTATCTATGTATCACAGATATTTTTGAATGAGTTAAGTGGGAAGATTCAAAAAGATAAACCATCAATGGTTTTATTTGTTATAGAGAAAATTTCCAGGCATTCCCTCAAAATATGCCAAAATCTGGATAAATTAAAAAAGGAAAATTATGAGCTTTGGGCCTCTATGAGTGTCTCCTTTGGAATAAGGCACAGACAATCTTGTCTACTATTGTTATTGCTTACCCAGTTATCAACTGTGCCAGCTGGTAATTCCCAGTAGTCAAGAATTAATGCACTACATCTATTCTAGATATCATGCCAGCTGCTCACAGCATAGAAAGCATGATATATTAGCCAAGAAATGTTGTGTGAAAAAAGAGTGATGAACACAACAGCTTAGGAAAAGTGTTGGAACTGGTTTGATCACAATAGTCCTAATTTTCAAACAAAATTAATATAATCTAGCAAACCCAAATCAAGTTAGTCCTATGTGCAAGGCCCTTTAGTAATTGATGTGGTTGGGAAAAATTGAATAGAGCATTATCTAGCCACAAAGGAGATTGCAGTCAAGTAGGTCTAATAAAGCTTGTACACATGGAAATATGACAAAGCATTTTTTAATCCTATATAAAAGACACTGAGAAATACTTGGTAACAGAGAGAGGTGAAGCCTTTGGCTTGTTACATTGTGTCAGATGCCTGTAATTTAACATATTATGTAGGAAAAGATGCCTGTAATTTAACATATTATGTAGGAAAGTGTTCACGTGTTTTTCAAATAATTACTAGCAAAGAAGGAACTTAAATATCTCCTGTGTTTAAGTTATCATATATTTGGTTTTATTTCTTTTGCAGCATAGCATCAGTATAGATGCCGTCTTCAAATATCAGTAAACTGAATAAAAGCATTGGGGAAGCATTTTTTTCCTAGAAAACTATCATTGGAAAACATTAATTCTATTTGTACCTCACCCCCCAAACTGTGAAAATAAGTGATAACCGGGGATGGTTGTTTGTATCTAGTTATTTCACCATAATATTAAACACAGTGTGTTTTACCTATTCATTATCTTTCTCTTCCAAAAGAACTTTCTTTATTTCCTTTTTCCTTATAAAGGATATTGTAAGGATATACAAAATATTATAATGTATTTATTACCCAGATTCAGAATTATTATTTTCTTTATAAAATGTCTAAGGTTTGACCCTTTGACATTTACACTGTCATCACTTTAGCAAATACCCTTATTGCATCAAACATGGAGTCTTTTAAAAATTGTAGAAGAATATCTATATCTATATCTAGAAACAGATCTGGATCCATATCTATATCTAGATCTGGATCTATATCAGATCTGGATCCATATCTATATCAGATCCAGATCTAGATATGGATGCATACCATATACAGGCATATCCATATCTGTGTACACGACATAGATATAGATGATTAAAAGTTTTCAAGGCAGTGAGAATTTTTAGATATGGAATTCAAAATGTGGAGAATCCAGTAGGAGTGATTATGGCCTTTAGGAAAAGTTTTAAACAACCATTTCTGAAATTAGCTGCTACAAGGCTGAAAAGCTGTTCAGAGACTGTAGCAATTTCATGTGGCTTGGGGACAAATATTGGAGGTCAGGGTTTACCACATATAAAAGTATGCTGAATACTCCATCTTTTTGTTCAGGATTCCCAATGTCTATAGCCTAATAGCAATTGTGAGCCCAATATTGACCAACCACAATAATTAGAGTCAAAAAATAAATCAATTCAATTTCTGGTAAGATTAAAATTATCTGCTTTTACCTTTGTTGCCTGCCAGAGGCATAACTAAAACATCTCTGGGAGGAAATTAAAAGTGTACTTTCATGCATAATATCTAGTTTCAATAAAAAAAAGTAACCAGGCACACAGGAAGACAAAGCTTAACTCAATGACACTACAAAGAAACAAATGATAGAAATAGACTAAGAAATAAAGTTTCAGGGCTGGCCCAGTGGCATAGTGGTTAAGTCCACCTGCTCCGCTTCCGCAGCCTGGAGATTGCAGGTTTGGATCCTGGGCGCGGACCTATGCACCGCTTATTAAGCCATGCTCTGGCAGGCATCCCACATATAAATTAGAGGAAGATGGGCACAGATGTTAGCCCATGGCCAATCTTCCTGAGCAAAAAGAGGAAGATTGGCAGCAGATGTTAGCTCAGGGTTAATCTTCCTCACAGAAAAAAATAGAAATAAAGTTTTGCACATGGGTTTTAAAATAAGTATGCTCAATATCTTCAAAGAATTAAGTGACATGGTAGAGAATCTTGGCATAACATAGAAAACTATACAACATATTCAAGTGGAAATTCTTTAGTCCCTCCTTATCTGCAGTTTCACTTTCCATGGTTTCGCTTACCCATGGTCAACCACAGTCCAAAGATATTAAATGGAAAATTTCAGAAATTAACAAATCATAAGCTTTAAATAGCCACCATCTTGAGTAATGTGATGGAATCTTGTGCCATCCAGCTCTGTCCTGTCCAGAATGTGAATCATCTCTTTGTGCAACGTATCTTCAACTGTATATGCTACTTGCCCATTAGTTACTTAGTAGTAGTCTCAGTATTGCAGTGTCTGTATTCAAGTAACCCTTGTTTTACTTAATAATGGCACCAAAGCACAAGAATAGTGATGGTGCCAATTCAGATAGGCCAAAGAGAAGCCATAAAGTGCTTCCTTTAAGTGAAGAGGTGGAAGTTCTAGACTTAATAAGGAAAGAAAAAAAATCATATGCTGAGGTTGCTAAGATCTACGGTAACTTTTATTACAGTATATGGTTATAATTGTTCTATTTTACTGGTAGTTATAGTTGTTAATCTCTCATTGTGCCTAATTTATAAATTAAACTTTATCATAGGTATGTATGTATAGGAAAAAACATAGAATATATCGGGATTGTTATTATCTATGGTTTCAGACATCCACTGGGGGTCAGGGAACATATCCCTCATGGATAAGGGGGGACTAGTGTAATCACTTTCTCCTGCACAAGACCCCTGAGGAATACAACACAGTTAGGCTACACCTGAGATTAAGTGCAGGAAGGCTGAGAAAACCCGAACGCTTAAGAGTTGAGCTCATCAGACCCTTCTAAGACTGGAGCTGGCCCAAGAGAACCCAGAATGCCTTTGCCACTCCACCGTGAGCTTAGCAACAAATAACAAGGTCTACAGCGGAAAAACGTGCAGAGAGATTCTGTCTGTGATTTAAGCTTGCAACATGGCTGAAATATGAGGATTAAGTGGGAACGCACAGAAAAATCTCTCCATCAGTTTAGGCCCCACAGTAGACGCAAGGTGAGTCAAACTGCCACTGGAGAATTTGAAGTCTGTGATTCACTGAAAATGACTACGAAAAAACAAAAGTGAAACCCAACTCGATTACTGACTAGGTTAACCAGATAAAACTCCAATTGAGAGTAAGCGCAATTTACCTCAGTCTCTCCTAGTCTTCCACACATAGTGTTGGCATTCAATAAAAAATTATAACACAAAAAAGGAGAAAAAGAAACATTGTCAAAAGATAAAATCATCAATAGAACAAGACCCAGAAATGAGAAAGATGTTGGAACCATCAGACAGAGAAAGTTACTAGGATTAACAGGATTTAAAAAAAAGCTAGTAGAAGAGGTGAACAACATTCATGAAAAAGAAACTTTTTAAAAAAGTAAAATGGGAAAGCTAGAAATAAAATACTAAAAAAAAACACAATAACAGAGATGATAAATATTTCTGTCAACTTAGTAGCAGATTAGAAATAGCTAAATAATAATGCAGTCAACTCAAAGATAGGTTAATAAGTATTATCCAAATTGAAAACAAAGAAAGATAAGGTGAAATATAAATAAAGAAGAAAACCTCTCAACGACCTCTGAGAAACAGAGTCTAATATTTTTATAATTAGACTCCTTCTCGCAAAAGGAAGAAAGCTAGAATGGGGCATGTATAGTCAATGAAGGGATAATAGCAGAGAATTTTACAAAATTAATGAAAGACAATAAACTGAAAATCTGAGAATCTCAGAAATCCCCAAGCCAATGGAACACTGGGGAAAAAAATTAGAAAAAGAAAAATCTGGCCATAGTAACTAAACTTTGGAAACCAAAAACAAAGTAAAAATAATCAGAAATGCAGCCAGAGAAAAAGATAACATGATATATAAAGGAGAAAAAGTAAAATAAAATAATGAAAGAATTTGATACATTGCACATATGAGACTATGCAAATCAGAAGACAATGAAATTGACATCTTTAGAGTACTTAAAGAATAAAACTATCAACCAGTAATCCTTCATTCAGTGAAAGTATTCCTTGTATTATTTGAAGAGACACTTCTACGAAGAACAGAAATAAACACAAAAAAATATACGCATCATGATTAGTCCTTAGGGAAGTTCAAGTCAAATTCACGGTGAGATATTACTACATACTCAGTAGAAGGGATAATGTTAAAAAATAAAAACAAACCAAATTTATTTTTGGTGTAATACCAAGTGATGGTAAGAATGCAAAATAACTGGAACTCTCATATATTTCTTGTGGAAATGTAAAATGTGGAAGCCATTTTGGGAAACATGCAATCAATAGGTAACTAGTATTCTGACTCAGACATTCACTCAAGAGAAATTAAAATACATGTCTAAAAAAAATCTGTACACAAATGTTTATGGGAGCTATGTTCATAATAGCTTAAACAACACAAACGTCCACCAACTTATGAATAAACAAACTGTGGTATATAATAACTAAAAATAACACAATTGTTTACTGATTTATGAATAAACAATGGTAAATCCATACAATAAAATAAAACATTAAAAAGTAGCATATTACTGAAACATATTTAAAAAATGAATGGATGTCAAAAGCATTTTACAGACACATAAAAACTACAGAGTATATGATTCCACTTACTTGACATTCCAAACAAGCAAATCTATAACAACAGAAGTCAGATCTGTCGTTGCCAGAGGCTGTGTATTGGAGGGGAGAAGGGTATGTATGGACTCTAAGGGGTGTGGTAAGCTGAATAACGGTCCTCAAATATGTCCGCTTCCTAATCCCCAGAACTGTGAATGATACCTGGTAGAGTAAAAGGAAATTTGCAAATGTCTTGAAATTAAAGATCTTGAGATGGAGAGATTATCTGGGATTATCAGGATGCCAACTAATTACAAATGTCCTCGTACGAGGGATGCAGGAGGAGTCAGAGTCATAGGGAGAGGCAATTTAATAAAGGAAGCAGGGACTGAGGTGTTGCAGTCATAAGCCAAGGAGCCAAGAAATTCCAGAAGCCTCCAGAACCTTGAAGAACCAAGGAATGCATTCTCCCATGGAGAAGGAACCACTCTGCTAACACCTTGCTTTTAGCCCCTTAAGACCCTTTTCTGACTTCCAATCTCCAGGACTGTAAGAGAACAAATATGTGCCTTTTTAAACCACTAATTCTGTGCTAATTTGTTACAATGGGAATAGGAAACTAATACAAGCAGCTGTGAGGGCACTTTTTGAGTAGATGAAAATCTATATATTGATTGTGATGGGATAACATGACTATAACATTTGTGAATGCCCATTAAACTGTACACCTAAAAAAGGAGAATTTTACTTTATGAAATAACACCATAATAAATCTAACTCAAGAAAAGTATGGAAAAAGACATATGTAAATTATAATCATATGATTGCTAGAAGTGTCTATATTATAATCAAACTAAGTAGACTTCTGAACAAGGAATATTACTAGGAATAGAGGAATGTTTCACAGTGATAAAGTAGTCAATTTATATAAAATATACAAAAATCCTAAAAGTATATGAATTGAACACATATAAAGCAAAATCTCATAGATCCGAAAAGAGAAATAAACAAATCCACAAATGTATTTGGAGGCTCTCAACACTTGTTCATAATTTATAAAACAAGTAGGTAAAAAAATAATAAATATACACAAAGTTTGGAGAAAATTATCAACAAACCTGACTTAATTTGCATATGTAAAACTCTCCAATCAGCATATAATAGTATAGCCATTTTTTGCAAGGGCACATGGAATATTCACCAAGGTAGAACATATGCTGTGCAATAAAATACATATCAAGACATGTAGAAATACTGACACTATACCAAATATATGCTATGACCAAAACAGAATTGAATTAGTTATCAATAACATAAACATGTTTGAATAATCCTCAAATACTTTAAAATTATATTTAAAAATAACCACTCTAAATAAGCCATGAGTCAAAAAGAAACAATAAGGAAAATTAGAACTTTTTGGAATTAAACAAAAATAAAATATACTATACAAAAACTTGGCATGGAGCTAAAGATGTGCTTTAAAGTTAATTTATTATTTTACATGCTTGTATAAGAAGAAAAAAATATTTAAAAGCAATGATCTAATTTTCCACAGTTAGAAGCTAAGAAAGAATAGCAAGTTGAACCTAGAGTAAGCACAAGTTTACATATAATGAAAACAAATATTGAAACAGTAAATGGACCATAACAGAGTAAATCAATGAAACCAAAAATGGATTCTTAGACAATATCAATACAGAAAATAAAACTCTAGCAAAACTGATCAAGAGTAAAAATGAGAAAACAACCAATATCAAGGATAAGAGATGAGTAGAATAATTCATTCATTAATAAAATAATAAGAGAATACTAATAGAATAATAAGAATTAATAGAATAATAAAAGAACATTATATACATTAATAGAGTACTGAGATAATATTATGAAAGCCTTATGCCAATAAATTTGAAAACTCAGGGGGCCGGCTGGGTTGAGTAGCAGTTAAATTCGTGGGCTCTGTTTTGGCAGCATAGGGTTCGCCACTTTGGACCCTGGGCGCGGACCTACACACTGCTCATCAAGCCATGCTGAAGTGGAATCCCACATAGAGCAAATAGAAGGATGGACAACTATGACATACAACTATCTACTGGGGCTTTGGGGAGAAAAAAATTGAGAAAAGGAGGAAGATTGGCAACAGATGTTAGCTCAGGTCCAATCTTCCTCAAAAAAAAGAAAGAGACAAAAAAAACCCCAATGGTCAAAAAACAAAAAATTTGAAAACTCAGATAAGATGGACAAATTCCTTGAAAAACAGTTTATCAGAACAACTCAAGAATGAGAAAAGTTGAATATCCTTATATCTATCTAAAACGTTAAAATCAAAACTATAAAACATTCCTGTAAAGAAAACTTCAAGATTCCATGGCTTCATTGGTGATTTCTATCCATGGTTAAAGAGAATATAGAACCAATTCTACAGAAAATCTTTCAGAAAGCAGAGGACTTACCACACCAATTTTTGAGATCAGTATTACTCTAAAACTATAAATATACAAAGACACTACAGAAAGAAAACTACAGATTTGCATTTTCATAAACATAGACCCAAAACTCTTTAACAAGATATAAGCAAATTGATTCCAGCTATGTAGTAAAAGGATAATATATCATGACCAAGTTCAGTTTAGACCAGGAATGCAATGTTGGATTAACATTCAAAATCAATCAATATAATTCACCATATTAATTCAGTAAAAGAAAAATCATATAATCATCTCAAATTTTGCAGAAAAAACATTTGATTAATTAATTCAATGCTTTAATGTTTTAATCAAAACAATGAAATGATTTTAGTTAATTTTAATTAACAACTAAACAAGTAAAAGTAAAATATTTTAATTTATAATTAAAAAGTTTTAGTAAACTAGGAATAGAGAAGAGCATTCTCAACCTGGTAAAAAGTGTAGCTACCAACTAACCAACCAACCAACAATCAAGTAAACAAAACTCCCTACACTTAACATTATAGTCTGAATGCTGTCCATCAGGAACAAGGTAAGGATGTCTGCTCTCATCGCTTCTATTCAACATTGTTCCAGAAATCCTAGCCAATGCAATAAGGCAAGGGAAAAAAATGAAATAGTAATTTTAAAAAAGAAAAATATCTCTTTACAGATAATGTAATCTTCTATATAAAAATTTTTAAGTAATCTACAAAAATTGTTACAACTAAGAAGTAAACTTAGCAGGGCTGCAAGATACAAGGTGAATATTCAATAATTAATTGTGTTTCTGTAAATTAGCAATAAACATTTAGAAGATAAATTGTTAAAATACTATTTAAAACATCTGCAAAAACATAAAACACTCAGGGAAATTTTTAATAAAAATATAAATGGCCTGTACACTGAAAACTGAATCTAACTGCTGAGAGAAATTTAAAAGGCCCAAATAAATGCACATATATACTATGTTTATTGTTTGGAACTCTCAATATTTTAAAAGTTTCCATTTCTTTTATTTGGTGCAATCCCAATCAAAACTCCATAACTTATTTGTGGAAAGTATCAAACTTATTCTAAAAGTTGCATGGAAAGAAAAATAATTTTGAGTATCCAAAGCATGAAAAAAATAAAACTAACAAAGATAGAGAATTTACGTTACTTGAATTCCAGCCTTACTATAAAACCAGTAATCAAGACCTGTGGCAAACACAAATGAAGTAATGAAATAGAACAGAGTCTAGAAATAGAGCCAAGAATACATGGTCAATTGATTTTTTAAGACTTTAGTTTTTAAAGCAGTTTTAGGTTCACAGCAAAATTGAGTGGCAGGTAGAGAGATTTCCCATATATCCCCTACCTCTACACATGCACAGCCTTTCCCATTATCGACATCTCCCACCAGAGTGCTACATTTGTTACAATTGATAAACCTACACTGACACATCATTATCATCCAAAGATCATAGTTTACGTTAGCGTTCAGTCTTGGTGTTGTACGTTCTATAGGTTTGGACAAATGTATAATGTAATCTAGCTATCATTATAGTATCACACAGAGCATTTACACTGCCCCAAAATTACACTCTACTCTGCCTTTTCATCCCTCCCCCTGCCCAATCCCTGGCAAGCACTGATCTTTTTATTGTCTCCATAGTTTTGTCTTTTCCAGAATGTCATATAGTTGGAATCATACACTACGTATCTTTTATGGAGTGATTTCTTTCATTTAGTGATATGCATTTAAGTTTCCTCCATGTCTTTTCATGGCTTGATGTCTCACTTCTTTTTAGCACCGAATGACATCCCATTGTCTGAGTGTACCATACTTGATTTATCCATTCACCTCAATAGATTTTTGAATAAAGTCTTGAACTAATTCAATGAGTTAAGGGTAGTCTTTTCAACAAACAGTGCTATATCAGTTGGAAATCTATAAGGAAAAAATATATATATATATACTCTATTTCTTTGGTAAGCTTAGTTAACCCACAGAACCCTAAATATAAAAAGATAGTAGAATCTATATTGCAGAATTGTTGTGAGGAGTAGGAAAAATAGGAATGAAGCTGAAATAAAATGAGTCACCTGACATTAAAATCTAGACTGTTTCCTAGAGACATCAAAGAAAGCTGAATAAAACACAAAAATGTACCTCTTTTTTTTGCGTTTATGTCTTTTTCCCAGTTTGTTGAAATGTAAACTTACACATAACAGCACTGTGTAAGTTTAAGCTGTACAACACAATGACTTGATTTACATATATCGTGAAGTGATTACCACAATAAGTTTAGTTAACAGCCATAATCTTATATAGATACAAAAAAAAAAATTGAAAAAGAAACAATTTTTTTTTTCCTGTGGTGAGAACTCTTAGGATTTACTCTCTTAACAACTTGCCTGTATATCATACAGCAGTGTTAACTATAGTCCTCATGCTGTACATTACATCCCCAGTACTTGTTTATTTTCTAACTGGAAGTTTGTACCTTTTGACCCCCTTCATCCAATTCCCCCTCCATGCACCATCCACCTTTGGTAATCACAAATCTGATCTCTTTTTCTATGAGTTTGTTTTTTGTTTTAGATTCCACATACAAGTGAGATCATACAGTGTTTGTCTTTCTCTGTCTGACTTATTTCACTTATCATAATGCCCTCAAGGTCCATCCATGTTGTCACAAATGGCAGGATTCCCTTTTTATTCTGTGAGGAAGATCAGCCCTGAGCTAACATCCATGCCAATCCTCCTCTTTTTGCTGAGGAAGACTAGCCCTGGGCTAACATCTCTGCCTACCTGTCACCACTTTATATGGGACGCCGCCACAGCATGGCCTGACAAGTTGTGCATCGGTGCGCGCCTGGGATCTGAACCCGGGTCACCAGCAGTGGAGCGCACGCACTTAACCACTACTCCACAGGGCCGGCTCCTTCCCCCCATTTTTATTGCTGAATTCTTTATTCCTTCTTCCACTGATGGACACAGGTTATTTGCAAGTCTTGGCTGTTGTAAATAATGCTGCTATGAACATGGGGCTGCAGACATTTCTTCGATATAGTGTTTTTGTTTCCTTCAAATATATTCCCAGAAGTGCAATTGCTGGAGCATAAGGTACTTCTATTTTTATAAAATTTACCTCCTGAGTTAAAAATAAATATTCAACCTCAAAGTCATGCTCCCAAATCTAATCGCTATTTAGCAAAAAAATGTGCATGAAAAGACTGAATTTTGGTGAACTCCCTTAATTGCATTTCCCCTCATTCATAAAATTTTGATTATTTCAGCCATTGGTATTGTCCATCTCTAACTCTTCTATGCTTGGAGTCTATTCATGGGAAGACAATTTATTACTCAAAAGCCTTCATTTCCAGAGCCTCCATGAACTTGGGTGCCTCCCCAGGACATGAGTTGAACACCATAATCGCGGCATGGACTGAACAGTACAGATAAAAGTGGGGCAATCTCCACACACTGTATTGTTGTCCTTGGTAAGCATGCAGTAGCAATTTTAGCAGATCTTTTGTTCTCGTCATTCAACATTAGTTTTAAAAGAACGTTCTGTCTTTGTTTTGCAGCCGAGAGCTAATCAAAAGAGATTTTGATTTTGATCTTGAAACCAAGAGCCTATTACATTTTATCATACTATATGTGATTACTGTTATATTTGGCCAATGTATTTTGCGTTATATTTTAACATTTGTAATAGTGCAACCAATAATGTGCTGTTTCTGAATTATATTCCAAGTTTGACAAGATGGAAAGCAAGACCTCACTTCTTTTTAGACCTCACTGCCTAAGGATTAAGACAGAGCCCTCTGCTTAAACTAGAGATTTCCCTCTAAGATAAGAATAGACCATCAATCTACACTCTTTGGATATAATTGCTCAACCAGTTACTTTAGAAAAGTCTATACATATACAGACGTATTTTTTTTCATTTTGGTGTACCAGGACATCATGGGGCATGGTGCTGAATGGCTTCGTAAAATTAAGATAAGCCACAACAGCCGTAGTAGGAAATTGTATAGGTCACATAAATGATTCACACTGAAAATACTGCATCTTGTAATAGTTATTGTGGGACTTCCATAGTGAATTTTATATTACAAATAATAAAAGTGTTTATCTTTGCCTGGCTCTGAAAAATTTGGGTAGTTTCCCTCACTTGCTATGGAACGTTGCAAAGATACTAAAATTTTCTAATGATATAGCTTGGAATGAGCTGAAATTCATCTGTGTTCAGTTATATGCATATTAGACAAATACAGAAAGAAGATTTTCCTTCAGTTTTAATTTTGTTATGAAATTTAAATAGCTGCCTTTATCACCTTCCAGGGAGATGTTAACTGCTGTGCAATAAACTTGCTGGCTGGTTCCACCCATGTTTTGCCTATTGCTCCAAAATCTTGTTCTACTATTTCAAATAGAGTCTGGGTCTCAAGTTATCATTTCTGGGGTTTACTGCAAAGTGTCAGCTAGTTGGCTTTCTGCGAAAATCAAAGTCTCAGTCACAGCTGATGCCAGGAAAAGAGTTGGGAAGAAGAGAGCACCCATGGGCTGAAGATGGAAGCCACTCAAAGCAGACAAAGCTGAAACACATTTCCTGCAAAGACAGTGTCCTCTTCTCTCCATGGACTCTCCATATGTCATTGGATGATATATGACATGAATGGCAGTTGCCCTAGATTTTCCTATTGCTGAAAAATGGCCCTGCCACAAAGTAAAGAGTGTATGATAGAATGTGATATTTGCAGTTGGCATTTGACTTTTTTCTCCTGCTATCTTATGTGTCAGATTTAATCATTCCCTGGTACTTTGCAAATAAAATAACCAAAAGTGATAGATTTTCAGCCTGTAGGGTCCATATCACATCATATTAATACTGGTTCCTACCACCACACGAACAACTGTGTGTATGCCCAGAAAGCTTTATATATACACAATTTTATACTTTGGGGCTAAGTTCATTTTGAAGTGGTAATCCAATGTCTTTTGCTTCAAATAAATTGTTCCTCATTTTCTTGGGTACCAAAGCTGATTTTTGTTTTATTTATTCATCAGCTATTTTCTTAATCCTAAGAATCTAGAACTGCGCTATCCAATATGGCAGACACTGTGCCCCTGTGATATTTAACTTTAAATTAGTTAAAATTAAATACAGTAAAAAATTTAGTTCCTGATTTGCATTAGCCACATGTGAATAGTGTCTACTCTATTGAATACAATATTTACTTCATCACAGAAAGTTCTATTGTACAGCACTGGTCTAGAATACATCTTGATATGTAGGAATTAATGGATCCTATTCTCATCTTATTGTTTATTTTAATTGTAAATCAATTGTATTAAATCCTTGCCATTGGGGAGACAGTTCTCTTTATCTTAGTCCAATCATCTGCGTAATGCGGTGAAAAGGGGTGGAAGTAGAACTGGTTTCAAGTCAATATCTCATACCTAAACAAGTCCCTTCATCTTCTGAACCTCACTTCTGTCTAAGGAGTTAAAATTACCCGTCCTGCCTACTTCACAGGACTCTCAGAGGCCTCAACTAAGCTGAGTCCTAAATAATAAAGATTAGTGATGAGAAAGAGAAAGCTAGAAACAGGTAGACGTGACTCTAGCATACTACAGGACTAGCTGGAGCGTTGAGGCCCAAGGCAGCTATGCAGCAGTACAACCTCACTTTCCAAATGGAACCTGCAAGCTCTTCTTGATTTGTTACAGAATTTGTTCCTCAAGACATCTGATCATTTTCACTGACCACGGATCTCTAAACAGAAGAAATACGGCATTGTGATCTTAAGTGACTCATCTGTTTGAAGTTGACCCCAATCAATAGCTACATAAAAGGAGAACAATCACATGCTGTGATGTTGGGGCCATTGTCTCGTGGATTACTGCGACGCAGATCTCCTAGTTTGTGGTTAATCAGCAGGTATCCGTCAGAAATTCAGGCACACAAACATACAGAACAACAAAAAAAAAACGTGCATAGGAGAGGAGACTACATTTCTGGAGACTTGTAGTTCCAAAGATTACTCAGGCACATCAGATATTTGTTTTTAAACTGTGAACTGAGTTCATAGCTACCAAATGTGGATTTGAACCTAATGATATCTTGCCAGGTTTGGTCAGGTTGCTCAGCAGCAAGGCTGGGCTTGTGGTGTAGCAGGATAAGGAGGGCAGATTTCTGTCTATAGGTTGGAGAAAGCATGGGCTAGCAAAGATATTGGATGCACCTGAGAAACACTGTAAAGAGGTAAACTCTTACCTGAGGTTGTTTCTTAAACTTCAGCCCCAGTATAGCTTGAGGAGCTCGCTTTGCTTCTGCTAGCATTGGGAAGCAACAGAGACCCACAGCACAGACTGGTGTCACTGTCTAGGTGTAACTCCCAGCTCTGGAGACTTCCAAACTTAGATAAGTTTTCTTTTCTTTCAGTGACTCAATTTACTCAGCTGCACAATGAGGAAGGTAGTCATAGTTCCTACATTATAGAACTGTGAGGAATAATGAATTAACATAGAAAGTGCTTAGAAGAGCGTACGGTTTGGTTCTGTGAACAACATTTTTCCCCTAAAATACAGAATTATCTATTCATTCACTAATTTGTTGAGCATTTAAACGTGCAGGGCATTGTGTGAGATACAGGCTATATGATGTTAACTAAACAGATGGAATACACCCACTTATGCAGCTTAGAGTCCAGTGAGGAGAATAGAAGTACTATCGCAGATCTGTGGACCATGTGGGCTCTTCAAGTCAAGAGCACTTACATTTTGTTTTGATAAATTTTACCTTAGAAAAAAAACCAACAAAAAAGATAAACCAACGTGAACATTTTTCCAAACAGATAGTTATGTGGAGTCATGTTGAATTACATTTTTTTCTTTGATTGCAATTTTAAAAGTTTTTCCTTGATTCTCCCTCTTTTACAGGTTTTTCCATTTTAGAGACTTGAGATTTTGCAGAGGTTCAGGAAACAATTGGAGAGGTAGAAAACCTCATCAACATCATGCACAAATAACATAGACGTTGACCTATGACTGTCAATTTTCTTTACCACACTAAAGCACAGATGCATCAATATCCCATACTGTTTACATTTCTTTTTGTAAATCAAGAACAAAATATATTTATAGTTATTGCTAATAGTAACGTAGAAAATAGTCATTGAATCTCTATTTTCTATTAGAAAATTTTAGTCAGGTACTGTGGATCCCAATAAAGTGATGAAAATGTAATACTTGTGCTCAGACTTCAGTGAAAGGGACAAATAAATACACTAAGAAAGAAGAGTGAGTAGTGTTGAGGAAGTATGGAAGAACAAACGATCAATTCATCACACTGAAAGAAATATTGGAGCATAAGTATAAGTTCATCGGAAGAATGGGGAGGGGGTCCAAGCAGAGGGAAGAGTTGCTCATGGCAAATTCTGAGGTTGGTTCAGTGCAATAAGCTTTCGTGTCATTGAGGTTGAGCAGTTTTTCAAAAATAAACCTAGGCGCAGGTAGGTGAGGCAATCTGGAAATCTGCATTTTTATCAACAACTCATCTGGTTCTTATGGGTAATTGAGAAACTTTGGTCTAAAACGCATAGGTGATGTGGCAACCACAGTGGATAAAGAAAGTAGGAAGATAAGTCACAATTATTTCTTGAATGATCCTTAAATCTATGCTGGGAAGCTTGGATTTCTTTCCAAAGCAGTAGGGTGCCATAAAAGATTTTTTTTTTTTGCGAAGATCAGCTCTGAGCTAACATCTATCACCAATCCTCCTCTTTTTGCTGAGGAAGACTGGCCCTGGGCTAACATCCGTGCCCATCTTCCTCTACTTTATACGGTACGCCGCCACAGCATGGCTTGACAAGCGGTGCTTCCGTCTGCACCCGGGATTAGAACCCCAGGCCCCCGCAGCAGAGCACACGCACTTAACTGCTAGGCCACCAGGCTGGCCCCATAAAAGATTTTCAAGAAAGAAAATTACACAAAGAAATCTATAGTTTACAAAAAAAAAGTACTTATATAAATGTGGAGAATGGATTGGAATTTGCAAGCTCCATCAGGATGATATTGGAGCAGCTCAGATGAAAGTCATTTAGAGCTTAGATTAGCGTAATGGCAACAGAAGCGGACAGAAGGAGACTGTATCTGTTAGGATGAGACAGAAATTGGCTTTGGCTAACGCAAACTGAAGGGGAAAACATTTACAAAAATATTGAGCAGTAAATAGTTGAAATGAGATTGCATATTGTTTATTACTGTGAAATTGTTTAGTGGTCCACACAAGAAAGGCATTCAAACATATTTGCATTGCTTGTCAAGAAATTCCTTACTTTACGTTCAAAGAAAATTCCCTAGGCAATTATTTCCTAAAATGATTTCCAAGCAAAATAATTGTATTTGTAGATGTTTTCAGTCACACACACACACACACACACAGACATATAAAATCTCAGTCAAAAATCTTTTAGAATTCTAAATAAAGAGATAACAGGTCTTTTTAGGGTCTATAGTATGCTAATATGCTCTGTGTGTCTCCAAAAAAAAAAAAAAAGAGAGAATATTTATATTGTTTTCCAAACATTTTTTGACCTAGACTCCCCTTTTATTGCAATGATCCATAGCACATGCCTTGAAACATACTTAGCACTTATTCAGGACAAAAGACAATTTGTTTTTTATGAACTTCTATCATTTTTGAAACTTTTCAAAGAAATGTTCAATAATTCATTCATTAAACAATTAATTTAACAGGTATGTATTTTATATCTATTTCCTACCAGATATTATTTTATTAGCTGGGAATACAGCAGTACAAAAAACAAACTAACAATATGGCAAAACATCTGAGAAATCGAGTCGGCAGCTGGCCAAGCATGATTTATATTCCTCAAGCTCAAATTCAGGGAATTTGGATCATTATCATTAAGGTGATTCTCAGTAAATCGGTAAAGCAAGGAAAAGTATTTCTTCAAAACATCTGAAACAATCAGAAGAGGTAGGTAATTTGGATTGGAGAATGGAGGGTTTTCTAATAATAAAAATTATAGACTAATATATATAAAAAAGGAATACATGGTATATAATAGCTTTAAAATCTTGAATGTTAAAATGCATTTACCAACTTAAAGGCAAATAACTCACTGAAAAGTATTTCCAATAAATTAAACAGAGAAATGATTAATTTCTTAATATGTGATATGTCTATGGGGAAAGAGAACCAGAGAAAGCGACTTACCTAAGAATATGGACAGAGAAACGGAAAAACAAACAAATGACACAAACACAAGAAGAAATAGAGATGACTAATAAATGTGAAAATAGGTTCAATCTTACTTCCTAATAAAAATGCAAAACAAAACAAGAAGGGCCCAGGAAAACGTACAATATTTGGAAATATGTTTCAAGGATTAGAAAAATTATCCCTTACTCTCATCCAGGCATCCTGCCACATGAGGGTCTGCTCATTGTTCCCAGGTCCATGCTCCCCTTCTTCTTTCTTACACTAGAATAACCCACCAGCAGTGCCAGTTTAAACAGGGCACGTGGCCACCACCCAGAGACTGCATTTTCCAGCCTTCGTGGATGGTGTGGTCATAAAACTAGATCTCGGCCACTTGGATGGGAACAGAAATGGCATATGAAGATTACAGGACACATTCTTAGAAAAGGAAGGTCTGTGTCCTCCATTCCCTCTCTCCATGCCGTGTGATGATGAGTGGAGCAGCCAGTGTGGGCACAGAGAAGGAAGCCTGTGTTGACAGACCTGCCCCACCATCCGAGAACCACCAATCCCTGCACTCTCATGTGAGAGAGAAATAAACTTGGATGTCTTTTGAGCCACTGTATTTTGGAATGTCTTTTTACATGAGTTTAGTCAGTACCCTAATTGCATTATAGAAGAATATATTGTAAGGAAAAAATAGAATATTAACAAAAAAATATTGACAACAGTATTAGTAGAATAGCAAAAGTCTGGGAGGGACATGAGTCAAATAATAAGAGGAATATTTAAAAATGAAATTGTTTCCGTGGATTAAAATATTAAGAAGGTGAGATTTTTAATTTTGAAAAATAACACAGATATGTGCTCAACACAGTTTTAAGTGAAAAATCCAAATAAAACTACATATTTATCATGATCTGTACTTTCTAAAAGAATTACATAAATATACAAGCAATTTATATGATTGGAAGATGACACATCAAAATATTAAAGGGATGAGGGGTGGGTGACAGGACTGTGGGGAATCACTCTTCCTGCTCATTCTTGTCTTTATTTTTCATATTTTCTCTAATGAACTTGTATTTGTTTACAATCTGTGAGTGATGTAATTTTTACGGACTTTCTCTGTATCTTGTAGTTAATAAAATGCAGAAGGAGAAAAATAATTTGCTTTAGTGCCGGCCTTAGGGCGTGTGTCAAGAGAGAGAGTGTCTCCATTTAGTAAAATGCCATGATGGGCCATGAGCTGATGGGCTGCAAGTGAGAGGAGGAGAAAGCAAAACTGCTTTGCAGAGGAAATGGTCAGCACTCAGCACTGCGGGGATTTGGGGGTTCAGGGGTTTAAGGAAGTAACGGGGGAGATCAAGAAGGAAGAAATGAGGAACTGTCAACATAGCAGTGGCTGGGCCTGGAAGCAGACAGGAGATGCTCACTGCCATCTCACCGCCCAAAACGAGGTTGGCGGCACTTTAGCAACCACAGTGGTGTTCCACTGTCTGATGACTCATGGAAAACGGTCAGCACTTGTAGGAGACGAACTGCAAAGAGGAACATTCCATAGAAGCAGAAAACCAGAAACATGTACGGCTGGGAGAAACTTAAGTTCACCCACTCCCACTTCTAACCTCAGCCTCTGCCTGGAATTAGGCAAATATCAGGAAGACTTCCTCACCCCAGCAGAGTGTACCTGCGAGGAACTCGGTGAAGAATAGGGATGGGGTTGACCTGCCTTGTAGTGTGTGAGCTGACCCTTCAAGATGGAGGACTTGGAGACCATCGAGATGGATACATAATAAATGGCTTACATAACTGCGTCCTGGGCACCAACTATGAATTAGGTCCTGTGCCAGGACTGCAGTAACAAAAGGGAAATGTAAGATGTTTCCTCTGAACAAGTTCCTTACTTGCTTACAGATGAGCACAGACAATAAAAATGAAACTCATAAAGCGATTAACCCATTTAATGCTTTGCTGAACCCATTTAAATGTTTTGCTCCTACACGTAGAGGAAACCTTTTTAGTTACATCCACATGGCACAGCCACATTACCATTCACCATCAAATAAGAAGGAAAGTGTTAGAAATGCAGCAGGGTACCACTTCTATGCGCTTACTTTAAAACGTGTTATCTCCTGAGAGTCTTCAAATGGAATTCCTGCTGATTCTACTTTTTATTTTAGGTTACCTCCTTCTTCCTCTTAGGTTAGATGTCTTTCTGCCTTGCCTGGTAATTTGACCACATTAGTCAATGTGTCAACATTAGGCAAGGAGTTTAAATTACTGCTAGAAATATGGGAGTCTCTTAGGTTAATTTTCCATCTGACAAGCTGAACTTGGGGGCTCTTTTGCACATTTCCATAAGCTGCCGATGCAAATAATGACTTCATCTCCATGGAGATTCTTCTGAAATCCTTGTTAGTGCTGGCACAGGGAGACCAGAACTAAGGCACCACCCCTCGGCTCTCCTGGGCACCCAGAGCAAAGGACTCATCGCCCAGGGCCTCTGCATGGAAAGAGCTTCTGAGCACACATGGTGGTAACAGTTAGCCCATTTGATTGCAGCTGCCAACCCTGTGGCAGGTTTCAAATGGAAGGGGACTGGTTGTGAGGATAAGGAGGCCTCTTTCAAATGGAAAGTCTCTTTTCATTAAAAAATAGTACAGTGTGTGGAAGTGTCAGGCAGCAAAAGCATACTCTCTACTCGTTTACCTGCACATCCTCTCTTCCTCTATTTCCTTTACTCCTAGGGGGTAATAGGGAAAAGAAAACGGCCTAGATGAAGCGGTCCTATTCCTGGTAACGGAAATGAGACCTGGGAAACGGTTGTAAAATTAACCTTCTTGATAAGAAATAAGGAAGGCTAATTTTGTTACTCTTGTTTTATTAAAATTGTGTAACTTTTTAACCTCTAGTAAATTTTTCAAGTTTGGATAAAATGCTTGTTCTACCTTAAATGTGCAGGGTAAGAGAGAGTTAATTAATATAATCAGAGAGAGAGAGAGGCCACTGACAGCTCTTATTATTCATGGGGCAGTTAAGTCAGTGAGAGAATTTCTGAGAAAATTCAATCTCATGTTGCATTCATTACTTAATTACCTAAAAATAGAGTTTCTTAGATTCAAAATGGGGCTTTTTCAATGACATTGGCCTCACACAGAGAAACAAAAAAACTAAAAATAGAATAAAAAAGAAAGAGTTATTTTTCCTAAACTGTTATTATGACAGAAATAGCTCAAGATATCAAAACGAGGAGTCATTATAACTTACCAGGTTGCTAATAATTACCTCATTGATGTATGTATATATTTTTTATAAATTATTCATAATTTAAGATATTGATAACTTTGTCAGATATTTTAAAAGATCTTTTCAGCCTCTGGCACAGAATATCAGTGTGTGTGTGGATCTGCTCTGAAGTGTGTCACAAGTAATTTGTCATTATAAACACAGATGTTTGGGAGTGATTGATGTGCGTTCTTACACATTAGAGCAGATTCAGATTATTAAATGATCTCACAAGTATTCTGAAAAGCTTCCTGGAATGGGAGAAAATGAGTGGAGTTGGCAGCAGGGTCACCAAGAAGAGCCCCGAGGAGTGTGGCCTGGACCGGGGAGACGTCCTCAGTGGAGTGGCTGATGGAAGATTAGAAGCTGCTACTGCACTTGACTGATTTCCCTTGATACTGATTCTTTTCTAACTGTCTTCACTGCACTCATCTGTAGCGATGCTATGGGAAAGCTCTCTGCGGTGGGAAACTCACATTCTACATCTCATACATTTAATATCAGTCTATGGCACGTAGACAGTTGCTGAATGGAAAGTCTCTCATTGCCAACGTCCACAGGACACACAAATATTTATCGAATGTCCAGGGTGTGTTGTCCAATCTGCTAGGCACGGATGTACCTCATTTTTAGTCATAGATGTTCCTTACCTACTGGAATCACTTTTGTTTTGTAATGAAGACAGACCAACATAGGCACACAAACAAAAAAACAAGCCGACAAAAACAAACAAGCAGAAAAATAGCCAAAATAATATATTAGTGGAAATTCTAAGTGTAATGAAGGAACTCCAGGGGTCTGCAGATGGGGTTGGGGGTGGAGTGCACATATGACTGAATGGTTTCAGCTTCTCTGGGAAGAGGCACTTTATAAAGTGTGAGTTGTACGTGACAAAATCCAGGGAAGACGTTGAGTAGACAGTTGAATATGCAAATCTGGAATCATCAACATATAAATGGTAATGTAAAGTCATGTGGGCCAATGGGACCACCTAAGGATCAAAAATAAAAATGGCAGAGAAATGGGTCCATGATGAAACTTTAAGAATGCCATCATTTCAAGGATAGGTAGAGGAGTAGGAAGTGGCAGACAAGAATGAGAAAAGAACACCCAGAGATAGGAGAAAAATAGAAGACTGTGGGTTCGTGTGTGCCAAGACAAGCTTGGGTGCCAGGGTGGAAGGAGAGCTCAGCTCAGTCCCGCAGAGAGAACAGAGTAAAGCCAGTCAGAAAGTACCCACCGATTTGGTCCCACGGATGAAGTGGTGATCCTGGCAAAGATGTCATTGCGTGTGCATGTGTGTTATGTGTATGTAGTGTGTGTGCATGTGTGTATTTTGTGTGCACGTGTGTGTGGTTTGGGAATGGGGAGTGAGACCTGAGTGAAGAAAGTGAGCACAGGAAACCATTTGTGGATACTTGGCTGTGAAAGTGAACAGAAAAATGGGTGGTGGTTGCACAGGGATGTTGGCAGAAGGAAAAATTTTATTTAAGATGGGATATACCATAACATTTTTGTATTGTGATGAGAATGATCCCACAGAGATGTAGAAACTGACAATGTCAGAAATACAAAGGCTAATTGAAGATGGGAAGAGTTTGAGGAGGATGGGAGGTGAGGCACAGAGTTTGATCTTTCTGAGGAGTGATGCTCCATTTAACAAATGGAGCAAAGGAACAGCTTGGTGTATATGCAGGTGGGAGTGTCGATTTGTGAGTGGAAATATGAGGGCATTCTCCCCTGGTGGTGGCTATTTCTCTACTGAACGTGTTGGGTTGTGTTGAGTGTAAGCTTTGAGACTTTAGGATATGGTGCAAGAGAGTCCTTGCAGCCTAGGGGAGCACAAAATTATCTATACATACTGAAAGTTTGCTGAGCAGAATTGAGTTCCCATTTAAGATTGTGAATCATAAGTTACAACTCCACTAATTAGCATAAATTTGTAGTTTTCTCTGCAATGCTACAATTCCAAGAAAGTGAAAGCTTGGTCTTATCAACAGTACAGAATCTTTAAAAGAAAAAAAGAGTAGTGATAGAAATCTCATGATTAACCGAAAAATTAAAATCCACATTTTTCAGATGAAGAATAAAACAGAGATTTCAAGAAGTCTTCAGTGGAGGAGTCTATGTCTAGTAAGTGGCAGAAGCGAAGCTAGAACCCAGCTTGTAATTCTGCTTTCTGAGACAGTGCTCATTTTGGGGGTGGGTTGGGAGGGCCTTATCTGTAACGGAAGTGTGAGGGAGACAGGGATAGAATAACCTTCATATTAAGCTGTTGATGAAAAACAAAACAGTAAGCATTGGATGGAGATAGAGAGAGAGAAAGAAATGGAAAGCTTGAGGCATTTTCTCATAAAACAATGAACATGTCAAAAGAGCTGTTGATTCTTAATGTGACTGAAGCAAGAGTAAGCAAGGGGCCCTCCTTACAGACTGGACCAGCACTTGGCTGAAAGTTGGAATTTTTTTTTTCCTGACAGGTCTCATGTAAATTCATCTTTCTCCTCATAAATTGAGCTCAACTAGCAATAGCTGGAATAGCCGTGGGGTGCAAAATCTGATAGTTTCGTTCCACTGGATGAACGGAGGAGATTCAGAGAGATTTTATGCTCCATGTTTATTCCAAGTGACCTCTGGAGGGGAAGTCTACCCAGCGTTTTGTGCTTCTAAATTCTACTTCAAGAGAAAGGAGAGTAAGTCTGTGGCTTTTAGATATGAGACCTAAAGGTAACCGATTAGGAATGGTGTGGTGACTGGTTTGACCCCCTGACTAGTCAGCAGGAACCAGAGAGTTGAATAATTATTTGTACCGTGCTGCGAGCTGAGAAGAAATTCTTCGGGATGGGAAAGAATTGAATCTACTCCACTTGAACCTCACATATGCCCAGTGGTCCCTTCCACTTAAGCTCCTTGCTCTCATCTTGAGAATGAATCTAAAATCAAATGATGCATTCCCTTCACACCTCCCACTTCGAGGCACTCCTTTCTGATTTCACACTTACTGTCATGAATACCACCTTTCTCCAAGCCCCCCAGACGCACAACTTTCAGATATCAGCAATCATATCCAGCACCACTCTCCCAGCAAATCAGTCCAATGTTACATTCATTCCTCCTGTGTCTTTTTATCTTCACATTCACCATTCTTGTTCACTCCTATTGCCAGATTTTTAATTCATATCTCCTAATAATCCAGTTTTTCCATACTATCCTGTACTCCAATACTGGCTTTATTTTTTCTCAAACTCATATTTCATCATGTTTCTCCTGTCTTTCAAAAATCTTCAGGATATCCCTGATAGTCCATAGGGTGGAATCAAATCTTCTCAGACTAGAATGTCAGGTTTTTCCTACTTCCATATCCAAATTGGTATCCTACTAGTTCCAAAAAGAGCCCTCAGATCTGTTCAGACCTTGTTTCCTGTCCATAAAGCATGCTATATGTTTTGTTTTGTTTTTAAACCTCTGCATTCACGCCTTTCCACTGGAAGAATAACCTCTCCTGGTCTTCCCCCTTGACTCAAATCCTTTCCAACACTTAAGGCAGGGCTCAAATGCCACCTGCTACGTGAAGTCTTTTTTTTTTTTTTTTTTTTTTTTGGTGAGGAAGATTGTCCCTGAGCTAACATCTGCACCAGTCTTCCTCTACTTTGTACGTGGGACACCGCCAGAGCATGGCTTGATGAGTGGTGTGTAGGTCTGTGCCTGGGACCCGTACCGGCAAACCCTGGGCCGCCAAAGTGGAGCCCACAAACTTAACCACTATGCCACTGGGCCATCCCATGAAATCTTTTTTGAACATTCCAGTCAATAAGGTCCCTTCTGCCTCTGATTTCTTGTAGCATATATGTTATGCTTCTTTTATATAATATTGCCCCATCTGATACTTTTATTAATTTTCAACATATGTACATCTTTTTTAAACCAAATTTTAAACTTCCTAATATAGTGACTGCATATTTTAAATTCCACAGAATTCAGTACACGACAGGAGTTTAAAATAAGTTTTCATATTTTGATAAGCAAAGTAACTCACTCTTTATAATAATAAATTAAACTGAAGTTTAAATCTCAATAAAAAAATGTAATAGCAAAAAATATGATCGCTTGCAACAAGAGACTTGAGAGAAAACCATCCTAAGACCTTGAGTAAGGTACCAACATGGGAAGTCATTTATTGACATTGGCATTCCTACAAGCTCTTGCTTTTTGGATTTATCTTTCAGTGCATATTATGAGAGATTGAGGTCATTTTGTTTTCCCTGATAAATCTGGAACAAAACTTATATAAAATCTGAATGGAACTTTATGAATTCTCATCAAATTTCTCAGGATAATTTCACCTGAACTCACCAAACCAACACTGTGAGCTAAAAGCATAATATGCTATAAAGAAAAACCTGGCAAACTTTTGCAAAAAGTTATGCAGCTGCCACACAATACAGGAAAGAGTAAAAGTTAGAAAATTGAGAGGATGAATCCAATCATCTTGGACCTTCTGTTCCATGTTAACAATCAGAATGTTTGGCAGAATTCAGTTTTCATAAGTTAATGAAATGTCTCGCTGTGATTGTGATGAAAATTACTGTATCCATGAGTCTTAATTGTACTACACTAGAACTGAATAAATACCCTGCATAATATTATACTTGAAATGTTGTGCACATCGGCTTAATTTATGGAATGTTAAAATCTTACTGAACTAAATCTTATGCATAAGAGTGTAAAACAAACACAAAAACCTCAGGCAATGTATTAATAAACGTTGGCAATATTCTTTCCACAGCTAAGTACAGAGTTTGTTATAATTAATATTTATGATCCTAAATAACTAAAAATTTTATTTCCTTTTATTTTTCCTATGCAATGTAATTTTAAAATGATATCATTCTAATAATTCTTTCCCTGCTGGTTGACATTTTATGGGTGTATGTTAATTCTCTTCAAGTCCGCCTCTCATATGAGTTTCTCGACTGTTTCAGTTTGGTTGACTGATGGCATATAAATGTGTGCAATGACAAACTTTTTTCATATCAAAGATACGGTAGAGAGAGTTAAAATAGGACTTCTTGAATAACTGCAACCATGAGATATCCAAAATTGTACTTCTGGAATATAATATTTAAAATAACTAGAAGAGAACAGGAGATATGAAATATTTAACAGTCACTCATAATTTGTTCAAACTAAATTAAATGTTTCAAATATAGAATTTAAATAACAATATCCTCACAGCGTAGATACACACCAAAAGAGGCCTCACCCATATAAGATGGTTTGTGTAACACATTTAGGAAGAAATGAACTCTTTATAGAAAGTTCTAAAAGAACATAGTACTATGCTGAGAGAAGTGAATCATCTAATTGATAGTAAAGTATAGGAACATGATGTCAGAAAGGGTGGCTGAAAAATCTAAATTTATCATGTCCTTCAAATTATAGCTTCAAGTCACTGCTTCTGCTCTACATCTAGTGAATGAAACCAACATCAACACTGCTTTGTAATATTGAGATCCTATACTTAAATTGTAGAATATTGGGAACAAGAGCCAAAAAAAGCAGATTATTGTTTTACTGTCTATTGTTTCTACTGAAAATAAACATTGCATCAGCCTTGGCCAAATTTTGGCTAAATTTCATTCTACAGCTTGAGCTTCTAACTTAAGCAGTCCGTGGAGAGTATAAAAGAATATTCCTGAAATATTTGCTATCCAATATTTCCCTGATAGGTCTCAGAGATTAACTCCCCGTCATCAATGGGAAATATAGATCATTATATGGACAGAAAGAGGAATACTGGGGTTATAATCAACAAAAACCCATACTCGAAGATTTTCTGAGTCCTCAAAAAAAATGATGTATTGTTAGTCATTGATTTTAAAGCTTTCAAGATGGACAAAAATTGGTCTGTTTCAAAATTAGTCAGGGGTAAGTGAAAGAAGCCAATTCTTAAAAGGCTACATGCATATAATTCCTACTAGATGACGTTCTGGAAAAGGCGAAACTATGGAGACAGTAAAAAGATCAGTATTTGCCAGGGGTGATGGGGTAGGGGGTGATGAATAGGCAAAGTGCAAAGGGTTTTTAAGGCAGTGGAACTATTCTGTATGATAATTATAATGGTGGATACACGTCATTATACTTTTGTCCAAACACACAGAATGTACAAGACCAAAAGTGAACCCTAATGTAAATATGGACTTCAGGTGATAATGATGTGTAACTGTAGGTTCATCAATTTTAATGAATGTACCTTCTGAAGATGTTGATAATGGGGGAGGCTATGCATGTGTGAGGGTAGGGGGTATATGAGAAATCTCTGTATCTTCCTCTCAATTTTGCTGTGAAGTCTATTAAAAAATATTAATTGGAAACATGATGCTACTACTGCTGTGCAAAGAATCTGTAGCTGTCCCTCTAGCCAGGCTTTCCCTGACATTGTGGTCCAGATTCCTCTCCTCTCAGCTGACTTTCTATTCCCATCAACCACGAGAATGTTCTCTATTTTGCAAAACCACTTATCAGATTTACCAGGCTTCGTTTATTTTATAATCTTGATCACAGACATCATGTATGTTCTCAATAGCGCCTAGCTTGCCCTTATACTTTAGAAGTGATATTTTTATGCTTCTTGGCTTTTCAAATTTCCCCACACTCTCTCCTCATTAATTCCTTGACTTAAACTCCTTTGAAGAAATAGAAAACAAAAGATCTCTTTACCTTTAAACCAAAAAATTTATATTTCGTCTGTATCTTTAACCATTTTTTCTTCCCTTTTTCTTGGCGTAATGAAGGAAGCCTTTCTTCTCTCATTAAAGCTTATCTTTGCACATATACCCTAGATTCCATCCCCTTCACCTGTTTATTGACCTCCTTTGGTTATGCATTCTATCCTACACATCATCAATTTCTATCTCTCTTCTAGATTATTGCTTTCAGTATACATATATGCTCTAATTTTCTTATCTTAAAAACATTAAATAAAACAATCTTTCTCTTGACTTTACATCTCTGTCAAGCTAACAGAGCTTACAATTTATATGATAACTTATATGGTCAAGATTATAACTGATTAAAAATTCTTGTATATACATACTGATTCTACTTTTTCTCCTCCCATTATTCTGCAACCCAGCTATACATGTTTTTCTCCCTATTACTTTTTACCATTGTCTAATGCTGGGTCCCCAAAATATCACCAAAACAACCTGTTGGTCAAACAAAGCTGAGATGCTCAGATGTTGGTAAGGGGACAGAAGGGGACAACCAAGGTTGGGATATTTACTGACACTTTGCAGTGTGGTAGGGGTGGTCTTTTAATGTTGTCTTTTAATGTGCTTTGTTAGGATTGGGTAAGCATCATCAGATAATAGGATTGGTGAACACAGCAATGTAAAGTTTGGGGGTAAGGAATTCAAAGAATCTTGGAGTATATTTGGTTCTAAGTTTTCTTAAAGAATTGGTGGATCATTCAAGAAATTCACAACATAACCAGTGAAATTATTTGTAACTTTTATCTTCCTGGGAAAAGTTTCCTGGAATATTAAAGCTATGCTGGTTGTTGAAGAGAGTGGAATATTAAGGTCATGTTAATGTACACAGTTGGCTATGTAGAAGGTTTAAATTCTCATCATAATTGCCTTTGCTGAGGTCATTATTTATCTTTCATATTACCAAGTGCGGTGGATACTTTCTTTCCTCATCTATTCAACATGTCAACATCTTGACATTCCGCTAACCATTCCTGCCTCATTGAAATCCTTTCAGCTTTGGCCTTTAATGATAATACATTCTTCTCATTGTCCTTTTAGCTCACTAGCTATTCCTTCTCATCTTTATTTTCTGGATTCTTCTTCCTTATCTGGCCCCTAAATGTTGAAGTTCTCCTGAGCCCAATCATGGGACCACTTCTCTTTCCTCTGTGCATCTTTTCAGTGAGTGACCTTATCTATTTCAATAACTTTATTTTTTTTGGTTTTGTTTTGTTTACTGTGGTAACATTGGATTATAACATTGTATAAATTTCAGGTGTACATCATTATATTTCTATTTCTGCATGGATTACATCATGTTCTCATATTCACCACCCAAATACTGATTACAGTCCATCACCACACACATATGCCTAATTATCCCTTTCACCCTCCTCCCTCCCTTTTCCCCTCTGGTAACCACCAATCCAATCTCTGTCTCTATGTGTTTGTTTGTTGTTGTTATTATCTACTACTCAATAACTTTAAATAAAACCTATGAGATAATGACAACTGAATTGATGTCAACAGATCAGGGAACACAACTTAGAGTCTTTGGATTTAATATGTTCAAAGTAGAATTATTAAACATATGCAAATTTTTTCCTTCCTCAATTTTTATTATCTAAGTACATTTTATTACAATATACTTAGTGGCACAAGCCCTTACATTACACAACTCCAGGGGATACCATTCACATTGTATTCTACTACTGTGAATGGTAAATGAGGTTTTTTGGCCTCCAGCCACTCTTCTGGTCAACCACGTGCTGTGGTATACTTAAAGTTATGTATCTGTTGCTAAATTTACTGCTAAATTTTATAAAAAGTGAATGTATCTTTGTGGTCTCAATTTTTTCTTCTCATTTTCTTCTAAACTACTACAATCAAGCATATACCCTTGCCACTCTACTGAAAATATATGAAAGATTCTGGTAAATATCTCCAGTGACATTCTTCTTGTTAAATCTATTAGATATGCTTCATTCACTCTCTTACTTAATACTTTGAATTATTCAGTCATATTAAAATCTCATTATTTTTTCAATTTTCTCTTCTATTTTTTTCTTAAACATTGCCCACTCTGGGTTTTTATCCAAAGTGGGCTAGACTGTGACCGCATGCATCCTAAGTGTTGGTCTTCCATAAGACTCTCTTTTGCCCTTTCCTTTTTTTTTCCTTTAAAAGTTTATGTCTGGTGAATAAAAAAAAATAATTCATGTGACCAGATCAATAAACATTATGACATGGGGCAGAGCTTAACTTTCTTGTTTGCTTCTGAATTTGCAGCTTGGTGAGAAGGTGGCTGAGTGAAACCTAGCCTCGTGCTTTGTGGATCTTTTTTTTTTTTAACAATTTTTTAGAGCAGTTTTAGGTTCACAGCAAATTTGAGGGCAAGATACAGAAATATCCTATATACCCCCTCTCCCCACACATGCATAGCACCCCCATTATCAATGTCCCGCACCAGAGTGGTGTATTTCTTATAATTGATGACCCTACATTGACACATTATTATCCCCCAAATCCATAGTTTACATTACGGTTCACTCTTGATTTTGCATATTCTGTGGGTTTGGACAAATGTATAATAACATGTATCCACCATTCTGGTGTCATACAGAATAGTTTCACTGCCCTAAAACTCCCCATCTCCAATCCTTGGCAACCACTCATATTTTCACTGTCTCCGTAGTTTTGCCTTTTCCAGCATGTCATATAGTTGGAATCATAGAGCATGCAGCCTTTACAGATGGGCTTCTTTCACTTAGTAATATGCATTTAATGTTCCTCCAAGTCTTTTCATGTCTTGATAGCTCATTTCTCTTTAGTGCTAAATAATATTCTATTGCCTGGATGTATCACTGATTATTTATCCATTCACTTTCTGAAGGACATCTTGGTTGTTTTGGCAATTACGGCCGTTTCCTTTTTCTAATTCTCCATTACTTCTTCTGAAATATTATTCCCTCCCTCAGCTTCAACTATCAACATTGTAATGCCTCTCAAATCTCCATCTCTAGTTGTGAGAGTCTATTGAGCATTAACCCCATAATTTCAACTTCTTACTAGATAAAACTATCTAATAGTTACCAAGACATTTCAAACTCAAAATGTCCCAAATGGAATTAATAATTTAGTTTCCTTCAAACTCCAAACCAACACTTTTTCCTGCTGTCTTGATCTTATACAATGGCATTGTCTTTGACTCTGTCACCCAGTCTGAACTGGTGATAGTTGTCAACAATCATTCTGTCTTCTTTCTTAGCTATCATATTTGAGTAGTTATCACGTCCCATAAAAATATTTCAGAATTATCTCAGAATACTTCCTTCCTCTCTAATAAATAAGCAACCTCAATTATTAACTGTCATACCTTACCTGGGTGATTTCAGTTATATTTAACTAGTCTCTCTGCTTTTAGTTATTACTTTTGCTGGCCAGTCTTCTATTCTA
Source organism: Ceratotherium simum simum (assembly GCF_057802395.1). Taxonomy (NCBI): domain Eukaryota; kingdom Metazoa; phylum Chordata; class Mammalia; order Perissodactyla; family Rhinocerotidae; genus Ceratotherium; species Ceratotherium simum. The sequence continues at coordinate 4,894,913 of NC_141937.1, forward strand.
CTCACTGCTTTGTTTTATAAAGCCAAACCTGACCATGAAATTCCTCAACTTAAATGCCATAAAATGATGGTTCCAGCATGTGATTCTCCACTGTCTAGTTGTAATGTTCTTCTACTGACCTATTTCTGATCACTCCTTCCCTTGATAAATTCTAATCTATTGTCATGCTATGGATCATTCCCTGAACTTGGCATATAAATTTAATGCCTTGATATTTTGCTCACTCTTTTCTTTCTTTCTTAAATAAACTTTTTCTCATTATCTGTTTGATAAACTCCTATTCATTGTTAACAGCCCACCTAATATGGGTCCTCTGGGAAGTTATCCCCAACTCAACTAGGTTTTCTCTTTCTTTTTTTTTTTTTTTTCCTCAGACTGGAATACACTTTATTTAATTTATTAATTTATTTTTAATTTTTTGTTTATTGCAGTAACATTGGTTTATAACATTGTAAAAATTTCAGGTATACATCATTATACTTCTATTTCTGCATAGATTACATCATGTTCACCACCAAAATACTAATTACAACCCATCACCACATACATGTACCGAATTATCCCTTTCACCCTCCTCCCTCCCCCCCCTTCCCCTCTGGTAACCACCAATCCAATCTCTGTCTCTATGTGTTTGTTTATTGTTGTTATTATCTACTACTTAATGAAGGAAATCATAAGGTATTTGACCTTCTCCTTCTGACTTATTTCACTTTGCATTATACCCTCAATGTCCATCCACGTTGTCACAAATGGCTGGATTTCATCGTTTCTTATGGCTGAGTAGTATTACATTGTGTTTATATACCACAGCTTCTTTATCCATTCATCCCTTGATGGGCACTTAGGTTGCTTCCAAGTCTTGGCTATTGTGAATAACGCTGCAATGAACACAGGGGTGCATGTACCTTTACAAATTTTACAAATTGGTGTTTTCAAGTTCTTTGGATAAATACCCAGCAGTGGAATGGCTGGATCATATGGTAGTTCTACCCTTGATTTTTTGAGGAATCTCCATACTGTTTTCCATAGTGGCTGCACCAGTTTGCACTCCCACCAGCAGTGTATGAGAGTTCCCTTCTCTCCACATCCTCTGCAACACATGTTGTTTTCTGTGTTGTTAATTATAGCCATTCTGACGGGCGTGAGGTGATATCTCATTGTAGTTTTGATTTGCATTTCCCTGATAGTTAGTGATTTTGAACGTCTTTTCATGTGCCTCTTGGCCATCTGTATATCTTCTTTGGAGAATGTCTGTTCAGGTCTTTTGCCCATTTTTTAATTGGGTTGGTAGTTTTTTTGTTGTTGAGATGCATGAGTTCTTTATATATTTTGGAGATTAACCCCTTATCAGATGTATGGTCTGCAAATATCTTCTCCCATTTGTTAGGTTGTCTTTTCGTCTTGTTGATGGTTTCCTTTGCTGTGCAGAAGCTTTTTAGTTTGATGTAGTCCCATTTGTTTATTTTTTCTATTGTTTCTCTTGCCCCGTGAGACATGGTATTTGAAAAGATGTTGCTAAGACTGATGTCGAAGAGCGTACTGCCTATGTTTTCTTCTAGAAGTTTCACAGTTTCAGGTCTTACATTCAAGTCTTTAATCCATTTGGAGTTAATTTTTGTGTATGGTGTAGGGTAAGGGTCTACTTTCATTTTTTTGCACGTGGCTATCCAGTTTTCCCAACACCATTTGTTGAAGAGACTTTCTTTTCCCCATTGTATGTTCTTGGCTCCTTTGTCAAAGACTAGCTGTCCATAGATGTGTGGGTTTATTTCTGGGCTTTCGATTCTGTTCCATTGATCTGTGTGTCTGTTTTTGTGCCAGTACCATGCTGTTTTGGTTACTATAGCTTTGTAGTATATTTTGAAATCAGGGAGTGTGATACCTCCAGCTTTGTTCTTTTTTCTCAGGATTCCTTTAGCTATTCGGGATCTTTTGTTGTTCCATATAAATTTTAGGATTCTTTGTTCTATTTCTGTAAAAAATGTTGTTGGAACTTTGATAGGGATTGCATTGAATCTATAGATTGCTTTAGGAAGCATGGACATCTTAACTATGTTAATTCTTCCAATCCAAGAGCACGGAATATCTTTCCATTTCTTTGTGTCTTCTTTAATTTCTTTCAGAAATGTTTTATAGTTTTCGGTGTACAGATCTTTCACCTCTTTGGTTAAGTTTATTCCTAGGTATTTTATTCTTTTTGTTGCAATTGTAAATGGGATGGTATTCTTAATTTCTCTTTCTGCTACTTTGTTGTTAGTGTACAGAAATGCAACTGATTTTTGTATGTTGATTTTGTATCCTGCAACTTTACCATATTCGTTTATTACTTCTAAAAGTTTTCTGGTGGATTCTTTAGGGTTTTCTATATATAAAATCACGTCATCTGCAAATAGTGAGAGTTTCACTTCTTCCTTTCCAATTTGGATCCCTTTTCTTTCTTTCTCTTGCCTGATTGCTCTGGCTATGACTTCCAGTACTATGTTAAATAGAGTGGTGAGAGTGGGCATCCTTGTCTGGTTCCTGTTCTTAGAGGGATGGCTTTCAGTTTTTCACCATTGAGGATGATATTAGCTGTGGGTTTCTCATGTATGGTCTTTATTATGTTGAGGTACTTTCCTTCTATACCCATTTTATTGAGAGTTTTAATCATAAATGGATGCTGTATCTTGTCAAATGCTTTGTCTGCATCTATTGAGATGATCATGTGATTTTTATTCTTCATTTTATTAATGTGGTGTATTACGTTGATTGATTTGCAAATGTTAAACCATCCCTGCATACCTGGAATAAATCCCACTTGATCATGGTGTATAATCTTTTTAACGTAATGTTGTATGCGATTTGCTAGTATTTTGTCGAGGATTTTTGCATCGATGTTCATCAGTGATATTGGCCTGTAATTTTCTTTTTTTGTGTTGTCCTTGTCTGGTTTTGGTATCAGGGTAATGTCAGCTTCGTAGAATGAGTTAGGGAGCTTCTCCTCCTCTTCAATTTTTTGGAAGAGTTTGAGAAGGATAGGTATTAAGTCTTCTTTGAATGTTTGGTAGAATTCACCAGGGAAGCCGTCTGGTCCTGGACTTTTATTTTTGGGGAGGTTTGTGATTACTGTTTCGATCTCCTTACTGGTGATTGGTCTATTCAAATTCTCTACTTCTTCTTGATCCAGTTTTGGAAGGTTGTATGATTCTAAGAATTTATCCATTTCTTCCAGATTGTCGAATTGGTTGGCGTATAGCTTTTCTTAGTATTCTCTTATAATCTTTTGTATTTCTGAGGTGTCTGTTGTAACCTCTACTCTTTCATTTCTGATTTTACTTATTGAGTCTTCTCTCTTTTTTTCTTGGTGAGTCTAGCTAAAGGTTTGTCAATTTTGTTGATCTTTTCAAAGAACCAGCTCTTGGTTTTATTAATTTTTTCTATTGTTTTTTTGGTCTCTATTTCATTTATTTCTGCTCTAATTTTTATTATTTCCCTTCTTCTACTGATTTGGGGCTTTGTTTGTTCTTCTTTTTCCAGTTCTTTTAGGTGCATTGTTAGATTGTTTGAGATTTTTCTTGTTTGTTGAGATAGACCTGTATTGCTATAAACTTCCCTCTTAGAACCGCTTTTGCTGTATCCCATAAAGTCTGGCATGTCGTATTTTCATTTTCATTTGTCTCCAGGTATTTTTTGATTTCTTCTTTGATTTCTTTGTTAACCCAGTCGTTGTTCAGTAGCATTTTGTTTAATCTCCACGTACTTGTGGCTTTTCTGATTTTCTTCCTATAGTTGATTTCTAGTTTCATACCTTTGTTGTCAGAAAAGATGCTTGGTATTATTTCAATCTTCTTAAATTTATGGAGACTTGTTTTGTGGCCTAATATGTGATCAATCCTGGAGAATGTTCCATGTGCATTTGAAAAGAACGTGTATTCTTCGGTTTTTGGATGGAATGCTCTGTATATATCTACTAGGTCCATCTGTTCTAGTGTGTCGTTTAAGGCCAATGTTTCCTTGTTGATCTTCTGTTTGGATGATCTATCCATTGGTGTAAGTGGAGTGTTAAAGTCCCCTACTATTATTGTGTTACTGTCTATTTCTGTTTTTATGTCTGTTAATAATTGCTTTATATATTTAGGTGCACCTACATTGGGTGTGTAGATATTTACAAGTGTTATATCCTCTTGTTGGATTGTTCCCTTGATCATTATGTAATGCCCTTCTTTGTCTCTTTTTACAGTTTTTGTTTTAACGTCTATTTTGTCTAATATGAGTACTGCTACCCCAGCTTTCTTTTCATTGCCATTTGCATGGAGTATCTTTTTCCATCCCTTCACTTTCAGTTTGTGAGTGTCTTTAGGTCTGAAGTGTGTCTCTTGTATGCAGCATATATATGGGTCTTGTTTTTTTATCCAGTCAGCCACCCTATGCCTTTTCATTGAAGCATTTAGTCCATTGACGTTTACAGTAGCTATTGATAAGTATGTACTTACTGCCATTTTTTAACTTTTTTTTTTTTCTCAGTGTTTTAGTAGTCCTTCTCTGTTCCTTTCTTCTTCTATACAGAATTGATGGTCACTTTAGTTTGACCTCTGTCTGAAAGCTGTACTCTTTAATTCCCCTCCTCTCTCCTTTTATGTTTTTGATATCATATCTAACCTCTTTTTGTGCATTTGTATCCATTACCCTCTTATCATGGAAATAGATAATTTTTCCTATTTGTGGTCTTCTCTTTTCCCCTTAAATCAGTCCCTTTAACATTTCTGGTGGCACTGGTTTCTTGGTGACAAACTCCTTTAATTTTTGCTTGTCTGGGAAAATTTTGATCTCTCCTTCCATTTTGAATGATAGCCTTGCAGGGTAGAGTATTGTTGGCTGTAAGTTTTTTCCTTTTAGCACTTTAAATATATTGTGCCATTTTCTTCTAGCCTGTAAGGTTTCTGCTGAGAAGTCAGCTGATAGCCTTATGGGGTTTCCTTTGTATGTAACTTGACATTCTCTTGCGGCTTTTAGGATTCTCTCTTTATCTTTAATTCTGGACATTTTGATTATGATGTGTCTTGGTGTGGGCCTCTTTGGGTTACCTTGTTTGGGGCTTTCTATGCTTCCTGTACCTGGATGTCTGTTTCCTTCCTTAGGTTAGGGACGTTTTCATCTATTATTTCTTGAAATAGATTCTCTGCCCCCTTGTCTCGCTCTACTCCTTCCGGGACACCTATACCATGGATGTCAGTGCACTTGATGTTGTCCCAGAAGTCCCTTAGACTGTCCTCACTCTTTTTAATTCTTTTCTCTTTTACCTGTTCACCTTGGGTAATTTCTTCTAGTCTTTCGTCCAGCTCACAGATCCGTTCTTCTGTATCCTCTACTCTGCTTGTGAGTCCCTCTAATGAATTTTTCATTTCCAGTATTGTATTCTTCATTTCTGATTGGTTCTTTTTTATATCTTCCATTTCTTTATTGACATTCTCACTGAGTTCATCTATTCTTCTCCCAAGATCAGTGAGCATCCTTAACACTCTTAGTTTGAACTCTCTGTCAGGTAGGTTGCTCATTTCTGTTTCACTTAGTTCCTTTTCTGGTGTTTTGTCCTGTTCCCTTACTTGGAATGTATTCTTTTGCCTCCTCCTTTTGCCTCTTTCCCTGTGCTTGTGTCTACGTATTAGGTAGGTCAGCTACGTCTCCTGCTCTTGGATAGGTGACCTTATGTAAGTGATGCCTCAGGAGGCTTCCAGTGTGCTTCCCTCAGTTATCAGTGTTCCAGGGGTGACCCCTATGTGGGCTAAGTGTGTCCTTCTGTTGTGGCCTGTTTGCTCTCCCTGTAGGCACCCAGGGAGGCCGAGTTATGCTCCTGGCCAGCTGTTGTAATGCTCAGCTGCTTGTAGTTGTTGTGGGCCCTTCAGTCTCTTTATCAGGTGTGGGGAGCCCCAGCACAGTTGGCTGCAAGTTCTAATACCACATTTGTGTTGCAGTATTTCTTTTAAGTGAGTAGGCCCCCAGCGTGGCAGGTTGTTAGGTTCAGGGCCTTACAATTGCTGTAAGCCTCTAGCCTATTAGGTCTCTTGTCAGCTCTGTGAGGATTGCAGCTGGGTGGGGCTAGCCTCAGGCACAGGAGCACCCAATTGTTTCAGGCTTTGGAAGGTGGGGCAAACCCCCTATGTGGGTCTTTGAGAAGCACAAGTCTTCTGCAGCTGACAAGCCCTGCCGCCCACAGGCCCACACACACTGTCTACACAGTCCTGCCCCATGTGCACTCCCCGACCTCCCCGAGTGGACCCAGTCTCTCCACTGCAGGAGCCCCACACACTCCGCCACCACCACACACTCTCCACCCACTCCTTGTGCACACCCTGCCCGCTCAAGTCGACTCAGTTGCCAGGCTGCAGAGAATCCAGTCACCAATCTATGCAGGCCCACAAGTTGCCTGAGGGCTAGTTGCTGGGTGCAGTCAGTCTCTAGGGTGGGCTGCCTGCCCTGGCTGAGCTGGATTAAATCAGTGCTCTAGCGGGTGGGGCAGACCCTGGGCTAGCAGGCCTCAGGGAGAACTCCAATGGCGTCTGTGTCAGCACGCTCACACCAGGCCACAACAATGGCCGCCGCCAATGTCCCAGTCCCCGGAGTGTTCTCACCCCTCATCGAGATGCACTCAAGGCCTATCAGGTGAGTCTCTTTTCACCGAAGCACTGTGCACCTTTCTTTCTGGTGATTTTAGGATGCTTTCTGAAATGGGTGACTTTGCGCGTGGGCCCTTTAAGAGCCGGTTTTAGTTTCTTTGTGAACCGGGTTTTCTGGGGGTGCTCCCCAATGCTTTAGCAGCAGGCAAAGTCACATATTATGCCACTGGTGTCGATTGTGCTGGGTCCACAAAATGCCCACAGTGGGGGCGCTCCCCGGCTCAGGGCCCGGCGTCTCCAGGGAGGCTGCGTACCTGTGAGCTGCTCCTGGCGGCCGTGAAGCTGGCGGCTTGTGAAGGTGGCGTTTTTCCTCTCCGGAAGGGAGTCTCTGCCTCTTCTACCCCAGTTAGGATTGTCCTTTGTTGCAGGAGTTCCTCTTATCCAGTTTTCAGTTCTGTCTCAGGGGTAATTTTTCCACGAGTAGTTGTAAATTGGCTGTGTCCGCGGGAGGAGGTGAGTTCAGAGTCTGCTTACGCCGCCATCTTGACTCCTCGTTTTTTTCTTTCTTAATGCTCCCATGTAACGTTTCCCTCCATAATAGTACCTATTTCATCGTATTGGAAGTATTTATTTGCTTATCTCTATCCTCTATTGACTGTGAGGTCTTATGTTCACTAAATGGCATTGCAATTTTCTCACAGGATATATTGGTGCTCAATAAGTGCAGGATAGGTGAATGATAAGTAAAAAAGAGATGGATAATAAATAAGAAGTAAAAGTTCAGAGATGTCCGTAGTAGAACACCTCAAAGACAGGTTGATTATTTTTATAATATTATTATAGGCAGTAATGCGTCACTACATGTTTTTGAGCAGGAAAATAATCATTATTGTGCCAATTATTATAGCATATGATTTATGGACTGGAAGAGAGAAATTTGGAGAGCAGAAAGCCACCTTGATAGATATATAAGCAAAATTTTTAGTTCTTTAAAAAATACGAGAGAAAAAAACCAGATTACTTTGATAAAAACACTTTTTATGAATACGTTCACACCAATGGCTCAGTGACTGATGGACTCACTCAGGTAACTTTTACTGTCTGGAATGTGCTGTTAGGATGCTAAGCACAGTGGGATAAATGAGTGGTTGAATACATGGGTCCCATCCCAGTGCATTTTGGTGTCTAGAGTTTACTGGTTGCCCTGTTAAGCCCAATGGAATAAATAAAGGAAGAATGGGCCTGTGATGTTTACTTTTACGTGTCAAATTCACTGGGCTAAAGGAAGCACAGATAGCTGGTAAACTATTATTTCTGGGTGTGTCTGTGAGGATGTTTCAGGAAATGATTATATTTAAATTGTTAGACTAAGTAAAGAAGATTACCCTCAGCAATGTGGGTGGACATTGTCCCGTATGTTGAGGTCCAAAACAGAAAAGAACGCAGAGAAAGGACGAATTCAATCTCTCTGCTTGAGCTGGGCCATCAAATTTCTCCTGCCCTGGGACACTGGTGCTCCTAGTTCTCAGGCCTTCAGACTCAGAGTGGGGCTTACAGCATTGGCGGTCTGGAACTATACCACCAGCTTTTGTGTGCCTCTAGCTTGTAGACGGCAGATCACGAGACTTCTTAGTCTCCATGTTGTGTGAGCCAATCCCTCAAAATAAATCTCTTTCTATATATCGACATATGTATTCTCCATACATATGTCTCCATCTTTCTCTGGAGATGCCTGAGTAATACAGGTACAATGTGTGAAGTGCTATTGGAGCACAGAAGAAGGCATCTAGTCTGACTATGGGCTGGGTTAGGTGGCTGGACACCAGATCACTCCTTTTATTCCATGACTGCTTGCTCATATATCAAAAGCAAAACTCTAAATGCAAACGAAACAAAAATTAGCAGTCTCAAATATGCATCTTATGATAATCCAAATTAAAGTCTAAAGAGTTGCTTTCTGTAAGTGTCTCTATTAGAAAAGACATTTGGGAAATGTGCTCAGGTAATAACAGATTGCCATTTTGGTGCATCTGGATCCCTCATAAGAATCCATTCACAAAACCCAGGTTCTTTCTAAAACGATACTGATTTTGTACTCTTTTAAAATGTGTAGCACTTTTTTTTATTGGAGCTCCATTAAATTTTTCTGAATTCCCTTTAGCTTTAGAAGTTAAGGTATGAGCATGATGTTTGTGAAGGCAGGTATGTGTCCAGTAGGTTATATATTCTAAAAATCACACTCTTTGCTCACATACAATACTTAAATTAAAACATTAGATTCAGAGGCATGTGTGGTTTTAAGAGCCTGTAGAAATTATCAAGTCCCTTGCATTTTCTACTTTTCAAAGGAATGAAGCCATAGGTGTAAAATAACCAAAAGTCATAAAAGAAAACACTGATATCAAAATTAAATGGGAGAAGAATATATCTATAGGAGATCTTTAAGTGGATTTTCTGAAGACATATGTGTGTGGATTTTCAGTGTAGAGATAGATAAGGAGTTAGAAGGAAGAAATAAGAATAATAAGAATTTAAAAAGCATTTGGTTTTGGGGAGAAAAGATCATTTTAACACCTAGAAGTTACATAATTTTCTTTACCCTCCATCTGTTTTCTACCTGACATGCTTGTATCTAAAATGGTTCCTCTGCCACATTGCCCACCAGCATCAGTACTACGCATATGAGTGGTTAAGACAAGGCTACATACATTCTTGAAATTCAGCCAGATGCTCTGATCTGCTCTCCAACAGAGTGAAAAAAGCATATGGAGAGGGAGACTGAGGATGAATTAGCCAGCCTAGTAACTGGTGGAACTTCTTGACTTAAAGGAACCACCTTGAAAGATGATAGAAGCCAAATGGGAAACAGGCACAGAAAGAAACTGGAATGCAATGGCACTCCTGCAGCCTTATTGAATTATTGATTTCGTTTGTCATCCTAGTTTATTTGGGGAATGTGTCTTAAGCCCATGATCACATGGGAGAGCATGGGGAGTGTAATTTATTCTAAATAATAAAAAAGAAATGTAGAAAATTTATGAATCTATCCTGTGAAGTGGGGCTTATTCCAGTATAATAAGTGCTGAGGAGACTTGTCTCAGTGAACTTTATTTGAACCTCAAAGAATGTGGAATTAATTTACATTTCATTATAGCCTGGTAATTCCCTCAGCACAATAAAAGGTGGTTCCAAAATGAACAAACTATGTGTATCCTTGGGCTGCTACAAGATCCTGTGAGCACCAATCCTAAAATCCAAGCCAGGACAGTCAAACCTGAATTGTTTAATCAATAAGAACCTTATCCTGCACCTTTGGAGAGAGTGATTATTCTGCAAATAGGAATATTTCAAAATCAATTACTGGGTACTTCCCATTACAATGACAGAATTTACTTGTGACTCAAAAACAACAAAAACAATAACAGGTTAGAATATGTACTAATACACCCTCTAGCAATTATTTCATTAGCAAAGTAAAAGAAATTTGAGTTTGCAGTAAAATAATAATATTAATATTTTTACATGCCACTTATGTTTCTATAATCTTCGCTGTTACAGGAGAATAGCTATATCCCAAATCTTACTTTGTGAGCTTCTTTTTAAGAAATTACTCTGCTTAAAGATTTCCTACAAGTTTTTTTTTCTGTTTCCTCAGTATTTCTAGGCTTAGCGTTTTCTTTACGTTCAAGGATTCTCCAAAGTAGGTTATGAAACCCTAAATTATAGATGGCCATAACTGATAAGATATAAGATATAGTATTGACTATCATTTTCTGAGACAGAAGCAGATATTAAATTATAATGTAGGCAAATAACCTGAAAAAATATGTTTCCGTGTACCTCTATCTCTAAAAGATCCTGGAGTTCATTGTCCTTAACCTTGCTTTTAAGGATCCTAACATGCCTCTTCAAGTAATTTGACTTGGCACATTTGTATAAACATCTTTGTCTTTTTACAAACGGTCTCACTTCAAAGGATTTGCATTCTCAAATACGAAACTGTAAATGGTATTACATGCTGAGAGACAGCCACATGGACATTCCACTAAAAGTAACAGTTGCAACTCTGTTGAATTTAATTTAATTGTGAGCATCAGTTTCAAGCCCCAAAAGGGCAACCCTTTAGCCACTAGCAATGGTGCTTCTGAGATCATATATAAAAAACTAATCAGTATTATGATATCATTTTGTGTGGTATATTGTCTTTTCCAAAGATAGCCCAACAATAAACCCCATCCCATGAGCTGTTTAACAATGTGACCATGATCCTCCTCCCACTGAGAGGTGGGTCCTATGTCCTTTCTCTTTGAATCTGGGCACATGACTTACTTAAACTAACAGAATTGGCAAAAGTGATGTTGTATGATTTCTGAGGCTCTGTCAGTAGAGGTGGTGGAACATCTACCTTGATATTTGGAATTCTCATTGTGGGGCCTTGAAGCAAATAGTAGGGTAGTCCTACTCTTCTGAGGCCACCTAGCAACAAGGTAACCCAAACATGCTCGTGTAGAGAAACCATTTGGAAAAATCCTGAGACTTCCTAAAGAAAGAGATGCCCATCCAGCTTCCAGCTGTTCCAGCCCCACCCACTGTCTGGCTGTAACCGCATAGAATACCCCAAATCACTACACATAGAAATCAGGGGGAGAAAACTACCCGGTTAATTCCAGAGAAAAGGAAGAAAGACTTAGAAGGAGAAATCAAAGACCCAGAGAATCCCAGAGAGCAGTATTGGATCCTAATCAACTATATAATAAGTACAAGAAAACCCCGGGCCCCAACTCAATCCATTGACCACTGCTACCATAACAGAGCTTGGAATTTTCTTTGTTGCCTTTCTCTGTAAGAGAGGGGAGGGATAGCATCATCTCTACAATTAGTGCCCACTCAACAATGGGAGGCAGGATGATATGAATTTATTTGAGAGTCTAGGTAATCAAAGCCCACTTAGAAAAAACTATTAAAATTTTACTGTCTTTCTTACATAATGAACATATATTAATTATAAAATAAAATGGAAAATAAAAGTCAAAAATATAGAATAATCCTACTTTACTTCTACTACTCGGCCATAGCCACTTGTAAATAGTTAGGAGTCTCAGTTGCTGACAGCATAATCCACTATAGGTAGTTTAAGCAAAACTCTTTTTACACACGACATGTTCTGATGGACCATAAAATATTGCTTTTGATGTATTATTTTGATAGACAAGCTCTAGTGGTGCCCTCTTGGCTCACTACATAGGTCAAAGACTCAATATGGAGTTTCTACAAGTTACTTAGTATATTTATTGCAATTATACACTCAGAAACTGGGGAAATAACCACAGATTCTCTATAGAAAGCTTTAAAATCAGGAAGTATGTGTCTTCCAATTTTCATTGCCTTTTTCAAGACTATTTTGGCTATTCTAGGTCATTTCTATGCATTTCTATGCATATATGCATTTCCATATAGGATTAGTTTGTCAATTCTTTAAAAAAAAAAAAAAGCAGGCTGGGATTTCAATAGGAACTACATTGAAATGTAGGTAAATTTGAGAGAGAATTGCCGTTTAACAATTTAGGTATTCTGATCCATGAACACAGGATGCCTTTTCATTTGTTTAGATCTTCTTTAATTTCTTTCAACCATGTGTAATCCTCAGTGTACAAATGTTATCATTTTTGGGTACATTTATGCAAATATTTTAGTCTTTTTAATGCTATTGTAAGTTGAATTTTTTTGTTTTGCTAATTTTACTTTCATGTTGTTCGTTGCTAATGTTTAGAAATACATTTGATTTTTGTAAATTGATCTTGTATGCTGTAACACTCCTGAAATTATTTATTAACTCTAATAGTCACCACTTTCCAAAGCCCTCTGTGGACATCTCAATCCAGAGATCTTTAAGTTTTTGGCCATGCTCTTGTTTGCTCTGGCTGGTATTGCACCTCAGGCAGCTGCGATGGTAAACAATTGCCACAGATTGTTTTCCCCAAAGCCCTATGAGTAAGATTTTTCCTGAAAAGAGAGCTCTGAGTCAATTCAAGTAACAATATTGGGGTTTTTTCCAATTCCGAGAAGCTCTGAGATAGGTCAAACAGTAAAAATGTGCTGGGGATGAGTCTTTTTCAGGAGCTTCAAACCCAGTCTCTCCCCTCCAGTGGCTGCAGCTGATGGTTTTCAAGGCCAGCCAGCACAATGGGGGAAAGAGGGATAGGTATAGATCAAGATAAAGTGCCACAAACTGCTGTTCTTACCAAATTTCAGCATATTTTCTTAAATAAACACTCCTCATACCATTGCAAAATTTTAATTTCCAGAGTTCTAAAAAGGTTAATTTAGACTATTGTTGCCAGTGATTTTGTTGCTTTTGTGGAGTGGCATATTTTCAGAGGTCCTCACTCCATGATTCTGGAAGTCCTGCTTTCTTTTCTGTTTTTAAACCAAATTTATTTATCAATAGTTGGAACATATTATGCACGCTATGTTGAACCCTAATTTTTGCACTTATGATATCAAAGATAATTATTGAAAATATTCTTCCATGTCCATAAACATATATCCAAATAATAATTTTACATGTTTCTTCCTTTGAGTGGATGCTCTATTCAACCCTAATCATGGCCCTGCCTGTTAACAATTGCTGATCTTGCTTCCTTTTATAAGAATTGATAGGCAATTAATGAAATACTTATAATAAAATATAGGAAACATTAAAGGAATCATAGCAAGAGGCACTATGTTATTTTGGGGTGGGAATTGGAGATGTTAAGATTTTCTTAGAAAAAAATGTCCCTGAAACAGAATTCCGAAGGACAAGCAGGAGTAATCTTGGCAATTTATAGGAAGACTATCTTTTAGGCAGAATCCAAAGGCCTAAATGTGAGAGAATTATTCATAATGACTGGAAAGTAGAAAACAGAGGGAAATGGCTAGAGATTGGGCTGGAGTGGTAGGAGAGGCAAGAGGAAGCCTGAAGTGACAAACAAATGAGCATTTTAGAGGAGTAACTGGCTGCAGAGGGTAGAAACTGAGCAACACTGCATACAGAAAAATAAGAAAGGAGATATTCACAGTAATGCTGATGGAAAACAAGGTTGGCCTTGGCTAAAGTAATGAAGCTGAAGTGAGGCTATAGAGGAGTGGACATATTCAGAGAAGTGCAATGACAGAACTTGGTGACCAGTGGACAGTTGAGGACAGAGGGAAGTCAAAACTGAATTCCAGGTCTTTGATTTGCAAAAATTGAGTTAAAGCTCAATCACTGCAAGGCAGAATTATTTTTTAGGGAAAGATTATACATTTATTCTCTGACATGTATGTCATATGGTATACGTGAGATATCCAATTTCAGATATCCAGAGAGGATTTTGACAAATGAATTGGGATCTCAGAAAAGGGATATAGGCTAGTAATAAAGATTTAAGAATCATCAGCATAAAATTGATCATTGAAACCATGGACATGGATGAGATGGTGCAGGGAGTAAAAAAGAGAAGAGAACCCTCAAATCGTAATACTGACATTTTAGAGGCAGAATCTGGGCAAGAAGCCTGCAAGGGAGATTGAGGGGGTGGCCAAAGACAAGTGAAGCCAATTGGGAGAGTGAGGCATCCTGGGAGCCAAAGAGGTTTAGAGGGAGAGATGGACAGTAGCGGGTGCTGCTGAGGGTAAGTTAGATGAGGACTGAAAGTTGTCCTTTGGATGTAACAACAGGATCATTGGTGATTTGGTGAGAACACTGTTGGTGAAGTTGTGGGCACAGAAGACAAATTTCAGTGTGAGTGGGTTGTAAAGATGCGGAGAGAACGGCTGTAGACAAATCTCTTAAGAAGCTTGGCTGTGGCGAGAAGCAGAAGGCTGCAAACAGGGAAGCGGAGACAGATAAACACTAGACCAACTTGGAGATTGTTTTCTCTCTCTCCTCCTCCTTCTCTTTTCCTTTTGTGTATGTATTGTTTGCACTGTTTTTTAAGCTTGGGGAGATTTGAACGCGTTTAAAAGTGGATAGGAAGGAGCTAGTAGAGAAGGAGAACTTGAAAACTGAACATACTGGAGGGAAAACAGTTGATACAAGGAAAGCAGAGACCACGGTAATAGTCTTTGCACCATGTCCTTCACCTGAGCTGACAGAGTTGGTTATCAGAAACAGAGAAAATAATGGGGTAAAAATCATCCATAGCCCCTTTCTTGGCCAACTAAAACAAAAATTTTATTGAAATCAGTTCCTTAATTCACCAAAAATCTGGGTTTTCTTTAATTCAGAGTTTCCCTAAGGGAAAGAAAATGCCTGATTCTGGAGCTCCCAGTAGCACTAGGCCATTCTTCTTAAAACAAATCCATGGTGGGTATGTAACCGGGTGATTTGCTCTGCCTCCCAAGTGTCTTTTTGGTCAGGACACCTTCAGGACAAACCAAGGCCAGCAGATCCCTGTTGGAAATTTGAAGCTTCATTAGGATCTAATTCTACATCAGGACTAAACCCCAGGGGTTAGGAGAAGCAGATGTCTGTCATTTTCTTGTATTCACAGATACTCAGGCTCATTTTCTGATGCCAATCCTCTTACATAATCTATTCTTACCTTTCCATAAGTCTTATTGCTTTCCAAGACTTACCTTGTCATACATAGTAGCTCTTTATTGCATATAGTTATCAAAGGCAACACAATCCACAGGCAACTACAGTCAATGGTGCTGCAGGAATATCTTTTGTGGAATGATTATAACCCAGTCCAAGAAGTTATATTCTGCTTGTCTCCTCCTACCTCCTTCTGAGTCAGTCTGTGACTCTGTCAGATCTTGATCTCCTAGGTTCCAAAGTAAAGTGAATAAAAAGCTATCCCTGTGAGAACCTTTAATTAGCAGTTTCTAACATCATTACCAGCTCATCACAGGGTGAAAACAGCACTTAGTTACAGGGCCCACCATTATCAGGAGTCTGGCTGAGGAAAGTCACCTGGGAAACCATGGATCCCCTACGGGCATCATCGATAACTGTGTTTTCCATGGGAGACATTCTGCTGGCTCTGCAGAGGACAGAGAAGACAGGAGAGAAGGAAAGGAGATAGCAATCAGGAAGGAGAGATGCATATTGGAACTGCTTAGCAGCCCAGTGAGAGAACATTTTTTTATGTGTTAGGAACAAAGCTGAGTCTTATGAAGTCACTTTCTTCTATTGCTTAAATGGAGTGGCAGAAAAGGCTTGAAAATGTTTGTAGCAGTGTCAAAATAAGCCGTGAACGAATCGTGAGCACACCAAAAACAGGAAGGAATTTCTCAAAATGATGTCCCGGCTCTGCCTCTTCCTGTAATCCTCAGACCTGGCGGGAGATTGCTGGGGAAAATAACAAGTGACACTCTCAGCATCTTGCTTTGAAATCACTCAGCGTAGGAGATAATTATGATAATGTACACAACAGCTTTTTATTCTGCTAGTGTTCCTTTTCATCAATCTCTCTATTGTTTTCCCCAACAACACAATGGGTAGGAATGAGGCCCCATTCTCTCTCTCTTTTTTAATACCATTAATGCTCACTGAACCACATTTAATTAAGGGAATGTACATTGATACGCATAGCATGATCAGGTCAGGGACTGGAGTTGAAATTGATTGAGGACAGCTCTTTCACACTCATTTCAATTTATGAATGCTCAGACGCAGACAGACAGTGAAAAGGATTTAATTTCCGTTTGTGTTGTTTGCACATTCTTTATAATGTAAGCATTAATTGAACATGCTCAGTGTCAGGGTGGAGCAATCAAGCATATCCATTTTTCATAAATGAAGGTCACAGGTCAATCTTGAGCAAGTTCCAAGCTATCTAGTTATAGAAATGTATTTATATTTGATCAGCTATAATACGAAAGACTAGAGATCTGGAAAATTAACAGTAGGAGAGCAATGCAGCATCAGCTGTGGAATGGCACCTTTTGGAAAGCAGATATCAAAGGTTTGCTCTCTTTGCCTTGGAATGTTGTTTTGGTGTTCATCATGCATTTCTAAGGTGACCTTCATTTTGCTTGTTGGTGCCAGTCCTTGCCAACAATGAATTCAGACTGCTGAGTTTGGGGAAGGGGATTGTAAGCTAAGACTTAATTTGTGAGGAGAGGATTGCTGATATAAATCCACAAAGCATTCTGTCCATTCAGTCCACAAATGTTTATTAAGGGCTTACTCTTCACCAGGCACTGTATTGGGCACACTTTATGTAAACTAGATACTGTATTTTCCAGATGAGTGTGTAGCTATTTTTTCAAATGTATGAAGATGTCAGCTTTTTATTGAAAATAGTGGATTTATCATAACATTTTATCATGATGTATCTTCCCAGTTTGGTGTTAATACCCTTATATTTTACAGCATTGACTGTGGATTAGACTATTTTGCTCATTTCTGAGGTTTTAGCCTAAGACTTCAACTTAAAATCAATTCTTATCTTTCTGAAAACACAATCCTGGTTCTCATATCTTTATCTAATAATTCTGTAATAAAAATGAATCACACTTGTATAAAACTCTACACAATTTCTCATATCCAGAGTAATATTCTCCATATATTAAGCCCATAATAATATGAAAAGGAAGTAGGGGAAGCTTTCTGAAATTCATCTTCTCCCCTGAGAGTGAGCATTTTACCCATGTAAGCCACCTTCCCTATTTGTGTCTTCATCAGCAAACGTAATTTTGATCATTTTAGAGACATTTAAATATATACACCTTCTTGCATCTTCTTATTTTGCCCCTAGAATTATCAAGAGTTTAACGTCAAAGGGTCTTGTAAAGTCATTTTATATTTTATCCTTAAACAGCGCGTGGACAGTTAACTAGGCAATATTCCACTAAAATCTGCGTGTGATGTCAAGTTTTCAATTTTCGTAAAGACCCTGTTGAAAAGTTAAAAAGAATGATGATTGTTAGCACAAGAGCTATGCTGTGTCACATGAAATATTTGTATCTTGCTTGACGCAGCAAAAACAACAGGAAAAACATTTAGAAATATTAGGGTCAGACAAATTTTTAAAATTTTACCTGTTTGATTCGAGAAGTCAATGAAAGGGAAATTAAAGATGAGAATCACAATTTGAAGAAGGAATGTGAAAAAAATAAAGCAAAAATGTAACTTATACTTGTAAACCCTATCTTCCAAGTTGATTTCCTACCTTAATTTGTGAAAATTAAGTGAAACACTTCATGCTTTGAAAAATTTGTTGTTTTTAGTGCTGTCAAGTCAATTTCCACTCCTAGCACCCATGTGGACAGCAGAGTGGACACCTGCCTGGTCTTTTTGTCCCATCCTCTCACCTTCAGGTGCTCTAGCAGACAATGCTCCACTGCTATTCACAGAGTTTTCATGGCCAATTTTTTCGGAAGTGGGTGGCCAGGTCCTTCTTTCTAGTCTGTCTCGGTCTGGAAGCTCCACTGAAACCTCTCCACTCTGGGTGACCCTGCTGGTATTTGAAATCCCAGTGGCATAGCTTTCAGCATCACAGCAACATGCAGCTGCCACAGTATGACCATCCGGGACATGAACCTGGGCCGCAGCAGTGAGAGTGCCTAATCTTAACTGCTAGACCACCAGGCTGGCTTTGAAAAGTAACTACCCTTAAAATGGGATCCAAGAGGAAAATATTTAGATGTATGGGAAATTTTCATTAAAGTGTATTAAAGAGTCCTTTTTTGCCCCATTACCTAGCCTAAAACATAACTGCAAAGAGAGCAAAGACCTTCAAATTCTTTGAAAACAAAAACTACTATTAGAAGGAGGAGCTGGGTGCCTCCATCAGGGGAAGAGACTGAGGATAGTCTAATCTTTTGCAGTGTGTTCCATCCCCTCCAATAAACATCAAATATTTTTATATTTGGTCATATGAGTGACATGGAAATTCTCTGACCTCTTTTTCTCTTGTGGATTTCTCTAGTAACTTAATCTTTGTTAAAGGCCTTGAAATTTTGGGGGAAAAGATGTTGCAGCACGTATTAGAGGAAATATGGATCTGGTTACTGTTAAGAGATTGGGAAGAAAAAAACACCCTGGAGATAGGAAAAAATAGATGACCTAAATGTCTAGGCTCAAAGAAGAACAAAAATGCATGTTGAATGTGGCTCTATGGTCTGTCAGCCTGACTCTCACTCTGCGTGAAGTATGTATGAAGAAATGTGTGAGAATTGTCCCAAAAGGAGTTATGAAAAGCTTGGGCAGAGAGAAGAGACCTTATAGCCTGCTTTTTGGTCTGGAACAATGAAGTGTCTTATCACATTATGCCATGTGAAACAGTTTTAGAAACACGGACTCCATTCCAGTGGCTGGCAGGTAAGCAATGTTTTCTCAGAATGAAAGGAAAAGAAAAAAGACGTTAAATGAGAAACAATATATACAAGTGACAGAATAAGGTGGAACATTTAAAGATTACAATTTTTTGAACTATTATTATTTTTTCCTACTGGTGGCAAAATAAGCAGAAAAAAACACAGAACAGACTTAGCATTTTTTTGCACTGGGTGATGTACAACTAAATTAACAACTGGGAAGTTTATTGAGTGTTTCTTATTAAATTTCAAAGCAATTGATCAACATGAAATATTTACCTTTCCAAGCCATGAAATTATGGGAATTTTCTTATCTTTTCTTTTCATTCCAGCCATTAGTTCTCTAAAGAAAAAAAAGCGATTATCAGTCAATGCCAGAATTCGATTTTCTGATTATAAATGACCTTTATTCTCACTCATTTTGAATGAATTTGTGTAGTGGGTTCCTTTGGAACAAAAGACCACTCATCTTCATAGGAGTCTCTTAAACTCATAATTCTCTCTAGAAATATACTAAAAGAACATGTAACCTTATTTCCAAAGTACAGGAGGTAACCAATTTGAAAATTGCAAATAGGATGCTAGGTTTTATTAGTCCAAAAGAAAAATGAACATAAAAATTTCTGTTTCAAAAAGTCTGACTCATATTTTTGCCTTCTCATCTACAAATTGAGGGTTCACAAACTATGGCCTGTGGGCCAATTCTGGCCCCTGGCCTGTTTTGTAAATAAAGTTTTATTGAGACATAGTCATGCCCATTCACATATACATTGGCTGCTTTTGCCCTACAGTGGCAGAAATGAATAATTATGACATATTGCCTTCAAAGCCAAAAATATTTCTGTCTGGCTCTTTACAGAAAAAGTTTGCTGCCCTTTGTACTAAATGAAAAAATTTTATGCCGGATTAGACTTAAAAGTTATGGAATTTCTGATTTTTCTTTTCATTCTGTTATTCCATCATTAAATTGCCCTGAGGAATAATTTTGGGTTAATTTCTCTGCCAGTACATGATACATATATTCTTAGTTATCCCTCAACACTTCTCTATGAGGGAGATATTTTTAATCCTCTTTTTATTTAAGATAAAATAAACTCAGATAATTTAGGAGGATTTTCCTGTCACACAGCTAATAGCAGAGAAGGAATATTTTCCAAATATTTTCTAATACATTTCTAAGTATTTTCAGTGAATCAATCCTTAGCTCATAGATAAAGAATTAGCTATGGAAAGTCAAGTTCTTCCCACGCTGTGCTGTTTATTTCTCATTTTTCTTTTGGTTTGTTTTGTTTGATGATACCTTCTAGAGCTTTATCCTGAATACTGAGTATTCATATTGAATACTGCATATATTTTTAGACAAACCATAACTTCCTATTTTAACCTCTATTCTGTGTACAGAATTAACATGCAATTTTGAATCAATCTTATATGTTTTCTTGTTTTCCAGTGTGGGTGTAAATAAAGTTTATATAGTTATTATCTTTCCAATGGTTTCCTCATTAACTCCACTCTCTGCCTATATATCTTTTTACAGATTGGATATTGATATTTCTCAGCATTCCTAATTTTGCAACAATGCCTCATTGTTGTCAAGTGATAGGATTGCATGAAGGAACATCTATAAAGAACAAACTCTTATTGAGTGCCTACTATGTATAAGGCCCCTTGCTCAGGACTCAGGATAAATGAGTGCCTTCCGTGAGGAGTGCACAGCCTGATGAAGGTGCAGGAATGTAAACAGATCATTTCAGCACCATGTGGGATGCTCTGATTAAACTAGGTACAAGATCCAACGGGACCACAAAGATTGACAGTCCTACCTGCTGGGGTTCTTGTGGGGGGTCAGGGAAGGCTTCTTGGATGAGGTAATAACCAAGTTTATTCTTCAAGAATAAGAAAGAGCTAGCCAAGCAGATGAGGGAAATGGTGATGGTGAGAGCGATGGGGTAGGGGCTCAAGATAGAGCAGCACGATGGATACAGGGATCTACAATCAGTTTGGTGTAGGTGGGGCACATAGGTGAGCAATGAAGCCTCAAATGATGAGGCTAGAACAGAAGGCAGAAGTATGTCATGGCGTCTTATGTGTCATACATGGGGCTTAGTCTTTATACTGCAAGTAACTGATGCTCATAGCAAATGAAAGGCAGAACACACAATCATGTTTTTATTTGGTTGTGTGTGAAGAAGGAAAGAAGAGAAGAACACAGATTAGGACATTATTAATATAGTTAAGAGAAAGATTATTTGAGTCTGACCTAGGGGGGTACCAATAGGGACTGGTAAAGGAGGATGATTTGAGAAATAAAATAGTCGCAGAATCTTATATCTGATTGAATGCAAATGGTGTAGAGTAGGTGTGAAGGAAATTGATCATCTTCAGGTTTATCACTGTGGATACAGAGAATATTAATGCTATCAAATTAATAAGGAATAGGTTGGAAGAATCCAGTAAAAAGGAAACGATGAAGAGACCTGTTTTAAGTCTATTGAGTTTGACATGTTTACAGGTATCTCTAAGTGACTGTGTCCAGCAGGCATTGCATGTGCGATGTGAAACTCAGAGGTTGGGCATAGATATTGGTTTAAATTAATTACCATAAGGGGCAATTACCATCTAGTCATGGGGGGAATGGTGAAAGGGAACATGGAAGGAAAGATAACACAATTTTAGTGAAAAAAATATAACATTTCAGGACAGCTGATGGAATCCATGAAAGAGACCGAGAAGAGAAGACTAGAAAGGAAGGTGCAGGAGAGGATGGCTTCGCACAAGCAGGAGAGAAGGAGAAGTAAACAATGTCAGTGGAGCAGGAAATAGGTGAGATCAGCAGGGAAAAATAAAACATCCATTCAATTGGCAATTAGGAGACCACAGGTGGCTCAGCAAAAGTGGTTTCAGGGGAGAAAGTTGAGGATGCAGGGAAGGGGAGAGAGTGGATACAGACAAACCTGAGAAGTGAGCCTGAGCAGGAAAGGAGAGAAGCAAGTCATTATCCTAAGGTGACACACCATCACAGGAAGGCCCCCAAAAGGATAATGGTTATTTGAATATAAGCATGGACTGATGGAAAATAACCAAGATACAGAGAAAGGATGAAGATCTAAAAGAGAGAATATTTAATGAACCAACAATCTAGCAAGGATGGAAGCAAAATCCCCGGGGAACGGGAAGGAGAATGAATCTCCACTTTCCTTGGTGGAAAGGTTCAGTAGACATGAATACCCTCAGTTTGAGCAGTGGAAGGTGGAGGAAGTCCATGTCTAACCAAGTCTGTTCTCTCAATGATGGAGCAGTGGGTTAGGAGTGGGTTGCAAGGTGAATTTGAAGCAAATATTGAGGGTTTTCAACAATCCCTGAGAGTAATTGTGTAGGAGCTGGCCAAGGATAAGTAAAAGTATTTCTGAATGGCAACAATGAATTTTTTGAAAGTTTAAAGTATTTTCTTCTCACAGAAAGAAAATTTCTTGTGAACAGATAATATTTTGAAATATCAATCGAGATGCTCTCCTGAATTTCCTTGTATCACTTGCCCTCCCTGAGACAGGCAGCTACGGCAGTATTTCCCACACTTTAGTCATTCCCTCACCACTTACATGGTTTTTTACCACCTCAGTGAACAACCTATACTCTTATTGATGAATATTTTTTTTTCTAAATGAATTCATTTGTTTCATGGAAAATTATTTTGAAAGGAAACTTTATAACACAAACTGAAAGGGGAAGCACATCTCACACTGCTATAAATAGAAGTTCAGCATAAAATACACCAAATAAAAATAAAATAGAAACTATTAAATTTTATCTAAATTCTCTTCCCCATGAAGGTCTGAGTCTGTGCCTCTATGTTGTATCAAAAAAGTGATAGTTTGCATACGAGGGTGATTTTGTGAATGTAGGTACAGCAGTAGGACATTTTTCTCTTTGATGTAATCGGGAGTGATGGAGAATTAAAGAGAGTGAATTTTTCTCAGTGTGATTGGATGCTATTTAATTCGTTGCATCTGAATCCCCCCTAAAGCCATCTAGTATCACACGCAATACTTGTTAGACAATTTGTAAAATCTGAGACAGGGAATTCTGCGTTCCTCTCCTGGGGAAAGGGACGGCACGGCGAAAATGCAGAAAGAATGATGGAGGTGACGATTAGCCTTTGAATGTCAGGTTTGGGGCTGTAGATACAGGTTTTAGGAGTTAGCTCTGTAGTTCAGGGTAAGGCTCCCCACAGTGTGCACTCCCCACTCCCTCCCACCTGACTCACTCACATAAGATAAAGGGGACAGGGTCCCCAGGACTGGGGAGAAGGAAGTCTGAGGGAGAGGTAGAAATGTGTAGATGCTACAACCCCCTAGAATGGGCCCAGCACCCTGGCGCCCTTGCCCAGTTCAAGCTGAGGGAAAGAATGATAGCGAGGGAATCCCAGATCAGTTTAGGAATTCCAGGATTGAGGGATCCTGTGGCCCCTTCCTCAGGGAGGGGTTCTGAACACATGGGAAGACCCTGAAGCACAAATGACTTTGTTGCCACAAAGGGCCAGCATTCCCAGCTACAGCCCCTGGTCTAAAGGTAATTTTTGTTTAAGCAGTAGGTTTTAGAAATCTTGAATTTGAACCCGTTCAAGTTTGCAGTCTCCAGTTCACGCTGCCCCCTCTGCTCTCATCATCATCACACATCCCTACTTTCTCACACACTTTCTTGAACTTTCTCCCTCCTGAGGATAGCTGTGTCTGTAACTCATGGCTAAGTGGACAGGTCTGGAAGAGCCTGAGAAGATCTGCAGGGTCCCAGCATGCCTGAGAGACAGGGAATGATTCCGGGAACTTATGTGAGATCCCAACAGAAGGGACTGAATCAACATTACATTTCTGCCACCAAGCAGGATGCATCCTGGAAATAAAATGAAGTTTAGTTTTGGAATGACAGAATACCTTGCTACACTTCTTCCACAGAGTTTGGGGTAGGCTGAGCTGTGAATGAGAACGTGACTAGTGACTAATTGCAGAACACATGTCAAAGGTCTATTTTTAAATATTCGGCTGATTGAAATAGGACCGAAAAACAGGGCAGGTCCTGTACCCAGACTCACTAGAGCGAGACCAAGGTGAGTGTTGTCTAGTGTCTATGGGGTTGTTTTAATCAATTAAAAGTTAATTCTTGAGAACCAGATGCTGATGGGGACACAGACTACCAGCACCTGCCAAGGTCCCTGAATGAGCAGAGATTGGACCAGAACCCAGCCAGCCTATGGGAGGGAGCTCACATGAAGACAGCTGTGCCAGCTTCTGACCCTAAGCTGGGAGCACAGGACTCTTGTCTGTCTTGTCCATCATCCCCAGTGCCTGGCACGTGGGGACACTTGGTAGATGTCCGATGTATATTTGATTTGGACAGAAAGAATAGCCAGATATGAGAAAAAAGTAGACCACCTAGTGTACTAAAATGTAATGCTATTAACCAACTATTTGGAGGAAGGGGACAAAAGTCCTATTTAAACTCGAAAAGAAACATAGTTTTACCCAAATGCGACCTTCTCCCGAGACCTACTGTGACCACCCCCTTACTTGAAATTGCAATCTCTCTCTTCCCTCCTCATTCTTAATCCCCCTAACTCTAATCAACTTCTTTTTTCATTCCTATTTACCTTTTCACTTTCTTAATGTCATGTTTATTTCCTGCTAAAAAGTCATCTCCACTTTGAGAGAGTATCAACCAGGAGAGGAACATGGACATCTCAGCAGCTTTCAACTCACGTTCCTTTTCCTGTAGGAATCAAACAAGACTTTACTCATTAAAGTTGCCCAGAGATCCAAGCTAATGGAGACTCAATCTTGACTCACACTCTGTGATCTCAGATGGTGTGAAGATAAAATCATGATGGACCACTCACTGAGGACAACGCGGTGAGAAATGTGATCTACCCAGAAGGAAGGGCAGTAAACCAGGGATACAATCTCCCGCGCAGCAGGAGTTGGAGTCTCTTTCCTGCACTCATTTATCCCAAGCACATGTAAAAACAGCTAGCAAGAGACAGGTGCTCAAAAACTGTTTTTGATTTTTTTCCAAATTTCCCATTTCTACAGAAATCTGTGCCAAAGCAAAGAGCTTTTCCTGCATTCTGGAAATCTGAACTTTTTCTGCACACTTTTCCACGCACATGTGTGCATGCTGTTGTTCACCTGGGGAAAAATAGACATAAGGAAAATTATTATGTGAGAAGTTGCATTGTGTTATATAATACACATCCCAGTCTTCACCCACTCAAGATGAAAAAATAAAATAAGATCACTTTCCTCTTAAGATCTAAAATATTATGATAATAGTTTCTACCTTATAAATGAACAGGAAGTCCTGTTTTTTTTTTTTTTTTCCCAGAATTGTCCTCCCCCAAACCCCAAGAATTACTTATACTGGTTCATGAATTCGTTTCTGAGCGCCAGGTCTCGGTCAGTGAAGCAGGAAGCAGTGGTGTGCTCCCACGATGGCTGAGCTCAGCCAACCCCGCGGCCCGCCTCCTCTACCACTCCTCCCACTCTCGTGACAGTGGCGGTGGCCCTGGTGTCATGAGAGCCATGCTGAAGCCGGGCATCTTTCTCAGACAAGGTCTGGCCAGCTACCAGCTCTTGCAGACAGTATGTCCTGCTCTTTACCTAACCACCTCACCCAGGCTTAGAGTGAGGGAATTTTCCTTTCAAGTTCACGTTCAGTTAGGAGTATCCTACAGCAGAACTGCATGGGAAGCGGTTTCAGAGTTTTTAGTGAGGCACGGGGTACTTTCAGTACACTTGCTCCCAGCATTTTCTCCAGGACATGTCCAAACACACCATAGAGTGGCCAGATAGAGTCAGGGTCCAGGAGCAACAAGACAGCAAAGTGCAGAGAACCAGTTTCTCTCTCCCTGACCCGTTTCTGGCGCTAAAAAAAATCATGGATCCAGTCTCCTTTTTCCCTTAGTGTGCCTTTCCTCTCAACTCTCTGGTTCTCCTTCCCTGTCATATGGCCTCTACTTGGGCCACCAGCCTTTAGATGTGTCCTACTAATTTTTAATCACAAAGAGAAGACATCAGTGTCACAGTCACTCTGCTCCCATGAGAGTCTGTAGCTCTCAGTTAAATAAGTGAAAATAAATAGAATGTTGGGTTGGAGGTCCATTTACCCTATGCACTGGTAGGTCATAGGCCCTAGGTCCCTGACAAGTTTAAAATACTCCTAAATCATCACAGTCAAAAGGACCACTCAATTCCATCTTCCCAGAACAAAGAGGCATCGTCCTTAAAGTAAAATGCCAATCCGTGACCAAGAAGGTAGAAATTGCTTAAAAGTTTTTTAATTGGCAATTTCCTAGCTTCAAAAATCTGGAGGTCCAATCTGTACTGACACCTTGTTACATTTGTAATGTATTTTTACCTCCTGGGCCCACTTATGACAAGTCATGCCAATGATTTCTAAACTGTTGGGAATCGTAGAGGATGATTTTAAAAGATTTGTATGTTGGGATGCAACAAAACCAGGTAATGATTAGAGATACTTGTTTACAGACTTAGCTGACTGACTTCAGAAAATGCACTTCACACTGGGGACTTCATCTCTGCTTTTATCAAAAGGAAGTAGGAAATCTGAACATCTGTGAGGTTCCACCTCTCTGCTATTCTATTGTTCTAGTATTCATCAATTTTTTCAAAGGTAGACCTTGAAAAGCATGGTTTAAGTGCTGCTTTTCTTTTTCAGCTATTTGTTCATGATTGCATGAAAGTCATCTTTGAATGTGGTATTTCAGTTGAAGAAGATGAGTCTTCTGTAAAGAACTACGCGATTGCAAAGAAGAAAATGAAAACATCGATGATAATATTAGAAGGAATGGGAAGAACAATTTCAGTGTCCTAAAGATGTCCCGATGATATTGATAGTTCAAAAGGAATGAAAAGAATTGTCAGATGTGCCATGCACAGGCCATCTTTATATTACAGCAGATAGCTCATCTTTCAATCCATCTGTTTTTCAATGAGATGTGAGCACCAGTTGTAACAACTTCAATTGAATTCTAAACGGGGAAGACCAAGTTAATTAACTAAAGCCTTTGAAACTGTCTGAAAACTATTATTTTCTTGCAATTGTTCCTTGCCAAAAAAATACAGAAAAAATTAGATACTGAAAGTATGATAAAGTGTGTACCATTTGAATTTTCTCATTAGTGCCAGGCTATCTCCAGAGAAGGTGGAAGGGTGATCCATTCTTTCTCTCACTTTGGTAATGATGAGAGGTTTCATTTGTTTTAAAGACTGGATTTAAGCTTTAGTTCTCAGTGTATTCGATTGAATTATTGTCAGATATTTTGGAAATACTTTCTTTTCATTTAATTTCTCAGGATAGAATCATTTATATACAGCTGTAGAAACTAGGGCTTTGATCTGGTTCTCGTATTTAAATATAGCACAGTGACCATAGTGAGCTGCCCAAAGTTTACCCAGCAAAGTTAGTTATTTAGGTGGTATAATAGTTAACATCATAGGATCCACAACACCATGTAACAACCTTAGTTTCTTCTAATAATAAAAATTACCAAACTAAAATCACTTTTAAGTATTTTTCATATTTATATAGTTCTCAACAATTAAAAAAACTGCCCTTCAATTTGTTTCTTGTGTTTAATTTATATAATCAATGTTCAGATTGCCATTAAGAGAATAATACAGTTTAAAGGGAAACGTAACTCAAAATATAAAACTACAAATCTTCTAGAAGACAAGTAGGAAAATAATTTTTGACCTTGAGTAACAGAAAGAGTTCTTAAATATGACTCCATCAACACAAACCATAACTTTAAAAAAATTATTAATTGTTCTTTATCAAAATTGAAGGGCTGGCCCTCTGGCTTAGCGGTTAAGTGCGCCCACTTTGCTGCTGGCGGCCCCGGGGATCCCTGGCGCGCACCGACGCACCGCTTCTCCGGCCATGCTGAGGCCGCGTCCCACATACAGCAACTAGAAGGATGTGCAGCTATGACATACAACTATCTACTGGGGCTTTGGGGGAAAAAAAAATTAAAAAAAAAATTGAAAATGTTTGTTTTGTAAAAGAGATCATTAAGAGAATGAATAGACAAGGCACAGACTGGGAAAACATTTGCAAATCACATTTCTGACATAGGGATTGTATCTAAAATATATAAAGAACTCTCAAAACTAACAACAGAAAAATAAAGAACCCAATTAAAAAAGGTAAAAAGATACTTCACTAAGAATGTATGTTGATGGTAATTAATTCTATAAAAGATACCCCCCATCATTAACCCTAAGGAAATGCAAATTAAAAGTAAAATAAGATACCACTAAACACCTATTAGAATAGTTAATATAAAAAAAATGCTGCCAATATCAAATACTGGAGAGGATGCAGAGCAACTGGAACTCGACTATGTGGTTGATAGTATATGAGGAAAAACTGTACAATTTTTATAAATGTTTGTAAACCTAAATTAATTCAATATAAACTTTTTTAAAAGGGAAGAAAATGTTGCTATACTAAGAGGTGATATTCAAAGGCTTGTCGTATTACGAGACTTAACAAGTAAGGTCAAAGCTAATGACGAAAAAACAAAACACAACCAACTGCTTCAAAATGACAGCATCTCTAACGTAGGAAGGGAGGTTAGGAAAGTGTCTTCTGGTGCCCTGAGAAGGACATGTTTTCTATGACGGGTCTTGTTTGTATGCCAACTCTCATTTAGGTAGGAAGATACATCAGATTTTAGAGGAAGGACCTATAAGTAGTTTATGTTTTTATATACATGCAATTAAAAAAAGTTTATGTTATGAGAACCAAATAAAAAATGCACATCTCAGTAATATCAGTTTATGTGTTTTTCTTAACTTTATGAGCCAAGTCTTTTTATAAAAGAGCTGTATCACTAATAATACAAGTTCACATGTCAAATATTATAATAAATAGTTTTTATAAGTCATCATGACCCAAATGACATATTATTCTGACACCATTATGTTTAACTAAATCTCATATAATTTTGAATTGACTATACTGCTTTAATTCCTATATTTCACAAAAATTTACTTTGTCATCTAAAACAATAAAGAAATTTCCAGAAATATAATGTTTCCATGCAGATATAAATGAAATGAAATTAATTTCCACAACCGTTTCCTCCGCAAATGTTCATTGTTTAAAAATATCATTAATTAAATCATCCTCATTGTTTCTCACATCCACACACCCCTAAAGAATAAAAGTAAATAAAAATTTTAAAAAAGTGATAAGGGGCTGGACCAGTGGCATACTGGTTAAGTTCATGCACTCTGCTTTGCGGCCCGGGGTTCGCGGGCCCAGATCCCAGGTGCGGACCTATGCACCACTTACCAAGCCACACTGTGACAGGCGTCCCACATATAAAGTAAAGGAAGATGGGCACAGATATTAGCCCAGGCCCAATCTTCCTCAGCGAAAAAAAACAAAAAAAAGTGATAAACAATTAAATTGTTAGATTTATAACATGATAACTTCAAAGATATTTCCTAAATTCCAATGCTATCTTTCCTTTTTAAACAAGTTTATAAACATATGTATAAGATAAACAAAAGGACTTACTATAACAGAAGTTAAAAAGCTGAAGAAATAGCTTAACTCCTGACAATTTAAGTAATGTTGTGGGATCTTCATGTATTATTTAAAAGTACCAGGGAATACATTTATGAATTATGTTTCTAATGGTATGCTAATGGAATAAAATGAAGAAGATGGTAATTAAAGAATTGTGTGTTTACAAATAACCTTTAGCCTACATGAAGTTAAGCATGAATATATAAAAAGCTAGCATCATAATGACAGGAAGCCATTTTTTGAAGCTCCTCATTTCCTTTTCCAAAATCAAAACAAGGCACAAATTGTCTCAGAAAGTTTCAGATCCCAATATTTCTTATTATCAAGAAATTACAAATCCAGTGGTGAATATATTTTGAAAATTTATGTTAATTATTATAAATTCCATTATAAAACTCCATGTACCTTTGGTTGTCATATGTAAGAACATCTACATTTCCTTTGAATCTAACAAGAGCAGTTCACTCCATTTCCCCCTTTTTAAAAGTTATACAGAAACATTTTTTAAATTTTAGTTTCCAAATATTTATTTCTTGTATAGAAATGTCACTGATTTTTGTGGTATCTTTCTGAAATAAGCTTTTTTATTCTATTTTTAACATATGGCACTAGCAATGAAAACCATCATTGAATCTAATGCCCAGGACCTTTTCAAAATCAGTCAGGAGGCTTACATGGAACATAATATATTACGTCTCTTTATACTTACTTTGAGCTTTGTTTTCATGAGAAGCTGTGGCCTTCATCTGAGATACACATACTCCAGAACACCAGGGTTTAATTCAACATAATAATTAAAAGGTATCATGGTAATATACCAATGTGAATGGCTAATTGACGTTTGAAAGAAAGAAGCAAGAACAGTACAAAGATCAAGAGAACAGCTTTAAAAACTGATAATCCCAAGTATGAAATGAATAAAACCTAAGGAAATTTGAAAAAGTTGATAATATCAAACTCGAAAGGAATTTAACTTGAGGTGTGTCTGTCACAACAATTCTTATGCCAGATTTATTTTGAAGAGGTTAACGTGGAATTGTGTCAAAGCCATTACTTTTAATGTAAGGCAATTTCCTTGAAATAGTTGCCATTTAGGCATTATTGTCCTTATACACTATAAAGGTGATGTTGCATGTTTCCACTTTCACTTAGGATGTAGAAAACTGCAATGAAACATTGCTCCCACCCTAACAATGAGCAGCATCTAGGTAAACCAGGAAATTACAACTTTGTTTTAGCCCATCAGAGAGCTAAAGTCTCAAAGCAATCAGGTGAACTGAATTCCAATATGTGACAAGCCCCTCAGAGGGCGGGGGGACATATAAATGGTTTCATCTTTGGTGGAACATGAGAGCAAGTGGTAGCAACCATAATATCAGGCAAGAAAAAATTCTTCAATTTTAACACATTTTTAAAGGCAGATTGTGAGCCTGAGTGACAGTTTAGAATCTGGGGGATTCTCAGATATCAAGGGCGGCAGCCATCACTTGTCAGCTCTTTTCTACAACCACCACTGGTTATTTATGAGAAAGCTCGAAGACAGAGATCCACTCTCCTTTGCATAAGCATACAGATGGTGACCAGACATTGCTGGGAAACAGGTAAAAACTGTGGGCGTGTGAAACTTTCTTTCATGGGAAGCAAATACAATCTGCTGCTGGGAAGAGCCAAGAAATGCTCCTGCCTTATAGTCTCAGGAAAAGTCAGCAGCTGCTGGGGCAGGATGGAAAACCTGCACATCTCCACCCTGTTAATACAACATAAAGTCTACCTGCTACCAAGGGAAGTAGAGGAAACCCACTCGTGGAGACAACTGTGCACTGACACAGAAGAGAGCTTGGCTGATACTGGAAAGGGACAAAAAACTCATTTGTGCTTAAGAACCCCCGCTGACACAAAAGCAGTGTTTTGTAACCTTGCGAGAAGGGCATAGGATGATAAGAAAGCCCTCCTTCCAAAGCTCAGATACACAAGGCCTGACAATGACCAGGGATGGACAGAAGAATGCCTCCACAGAAAACAAACAAATAAACAAAAACCAAAACAAAAAACAAGACCCATCCCTATCAGAAGCATTGCACTGAGTAAGAAGCAACAGCAGTCTACTGTGGGAAAATATTCATGAACAGATGTGAACTTTCAGCATAGAGAGAGAGAATATATTAAAAACGTGTTGAATGGATATGCTAGAAGAAATGCTAGAGATAAAAGAATCCCTTTGACAGGCATGCTGAACAACTAGGCACAGCAGAGAAAAAAATTGATGAAGTTGAGGACAGGTCAATAGAAATTTTCCAAATTAAAATAGAGAGAGAAAGAAGAAGGAAGAAAAACGATCTAAGATCTCTGTCCACAGGTCTAATATGCATTTAATTTGAATTTCAAAAGGAGAAGAGGAAAAGAATGGGAGGAGAAATATTTGAAGATACAGAGGCCAAAAAATTTACAAAATTAATGAAAAGAAACAAACCACAGAACCAAAAATCTCAAAGAACTCCTGGCAGGATTAAAAAAAAAGATCCAAGCTTATCAAAGTCAAACTACTAGAAATTAAAGATGAAGAGAAAAATGTTGAAGACATCCAGAGATAAAAAAAAGAATAAAATGTAAATACAGAGAAACAAAGATGGGAATAATAGCAGGTTTGTCATTGGAAACTATGCAAATCAGAAGACAGTAGAGCACATGTTTAAAGTTCTGAATGAAAAACCTGAGAACTTATAATTTTTCACTATATCTTGTGATGATGTCTTTCAAAAGTGATGGAAAAGGATTTTTCAGAAAGTCAAAACTTGAGGGACATCATTGCCAGCAGATCTAACCTCAAGAATATTTTAATATAGTTCTTCAGAAAGAAAGAGTAGGATACCAGGTAGAGATTTGGAACACAAAGAAATAAAGAGCACCAGAAATAATGAACATGTGGGGAAACATGACAGTTTTTTTCTTATTTATAATCCCTTTAAAAGAAAAATGAGTATCTACAAAATGGATAGCAGCAAGGCTTTGCAGCGTTTACAGAATATACAGAATAAAGATGTATGACAAAAAATAAACAAAGGAAGTGGGAAAGGAGATGTATACATCTGGAAGTTTCTTACAATTTATGTGAAGGGTATATTATTACATATATGTAGATTCCGATAAATTAAAGATGTATATTGTAAACCATAGAAATCAATAACTGAAAAATAATGAAACAAAATGGTAAATAAATAAACCAATAATTGAGATACAAATGAATCATGAAAATATATTTGTTTAGTTCAAAATAGTAGAAAAAGAGTGCAAAGGAATAAATACATTTAGAGTAAAAAGAAAACAAATAGCAAGATGGTAGATTTAAATTCCCAACCATTATCAAGAATTATATTGTTATAAAAGGTCTAAACTCTCCAATTACAAGGCAACACAATAATACTGGATATAGAAGCAATATACAACTATATTTTTTGATAAGAAATCCACTTTAAATAGAAAAATATATATAAATTAAAAGTAAAATGGTGAAAAAAATGTATTACGCAAATTCTAGGCAAAGGAAAGCTTGAGAGGCATTATTAGTGTCAGACAAGGTAAAGGTCAGAACAAGAAATATTACCAGGGATGAGGAGGGACATCCCATAATGATGTAGAGATCAATCCATCAAGAAGATACAGCAATCCTAAATGCGAATGCAACAAATAATAAAGATTCAAAATATATAAAGCAAAAGCTGATAGAAGTAAAAGGAGAAATAGAAAAATCCGCTATTATAGTTGAAGAACTCAATTCTTTCTCAGTAATTGAGAGAAGAAGGAAGGAGTGGGCATACTACATATACTAGAAATTAAAAGGATAATAGACTGTTATGACCAATTTTCTTGCCAATGCAGTTGATAATTTTTATGAAATAGATAGATTCCTTGAAAAACACAAATCACCAAACCTTACTCAAAAAGAAATAGAAAACTTTATATCTTGTACAGAAATTGGTTTTCTGGTTAAAATCTTTCTGACAAGGATCCTGGTGAAGATGACTTCACTGATTAATTCTACCAAATATGTAAGAAATAATCCCAGCCCTAAAAAGGAGATAAAAAAGGAGTTAAATCTTCCTTATGTTTTCTATGGGACCTTAATTGCTCTGATACCAAAACAAGATAAAATGTTTGTCAAACAAGAAAAGCGTTGACTGATATGCCTAGTGAATATTTAAAAAAAAACCCTTTGGGGCTGGCCCAGAAGCATAGGGGTTAAGTTCGCATGCTCCACTTCGATGATGGCCCGGGGTTCACAAGTTTGGATCCCGGGCTCACACATACGCACGGCTCATCAAGCCGTGCTGTGGCTGCATCCCAAATAAAATAGAGGAAGGTAGGCACAGATGTTAGCTCGAGGCCAGTCTTCCTCAGCAAAAAGAGGAGGATTGGCAACAGATGTTAGTCACCGCTAATCTTCCTCACCAAAAAACCACTTTAACACAATATTAGAAAATAAAGTCAAGCAGCATATAAAATGGGTACTATTCCACGACCATTTTCCCAAGAATGAAAGGTTATGTCAATATTCAGTAAATATAATACATCATAATAACTGATTAAACAAGAATTTAAAAAAATCTTTTTATAGGAGCAATAAAAGTATTTGACAAAATTCAACATCCATTCA
The DNA here is from genome assembly GCF_057802395.1 of Ceratotherium simum simum. Taxonomy (NCBI): domain Eukaryota; kingdom Metazoa; phylum Chordata; class Mammalia; order Perissodactyla; family Rhinocerotidae; genus Ceratotherium; species Ceratotherium simum. The sequence goes on from NC_141937.1 coordinate 4,929,059, forward strand.
TGATAAAAATCTCAGCAAACTAGGAATAAAGGTAACAGCCCCACACTGATGAAACTTTTGTATAAGGAATCTATAGCTAACATTACACTTAATGTTAAAAGATGGAATGTTTTCCACCTAAGATTGGGAACAAGGCAAGAATGGCTGCCTTCACCACATCTATTCAACACTGCACTAGATGGCCTAGCCAGTGCAATAATACAAGAATAAGAAATGATAAGGCACGTGTTATGGCACGGAAATAAAATTGTATTTATTCTCAGAAAACATGATCATTTATGTAGAAAATGCAAAGGAATATCCAAAAATAAGCTGGTAAAACTTATAAGTGAGTTTAATAAAGTTGCAGGATACAAACTCAATAAACAAAACTTAAATGTGTTCCTATTTATTAATAAAGGAAAATTGGAAATTGAAATATAAAACATACCATTTATGATAGCATCAAAACCATGAAATATTAAGGAATAAATTTAACAACATATGCACAAGATCTCTAAACTAAACACTATAAAATTTTGCTGAGAGAAAATAAAGACCTAAATAAATCAAAAGATATACTGTGTTCATGAATCAGAAGACTCAGAATTGTTAAGATGTCAATTTTCCCCCAAATGATTATTAGATTTAATGTAATATCAATCAAAATCAGAGCATACTTTTCTAAACAGAAAATTAATGAGATTATTCCAAAATTGATATGGAAAGACAAAAATTAGTACAGCCAAAGGAATTTTGAAAAAGGAGAATGAAGTTAGTGGACTTATACTACATGATTTCAAGTATTACTATTAAGTTATAGCACTGAAGAGAGTATTAACTAAGGATAGACATATGGAACAATGGGAGAGAATAGAAATACCAGGAATAGACCTCTCTCATATGTGGTCAATTAGATTTTTGACAAATGTTCCAACTTAATTCAATGGGAAATGATAGTCTTTTTAACAAATGATGCTGAAAAAATTGGGTATCCCTATGCAAAAACACAACAAAACACCCAGCCTTTATCTTATACCATACTAAAATTATCTTAAAATGGGTTATAGATGTGAAAGTAGAAGGTAGAACTACAAAAAAATGTCTAAACATAGGAGAAATCTTTATGACAGTATAGTAAGATTTGTTAGGTATGGCTGATAAGTTAACCATCTTCAAAGTTAAAAAGTACTATTAATCTTAAAACACAGTTGAGAAAATGATTTCCAGTTAAGACTGAAAGAAAATATTTTCAAAATACATAACTGATATAAGACTTTCATCCATAATATATAAATAACTCTTACCAATCAATAATCTGATAAAGAAATAGGAAAAATATTTGAATGAGTACTTCACCAAAGAAGATATAGGAATGGAAAATAAGCCCGAGAAAATATGCTTAACATCTTTACTCACAATTGAAATGCCATTGAAATCAAAATGAGATACCACTATATACACACTACAAAGGCTAAAATTAAAAAGGCAGAATCAAGTGCTGGCAAGGATGTGCAGCAATTAGGAATGCAAAATGGTACAGCCTTTTTTTTTTGAAAAACTGTTTGGTAGGTTTTTGTGAAATTCAACCTATACTTGTTATATAATGCAGCAATCCTGTTCCTGGGTATAGGAATTCCCAAGAGAAATGAAACCATGTTTTACCACACAATGATGTATACACAAATATTTATATTGGCTTTATTAATATTAGCCTCAAACTAGAAATAGCTCAAACATTCATCAATAGAGGAATGAATAAACACAATGAGCAAAAAATCAACACAATGAAATACTATACAAATACTTAAAGTACTATACTATTGATACATGCAACAATAAGAATGAATCTCAAAACTACATGAAAGAAGCTAGACACAGACAATAACATAATGTATAATTCCATTTGCGTAACATTAGAAAAGTCAAAATTATTGGGACAGAAAACACATCGGTAGTGGCCAGCGATGTCAGTGGTAGGAGGAGATTGACTCAAAAGTGGCACAAGATGGCTTGTTGGAGTGATGGAAATAGTGTACATCTTAACTGTGATGCTAGTACCATGACTGTGTGTGTGTATATATATATGTCAAACTGATTCAACTAAACAGATCTGGATTATGAACTAAATATGTTTAAAAATTATAGAGAAATACATGAGAGGATTAGAAACATGTACAAGAAATATCACAATAAAAATTAACAAGCCTGATTTGAAAAATAACTAATTAGAACATCTAGATTTATAAAATGTAATCCCACTGAAATAGAAAACTTAGTGGTTAGGTTGAACAGAAAATTAGAAATGAACGAAGTATTGGAGACCTGGGAAATAGACCTAAAGAGGAGGCATAAAACCCCAGGCAGTATATTTATGAAGAAATTCTATACTTAAACATAGTATAATGAAGCTACAGGACATCAAAGTCGAAAATCTTAAAAGTAGAAAAAAGTTTGAATCAGAGTGAGAGAGAAAAAAAAAAAAAAACAGAAGCCACAAAAATCAGCAATTACTCTAACAACAGATTCCTCAGCAGCAGAGTAGAAGCTAAAAGACAAGGATATAACAGCTTCGAAAAACTGAAAGAAAATCACTAGAAACATAAAATTGTATAGAAGGCTAAATAATCAAAAACAAGTTGAAATGATGGCGTTTTGGATTAAAACTGAGAGGGTTTACCCCTAACAAATGGGCGTAAGGGGAAGTCTTAAGAGAGGGGCTTTAGAAAAATCTGAGATGGGAGAAATAATAGTGAGAAAGAAACTAGTAAATAGATTTTAAATTGAAAATAACTGACTATTAAAAGCATGATACTGTTTGATTTCCGAAATTGGAAACATATTGGCCTGGAATATTAGAAAACAAGTTGTAAGCAAAATAGGTGGAGTTATACTGTTCCAGGTCCTCATTTTGCTTGGGAGGAGAAAGATATAATGACTAATGTCAGATGTTCAGTATGCATGATAAAAGTTTAAGAACACACAGAAGATGGGGCTGGCCCAGTGGCATAGTGGTTAAGCTCGTGCACTCTGCCTCGGCAGTCTGGGGTTCGCAGGTTCGAATCCCAAGTGTGGACATACACACTGCTCATCAAGCCATGCTGGGGCAGCAGCCCACATACAAAATAAGGGAAGATGGGCACAGATATTAGCTCAGGGCTAATCTTCCTCAGCAAAAAGAGGAGGATTGGCAATGGATGTTAGCTCAGAGCCAGTCTTCTTTACAGAAAAAAAAAAAAAAGTTTAAGAACACGCTGAAGAAATGGGATTAGCAATGTAATTTCCAGAAGAAGAGAAAAAAATGGAATTAAAAAAACAGTATAAAAGTAAGACAGATGTTAGAAGAAATGTAGAAAAAGCAAGGAAAATACAAAGCATAAAATAAAATGATTAAAGTTATTTTTAAAATATATACATAGAAAACAATAATGATAAAATGATATTAAATCTAAGGTTTGTAAGATAAAATTATAGTGGTACTTAAAATCCTTATAAAATATGATATATATTTATATCTTTAAATGCTTATATTATAAAAGACAGAATATAAATGATATGACCTAAATATCCAACTCAGAAAATTGGAAAAAGAACGGTAGAATTAATCCACAGACATTTGAATTAAGGGCAAAACTAGAAATCAAAAATGGAAGAGATAATCAAAAACACCAAAAATTTGCAGTAGGCAAAGATTAGGTAATACCTAATATTTGACAAGATTAATTAAAAAGAAATAGAAGGCAAAAATAATATAAAAAAATTTAACATGAAATAATTTAAGACAATGTGAGTTATTTTTGTTTTAAGAGCAAGTGAGTATCACCAAAAAGTGTATGGTAATAAATTTGATATTTGACCAATACAATCATATTTCTGAAAAATATAACAACTGAACTGATATATAAGAAAATAAAAGCTATTAAAGCTATAAGCATTAAAGAAACTAAATTAGTATCCAAAAGCTCACTCATTTAAAGTACAAACAAACACTAAATCTAGTTTTACAGGTGAATTCCACTAAAACTTCTTGGGAAACAAAATTCCAGTATTATACAAATTCTATAAGAATAGAGGGGCAAAGCATATTTAAAGAGTCTAGAATAGTTTTACTACTATAATTGGTCAAAGAGAGTTAAAAATAATATTACATGCACATTTTTTTCATGAATATATATAAATATTTAAAACAATATTGGCTGGCAAAATCCAGTAAAGTACTAAAAAATATATACATTATGACCACATTAAATATATTCCAGTAAACCAAGCTGTTTTTATATTTAAAAATATTCTAATTTAACTCCTCATAAGATTAAAAGGGCAAAGAAATCACATAATTTGAATGAATTTTGAAAAGTTAGATGATAAAAAACCATCAATTCATTATAAAGTCTCTTCATTAACTAATGATTTCCTCTTAAAAAAAATCAAGTAAAGTGTATCTATAAAAATCTGGTAGGATATTACTTATTTTATGCTTCAGTGATAGAAATATTGCTTTTAAAAATCAGAAACAAGGGCCAGCCCCGGTGGTCTAGTGGTTAAGTTCAGCGCATTCCGCTTCTGAGGCCCGGGTTCGGTTCCTGGCACAAACCTACCACCACGTGCCTGTCAGCGGCCATGCTGTGGTGGTGGCTCACATACAAAAAAAAAAAGAGGAAGATTGGCAGCAGATGTTAGCTCAGGGTGTATCTTCCTCAGGAAAAATAAAAAAAAATCAGAAACAAGATCGAGATTCCTACTATTACCTCTCACTTTTAATAATACATTAGAAGTATCAACAGCAGCAGAGAAACAAAAGAATGAAATGAAAACTATAGGAATTGGGATGGAGAAACAAAATTGCCTTTACATATAAGCAATATGATTGCCTATTGTTCACATAAAAATCTCAAGAACTCTTGAACTTAAATTTTTAGATTTAATGAAGAATTTAGTAAGGTCTCTGAAAATGAGATCAATATGAAGTCCAATTTTATTACATTACTCAGCAATACATATGTTTTAAAATAATTGCATTTAGAAAACAAATGCTGTTTATAATGACCACAAAAATATTGAGTACCTAGAAATAAGTCTAAAAAGGCATACATTTCCTTTAGGAAAAAAATAGTATAAAACTTATTTAAAGACAAAGAAAGAGCCGTCAATGAATAGACATAACATGTCATGTATACAATATCTTAATATTAGGAAGATGTCAATTTTCTGCAAACTATAGATTCAATGCAATTCTGAAGGTAACCCCAAAAGGATTTTCAATAAAATTTATTAAGCACATAATAAAAACATAATTTAAGGACAATAAATAGCCAAAAAATTTGTGGAAGATGACAATTAGATGACTTAAATCCCAAATATTTAGCTTTAATATAAAACTATGGAAAGTATAACACTATAGTGTTGGCACAAGTATAGACAAACAGACCAGAGGACCAACATTAAGAGCCCAGAAACAGGCTGATGCATGGACAGAAGCTACACAGATGACTGAAGTGGTATTAAAAATCAGTGTGAAAGGGTGGACTATTTAACAAACAATATTGGGACAATTGTTATGGATATAGAAGGAAGTAAAAATGTATTAATATATCAAATTGCACATAAAAATAAATTCTATGTAGATTAACAATGCATATAAAAATTACCTTTTTAACAAAAATATAGAATTATATTTTGATGACATCCAAGTAGGGAAGAATTTCTTCAACAAGACAAAAAGCACAAAATATAATGTGTAAGAGTGATGATTTTGACTATGTCAAAATTAACAACATATATTCACCAAGAGACACCTCAAAAAAGTGCAAAACTAAGAAACAAACTAGAAGAAGATACTAGCAACAGATAAAACGAACAATGATTACTCTCCCAAATAGGTAAAGAATTAAAAAAAAAAAAGATAACAACAATTTGGTAGACAACCAAGGATATGTTTAAAAGAATGTTCAGGGGCCGGCCTGGTGGTGCAAGTGGTTAAGTGCGCGTGCTCAAGTGCCGAAGCCTGGGGTTCGCCGGTTCAGATCCTGGGCACGCACCGACGCACCACTTGTTAAGACATGCTGTGGCAGCGTCCCATATAAAGTAGAGGAAGATGGGCATGGATGTTAGCTCAGGGCCAGTCTTCCTCAGCAAAAAAAAAAGAGGAGGATTGTCATCAGATGTTAGCTCAGGGCTGGTCTTCTCCACAAAAAAAGTAAATAAATAAAAAATAAAATAATGTTCATAGTAGCATTGATTGTAATCATAAATGACTGGAAATTACACAAATAAGGATCAGGAAGTGAGTGGAAAACTAAATTTTGTTCTTTTCATAACTTAGGATAGGACATTACACTGAAAATTAGTGAACTAATGCTGCATTTTTTTAACATGGATAAATATCACAATTCTAGTATTGACAGAAAAATCAAGATTCAAAAAAGTACACATCTGCATACAACTGAAACATTAAAAAAAGCTATAGATTCCTCAAGTTTATCTACAGATATAGTAAAAGTAGAAATAAATATAAAGAAGTAACAAGATCTAAATTTAGGGTTCATCGAGAACAAGGAGAAAGATTCAATTCTCGAAAAGTACACAGATGTTTTCAACTGTGTTGGTAATATTTTATTGCTTAATTTGGATAGTGACTATATCAATTTCATTTTGTTGTTTTTTGTACATTATTGTATATTTTAATTATTTGATAATAAATTACAAACACAAAACCCAATTATTTAATCACAGCTTCCTTATATTTAAGAGGAATTTTGTCAAAGGAAAAGTGAACTACTAGTTTCCAGAACGAGAGACATTTCTGGTAATATGGAAATCTAAACTACCAGCTTGTCAAAAGTTTTATTTAATCTGTAAGATGTTTATACATTCATTTTTGCCATTTTAACTTCATAGTCATAAAATTACCACTTAGAAATTCAGGCAATTGTATTTTTATTATGCAAAATTGGGTAAAAAATTTTAAATGAACTGCAAAGTAATTAAAGTTCAATAAAAAGAATGTTCAAAGGTTACTTCTGAATAGTTCACAGCACTGGTTCCTGGAATCCTCAGAATCTTTTCATGTTGATTGTAATTGGTGTCTTAAATATGTTTTCAATATTTTAAAGAGCCAAGAAGAGAATGCAAATTTAACAGCATTAAGATTGCATAGACTAATTAAAATTTCTTCTGTCTTTGTTTTGTTTAATACTATATCAATTCTATGAGAGTAACTCATGATGTTCATGCTAATTAGCAACTTTAATTAGAAATTACAAATGTCTCTTTGACAATGAACAATTATTTCATAAATGTGGTCTGTTTAGTAATCAGCATATTTTATATCATAAGGTCCAGGATAGAATATTAATTAAAATTTTGCTTGATGATATCAGTTTTGAGAATCACTGAACCATCAATCATCATATACAACCCTTAATTCAGTAACTATCAAAACAATTAGGAGAATATTAGTAGCTTCCAGCAGGAACAATTTGAGAAAACTTATTTCAGAATATTTTTTACCTTTTCACAGGAAAACATGTAAGACAAGGAAAGAAGCAGTGAGCAAATTAGAAAAGGCATGTTCAGTCAACTAGGAAACAGAGAAAACAGAAATTACAAATGATATGATAGTGCCATCAAAAGCGATGGAGACCAGATGAACTGGGTAAGAAGTCATAAGCAAAAAGCCAGGAGATTGGGTCAAAGAAGAATTGGAAGAAGAGAGGGAGCCTAGTAGTAGAAGATGACAGAAGTTTCCAGAAAATGTGCACCCTCACAAAAAAAGAGAACTCCACCTTTATTTAGAACTGCTATGAGTTGGGCTGAGATTTAACAGGGCAAGTGCTTGGAGAGCACAGAGGAAATGGGATGAAAGTGTTCAGAGCCTCACAGGTAGCAGCTCAAAAGGCAAACAAAAACACAACTTCTGAAGCACATGGGTGACCTCAGAAGGCAAGGACTACTCCACGTGGTAACAGTGGCCAGTAAGAGAATAAGCACATAGAGCTGACAGTAGAAGACCTCCAAAATATGTGAGGTTCTGAGAGATGAAGTAGGCAAATACACAGGGGCTCTGCATTTTTAAAAATAATAGTTCATCTCTATAACAGTTGGGGAGAAAAGACTTGAGCTACAAAATCTATGAGGCCAAACTTTCTTTTCCCCTCCAGAACTGTCTACTAATATCTACATATTATTTATTCTAAAATAAACAACACAAAAGTTAAGCCCAGCATCCATAAAAAGGTATAAGAAAACGCGAAAGGAAAAAGGAGTAAATCTTTCCTATAGATGTGGAGTCAACAAACTTCTCTGTCAAGTGCCATATAGTAAAAATTAAAATGGAAATAATAAAAGAGATCAAAGGAATTAGTAATAAAATAGCTAGAGAAGACATGCAAATCATGGAAGGAAACCAAAAAATTGAAACTGAATAAATATACGCCAATATTAAAAGGGCACATTAATGTGCCAGGAAAAAATGACCACTAATTCTATAGTATACTGTATTGTATACTATTTGTGTATTGTATGCTATATACACATGTATGCATTGTATAGTATAACACAGTATCCTAGTATATGCTAGAATAATACTTTACTAGCATATACTAGTAAAGTCATTTGGGCTTTAAAAACAGAAAAAAAATGACATCCAGTCAAAAGATCAAGTGACTTAAAAGGGAAAAAATTTCACTGTAGCATCAGACTATACCAAAACAACATTCAATGCCAGATGATTGTCCACCATTTTCTACCAGACATCTAGCCAAAATTTACTTCTAGAATAAAGATTATGGACAGCTACTTTTGAATATTATAGATCAGATAGACTCCTGGAGTCTATCTAGGATGTAAAGAGATAGAAAGAACACTGCTCCCACACCAACAAAAAGAAAAAGCTGTATAATCTACAGAATCATAAATTTTCTTTAACCTGCCGTAAAGCTGAGGTCACAGGCAGCCACCAAATCTAAGGAAAGAGGTACCTCCAGGGAGAAAGGAGACTTGAGCACTTGCCTATGGGAGCAAGTACCAGTCTGTGATATGGGTTATGGCAGCCCAAGCTGACTAAGACAATGATGTCAGTGCTACTGCAGGAGAAGCATGAGACACCACCCAGTCACTTCTCCCCTAAGGAACCAAAGCTTCTGCCTCTGGAAGAAAGACAACAAGCACCATCAATCACAGAGCACACACACACGAAGACTCACAGTGACTGGTGGAAGGGTGGAAGAAAATGCCCTCTACTCCTGGGAAGGCACAGAAAATCATCCTGGACCTGGAAAATTAGAGACCCCCCGTCACTGAGGAAGAAGCAGGATCACTTAGAAAGCTGTACTCCTGAAACTCAGGGACGTGGGACCTAAGACAGAGGCTGACTCAGGAAAAGAGAATCCTCCTGCCCCACTGCCAAGGCTACTAAGCCTCAAGTAACCAGGAATTTCTATTTCTGAAGGAGGGGAAGGAGCAGGAACTAGACCCTCTCTAAGGTATAAGTGCAAATGCAAGACCTAATACTGTTCTTGGAGAGGAACATTGAGGTAAAACTCTCCGGAATATGATCCAGAACCTAAGCACAAGGTAACGCTGGGGGGATTTGAAGTTAGGAGTACATTGAAGGCAGACACGCAAACAACAAATTGCGAATCCAGATCAACTCCTGATGAGATTGATTCATTCCCCCTCCCCCTACCACTAATAGCATAGCAAAAAAATAAGCATGCCTATTTCCAGGCATAAATACTACCCACCACAGTCTCTAATATACTCTCACATACACTGAATATTGATCCATCAAAACCTACAAGATTGAAAGAAAAATTCCATTAGAAAAAGCAATCAGCCGAATCAGACACAGAGATGATGTAGATGTTGGGACTATCAGTAAGGGAATTAAAAATAACTGTGAACAATATGTTCATAGTAGAAAAGGTAGACAACATGCATGAACAGATGGGAAATTTTATGAGAGAAATAGGAACAAACAGATAGAGGAAATGCAATGTGTATTAGTTACCTATTGCTGGTGCAATAAATTATCACAACATTGGTGACTTAAAACAACACAAATTTATTATCTTACGGTTCTGAAAGTCAGATCCAAAATGAGTCTCACTGGGCTAAAATCAAAATGTTGACAAGACTACATTCCTTTCAGGAGACTCTGGGGGAAGAATACACATTCCTGCCCTTCACTGCTTCCAGAGATGGACTTCGTGACTTGGCCCTGTACTCCTATTTTTCTTCAAAGTCAGCAATGGCCCATTGAGTCTTTCTAACATTACATCACTCTGACACTGACTCTTCTACCTCCCTCTTCCTCACTGAAGGATCCTTATGACTACATTGGGCCCACCCAGATAATCCAAGTTAATCTCTCTATCCTCAGTTCAGTTAATTAGCAAATTTAATTCCATCTGCATACTTAATCCCCATTTACTAGGTGCCATAGACTGAATGCTTGTGCCCCCCTAAAATTCATGTGTTGAAATCCTAATCACCAGTGTGATGGTATTAGGAGGTAGGGCCTTTGGGAGGTAATTACATCGTGAGAGTGATAGTCTCACGTATGGGATTAGTGCCCTTACAAAGGTGAACCCAAAGAGCTCTTTTTCCCCTTCCAACATGTAAGGACACAGTGAGAAGGCCATCTGTGAACCAGAAAGCATGTCCTCACCAGACACCAAATCTGCCAGTACCTTGATTTTGGCTTTCCCAGCTTCAGAATTGAAGAAATAAGTTTCTGTTATTTCTAAGCCACCCAGTCTATAGTATTGTATGATGGCAGCCTAAACAGAATAAGACATCATATAACATGATGTATTTGTAGCTTCCAGAGATCAGAATATGGATATCTTTAGGGGCTATTATTCTGCCTACTAAACAGGGAATAAAAAACACCATAATAGAGATGAAGACAAGTTCACTTGACAAGTTCACTTTGACAAGTTCGTCAGTAGACATGACACAGCTGAGAAAAGTATCAGTGAATTTGAATGTTGTTCAATAGAAATTACCCAAATTGAAACACCACTGGAAAAAAAGAGAGTAAGGTGTGTGTGTGGGAAGTAAATAGAGCATCCACAAGCTGTGGAACAATATCAAAAGGTGTAACTTATGTCTAATTGCAATTCCAGACACAGAAGAGAGATTGAATGGGTTAGAAGAAATATTTGAAGAGATAACAGCTGAGAATTTTCCAAATATAAAATTACAAATTCAAGAAATTTAGATAACATCAAGCGAGATAAATACAAGAAAGAAAAACATCTGAACACTTCATATGCAAATTGCTGAGTTTGCCCAGGTTAACACATTACAGAGGACTAAAGACAAAAGCAGACTTTCCGTCATAAATTACACAAGCCAGAGGAAAATGGTATGGCATCTTTAAAGTGCTGAAAGAAAAAAAATTATTGTCAATCCAAAATATACCTAGCCAATTGCATTTCAAAAACAAAGGACAAGACTTTTTGAGACAAGCAAACTCAAAGAGAATTCATAAGTTAAAACTTCCCAGGCCAGCCCGTGGCATAGCAGTTAAGAGCACGCTCTGCTGCTGGCAGCCCGGGTGGGGATCCCAGACGCGTGCACGGATGCACCCCTTGTCAGGCCACGCTATGGCCGCATCCCACATAAAGTGGAGGAAGATCGGCATGGATGCTACCTCAGGGTCAGTCTTCCTCAGCAAAACGTGGAGGATTGGCATGGATGTTAGCTCAGGGCTGATCTTCCTCACAAAAAAAAATAATAGAATAAAAAATAAAAGTTTAAAAAAAAAAAAACTTCCCTACAAGACACGGTATAGAAATTTCTTGAGGCAGGAGTATAATACCAACATAAATGTTGATCTATAAAAAAGGAGAGATCATTCCCAGAAATGGTTAAATGAAGGTATATATAAAACATTCCCTTTGTCTTGAATAGCTATAGAAAATTATTAACCATCTAACACAAAATTGATAGCAATGAATTGTTGATCAATAGCATGAATAATAGTAAAATACTGACAATAAAAACAAAAAAGGTGAAAGGAAGAAATGATTACTCTACCATTGCAGAGTGCTTACACAACATGGATAGCCTTCTATAACTATTTGAACACAGAATGTGGTTAATTAAACTTTTATATTTTAACCCTAGGAAAACATTAAAAAAAACCTAGATTTCCAAACAACTATAAAAATAAGTCAATAGTGGAGGCAAAATGGATTATTAAAAAATACTCCCTGTTTCTTTCAGCCAGAAAACATTCCACTTGATAAAATGATGACAAAAATGAGGAAATGAATATGGAAAGAAGTGAAAGGATAGAGTTTATCTCCCTGGGGTAACCACAGAAGCAGCAAATAGAAAACTTCTGAAGCTTATAAGATAAACTTGCATTCAAGTTTTGAGTCTTCTCATATAGACTGTGAGCTATGTCTATTAATGTTTGCATTCTCAGCACCAAGAATAGTTTCTGGCTCATAGAACATACCTGATGAATTAATGAGCTGTGACACTCCAAACCTTAACATCTTCTGGCTTTTCTCCTCATTCTATCACATGACATGTTCCTTCCAGAGTCCCTCACATTTTGTTATATGCTTGTATGTTTTCTCCAGATTGGAAAATCATCAGTTATATCTTGGTTCATTGAGTCATACTGTATCATTACTCATTATTAAATATTTCCAAGAGAGAGATTACTAATGCAGATAAAATTTGATTTATTTGTCTGGGAATAAAAGAGGATAAGCCATAGTGGAACAATCAACAAAATATCCTTTCTGAGGATTCATAACACTAGGAAACAATAAAAAAGTAAAGTGTTTAAATTTTGCATTAGAAACTATAATCCTAGCATTGAAAATATCCATCATCCAATTGATTTATTGAATAGAGATTTACATGCAAATTCTATACCATTATTTACTCTAAAGGAGTAGCTAGATTTATATAAAAATCATTTTGAGAATCTTATTATAGAAAAAAATATACTGGCAGTACTGCATCTCAGAAACATAACTCTTGCCAGAAACGTACATTAATCAGAATCACCATAAGTTTCAAAACATTAGAAAAATACTTCCCAGACATTGTTTGGCTATTTCAAGTGTTCTTGAGAAGAGTACTGAAGCTGTGGAAGAACCTTGAAGAGAATGGACAAGCAGGCTGACCAAGAGGAGGTCAATAGATTGTGGGTCAAGATTAAGGACCTTGCAGAGGTTGGAATTCATTGCGTTATTTTATTAGTTGGGACATTTGTAAATTGGTTAGCATATTAGTCTTTCGTTGAGACAAATAGAAACTTTAATCAGTTTCTAATTAACTTTAATCAGTTAATTTAAGCCCACATGGGTATTTTACTGTGATGTTTCACTATGTCTCTTGGACAAGAATGCATCGAGATTTCAGGAAAACCCGAGAAATGGATAGTTGTCAAGGACTCATTATTCTTTTCCTTATTCATTATTCAATTCTACTTCTCTTTGCAGCTGCTCCTTTTTCTCTCAACGTTCCTTGATCTGCATGGTCATTCATAGCCCTAAAGTATGCCTATTAGGATTTGAGTCACATGAAAAAACTCTCTTCCTTAGGTGCAATTATAGACTTCCAGAGGTGGAGTACAATTTACTTTGGCTTTTATTGGGCACCCCCTCTTGGCAGAAGACCTGCCACAAGGAAGGGAGGGATTAATGCACTGAGACCCATTTTACAAAATGACTTCAGGGGCCTCCCATTGTAAGTGAGAGGGAAAGTTAAGAAGTTCTCTATTAACAACGTCTTTTAACATACAGTGGCACTACTCACTAGTAAATTTGGTGTAATGTGAGTCCTGCAGTACCATGAATCACAGTGACCATTATTTGTGCAAAGGATGAGAGAGAAGAGGTGATAAAGCCGGTAGAGAGATGGTATAAGTAGGACTGTCAGGGAGGCAGGGACCTTTTCCCCAAACTCCCTTTCTTTCTTTTTCCTTTTCTCCCAAGAAGAGGGTCCAAATAAATATTCCCAGAAAGGATACATGGACTTCAAACTCTGTATTCATTTTCAAAACTTTAATCTAGGTGTATTTAATTTGGCACAGTGATTGAAATCAAACAGACCCAAGTACAAATTCTGAATTTCCCACTAACTGGCTAGGTGAACAAGAATGGGGTTCAACCCCCCTGAGCTTCAGTTTCCGGTCTGAAAAATGGGGGCTATCAAAGACTAAACGATATCATTTATGTAAAAGCCTCCACCCAGCCCAGTGCCCGGCGCGTGGTAAGTGCTTCCATGTAGCTTACTCGAATGAGCACTAGACTATCAATTTAGGAAAATTGTGGCTTTCATTTCTTTGTATATTGTTGTGTCCTATTAATTATGGTTTGGAAAATTGCTCAAATTCACAATACCCCTAATTATATTAACAACTGAACCTAGATAATTATGCCAATAACTGAATGACCCATTTTGGATGACCTGTTATGTGAATTAGTAAATTGTGTGAACAAGCATGAAAGAATCAAGGCATCTACAATTACTTTGTTCATCTATGCCAACAAGTGGAGATGTTTAAACAGCTAGTAAGAGCATTTATGTCCTCAAAGCTCAATACATTCTACTCTTGTTGGCAGGCTTTTTTTTTTTTTCAGGGAATAATAGCTTTAGAAACTTAGTTATTACATTTGTGATGACTTATAGTGTGAGGTAATGGGTGTTTTGTGAGCATAGAGTTGTGTTCCCAGGAGCAAGGAGCATAGGAGAAAAGCTGGAGAGCGGTTTACTTCATTTGATATGCAAATTAAGGATTTGATTATAAAGGGGTCTTCTCCAAACACAGGATACACCGTCGCTAGTATGGAAAGCAAAATGTTCTATACTGAGAAAACAACTCAAAAGATATCTTTATCAATAGCTAATGTTACCCTCTCAAAGTGGAAAAATCCATTGCCCTAGAAAATGCATTTGACTGATAGGAAGAAAGGGATTCTAAGGTTTTATGTTCAGAGTGAAAGAACAGTTTGGGCTAGCCCAGGGCAGTGAGGCCACCAAGACAGGGGACATTATCATATCAATGATGTGCAAATGACTTTCACAGGAAGAAAGGCAAAGGTCTTATAATCTGAATTAGAATAGCTTTTCTTCATCAGTTGGGAGGGTGGAAGGTCATTGGAGACAGGAGTTCTGCTTGGACAATTTTCTCCCAGATTCCAAAAGAGATCTGGAAGGGGTTTAAACTATTAGTATCGCAAATGCTTTCCACGGGTCTTAGTTTCTAGTTCGCATCCCCTAAACCACAGTCATAAAATAGTGTCATTTTTTTGCCAGTTTATATCGACGTCTCAGGAGCTTCTCACATCAAGCCCTTAAAATAAAGACCAGATAAATAACTTATTTGTGTGCATTTCACTAGTTGCTCAGGAAATAACAAGCAAAGAGAGCACTGATTTATAATCAGAGACTTTATGAAAGGTCTTGAATAGCACTTGCTTTATATGGATTTCTAAAATGAGGAAAACAATAAACTATTCATTAACTCCTGTCTCATTTCTTTCAAATTTTGGATGGATCTGTTTAGTATAGACAAATGCAAAGGTAGACCCAACTATAATAGTGATTTTTATGTTATTATATTCCTACAATAAATCCAAACTTTGATAGCTCTTATACCTCAAGGACTATCAGTGATGCTCACATACATCTGTCAGCATAAAGAGCAAACTTGCTTTTTGCTCTTGACATGTTTCCTTATAAGAATGCAACTTATAACAGTCACTACTCTTAGAGGTTAAGTCTTGGGGACATACTGTTGGGCAAACCATGGCCGTGGGCTGTCTGCCTGTTTCTGTAAGTGACGGTTTAAGGGAACACTGCCATTTATGTATCATCTATGGCTGCTTTCACACCACTATGGCAAAGTTGAATAGTCACAACAGAGACTCTGTAGTCCTTTAAGAAAAGTTTGCCAATCCCTGCACAGCAGAGATGGATATTTTTAAAATTTCATATCTTTTTAATATTACCAGAATCTTCAATTAGCATTTGAACACTCGTGTCCAAAACGTTGTCCTAGAAACCGTAAGTCTAAAGAGTTGAGATAAATGACATGAAACTATCCCATTAATTGCTTTTCAGTCAACAGAGCTTTAGCAATTTCTATTACACTACTCAATGAGTGACCACAGTAACAGCATCTCTTTACTTTTTAATTACACTCAATTAATTGCAGTGATGTCTAATCTAGTCCTTAAAAAGCTCAAGATGCTATCAAGTGAGTGAAAAATATAGTTTTCCTTAATTCTTTTTTTCTTGGCACCTTCTGTGCATAAGTGTGGTGTAAGTTTAATTAGTTTAATTGCACTGAAAAAAATCTACAAGGAATACGATAAATGCAATTAAAATTTAATCACTTTATGTAGAATAGATGGAATCCAGGTTTTTTCAAGCCAAATAAGCTCAAAATAATACTGTTGACCGGCTCAGGACATGAAAGGGTTTCCATATAATGCGGGCGATTATATTCTGAGTTTAATGTGCATAAATGAGAAAATAGGAAATAGTGTGCTGATTAAATCATTCAATTCAACTAGCCTGTGTAGCTCAGGGAAATCATTAAAAATGGAACTGGCTGTTGAATAATGACATATATTTGGCACTCTTAGGGGACTTTTTTCACCTTATTGCGTGCTTTGGTGAAAGTCATTAACTTATCTAAGGAGCAAGCAATTTTAAATATGTGACTTTCTAAAGCATTAAATTAAGATTTCATTTGTATATTTACTTACGTACTGATGAATGTAAAGACTCAAATTATATTTTCGATTTTGGCCACAAGTTGAATTTGGTCATCTGTTGA
Source organism: Ceratotherium simum simum (assembly GCF_057802395.1). Lineage (NCBI taxonomy): Eukaryota > Metazoa > Chordata > Mammalia > Perissodactyla > Rhinocerotidae > Ceratotherium > Ceratotherium simum. Next base: position 4,945,857 of record NC_141937.1, read on the forward strand.
ATTTTATATTCTATAAATCAATGAAGGATCTATCCAGAGTGCACAATACATATTTTGATAGGATAATCATAATTTCCTTAGCATTACTCAACTATTTGATAATTATTTTAAAAACAGAGGTCACCTTAGGGGAGGCATTACAATAATTGGGATATAATTATGTTTTGACCTGGGCCAAATGGCTGATGATCATTATGATGATAATTATTTTCTTATGATTTCTCTTTATTAAATTTTTAAAATAATTTATCAAAGTAATATATGGGTTGAAACAATTAAAAACAGGAAGAAATAGATAAGTAGATTGACTCGTTTTTACTACTAGTGCCACCACCATGAGGCAACCATTAATAACAGTTTGATTTAATTCTTCCACAGATTTGCCTAAGCCAGGAGTTCTCAAAGAGGTTCAGAGTCCTGGGATTCCCTGAGGCCTTCTCAATGGTACACAAAGTTAAGGCTGTCTTTATAACACTGTTGAGATGTTAGCTGCCTTCTTGCTGTGTTGGTATTTGCGATTGTAGGAAAGGAAGACAAATCCTCTACCCTTTCTAGGTCCTTCTGGCTGGGCTATGAATTAAATTGACATGAGACAGAATAACAGGAGAAAATCAAACATAGCTTTATAACATGTATACATGGGAGACACTCAGGAAAACTGAACAACTCACCAAAATGGCCAAGCTGCCAGCTTAAATAGCATCTTTAGCTGAAGACAAAGGAGGGTGTTGCGGGTAGTGGTCTGGGACTTCAAAGGGGAGGAAGGCAATTTACACGGAAATGGAAAAGCAGATGTTTGGTAGATAAGAATGGGCTTAGCAAGGGCCCTCACAGTCTACGGATATCCAGAGTTATCTATGGTGATGGCCTGTCCTGGGGACAGGCCTTTTATCTTAAATTCTTTGAGGCAGTTAGGGGTGGGGGGGAATTTAAAGTTTCTTTCAGCGTCTTTTGTTCTTAAAAATAATCAAGGCAAAGAGACATATTTTGAGGTGGCCCATTCTGATCACACACACAATAATGATGCAAATCAATGGTGGGTAAAACTGGTGATGACTTAGCATAAATCAAGGCAGTGGCACCAAACCAAACCAACAGTCACTGTATTTTTCATAGCAATCATAGTGTGAAAAGAAACAAGTCTTTTTCATGAATATCCTCAATGGAGCAGTAAATGTTATCAATTTTATTAAATTTCAGCCCTTAAATACATGTCTTTTTGTGTGTGTGTGAGGAAGATCAGCCCTGTGCTAACACCTGCCAATCCTCCTCTTTTTCTGCTGAGGAAGACTGGCCCTGGGCTAACATCCATGCCCATCTTCCTCCACTTTATATGGGACACCGCCACAGCATGGCTTGCCAAGCAGTGTGTCGGTGCGCGCCCAGGATCTGAACCAGCGAACCCCGGGGCGCCGCAGCGGAGCACGTGCACTTAACCACTTGCACCATCGGGCCAGCCCCTAAATACATGTCTTTCTAAATATTCTGTTGGGTAAAATGGGGAGTATGCATAAAGCACCTCTGGTGCATGCTGAAGTAGGCGAGTTGTCTCTAGGAAAAGCACTTGTGTCATTGTTTCATTTGCAAATTGAACTACTTGCTTTTTTCATTCAACATCATTTTTACTTGAAAGATTGACTGATAAACTGTGATTATTCAGACGTGAGTATTTGGCAGACATTCTGTCAAAAAAATGAGAAAAGTGAGCCTGCTATATAAAAGAAAACAACTGACAGCATTTGTTGCCAATGATAAAATTCAAGCTTTGACATGAAATTCTAAATTTGGGGAAAATGATATCCACCACTGTGAGCGCAACAGCTTCCCAATATATAAAGAATTTTCTGATGATATTGGTGGTGACATTAACGCATCTGAACTCTTTCATACTGGATAATAAAATTTGGCAACTTTTATAAGAGCTATATTACTCAGTAAACCAATAACTTTCATATGACCATTGCCTGATGTTGCAAAATTATACATGGATAAAGCATTCTTTGAAAATGTAAGCAAGACCAATGGATTTTGATGTAACAGAGTATGAAAAAAATCACTGATGTGACAAGGTGACTTAGCAAAAGGGCAAAGAACGTATATCATGAAAAAAATTACAAAGGAAAAGGTAAGAATTGAACAAATAGATATCTTCAATTTTAAATGAACTGTAAAAAAATGTCATGTTCACCATAAACAATGACCTCAAGAAAGTAAATGTCTTATGGGAATGAAGAGTAAATAGCAGAAATAAGGTACTAATGGAAGAGAGATACATAAAATCATTATAGAGGTGAAAACTACTATAGAAGTAAAAAGAAGTATCATAAACATATCAGGAATATGGTAAAGTTAGAAGAAGTTATTGATATGAAATAGTAATGAAATACAAGATGATTTCCAATAAGGTGACTGGATTTTAAGACAAGAAGTTCACAAATGGTACATAGAAGTAGTATAAGATGTAATAGTAGGAAACTCTCCAAAAGGAGAGAATGGTGCAGAAAAATTAGCAGCAAGACAGTCTAGGGAAGTTCTGAACCTTGTTAATACAGAATTATATGAATAATCATACAAAAAAAGTCTCATTAAAAGAAGTTACATGAGAAATTTATACCAGGCAAGTTATCCTTTAAATAAAAGGCAACATTCAGGAACTCAGGAATACAACACCCATGAACAATTTTAGAGAAAAAAGTTTTGAATCTGATATTCAGTCAAAGAGAAAATAAAATACAAATTAAGAACAAAAAAAAACCCAAAACCAAACAAACAAAAAATATGGTCAATACTGATACTGACAAGCGAATGCATTTAAAAATAAAACTAAAAAAAATTCAGTTTATTTTCCACTTTAAATTCAAGTGGAATTACATTTAATAATTCTATTTTAAGAATCATAGGTATTATTATGTATCTTTTATAAACCTATTTCATCTATCAAGCCTTTGAACTGCATGCAAGAGATATATCTGGAATAAAGTTTGCCTGATATTAACAATGTTCATTTTCTGGGTGATATGACTTAGGCAAACATTTCCTTTTTCTTTCTTTTTCTCTTTTTTAAATTCTTCTGTGTTGGCTGAGTTATTTTTGTAATTGTTTTATTTAAATGTTAATGCTCTTTTCAGAGAGCAACATATATCCTGGGAAGGAAGTTCTTATAAGCTTCCTCACTCTTTAGCATCCCTCACTGTTGGGATATTCTTTTATTAAATTGTAAGACCCTCAGCTGTAAGACAGTCTCCTTTCCTCTTGTTATATCCTCAGGGAAGGTGGGGACTAAGTAATCAGCCTCATCTGAAGAGTTCCACATCTGTAGGCATCTTCTCCATTGTAGATTGCCTAATGTTTTAACATCATCTGAGTTTTGATCATGGCCATTATAATAGCTAATATTGATCAATGTTTATATGATATGACATATTATACCTTACATAATATGACTTATTATATGAAAGACATTGTCCTTAACATTTCACATAGATAACACGTTTTAAACTTGCAAAACCTGTATGGGGTTGGTACTTCTAGAATCTCCATGTTTTAGATAAAGAAATGAAGGTAGAATGATTTTAGGCAACACAGATGTGACAACATATGGCTAAAAAAATGGCAAATCAGGGCTATGAACCAAGACAAATGATGATAGGAGGCAAGATGTAACTACTTTGTTATTCTGCACTATCTTATGAGATGTCTTTCAAATTCTTCAGAAATTTCCTGTTTCATGATCTCACCTTCTTTATGTCAAGGTAGCTTTACATCTGGAAGCTCACACTTAGATTCAAAGACACACACTGGGTGCCATGTCCATAGGCAAGGGAAAATGATGCAGGCTGCTCTTAAGGCCAATATTTTCTTTTCTCTAAAGCTCTCACTATTCCTGTGAATTGGATGGAAACCTCTGGAAGCCATCAGTCTCTAGCCAAGCTGAACTAAGTTGACACCTCAATGTCCATGGGAGGAAGAGCAGGAAAGTACATGCAATTATCTATGTGATTGTCATTTAGGTCCTTGCAGATGTCAAATACATCCTTTGAATCAGTCAGTCAATTGGTTGCTAACAAAGATTCGTTGATTACCTACTTTTGCCTGGAGTGGTTCCAGGTTCCAGAAAAAAAAATCCTCAATAAGACAAGAACGACTGATCTCATGAGCCTACATTCTGCTTTCATCTATTCTTGTAGACACCATTTTTCTTTCACATTAAACTATTTGATCTTCATAGATAAAATGTGGCTATATTATAAAATCCATGAGGGTAGACTACATTTCTGAAATGATGGACATAGAGTATGTTAAAATATGTGTGGAAAAAGCAATTTTAGCATCATTATTTTCTTCGTTGCTTGGGTGAGAAAGTTGAGACTCAGACAAAGAGGTTATTATTTGCCCAAAAGCACACAGCTTTGGCTGTCCACAGTGCCAACATCAGCCCAGTCTTCCTTAGGGAGTCTGTACAGTGTGATAGCAGTATCTTCAGTGAAAATGATGGGAATTTAAACTAGGATGGTGGCTGTAGAGATGGAGAGAAGTGAAAGGTTAAGATATAAATTTTGCTTGGAAAATTAATAGGACCTCTAATTTTGTAGATGCTATTTTGATGCCCTGTCTAACGTGGGGTCAGAGCACAAATCCTCCAGCTGCTCTGACAGTTGGCTGCTAACAATTCACAGCTACAACCCCCTGTCCTGAGAATTGCCCCTAGCTGATGGAAGCTACCTCTCTTAGGAGGTCATATGTCCCATCCCCTGCAGGGTGTTTGCCTATAGCCGTTGACTAACTAATAAAGGGGTGCAAATGCTTGCGAGGGGTACCAACTCTCCCACTTTGCCTGGGACTGGGGAATTTCCTGGGACATGGAACTTTCAGTGCTGATACTGGAAAATCTGGGACAGTTGGTCACTCTAACTTTGACTCAAGAGGGAACAACTCTACAGTGAGGTTATACTCAGAAGCTCACCCCTAAATCAGGCTTAGGTTAGAATTGACCTGAGAGCACATTCTTACTTGACTCTTTCCCTCTTCCCTATCCTGCTTCACTCCCAGATTCAGTCTTAGCCTAAAAGTGTTCTGGAAGCTTTGCATTTACTTCCTTGGAAACCGGCCACCATATTAAGAAGCTCAGACTTCACTACAGAAAAATGAGAGACTATGGGGAAAGATAAAGAAAAGATGGAAAAGAATCAAGGTGCCCTAGCCAACCATCCTCACCACAACTAAGACACCTGAGGAAGGCTATCTTAATGTTCCAGCCTAAGCAAATTCCCAGCCCCATGAGAGACCTCAACCAACTACTACACCTGATGATTCACCCAGCCGAGTCTATCTAGTAACACTAGAATCTTGAGAAATAATGAAATAATGTTTTCAGCCCCTAAGACTTGAGAGAATTTGTTTCATACTAATAGATAGTTGAAACAAAAACTGCTACCAGAAATGGGATATTATCATAATGAAATTCTAAAACTTGTGACGTGGGCCTTGAGACAGGACAGGAGACGGAGGGAGGCAGGGAGCAGGAATACTGTTACTTTAGGCTGGAAAAGCAATAAGGAGAAAGGACAACGTTGATCTGCTTGTCAATCATTATGCCATTAATACGCTGTCTTGATTAGTGTACCTTATAATAATTCTTGAAATCAGATATGTGTGTCCTGGAACTTTATCCTTGTTTGTTTGGCTTGTTTTTTTGAAGTTTTTTGCTCTTCTAGTTTCTTTACCTTTCTATATAAACTTTAGAATCTTCTTGTAAGTTTCTACAAAAAAGCTTGCTGGTATTTGATTGGAATTGCATGCAATTTATAGCTCAAATAGGATAAAAATGATATCTTAACAATGTTGAGTCTCCTAACGTATGAATACATATATATTAATTTCTGTGTGTTCTTTAATTTTTCCCAACAATGTTTTATAGTTTTTAGTGTATAGGTCCTTTAAAACTTTGATTAGATTTATCCCTAAGTAGTTTATACTTTTTATACTATTGTAAAAGCTTTTCTAAATTTAAATTTTTAATTTTTATTACTATTATACAGAAATATAATTGGTTTTCATACATTGATCTTGTTTCCTGCAATGTTGCTAAATTCATTTATTAGTTCTAGTGGTTTTTGGTAGTTGCCCTCATTATTCTATAAAGATGATCATGCTGTCCACCCAAAAAGACAATTTACCTCTTCCTTTTCGATCTGGATGCCTTTTTCTTAATTTTTCCTGCCTGATTGCATTGGATAGAACTACTAGTACAAGGTTTACTAGAAGTGCTAAAAGCAAACATCCCTGTCTTGTTCATATCTTAGCAGGTGTATTAGTTTGCTAAGGCGGCCATAACAAAATACTACAGATTGTGTTGTTGAAATAACAGAAATTTATTTTTCACTGTTCTGGAAGCTAGAAGTCCAAGACCATGTGTTGGCGGATTTGGTTTCTCCTGAGGCTTCTCTCCTTGGCTTGCAAGTAGCCATCTTCTCACTGTGTCCTCACATGGTCTTTTCTCTGTGTGCTGGCATCAGTGGTTTCTCTCCTGTATCCTAGTACACTCCTCTCAGACACTAGTCAGATTGGATTAGGATCTACCTTAACAGTCTCATTTTAACTTAATTACCTTTTAAAGACCCTGTCTCCAAACACAGTCACGTTTCTGAGATACTGGAGTTAGGGTTTCAACATATGGGTTTTGTGGGGACATAATTCAGTCCATAACAGGGAGAAGGCATTAACTCCTTTTTTTATTGGTGTATAATTGACATATAACATTAAATTAGTTTCAAGTGTAAAATATAATGATTTGATATTTGGATATATTGCAAAATGATCACCATCATAAGTCTAGGTACCCTCTGTCCTCATACGTAGTTACAAATTTTTTTCTTATGATGAGGACTTTTAAGATATACTCTCTTAGAAACTTTCAAATGTGCAATAAAGTATTTTTAATTATAGACACCATGCTGTACATTACATCTTCATGACTGACTTATTGTATAACTGTACATTTACACCCTTTGACCTTACTTTTTCTATTAAATTAGGTGCCTTTTATTAGGTTGAATTAGTCCTTTTGTGTTCCTAATTTCATGAGAATTTTTATTAGAAATGGATGCTTGGTTTTGTAAAGTGCCTTTCTGCATCTGTTGTAGTGATTGTATGATTTTTCCTTTTTTATTTTGTTAATATGACGAGATAGGCAGGATTCTAATACGTTTCCCAAGATTTCCTACCATCCCCCTCCCCAGTGTACATGCCATGAATAATCCTGAGGACTATGAATATGATAGATTTTGCTCCCATGATTATATTATTTTTCATGCACACAATTTTAGGAAATGAGCCCATCAAAATCAGAGTATCTTTTTATGTTTTTTAAAAATGTTCTTATTGAGGTCATATTGACTTACAACACTGAGTAAATTTCAGGCAGGTGTACATCACTGCATTTCAGTTTCTGTATAGACTGCATCGTGTTCAATACCAACAGTCCAGTTTTTAACCGTCACCATACATACATGCCCCTTTACCTCTTTTGCCCTCCCTTAACCCCCTTCTCCTCTGGTAATCACTAATCTATTCTCCTTATCTATGTGTTTGTTTATCTTCCACAGATGAGTGAAATCATATGGCATTTGTCTTTCTCTGCCTGACTTATTTCACTTAAAATAACACCCTCAAGGTCCATCCATGTTGTTGAAAATGGCATGATTTTGTCTTTTTTATGACTGAATAGTATTCCAATGTGTATATATACCACATCTTCTTTATCCATTCATCCATTGATGGGCAATTGGCTTGTTTCCACATCTTGGCTATTGTGAATAATGCTGCAACGAATATAGGGGTGCATATATCTTTTTGAATTATTGTAAAATCAGAGTATCTTTTAACTGATTGCAGAAAAAGAAAGAGATTTGAAGCATGAAAGGATTTGACACATTGTTGTTGGCTTAAATATGGAGACAGACATATTTAAGGAACAGGAGCCACCTCTAGAACTGATTGTAGCCCCGAGCTGACAAGACAGAATGAAACAGGGACCTTAGACCTACATCACAAGGAGTTGAATTCTGCCAATAACAATAAATGTGGGAGCAGATTTTCCCCCCAAGAACCTCCAGATAAGAACTCAGACCATTCAACATGTTTATTTTGTCCTTGTGATATCCTGAGCATGGAATTCAGCCACATCATGCTGGACTTCTTACCTACAGAATTTGCACTGATAATTGGGCATGGTTTTAAATGCTAAACTTTTTTTTTTTTTATAATGTTTTACTTATTTATTTTTCCCCCAAAGCCCCAGTAGACAGTTGCACGTCACAGCTGCACATCCTTCCAGTTGCTGCATGTGGGACGCGGCCGGAGAAGCGGTGCAGCGGCGCGCGCCGGGGATCCGAACCCAGGCCGCCAGCAGTGGAGCGCACACACTTAACCGCTAAGCCACGGGGCCGACCCTAAATGCTAAACTTTTTAAATTAATTATGCAGCTTAGAAAACAAATACACAATGTGAATTAAATTGATTGATTTTGGAATGTTAAATCAACCTTGCATTCTGGGGTAAATCCCACTTGGTCACGATATGTGAATCTTTCTAAATATTGTATGAATCAATTTGCTAAAATTTTGTTTAAATATTTGCATCTATGTTCATGAGAGACATTGGTCTGTACCTTGCTTTTATTGTCATATTTTACTTTGGTTTTCATATTAGAGTAATATTGATAGAATACAATGAGTTGGAAATATTCTTTCCTCACCAAATTTTTGTATTAATTTATGCAGAATTGGTATTATTTCTTCATTAAATATTTAAGAATTAAACATTTTTCTTGCAGTTTTATCACATTTTTCTTTATATATTTTGAAGCTTTGTTATTAAATGCAGAAGTGTTTGATATATTGTTTTAATAAATTGACTCCTTTCTCATTATGAAATGACTTTCTTTTAATCATTGGTAGCATTTTGTTCTTAAATCCACTTTTTCTGACGCTAATGTCACCTCTCAAACTTTCTTTTGATATTGATAGTATTAGCATTGTATTTATTTTTCCTATTTTACTTTTAAATTGTTTGTGGTCTTATTGTTAAATTATGTTTCTTGTAGGCAGAATACATTTGAGTATTGCTTTTTATTCAATCTTATAATCTCTGCCCTCAATAGAGTATTCAGACCATTTACTTTTAATGTGATTATTGATATGGTAGGATTAATATCTATCATCATGCTATTTGTTTTTTATTTCGTTTTAGTCTTTTTCTGTCTTCTTTTTTACTAAGCAGCTATTTTTTTTTAATATTTATTTATTTATTTATTTTTTGAGGGAGAGGAATATCAGCCCTGAGCTAACATCCATGCCAATCCTCCTCTTTTTGCTGAGGAGGACCGGCCCTCAGCTAACATCTATTGCCAATCCTCCTCCTTTTTTTTGCCCTTGGTCACCCCAAAGCCCCAGTAGATAGTTGTATGTCATAGTTGCACATCCTGCTAGTTGCTATATGTGGGATGCGGCCTCAGCATGGCCGCAGAAGCAGTGCGTCGGTGCGCGCCTGGGATCTGAACCCGGGCCACCAGTACTGGAGCACACGCACCCAACCGCTAAGTCACGGTGCCGACCCCCCCTAAGCGGCTATTTATACGATTCTACCTTATTTTCTTTGTTGGCTTATAAACTGTAATTCTTTGTTTCTTAATTCAATGGTTGCTTTAGAGTTTAACATGCAATATTTACTTATCACATTCTACCTTAAGTGTGTTGTACTACGTTCCATATAAGGATCTTACAGCAGTATATTTTCATTTCTGCTTTCCCAGCCTTTGTGCTCTTTCACCTACATTTTACTTATCAGTATATTGTCCACCTGTCCATACACTGTTGTTATTTTTATTTAAACTGTCAATTGTATTTTAAAATGATTTTAAATGATAAAAATAAATTTGCATAGTTATCCATGTAGTTGCTATTTCAGGTACTGCTGATTACTTTGTGCAGATCTATATTTTTGTCTGGTGCCATTTTAATTCTTCCTGAAGAACTCTTTTTAACATTTCTTGTAGTGTAGTTCTGCTGGTGATGAATTATTTTACCTTTTGTATGTCTGATAAAATTTTTTAACTTTAATTTTTGGAAGATATTTTCATGGGCTACGAATTCTAGATTGACAGAGTTTTTCTCTCAGTTATTTAAAGATGTTGCTCCACTGTCTTCTCATTTGCATTGTTTCTGGCAAGAAATCTGCTGTCATTCTTATTTTGTTTCATTGTACTCTTCCATATGTGATGTGTCATTTTCCTCTGGGTGCTTTATAATGAGCATATTTTTGAGTATTTTGATTATGTGCCTTAGTTTATTGTTCATAGGTTTTGGGTTTTGTTTAACTTCTTGGATCTATGGGTTTATTCTTTTATCAAATTTGGACATTTTTTTCACTGTTAATTTTTAAAATATTTTTTCTGCCTCCATCTCCTCCTTTGGAGAGCCAAATTACACCTATATCCTCTGTTCAAAGTTGTTCCACAGCTCATGGATGCTCTATAAATTTTTTAAAAATTGTTTTCCGTCGCTGTTTTTCACTTTGGATAATTTCTACTCCTATGTCTCAAATGTAATAATTCTTTCTTCCACAATGCCTAATGTGCTGTTACTCCCATCCAGTGTGTTTTTCATTACGCATATTTTAGTTTTTATTTCTGGAACTTCAATTTTGATCTTTTTTGTATCTGCCACATCTCTACCTAACTTTTTGAACATATGAAATATAATTCTAAGAACTGTTTGCTACTTTTGAATCTTGCTTTTAAGATTTCTTTGGTGAAATTGAGCAAAATCTATTCTAGTGCTAGTCATTCCTTAGCTAACTAACACAACAGCATAATTTATTCTAGCGCTAGTCCTTCCTTAACTAACACAAGACCTTAGTTCTCTACTCAAGCCCCATAAAACATGGGTTTCCATGGCTGGTGGGACAGACACTATCCCCAGCCCTATGTGAGTGCTGGATACTATTCCCTCTAATCTTTTTGGATGTTTATTTCTCAGGCCTTGAGCACTTTTCTCATATACATGTGCTGATAAATACTTTGCTGAATATTCCAGGGAGATCTTTTGAAGATCTTCAAACTTTTCTCCCTGTACAGCACTTTCTTCTCCACTACTCTGTCCTGCAAGCTCTTGCCTTCTCGATCTCCTTGGACTTTCAGCTCTGTCTCCTCTATGTAGGGAGCCCACTGGGCTCTGCCGGATTTCCCCTCTTTGTGTCATGCCCTGGAAACTCTCTCAAGGCAGTATCCTGGGGCAATTATAGAGCTTTCTTGAGTAAAACCTTAAGTAATTTTATTGACTACATGGTGTATGGGGCCTCAGTGTGATTGGATGATGGTATTTCAGGAATAGTTTCGGGTCAATTTCCTCCACTATTTTCACATTAATTCCATTCTCTGTCCATAACCACCCACATGATAAATTTGAGGAGAGAGCAGTGAGGGTGGACAAGTAGATTTCAGTTGAAGTACTTTTATTAGGAGAGATTTGAACCCTAGCTTTTTGTCCAGCCTCCTTATCACATCATTTTAATTCCAAGTGGCCAATAGGGACCTCTGGATTTTCCATATCAAATCTTTAAAATTCTAAGTTTATATAGCAGATGGGAAAGCAAGAATCCTTCATCAATTCCAACTGAGTCTTATTTACAAAGAAGCTCTATCTATGACTAAGGAAACATTTCTTAGGGATGTGACTGAGAAGTTCTAAGGAAATTCCTAGAAAATGAAAGAAAAGTAATAACAGCACCAAGCAGATGTCTGACCATTCAAAGCCATTCTGTCTTAATTGTTAGCAGAGAGAGAGAAAGGTTGCTTATGCTCTTACATTTCTTTATAGTGGTTATCAAGTATAACCATTCCTCAAATAATGCCAAACAGAAAAGCACAGGAACAATCAACATTTGTCTTACATTTAATATTTAACTGAGTAAAATATTTCTATTTGGAGCTGTTCAAGTCATGTTACAAAATCCACGATTTTGCCCAGTTTTCCGGATGCAAATTTGGATAGAGTAAGAAAAGAAAAACTGTCACCTTTAACTAAGTGGGCAGAAAAAGCTAAACTTTCCCTGGTTGTAAGGATTGTAAAATCATGGGAGGGATTTTCCAGGCTGGTAGTGCAATTGCTTTTCCTAGAGAGAACTTTCAAAACAGACCAGTCACTCAAGTATTCTGGACAATTGAGGTGCAGGTGCAGCACACCTGCAGAGAAGAGTGAATAAAAGGAGCCCAAAGAGTGCCTCTTTAAAGGGGCAGCAGTTGGTCTTTGATATTGGATTGAGCTTTCCTACCACTGGTGATTTTTATAACAAAAAAGAAAATCCATTTGAATAATTCAAGAGAGGCTTGTAAGTCTACAGCTAATCAACAAAGGAGTTGAATGACTAAGCCAACCTTTGATTGCAAACAAGAGAAAAAATAGGGCACAGCTAATATCTAAGAAAGTGTAATTTACAGTAAGGAAACCATTTGCTGAACCAAAAGCCCCTGATAACTGCCCATGCAGGTATATTTTCAACAGGGCCCCTTAAACAAAGCAAAAGAAGACTCAACACTGTCTATTCAAGTATAGCAGTTGTTTACCACATTTTAAAAAATCCACAGTAGCCTGGAATAGAGTACAGCTTAAGTGTCTCAGTGAGACAGCATGCATTTTCGCTTAAGGGATACAGCATTTACAATGCAAAGGAAACAGCTCTAGTGACCCAGGGGAGCTGCCAATGTTCCCTTAATGATGGTAATTAACCAAAAAGAAAAAAATATTTCTAATTTTGCTACAGGTATTAACCTATTTAGAAAATAGAATACAAACTTTGGCTTAATAGAATTAGGGAGAGATTGTGTATGTGGACAAGTTCAATGGCATCCTTACCCTCTATAGCAGGAATCATCATTGAGAGATATACAAAATACTTGAAGAGCAGGCTCGTGAGGATCTGGTCTAAGCTATGCTGGGTTTCAGGATGATGGGTTCTCCAGGAGACAAATGTTTCATGTTGAACTGTGCCAGGTGGTTTGGGATGGAAGAGATATTTCAGACAAAACAAAATTCTCACAGCATGAGATGCTTAACTGAGACAAGGCTATCCTTTTTCAAATGTTTGGAGCTTGAATTCAACAACTCGTTTGAAACTTTAAATTTGGAAGATTGCGCAATCAGTACAATCATAAAATTGAAATTTTGGAACAAGAAAAAAACCAAAAACACAATTTATTTCAAAGATTTCATTTTATGAATGGAGAAACAAAAGCACTGAAAGTTTAATAACCAATCACAGTAAGACACACATATTAGGCACAGAATCAATTCTTTAGCTGCTGAAACATAACATCCACGTGATGAGGTTAAGGGGAGAGAAGCAGGCGTAGGCGCGTAGAATGTAGACTTCTGTTAGGGGAATATAGGAGTCTAGCTTTTTGTGCAGGCTCATTATTTCATCCATTTTCTTCTCAGTTGGTCTGTGGGAAACTCTCAGTTCTTCATACCAAACCTCTAACGTCCTTAAGGGACTTGCTTCAAGTAACATGCTCTAAAATCTTTATTCCTGTGTTCTAATAATATTCTAGGGCAGAGTTTCACAAATTTTCTGAAAAGGGCCTGGCAGGAATGATTTTAGGTGCTGGTGGGCCATATATGTCTCTGTCATAACTACTGAACTCTGCCATTACAACGTGAAAGGAGCCACAATCAATACATCAACAGATGAGCATGGCTGTGTTTCGGTAAAACTTCATTTACGGACATTGAATTTTGAATTTTATATCATATTCATGTGTAATGAATTACTCTTCTTTTGATTTATTTTTCAACATTTAAAGATATAAAAACCATGCTTAGCTTTCGAGTTGTACAAAAGTAGATGGCGTCAAGATTTGGGCCATGGCTGTAGTTTGCTGGCTCCTATTTTAGAAGGTAGTGATTGTCTTGTTGATGAAAAACAAGAAAGATCATGATTCAGAAACAGAATGGAATAGGCCTGCAATCAATACTTTAGGGCACTGGAGATGGATGCGAAGGCCTCAAGGAGAGATAGTCTAGGGTAAAAGGAGTCCCAGATTTTTTTGGAAGAATTTTCGTGTCCTACAAATGGGGTGGCAAATACTGCCCAGAACACCCTATAGCTCTTACTCCACAGACGCCGGCTCCAAGAGAGCCTTCTCTGAAGCACGCAAACATCTGTTTCCAAAATGCGTGTGTCATTAACAAGTGGGGCCCAGGAGCAGAAAGAGCTGATTGATTAGCTCTTCCTTATCTCTTTCACGTCAAGGTGGGGAGGAACACAGTGTGCAACCGAGGACAGAGAGCGAGTGGAGAAGGAAATACTTGAATTTGCAAAAGATCAGCTGTGGGAGGCAGAAAAAGATGTCCACATTGATTCTCAGGCCAGGAGTGTGGAGCTGTGTTAGGGGAACATCACAGTGGAATTGATAGGAACTGCGGTTATGCTTCAAGGCATAAAATACATATGCAATTAAAAGGGAGAGATAAATTAGCACAGGCTTTTAATATTTAAGAGTTTCAGTTCTGTTCTAGTTAGAAATTTTATGATTCACCATTTGAGAGATGGAGTGGGGGGGAGGCAGGTGGTACAAAGTGCTGAATTCAATTTCCTCAATTCAATTTCCTTTCTGACTTGAAAATTTCTCAAGTGCTGCACAACTTAATAGAACTTTTAACCATCTTCGGTTTTGTCAGAGAATGCTCTTCTTTTCTCCTTTTAACTAGATGACAGGGACCAATTAAATTAATGAGCCTCACAAAAGTATTTCCCTTGGCAAACGGCAGGCTGTATTAATGTTTGCACAGTACACTTTTTGAGCTGTAAGCCTCTATGTTAAATGCCTATGATACACAAGATACCTCCATGTGCTACTGACTTCTGTCAAATTACACATATGTATGTGTGTGTGTACGAGTGTGTATGTATATGTATATTCAGAATCAGGTTTAGTTTTACGTTGCTATGTATAATTTGTATATAAATAGAATATGAATTACGAAAATATGGTATACATGAGCAGTGTCTTCATGTGAGTCACATCATTTAGTCAAATCTCTCTTTTTTATTTAACAGTCTCTGGATGATCATTTTCTCTACAATTAATTATTTAATAGTGACAAGTAAAATTTCCCAAATGATCATAGAAATCTAAAAGATGCTAAAAACATGTCTGTTCACATTGCTTGAATACTTTAATACTTTGATAGTGGTCTAATTAAATGCTTATTATAATTTCTTTAATATTGTATTTAGACATACTGCTGATTGGAGAATAAAGTCAGAGTAAAATAGCAAAGGCTCGATGATCTGGAAGAAGCCTTCATCTTTATTCTAGATAAAAAGGAAAATTAATATTAATATGACCCATTTTGTGATCTCTTCAAAATAGCACAATGTTCTTGCCACATATAAGCGCAATATATGCACAATATACAGAGGACTGGTTGAAGAACTCTAATTCTTTAGCCAAGCTCTTCAGCAATATTATTTAAAACTTGGTTTCTTCAACCAAGTTGCAATGTGGTTAAATGTTCAGGCTACTTGGAAGAAAATATTAACATATAGATCCCTTGGCTTGTTTCAACATATATTGCTCTTACCACATACCTGTATCTTAAAACAATACCTTTTACATCAGTATTCACATGTGAAATTAACTAGAACTTATACAATTAATGAGATTTTTCTCAGAAGGATAATCTTTGATAGAAATAGTCATAATGCATTCACAGTTATGAATCTTTCTATAGATGATGATTATATATTGAAAAAAGTAGCAACAATTAAGTAAAAAAAAGATTTTTCTCTTTAATACTGAATCTTTGAATTTGTGGACATATGGAAAAAGGCTAATCTGTTGGAGTGACAAAGGTCACTTGACTTTTTCATTTGTTATAAATGCAAAATTTCATTGAGTACATAAAAGGAAAAAGCCAATTTCAATATTCTAGTGAAATTCCAATTTAGATGAACTGATTATTTAAATGGAATATATACATTGTAGAATTGTGTTGTATTTCTGTTAGATAAGTGGGTTTTATTTCTAATATAGATACTTTCTAGGCTTCATAGTTACAACTTAATATACATGATTTGCTAGTGTGCATTGAAAGATATAGATTTATTTGGAAACTTTTTTTAGAATAAGGAAAATTCTATTTCACCTACAGGGCAACTAAGACTTGATACATAAGTTGTCAGGTGTACAATCACCAAGAGGGACTTTATATTAGCGCTTGAAATACATAAATATTGCACTTATGCCATTTACATGTCCAACCCACTTTGTTCTGGAACAAATTTACTAAAGCTACAAAAATGAATAGCTCTCTGTTGGCTATTAGCGCAGTTCTAAAAACATGAAGGATAGTTTGAAGATAAATCAGATTAGATAACAGATAATAAATATATGTAGGTTGTGAACGCTCAAAATAAATATGTTTAGAGTTCTACTTTTTGCCTAGAGATAGTAAGATGATCCAGAATTAACCTCCCATCCTTAACATCTCGATGGGCAAAATGTAGAAAAAACTATTTTCAGACATTAAAAAACAGACAACTCTGACTGTGATCCTTGAGAGAAAGGAAATGAGGTAAGCCCTCACATCACTCAGGCTTTCTGCCAAGAAGCAATTTCCACAATGCAGCAGAGGGAAAGGGACCCCAAAGAGGACCTGGCAATCTCACAGATTTGAGGAGACAGACATGAGAGTCTGAGGAGACTGAGGAGGCTAGAATTTATGACGGAAATTTAAGAAAAGAAGGAGTTGTACAGAGGAAGAGATCTAGAAATCTGTATAATGGCCCAGTTGAGTCTTTGGCTGAATATCAATCTGTGATTGTGTTGGGTGAAGCTCCACAGAGCTAGAGAAGGATGACTTCTGAGGTGAAAAAAAAACTCCTGGAAAGCTGTAAGAAGAAGAATTCACAGAGTTTACACAGAGTTAGCAACCATGCCAGTTTTCTTCTGCTGATTCACACATTTACATGAAATGCAAAGCACCAATAATATATCAGATAAACATGAAGAAGGAAAACAGAGCTGATATGTTGATATAAAACATGATATCTGGTATCAGATACCAAGACAATAACTAAAACAGAATTTTATTGATGTAATAATAGATAAATAGACCAATACAAAATAAGAGGAAAACCAGAAACAGCTCATATTCTTGTATTTTGATAAAGTATCAAATGTACTTTGCATTTGATAAAGTGAAGTATGGAAAGTCACAGCTTTTCAACAAGTTTTTCTGGAATACTTGTATAGCCATATGGGGGAAATGAATGTCAAGCCCTACCTCACACCATACACCAAAATAATTCCAGAATTATTGCACATCAAATTGTGGAAAGGAAAGCATCAAAGCTCCTCAAATATTCTTCTAAAATGATAGATAATATTTATACGAGTGTACGATAGGCAAAATTTTCTTAAACAGGACACAAATATCCCTAACACAAAGGAAGAAAAATGGATAACTTAAACTACATTAAAATTAAGAATGATTGTTCAGGGCCGGCCCTGTGGCTTGGTGGTTAAGTGCGCGCGCTGCGATGCTGGTGGCCCGGGTTTGGATCCCGGGTGCGCATCGAGGCACCACTTCTCCGTTCATCCTGAGGCCGAGTCCCACATACAGCAACTAGAAGGATGTGCAGCTACGACACACAACTATCCACTGGGGCTTTGGGGGGAAAAATAAAATAAATAAAATCTAAAAAAAAAAAAAAAAAAAAGAATGATTGTTCATCAAAAGACACCCTTAAGAGGGTAAAATGGTAAGACATAATAAACTGTCAGAAGATATCTGTAATACATATATCCAATGAAAATCCAATAAAGAATCCAATCCAGAACATATAAACTCATCACTCAAGGAGAAAAAGGCAGCCAACCCCATAGAATAAATGTGCAAAGTACTTAGACACTTCATAAAAAGGAATATCAAATGACCAAAAAGCATTGAACTTAGTCACTAGGATAATGAAAGTAAAAACCACATGAGACAACAATTTAAAAAGAACGGAATTCTTAAACAGAAAAAGACAGAAAATACCAAGTGTTGACTAGGATGCAGAACAACTGAAACCTTCATGCACGGATGGTGGGGATGTAAATGTGACAACTGCTTTGAATTACTGCTTGACAATGTCTACTAAAGTGGCATTCACCTATCTTATTACCATCAATTCCACTTCTATGGTATATATCCAAAAGCATGAGTAAATACGTTCCTTATGTTCATAGCAATGCAAGTCATCAAAACAAAAAAGTAGAAATAACTCAATATCCATCAACCATAGAATTTACGAATCAGTGTGATGTAATTATACAATAAAATGCTTAGTCTGAGTCTTGATTCTGATATATAAGAATTCTTTGAAGTCGGGCAATTTATTTAAATTCTCTAAGTATCAATTCTGTATTTGTAAAATAGTCACCATATTTGTCTGGCTGGATTGTTGAGATTTATAAAGAAACTGATGTGTGTAGAACACCTGGAAAATAGCACACCTAGAAATAGGACACCTGGAATATAACAGTCTCATTAGTTCCCCTCCCCCAGCACTCCCAGCATCATTTTTAATTTCATTTACTGGACCAAATTTATCTCTTTCCTTTTGCTTACATTCTGGTTAATCTAGTAGAAGAAATCATAGCTTGTATTTTAAATTCAAATGTTTAAAATCTCTTCTAACTTGTACATGATTTGTTTGTGTTTATTTTCTTTCTGTTTCTGCCTTGCTATTTCATCCACACTTTTCAAACCTCCTGCCCCTTTTTTTTCTGCAAAGCCATCCTGCCATTTGCTACCCTCTCTTCTGTTCAGATATAACAGTGAATTTCAATCGCAGCACCCGTTTCCTTACTCTTGAATATTTTATTAATATCTTTGCTTCTGGTGAGTAGGAGGGGAAGATGTTAGATTAACATTTCAGAAGACTGAAATTTTTTCTTCAAAATATGCATCATAAAAGACGTATGAGAAAGGACTCCCTCACATTACCCTCCCACTCCTCTTCCCTAAGTGTTGTTCGTGTTAATTTGTTAATAATAGCAGTGTCTGGAGAAACCTGTTAGCAGTTTAACAGTTTCTTGGGGAGTCTCACTTATGACTACAGAAAATGGACTCTAAAGATGGAATGACATCTTGCCACAAAATCCTACACTTTAAGTTATTTTGTTAAAAACAAGAATAGTTTTAAAAAATACATGCACACATGAAATTTACTGATTTTTCTTAGAATTTCACTCTGTATACAAGAAAAAGTAATCACTTACAAGACTTTGACAAAATTGCTGTTATTGTTATTATTTTTTCACCATAGCCCCAGCCACCTCCAAAGAGCCGCTTATCTGGAACGGTTCCCAGACAGGAGTATCAAACAATTGTGGAGGGGGGCTTGGTAATATAGGCTGGTGCCAGGTCGTGACTTTTTTTTTATGACTGTTTTTTCTTTTTACAGATTTATTCAAGTATAATAGAAATAAAATAAGTGGCTCATATTTAAGTGGGCCATTTGATGAGTTTTGACATGTAGGCACTTGTGAAACCATCACAATTAAGATAATGAACATTTCCATCACCACCAAAAGTTTCCTCTTGCCCCTTTGTAATCCCTCCCAGTTAGCCCTCCCTGCCCCACACTCAAGCAACCACTGGTCTGCTCTGTCCCTACAGATTGGCTTGCATTTTCTAGAGGTTTATATAAATGGAATCATACAATACTCACTATTCGTTTAATCTGAGTTCTTTTACTCAGCATAGTCATTTAAATTCCATCTGCGTTCTTGTATGCATCAACACTTCAATCTTTCTTATTGCTGAGTACTTATTCCACTGTGTGGACACACCAAAATTTGTTTGTCTATTCACCTGCATATAGACATCTGAGTTGTTTCTATTTTGGGCTATTATGTCTAAAGGTACTATGAACATCTGTGTACAAATCTTTGTATGGACATATGTTTTAGTTCTTTTGGGTAAAAATTCAGAGTCAAATTGTTGAATTGTATGATAGGTATAAGATTAACTTTTTAAGAACTGCCAAACTCTTTCCCAAAGTGGCTGTGCCATTTTCATTCTTCCCAGCAATACATTAGGGTTCTAATTGCTGTACATCTTTGTCAACACTTGGTATTGTCAGTCCTTTAGTTTTAGCCATTCTACTGGATATGTAGTGATATCTCATTATTTTAATTTGCATTTCCCTAAAGATCAGTGATGTTGAGAAACTTTTCATGTGCTGATATGCCAACAATATATGTTCTTTTATGAAGTATCTATTCAAATTTTTAGCCATTTTTCTTTGTTAGTGGCTAACTTTATGGATTTTTTTCCAAAAAATATAAGTCCATTGAAAACACTATTGCAAATATAAATATATCTCCAAATGACATGATAATTGCTCCTGTACAGAAGTCACAGAGTAGAATTACGACCTCATTTAAAAGTCAATGGGCTATAGAAAATTTCTTCACAATGTCACATTGAATAATCTTTGGAATTGTTAAATTTTCAATACAGAAAAAAATATGTCAGGTTATTTTGCAATGCAATTGCTTTATGGTTTTTTTTTTTTTTTGTGAGGAAGATCGGCCCTGAGCTAACATCCATGCCAATCTTGCTCTTTATCGCTGAGGAAGACCGGCCCTGGGCTAAAACCTGTGCCTATCTTCCTCTACTTTATACGGGATGCCGCCACAGCATGGCTTGACAAGTGGTGCCTCAATGCGTGCCAGGGATCCGAACCCGGATCCCAGAAGTGGATTGCGTGCACTTAACCGCTACCCCACAGGGTGGGCCACTGCTTTATGTTTTAATATTTTATTCTTTTAGCTTAACTCCTACTCTCTTTTCTGGCCCACCTTAAATCCCTTCCCTCTACTTTTTTAGCACTACTGCCACAAATCCTTTTTTGGACTTAGACATTTCATAAATTTTACTGTATTCTTACTTTATCTTTTAAAATAAACATTTTTATTTTGGAACAATTTAGGTTGCAAAGATAATACAGAGAATTCCCACATACCCCTCAACCAGTTTCCCCTAATATTATTGGCTTACATTACTTCTCAAAACTGGAAAACCAACATTGATACATTACTAGTAACCAAACTACAGACTTTTTTTGAAGTTTATTATGTTTCCCACGAATATCCTTTTTCTATTTCAGTATTGAATACAGGATACCACATTGCATTTAAACATCTTGCACTCTTAGTTTCTTCTGGTCTCTAGTAGTTTCTCAGTGTTTTTTTTTTTTTTTTCCTGTCATGATCTGGACAGTCTGGAGGAGTCCTCACCAGGTATTTTATAAAATGTCCATCAATTATGGGTTTCTCTGGAGTTTTCCTCATGACTAGACTAGCGTTATGGGTTTTAGAGAAGAATACTATTCAAGTGCCGCTCTAATCATATTCAATCAGGTGTGCATGATACCACTATGAGTTATTCCTGGTGGTGCTAACCTTGATCACTTAAGGTAATAGTTAAGTCAGGTTTCTCCTCTATAAAGTTACTATTTTCCCGTTTCCATACTCTATTCTTTGACAGGGAATCACTAAGTCCAACTCACATTCAAAAGACGTTTTGCTCATTTAAAAATTAGGTTATATAACAGTGTTTTCTGGTGCATAACAAATGACTACAATTTAAATGGCTTAAAACAACACCAGTTTATTATCTCACAGTTTTCATGACTCAGAAGTCTGAGCATGGCTTACCTGAGTCCTCTGCTCTTAATCGACGCATAAGACTGAAATCAAGGTCTCTTCAGTGCTGTGGTCTTATCTGGAGCTCAATGCCTCTTCCAAGCCCATTCAGCTTGTTGGCAGAATTCAGTTCATTGTGGTTGTAGGACTAATGTCCCCATATTCTTGCTGGCTGTTGGCCAGGGATTGCTCTGAA
This sequence comes from Ceratotherium simum simum, assembly GCF_057802395.1. Taxonomy (NCBI): domain Eukaryota; kingdom Metazoa; phylum Chordata; class Mammalia; order Perissodactyla; family Rhinocerotidae; genus Ceratotherium; species Ceratotherium simum. Next base: position 4,967,813 of record NC_141937.1, read on the forward strand.
CTGTGAGGCTACCCTCAAATCCTAGCTCCATGGCCCCTCCATAGGCCATTCACAACATGGCTGTTTGCTTTCTTCCAGGCCAGCATTAGCCTCATGCTTCTGCATCCTAGGTCAACAGATTAATAACCTACTCATGGAATGAAATCCCCCACACTCACAGGTTCTGCCTACACTCAGAGGAGGGAAATATATAGGGCATGTGTACCATGGAGGGGTGGAGGAATCTATGAGACCATCTTATAACTCTTCCTGTCACAGGTTGTCTGCTTATGACTGAGTTTAAGTACGTCTATCTATTCCAGATAAAAGCCATCTGTCAGATATATAGTTTGCAAATATTTTCTCCCAGTCCAAGGCTAGCATTTTCATTTCTGTAACAACGTCTTTTGAAGAGCAAAATTCTGATTAAGTTCAGTTGGTCATTTTTTTTTCTTTTTGTGTCCCACTTAAAAAATATTTGCCTTATCCAAGGTCATTAAAATTTTCTTTTATGTTTTCTTCCAGAAATTCTAAAGTGCCAGGGCAATTAAATGAGGAGAAGAGAAACTTTCAACAAATGTTGCTGCAACAAATGAACACTATTTGCAAGAAAATGAACTCATTCTTTACCAGAGAGCTTTTACAAAATTTAAACAGAAATGAACCATAGCCTGAAATGCAAAACATAAAACTATGACTTCTTCATTGTTAATATGAAAATAATTTGTGATGAGCTGGATACAAAAATATAACAACTATTTTTGTTATACTTTCTACTATAGTAAAGAAACCTCACTCTTTTAATAACAATTTCATAGCAAATATTTACTCAGTGTCAGCTTTGCACCAGGCACTGAGAAAAGAGTATTGAAGGAAAAAAACTGAAGTCTTTGTTCTTATAGAACTTACAGTTTAGAGAAGAGACAAATATTAATGAAGTAATCAAACAGATAGTGTAATAACTAAAAATAAATCAATCGAAATTGCATATTTTGTCCTTTGACACAATAATCTCAGAAATGTATCCCAAAGATATACTGGAAGATAACCAGAACTTACACCTTTCTTCTTCTAGTTGGACTAATATTCCAGCAGATAACAATTCTAAAACCTGGATAATTTTTTTAAGTTATTTGAGAAGACTAGAAGGTGACCAAAAGTAGCCAGATATTGGACATCATATAGAGATCTTTCTTATCTTCTCTACCTGTAGAGCACACCACTGTGTATGCCATTGTCTATTCCACCAGACTCCTCTTTGTAAACAATTGTTTTATTTTTTTCCTTCTGTCTTTTGCTATAACAACAACAAAAATGCTGTAAGGAACAGCCTTGTGCACATGTCATTTCATATTTTTGCCAGAGGATTTTTGAGAGAAATTATTTAATGATTCACTATTAAGTTAATGTTAGGTAATGCTAAGTTTCAAGTAAGTATAAGTTAGGTAATTAAGTTAATGTTAAGTAATGTTAGCTATAGGCTTTTTTTTTTTTTGGTGAGGAAGATTAGCCCTGAGCTAGCATTTGATGCCAATCCTCCTCTTTTTGCTGGGGAAGACTGGCCCTGGGCTAACATCCATGCTCATCTTCCTCTACTTTGTATTGGACACTGCCACAGCATGGTTTGACAAGTGGTGCGTCGGTCCGGACCGGGGATCTGAACCGGCAAACCTCCTGCCGCAGAAGCGGAGAATGGGAACTTAACCACTACGCCACCAGGCCAGCCCCAGCTATCGCTTTTTCATATATGATATCTCGTAGGTGGAGCAAGTTCCCTCCTATTTCTAATTTGTTGAGCGTTTTTACCAAGAATGAAAGTTGAATTTTATGGAGTGCTTTCTTTATGCATCTATTAAGGAAAATAGCTCTAAAAGAATATTATTGAAATTTTAGTGTGAGCTCAAAACTGGATAAAGACCTAGTTAAAATTTATGATATTAAATTAAGGCCGTACAAGAATGTTCTTATTGTTATGAAATACACACTGACATATTTAGGGGTAAAGGGATACAATGCTTTTAAATCTTAAATTTCATTCATTAGTCTTAATTTTGTACTAATATTAGTATTGTTATTCTTGATATGATTATTTTATGATAAAAGAAATGTGCAGGGCTGGCCCCATGGTGTAGTGTTTAAGTGTGTGCGCTCCGCTGATGCACCGCTTGTCAGGCCATGCTGTGGTGGCGTCCCATATAAAGTAGAGGAAGATGGGTACCAATGTTAGCCCAGAGCCAGTCTTCCTCAGCAAAAAGAGGAGGATTGGCATGGATGTTAGCTCAGAGCTGATCTTCCTCAAAAAAAAAAAAAAAAGAAATATGTAATTTGCTAATATTAGTAGAAATGAAGATTTGCCAGGTAAAAAATAGATAAAAATATGAAGTCAAAGAAGTAAGTAAAGGTCCTAGAACTGAAAAAACTCGTATGAACTCATGAATTATTTGCCATTAAAATGTGTAGTGAAGGGCATAAAAGTAATAACAGCCCAACAAACACTAATAGCACCTAGATTATGATCTTTAAAGGACATTTTCCAATAGAAGGAACGAGGCGTGTTCGAAGGAATGTCTGATTTCTTCTCTGAGGCAACACAATATGGGCCTAGACACTATATTCTTTCAAAAACAAGGAAATAATGAATGACTAGTGGGCTCATATCAAAGAATAAAGGGAGAAAACAAAGAAATTCTGAGTTCAAGTGGCCCAAGTTGAGACAATTTGAACATTAAAAATGCTCACCATTGCAGGTCGCTAGGGTGATAACTCATTATTAGACAAAATTGCTCAAAGGAAAGAATTAAGTATTTAACTCGTCTTTCTACTATAAACTGTTTTCAAGATAACCAAATCATATATAAAGCCAAGTTTTCCTTTATGGAAAAATTATAGTTAATAAATACAGAAGGACTGATAGTATTAGAAAAATCACCATTTTTCAACCTTTGATGACAAAATGGCCCTAGGCAGCAATTTCATTGAATATGAAAACAATTAGCTAAAGTTTGCTGAGAAAATTTACAATAGATAAATCAAACTGACTCCACTTGAACCCAATAATCTCAAAAAGTAGATCAACTAGATATTATGAACTTGGTGATGAGATGTAATAGAAGTAACTCTGAAGTATTCTTGCCTAAACATTTGAAATGCATTTTAAAATATACCATGAAGAAGTGTATGATCAAGGCAACAAGACAAATGACTTGTTCTTTCTTTTTTTGTGTGTGAGGAAGATTAGCTCTGAGCTAACATCCATTGCCAACCCTCCTCTTTTGGCTGAGGAAGACTGGCCCTGGGCTAACATCCGTGCCCATCTTCCTCTACTTTCTATGGGACGCCACCACAGCATGGCCTGACAAGCGGTGTGTTGGTGCTCGCCTGGGATCCGAACCTGCAAACCCTGGGCCCCCAAAGCCGAGCACGTGAACTTAACTGCTATGTCACCCTGCCGGCCCAGATTTGTTCTTTCTAATTACAGAAAAATGTTTTAAAAAGAAAGCATGAAAACTTACAAAATAAAAAAAAATAAGTGATTTTAACACTGGATGCAATGTGTAAACCCGGTTTGAATCCTGACTCAAACAAACCAACTATAAAAATACATTTTGAAGCAATTGGAGGCCATGAAATACTGGCTAGGCATTAGATGTTTTTGCTAATTTTGTTAGGCAATAATGTCATGTTAGAGACTGTATACATTACTTATCAATTAGAGATGCATAACATGTAATGAAGTTTTAGAGGAGAAGGGACGTGATTTGATGTAATTTGTTTTAAAGTACTTGAATCAACAAAAATGAAGTAGGGGGACAAACAGAACAAAATCAGCAAAAAGTAAACCATTTCGCCTTTTGTCAGGAAATGGGTAAATGGAGGTTTCATATATCATTTTCTCTACTTTCTTATGTTTGGAATTTTCTGTAACAAATGTAAGGAAATAACTACAGTTTAGGAAGAGCAGTATTAAGGAAGAGACATGACCTAGACTGGGAAGGTAGGGGCAGGGAGAGCTGGAGCTGAATTCTGAATGGTGAGAAAACACTGAGGAGGCTTTAAGTTGGAGCAGGATGGCTGGAAAGTTCCAGGAAAAGGGACCTCAGATGTACACGTCTTGTGGCACATAGGAGCATGTTACTATGAAAGAATGGAGAGAAGGTCAGAATGGTTGACTAACGTTTACATGTTATTATTTCAACCGAGAAAGGGATCTCATGGATACTATAGCATCTCCAACTATAAGCATTGGAGCTTCTAGGTAATTATTATAGAATTAAGAGCTGCAGGTGAGTGTTTTACCTCCATATATTGTAGAAAACCTGTGGTTGCATCATATATCATCCCAGCACTCCCGACATTCCCCGATACACTCAGATACGCTCTCTGAGGAATGTCAGCTGCGATCATAGCTTTAACTGCCACCCTAAGCTGAATGTTCTGAAATCTCTCTCTCCAGCACAAATATCTGTCTTGAACTCCAAGCCTACTTTCCTAAAATGGTGAATAAGTCTGGAGGTCCCTTGGCACTACATACTCAACTGGTTTGAAATAAAACCACCATTGTCCTGTGAAATCATCTCTCTCCTTACATAGTTCTTGTTTCTTTGAATAACACTTCACTCCAGTTACATAAGCCAAGAACCTGGGAGAGTCTTAAATTCCTTCTTCTCCCTCATATTCCACATTCATTCAGTATATTTGCTTTTACTTTTGTTTACTCTGCCCACTAAATTTGTCTCAAAATGTGCTCACTCCTCTCCGTGCCCCAAAAGTCTCATCAATGTGTGTGTGTGTATGTGTGTATATTGTTAAATTAATTCCTACTGGTATGCTTTACTTCCTGCAACAAGTGCAGATTGATGTTTTTCCAAAATGCTTCTCTCTCTATGTCAATCCTTTGAATTACACCTTTCAAAGCTTCACATATAAACCACAGTAAACATGAGAACTCCTGAGGACATCAGGCAAGGCCCATTATGATGAAAACCTTGTCTACTGTCTTTACTCTCTGTTCCACCCTTCTCCCTATGCACACTGCAATTGAAAAATATTTGTTTACTGCTTACAATTCTCTAAGTGTTTCATGAATTTTTGTTCTTCTCTTTGGCAATCTGGTGAATGCCTATTCCTTCTTAAAGGACAGGGGAGCCATACACAAAAATGAACTCAAAAGGAATTAAAGACTTGAACGTAACACCTGAAACCATAAAACTCCTAGAAGAGAAGATAGGAGGTAAGCTCCTTGATATCAGTCTTGATGATGTTTTTTTGGATTTGACACCAAAAACAAAGGCAACAAAAGGAAGGATAAAGTGGGATTACATCAAACTAACAAGCTTCTGCACAGCAAAGGAAATCATCAACAAAATGAAACAGCAACCGACTGAATGGGAAAAAATTTTACAAATCATATATCTGACAAAGAGTTAATAGATGAAATATACAAAGAACTCATACAACCCAATAGCAAAAAACCAAACAATCTGATTAACAAATGGGCAGAGGATCTGAATAGACATTTTTCCAAAGAAGACATGCAGATGGCCAACAGGTACATGAAAAGGTGCTCAACATCACTAATCTTTAGGGAAACGCAAATCAAAACCACAATGAGATATCACTTCACACCTGTTAAAAGGGCAATTATCAAAAAGACAACAAATAGCAAGCGCTGGCGAGGATTTAGAGAAAAGGGAACTCTGTGCACTGCTGGTGGGAATGTAAATTGGTGCAGCCACTGTGGAAAACAGAATGAAGATCCTTCAAAAAATTAAAAATAGAACTACCATATGATCCAGTAATTTCACATCTGGTTATTCATTTCAAGAAAAGAAAACACTAACTCAAAAAGATATACGCACCCCCATGTTTATTACAGCATTATTTATAATAGCCAAGATGTGGAAGCAACCTCAGTGTTCATTGATGGATAAATAGACAAAGAAAATGTGTTATACGTATATGTAATAGAATATTATTCAGCCATAAAAATAAGGAAAATTTGCCCTTTAAGACAGCATGGATGGACCTTGAGGATGTTATGCTAAGTGGAATAAATCCAATAGAAAAAGACAAATACCACGTGATCTTATTTGTGTGTGGAATCTTAACAACAAGAAAACAAACAAAAACCTGGACTCCTAGATACAGAGAACAGATTGGTGGCTGCCAGAGGTGAGGGGAGAGGATTAGGCGAAATGGATGGAGGTGGTCACAGGGTACAATCTTACAGTTGTAAAATACATAAGTCCTGAGGATGTAATGTACAGCATAGCGTCTGCAGTTAATAATACTGTATTGTATATTTGAAAGTTGGTAAGAGAGTAAATCTTAAAAGTTCTCAACACAAGAAAAAAAATTTTGTAACTATGTATGGTAACAGGTGTTAACTAGACTTATTATGGTGATCATTTCAGAATATATACAAATACCAAACCATTACATTGTACACCTGAAACTAATATAATGTTATATGTCAATTATACCTCAATGAAATAAATAATAAAGGACGAGAAATTATCTACTTGGGCAGGCAAGCATCTGACATACATTAGGCCAAGAGAAATATTCAAAATATTAACCACCTCTGCTGTCTAGATTCTTTGTATTTCCCTGGCTCTTAATGGTTTAAGTCCTGCAGGGGCTTCTGTTTCCATAAATGGCTAAGTGAAGCAGCCACTGGTGGCCACTGGTGGACAGTCACGGCCTCCTGGGCCATACAAGTCCCAGGCATTTGCCTGCTGCCAGGAGCACAACCCTCCACCACTGAGATCAGGGCCCTCTCTGCTCAGGCAAGGGCGGAAACACAGAGCCCAGGACTGGCATGCTGGGGCCTCCACAATTGTTCCCAGAGCTCCCTATGCTAGGGGAGGTGGTGAGGAAGTGAGCAAGCAAGTGGATGAGAAGAACATTCTGAGCTATTCTCTGTGGGGTTAGCTGAAACTCCCAAGGACTAGGGATGCCATATGACTGATGCTCCACAATCAGAATAGACTCAGGTGCTTCAGGAGGAATAAGCAAGGTGTGATGAAAGAGGCAATGTCTCCTCTTGGGCACTCTTGGTATCCCCTACCAGTGGGTTGGCAGGAATTCCTTCCTTAGCAGGTTGAGGTAAGAATGTAGAAAGAGGAGAAGGCTGCCTGCAACCCACGGCTGTCAGAGATGAAATGGATCACAGAGCTCTTGGAAGTCCCTGCCCTGCCTGGCGTTAGCCTTTTAGTTTCTGGATCATGGGGAAATATGGGGGAAAAGAGATGTTAATAAATCACTTTGGAAATATTTTAGCATTTTAACAACTGGTATGGCAATGCTGTGCTTAGTGGGTTCAGGGTCTCTGACTTTTGATGTGCACTGTGGAATCGCGAGCCGTGTTCCCTCTTTTGCTTCTGGGTCCCTTGCAGTAAGGACACTGGTGCAGGCTCCCCTCTCCCCATGAGACAACCTTCCATCAGCTCTATCCAGGGAGGCAGCCCTGTGCTCCTCTCAGATGGCTGAGTGAGTGGACTGAGGCTCTGCGCTGCAGACAGAACTTTCCCCACAGGCACGACTCAAGGACAACCGTGGGGAGGAGGAGGCCCGGCTAGACCTCAGGTCTAAGCTAAACTCTCTTACAATTTACCAGAAGCCCTAAATTTTTCAATAATAGTGCACCTGCTCCAGACATTAATGAAGCAATGGCTATGACCCTATTTATCTATAATCTATGAATTCTTTAGGACTCGGGGGAAGGGGCATCCTCATCCCCAACCTACAGCAATACCCACTTTCACATGTTCCCAAATTTATAAATGACAGCTTCAGAATTCTTGTTAGGATATGTGAACCCATCTAAAAAATGTAGTATTTCCAAGAATTGGATGAACCTTATTTTGTGGGGAATGTATTTAGACACAATCAGAAGGAATGGGCAATATGCACATTGCATCTCTATTCTTAGGTATTTTGTCATTGCATTTGCCATGGCAAATGCATGACATGTTCTTGCCACAAGGTTATGAGTCAACCTAGGACTAAATCCTAGGTTACTAATGAATCCTGCTCCTGACGTTCTGTGCAGCCTTGAGCAACATGCCAAACTTCACTGTCTCCTTTACCTCTACATAGAATGAAGAGTTTGAACTAGAACACATCTGAGTAAGGCCATGGACTCCCTGGAAGGTCCCCTCCACCTCCCAGGAGCTAGACAAAAAATGCCAAAAGCAAACTTCACTCCCTACTTTGGTATTTGTCCACTGAAGTCAAAGATGCTTCTATAAGGACGACGGAGGCAGTGTTAGTGTAGATAGTTAGAAACAAGCCAAGACAGGCACCCAAAGCCTAGGGTCATGAGAATTTCAGGGAGGGAGAAAGGAAGAAGCCTCTGTGACAGCTGATCTGAAGTCTGAGCAAGAATCTACCCAGGCCAGTTTCAGAGGGCATGACATGAAAGAAACAGTCAAGGAATAGCTTCTTAGGGTCATTGGAACCATTCAGCAGAGTCGCAGAGGTTGAGCAGGACATTTGCAGTTTGAGTCTCCCTGATAAAATTGATCCCTAGTATTACTGAGTGATGCTGAATTACAAGAAAATAACTAAACAACAGCAACAAAAATAAGTCTTCTTTTGATTGTCTAAGTAGGGGATTAGGAAAAGGACCATGAGAAAGGAATATTCCTGTGTCTCCCAAACTGAGAGAAATAGAATGCAGTGTCCTGTAAGGTGTTAATAAATATTAATCAGAAAAGAGGGGTCTGTGATCAAATATGTTTGGGAAGTTCTGGCTAAACAAAATAATGAATGTCTTCACTAAAGGACTACACAGATTCTTTAATGTACTAATAGGCATGCTAATTCTCCAAGAGTATGTGGTGTTTCCCAAACTCATTTAACTTCAGAATTCTTTTTCTTTTCAGAACACCTATTAGCATCTCATTGGACATTTGTGGTCTATGCCACTCAATTTGGGAAGCATTAGTGTACGGCCATTTACATTTCAATGGATGCCAAGAAATAAGCCCCATGAGAATGACTCAACTCCCTCTGTTTGGTAATAAAACCCCTTGAAAGCAGTCTTCTGAATGAGTGGAAATGAAAACAGAGAAAGGCCAGTGTGCCTTTCCGGCAGTGCCCCAGCCGGAAAACCCCAAACTGACATATATTGTTCCCAAATCATAGTAACTGACAGAAACTTTTAGGGACATTTATGATGGATGCTCAGATCTCCTGACCTACAGGCAGCCAAGAAGCCCTGTGGGAAGAAACCTGCATTCTCTTTGGCGGACTGGGATGAGAATGAGTAGCGAAGAACTTGGAGAGGGACAAGGGAGACACTAGGATGTGTGATAAACAACTTGAAAGAGTGGGCTGCACTGCCAGAGACAGCTCTCACTCCCGATGGTGTGAGCCTCTGGGCTACTCCTTTCCTCTTCCTTCTGGAATTCCCCTTAGATGTCAGGAGGAAAGAACTGTGGAATAAGCGTGAGGAAACCAGATTTTGTGTCTCAAGGGACCGAAAGAGCTTTGACAGACCCCTCACTGAAAGATTATGTTCTCATAGTCCAGAGAGGGAAGAAAGTCCGCAATCAGGAGGCAAGAACCATGGAAATTAGCATTAGAGCAGCCTCTCATAATGGCATGGATGTCAGATGTCTGCTGGACAGAAGCTCATGCAAAATTGTTCAAGAACTGAGTTAGAGTATGGTTAGTGGCCCCAGCCAAAAATACATAGAGGTGAGTAATGTCAGAGGAGGACAGCAAGAGTTGAGACGCCATAGAGTCACAGGTGGGGACTCTCAATGAATTTGAGGCACACACCCTGATCACAACTTAGACACCCATTTGAAGAGATGGGTCCTTGACTAGGAACCCCAAAATGCTGAGCTAAGGAGACCTGCAGAAGCCCCCTGAGGATATCTAGAAATAACTGTGTTTCAGGCAGGAGCAGATAGACCTAGACATTTGGAGATTGGTGAACTGTCATACATATAGCTGCTGCCATACGTGTAATTCCCAGAGAGGGGGCCGTTCAGATTACAGTCTCCTGTAATAGAATAGAAAAATTAATAATTAGAAAGGTGTCATTTACAATAGCTATAAAAATTTTAAGGTAACCTGAAGTATTTTTTAAGGCAAGCCTTATTTTTAAAGGAAATTTTAATATTCAATTCAAATTCATTTAAAAACACTTAATTAAATAGAGAGACATACCATATTATCGAGTATAAAGTGTATCATAAAAAAATTCAGTTCTCCTCAACTTGATCCATTACTCCAATAAAAATTTCAGTAGAGGATTTTGTGTAATTTAATAAGCTGAAAAAATGGTTGAAGCTAGCAAGAAATTCCCAAAAAAGAGAGGAAAATGTGAAGTAAAGAGGGCTTGCCAATGTGGTAAGTGTGAAAAACTATCTTCTTGTGATTTTAATTTGTTTCTCCAGTTACTGAAAAGGTTGAACAAATATCCATATTTTTACTCTTTATTTATTTTTCTCCTGTGAGATGCCTACAAGGTATTTGCCCTTTTCTCAACTGGGTGATTTGCTTTTTCTTTCTGATAGATAGAAATCCCTTTTAATATTCTGAGTATTAAATTTTTTTCAGTTATAGTAAGGTAAATATCTTCTACTAGCTTGTGGCTTGCTCGCTAACTCTCTTCATGGTATTTTTTGATGCAAAAGTGACTGGTAATATAGTGGAATTTATCTTTTCTTTTATGGTTTGTGCTTTCTGTGTCTCGTTTCAAAATGTATTTTCTTAGCACACGAGCATAAAGATATCTCCTATGTAGTATTTTACATTTTGAAAATTTTGTCTTTTAAATTTTAATTTGTTGATACATATGGAATTGATTTTTGCTTAGGGTGTAAGGTAAGAATATAATTTCATTTTTCCTATATAGATAAATAATTTTTCCAGAATTATTTATTAAGTACCTGCCCTGTCTGTACTGAAGAGCAGTAGTACCTCTAACATGCAGCAAATTTCGACATATGTGTGGATTTGTTTCTGAACTATTTCTGATCTGTTTCTGCTGTATGTCTCTATCTCTGCATAAATATCATAAGGTATTAATTTGCAAATACTTTTAAAAATGTAACTACTAGAAAACTTAAAATTACATATGTGGTTTGCACTGCATTTCTATTTTGCGATGCTGTGTAGACATAGTAACCACGTCTTCCTTTTCAAGCTTTATATCATTGATTCCTTTTCCTTGTTTATTGTGCTAACTGGGAGCTCAAAGAGTGTGTTGAATAGATGTAGTAATAGCAGATACTCAGTTATGTCCCTAATTATGTGGAAATATGTTTAATATTTCGCCATTATATAAGATGAAGCTGCAAAATAGTTTTATGTACCCTTTATCACAGATAAAATTTCTCTTCTATTCCTAAATTCCTAGGAGTTTTTGTTTTGTTTTGTTTTAAATCATTAATGGTTACTGAAATATATCTAATGCTTTTTCAGCATTAACATAATATATTTTATTAATTTCTTTTCTAATGTTGAATCAACCTATTCTTCCTGAAATATTCTCAATTTGGTCAAAAGGCATTATCTTTCTAATGCATTATTAGATTTTATTTGCTGAAATATTTTAAAGATTTTAGTGTTTATGCTCATAAGTGAGTGAGGTTAGCCTGAAATTTTAAATGATGTTGTTCCCTGGATAGTACACATGCACACACACATGCAAACACACACAGGCAGCATTCTCATTGTTTTACAAAATCTTTGTTTGTTTACATTTCCTCCCATGTTTGCCTTTTTCTTTCCTCAAAATTCTTTATTATATCTCAGACCTTCCTTCTCGGATCATTTTCCTCTTCTTAAAGCATATCCTTTAGAATTCTATCAATGAGCAACCAGCATAAATATTTTTTAGATTTTGTTTGAGAGTATCTTTATTTTGTTTTCACTCTTGGAAGACAGATTTACTAAATTTAGAATTCTAGGTTGAGATCTATTTACTGTTATCATGCAGAAGATATGTAAACCTACTCTTTTTGGCTTCTATTGTTGCTGTTGCTATGTCAGCTGTCAGTCTTAAGGGCAATTTTTGGCTGGTGATTTATCTTTTTCTCTGACTACTTTTAAGATCCTCTTTTTGTCTTTGGTGTTTAGCCGTTTGATTATGATATAGTTAGGTGCACATCTTGTTGAATTTTTATCTTTCATCGTATTAAAAAATGACCAGCCTGTTTCTCATTATTTTGCTCAGCCTCTCTCTTATTATCTTTTTCTTTCTAGATCTTCAATAAGATGTATATTTGATCTTATTATTCTATCATCTATGTCACTAACATCTTTTTATGTTTCCTCTTTCTTTCTCACATTAGGCTTCTTCTGATTCATTTCTTCAGTTTAGTACACTGCCTTCCTTTTGAATTGTCTAATATACTATTTAATCCACCCATTGAATTTCTAATTTAAAGTAGCATGCATGTATGTGTAATTTATTTTGAAAAGTTATATTTAGTTCTTTATGAAATATACCTGGTCATTTATAATAGTCTTCTACTGCTTATCCTATTTTTTATTCCTTTCTTTATTCTTTATAATATTTAAATACTTATATTTTCTATTGGATGATTCTAGTATCTGCAGCAGGTTTTGTTCTAGGAGTTGTTGCTTCTGCTTACTCTCAGCTCAGATCTGTATTTAAAATTTGTTTTTTAAATTTTATCCATTATGTTTAGATACTATGAACCAGTATGTTTTCTTTGCCATATTACCAGAAATAAAACTCTTTTCAATTACTTTTAAGTAAAGTTTATTTTAATGAAGTATTGAATTCATGGCAGAAACTTTGTAAAATACTTAGGAGTATAATTGAATCTATAGTGATATTTTTTACATACTTGCTTCAATATTTTTTCTTAAAATATTTACATATTTGATCTCAAAGTGCTATTAAATGACATGAGGAAATAGCAATGATGCAATGATAAATGAAAATAGCAAAGCTGCTTCTCAATACTCATGAAGATACAAGTATCAAATGCCCCACATAAATTTTGGAAAATAATCCCTTTTAATTTTTGCTCACCTGTTTATTTCAACACTTGCTTTTTAGATTCAGCCATGATTCCAGTGAGCCTGGGCCTATTACTAGAAATACTAATTGAATAAATATAGGATATGCTTGAGAATCTGTCTTTAAAGGAAAAAGCTCTCAGGATTCCAGTGTGAGGTGAAGTTTGGAAAATTCTGGAGACACAGATTAGATTTCTTATAGAGAGATCTCATGATTACATTCAGAGATAACAGTACTTTAAAAAAAATTTGAAATACATATCTGAGCTAATAGAAAAGCAGATCTTAACTTGCATTTAGTAAAATTTTAAAGTACTAGGAAAATTTGATTTTAGTTCAAGTTGTATATTAATTAGTCAAATCTTATGTCCTGCCTTTGGTCAAACTCTGTAAAGAAAAATTTGGGTATATTTGCATTTCAGAAAATAAAATCAGAGATAAGTGACAGAAGAAACACAGCAGAGGCATTTTCGGGTAGAAGGATGGTCTCTTCTTCCAATAGCCAGATTGTAGGGCACCATGCTCTACACTGAAGAGTCACAGATCCCTCATTTAAAAAGAGTCTGACCTAGATAATCAAAGTTTCCCAGAAAGTGAGGTATTTCTTTCCCTCTTTAAATTAATATTCTTGGCCAGAAGCCCTGGCCATTCTTGGAACTTCCATTGCAAAATTTAAATATTGCACACATAATTGTTAAACACCATGAGATCTATTAATAATTTTTTCATTAATTATATAGAAAAAAGTGTGTATATATTTTAGATAAAATATTCCCTGTATTATGGTTTTTCTATTTGCAACCAAATAGAATTTAAACACAATGTAAATTAAGTATGACTTTCACTATGAGTTTTAATCACATAGATCTTTCTATGAATAAGAAAATTTTAGACTTGCAGTTTCTCCATTTAAGTTCTTCATTCTGTGTCAGTTTTAATATATCCCTCCATGCTGACATAACAAATGTGTCTAGTAGCCAATAGATAGTTGTCGTAATCTTATCCCTAAAAAGCTTCTAAAAAATTACAGGAATTCCATACAGTGAGAACACAGGATCCATTGGCTTTTTGAGACAGTAACTATCTTTCTATAGTCCCCATAAATCCAATGAAACAGAAAAAGGTGCTCCATTTTGTTCCACAATACATTTAATTATATCCACACCCTTTAGAAACCTGTTCCTTAAAATGGCATCAACCATGGAGATATGTGTCACAAATCTAGGGAAGAAGATACTTTTTTTCCTATTGTACAACTTCTGGGTAAAGAAGGAGGAGAGGACATTGAGGGAAAAGGTAGTTTTATTTTTCACTGATTACCCTTCTTTAGGTTGGGAGTTATTAAAGGAAGGTCTTTAGATATTAAATGATGGTTTTAACAAAAGAAGAAGAGGGCTTTGCACAGTTTATTTTTTACTCCTCCTGAAGTTTTCTTTATGAAATAAAATATCAAAAAGTAACTATTAGAGAAAATACATTTCACCCATATCTATACTTCAAGATCAATAAACATAGTGGTTGTGTAATAAACCTGCAAGTGAGCATGGAATAGTTTTTCAAAAACCCCCATCAAGTCAAAAGTTTATGGATTGAACTACAGCAGCTGCTGTTGAGAGATACACTGATAACATCACACGAGAATAAGAATAAATATCTTCTGAGTAAGGGCAGGGGGCACCTTCTCCAAGGCAGGAAATAATCTGTAGTTCTTCTTTGGTTTAGCAAAGAAGATGTTTCTACATCCCCCACCTGCCACCTGCAAAAAGCGTTTATAGACATTTGAGAGAAGCATGTTTTTAAAGGGCATTACCAGAATCCAGTCACATTAACAGAGCTGCACTTGTAGCTTTATAGCATCATGTACACACAACTGGCCAAAACAATGAGCGAATAAAATGCCTAAAGCAATTGAAATAAAGATTGGGTTGTATAATTTTATAATTTATTTTTAAATAATACATGCCAACTGAAATAGAAAGTAGAATATATAGATCAGTGGAGTATGAAAAAATCAAAATCATTTGCTGTACTACAACTTAGATATAATCACTGTTGATATTTTGATGTGTCTTATTCCAGAGTTTTATATTCATCTACCAAGATATTTAAAAATCTAGATATATCTGTCTCTATCATCTATCTATCTACATATCTATCTATTACAAAACAAGAATGTAATAGATACCCTGTTTTATAGCCTGTTTTTTTTTAATCTTAAAAATATGTAACACACAGCCACTGCTTTCTTGGAAATAAATACGTAACTTCCTCATCATTTTAAACTGTTATATATTGTTCCTTTTTATGGCATCCATATATATCTAGATAGATAGAAAGATAGATAGATTAGATAGAAAATGAGAGAGAAATATTACATAGATAGATATATTAGAAACACATTACACAGATAGATATTTTTAATATTTAATAGTAATTTGTATTTTTCATAGAGACAGATTTAGGGTGTGGAGAGTTCAGATGCAGATGTGTTTAAGGTCAGGCAGGTCAAAAATCCATAAATAGCAAAATTAAAACCACCATATCAATAAAACAGTAATTAGTAAGAGTTTATTGTGCACATAAGAACAGTTAGCAACTGGGAGATTTCAAATCCAAACTGATGGAAAGCTCATGGGCATGATGTTGCAGGATGGCTTATAAAGCAAAAAGAAGGAAGTTTTTTAGCCTTTATAGTGATTGGTTATTGCAAGGAATGTTTCCAGATAGCAGGGAATTGGTTAAAAGTGATTGTTTTATACCATTTTAGGAAGATTACAAGTTTCTTTTATGATTATCGGAGACATTTACAAGAAATAATCTAAATTAAGTTTCACTTATGTTCAGGAAATAAGCTAGGTTTAGTTTTGCTTATGTGCTTAAATGGCTTCATTCGCTTGGGGGATTTTCAAGACTCATTTTCATTTTATTTTGTTTTAATACCATCTCTTGATCTATCATCTATCTCTATTTGTCTATCATCTATCTGTCTGTCTGTCTGTCTGTCTATCTATCTATCTATCTATCTATCTATCTATCTATCTATCTATCAATCTATCTATCTACCTACCTATCATCTATCTATCATCTACCATCTCTCTATCTTTCATCTATCTATGCTCTAAACCCTTTGGGGACATTTAATTTGTTCCTATATTTTCACCCGAGTCCTGCCATGGATTGCTTAGGCTTCCTCACAGCATAGTTGTGGGATTCTAAGAGCAATCATCCTTAGAGAGTAAGGTGCATGGCATTTTTATGCCCTTGTCCCAGAAGTCAGCTAGGATCAGTTTTGAAGTCCTCTACTGTTCAAGGCACACACAAAGTCCAACCTAGTCTCAAGGGAAGGAAATGGATCTCACTTCTCGTCAGGGAAGTGCAAGATTCCAGAAACACATGCAGCATATTTTTACAAAGATCTTTGGAAAATACAATCTACCATAAACATCCTCTCATTGAATAGAACTTAGTGAAGGGCTGTCTTTTCAGCAATGAAAAATAGAGAATACTTTCATAGTTTTTCATAGTTTCTCTATTGCATGAATGAGGCCAGAAATGAGATGTCAATTATCTCCTAAATGTATTTTTAGTTTCTTCTTTTGTTTAGAAAAGCATTTTCATTATGAAAGAATTAAATCATTACTTGAAATTTAGAAACAAAATTTAAAGGTAGTCTGGATTTTCTTTTGTAGCTATTAGCTTTGTATAGCTTTTTAGAGATCTGACAGGATGGAGCACTGTTTTTAAATCTTCTGCTCAGTGCCTAGCTTAGTGGCATACACTAATAGATAGCAAATGCACTCCTTTAAGCATCTGAATCTGTTCTATTATTGATCAGGTGTTATGTTATAATGTACATCCAACAATGATATGAGCTGTGAGTGTATTCCTACAACCCTTAGGTTAATTACCTACATGGAACAAAACAATGAATTTTTAATCAATGAGAGCATTATAGGTGAGCTTTTTATGCTTTGACTCCTGAGACAAAAGGATTGGGATATGAATGCAAGAATTTCTAGCCAATGATAAATATGTTTTTTATACTGATGAAGAGCTGCAGTACTTATGTGAAGTCCCAGCTTCGATAAGCACCAGGCCTCTGGAGTGACTTCCTACTCCTGACCCCTCGAACAAGCCATTGTTGGTTGAAGTGCCCACTACTCTCCTGACAGATATTGAATAGTGAGGTTTTTCAAAAGCATCTATATAGATACCTTGGTTGTAACTGTTAGCTTCTAAATAGATTGCCTTTAAATAAAGACATGGTATTTTTCAATAGCTCTTGCCTTATGCCCCTCCCAATTGAGTTGCTAAAGAAATACTACTTGTCTGAAGTGAATTTCTTTCTTTACAATGCACAAATTATACTCCTTCTTCTGAAATACCTAAGATTCTGACCCTATACTATTACTCCACACGCTCCACACTCTACTCAGTGTCTTTGTCAAGAGAGAGAAGAGAGTCTTTTTTCTTAAACTGCTGCTAATGCTGACAATGGACTGCCCTGTCATTTACTTCCATTAAAAAGAGAGAGAGAATTATTGAGTGTTGCTTTACTTCTTATAGAATTCTTACTTTGTGATAATTTTTATATGTCTAATGAGAACTGCTATTCTAGGAATATTATATATTTCCTATTGAAATCTGGTAGCTGTTGATTTCCCTTTTCTTCAGTTCATTTCTCTTCATTTTAAGGCTGTTGGTTATATGATGCTGAAGTGAATCAAAGAAGCTGATTATTTCCCCAATGAAATGCCTTATGGTCTATGTGACTTTTTAACCTTTGTTTCATTTTTTTCTTTATTTGTTTTTTAGCCTTCTGATGTTTTTCTCCTTAGAGTAATAACCAAACGACTTCTATCCTATAGAATAGGCTGCTTTCTAAACACAGATGTGAAATATTCTAGTATCTGATGGACTCTTTTGTTTTTCTGAAAATAACGACTCAGTTCTAATTTTGAAAACACTATCTATACAATCATGGCAGTAGAAGGCAATATAATGAGATGTTGAAAACATGGAGAATTCCATTATAACGGAGATGTCACTCAGGAATATTGAAGAGAATGCAGTCAGTAAAAGTGTGGTAATAAATGTAATGAATATGAAAGTGTCTTATAAACTGTTGGGTGCTATACTAATATCAGCTTGTATGATAATAAAAATTGATAGTTTCAATTAAGAAGCTTACTCTCAAAGGAGACATTTACCACAAGGGGATATATGCATATAAAATGAAAAGAATTCTAAAGGAACACATCTTATTTTCTCATTAATTTTCTGCGAGAAAGAAGCAACTATTTGCCTATAATTAGTGCTTTGAACAAGTGGGACATGACAAGGTACAGTCACAAAGTAATTTTTAAATTCTTCTCACCTTTCTGATAGAGTAATCTCAGGTAGGTTCGTTTGCATTTCTGGTCACTCCTAGATAACAAATAGTTCTCCAAATTGAAGTCACAAAGGCTGTATTATTTCTCCAATTAAACTATGGTAATGAAAACTCCTAATTTCAGTACTCAGCAAAGCTTTCTTGCCCGTCAGGCTGGCTCCAGGCTGGAGCCCTGCAGGGGTGAGAATGAGGAATGCCAGCTTCTTCCCTCTTCCCTACCTTGGCTGCCCCTACTTCTGCCTGCTAGGCAGCCATTGGCTCTTCCAGGATTGAGGTGAAAAGGAGAGGTAAAGTACAAAAAAATTATTACCTGACTGTAATGTTGTGAAGTATTGTAAGTGAATATTTGAAGCTTACTCCTTCTTAGAAATTTCCTACCAGAAATACGTAACTGTACTTCCTGTGGTATGAATGCTGCGTCTCCTCTGGCTAACCCTTAGGGGTCTGCAATTAGTACGGAGACAAGTTAGACCTGCGGACCCACCATTGGTCACTCCCAATTCTACCATCTTTACTCTTCAGTTACTAGGCAGCTAGCTGGTCAGTCTCTTCTTTGGAGTTTTCCCAGCATAACTCAGATATCATTTCACTGTGTCCACAAACTCCAAGAAATACATCTCAACCCCTGACTGTCCCTCTCCAAGCTTCCCTCACCTGGCTTGAGGTGAGGGAGGAAAGGGGAAATCACTGCCTCCCCCTCCATCATAAGAAGGGGAGGAATCATGCCACAGCACTCAAATAACTCCTTCAAAAGAAATTGTTTTACCAGATTATACAGAAGACTTAGCCTCTTTGACAAGTTAGTAACAAAAAAGTGATAGAGCTATTGACACAGATTTAACACCTGCATGAAATGTGGTCTCTGGTTTGACAATGTTTGGACAAACCAGATATAAAGGACATTTTTGAGACAATTAAAGATATTTGAACATGATGTGGGCTTTAAATGAGAGGAAAACTTGTTGAAAGGGGAAGTTGGAGAGTGGCTGAAAAGAGGTACAAAATACAATATGCAGTATGATCTCACATAAATTAAAAATAATATAAATAAGGGGAGAATATACATGTACATAATATATATTGCGATATTAACAGTGGTAATCTTTGCATAGTGGAAATATATTTTATTTTGCATTTCTGCTTGTCCTTATTTTCCAATTTTCAACAGTGTATATGTATAGTTTCTGTAAGACAACAATTTAGGAAAGAAGGAAATAAATTCTGTGCAAGAAGAGTTTTCTTTCCTGGTTTCCTCAACTTTGTATATATACATTTAAGGTAAGTTAGAGTCAAAAATTGGAAAAGAAAAAAGGAAGAGACTGACTGGGCTTCTTCTTTGCCAAGCCCTCCACAAATGCCCTAGCTCCTCATGTTGGATCATGTCGGACTGGAGTCATATCCACTGCCCATTCCTTTCTTCCCTTTGTTTGCCAAAACCAAGGCAAACAGGTTTCCATTTTATTGTCAATATACCATTTATTCACTTGACAACAAAAATAACTAGTGCTTTAGGTTCAGACCATTCAGAGCTCCCTTTTGGAACTCATAGACAAGCCCAGATAAGTTTAATCTCTGCTCTACCTTGTCTATTGCTAAAGCACCATTGCTTAGGAGCAGCTGGAGAAGATAACTATCCAGTGATTTCTGGTGGACCATGATGGCAGTGTCAACTGACAACATAAAACTGTTACGTATCCTCCACTGAAAAAAAATGAAACAGAAAAAGAGGACAAACAAAGCTTATGATGTCTTTCCATTACAGGAAGGTTAAACTCCATATTTCTTACTGTGTTCTACAAAGTTATGCCTTCCCTCTGCCTGCCATGATCTTCTCCCACTGACCTTCAGTGGCTGAATCCTTCATGTAATTCCTGTTTCATCTCAAATGTCACATCTTCAAAGAGGATTTTGCGAGAACACTATCTGTTGCACACCCACCATTCCCTCTCTATCATACTATTCTCTATGCTCTTCATATCACATCGGTACCTAGAATTACGTTATCAGTAATTTGTTAACTATTTGATTGCTTGTTACTGCTTTTATTGTTTTTGTCCCCTGATGGGAATGTGTGCTTTCTCCTGCTTTATGATAAATTCCTCATATGTATGCACATACTAGTTACTTGATAAATATTTGTCAAATGAATGAATCAATGCTATTGATACGTAGGTTCAAATAAATATACTGATTGTAGTAATAACCATAAGTAGGTATTGAGTTTAGCCAAGAGCTGAAGCCAAGGGTGGTTTTTTAAGAAACACAACTGCTAGAAATTATTTGAAAACATATCCAAATTTGAAAATGAAAAATAAAAAAATTTGAACAAGAAAATGACCACTTTTCTCTCCTGTGTGTTTAGAAAACTTAAAAATTTGACAAACTGGGGTTGTCAAGAGTTTAATGGAAATGAGTGCGCTCATGTTATAGTGAAGGGAGTGTAAACTGGTGTAATCTCTTTGGTGAGAAAATTCAAAAACTGTATCAAGATGTAAAATATTCGGCAATCACAATTCTGAGGCATCTTATGGAGAAAATATCACAAGTGGGAATTGATGTAGAAAGAAGGATATCCATGACTACTTTCTAATAATGAAAAATTTACATAACTTACTCCATCAATAGGGGATTGGTTTAAGTGAAACACAATACAGATATAAAATGGAATATTATGCAGCCATCGAAATGCTGATGCAGAAGAATTAACGATGGTTATTTCTGGTGGTGGGAATTGAAATGATTTTTTACTTCTCTGTACATTCTCAAATGATTCAATATTTTATATTTAACATTCCTATTTTTAAAACTAATAAAAGCTTTAACAAAAAAATCACACTTTTGTACCTTTCAAAGGCTATAGTGTATTGTACTAAGTATAGTATTTTAACAGTCCAATATAGTGCTCAATGATGTACAAAATAATGAAGAGCCTCACTTCACTACTTCCTCAAATGTGGATGTAGCTTTAACCTTGAATAATTGAATTTTAGAATTTAATCTATGTATATTCCATAATGCTAATATGAATTTTATGTCAGCTATTCAGAGTTGTAGTTTCTTTTATTGTGCTTTTAGCAGTCTGAGCAATAATTATAGATATCTCCTGTAGAAACCTCTGAACTCTTGCCTGGATTTATTATACTGTTCAGGTTGATCCAGAGTTCTTTTGAATAGCTTTGTACCATGATTAACTGGAATAAAAGATGAGTCACTGCATAACACACACTGCAAAAATGAGGCTGGATCTTTTCAGGAAGAAGTAGCATCTATTGCATTATGATATGGGGATAGCTATTCAACCTCTAGCCTCATATTTGATTTCAAAACAAGAATATTTAACTTAAGTCAGAAAGCTAGGAATTCTTTGCTCATAGCTTTTTTCTTGGGAATGACTTGAGTACTGACATAGCTGAATGAACATCAACATAGGATGTGTTGACCCTAAAAATCCACATTCAACAAGAGGGTTATAACCAGCTTGACTTTGAATTTAAAAAACTATAAATAAAGGGTATTCCGTGTGAGTCACTGAAAAAGTTTATTTTTTAGTTTCCTTTCCTGGAAGAAATTTTTAGCATTTTTTGTACAATTACCAAAGGCACAACATAGATATTTTGTCTTATTGTGATATGCCATGGTAGTTTATCCATAGGAAGTTTGCAGTTTTAATATAGTCCTCTCTTTAAGTATTAGGTGATTTTATTGATACAGCTAGAACCTTGCTTCTTCTTTCTAGTGTCAGTGGGTCAGTCACTGTGTATTTTAACAGCATGTTTTAACACTATTTGGGAATAACCTAGACTCATAAAAAATCACCTAGTTCTTACATCTTTCTACCATATCAAATGGAAAGAAGACATAAAAGCTAAACATTCTAGTGAGAACCAGGCAGAAATGAATATTAGCTATCTTCCATATCTGTCCAACTGACCAAAATGGTGTAATTTTGATGAAGTTTCTACTCAGAATGTCTACTGATGTTTCTTTCGTTCACTCCTTGTTTTAAAATTGAATCCCTATTTCCTGTCAGCTGTTTTGCGGGCTTAGGTAACATTTCTTGAGAAAAACCTTTACTTGGCCTTGATGCTTCTTCAACTGTACAATCTAATGTCATTCATCTCTTGGAAATGCCAGAGAGAGTAATAAATGCGTCTATTCCTCCACTGCTCTCTGTTAGATAATTAATGTACTCTTAAAGATGAAGTATAATGGTATTTTCTTACTTTATTCTATTGGATCTCTCTCCAAAATGGCTATTAGTGTGTAACAAATTTCTTGTAGCTCTCTTCTACTCTAGGTTCTTTAACACACACACCATGAATTACTCAAGCTCTTTCTTCTTATTTATCCTCCTTTGCCTCCCTGACTTGCCTTCTTCCTGCTCACCAACCAACGCCATCCATCTCTCAAGCCTGAATCAGTAATTTGTTTTCCAATTCTGTTATAACCACCTCTTTTCCAGTCTCTCAAACTTGAACTATTGTCTACTCCTCTCTTTTACATTTTTCATTTATTCATCATAAGCTGTTGCCAATTATTTCTCTATTGTATCTTTCATGTAATTTATTTATTTCCCATTTCTCTAGCCTCTAGCTAAAATTTATTCATTTATAGTCTTGTGGAGAGGTCTTGTCATACAAAGTTGAATATGACATGGTTTCTGCCATCAAAATATCACAGTATATTACGGCAATCTCCAGACTGCTACCAGTCTCTCCTTCTTCCTACACACCTTACAGTCATCCACGAAGATAGTTCTGTAACTATGAAAAAGAAAAACCCTCAGTGGTTAATTAAAGTTTACTGAAGAAGAAAATTAAGCTCTCTAGTTTAGGATCTATTGCATTTAATCAACAGACTTCCAAATTTCAGTAGCATTTCTTTTAACAGAGATTCTATACTTCAACCAAGACACTCTCTAGCAAAACTGCATTGAAATATCTCACTTCCACTCCTAATAGAGAAATATATTGTTTTAAATTTTGAGATTCCCGTCTGGAAAATAGTCTGTCTTCCTCTCTTCCGTTTAACATCTTTAACTTTTGTTGAAAACGAGTTCAAGTCTTACTTTTGCCTATAAATAGACTTTATTCCCATTAAAAATGTTGCTGGGAATTTGTCATGCACAAGATATTGACAAAAACCTTGCTATACAGAATATAGTTGGGTAATAGTAAATATGCCTACAAAAAAGATAACTACACAATATTACATCGTGTTTTATTAGCAAGATCTACTAGAGAGAAGTTATTCTCAACCGTCTGATATCACATTACACATAGAAAATAGTATTTATAGGGCACCTTAGTGTAAACAGAAAAGTCTGCACATTGGCAAAGGTGATCATGCAGCAATCCACTCTGCGTCAGGCATCCAAAGGGTTGAGGAGCTCAATATCACGAGCACACCTGCAATTACTCATGGCACACTTCTGCACAAGCCAACGCTATTTGGAAAGCTGTACTGCAGGAGACCCCAAAAGAATCAGTCTTTTTCACCTTGAGTCTCTTTCAATCATGGCAGTAGAATTTGGATGTCCTTGAAGTAACTTTTGGTTTTTAGCTTTTTAAATGGCACTGAAGGAGGAGAAACCCTCTGGTGCCTGTGTTCAGAGTAAATAAAAAGCAAAGTATGTTTGCAAAGAAGAGAGCAATTTTCTGGACTGGAGAAGATTCAGTTGCTTTTCATTCATACCTGATTACATTAAATGCTTTACTTTGTGCTTTCTTAGAATTTTTATCTTTAACTTTCGGTCTTTAATTTGCATTTTTAAATATTGCAAAGGTGAATACTTTATATTAATTTTTTCATTCATTTTACCCTATTTACTCTCTTCTCAGACCCTCCACTATTAATGCACTATTGATTGTTTTCTACATGTACTGACTCAAAGGGAGGGCAGATAGAACATTGAACAAATAAGATAATTGAAGTGCTGAACATGATCTTTGTTAATCTAAAATAAATAATCAGATACATGAATGAATGAGTGGTGAATGACAAATGAATAATCTTAAAACCAAGATTTTTATTTGGAAGAGCCTAGCTTTGCTGAAATAGAAAGAATTTGTGGGTTTCAAGAAGAAAATGCTTGCAAAGCTGCACAGAACATTTGTATTATAAGCCACAGAGTAAGAGAAAATGTAACAATCATCTTCTTACCAAAAGGAAAATAAGAGTTTCGCCAGGATCAGGAAGAGAAAAATAGCAGAGGGCATGATTAAGTTTTGGGTATTGTCTGGATTCCAGAGAAAGGATCCAGTTGTTCACATTCCTAGGTCCTGACTACAAGACAGAGTTGGAAGGAGAGTGTTGTAAATACACTAATAGAAATCCAGATAATGGAAAATTGAAATCCATTAAAGGAAAATACGAGGAGAGCAGGGATTTCACACACTTGCCAGCATGTTTGTGGGGAAGCTACAAGTCTTACAGAGAACTCTGAAGTCCTACATGGCACTTAATCCATGAGAGGAGGCTAGACTAACAGAGCTGGTCAACTGAAATTGGTTGGAAGTCAGGGCAGGACCATGGACAGCAACAGCAGAGTCCTGGTTTTTCCTGGAAGAGTGAGCAAGCCCTCAATGGCTGCCAGCTTACAATGTCCATAAAGATAGCTGGGATGAGCTTCACTGCATAGAAGCTCAGCAAGGAAAGAAGATGGCCCATGGATAAGAGCATATGTCCCTAGACGTAAGGATGATATACAAACCCACTGGAAACTTGTATCATCCCAGTGAGGAGTGAAGAACAGTGCGGAGAGAAGAATCTTGAATTTGATGATTTGCCCAAAAGAGCCCAATTTTAAAAATGGAAATGGTCAAGTTATGCTGACCTAACATACCATAATTTTTGAATAGGAGCTCATGAACTGCAATGAATTAATTTATAAGTAAAGGTAGCTACTATGCTTTTTTTGCCCTCCTTTTATTTCAAGTTCAGTGTAAACCACAAAGTACGTGCTCAATAATGTTGTTGACTTACTAGAAAATTAACGCCTTTAAATAATTACCCTGCCTGGTGAATCTTTAAGTTAGAATTTAATATGAATGACTTCGAGTTGCATTGATTTCTCAAAGATCTTCCAACTCCACTGGCTGGCAAGATAGCACTCAGCAATATGTAAGGCCAAAAAACAGAGCTTCAAGCAGTACTTCTTTAAATGCAAATACGTAATTGCTCTCTCTTCAGTCCATTGGATTCAGAGTTTTATTGGGCACTTTATTGCATTGATTTGGCACTAATGATGTGTTTCAATCTTAGAGCTAGATTAGTCTACTTTTCTCTAAGAAACCACAGTGATAATCTTAGTTTTTCTGTAATCTTTTTCACTTCCTTATTTTTTGCCTTGATTTTTTGTTCCAGTTTTATGTTTTGAATGTTAAGTGGTAGCTACAATGGAGAAATACATATTCTGGCAGCTGTGAACATTATCCTGGGTGCATACACTTTCCTAAAGAAATTAAACCATCTGGGTATTTTTCCCAATGCATTGAATTTATTGAAAAAAAATAAGATGCATCTTATTGGAGAGAAGAGAAAAGGAAGAAGTCTTTATAATAAATTGCGAATGGATGGTAAGTTTAACAATCTAGAGTAATTTTCCGCACTGGGAGAAAAGACTTCTGATTTTTCATGTCTGCCTTTCTGATTTGTTTTCTTTGTTCATCTGTTTGAAGATTGGAACAATCTGTATAATTCTGAAGGAAACGTTTACAAGTAGGAAATGTCATAATCGTTGAAGTCTATGCCACCCTGGTAGCATTAGATAGTTTTATAAGATTCTGCTGGCTTATCTGGCTAATCCCAGCTTTATAGATCGTGGTGTATATGCATGCCAGCTTTGTCAATTGGAATAGCAATAGCAGAATAATAAATAACTATCTTCAAGAAGAAAGATGGAACAGCTGACTGCATAAAAAGTTAGTGTGCCAGGCAATGCTAACATTTATAAAGCATATGCTCCTAGTATAGCATTGCTGCTTTAGGTCATAGGTTAATGGAACATATTTTTTGATGCTCTGTACACATAGTAAAATTGCATGGAATGACATCAAAAGGCTTCACTCTATCCTTTCACCTTACACAAGCTTCAGAAACAGTGAAGACCAGTTGGCTACAAGGAAAATTTGATTTTCTTAACTAATTCATCCTGAAATCCCTCTGTGCTATAATTTGTCCTGCCAAAGTTGGCTCAGTCTATTTCTCACAGTATATTGAGTGAAACAAGTCTGTGTAATGGGTTTTCTGGATGTTGTTTGCCCCATTTGGGGCCACTGAGTAACAGAGGAAGAGGAGATAGTGCTGAGCAGGAAAAATAAGTAAATTTTCTCAGCTGGAATATTGTTGGCCTTTTGGGAAGAATAAATTTTCCTTGTGAAGCACTAAGCACTGTTCTGAACACTCCAGGAATGTTAGCATTCCTGGCTTTTACCACTACAGGGCGGCAGCGCCCCTTGGGCTCTGCGACAACCAGAGAACACACTGTCATATCTTCAAAACTCTCCCTTGTGCAAGGCAGCAGTACTGAACCTGACTGAGAACATCTGGGCCTTGGCTGATTGGACCGTCCAGCACCAAGAGCCATTCCTTACAGCATTCGCAGCTATAGCCTAGAGCACAGACAGAAGATGACAATTTTTTTTTTCCCTAAAAGCCAGATTGGAGGGAGTCTACAAGGATCAAGTTTATCTGGACATTTATGGCATTTTTATTTCTTCAAAAATATAATTTTTTAAGTTAAAATGGGTACCCTACTATTTTAAGTCTAGATTCTAAACTTTATACTTCACAGCCAGGACCAGCTATATAATTTGCCAGGCCCAGGGCAAGATGGAAATCTGGGGCCCCTTGTTCAAAAATCAGGAGGAAAAAATGCAATTAAAGATGTTAAAATGTAAAGATTTTTTCTTTAAAAATATTTTATTACTTACAAAACATAATAAAGAATAGTGATACATGAGTACAAATTGTAAAAAAAAAATTGTCATAATTTTATATAATACAAAAATACTTTGTTAAGGTTATACCTTAATTAATCTTAAGATGTTTTTCTGGCTTGCTTTTCTGCAAATGTATTTATTGGGTCATCAAGACTTATACTTTTGGCAACGTCATGAAATCTCCAGCCAACTGCTACTTTTATCACTATCACTTCACAAGGCCTTTAAAAAAATTGGATATCTGACAGGTAATTGGTATTGATGAAATATGCAAGATAGAACTGTTTTTCATAGAGGTCCCTGGCTCTCATTTTATTTATGTTTCTTTTTTTTAACTATGTTATCTAAGTACAAATTTGGGAACTACCTTCTTAATGCTGCACAGGAGATTCTGCTATGAACAGAGAAGCTAGTTGCTGAAAATGTGTATCAGAAACTCTTTCATACGTAAGTGAAAGCAACTTCAGTAGGTTTTGGCAAAGGCAAAATTACATGTAATGATTGAAAATTTTAAATTTTGAGAAGTGCTCTTTCTGCTGATGTAGCCATTACTGGAGCTGTTAAGACTATTTCATAGACTGTGACAACATAGGGATACATTTCTGATAAATTATTCCAAAATACAAATTTTAGTTCATCTGGAGCTTACAATTCTCACAGAACGATGTTTCTAAAATGTTAACTCTTCATACAAATCAGTTTCACGTTAAGTGTGAGATTAATTTTCAAGTGAGTTTATGCAATGGAATTTTGATATTTCCCCAGACATTTCCGGTAACTTGTCTGATAACTTGTGACTCAATGAATTGTGCGTAATTCAAAATGCCTTTTTATGCATTTTATTGCTATATCTTTAATTATAAAGAAATATTAATTTTAGAATCATCTTCCTTATTAATAATTGGTCAATCCAAAGCTTCATATGAGAGAGATTTTGAATTCTTTGAATTCTAATAACTCCTTCATATACTTTATTGAAATGTCATGTATAAACTTTATTCTTTTTTATTGAGATAAAATTCATAGGTCATAAAATTAATTCTTTTAAAGTGTACAATTCAGTGGGTTTTCATATACTTTCAGGGTTTTGCAACCTTCACTACTAATTTCTCAACATTTCCCCATACCATTAGTATTCATTTCCCATCAGTGTTCCCTTCCCATTCTGCACACCCCCTAGTCTCTGGTGACCACAAATCTACATTCTGTCTCATGGATTTGCCTATTCTTGGCATTTATTTAAATGGGATCATAAAATATGAGGTCTAGCTTCATTCACTTAGTATAATATTTTCAAGGTCCATCCATGCTGTGTCATGTATCAACATTTCTTTGTTTTTTTAATGACTGAATAGTATTCCATTGTATAGATATACCACATTTTGTTTATCCATTCATGAGTTAATGGACACTTTGATCGTTTCCACTTTTTGGCTACTATGAATAATATTGTCATAAATGTTCGTGTACAAATTTTGTTGTGAACATATGCTTACTATTCTCTTGCATATATACCTAGGAGTGGAATTACCAGGTCATATAGTAACTATACTTAACTTTTGAGGAATGTCCAAACTGTTTTCCAAAGAGACTACACTATTTTACATTTCCACCAGCAATATAGGTTCCATTTACCCACATCCTTGTTAACACTTGTTATTTTCTGTATTTATTATAGCCATCCTAGTGAGTGTAAAGTGGTATCTCATTGTGGTTTTGATTTGCATTTCCCTAAGGACTAATGAGGTTCAACATCTTTTCATGAGCATATTGGCCATTTGTATATCTTCTTTGGAGAAATGTCTATTCAGCTACTTTGCCCATTTTTAATTGGATTATTTGTTCTTTCCTTATTGAGTTGTAAGAGATTTTTATATATTCTAGGTACTAGACCATTATAGAATGAATTATTTGCATTTTTTTCCCTCCCATTCTGGGGATTATCTTTTTACTTTCTTGATAGTGTCCTTTGAAGTACAAGAGTTTTTAATTTTGATGAAATCCAATTGATCTATTTTTTTCTTTGGTTGCTCATGCTTTTGGAGTCGTATCTGAGATGATATATTGCCTAATTAAAGATCATGGAGATTTACACCTACATTTCTTCTAAGTTCTTATATTAAATCTCCCCTCTCTATATATAATCTAGACATGTCTGTTAGGTCTAGTTGGTTTATAGTATTGTTCAATTCTTCTATTTATTTGTTGATCTTTGTTGATATATATATATATATATAATCTATATATCATGATATATATATATCATATATAAAATATAATATCATATATATATGTTGATCTACATACATAGATATATATATCTTCTATTGGTTTTATTTCTCTGGAGAATCCTGAATCACACAGGCACCTAATGATAGAAACATATATGAGGCAAACACTGGCAGATGTGAAGGGAGAAATAGACAATTCAAAATAATGTTGAACATTTCGATATTCCTTTTCTTTCAACTTATTTAAATGTTTCTTTGATTCTAAACTGCATCTACTAAACAGCATAGCTGGATGATGCTTTTTTTTTGCACATTCTCCCAATTTTTGCCTGTTATTGAAGTATTTAATCCATTAATCCATTTACACTTAATATAGTTACTAACGGTAGACTTTACATCTGCCATCTTGCTATTTATTTTCTATATGTCATTTCTTTTTGTCTCCTTTCCTTCATTATTGCATCATTTCTGTTAAATATATATTTTATATTGTACCATTTTAAATTCCTTGTTATTTCTATTTCTACTTATTTTTGAGCTCTTCTGTTAGTTATTTTCCTGGGAATTATAATTAACTTCTTAACTTAAGACACTCTAGCTCGAATTAATGCCAACTTTAATTCCAATAGTATATAAAATTTATGCTTCTATATAGCTCTGCTCTTTCCATGTTCCTTTGTGTTGTTATTGTCATATAAATTACACCTTTTTATATCAAATTACCATCAACATGGACTTGGAATTATTGTTTTATGTAGTTTTTTAAAAACTCAGAGAGGAGGAATAAACATGTAACCATCATAAAATATATTTTTACTATCCTTTATATTTACTTATTAGTAACCTCTGCTGGTGCTCTTTATTTCTTCTCATAGATTTGTGCTGCTATCTAGCGTCCTTTTGTTTGTACCTTAAGCACCCCTTTTTGTATTTCTCCTAGGACATGTCTCCTAGCTATACATTCTGTTCTTGTGTATCAGAAAACGTCTTAATTTCGGCTCCTTTTTTGAAGTATAATTTTGCTGAATACAGAACTTGTTTCACATTTTTTTTTTTCCGTTTTTTAAATACATCATCCCAATGTCTACTGGCCCCATGGTTTCTGATGAGCAGCCAGTTGTTATCTTATTGATGGTTCCTTGTACACGATGAGTCGCTTCTCTCTTAGTGCTTTCAAGAGTCTCTGTTTTTGGCTTTCAAAGGTTGGATTATGAAATGTCTAGATGTAGATCTCTTTGAATTTATTCTACTTGGAGTTTATTGAGCTTTTCGGATTTTTAGATTAATATTTTTCATCAAATTTGGGAAGTTTCTGCCATTAATTCTCAAATATTCTTTTTGACCCTTTCTCTTTTTCCTTTCTTCCTGAAACTCTCACTATGCAAAATGTTGGTATATTTGATTGTGCCCCGCTGGTCCCTGGGCTCCGTTTATTTTTCTTCTTTCTTTTTCCTTTGTGCCTCAGACTGGATAATCTCCAGCTGTTTGGAGCTACCATCAGGTTTGTTGATTTTTTCTTCTTCCTGATGAAATCTACTGTTGAGTCTCTCTAATGGATCTTTCATTTCGATTATTTCAACTTTCAACTCCAGAATGTTTATGTTGCTCTCTTTTTAAATTTTCTGTCTCTTTATTTACATTCTCTCTTTGGTGAAACATCATTCGCATACTTTCCTTTGGTTCTTTAGACATGGTTTACTTTAGCATTTTGAGCTATGGAAAATAGCTGACAGTCTTTGTTTAATAAGTGCAACATACAGGCTTTCTCAAGGGCAGTGTCTATTGGTTGTTTCTTTTCCCATGTGTGGCCCATACTTTTTTGTTTCTTTGCATGCCTCAGATTTTTAATCTAAAACTGAATATTTTAAATAACATAATGTGACAAATCTGGAAATCAAATTCTCACATCTCCCCACAATTTTTTGTTTTTGCTGTTATATGTGGTTGTTATTGTCTTCTTGTTTAGAGACTTTTATAAACTAATTCTTAAGTCTGTATTCTTTGTCATGTGTGGCCACTGAATCTCTGCTTAGTTAGCTTAGTGGTCGGTTAATGGTTGGACAGAGATTTCCTTAAATGCTTCTAACCAATAAGTTTCCTATTATTACAAAGTGGCTCTGGGTGGGTGTTGGAGCATGTCTTCAATGCTTAGAGGGGAGGTTTACATCTCTACCTTATCCTTTGCTTCCTGCTTGCATATTTTCAAGATCAACCAGAGGCGGGAGCTTGAAAACTTCTCAGAACTTTTCTTAGCATGTGTACTGCCCTGTGCATGAGCACAGCCTGGACATGCACACGGCCTTCTAGATTCCCAGGAATATTTCAGAGCCTGTCAAAGCCCCCATGGACATTGCAATTCCCAATTTTTCCTTTTAAGCTTTTTCATTCATTTGTTTGCCTCAACTATTTACCACCTCAGACAGCTAGGCCATTAATCAACTGCCTGGGATTTTTTTTTTTGTGAGGAAGACAAGCCCTGAGCTAACATCCAATGCCAATCCTCCTCTTTTTTGCTGAGGAAGATTGGCCCTTGGCTAACGTCTGTGCCCATCTTCCTCTACTTTATATGGGACGCCGCCACAGCATGGCTTAAGAAGCAGTGCGTCAGTGTGCACCCGGGATCCGAACCGGCAAAGCCTGGGCTGCCACAGCAGAGCTCGAACACTTAACTGCTTACGCCACTGGGCCGGCCCCTTTTTGTTTTGTTTTTTTCTGACATTTGCCTCCAGAGAAAAGAATTGTGTCACTGGAAGAGCTGTGAGTCAAGTGAAAAACAGAGAGCTTTGCAAGTGGAGTCTTCAGAGAACTACCAGATAGGTCAAATAATGATAATTTCCTGGGAATGAGCCACATTCTACTCCCTCTGGTGGCTGTCAGTCTACTGATTTTCACCACAAATGTGGGACTAGGGCAAATTAAAATGCCACACTACCAATTGTTCTTACCAAGATTCAGCCATTTTTCTTGAATAAATGCTCCCCAGATTTCTATAGACCTTTATTAATTTCCAGAGTTCTGAAAAAGTTGATTCTGACTACTTTTTTTCAAATTTCCTCCTGGCTTTTGTGGAGAAGATATTGGGAGATCCTCCTTCCACAATTTTCAATGAATGACTCCATGTGTACACTTTTATTTTGTGATAGTTTAATGACGGAGTATACTGGCTGAGCACTGGTAGATCCTTTCCTGGCACTCAAACCAAAGAGTTAATATATGTGCCTCAGGGATGAACTCTAGTGGTAAAGAGCAAAACTATGTCTCACCGTGGGTCCTAGTGCCGCGCCCATCTGGCACCCCTCCTCTCTCTCCCGAGACGGTGACTGCTAATGTTGCAGCTGGTACTTCTACTGTCACCATCACCACTGCCAATCTGGGCCCAGGCTCTTCCCATTTCCCCCTTCTCATGTCCTTGTCATGCACCAGACTGTCCCAGGTTTGTGTTGACCTGCTGGATGGCAAGGTCAGCTGCACAGTCCATACACTGACACCTGGCATATCTCCTCTGCTCACCTGCATGTTCATTGTCCCATAGAACTTCACTCATAAAACACAAGTTCAAGGATAAAATTATTAAGAATTTCAATACAGTGACAGAAGAGCATTAATCCAAGTGTGGGTCCCCTTCTTAGAGCAGAGGTCCGTGCCACTACATAGTTTGCAGGCCCAAGAAGCTAGTGCTGGTCACGCATGCTTTTCTAGATGTTTATCTCTTCTTTCTTCCCTCTGTCATTCTTGAATGAGCAGCCAGCATTGAACTTTTAATATAACTACTATGTATATCTTTCTGTCCCCTTCTTGGGTAGAATAGAGATCTCATAAACTAACTTATGAAAAAATAGTGCAACTAAAATAATTTTTACAGCATCTAGCACCAAACAAGCATCCTATAAATCATAATTTCCTCACTCACCTCACCTTTCTTTTCCATGATTAACATTGAATAATACTTTCTGCTTATATTTCTGAAATATGTATATGCCTGTACATTTGCACTCTCTGTTCTTATTACTCCTTTTTCTCCAGATGTTCTGAATGTCATTCTTTGAAAGTTTTGGTGCTCCTTTTCAGAGGTTCCAAAGTTTTTACCTGGATATTAACTGAGAGTCTCATTAACTTGTTTCCTCCAGCTTGGAACCACCTCCACAGACATGCTATATTGTTCATTGTACTTTTGATAATTTTTATATCAATTATAGTTACTTATTACAAGTTACTTTCACCCATTAGCAAGCATCTTCTTGATCACTTCTTGATCAAGCTTAGGTTGATATTTTATTTTTAATTTAAAAAGAAGGTCAAATTGTAACATATAATAATATTTGCTGTTAAAACACAAAAATTCCTTTTCTCCCACTAATTCTTATGAATAATTTTCTTAGAATCATACCTCATAAATTGGTTAAGTCTTTTCTTCATAAATATTAAATACCTACCCATTATTGCT
Source organism: Ceratotherium simum simum (assembly GCF_057802395.1). Taxonomy (NCBI): domain Eukaryota; kingdom Metazoa; phylum Chordata; class Mammalia; order Perissodactyla; family Rhinocerotidae; genus Ceratotherium; species Ceratotherium simum. The sequence goes on from NC_141937.1 coordinate 5,001,812, forward strand.
TGAATTAATTTTGCGAGATAAAAATTGCTATATGCACTTAGTTGACTCTTCAAATGAACTCAGAAAAGTTTTTGCTCTCAAAGTATCTTCAGAGTCTCTACTAGTTTTTTTTTTTTAATTTTTTGTATATTGCAGTAACATTGGTTTATAACAGGCAAGAGAAAGAAATAAAAGGGATCCAAATTGGAAAGGAAGAAGTGAAACTGTCACTATTTGCAGATGACATGATTTTATATATAGAAAACCCCAAAGAATCCACCAGAAAACTTTCAGAAGTAATAAATGAATATGGTAAAGTTGCAGGATACAAAATCAACATACAAAAATCAGTTGCATTTCTGTACACTAACAACGAAGTAGCAGAAAGAGAAATTAAGAATACCATCCCATTTACAATTGCAACAAAAAGAATAAAATACCTAGGAATAAACTTAACCAAAGAGGTGAAAGATCTGTACACCGAAAACTATAAAACATTTCTGAAAGAAATTGAAGAAGACACAAAGAAATGGAAAGATATTCCGTGCTCTTGGATTGGAAGAATTAACATAGTTAAGATGTCCATACTTCCTAAAGCCATCTATAGATTCAATGCAATTCCTATCAAAGTTCCAACAACATTTTTCACAGAAATAGAACAAAGAATCCTAAAATTTATATGGAACAACAAAAGACCCCGAATAGCTAAAGGAATCCTGAGAAAAAAGAACAAAGCTGGAGGTATCACACTCCCTGATTTCAAAATATACTACAAAACTGTAGTAACCAAAACAGCATGGTACTGGCACAAAAACAGACACACAGATCAATGGAATAGAGTCTCTACTAATTTAAATTGAGTTCAAATACAGAAGATCTACCATGCAATGCACTGTAGACTAAATTGATAAGTAAGGCATGGTCTTTGAATTCTAAAGTATCATAGTCTAGTTATAAAATTATACATATAATATTACATATAAATTATATCAATATACTAATATACCATAATCGAATTACATTGCATATTTAATTTCATGATTATATTAATATGCTTATTATATATTAATATATTATATTAATTATATGTGTGCGTGTGTGTATGTGTGCATCAGCAACCAGTATGGGCTTTGCCATTCCAGAAGAACAGGTAAGATAACATTTATTTGATGATCCAAGGTTTAATGGCTTTGAGCCCTTACTTGCAAGATTAGCAGAACCTTAGTCCCCTTTGTTATCTATCATCTCCATCCCCAGCATGGAATTGACCATCTCTTAATTTGTCCTAGTCCATCAAAGACCAGCTTTAAATTTTTAATTAGACTTGATTAGAATGTCGTGGATTCTTAAGAGAATGACAATAGAAGGAAAAAAAAAAACACTTTACAATGGTTCATAGAGGGGACCACTTTCAGAGTTGCAGGCCCAGGACCATTTTCACGTTTCCTTTAGAAGGCATGTCTCTGCCTGGCCACAGAGCTGCTTCCCCGCCCATCTGTAGAGAGAGGCCAACTCATCCATAGTTGGACCTTGAAGCGAGGTAGCATTTTTTTTTTAATTTTATTTATTTATTTTTTCTCCCAAAGCCCCAGTAGATAGTTGTATGTCATAGCTGCACATCCTTCTAGTTGCTGTATGTGGGACGCGGCCTCAGCATGGTCGGAGAAGCGGTGCGCCGGTGCGCGCCTCGGATCTGAACCGGGGCCGCCAGTAGCGGAGCACGCGCACTTAACCGCTAAGCCACGGGGCAGGCCCGAAGCGAGGTAGTATTGCAGTGGTCAAGTCTGTTGGATTCCAGACATTTATTCAAAAATATTTCTTCAGCATCTACTGTATCCTGGGCACTATTTGGGGCACTTAGAACACACCAGTGCACAAAATAATCAAAGATCCTTTCCTTCATGATGCTTGCATTCTATAGGAGAAAGATATACAAAAAGTTATAAAAGTAATAAATACAAAAATTAAATATGTTACATGATGATAATTTCTATGAGAGAAAAGAAAAAAGTAAAAGAGTGCCTAGGCTTAGAGAAAGGAAGGTGTTGTGATTTTAAGTAGGTATGATGTAGATAGGCTTTCTTGAGAAAACGACATTTGAGTAGTCTTGGAAGTGGTGAAGGAGTGAGCCATGAGGATATATGGAAGACAGAGTATTCCAGAAAGCAAAAGCAGCCAATGTCAGACCTGAGGAAAAGAGGTGAGTAAAGGATGACTCCAACACTGTTGTGAAAAAATGTGTTGAATGAGTGAATAAAGCACACTTAACTATAATGAACAAAATGTGATCATTGGACAACTTCAGAAATTCACTTTGATCCACGTATCTCTCTTCACGACATTGATCTTATGTTGTACTTATGCTAACTCCCAGAAACCACTCTAAATAAATACATCATAAGGTGATATCATATAATTGCTATTAACTCACAGTAAATAAAATTGCTCATATTATGAGAGTATGGGAAAAGAGACTAATTCTAAAAATGAGAAAGGAGTGTAAAGTTTACTAAGAGCAACAAGAATTGGGCTAATCCTTAAATAATACAACATGTCAGAAGTTGCTTCTATTCTTCCATTAGGAATTAGAGGAGAAAGGCAACTCATATTTACTAAATATATACACAAACAGAGGACCTAAATCTCCTTATCTAACAGCACATTTCCTGGTTTTCTCAGCGAATATAGACTCTGCTTCCTGTATCCCTGTGTAATTGATCCATACCTCAATGCCATCACCCACTCACCTTTTACTTCAAAGTTAATAGGATTTGTCCATCAGTTGCCGGTGTGGCCCCTGCTCTTACTCTTTCTGTGGTCTCAGCTGTTGGTAGCACCTCCCTCTCCAGTGTGAACTAGCAGCCAGTCTTTATTTCTTACTTTGTTCAGATCCTCTCTCAGACTAGACTTCAGGGGAAGTTGGCCTGATATCTCCTTCTCAAGCAGCAATTGCTAAATTTGACAGAAGGCTATAGGTGGGAAAAAAAGCTCATGAGAAGAAACTGAAGAGATGTTAAATGGTGGACTTGTTTTAATTATGTCTCTGATGCGGAGACAATGTGATGGTAGGATCTCAAAAGGAAACGGAGCTATCCTAACTCAAGTTGTATAAATTAAGTAATATTTACTTAAAGATCTATTTACAAGGATGTGAGTGGGTGCAGGGGAATCACAATGGTTAGTGCAGTAGCACAGGGCTAATACCAGCAGAGCAGCAAATCCCTAAGCCTAGGAGAGGGGCAGTAACTGGAACCTGGAGGCAACTTGGAATAAGAGACAAGTGTAGAGAAGTCACTTTGAGAAGAGATTGGGTATTGAATGAATTAAGCCTCTCAATTAATTCTTTCATCAATCATGTGTAATGTATTAAGGAAGGCACTAGTTATGTACCATCATTGGAGAACTGAAAAACAGGCTCTCAAATCACTTTTTCTGCTCGTGGTTCTGAATCAAGAGACAAAGCAAGCCCAAGAAAACACACAGCCAGAGAACTTGGGTAATAAATATCCTGACCTCAATTTTCTCCTTCCTTCTAATCTCCTGCCTGGACTTCTCATTGGCCAAACCCAGTTGGAAATCAGAGGGCAGTTGAATGTGTTGACTGTAGTTGCTTTTTGTCAGTCTCCCGTGGCAGAGCACAGAGTGGATCTGGAGCCCAATGGAAGAGAGTCCAACGGAAGAACAAAGCAGGGAGTCCACACCTAGGGGCCTATACCAGTTTCCTAGGAGTGCAGTAATGAAGTACCACAAATGAGGTGGCTTAAAACAACATAAATTTACTTTGTGAAAGTTCTTGAGACTAGAAATCTGAAATCAAGGTGTTGGCAGGGCCATGGTCCCTGTGAAACCTGTAAGGGAATCCTTCCTTTCCTCTTCCTTGTTTCTGTGGTTTGCTGGCAATCTTTGGCATTCTTTGGCTTGTCCTTGCATGACTCCATCTTCACACGACATCCTTCCTGTGTCTATCTCTTCCCATGGCCTTCTTTTAATAAGGATGTCAGTCATACTGGATTAAAAGCTCACCTTACTCTAGTAAGACCTCAGCTAAACTAATTATATCTGCAACAATCCTACTTCCAAATAACCTCACATTCCAACATATGGGGGGTTAGGACATCAACATGTTTTTTTGAGGGGACACAAGTCAACCTATAACAAGGCCAAGGGGGAAGAGAAAGGTATACTATACAAAGATTCAGTTAGGTTAGGATTTAAAAATGAAAGAAACAATAATATTAGTATACTATAAGAGATTCAAGTTAAATTGGAAAATAAATATGAAAGAAACAGTATTAGCAAAACAGTTGGGAGCAATTACAACAACTGCACATGGGATTGTCTGTAATATTCACGTTGTAAGTGAGGCACTAAACTGTATTCTATGCCCAGCAGGATTGAGGTCCATATAACCCTCTAGGTGATAAATTAAATAATATCTATTTTCTTCTGTTATATTTGCAACAAAAGCTGTTAAGTTATAAAAGTTAGAAGTTAAAATTCTGAGAACACAAGTGCCTCCTCTTTTATACTTACATGATATATCATGTGCAAAAGATGACTAGCTTAGAAAATATTTTAAAGAAGTTATGGCTACATATGAAAATCAACCCTTGTCACTGTGTTCCACTACTACAAGATATCAATTTGAAAACTGTAGCAAACATATCATTTAACTTCTCAATTGTGTTACTTGTTGGATTCATTTTCATGGAAATCTATGTCTCTGTAGCCAAAATTATCAGATGATAGCTCTTGGTTTGGTTGTTACAGCTGTTTTAAGAGGCAATTTGGATCACTGTAGAGTCGGTGTAATTGCTTGTAAGAAACTCGTAAGCATTCCAGAAAACAGAAAAATCCTGCTACAGATGATCCGAAGGTTGCCATGGACCACTGCCTCTGTGGGAACTCTTCCGTATATTTGCTGCAGCCAAAAGTCTGTGTTTTCATAACATCAAGCTATGGGAAGCAGCTGAGAGAGGTGGCAATAGCTCGATGGGGCAGGGGCAGAGCTCTAAGCAATAACAATACCAACGCACACTTCGATTGCTCCCAGGGCATTTTTGTGCATCACACGTTATTTGAAAACCATTTGCGAAGCTAAGTTAATAGCCTTCAAATTTCCTTTGTTTTTCTAGGAAAGGAAAAATAATTAAATGACGTCTTTGGCGTTTGCTTTGCCTTCTATAAATCCTACAAGTTATACTTTCAAGGAAGCTTTTCTCCAGGGTCATTAAAGCAAGTAGGAACTTGTTCTTTCGCGAAACAAAAACTTGAATCTCTTAGAAATGGAAAGGCGCTCTGACCAAGAGCACACAGCTGCTGCACTAATTTGACCAGTATTTTTATCTTCCAAAATCCAAGGCTTAGTTTTGCTTTCATCTAACAGTCATATAAGGCATGAAGAAATAAATGCACTCATTGCTGAGTCAATTGATTAGAAAATACTAAAAGTAAATAACCTATAATGATAGAAGTGTGCTTGCACCAGCGCAGGGAGCAAAGAGGTCCTCTTGATCCCTCCGCGGGGGTGGTGGAATCCGTCAATCCGTGTGAAGGACATGGAGGGTTTTGCAGAGTTCCGAAGCCAAAGTGAGATCAGATTAAGAAGAGATCTGCGATTAGTGTCCTAGGCTCGGGCATCACACAGTCACATTTAGGTACAGTATTGTGGCCAGAGAAATAGAGCGTACAAAAAAAATAGTAATAATAATTAGATTAACTTCAAGCGATAGCAGAGAAATTCCTGGTTCCCCCTGGGAAATTTTGAGTACTTGATTTCTACAGATGATACACTCATCTATTAGAGGTAGAGGACGCAGAAAGATATGGTCTGTGATCCCAGAACCCCATATCTAGAAGGGAAATAAGTAAATAATTTCTGATATCACAAGATAAATGAGACACTAAAGAGATGGAAAAACAGGGTAGTGCTGGACACAGAGTTAGAGCAGTGTGGCTATCCCTCAGCCTGTCTGCATGCATTGAAATCACAGTCAAAAAATCTTCTCTGTAAAGGGCCCTATAGTGAATATTTTAGGGTCTCCAGCCACATGGCCTCTATTGCAACCACTCAACTCTGCAGTCATGGCGGGAAAGTAGCGTACACAATGCAAAAATAATGGGCATAGCTGTGTTCCAGCAAGACTTTATTTACAAAACAGGTGGCACATAGCCATAGTTTGCTACCTATAAACTCCATGAGGACAGGGATTTTTGTCTGTTTTGTTATTTATTTTATCCCAGATATCTAGAACAGTGCCTGACACGTAGTACATGGTCAATAAACTTTTTTTAATTGAGATATAATTGATATATAACATTATATAAGTTTCAGGTGTACAGCATACAATGCAATATTCGTACATATTGTGAAATGATTGCCACAATAAGTCTAGTTAACATTTGTTAAATGATAAGTAAATGAAAGAAATAGAACATGAAGCTGGGCAAATAAAATAGGACCAGATCTAAAAACTTTCGACTGTCATGCTAAGATTTGGTTTTATGTCATGGGTAACAAGAAACCACTGAAGGTTTTCTACAGAATGATTATTATCTGCATTTCAGGATGACATCTCTGGCAGATAAGCTCTGATGGATTGAAGAGCAAAGATATTTGAAGCAGAAAGATAGGCTGGCATATCACAATTCATGTAAGAGAGAAGAGATTCTGAACTAGAACTTGGAGTATTGGGCATAAATAAAATATACATTTTAGAGACTGAACTTATAGGACTCAACCCTGTGCTGAAAATTAGAGGAAAGAATTTAGAATGACTTGTGGTGACTAGGAGCATTGTTAGCCTATTCTGTGATTCATAGAAGCCAGAATACTCTTAGGGATGAGTACACAGGTTTTTAATTCTGAAAAACTCAAGTGTAGATGAAAGTGATATATCCATGTGCAAATTTCACGTCCAGTAGGTCATTAGAAAGTTGGGTTATTAGAAAGTTCTTCTCTTGAGTAAGAATTAAATGTAACAGACTTGCTCATATGATTGTCAGTAAGTGAGTTCCTCTACCCATGGTGGACTCACCTGCAGGGCATTTAGAAGGTTGTTCCCAAATTTCTGTTTAGGTAACATAGGTGAAGAAGGAAACTTAAATAAATGAGAGCCAAGGATCTCTATTGAAATCATTTCTATCTTGTATACATTGTTTGTCATCACATCCAATTACCTGTTAGAGATCATATTTCTTTAAAAGCCTTATTAAAAAAAAAACAATGATAAAAATAGCAATTGGCTGGAGTTTTCAAAAAGCTTATATTTATGAAGTGGGACATAACTTGACATTTGAGGTCAGAGCTGGACCAAAAATAAAGTTTTGAGTTCTTTACCGTATGGATCACCAGTGCAGAGGCTAATGACAGATGTCACTGATAACTGTGTAGTGACTAAGCAGGACCTCAGGGGACGACAGTACATGCAATTGCAATTTTACTTATGATTCTATTCCTAAAACCTTGCTCTCTGTCATCGCAATTGCAAGAAGAAACACTGACGAGAACCACAACGAAATTAGGTCAAAAATTAAAGACTAAATTTGGTCCTATAGAAATCAAACAAAGGATAGCTTGGAAGTCTAGGAAGGAGCTCTAAGGTTCAATGCCTTGATTCTTCCCGAAGACCATGGTCTAAGCTTCACAACTGTTTGCTCCTTTCTCTAGATTTTCATCATCAAAATGTGGTTCCTGTATATTCTATTTTCTAGAGGAAAAGTTACAAATTCAAAATGCTACAGGGGCCAAGCTGTTAATGTCAATGTGGGTGAAGTAGGCAAGAAGTAACCAAATGGCAGGAGAGATCAGAGTAGAAAACGCTTGTCCTTGGGAAAGATTGGGGGATGAGAAGCTGCAATTCAGTTCAAGCAGAATGTGGTTTTGTGTTGCTAGCTCTTAGGATTTTTATGCAAAGCCAGACAGATGTATGTTTCTTGTAAATCTACGAATATTTAAATACTGGCAATTAATTTTTTAATATCTATGGCCCAAACAAAAGATATCTGTGTGTCCCCAGTTTGCCGTCTCCTGTTTTGAGTCATTTTCTTGTGAGAGAGCATTGATGAATTATTCAATGATTAATCACCATTATGTATTGTTTTGAGCAAATGTGTTTATAAAAAGTACATGGGCCCTGATTCAGGGGGAGAACAGAAAATCACTTAGAAAGAATTATCATGATAGCTAACACTTTTATTGAATTAACTGTGTGCTATGGTTCTAAGTGCTTTAGATGTGATAACTCATTTAATCCACAGAACAGTCTCATTAGTAAGGGACTATTACTCTTTCTATTTTATAGTTGAAGAAATTGAGGAGAGGGAGATCAAATAACTCGCACAGCTTGTAAGGGCAAATCCTCTAGTTGAATGCCAGCCGAATGATTCCAGTTTCTGTGCCCTAGCCACTGTACTATCCTGCTACATGTCCATCTTGGGATGGCAGAAAGTCACTATCTGATCTTTGTTTTCTTGTTGCTAAAGTGGGAGTTTATAACTGACTATCTACCCCGAGTGGTGGTTGTGAGGGTAAAAGCAGGTAAGATATATGGGGTTCTTGTCTATTACTAAGTGTTATTCAAATGCAAATTGTTATGAACAATTTGATATGAGGTTCTCAGTCTTGCTGAGACCAAAGGCTATGTTGCCAAGCCTTATCAGAATAGCTAGTATCATCTTGGTAATTCTGCAGCCAAGATATGGCATAACACTTAGTGAGCAGTAGCTCAATGTTTACCTTGATCTTCTTACTCTGCTGCCACCCTTAAACTACTAAATATTTTAAATGGATGCTGAATATGCAGGGAAATTGAATGTAGCCAATTGTTCAGTTACAGTGACACACAAAAAATTTCAGCCAGTATTACCACTCTTTAATTTTTTTTGCTCACTGGGTCTCTATCAATCCCCCACTTTCAGCTATGTGAGTTACCAGTGACTGAGGAAGTGCCAGGATGCCATCTATGGTTTTGAAGCAGTCACTCAATATCTTGCATGTAGCATCCTAGTGTATAAATCAGAATCACCCTCTGAAAGTTTTAAAAGTAGGTCTTCTGGTAATTATTCCTGCCACACTACACATCTAACCATGGCGATTTGCCTCAAATAGAAAACTGAATTACTAATTAATAGAAAGTAGCTGAGGTGTCATTATTCTCACTGCTTTCTGAGTGTAATATTCTGCCGTGGACTAAGGAGGAAGAGAAAAAATAAACTGAACTTCTAGCTCTACCCAAGGTGCTAAAAGTCAACTACATCAATTACAGAGAGCAAACACCAGGAAAAGGTGGGAATATTTTTTAATGAGCTTCTGATGTCTCATCCAGGCAAAACTGACAATTTAAATAGAGTCAGTTTTGTGAGGCAGCTAGGCTGACAAAACACCTCAGTGGTTATCTACAATGTTGTCATCCAAGACAGCTCACCCAGATTGCTGGGCGTAGCAGGAAGAATCCCACTGGCAGTGAGAGGGTTGTCATAGAGTCCACCGCTTAGAGCCGCCCCCGAGAGAGTGACCATTTTAAATGAGCTAATGTTGCAAAATACTGAGCTCAGTGCCCGGCACATAGCACACAATTAGTGTCAGCTGTGGTTGTTACCTCAAGAAGCTAGAAACACAGATCGGATCATCCAAAAAACCAGAATAACATTTAGTTGTAACACCAGGTTTTGATCTGATTGTCTGAAAGGGGCATTGTGACTCTTTATGAAATGTGAACAATTATTTTCTTTCCAAAAAAAATCTTATTCATTTTTTTGAATCAAAAAATGACAATAAACTATCCTTGCAATTCAGATAAGGGATATTTTCTACTCTCTGCAGGAGATTGCAAAAATGGACAGAATACATTATCATCCTGCATCCATACCCTTCGTGATGTGACTCTGCAGAGTCCCCTGCCTCCTCCCCATCAAGAAGTGAAGTCTCTTTTCTCATGCCTTAAATGTGGTCTGGTCTGTTGTTCAAGTTCTGAGATACATTCTCAAGAGGTGTGTACATTTCCCTTCCTCTCTTGGAAACTCACTTCTGCCACATGAGCAGGTGAGGTTGACCTGTTGAGGATGCGAGGCCAGTTGTTTCATTTGACGATGACCTCTACTAGCCAGCCCACAACCGACCTGACAGCTGACCTTAGATCCATAAAGGAGTTCAGTCCAGGCTAGAAGAACCACTCAACTGAGTCCAACCCAGAACTATGAGCTAAATGCTTATTTGCTGAAGCCACTAGGCTTTGGGATGTTTTGTTTTTCAACAAAACTAACTGATATGTTCTCAGACTGGGAAGAGCAGTGAAACCAAGTTTCCATTCCACAGTATGGCTGAGTCTACGAACGAGTCGCTCATCACCTTCCGTGGTCAGTGGCAGATCAGTACTGCTAGAGACTGTCCAAGAATTGTCTCTTTAATGTTAAAGGGACACTAAATAATGTTCTGTTATTGATCCAGGTGTGTCAACCACTAGACTAAAGACAAAGAAGTTCTGAGAATGTTGAATAGAGAGGTTGCGGATTTCTTCCGCAACCGGTTGCTTGAATATTATTATAGACACACTTCAAACTACTGTCATAATTGACATGAACAGTGACACTGAAAATAGAAACTAAAGATAAAGCTAGGCTCACTTATGTGTAAAATTGAGAATGTAAATGTTTCTTAGTGTGCATTCCTTCCCCTACCACCATGTAACTACTTATTTGGGGAATAAACTGAAGAATCAAATTAATAGGAAAACACAATAAAGTTCTGCTTATTTAATGAAGGATGGTTCAACTTTTATTGACTTTAACTATAAGGATAGGGTGTATTAGTTTGTAAAGATCACCATAACAAAGTACCACAGACTGGGTGGCTTAAACAACAGACATTTATTTTCTCACAGTTCTGGAGACTCTAAGTTCAAGATTAAGATGTCGGCAGGGTTGGTTCCTTCTGAGGCCTCTCTCCTTGTCTTGTAGACAACCGTCTTCTCCCTGTGTCTTTACATTGTCTTCCCTCTGTAACCATCGTCTGTGTTCAAATTTCTTCTTCTTATAAAGACACAGACGATGTCATATTGGATTGGAGCCTATCCTAGTGACTTCATTTTAACTTAATTACCTCTTTAAAGACGGTTTCTCCAAATACAGTCACATTCTGAGGTACTGAAGGTAGAACTTCACCATGTGGCTTTTTTGGGGGGCGAGCATAATTTAGCCCATAACACAGGGCAAACATAGGAAAAAAAAAACCCGACAAAGTAAATATTAAATGCAGAGCAGAAAATGTTAAGCAGAATGAGATGGTCTAAAACTCCTCAATGAGCAGTTATCAATGATTTTACCTTTAAAACTTTAGGTAATTTCAACATGCATCATTTATTCCACAGGCAGAATATAACGCATCCTGTTTTCTATATAAGACAAAAGATAATAAGTCCTGCAAGTCCTTAAACAGACTTGGCAGAGAAGAGTACACTATCATTTTCTTCTTTTTTTATTTTTATATTTTTAAAATAAATTTAATTAGGTATAATTTATATACAATAAAATGTACTCATTTAAAGTGTACGGTTTTATGACTTTTGAACAAATTGTACATCCATGTAACTACCACCACAAGAAGATATAGAACATTTCCATCACCCCAAAAGTCCCCTCATGCCCCTTTGTAGTTAATCCCCTCATCCCTGGTACCAGGAAACCACTGATCTGTGATTGCTTGCCCTAGAATTTCATGTAAATGGAATGATCCAGTATGTGTTATTTTGTGAAGTATCTGTTCAAATCTTTTGCACATTTTTATTGTGTTGTTTGTCTTATTATTGAGTTGTAAAAGTTATTTATATGTCTAATATGAGTGCTTTGTCAGACATATGTATCGTGAATATTTTCTCCCAGTCCACAGCTTGCCTTTTCATTTTCTTAACAGTGTCTTTTGAAGAACAGAAGCTTTTAATTTTTATGAAGTTCAGTGTCTCAACTTTTTCTTTTATGATTGTGTGTTTTCATTCTACATTATAAAGGGTTTTCTCCTATGATTTCTTCTAGAAGTTACATAGTTTTAGTTTTTATATTTTAGGTTTGTGATCCATTTTGAGTAATTTTTGTGAAGTATGAGAAACGTTTGAAGGTTTATGGATATTCTGTTTTTCCAGCTCCATTGTTGAGAAGATTATCTTTTCCCCATTGAATTACCTTGGCACCTTTGTGGAAAACCAATTGACCATATATGTGTAGGTCTATTTATGGACTCTCTATTCTGTTCTATGGATCTATATGTCTCTCCCTATCCCAATACTGCACTATGTGGGTGATTGTAGCTTTATAGTAAGTCTTAAAATGAGGTAATATAAGCCCTACAACTTAGTTCTTTTTAAAACTTCTTTTAGCAAGTTTAGGTCTATTGTGTTTTCACGTAAGTTTTAGAATCTATTTCTGTGAATAAGCCTGCTGGCATTCTGATTGAGGTTGTGTTGAATCTTTAGATCAGTTGGGGGAGAACTGACATTATAACAATATTGAGTCCTCCAATCTATGATCACAGTCTGTCCTTCCATTTATATGAACTTCTTTAATTTCTTTCAGCAATGTTTGGTAGTTTTCCATGTATGGGTCTTACATGTAACATTTTGTTACATTAATCTCTATGTAGTTCATTTTTAGTGTTATTATAAGTGGTAGAGATATTAATGATTTTCATATATTTACCTTGTATCTTTCAGCATTGCTAAATTCACTTAATATTTCTAGTAGTTTTTTTGGAAATTCCTTAGAATTCACAACAAACACAATCATGCTGTCTATGAAGAATGACAATTGTACTTCTTCTTTTCCAATGTGTAGGCCTTTTATTTCTTATTGTTGCTTTATTGCACTGGCTAGGATCTTTAATATTATGTTGAATAGAAGTGAAAAAGATGCATGTCCTTACCTTGTTCCTGATCCTAGAGGTAGAGTGTTCAACCTTTTTACTGTCAAGTATGATGTTTGTTGTAGGGTATTTTTGTTTTGTTTTTGGTAGAAGGGCTTTATCAAGTGAAGGAAGTTCCTTCCATTCCTAGTGTGCTGAAACGTTTGTTTTGTTTTAATCATGAATGGGTGCTGAATTTTGTCAAATAGCTTCTCTACATCTACTGAGAATCTCCTGATTCTCCCAATAGAGTGAATTGCATTGACTTATTTTTTAATAATACTTTATTTTTTTAGAGCAGTTTTCAGTTCACAGCAAAATTGAGAGGAAGGTACAGAAACATCCCATATATCTCCTGTCTCCACATGTGTACAGCATTCCCCACTATCAGCAACCCCCACCAGAGTGGTACATTAGCAACAATTGGTAACCTACATTGACACATCATAATCATCCTAAGTCCATAGTTTACGTTACGACTCACTTTCAGTGTTGCAGACTCTATGGGTTTGGATAAAATATGATAAATCTATTTATTATTATGGTATCATACAGAGTATTTTCACTGCCCTAAAAATCCTCTGTGATTTGCTTATCCATCCATTCTTTCCCCTCTTCACAACCTCTGGAAGCCACTGATCTTTTTACTGTCACCATAATTTTGCCTTTTCCAGAATGTCACATAGTTGAATCATATAGTAAGTAATTTTTTCAGATCCGCTTTTTTTACTTGGTAATATGCATTTAAGGTTTCTTCATGTCTTTTCACGGCTTGATAGCCCATTTCTTTTTAGTGTTGGATAATTTTTCTCTGGATATACCACATTTTATTTATCCATTCACCTAATGAAGGACATCTTGATCACTTCCAAGATTTGGAAATTATGAATAAAGTTCCTATAAACATCCATGTGCAGGTTTTTGAATGGATATAGATTTTAACTCCTTTGAGTAAATATTAAGGAGCATGATTGCTGGATCGTAGGTAAGAGTATACCTCATTTTGGAGGAAACCACCAAACTGTCTCCCAAAGTGGCTGTACCATGTTGTATTCCCATCAATAATGAATAAGAATTCCTGTTGCTACACATTCTTACTAGCATTTGGTGTTGTCAGGGTTCCAGATTTTGTCCATTCTAATAAGTGTATAGTGGTATCTCACTGTTGTTTTAATTTGCATTTCCCTGATGACATATGATGCGGAGCATATTTTCATATACTTATTTGCCATCTGTATCTCTTCTTTGGTGAGGTGTCTGTTAAGGTCTTCGGCCTTTTTTTTTTAACTGGGCTATTTGTTTTCTTATCGGTGAGTTTTAAGAGTTTTTTGTATATTTTGGATAACAGTTCTTTACCAGAAGTGTCTTTTGCAAATATTTTCTGTCAGTCTGTGGCTTGTCCTTTTCTATTCATATTGCCTTTCAAGGAGTATAAGTTTTTAATTTTAATGAAATCCTCTTTATCAATTAATTTCTTCATGTTTCATGTCTTTAGTGTCATATCTAAAAATTCATCGCCATACCCAAAGTTATCTAGGTTTTATCCTATGTTATGTTATCTTCTAGGAGTTCTATTGTTTTGCATTTTAAATTTAGGTCTATTCATTTTGAGTTAATTTTTGCGAAAGATGTAAAGTCTGTATCTATATTTATTTATTTTTGCATGAGAGTGTCCATTTGTTCCACCACCATTTGTTGAAAAGATTTACTTTGCTCCATTGTATTGCCTTTGATCCTTTGTTAAAAATCAGTTGAGTCTATTTCTGGGCTCTCTATTTTATGATATTCATTTATTTGTCTATATTCCCAGTCATGGAACCACACCACCGATCTATGGGTTGTCATACAGCGACAGCTGCATGTTGCTGTGATGCTGAAAGCTATGCCAATAGCATTTTAAATACTATCACAGTCACCCATCATGGACAGGTTTAAGCAGAGCTTCCAGACTAGACAGACTAGGAAGAAGGACTGGCCATCAATTTTTGAAAGAACTGGCCATGAAAATTCTGTGAATAGCAGCACAGTATTATCTGACATAACACTGGCAGGTAAGAGGATGGCAAAAAAGTCTGGGCAGGGTTCAACTCTGCTGTACATAGGGTTGCTAGGAGTCAAAATTGACTTGACAACACTAACGACAACAACAACATAAATTATATTGTGTGTTTAATTTCCAATTCCACTTGTTCATTTTTGGTATACAGGAAAGTGATTGACTTTTTTATATTAAGCGTGCATCTTGAAACCTTGATATAATCACTTTTTAGTTCCAGGAGGTGTTTTTTGTTGATTCTTTCAGCTTTTCTACATAGATGGTCATGTCATCTGCAAACAAAGACAGTTTTCTTTCTTCATTCCCAATCTGTATACCTTCTATTTCCTTTTCTTGTTTTATTACGTTAGCTAGGACTTCCAATAAGATGTTGAAAAGCAGTAGTGAGAGGGGATATTCTTACCCTGGCCCTTGTCTTCGCGGGAAAGCTTTGAATTTCTCATCATTAAGTATGATGTTAGCTGTATCATTCTTTTCCAAAACATGTAATATATGTTAGAAGAAGGCCATTCTCCCTTTTAAGCTAACATTTTTGGTAACTTTAGGTTTTAGGATTATTTAGCGGCTTAAATATTTTTGCTTGTTTGTTTTCTAGCAGGAAAATATGACTTAAAAACTTTATGGCAGAGGAAGCAAGTTATGTCTATGCTTCCTCTGAGCATTGTATAACTGGCATTTTTCAAGCTAAATTGTGCTGTGATATTATGATATCTGGTCCACCTCTTACAGGAACCTAAAGTATAGCATAAAGATTTTAGGTACTGTTGTCATTCAATTCACTCATGTTTATATTTATGGATCCCTTATTATGTTACAGATGATTATTATACAGAAATAAATAAGACACAGGCTTGCCCTCAATAAGCTTTTGGACTAGTGGAGAAGACTACATTAAAAACAACAAAGAAATGGGTAAATAAAGTGCTACTTGGATAGATTAAAAACAGCTGCAAGTTTTTTGCCACTTTTCCTATCAATAGATGAAAATCTATTCCCCTCCTCTTGGTTCTGAGTAGGCTCAGCTGGCCTGCCAGGCAGAGAACAGTGGATGTTATGCTGTGTCAGTTTTCTAGCTCAGACCTTAAGAGAATGGTAACCTCCACTTCTATACCTGGGGTCACTTGCTCTTGGAACTCAAGTGTGATGCCATAAAAAAGCACAAGGAGCTCTATGGAGAGACACATTTGGAGAAAAACCAAGACCTGCGCCATAGTCCCAGTTTAGATTCCAGCCAACATCCAGCATCAATTTGCCAGCCATGTGAGTGAGACCATCTTGGAAATGAGTTCCATGACATGGAGCGGAGATGAGCCATTCCTGCTGAGCCCTTTCCAAATCACAGATTATGGGCAAAATAAATGATTGTTGTTGTTTTAAGCCACAAAGTTTTGTTGAATAAATAACCAAGACAGATATATGTTTCTAGGAGGGAAATATTCTGGCAACTATGAGAGCAAATAGGAGGCATCTGACCTCTGACCTTCTCTGAAGGTTTAATGAAAGTTGCTCTCATGAAGAAATACATATATATGTGTATGTATGTATGATGTATATACAGATATATACACATATATATTATGTATATTATATGTATACAGATATATATTGTATATATAATATATATTATATATGTATATATACAGATATATCAATATATATCTGTATATATACATAATTTACTCTATTAAAAGATAAAGACTCCCAGATTACATGAGTGTCAGTGTATCATTGAACAAACATTTGAAAAAAACATGTACTTTCTGATATATCACAAAGGTTTGACCATGTGTACACGAACTGTTATTTTTCTTTTTCAAATACTTTTTATACTCAGTTTTGTCCACTTTTTTGATCCATAATAGCCTAAGAATGTTATGAGTTTTTGGTATAAACTCTCAGTTGTTATGTCTTATTTATAAATTGTAACTTTTTATTAATATAAATATACTTCTCTCTTTGTTAAATTTTATGTTTTTTTAAATTGCATTTCCCTGGTCTGTTTTCTCAGTCCTTTTCCCAATAGTTTATCATCTCTTGAAAGCAACGTATCATTGCACTTTGCTTCCTTGTAATCTGACAGTCTTTTTATCTTTTAATAGAGTAATTTATTTATTTGCACTTGTTCTAATTAGTATATTTAGTTTTATGTTTTCCTCTGTCTCATTAAATAGGTAAGGAGTGCCTAGCTTTTATTTCAGATAACCTCAAAAGAACTAGAAATAGTCCACAACAACCTTTTAATATTTTATGACGTAAATTACTACAGAAAATTGACATAAGAACCAACATGAATTTCATATTCTCTTTGATGTTTGTGAAGATTTTACAGTTTAAAAAGTGCTTTCATAAACATTATCCCTTCTCATTCTTACTATTCTTATTTTATTCTCCTTTTACACCTGATGAATTTAAGATTTCAAGAGGTTTAGTGACTTGTTAAAGTCACAAAGCCAGTAATTGTGAAGTAGAGAATCAAACGCTTGTCTTTCTTTTTTTTTAAAAAAAAAGAAAAGCCAAAACACTTTCATTCTCTCCACTCTACCATAATCATGTAGGGAGCAAGTGTTGGGCCAGAGAGATCGTGGTTTCCCAGTGCTGTCATTCCTGTGCTGATGGCTGACTACCTGTAACATTTGAGGTCACTAGTCACCCCAAGTCCTTCCCTCCAGCCTTGGCCAACAGAGGAGGAGTAACTTCATCTGATCTCCCAGTTTGGAAAGAAATGAGATGGCTCAAACCAGTCACTTCTCCCTCCTTTTCTGCGTGTAGCTGTTTCCTCCGGAGAACATGTTTCCTTCTTGGTTTCTGTGTGCCACATATTTTAGATTCCGAGCTCTAACCGTGGGTGGATGCCTGCCCAGGTCCAGCACTTCCTGTGACTAGGTAAGTCAGTCTGTCTGAATCAGGAATTCTACTATAAGAATATCACTTGTCTGCAGATGTAAATCACTTTCTCCATTATCGGATTCGATAGTAATAAAGGTAGTATTCTGTTCTCCCAACTGCCTGATTCCTTAGTTCAGAATTTGGGCAAAAAGGAGGTGTTATTTTTTGGGACCCTCTTGAACCTCAAGAGAAGACACGTGAAATAATCTGAACCCTCTTACTTAATTTAGATTTTGTAAGGAAAATGGCCTATAGCAGCCTGTAACTACTATAACACTATTAGCTAGTCTGTAATCACAAATGTTGGCTCTGGGGAGGTTTTCCCCACTGGTTCTAAAGTAGGTCAGCAAAATCTCACAGTGATTGAAATAATTTGAGGGGAGGGAGATTATATTTAAATGATCCTTAAAACGAAGGCAATCCATTAAGTCAGCTAATCCATTTAAGGAACAGTTTTGGGGATGAGCTATGAAAACACCAGTGTATGAATATTCTATAATGTCATCATCTTATCTTCTGTTTCAGGTCAGAATTGAAAAGCATAGAGCTTTTTCAAAATGAAATATACATACCCATGCATTCTGGTATTCCCAAATCAGAATATGGAAAAGCAAGATGGAAATTCTTCCATTCAACAAATATTTAACCAGTGTCAATTACATGTAACAAACTGAAAGAGGAATACAAAATAAATCAGAGATGGACCATGACCACAAACAGTTTATTCACTGAGAGAAAATATGGCAAGCACATATAATTTTAAAATACAGTTTATCGATATGTTTTGCCTTTAAAGTACACGCAGTGCTATGAATATTTGGAGAAAGAATACTGCTTTTATTTTCAACAGAGGAGGTTGCAGTGTTAAGGAAGGCAGAGAGGAGGTGGCATTTGAGCCAAGCCCTGAAAAATGGCAAGATGATATTAGGTAGAGAGTTAGAGGGAACTGGAGGGAAAAGTCTTTAAGTCACAGTGAGCAGTGTTAATACAAATGTGAAAGAGATCTTTTTCTTAGTTTCCAATAAGGCGAAACAAACTGGAACAGAAGCCCTCACTACATGAGAGGATAACCAATCCAAATGTGTGAGATTATGAACCAAAACAAGCATGACTCCACTTCTCTGGAACCTAGTGTTCATGAAGAGGATGAGCAAAAAAGTTCAGATGGGTAGATTGGGGCCAGTTTCACTGAAGAGTTTAAATATCCAATTAAATACTTTGGAGGGCATGTTCTTTACACAAGTGGAGAGCTATTGAGGGATTTTGAGCATGTTTGTGACAAAAATCAGTAGTGTCCCTGCAAAAAAAAAAAAAAAAAATTAACCTGTCAAGAGTGCATAAGAATAAATCAGAGGTGAGAGAGGACAGAGGCCAGCCTACTGTAATTATGTCATGCTGTGTAAATGCGAGCATAGAATGCCTCAGTGGCGGATGGATTGATGAGAAGAGGACAAAAGGGAGAGAGGTTATAGAGTGAATTACAGTGGAATCACTAGTTGATAAGAGACTGAGTATGAGGGAGAACGACTTAGTGAAGGGAGAAAGAGGAGGAAAGTTCCACTCTCTAAATATATCATATATGACTTACCTTCTCTTTTTTCTCAGCACATAACCTGCATAGATACACTAATAGCTGAAAAAGAAGCTGTAAATGTCCTCCCTGAATTAATTAAATATCACTTTTGGTCCCTAATTTTAAGAGGCCCCAGGTTACCTAACATCATAAGAATTTCCTGAGGGGAAGACCCAGTCACCTACCTGTCCAGCGACCTGCCTTCTCAGCAAGGACTCTGCCCTCCTGCCCATTCTTCACTTTCTACTTTAGCCTGTGTTTAAACACAA
Source organism: Ceratotherium simum simum (assembly GCF_057802395.1). Lineage (NCBI taxonomy): Eukaryota > Metazoa > Chordata > Mammalia > Perissodactyla > Rhinocerotidae > Ceratotherium > Ceratotherium simum. Next base: position 5,021,464 of record NC_141937.1, read on the forward strand.
TCAGCAAGAATCAGGAGACGTTTACACTTCCAGTTTCCCCCAGGAGCTATGGTACTTCGCGTATTCGTGCGTATTCGTGATAGGTGCCTCATGATGTCAGTTACATTGCAGGTGGAACTACTTGGAGGATGGAATCTCGCTGGCTCCCAGGACTGTATTTCTTTATGGAAATTTGTCAGGCACAGCAGTTTACCGCTTGATAAAGCTGACAGTTCATTTGTCACTACTAAGAAACAAATTAGTTCATTATTTATTTTCCAAAGAAGGCAAAACAAAAAAAGGAAGCAACAAACAGTCTTAGCAAATAGATACATACTAAGCTAACCACTGAAAGTCTCCTTTATTTTTCTGGATAAAAAAGAACATCATAGTAAAGGAACCTTCTCCAAGTGTGCTACAAAGAAGAAAAGTGATCAGAGTAAGCTTAATATTAATCCTCCAGCCCAAGAATCGATTTCCTGTCTGCTCGTTTTGGCTACTGAATTTCATTTTTCTACATTTCCCAACAGCAAATAGATGGTAACCATTATTATTAATAACTGTGTGAGGTAGGTAGGGTAAATATTATTAACTTGAGTTCACAGAGCATCAATCTGAGACCCAAGGAGGGTAAGTAACTAGTAGAACAACTCACAGATCCTGGTCCATGCCCTGATTTATTTGAAAAACAAATGTAAAAGTTTATTTTTTTAAATTCTCTGTTTTTTTCATTGCATTGATTTGTCAACTCACGTCACTTGCTATTTTCCTTCACATTTCTAAAGATTCCTCACAAGAAAAAGAAAATTGCATTAGCTGTATTTTCAAGAAAGCATAGAGAAAGTGAGTCTGAAGTTTCTTTTCACTATGTTAGGACGTTAGAGCTGACATTTACAAGCAGAGGGCAGATGTTTATAAACAAGTAGACCTGGAACATCGGTATCTAGAATGGTCTTATTTTGCATACCAAAGCACGGGAACATGCTTTACAGAAACCCTCCCTAAGTTACGCTAACTTAGGTGAAGAGCAGCATTATTCTGATAATAAGATTTGTGGTCCTATTGTCTCTGAAGGGACTGAAATAAAAGCTGCAACTTATAAAAAAATGAATAAATACTTACAATGAACTGGGCACAATGCCCAGTGAAAAAGTACACCCAGTCCCTATCAAAAAAAGACACTTTATGCACATAGACCAGTATTGTTTCTCTCTCTCTCTCCACTCAAGTGATAAAGGAGAATAATTTGTGCTCTTAAAGAACTTCATAGTACCTAGGAACAAACATTTATTTTTAAAGTGGCATTTCTTTATAAAGAAAAATAAGGTTCACCTTTGAATCACTTTCTGTTTTTTTTTCTTTAACCCTCCCTTTAATGAGGCGAACGAGGAAGGAAAGTATGAGAAGAATAAAGAAAAATGCGGAATTTTTCCTGATTTAGGCAATGATGAATTAATATTTTTGTCAACTATGGGATCATTTGTTAAAAATTCTTTTTGTTCTTTCTCCTTTTTAACTTTTAATAGAAATCCACGATATTGATGTGACCATAATGATCTCATCTCAATAGCAAACTCCCCTTGTTGAAATAATTGACCATTTAGTAAGTCTCAGACATTTAAAACAATTTCTTTTAATTTTGCAAGTACGATAGGGATTAATGCACAACAGTACAACTAACACTTTGTTCTATTCTCAAGACTCATGAATCAGACAACAGAATGACTTTCTGTGGCCGCTCTTTCTGCAGCAGCAAAGGATGAGTGGTAAATTTCCCTCACGGACAATCTGTCTTGAATCTAGCCCTCAGCAGTCACAGCACTCTCATCAATAGATGTCTGAACTCCAATTGGGTGTGTGGGTGGCAAGCACCAACCTCATTTTGATGAAAGAGCCCTACAATGCCCTTACCAAGGTTGACGTTTTAATAGCAATCAGACGTATCACTCTTATCTAAGAAGTCACTAAGCTTCCATCAAGGATGTACCATCTGCCTTGGGAGTACATACAAGACATCTTTTGTGCTAAAGCCGGTTAGCATTCTTTAGAATTGTGACCAAAATGCATGTTTTAACATCAGGCAGCTGCTGACTTTGATCGAGTCTCTTGTCTGTGCTTATCTTGTCACAGGAACCAATTTTCAGGTTTATATATGGCAACAGTCTTAATCAGTCCTGGGCCTTGTCTTCTGGCTTCTCAGTACGTGACAGCCGTATGAAAATCCATTCACAGAAACCAGGATGGTGGAAGACAATGACATTCAGTAAGTAGAAGGAAAGAAAGAGTTTCCTTGGGAATACAAATTTTTGACAAAGCAGTCCAACTCTTGTTACACAGAAGAAGGCATGGAGATTTGGCACCTTTTGCAGAAGTGGGTGACCAAGGATTTGGGGGGAATCACAAATGCAAAATCAGTTTAAGATGGTTAGACAAGGTCAAAGCACTTTAAAAAATCTTGTATTGCCTTCTCGGCATTAAATTCGGAGAATGAAGCAGGGGAAAGATGTAAGCATGTTTCTTTTTTACTTGGAAAAGAACATATATAATTTGGAGTAGAAGCCTAATAGTAATTAAATTACCATCTCCTTCTTGGAGAAGACAAAAAACATTTAAGTGAAGTAAACAGTATATAAATAAACCTTAAAAATCAAATACAAATACCCAGAATTTTAGCATCAACAAGAATTTACTGAACACTCAATAGGTTTAAAACATTATCTTCATAACAGGAAAAGTAATCTGAGGAATGGCTATAGCTTCTGTAGTCATAAAAGCCTGAGGTCGGGTTCCAGCTGTGCTCTCATTAGAGTAAGCAAGTAATGACATCATCTCTGAACTTTGATTTCTGAGAATAATATTTATCTGTTATGATTGTTGTGGGAATCAAAATAATCCATTAATTGTTTATTTTATTAATTTAAGAACTATTTATTGAGCATTGTCTGTATATTACAATCTGTTCTAGGAATTAAGAATAACATAATTAATAAAAGGGATAATACCCTCTGCTGTCAAAGGGCTTAACTTCTGGTGGGAAAGTTGGACAATAAACAACATAAAGTAGTACAGTAAATGTATGGTAGGCAGTGAATAGTGCTAAGTGTTAAAATAAAGTAGATATTAGGGGATATAAAATGTTTGGTAGTGTGAAATTTTATCTAGGGTAGCCACAGAGAGTCCTACTGAAAATGTGAAATTTGGGTAAAAGCACAGAGGAGATATCTGAATAGAGTGTGGCAGGCAAAAGGAGCAGGCAGTGCAGGTTCCCTGAGGTGGAAGGAGGTCTGGTGTGTTCACGGAAATGCGAGATGTAGCCAGAAAGAGTAACAAAGAGGTAGATGAGGTTTGGGCACAATGTGCTTGGTCAGGTACATCTCAGTCCATCAAAGGATAGACTTTGACTTCTCTTTCTTAGTGAGAAGAAACTGAGGGGGTTTTGAGCAGAGGACAGGGGTGATCTGACCTGTTCTTACCATTACCCCTCTGGCCACTGTGTATTTAGGTCTCCAAAATGTGTCCTAAACAGTGGAAGCAGGCTCCTGCAATAATCCAGGAGACAGGTGACAGACTAGAGTGCTGGTGTCACGAGGTTTTTTTTTTTTTTTTTGAGTGTTAGGAATAGATACAGTGAGAGGTGTTCATATTTTGGATATATTTGAAGGCAGAGAAAATAAAATTTGGTGACAGGTAGACACAGAGTATACGAGAGTGAGGGGTAAAGAATAACTCCTGGCTTTTTGAACTGAACAACTGGGAAGATGTATTGCCCTTAGGAAAAACAGGTTAGGACAGAGTGTCATGAACTTAGTTTTGGACATGAGAAGTTTGCAATGTCTATTTGATATACAAGTGAGATGTTGAATAGACAGTTAAATACACGAATGTGGAGTTGAGAGGCAAGGCGTAGACTAGAGACTAAAATTTGAGTGTCATCTCATTTCATTTAGATATAATTGAAAGCTCTGGGTTTGCATAGGACGATGCCCAACAACTGAGTCTGCGAGTACCTCACCTTTTGGAGATCAGGAGAAAAGGGACATCAGCGTGGGAGGCTAGAAGGAACAGTCAGTAGGATCAGAGGAAAAGCAACAGACCTTGATGTTCTAAGTACCAAGTTAAAAAAAAATCCAGAAAAAGGGAGTAGTAACGTGTCAGATATTGCTAATAGGTCAAATAAGATGAAATTCAAATATGATCATTGGATTTAACAACATGGTTTTATATGAGATTTTGTTGGAATTTTCTCTTTAATATAGCAGATATATAACTCTGCTTGCTTATTTAATGTATTCCTTCCCAAGAAGTGTGCTCCTATAATCCTTCTGAGATTAGGGTATTTCTTGTAACCCCACATGTCCAGTTGGTTGGACCAAGGGTAGATAGCTGACTCTGAGTGGATAGTCAGTTTATTTCTCCTGGGAATTTAGAAATTCTGTTTGAGGGACTTGAAATAAGAGGAGATGAATGTGAACTGGAAAGGATTGGAGGAGGCAGGGAACAGTTTCAGGAGTGAGAGGAGAAAATGAGACTAATTTTAAGTGTGTCATGTTGAGATGAGATATCCACGAAACATCTAAACGAAGATATCACACAGGCATTGGATAGGGCACTAAAAGCCATGACAGTTGACATGATTCTAGTAAAATGTTTAAAAGGTACAAATGGGAAAAGACACCCAAGTTATAACAAAATCTAAAAATAAAATTTTAAGGTTGAGATTTTATTTTAAAGCAGTTCTAGGTTTTTGGTGCCCATAGACAAGTGGCAGAAGCAAATGTAAATCTCTACAGTAATTCACCTTCAACTCAGGCCTGTAAGAATTCTTCCAGATAAAGTTCCAAGAATCATTATTGTTAACAACCATAAAAAAAATTAAGAGAAATGGGCACCATAAGTGGCAAATCATCAGAAAAGACACAGCATTATCAAACCAAAAAATCTTAAAATATTACCAGATTTGAAATTCAGAAATATAAAAGAAGTGTGTTTATAATACTTAAAGAACTAAAAGAGGGGGTTGAAAATTTGAAATGGAAAAGAACACTGAAAAACTATTGAGTAGGTGATAGTGAACCAAACAGAACGTCTAGAAATGAAAAATATCATACATAAAACTAAAAATTCCATAGACAGGTAAATAATAATTTAGGTTGTTGAGAGAGAATTAGTGAAATAAAAGGAGATAAAAATATTACTGAGAATAAAACTCAGCCAGAAATAAAAACATAAAAGAGAAGTTAGAAGACATAAAGGAAAGAATGAAAAACCCTGACAGATACCCTCTCAGAAAACTAGAAGAAAAGCACAGGGATAATGTGGTAGAGGCAATATTTTAACAGATACTGGTTGAGAAATCTGCAGAATCAATAGAAGACAACAATCATTGGAGTCATGTAGCCCAAAGAATCCAAATAGGTTTAAGACATATTTTTAAATCATAAATGAATAGAGATAAAATACAAGACATCCAATTAAATTTGAATTTCACATAAATAATGAATGCATTTTTTTAGCATAGCTATGTCCCAAACATGTGTGTGTAGGGGAGGCAAACTTTTACATCTACTCTCTTAGGGATTTTTGGATGAGCCTGTGAATTAAACTGGCATGAGACAAATTAACAAGAGAAAAACATACAAATTTATATAAGTTTTATGTGACATGGGAGCCCTCATAAGGAGGTGAAGACCCCCCAAAAAGTGGCAAAATGTAAATACTTTTATACCAGACTGAATGAAAAGCAACAATTGTGGAAAAGTAACTAAAATATATGGGAAGCCTAAAGGAAGACAAGGATTATTTTAACAAGGTTTGTTTGTACAGAATTCTCTCAGCTGTGACTCCCCATTCAAGAATGTTTCTTCTCTCCTACTACAGGGAGGGCATCTTTCTCATGGTGCTTTTATCACCTGTTTTCAGAAAGAAAAAGGGGAAGTAGAATGTCCTTCTTTCATTTTCTGTTTTTTAAGTGCCTCTAGCTCAAAATAATCCTTATGCCAAAGTAGCATACATTGGGGTGGTATATTCTGTCACCATTCATGTGGGACATTCTTATACTAAAATAATTATTTATTGTTTATGTGAAATTCTAATTTAACTGGATGTCCTGTATTTTCATTGGCTATATCTAGGAACCCTTTAAGTAAATTAAAGAAAAACTATGAAACACCAAAGACAAAGAAAAGGTATTAAAAGCAGCCAGAAGAAAAATAAAGGAAAAAACAATTATTGGCACAGCCAATAAAAGGAAAAACAGACAAATTGAACTCCAAGAAAAATTAACAAAACAACGAACAATATCAGCAGAGTAAAAAAGCAACACAGAGAATGGGAGAAAATATTTTCAAATCACATATCTGATAAGGGATTAATAACCAGTATAAAGAGAGAACTCCTAAAACTCAACAACAGAAAAGCAAACAACATGACTATAAAAATGGGTAAAGGACTTGAATAGATTTTACTCCAAGGGAGATATACAAATAACCAATAAGCATGTGAAAAGATTCTTGATATCACTAATCATTAGCAATGAAAACCGAGATCAAAACTTCGGTGAGATACCACCTTACATCCATTAGGATGACTACTATAAAAAAATCACAGAAAATAACAAGTGTTGGCAAGGATACGGAGTAATTGGAATACTTGTACAGTGTTGATGGGAATGTGCAATGGTACAACTACTAGGGAAAACAGTTTGGAGGTTCCTCAAAAAATTAAAAATAGAACTACCATATGCTCCAAAAATTCCACTTCTAGGTATAGACCTGAAAGAATTGAAAGTGAGATCTCAAAGAGGTATTTATACAACCATGCTCATGGCAGTACCATTCACAATAGCTAAAACATGGAAGCAACTCAAGTGTCCAATGGATGAATAGATAAGCAAAATGTAGTATATACGTGCAATGGAATAGTATTCAGCCTTAAAAAAGGAAGGAAATTCTGATGTATGCTGCAATATGAATGAACCTTGAGGACATCACACTAAGTGAAATAAGCCAGTCACAGAAAGACAAATACTTTATAATTCCACTTATATGAGGTACTTAGAGTACTCAATATCATAGAGACAGAAAGTAGAATGGTAGTTGCCAAGGGCTGAAGGGAGAGAGTAATGGAGAGTTATTGTTTAATGGTTATAGAGTTTCAGCTTAACAAGATGAAAAGCATTCTGAAGATTTGTGGCAATGATGGTTGCACAACATTATAAATGTATTTAATACCACCGAACTATACAATTAAAAATGGTTAGGATAGTAAATTTTATGTTATGTGTATTTTACCACAATGAAATAAACGAACAAAAAAATCATTGCACTGAAGTTTGAACCCTTAGTAGAAGCAAGAGAAGCCAAAAATAAATAAATAATTAATAATAAAACAAAAAACAGAGGAATACTTTGTTTATATGATAAAATAACATATTTACCCTTCAAGAAAATATCTTTCAAAAATGAGGGCAAACTAAAGACAATTTTATACAAATGAGTTACTGAGTGTTTACCACCAAGAGATTCCCACATAATGAATCTAAAGAATGTGCTTTAGGAAGAAGTAAAGTCATCTCAGACAGAAGCAAGAGAATTGAGTAAAATGTGATGAAAATGTAAGCAAATATTGACTATACAAAACAACAGAAATAACATCAAATTTTCAGGGGTTATAAAAAACACACAAGATAAATCTAAAATGTTTGGTAAAAATAGTATATAAAACCAGAATAAAGGGTTGAAAGAAAGTATTGGGAAGAAAAGTAGAGATATTGATTACTTTTAGATTTTGAAAATAAAATTATAGAAAGGGAGTTTATAAAATCCAAAATATTAGGGGAAAACTGAATGGGTAAAAATTGATTTAAAAAAGTCCAAAAGAATGATGAGAAACAAAGGAAAACATGAAAAAATGGGACAAATGGAAAATATAATGAAATACGGTAAAGATAAGACTAAATTTATGTTATTATTATATAAATTAAAAAAATCTCTGTAACAACAAAGATATACTTGATAAAAACATGAAGTCAAACTATATTCTGCTTACAAGACGCACAACTTAAATACAAGGACATAGAAATATAATAAGTTAAAATATATAAAAAAGGTATATAGGGAAGAAAACCAATAGCCAACTGTTAAAATTATGTTATTATCAGACAAAATAGTCCTTAAAGCAAAAAGCACCAAATATTTAAAGGGATCACTACATGCTGATGAAAGTTTCAAATCAGCTTATACCTGAATTTTCATATATCCAAGAACTTAGTCTCGTATATATTGAGAGGACAAAAAAAAGACTTAAAATATCTGCCATCACAGTAGAAGATTTTAATATAGCACTCAAAAATTGATAGATCAAAGAGAGAAAAGCAGGGAGGACATATAGAATATATAAGCTGTACAATTGCCAAATTCTCCCGGTGATATATATATAGAATAGTACATCCAACATTTGAAGAACACACAGTGGAATGTTACACAGCAGTAATAATTAATGAATACAGCTACAAGAGACCAACATAGATGAATCTCTAGCATATAACATAACATGAAAGCAAATTTCAGAATACGTATATCCATTTATGTAAAATTTCAAAGCCACAGGTTGAGAAGGGAATGGGATCTGGAAGGCCCACTCAGAACCACCCAGTGTCACCAGGTGTCCTCTATTTCTTGGACTGGTGAGAGAGCATACCAGTGCCCATTGTACTGTTATTATTTCCCAATTTACGCGTATGCTCTATTATTAAGTATCTCTTCACCATTTACTTCAACCAGTATTTTTAAAAAAGCGATTAGCAAGTGAAATGAGGAGGTAATGAGTGTATTTTGGTTACCAAGGGGAAAATATCTCTCAGAATGTAGATATGGGGGATGCTGAAGCAGTGGGAGGTTTTTATTTCCTTTGTTTTATTGTTAATGTGGGAAAGACTAAAATATGGCTCATTACTGATGATAAGGACACAATAAAGATTACAAAATACAGAAGAGAGAGAGGATATTCAATAGCATGAGGGTCCTGGGAAGATAAGAGGGGAGAGAATTCAGAGCACCGTTTAGGGGTTGTGGTGTTGAGAATTCAGTAGACGATTCTAGGAAGAAGGGATAACTGTGGTACAGACAAATGGTATGAGCTACAAAACTTTACATTTCAGCAGACTTAAAGAGCTTGTCGAAAATAGACCTTGCAAGCAGGGGCAGAGCTAGACCCCATCCTAAGGCATGTGGAAAAAGGAACAGCTGGGTTTCCACTAGACACAGAAGTAGAAGGAATGTCCGTGGATGTTGAGTGTGCTTGATGGTGATGAGCAAGAGTTCCAGAGAGTTAAGTAGGAGACCGGGGAGGAAGCCAAGGAAATCAGTAATGGTAATGAAGCTGCCTGCAATGAAGGTCAGAAGGGCTTGCACATAAGGGGGTAAACTATGAAAAAGGGGAACACAAGTGCCATGAATTCTAGCACAGCAACTACCTCCGAGGAAAGGTAATAGTAGGCTGCTACTGTGTTAGAAATCTTTCATTTCCTTAAAATTAAAAATGATCTGAAGCAAATGTGAGGAGAAAGTCATCCTTTCTTTAAATCTGGATGATGAAGGTGAGTGCTTATATTATTCTCTATCCTTAGAGGGATATTTGAAATATTTCTTTATATAAAATATCTTACATATTATATTTATTTTCTAAAAATACAACTGTTCACAACTTTTTGCAGGCCAGCTCAGTGGAGTAGTGGTTAAATTCATGTGCTCTGCTTCTGTGGCCTGGGGTTTGCAGGTTTGGATCCTGGGCATGGACCTATGCATCGCTCGTCAAGCCATGCTGTGGCAGCGTCCCACATACAAAATAGAGGAGGATTGGCCAGATGTTAGCACAGCAACAGTCTTCCTCAAGCAAAAAGAGGAAGATTGGCAACAGATGTTAGCTCAGGACCAATCTTCCTTACCGAGAAAGAAAAAAAACCATTTTGCACTGACAAAAATCACTGAGTTGAAGAAGTTGCACAAAGTCAGGGATCCCTGGTATCCTTTCTGCTCTCATAACCCTGCCATGCCCATTTCCTCGGACTTTAAACACTCACTTGGAACCTTGGTTTCCAGAAAAAAATAGGAGGATTGACTCAGCTGCTCCAAAGATCATCCTTAATAAGTGTCAATAAAGCTGCTTTGGTGGCAATTTCAATAATCCTTCACATAGAAATTGAAGGAATGGAAACAATAGATATTTGTCAGTATCCCGATACAGAGGATTGGAGAAATTACTTTAAAAAGCCCCAAATTCTGCAAAGCAATCAGTGTGCCCATTGATCTGTCTGAGAACTTACATACAGGGCTGCCACCTCTTGATATGTTAGAAGACCACCGTGCCCCAAGATCCGTAATCCTTCTCAAAAATGGTAAGTCAACCAAGTAGTGACACCATGTCCTAGCCTGGGTGCTGAGTGAGGGCTGATCTGATCTTATCTCTTGGTTCCTCAGAGGTTCCTCCTGTACAGTATTGCACGTGGCTGTTACAACCATCAATCTGAGCAACTTAATGCTAAATTTATCTCAGGAGGTGGTAAATTCTCTTTGGGCAGTTAATGGCCTCTGAAAGAATCATCATCTCTCTTTGGGGTATCTTTCTCCACCAGCATTATAAAGCAAACCTGCCTCTAGCATCGTTAAACCCAAGAGAACGGAGATTTAACTGCACTTGATAATTAACAAAGAAAATTTAATGGATAAGCTAGTGGCACAAAAATAACAGAAACTTGCCACTGTTTATTCACTGAAAGAGGCTAAAAAGATCATCGGCTTTATCAACCAAAGTTTGCATCCAAGCACAGTGAGAGTTTCTTGTTTTTAAGTAGACTCCCTCATCGGTCCTCCAAGCTCATAAGAGGAGGTGACGTGGAAAGCGGACTCCGAGAAGGTGCACACCTTTAAGAGATTTAGAGTCAGAGAGAAGTCTCATTCTTAATTTCTCTCTGTATTACCAAAGAGAGGAGATATGCAGATAAGGAAGTCAGGCTAAAAGTTCTTAAAGGATACATCTTTAAGTTATTAATAGTTATTAGTTATCTAGAACCTAAGTTTTGTGGTGTTCCACTTCTAATTAGGATGTAGAAAGTCATGAGAAAAATGTCACTCCCATCCAAATAATGACAAAAAGCCAATAATGTACAAAATCCTAATTTTCTTGAGTCCTTCAGAGAGCTGAGGCCACAAGGCAACCAAATGAACAGAATTCCAAAAGTAACAAGCCCCCCCCCAAGGAGATATGGGGCATACAAAATACTCCTTTGCAGAGCATGGAAAGGGGAGGCGACTGCCACAAAAGCGAGTCAGAAGAAAATAGCTAATACTTTAACAAATTCTTGATGCCAAACATGGACAAACATGAGGATTTAGAATAATTGGAAGCTAGCAGTTTAGGGGTCAGTGAACTTTTTCTTAAAGGACAGATAGTAAATATTTTAGACTTTGCAAGCCATATGGTCTATGTTGCAACTACTCAGCTCTGCTGTTTTAGTGCAAAAGTAGTCATATATAATAATGCATAAGTGAATGAATGTGGCTGTGTTCCCATAAATTCTATTTACAAAAACAAGTGGCAGCTGATCTCTGATCAAGTGATTCCCAATGTCTTACATGAAATCCAATCTGGCATAATCCTATTTTCTTTGGCTGCCTGAAATGAAGGAGCAGTGGTAGCAATTTCAATTTTCATGAAATTTCTAAGGTAGTGCAGACCTTAGCAATTTCATGAAAATCAGAGAAACTGAGTCAAGTCCCTAATCTTTCAGAAGCCCATTTTACCTTCTAATTTACACATACATTAAGTTCAGTCTCCCAGACAAACAGTCCTGTCTCAGCCTGCTTGGGCTGCTATAACAAAATACTATAGGCTGTGTGGCTTCAACAACAGACCTTTATTTCTCACAGTTCTGAAGGCTGGGAAATCAGAGATCATGGTGACAACAGACACAGTTCCTGGTGAGAACTTTCTTCTTGGCTTGCAGATACCTGCCTTCTCACCGTGTCCTCACGTGACAGAGAGAGAGAAAGAGTTCTGGTCTCTTTCTCTTCTTATAAGGACACTAATCCCATCATGGGGCCCTGCTCTTGTGGTCTCATCTAAATCTAATTACCTCCCAAAGGCCCCCACCTCCAAATACCATCACACTGGGGGCTAGGGCTTCAACATATGAATTTTGAAGGGCACGAATTCAGTCCATAAAAAGTCCAGACCATACCATTTAAAGTGTACACCAGTCAGTGTTCCATCAGAAAAGTAGGACCACTGTGAGTAGATGAAGCATGCTGAAACACCACCCAAAGTATGTGCTATAATGATATCCCAATCCTCTTCCAAAGGGTCTTATGGTCACTCACTTGGGTGACTGTACATGGGGAAAAGGGAACAACCAGATATCTGAAGGACGAGGGGACTCAGGCTGGGTTGACAGTGAGATGGAGACAAGCAAAAGCATCTTCATGGCATGCCTGTTGCAGTGACGATAGACAGGGCCATCGAAGACATGGAGTCCTGGCCAAAGTCCCTTTTCAATTCCAAGTGTGTAATTCAATCATGCATTCAGGGTTGGGGGAAAAGACCTCAAGTACTTCTGGAAAGCCAGGCACGTCTAGCTGACAGAGTGGGACCACAAGGGAGCTGGAGGAGGTGTTCTGGGTTTCTTTACAGGCGCTACTTCTGTAGGTCCGCAACTAAGCATTGTGGTGGGTCCTGGTGGTCAGCAGAGCCAGCAGTTGGGAATAAGGTCTGACAGAGAATGAGGTCAAACAGGACCTGGGGGAACCCGGCCTGTCTGCCCCCATAGGTCACCAAGACAACCTCCAAAGCATACTAGCTGCTGCTTTACTTCAGCTGCCGAGGGTCTGCATAAATTCCTCTTTGGCCAGTGTTAACCCTCTAGGTTATTCTGGTTAACGTAGTTCCGGTTTTACCAAGTTGGTGCAGAATAAACTGCCACAAAGTAATCTTTCCCTACAGAGCGGGGTATTCCCAGCCCAAATGGCCTGGGAATTTTGGATTAGAAATTTTTGGAGTTTCTTCACCCAGTAACAGGGGCTCGGGCTCACACTATTAGGACTTTAAATTCCCCAAGGCTTCGAGGGTGTGAAGGGTTGGACATTTAGAATAAAGGACACTAGTGCCTCTGAGCACTGTGTGACTTGGTGGGTGTGAGGCTCGGGAACACAGGGATCAGGTAGCCTTCCCAGCAGAGGCTGGAAGAGACTCAGCACCAGGCAGCGCCAGCTCTGCCTAGAAAAGGACACAGCCACAGGGCAGTGTAAGGCTGCTACCCTCTGTTCCCAATGATCAGGTCTGCGGCAAGGGACGAGGCTGAGATATTTCCTCTACTCCCACAGGAGCTGGCCCAGAGGAGCCATCTGGCTCCTTTCCAGAGCCCAAATAGCCTCCTGTGCTGAACAGAAAGTGTTACAACACGTGCAGATCAGCTCTGTCAGCTCTGTCAATTCACTTACAATATCACCTCCAGGGACACAAATATTTTCTACCTAAAGGATCCAGAACCCATTATTCTCCAATTCCCCCTTGTACACAGTTCCTTCTGGGATATGGCAACTTTGTTGGTAGTGTTTCCTTTTTTTTTTTAATATTTTTTAACAAAACACAATTTTTAAAAACAAAACATGTGGGGTTTTTTTTATTTGTTTTGCCAAAACACAATACCTTTTTAGGACAATCCCAGTTACCTGCCCTTAGCTGACCTTTCTAAGTGAGGCAGCCTCCATTTTTTATCCAAGTGATCGTCAATCATCTCCTACATTATAAAATATGACACTCCTTTTGTTAAGGAAGAGACACACACACACAGTCTCTGGCTGGCACTCCTCTGGTGGGCGCCCGTAAATGTAGCATCTGTTTTCTTCCTGAGGCAGGAGGTGAAGCCATGGGAAAGGAGGTGGCAGGTAGAAGCAGCAGTGTGACATAACCAGATGGCCGGGGCATGCACACTTCAGGGTGCTGTAGACATCGTGGTGACTGGACAACCACAGTGGAGGAGTAACAGGGTGAGGATTGAAGGAAATTGTCAAGAGAATAATTGAAACAATGGACTGCAGAATCCAAACCTGGTAGGAACAGGGCCTGTTCCATCCCCGTTCTATGACCTGTGCACTTTAGTTCATCTGCTCACTTTTGGAGTGAGGATCCTGATTGAAAAATGACATTTGAATCCATGGAGTTCAAGTCCTATTGTGTGTTTGTAAGGAAATTTTACTCGTTAGGGCAACACTTTCTCCTTTAACAAATCTACTTGGAAATGTACAATAGCTCCAACACCAAAACAATTCACTTCTTTCTCATTTAACAATTGTAAACGGTCCCACGCAGGCAGGGGTGGAGGAGTTGGAGTGTTGAGAAGGGTTGTGACCAGGAAATCATGCAGTGACGGTGACTCAGCATCCACCACTTTCAGCGCACAGCACCCGAGCTCACCTAAGATGTTTCCACCTTATCAGAGGATGGAAAAGATCATGAAGGAGTGCCTGTGGGGAATTTGAAGTGGCACACATCACTTCCACTCCTATTGTGCTGCTTCCGTCTAACAGCAAAGGAGATGAAATGCAGTCTATCTATGTGCCCAGAAAGAAGGAGAGAAGACAGAATTTTTGGAGCAGCTGCAGTTGAATAGGTTGACAGGAATAAGTAAGAGTTGAGAAAGTTAGGTTGAGAATAGAGGGAAATAGATTTGAGGCTAAGAATTCAGAAGTAGAGCAGATCAAAGCCAATATCAGTTTCAAGATTTGGGTGTGGAGTGGATAGAATAAGTGACGTCATTGATGTTGAAGATGAGAGTTAAATTCAACAGCAGGAAAATAATAGCTAACATTTATTAAGTGTTTGCCATGTGCAAGGTGATAAGGTCTTTACTTGTATTGATCCTAAAACAATTCTAATGGCCTGAAGAATTATTATTGTCATTTTGCTTATGTGGAAAATGAGGCACAGGAAATATCAATTAGCAAAATTACCAAGATATTTAAACCAGGAAATTTAATATAATCAAGGCCCAGGCTCCTAACCAATGACACCCAATCTGTATGAGAGGGCAGAACTTTACTTAGAGAGAAAAGATACATAGATAGATAGATAGATAAACAGGGCCAATTAATAAATATGCCACTCATTAAACATACGTGCAAGCAAAAACTGTGCATTTCAGTTCTAATTTGAGATATGATTAAGACTATAATTAGGGTGATAATAGACAATTTTAAAATTTAGACTCTGGCGAATAGCAGCTAACATTTTAATTGCTTACCTAGTGCATTAATTTTCCTAACTTATAATTCTCTGGAGTTTCATGAGTTTGAATGAAGTATTGACGTGTGGATTTTGTTTTATTTTGTTTTAGTTTTGTGTTGTGTGTGTGTGCACGTGTTTTGTGTTTGTTTGTTTTGTTTTGTCCTTAAATAGAGCTCCCTGTTTCAGTTACCTACCACTCCGAAACTCAGTAAGTTACTGTAATAGCCATTGTATTTGATCTCATCAATGTTTGTGTTAGGAATTCAGCAGGGCTCAGCTGGGTGATTCTTTTGCTCTACATGGTGTGTACCACAGTCATTCAGTGATGTTCAGCAGGAAGCTGGCCGCTCTGGAGGTTGCAGGATAGCATCACTGCCATGGTCCAGGGAAGGCTGGAAGACTGAGCTCAGCTACTCTCCACATGGTGTTCACAAAAGAGTAGTCAAAGTTTTTACAGAGTCTCAGGGCTCCAAGAGACCAAAGTAAGAGCTACCCGTCTCCAGTCTAGATATGGTTTAATTGGATTCTCTGCTCAGGGTCGCCCAAAGTTGTAATCAGGGTGTCAGCCAGGAAGAGTTAAGGTCTTCTCCGAGCTCACTGGTCGTTGGCAGGATTCAAGTCCTTCTGGTTGTAGGACTGAAGCCCTCAGCTTCAAGGGGCCACCTGTCATTCCCTGCCAGGTGTCCCTCTCCACAATATGGCAGTTTGTGTCTTCTAGGCCAATGGGGAAATGTATCCACTGTTTTGAATCTCCCTTAAGGGAAGGCCTAGACCCGCTTGAAGGGACTCATCTCGTTAAGTCAGGCCCAACAGGAAAATCTCTTTTGTGATTAACTCAAAGTCTACTAATTAGAAATCTTAATTCCACCTGCAAAATCCATTCATCTTTGCATTGGATGTACCTATTCATAGGAGTGAAATCCTATGAATTCACAGTCCTGTGAGTCTGTGGGCAGGAATCTTGGGTCCATCTAGAATTCTTTCTACTACAATAAAGAATTGAAAGAAAAATTATTCACCTTGGAATCTTAAGTAGAAAACCCAATGGTGAAATTCGGAAATGTTTTTTATTGAAAACTCCTTTAGAGAGTGATGGGAATTTTTTAAGGATTCTCTGGCCTTTGGATTATGGACTGTCACTCATTGTTAACAGTAACTTTGCAACTTTAACATGTGGCCTTTTCTGCCATATTAGGGGTTCTAAAGGTTCATGAGATTAATATCAATCAGAAAGGAGATATGGAAAAGGAAAATAGCGTTGTTTAAGCCAGGATCTCACTCTCTTCATCTGATATTTATTATCATTATCGCAGAGCCCTCTGAAAAACAAACATGGTGTGTGGCTGCTTGAATGCCCAGGTGAATAACTAAACCCAGACCTCATAATCTCACACGTTGGATTCTATTATTAATTATCTCCACATCAAATAGTTGCTTTGTCTTTTCCCTGAATTTTCACCCTTCCTGTGTTACGCATTACTATCTTTACCATGTCCTTACCTTTCTGCACACTCTGAGAGTAGCTATCTATAAAAATTGCACTGACAAAGCTATATTAATGTAAAAAACTGAAAAAAAAAAAAACCCTATTATTATGTCAATTAGTACCATAAGCCAAGAACTATACAAATATGTTCTTTAAAAAACAACAACTATGAGCTGGATACTGAAATCAATTCCAAATTGCACATGAGCAATGGAGGTTCATGAGGATACGAATTTGTTCAGGGTCGGACAGTTTGAAAACAGCAGAGATGGGAGTTAAAGGCAGACTCCAAAACCCACGCTCTTAATCGTAAGCATAATTTCTCCTCATTGTATTTTACAGATGTATAAAGTGGAGTCCCAGGCCTGGTGTAGAAGACAGCATAAAACAACAGGAGAAAATTTGGAGAACATTGAAGGAATGGAAGATATCGGAGAAGAGAAATGGCCAGTGAAAGATATCCCTAATTCAATGTTTTAAAACTTTTGTTTTAGAGGAGATTTAAATTTACAGAAAGTTTCAAAGATAGTACAGAGAGTTCCCATATATCCCATACCCACTTTACCCTAGTATTAATATCTTACTAATGTTGATATACATACAAATTAATAATACAGATAAGGATATGTTAATTTATCAATGCATAAATAAATGTGCGGTACATTTTTATAATTAATGAAACAATGTTGACACATTATTAGTAACCAGACTCCATGGTTTATTCATATTTCCTTAATTTTTACCTAATATCCTTTTTCTCTTCTAGGATCCCATCCAGACACCACATTACAATAGTTGTCATGTTTTCTGAGGTTGCTTTTAATGTGGCTGTTTCTCAGACTTTCTTTGTTGTTGATGATCTTAATGGTTTTGAGGTGTACTCGTCAGGTGTTTTGTAGAATCTCCCTCTATTGGAGTTTGTCTGGTGTTCTTCTCATGATTAGACTGGAGTTACGAGGTTTGGGGAGGAAGACCACAGAGGTAAAGAGCCATTTTGATCACCTCATGTCAAAGGTGCGTACTAACAACATGATTTGTGACTGTTGATGTTGACCTGGATCACCTGGCTGAGGTGTTGTTTTGTCAGGTTTCTCCACTGTGAAGTTGTTCTTTTTTGTTCCCTTTCCGTACTGTCCTCTTTGAAGGAAATCACTGCAAAACCCACACTGAAGGAGTAGGGAGTTATGCTCCAACTCTGAGGGCAGCGTATCTGTATAACTCAATTTGTATTCTGCATGGGAGATTTTGTTTCTTCTGCCCTATTTGTTTATTTATTCTATCATTTATTTATATCAGTATGTATTCAGGGATATTTATTTTACATGTTGGGTTATAATCCAATACAACCTAATTTATTTTGTTGCTCACCTTGTTCCACATTTGTTCACTGGGGGCTTTTTTAGTTGGCTCTTGTGTCCCTTTGACATATGCCCATCATCGTGTTGGTTGTTGTTATGTTTGGTATTGAGCACATTCTTACATTCTGGCACAACAAGATAACTTCAGGCTCACTTTGTGTATTTCCTGCCCCAGTTCTAGCATCAGCAATTTCTCAGCGGAGTCCAGGCTCTTTTTATTAGATAAACCTGTTAGAGACCAAGATCTGAGTGCTAGGTGTGCTCATTGTCACTGGGGTGCCATTGCTTCTAGGTCTTTTCAGCTGACAGATAAAGAAAATTTATGTATGTATACTAACCTGTATACGTAATCATATCTATAAATATCTCTATATGTAACCATCTATTTTTATATTAAGCTAAACATGAGTTCATATTGATGTCTCCAACTCTAACCCATTGTCACATGGATCATTCTAGCCTCCTTCCTTTTTGTATCTGTAAATTCCTACTTTGACATTGAGAAATCTGGCTTCTCCCACCCACTAACCATTTGCTTGCTTGTCAATTGCAGTGTGCATGTATAGTAGTATCAGAATTGTTAGCCAGTACCCCCATGGGAAACAGCCTTATCAACTAGAGTGCAGTGGTTATGTATCATTTATTTTGCCTTTGGTTTTATAGACTTGACTGATTTCCAAAGTTATTTAGGTCAGCAACTTTTCCCCCATCCCCTTGAGTGAGGTTGTTTCATACATTTTGTAATACAGTCAGGTTCTTTTGTCACATTCTGCCCTCCATCCTGGGATCTCATAATCTCCTAAATAATTCTTTTTAATAGCATACATTAAATCTTATTCTTTTCGCTGTAAAGTTCTATGGATTTGGACACATGCATAGCATCATATATCCACCATTATAACATCATACAGAACAGTTTCATTATCCCCTCCTCAAGCATCCTGTGCTTCACATATTCACCTCCCCCACTCCTGAAGCCATGTCAACTAGCAACATTTACCACTGCTATAGTTTTGCCTTTTCCAGAATGTCATATAATTGGAATCATAAAGTATGTGGCCTTTTTAAAAAATAAATGTTAGATTTAATTTTTAGTAGTTTTAGATTTACAGAATAATTGAACAGATACTACATAGAATTCTGTATGCCCACTCCACACTATCCCGACCCCAACACACAGTCTTCATATTGTTCACATCTCGCATTAGTCAGCACTTCTGTTTTGATCAATAAACCAATATTCATAGGTTATTATTAACTACAGTCCATACTTCATGTTATGGTTCACTCTTCGGGTTGTACAACTCTATGGTTTTTGATAAATGCATAAGGACATGATTCACCATTACAGAATAATTTTACCACCCTAAAATTCAGCTATTCTCTCCCTCCCTCCCTTGAACCCCTGGCAAACACTGATCTTTATACTGTCTCTATAGCGTCACCTTTTCCAGAATGTCACATTGTTAGAATCATACAGTATGTTGCCTTTTCATACTGCTTCTTTTGCTTATGAATATGCATTTAAGATTCCTCCATGTATTTTCATGTTTCCATATCTCATTTCTTTTTGTCGCTAATATTTCATTGTACGGATGCACCACAGTTTTTTAATCAATTCATCCATTGAAGGATATTTTGGTTGTTTCCAGTTTGGGGTGATTATGAATAAAGCTGCTATAAATATTTGAACACAAATTTTTGTGTGCACATAAGTTTTCAACTCAATTGTATAAATTACAAGGAACATGATTGCTGGATCATATGATAAGGACATGTTTAGCTTTGTCGGAAACTGCCAAACTGCTTTCCAGAGTGGTTGCAGCACCATTTTGCATTTCCACCAGCAATGAATGAGTGTTCTTGTTGCTCTGCATCCTCATCAGCAATTAGTAGTCAGTGTTCCAGATTTTGGTCATTCTAATAAGTGTGTAGTAGTACCTCATTGTCACTTTAATTTGCGATCCCCTAATGACATATGACGTTGAGCATTTTTCAGATGTGCATTTGCCATCTGTATATCTTCTTTGGTGAGGTGTCTTTTCTGATATTTTGCTTATATTTTAATTGAGGTTTTTTTTTTTTTTGGTTGAATTTTAAGTATCCTTTGCATATTTTGGATACACATCCTTCATCAGATCTGCGTTTTGCAACTATTCTTTCCCAGTCTGCAGCTTAACTATTCATTCTCTTAACAGTGTCTTTGTCAGACCAGAAGTTTTTAATTTTAGTGAAGTTCTTATTATCAGTTATTTTCTTTCATGGATTATACCTTCAGCGCTATATGTAAAAACTCATCACCAATCCAAGATCACTTAGATTTTCTTCTAGACATTTTATTGCTTTGTCTAATTCAATGTTAAAGCATTTACAGTGCTTCAATGTAAACACGCTCTTGTGTCAAGGAAACTTCAGCACAAGTTTGCTACAAGTCCTCATATTAGTAGACTAGAAGGCTATAAAAGAATTTGAGCACTCAATGCAAAGGAAACAAACATGTATAGGAAACATGTATAGGAAATAGACATCATATGCTTGCAGAAATTACCCAAATACAGAACACATTCAGCAGAAGTAAGAACTCTAAATCAGAAATGCCTAGGAACCACATAAACTCTTCCAAGAAACTCCCCATATACTGAGATCTCATTAAGTCTCCCCTTGTATGAGGAACGGATGTTTGAGCCAATTTAATTTGAATCTCAAAGAACTAAGTGACACTGACATTTAAGTTAGAGTTGCAAGTGGACCTTCTCTTTCTTATAGTTTTGCTACAAAAAAAGAACCCCTGTGAATGCTTCCTAGAATCGTTTCCTTTATCTTACTGAGTTAGAAACTGTCATAGAGAAACTAGGTAGGTGAGCTAAGAGTGCAATATAATTCTGGAAGGCCAATATCATGTCTTATTCATCTTGCATGGCATAAGATAGGCACTAAATAATTTTTTGTTAAATGACTGCTTCTTGAATCCATTGATTTCAAAGAAATTGATCTCATAGAGCAGACCTTCAGTAACAGAACAAAAAAGAATATATTTTAGATACATCTTACCTCAATTCTCCTGGAAACATAGGACTTTCAATGACAATGTAATTTTCTCTACAATAGAATTGTTGGAACATGATTACCAGTGAACTTTAGCTACTTTGGAAAGAACAAATCATAATGTGTTTTAATTATGTCTTTAAGTTAAGACTGTTTCAGATCTTTATTCTTTTAGGAAATAAGTTTTCCCTAATTCTACAGCAAGAGCTCTATCCATCAGCACACACCTAAGCCTTACTGCCACAAATCTATTTATCTTTCAAGCACCTCTCCTGCAGTAAACTCAAGGACCACTTATGGGCAAGACATATTCAAACAGAAGACACTAGGCATTACAGAGATTAACACAGCCCCAATGTTTTACTTCTAGAATGTGTTAGTATACAGAGAAAAAATACCTTACATTTCCAAAGCCTTTTTACAAAGCACTATCACATAAATTATCTCATTTATCCTTATATTTGAAGCAGAAAAAGGAAATGTTTTCTTATTTTTAAAGATTAGGAAACAAATGCAAAGGGGCTGATTGGCTTGACCAAGATCACACAATTGATAAATCATAGAACAAAATTCTTAGCCCATGTCTATGTTTTCACTTTATTCTTCTGCTACCAACAAACATAAAATTGCTAAGGGCTTTGAATAAGAAATGTTGTTCACTAAGATATTTATCCTCAATTTCAGTAAAATCATTTGGCAGAATTTCCAAATACATACTCATTCTCTTCAGAGGTTGCTGTGTAATTTTTTGAAAGGAATCAATAATGATTTAAATTATGGCAAAACAATTTGTAGAATGCCACTTTAATAGGGAGCATGAAAGGCTCCAATTTCTCCAGTAATAGAAAAATATTTAATATTCATAGACACACAGTAAAATATTCTACAGAACAATAATTAATAGCATCATGACAATGTGTCATGTTTTATTAGGTAAAAACTATTTTGACTTGCTTTTAATACCCAGATTTATGTATATTGATGGGTGGAATGATTTATAATGCCATTTTACTGTTAAACTATCCAAGTTTCACTTCATATTTTAAACTAAACAATTAATTTAGTCTGTGCGCACCCTATCTGAACAGACTGACATGAATTTGTCATTTATTCTAATTATGCATGCAAAATAAGTTGCAGGCAGCAACATAGTTGAGCTGTGTGCTTATTATTTAATATTTAAAGGGTTCCGGCAATGATTAGGCAGCACTTCTAACAAAATCCCTGCTCCTCCAGGCATGTAAATTCTAGCGCTATGATGGACTTTGTGATCAAGATACCTGTTTCGTACTTGCCAGCAGGTTAGCTCTGACTCTGCGAACCATGCTGCTGAGCCCCAAGGTCATGGATTTGCTCCTCCTGTTACACAATTAGCTTTGCTCTGTGCTATAGCCACACACTTCACTAGGAACTCCAGCCAACCATCTGAAAATCACACTCCATTGGTTCCAGGGGGAGGGCAGGATGGATGAGAGACTGTGAACGAATCAGCACAAATTCAATTTCACTGCTGGAAAAGGAAACCAAAGGATACGTGCAACTCCCAAATCTGTAGCATGTTTAGGAAAATCCACGCATTCTAAAAGAAGCCCATGACCCTGCCTTTATTGGTTTCCACATTCATTACGAATATTTGGGCATTGAAAATTTTGTTTTTATTTTCTATCAGTATCAAACTCAATCCAGTTTCTACCTTGATGAAGACCAATTGCTACGTGCCCTTAGAGAAACGTGAGAATCCGGTGCGTGTTCTCTTGCCTTGCAAAGCTGCCTGTCCAGGTGTTCTTTGAGAACATTCTTGATGAATGGGACAGTGTGACTATACAGATAGGAGGAAATGGCCAATTGAGGCACTCAGAACAGAGATACTAGGAAAAGGCTGCTTTCAAAAATCGAAGAAAATAAAGGTTTGGAAATATAAAAGAACGTGTGCCTGTCAAGGAAGTACAGTCAAAAGAGAGAGGAAAGGAGGCAAAGGGAGACTCTGAATTTGAAGGAGGGTATTGAATAATCCAGAATGGTATGATTGATTTTAGGAAACCGGGGCATGCTGGCAATGAAGAGAGTGAAAAAAATTTAAGTCTTATGTTATTTCTTCAAGCTGAATATGTAGGGACAGTGGATGGGGTCTATGTGTAAGGGGGGGGTGGTTTACAGAAATGAGAATTGCAATAGTTCAAGAGTTAAAATCTAAAATAGATATGGGGAAAAAAGCAACTCAGAAGATATTATAAAAGGTACTATTTTTTTTATCACCTTTTGTAATCCTCACATCTAAATTCCAAGTTCATTCTTCTATGTCGAGAGAGAGAGAGAGAGAGAGAGAGAGAGCGTTTAGTGACAATATCTGGTGAATGTGGAAAGATTTTTTTTTTTTTAAAGCTTTAAATTCACTTTGGTGCTTTACATCTACATTATCAGGTGATGGTTGTGTTTCTACAGCAATTATGATGATTATAGTAATGTGTGTATGTGTGACAGAGAGAGAGAAAATGGAGCTTATGTAGGCAGAAAGATGAAAGATGAAGAACTCCTTTCTCCTTTCAAATAGAAGAGAATTTTAATATTATTGGGTCAGATTCCAGGGCACAGACATGTCCACATGTGTTAATGGGCAGTTATTCCACTAAAAATGTGAGTCTTCCTTCCTTCTCTTCGTGTCTAGGTAGTTACGTTGCCTAGGGCTTGCCCTATGTTTTTCTCCACTTCTTTTCTTCTACCTGGTGTGCTTCTGTTTAAGAAGAAAGGGATTTTCCACGTTAGCAAGGAGCTTACATAACATGCTCCAGCCTAGTCTATGAAAGTTTTACATCAAATCATCAAGTAGTGGCCCAGGAAATAATATATTCAACATTGTATTTCCCTTTTTCCATCAGTCCCTGAAGGAAAGGGAGGTTCTGACTAAATAAAAACAGAATTCCCCTAATAGTGCCTTAAATCCCAACATTTTGCATGAGAATTGTCTTCAGGAACTTTCCCCCAGAGAAATCCATCTTCCTCATACACTTTGAGATGGTAATGAAATTGCTGGAAAATTAGAATTAAGAATCCTGCAAAAAAAATGATGGTCTCTAATAGCTACCAAAGATTAGATGTGAAAGTGTGAATTTGGAGCTATGTCAATGGTAAGCCATTACTGAAAATGGAGAGGAAAGTGCATGCCCACTTCGAGATCACGATCAGTTTATGAAGATCTCTCATTTCAACGCGTGAATATTCATGGCATGTGAGTGCATGGCAGGGAAAGGGACTTGAGGAAATGTTGGGGTGAAGAGCCAAAACCCTGGGAGAGCTCTACATCCTGAAAGAACTGGGAAAACAGAGGGGAAATAGGCAGGAAAAATTTTATAAATGATACAAATTCATAATTCCAAAGGAATAACAAGAGTCCATTTGTGTTAGGAAAAGAGGCCACTAAAGAGATTATTTGCCATACTTAAGATGATTTTTTTAAAATCCAGATCTCAACAGAAGAAACTGGTTGACAGTGATGCCTTTTCTTAAAGTACAGCAGAGGAAGTAGAGGAAGGAAGGTAATTAAAAAAGACTGTTTTGAGATCAATTGTTTACAACGCAGCAAACTATATTTGCTATGATGGCACTGGCTCAGGCATTGTGCGATGCAAACACTGATGCAGCAAATCACTCAAGCTGTATTGTTGGCATCCTCTCTCCCAGGGTGGATCCCTCCCCACTCACAGGCCTTGAGCAGTAGCAGCTATGTTTGCACAAAGTCTCCCCAGTCTCTCACGATGGCTGTGGTTTGACATATGAGGCTCCTTCTTGGGAATTTGAAACTGGACTGATTGTTGATCTAGGCTCTCTCTATGGCAGACTGACCAGTGACAGATCAAGGTTGGAGCTGCATGTGGCCATTGTTTTTATTTTCTCCAGGTGGATCAGATAAGCTGAGGTAGTCCCTCTGCAGACACACAGAAAAATCAAGCAGATATGCTCAATGAGGCCAAGAAGAGAAGAATTCTGATCATATTTGTTTCCCTGATTTTGTCCTGAGGTTCAGCCACCTTCCTCTTGACTTTTAAGTTAACACAAATATGTTTCTGACACTTTCAACTAATAAGGTTCTGATTAATGTTGGAATATGATGCAAGATCTACTTAAGAGACTATAAAACATAGTGTTCTCTCCTTTGCTGTTCATCACAATCATGTGTACCTAAGACTAATGTTTCTTATCCAACTGTACAGCTTACCAAATCTGGGGGAAAACCATCTGAGGATGACACACAACTTTGGGCAGTAGTTAGAAATTATTCTATGGATCTTTCTAAAGTAATGAGACTACGTAGCTTCGTGTTTGGCTTGAGGAAATAATTTCAGTGTCTTAAAATTGACTTTGGTAATCTTTAAGAGTAGGTAGAGGATTCTCTGGAAGTGATAATTGCTCTATCAGCAAATCGGCATCAGCCCACTAATAAAACCCAATGTGCCTAATGTTTTCCCAAGACCTAGAGGTTTCTGGAGGAATTACAGTTGGTGAGTGACCAACAGCAAAAGAAGCATCCTGGCCCACCAGTTGGGGGGATTTTGAATTCCAGCATTCTGTTCTCCTTATGTTCCCCTCTTTACCTCAATAGTCATCCCATGTCAAGAATGAATAAACACTTTCTTGGCCATACTTACCTTTGGTTTTAGTAAAACAAACAAACAAAAAACTATTTTAAATTGTTACTAAAAGAAATATATTTTCTGCTAATCAGATCTTCTGTGTATTATTGAAAATGCTTCTTTTCCCTTCCTTGACTTCACCCCACTCCGATCAGAATAGTGATCCCTTTTAACGTTGATTTAGCACCAAATGAATATCTTACGTCACTTGACTTTTTTATATTCAAAATTTCCAGATATAAAGGGGAAAAAAATCACTACAGGACTTCAACTGAATCCTCCATGAGAAGACTTTCCTGTGTCAATGGATGTAGAAAAAGAGCTGCCCATGTTGTTTTGCAAGCAATGAATCTTCTCTAGCCTATAAATAATGAAAAGGAGAATCTCAGAAAGGATTTTTCTAGTTCTGCTGGCCTCAGGCTACCTACCCAGCATGCCTTCTTGTTTACAACTGCAAGTACTAATGTATGATTTTTTCCCCCTTTTCACTCAAAACATTAGCTTTTTGGCTTATGGAATTAACCTCTGCCATGCATCTATGCTGAGTGCTTGCTGTTGCTATTTTAAACACTGGATCTGTTTTGCACTTTTTACCATAAGGCTCTTAGAGTGTTATATAAACTGCTAATCCGTGAATTCTCTTTTTGCTTCACATAAGGTAAATGGTAAATCCTCACTCAGATTTACTGATGGACAAACTAGAAGTTCTAGGCATTCAACAGAAGCTGAGTATTCTGTTGGAAATATTTGAACATCAGCAACTGTTTTCACCATGCTTCTAGCTTCCAGAACACGCCTGATAATATGATTATATGACAAACATGCCTCTGATGGTATATCTGAGTCCCCTTGCCTTGAGCTCCTCCCTCCCTCATCACCCCCCTCCAGGAGTAATCCTCCTGCAGGCACTTTTCAAATGCAAACCAACCAATCCAGAGCCCATATCCCAATCACCTCCTCTACCAGGCTCTTACACTGGGGCCACTATCCCCTTTCCCTAATCACCCCAGGGCCAGATAACTCAGACAGCCCCTATGCCCCAGAGCCCACTGAAATTATTCAAATAGCCAGTCCTGAACCCGCTTGCCCTTCGTCCCCTGTTCCTTCCTGTGGAAACTGCAATAAAGCTCTTGTCCAGAGGTCCCCCATCTCTGTGCCTCATGACAGACCCAGGTGCTTTCCCATATGTCCCTGCCCCGTGACATGGCATGCTGTCTGTGAGTAACAAGCTACCTTTTCAATGGAAATCATTTCCTGGTCTCTTGGCCTTACTAGACATCAAATTTTATATTAACACACTATAGTTTAAAACAGCGACCAGGAGAGTGACGTCAGCGACATGGCAGAGTGAGCTTCCCCGTGAACTCTTCCCCTGACAAGATACAACAAAAGGAACAGTCACAGACGAACAATGGAATCCCAGACAGTGAAAAGCTAGAGCGGAAAGATCCACACTGCCACACATCTGAGAGCAGAACGTGCTGGGCCCCCCGAGGAAGTGGGGAGAGGTAAGGAGAACTCCTCTCCCTCCCCATCAGATCAGCGATCCCGGTCTGCGCCGCTCCCAGAGAGGGGGGAGGGGCGGCCCTCGACGGGGAAACCATAGCTCTTCGGACTATCTCAGCCAGTGGGAAACTCCCGCACAGAGGACTCAGAAGAGCCACAGGGCTACCATCAACATCTGAGCACCCCAGAAAGCGGATAAAGAGGGGCAAACGAGAAGCCTCCCAGGTCAGGGACCCAGAGGGCAAAAGAGAGAGCTCCCCCCTCCCGGCAAACCGGACCCTGCAGCTCAACCGACCAGACCAGACGTAGCAATCTGCAGCAGACCAGACCAAGAGATCCGCAACAGACCAGACCAAGCGATCCGCGGCAGACCTGATCAAAGGACGGGACCCGTGGATCGCAGCGGAAAAAAAAAGCAAAAACAAAACTGTGGATCGCAGCAGAAAAACCGGGACAGAGCGCAGGGGGCTTAGACTACACAGCCCTTTACCACCAGACAGTGGCGGCAGGTGGAAATTGCAACCAGAGATTTCCAGGATGAGGAAAAACAAAACCAACATAAGAACCACAATGCAAAAATATATGAAATCACCAGACCAGAAACAAAATGACAAGCACCCAGAAATCAACCCCAAAGACACAGAAATCCATAATCTAAATGACAGAGATTTCAAAATAGCTATCATAAAAACACTCAACGAAATACGAGACAACACAGACAAACAATTCAATGAGATTAGGAGTTTCTTCACAAAAGAGATTGAAATCATAAAGAAAAACCAATCAGTGCTGATGGAGATGAAGGACACAATGGAGGAGATAAAGGAGAATCTGGAATCTTTAAAGAACAGAGCTGACAATATGGAGGAAAGAATTAGAACTTTAGAGGATAAGAATACAGATATACTCCAGATGGAAGAGGAGAGAGAACTAAGACTAAAAAGAAATGAAGAAAGACTCCGAGAAATATCTGACTCTATTAGAAAATGTAACATAAGAATTTTAGGTATTCCTGAGGGAGAAGAGTGGGAAAGAGGAACAGAGAACCTAATCAAGGAAATAATAGCTGAGAATTTCCCAAATCTGGGGAAGGAGCAGGAAATACCAGTAAGTGAAGCCAACAGGTCACCTATATATATTAACAGACAAAGGCCTTCACCACGACACCTAGTGGTAAGGCTAGCCAGGGTCAATGACAAAGAAACAACATTAAGGGCAGCTAGACAAAAACAAAAGTTAACGTACAAAGGAACTCCCATCAGGCTCTCAGTGGATTTCTCAACAGAAACTTTACAGGCTAGAAGAGACTGGAATGATATATTCAAAATACTGAAAGACAAAAACTTTCGGCCAAGAATACTCTATCCAGCAAAAATATCCTTCAAATATGATGGAGAAATAGTAACTCTCCCAGATAAACAAAAGCTAAGGGAGTTCATGGCCACGAGACCCCCACTACAAGAAATACTCAAGAAGACCCTCAGGCCTGAAAAAAAGAAGAGACAGGGAACACAAAGCTCGGAGCAAGGAGAAAAGTAGGTAGACAAACTCAGAAAAATAGTAGATCTTTACCGGAATAGGGTAGCAACCACTTAAATACTAAATTCAAGGATCAAAGGAAGAAACTCACCAAAAATAAATTTAACTTCATCACTGTAAACACACAGCCACAACACAAGATAGAATAAGGTATAACAAGAACAACTTAGAAGGGGAAGAGGAAAATGATTGAATTGACTTAGTATAAGGAAATAGGAGGCCATCAGATAATGGACTATCTCATACACAAGATTTTTTGCCCAAACCTCAAGGTAACCACTAAACAAATAATCAAAACAAAACCACATATGATAAACAAAGAGAAAACTAGAAGAGTCATAAGACAGAACAACCAAACTGAATTGGCAGTCCGAAACAAATGGGACAAGAAACAAAGGAAATGCAAAAGAACCAGAAAATAAGTGACAAAACAGCAACATTAAGCCCTCATATATCAATAATTACCCTAAATGTAAATGGATTGAACTCTCCAATCAAAAGATACAGAGTGGCAGGATGGATTAAAAAGCAAGACCCAACAATATGCTGCCTTCAGGAAACACATCTTAGCACTAAAGAAAAGCACAGGCTCAGACTGAAAGGATAGAAGACAATATTCCAAGCTAATGGCAAACAAAAGAAAGCAGGTGTTGCCATACTCATATCAGACAAAGTAGACTTCAAGATAAAACAGGTTAAGAAAGACAAAGAAGGGAAATATATAATGATAAAAGGGACACTCCATCAAGAAGACATATCACTTATAAATATATATGCACCCAACATAGGAGCACCAATGTACATAAAGCAACTATTAACAAACCTAAAAGGAGAAATCAACAACAACACAATAATATTAGGGGATCTTAACACCCCACTTACAGCAATGGATAGATTATCCAGACAAAAAGTCAATAAAGAAATAGTAGACTTAAATGAAAAACTGGACGAGATGGACCTAGTAGACATATACAGAGCACTCCATCCAAAAACAGCTGACTACACATTCTTCTCAAGCACGCATGGAACATTCTCTAGGATAGACCATATGTTGGGAAACAAAGCAAGACTCAATAAATTTAAGAAGACTGAAATCATAACAAGCATCTTTTCAGACCATAAGGCTATGAAACTGGAAATGAACCATGAAAAGAAAACTGGGAAAGAGACAAAAATGTGGAGAGTAAACAACATGCTACTGAACAACCAATGGATCATTGATGAAATTAAAGGAGAAATCAAAAACTATCTGGAAACAAACGAAAATGATAATACGCCATATCAAACCATATGGGATGCAGCAAAAGCGGTCCTGAGAGGGAAACTCATAGCGATACAAGCCCACCTTAACAAACAAGAAAAAGCCCAAATAAGCAACCTTAAATTACACCTAACAGAACTAGAAAAAGAAGAACAAACAAAGCCCAAAGCCAGCAGAAGGAGAGAAATAATAAAAATCACAGCAGAAATAAATGAAATTGAGACCAAAAAAACAGTAGAAAGGATTAATGAAACAAAGAGTTGGTTCTTCGAGAAGATAAACAAAATCGACAAACCCTTAGCCAGGCTTACTAAGAAAAAAAGAGAAAAGGCTCAAGTAAATAAAATTAGAAATGAAAGAGGAGAAATTACAACAGATACCACGGAAATACAGAGGATTATAAGAGAATACTATGAGAAATTATATGCCAACAAATTGGACAATCTAGAAGAAATGGATAAATTCTTAGACTTATACAACCTCCCAAAATTGAACCAAGAAGAAATGGAGAATCTAAATAGACCAATAACAAGTAAAGAGATTGAAATAGTAATCAAAAACCTCCCAAAAAATAAAAGTCCAGGACCAGATGGCTTCTCCAGTGAATTTTACCAAACATTCAAAGAAGATTTAATACCCATCCTTCTCAAACTATTCCAAAAAATAGAGGAAGATGGAACACTTCCTAAATCATTCTACGAGGCCAACATCACCCTGATACCAAAACCAGACAAAGACAATACAAAGAAAGAAAATTACAGGCCAATATCGCTGATGAACATTCATGCAAAAATCCTCAACAAAATATTGGCAAACCGAATACAACAATACATTAAAAAGATCATACACCATGATCAAGTGGGATTTATACCAGGGACGCAGGGATGGTTCAACATCCTCAAATCAATCAACGTGATACATCACATCAACAAAACAAAGAATAAAAACCACATGATCATCTCAACAGATGCAGAGAAGGCATTTGACAAGATACAACATCCATTTATGATAAAAACTCTCAATAAAATGGGAATAGAAGGAAAGTACCTCAACATAATAAAGGCCATATATGACAAACCCACAGTCAACATCATACTCAATGGGGAAAGACTGAAAGCCATTCCTCTGAGAACAGGAACAAGGCAGGGCTGCCCACTCTCACCACTCCTGTTCAACATAGTACTGGAGGTTTTGGCCAGAGCAATTAGGCAAGAAAAAGGAATAAAAGGAATCCAAATAGGTAACGAAGAAGTGAAACTCTCACTATTTGCAGATGACATGATTGTATATATAGAAAACCCTAAAGAATCTGTTGGAAAACTATGAGAAACAATCAACAACTACAGCAAAGTTGCAGGGTACAAAATCAATCTACAAAAATCAGTTGCATTTCTGTATGCTAATAATGAACTAACAGAAAGAGAGCTCAAAAAGACAATACCATTTACAATTGCATCAAAAAGAATAAAATACCTAGGAATAAATTTTACCAAGGAGGTGAAGGACCTATACAAGGAGAACTACAAGACATTATTGAAAGAAATCCATGATGACATAAAGAAATGGAAAGATATCCCATGCACGTGGATTGGAAGAATAAACATAGTTAAAATGTCTATGTTACCTAAAGCAATCTACAGATTCAATGCAATCCCAATCAGAATCCCAATGACATTCTTCACAGAAATAGAAAAAAGAATACTAAAATTTATATGGGGCAACAAAAGACCCCAAATAGCTAAAGAAATCCTAAGAAAAAAGAACAAAGCAGGAGGCATCACAATCCCTGACTTCAAAACATACTACAAAGCAATAGTAATCAAAACAGCATGGTACTGGTACAAAAACAGGCACACAGATCAATGGAACAGAATTGAACCCCAGAAATAAAACCACACATATATGGACAGCTAATTTTCGACAAAGGTACTAAGAACATGCAATGGAGAAAGGAAAGTCTCTTCAATAAATGGTGCTGGGAAAACTGGAAAGCCACATGCAAAAGAATGAAAGTGGACCATGTGTTATCGCCATTCACAAAAATTAACTCAAAATGGATCACAGACCTGAAGGTGAGACCTGAAACTATAAAACTCATAGAAGAAAATATAGGCAACACACTATTTGACATTGGTTTTAAAGGAATCTTTTCGGATGACATGCCTACCCAGACTAGGGAAACTAAAGAAAAAATAAACAAGTGGGACTTTATCAGATTAAAGAGCTTTTATAAGACAAATGAAACCAGAATCAAGATGAACAGACAACCAACCAGCTGGGAGAGAATATTTGCAAAACATACATCTGACAAGGGGTTAATCTCCGTAATATATAAAGAACTCACACAACTGAACAATAAAAAAACAAACAACCCGATCAAAAAATGGGCAGAGGAAATGAACAGACACTTCTCCAAGGAAGATGTACAGATGGCCAATAGGCACATGGAAAGATGTTCAACATCACTAATCATCAGGGAAATGCAAATCAAAACAACACTAAGATACCACCTCACACCTGTTAGAACGGCTATAATCACCAAGACAAAAAACAACAAATGTTGGAGAGGATGTGGAGAAACAGGAACCCTCATACACAGCTGGTGGGAATGAAAATTGGTGCAGCCCCTATGGAAAACGGTATGGAGATTCCTCAAAAAATTAAAAATAGAGATGCCCTATGATCCAGCCATCCCACTACTGGGAATCTATCCAATGCACCTGAAATCAACAATCCAAAGAGGCTTATGCACCCCTATGTTCATTGCAGCATTACCCACCATAGCCAAGAAGTGGAAGCAACCTAAGTGTCCCTCGACTGACGATTGGATTAAGAAAATGTGGTATATATATACAATGGAATACTACTCAGCCATAAAAAAAGACAAAATCGTCCCATTTGCAACAACATGGTTGGGCCTGGAGCATATTATGTTAAGTGAAATAAGCCAGAAAGAGAAAGACAAACACTGTATGATCTCACTCATATGTGGAATATAAACCAACACATGGACAGAGAAAACTGGACTGTGGTTACCAGGGGCAGTGGGGGTGGGGGGTGGGCACAAGGGGTGAAGGGAGTCCTATATATGGTGATGGACAAACAAAAATGTACAACCCAAAATTTCACAATGTTAGAAACCATTAAAACATCAATAAAAAAAACCAAAAAACCAAACAAAACAAAACAAAAAAAAACAGCGACCCGATTGGAGATAAAGGCATCTCTCTTTATCTCTATTTCCCCTTTGTCTTTCTTTATAGCATATTTTTTGATTGAATTATTTGATTCACCTATTAACCCATTACTATGTCTATATAGGACTATGGCAATCCTGAGATAGAGCTGCATCCAAAAGCCGATAAACAGAAGTAAATAACCTTTTCCACATCATTTTTAGTTCTTAGATCTTCATACTTAGTCAAGACATGAAAATATGCTGATACCCCATTTGCAAGGGGAAAATAATTCTGTTTATTCTGCAATTCGTTCCCTTTCTCCATGTGTTTGATTTTTATGTAAATTGTGCTGAAAGGAATCTGATGTAATTGCTGTGGCTAGTCTAGGAGGAGGGAAAAATGTAAATGTTGTAGGAAAATGAAATTTTTTTGCGCTAATTTTTTTGGAATCTATCTGCAAATTTTTTTTGGTGCTCCTATCAATGTAGTTTTGAATACTGTTCAATGATTTTGATGGATCTAACTCTTCAAATCCCTAGCACATTTAAAAATGAGATGAGATGGCTTCTAAGGTCCCATCCTGCACTAACCGTAACTTTCATTCATCTTATGAGGAGCAAATATTCTCAGATGTCTCGCTGAAATTTGAACCCAATCATAACATTTAGTTTGCAATGGAAGGAAGAAAAAGTGTTCTCTTCACTATGATCAATGATCTTCCCATTATGCATTATTAACTACCTTTTTGTGATATGCTCTCTAGGATATTTGAATGTTTACTGTTATGAAAAGAGGCAAATGTGCATGCACTCATGTAATAAATCACCTCCTCCAGATATTGAAATTTAAACCAACATAATTGTGAACACTCATAGTAATTTTTTTAAGAAATAAGGATAATGATTTGGTTGTAGATTTTCATACACCTCCTGTGTTTCTACAAATGTCTTTCACTATTCTTCATCAGCACTGTTTTGAAGAATCTGCATAACTTAAAAGGCATATCAGGTGCTTCTTTGAATTTTACATCAATAATTTTCATCCTTAACCTTACTCACCCTTAACCTGAACTGCAGCAAAGCATCTTAATTATCATAGATATGGGTGGTAGGATGTAAGTTGTAAGCACTGGATCGCAGAGAAAATTATATTTTAATTTAATTTAAATTTAAATTTAAATATAAAATTATATTTAAAATTAGATGTTGGGTTAAGACAAAATGAAATGTGATCTCTGTTCCCCATGATGTTGCAGGACAGGAAACCAACAGCCTTTGGTATTGATTGATATGTCTTTCATGGAGCAAAACAACTTATCGAGAGTTCAAGAGTTGATTGGTAATTTTTCAGGAGTTTTGCAAGCCTGCTGTTTAATAGACACTTAATTAAATCATATAAACTTACAATTAAACTAATATGCAAAGACAATAAATTATATTAAATAATAATAATTAATAATTAAACGCAAATACAGTAAATACTCAAAGCTCATCATTTCCCAACTGTTCTACTACATTGTCCTATTATCAGTGTTCTTGAGGTTATTGATGTTTACTCTCTCTATATGGTGGGAACACTACAAAAGGGTGTGCTACTGCACATCTCTTCGCATCTCTATGTTCAGTAAAATCGTGTTGGTAGCTTGACATCAGCTATGGTGGGAGAATCCACACCACAGAAATCAGCAAGTGCTGCAGATCAGGGCTTGATTTGCTGTTTTGTGGATTGTCTAGACATAGGAAAGTACTGAAACATCAATAATGCAGGCAAAACTTAAAAGTGCTTTGTGTCTGTAGCTGTTACACTATAAATGGCACAAAAATTGAGACAATGTTGTTCTGGTATTCAAAACTATTTTCCAATTCAGAAAAGAAGTCTCTTATATTATTGATGAACAAATGAAGTTCTCCATACGTCTTCGCTGTTTCACATTCACCTTGCCTGTTAATAAAATGAAAATTTTATTCAATATTCATGTCATGACTATATTTGGTAGTCAATTGCAACCACAGGCTGGCTATGGAAACATGTTTTCAAAAATCAGTGGAAGCATTCTGTGAAATTCAATTTGCTATATGAAATTTACAATAAAGAATACTGTATAATATATATTGTAAATTGTTACACATCTTTGTTATTAGTAAAATTTATAAGAAACTTATGCATGTGTATAGATCTATATGTACACATACTCTTTTTTTCTCAGAGCTGGTTGTTAAACATTTACCAGCACATCATTGCCCATAGTAACGTAACCTGTGACGTTTACCTTAGAAGGTAAGACTACTTCCAAGAGCCTTTCCATCTGACAGTCCTGTTTTATATGCCTAGATGTTTAGAACTGCACTTCTTCTTGTGGTCAAATGCTTTCTAGGCGGTGAAATTTTGTGTGAGCATCTTTAGACATTTAACCAAGTTTACACAACCGTGGCAGCCCTGGATAGGTAGCAAACCTACGTCAGCATAGCCCCTCTTCTTTCCACCTTGCAATCTATAGCCACATAGAATAATTTTCCCAACGTGTCTAGTTAGTCCACCATATTTGTTACTTTTACGGAATACTTAAATTATATCTTTAATATACAAAAATGACTGAAACCTTAACAACCTTTGGTTTTTATCAAATGTCCCAAGTGGGACAAATATTTCTCACTTCCTCTGAGACATACCTGGATAATAGGTTCGGTACTCTGAGGTAGCTACTATGAATTTGTGTGACTTTCCAGGATATCAACAACCCTTCAAAAACATTTCTTGCTACTCAGATGGTGGAGTCACAGCAATGTATTAAGACTTTACAACATCACAGGTGGGGAGTGGTGGGCAGGAAGAGACCACTCATACCCACCTGCTACGTGTTCCAATATATTAGCCAAGAAAACAAAACCTAACGATGGTGAGGTGGAAAGGGCAGGAGCAGAGGCAGCATAACTCTAGATGAATCACCTCCTTGTTCTGCATTCCCTACGAGGTGCCTGTAACATTCTCTGTGCCCCTACGCTTCTGCCAGGCTTGAGAGAGAAACCAAACTCTTCCCCCATACTACACTTGCACACTCAGTTTACACCTTTCTGTAAGAAATCCCAGGAACAATCCCTGACTTCCATGTATGGAAATGCCTGCACACCCTGGACTCTTCTATGAGAACCAAACTCAGCACCATCAGAGCCACACTGCCACTCGGGGTGGGAAGAGGGAAGGCAGCATCCATGCCAGGTCTCTTTGAACAACACGTTGACCCCAGCTTTCCAGGGCTCTCAGGAAGCCCTTGCCTTTGTGACACACTCACTAGGTAACTAGATCTGAAAGCATCACACAAAGGTCAATGCATATACCGTCTCCCACTCTCTCCTGTTCTTCTATTTCTTCGGTGTGGTGGAGCACCCAGCCTTTGTGGTTTGAGTATTGTGTGGCTGTGGGACATCCCTGTTGTACAAGCTGCTTGGAGTCCCTGCTTCTTTTTTGTTTTGTTTTTTCATGTGGACAGTTCACTGAGCTGTAATGAGAATGGCCTCTGTTCTGGTATATTGATCGTTTTGACATTTGGCATTTAAAGAGAACAAAGGTGTCATGAGAACCTAGACAACAAGGTGAAGGAAAAGGCTACAGAATACAGCAATCACTGTAGATCAGCATTTTCATGTAGGGACAACATCATTGCCTTCAAGAGTTTGTCTTATCATGAGGACATAGATATTAGTTTGTTCTATGCTGCTGAGAACCCCCCTAACACACACACACACACACACACACACACACACACACAATTGCTGTTTTATCAATAATTTTACAGAGAAATTTAAAATGAGAATTTACTATCCAAAGGAAGTAGTGCTAAAAAATTCCTTTTTACATCTTCAAGCATTTATTAGACACGAATCACTAACATAAAATAAATATGTAAGGAGAGGTGGAAATTACCCAAGAACACTCATGTTAAAACTTTAGAAAGAAATTATCTATTTTTTTTAAAATCTAAATTCATTGCTTTAAAAAATACCGTACTCCCTATTACCAGAGGCTTACAAAGAGAGATGTGATAATTATCTGCAGAGATTGCTACAGAGGAAATCAGGGTCCCTGACAGTAGACTGGAAAAGGAACCTTCTCAGGTCCCTTTCATCTCTAAGATCCTGGGATTTGATGAATCTCCATATCACCTTCCTCCTTAGCCTAGAGTGTATCAGGGTTAGATTTTTTAAAAGATATCAGTGTTTTATTGGACCTGAAAAACACAGAATATTTGAGGTGGAGTTCCCATCTGTCTTGGTTTCAGAACATCCAACGTCCACTTCAATAAACCCAAGATGGAGGGATACAGTGTATGAGACATTTCAGCTGGCAGCAGGACTGACTGCAAGCAGGGCTGTCAGGAGTGTCCATGCCTCACTTCACCTTGTCAGCCTACAAACACAGAAACGAGTTTGAGAGGGAAAGCATTCATTTGGGATCAAAGAACTGTAATTTGGGGAGTACAGATTCAGATAGAAACCCAAATGGTGTCTCGATTACAGGAGAAGGGCTTAGAGGTCTTATGGGAAAAAGGGAGAATGAGGTGATGTATTAAAGAAGAGTTCGTTGGTGCTAGATGAGGTAAGGCTAGGTTTGTACTCCATGATTGGTTGAGATTCCGTCATCAGCAAAATCCAGTTTTATCAGTCCTTATATACAGGATATTCTTGTCCTCACTGACTTCTTGGAATGTTGGTGGTTTGATCCAGTTTGGAAGATAAAGAAAACAAGACCTGCAAGGCAATTCCTCTGAAATGGCTGCTCTGGCTCTATTTTAATATGGCTCCACTCATGTCATCTTTCACAACTTGGAGGAGAGCTGCCTGAAGGCCCCCACAGCTTCCAGCCTTCAGAGCCAAAGACTGTGCTCACATCAGGAAGGACGGTTTCAAGTGGGAGAGAATGTGTCTTTCCAATCAAACTGTTTCCTTAGAAGCAGAAGACGTTGACAAAAGCAATTTTGTTCTTTTCTGTAACTGTAGTCAAGAGCTGAAGATGGACGTCATTTTTCTGTCTTAATTTGAAAAGCATAACAGTAAAATTATGGTTTCCAATTTGCAAATAGGCCATTATTGATGGAATTGAATTTGAGTAAAATCCTCAGGTTTTTGGAGTTTATCAAAAATCCCCCAAATTGTTTTTTGGTCACCAGATCAGATGTCAGAACCCAGATGTTTTCCTGTCCTGCAAATGTATAAACTCTACAACTAAATATCATCTGTCTGGTGGAACAGCTGCTTAATGCCTCTTCCAAAACCCAGAGCTGGACTGTGGGCTTTCGAACAGCAGCTTCATTTAGGCAAGCAGGGGATCTTCCCAGATAAGGGAAAGGGTGTGGATCATGCTGAGAATGGGGATGACAATGATGCTCGTTTGCATAACAATGGTGAGTAATAGCATCCCTGAGGGCAGATCCAGAAGTGAGAACAACATTGCCCATTAAGATCATGTTTCTGTACTGTCATTTAAAGGGGTGTGTGTGTATATGTGTGTGTCTGTCGAATTTAATACTGGGAATTACACTTTGTCTGTTTTAGTTAGTGCAAGTTAAACCTAATATACATTTACAGCCTTAGCAACAGTGCCCATTTATGTAATATGGATAACCTAACATCCCCATGCATCTAAAAGTTGATGTGTGAGAGTGTTGGGAACAAGAAGGATTGAACTAATTTGCCCATATTTATTATCTATAAATGTTAGTGGGCTTTTAACTTGCATATGCATGGTAATCTCTTAGTGTAGGGCACATAAAACAATTGGTATCTGTTAAAATACTCCAAGAAGAAATGCATGCCTCTGTCCACTAATGAGTACTTTCCACTATAGAAAGGGAGAATGTGAACAGTGGGGCTTTACAAAGTAGAAAACAGAGCCACTCTGGTCTCACTCAGTTTAACCAAGATGGTGGGAAATGTCCACATTTGTGAAAAAATTCTGGTCAACACTAATGGTTATTTTTGAGTTTATTGTTGAATTTTGCTAACTTTTCCTAGAATCTCTGGACAGGAAGCAAAAAAATTAGATACAACCGCTTTACTAGTTGATTACATCCAAAGATAGTTTGCTTCATAGCCAGACATAGTCCCTAACATTTGTTTAAAAAAATTGTAAAATGATTTAATTAATATAACATCTCATTTGATGTTCAAAAATTGAAAGAAGTGCTTTTGTTTTTCCAGTTTTTTTTACAGATAAAAACAGTATAAGAGAGATGAAGTGCATTATCCCTGTCTGCGCAGCTGCTCGCTGCAGATTTAAATCTACAACTTGGGTCCTCTGACCCTAAGCTCTTTCCATGATAACGCAGTGGCCTCCCCAGATTAAGTTCTCTAGGCTGCCTTTCCTTGAAACACTATTTTGTGGTGCAGCAAATAAAGCAATGCAGCGTGCCCCGCGTTTCTGATAAAGAAAAGAAATTCAAAATGTGCAAGTGGATAATACCTGTCAGTGACAAAGAAGAATGAAACACTTTATTATAAAAGTTTAATGGAGTAGAAATGAAAAATTTACACTTATTATTGCATAGCTCAATAGCCTTATTGCAAAATCTGTTTTGCTTACTGAGGCCCTATGCACTCCGACTGGGAAAACAGCAGTAGACAGAATGAATGAGATGGAAGGATGCCCTGTGAGGGCACACCACTTCAGCCCTCTCATCTCAGACTCCTACTGTCAGAACACTTCCATGTTGGTGTTATAAGAACAATTGAATAATTCAAAGTCATGACACCAGAAAACCCATACATTCGCTAAAATCTCCAGCAGCTACCAGGCTCTACATAATGACCTTGGGCTTGACTCTTTTCATCTGTAAAATGAGGGAGGTGTCTACATAACTTTGTGGATCCCTGTGGGTCTAAAGCATGATTCTACATGAAACTGTGATTTTATGCACAAGAACTTCAGTTCCTCATAGCTCTGAAGTCTGAGCCCGTTGGGCCACCCAAGCTCATCTGTTCAGGGCTCTTTGGCCCACACAGCACACTGCCACTGGGATGATTTTTCTTTGAAAAATGCAAGTCTAAATCCTGCTATCGCTTTAAATCTTCCAGCATTTACCTATTATTGTCACGATAAAGGAAGACTAGTTCCTCAGCCTAACATCATGTAATATATGTCCTTTAAATCTGGTGCTTGGACCCTAGCCTCAGCTATCACCAGTCCCTCTTCCACACTTTTGTAGGCTGGACATGATCACCAGCCTGTATTCCCCCTCTACAGGGCATCCCCACATACCTCCATGTATATGCCTGGGCAAACTTCTAGGTCTGCAATCACATCCCCCATGACCAGGGGCTGAGTACCTCTCCTTTGGGGCAATTTTAGCACTGTTAAAAGAACAGTGTTTGGAATTTGTCAAATCTGGTGTTAATTCCTGACTTCATGTCTCTCAAGCTGGGCATGTCAATTAATCTTTCTAAGCCTTAGCCTCTTTAAATTGTGGAGAATCATACTTAATTCGAAGAGTTGTTGTTGCGAATAAATATTAGAATGAATAGAGGACGCTTAACTCAATGTCTGGCACATAGAAATCATTCAATAAATATTAAATTGTATATGTATTATTATTATGATAGACCCAGTTCGAGCCTTCCTTCCTTTGGAAAGATTCCCCTAAATGTCTCATCTCTCCTCACTTAGCATTCTACCCCACCTATTTTAAATAACTATTACGTTTACTTATTCCACAACATCTGTGCTATCACTTCCCACTGCACTGAGATCATTAACGCATAGATGGATTTTGTACCCAAGTACCCCACATAGAACTTGATACACATATCATACTTAATACTTGTTGAGTTAGAAAATGAATACATAGGATTAAGAAAAAATAAGATTAACTGTATATGCCTACACTGGTAGAATATGTTGTCATAATTTTTAAATATTTTTAAATATTTTAAATACTTTTTTGAAAAATCATACCTTCCCCTCAGATTTTTGCCTTTGCACTAAATTCTTAGGGTAAAGGCTCAGCAAAAAAATCACATTCTCAGGACTTGGAGTAAATATTTTAATTGTTCCATTTTCTACCCTTTATTGGAGTTAGATGCACTTATTTCTTCTTTTCTTACTAGCTTGTAAACTCTCAGAGGACAGCAACTAAGTTTTTATACAACCCTATATTCCTCACAATTTTTTTCACATTATAATTCTGTTAAATATTTGTTAAATGACTTATTGACTGATTCAATAAAGGACAAACGACTGAAGTGTTGTAAATTGGAAAAATACAGTATTTGTCTATAATTAGCTGATAGATAAGTAGTAGTATACTCTTGGTTCACCTATCCCTTGCAAAAATCGTTCAAAAGTTGTAGAAAAAGTAAAACTTACAGCATATTTTTTTTCTGCCTACAAAATGAACAGCAAACTATGATGTTCTTTTATCATAAAATATATCCATAGTGTAACAGTGGGAATAGACTCTTTTGTCTTTCCAGGATCTCTAGTACATAGGTTGCATGCTGAGGAAATATTTTTCTTGATTTTTATCGTGGCTTTCTTGTTAGGCACCAAGAGGAATCTTTATAGACAAAGCATTTAGTTTTTGTTCTTTGAGAAGGAGTCTACCACAGCTATTCTTAGAAATCTTTGTAGGAGGTCGAGATCCACCTCTGTGGAGAGTGAGTCACCACTGCTCACTAATTATGCATTATTCTTACTGTAGATTATGTGTCTAAACATCTACAAAACCAAATCCAAGGAACCTGGAGGCTAATGGGGCTGAAAACATCCCTTTGCTCAAGCCCAAAGGCAGGAGATATGCAGTCAATTAAGCTCTAATAGGCAAACCCAGCAACCACTGCTCCCCTGCCCCCACAACAGCCAGGCTCAACGTGCCAGCTTCAGAACAACTCGCGCCAATTATATGCCCACTTCATTCCCAGAAGCAATTTCCTGGTAAGTTCTGATGCTCTATTGTTGGGATTTCCTTTTCAAAAATATTATTTAATAGTGTTTCTTTCAGGAAATACTGTTTGTGAGCCACTGCGATGTCTCCTCGGGTGACTAGGACAGAGAATTTGCCTCACAGAAACTTACCTCTAATGGGGAAGAAACAGACATGACACATAATTAAAAAGAGTTTCTGAGGAAGGATGAGAAACAAAACAGAGACTTGCTCAGAATAGGCTAAGCCTTCAACTCCAAATTGGAACTCTGGTATTAGGATAAGAGCCTCCTTTAACTTCCATCCCAGGGTCCTACATGGGTCATAGGGCAACAGGAAACTTCAGATAATGAGTTCTTTTCTGCCCCTTTCACTTAAGGTTCTGGTTAAGTCCACAAGGTGTCAAAAAAACACAGACTAGATAAGGCATCCAGAACATTAACTTTACCTGATGGATATTTGAAACAGTATTATGTAGAAACCAACAGATATATTTGTTCAACACATATTTACAGAGTGGCTGCTATGTTCCAGGAGCTCTTCTAGGCACCAGGGATTCAGCGTTGAACTAAATCAACAAAGACCCTGTTTTCATGAAGTGTCAATCATTGGGGTGGGAGGATGAGCAATAAACAAATATATAAGGAAATATATAGTACTTCAGAAGGTGAGTGCCATGGAACACACAGAGAAAGATATAGACTGTGAGTAGGGTGACCAGCCATCTGCTTTGTCTGGGATTAAGGGGTTTCCAGGACTTTCAGCACTAAAACTGGGAAGTCCTGGCCAACTAGGATGAGTTGGTCATTCTAGGCATAGGAGACACGGAGGAATCAAAGATGACTCTAAGGATTTGACCTTGACCAATGTGAAGATGGACTTGCCGTTTAACAGAAATGGAGAAGACCAGAGGGTTGCAGGAATGATGAAAGAACATCAGAGCCAGGAGTACTCTTGTGACATATCAAGTTTAAGATGCTCATTAAACATCCAAGTGCATAAGTTGGGTTGCTAATTAGACACAACAGTCTGAATTTCAGGGAAAAAAATTGTAGTAGCAAAAATAAATTTGGGTGTCATTAGAATATAAATACATAGGATTTATTGTATTAAAGCCATTGGGCTGAATGAAATCATTGAGGGGATAAGTGTAGTTACCAGAGGGATCTGAAGCTTGAGACCTGAGGCCCTCCA
Source organism: Ceratotherium simum simum (assembly GCF_057802395.1). Taxonomy (NCBI): domain Eukaryota; kingdom Metazoa; phylum Chordata; class Mammalia; order Perissodactyla; family Rhinocerotidae; genus Ceratotherium; species Ceratotherium simum. The sequence goes on from NC_141937.1 coordinate 5,064,826, forward strand.
AAATTGAGAGGTCAGAGATGGAGCCAGATGGAACAGCCAGTGAGCAAGAGGAGAAGCAAAAGAGAGTAGAGTCCCAGAACCCAAGTGGAGAGTGTTTCAAGAAGTTGCGGGAAGACTTTTTCCTTTACTGCAGATAAGTCAAGTAAGATGGTGGCAATCACGAATGACTGATAGTCGATGGGAATTTATCGAGAATCAGAGCAGAAGAATTTGGGGTAGTGAGTTTAGACAATTCTTCTGAAGAGTTTGTGATAACAAAGAGGTGGGAGTTAAAGAGGAATATGAGGTCATAAGAGGTTTATTTTTTCTCTTTTTAATAATGGCCGGCTTTATACTTTGATGGGAGTGATCCAGAAAAGAGAAAACATTGATGATGCAAAAGAGAAAAGGATGATTTGCAAGAGAGATGCTCTTTAATGTGTGAGAGGAAATGGGATGTAGGTCACAAAAGGAGGGATGATCCCAGATAAGAGAAGGGATGGTTTATGCCTAGTTAATGGGAGAAGTGACAGTGTGTATGGTACAGATACGGGAAATTGGAGATGGCGGTTCTCTGTTTTCTCAGTGAAGCAAAGATGTTGTTGGGAGTGAGGAGATATTGGAGGTTAGAGGAGAGAAATTATGAAAGAGACCTGAAGAGAGGGGCCATTGAATGGCCTCCAGAGATGTAGGAAGACTGCTCAAAAGCACTAGGTCAGCAATAATTTAAAATAAGGCTAGTCAATGTGGTTGTGTGTCTTGCTCAGCTGCATTTGGCTGTATAGATGCAAGTGCAGAGTAGGCAGACAGTTGTATTTAATGAGACTGGTGTCTTGCCAGACCAGACTCTGGTTCTTAAGTATTTGAGAGATACTTATCATAATGACGGACTGTGGAACCTGTCGGGAGAGAGGGAGAATCTCCCTCTGCCCTTTCCCTTAAGGTTCTTATGGCTGGCCAAATAACAAGACAGGTTAGCAGGAGAAAATAATACCAAGTTTAATAACATGTATACATGGGAGAAAGCAGGGACACTGCGTTTCTCAACACAATAGCAGAAATTCTCGTCTTAAATACCATGTTTAGCCAATGACAAAGGAGGATTTTGGGGGTGGGGGGAGTCAGTTACAGGAGATTACCACTAAAGCACAGTAAACAAGAGTAAGGTTATTATGCAGATTTAAGGGCTCACCTTCCACATTGATAAGTTTCTAGAAATGAGGTCGTCCCCCCTCTTCCCAATACAGAGAGGGAGATACCTTTACAAATGGAGATTTTCCTTATAAATGTAAATGTTTGTCTGGCAACTCCTCGCAGGGCCATCCAGAGAATGTGGCCAGAGAGACAGAACTTCTAATAAGATGCCCTTCTTTGTGCCTTTCCTATTATAACATCTATTTTACATTATATTACAGCCATCAGATAGAAGATCTGTTCCAGGAAGGAGTTACTATGTCAAATTCTTTAGGCAGTTAGTGGGGGAGGTCAAATGTCCCTCAGAGAAAACAATCAAGGTAAAGAGACATATTTCAGGGTGGCCAAATCTTGATCTCCCACAAACCCAAGACATTAAGGAAAGTGTCCCAGTAGTTAGACTGAGGGTCATAGAAGGGCAAACTTGGAAAGATGGGAGGTGTTTACTGGAAATGGTATACCTATAGTTGAGATAATGGAGAGGTGCAGGTACAGATAACAATGAAGTGTAAGTTAAGATCATGGGGGAGGAAGAAAGACTATTGGAAGGGAGACACATTGAACTGAGTGGCCAGAATATCAGAGGTATCATCTGTGAGAATGTTTTCAAATTTCAGTTTGTAACCGTTAGTGGGCTATGATATAAATTGAATGACTATTGACAAATCTGTTTTGAACTAGAAGTCAGATTAGAGTAAGAATAGAATAGAATAGAATAGAATAGAATAGAATAGAATAGAATAGAATAGAATAGAATAGAATAGAATAGAATAAAAAAGAAAACACAGGAGTCATTTGCATCTAATATGGATAAGTATTGTTTTATAAATACAATTTATATTTATATATGTGTTATATATAAATACAATTATATTTATATATGTGTTACATATAAATACAATTATATTTATATAGATGTGTTTGTATGTGTGCAGGTAGCTAAGTCATGATACAACTTACTCCTTATGGGGGGTCTCTGTAGTGATATTTGAGAGCCATTGGTCTGTGTGATCATTGCAATAGTTCAGAATGACAGGAACATTGCTGGAACAAGTAGCAATGAGTCAGAAGTGACAATCTTTAAGGAATGGTGGAGGGTGACCCTGGGCTCTGTGGCTAACTGTGCCAGAAAGAGGTTCTATACCGTGAGGCTTTAGAGGGAGGAGGGAACATGACCTGGCAGCTATGACTAAGCGGGATATCTTCCTCTACTCTGGCACAGTGGTGAGACGTGTGGGAGGGAAACTAGCTGGCTTTGGAGCAGGCTGCAGGGGAAGTCCCATCCTCAGGACAGAGCTGGCATTATGCAGGGAATTGCAGAATACATGTGAGTTTTCAAGATAAATACAGAAGACATCAAAGAAATTTGTCACTTAAAGGTGGAGAATTCCTCAGGTTTCTCCCTGGAGCTGAGTTCACTCTCCCTTGTTTTTAGGGTGCATTTCATACTTCCTTGTACGCTGTGAGAAGCACTGACATAAGAGGAAGTGAATTCGTATGTGTTGCGTGCCCACTAAGTGCTTGATAGGCATTATTTTATTCTCAGAAAAGCAATATACACTAACTATAATTTTAGAGACAAGGAGATTGAAATGCAGCCCTTTTCTTTTCTAAGACTGCATGATAAGCTGGTGGCAAAGCCATAATTAGAATGCACGTCTGTCTGACCTCAAAGCCCATGCTATTTTACCATGCGACCTTGTGGATTTGACGTGTCTCGTACATGGACACCCACAGCACAGCCCTAGAAGGAGCTCTGTAAGGGGTAGTTGCTTAACCAGTTTTGCTCACACTGAGCATCAACATATTATTATTAATAGTTATATGGTGTTCCTCCAGGTCAGTTATTAATATAGCATAATAGAAACATGCAAACTATAAGACTCCTAGAACAGGGGAGAAGTCAAGATGACGGCTTAGGCAGACTCTGAACTCTCCTCCTCCCCTGGACACAGCCAGTTTACAACTACTCGTGGAAAAATTACCCCTGAGAGAGAACTGAAAACTGGATGAGAGGAACCCCTGCAACAAATCACAATCCTAACTGAGGTGGAAGAGGCAGATATTCCCTTCTGGAGAGAAAAAAATGCCACCATCACTAACACAACGCTTCACGGCAACGCAGGAGCAACCCCAAAGGCTTGGATGATGAAGAGGAATCATGACTTTCCCCACTACTATAGTGCTCACATAAAGTCTGAAATGAAAAACACATATCTGTTTTGTAACTTTTAAAATTAAATGTATAATAAGATTAATAAAGGTAACTCGACACGTTCTAATATGTAAAAAAAAATATATAGCATAATATATTTAATTGTTGTTATCCATCCAGACATTAGGGAGAAGACAAAATGATTCATTGATAATGACTAAGTAAGAGCAGCATGCTTTTTATTGTACCTATTGATAAACCACCTATAAATGCCATCTATTGGGTACTCACACCTGTCTCCAGTTTCTTATCAGTGCAGAACTGATGATAGCTGGTGATTCAACTCCACTTCTCCATGGCAGGGAGAGGAGGCAACCAAAATGCTGGCTGGGTCCAGTGTCATGTTAAGAGACCTCACATAAAGGAGCATCTCATCCACTTTTTCTCTTTGGAAATTTCAGCTTTAATGTCCAAATAAATTGGAACTAAGAAGGAAACATGCACATAGGTTAGAACTCAAAACTGATTCTGCAACAGAGTTAATAGATGCTGGTCACTGGGAGTTCTCTCTCTCTCTCTCTCTTTCTTCAGCTGTGGCTCATTTTAACATTTTACGTATGAGACTTGTTCTTCTCCTTCATGATATCATTCTTTGTGGCACAAACTTCTCCCAAATTCTTCCCCAGGCTTTCCTCAAGTGACAAGGTTGAGCAAGTTAGATACACGTGTCTCCTGCCCTAGTAAGAATACTGTTCTCATTGTAATGCTATTGCAATCATGTGGAGGTCTTGTTGCCAGGAGAGGTGGGAGAGGAACTGACACAGCACAGAAGGGAGAGAGACCTGTACTGTTGCTGGGCCAGGTTCCCACTAGGTTCTCAGGTAGCTTCAATTTTGTAGTTACAAAAAAGCACAGTATTCCACCGTAGTGTCTATTTTCCCTCTTCTCAAGGTCTGTTGACTGCCACTGATTTCCTGAATTTACTAATTTAAATCCATATATATATATGTGTATGAATATTATTGCAATATTAATCAGCCATGAGACAGACAGAAACCCTGACATCTGCAAAAACATGGATGAACCTTGATGGCATTAGGCCAAGTGAAATAAGTTAGGCAGAGAAAGACAAATACTACATGATCTCACTTATATGTGGAATCTAAAAACTTCAAACTCATAGAAACAGAGTAGAATGGTGGCTGTGAGGGGCTGAGGATGGGAGAAGTAGGGAGATATTGGTCAAAGGGAATAAATGATCAGCTATAAGATGAATAATTTCTGTGGATCTAATGTACAGCATGGTGACTATAGTTAATACTGTATTATATGCTTGAAAGTCACTAAGAGAGTAGGTCTTAAATGTCCTTACCACAAAAAAGAAATAGTAATTATGTGACATGATGGAGGTGTTAGCTAACCTATGGCAGTGATCATTTTGCAATATAGAAGTGTGTTAAATTCAACATGTTGTATACCTTAAACTTACACAATGTTATATGTTAATTATATCTCAATAAAGCTGAGAAAAAAGAAATAAAGTAGAAATTGGAAGTAATAATCATGGAACAAAAAATTATCAAAATTGATCAGGGTGGTTTGAAAAGACACAAGATATAAATTCTAGAAATTAAAAATATAATAACTAAAATTAGAAAAACTGTTGGGGGAGTGCTCTGGCAGAGTATTTATAAAAATGTTCAAAAAGATCCCCCACTCCGTGTTCTTTCTTACATGGTCCCTTTTCACTTTGACTCTGAGTTTGACCAATAGACCATTAGCAAAGATGAAACAAGCAGAGATTTGAAAAGTGCTTGCATATTGGGGTGGCATTCTTCATGTTACTGGGAACCCTGCACCTAGCACCTTGTCACTGAGTTCAGGCTAGCCAGCCTGATGATGAGAGAAACACAGTCAAGTGATCCCTAACACTCCAACTTATATCTAAATGTTCCCCAACACTCTAGCTTACATCGAGCCAGCCTCCAGATATGTGAGTGATATATTCCTTGATGTCTGAGACCCACTAGAGCTGCTGACTCACAACAGAAATCAGATAAGCTCTCTTAGACCAGGAGAACAACTCATCCAATCCAGAAAATTATGAGATATGCTAAATGATTGTTGTTTTAAGCCATTGTTTTTGCATTAAAAAAAAAAAACTAACTGATACAACAATGTGTAGGGCAAATAGAAGATTAGACACAGTTAAAGAGAGAATTAGTGACCTAGAAAATCTGAAGAAAGTATCCAAAATGCACCATAAAGAGACTAAGAGATGAAAAAGATGAGAGAATGATACATGGAGGATAGAGTGAAAAAAGCCCATATATATCAAATCAGAGTTTCAGTAGGAGGTGGTAGAGATATAGGGAAGTGGGAAATATGTGAAGAGATAAAGGATGAGAATTCTCCAGAATTGTTGAAGAACACCAACCTTCAATTAATCCTCAATTCAGAAAGCCCAGTGAATCCCAAGGATAAAAACGTAGAATAACATCCACACCTAGATGCATCATTGTTAAAATGCAGAACACCAAAGGAAAAGAAAAGATTGTAAGAAACCTCAAATTGAAGGATATTATACAAAATACCTGAACTTTACTATTCAAAAGTGTGAAGGTTATGAAAGATAAAGAAAGACTGAGGAACTTTTTCATTTTAAAAAAGACTAAAGGCACAATTAAAAATTAAAAATAGGGGCCAGCCCGGTGTTCGCAGGTTCACATCCCGAGCATGCACTGACGCACCGCCTGTTAAGCCATACTCTGGTGGCGTCCCATGTAAAATAGAGGAAGATGGCCACGGATGTTAGCTCAGGGCCAATCTTCCTCAAGAAAAAAGGGGAGGATTGGCATCAGATGTTAGCTCGGGGCTAGTCCTCCTCACAAAAAAAAAGAAAAAAAATTAAAAATAATTAGAACTGAATGATAACAATCCTAATTAAAACTTATGACATGCAACTAATATGATATTTAAATTCTCATAATCTTAAATGATTTTATTAAGAGAAAAGAAAGACTGAAACAAATGAACTAAGTATCCAACTTAACATATTTAAAAAACAATACATAGAAAATAGGAAAAGGCAATAATAAGACCAGAAATTAATGTATTGCAAAACAAACATAACATTAGAATCAAGAGAAGTCAAACTGATTTTTAAAAAGACTACTAGAACTGACAAATCTTTGGAAATATTAATCAAGAATAAAAAATAAGATATAAAATTAACAAGATTGGAAACGTTAAAGGGGAACATATCTCCAGATGCAGCTGAGATAAACGTTTGTAAGAAAACCTACAAAAATTCAGATTGATACATTTGAGAATTTAGGTAAAGTGGAGAAATTCTAGAAAAATCCAAATTGCTAAATCTGATTCAAGAGGAGAAAGAAAGTATCACCATTAAAAGAAATTGAATCAGTTGTTAAAAATCTTCTCCTGAAGAAAAAAATCATACCCAGAGAGTTTTTACAAGCAAGTTCTACCAAACATTCAAGAAACAATTATTTCTGAACTCATACCAAGCTCTTTTAGAGATTAGAAAAATAGGTATCACCTTCCTAATTCATTTTTAAAGGCCATTATAGTCTTGATTTTTTTAAAGAAAAGGACAACAGAAGAGTGACAATAAAGAAAGTTATAGGTTATTCTCACTTACAAGCAAGGATGCATTCACCTTAAACAAAATAATTAACCTAATTTGTGGTGTGTCATCTATCATATTATGATCATGTTTAGTTTATTTCACAATGCAAGGTTGTTCAACATTTGAAAAACATCCTGACGTAAATCTCTTCATTAAAAGAATAAAAGAAAAATCAGATGAAGAAGAAGATTTCTGGGAAGAGGTGGAGAATGTTAACTAAGCAAAAAGGAAAAAAATTTCCTTAAGTTTAAAGATTACGGATGAAGGAAAGAAATAGGAGTCTGAGTCAGGGACTGAATGTCAGAACACTATGGGAATGAGATTATGGAGAGCGTGGTCCCAGTGTTTTCACTTTGGAGAATCACTGGAAAATAAAGCATGAAGAATCTAATTATCCTCAAGTTTCCCAAACCAGTTCAAGCTGAGGGCCCATGCCACCCCAGTCTGACACCTGACTCAGTGTTAGATGGTCGTTAACTTCAGCAATCGGTGGCCTGCCTCGTCCGTTGGCCTTGAGAAATCTGCAGATTAAAAAAATTTCCCTTGAAATCAACTTTACCCCTATTATTCCCATTCAAGATTATTTATCCCAATTGTTCCCAAAAGCCAGGAAGCAAGACCAGGACATTTTCACCATATGTGGCATCCCTCTTAGAAAGGTCCCTGAATTCTCCATCTTGGTGATTACAGCCCACAAGTTACATGGTCCCAGGTGAAGTGGCCACCTGATAGTGAGAACTGGAAGCACTTTCCTACATTTCTTGATAGAGAGATACCAGATTTTTAGGGAAAAAGTAGCCGTAGGAATGAGGATCTGAATTTATGCCAATGTACATGAAATTTGTGTGCTGAATTCATTAAATAGCATTAAGAGTACTGCTTCAATTTTCATCATTATATCTACGTGAAGCAATTTTCTAAAATGACTGTGATATATATGTTACTGGAAAAAGTCGAACATTCAAGCTTCATTTCATATTTCGCTGTTGAATATAGGTTCTCAAATTGAGAACAGAATCACACATTTGTATCAGGAAAAAAATTACATATTATAAAATGTCAAGAATTTTTAAGGTAAAAATTGCCTGCATTTGAATTTAAAAATGTAAGGTACTCTCTTTTCTTTCTCTTTTGAGATCATACATGTTCAGTTTTTTTGGAGTTATAATAAGCTTTATTTTATAAAATGGTGATGATAGTCAGTGGTAGTTTTTATTTAAGGACTTTCTTGACAAAGTAAATAACGGCAGCTTTGTATTATATTGCATTTTTAATTTTATGTGTCCCTGAAACTGAAAAATCTGGAAACCAAAAGTCTATACTTTTAATCATAACACTTATTACAACTGATCCTATTAATTTAAATATATGTCTCCCCCAAAAGTTATGGAATCCCTTGAAGATGCAAATTGTGACCTGTTCATGCAAAACCTTAATGGATACTTGCCCACCAGGAATGCAAAATAAGGTACTTTCCAAAAGAATGATACTATATATTTTCTCCTGTTGGCCCATTGAGGAAATTTTGATCCATCTAATGGAGAACACTGAGTAGTTAGGAAAAGAGTATGTTATAATAACCGTGGTTCTCTGTTGGCTTGGATAATCGGAACACCAAGGAATGGCTGAGACACCGCGCTTAACATTCCATGGCAGAATGAAGCCTTAGCCAAACAGTGAAGTACATTTGTCCTGTCCTGTTTGAGAGCCCATCTCCCAAAATTGTCCAGAGCATACCTCCTGGGACACTGCTCCTTCTCCAGACTGTCCTTACATCCTTCTTCTAGGAAAACTCAGTCAACAGTTGGGATTGCATGAACTGATTATACCATGGAGGGAGTGAGCTGACGTCCCATGGAGTTCGTGCTCCTGTCACAGGGAGCATTCACGTTTATAATCTTCCTCATAGTGGATTCCTCGTGCTCCTGGGAGTCCTACGAGCAAATATTTTGAAGATGGGGATGAAAAGTCCTTTGTATGTCTTCTCTTGTAGGTGGTAGGCAGCCATCTACTTCTTCTTCAGCTTTCCCTGCTTTCCATACCCTGTTTTCTCTAAATCCTACCTGGGGCTATCCTACTTTTCCAAATCCATAATCGGATGCTGTGGGGAACATTTACATGTGAGTGACATCGAAGTTCCATTCTCCGTGGTGAAGAGACCCTCTTTCCCCAAGGTCAATAAGAAACATATATTAACTGTAAAAAACTGTGAAAATACACCTGCTTTGCTTATGTATATTTCACAGATCCTACAAAGTGAGATATTCTCTCTATAAACTTCTGCCTCTTTTCTCCGAGCAAAGAAAAGCAGGTTTCCTATAATGACATCAGTTCTGGTACATTTTCGCCTACACTTTGCTCACAGTCTTCAAGACTGCCGCTGCTGACGGGGCTCCCAGATGGCCTCATCCACTCCTACGCTGCTCGTGGCATGACGAGGGCCCTGAGCCAGATGGGTCTACAGTGCATCTGGAAGTCATGTTTCTTCCCTTCTGTCTAGATTGGTGGCATTCCATCATTTTTCTACTTCTTAAATTTATTTATTTTTTCTGAATAGATAGCCCCACTCACATTGTTAGCACATTAAAAGTATATAGAGGTATATAATGAAGTTTCCCTTCTGCTTCATCTCCTATTTGCTAATTCCCAGAACCCCTTCCATAGGTAGCCATGGTTACTAGTTTTTTTTTTTTAATGCATGTAACAAGCAAATACAAATGTATATTCCCCCCTTCTCTTTAGACACATGGTGACACAAGTACTGTGCACCTTGTTTTTTTCAGGTAAAAATACGTAAATGAGATGGCAGCAGAGAAGGTTAGGAGCCCAGCATAATACAGCCCCCCTTTCAGAGTAGGCAGTTACAGCTCAGAGCAGCTGCTCAGCCAGGAACTGCATTTACAGTCTTCCTTAGATCAAGATGTGGCCAAGAGACTTGTTCTTTCAGACAGAATATGAGCAGAAGTCATAGTTTCAGATCAAAGATCAATATGCATCCACCATGCTCTATTTCATTCCATAAGCTGGATGTAGACAATAATGAGGCTTTAGAGGGTAGTGGACCAGACAAGGAGAGGAAAAATGTGATGATCTTCTTGTAATCCCAGTTAAAGGTAATAAAAAGATCCTGTAGAGTTAAGGCCCCAGAATCACCTTGTAGAGGAGAGCCGCCTGCCAACCAAGAGAGTGAGAAATGAACTTCAATTGTATTGATACGCCATGGGCCTATTTTTTACAGCAGTCTAGCCTACTTTCTCCAGTATAGAAATCATACCATATTGACTTCCCTGTCTTTGTTTTTCTTTTTCCAGCTGTTTACTGTCCCATTATAAAAATGAACCGTAGTTGCTTTAGACTGTCCTCTATTTTGGATATTTACATTGTTTCTAGCCGTTTTCCATTTACAAACTATGCTACATGCATAGAGGTGCACATTGATCATTTCACATGTGAAGTATCTGTCAGAGAAATATTTCATTTTGAAGTTGAAAATCTTATTTTAGTATTTCTCTTCAATATATATGTCAAAGTGGCTGATGCACTACTAAAATGAATAGAAAGTATATATGTATTACTCAATCTCCTTTCGGAAGGGATTATACCAACAGCCAAAAAACCGAAAGGCAGGCCCAGCACAGTGGGGCAGTGGTTAAGTTTCAGCACTCCACTTCGGCAGCCAGGGATTCATGGGTTCAGATCCCGGGCACGGACCTACACGCTGCTCATTAAACCATGCTGTGGCGGCAACCCACATACAAAATAGAGGAAGATGGGCATAGATGTTAGCTCAGGGACCATCTTCCTCACCAAAAAAATGAAGGAAAAAAAAAACCTAGAGGTGATATTACCCAGCCTCATCTTACATGTTTAAAGGTCACTTAACCAGCAGCCTGGACTATCTGGATTAAAAGTGAATCTGGTTAGGAAGTTATATAGTCCTCTGGTCTTTTGAGACACATGACTTGGAACTCATTATAAATTAGTTCATCAGTGCTCACTCAGGAACCTAATTTACTCTTGCCTCACACACATTCTGAAAGTAATGTGGCACATTTAAAAATTGAAAGTAGGAGGGGCCGGCCCGGTGGCGCAAGCGGTTAAGTGCGCGCGCTCCGCTGCGGCGGCCCAGGGTTCACTGATTCGGATCCCGGGCGCGCATCGACGCACTGCTTGGCAAGCCATGCTGTGGCGGCGTCCCATATAAAGTGGAGGAAGATGGGCACAGATGTTAGCCCAGGGCCGTCTTCCTCAGCAAAAAAAGAGGAGGATTGGCGGATGTTAGCTCAGGGCTGATCTCCTCACAAAAAAAAAAAAAAAAAATGCATATGTAAAAATTGAAAGTAGGAGAAGAATGGAAACAGTGGGGGCATTGCTTTGAGTAGGAAGAGACAGGCGGTGGAGAAAGACCAGAACACGATGAAAATCAGACACAAGTTTTCACAGGCATAGAATATGGGCTGCTTCAAGCCGGGGCAGACATTACATTGTTGTTAGCACACCAAAATAACTGATACTCAAAGTTAGGATTCTGAGTCCCGAAGGAATCATTAAACCATATTTTGTAGGCTATTTGAAAGCAAAAAATAAAGTGTGATATTTTAATGAATATTACCATCCTAAGGAATAAGCTTGTATGACTACTCAGAAAGTAGGCATGTATAAAATAGTTCATTTTCTACCGATTCTAAGTAAATAAAGTGTGGACCAAAAGATTTCGGGTCCTGATAATTCAGAATTCTAAAACACATGGCATGAGGTGAGCTACTGAGCCCATCAGGAAAAGAGACAAGAAAAATAATGGAAGAAGAATGTGAAATTCTGGTGAAAAAGCAAATGGCTCTCTGATGTTTGTATTCTTCTGTGGGCCTTGTTGTTGTGTGAACTGTGTAATAGCCTTAAACATGCCCTCTGACTCCCATCTGAAATAAATGATGTCCCCAGTGCCAAACTGTCCTGGCTCATTCATCAAGAATAGTCTTTAATCGGAACTTTAAGTGGAGCAGAGGAGACTCGCTAAAGTAACGGCAGGTTAGAAACTCAGGCTGAGAGCTGTGGCCATATCCGTAGGCTGTTGTGTCCTTTAACTTGCCAATTGTTTTCATGCACCTCTGACCCACCAGCTCCTGCACAAAGTGCAGATTAAGCTTGGTCACTTCTGGGAGGGGAGACCTTGAAGGAAGGTCCGCCTGTGCTGCTGATAATCAGGGGTGGGTGCTCATCCTTCAGGGTCACTGCCGAATGGACGTCCAGCTTGGCAGCCTACAACAGCTGCTGGAGAGAAGCTGTCTGTATTTAGGATACAGTAAAAGTCCCCCGCTAGCTTTTACACAAGTAAGTCATTCGTTTTAGTCCTGTTTCATTCGAAGCAACTGTGTTCTTTATTTTCTCTCCACTGTTACGTGGAATGCAATATTCTTCTCCGCATTGGATCCCGAATTGCTGTTTAATATTGCATGGGAAACAGCTGCCACATCTCTCTCTCTCCCCACAAAGTGGGTTATGGAGACCCTGAATGCCTGCAGTGAAGTGAGGAGACTTTTGTGTGAGTGGTGCTCCATAAAGGACAAAATTATTAAAATGGCAATAAACACTGAGTTCTATTCTCACTGAGACTGTAATAGGTCCTCAAATTTTGCAAAGAAACAGATGGGCTAGAACACTTTCCTTGATCTGGAATTAACAAATTCAACTTTCTGATTATGCTAATCTGAGGAGAGTTTAGCATAGAGCATATGTGTTTGGATTCAGGATATATCTTATTTACAAGCAAAACTAAATTAAATTTCTCCTTCCCACTTTCTGAGACCATTTTTGCAGGTTTTAAAAACTGGTTTGGGGACCTTGAGAAAGCATTCAGTTCTGTCTCAGATTCCACAATTAGGCCCACATTTGTTTCACACCATTATCAAACTGGTATAAACACATTTATGGAAATCATTCTTTTACGAATCACATTAGAGAATCAAATCTCCTGCCCCAATCACCACCCTTATTCTTCAATCCAAAACCTATAAAATAATATTTTGCCAAACACCACCCTTAACATGAAAATAGTAGTCTTACTTATGTTTGCATGATGCTCAATGGTTTATGAAACATTTTCTCTTGTTTTTCTTTTTTAAATGCTTTATTATTTTTAGAGCACTTTTAAGTTTACAACAAAATTGAGAGAAAGGTACAAAGATTTCTCGTACACCCCTGCCCCCACATTTGCAAAGCCTCCCCAATTATCAGCAGCACTTACCAGAATGGTACATTTTTTACCAAGAATAAACCTGCATTGACACATCATAATCACTCCAAATCCATAGTTTACCTCTGAGTTCACTTTTGGTGTTGTACATCATACAGAGTATTTTTATTGCTTTAAAAATCCTCTGTGTTTAGCGTATCTATCCATCCTTCTTCCCAACCCTTGACAAATACTGATCGTTTCTACTATCTCTATAATTTTGCCTTTTCCAGAATGGAAAGCATACAGTACATAGCCTTTGCAGATTGGCTTCTTTCACTTAGTAATATGTATTTAAGTTTTCTGCATTTCTTTTCATGGCTTTGATAGCTCATTTCTTTTTAGGACCAAATAATATTCCATTGTCTGGATGTACCACAGCTTATTTATCCATTAACCTACTGAAGGACATCTTGGTTGCTTCTAAGATTTGGAAATTATGAATAAAGCTGCCATAAACATCCATGTGCAGGTTTTTGAGTGGACATAAGTTTTCAACTCCTTTGGGTAAACACCAAGGAGTGCAATTGCTGGATGCTATGGTAAGAGCATGTTTAGTTTTTTAAGAAACCACCAAACTGTCTTCCAAAGTGGCTGTACTGTTTTGCATCCCCACAAGCAATGAATGAGAGTTCCTGTGGCTCCATATCTTTGACAGCATTTGGTGCTGTTGGTGTTCCAGATTTTGGCCATTCTAAAAAGTGTTTAGGTGTCTCATTGTTTTAATTTGTATTTCCCTGATGACATATGATGTGGAGCATCTTTTCACATACTTATATGCCATCTGTATATCTTCTTTGGTGAGGTATCTGTTCAGGTCGTTGACCCATTTTTTAATTGAGCTATTTGCTTTCTTATTGTTGAGTTTTAAGTGTTCTTTGTATATTTTGGATAACAATCTTTTATCAGATGTATCTTTTGCAAATATTTTCTTCCAATCTGTGGCTTGTCTTCTAATTATCTTGATATTGTCTTCTGCAGAGCAGAAGTTTTTAATTTTAATGAAGGCCAGTTTATGAATTATTTCTCTTATGAATTGTGTCTTTGGTGTTGTATCTAAAAAGGCATCACCATAGCCAAAGCCATGTAGATTTTTTCCAAGTTGTCTTCTAGGAGTTTACAGTTTGGGTTTTACGTTTAAGTCTGCAATCCATTTTGAGTTAGTTTTTTTGAAGGGCATAAGGTCTGTGACTAAACTCATTTATTTGGATGTGGATGTCTGGTTGTTCCAGCATCACTTGGTGAAAAAAATATCTTTGCTTCATTGTATTGCCTTTGCTCCATTGCCTAAGATCAGTTGACTCTATTTATGTGGGTCTATTTTTGAGCTCTCTATTCTATTCCATTGATCTATTTGTCTATTCTTTTGCCAATACCATGCTGTTTTGATTACTGTAAGTTTATAGTAAGTCTTGAAGTTCAGTAGTGTCAGTTCTCCAACATTGTTCCTGTCCTTCAATGTTGTGTTGGCTATTCTGGGTCTTTTGCCTCTCTATGTAAACTTTAGAATCAGTTTGTCAATATCCATAAAATAAATTGCTAGGATTTTGATTGGGCTTACATTGACTCTCTAGATGAAGTGGGAATTACTGACATCTTGACCATATTGAGTCTTTCTAATGATGAACATGGAATATCTCTTCACTTATTTAGTTCTTTGATTTTGTTTATTAGAGTTTTATAGTTTTTGTTATATAGATCTTAGTATATTTTGCTAGATTTATACCAAAGTATTTCATTTTTTGAAGGTGCTAATGTAAATAGTGTTGTGTTTTTAATTTTCAATTCCACTTGTTCATTCCTGGTATGTAAGAAAGCAATTGACTTTTGTATATTAATCTTCTATCTTGCAACCTTGTTATAATCACTTATTAGTTCCAGGGGTTTTTGATTTTTTAAGATTTTCTGCATAGATGATCATGTCATCTGTAAACAAATACAGTTTTGGGTCTTTTTCCCCAATCTATGTAACATTTATTTCTTTCTCTTTCCTTATTTCATCAACAAGGACTTCCAGTATGATGTTGAAAAGGAGTGGTGAGAGGAGACATCCTTAACTTGTACCTGATCTTAGTGGGAAAACTTTGAATTTCTCAGCATTAAGTATGACATTAGCTGTAAGTTTTTTTGTAAGTAGTCTTTATCAAATTGATGAAATTCTCCTCTATTCCTGGTTTACTGAGAGCTTTTTATCATGAATGGGTATTTGATTTTTTCAAATGTTTTTTCTGCCTCTATTAATATGATCCTGTAATTTTCCTTTTTTAGTCTATTGATAGGATGGATTACCTTAACTGATTTTTTGATATTGAACCAGCTTTGCATAATTGGGATAAATTCTACTTGGTTGTAATGTGTAATTTGTTTTATGCTTTTTTGGATTCAAATTGCTAATCTTTTGTTTAGCATTTTGAATCTATGTTTACGAGACATGTTGGTCTATAGTATTTTTTTCTTGTAATGTCATTGAGTGGTTTTGATATTAGGGTTGCTGGCCTCATGGAATAAGTTTGGAAGTATTATTTCTGCTTCTATCCTCCGAAAGAGATTATAGAGAATTGGTATAATTTCTTTCTTACATGTTTGTATAACTCACCAGTGAACTCATCCAGGCCTGTTGCTTTCTCTCCTGGAAGTTTGTTAATTATTAATTCAATTTCTTTAATAAATATAGGTCTATTCAGATTGCCTATTTCTTCTTGTGTAAATTTTGGCAGATTTTGTTTTTCAAGGAATTAGTCCATTTCATCTAGGTTATCAGATTTGTGGATGTAGAGTTGTTCATAGTATTCTTTGATTACCCTTTTACTGTCCATGGGATCTGTAGTGATGTCCCCTCTTTCATTACTGATATTAGTATTATGTGCCCTCTCTTTTTTTTTTTTTTTCTTTGTTAGCCTGGCTAGAGGCTTATTCTTTTTATCAAATAAAGCATTTTCTCATACATCATTTTATTCTAATATTTATTTACTAACATAAATGGGCTTAAACGATGTCTTTGCCTCATAAATCCAGGGTGCATTTGATCGAGTAGGGAATGTCCTAAGGTCCTTAGGCTTTTATGTTCAATACAAAATACCAATTCCCTTGAGAAAGTAGTTTTCCAGTTTTGGTCTGAGGATCACATGCATTGATATCACCTGATGAGTTGAGGGTGAGATTGTTGGTTAAAGTGTTTGATTCTTGCTGCAGCCAGACACCAGAGATCAGATTCTCTTCAGATGGGGTCAGGGGCTCTGCATCCTGAGCCTTTTCTAGAGAGACTTTTGGAACACTAAAATGTCCCTTATCAGTGTTTCACAAATATAATGGCTACATAAATTAAGTCCTTTCTCTCTTCACTCCTGTCTTTTAATCACTCAAGGGTTTTCAAACTGCATGTGAAAAATACAGTGATAGTCCCTGCAACTTTCCAATATGATTACTTAAATTGAAAAGTTTAACAAAAATTGAAGGTAATTTTAGTAAGCCACCAACTAACTATACACTATAGTATACAGAGTAAATGTTTTAGGAGGTCCAGTGTGGGAAAGCTTGCTCCCATCTTTGTGCTCAGAAAGTTTATCATAGAGGAAAGGGATAGAAAAATAAACCTTGAGAGGATGGATAGGCCTGAAATCAAGATTAGGGAAAAAAAGGACTTAAGCAAAAATGAAAAAGAGTAAGACAAGTTCACAGATCAATCAGCGATGTGCTAAGGATGAGGTCTCCACTAAGTTCAGGTAATAAAGGGGGATGTTGTCTGTACCAAATTTTCAAGTAATAACAACCTCACTAAAAGCCAATCTGCTTTTTAATTTTTAAAAAATTTTTTCCAGCCTTACTTAGATATAATTGGCTTATAACATTGTGTTATATTTAAGCTGTGCAACATGGTGATTTGATATATGTTTATATTGCAAAATGATAAGCACAATGAGGTTAGTTAATACCTCCATGAATTCACGTAGTTACCTTTGTGTGTGTGTATGTGTGTGTGTGTGTGTGTGTGAGCGCGCGCGCGTGGTGAAGACAGTTAAGATCTACTCCCTTAGCAAGTTTCAAGTATATAATACAGTACTATTAACTATAGTCACCATGCTGTACATGAGATACTCCCCCATAACTGGAAGTTTGTACTCTTTAACCACTTTCACCCATCCAACCCCCACCTCTGGCAACAACCAATCTATTCTCTGTATCTATGAGTTCATTTTTTTTTTAAGGTTTTACACATAAGTGAAATCATACAGTGTTTGTCTTTCTCTGTCTGATTTATTTCTGTTAGCATAACGCCCTCAAGGTCCATTTAATATATATATATATATGCCACCCTGCAGTTTGCTTTTTATTGTCACCAAAAGCATGCAATTCTAAACTATTTCAATGATAAAATATTTATTCCCTTAAAAAAATTAATTGATCTAAGTTCTGTTACTGTTAAGCTTTAACAATCTATAACTTCCAAGGAACATTTTTTAAAATTGTCTTTGACATAAATTGCATTCTACTCAATAGTTATTTCAGAGACTAAGCTACACGTATGTATTTGGAGAGTGAATTTGCAAAGTTTGGGGATCACATAAGCTTGCTTTGGACACAGTTCATGTTTCCAAATCCTGTGGCAATACGTGTACCTGTGTTGAAATAGTAGATTTGAAGTAGAAAATGATAGCACAGTGCTTGTGAAAAGAAAAATGAAGCAACGGAACTTGAATTACTCCAATTTTGTAATTCTGTGACCACCTTTAGTTTTCATTGCATTTAAAATGTAAAACAGTGGAACAAAGTAAACTGTGAGGAGTAATATTTTTGCTTGGCAAGTGCACCGAAATTACAGAGAAAGCAATTAATTGTGGTCACAACAAAGTGTAATAAAATGGACATTACCTAAGAAATCAAATTTTGAAGAAGAATGCCAGAAGGAATGACGAAAGATGCTGGTCTTACGTGGCCAGAAAAAATTAAATAGGCAAAGCTGGAGCACTTTTATTGCTTTCAGCAAGAAACAGACACTCATTATAAAGCAGTAAATAAAATAATGTCAGTGTTTGCTTTCATTCCATCATTTTCTCTGATTTTTAGAGAAAAAGAAAATGTTTGAAATTTTAACAAAAAAATAATAGTTTACAATAAATTTTCTGGTAAAGTTCTTTTTTTATTGAGGTATGATTGATACATAACATAATATTAGTTTCAGGTGTACAACATAACGATTCAATATTTGTATATATTGCAAAATATCACCACAATGTCTAGTTAACATTCCTCCCCATACATAGTTAGAAGTTTTCTTTTCTTGTGATGAGGACTTTTAACATCTACTCTCTTAGCAACTTTTAAATATATAACACAATATTATTAACTACAGTTACTATGCTGTACATTACCTCCCATGACTTATTTATTTTATAACTAGAAGTTTGTACCTTTTGATCCCCTTCACTCGTTTTGCCCACCCCCCAACCCCCACCTCTGGCAACAACCAATCTATTCTCTGTATCTATGAGTTCATTTTTTTTTTAAGGTTTTACACATAAGTGAAATCATACAGTGTTTGTCTTTCTCTGTCTGATTTATTTCTCTTAGCATAACGCCCTCAAGGTCCATTTAATATATATATATATATGCCACATCTTCTGTATCTATTCATCCATTTATAAACACTTAGATTATTTTCATATCTTGGCTATTGTAAATAATGCTGCAATGAACATGGGGGTTGCATATATGTTTTCAACTTAGTGGAGTTTTTTCCTTCAGATAAATATCCAGACTGGAATTGCTGGATCATGTATGGTAGTTCTATTTTTAATTTTTTGAGGAAGCTCCATACCGTTTTCCATAGTGTGGTAAAGTTCTTTAGTGGGATTTTTTTTTCTACAAAAACATTTAAAAGCTGCAAGAATCAAACCTAAAGAAATAAAGACATGGGCAATATTTTAATTTCTGGAATTTATCAGGTATTGGAGGTTTTATGAATCTCTTTCAAACTTATTATGTTAAAGACTTGCTGTATCTCTTACTTCATGTAAAAGAAACTTTTTTAAGTGAAAGTTAAAAAGTACTCTTTGATCAGTTATTAATGAAGATAAATGAATAAATCTGGCTCTACTCTCTGTTGAACATGAACATGCAAAGAAGATCAATTTGATAGTCATTGACAAATTAGCAGAAGTTAATGTTCAAAAACAAAAATTATAGTTTTAAGATCCTTTCCTGCGACAAACCAATATGGTTATAATTTCCATGCATTATGCCACTTATGGATATCCTTGAGCAATATACATTATTGTTTTGTCTATTTTAAAGCTTTCTATAACTTGTATCACACCATATGTATTTTTCTGAAACTATGTTCATTCATTTAATGTTGTGTTTGTGAGTTATCTGTGTTGATAGATGCAGTGCTAGTTCATGTATTTTCACTCATTTATTTCACTCTATCTTGTTTCTTTGCATGAATACATCTTTTATTTGCACCCTCCTGTGGGTGAGTATTTATGTTGTTCCCAAATTGTTGCAGCTATCAACATTCTTGCTCCTGTCTCTCTGGGTTCATACTCATATACCGTTGAGCAGAGTGATTCAATTAGAGAATATGTCTTTCTTAAACTTTCTTAGATATGCCATATTGTTCTTCAAAATACTTATACAAATTTGTATTCTCACATGCAGTGAGTCCAACTTCCCATCGCAATGCTCAACAACAGTTGTTGCTGTCAGAGCTTTTAATCTTTTCAAATATGAGTGTAAAATGTTTTATCACTGTGGTTTGATTTTAAGTTTCCTGATTTCTAGTGAGGTCGAACATCTTTTCATTTGCTTTTTGTGAATTCAGTTTTTTAAGCTCTTGTTCTATAAATCTCACTGCTGCTTTTCCATATCCTCCAACAACCATTATATTCTTCATATTATAATTGTACAAATTGCTTTTATTTTATTTACTTGGCTGTTCTGCTTATCACAGCCAGTAATACTTAAAAATAAGGGTAATTTATTTGATTTTAATTATATATTAATTAACCAGGAAGTTATTAATTTTGTAACTCTCCATACAGAGATTTACTCTTGGATTTAGTATAAACTTTTGATTATTTTTTCCTCTATTTAGAGTGATTTAATATGTTACAATTTCTTGTTAAAGCAAAAATATTGGGAAATATTCATTTTTGCCATATTCTTCAGTGATACAGAGAGAACTACCATCTTGGGGCATAAAAATAATTCAATAACAAAAAAATATAAATAATTTAAACATACATAAGAATTTGTGGAAAATACACGTCAGTGGGGAGTTCTGCATTCTGTGTTCTTCGAAATCCAAACTCCCGATCTTGGCCTGCAGGTCTTACTTTCCTGACCTCACTTCCTCCAAGTTCCATGTCCTTACTTGCAGGAAGAGACTCTGAGCATCTCTCTCCTCCAAGTTCCATGTCCTCACTTGCAGGAAGAGACTCTGAGCATCTCTCTCCTTACAGCTACCCAGCTCATGTCTGCCCGCACAGTACTCCACTGAGGCTTCCCTCTTCCTGAAATCCCCTCCTGGGATCTTCTCAGGATTCTCAATCATATTAACCCCAAACTGTCCAATCTCTCTCTATCACATTCTTTTCATCTTCTTCATAATACTTTCTCATCATGTGATTCGGTAACTTTTTAGCTTTTTATTGTCTGTTTTGCCATGCAAGAACACAGCTCCAAGAGCCCAGGGCCCTGTGTATCCCTGGTGCCTAGAACAGCAACTGACATCTCAGTATATAGTAAGTGTACTTTGAAGGCTTACTAGTTCAAGGTTGTATTAGAGGGCACACACTTCTCTCATTAATATATTAAAACCCATACAAAGCTAGGAAAGTGTACTAGTGATAATCACAGTACTGTGATGTTGGCTTTTATGACTAATGCAATGCAATTCAATTCACTTCCTATACTTGGAGTGCCAGACACTGGCTTTTAAGTTGAAGAATGATTTTATGGTACTAGACTAGTTGAAGAGCGTTTGAAGTACAGATTTGTGACTATGGTTTTTGTACATGGAAAAGAAACGTGTGTGAAAATAAAGCCTCCAGAACATGGTATCATCAGAACAGACATTTCAGTGGTCTCCTTTTTCGATAATGATGCTTCGGCCATCACTGCTCAAGTGCTGTCTTCAGGAAACACAGCCCAAAGTCACAATTGTTTGATGAATAATATTCAATTAATTATTCTAGCTTGGTCTAGAATGAGGATGCCACAGAAATTCTGGAAACAAAATCATCTTCAAGGAAACTTTCTATTCATATTGCCAAAGAAACCATTCAACACAGAGACCTGGAAGATGGTCAGCGGATCGGGTCTTTGAAGATATTTGTGAGTGCTAAAAATAAACAAAACAAAAAAGGACCATTAGATCTTGATTCTTTATTTGGATGCTTTTGGAATATGAAAAGAAATGGCGTCTTGTTTTAAATAGTCCATGTTCATGCGTTAGTAACGTGAATGTGATACACTGTAGAATCAAACCACATTTTTCAGTGTACTAATTCCAAAAAAAACCACACTCATAATTCAGAGAGCTATGTGTTGACTCTTATCTCTGCAAACACTTTATTCCAGATGTGACTAATTAGTAGTATAAACAAGTTTGCTCAGGGAGTGTTTATATTACTTAGGAAAAAGCATAATTAGGACAGAAGCTACAAAGGACATATCTCTGGGAAAAGTTGCAGATTTGGGTGATTAGCATCTTATTCTGAACATCCCCTAAAGACTCTTTGTGGAGATCGTCTGTTATATTACTATTATTATAATTTTTTGCCTTTTTAGTGTTAATATATAATCATTTTCATGATGCTTATACTGTAATATACATAGCAATACATAATACTTGTTTAATGTCACCAATAACATCATACATTTATTAACAAGGAAACTGAACCTCTGAAAAATTAAATAACTCAGACTTAAGTAACTCATGACTTCTGACTCCAAGACCTAATATTTTGATACAGTTTCTGAAGGCCCTTGCCTGCATGTATATATCGATGTCCATCCAAACTCATGAGAAATTGGAATCTCTTACTATTTCCTAAGATATTATAAAAAGAAAACATAAAATTAATCACATTAATACTTTAATCATGCCCAACTTTGCTAATGTCAGTTGAGAATAGGGGCACTCACTTCCCATCTCTAATTAAGGAATTGTTCAGACCAAGCGGACGTTCCCTAGCTGAGAGCATCCCGTTTATATTTTGGAAGACCTCATTATACGCAACCAATTTTCTAATTGTAAATTTTTGGTGATAATATTCTACTAGAGCCAAGCCCGTCTATAGGTGAAATCTAGGCAGATATGTAGTCTTCTAAACTGAGTTTGTTGGGGCTTTCCTCTCTCAATCCCATGAACCTATTTCAGCCCATGAATTATAGCTGATGGAATAGTTGAAGGAATAAATGGACAAAATATTCAGTGTACATATTTCACCAAAGAAAGAATTGTTGACCAAACCCTAGACTGAGAACAGTCTTAGGTACATAATTAAGTCAGGCAGACTTTGCTTCTAGTTAACAGCTGATAAGTGTATTGGATTATACACAGAAATGGCTAAAAAAAAAAAAAAAAAAAAAAACTCACTGTGTCTCACACACTCTTTCCACAAAGAACAAATATATCCCACCTGTAATCCTTGTATCTTTATCTAGGCTGCAGAGTTTGTTTTTCGTTTTTTGTTCTTTTTTTGCAGTTCAAAGCCACTTTCATCTTGCATACCAAGAATTTAGTAAAATTCTAAACAAGCTTGCTAGATTACCTATTCTAAAATTTCAAACTAATAAAGACATTTAGTATGTTGTTTTAGCCAATCGTGTTTTTGAAAAGAAAAACAAAGCCACCACATGGAGACAATTACAGTAAAATTAAGGGAGACAGATATTATATTATTTAAATGTGCAGTTTAAAACTACACATTGAAAGTTATGGCCCATTAATGTAAATTATTTCGCAATGGAAATATCTAATTATCTCTTCCAGATAACAAATATAAATGTAAATATTTCAACCTAATCATAATAACCTGCCGAGAGAGAAGCTGCACAATTAGAAATCCAGAATGTGCCCAAAGTTGTATTGTCTATGAAATTCACCCTTGGTGTCTCTGGTATGCCATTTCTGGGTGCTTCTTTTATAGAATAAGGGAAAAACATGTATTTGAATTTTTGTTGAAATTACATTTTTATAAGAGCAATTATTTGATGTGATTAATGATGGCAATGAAATTTTTTTTTAACTTGCAACTATCATCGTTCTCAGTAAAATGTATTCCCCAAAGTGAATGTATATAAGTTAATTTCAAGGATTGTTTTTCACCCACTGATTTCATGTCAGAATTGATAACCTTTCAATAGTTAAAGGCAAATAGAATACTGCAAGCTTCAGATCTAAAATGTGTGTTGAAACAGATAATTTTGTAATACAAATAAGAATCCACACCTTTTAGAGGTTGTGACTTGCCTATTTTTCACATATAGGAATTTTCAGACTAGGTACTGCATTCATTTTTCTACTTACACATGTCTGAGTCCTGTGGTTGACATTATAGCAGCAAACCCGAGTATCAAGAAGGCTGAAGGCCTGGACATGTGGCTATGATCTCAAAAAAATTTGAAAATCTTTGTTACCAAGTGAGGAGTCTGAAAATAAGGGCTTTTGTTATAATGAGAGTAGAGAAACTCCCATATAAGTGGAAGAAATTGAGTATTTTGCTTATCTCCCTGACCCCCTTTTAGGATGCACTCTTTTGTTTCATTAATTGAAAAACACAAAGTTAATATGCACTTTTTACAATACTGTGCTGCAGGATTTTTCCAATGTCTCCAGGTTGACATGAAGAGTATGGATTGGCATGTTCCAGACTCTCGAATTATTTGAGTTCCTTTAGGTAATAAGACACAAGAGTTTTCTAGAGAGACCATGAGAACAGGAGTTCATTGTAAAGATTCCCAAGGGAAAACAATAACTTCATCTGCACAGCTGAACTAAACAGGAAGCCACAGAGCCCAGTCTCATGAAAACTAAAACACCATCAGGGGAACTACATGGTGGTCCAAGACACAGCACAGCTTTGGAAACTACGTGATTGTCATTCCTGTCTCTAATCTCTGTTATTATGATAATTTAACCCCTCTCTCTTTTCTCACTACTCCATCTACTACTCACTCGTTGATTCTCCCCATAGAGAGCTGATCTGATAGATCTGCTAAGTGACTAACCTGTATAGGGGCTCCCTTGGGGCAGAGGTTTCATCTCAGGTTGTCTTGAGGTCAGAAGGCTATTTCTTGTCCTTTTGACCGTAGCCAATGTGATCACAAATGAATTCAGAGCCTGTGGATCCATGGGTCACAATTCTTTCACAGAAGAGGGCTGTACAAAATCTTCCCCAAATACTACTGAAATTTTAAAGTATTCATATTTCTGGCATGCTTAGTCTTTCCCAAAAGATTATTGAAAGTTTAATGTACTTCACAGCTCATTATGATTTGAATCAACACCTTTGGTCTTTTAATTTGCCATATACTGACATGTGTCCTGCCATATTGAAATAATCTTAAAAGATATTTGAAAGTACCATGTTTTCTGATAGCTCTGTTTTTACATATCTGCTACCTTTGCCTGGAATGGCTTTCATCAACTCTTCTACTTGGCTAACTTCTATTCATCTTTCAAGATTCAGCTCAAGCACTAGAACGAGTATATCTTGCTTCCTACCTGTCCAACATCTCTTCCTCCTTGTCTTGGTAATTTTCCCTTGGGGAACCACTGTTCTCTTATCTTCAGCCCACATTGTTCAGATGTAGCTTATCCCATGCTGGGACACCAAGGTTGGGAGAACGATGTTGATTGATCTGCACTTTTTATTCTCTTAGCCCTGTGTTCGGATCAAGAGTGGACATGTGACCCAAGCAAAGCCAAGAACTCTCAATCATCTGGAGCCATTTTATAGAATTTTTAGGAAAGAAACTTTGTTTGTTTTTATAAAGTTGATTAACTCGTAAAATGTAAGCCTGGAGTTTCTAGCGTCAATATTCGTCATCACATGGAGATAGCCGATACGTGAAATAACCAACACAGATGTAATTGGAGTTGAGACAAGGAAAGAGAGATCCGGCAGCATTATTGGAGTACCTGGATTAAACTATAACTGAATGTAATCTGCTCCTGAAATTTTTCTTTATGTACGTCAATAAATTTCTCTCTCTCTCTTTTTTTTTTTTTTGGCTCAACTGAGACTGATCTGAGTTTTCTACTACATGATCTAAAGAGAGCTAATACAAGTTGGTTAAGCCAGGTGCCTTCCTATGGCACTTACCACACTGTATCACATACTTTTTCTTGTCTTTCCTGCAATAGACTGTGGGCTCGTGGTAAACTGGAACTATGTCTCATCTTTGTGCAGCCAGTGCCTGATGCATTGTATGTTATATTATTGGCATTCATTAAATATTTGCTGAATAAATGAAAGAAAGATGAATAAACTTTTCAGATTAGTAACAGCATTTTCTGAATCGCTGAATGTGTTCATTTTAGTTCAAAAAAGCCTCAGATTTCCATAACTAGCAAAATTTTGTTTCTTAATCACACTTAAGATTTTTTTCTCTTCAATGTTTTTCTACAAAAAAATAATCCAGATTTGGCACTGTGTTTTCTCAGTAGATCATAAGTATCATTTTAAAACTTCAGTCTATAGATCCCATTTCAGTGGTTCAACAGCAGTGAACAATTTAATAGAGAGAAAATGAGGCTGGGATGAGGGAATTAAGGTCCAGATCACGGAGAGTCTCAATTTCTATGCTAAGCAGGTTGGATTTTATCGTGTAGGCAATTTAGAGCCATTGAGAAGTAACCGTGCAAGATTTGCATTTTAGAAAGGTCATCCTGGCAGGTTCAGGGTGTGGGGAAAAGCTGAGAGATTCCTTGATCTGGAGAAGACACAGAGCCCAGCTGAGTGTAATTGTCCAAACCACAGCAGTGGTAGCGAGAATAAGAGGTGGCGCATAAGGAGGTAGATGATGAGATTAGGAGCAGGATGTAAGGGATGAGAAGAGAGATCAAAGATGATCTCAGATCTCTGACTTGAATGATAGCCATTCATTAAGACAAAGAAGTTACTAGGCAAATAAGATAAGTAGATCTGGAGAAGAAACTAATTTGGTTTTGGACATACCAATTGAAAAAAAAAAAAAAACAGGAGACAGAAATTGCCAAAAATAATCTTGTGGGCTTCATTTATCTTTGCTCTTTTCTGGCGATAGCTCTTTATTGGGCAGCTGGAACCGGGCACCTGATTCTTCTGTCTTGTGAATGTCCTGGCAGCTTGGCCCCACCCTGTCCAAGCCCGGAGGTCGGGGATCACATTTGCTGACCTGGCCTTATAACACCTCCTCTGAGCACAGTGCTCATCGCAAGCTTCTCCAAATTTCTCCTATGCCAAGCTTTAAGGAAGCTCTTGTTTGGTGCACATATATTGCTGCAGTTCGGCATGGTAAGCTGCATTCCACTTTAGGGTAGTATTGTATGGGTTTTAAAAGAATTTGCAAGAAGGTTGAAAAAGTGCTTTATTGATGAGACTCAACACTAAATGTTCCTTAATTCCCAATGAGTCTCTATTATCATGACATTTGGCCTCTGCTGTTTAGTCACAGCCGCTCAGCACCTGGGTGGGAATGCTCCAGACAGACAGAGGGAAAGAACCTCTTCCTGTCCCACAAGGGTGGGCATGGGTAGAAATCCGGAATTGCATTTGATCTCTTGTATCTGATGTTTTCCCCTTTCACCAATAGATGTCTCTGCAGCAAATGAAAGAATTTTGAAAGGAGTCCAGGGATGTAATTAAGTGAGACAATACAGATGTCAGAATTTAAACGCTGCCAGTTTTATGTAATTTAATTAATATTGTGGAGAGGAAAAGATGCTTGCCTGTGCAGTATTTTGTGAAGTAAGGAGCTGCTGACGAAAGGGCATCGTTCTGACAGAAACCAGAGAAATAAAGAGTTTTTCCATAGGTGGCTCTATTTGGTTAGAAAGAACAAGCTCATCCAGAATCCTGTTTGTTATTTTTGTCTGGCATTTTAGGAGTCTGTGTAATATAATGCTCTGTAGGAATTCCAACAGCAGACCGATTGTCCCTCACAGGGGCACCTCTCTTCTCAGGGACCTTCTTAGACATCTATAGCACCTGTTTCCTTCATGAGCTGACTGGAATTTAAGAGGGGGCTTTCCTCACAGATGAGAATGGAGGGAAGACATTTTGAAGTGAAAGAAAGATTCTCTTGCTTAAAAATACAAATATATCGGTATTGTTATTACCCATTTTTACTTAGCTTTTATTCAGCCAGGATATTTTGATAAATGTATACTTCATCTTCCTCAGAGAAGTAGTGGATAATGCCTTAGACACAGACTCAAAATCAATGCTGGTAATAACTGTGGGTATAGCTCAAAGCTCCCTAAATGAAAATCAGGAAACATGAAAAGAGAAAGAAAGTCTGTGATCAGCAAAACACTCAAATAAGATCCTGATGTCTCAGGTGGCTCCTAATTTACAGCTTATGGATTTTGAATGAGGGAAAATTATCTGAAATTTCAAAGAGTTGGGGATTTTAAATTAGTCTTAATTTAAGACGTTTCTTTTTTTTTCTTTGTACTTCATAGCTCTTTTCAAAACTTTCATCCACAGCACACAATGAACACTGTGTTCTGTAAATGAAAAATAGGATGATAAGTAAAAACAAGGAAAAATGAAAGGATGTAATGCCAGTAAAGGTCAGAGGGTTGTCATCCTCCTGTGATATGAATCTTATTTCTTCACTCTGGACACGACATCTTAAGATTGTTTCTTGTTGACTACCTGTCTATTTTCATCAAGTATGATCATAGTTAAATGATATGGTCAGATTAATGGTTTTAGTTAGAATATAGATTCAATAGAACCAAGATAAAATATTGGGGAAATTGATGATTTTTTGGTAGTTCAATATAGGTATGCCAAAGAATTTAAGTTCAATTATGTTAAAACTTGTTCCTTCTATTTTAATTAAACATATTTAAAATGTACACTTTGATCATGCTCAATGTACATAAAGTTTCAGAAAATTTAATCACTAGAGAAGGACAAGGGACCAAGGCGTGAACAAAGCCTGGATATTGTCTTGTCTACGTAGCTGTTTGATTTATCCACTGCTGAATAATGAACTACTCCCTAAACTTTGTGGCTTGAAACAATCACCATTTTACTTGTTCACGATTCTATACATCAGGGATTCAGGCAGGGCTCAGCCTGGCATTTCTTTTGCTCTGTAAGATGCTGGCAGGGTCATGGAATTGCAGTCAGATGGCTTCACTCACATGTACCGCCCTGGGGGAAGCTGCAAGGTGAGGACGTCTCTCTCTCCCCTTGGGCAGCTTCACCCTCTTGACAGGTGAACGGATCTCATGAGAGGGTTCCAAGAGGAGCTAAGGCAGAAGCTTCAGACGAAGGCCCAGCCACGAAGGTTACAACACATCTTTCTGCTGCATTCTCTTGACCAAATCCAGGCAAAAGGCTGGGCCAGATTCAAGGGGAGAAAAATAGATCCTGTTTCTCAGTCAGAGGAGTAGCAAGAATTTGTAGCCACCTATAATACACCAGAAACCATCCTCTGGCCACAAATTATTTATATTCTCTGACATGCAACATACACTTACCCCTCCCAAGATGCCATAACTCTTATCCCATTATGGCATCAGGCTCCAATGCAAAGACCAGGATCTCATCATCTGAGTCACACACAGGTGCCAACTTCTTCTTTGGGGATTCTCAGGTAGGGAGACACATGGATTAAAAGGACAAGTCGTAGACAAGACACAATATACATAGGGAGACAGGAGCAGAACACTTGCAATAGACACTCCAAATCAAAGAGCAGGAAATGCAAAGCATGTACATAGTGATTCTGAAATCCAGCCACAAATGTCGTCAATTTCCCTTGCTCATTGAAGAGGACGTGGATCTTCTCATTGGGAGTAGTTCTACTCAGCATTTGGCTTCTCCTTTTGGACTTTGAGCTCCACCCTCTCAATCGCTCTTCCTTTTCTACAAGAAATAGTCTATGCTTTCGACAGAGTAGCTTTATAACTATTCTTGGAATATTAGAGAAAAAGAGACCTCTCTCCGTTTTGTACTGTCTTTGTCTCTTTCATTAATAGAAGTATATTAGGTTTGAGGCAGTTTCTGCCACCTTTTGTTCCAAAATCTATAATTTATAATCAAGAACTAGGCATGTGTGTGTGTGAGACACTTGTGTATGTGTGTATGTGTGTATGTGTTATGGTTTCCCCCTAGACCAAAAAATATAGCCATTCTCAATGACTTACATTGGAAAAGCTTTTTTCTTTGCACTACTGGTATTGTTATTTTAATGCTGTATATAGAGACTATGCTGTATACAGAGACTAAAATCTCAACTACCTAAATTCTCAACTAAAATCTAACTAATGCTAAAATCTCAATTACCTCTTCTATATAGGAAACTCCTCCTCTATAGAAGCCCGGATAATCGAGTAGATGCCACTCACACCTAAATCTTCAGGTGCGTGGGTAACTGGTGGTCACTGTCAATTTTGCAAGGAACAGAAATTTCTGTGCTGTTTTATTCTGATCTCCCAGGTAGCTGCTTTGCTAGTTCACCAAAGAGGTGATGCGGCTTCTTCATGACAGTACAGCACGCTAACACTCCAGTATAGATGCTGGAATATGTATGAGGAGATGACGAAGATTGATCTGTCTATGGAGGATTGAAATGTGAGCATCTGCTGTAATGGCACTAAAAGGAATTAGACTCATCAACTATAGTGACTCATAATGATAGCTGTGTTTGCTCTTAGAATATTAAGGGAATCAACCATCCACTTAATTGCCAAAAAGGATTTTTTATTTTTTTACTGTACAACACTTCTCTCACTTCTCTCAATATATAGATTTTTATATAGATAGATAGATCCCCAAATGGTCTCACTGACTCAAGCATAAATGTAGCAAAGAAAAATTAAAATGAGCTAATACCTTTGATTAATGCTGTTTCTATGCCTGAACTTAGGAGCATAAATATCCCTTTATAAGTAATACTGTCTGCAAATAAGATCAAATCAAATTTCAAGGCACTTTGTTAATGAAAAGTATCGATTTTTATAGCATTTGGACCAACCCATTGCCAATTTTCAATCTATTTGATGTCCCTTTCAGCAATGAATATACAGATGTCCTTCTCTTTCTCCTTCACTAGCTTCTCTTTCTCCTCCTCTCAAGCTCCAGGCCTCATCGCTTTTGTCTTTACATTCTCTTCCTTGTGACTCTGATTCATTCCTACGTCAGTTGTCACTTCCAGGCAGACGACTCCCAAATCATTCTTAATAAGTTGATACCTCCTTTTCTGATATCCTTGCCCAGATAACCTCTCCTTTTCCAACCAAACTGCTTCCTGAGAGCTTCCTTCACTTCCCTCTCTCTACCTTTCCATTCCAACAGTTTTAAGCCCCCACTCCACCTTTCCAAATTTTACCATCCTTAAAAAATCGAGCTGAAGAGCCAGGTCACACTTCCTAACTCCTTTCTGGTCCATGATAACCCACATGCTCTTTCTTCTTCTTGCACACCAGAACACATCAGCTACTCTTACAAAGACGAGCTCTATTCCATCTCAGAGAGTAGAATTCAATGACTGAACATGGTATTTTGGGAGGGTACGTGAGGTGGAGCAAGATAAGTGAGGTAGTAAGAGGAGAAGTAGACATGGCCCAGCCGGTACGACCCATAAAATCAACTCCAGCCATTATTGGGGTGACATATATCTCTGGAAGATCACACATACTGTCTTAGACTTAGCTTCACTCTTCAATTAAACAGTAATCATATACCACCATGTGATGCCTCATGTTTTATTGAAAATTTCTATTTAAATCTAGTGTTCTTACTTAGTTACAGTGTGTTGGTATTTGCTCTCCCTAGATAGATTACAGCTCTCAAAGAAAAGATGATATCAAAATTTTCTAATACCCCTGAGAGGGTCTGGATCTGTTGGACCAGTAAAATAATAAAGCTTCACTGAGAAGATGCTCTATTTAAACAGTTGCTACTTGATTGATTTAATCAACCACTGGAACCTCTTAATTGATTTGCAATCCTAACTGAAATGGAAATATTACCTAAGACTAAATGAGTAATGGAGGCAAGCAGAAAGGAATGAACTGGAAAAACTATCATTTGTGGCTTTTTTAACCCAATGGTTAAACGAGTGTACTAAAACCGGAGATTTCTTTGTTGTCATAATAGAAAAAAACAAGTGTTTAGGAATAGCCAAAGTCTCCCCTTGAGGTACCCCCATAACCTCACTTCTGGAATGCAATATGATTTCTAAAGAATGCACTCTTCAAAAATGGTATTTTTTATCTGAAAATAATGTATAGAGGTAACTTGCTTGATAGATAGTAGTGTCCTTGTGTGCTAGGGCAGTGGATGTCCAAAAACAAACAAAAAAAATGTTATTAATCAGCTCAAAATAAAGATATTGCATCCTAGAAAGACCTTTGGATAGAAATCATTGTCTTAGCTTACAACTTCCATTTCTCTTCAAGAGTCAAGTCAGCCTTTGAAAAGTAGACTTGAAAGTGAATTACACATTTTCCACATATTTGCTTTTTCCATCCCACAGATATATGTGGTTTGGCCAATTTAACAAACTGAATTATTTTATATGGTCAACATAATAATAGCCTAGTATAAATTAATCGTTGTTGATATACCTTGGCTGAATGATAAGAAACAGGGAACCAGAAAGTGAAAAGACTGAAACCAAAGCCTTTTCAAGAGAATAGAGAAAATAGGGGTGGACCAGGAGGTGGTAATCTCCCTAAAGTCATTGAGATCTCTAAACCTGAAATCTATCCTGCTTCTATTTCTACACAGGATTCCTTGAATATCGGATAAAATAGGCTGGTTTGGGGGGCACGTGAGTGATGCGTATAACACCGTACTCAACATAGATAATGAGTATACAGCTACCAGAACTTTTGAGGTAGTTTCCCATTTTTGTTACTTGAGAAGTTGTCTGATTGTTGAATAATTATGCGATAACATGTATAACTTGGCTCCTTTTGCCCTGCATTCTTTTTTCACAGTCTGTTAGAGTGGAATTCCCCCTGTAGTTACAAGTGTTGATTGTAACTGTGACTGGGCTGAGGCCATGTTGCACCCCTGGAGAGATTACTCCTGATTTCAGAAGCTTGCTGCGTATCAGAGACTCCTGTGCGGAGGTAAATCTCACAGACATACGGTCTGTTTGCCACCTGAGGCAGAGGGACTACGGCTTCCACTTTAACTCTCATAAAACATGTTTTGGGACCTACACATTTTTGATGCATAAATCGTGGGCACTGGAAGTTCAATCTTGTTTTCTTGACTCAGGAGTTATTTCAGGCCATACGCCACTGCCAATATTTCCAGAACAACAAATGATGTGAGCGAGGGGGAGATGGGAGGGCAGGGAGGTAGTGAGTTCGCACATGTGATGAAAGAGTGTTTTCTACCTTAAATGCTCGCTATGCTTTCACATCAAGGATTAATTACTCTAACAACCAAAGAACGTGCCCGACAAGATCAGTGAATCATGAAATCGTCACTGGAGACAGCCGATGCTGGAGCCTTTCCACAGTAGCCTTCAGTGTGGGTGTTGTGGTCCTTGTTGAACTTCTGCTGGAAAACCTCCAGAAATAAGGAACTCACCACCACCTAAGTCAGCCACTCCCACTTAAGACAACACTCTGCCTTCTAAAAATATTCTTTTTTTTGTTGTTGAAATAAAATCTTCCCCTCTTGAACTTTCACTCCTCTGTAAGATAGGAATAAATTCTTAATGAGAATGTGAAACATTCTTGAAACACAAAAAATAAAATTTAGTGGTAAGAGAATAAGAGTGCATGACTAAGGTAAATAGAACTAAAGAACTTGCTGTTTTAGCTGGGGATATCATTCACAATGAACGTTGATATCTCCTAATGAGGGTTTATAATTCTTTTAGTGGACTGTTGTCAGAAATGAAGGCGGGTGAGGGAAGCATGTGATATTGGGCACATTTTAGAGATTTAAGTGCCCACGCTCATTTAGCATACCCGCACACTGAGGAATAAAAGGTGAGGTGATTTTGACTCACACACTGGGCTTGTTATCTAGTCCCTGCAGAAATTACTTTCCTTGATTTACACGTTAGAATAATATTGTCTCAAACCTTGCAGTTCACCTGAAAAATTGGTCTTCGGCCCAACTCCTTTTAAAAATGTCTGCCTGTCTCTCCCCTTCTGGCTGTCAGCACTTCCTTTACTGCTCCCATATCTCCATGAAGACACACTCAAGGGTCCTCCCACAAATACAAATTCTCACAAAAACCAATTGGGAAAGGAAGAAAGACAAGGGGTAGAGTCTAGCAAATGTCTTTCATTCTAGTTTTCTGATTTTCATTAGTCCTACCCAAATTTGGGTTAGTATTGTCCCTTTATGGCCACTGTTTATTTTCAGAACTCTGTGAAAGTATGATGGAAATGTACTCTTGTTGCCCTCCTTCTAAAAACATCCTACACTTAATGATGCAGCTCTCTTAATATATCCTCAAGAGCATCATCAGTAGGTTTGCAATTAAAAAGGTTGGAAACAAAGATTTGTAAATAAATTGGGTTACTGTACGCCAGTACTCGAAGTGTGATCCCTGGACCAGCAGGTCAGCATCACATGGGAACTTGTGAGAAATGCAGAATCACAGAACCCACCCTAGACCTCTTGAATCAGAAACTGTGGGTGGAGTCCAGCAATTTGTGTTTTAATAGCCCTACAGGAGCTTCTGATGCACCCTGAAGCGTGAGAACCACTGCTCTGGCGCACAGGGAAATTGCAAAAAGGCTTTTCCAGTAAACTGTCTGGATTACCCTTTCTGCAAAAGGCAGGAGTTATGAAACTCACAAAAGCTCGGGATTTTCAATGGAGGGGGCTGAAATTAAAAGTTGGAAACCTCACTGCCAATTGAGGAACTTTTAATTTAAATTCTCAGTCTTAATTTTACGATAACAAAGCTTGCTGCCGTGGGAATAATAGGATGTAGTTAACTGCCCTCAGTGACAATATTTCATCCAGGCTTGATGGGGCAATTTGAAAATATCACTAAAGAGACAAGTCGTAAGACAGAGGACAGCAAAAGTGTATTATCTTTGAAGATTAAATCCCCAAACATTATGTGGCTTCTAAACATGTGTCTCTGATCAACTTAAAACTCTTGGCTAATAGCTGAGTATTCCAAATACTGTTTCAGATACATAGGCACGTGAATCTCTACACACACTTTTTAAAGGGTTTTGAAAGTATCTAAAAAATCTTGAATCTTCTTAAAAACTATCATCTGATCCAATTATCTTCCAAATGAATATGGCTTTTCTTCTTACTAAATTTGACACAAACCAATAGCAGCAGCAGAAGAAAAAGGAGACAGAGAAAGAGAAGAAAGAGGAGGAGAAAAGCAAAGGAGGAAGCTGTCTACAAAAATAAGAGTACAAAGAAGGAAATTTTCACCTGAATTCCCATAATTCGGAGAAAAGCACTGTTTCTTCTTCTTCACATTTTCCAAATAAAGGGCTAGATGAAGAAATTAATGGTACATGAGTAACACAGCAAGTGTACAGAACTGGAGTCAGCCTATATGTAGTGTTCTCAAATCTGCCTTTGTTTTTCAATACATGCCAGAGACGTCCTTTAAGTTAATGGTTGTATACCTACATCATCGTTTTTAATTGTTACACAGTGTTCCATTTTCTATATATGGCACATATGCCATGATTTATTTACTAAATTCTGTAATTTTTTTACTACTATAAACACTGCTGTTAGGACTATGTCCAGATACTTTGGCATACCTATGCACTGTCTTGGAGAAACGTCACTAGAAATTTGACCTCTAGGTCAAGTGATATGCTACCTTTAAATTTTGATGGATGATGCCAAACATCTCTTCAGAAAGGTGTACCCAACTCCTTCCAATGGTACAAGAGCATGCACATTCTTCTAAACTTTCAGTTACATTTGGTTCTGTCAATGTTTTAAATTTTTAACAATCAAATGAGCAAGACAGTCTACTTTCTTGCTTTTTGAATGATTTTGGTGCAATAGAACATCTTTTTTCAAGGTTGTTAGGGCATTTGTAGGATCTCATTTGTGTTCAGGTGTTCGTTCCTTAGTTATCTATTTGTTAAAGCTCTTTGTTTATTGGGGCTATTTTTTTTTGTCAGAGATGTCCAAAATATTATCATACTAGTCTTTCTGTTGACTTAGTATATGGTGTATTATCTATTAGAAAAAATTAAAATACTTGTGTATTTTAAATATCAATATTATTTTTACTTTATGGTTTCAGACTACTATATTATTTTTTTATGAAGTTCTTTCCTAATTCAAGTTTATCTTTTTTAAGTCTAAAGCTTTGACTTTGTAGTTTAATTTTGTTATAATGGTACTGTAGGCTTCTAGCTTTACGGAATAAAATTTAATTCATTGTACCAATACCATTTATAAAATAATTTATGTTTTCTATAACTTGAAATTGTATATTTATGACCAGCCTATCTGCATTGATAGATTAATGAAACTGTCTAGAAATCAACCTATCAGTTTCTATGTGAGAACCACACTGTTTTAAATACCATGTATGTTTTAAATACTATGCATGTCTTAAAGTACTACAGACTATATTTTATGTATACCTAGATTCCACCCACTCACCATTACCCTGCTTTTTAGAAACAGCCTGGTTTTATTGTATGTTTATTTTCCAGGTGAAATTGAGAATTGCTTCATCAAATTAAAAAAACCATTCAACTGATATTTTGATTTGGATTATATTGAATGTTCTATAGTAGAGCTTAGTGTTGTCAGAGTGATGTTACATAATTTTATTTCAAAATATTCCTAGATTGTCAAAGTTTTTAAAAATTGCAATTATAAATGGAATATTTTCTTCCATAATGTTCTCTCCATTTATATGTATACAGAAAACTGTTGGTTTTTTCATATTAACTTTCTAACTCCCTATGCTACTGAAATCTCTTACTCTTTCTGGTAGTTTGTCAGTTGATTTCTTATTTTCCAGCTACACAATCATGTAATCTACAAATACAGCTTTCTGGCATCTATACTTCTCAATTTAGTCTTTTGTCTAATTCCCTTATTTTCCTTATTCCTGGCTGTTATGGAAATGCTGCTAGTGCTTTAAAACTGTGCATCACACAGGCTTTCAATTCAGCTATGCAGTTTTGTTTTTTTTTGTGTGTGAGGAGATCAGGCCTTTGCTAACACCTGCCAATCTTCCTCTTTTTTTTGCTGAGGAAGACTGGCCCTGGGCTAACATCCGTGCCCACCTTCCTCTACTTTATATGGGACGCCGCCACAACATGGCTTGACAAGCAGTGCGTCGGTGCATGCCCGGGATCCGAACCGGCGAACCCCGGGCCACCGCAGTGGAGCGCCTGCACTTAACCTCCTGCGCCACAGGGCTATCATGTGCTATCCTTGATTTCTTCTTTTATCATCTCCAAAAGTATCATATATTTTTTTGAAACACAGGGTAGATACAGAATTTTATCAAATGCTACTTTAGTACTTATTTAAGTGAACATATGACTTTTAAGATTAATTTTATTAATTTAAATTATAATAGTGAAAGAGCGATTCTTTCTTAGAATAACTCATATTTGATCATCCATTTACTGCCAACTTCTTTAAAAATATTAAATCAGGTATTTTACTTCAAATTATGAAATTGTTTACAGTTTTCTTTTGGGTACTGATTTTGTAAAGGTTCAGAGCTTGGCTTTTTTTTGAATTTATAAAAATAAATGAGAAATCTTTTTCTCTCTGCAAAAGCTTATAAGGTGATATTTATTATCTAGAGATTTGAAAAAAATTTACTTGTGAAACCATCTGAATTTGGCACATTTTTGTAGAATGTAGAATGACAATGGAATTGACAGTGTTTTAATTTCTTAGATGCATTTTGACTTGTTTGGATTTTCTGTTTCTTCTTAAGTCAATGTTGGTCATTTGTATTTTCTGAAAAACTTTTATATTTTATGCAGATTTTAGCTTAGAATCTTACACTGCTCCATCCCATTGGTGATTCTCTCTAGTACTTTATCACGTATCATTTTTTATTATTTTGTTCTTTTATTTTCCCCAAAAAACCAAATTGTGCATGTGTGTCTACTTTACTATCCTTTTACCTTTCAGCTCATTGATTTCCCCTTTTATCATCATAAATCACTTTATTTTTCAGCTTAGGTTCCCCTGAGTCCAGCTGTGAGTATATTTGGTAATTTTATGTTTATTTTTTCTCACTCTAATTATTTTCTACACAATCTGTTATTGCAGTTGCATTTCCTTTTCTGCCCTAAGTTTGTTTTTTGTTCCTGTGTTTTTCTGAGGGAGAGAATTTCAACATGCTCAAAGAGGCAAGGACATTTTAACTGTTTCTTCTTTTGGAAATTATTTACAGACTTCCACACTGTAGTCCGTGCTAGACACCTGGTCCTGGTTCCAAGAGAGCCTGCATTTCCCTTCTTCCCATTTCCTCCCCTCCCCCAGGTGTCACTCAAGGTGACTGCCCAGGCATCCCTAGCCAGGGGGGGACCCATACAAGTCAGACAAGCTGACTCTCTGGGCTTGAGCAGGACTTGAGTGTGCTGTGGGTCAGGGAGGAGAGAGGTGGGAATTGCTTTAGCCCATGGCTGCAGATTCTTAAGAAGACTGTCTGGAGCATCTCTCAGCACCCCAGCCCCACCCCCACCCCAGAGCTCCTCTGGCTGCCATCCTCTCAGAAGGAGTCATCAGTTCATTCTATGAGCCATTTCATTTTCTTATCCCTCATTCACACCTCATGCATCCAATTGGACTACTGTACGTAATACTCTACCAAAATTGCTCATTTGTTTGTTTTTGCCTGGTATATCTTTACCTGTATGTCTTTACTATTCAAAATATCCCAGTCATTGTGACTCAGATTATTGGTAGGGGGAAATATAGTCACCTCCATTTTCCTCTTAAATTTGTAGATATTTCTCATTCTTTTCTCAAATTTAAATTTGTTGAGAATTTTATGATTAGGCTATTTTTTTTTTCACTTTTGTAAGTAACCTGCTTCTTTTGTCTGGTGGTTTGTGGGATCTTTTTATAATCTTCAAGTTCAAAAGCTTCACCAGGGCACATCTTGGTATTGAAGAACTTTATTGCATTATTCGAGAACATGATAAATTCTTTTGACATAAAACTGTTCATGTCTCTGTATTTCAGGAGAGTTTTTTTCTTCTAATATATATTTGAATAGCTTTTACTTTATCACTGTATTTGATGATTGATTGTTGGTCACTGGAAATATCAGTATTTAAATCTCTGGTGTCTGTAATTCATCTAACAATCATCTTCTTTGCATCTTGTGTGATTTTTGTCAAGACAACTCCCATCTACCAACCTAGTTTTCTGTTGGTTTCACTCTTTGCCATTTCCAACTCATTTTTAAATTCCATAATATTGTTATATTTCTGCATAATTTCTTAACTCAATTATGCCAGACTTTTTAAAAATATTATTCTGTTGAAACCTAATTCCTTTAGGAATCTGTTGTAAACGAATGTTTTTCCTGTTTCCTGGGAAAGTGGTTTCTTTGGCTCTCATTTGTGGATCTTATTCATTTGTTTCTTTTTAATGTAGAAGTTTTTAACCTGTCCCGTACTGTTTTATTTTTTTGTTTTGTTTTGTTTTGTTTACTGGCTTTTGATGGGGGAGTTCCAGCTGGTCCTGCTATCTGCATTAACATAATGTAAGTAATGCTTCATGAATCCTCCTCCCGCTTTTTGCTAAGCACCATTTGGGTCTTCCTCCGAGCTCTGGATTTGGAGGACTAGACCCTGATGCTGTGCATTTTGTGTCCAACTGTGCTGTTGCCCGAGGGACTGAAACAGCAACCAGAGCCAGGAGACAGCTGGGGCGTGAGAGGCTTTGTTCTGTGGTTTTTCTCAGAATTATCGGCAACTCTGCTCCATGGGTCAGCTCCCAGGTGAGGGATGGCCTCTTCCATGGAAAGTAGCGCCCCCACATTTGATTGGGTCACCCTGCTCTGAGATGGGAAGCTGGTGATGATGAGACAAATTAAAGTGATGCCCCAAAACTTGTGGGCATTTGCTTTTGTGAGCCAGTGTGTATTTTTCCTCCAGCTACATTTGAAGCTGCAAAGAACTTTACTGCAGACCTTACCCCTCTCCACAGGGAAGAGCACTCTGACTGTGCTTTGGGACTGCACTGGTATTTCCTTTTTTGTCCTAAGTGCTATTTGGCTATATTTTTTTTCTTCCTCCCCTGTCTCTGCTACCAATGTGTACACGAAAGTCAACGGCATGAGGTGCCCCGATCCCAAGGCCTCCACATCTCTCCCTCCTAGGCAGGGATCCATCAGTTCTTTAGAACCATGGTGCAGTCACCACTTGTGTGTCCAGAACACTCTCTACTTCATTTAAACTGTATACTCTGATGTTTTCAGCTTCCGAGTAAGGAATTTTGCTCTATTCTTAGTTCTTTGTATTCATTTCTGAGGAAATTATTTTTGTGGGTTGAAGAGAAGAGCCAGAGGAGTTTGTCAACATGTAATTTAGCTGACATCCTTCTCACAAGTTCTTGTCATATTCATTTAAATTAACTCAGTGTAAGCAGGTGGGACTCCATAATATGTAATTTGAATATATGCATGACCATACTAATGACATATCCCCGGGGGTTCTTTAACATAAATGTATGACATCTTTTCTAAAGTTGTTTAAAAAGAATCAGAGAAGAATTCACTTGGTTGAATATCTAAAACTTAGGTGAAAACAAAGGTTGCTTATTATTTTTTTAAATCATGCAGTCACAGATACTATCTCATGTTTATCAAATAATGTCTAACAATTATATTCAGATAATTGGATTTGCTTTCAGCACTTGGGTAAAAGATTTGAAACATGTGCTTGTGAAAATAATTGGAATTTTTCTTAATACAGGATGTAGCCTTAA
Source organism: Ceratotherium simum simum (assembly GCF_057802395.1). NCBI lineage: Eukaryota > Metazoa > Chordata > Mammalia > Perissodactyla > Rhinocerotidae > Ceratotherium > Ceratotherium simum. The sequence goes on from NC_141937.1 coordinate 5,105,163, forward strand.
TTATGTACATATATTTTACATTGATGACATTATTATTGCTAACAACACAGTATCCTATCACTTCCTACCTGTGCAGAAAAATGCAGAGCAAAGACTAGAAGATCAGCTCATGATTTTTCATTCCCTGCACTTCAAGGCAGGGTTACGAACATAACAAGCGATAGGGTAGCTTGTGTTTTACATAATCCTTTCTAGTAGGTATTTTGATGTATACCTGTGCTTCAAAACTGTAAAATAAGCACCCAATTGCACAGGACATCAAAGAGATATGTTTGCCTGGCTTTTGGCAAATTGCTAAACAAACACTTTCCGAGGGACCCAATCAGCCTTCCAAATCTTCTTTCCCAAGTTCCTCCCAAACCCGCCATGTATGACAAATTCAATAAAATATGCAAATTAATGCCTTATTTCTGTCTCTACATGTTGCGGTTGAAATAGACAGACCTTAATAGGGCGTTAATGTGGTATGCTCTGGGAGGTTAACGTAAGTGAGTCTACTTCTCAGGGACCACAGCAATTAGGCGAAAGCGTGTTGTGAGTAGAATCAGCCAGGTAAGGATGACACTCAGAGGAGTGGCCAGCTATTGTCCCCATCACAAAAACAAGCAGACACTGGTCTTGTCCTGCTCTGGAATTCAGAGAGTGGACAAACTCTGTTACCCAAAGTCTCAGTTTCTCAAATGTGGAGGAGGTAATACTTACCTCATAGACATAGCACTATAAATTTTATGAGCTGTAGAAAAGATGTTTGAAGTTTTGGATTAAAGCAAAACTTAGAACTCAATTAAATGGCATTTAATGGGGGCCTTATATATATATTTTTTATATCAAAGCCAGAAGCAGTAATGTTTAGAAGCTGTTACATTTAAGTGCTTATGTGCTCAGGTCTGTGCCAGGCGATGTAACCATATAATAAATTGAAATCCATGAAAGAATATAAACATTTTTCCTTGCTCTTCTGAGTCCTCTATTGGGTTTTGAAATTAGTGGGCTCTGGGCACGCTGAGGATAGCAATGAACGCAGAGAGATGAGGCTTTCCTCTTGTCTAATTTCCTGAGTGAGTGTGTTAAGATGAAAATTGAGATTTCAAAAATAAAAAAACAAAACTGTAAACATAGCTCTTCTAAGGAGTTTTCTTGGCAGGAACTAATTTCCTCTTACACTTACAGGATGTTTTATAGTTTACAAAACTTTGTAATGTAGATATTTTGTTGTCTGATACCTGTGTATACATGTATACATATCTATATCTATCTATCTATCTATCTATCTATCTATCTATCTGTCTATCTCTCTATAGATATCTCTCACCAGATAGATAATCTCCTAACACAACCTGAGAACCTGAGGCTGGACAAAACTGGTGTTATTACTCCAAAACATAGATGAAGGAAGTGATGCCAAGACCTCCTGGTCCAATAAATGGGAAGCTAGAGGAGACCAGAGGTTTCATGGCTACAAGTTCATGCCTCATTCCATCAAACCTCATGATCTTCCTTGGTTTCAATGCCACATCTATAAAAGCTTTCCAAAGAGCTTCTCAACGCTAAGAAGGGAAAATGTAATCTATACTGTTTCTCTTTTGATCTCGTCTAATACTCTACTTTAAATACCACGGTATTAGCAGATAAACCATGTGGGAATGGGTAAATAGATGAATTGCTTTTTGTACTGCATTACACAATGGATTGGAGTGGATTAAAATTTCATCGTTCATCTTCCCCTGCCCTCAAACCCTAGTGTTATTTTTACCATTTTGTTTAAGCCAAGCGGATATGCTTACATGACTCACACTCTTTAGCTATGAAATCCATTTGCTTTATCCATTATACTTTCAAAATGATTGATGCAGTACAAATACATAATAAAAACTGGTAATTACACAGAAAAAAATCCCCTGCCCAGTTAAGACTAACTTAAAATGGAAAGCAGGGCACACATCTTAACAGTCTGACTCACACACTTTTTGACTAACATGATAGCGTCCCCAGGGCTTTTCCAGGGCAAAAGTGTGATCTGATTGGCTGATTGAGTTGCACACTCAGCCTTGAACAAGGCCATCTGTGCTCATGCTGAGCTCCGTATTGACTTCTCCTCTCCCCTGGCTTTTTATTGAATAAGTAATGCGTCAGGGGAGCATCCTTAGGATTCCTTTAGGCAAAATGACTTCTTTGGTGTATTGAAGAGAAAGTGTGGACAGTTACCTCTGACACCCCTGGAATAAAGACAGTATGACGAAATCAATGAGTATCACACTGCTGGATATATGTGCATGTCTTTTAGATTTTTAGAAGTCATTTTCAGATTTCGAAGTGGAAAGAGAATAGGTGTTGTCACTATCTTTCAGTGCTTCCTTTTAAAATTCCCCAAAGACTAATGAGTCATGCAAACAAAAATATTTTTTTTCTTAGACAGAATGAAAGTGGAGGATAGCAAATGTCTACATGTCGGTATTCTGATTTGTTATTGATGAGAAAATAATTTTAGGTAAACTCGCCCTTTTCAGACAATATTGCATGCAGAAAGGAATTCAACTGCATGTAGCCTTAAAGAAATGTACAAGGGATGATTGTAAGTGTCTCAGATATCTGGATCTGGGGCTCCAGCTCCATGTCATCCCAGCCATATTACAGTGGCAAGCACATAAAAATAAATGCAACTTAACACCATCGTTATCATCACCTGATGTCCTTTCTATTTGCCCTCTTGATTTAGACCTGAAGGTGTCCTGGCTCTTAAAGCTTGTCAACTAATCGTTCTCAGATTGGCAAAAACACTCCAAACTAATTGTCTATGGAAAAGTAACTCTGTAATCTCTGCCACTTTTTTGCTTTTTACGTCCGTTTGCTACCCGCCACATACACAGGTTCTTTACCTGCCACACAAGAGGGGCCAAATAAAAACTAGAACGCCAGCCTTATGTTAAGGAAAGGGTTTATTATTATCGAAAGGCAGCCAGACGAGGTGATGAGAGTTAGTTAGAATTCAGATCCACCTCCCCAAAGGGAAAAAGCTAGGGGTTTTCATGTGGGGTTTTAGGTAGGTGAGGGGGAGTATGTGCTAGGGTTTTAGGTAGGGGAGGGGGAGCATGTGGCCTTGCTAGTTGGCACCTTCCCACCAGCCCACATTTGGCCTTGAAGACCCAATTTCTTTTCCATTGACTGTCTTGACTTTTCTGGTTAGTTTTCATCTTCAGCCTGTGTTTGGCTTTGTGAGGCTTTTTGGAGGGAAGGGGTGGCGAGATAAGGGAATCCACAGGTGGGTGTCCTTGCTTGTCTGCCTCTGTGGTGGATGGCGGATTCTGGTGCCAGGAAACTGAGGAGTTGGGGTCTAGGAAGCTTCAGCTTCTTGATATTCTCTGGATATCAGTTTCCCTGTAACAAACCTCAAGAACTGATAACTAGCCAAAACTTCAGTGTGAGCCCAGCATGAGGCCACCTAGGCTTTCAACAATTTGTAACTTCTATTTGCCTTGTGAAATTCAGGAATACAATGGTTTAAAAACTGATATTTACATATGAATGTAACTTAGAGAAGCAGGGAAATAGGGTGAGTGCTGTTGGCTTTAACCCACATATGCTGAGTTTAATGTAGGGGAATTAATATCAGGGCTGGTATCACCTTCTGTATACATGGATGCTATGGCTTGATCCCTGTTTTTCCATTTCTTTAGAGAATTTCCAAGGAGAAATTTGAAGACGCCCATGCAGATGTGTTTCGGAGCCTGTCTACACTTAATAATTGTTACCGACATGGAGCGATAGAGGGAGGAAGGGGACTTAGCCAGTTACAGTGTGAACAGGAGGAGGTAAAAACGTCTCTCTTGCTTTTGTAGTGTTATGTGTTATTTCACTCCCTATTCATTTTAATTTAGACATTCCTTTTCTTATGAAAATTACTTCCAATTTCTAAAATTCTTGAGAAAACACTCCCAAGGTAAAAAAGCTTTCTTCCTTCCTAAGTACAATTTACTTTCCAGTATTTTATAGTTTGGTAGACTTGACACTCAATCTGCAATTTTTCTTTTTCATAAATGTTAATTTCAGGTATTTGCAAAAGTTGTGTATTTTGGGAAGCGCTCAGACACTCTTACAGCAGCCGACAACAGAAGGAAATCACCTGCGTCTATAAATACAGCTTCTGTTGCTGTTGCAGATTCAGAAACAAAAGGAGAAAAATAATTCCTTTTTATTCCTGCCAGGAGATTTCCAAGGCTTGAGAATTTCTTTATGAACATTATAATGAGTCACACTTGCTACTTTTGGGCCCAAACATCAGGTCTTCATGGCACCTGGAAATGAAGGCACCTCAACAACAAACTTCCAAAAGTAAGCGGAGGTCTACTTCGAGTTCTTTGCCAAAAAGAGCTCTACTGGCTCTTTCCTTCTCTGACCCTGCAAGCTGAAGAGGCAGAATGAATTGAAGAGAGAAAAGTGGTTAATTGGTAGAAGGCAAAGATTCCAGGAACCATCTCCTTTGCTATAGCTAAAATATAAGAAGTGGAGTTATGTGCTCACAAAAGCATTAGCCTCCGGCCTTGAATTTGCAAAGGCACTAAAAAGAAAAGTTACTATTTTACTGCCATTGATCCAGGGCACCGCTGAGATTCAGAGTTATTGCCAGATTTATAATAAGGGGGTAAACTTACTAGTGGCTAAATTGAGAGAGCTCTCTTGCATTAATTTAACATTTATGACCTGTCACAAATATACTTTGTTCATCTTTTAATGCTTCACTCAGAAATATAATTTCTCATTAAAAAATTTTTTAATCTCACTACATGGTAAGACAACCGAAACAGTTAAGATAAATATGAAGTATGCGTAAAAGGCTGGTGTGTTGTCTCCTGCAAAATAGCTCAAACACTAATATCATTTTCCAAGTCAGCTACATCTGCAATTAGGTAAGTGTGCTGGGTCTGCTCTGAAGGGTTACTACCTTTTTTGTTTAGTAATCTGATCTTTTAATTCACCAGTATTTAGACTCTGATGAAATAAATATTGCTACATATTAAGAGCGGATATACAGGATGAGGTAGGAGTCTCCTTTAAATTGAAAACCAAAGGAAATAATCCCGTGGTTCCCCATCAAGGCCTATATAACTGGTAAAAATAAGTAAATGGGTACAAAACAAGTACTCAATAGTGAGTCAATATCATAAGTATTATGCAGTTATTAAAATGAATATAACTATCAGTTTAATTGAGGATTTTTAAAAAAATATTATCATTATTATTTAGTGACAAAGCTATCATTAAAGATATCATTATTACTTAGTGAGAAAAGTGGGATGCTGAGAAGGGGATATAATACATCCCATTTTAGTGAGGCCCTGATCCGCACCCCAGATGTACATCTGCACATTTGCATGTGAGGCTGTGAGCATGGAGCAAGGTGACCAAAGATAGATGGTTCCCATGGGTGCGCTGGAGGGGCTGCACTGGGCAGGGAGCTGAGTGAAAAGAGGAAGGAACAGAAAGCACAGAGAAAGAATAAGATGTGGGGCCGGCCTGGCGGTGCAAGTGGTTAAGTGCGCGCACTTTGCTGCGGCGGCCCGGGCTTCACCGATTCAGATCCCCGGCGCGCACCAACGCAGCGCTTGGCAAGCCATGCTGTGGCAGCGTCCCATATAAAGTGGAGGAAGGTGGGCATGGATGTTAGCCCAGGGCCAGTCTTCCTCAGCAAAAAAAGAGGATTGGCAGATATTAGCACAGGGCTGATCTTCCTCACACACACACAAAAGAATAAGATGCAAAAGACAAGGGAACATATATGATGCATTATTATTTGTATATGCATGCACTTATGCTTAAAGAGAGGTATAAAAACATATTTGCCAAAATACTAGTAGTAGCTACCAACAGGTGGTAAATACTCAGGTGATGTTTCTTTCTTTTTATGTTTCTGTATTTTTAAAATAAGTATGTACTATGTATTTAAAAAGGTTATATCACTGTGATAAAAATAATCAATATAATAAATATTCTCTTTTAGCAAAATTCTGTTTAGTGGGCATCTTTATAAATGTAATACATGATCAAATATGTGAACATAGAAAATCATTCTATAGCCAAAAATATCCACATCTTTAGTACAAGTATGCAGATGTCTTCAAACTATTATACCACAGGGCTTTCCCATGAAATGTAACTAAAGTATATACTTGAAGTCTGAATAAGTCATTTTGGTCATTAAGAGGTCAAACCATTGTTTATAACAAACCAAGAATGTGTAAGATGATTAGGTGTTTGTGTATGTACATGATTTTCTATAAAAGAAGCAGTAAAATACATACATGCAGAGACACACATACATACATGCATTCATAGATGCATGCATACACACACACAGACAGGCATGTGTGCATACCCAGAGACATGCATGCAAACGAATGCACATGTACGTGCATACACAGGTACACTTGCACACATGTGTACATGCACACATACATATACATAGAGCCGTGTCTGTGTGCATGCATACATATGTGCATGTACACATACCAAAAGACACGCAGTCATACACACAAATCTGCAGGCATACATATATGCATGCTTACATGCGTGCATGCCTGAAAAACACTAGTCCAGAAACAAAAACCACAGGACTCTAAATATTCACTTCTCAGATGTCTTTCTGAACTTTCATGGGCCTGAGTTTCCTTATCTGTAAACTTGCAGATTGGAACAGGGTCTCGATTTTTAAACCCAGCAGTTTCATCCAAGTGCTTAGAGTTTTACGAATGTTTCATCTAAACAAAGTTTGACTATTTTAAAAAATAGAAATAATAAGAACAACAAATACAAAATGTGTTATTTGTTACAATTTCACACAATGAAGGCCACTCATACATCAACTTGTATTGGCCTATTAACTCATTTTTTATCGGGATCAGCAATACAGTTTTTCCAAATATTTTCCTGTGAATATATTTGAAGTTCATGTACTCATATAATTGTCAGAAAGCTGGTAGCCCCACACTAGTCCTTTTTTTCCTCTTCGTTATTTCAGTCTTCAAAAAAAAGGCACAAAAGTGCACTATATACTCCACGGGTGCTAGGCACTATGGGATGGTGGGTTTTGGTCCACACTCATCATAATGCAACAACACATTGTGTAACAACCAGCAAATACAACAATTTTAGAACTTAGAATAAATATGGCTACTTCAAATATGAATTTTCAGAAACTAAATAGCGTACATTCAACTTACTAAATTATTAGCACATTTGGAAATTCAGCTCAAGTGTTAGTAATAAAACTAAAACAAGTTGCATAACAAATCAAATAAACGTGAATGATTTAAACTATCAATGAATATTGAAAAATAGGCACTAAGTTATCTGTGATTTAAAAAAAAAATCACTGAATATCTCAAAATGTTGTCAAACACTTTGAAAGCTATTTTCTGCCAAGTATTACAAATGTTTTAATTGGTTAAAAAACCTGGCTGTTGACTTCCTCCAGTATGAACACTTTCCAGTTAAGGGATGCAAACAGCTTTCAGATACTGCATTTTGTTACTCTAAGATACACTTTTCTTTTTCAGATTTGAAGATCTTTGTCACTAGGGTATGTCTCACAATTGACGGCATTGTTCCATAGCTGTCAAGCTGACATGGGTTGTGACAGCTCTCATTGCCTGCACATGTGGGGACTTGTTAGTGTAGATTTCACCGGGGCTCACCAATATTTGTGGCTTTCCTTGCTTCCTTGGACATATTGAACAATTAAACTTAACCACTCCTTTGAAGTTAGGGGTGGCTATGAGACTGACTTTGTCCAGTGGGATGTGAAGAGAGGGGTATGTGCCAGTTTCAGGTAGAAGCATATATTCGTGCTTTTCTAGAACAAACTTCATTTGCTTGGTGGCCAGCATCACATGTGCAGGGGAGATCCAGAGGGTGTTTGGGTGACTTTGAAGAGAAAATGGCACATATGATAACCAAATCCTGGAATTCACTCTGTACAAAGCTTCCGGGGTTAACCCATTGGGCATATAGCTTCAGAACTAGTTAATATTTACTGTCTTATTAAAGTTAATAACAAGACAATATGACTGTCTTGGAAGGAGAGGGAAGTGAAGAGAGGAATAATGAAATAGTTCTTCAGAGTGAATTTAAATACTGAAAGCAGATCATGCTATTTCTCTGGAGTTTCAAATTCAACAAATGCCATTTCAGATCCAACAAATATATTTTTTAAGTTCCTACTACATGCCAGGCACTGGATTGGGTCATAGGGATTCAGTAGCGAGAAAGGTAGACCCAGTGGGTTTCCTTACAGAGCAGAGAGCTCATCAGGAAAGATGAATAATTAGACGATAACAGTCTTGTGTGTCATGCACTACAGCCCTGCCTGCTGGGAAGGAGGGGCCACAAGGCGAGTCCCAGGGGAAGCGACAATTAAGCAAAGACCTGTAGGAAAAGTGTTCAGATATTAAAGGAGAATAGAGAGATTATTTCTATCAGAGGCAACTGACATATAAATGCCCAGGAAAAAAAGAGCATGGAAGATTTGGGAACTAGGCTGCTGGGGCCCAGAGTGTAGGGAAGACACGGGGGATGTTAAGTGACTCAGCTGCGAAGAGAGGAATCTGGTTTAGATGCAAATGAATCAGGTGCATTTGTGCTATACTTTTTAAACTATCCTGGAGTTTCAGATTTCAAAGGGACAAGTTTGTGAACTACAACTTAGAAGGAGAAAAATGTATCTCTCTAGGGAATTTCTCCAAGTCTAGTGAGGAAGGAAATTTAAAATTTTTCTGTAATCTACAAAGAATGAAAGCATATCATTTCCAAAGCTTAAGTCGACAGTAGGGTTTTTTAATAACTCACAATCAAAGGTATGCCAGGCTGAAACAGCATTGTTCTGCCCACCTGAATGCCAATTATCATAAATTTTAGAAACAGTTGGGTGCAATAATTCTAGTAAACTTTTTAAAAATAGGATATAGTAACTATAGTGGAACCATAGTTTCTAAAACTGATTAAAACAATTAGCAAATGCTGCATATTCTGAAATACGCCTTGGATAGCTGTGAGTTAACTGTTGCAAGTGTATACCTCCTGCATGTTAATAAATGAATATCCCAGAACATGGACAGCATCACTTAAAAAACAAGAAATCTAACTTCTTCTCTATATCTTCTATGCCATGGTGAGAGTTTCCTTAAAATTGTAAGCTCCTAGAAAGTGTGAACTAACTCTGCATAATTCTTTCTACAGATTTTGACATGGCATTAAACACTTAATGATTACTTTTTGAGAATAGACGATGAAATTAAGTACTAAAATCATAACAAATCTGAACCACAGCTACTCAAATTGAGCTGCATTCAGCAAAGAACAACAAGTGTAAAAGGGACCAACAGATCTGTGGGAAATTGGGTAATACCATAATTAGCAAACTATATTGACAGTCGTCGGTTTCCAGCTTTAGCCAGCAGAAGTATGTTTGCACTTGTTCCACAACGTGGACATCAGCTTGATAAACATTAAACAAAACCCAAATTGCTTTATTTAGTTTTTAAAATATTTATATTTTAAAAGAGATTGTATTTATCAGTTAATGCAGTCAGATAAGCTAATGGATCTCAAAACCGGGGAGGTCCATCTGAACAATTGAGGAACTCATTTAAAATGGGAATTCTGGGATTTCAATTCACAATGGCACCTACTTCTCTCTCTACTTTGTATGTCTTCCTGATAGAATATACACAGATTAAAAAATAAAAAATATTAGAACATTATGAATAGGTAAGTATGTCAATAATGGACCAGAAATTTGGGGTAATATCTAGTCATTATAAAGTGGACAGGCTCAAATTGAGGAAGAAATAATACAGGAAACAGAAGTCTTTCTGTGGATACTCCCATGGAAACCTCAGAAAAATTCTAAGTTCAGAGTCAACAAACATCAGAGAGGTGGATTGCCGGGAAATCATAAGGATGTCGGGGGGGGGAAGAGGGAGAATCTCCCTCTGCCCTTTCCCTTAAGGTTCTTCTGGCTGGCCAAATAATCAACAAGACAGGTTAGCAGGAGAAAATAATACCAAGTTTAATAACATGTATACATGGGAGAAACTCAGAAATGAGCAACTCGTCCCTCTGTCTAAGCTGCTTGCTTAAGTATTGCAGCTAAAGGCGAGGAGCGTGTTGGGGGTGGGTAGTGGCCTGGGACTTCAGAGGGCAGGAGGACAATTCTTTTCGGGGTCATCTATAGATAATGTGATCAGGGAGAGACAGAGTTTTTGATAAAAGGGACTTGGTGCCCCTCTCATTGTAACATCTATTTTACATTATCATTATAGCCATCATGATAGAAGATCTGTTCCAGGAATGAGCCACCATGTCAGATTTTTTAGGCAGTTAGTGGGGGAGGTCAAATGTCCTTATTGTCTTCAGCTCGAAATAATCCACATACCAGAGTGGTGCTTCCTGGGGCAGCTTGCCCTGAGCACCATCAAGGACTATTCTGAAGAAACTCCGTCCCTCACATATCCCTCCTTTCCTGTGTAAATTGAACTGTTAGTGTCAGCAGCTTTTGACACCAGTCCCAAAAATTACTCCATAAAGAAAGTTGTCTCTGTCTGTGGAGGGTCACCAAGACTTGAAAGAGATGAAGAGCAGAGTTTGAGGCAAAATGATGCTCCAGTTCTGAAGTAAAGCCTCTTTGTAAAGGTGACTTTGGAAATCCTTGGATGGAATTCCATCCAGAGGACCAGAGCCTGCAGACCAAAGTTTGAATTCTTGCAACCACTGTAAAGAAAAGACAACCACACACCACCTGAGGGAGAATTCATGGAACAGATACATCAATAATTTAAAATAAGATTATAAATATCCTCAAAGGGATAAGGGAGGGTAGTCATATTGTAAAACAGAAATATGAGACCATGGGGGAGAATAACTGGTACAGAAAAATACAATAATTTAGATAGAGGACACACTGGTTGGGGAGTAGCAGCTGGATAGAACCAAGAATGAACTAGAGGCTGGAGATTCAGATGGAGAAACTAGAATGCAGTAACCTAGAATAGAGTAGACACCATGGAGAAAAGCTAAGACACACGGGAATAGAAATAGATTAGCCTCATCAAAATAGTAGGAGGCTGAGAAGGAGAGAAAAATAGAAGAAGGAAATATATGAAGGAATAGCGACAAAAGCTTTTCCCAGAAGTAAAAATGAAATTTCAGATTTCAAGACTTCTCAAGTTCCAAACAGGATATAAAGGGAAGGATCACATTTAGATATCTCAGTGAAATTTAAGAGCAAGAAGGATTTTAAAAATCCGAAGCTATCCAGAGAAAAATTAGATGCTAGCTAGCTAGCTAGATACACAGATTGGTACATAGATACATAGATACAATAGACATAGATGCCAGACACATGACAGATACACATGTACATGTATACATACATACATACACTTACAAAAGAGAAACTGTTTGACATAAAACTGCCCTCAGCACACTAGATTCAAGAAGACAATAATGCAGTATTTTCAAAAGATTATAGGAGAAAAGAAATGGAAACGATTTTGAGTAACAGTGAGGACACATCTTCCCAATCTGTCAAGGTCTTGCTTTCTCCTTCACGCCCCACATCCAATCCCTTGTCAGATCTCTTGATTCTGCTTCCATGAAATGTCTTAAATATAATTCGCCTGTTTTATTTCCAGTGTCCGGACCCTATTTTATACCCAGATAAGGGCTTCTCTGACCAATCAATTCCTAACGTCTCCTAACCGATTCTCTGTCATCCAGCCTCATACCCTTCCACTACATCCTCTAAGTTGTTCTCAGAATTGTCTATCTCTCGAACAATTCCTGTAGTCTTCATTATTATCCTCCAGTCTGCTAATTACCCCCCTCCTCTCCACTCTAAGCGGCCTCCCAGACCCTGCTAGCAGCAATTTATCTCTTCCTCTCTTGTTATCCCAGTGGCTTTCTACTTCCGGGTTAACACTGAACGTAATTGACCTTGTATTAGTATACCTGATTCCCAGCTCACTTGTGAACCCTAAATGGGCAAGCATTAAGGTCCAATCATTTTGGATTTACTAAAGTGAATGAATCCCCTCCATATTTTAGCATAGTTGATGCTCAATAAATTTTTGGAAATGTTTTTGAACGGCAGCACCTCCAAGAAAGACACCAGGAATTTTCTCATTCAGGCATCCATCTCCATTAAGTCCTATGCAAAGATAAGAGTGTTTCTGTAATAAACAAGACCCAGTGCAGTTAGAACAGGAAGATCTACCGGGGTGGTCACTCATTTGCATGCAGGCGACATGAGAACATGGCAAAGGAGATGCTGTAAATCACCGGAGAGCTCGGTGACAGGGCCTCTCGGAATGCGTGGCTCAGAATTATTAATTAAAGCTTCCTCAAGGCTGGTTTGTTTGCACATCAGTTGAGCTAAGCCACACTGGTATCCCTGTAAATAATAAGACAGTCCGATTAGGCCTAGTCATTAATTAAGTGTCTTTGCTGTGAATAAACAGTGAAATCTTTCAGTCTGAGAGGACCTATGGCGCAGTGATAAATATGCAGCTGTTGACACTCATGGAACACAGTTTGATGTCTTCATCAGTTAACGGGAGCTCTCTCCCCAGGGACACAGGCTCACATCACAAGGAAGATGACACTTCTGCTGCACTCAGCCCCTAAAGTTATATCATATTGCAAGTTTACAAATAATCTGAATTGGGAATAAACAAAGTGGGAAATGGTTCAAACCCTTAACTATGACCCTTAACTGTCACATGTAATCGTCTGAGGCATTGGCATGCTTGTGGTACACAAATTTGGACTAAAATAACCTAGTGATTTATTTTTCTAAGAAGGTACAAGTCTGTTATTAAAAACAAAAACAAAAAAACTCATTTGGCGTCCAATCGCAGACTTTTCCAAAACGTTAGCTGTTTTCTGACGTTTTTTGTAGTTTAGCAAATGCCCTCAAACTAATGAAGAAGGGAACTAATATGTATCACATTTACCCAGTTTGAAAATAGTCATCTCTTCATCAAATACTCATAAATTTCCTTTTATTCTTTTGCCTGTGGAAGTGCTTTATAAACTGGAAAATGCATGTAAAATACAAGGAATTGATTCTTTTGCATTGTAATTTCCCTATGAGGCCGTGTTTGCTAATGAGGTTAGATTACAATGTGGGTGAACTGAGCCAGCCTTTGAGAACTGAGGAATTCTCCAATTCCCCCAATAACATATTCCAAGATTGACAAAGAAGTTATAAGCAAGAATCAGCGTGATAGGAGAGATGTGTCATTGTATTAGTAATTACTCAACTGCCCATTGCTCCAGAGTGGATCCATTGAAAACGTTTGCTAGGGGAGCGGGGCTCACTTGCAAGGACTGGCATGGCCTTCTCTTCCAATCCCCAGTGACTAAATCTCACAGTCTCTGGGCTGAAGAATGGAGAAAGTGGGCAGAGAAAAGTGGGAGATGCAAAGATCATCTGCTGTGTTATTTAGGATGAGGTAGATGGAGAGAAAAGGAGGAGATGTCCAGCCATCCAGGCCTCCAATGGTTTGTTCACCAGATGGGCCAGAGTGGGAAGTCCGAGCCCAGGAGATCTGAACCTCCCTGACTCTACCATTCTTGAACTTGGTGCCATATGCATCTAAGATTCTGCCTGATCAGATTAACAGCTCTTCCCCACTTGATGAGGAGACCATTATGGGTGGGTAAGCTGGGCCTGATATGGCCAACCTAGGTTAGAGTTATTTGTGTTTATCTTTTCTTGCCCAGCCAAAGCTCCAAGTTCCTTGAGGACAAATTCCACAGCCCATTAATCCAGCATCCCCTATAGAATCTTGCATGGGCCTCGCCTATAATGATGCTCACTGCATGCCACATGGATGGATGAAGTCAGAATGTGTGTATAGCATTCTTTGTATGTGGGGACACTGAGCAAATAGCTGGCCATAGGGACAGTTGAAAGGAATTCTCTTAGAATTGCCAAAAACTGCCTTCTAGGCTTACCTACCATAATCACAATGTAACTGAGAATCTTCTGTTCTAATTCAAGGTACCTAAGAAGTAAAAGGAAAGTGCATTGGATTGAAGGTCGGGAAAGTTATTTATTACTAAACAGTTGTGTAACCTTGGGAGAGGGTGGTGTTGTCCTAGAGAAGAGCTCGCTTCTGCTGTCAAGGGGCTTATGGCATAGCCAGGGAGAGACTTCTATGATACATAACAACCCAAAAATTCATCACAGAGCATGTACTGGAACAGTTAGAGCAGGAGCAGCACTTTTTTTTTGACTCAAGTGGCCAGAGATGTTTACTGTGTTATTAGTTGGATATTTAAGGATTCTGTCACATTGAGAAGAGGAGGGTGGAATTCTAATTCGAGGGAGAAGCAATACAAATAATGAATAGAATGGTGAATGTCACATTAGGGAAAGACAGAGAGAGAAAAATACCAGCTTGGTTTAGTGCAGAGTAAAGGATCAGATGAAGGTATAAAGAAGTCTAAATTGGGGCCAGATTGAAAAGGGCATCAGATGCCAAGCTAAGGTGTTTAGATTCATAAATTAGTAATAAAAAGTCATCGTTGAAGAGTTTTAGATGAAGAGAGTGATTTGACTAAAATTAGCAGAAGTGTGCGAAATGAGCCAGAAGGGAGAAAGGTCGGAGCTAAGGAGATGGTTACAAAGTCGTTACAGTAATCCAAATGTGAGTTGGTTATAGCAAAAACCAAGTTCATGGCAATAGAGTTTAAAGGAAATTATATCATAGACATTAAGAAGAAAGAATCCATGGCTGGGCTAGTGAGGAGCAAAGTCTGAAAAGAAGGGGCTTGTGTCAGCTTGCTGGCCAAGGTAAGATTGCCTGGGCCAAGGTCAGCTGCTCTCAAAGTTGACATTACTGGACATCACCTGGGGCCACATTAAAATGCCCATTTCTGGGACTCTTCCCTGCGAATACTCACTTGGTAGGTTTGGGATGGAGCCCAGAAATATGCATTTTAACAGAAATTCCTGAGTGGCACTTGGACCACACTTTGAGAAATTTTAGCTTAACTCATGAGTAATAAATAAATAAATTATATACTCAAGAATCCTAAGACTGTGTCTGGTTGACACACATAGGGCCCCCAGGCAGTGACTTGGTTTCCAGACTTTTCTGTCTCCTCCATCAAAATCAAATGCCTCTGCATCTCGTCTTGACTGGGGCCATCCTTGCTGTGGTTTCAAAGTGGAGACCAAGAGGTGAGTCTCCTCTAATAAGTATTTCACCCCGCATAAGGAACCCCACACACTTTGTCTTACCTTTTCCTCTCCATTTCACTGTGGGTCATCCTTACCTTTATGGACAAGAAAACTGAGGACTAAAGAAGGCTTTTGACTTCAAATCCCCTATATTACCACTAGAATGTGTTGGCGAGAGGAGTAGCAATTTTGACAGGGCCTTTCTAAAGAAGACAACCTGGTTTCCTGATCCCTGGGTGCTACATTGATGGTGGCAGAGAGACCAGAGGTGGGTGGAGCCTTATAGCCTGCTTCACATCCCACTGGGCACCATAGGGCCATCACGCCTCAGCTGTTGGCAGCATCACTGTTGGTGGCAAATATCTAAAGCAAAGAGAGCAGCCAGGAGAGTTCAATCTTCAAAGGTTCCACTTTAACTGAATCTTTAAGAGAAGAAACGTGAAAGGAACAAAACAGAAAAAGAAACACCCACCAAGAGCAGTGGAGCTGGGAGGTTTGTTGAGTGGAGGAAGAATGACCTCTAACCTCTCTCATCTCCTCTCTCAAGGTTTTACTTTAAAACCTTACCTTTATCCAAATTAGCAACCTACTTTTATAGAATATTGGTAAAGCCTATACTCACCTCACTTAGATTAAGGGAATTCACCCTTTTCAGTAGTAAGCCACGTTATCCTAACAATAAAAAGAACAACAATGATACTAGCATTTATTCATTGAGCATTTAATATCGCCCAGGCCATTTATTAAGCACTCGTAATCCTTAGGAGGGAAAAAAAGGGTAAAAAAGGTGAGAATGGTTGTTTATTCTTTTTATAAATGAATAAACTCAGAGAGGTTACAAATGGCCCTTAATTTCGAGAGCAAGATTGAGTCTAGGCCTGTCAGACATTACAACCCGCCTGCTTGCCCGTTAAGAAACAGGCATGAGGTGGACAGGTTGTCGAATAACTTTACTTTAATTTTATGGGTGATAGAGGCAAATTAGAAGATTGTATGTTTGGCGTGAGTTTTGGACTTGACAAAAAAATAAAAGTAATTCAATTGCATATGGAAGCTTTATTATGCTTTATTTTTGTCAAAAATTATTTATAATGACTCAATGTCGTACTGTAATTTTAGTGGAGTCAAACTTGAAAAGTTCGAATTTATGTGCTATCACATTCTGCTGCAGTGACAATGGCCCCTTGACCCAAGGCTGCTAGCAGGAGCCCTCACCCCAGGTACAGAAGGGGCATTGGGAACGACACAGCTCCCTGATCTGATAACTGGGTAACCTTTCTTTTGCTAAATACTTCAAGAAAGCTGCGCTATATTTTTACCATATGATCTTCTCACTGGCAGGATCAAGACGTGCAAGACCAAAATTTCAGTAACCATCCCAAACGTCTGAAAGTCTCCTTCTGAGCAGATCCCATTGCAGGTTCTTCTTGGCTCATTTCCTTCTATCCTGCTTCAGCTGTACTCCACCCTTCTGTATTTCGCCCTTCTATAGTTGGGTATCAGCTGCTCAGAAATATTCTATAATTACAAGAATCTGAAAAAATATTTTTAATTGTGTTAAACCCATATGAAAGGGTGACATTCCTTTTCCTTAAAGCGGAACAACTCCACTGCAGAGAAGCCTGAAGTCTCCATCTGAAGATGTGACCTGAGATTTCCAGCACTATGTGATGTTAGCAGAAAAAATATCACCAGGTTTTTTTTGGGGCGGGGAGGGAACTTTTTCCCATGTGTGTGTATGTTCATTTTCTTCCAGGCACATGTCTATGTGCGTGCACTGTCCACGTACCACGGATCTGAAAGGGAAGCTCTAAACAGCAGAAGCCTTGCATGGAAAGGCCACACACTTTGAGAGGAAAACAGAGACTGACCCAGAAAATGCTTTCATTCGTTGGCACTAATAGGTTTCTCTTTTACACTTCCCTCTCACGGCCAGTAGCCCCAGACACTAAAAATATCTACTCTTCCTAAACACTGACATCCCAGATTTTATTCTTCATGGAGCATTCTGGCAATGTAGCCACCAGTCTGTGACAGTCTACATATGTAATCTGCACATTTTTCCATTTACGAGATGGATATTGGAAGGAATTGGATATCACAGCCCAGTCAGCCAGTTTACGATCTCTTCTTTTTAAAAGACACAATTTCTTCCCCTAGAACCTATAGAGAATAGAATAAGAGCTGGGCTTCTTTTACCATTTAGTTTCAGTTCACATGTCACATCTCAAAATGCAGGAAGAAAGGGGTTCCTATGTTATTTGACCCAATCCTTACTTCAATTCTCCTGGCATTTATCTCTCTTGTATATGAAAAGCTTCTTTTGAAGTCAGAACTCCAGGCATGGAGGAAGAACAAATTCATTGGGAGAATTGAATTCAGAAAGATTAAAATGTAGAATTTTAATATAGTTGTAACTGATACATGTCAAGGAGCTAAAAGGAAGATTTTGATTCTAAGAACAGTGCCAGAACTACAAAGCGTTACTTTAAAAATACATATTATTTTGATTGAAATTCGTAGGGAAAAAATCAATATAATCAACCACTCAAGTAAATGGACGCATTAAGAGAATGCACTTGCCCTACAGTGTTCATTTTTCAAATGAAAAAAAAAAAAAACAAAAAACAAACAACCTTTCACTGAACACACTTCTGATGTTTTCTAACAGGCAATATTTCTAAGTGTACTTAACCTAGAGAATCTTCCCTTTCCAATTTTATCTGGAGCTATTCCCACACAAACAACTTTATTAACTCTCAATGAAAGTTGATAAATTATCCCCACATATCAACACAGTTGCAATAGGATATCAGAGTCTAAGAGGTTTGAATGAATAAAAGTTTGGAAATGATCAGTTAATCTCTTTCCAAAAAAGAGCAATTTTACTAAAATTCACCCTTCTGTAGAAAAGAAAGATAAAATTCTCACAGGTTCATTTCAACATTTATCCCTTCTCATTAGTATTTCCTCTCACACTCAACTCACTAAACCGCACAAAGCGTTGATGAGAGTTTTGTCATCAAATAAAAATGTCTTTACGAGTATCCTAGAAAAAAATTGCCAACAACACAGGTCAGTTTGTGTCTCCCAAATCTAAGATAATCTTGAGGTATTTTCACGACAGAGTTGCCCTGAGTTTTCTGATTTCTGTAATTATAAGAAAGTTCAAATTCCTGAATGAAAAAACGTAAGGTTGCCAATAATATGTTATTATTATTATTAATATTATTATTATAACCATAAAATAGCTGTCAGAAGCAGGAGGTTTGGGATCAATAAATATTTTTTTGTTGCTTCATCAACTTGTTGCTTTGTAACTTATGATTGCCAGATAAAACCTCAAAGTTGATATTTTCCTTGATTTACTCTCAGAAAAAAGAAAACAAAACAGAGATTTAAGCTATTCTCTCCCATGTTTGGTACACATGTATGTAAAGGACACCAGTTATTACCCCTACTTTACAGGAAAAACAAACAACAACAAAAGAATCTGATGGTCCAGAGAGAGTCAAACATATATTTAATTCCTAATTCCACCTCCCACTAGCTATGTCCCTGGGCAAGTTTCTGCATGTGGAGTAGAGACAATTACATCTATTGTAAAGATATGGGATGAGATGTGCGTGGGACAAGTGTGAAGTGCCAATAGCACAAGTGGGCACTCTGGAAATTGTTGTGGTGCTTATGGGACAGTGGTTTGGGATGTGTGGTTGTGACGATTGTGGTTGTGGGGAAACTATAGAGTTAGTAAGTCCCAGAGGCAACTGTTACACCTATGTCATGACTCTAGATTCAGCATTTGATAGCATGCTACGCTCAAGAGAAATAAAAAACTATTTTGAAGTAAATGAAAATAAAAATATATCTTGTCAAAATTTGTGAGATGAAGCAAAACAGTGCTTAGAGGGACATTAATAACGTTGATTGCTTATATTAGGAGAGAAGCAAGATCTGAAATCAATAATGCAAGCTTCCACCGTAGGAAACTAGAAAAAGAAGAGCAATTAAACCCAAAGAAGGCAAAAGAAAATAAATAATAAAAAGTTGAGTGGAAACCAAAAGTTGAAAACAGGAAAATAATAGAGAAAATCAATGAAACCAGAAGCTTTTTCTTTAAAAAGATCATAAAATTATTAGTCTCCAGCCAGGCTAATAAAGGAAAAAGGAGAGAAGACACAAATTACTTATATCAGAAATGAAAGAGGGTCCATCACTACAGACCCAATGGACATTAAACGGATAATAAAGGAACATTAAGAACAAGTCTATACCCACAGATTTGATAACCTAGATGAAATGGACAAATACCTGGAAAGATACCACACTTCATCTGAGGCAGTGATACCATAGCTGTCTCTGTTCCTCTCTGGCTTTTCCTTAACCTCTCTGCTGGATCCTCTTTCTTACCCTACATTTAAGAAACAGATTTTTCCAATGCTTAGCTGAGTACCTACCACTTAGTGAAGCATGTTCACGTGTTTCTCCGATGAATGAGTTTTCCCAAGTTTCCATCCTCAATCCTTTCATTTTCTCTTTAAAATCAATCCTCACTTATCTCATTATCAGAATTTTAACTATCAGCTCTATGAAGAGAATGAGTCTTGAATAATCTGTGTCTTCAGTATCCAAAACCCCAGGTTCGTATTTCCAACTGCCAGAAAGATACTTCTACCAAAACAATCCACAGCTATCTCAACTTAAGAGTCTATAAACTAAACTCATTATCTTTCTTCCCCTAAGATAGCTTTTCTCCTATTGTCCAAATTCTGTCTAATGTGCTGTTATTCTCCATCAAAGAAGCCTAAAATTACCGACAATGTCACTCTCGCTTCTCCCTTCGTCTTTAAGTCCTGGACATTGTTTCCTTTGAATGATTCTCAACTCTATCGTATTTTGTCTCTATTGCTCCTGATTCAGGATTTTACCTCTCTCATAGTGTCTGAAAACGTCTTCCTGCTTTGTGGTTCTCTTTGCACAGGTTAACCCATCACACAAGTCCCAGAGCTAGAGACAAGTGAAGTTTTCAGAAACTAAAGTTAGTTTAGCATTGCTGGATTACATCATTCAGCCTTGTTTTTCTCTAGCTCATGCCCATATCCTAGGACCTCCCTTTTGCCACCCTCATTTTTTTTAACCTTACAATAAGCTTCAGGATTTACTTTTGAATGCACAGTTTTCTACGGATTTCCTGTATAATGGAAGTTGGTGATAGGCCACTTTCTCTCAAATGAACTGATTTGGGTGGGAGAAATATGTCACTATTCTAGTGACATATCCACTGCCATTAAAAATGATACACCCCATTGACTCGAATGCATCAATACCTTTTACTCTCATGACCAAGCAGTCAGTTAATTTCATCTTCACTTTGAGTTCCTTGTTTTTTTTTTCACATATCGTGGCGCAGACCAGAGCTTTTTTAGATGTGCCCAATGAATTTCATTGATCTTCTCTTCCTCTGTCCCAAACCTGAAGGGCCAGGTAATTTTTATTTCCTCAAAAGTCAAAAAGAGAAGTTAAATATTTTTGCCAGCTGAATCCCAAATAATATCTGTGCCTTTGGCTTCCACTGGGGTTCAGCCATTTGACATTATCAGCTAAAGGTGTGTTGAAGGGAAGAGAAAGAGGTGAAGGTATATGTTCCTCTGTCTCCTCACGAGTGGCAGGCCCTGAAGGTGGCAGGTACTTGTTAGGCATCCCACTTCCCCTCAACAGTATCTCCCCTCCAGCTTCCAGTAACCATCCCTCCCTTTGCTTCTCCATCTTGGGATGATCGTGGTATTTGGATCATGAAAATTTGGCATTTGACCATGTCATACGCTTCCTGTGGGGACTCAAGTGGATTCAACCACTTACCATGTGACCTTATGCCACTTACTTAACTTCTATAAACTTCAGGTTCCTCATTGATATAATGGGAATCATATTACCTATCTTTCAGAGTTTTTGTGAAAAACAAAAGAGATAACAATCCTTTCTAAAAGCAGGAGGCTCAAATGCCATATAATCAAAATATAAGTATAGCATCATAACAGTAAATTCTTGCATAGATAAAATGAAAAGACAAAATGGGGACCATGTTTGCCACACACACAATAAACTAATTTTTTAAGTATATAATGAGTTCCTAGAAGTCAATGTAAAAAATCAGAAAATGAATCCAACAGAAAAATGGCTAAACATAGTCAGTAAGAGGGAAAAAAATTCGAATGCATTTAACATTTTTAAAAGATGTTGAACCACACATCTAGTAAAAAGAAATGCAAATTAAAACCACAATGAGATATGTTTTTTTACCTATCGAAATGGAAAAGATCAAAAACCAGGATAATACATTCTGTTGAAGACGATGTCAGGACATCTGAACTCTCATACAACACTGACAGGAATATAAACTGGTATGACCTCTTTGGAGTGAAATTTAACAATATCTAATAAAATAAAAAATGTGCACATTCTCTGGGCCAGCAATTCCACTTCCAGGAATTAATTTTCTAGCTGTGCTGACACAAGTGAACAAAGATGCAAGTAGAGAGCCATTCATTAGAGCATCACTTGCAGACTCTAAAGATGGGAAACAGCCTCAGTGTCCATCAATGTGGGACTATTGTAGAGCTTTGACTCCACAGCCCAGCCAAGCTGGAGCTAGGTTTCCCAGTGCCCTCCCTTGTAAGTTTTTGGATTAGGGCTCACCAAGAGAAGTGTGCAAGGTGAGCAGGGCAGAAGTGGAGCACTTACTGAGCTTGAAGGTGCTTGTGTATCTCACGTGCACACTGCTCACCATTGCGGGCATGGCAGCAGCCAGACCTGCAGCTCCCACTGCATTTTTTCTTGCAGGTTCTCTGCATCCTGGCCAGGCATGAGTTTGGCTCCATGGTAAAGGATAAGCCTCCAACGTATCTTGCAGGTCCCCGAATGGCCAACAATAGAGGTGATGAGAGAAAGACATGGTTTCACTTTATGCCCATGGGTTCCAGTTTGTCCTTGGTGCCCCCCCCATCTTTATGTCCGACTGCCAAACCTGCTGACTTCACATCAAGTACCATTTGTGGAGCCCAAATTTACATAGGCTGCTAACCATCCCCTAGACTGCGTAAGGTCTAATTCCTCTAGATCACTCACAGTGGCCCTGCTTCCCTAATCAAACCCCAGCTGATGCAACTGTTCAATAAATCATGAGGATGATACAGCCATTGAAAACAATGAAGTAGTTCTATATGAACAAAAAGCAATGTCTGAAATAATATTAAGTGAAAAGAGTGAGGTTCAGAAAAATATATATCATATGCTACTTTTTAGGTTAAAAAAAAAAAGTAGGGAAATGCACACATATACACTCCACACTAATACCTACATACGCTTACCTATCACGGACTATTGCTGGAAGGACACATAAGAAAATAGCAACTCTCCTCTGGGAAAAAGAACTGGGAGAGACAGGGAGGGTGACATTTCATTGTGTATCTTTTGTACTGTTTGATTCTTTTCCCTGACCTTGTATTAATTTTTTAAATAATAATACTGATATTTAAAAAATGAGATAATTCACTGTAATCTCACAGCACAAAACTCCTGAACATAAGAGGTGCTTAGGGAACATCAACTTCTTTGCTCTCCTTAGGGTGAAACTCTTACCCCGCTATCATGTAGAATTCATCCCGTGTCTCTCTCCTCTCTGAGACAGGATGATGCTGTGAGCAGTGTTATAGACAAGATGAATAGAATAGACCAGGAAATGAGCAGGTGTTCACTTGCCTTAGTCAATCTGAGAGCCAATGACACAGCTAAAAATAAGCACGTTGCTGCACATGAGTTTAGTTGTTGGACTAGAAAGGAAAGAGATATTCAATAGCTTATTGTTGAAGAAGGAAAGAAAGGGAGGATCTCATAAGCATAACAATGGAGAGTGGAGAGAAATACTCCCTATGGCTGTCAGCTTCTATATTTTAATTGTGTTTCCCTGAAAAATGTGGAGTACAGACTCTCAAAATTTGAAAATGTTTGTAATCTAATAAAAATCTCAGAAGCTGAATTCTGCTTTATTTATAGCTAAAAAGTTTAAGGATTATATTGGTGTGTATATGTATTGTGTATGTGTGTGTGTGTGTACCCTAGAACCTTAGGGATACATTTTTTTTTTAATTTATAAAAATAAGAAGAGGTTTCTCTGAAGTCACAGTGAGGAAGATATGCAATCTGGTTCAGTGTATACTGGCAAAAGTATTTATGGCAGATTATAAATTTTGTGAAATATTCACCCACAAATATAAAATACTCTGGTAAAAATATAACTTAAAAAACTCATTGCCTTGAGCAATGCATATATTTGGTTAACTGGTTGTAGGGATAAAAAGTCATATATTATGGACTGTAGGCAGAGAAAACTAAATTGTCCTCCTACGCCCGTACAGCGTTGGAAACATGTCACTCTTTTCAAATCACTTCCTCTGAGTTATTCCAATGGGATTTCTGCAATACGACCTTAGTACACCAGAGCCATCCTCCTCCTCCCTACAAAGAGAGCCAGATTGTGTTTGAAGGGAAATGATAGTGTAGATGAACTCCAAAGATTGCCCTGGAAAGAACGAAGGGCAGATATAAGAGAGGGAAAGCTCTGCCACAGATGTGGATTAACGGTTGGCAAAATTACCAGGGATCACAAAAGGCCACTGCATTGTGTTGCTGTCGGCTTTCAAGGCTTCCACTTCAGCCTGGTCTTGACCCACAGCTGTATGGGGAAGCAAAGTGAATAACAGAGAAGAGTGATGTTTCAGAAACGAAGCAAAATCCTTTAAAATGCCTATAATACCATAATTGTTCTCTGTAAGTCCGAAGTGCACAATGGCCTTTTATTCCTGAACCGCTAAACAGAGTGCATGTCATATTTAGGATGGAATCAGCATGCACTCCAAACTCACATCCATAGACGTTAAGACAACTACTCATTTAAAACAATTAAAGCACACTGATACATAATTGTAATCCCTTTTAGACCAGTATGGTTTCTCTGTGCTGATTAATCCTGGCAAGTCAGACTACAAGCTTTCTAGAGGGAGTTTTGCTTTTTAAATATCAATTGGTCAGAGGGCCTTTGAGAAAAGGAAGAGTAGCGTCTGTGAGTGGGCAGCATCTGCCCTGCTGAGAGGCCTAGTTATCTTTCATCACTCATAAGCATTACAATCATTATTATCACCAGGCGTTTATAGACCACCTTTCCTCCCCAATCAGCCTATAAATGGTTTTACAAATGGATTAGAAACAGCATAGTTATGGATCACTTCACACAGCACCGAAGTACAGTCGCCTCAAGGGGAAATGCAGGAACTTCTATATAAATCAGGATAACATTATGCCAAGTTTAAGACCAACCATGAAGAATGGCTTAT
The DNA here is from genome assembly GCF_057802395.1 of Ceratotherium simum simum. Lineage (NCBI taxonomy): Eukaryota > Metazoa > Chordata > Mammalia > Perissodactyla > Rhinocerotidae > Ceratotherium > Ceratotherium simum. The sequence goes on from NC_141937.1 coordinate 5,129,793, forward strand.
TTGCTGGAAGCCACAGGGAATATTAGGTAAGCAAAGGACATTTCCTTCCCTTGGTTGCAAGGTCAATGTGGCCTCATCGGTTGGGGTCTGAGGTTAATGAATCTAGCTTCCAGATGGTAGAGCTGCCCTAGGACTAATGCACAATGTTTTATCTTCTGAAGGGAAACTGATCAAGTCACAGGAAGGGCTTCCCAGAAATGTAGCGCTGGCCTTGGAGCAGGGATCCTGAGCTCAGACAACACAACTAAATGGCCTTCTGATGCTCAAAAATACATCGGGACCCAGGTAGTCTGCATTCTGGTGTCCTGCGCCTGGTGCCAATATTGGTATTTTCTTACAGGATCCAACAACATGAACCATTTTGTTTTTGTGCCAAACCTTGTCTTGCTCATAAGCCCAGAGCTGCCTCACACGGGTGCTCCTCCGCAATAACTCGGCAAGTCTTTGCCGTTCTCAAAATCACCTCTCCAGATGCTGTCAGGAGATGCTCTGCTGAGCCTCCCTATTTTCTGCAAGTCTCACGGATGCCCCTACAGCAGTGCTTGAGAAGAACTAACAATCTCCTGTCAGTCTTGCTTTGTGGAGACAGAGAATCAATCTATTTTATCTCGTTCATGGCTATTAAAAGTGAATTTCCTCAGGGCAGTTATGAGAGATGCCAATTTTTAATGAGACATGTATTTGATATTTACTATATTTAGATGTAGACCTTTTCTCTGTGGGATTCGGTGAATTTTACTAGCAAACTTCAGTTTTTCACAACACGTCTATAACGATAGTAATGGGGAGTGGCACACTAATATACTAAAATGTATATTTTAGAAAATATTCTGGAAGCTCTAAAGGTAGCTTGGTTCCTACCCAGCTGCTAGTGAAAGATGGCTCAAATGCAGTGTGCATAGACTCTTGTTAACATGTAGATTCTGACGCTGTCTGTCTGGGATAGGGCCTGAGGTTCTGCATTTCTAATGAGCATCAGGATGCCACCTGCTGCAGGTTGGCAGACCACCTTTGCAGTGGCAAAAAGCTAGGTACCTGTACCTTTCAAATCCCAAACCTGAAGGACTTTTCCCAGCCAACGCACTGGCATGGAAATTCTCCTGGCAAGAACTTCTCGCAGCTCGTGATCAGAACTAATTAGAGCAGAGCTACTCCATGACAGCTCCACTGCTCAGGGAGCTCCCAGGGTGAAAGGTGTTCACCAGAGAAGTGAAATTTGTGAGAACAAAGGTGTCAAGCAGCAAGAGACCAACGCTGTCTTCCCTCCACACCCTGCCTTCTGCACTGGTCATTTGGCATGGCTCCAAACAGAAGGCAAAGTTAGAATTTGTTGTAAAGCCCGAAAGCTAATTCTCCTGATGTTAGTGACTACTAAGAAGCAAAAGCAAAGAGAGCTGGGAGCCCTGCAGAGCGCCAGCGTGGGCCTCACAGAGAGCATCATCATTAAGAGGGCACCCGCTGAGCTGGAGACCTAGGAGCATACGCAGATTCCGTGCAGGAGTTCAGTCTCCCGGGGAGAGGAAGAGGGACACCAGAAGGAAAGGGCAGGCAACCACTAATCCAGGTGAGAAACCAGAGCATCCACCACGGGGCGAGAATCCATCACTGGCTTTCACTGGGCAATGTATTCCTAAGTAGCCGTGACCAGGTTTTGTGTTGAAAGAACAAAGAAACAGAAGCAGCCACAAACCAGAACCACTCAGAAGCCCCAGCACAGGAGTCAATGGTCCCTTGTTGAATAGTTTGTTCATGGCTCCCACTTGCTTGACTATAGCCTATGTTGGTGGAGGAAAGAATGTTGTATTCACATCTGGGATAAGCCAGTTAGGCTACAATCAAGTTACCCAGGTCAGAGGGAGAGTTCTCAGGGAGTGACCAAAAGTGTGCAGACTTGGTGGAGAGGGCTGGACCTCACCTGCAGAAGTAGGTGACAGCAATTAACGCCTTTCTGCATTTTGTATTGTTTTTGTATCTTCCAGATGTGAGATATTGTGCTCAATGCTGAGACAGAAATAAAGATGGGAGCTCCTCAAAGCCAGTCACGTGACTTTTCTTTCTCTGTCTCCAGTATGTAGTATAATCCATAGAATGCAACGGGATCAAAACACATTCACCAAATGAAAAAACAGTAGTTAACATGAAGTGTTTACCGTATACCAAGCACTGCACTAAAATGCTTTGTATTTATTATCCAAGGGCAAAAAAACAAACAAAAAAAAGATTAATATAGAGGACATGGCTATTCTTCCCGGGGATTATTAACTGATTGCTCAGAGCGTGTTATAAAACCTCCTGCAAAGATTTCTTCAGCAATCACAGAGCATGAGGGCCAGCATAGGCTTTCCAGACAGCGATGAACTAGATTTCCAAATGTATCTGGTGCCTCCAGAACACTCTCACAAGAGGGTTTGCCCCAGTTCCTGTTCTGCGTTAATTGGCTGTTTGTTTTGAGTTGTGAGCATGGGATCCCCCTAGAAGCCAGGTAAATAAAGAGGTGCAGTGATTCCGGCATTTGAAGAAATTCTGCTTTCTGGGTATGACACTACTAAGCTAGAAGTAGAAGTGGCAAAACTGTGCATGACTTGCATTTCGGATAAGGTCTGTGTATCTTGAGAGGTTGCGATGCCTTCCTTTCCATAAAAATGCCTGTATGTTCAAGCATGTATGTTAAGGACACTGAAACCAGAGGCCAAGTCTTAAAAATGGAATCCAGAAAGAATACCTAAACTTAGTTTTCCCTGCAGCCGCAGCTTTAGGGTAGAGTTCGTTAAAATCCTCCTCCTCAGCTCTCCCGTCCCATCGCAGGAGCCTTTTACTGATGCCTGCACACCAAGAACAGTCAGAGACAGCCTTGTTCGCTGCCTCAGAAGCTCCCAGCGCTACTTTTGTCCAAAAACCCAAAGACAACCAAACAGCAGTGTAGTTTATGTGTAAGAATGAAATTAGCCTCAATTATTTTCTTAATGGGGAGGAAATGAGGAAGTTAAATATCTTTCTTGCTGTAGCAAACCAAAGCATGGAGTGATAAACAGCTTTTCTTCCACAATCTACTTTGCTTAAATTCAAAGTTGTTTTGTTATAGCCCAAGATTCCCCCAGAGGAATGCTGTAGTTTTGCAGCAAATACCATTTGCATTTGCTCATTGAATCTCTCTCAAGTTTCCTGCAGGAGAGCTTCAAAAGATCCTTGCATGGTGCAGGAGCTAATGACTGCACTCCCCAGGAATCTGCTCAGAAAACATTTTTCCTACAATGACTTGAAGAAGCTCGCAGCCTACCTCTTGGAAAAGTCTCCAATGTGATCATTAGAGCAATAGGCATTTTCATGTGACGAGGAGGTGTACCTCAGTAATGGGTGTTTCAAATTTTTGAATTTCAGTATGCAAAATACAATGCAGTCATGGGAAAACATTTACTGCTTAATACAAGGCCAAAGTGGATTTTAAGGGGGAAATAAAACAGTTTTCTAGATCAAGTTTTCCAGATCAAGTCTGGAACTCAGGTCTTTCAGGCTAACAGCACATTATGTTTTGGTGGAACAGCATGATACAAGAGAAAGAGTATTTTCCATTGCAACCAGAGGTCAAAGTTTAAACTTATTCTATGCTGTATAATTTTTCAGCATTGAGTCCTTGCAAAAGTCATCTAACCTCTCTCAGACTCTGTAACTCCATCTATAAAATGCAGACAATTATCTATAATATCTATTTTGCTGAGAGGATTAAATGAGATGCAAAATAAAAGTTTCTTAAACGGTGTAGTCTCAGAGGAAGTTCCCTTTGTTCTCCACTTCTGGACCTCTTCATAATCATTTTTAATTCTAAAAAACAGTAACAGGAGACAGAAAAATGAAGCAATGTGATCATATTAAACCAGAGGTAATGGAAGCATGAGAGAAAAAAAAATCTACTTTTGTCTTGTGATACTATCAATGGAGAACTAAAGAGAAAAGCCTGCTCTGTTTGGAGAGCTTGAGGTCTGTTTGTTTGCATGTTTGTTTTGGCTTTTTTTATTTTTTATTTATTTATTTATTTATTGTGTGTGTGAGGAAGATCAGCCCTGAGCTAACATCTGATACCAATCCTCCTCTTTTTCTTAGGAAGATTGGCCCTGAGCTAACATCCGTGCCCATCTTCCTCTACTTTATATGGGACGCCGCGACAGCATGGCTCGACAAGCAATACGTCGGTGCGAGCCCGGGATCCGAACCGGCAAACCCTGGGCCGAAACTGCAAACCCTGGGCTGCCACAGTGGAGCACGAACACTTAACCCCTTGCCCCACTGGGCTGGCCCTCGGTTTGGCTTTTTTTAGAGCTGGAAATTATCATACAGGTGACCTAGCAGAAATGTCTCATTTTAACAATGTGAAACTTAAATTCTTCCAGATTAACCTGGAGTTCTCATGTATCTTAAATAGTGGCAGAATGTGGGATGGAGTCCAGTTTTTCTAACTCACATGTAGCGTTATTTCTATCATAACTTCTTCCGTTCACTGACTCCCCTAGGACATGGCTTTGAGAATGTATGATCCTATGATTCCCATGAAGTTCTGACAGATCTTTGTCCTTACATTACTACTAACTTATAGGTGGGACTTTGGAAATTTTCCTTATGTCTCTGGATCTGCTTTCTCACCAATTTCCTCTTTAGATCATCCAGTCCCTTAAATTAATCCAAGAAAAGTTTGGATTAGATTAAAGTTGCCCATGACAGACATTGCTAATCCATCAGAGCACAATCCTGTTGAGATCAGACTTGACCTCAGACTCCTTTTCAACACAGAGCTCAACAGACACTATCAATGACCGATTGTGCAAAATGAAACCTACTTGCCATTCATAGATTAAATGAGCTCAAATTCTCAAATAATACAATTTATTCCTGTGGCTGATGTTGGAGAATTAACTGCTGCTGGTTTTTCATTCGTTGATACCTGTTCCTAATCGTGGTTTCCTTGCAGGGCTCATCCTATGCAGATGGTTGTGACTGGGTTACTATGGTAAGGAAGCCTGCCCCAAGGTCCCCCAAGTCTGTGTTTCATCCATGATTCATTTGTTTCCACATAAGAAAACCCCTTTGAGTTGATATAGTCCCAAGCACTGAAGCAAAAGAAGCTTGTAATCTGCTTAGGCGAAGTTCTTTTGGGTAGATGTATGATTTCCATCAAGATTTGTGAATATTGATAGTGGCTTGAAGTTCTTCCAATACTTTGTTCATGATTCCTCAAGGATCTGGCAACCCAAGTTTGCAATTTGCATTCCTAGAAAGTATTCCAGAAAAGCGCCATCAATGAATTTTGAAAAAAAAGAGCTCTCTCTGGGGCTGGTGACAGAAACTCTGGTAGAACTGGGAAGGGAGCTCAGATACGTCTACAACGCTGATGAGTACGTGAAGCAGAGTCAAATTGGATGGAGCAGCATCCTGTAAAACTGTCATGTCCCAAGAGGTCTGCAAACCCAGGTAAATAGCTTTTCCCTTTCTAGCTGAGTTCTATTTTACCAGATGAATACTACAGAGGAAATGCACCAAAAAGATGAATAAGGTGACTTCCTACCCCCAGGTTGCAGCTTTGGATCTCGTATCATCAGAGGTTACCACTTCTATGGCAGTCATCCATCACACCCCAGGGTCACTCCCAGTATTCCAGATAAATCTCCACACTAAAGGGAATACTAGCTGGTGTGTTACTTTTTACCAACCAGTACCTATAATCTGCCAATCCTCTTTCCTCTGCCTCTCTCTTTCCTTGTGACCTTTCTTTCTTATGCAGCTTTAGTTCTATAAACAATTGTTATCATTACTCCCTTGAAGTCACCCTCAATACCCTTCCAGTCTAGGTTAAACGAAACCATGGTTAAGCCCAACTTGTCCCCTACTGCCCCTGCACTTATGCAAATGAACATGGCTGGGGAAAAATACATTTCCATGCTGACTGATATTTTAAATCCATGATCATTAAACTCAGGTGAGCCCTTAATAATAGCTGGCAATAATATTATATTCCCTATGCATTTCCTCTCCAACTTTTCCAGATTAACATTTCACTTTATTCTCTCTTCTCAAACTTCATTCACCTGCTCTTCCATCTTCCCTCTTATCCAATGGCCTTAATTCTTATTTCAGTTAAAAAATAGAAGTCACTAGAGGAAAACTTCCACCTGCTCCCACTGTTGCATCTACACCCCTCTCTTCATAGGCAGCATGCTGTCATGGTTTAGAGGTCCAGACTCTAGCTAAACTGCCTATTCAAATCTCGCCTCCACTGCTAGATGGGGTCGTCTTGGTCTAATTACTTAAGCAGCCTGTGTCTAACTTCTCATTTGTGAAATAGGGATGATAATATCATCTACCTTTTTAGGTGGGTATTGAGAATTAAAGGAGTGAGTATATGGGAGGCACATAAACAGCAACTGACAGATGGCACACATGACATTTATTTGCTGCCCTTGTATTTGCTCTGCACTTATACTCTGTCTCCTCTGCTGTTCTTGTGAGTGAGCAACCACCTTACCCCTGCAAAGGGTATCCTCTCCACCTAAGCACTGGGTCTCATCCCCCCTCACCTAAACAAGGACCTTGCTCTAGTAGTTCATCACTCCCCACTGGAGTTTTCCCAAAAGTCTGTAAAATGCTGTTATTTGTCCTATTTCTAAAGACCTCTCTTGACCCATACATATCCAGTTACTGCATTATTTTCTCCTTCCATTTACAACCAGACTACCTAGCAGAGTTGTTTATCTCCTGTCTTCTACCTAGCAGAGTTGTTTATCTCTTGTCTTCAATTTCTCTTCTCCGTGATACCCACTCCAAGCAGACTTTAGCCCTGACCACACCTTCAGAACTGCTTTGTCAAGGGGGCCAGTGTCCCTTGAAATATTTTCTTCACGTGGCTTTTAGGACACCACGACCTCCTGCATCCTCTCCTACCATTTGACTACTCTCTCTTGGAATTCTTTGCTAGTTCATTCTCATTTCCCTGAACTCGAAACGTGGGACCTCAGGACTCTGTCCTTGGCTCTTTTCTGTCTACACTCACTCCCTTGCTAATCTCTTCCAGTCTTGTGGCTTTAAACACCATCTACGTGGTGTCCCCCCTACTTTGATGTCTCCAGTCTGGACTTGGCAATCTTCTAAAATCCAGCTGTCCGCTACCCTACATTGCCACTCAAACTTATCCAGTCCTGAGCAGAACTCCTCACTGTCCCCTCCAGACCCACTTCTCCGCCAATCCTTGGCATCTCAGCACGCGGCAATTCTTTTCTTTCAGGTTCTCAGACTGAAAACATAGGAGCCAACTTTGACTCTTCTCCTTCTCTCATATCTCTCATCTTATCCATCAGAACATCCTGTCAGTTTTACATTCAAAATTGTGCAGAATCTGACCAGTTCCCCCCTGCTCCACTTCTTTCTCATCAGTCCAGGTGATCAGAATCCTTCACCTGGGATTGCAGTGCCCCCTGCTGGGGACTCTGTGTCCACTTGTGCTCCCTGGCAGTCTATTTTCAACAGAGTTCTGAGGGGACCGTGATCCATCGGAGCTTGTCACTTCCTGGAGCTCTCTGGTGGTTTCCCCTATGGCTTAGACCACAGCCAAATATCTTGACACATGAGGCCCCACAAAGTCTGTTTCCACGCTCTGGCCTCATGTTCCAGCACCCTCCTTCTTGCTCGCTCCGTTTCTGCCGTGCTGCTCCTGGAACACCTCAGGCACATTTCTGACTCAGCACTTTTGCACTTGTTGCTCTCTCTGCCTGGAATGTTCTTCCCCTGTTGCTGATGTCCTCCTGGCTGTCTCCTTCACCCCCTTCAGCTGTTTGTTTAGATATCTTCTTCTCATTGAGGCCTAAATCTAAATGTCTAAAATGTCTCTGTTCTCCACCTCAATACTCTCTACCTCCTTTCCCCACTTTTGTTTTTTTATCACCTCTAATATATCCGGATAATATATTTTACCTGTTTGACTTAGTCATGTGTGTCCCCACTCCAGAGAAGGAACCACATATGGGCTGGAACTTTGATTTGTTTACTGCTGTATCCCTAGCTGTACAGGAAGGACTTGGGCCAAAAGAGAAGTCTGGCCTTACTCTCCAGTGTCTTGAAAGTTACCTATAAATCCTTCTAATTTCTCGAGTGAGAACAGTAGGAGTGTCTTAGTCATTCCTGGTGGGCCCCTGGGACCACACCTGATAGTTTATGCTAATAAGGTGACTTATGGTGGCCCTTCAGGCCACCTCCAGGAAGGGGAGATGCTGGAGATTGAGTTTAACCATGTGGACAATCAATCAACCATGCCTGCATAATGAAGAGGTGTTAAAAACTGGACATCAAGGCTCAGGTGATCTTCTTGGTTGGCAATAACCCACATGTATTGTCACATGTCCACGCTGGGAGGGTCATGCATCCTAGAGACAATGGAGGCTTTGCATTTGGAACCTCCTCGACTCTGCCCTGTGTGTTCCTTCCCTAGGCTGATTTTAACGTACCCTTTCCTATAATAAACATAATTATGAGTATAACAGTTTACAGTGAGCTCTGTGAGTCCTAGCGAATTGTTCAACCTAGGGGTGGTTTCGGAAACCTCCAAACTTGCTGTTAGTGTCAGAAGTGAGAGTGGCTTTCAGTGGATTCTTCCCTCTAACTTTGCATTAGGACCCTAATTCCTTGCAGATGGCGTCAGAAGTCTTCGGCACACCTGGCCATCTGGGGGCTGTGTCCTTACTCTCGAATTTTGGCTAACTCTGGGCACCAGCACTGAGACCTGTACTTGGCATCCCTTTGGCATCCCAAAATAGGTGTTAGATGAAGAAACGAATGAATGAATGGGTACAAAGATAAGCTATAACCCAGGTTTAGGTTTGGAAATATTCAAAATAGCAGTCATTAAGCTCAGCCCACATTCAGCACATTTTTCTTCCTGGTTTCACTTGCTTCTCACACCCAGTGGACTTTCAGGACTTGTAAGGCAAAGAACTAACCTTCACCCTTGTATGAGCCATTCCAGAACTTAACCTAAAAGGCCCTCTGTAAAAATTTGATATATAAAACTAAAAACTATACCTTTTTTATTCAGAATTGTCATCTTGCCATTGGTAACTTTGGGAGTAAGCACTTACTAACTAACTTTCAGGTTTCAGGATTAAACTTATCAACATGTGCTAAATGTAGAATGTAATAGACCTGAGGAATTTAACAGTGTTTTATTCTGTAAAGGATATACATAATGAAACAAACGATGTGCAGGTCATCTAAAGCACTACTAATACTAAGATCAAAATATCAGTTTTAAGTTACAATTTTTTTTGGTGAGGAAGATGGGCCCTGAGCTAACATCCATTGCCAATCTTCCTCTTTTTGCTTGAGGAAGATTGTCGCTGAACTAACGTCTGTGCCAATCTTTCTCTATTTCGTATGTGAGACACCACTACAGCATAGTTTGATGAGTGGTGTGTAGGTCTGCACCTGGGATCTGAATCCGCAAACCCTGGGCTGCAGAAGCAGAGTGCGCAAACTTAACCACTACACCATTGGGCCAGCCCCTTAAGTTACAATTTTTAACTTTCTTTTTAAACCCAAATTATTTTAATCCATTCAGATTAAAAATTCTATTTATCATTTTTAAAAAAGTGCCTTTCAGTTTTATCTGCTGGAACACTATATTCTTAGAAAATAGTGAACCCTAACCTCAAATAGAGTGGAACACAAGAGATGACAATTAAAAAAATAATAATAAAATCCTCTGCTCATGTGTGGAAGGCCTATAAGAATTGCAGAAGACCTTACACTGAGAAGATACCCTTTGCACTTTTAAAAACACAGCAAAATGCTTACCTGCAGATGAAAGGAAGAAAATAGAGTGATAAAATTTCCTTACAAATAAATGGCAAATAAAGCCTTTCTACTTCCATACAGATTTGACTTCTCCTTGGAAATCCATAACAAACAAGCAAGGAGGTGGGGATTACAGACAATCCAATTTGAGATTCAGTACAAGTCAGGGGTTTGCAAGAATTTCTGGCAGTCTTGAAACACCATTTTTACCCTGTGTGACACAAGTACAAGTTTCACTGAAAATGTAATGTCAGTAATCAATGGTGAAATATTAAATTATGGCTTGGGGCTGAAGAGGAACTCTTTATGAATTTTATTACTTTGGGAAATGTGCACACACACATTAATATTTTTTTCAGATCCTTTTCCAAAACTGTCCAGCAGTAAGAAATACATAAGATCAAAAATAACTTTGACACAGGATATTTTGGGTGACAGAACCAACCTAATCTTTTTTAACCTGCCATTAACATCTGGGTCATTCATCTACCTTAGAAATACGAGCTTGGATGATGAGATATTCCCACAATGAGATGGGAACTGAGTAAATTTCATTCAAGAAGTAATTTGAATTTAATGCCTTGTCCGTAAAATAAACAAAGTGTCATAAAAAGTTTAGTGGTACACAGTGAATCAAGAAAATGCAAAAAAGTGCCAAAAAAACTATTTAATCCCAACAAGAGCACTCCTCTGTTTACTGCAACGCATTGTCAGAAGAGCTGAGCTCATCATGGTGTCTCCTTGTATAATCACGACATGCACTTGCTCTGAACTTGCTAAGCCACTTCTGATTGCTTTTCCTTGTCAGTTTTTGATTCATTTTACCAAGGACCCATGCTTCAAAGTTGACCCTTCCATTTTTATTAGGAATCTATCCACTCTTGGCACAAAGCCTGGGGTTTCAAAAGAAGGGACTTTATTACCCAAGACAGAGATTCCTGAAGAACAGTTCTTGTACCACTGTTTGGACAGAAAAATCTTCACTCCTCCCTGCTTGCTTAGGTGAACTGCATGGCCCATCAATCACGTGATCATTGTGCAGGAATTGTGCTCTTGTGCCAAGCTAGAGATGCACCTTGTTTTTCGTGGTAATATCTGCAGGATAAAAAACATTATGGACTTTTAAAATTGTGCCTATCATCGTGGACCTCTATCTACCCCTCACAGAGACAAGCCATGCAAACACTGGGTACCAATGAGGTACAGGAATTTGCACTGTAAGGACAGTATCTTTTTTTTTTGTTATAAAATCAATTTTAATTAAAGCGTTGAATGCATTCATAAAGTACTTAATTTTTAAACATTTTTAGTTTAAAAAAAGGTTTTTGATCACCTTTTGTTTTTTTTTTAATTTTTTGTTTATTGCAGTAACGTTGGTTTATAACATTGCAAAAATTTCAGGAAGTATAATGATGTAAGGACAGTATCTTGAGTAAGGGGGCAAGCTTTGGAATCTTAGGATGTGAATCTCAAGATTCAACCACCACTTACTATATGGACGTGGATAGAGGACCTAAAATTTTAGGGCTTCCACTTTTTTTACCTATAAAATGAAGATTATAGTACCTGCCTCCCAGGAGTGCTATATAGATGAAAGGAAATGGTATTTAAAGGAGCTAGTACTGTGCCTAAAATATAATTCTCAAAAACGGTTAACAATTATTATTATTAAAATACACATAGGACACATTTACATGTTTTCAATAATAACTTGGAAGCCAAGTGTGTGTCTGTATATGTATGTATATATATCTCTCAGGTCATCTTTTAGAATTCAGAGCTCATAATAAATTTCAATAGATATTCCTATCTTTGCAAGTAACAAGTGTTTGTGGATTCGGTTTTCCAGACAGAAGACCTGAAGCACAGAAAAGTGACTTTTCCAATATCACAAAACAAAGTTTTCCTTTAATAGTTTTACTAATAAAATGAGGTCCAAGGTTGAAGTTAAAGAAACTGTAACATATCACAACAGAGCAGATGCCCTGCAGTTGCTGCTTCTCCCTAAAGGGTCAGTGGGCCTCCTGTTTTGATGACATGGCATCCTTCTCATTTGCTGAGATCCAGAACCAGTCAAGCACACCTTCCGGAAAGAAAGAACAGCGTTCTGCACTGGATTATGAGGACAGGGGAGAAAAATTACCTGGAGGAAACCGAACTGTCTGGATGACATCAAAATGCATAACACATAAGCAGTTAGTTAAGAAATTGGAGTTTCTCCTCACAACTGAATTAATATGGCTGTTTACTTACAGTCTCCTTTTCTGTAAATACAAGTAGCTATGGAGAATGTCTTCAGTGTTGGCGGTAACGTCGTCTGTGTGCATGTGTGTTCTTTCTCGTGGCTTCCTCCCTGGCTGGGCGCCCCAGGACACTTGGAGGGGCATCCTGGCTGCATCCCACGTCCCCTCCCCTACCACTTCAGTGTTTCTGCTGAAATCCCTCTATTTAAAGGTGAGATAATCAGCTTTTGTTCCATTGGCTTGGATCAAAGACAATCTCTGAGCTAAAAACAAAGCCGCCCTACGCTGGGGGCAGCCAGCCTCTGTACTTGCTAGCAAAGAAAAGGACTAGGGTTTTTATTCCTTTTCCAGGACTGGAAATTCTCATGCCCTGGAAACCCCAGCAGTAGAACTTAAAGTGTTTCCCAAAGACAAACATCCCTATTATGAAGGGGACAGGGCTTTGGCAGCCGTTGCCAAACCGTGGCAGGCAATTTGGCACCAGCCTCTTCGAGGGAGAGCAAACAATCCCTTTGTCCCCATCCAGGGGCCCAGGATTGGGCCCGCAGTCAGGAAGTGCTCTTTCAGCCCTAAGGCCCCCTCTGTCAAAGCGTTCTTTCTCAATTTAGTCCTTTCCTGATTGTACGGTCTGACTTCTCTAGAGAAATAGTCTGCCTTCCTTGTCAACTGCTCTGTGGAATGCCCACCTCTCATGGCTTCTGTTTCACTCACACAGAGAAGGGCAGGTGTCTGAATGAGATGGCCCATGATTGGTGTGTGGCTTGAGAAGGCGGCCTTGCCTGAAAGCAACTAATACTAAACACAAGGAGCTGAGTGTATAGTTATCAGCACTAGTAAAAACAGATTTAACTTCACACAAAGCCACCGCAAATGCGTGGTTATAAAATCTCTGTAATTTTTACATATTCCCTAAAAACATAAAATAAGAAAACTGGTGAAATGGTTGGACAGCCTCAAGTTTTCCAGATGATCTCTGGTTTGTCATCTCTGTCCTTAAATGAAAACTGCATTACATTCCTTCCTTTTGAGCTAACAGGAGCCTGGGAGCACCTTTTATGCCCCCTAAGGGACGGTGATCTTCTCTTAGAGACACCTTCTAGCCAAGCAGTTGGGCAGGTACCCTGCGATTCCCCTGCAAAGATGGCTTGGAAATTTGAACTGCTGGTTTTCTTGATTTCCTTTCTCCTATGTCAGAGGGAAACAGGGAGAAAGTCCTATAAAATTTCTTAAGAAAAGGAACACATAGGTATTTCCATGTCATAAACAGTATTCCACAAATCTACTCACTGCTGATTAGCACTTGAGGCGAGATTTTCTGATTTTCTGATTTTGCCACCAGGTCTTCCTTATCAAGAGGGGCCTGGCTCTGCTGATTACCAAACACAGCTAAAGACCCTGAGTAAGACCCTTCCTCCGTCCCTGGTTCTTCTGAAGCTCCCTGATTGCTGCTGGCCCCTCCCCCGTCACTGCACTCACACCCAGGCTCCACTTTCTCTAAGAAAACAAGTGCCCCATTCTATGCTGTGCCTCATTTAAAAATAAGATTTAAAGTCTTCCTCTTCCGCTCAGCCCTGCAATCCTCATTCAGCTTCCCTTGCATCTGTTCCTTAGTGCAAACCGGGAACACAAAGATTCTCCTTAGCTCTCTTAGAATCCCTTAATGTTTTTACAACTCCATTGAAAACACCCAATATATATGTCACATACATACACATAAACATCTTAGAAAGAGAGACAGAGAGAGAGAGAGAAAGAACCAGAGACAGAGAGAGAGAGAGAGAGCCCACTGACACGGTATATGCTTCTATAAAAAATAATGACCGTATTCCTAACAGCTTAACCTTCCTGTTTTACCACACTATCATTGTGTTTGCCAAATGATCTTAGATATCATATCCGATTAAATCTAAACAACAGCCCCATGGGCTGTAGAGTAAGAATCCTATGGATTTAAGATTTTATAAATAAATATAAATCAATTTATTAAAATACTCTTTTAAAGCCATATAAAGTAGACTCAGAATTTTATACACTCTCAATGAGTCTATGTCCTAACTTTTATAGACAAAGTTCTAAATTTTCTCCTCAGTAATTTCTACATTGTTCTTAGTCAAACAAAGCAGATGACAAGCAATGTCTTCACCAGAGTCATTAAGTTAAAATGAACATTTTGGAGGAAATTTTTAGCAGTTTGTAAAAAACTTTTACGGACTCTTAGAAAGCTCAAAATGATATATAGTTAGGAAATCAATCCAGATCTTTTGATTCTACTGCCTTTCTTTTTCCCTCTGCAGCAAACACTGGCCCTGGCTGTTCAGTTTTTGACTTTCCTGTTGTAATCAAGATTGCTGCACATTTGCTAAAATTTAACCAGAGCATATGTTCTTTTGGTCATTGCTATCCACCAGCTGGATGAATAGCAACAACTAGCTGCCTGAGATTATGAGAAGAAACTGATGTAATCTGAGGACATGTCATAGTCCCCTCCTGGGCTGATTCCAGCTATCTTCCTAAAATAATTATGCAAACAAACAGATACACCCCTCTATTGAACTTCTTTTTTTGTCATTCTCACCATGTCACCAGATTCTCAGATGTTAAAATGAGCAACACGTCTCAATACTAAAATATTTTCATTTTCTCAGAATATACAAATCTCCACCAACAGACCTCAAATTCCACTACATTCCTTCTCAATTCTGGAAAATTCCTCTTTCTCCACAACCTGGTATATGTGCAATGAGTGGAGGGATAACAAAGAGAGATTCATTTCTAATTTGGAAAGGTCAGGATGGACAAACTTACCAATGAAACAGACTAGAGTTTAGAAACGGACCTCATGCACAGGTGTCTCATTTCACCTCTGTAATGCAGTGAGGAGAAGGATGGTCTCTTCAACAAATAGTGCTGGGTCGACGGGCTATCCACACAGGAGACAAAGTGTATTTGAACACCATACACAAATCAATTCCTTATAGATTTCAGATCTAATTGGAAAAAGTAAACAATAAAGATTTTAGAGGAAAATATAGATGGAGGTTTTGTGACCTTGAACTAGGAAAAGATTTCACAGTAAACAGTACACAAATGAGTACTAACAATTGAAGAAAACAATTGATAAACTGTTCTATGTTAAAATTAAGAAGCTCTGTTCATCAAAAGACACATTAAGTGAGTGAAAATACAAGGCAGGGCCCCGCCCCGTGGCTTAGCCGTTAAGTGCATGCACTCCGCTACTGGGGGCCCAGGTTCGGATCCTGGGCGCGCACCGACGCACTGCTTCTCCGCTATGCTGAGGCCGCATCCAACATACAGCAACTAGAAGGATGTGCAACTATGACATACAACTATCTACTGGGGTTTTGGGGGAAAAAAAAGGAGGAGGATTGGCAATAGATGTTAGATCAGAGCCAGTCTTCCTCAGCAAAAAGAGGAGGATTAGCATGGATGTTAGCTCAGGGCTGATCTTCCTCACAAAAAAAAAGTAAATAAACAAAAATAAAAATAAATTAAAAAATTAAATTAAAAAAAAGAAAGAAAATACAAGGCACAGTCACAATACATATGTCTAACAAAGGACTCGCGTCCAGAATATACGAAGAACTCCTACAAATCAATTTTAAAAGATAACAAAACAGGTAGCCCCAAAGAAAAATGCATGAGAGAATTGAACAAACTCTTCACAAAAGAGGATATCCAAATGACGGATAAACAAATAAAAAGATGTTCAACTTTGTCAGCCAGTATGAAAATGCAAATTAAAGCCACAACGCCACACTACTGCATAATCACCAAATGATTAAAATGAAAAAGATATAAATTTTAATGTTGGCAAAGATGGGGAGTGACTGGAACTCTCATATAGTGCTTATAAGAGAGTAAATTGGTGCAACCACTTTGGAAAAACATCTAGCACTTACTTGTACACTAAACTCACAACTACACGATAAGCCAGCAATTCTATTCCTAGGTGTCTATACCCAACAGAAATGCATGCATATATTGACCAAAAGTCATGAACTAGAATGTTCATAGCAATTCTTCTCATAATAGCCCCAAACTGGCAGTTATCCAAACTGTCATCCACCATAGAAGAGATAAAAAATTGTGATATATACATTTATTGGAGCATTATGCATGATTGGAAACAATATTCAACTACATGCAGCTATATGAATAAAACATAACGTTAGAGAAAGAAGCCAGACACAAAAGAGTACATACTGTATAACTATTTCTATAAAGTAGTAAATCAGGCATGACTAATCTAGGCTGATAGAAGTAAGAACTGGGTTGTTGCCCTTGCTGGGAGAAGAGGTAGAGTCTGAAAGGGAGGACAGAGAGCTTTCTGGAATGCAGTTAATGTTCAGTTTCCTTAGCTGGATGCTCGTTACACAGGTGTGTTTACTTTATGGAAATTCACTGGTATGTGCACTTTAAAGCATGATGCTTCTTAAAATATAAAATATGCCCAATGGGAAATAGAGTAAAGTAAAAAGAAAAGAGGAACTCAGATACAGCATTAGCAATGAACATTAATAATAAACTTCGTGAAGGGGAAGCTCTCATGAGTCCAATGAGAGAGGTTTCTTTCCCATGATAATTGCAGAAGATGTCACCATTCCTCTCACTTTTACCATTTCAGTCCGTGATGGCCTCACCTCCAAAGCAGCATGGGCCTTCCAGCCTCTCTCTGACTCCCACCCCTGTGACAGACCAAAGTGCCAGGGCACTTATCTCTCCTGGGAACAGTCCTCAAGACAGCTGACCCAGCTCCCTTGTCCCTCATGTGACAACGCTGAGTCGTGTGGCTACACTGCCTGCAGTTAGGGTTAGCTGCCCACAGGACTACCTGTCCTTACTCATCTCACTTCCCCCACATCCCTACCTGGGTAGCCATCACCTCAAAAATCCACTTCTTGTACACCAATCCTTGTCTCAGGATCTGCTTCTGGAAGGAACTCAAGTTAATACAATGTAATTGGCAACTAAACATTAATTTATTTACACTCAAAGCCTAACCAGATGTCAAAACAGTAGGGAAAGATACTTGAGATGAAGAGGGAAATAGATAAGATAAGAAACTAAAATGTAAATTACAGTCCAAATAAAAGGCTGTTAGTTAGGAGCAAAATAGACTTAGGACAACACAGCTGATGTTATGAGAGAACTTGTAAAGCTTTCTCACGGTTCAGGAAAAATAAAAGGGACACGCCACACAAGGATGAGATTCTTCCAAGGAATTCAGAGCAACTTGGACAAGAGCAAGATCATATAAATTATGGGAAAGAAATTCCTCGGAGATGAAAAAAAGGCAAGAGAAATGGAGATAGGGTTCAACCTCTATCTGAATTGAAGAGAGAGCAGTGTTTCTTCCCATTCTGGCATATTTTATGGTTTACAAGGGTGAAGAAAAAATTGTTACAAACACCCAGGAAAAAAGCAAACAACAACAAAAAAAATGAGCTTCTCTCCAAATGGAAAAGAACAAGACTGACTTCATACTTCTTTATTAGATGAAATGCAAGAAGAGATCTTAAGACATGCCATACAGGATTGCTGGTAGAAGTTCATGAAGTAGGAATATTTTTTACCTACTCAAGTTATCATACATGTGAGAAGTCAGAAAATTCTTCCTCGGGTATGCATGGGGTCAGAAATATTCAATAATATGCCATTCCCAGATAATCTATTCAAGATAAACGCCAGGTGAAGTTTGTAAGTTATCTTTATTGAAGACAAAAACCAAGCGAAAAATATAAAAATTGAGAACTCAAAAATGGAGACATCCTTGGATAAAAGGAGTGGTCGACTTTCCTTCTGCAGTATCAACCTACAGTGAGCAAGTTATCCTGAATCTCCAGAGTAGAAATCCTCTCAATAAACCAGGAAACACCGCAGGAAAGTGGAAGGTTTCCTAATAGACTTTGAGTGTAATTTCTGTCTGAGGAAAGGAGGACTCTGGCTGCCTCACAGAGCCACCCCCCTGAGGACAGGACAATGGGAGCAGAGAGCAACAGGGACAGAGCTGAAATTAGCATGACACTCATGGAAAAATCACTTAAACATTCTAAGCCTCATTTTTTAATCCACAAAAGGGGAATAATATTTTTACCCGTATGGCAGTATTGTCATAAGCATGACCTGAGATAATTCATTTAAAGAACCTGGTTGCTATTGTTAGAGCATCAGCCATTGAGTTTGCTGGTTGGTGCTGATAAGCCTTTTCTGCTGGAGGCATGCTTAGAGGAAAGACTAAGGTCTTGGCTCTGCTCTAAATAGGCGTGCATAAGTCACCCAGGATGACACCCTCAGGGGGGTGTCAGCAGCCCCGCTGTTGGTGGGAATCCTCCCAGATTCAGGCAGCATGCTGACTGTGCATCTCAGTTTCACTACTACTGTGAGTTTCTCCCTGTGTTCATGGATATTTTCACAGGTATGTCACAGGCTGCATGGCAACTGGCTGCCAGACACCATTTTATATGTCAAATAGAAGTAGAAAACAAGAAACAAAGAAGAATTATGAAGAAAGGGAAATACGTGGGAATGCGGATTACTAAAACAGGCACCCACCAGTTGTGAAAATTGCTTTCAAGTGATAATTAACAAGAGGAAAATCAAAACATTACTATTTGACATGGAATCCATGATGATATTATCTCGGTGACATTTTGTAAAACTTCGAAGGAGCAGGATGGAATCTCATTCTTCAGAGGCAAAGCCAAACAGCATACTATCTAAGCTTAAAATGCATTACTAAAAAAAAAAAAGTCTAAAAAAAGTGAAATGCACATGAGAAGAGAATGTGCCAATTTAAATAGGATCACATGAATAATTTCAAACAAGAAAATTTTAGATATTACAAAATCTCCCATAAGTCTATTATCCATGCTAGAATTCTCACCAATTAAGCATGTTATAAATTTGGACCACTTTTGCTGTGAAATATATAATAAATTGTATCAAATACACATAAAATTGTTGTTCAGTTGTATCATAGCATTAATGACTTTTATGAAATCTGGTATTTTAATGTTAAATTTTATATGATATAACTTCATTTCTCCTCAATACATTAATTTTGAGTCAATACCCTATGCCCTTGGAACAAGTTGTTTTGAAATGTGTCTGTTCTAATGTTTTATGAGCCTTTAGAAATATGATCCAACCTATAATTTAATGAAAGTATTCATTCATGATTCTTAAGAACTGTTATATTGAAACAAATTACAACTAAACTAGGTTTGAGTGTTTAAGCACATTGTTTTAACTTATTCTTAGGATGTGGATGCAGAATATAAATGTTTCATTTTCATTTTCCTTAAGTGCCCTCTGAAGGACATACCAGTTAAGAACGACCTGGGAAACTCACTGAGTTTCAGGGCACCGTGTTAATTCTGCGCTATTCAAGGTCGCACAGTTGAGGGGTTTCCAAACACAAGCTGCTTGGTGAGCCTTTCAATTGGGGCTGTCGGTGTTGGGATAAATAGCTTTTTTGAGCATCTATATTGACATTTTACATTTGGAGATGAAGAAATACTCATTTATTTTATTTTATTTTATTTTCCAGTTTTATTTATGTTCAATGTTATTGTATGTTGATATGTATCTTTACAAAATATTGTATTAGAAAGAGCTGGAAAATGTCTTAGAAAATTTGGAGAGGCTGATAGATGGAAAGGATAAAAATTTGGAGATCGACCGAGATAGGGTCTAAAGTTAATCTTGAAATGCTTCCAAAAGAAAGCAAATTCTAGGCTTTTTAAAAACGTTTAATTAACTTATTTATGCTAGAGGAAAGAATCAAGACTTGGTTGAAAGACCTTAGATGACATGCAAAGTCTAATGAGAGAAGAGGAACTCATTCTCCCAGGCCCTCAGCATGCTGATCTCAGGGTTAGTCCCGCTCTCTCCTTTCAGTTCACCATCTAATCACCATTAGACAATCTTTGGAAAAAACTAAAGGAACTGCTCTGTCTTCAGGCACTCCTACTTTCCCTTCCCGGGTTTGTTTTTTTGTTTTTTCAAGCCAAAGAAGACTAATACAATACCTCAGAGTTTTAAAACACAGTGGACTATGAACTGCACAAAATAATACAGACATTACCTCCCATTCTTACATCACTACAAGGCTGTGTCATTATTAATGGCAAGGATTGTTTTCAACCGTCTCCCGTAACATCAAGTTTTGCTCACTCTGATCATATCTGTGGTTTTGGTACCTTGGAAAAACACTAGGGTGGTTATCTTTCTGCTCTGGTGTCATGTGCCTACACTTCCACTAAGTCACCACCAGATGACAAATTTTGATCCTTGATGGCATAAGCCCAGTGCCAACCTTCACATTTGGATCTGTGTATCTAAAGAAAATTAATTCTTTACTGTTGAAATTTGGCTTTTATGACTAATTCTCAACCATTACCAAGACAAAATATAATTCAGAGGCATTTTTTGAAATATCCTTAAATACCAATCTCAAATAGGAGCAGTAGGTTTTATAACACTATAATACATTTTCTGAGCATCTGTCAGAGAATAGCTTTGACTTATAATAAAATTGCTTTCCTTATCTGAAGGCCTCTGGGAAGCTTGAACATAGTGGTTCAATGTCTGCTTCTACCTGTAAGGAGGACATTTGCAGCTTGTCTCCAGATCATTCACATATCAATAATCATGGCCTTTCTTGTCATGGAATTTTTCAGATATAAGGTATCTACATGAAGCTACTCCTACCTGCTACAACTATTGATCCAGGCTGGACTCCCTGCTTCTGATCTTTATTAAACAACTCACTTAGTAGCCATGTTACATACCAGCTTCACACCTCATAATACTATTTTTTTTACCTTATCCAGTTTTTGGAAGAGTTGAATAAATAATACATGTGAAACTCTTAACCTGCATATAACAAACCTTCAATAACCTCACTGTTATCAATATTATTATTAGGGTTATTACTATTCCATGCGTTATATAATCCCATACCAAGAGATGGAAGGATTCTTTTTATTAATCTCATAATGACACATAATGAAATGGAATTTAGGAAAGATAAGATTTGTAGGTTGACTCTAACACTAAAATAGTGAAGTATCAATTTTTAAGGTCACTTTTAAACTTCCACAAAACCTTTTCTTTCCTTTTATTTTTTTCCTTTAGAGACAGGAAAATAAAAATGTTAAAGCTGCCATAGCCTAATGAACCCTAATTTTAACATATGATAGATACCCAGTGATTGGAAAATAATTATTTTGATTTTAAGAAGCTGGAAAATGCTACTTTGGCCTTCAAAGTGTGCACTAGCTCTGCCTGCATTTTATTGTGGTGACTTCCCATTCCGACCCCTTCTGTTGCTTCCCCCATCACACCCAGGCTGCCATACCTCTGCTTCTCTAGCATGCAGAAGAAACAGAAAAATGACATAGAAAATGTCAAATTCTAGCTAGATCCAATTAAAATTTTCCCAAAGTTATTTTTGTATCACTTTAAGTAATAGCCAAAGTATCTTTGTAGTATTCATCAGTCAGCCAAGATGTGAAGAGACAGATCTACTGGGTAAGTGTGGTAGATTATGGCTGCCGGGGCTTCATCATAATGAAGCTTCTGGCAGTATCAGACAGAACACTTGGGCAGAATCAAGACCAGTTTCAAATGTCATAATGAAAGGCTGCATTTTTGTCTCTTTTGCATTTAACTTAAGCCTTCATTCAATTTGGGTTGATTTTATGCTTGTCCATTCTCCTTAACAAATTAAAAGTTAAGATTCTTCTTACATGAAAGACATGGTTTTTATAATAACAAAACGTGGGAGGTTTTGAGTAGTCATCCAGCTTACGAGATAGTATCAGGCAAGACTCCTTAAGAGCCAATATGCTAAGACAAAAATCCTTGAATATAGAAGAGGTTTTTTGTTTCTGTTTAAGGTAAAGGGTATTAAAAATTCCAGTCAAGAAGGAAGACCAGTGCATAGTGGTTAGAAATGCAGAATTTAGCAATAACTTGCCCAGATTACTAATGGGTGACCTTGTAAAAGTGACTACCTCTGTGTGCCTTAGTTTCCTCCTCTATGAAATGACAATACTATTCCTACCTACCTCACAGGTTTGGGGGAGGATTAAATGAGTTGATATACTGAAGGTACTCAGAATAGTGCCTGGCACATAATAATTACTATAGTAAGTGTTAACCATTATTATTATTTGAAAGGGTATATACTGTGCCATAAACTAATGTTGACATAAAAAGAATCTTACCTTTGAGTTTATTTAAGTGAATAGGCAAGCATAAAAACACCTACAAGAAGCATAATATGAGGCAATATTATTCATATTCGGAGAATTATGACCCTGTACTTCTGTTCTTTCTCGTGTGTTTCATTGGAGTTCACAGAACTCCAATACTTCTACAGATGTTTCAGTAGATGCAAATTATTTTCTGAATAAAATGTTGGTCCTCTTACAGGCTACCTGGTGGCCCACCTCAAGGTGAAGGTGGGATCCATTTCCATCTGAACTGTATACATTTTTTAGTGAAAGCCAGAATCTACAGATCTATCTATGGAATTGACAACAATTTTGGATGTTCAGATACATGAATGTAGGAGAGTCTTTCATTTTTCCCCTTCATTCTTCTTATTTCCTTTATTTCTTTTTAATTTATCTCAATAATATTTTGTAACTTCTTACATGCCTTTCATTAGGCATAATTGCAGTCATTTAATTTATTTAAATGGCATTTTAAATAGTATCACTTAAAAATTTTCAGCACTGCTGGTCTATACATAAAGTTGATTTTTGTATAGTGGCATTGTATCTGACAGCCTTGTTAAGTTCATTTATTAATTCTAATCATTTACTTTTTCCATTTTATGATTTTTGTTTTTGTTTTCTTACCTTATTCCAATGTCTAGGAACTCCAATGCAATTCTGAATACAACTGGACCTGGAGATTTCTTTCTGGGAGATTGTAAACTACGTATTCAACTTAATTAATGCATACAGAATTATTGAAATAAAATTTTTATTTCTTCTTGTTTCAGTCTTGGTAAGGGAGGTTTCTGGAATTTTGATTCTAAGAATTTTGTTCATTTTATCTAAATTTTCAAGTTTGCTGACAAACTTTGTTTATTACATACTCTTAGCATCTTTTAAAATCTGAAATATTTATAGAGTTATACCAGTTTTTATTCCTGACATGTGTAATTTGTGTATTTATTTCTTTTATTAAATTTTTCTAGTAGAGACCTGTCTATTGTTTTGGTCTTTAAAAATAACCAACTTTCAGTTTGTTGATTTTCTCTATTGTCTAATGTTTTTCATTTTATGAATTCTTGTTCTTAACTTATTATTTCAACTTTGAGGTGTTAAACCATGCTTTATGACCCAATAATGCGTCCGTTTTGATAAATGTTCTTTCTTGAACATTTTTATCATTTCAGGGCTTAGTGTTACATATATGTCAATTTGTAGTTTGCTAATTATGATGAGCAGATTGTCTATATCCTTACTGATATTTTCTCAAATGTATTAGCTGCTGTGAAAGAGATGCGATAAACCTTTCTTTTACGATTGTGACTTTTATCTATCTTTCTTCTTAGCTTGCCAATTTCTGCTCTATGTATCTCGAAGCTATGTTTTGGGGACCATAGAGATTTAAAATGCATATATTTTCCTGATGGATGGACCACAATGTGATTTGTGATCATGCTTCTTGACTCAGATTTTTCTATTGTATTCGTCTCTGATGTTAGTGAGCTGATATCAGATCAGCAGTATTTTGATTAGTTTTAAAGGGTACGTTGTTTCCACACACTTGATTAGAAATATTTTGTTTCTATATTTTAATTTTGTATCCTATAAACAAGGTATAGGAGATTTTGCTTATTTTAAAAATCCCAACATAATAATCTAGAGTCTTTAGTTCATTTATGTTTATTGAAATTACTCATATACTTGACTTGAAATTTGCAGTCTCGTTTCTTAATTGTCTCATTTTTCTTTATTCCCTTTCATTTCTTGTCTTCTTTTGCATCTGTTAAGCTTTTTTATTGTATTTTTTAACTCTATTAGTCTATACACTGTTTATACTATTATACATTGTTAGTATTCTTTTAGTGGCCACTCTAGACATTGCTGGACTTAATACAGTCCAATAGGTACCATCCTTTTACCACTTTCCAGACGATGATAGGGCCTTGGAATAGTTTACTCTATTTATTCTTTCTCCTACTTAAAAAAAAATTGTCTTTCAGTTTAATTATACATATATGTATCATAAAAGATAAAAGATATATACTATTTGTTGTTTAGCTTCATTAATATTTATTTATATATACTCACATGTTTATCCTTTTCTCTGCTCTTTGTTCATTTCTGAATTTCTGTTTCTTTCTGAGATCGTTTTCCTTCTTCCTGAAGAATTCCCGCAATTTTTCATATGTTGGTCTTTTAATGATGGTTTTTAAAAATGGTCGATTCTCTAATTATTTTTTTTAATTATTTCATTTTAATTTTAACTTTAGAAATGTCTTTCCACTATCTTATCACTTCCAACCTTCTTATCAAAAAGTCAACTGTTAATCCTTACTCCTTTAAAGATAATATGCCCTTTTCTCCCCTTCGCGTACATTGAAGACCTCTCTCTCTCTCTCTCTCTCTCTCTCTCTCTTTTTACTTTTCATTAGTCTCTATAGTTATCCAGCTTGGGATATACAGAGCTTCTTGAATCTGTGACTTTAATATCTTTAGAAAATCCTCAGCCATTATAACTTGAAATACTGCTTCTGCCTCATTCTCTGTACTCTCCTGCGGGTACTCCAATTGCACGGATGTTAGATTTTTTTCTACTATGTCCCATATGTCCTTCATATTCTTTTCTATATTGTGGATCTTTTTTTATTTAGCTACCTGTTTTAATATGTATATTTTCTATTGACCTATCTGTTGATTTACTCTTCCTGTCCTCTGCTGGTTTAATTTGCATTAAATCTGTTTATTCACAACTTAATGTCAAGTTATTTTTCACTTATTGAAATTCCATATACTTTTTGTTAGGCTGAAATTTCCTGGCAAAATAGTACATATTTTTATGTACCTTCTTTATCTTTATCCTCTGGTTTATGAAATAAATTAAACATTGTTATTTTGAAGTTATTGTCTGCTAATTCTAAAATCTGGGTCACCTGTGCATGTGTTTCTATTTATTTTTTCTCTTGATTTTTAATAATTTAGTCTTATTTCTTGACATGATTGGTGATATTCGATTGTCCTTGTGACATTGTAAAAAGTACAGTGACACATGATTATATTTTCCTCCACGTAGCTTTCCCTCTAGCTGAATAGAGTAGGAGCCAATCCTCTTAATCCAATCAAGAACCAAGTGGATGAGAGTTAGGGTTACACTTTCGCCAGGTTCTCCTCACTCTGGTTCTTTACCGCCGGTTTTAGGGCACAGCCCTTTAGGAATCCTAGTGAGATCATGGATGCCGACCATGGCTTCTCCCCACTGGGTGGGTCTTGATTGCTAATCTATATCTTCTGCGAACCTTAAGACTGTGGAAAACTCTGTTCCAGGTTTTAGAGATGTTCTCCTAAAATTCTTAGTCCCTGCTACGTGTGGCTTTGGTCAAGAGGAAAACAGGTCAAGTGTCAGGTGTGGCTCTCTGATCCTTTAGTCATAGTGATATACTGGAACCTTATATCTCTATTATATTTTTCTCTCAAACACCCCAAAATTCTCAAAAGCTCTGCTGGTTTCTTTGTCTCTTATTTGCTACCTTCTGCCAAAGCAGCCTGGATTCTCAGAAACATCCCTGGCACTACAGGTGGCAAATACCTCAAGGAAAACTGTGGTTGTAAAGTGCTGGCTTACCTCCTGGTAGTAACCTTTCAAGTCCTTGCTGACTCAGAAACTCTACAATACCTTCAAACAGAGGGTGTTGTGTTTATTTGATTTTTTTGTTTGTCAGTGGAAATTGTGGTCTACCACAAGCCTCCCATCTGAGTCAGAAGTGAAAGTCCCAAGTCAAAAATTTTTTTGAAAATCTGGAACTTATGTGATGAAACTGGGGCACAAAGAGAAAATAATATCATCTTCATACGAGAATATTGGCAATTGTAAATTTGTTTTGGTTAAAAAAATTTCTTTTGATTTTAGCCACTCCTTTATCTTTTTTGAAGTTTCTGTTAAATGCTAGAATGCAACAAAAGACATACGAAGTATGAGCATTATTACAGAGCTTGTCTCTTGTAGTTAATCTTTTTTCTACATAAATAGTATATGTAGTTTTGCATTTATTAGGCTGGTTGAATTTTAAACTTTTAAATTCATTTTACAAAGTGTATTGCTTTTGGGAAATGAACACACATAACATTGAACAAAGCTCTCAAAAGGTCGTTAAATGAGCATGAAACTTTAAAGATGAAGTCCCAAGAATCAATGTGTGTTAAATAAATTGAGAGTACAGAACTAGACTTATAATGTGTTATTTATAATGTAGCTAATTTGAAAAATGTGTGTTTGAAACAGCATATCAACTAGTAGAAGCTAGAGACTGAATAAGTTCAATATTGAAGAAGAATATCTATACACAAAGTTCAGTTTTTTCCCTCAAGGTACCACCCAGACTCTAAGAAATTGCATACAAGAGACTGTCTCTTTATGAGAACACCTTTAAAGACAATTATTAATAAACATAATACACAGCAATATGTGACTAATTTTCAGTGTGCTATAATTGGAAACTACAGTTACACTATGCCTATTCCATTAGTAAACAGAACTTTCTTTTGTCCCTGCTCAGGCAATCTCTCATGACCAAGAGGCCTACCCACCAGTGCAGGAGACTTTTAATTAAAACTACAGATCGTAATAATTGTGCATTGAAATATTATTGGAATTAAACCCCATGAATTCCCTGAGCATGCCTGCTTTTAATAAATGTAAACAGTCACTAATAATAAGCCCAATATAAAGTTTCACAGAGTGATTTCACAATCAGTATTACTCACCCTAGCCATGGCTGCCAATCACAGATGGGACCATTTTCTGGGATGGAGTGATGGCCAGAGCCCTTCCAATCTCTGGAGCACCATCAGCATCATGAAATAGCTGAATTCACAGCACAGTGGCAACCAATTATCTAGGCCGTAGACACTCACCTGGATGAGGAGAAGCCTCGCAGTCCATCAGGAGGAATGCTGGGGAGGAGGTGGGGCTTAAGTTTTTGGAATATCTTAAGAAGTGGTATTTAATTGGGAGGCATAAATGGAACTTTAAATTTTTAGTGGCCACATTCAAAAGTAAAATTAACTGTAAGAATGTATTTTTTAAGCCAATATGTCAAAATGTTTTCATTTCAATATGAATATAATATATGAATAATCAACATAAAGATTATTGATGTATTTTACATTATTTCTTTATACTAAGTTTTTAAAATTAGTGTGTACATTACACTGACAGAACATCTCGGTTTGGACTAGACATATTTCAGGTGGTCAATAGCTACGCATAGTTAATGTCTACCATATTGGACAGCATATACCTAAAGCCACAGAGTTTCTTTTAAGAATTATAGATGTCTATAGATTGCAGCCTTTGGAAAAATAGCCAATAATTATAGACAGGAAACACAATTAAGAAATTATCCTCTTTTTGATAGCTTCAACAAGCATGTTTAGTTCCTTATTGTTAATACCTTTAATACATGAAGCTATGTAAACATTTAAATATACAAAATAATACTCTATATCATTGATCACTAAACATATATTTAATTAAACCATGAAAATATGAATGTGAAGAATACACACAAATTTTAAAATAGAATTAGTTCTAGGAAGAGGGGGAAGCCAATATTATGTGAAGGGCATGTGAGTGTTCATTTGACACTGCAAAACTTTTAAAAGATCTCTTTTCAAAAGAAAGTATGTTGTATTTCACATTTCTTAGTGTTACGAATCTTAGCTCCCAAGTAGCAAAGTTTACTTTATTTTTTCTTCTATCTTCTAATAAGAGATATGGAAAATATCTCTTATTAAGGCATAAGGTAAAACACTAGAAAATTTACATTTAGTTTAATGTCTTGTACAAGAAAATCAGAAAAGTTTCAAAAGAAAAAATCTACACATCCCATTCTTTCTGATAGCTGAATATATGAATCTTCTCCTCAGAAACCATGGAGAGTTTAAATATCCTGAATGAAGGAGAAAAGCATATTTGCCCAAGCCATGCCACAATTGCAATTATAGCATTGCAATGCTGACAAACTACCAAGATCTGATAGTCACATATCACCTTGTCATATATCAATACGAAACCTGAATCATTTTCTCCACCAGGACCAAAACATACTCTTGGTGACCCTGGGAAATTTTGGTAGTCTGAACTAACTTTAATTAGTCTCATTTTTAGACTTCTTGGTGTTCTCCCTTATGCAAAATTTATTCTCTGGGAGAAAGGCACTCTAAGAAGCAGAGGTGCTTCTCAACGGCAGCAACTGTTATCAGCTTGTTCTTAGGTGGCTGAGAAATTACAGGTAATAAAGAAAAAATTGAAAGAGGATCACAGCATTCCTCAAAGTGTGAAAAAACAACTTTTAATACCATTGTCCTCATTCTTGTTCACAGAAACTGAATTGCATATGTGTCAATTGCCTTTGCAAATAGTTACGTTGGCAAGCATCTTTGCAGTATTGTCAGGGATACCTGAGTAGAAATTAGTCACGTTTACCTTTTAAAAATTAGTGTTGAATGCTCAGACCCTCTTTTCTCTCAGCTCACCTTAGACACAGAGCCTATTCAATACCTTCAATACCAAACAACCCAATAAAAATTAGTTTTTAAATTTGACCAAGAGATGGGAAAGGGGTATTGGCATTAACTTTAAATAAGGACTAAACAAACCCTGAGTAATTTGGGTATTTATTTACTTAGATTCAAGTACAATGCCTAGTTATTCTACCAACATGATTCAATCACAGTAATCAAACTTTTCATAAATCAAGCAAATAATTTTTTGCATTTTAGGTCTTTCAGCATCATACACAGTCTTTTCCAGTAACAATTTATTAAATGAAGTATCACTGTGTTATCTCTCCTCATTATGACCATTCACCAAAGGGAGACAGGCTGAGTATCAGAAGAGAAAAAATAATGGCAGAGGGTACAAAATGCACACATGTTAAGCTGGCGGCCAAAGGTGGTGTGCTGGTGGGCTGGAGGATATTGAGATGACAGCCTCCTCTCATCTTTTACCTGGAAAGATTATAGTTTCTTCTATGGCACAAAGTCAGATGACTGTGTGCAACTTCTACTCAACAGAAAGAAAGGTCTCACGCTTTCTTGCTTCTGAATTGACGGAGCCCCTTTCATGTGACATGAATAAATATGTCCACATTCACCACACTAAGGAGAGGGACTCTGGTCTCTCAATAGAAGCCCTGGCTTGCCCAAATAAATGCTAATTCTAAATTCATTCCACAACTGAAGAAAGAAAAAAAAACCTTGTACTACATCAAAACAGCTCTTTTTTTGGAGCATCTTGGAAACATAAAAGGAAGGATACTCTAAACTGCATGTGCATGGAGTAGACCAAGTGAGGCCAGACAGCAGCTATGCCAACAGCACTACCGTGGTCCATCGGAGCTCAAAATGGATAGGAGGCACCGCCCGGGACATCAAGGGAAGAACATTTGACATTAATATTAGGAAAAATTAATTGACAGTGTGTTAGAGTTCATTGGGATGTAGTTTTCCAAGGCAATAAATCAGAATACTCTTCCCTTCACGGACCTGAGGCATCAATAATTCTGAAACCAGACAGCGATGGGGATAGATGAGGGGCTTATCTATTTTCTGCTCTCATCTTGCTTCTGTGAATCTGCAGGAAGGACCGAGGCATACCACCCTGAGAGATTTTATAACCAAGAGGGAAATGCCCCACTCTCCCGGGTCGATTTTTATATCAGTGAATTTCCTCCTCTTTCTTTTCTCAGCACTTACCACGAGAATGGCAGGCTCAGGAATGACCTCCCATCTGGTGTTAGGTCCTTTTTATCCACTTTATGTTAGGTTAAATGAATAGAAAGCAATGTTTCTTTCATTTCTTTTATTGCATTCAAAATGCACTCTTCAATTAAGAAGATGGGTTGGTGGAGGAGGTTTCCCTTCAATTGGAAGTCAGTTAATGTTCCTTTTTCAGAAGATTGTACAGTATTTTAGAAGAAAGCAAAGCCAGTATTGTTAGTAATAAGATAGAAAACAATTAACAAACCAATAGTCACAGTAAGCTGCTTTGGAAGAAAAATCATGGGAATAGTTGATTTAAGGAAATGCAACTGTCAACAAGTAAAACTGTGTGATTATTTTGTCTGGACTTCCAGCTGAGGAACAATTTACAACAACAAAGTAATTATTTTTTTCTTGAGTTCTTAACAAGTTTATCTATTAATTTATGGGTGTGCTAAAAACCACTAAATGGAAACCTGTGTAAAGCATAAATATTGATCTCAGGGCAGCAAGTACACCCTGGGGATTGAGGACGAAAACAGTTCAGAGGTATGTGGGCTGGACCCTCCCAGGGTCAAGAGTAAGATCGTAGCTCAGGGCCACCCTGGCTGTGAGAGATTTTCCACTTAGGTGCTGTTAGGGTACTCGTCATCCTTCAAAATGGTAGGGTTTAAATAAGTCCATCTCCCTCCCACAAGATTAGATCTTTTGAAAGAAAAAAAAGGAAGACAGAAGAGCTCTGTTCGGGATGCATTTGTTTTGAGACAAAATGATTGAAGTATTGCCAATGTCTGAGGCATGGGGGGTGTGTGTGTGTGTTTGTGCTTTAAATTAAGGACTTCTGGGCATAATAATTAGATAATCAATGAGTAAAACAAAATAATTGGGTGTAATCTCCACACCTCCTCCAACATTTCATAAAGACAGTGATGGACAAGGGAAATTTGAGAAATTCTATGTAGGAGGAGCTTGGGGGTAGCAATCTGGTCCTAGGGGCACAAAAGGGAAATTCTTGCCAGCACATTTGCACTATAAGTGTACCACATTCACCCAGATTGTCTGTTTGTTTAGGGCACCTTGGGAGTGGGGAAGTGCTTTACCCACAGAATTCTAAAATTGGCTGTTTTAGAATTGACAGTGACCTTCATAATCTAATCTGAATTTACAGATGGGAAAATTCCCCCAAAATAAGGCCAAAGTCTAAAGAATCAATCATGTTTATATCATAAAATGCCAGTTTTAAATGGAAAGGTAAGTGCATTTAACTTGTATGCAGATCATTGAAATTGCACATTTATATTTCGTAGCATGTACATGCGTATGCACTTTGTTCTTACTGGAACAATGGAAACTGTATGAAACTAACTCAACTGTTTTTATTTCGCTTCTTGTTCTGTGTGCATTCTATGCACACTCTCTGCATTTGGTTTACTGGTGAGTGAGGAAGGATGGAAACGAAAAGGAACTATAGATTACCCTTTCTTTCTCTTTTCTTCTATGTCACTATTTGCAGCTTAAGTGGTTGGTTAGCACAGGAAACTAACACTAGTAAGGAAGAATATAATAGCGTTTCTTGGCTGTTCTATTTCTTAGAATGCCGTTGCCTTGTTTCTGCACTTGACACAAGTTCTGGTTCACAAGGAAAGCATGGTCTCTGGGGGCTCTCAGTGCTCTTTTCACATCCATAGACTTCAGAGCCTTACCTGACACTTGCTTTGAGTCTCTCTGAACTCCCACACATCGTAAGGCAGCAGGAATTCTCACAGCACGTTACAAATACTACATGCAAATGGGGCAGTAAGGCATGGTGGACACACATATTGGGTGTCCTCCTCTGCTCATGTACAAAACACAAGTTTAAAGATAAAATTGTTAAGAATTTCAGACAGCAACAGCAGAGCATTAAACCAAGTATGGCACCCTTCTCAGCAGTGGGTTGGGGGAGGGAGGATCTGTGCTATTGCACACATCACACACCCATGAAGCCAGCCCTGATTTCCCTAAAGAAGGTTCAGGTAAGCCGTGTCTCAAGTTCTAAGCACAGTTTAGAAATCCCTGTGTCTTCAATGGTGAAATAAACCCAGTATACACAAACCAAAGAAATGTCTTATCCTGGGGGATCCATATGTAGAAATCAAGCTATCAGAACAGTCTGCCTGGACATCCAAGGCATAGATTCTAATATTACCTATCACATCAAAATATTAAAGTTTAATTATTTGCATTCATGGACTAATAATCTCAGAATCATCTCTACTGGGAAGAGACCCTAAAGATCAAAACCCACTGTTTCGGCAGATTAGGGAACCCAAGGTGATCAAAAGCTTTGCCCAAGGTCACAGATCTGTTAGTGATGGATGAGGGAAGAGCTCCTTCCATGGTCTTGTCTGCACCTCATTTCCCACTTTAGGGAATTCCTTTACTCATTAAATGAAGGATCACAAACACTCAGGAGGAGGCAATTTAAGGTAGGATTAAGAAATGATCATTGGCATTTGGTTCTGGGAAAATTAAAGTTGAACAGAAAACCATGTAAACTACCCAGTTTAGAAATAAAGTAATTCTCTTATAATTAGCTGACCTATGAACATAAAACAATGTGGCCATTTTAAACAAAAATATGTGAACTGTTGCTTTAGCATTTCAGTTTTATTATATTTTTAAATATCCCATCCTCCTCTTATTATGTTTGGTATTTGCTTTATTTTAGATTTAAAAGAAAATGCAGAGGCTGAAATATTGAAATTGTTATAGACAATAGTTTGCCAATGACCATAGAAAGAAAGAAGTTTTTGTTTGTTTTTTTGTTAATATCATCTTTTGTGTTGGGTCAGGGGGAGAATCCTAATAACTAAGAATCATAGGCTGGTAGAACTAAACAAACACCCAACCAAACAAGCCCATGTGTATCTAAATATTTATGGGCAGTTTGAAACCCATAGGATACTGATTAAAATCTAACCATGAATGAGAAGAAAGTTCAGCATCCAGCCCTTAACATTGCAAAAAAAAAAACAAAAAAAAAATGTGTTTATGGGCAAGAATCTTAGGAAAAAACCATATCCTCTTCTATTTTTGTACAATGCAATTGGATCAAGTATTCTAAAACAAAGCAGCAGTTAGCTTGAATGGGAACAGCCTGGTGGAGTATAAATGGAATCCTAGTCAGACTTAAGACTGAGGCTGTGTAGAATAAAAGAGAAAGTTGATGGTATAATATATTGCCAGGACACAAGGAATTTTTGAATAGAAAATTTAAGTTATTTCAAAATTTTTTTTTTCAGATCGAGATGTGGATTTTCCAGCTGTCCAGTCCCACCCAAGTGCTGGTGTGAAGGATTGCCCTTCCACCTTTACAGCTGCCAGGAGACTTTCTTGTCAAGGGCACATGTACTTCCTGAGCTGTTGGTGCGGTGTCCATGCAGTGAAGAGAGATGCGATTCAGCATATTCTTAGACCACAGAGAGAAATCATCTTCTGGATGACCTATGGGGAATAAGTGAGCAGCAGTTGATGGAAAGCTCATGCTTACAGAAAGCAGAAGACAAGCCGACATAGCTCCTCCATGTGGGTGACACCTTGTCTGTTTGAAGGGCAAGTCACAGTCTCCGGGTGTTGGCTTGGTTTCATTGGTGCTCTTTGTCACAGGAGTTCTTATCTTCCCTATACAGCCACCTGTGCCCCAGTTAAGGTGCCACACCATCTCTCTCGAGGTCATACCCTACCCCAATCTTCTTCCCATGACAGCATTTGGGAGAGAAAGTTCCGCATGACCTACCAGAGGAGGAGAAGACAGCCCTCAATCCACAGGAGGCCAGGAGCTGCCTCTGGCTCCACTGATCTTCCCAAGGATCTCTCTTACTTGCCTGTGGATTATTCCTTGAGCAGGGGAAGTCAGTGTCTGCTGAACTCAAACACTGTTTTCAAGGAGCCTCAGTCAGGACCCAATGGTCATACACACACTCTGACTGGTGGCTCCAACACCCTGACGTTTGATCCTATTTTCCTTTCAGCTTGACTGGGCAGCGACTACTGCAGCCCTCATTTGTAGCACAACTGGTGTCCTCATCAGGAAACTCCACTGGGAGTCTCCCGCCAATCCTCAGGTACCTTCTCTCGCACCTAAGGACAACTTCCAATTTCACTGGGAGTCTAAGGAGACTCAGAGTGAACTCAGATCCCTGAGGCAATAAACCTCCACTTCCCTGGGGTGTGAAGTCTGTGGGAAGCTCAGGTTCAAAGGTGGATGGCTGCAAGGTCTCCAATGCAGGGCAGGGGTTGAAAATATCAGATTAGAGGGGTAGTTAATCACCCCATTTCAGACACCAAATACCCTCATGATTTTAATTATTTTATGTTTTAAAATCCAAATACCCAGGTGTGTAGTCCCTGTTTTACTTTTTACCTGCATCTTTTGTTCTGTAAATGCAGCCAGTAAGTGTCCTGGAAGTGCTTCAGCCACTTCACGTTCAAAAAATCAAGTGACACCCTCGGAATAAAAGAATATATGACTTCATGTGAGGACCATTCTATTCTGACTCACTGTTGTTCATGTGGATTATAAATGGCAGAATGAGAGCCAGAACCCAGGTGGGGTGACATCATGGAGAAGGGATGGCGCCGTGAAAAGAGCAAAGGACCTTGATCTTGTTGCTGTATCCTGGAAATAGTCTAAAGATTTTCAAGAGAGGGAATAAGAGTTAAAGAATTGGAGAGAGTGATTGAGGAGTATTCTTGTGAGGTGCTTGGCTGTGGGGTGGAGGGGAGATATGAGGGATGAAAACCACAAATTTTTCTGTAATGATCGTTGTTATTGTTGAATAAAGAAGACTTGAACAAGTTTGCAGAATGTGGTGGTGATGCCAGGAGAGGAGTTGAAAGTATAGGAGAAACAGGATTACATCCACGCAAGAACTTGCAGAACATGAGAGAAGTTGGCTCTAGAACCAAGGCTGAGAAATTGATCTTGACTGAGATGCGATGTGGTAAGGTGAAATTAAAATGACAAGGTGAGGGTAGGTGCATTTGTCAATGTAGGGCGGCTCAGGGAGGGCATACACCTATAGATTTGTGTCTGCGCACCCTTGGCATTTGGGGGCCAAGAGAACTTCATGTGTCTATGCAGAGCCAGGCTGCCAGAAGTGCCTCACGCTTCCATTTAATGCCCTGCTGTCACCATCTTGAAATCCTCCATTATTTTATCTTTGAGCTTGTGTTCTGTAAGTGAAGCCCGATGGGACAGTGGGGCATGCATGTGAGCAGAGGAGATATACACAACATGCACGTCCATCCTCTGCAGTCCCTGCCGCTCCATTAGCAAAGAGTGTTCTTGATGACCCATGAGCACAGAATCCGATGAACCCATGATGTGTGGGGGTCCAAGTAAGTGTGTTACATCTACAACTTTGGGCACGGGGGCACTGAGAGCCCCCAAAGGCCATGCTTTTCTTTCAAACCAGAACTTGCTTTGAACCAAGAAAGAAGGTCATGGCATTGTAAGAAAGAGAACAACCGAGAACTCTATCGTATCTCTTCTTACTTGTTTTACTTTCCTGTATTAGCCAACTACCTATGCTGAAAACGATGACAAAGGAGGAAACGGAAAGATAGGGCAACCCTCAATTCCTTTCCTTCAGTTCTTCCTTACTTGCCAGTAAGCCAAAGATAGAGAGTGCTGGGAGACTGCGCACATAGCAAGAAGTGAAATAAAAACAGGTGAGTAAGTTTTTGCAGTCTCCACTGGTCTGGTAACAACAAGATCCTTACGCATGTACGAGCTCTGAAATACAAATGTATAGTTTCTGCGATCTCACGTACATGTTAAACATTCTTATACATAACATTGTGATTGCATGTTATAAATACGAACAGTAAAATTCATGCTAATAATTTAAAATTTTATTTTATTTTTTTAATTAGAATGTCCTTAAATAGCACATATAAAAAAACGCCATAAGTTGAGAGACTGTGAGATAAAGGAAAAAGCATTGCATTTTGGTACCCTCCTTGGCACATTTTCCTGATTTTTGAACAAGGGTCTTCACAAATGATCTGCATGGCCTAAGTCAAAGGCATGAGTCAGATGCTGAGACAGAAGAGGAAGTCAATGTGTGGTTTAAAAGATGCACTGAAGATTTAAAATAGTTGCTGGGAATAATAAAGCAGTTATAAAATAGTGTAAAATAAATAGTACCATGGGAAAGTGAACACTGAGGGGACCAGGTTTCGGATACCACCCACGTTGCAGTGGCACCAGCCTCCACAACCGTGATTCCCTGCAGTTGTGCTTAGTGCCCTGTCGGGTTGGATAAGGAAGATGGTTGGATGGGTAGATGCTCGATGAATGAGAGTATAGAAAAGGAGATGAAATCACTAAGGATGCTGCGGCCAAGTGATTCAAAGCTGCAACTTCAGTGTACATGGCAGAGGGATAGATGTGGACACTAACAAGGGAGATATCCCAAGAGTAAATAGAGAAGGGTGGAATTTGGATTCTCCCTGAGACTAAACTAGGGTGTTTAAGGGAGTTTTCCTGTAATCTTGGTCTCCTCCGAGGCCCAAGGGCTAGAAGAAGAGTGTGAAGTGCAGACATACACTAAAGAAAGGAAACAAAACATCTACCAAGAATGTTCTAAGGGGTGATCATCTCCCCGGACAGAAACAAGTCCCCAGACCTTAGGTCATCATTCATTCACGCCAAGACTTCATAAGGGGAGGCTTAAAGTTTGATCAAAAGAGATTGGAGAGTGAGAATGTCTTTAGAGAGAACTGTGGTCTGCTCCCCACCATCCCCTTCAACCTAGTGCAGGGGTCCTGAGGAAACCCATTAACCAGCCTGACATGTACCCCAGGCACTTGGGGCACCAAGAGACTGACCAAATCTGAGGCAAAGAGCAGCCTGGAGCCACTGAGTGAGGAGATAGTGCTGCAGCGAGAGAGAGGAGGGGCGGCCCTTCACCTACAGCTGGGTGAGACAGGCTATCCCAAGACTTGAGTCATCTTTAAAGAAAAGACACCAAAGGGACCACCATTAGCATAAGGTGACTTCCAAAGGAGAGAGTTCATGTAGACTGGACGCTGGGATCCAGGGTCTGACGGACACCTGAGACAGTGGTGGAGAGAAGGCCAGCCGTGGCTCTCCCTCCCCTGAGCTTGGGCCTGAGCATGGCCCCAGCTGAAGGAGGAGGAGTAGGGTCTTGGAAATGTATTGAATGTAGGGATAAGTGGATAAATGCATACATTTGTTCCACAAATACTTACTGCATGCCTAAGATGGGCCATGCACTCTTCTAGAGGTAAGATATACAGCAGTAGACAAAGTACCTGTCTCATTTTAGTGAGGAAGCCATAACAAATAGATAGAGAATATGATGTCAGCTGGTGGTAAATATTATTTAAAAAAAAATCAAGATCTGGGTGAGAGTGTGGTGTTTGAGATGAGTGGTCAGGAAGGCATCTCTGAGAAGGTGACATGTAAGCTAAGACCAGAACAAACTGAGGACATGCGCGTATGCTATCTGGAAGACCCTTCCGGGGGAGGGAAAGGCCCTGTGACCAGAACGTGTTTGGAGGAAAAGAGAGGAGCCAGAGTGGCAGGCCTGAGATGAGAAGCTGGGAGAGGGCAGAGGATGAGATCCCATAGGTAGCTAGTCCAAGGAAGTAACAGACAGTATCTTCCTATATACGCCATTGATTCTGGTCACCCCGCTAAGAATAATGGCATGTTTGATAGGTACAAGCCTATTTCTCATAAGCACCATCAGAGATGTGCAGAAATAGATAATTAAGCATATATCAACTTTGCAGATGGATTAAGAAAGCTCTACATGACAGTTTCTATTTGGGGTGATGTAAAGGTTTTAGAAACAGATAGTGGTGACGGTTGTCCAACATTGTGAATGTAATCAATGCCACTGATGGTACACTTAAAAATGATTAAAAGGCAAACTTTACGTTATATGTGTTGTACCACCATAAAAGAAAGAAAAGTTTCATATTAGGTAGCTTTATGTTGAACGTAGACAAATGTTTTTCAATAGAGAAAGCCAATAAAAACTAAGAATACCTCTGTATTAGTCTCTAAGGGTTGCTGTAACAAAGTAGCACAGACTGGATGGCTTAAACAACAGTTATTCATTGTCTCACAGTTCTGGACGCTGGAACCAAAATCAAGATGTCAAGGTTGGTTCCTTCTGGGGGATGTGAGGAAGGGTCTGTCCCAGGCCTCTCTCCTTGTCTTGTAGATGGCCATGATCTTCACGTTTACACAGCATTCTCCAGATTTCCCCTTTGTAGGACACCAGTCACATTGGATTAGGGTCCACCCTAATAAGCTCAATTTAACTTGCTTACCCCTACAGAGACCCTGTCTCTTGTCCAAATAAGATCACATTCTAAGGTACTCAGGGTTAGGGCTTCAAAGAATGAATTGAGGGGCACACAATTCCACCCATAACAACCACAGAAGTGCACAAACACACACACCCACACTCTATGTCAACACCAAGAAACACAGAGAGACATGGCACATGCCCTTTGGATTGCAGTTCTGTCACTGAACAGCTGCATGGCCCTACACGGGTGAACCAACCTCCATGACCTGCATGTCCACAGTTAAGTAGGATCAGACCCACGTCAGAGGTTGGTTGCGAGGATGAAGCAAGCTAGCACCTGTGGAGAGCCACGCGCAGTCTTGGCCCTGTTGGCAGCTCCCTGTCCTTCCTGGAGCCCCTTCCCCCAGCCTTCCCCTTCAAGACTCGCCCTGCCATTCTATCCCTCAGTGTGTTCACACCCTTGCATCTGTCTTTGTTCAGCACTGTCTCCTACACATTTGTCACACAGATTATTAGAAGGCTAGGACCCACTTATCATTTTTCCGGCTGACTTCAGGCCAGGGCAGCAGTAATTTCACTGAGAGATTTGAACAAGACCTCAAGAGAACAATAAGGAGACTCAAGTTTGAGGGCTGCCTCCACCTCCAACTAACCACGAACTCTTAGCCATCATCTGTTTCCTATCAGAAGTGGAGCAATATTCTCTAAATTCTCTTCTATCATTAGTGTCCTATGATCCTAAAAACTTAGAAAGCTTGGAATTCTTATCCTCAGGAACAGCCAAGGTGGGGTGAGGGTCAGGAGGAGGAGGGGGGTTTATTTGATTTAGTGATTAACACACAATTCTAAATCAGAGCAGACAACTTCACATATATTTACTCGTTTTAATTGTGTGTTTCTTCACTTTGCAGATTACACTACTTTCTCTGTATTGATAATTCAATGCACATGAATAGTAATTTCTATTTTTCAAAAATAATACTCCAATTTCTAGTACTCTTAGAAGCCCTGGCAATATCTATTAGATTCTCCCCTCCACCTTCAATCCTACCCCATGATCCCCATAATCCAGGCCTTCCATTACTGTGTCATCTGACATGGAAGGGATTGCTTTAGAAATCATAGCTTCTTATGGAAATACATTCTGTACCTTCCTAATTCCATGAAATACACTCAGGCTATTTGATCACCTCCAATATTTTCTGCCAACCCAAATTCTATATTTGTTTGGCATAGCTCACCGCTCACATCTTCCCAAAATCCTTTCTACTGCTGTCCCCCCTCATTCTTTATTTTGACACTTCCACAGACATTTCTATTTTATCTGGAATTCCCTCCACACAGAAGTATATAGAATGAATTCTGAAGACAGAATTGTACAATCTTTGAAATAAAAATGCCCTTTAGCCTGCAACCAAACTTTGGTCTAGCATATGAATTAATTTATAAAATCCCAGATACATTTATTCATTCATTCACTCACTCACTCATTCATTTGTTTATTTAGATTCTTGAACATTTCTGGTAAACCATTCATTCACTTTTTTTTAACTTTATTGAATGATTACTATGGCCCAATGTATGAGAATATAAAGGATAAGACAAAACCACCATCCTCGAGAAAATTACAGTCTAGTCATAGAGACATATAAATCAACAGACAATTTTGGTATAGTCAGCTAAAATATATGTTAGAAAGTTGGCATCGTTTCCAATCTTGACTTCAACTTTCATCAACAGAAAGAAGCGCTTAGCGGTGACTCCATTTTTTTCAAGACATAAACACACCTTAATGTTTGTGTCTCTCCATGGCAAATATCCAACACAATTATGGATCAATCAACAGAACCAACTTTGTTCCTGCCTATAAGAAAAAACATAATATGAAAGCTGATGGTATAACATAAGAAAGATATTTGTCATATAATAATATAGTGGGCAACACAGTTCAAGACTATTTTTAATTTCTCAGAATGGGATTAAAAATAAAATTGAGCACTTGAGCACTTCATGATAATTAAATTTTCTCAAGCAGGCCATGGTCTCATTACTACTGTATGAGGCAGCCCATTCAGTCACTGGACAGCTTTAATTGTGAGAACATCCTTCTTCCCTATAATGAATTGAAATCAATTCTCTCTAATTTTCCCCACTGAGACCAGTCCTGCCCTCTGGAGCTCTCAGAATGATCCTAATCCATCTTTCATATGGCAGTCCTTTAAGTATTTCAGTGCAACTGTCATGTCCCTATTTAGTCTTCTCTTGTCCAGACTCAAAGTCCAGTTATCACAGCCATTCCTGTGCATCATCATCTTTAGTTCTCTGATCAAATAAGAACTTACTTCTGAATATACTTAACATTATAATGTCCTGTGAAATGCTGCTGTGCACTCTCTACATCTATTAATGCAAGGGAACCAACATCACTGTTAGGCAACCTCCCATTCATGGATGGTCTATATCAAGGTTAGGTCCAGCAAAATCTTTAAGACACTGTCAGTCATCCTGCTATTTAGCCCCTTTTCTTCTCCTCTGTTTTTTCTTGCAGTAGAATTGTTTAAACATAAGGATATAGTTTTACATTTATCCTATTAAATTCATCTTTTTAGATTAAGCACAATTTCTAAATTTGTTAGCTTCTTGGAAATCCCGATTCTGATATCCAATATAATCATGCTGGACTCACAGCATCCACACTTTTGATAAACACTTATTCTAAGTCTTCATCCAAGTAATTGAGTATCTTAAATCAGATATGCAGTTATATCAGAAATCCCTTTCAATGCCCCTAAGGACCAGAGGAGAAACACCTGCATGGGTAATTGCTTCCTCTACCCTCATCACAGCTCTACAGGATCCATTTGTGTGCTCATCTTCACTCCCTTTGCATCTTTCTCTCTGAAGTTCCCAACTCCCACTGACCCTCCCCCACACCCATGACACACCCCCGAACATATTTCTCTGCTCTCTGATAGACTTAGGTTGCACAAATGTATCTTGGAATGAAGGAAGCTTTGGAGCTAGAAACATCTTGGTTTGAATTCCAGCTCAGCAATGTATTAGCTGGGTAAACCACCTGACTCTCTGAGTCTGTTTCCTCACCTGTAAAATGAGTATAATACTTGTCTTGAAGGATCATGCAAAGGGCCCAATGCACACATAGCTATTAAATTTAAATGGTGATGCTGGTAGTAGCAATGTCAGGGATATCAGCTGTTGTTATTTTGTTAAACAATCATTTTCCAAATGACCAACCCATTTTGGTTCTTTGGTTCTAAGCATCTTACACACAGTTTACACCCATGGCTTGTCCAACTTTTTCTCCTCTCCATTACCAGGTCTGAATTATGAGCTAGAACTGCTATTTTACCTTAAATTGTCCCAAATATTTTATTTGTTCATGAGTTCATCTTTTGCAAAGGACTAAATGTGTGTGTCCCCCAAAATTCATACATTGAGATCCTAATTCCCAATGTGATGGTGTTAGGAGGTGGGCCTTTGGGAGGTGATTAGATCATAAGAGTGGAGCCCTCATGAATAGGATTAGTGCCCTTATCAAAGGGACCCCAGAGAGCTCTCTTGCTTTCTTCCTTCCACCAGGTTAAGACACAGCAAGAAGACAGCTGTCTACAACCTGGAAGAGGGCCCTCACCAGAGCCCAGCCATGCTGGCACCTTGATCTTGGATTTCCAGGCTCCAAAACTTTGAGAAATAAATTTCTGTTCTTTGTAAGCCACCTGGTCTATGGTTTGTTGCTATAGCAGCCTGAATGGACCAAAAGCCTAAATTCTCATCTGCATTTTTTGACACTAATAACATGAACAAAATAGGATATCTACTAATAAAGTCTGCTCAAGTTCCAACTTGGGTCTTTAAAAAAAACGTGTTTCCCCCATTATTTAATCTGACTGCTCCACCTTATGTTATCCTAGCTTCTGTTATAACTCATTCTGACCATTTTTAATTAGTCATCGAAGGAGGGCAGTTCTGAACAGAAAAGGGGAATTTTGTAAAGATTTGAGGAATCAACCAAAAATGCGTGATCCCAACTTGGATGAGGACTTTGGAGATTATCATTTCCCATTGTCACATAAAGTGAACAAACCTGTGATCAGTGAACAATTTTCAGTTTCCAGGATGGAGAAGAAGTGGAATTTTTAAGAAAAGTTATTCTACTGGGATCTATGAAAGAATGACTTTGGCAAATCGACTTGGGACCTTTTGGACACTGGAGATTTTCTCATGATAGGAGAAATGAGACAGAGTTGCCTGAGGTGAGAAAGAACTGGAGACGAGGGCTCATTCTCAACAGAGAAATGGAAAACCAAGGGAAAAAGAGAAAGGATTTAAAAGGGAGGAGATTGGATCCAGAACAAAAGGAAAGAGCCATCTGGTCTCTGCACCGAGCAGGGTCTTCAGGTCCCGAGCCCAGGCTGTTAGAGCAGACACGGGTAAGAGAGGTGTTTGGGAGCATTTCCCAGGCTTATCTTTCTTTGATATGATAAATTGTGAGTAAGGAGAGCAAGAGAACTTAACCAAGAATTTTTTGAGGTAGAAAACCAAGACTATTTGACCATTTGGTTTGTTTTCTGGCCTACGGAAAAAATAACATTTTCACAAGTTAGAATGTAGGCAAATATTTCTCCAGACACCAACACAAACAAGAAAATAACAGAAAAGCTGCAAGCTTAAGAACCAGACTTCATGGAAAAACTAAAGAATGTATAGATCAAATGTGATATTTTTCCATCCATGTCTGCTTAATTTTAGGAGACTCTGTAGCATAATATCTTTACTTTGCAAGAATCAAAGACAAGAAATAGACTACTAATGGGTGCCTTGGGGAATTTACATGATTTTAAATCTTCCCTTCAACTTCCAATCAAACACAAAAGAGTCAGCTTCTCACTGACTCTTCTGTTTATAAATTGTATCCATCCCCACAATTTGATGTTTTCAACCAGTTCTGCTTAACAATTCATCTTCTGCTGACACACAAGCCGTTGTAACTTTAAATTCATCAGTACCAAGGATTTTTAATCAGTAGTTAAGAAAATACTGCAACTGTATATACTTATCAGCTGTAGAGCAACTCATCGTGTTCTCTAGATAAGCCACTAAAAGAGAACTCACAAAATACCAAGATTCAAAAGTCTCTCAAAATTTAAAACTGAAGGTTAAAAAGAAAACTGAGCTCTTGGGCACTTCAACACTTCCAGGTAATTAGAGACACTGGAGTACCCTTCAGACATCTTCAATGGAGGTTTAGCTCTGAGCTGAGGCAATACAATTTTATTTGTGTGATTTAGCTGGGTGGTTGACGATTATCTGCCCCATGCAAAGTTCTTTGGTAAGCACTGGGGGAATTGAGATTCTGCCCTCATGGTGATTGGGCACTATTTTCTGGTACCTGGATTTGGAGGGTAGGCTCAAATACAGTTCACAAATGCCCATTGAGGGCTCACTATGTATGAGACATGAAACAAGGACTTTTAGTAGAAAGGAAAAGGAGTAAAGAGCAGTCCTCATCTTGAGGGGATATTGGGTTTGTGAGCAGATGTGAGGCGGATAATCAAATGATAGTTGAGGTGTAGTGGGGAAATTTGACAAGATAGCTAATT
The DNA here is from genome assembly GCF_057802395.1 of Ceratotherium simum simum. NCBI lineage: Eukaryota > Metazoa > Chordata > Mammalia > Perissodactyla > Rhinocerotidae > Ceratotherium > Ceratotherium simum. The sequence continues at coordinate 5,173,826 of NC_141937.1, forward strand.
GTATGACAGTAAAAAAAAAATCTCTACATATTTTAGGGGGACATAGGGCCATCAACATCTTAGGATTCCTTTCAGAAGGAAATGTTCTACAATTTTGGCACATGAAAAATTGGCTCCAGATGAGAAAAGGAAAAAGAGAGAAATAGCAAAGACAGGTGTAAGGAAAAGAGAGTCAGAAGGACCCTTCACTTTCTTCTGCATCTTGAGAATACTGTTATTATCTCCTGACATTGGAGAGACAAACAAAATTAAGGAAATTCTGTATCTTTCCACAGTTCTGCGAGACTGCAATATTTCATGCTGCCATCCCCATTGCCCTAGTAACAGTTTCTGAGTTCAGTTTTTCTCATCACAAGAGGATATTTAGTTCCTAATAACAGACAGTTTGATAAAAGGGGGAAAAATCCTAGAAGATAGAAGGTGTCCTTGTCAGGCACGATGCTGATAAATAAAAATGGCATTTTAAAGTTAGAAGCTCAGATCAAAAGGGCTCAGAGAATAATTCACCCTGTGGCCTGCAAACCCCTTGACCTACAAATAAAAGAAATATATTTCGTCGTGATTGTCGCCAGATGTGGACAAGTGTGGTCTAATCCAGAAGCTGAAGCAATTTACATATGTAAGTGAGATCACAGTCCAAGAGTTGGCAAATGTAATTGAGCGTGATATTCTGGAGTGCTTTATTGAGAAGACAGTTATGGCAAACCCACCCATGCAGACTACTTTAGATTTAATGCTTTTCCACAATGAGATTCATTTCAAGATGAGACCGGGCTTGGAGTTCTTGCTCGCCTGAAGGAGCAGCTGCATTCAGGTTACAGACAGGGTGAAAGCCTCACAGTGACAGGGTCTCTCATATGAAACTCAGCTCTCAAAGCTGAAGCAACGTTGGTTCCAATAGGCTTTCTTTCCCAAGAGGACAGCCGGTGGCTGGGCAGACAGGAGCATCTCTCTGGTCATCTCTGTCTCCCACCATCCAGGCCTATCCCTGTTTCTCCATGGACCATTTCCACAGCCTGCTACCCCGGCCCCCTGCTCCTCCCTCTGCCTGCCGCCTACAGCCTGTCCTCCCACAGAGAAGCCAGCTGATCACTTCAGGCACTAGTCAGCCTCCGCCCTCCTCTGCTCAAATCATTCCGGTCCCTTCTGTGCTCATTCAGGGTGGCCACCAGAGCCCTCCAGTTTGTCCCCTCCAGACCTCTTCTCCTCCTACATGGCCCCCTTCTCTGAGCTGCAGCCACAGGAGTCTCCTGCCTCTCTGTGAACACACCATGCTTGCTCCCATTTCTGGCCCCTTGGGCTTGTATTCTGGCCACCTAGGAGTCTCTCCCTGGAAACATCCTGAAAGCTCACGCCTCCCACTGCTCAAAGGTCACCTAGAGGAGGCACATGGGAACCAGCCTATTCATTACAGCAACCACCCTGTCCCCATCCTGCCACCTCATCCCCCTGCCTAGCACTTACCACCATTGGTATGCTCTTTTTTTTTATTTGTTTACTGTCGTTCTCCTGTCTAAGCTCCATGGAGGCATTTCTTTTTTATGTTTTGTTTTGGTTTCTCCAGTATCTGGCACATTAGGGCTCAATAAATCTTTGTTGGCTGAAGAACGCCTCTTCATTTCTGAAGAAGGTAACCAATATCAACTGCTCTTTATAGAGGGTAAATTTAAATTCAACTTAAAGGCATAACTAATATCTTTAAATTCCTCCATTACAAGTTCTCTTGTAATTTAAACCATTCCAACCTGTCCTCTGCTGTGGGAAGAAGCAACAATGCTGGAAATAATTAGCATTCACCATGGACTTTCATTTCATTTCATACCATTCAAAATGTAATTATTTAAAGTTTCCTCAATATAACATCAGCCAGAAGGATATACAAAAGGATAAGAGTTGTTCCAGGCCACCAAGAACACATCATTTGAGGGGACAAGACCTATGCACATGAAAAGGTTAACAAAAAAGTCAGCAGGAGATGAAGGGCTATGGAAAAAAGTGCTGTGGATGATGGGTAGTGGCCTGGGCTACATCAACCACAACATTTCAAACAGGAGCCATTGCAGACCCCTCTGTGTTCTTTCCTCTCTCTCTCAAACTTAACTTATATTTCAGAGTGAAACATTTCTTAGCCTTCACAATCCGGTCTTTTTAAGTTCATTGCTTTGCACATAGAGGGTACTGAGAACTTTACATGAATGACCACGTGGAATGCGTGCTAGAACTCAATGCGGTAGTGTGATGAGCTGAATTGTGTCTCCTCAAATTCATGTTGAAGCCTGAACCCTCAATGTGACTGTATTTGAAGACGGGGTCTTTAAAGAGTTAATTAAGGTTAAATGAGATCATTGAGGTGGCCCCTAATCCAATCTGACTGGTGTCCTTATAAGAAGAGGTGACTAGGACACAGAAATTCACAGAGGAAAGACCATGTGAGGGCACAGGGAGAAGACGCTCATCTGCAAGCTACGGAGAAAGACATCAGAAGGAACCAAAGCTGCCCACACCTTGACCCCGGACTTCCAGCCTCCAGGGCTGTGAGAAAGTAAATTTCCATTGTTTACACCCCCAGGCTGTGGCACTTGGTTATGGAAGCCCTGGCAAACTAATACAATGCAAGAACCACTGTGATCTCCCCATTACGAAGGGCGAGCCTGAGACTTGGAGAGATTACAGTCAAACAGCTAGTAAGCTCCAGAGGCAGGGTCTGAACTTGGGACAGGGAGTCAAAATGCTCACTCCTTCCTGTTACTGCTACTCGTTTGTTCTTTCATTCAACAAACTGCACGTGGGCCCAGGGAATGGCAAGCACCCTCTGCCGACGCCCAAACATACGTATGCAGTCCCCGGCACACTCGCAGGGAGAAAAGCAAATAAGAGCTCCTGCTGCAGGCGGAAGCCCCAGCGATAGAGTTGCAGAAAGGCACAGAGAGGCTTTCCTGGGCAGAAAGACCAGCAAAGCAGCCTCACAGAGGTGAGGATCAGTCATGAACATGTGGGAGGAACCACAAGACCACAAGCTGTTCACTGTTTTGGATCATAGTCTGTGAGGATGGGAGAGGCAGGAATTGAAGTACTAAAGGCCACGCAGGGTCAAATTGGGGGCGGTAAGGGGGACATACTTTGACAGAGTTGAATTCTGATATAGAAGTATTTTAGGGTATTTCAGAATTTAAATAAATATTGCTGTGTAATATTGTATTTCACATACCTGTAATTATATGACATTTGTGCAATAAATAGTACAAGTGTGCAAAGTCCATGTACATCCCATGATATAGTCTATATTTGAATAAATATAGTAAATATGATCCCATGTATATAGACATTTATTTGGCAGTTGATAAAAGATTCTTGGTTATGTTCATTTTAGCCCAGATCATCTTTTTCTTGGGTAACTGGAATAGCCTCTTAACTGATCTCCCATCTGCCTATCTGGAAACCAGTATGAACTTAAAGCATAAATCCAATCAGGGCATGCCTCATCTGAAAACTCTCCATCAGTGGACAATGAAATCCACACGTGCTTGATCACGAATCTCGGAAGGTTGTCAGTGGAAAAGTGGCCCCGACAGCCTATACCATCCCATGTACCTACATCGCATTCCTGCCCTTTGACCTCACTTTGTGCCGCGTTACCCTGGCTGCCCCTTCTCACTGTGTCTTTGATAAGCCAGGCTGCTTATTCTATTAGGACCATTGCTGGAATGTTCTATCCCAGCTTTCAGGAGAATCCAATCCAAATGTCACCTCCTCAGAGAAGTTTTCCCAGACCACCCTAATTGCGAGCAGTTCCCTGCCCAGGGCCAGCATCACTGCCATGGGATCAGCACAGGTGCCCTGGCCCTGAGCTTAGAAGGGCCCTGCTCTTGGCTTAATGCTCTACTGTGGCCCTCTTGAAATCCTTCATAGTTTTTTAACAAGGTCCCTACATTTATTTTTTGTACCATTCCCTGAAAATTACGGAGCCTGTCTTCCTTGCCCCACAATTGCTCCGCTTTACATCAGCCCATTTGGTTTTGTACACGGCACTTCCCATTATTCAAAGTGATCCCTTTTGTTCATCTGTTTACTGACCTTTCCCCTCTCTAAGACAGGAGCTCCAGGAGAGCAGGAGCCTCGCCAGCCTGACTCACCACTGTGTCTCCAGCACCTGGAGCACAGCCAAGGCAGGGTGAGCGCTCAACAGCATGGTGAATTAATGATGAAGGCAGAGCACTGAAAATACAGCCGGGAGTCTGAACAATACAGAAAGGAGTTGATGCTAGCTGGGCTTTCTGCCATGGTTTCAGACTCATTTCCCCCACACCGGTCATCCCACTAATGTGAAATCCTGATTAATAAAATGTGCACATGTCATTCCAGAGTCAATTCATCCCCACAAGTGAAGAAGCAAAACAAAATTTAAACACTGAGTTCTAACACGCCATGCCAGGAGAGTCATCCTGGGGCTGCATCCTCCCTCCTCATTCCTCCTTTCTCGTGGAATCCCAGCAGTGTGCAGGGATTCCTCCGCCTACCATCTACGCTCCTCCGGGCAGCCACCTCAGCCCCGCTCTGGCAGTGGACCAGGTTGGGCTGGCCCCTGTAGCGTTCGTGAGATGAAATGTTGGGACAAAGGCAAGCTCGAATGGGGAATTTTGAGGACGTTCTTCCCAGCTGTTCCAGAAAAGCTTCTGCAGGCAACTCTCTCCTCCCCTTCTGAATATTGTCTGTCTAAAAATGAGTTTCAGGACTACTAAATCTTAGCTCTCCACCAGCTCCAGGACAAGACCATCTTTTGAAGGAGGGCAGACCCCAGAGCTGTGCACTATTGGAGCTGGAGCCATTGACTGAGTAAACCTTGACACCCACCCAGTGGAGGTGACCAACCAATTTCCTGATTGTTTAAGCCAGTTTGGTTGGGTTCTCTGTTACTTGGAGGCAGCAGGATTCTAACTGATACATAACGATCATTTATCTACTGAAAGAGAACATCACAGAGAGAGAGATATCTTAATTTGCATCTGCCATGTCTCTTCCCCTATGTTCACTAATATGTAATATTTTAAAATAAAATAAACTTTACTTTTCCAAATATTTCACTATGTTCATGTTTGAAAACGGAGAATTTAACTAACGCTTCAGCATTTTGTTTGCTAATGTGACCATCAAAAATGAACTTATATCACGGGGTCTTTCTCAAGACAGTGAGACTGATGACAGTGAGATAACATAATCCGTGATTAGGGTCACAGTCCTGGCTCCATTCCTCCCTCACTGGGAACCAGGACAAACGTCATAAGCTCTCTAAGCCACCATTACTCCAGTTGTATGAAAGAATAATAGTAATAACACCGGTTTTGAAAAGTCATTGTGAGGATTAGGTAAACTGATGCACGTAATGAGCTCGGCCAGTGCATGGTAAGAGGTAAAAGGTCCACACCTATTCACGGTGACTATTGTCTTTGCTGTTGTTATTAACCAAAGAGGAGAACAGGGGAGAAAAAGTAAGAGGTGGTTCCTACTCACGAGAGATGATAAACTCCTTGAGGAGATAGATAGGAGTTGTTCACAAAAAGGTAAAAGATGCAAAAGAGCATGAATTGCAAGGGGATTTAAGGAGAGGAAGCATCCACAGGGCTAAGGCAGAAGACCTTCTGGTGAAGACGGCAGAGATCCTGTGGGAGAGGAGAAGAACCCAGATGGGAGAAGAGGGACTTGATGGCTCCCACAGAAGCCGAGGGGGAGGGATATCGGGAGGTGAGAGGCTGGCCTCTGTGTCCCTGACTGGAGAGGAAGTCCTTGACCCCAAAAGGTTCAGCAAAGCAGAGTGAGAGGTCCCTAAAGAGTACCCGAAGGGCTCTCAGCCTTTGAACTATATCTGGAGGGCTGCTCTTAACAGTCTCTGAACAAATCAGGGACCGAAAGCAAAAAAACAAAGTTTTAAGAAAATATAGTTGAATTTTGAAACAGATAAATCAATAAGGGTGAAGGGATAGAATCCTGAAGGCAAAGAGACCACATTAAAGAGATGTTTTCAGTGTCCAGCTTAAAGGGAATGAGTATGGCCCAACTGGGGCTTTAACACAACCATGAGGATGATGATGATAATGATGATGATGACGATGATAAAACTACTCCAACTTCTCTCCCTCTTCCCTACTCATCTTCAAACTAGCAGCTAATATTTTTCACCCTAGGGATTAGAGGAAAATATGAAAATTGAGAGAACGTTTAATAATGTGGTTCTTAAAGTGAAAAGAAGTATGTCCAGAGCTCTTCCAACCACAAGAGGGTGCTCCTGGACCCAGGAGCAGAGCTGGGATTGCGCCCAGGTGGTGACTGGAACGTGCACCAGGGCTGCCCAGAAGTCGTGTCTGTAAGGGGCTACCTAGGTAGTTACCAAGTGGAGACAGCCTTGAGGGTCACCTGTGTCCTGTGACATCCATATGATCATAAGACCAAGGAAGGATTGAGCTCTTATCAAACCTAAATACTCTTAGACTCATTAGCAGCAATTCAGGATTCGGACAGTGTTTAAGTGGACTGTCAGCATGCAGGTAAAGCAGCAATGCCCTGACACCCATAATTGGAGCACAGGATGCTTTCCTCCTGCGAGCTCCACTCAGCAAGGGGATTAGTCTCCCACAAGCTCCTTGTTACACAAGTGAAGCCAAAACTCTATTTCCTGACATGGCCAACCAGGAGCCGGCCAGGTTACCAAAGATTAAAAATAGGATATTGCTGCAGAGTGCTGGAACCGGCTGGCAGGTGACCCAGGAAGCTTGGGAGAGCCTGGACACGTGCCAGGTGGCTGTCCTCACCCTCTGCCACCCCCGGGAAGAGGAGAAAAGGTGAGGTTTACAGACAGTCCTGCCAGGAAAGGGCTGGGAGGCAGGGAAGGGTGGAGAAATCGTTTTCCTGTGAGTCAGGGGACAACAGCTGTCACCACGGAGGGGAGAAGAGGTGGAGAGCTGGGTCCAACCCTCACTGGAGCGGTGGCAGCTAAGTCAAAACAAGCAGTCAGAAACATGAGGCCCTTAAAATACAGTAATTCACACTACATCAAAGCGGTGATTAGCACAGCTTCCTGGCTGTCTCTTTCTGTTTATTTATGGTACATTACACATTTTAATGCTATTTTCATAAGGTGTTTCAGCTGCCACCGTTCCATATTTGGGTGACAAAAGTGCCTGAGAAGTACTACAATTATCTGGCACCCCACCCCCGGCCATACACCAGCCCAGTGTCAACCACAAGAACAACAGCCTCCCAAAAGGAGAAGTAGAAGAGAAAGTGTTCCAAAGGCCTCCTCCATGCAGCCTGCATGCAGACACTGAGATGGAAGGAGACGTAGGTGTGAGGGGAGACGAGGCCAGGGATACGACGGCCAAGTTCATCCTGACTGGTTACATGTAGGGGTGTAGGGGAGAGAGGTCAACTGTGAAGTCTTCACTGGACCTGTCTTTTATTACGCACAATTCTCAGGCATTGGTTGGTAGAGATTGTGCGTTACACTCTGGAATTCACGAGCCCTCCCTTCAAACAACTTTATTTTAAATATATTTGAGGCCCTCTCAATGTCAGGGATAGGAGTAGAGAAAAGTAAAAAGTCACTGGAAAATTTCTCCTTCCTTCCTGTGAGTTTCTTTCTTCTAAAGAAGGTAAGGGATGATAAGGAGGATCATGTTAGGAAACAGAACATTCCACCTCCTATCAAACAGACAAGGTGCATTTCCCCTGCAGATACATTTAGTAACAGTTTCCTCTGAGTCTGACTTCTCTTTACAATTATTCCCTTTGAAAAATACAAGTTGGTTTAATACGTAATCTCAGCATTCAGAGACAAAGCAGGTAGGAGCAAACAAGAGGAGGTCAGGACAGGTGAAGGGAAAATGTGGGGAGGTAGGGGAACCCCTGGGTTTGACTCTGGGATGCTGACGAGCACCACCTGCTAAACCGTCACAACCCTGTCACATGGGAGCCCTCTAGTCAAGAAGCTTGTTTCAGATGGATGAATAGTCGATATGTCATCACAGCGCTGAATTCAGTGTCACAGTTTCTATTGAAAACATTGATTCCTCCACTGATGTATTTAATTCTTATGAAATTTTGGAGATTGGCAAGCTTCAGAAACCATCAATGTCTGTTTTTTCCACCCAACAACTCATAGCCAGTTTCCTTGCTTTTATGTCTGAGACCACTGCCCAGTGCCCCTTCCCTGGGCTGGCACATCTTTAGGGACCTCACATTTATCTGCGGCCTGGTCTCCCCACAGAAGTTTCCAAGACCACTGCCAACATTCTCGGGTGGACACCTGTCCTCTAGGAACTGGGCCGGAGCCTGAAATGCCTCTCACACGGCCACTTAAAAGCTATCCCAAGATAACTCAGGTCAGAATTTAACCAGCCACCTACAAATAAAGCGCATCCCATGACTCCACTGTCAAGGCATCTGATGTTCTAAAGCCTCTTATTTCCAACAGTTGCATCAGCCGTAAACATACACCACAAGCTGTGCTCGGCGAGGATGGTCTCAGCAAGATAGCGCTGCCTTCTTCTAAATATCTAAGACGACATTAGTCAGACTTGGGCAAAATCCTGAGGCATAAATGTGCCGAAACAAAAACCACAGAAATTTAAGATTTTGGTGCTGTCCTAATTCAATAATAACAGCTAACATTTATGGAGTGACAGGCACTCTTCTAAGCAGTTTCCAAGTATGGGCTCAGTGAATCCTCATAGAGGCTCTGAGGTGCATACACTGTGCAGGTGAGACACTGAGGGACAGTCGTCCAGTAACTTGCAAAGACCACCAGCCAGTAAACAGTGGAGCCGGATGCTGAGCCCAGACAGACCACACGAGAGCTCAGCCTCATCCACAGCAAACTGCTCCTTCCCACCTCCTAGTCCACCTAACCTGGCAAAGGTGCCATAAGTCACATCTTATGAGTGAAAGCACGTCCCCTTTCTTTGACAAGAGAAATAGAATTCAAGAGAAAAAGTAGAAGTAAGTCATTCCTAATTCTCAGAAAATTGAGGTAGCTCAGGAGCCCCTGTAATTCTTGCTCAGTTCTGGGATTGTTGCTCTTGCTCTGGTTTGTTTCATCGGTGGTGGTGTTCTTATGGTTGTTTGAGAACTATGTTGGTTAAAATTTGTTGAAACAATTTCCACAATATCGATGTAAAATTCAAACCAAGACATCAAAGACTGGGGCTGGGGAGGGTGTAGGTGTTGGTTCCCGTCCTGGTCATGAGGCATCTGCTCCTTCACCTTCTGCATCCAGACATCCGTTCAAGCTGGGAAACCCACTGTAGTCTGGAAATCGAGACACCACGGTAGGTTTGCTGGCAGGAACCTTGACTTACAGACAGAGAAGTAGAAGCACTTTCTCCAAAACACGGGGGCCCCCAGGACCCCCCTGGTGCTCCATGCTGTTGGGATAAAGGACTCTAGTGCATATTAGGGCATTCCCGGGGCCCCTGGAAAGTGAAGAGACTCCAGACTAAATAGTTTGGTTAGCGATCTCCTCATACACACTTGGGGGAGTTAGGAAGTAAAATTCTGGAGGGGATCCCACAGGCCACTAGGGGGAGCTGGGACTATGGGTGTGCACATGTTCTTGGGGTCACCAGACCTGGGAGAAGACATTAACTGCCACACAGCTATAGTCTCACATTCACATATTCACATACAGCAAAGTCAAGTCTGTGTCATCTTTACATGTAGTGAGAGAGATATACCGTGGAGGATCCGGGCTCCTTCCTGAACCGGCAGCCTCAGCACGGGGCAGCCAGCGCAGGCCCCCACGAGGCCAAGCACCATGGGAGCGGACATGGGCTGCCAGATCTGTAAGGGCTGCTCTTAAAGAAGGTGGAGGTGCGTTTCTAAGTGACAGACCAAAGTGGTGCTCACAGAGCAGTGAGTGCCTTTGGGCTCAATAGTTTATCCACAACTGGGTCACTCCAGGCTTTGAACTCAGAATCTCGGGCTCCTCCAAGAGGCAGGCAGCACCCAACACAGGGAGCCTTTTAATTGCATTCATTCCAAATGAGCAGTGCCCCTGGTCAGAGCAGAAGAAGCCCAGTTCGGAGAAACAGGGTCACCAAATGTTATCACGAGAAAGGACCTCAGAGGTCACAGTGTTCAGCCCGCCCGGCTACTCGCCGCCACTCGCACTTTCTGCAAGGGAAACGTGCTGACACCATTTCCTAAGCCTTAAATATACATTATACTCAGCTCGTTAGCCAAAGGAAAGCTGAATGCCAGCTCAAAACCATACTGACAGTATTGACCCATTATGGCCCCAAATGAGTTACACTTCTGCCTGCAGATGTGACAGAAGCCCCCCCCAAGAGAAAGACACAAATTCTTTATGTCCTTGACAGACAGCATCAATTTCCGGAGCAGGCAGATTCTTCCCCAGCCGACTTAGGAGACCAAAGAGAACTAGAGCCCCTAATAATACCTGGGGGAAAACATCCCTGCTCTTCTCAGTTTTTTCGTAAGGATATATAGGTGTATATGCTACTCTGATTGCAAAAATCTAACAGACATGTTCTAAATATGGCTCTGCGCATATGTATAGATTAGACCAAGCACACAAGAGAAAAACAAGCTGGGTGTCCGTCCCTTCCCCTCCCTCAGTAGGAATTTGGCTTGAGATGAAGGTTTGATCTTTTAGTAATAACATTCTCAGTGTCCAGCCGAGTGCAGCAAAAGGAAGTAAACACGTCGGCTTCTGAACCTGGTTTTGCCGTAGATTGACATGGCTGCTGACAAAGGATTAACCTCTTGTTGCCTCAGGGTCCCACCCTACAAAAGATGACCCATATTCTCAACACGAACAACTTCAATGCATTAATTCTTAATGGCCGCAGAGCATAGTATAATGATGTGAATGTTTAACCAAGGTTACAGGCTCTTTCACAATCTGTGCTATTTTGGTCCTAAGCATGCTTCTTGCCTTCACAGTTATGTGGAAATTAAACACCCTTTAAAGGGGAAGGGAAAGAAGGATGTGTGCACAGAAGAAGTCCAGTTTCCCAGACCAGGCCTTTGGCAGCCTTGGCAAGTCTAAGAAGGCAAATATTCTGAGTCCTCAATCAAGAAAATTATTGGTTTCTGGCTTCTGCTTAATGTACCTAGCTTCAGCCCAATAATGCCATTACCATCTTCGTCCCATTTAGGATCACTTTTGTGGCCTGTGGCCTCAATCTTTCACCAGCAGAAATAATTTAGGATTGAGTGTCACCGGCACTGCCCAAGAACTATATACTACTCCAAAAACAAGGACTCAGAAGACAAGGCAAGTTAGGAACTATCTTCTGCTATATTACATCTTCCACTTAACTGTTTGAGAAGGTTTGGCAAAAACTGCCCAGGACAAGGGCTCTTAACTAGGGTTGGAACAAAACAGATTCCTAAACACTTGTCCTAGGGGAAATTATTGTCTGGAAAAAGAAATTTCTAGAATTCTTATGTAATCCATAAATTCCAGAAATGAGCTATATTTACCTAGAATCAATCGACTCTTTACATTTGGAAGAAAACTTAGTGGATATATTAGCTAAGGTCATGCTAGCTATTGTGAAAAATAAATAAGTCCCTAAATTACACTGGCTGAATACTGGCCCATGTATGAGTTCAGTGCATGTGTTCTTGGTCAGTGGGGCAGCTTTCAAGGCCTCAGGCTCCTTCCCCTTGTGACTGTACCCTTTCCTAGGACCTCAGAGTCTTCAGCATCCACACAGCAGGTGGAGGAAGTGAGAGCGAAGAAGATTTACTGACATCCTAACTACTATAGCCTAGAAATGACAAGCATCAGTTCTGCTCACATTCTAATGGTCAGAACTAGTCACAAGACCCCAACTGCAAAGGAGGCTAAGAAATGTAGTCCCTAGCTGGGCAGCATTTCTCAGTGACAGGTCTTTACCATGGACAGGAGGGGCTGAATTTTTGTGGAGGGGTAACAGGCTCTGCCACACAGCCATCTAGTGTTGGGATGACCCTATGCAGGGTCCCTTTCAGTAGCATACCTGACAATTCCATCAATTAATGTCTTTGGAGCCCTGCCAGGGACCAAGAGCTCCCTGCTTTGCAAGGAAAACTATTTAATTTTTTAGATAGAACTAACTACAGTCGTGTGCCACGTAACAACGTTTCAGTCAACGATGGACAGCATATAGGATGATGGTCTCATAAGATTAGTACCATAGAGCCTAGGTGTGTAGTGGGCTATACCATCCAGGTTTGTGTAAGTTCACTCTATGATGTTCCCACAATGATGAAGTCACCTAAGGATGCATTTCTCAGAACATATCCCTGTCATTAAGCAATGCATGACTGTAATTGTAAGAAAGTTCTTATATTGAGTTTCATCATGCAATTTCCGTCTGCTGATCTTAGTTCCACTCTTCTAGAATCACACAGAATAAGTCTACTCCATCTTCCACTTGACAGATTGTCAAAAGATTGAGGATCCACCATGTCTCCCTTAAGTGATTAATTTTCAAAGCATCCTCAGCTCATTGATTTTCATTCCACTTATTATATTGGTCACCCGTCTTTGGATATCCACATGACTATACTCGGCTTTCTTAAAATGTTTAGCTTAGAATTCAAAATAGTTCATTGGATGAGCAGAAGGGAGTATAATGGGTCTGGAGGAGAAAGACTCGATACATCTATTCTGAAGGCTGTTACCGTGGAGAAACGTTCTTGGGGTACCCTTCCTCCTTTCTCATCAGCTGGATGTTGAAGTGGAATGATGGCAGCTCTGGGTTCCTGCAGATGGGTCTCGGGAGAATAGAAGCCCTGCTGTTTCTCAGCTTTCCCTTCTGCAGTGTTCTTACACTGTGAGACAGCTTCACTGTGAGGGCTTGTTTCAGATCAATGCTTTTTAAAGCTTAAAAAGAAAAATATGGCTGAACTAAAATGATAATAAAGAAAGCTCGAGATAATACAGCCTTTTATGCGAGCATTATATCACATAAGCCACGCTTTAGCGAAATCCTGGAGGTGAGCATAAATTAAACACAGAATCTTTTATTTTTTAAAAAAAATAATAAAGTTTAGATTAAATATTAAAGAGAAAAGCTGTAGTCCATTCCTCCTGGATGGAGGCTCAGAAAAATGAGGTTTGTTACTCTTCCTCCCTTGAGGCTAGCGTGGTAAAATAGTCTTTATAAAAATATTTTAAAAATTTTAAAAAATATCTTAAAATTATTTTTTTAGAACTAGAACTTGTATTACATGACAGAATATTTTACACTGATTGTACCATTTTGTAGAAATGATCCAGAAAAGCAATTTGTCTCCATTATATTTTATTTTGCTCTATTTTGAAGGGAGAAAGGAAGGCTGGAATTGTAAGCAACCTTTTAATACAGTTTAGAAACTTAATGTGGAAAGAGTACTAATATTGTAATTACTAGTTTTCTTTTATCAGCTACGGTTCTCTTTGTTGCTTCTGCTATTTAAAGTTACTGTTCACACACTGTGGCTAATTCCCTTTGTTAAATTTCACAGCGAATGCAGCTTCCTGAATATTTGTTATTGCAGTCCTATGGATGTATGCTTCTCAGATAAAGGAAAAACTGGGTGCATCCATCTGTGGGCAAATTAAAAATGAGTTTAACCCCTTGGTTTCCATGACCCTATCCCCTTAGGCAAAATGTGCCCTACGCTTTGGACCAACAAGATATAAAATTGTAGTAACACCGATGTTTGACTTTTTAATGGTGTTTGGTAGAACATCAAAACAACTTCTTTGATATAACTCTGTATTTATGAAAGGAGAGCATCTGGGGAGGAGACACAGGGGGCAGTGACTGGATTATGGAGTCTGGTGGACAAGGAAAAACAGTGAAATATGTTTAACTTCGGAAGAAAACTCTATATTCATTATTCACAGTCTATTCCCTGACAAGTTATCAGTTTATCTGCAACTAGATTGGACTTTTTGAATCATGGTTATACAACCTCCTTGAAGAGAGACTCAAGAAGGAGAAAAGTGGGGATGGAAACTGAGGCAGGTTGGGTAGGGAAGGTTTGCAGACCGTAGCAGGATATGGGAGTCTCTTCTTAATGCCTGACCTGAACTCTGGAGGCTCTTTTATTTTTGGCAAGAATTATTCTCAACTTCTTTCCTTTTAATAGTATTACCACTAACAGGAATCTGTCCTTAGGGGAAAGAGTGCACATTTAGTCTTCTCTTGTTTATTTCTCCTTTAGTAATTTTCAATGAGAGAAAGAGAATAAGAAAATACTTGATGTTTCTTTCTCTCCCTATGAATCTAAGTTTGGAAATACAGAAAAAGGAAAGGTCTACCATACACAGGAATAGATTTTGCTTTGTCACTGGGGATTATAGCATTTATTTATTCATTCAACAAATATTTTTTGAGTATCTGCCGTGCACCAGGTTCTATTCTGGGCCTGGAGTGAGGGAGCAAACCTCCTGGGGCGAGGAGTGAACAAGTCAGAGAAAGTCCCAGCTTTCAAGGTGCTATAGTCTGGGGAGGGAAGACTGTAAGAAACAAGAAAACAAGTAAAAGTAACACATAGGAGGGAGATGAAACAGGGAGATGAGGGACAACTTGTAAGAGCACGCTTGAGTGGCCGTCCAGGGAAATCAAAATGACGTTTGATCGGGGGCTGGAGAGATGTGAAGGATCCAGCCAGGAGAAGAGCTGGAGAATCCATGTTCCAGGCTGAGAGAAGAGCACGTACAAAGGCCCTGGACCAAGAAAGCTATACGCTTTGGAGGGACCCAAAGAAGCCAATATGGCGGGCCATGAGACCCAAGGAGAGCCTGCAGAGGAGGTTGGAGAAATCAGCAGGATCGGGTCAAGCACTTCAGGCCTTAGATTTTATTCAAAGTGCAGTGGTAAGTCATGGAGGGCTGTATGTATCTATTTATTTTCGGTTTTAAGAATATGAATGATTTTAAACATACTCAAAAGTGTACAGAGGATTATCATGAATCTCATATAGGCACCACCCAGCTTCAACAATGAACAAGTCATGCTATCTTTGTTTCATCCAAGCGCCACCCAAGCCTCCCCAGCCCAATCAGACTTTAAGGCCAACTCCAGATATCCTTGCATTTCACCCATAAATAATTCAACATGCATCATACCTGAACATTGAAGAGGAATTCCTTAAGAGCATCAAATAAATATTATCAAAAATGTGTCTGTATTTAAAAGTGGTATGTGTGTCTCATTTTTATTTTAGTTTGTTTGAGTGAAGATCCAAATAAGGTTCATATATTGCAACTGGTTGACATTTCACTTAAGTCTCTTTTAACTCGTAGGTTTCCTCTCATGGGAGGCTTTAAAGCCAGGGAATATCATGCTTTGTCACATTTTTTAAAAGACTACTCTAGCTCCCTGTGAGGACCAGATAGCAGGAGGGCAAGATGGGAGAAGAGAGGGGCAGTTAGGAGCCATTGAAATGGTTCAATGTGAGGATGGTGGTCCACGCTATGGGGTACCAATGAGATGGAAAGAATCTGGACAAGTATAAGATTTGTTTATTTACTATCATTTTCTGGTTAGACCTGACTGGACTTATATTTTACATATAGCCAACTGAATTTGCAGACTATGAATGTATGCATGTCTAAATGATAGACATATGCAGTTGGATCAAGTCTGCAAAATTAACGCACACATGGAAAGATATGTATATTAGAAATTTAGTATGTATGCAGCATACTAAAGAGAGGAATATAACAGCCGAGAGAGAAATATAACAAAAAGGAGTCTCAAATTCACAAAAAACAATGCCTTTGTTCATCTTATCCCCACACTTCTTAAAATAAGGGTAACTAAATTGTTCCATTTTGATTTTCTAAGTTGATGACTTTACTTGACATTCTCACAAATTAGTTTAAAGTAACAGTGCAGCCTAGTAGAAATTAATTATCCTTCCCAGAGAGACAAGAAAGCACATGGGTTTAAAATCGAGTTCTGTGGCTGAAGAAGACCTGGGAGATTAGCTGGGAATAAATGAAAAACCACAGATTCTGAGTGGTGTTTCCACGGCTGGCCCTGAGGGCTCTGCGCACGTGGTGCTGACGGCCAACGCTTCCGGACAAGCGCTGCCTGCTGCCTACACCCACGTCTGCCCCAAATATCCATGAGTGGCCCTTCTCCATCTTTCACTCTTAATTGTTTTGCACCTGCTCTGGCCAAAATCTGTTTCCTGTTTCCTTTCATCTGCACTGTGTTTCCTAGCCTTCCTGTAGAGTTTTCAGTGGGATGCTGAGAAATATTACTTTTATTCTGTTTTGTGTTTCTTTTACCCACGGGCTGCTTTCTTTTTATATTGGGGCTCCATCTGAATGGAGCATTTTGCAGCATCTGGGCCCTTCACTTATAAAGTCCCTTGGGTTATGACTCAAGCAGATCACCCCGGGGAACCCCAAGTCTGCATTTTATGTCTGAGTGTCATTTAGAGCTTTACAAATGGGGGAGGGGAAAATATAAAGAGAGCAAAACGAAAACGACAGGGAAAGGTCGCAGCTTCCATTCATTATTATCGATATTTAGCATTAAATGTCAACCGAGTCTGAAGGACTTTCAGGTGCAGGAATAAACAGGCCAGCACTTGGTTATTTTTATTCTATATGTACATATTGTCCTTCACCCTCAGTGGTGACATCAGAGTTCTTGTTTCAGCTGTCCTTGCTCCTGGTGTTTTCGAGGGTGTGAACGCGGCTGAAGATAACAGTGTGTGACTGCCATTCCTGTCATGCTGAGCTCACTTAGGGAAGGTCCCCTGGCTGCAGTGGCTTCATGGAGGATGAAGAGCTCGCAGCTGCATCTCTGAAGTCACTCGATGCCCATCCCTTTGCATTTGGACCTAGGATTAGCCTCTTGATCACAGATGCTAGATGAACACACGCTGCTCCCGTTCTAAGCTGTTTGCCTGTTTTTTCACTCATTTGAGGAGCTTCGAGGCTCTGTCTACACAATGTCAAACATCTAGATGAAAGTTGAAAAATGCAACTTAAAATCCCAATGTTTGTGTTGTACAGAAACAATCAAATGTTTCCTATATTAGGTTAAGTGGAGAGAGGGAAAAACCTTTACATCAGTTCCATCAGAGTGGCATCCCGTTCTACATGGAAGGTGCTAAAAACATGCTGAGTTGAATCAAACTGTTATTGATAGGAACCATTGTGCTCCCAAGTGTACTGGACACCTTGTAGATCAATAGTTCAACAAGGACTTTCTTCCCTATGGTTTTCTCTATAGCCTTGCCTCCAATAGTGTGACCCTTTTTCTACTTGGGATGAATCTTTCAGTCTTTCATACTCTTAAAGCATCATTATGTCCTATAGGAAAAATAGGATAATTAATAATTATTATTTCAGATGATGAGCATTTTGCTGTATGCCTGTCACTGTGTTAAACTTTTAATGAGTTATCTCACTTAATCCCTTCAACAACTAGTAGGATATTATCCCCACTTAATGTAGGAGGTATCTGCAATTCAGAAAGTTTAAGTGACTTGCCCAAGTCACTCAGCCAAGTTACAGAAGCATGACTGACACACAGCTTATATTCTTACATCATACAATCTTCTGGAAAACTAGACTCATTTCAGTCCAAGTGGCCCTGGTTTTATGTTTTTGTCACTAAAGCTGAGTGTATTTGAATGTCCGAAGTCCCCTCTGTGTGTGTGTGTGAGTGTGTGTCGGGTAATGATTGTCTGGTTGGGCTCATTTTCTTTTCTTCCATTTCCAACTGATATGCATAATAGCATTTCCTCATTCCAGAGGGAAGTGGAGACTCTGCAAGAACCAGAAAACAGCCCCTTTGCAGTGTTTCCTGTTGAGGGAAACAGGAAGTGCTGCAGTGTCATGAGGAAGCCTGCCAGCAAGAGATTTCTACAGTTCAAAGGGCAGAACCATGGGGCCCAGCATGGAGCCCAGAGCTTGGAGCTTGGAAGTCGAGAGGAAATGAAAGCCTGAACTTGTGAGTATCCCCTTCCTACAATCATATCAACAGAGACACTTGGCAAATATGTGAATGGCTGCACTTTCGAGAAACCCATGTTTGTAAATGCTGCAGATCTATTCCATACCATCCCAGAGCCAAAGGCCAGCCAAAGAGCATGGAGAAGGGATCAAGAATGAGTCAAAGGTACTCACCACCGGTCCTGGACTACCCCAGTGGCGTTCATTGAGGGTTTTCTTTCTTTTTTAAGGAAGTCATTGAGAGTAAGGGACCAGATATCAGTTTGGGTTAGTAAAGCTAAGTTTGGTTAGAAAAAGAAAGTGAGGTGGAGCGGAATGATATAGAACAGCATGCTAATAAAATGGAAAAGGAAGGTTTATAAAAGATGTGGAAAAGAGAAAGATCTACAAAAGAAGTTAAAATTCAACCTGCAGGAACTTGTTTTAGTAAGTGAACAAGGAGCTTCAGAGCAGCCTGGTGCATTTCTGGCTAATGAATACCAGATTAGAGAGCACCCCCTCAGGGCTCCCTTGTCCAGACAGACCTGGATGTTTCAAAATCGACCATCGCGGGCCAATTCAGAGTTAGTACAGTATATTGACTTCCAGACCCCTGAACGCTGACTGTCAGGCTTCTGCCCCACTGAAGGGGCCCATGACAAGAACACCAAGGACAGCTGAGGTCTTTTTTCCTTTTGGTGAGGAAGACCAGCCCTGAGCTAACATCTGATGCCAATCCTCCTCTTTTTTTTTTTTTTTTTTTGCTGAGGAAGATTGGCCCTGAGCTAACATCCGTGCCCATCTTCCTCTACCTCTATGCCGCCACAGCATGGCTCAACAAGTGGTGCATCGGTGCACACCTGGGTTCCAAACCGGCAAACCTTGGGCCACCACAGCAGAGTGAGCGTGCTTAACTACTTGCGCCACCGGGCCACCCCGACAGCTGAGTTCTTAACGGGATCCTTTCCAGGCCTTGACACATTGCCCTATCAGAAACATTTTGCACTGTTGGGCATTCCTGTATTCCTAGAATGCTTTCGTCCCTGGTCTTCCTGAACACCCTGCTCTCCTGGTTTCCCTCTACTTTTCTGGCTACACCGTCATCTGTGGGCTTTTCTTTCACTATCCATTTATTACACTGTCTGGGGAAAGAAAGGCAGTGCTGGATCTGAGCCTTTTCTTTTCTCACTTTTGGAGATACATGTACTATATGGCTTTAATTAGTATTTATTTGCTCACAACTGCTATTTTTCTGTGTAGACTTTCGGCTCTGTATAACTAAATGCCTTCTAGAATTCTCTGCCTAGGAATCTCACCAGCATCTCACACTTGGCAAGCTCAAAATGAAACTATCTCTTCTGCTTTGCCATTGTCCATCTCAATACGTGGCATCATCATCCACCTGTTTCTCTTGAGAGAGCCATCCTCAAGCCTCCTTCCTCCCTCATTTCCACATCCAATAAATTACCAAGCATTGTCTTTTCTTCTTTTTAAATATGTCTAAAACCTGTCACCTTTCCCAAGCCTTCTGTCAGGAAGTGTGGTTGAGTAATCTTATTTGGTAAATGGATGGACATGTGACTAAGATCAGATCATGACATGTCATGAACTCCAGCTCAATGCACAATGGGGTCACGCTGTCCCGGGCTCCCTGAGGTCATGGCAAGTGATTCAGTTCTGGTCCCCCACGGTCTTGTGCCCTGACAATGCCACTTTCAGAACAGACAAGAATATATTTCCTAATGTGCTAAAACTCCACTGAGGCTCTGAATTTATTCTAACTACTGGAAGATCAGAAAATAGCAAATATTTTGGATCTGCATTCATGTAAATTGTAATATCAATCAGAATAATGTGTGGTTTTCCTCTATTTTTGTATTTCGTACTTTGTCCATTCTGTAACCCCATTTTATAGAGCCTTTCTCCACCAACTTTTGAGGACCAAATTTCCATTTTATGATACCTCAAGTTTCTCCTTCTTCAAGGACAATCTGTTGGCCATTTTACTATGAATGCCAATTATCCTCTGAAATAGGCCAAGAAAATGAACATAAGTTTGATAGATAGAAAGATGATAGATAGATAGATACATAGATAGAAAAAGATTTTCTCAGGAATAAGACAGAATTGAATGTGCTAAACTTGTTTATGAATAGCATGGGTATTATAAAGAACTCAGTTTCTATGACTAGCTTCAAAGGCCAAAGATAAACAACAAAGAGAAAAATCATTCAAGCTACTTTAAAAAATAAAGAAAACTAGAAAGATATGAAACCTTGAAAACAGATGGAGAAAGGAAGTTAAAAAGAACATTGATAACAGGAGGCAAAGCTCTAGGATATCCAGGAAAATAAATGGACAAAGCAGCCAGGCAACAAGAGCTGGTATAACATTACCTTTTGGGCACAAACAAGTGAATTTTAGTTTTTTCCCTTAATAAGTCCTCCCACAAGAAACACAAAACAAGATGTTTCTTGGCAGAGTTGGTAAACTTTAATTTTTTTTTTTTCCATTCTACTCTGAAGATTTTTCCCCGTTGCTTGTAAAGTTAATGAACATAAATATGTTCACATTGGTGTAAGCAGTGTAAGCACGCTCTAAGACAAAGAGGATATGCAATAATCTTCATTAGCCTCACAGCAAAAGTAACAGTAAAGAAACACCAGCATATTCTAGAGAATTACTGGTGTGATCATACGGTAGGCAATGTGTGAAACTTTGAAAATATTATTTGATAAGCATGGCTGGAATTTCAAAGCTAAAAATCATTTAGATCTCTGTTAGGTAAACGTCCAATTTAGAAACAGAAATTCTTATGAAAAGGTTAATCAAGATAGAGTAAAGATTTGACCTTGGGTCTGACAATGCTTTGGCTGGTGCATAAGCCCAACCTGTCCCTTGGTCCCTGACCTCATGCCATGAACACCCCTGTGCCATTTTCACATACTCATCAGTTGAAGACAAAGCAGACATTACAAGGTAGTTGATGGAGGGAAAAATAAAGATTTCCCCTAGTTTGGTCATTTTTCTTTTCATTCTGAAAGGATGTCAAAGTTTAACACACCTTTAGTTTCAAACAGTGACAGTCTTCTCTAAAATTCTATAGGGAATGTGGAGAATTACTGTGTTAATAGTTCCTCAATTACGTGGATTCCCGAAGTTGATTTAACTATTAAAGAAGACACTTCTTGGTTAATTCACAGTTATCCTGAAAGGACTTCTCTCAAAGCACAGCTATTTTAATTCTATCATTTTCCTCTGTGCAGAGCTGTGGTCCTGCACTAGGAGTAAGGAAGGCGCTTGCCTTGGTTAGAACCTCTCGACTCTTCAGGATCCTAGGTGATCATGGAAAGAGGCACTCAATCACCTTTTCCTTATACTCCAATGACATTCCAGGTATATGTAGACACGAAGCCTCCATTAATATTAAGTTTTCAGGAACAGATAATCTGTTCTAATATTTTAGAAAATAGAGGATAGGAAATTTCACCTCCAGAATTCCAAGGTCCTAAAAATATATCAACCAACCAAGGCTTTCAATTCAAAAGTGAATCAGGATCAGTAAAAGTTATGGGATCAGTGTTCTTCTTAAGGCAGCAGGTAGAAAGGATGGCAGAGCTGCTCTGCTCCCAGGCAACCAACTTAACTCAGTAGCTTCAGGTCATTTCCATCCCTCAGTGAATTTATAATTCCGCTGGATTCGTCTGGTAGCCAGGCCATCACACAGTGCAAGAGGACCAGCGTCCAGACGAGAGTGACGAAGATGGCAAAAAGCTGTCAGAGCTCATCCCCAACACTACGAATGAAGAATTAATTATACGTCTACACACACACACACACAGGAATGCACTCAATCCCTGCTATTAATTCTTTCTCCCTGAGGTCAGGGTCTCCTGGGGCAGCAGTGTGGTGGGGACTTGCGAGGAGAGAGAACTTGTTGCTTCACTTCACCCTTCATGTTTGCCAGATGCGAATCCGGAGGAGAGATCAAATTTAAAGCCTAGTGTTTCCATCCATAAATCCTAAGAGATAAGTGAAAACGGATCTCAAATACTTGATTAAGTTGTAAGATAAAATATAAAATTAATACATTCACACTTTTTTCTCACTCTGTTGTTAGTATTTCATCTGCTCTCATAGACTTTGGAGTCTCTTTTGGGCTCACTACGTATTCAATGGCTAGTGGCCTGCCATCTCCAGGCCTCCATTCCCATATCTGAAATATGAAGATAAAAATCTCCATCTTACAGCCATTGGGAAGATCAATAAGACGTGATATTCAAAACCACTATGTAAACTGAAATGTCTCATGCACACTTTGAGGGTTTGTATTCAATTGAAATTCTCGGTTATTTTTAAACTACCAGTTTCTAAACAAGTATATCCAATCAGATGCACCCTTGAAGGATAGAAAAGGCAGGGACATGCCTCTGCTCCCACCCGTAGCAGACAGACACCAAACAGACTCGATCCACGAGCTGCCTTGTCTTCATCTTCTGGGAGCTCTCGAAAAATTCTGTAGGATCATTTACTTATCTGTTTATTAACAACCTAGTCTCATGGATTCCTACTTTTTCCAGTGTTTGTAATTCCATACCCTCCTTAATTATCCTGGTGCTCAAATTGTGCAGATTGATCAACAAGAACCCCTGCAAACTGGTTTCTGTGTCCTCTCTGCATGTTGGCCATCACTTTTTGAATCTTTACATTCCGAGGTAACAAAGTATTCTAGCCTCATCTTGTACCTTCCTTGACCTAGCATTGGAATCAGCCATTTCTTTGAGGTGCCTTGGCGCTGCTCAAAGGAGAATGGAACTAGAAACCAAGATCTGCATTCCTAGTCTGCTCATTGCTTCTGGGGTGTCTATGCTTCTACATCCTTTCAGTGGACAGAGCTGAGAGAAAAATATATAAATGCACACAATAAGCATATGTGTATGCTTGTACATACACATACATTCATACACCATATGTACATACACCATATATGATAAATATGCATGCATTTACATATTCTTATTTTAGAAATGACTAGTTTATACCACTTTTTCAAATTCCAGCCCAATTCACTCAAATCGAATCCAAATTCATTCTTATGCACACAGGTATTATATATAATACATTATATATATATTATGTGAATTATATATATTATATAATTCATATATTATATATTATATATATATAATATATATTATATATTATATAATATATATAATACATCCACACATACATATATGGTATACATAATGTAATATTATGACATTATAACATTAATATGTATTATTATTATAATATATAATATTATAATGTTAATATGTAATATATAATTATATATATACACTATATATACTCACTATATACTGTATATAGACAATATTATATATATATCTTCCATCTTTCACAGTAAGAACTCTGGTTTCCAACATCAATCCATTTATTTATTTGCTCAATCCCATAAGAGATCTAAAACAGTTTCAGAATTGACTTGCTCTTACTACAATAAAAAGCAAACAACTGAGTAAGGAGTTGAAAATTTGTTGGCAGTTATCCCTCCACCGCCACCCATGCCCCACGACTGAGGAAACATAGTCAATACTCTGTTCATAAGTTATTTGGCTGTCTCATCCCTCCCTCCTCAATGTGGTTTGGTTATTCATTTTAAATACAATTGCATTCCTTTGTTTCAGTTTGCTATCAGTTCTATTTCCTTCTCATTCTTGTTTCAGTTTTTTATTTTTTACATTTAGAATATTAAGATGCTTTCAAATCTGAAAACTATCAAACAAGTAACCTCAGAAAAGTTTCTTTTTTGTTGTTTTATTGGAGATATGTCTTCAGGGTGAATTTCTCCAAGTGGGATTTCTGGTTTGAAGAAGGAATGCACACGTAATTGTGTTAGATATTGCCAAATCCCCTTCTGTGGGAGCTGTACCATTTGAATTCCCACCAGCAATGCATGTTTCCAGAAAGCCTTGCCAACAGAGTAAATTGTCAAGCTCTTAAATTTTGTCCAAATAGATGGGTGAGAAATGGTATCTCGGTGTTGTTTTAATTTACATTTTTCTTATTATGAGTGAAGTTCAACATCTTTTCCATATAAATAAGTGTCATTTTAATATCTCTTTTGTCAATTTTCTATTCATGAATGACTCGTATCCATTTTTCTATAAGATTTTCAATCCTTTTCCCTCAATATATATAAGTTCTTTGCATATTAGTTGTATAGCTCTTCATCTGTATTTTTTCCCAGTTTGTCATTTGCCTTTTGACCTTATATATGATGCTTTCTGCCACGGAAAGAGGGTTTTTTTGGGAGGGAGGGTTAATATAGTCCACTTTTGCCCCCAATGATTTGAGATACCACCTTTATATTACACTAGATTTCTAATATATAGCTAGGTCATAGGGAGAATTGTCATGTTGAAACATCTCCATCTCCTGTTGGGTCTTTATGGAGTATTTTACAGGTTTTATTTTTTTCCCAGATGAGTTTAAGCAATTATTGGAAAGTTTACTCCTATATATTTTATCTCTTATTATTACTGTAATTGGGATTTTCTCATGTATTATATTTTCCAACTGGTTATTATCCATGTATATAAAGGCTGTTGATTTTTGCATGTTAATTTTGTATCCTAATTGATTAGTTTTTGATTAAGCTAATTTTGTTAACTCTCTTGGATTTTCCAGGTATACTATCATGTCACCTGCAAAGAGATTTATTTCTTTTTTTCCAATTCCTTGGCCTTCAATTGTTTTTTCTAGTCTAAATACATTGGCCAAAACTTCCAGAACAATGTTAAATAGTAATGAAAATAGTGGGAATTCTTGCCTTGTTCCTGAACTTAATAGGAATGACTCTAGTGTTTCCCAATTAAGAAATATTCTAGAATTAGGATTGAGTACATATATATATATATACACAAACATATATATATGTATATATACATATTTTTTAATCACATTAAGAATTCCTATTTCCGTTTCTATTTCTTCAAGAAATATTTTTTAAAATGGAGTTGAATTTTGTCAAAGGCTATTGTCTGCATCTCTAGATAGAGTCGTATAATTTGTCTCTTTAGACCTAATTATATGGTGAATTATATTAACAAAGTTTCCTAATATTGAGCCATCTTTAAATTCTGGAATAAATCATACATGGTCATAACTAATTGTTTTCTTAATGTAGTGGTGGAGTCTGTCTAATAACATCTTATTTTTGATTTCTGCAAAAGTATTAATAAGTGACATTGGTCTCTAGTTTCCTTTGTTGTGCTATCTTTCTTAAGTTTAGCTACCAACATTATCCATCCTTCATAAAAAGAATTTGGACATTCCCCTTCATTTTCTATGTTCTGAAATAATTTATGTAGCATTGGGACTACTTGTTCTCTAAAGGTTTGGTTGTATTTCCCTGTGAAACTATTTGGCTTGGTGCTTTTCTGAGGAGTAATACCTAACGTATTTTTTCTATTTATTCTGTGGAAATTGACTGTTTAAGCTTTCTATATATACTAGGGTCAATTTTGGTAAAACTGGCAGTGTCGACTTCTGCCATGTAAATATATATCTACACTACTCCATAGAAACCAGAATCAATAAGATATGTATAGATAGATTTATTTTAAGGAATTGGCTGGTGCAATTGTGGGGCTTGCCAGTCTAAAAGTTGTAGGACAGACCCACAGGGTAGACACTCAGTCAGAGTTGAATGCTGCAGTCTTGAGGCAGAATGTCTTCTCTTCCAGGAAACCTCAGTTTTTCCTCTTAAGGTCTTCAACTGATCAGACGAGGCCCACCCACATTATCCGGAATACTCTCCTTCACTTGAAGTTAATTGATTGTAAATGTTAACCACATCCACAAAACACCTTCACAGCAACAGCTAGATAAGTGTTTGATTAAGTTACCAGGCACTATAGCCTGGCCAAGTTGAAAATTCAATGAAACATCACACACCCTTGCATCTTCTTTCTCTGTCTAGCTTTTCAACCATTTTCTCTTTCACCCTTTTTATTTCCTTCTGTATCTTAATTTTATTCTCCCGGTTGTCTCCCTTAACGTTTTCTTTATTGACCTTTATTAATTTTTTAGTTGAATCTACTCGACTTCGAGCACCCTGTAATTTAGCCTTCATTCCTCATATGATTAGGTCATGTTCTTTTATTTCTTTCCTGACTTCCATTAATTCTTGTTTCATTTCTTTTTGTGGTGTTCCTGACTTCTGTTTTTAATTTTTAAATTGTTGATCTAGGGTGTCTTCTTTGTGTCTTTAAATGCTTGTTTGAGTTATTTAATTCAATTTCAATTCTATGTTACATTGTTCTTCTGCTTCATGGTTAATTTTTTTCAGGGAATTTTCATCCACTTATACATGTTATTCATATTTTCTATTTTCTTACAATAATTTTGTCTGAACACAATCCACGTTTTCTATTCCTATTCACGTCATGGGAAGGATTTCAAATATGAGCGTGTACTCTTGTGTGCGTCTATCTTCTTTGGCATGCTTCCTTCATGGATGATGGTCATGGTGGTGAGGAGAGGGATGGCTTCTCCTGACAAGAAGCTCAGACCATGAGAAATCTGAATATGGACTTTGGTAAGGGGGCAAATGGAGCCCTGCTGCAAAGGTAGCAGTGCCTTAGTAACCAATACTTGATGTATATTCAAAATGAGATAACACTACTTATCTCTTAGGGTAGTCATGAGATTAACCAAGGCAATAAACACGAAAACATCTGGCACTTAGTAAGTTCTTTAAAATATCTGTCATCACTGTAACCCTTCACTAGAAATCAACCTTCCATGGAGTCCCAGCAGGTGAATGGCCTTGATCCTCTTTGCTGGCACTTTCTGGGGTGTGTTCTCAGAACCTATGAGGCAGGGAGCTAACAATTACTGCAAGTTTTCACTTAACTGAGAGCCACTTTTTTTTTTTTTTTTTTTTTTTTTAAGGTTTTATTTATTTATTTTTCCCCCAAAGCCCCAGTACATAGTTGTCTGTCATAGCTGCACATCCTTCTAGTTGCTGTATGTGGGATGCGGCCTCAGCATGGCTGGAGGAGTGGTGCCTCGGTGCGCACCCGGGATCCGAACCCGGGCCACCGGCAGCGGAGAGCACGCACTTAACCGCTAAGCCACGGGGCCAGCCCATGAGAGCCACTTTTTAAAGAGAGTATTGAAATATCTGGGATATGTAATTGCGAAAAAATAAACACAGGCATTTGTCAACAAACACGGAAGTGGAGAGAAACTTAACAGCCTCACGCTAATTCTGAGCACAACCTCAGCCTCAGTTGCTGATCATTCTGCTAAAAAGGAGACAAGAGAACCAGCATTTAAAACATGGAAAATTCCCTAACGTAATCTTCCTGGCTCAGAGATTTATAGGTCAGAAAGAAATTTTTCTCTTCTCTCCTCTAAATCAATTTAGAGTCTCATATTAAATAGCAAATCTGTTAAGCCAATAGAAAGGCCATTTTCTTTCCTCCTTCCTCTTATTTTTATTCATCCTCTTTGCGCCACACCCCCACCTCCCCCAACCCACAACCCACCTTACTCCTTAGGACTTGCCTCCAGTTCTCAATAGCAGCAATGACTGTGTCTTAATGAAAAAAGATGGATAAAATATTACCATAACCTCAGAGGCATGAGCAAAGCCCTTATTAGAATTCGGACCTACAGCTGGAACTTCCAGCATCGGGCGGGAGATAAAGTTCACTATTGTTAGCTCACAAGTGCCTCAGACTTCCTGGCAACTGCAGTGAATTACTCAGTCATTTATGCAGCCCTTCAGAAACAGTCCACTGTTTCCCAACAAAAAAGGCATTCAGGAAGAAGGAGATGGCTCCCCCCCGGCCCTGGAGAGCCGGCTTTAGGACGGTGAATGGACCCTGCGCCTCCCAAGTCAATGGCCTCTGTGGGAAAGGCAATGATGTCACCTCGAATGTATTTTCAAGGTTCTGCTCTGCTTTTCCCTGCTCTCTCTCCTTCTTAGGCCGATGTCCTGCTTTATTTTTCTCCTCTTTCTCTCTCCTGCAGTCTCCCTCTTGCTCCTTTGAGGCCATTATCTTTTTCAAAGTTTAGAACTCAAATCCACTAAATGCCCACAGCAACATGACTGCCATGGCAACCCTGGGGCTTCTACATTTTGGTTTTTGCATAAAAAGTGGAAATCGCTTGAAAGGGAGGGCAAGAATGAAAGGGGGGAATGAAGCCAGTTTGGCCCCACTCAGCAGTTGGAGTCGTTGGGAAAGGACATCGCGGATAGGGAAGAAACCTGGCAAGGCCAGCGGGAACGCACGAGGGGCCTCGAGAAACAAATCTGTAATCCTTCATGTTGAAAACTGCAAGAAAAGATCTGTGATTCTGGCGGACGACAGCAGAGGAAGAATAACAGTTTTCACAGGAAATAAGGTCTTGCTTTTGAAAACATACCCAATGACAGAGCTTAGAGGAAGCTTTCAAAACTTTGTCTGGTCTTCTCAAAAAGAAAGATTAAAAGAGAGGAAAAGCCTCCAAGGACTTGTGACCTGTGTGGAGAGGGAGCAGAAAACAAGTTGACATGTTTCGAGGATGCCCAAGGTTCTGGAGGTCCCTATTGTTGAAGGGCTACAGTTTTGAACTCTATGGTGTCAGCCGTGTCAAATCAACTCAGAAAACTTGATGGTGAATAGAAAGCTTTCATTACTCTATTTTCTCCTCCTGGAGAATACAGTTATTTTGAACTCCTCAAAGAAAATAAATAAGTCATCTCTCTGATATGCTTTATGTCTAGCCTATCAAAAAGCAAATATTAAACAATCTGATAAAAACACCTTCTAGAAAACCCAAACAACTACCCCCATGAAAACCAGGGCCAGCATATTGGGCCATTTTGTTGTTCAGGCATCAATTTGCCCTCTTCCTTCTGTCACTCAGTGCTCCTTCTCCTTTGTATCTGCTGTCTGATCTCTGTGAGCCTGCATCCAATTCCTGGGTCCTTGGTCCTTCTAATTCTCTCTTCTACCTACTTCCCAAATATTTAATCAGCTGTCCGAGCACTGTGTTCTCCATGTGTGGAAGACACAAACTTACTACCACAAATTCTGGACCCACAATCCTTAAAAGCTGGAACTCTAGACAAGGAAGACAGAGCCCTCAAGAAGGAATGGATTATTCTGTGGTATCTTCTAGAAACAGGGGATGCTCAGGGACTCTGCCTCATGGCCTGGTCGGGATTTCCTCCAAGCTGCCTGGCAACCTGACGCTCTTCCTACCCAGTTCTCCTCTTCCCATTTCCTTGAAGTCTCAGAACTTCACCAGAGTCTGAAGATGCCCCCTGGCTATTCTTACTCTTCACAGGCATTGCCCCCAATAAATTCTTGCATGTTGCTATGAGCTGAATTGTGTCCCCCAACCCATATGTTGAAGTTCTAACCCCCAGTACCTCAAAATGCAGCCTTATTTGGAGATAGGGTCTTTACAGTGGTAATCAAGTTAAAATGAGTCCTAATTAGGACCTAGGGTGGGCCCTAATCCAATATGACTAGTGTCTTTAAGAAACTGGGAAATTTGCAGATAGACACACACAGAGGAAAGACCATATAAAGAGACACAAGGAAAAGGCGGCCATCTAGAAGCCAAGGGTGTAGGCCTGGAACAGATCCTTAGAAGGAACCAATCCTGCAGACATCTTGATTTTGGACTTCCAGCCTCCAGAACTGTGAGACAATAAATTTCTATTGTTTAAGCCATCCAGTTTGTGGTACTTTGTTACAGCAGCCCTGGGAGACTACTATGCATGTCTAGTTCTGTTGTGAAATCTGCTTCTTGGAGGACCTGAACTGACACAGATGGTACCAGGAGTGATCTGACAAAACAAGTGGTAAGTGAAGGTTTGGGGACTGGCCTGGCTGACAAGGAAGACCCCGCCCTGAGTAGAAGGTGGTATGCATAGTGCCTGGAACAAGTTGGCAGCCCAATTGCTAAAAATTTCACTGGTGGGGACTTGAGGAAATTTAATAGTGTGAGGTAAATGTCCTTGGTGGTGTGATGATTCAAGCATTTGAGGAATATGGAGGGAACAGTACTTCTAAGGATAGGGGTTGGCTGGTTCTTATTAAGTTGCAATGATGCCCAAGAGACAGATAGAGAAAACACAAGGGGAGTTAACAACAATGAAAGGCTAAGAGACAGTAGGCATCTTTGGTAGCTTACTAAGAGGCCATGCAATAGGAGAGGAGACATAGCTGAGAAGCAGACTCAGGACTTGCTAGCTGGAGTTGCAGAGCTGCAGAGATGTTTAAATGCTCACCTAAGTCAGGTCTGCTATGCTAAGGTAGATGTCCCAGTAGGCAAAACCTAGAGGATCTCAAAACATGGGGGGGGGGATGGCCCTCAGCGTTTTGTTCTTCTAAACTCCTGAAATCTCAGAGCTTGTAGTGTTTGTGCCCCCTCCCTTGTAAGAGCTAGCATGCTCTCATGCAGAAAGACACTGCAGAGGCCTCTCCCTGCAAAGCTGCAGGTTCTCAGGTCCCACACGAGTTGCCCCCACTACCTGTCCTGGCTGCTAAATTGATAACAGCAAAATCAGTCTTGAAATGATACATCTGGGAACAACCCAAGCAGGACCAGTGGGCAGGAGTGAGCTGCACAAGCCTATTAGGGCACAAGTTTGCCTTTTTTGTCCACAGAGCCTTAGCCAGCACCAATATCCATTGATACTCTTAACCAGAGGACCCACTTCACAGGTAAGGATGTGTAGGAGTGGCCAATGACCATGGAATCCATTGGCCATATTACATACCACATGGTCCAGAGGCAGTTGGCCTCCTGGAGCACTGGAACAGCCTACTGAAGGCACAGTGGTAGAGCCATACTCTGCAAGGATGAGGTGCTGAACCAGGATGCAGGGTGTGCACTACTCAGGGCCCTCTATAGGGTGGTGTGTCTCCAATAGGAAGAAGGCATGGGTTGGGGAACTAAGGGTAGAAACAGGCATGGACTCATTTGGTATCACTCCTCATAACCCACTGGAGGGTTTGTATTTCCATCCCTGCAACTCTGAGATCTGCTGGGTGGGAGGTACTAGTTGCCTTTCTCAGGGGGCACAGAAGGTTCCATTGAACCACAAGCTATGGTTGCCACCTAGACACATGGACTCCTAATGTCCAGAGACCAGCGGGGAAGAAATGAGGTCACCATCTTGACGAGGGAATTCATCCTGATCAGCAGGCGAAGGTAGGGCTGCTTTTCCGCAATGGGGCAGGGAAGAATACACGCAGAACCAAGAGATCCTCTTGGCGGTCTCTTGTCCAATTATAACCGTGAATGCACACATGCAACAACCCTGGCCAGAGAAGAGTGTGATGACCAAGGGCTCTAGCCCCTCAGGAATAAGGATGTTAGTCATCTCACCAGGTAGGCCACTGTCATGGGTTGAATGGTGTCCCCCCAAAAAGATACGTTAAAATCCTAACCCCTAGTACCTGGGGATGTGACCTTATTTGGAAACAGAGTTTTTGTGGATGTAAGCAAATTAAGATGAGGTCACACTGAATTTGGGTTGGGCTTAGTCCAATATGATTGGTTTCTTTTTCCCCAATTATTTTACTGATGTCACAGTGATTGGTATCTTTATAAGAGGAGAAGAAGAGACACAGACGCAAGTGAAAATAGAGGCAGCAGAGATGAGAGTGATGCTGCCACCAGCCAAGGAAAGTCCAGGCGACCAGAAACTAGAAGATGCAAGAAAAGGTCCTCCCCTCGGGCCTCAGAGGCATGTGGCCCTACTTACATTGATTTCCCATTTCTGGCCTCCACAACTTGAGGGAATTTCTGTTGTTTTAGGCCACGTAGTTTGTGGTGCTTTGTAATAGCAGCCATAGGAAACTAATTCAGCCACCAAGATGGCAGAAGTGCTAGCTCAGGGTGAGGGAATGAGAATGGCCGGCGGAGGAGGGGGCAATACATACAGGTGCTATCCCAAGACTAAAGGTAGTTTGTCACATGAACCCCTCTCTTCTAAGTTTCCCTTCAGGAAGAGCAGCTTACAAGAGCTGTGAGAGGTGCTCCCCAGACATGCACGAGAAGTGGATCTGTGCAGCGCAAGGAGGGGCTCTGCGGCCGCTGAGATCCCCCGTTATGAGGGCCTGCGGCAAAGAGCATGGCTGATGGTCACCGCTGGCTGCTGATCTTCAGATCTGCCACAGTGACCATGTATACCAAGGCCAAGGCCATGTACACCTGGGCTCCTCCCAGACAACGACAGAGCATGGCACAGCGCCAGGACAAGGACATTTCTGCCAACACGGGCATCCTCTCCTCTTGTGCTCGACCTCTGCTCAGGGACTCACCAGTGGCCGCTGGGCCTTTCTTAAACTGGCCTGTGTCTGAAGCTGTCCCACCCACTTTTCTTCCTCCCTCTGCTCTGACAGATGCCAGAGCTGCATCTCTGTCTGAAGTTCTCCTCACATCCCTCTGCTGCTTCCCCCTTCTCCTTCACAGACACTCCCATAGAGATCTCCTGCACATGAGATGCTCTCTTGGTCTTTGCTTCTCAGAAGACCTGCATTAACACGGGAAAAAGTGTCTGTCATACTGTCACTCACAAAAACATCTCATTGTGTATCAAATCCCTCGTAAGCTCATAGAAGCTGGTCTTCTCATCTCTCTTCATTTGCTCACTCAAGAATACACGAAAATAGCTAACACTCCAGGGCTCAGCACGTTAAGAAATGAGTACAACCGGATTAATGAGCTGCACCCACCTTCTGAGTTCTCTTGATTAGTTCAGACTATTAACCAGACTCCACAATACAATTGGGCAGCTTCCAACTGGGGCTGAAACCAGAGATTCTCAGGAACTGTGGTCACAGCCTTCTAGGATTCTTTATTGTCCTAGCATAGAATGTATCAGTGCAAGGAAGTTAAAGCAAAAAAAAGAAGGAAAAAAAAGATGAGAGAACGATGGCACTCAGTTTGCATTTTTTAAATCATCTGAAATTGTCAAGTAGCAGTAAGCACCATACTTCCCACCATAGGCCAACTTAATCGACATAGAAATGTCCACAGCCAACTTTCTGGTTTATTGTTTTCCGGTGAGATGTTACTCTGCTTGATGAAAATCATTATGAAGCAGCGTTTCCTTTCCGCTCTCTAGTCTTCTACATCTCGCAGAGGGAAGATCATTGTGTGTTTAGGAAAGGCAGGCGAAATCTCCGTACTCCAAGTTTGGAAACCACGATGCTACAAACGTTGCTTGCAACCCCATGAAAACTCTCTTTTAGGGGTTGGGGGAGCCAGAAAACATTAATGATAAATGAGAATGAAGAGAAGGGCTGGTCATCATAATCGTTATCACCGTTATGAAGAACCAATGTTGATTAAGCACTTTTCTACTAGAGACACACATCTGGTGCCTCCCAGGAAGGGTGTGAGGCCCTCCATGGGCTTATAACCTGCTCAGGGGTATATGACACAGCAGGTCCAAGGAGACTACAAATGTACATGCCAAAGAATTAAAATCAGAATTCCAAAGAGGAAGACATCTCAGACTTGGATCTGTGAATGTGCTGAACAGAGGATTGTGGTCTAGACTTTCACAAAAAAGTAAGGATTTGATAGTAAAATAAGAAAATCATCACTTCTGAATCCAGATGGGGATTCTTGCCAAAGTCAGCAAGAAAAGAGAAAGCATGCTTTACAAATGGGGACTTGTTAGTTACAAGGGGTTCATGTAAGAGGATATCAAAATGTCAAACTAGAAGAAGTGGAAGCAAATCAAGAATCCTACAAATTTTGGACTTCATTTAAATAAAGATTCTTTCTAAAAGAAACGATGTGATCAAGTAGAATGTGGTCTTTTGGGATGGTCGATTTTTAAAATGCACACTTATTTATTTGCGTATGTATTTATTTGTGTTTTTATTTACTGCCTTGCTTATTTTATTTTTGTGGTGGTGTGCTCAAAGAACATTCAATAAGCTTGCCTGACTAGTTACACAGAAGCCATCGGTTTCCAGCTAAAGCTTCTCTCAATCCAGGCATCGACCTACATCAAACCCCAGGACCAAGAATGATGAAGGGTTTTGTTTTATTCTTTCTATATATTTAGAAAGGGACACTATAAACATATTCCTCATTTCACTAAATACCCTTGTTTTTCGAGACCTATGTCTCCCTATATTTTCAATTATTTCCCAAACCCCTTTATCATTTCTTTACAGTCTTAATTCACTTCAATATTATTCTTTTTAATTTAATTGTTGTGTGTGTGTGTGTCTATATATGCACATTTCCTTTTCGGGGATCACAAATTTGTGTATTCAAAATCAAACATGTTAACTTTCTCCCAAACATATTCTTCTTTGAGTACTCACAAAGTCTAATAAAGCTTTCACTAATTACCCATTTGTTCAAGCTAGAAACCTTGCAGCCATCCACCCTCAGTTCCACTCACTATTTCACTCCTTTATCCTATTACCTGCACATTGCAATGAGCATTCACTTACCAATATCCCTGTCTTTTCCTGTTCTACTGTCCGCACTGCCACTGCCTGGGTCAGGCCTCATCAGCTCTTGCTATGACCCTGGAGAAGCTTGCTAATTGCATTCCTCACTGTGTCTCCTCAGCCCCATCCCCAGTTTACCTTCCTCACTGCTAACAGAGTGGTCTTTCTAAAATGTGTCTGATCACATCACTCTCCTGCTTAAATTTCCCCAGTGGCTCCTGATATCTAAAGGATGGTCTAAATTTTTTAACATTACTTTGTAATGTTCTAACTTCTTAACCTTATGTCATAATCCTCCTTCCTACATTTAGTTCTCTAACTGTGCTGTCTCCCCACCTCCCAAACACTCTCCACCCTTTTTCCATGTTGCCCCTTAGGCTGGAATGCCCTACTCTGTCTTCCTGTCACCAACCCTCCCTGCTCCTCATCTTAAGGTTAGCTCAAAATACGTCTTCCCCATGAAGCTCAGCTCCCATTTAAGAGTAATGTTATCCTCTACTGAACTTCCAGGTCACTAAACACTACTCCCCGATTACACGTAAACTTCTGCCTTGTGTTGTCAATAGTCATATATATACCATATCATAACTACTGTACTATAAGCTCCCACCACCACCACACATGCCCCCATACACTGTTCTACAATGGAAGTTTCATGAGATCACAAGGCTGGTTTATTTGCAGTGTCCACCATAGTTCCTGGAACACTAGGGGCTCAAACATGTTTTTGATTATATGAATAATTAAATGAGTGAAATAATAAAGAAAGGTTGTTCTATGTCTCATTGGACTTTGCAGTCTTCACAGAAAGCAATATAATTTTTTTTACTTGGAATTCAACAAATCAATAATTCTTAACCAAATAATGCTTAATAAAAATGAAGTACACAAAACCAAACCAAAAAAGGTAAATTTAAAATTTCCCAATAATCCATTTTTCTTCTGTGACCTCTGAATGATCAGTATAGTCAATAATAAAACATATCTAAATACCCCAGACTCAAAAATATTCTCTCTAATGCAGTGGCAGCAGACTGTTGTGGGAATTTATTAGACACAAGTGGAGAGCAGTTGGTGAACTTCCTGGATATGTCTGGTGCCCAGTGGCAGTGAGAGATACTGTTACAGAAGAAAGATGTGGGGTAGCATCATCTTCTACTTGGCAATTAGAAAACCTCCTTTTGCTAACAAATGAACTTGTTCTAATTTAAAAGATAGATTGGGACTATAAGTCACGTACTTATTAAACGAGTATTTTCTAACCTGGCCTGATTAAAATAAAAATTAACAACAACAACAAAAAAGAGTACATGAAAAATACAGATTCAACAAATCCAATTCCGCAACATATAAAAAGAATTATACACAATGGCCAAATGAGATTTATTCCAGGTATGCAAGGTTGGTTCAACATTCAAAAATCAATAAATGCAATTCACCATAACAATAAGATAAAGAAGAAAAATCATATGACCACACTAATTGACACAGGAAAAGCATTTGACAAAATCTATCAGGAAAATCTATCATGAACCTTTTTTCATGATAAAAACTCTCCGAAAACTAAGGATAGAGGGAAACTTCCTTAACTGGATAAAGAGCATTTACAAAAATCATACAATATCATCCTTAATGACAAAATATTGCATAATTTCTCCCTACAATTAGGAGCAAGGCAAGGATGTTTGCTCTCACCACACTTATTCAACATAATATTAGACGTTCATAATATTGGCCAGTGCAATAATTCAGGTAAAATAAATAAAAAGCATATAGATTGAAAAGAAGAAATTAAACTGTACTTACTTACAGCTGACATGATTGTTTATGTAGAAAATCCCAAGGAATATGTCAAAAAGCTCAGAAAAATAATAAGTGAGCTCAGCAAGGTCACAAGATACAAAGCCAATCCCCCAAATCAATCACATTTCTATACACCAACAATAAACCTGTAGAAACCAATGTTAACATCAATAAAATTTACAATTACTCCAAAGAAAAAGAAATACATAGGTATATACTTAAAAAATTATACAGGATTTGTATGATGAAAATGAAAATGCTGATAAGAGAAATCAGAGAAGACATAAATAAAGACACATATCACATCCATGGATTGAAAGACTCAACATAGTAAAGACATCTATTCACCCCAAACTGACCTACAAGTTTAAGACAATTCCTATCAGTACCCCACCAAAGATTGTTGTAGACATAGTCAAGATAATTCTAAATTTTGCAAAAGAAAAATAAAGTGGGAGAAAATCTATCTAATTTCAAGACTTGCTATATAGCTACAGTGATCAAGACAGTGTGGTACAGCAGGGAGACAGACATAGGGATCAATGAAACAGAATAAAGAACCTAGAAATAGACCCATGCAAATATGCCCAACTGATTTTTTACAAGAGTACGAAAGCAATAGAGGAGGATAGTCCTGTCAATAACTGGTACCAGAAAATCGAAAATCCATAGGCAAAAAATTAATAATAATAAACTTCAACCTAAATCTCACATCTTGTACAAAAATTAATGTAAAATGGGTCATGAACTTAAATGGAAAAAGAAAACTAAAAAACTTTCCAAAACAATGAAAAAAATCTCAGGACCTAAGGCTAGATGAAGAGTTATTAACTTTGACACCAAAAGCATATACCATCAAAGAAAAATTTATAAATTGTACCTGATCAAAATTAAAAATTCTGGTCTGCAAAAATCCTTGTTAAGAGAATTAAAAAATGTTACTATTGACTAGTAAATAAATATTTGCAAACCACATATCTAACAAAGGACTACTATCTAGACTATACAAAGCACTCTCAAAACTCAAGAGTAAACAAACGCTCCAATTATAACATGGGCAAAAAACATGAACAGACATTTCACAGAAGAAGAAATGCAAATGGCAGGTTAGCACATGAAAAGGTGCTGAGTATTATTAGCCACTTGGGGAAATTCAGGTTAAAACCAAAATGAAATATCACTACACACCTATCAGAATGGCTAGAGTATAAGAAAAACAAAAAAAAATGGTAGAAACACCGAAAGCTCATAGCAGTTTTATTTATAGCAGCCCCAAACTGGAAGCAACCCAGATGTCCTACAACAGGTGAATGGCTAAACAAACAGTGGTCCATCCACAATATGGAATGCTATTCAGCAACAAAGAGGAAGGCACTCTTCATACATGCAACCACTTGAATGAACCTCCAGAGAATTGCGCTGAGTGACAAAAAGACAATCCCCAAAGATTACATAGTGTTTGATTCCATTCATAGAACATTCTTGAAATGACAAAATTCTAGAGATGGAGAACAGGTTAGTGATCACAGGAGTTAGGGACATGGGGGTGGGGAGAGGTGAATGTGGCTTTAAAAGGGTAGCAGGAGGGAGCCTTGCGCTGATGGAACAGTTCTGTCTCTTAACTGGTGCTTACACAGATCTGCACATGTGATAAAATTGCACAGAACCAAATGAACACACACACACACACACACACGCACACGTGTGCCTGCATCCTGGTCGCCATGATCAGGCGAGTCCTGTATCATTTCTTCTCAGCTCTTCCAGTCTACTTTGCAATTTCTGTCGAATTTGACTACGATGCTGAGTCTGTGGGTTACGATACAAGAATTCTTCACAGGGTCATTTGTACCCCATAAACAAGTGTGTCAACTTCCTTTTAATAAAGGAAAGTGTTTGCCCTACATCTTGTCCAACAGCCCAGATCCAGCAGAAGAATCACGCCACCCTTTTATTTACCTGAAAGTCTTTTCCCCATTAGAACCTCAGAAACAAGGCTATTTTACTGAGCTCTTCTTATGGTATATTACAGTCTATGAGAAAAATTCAATAAATTTTCTTAAGTTCTATTCCTGGCTGAAAGTTACCAATCACCCCTTGGATATCTGTACCCTGGAGTTTGGGAGAAGTCTGTCTTTCGAAACACAGCCAGTGGGGTTTAAATTTTAGGAACTATTATTTTCACTCATCTACTGAAATCCATAAGGCAGAGGAACTGTTATAACGTTCAAGACATTCACACTTTATATTTTATGTGGATCAGGACCTGTGGAACAGGCTAACTCAGTTGGTAGGAGCACAGGCTAATGAGGCAGGGCCACGAGTAGAGTCCCCAGGGGACTGAAGGAGCTTTGCTCAGCAAGGCAGCACAGTCCAGAGTCCTGACCCAGCTCAGGCTGCTGGGGAGGCTGTGAGCACAGCTTCAACTACTTACTTGCTGTCTCTCCTCTCCCACTGGTGTGTGAGCCCCTTGAAGGCAGAGGCTGGTGGTGTTCCCCTCTATCCCAGGACCTAGCACACCATGTAGCATAGGGTACCTGCTCAACATTGCTTTTAAATGAGTATAAATGAAGGAGAATCAGAAAGAGTGTGCGTGGAAAAACATTTCCAAGGATAAACCCAGAGACCGTACGGGAAGGGCATGCAATCTTACCCCTCATCCTTGGCAAACACAGAAGCATATTTATCAGTATGACCTCATTGATTGCACTCGAGCAGAAACACTCCTCAAGATTCTCCCCCAACAAATTCTTCTCCCCCTGATTTCTTTCTCAACAAATTTCTCATTTGTGGTCAATATTGTTTTATACCGTATAGTAGCACAAAAACAGTCATGCGTGCTTAAATATTGTTTATTATTTCATTTTTCACATGAGCTTAAAGCAAGATTAAACATCATTAAACAAATATGGTCTCAAGAATTGATTTGAAATTGTACCAATATGAATTTTAAGAGAAAAACGACAACAGACATGATAATTTACAACCTCATCTGCACACAGTGAAGAGTCTAAATTCAACTTAGAGTCATTCTCCATTTGGGCATTTTAATGAGTACACCCATATTTTTAAAAGGCAGCAAGAAAGTGAAATTAAAGCCTATTAATAACGAAGAGGTATGTTTCTAATTCTAGGACATGGGGTTTCAGGATCTTACATAGAAAATCACTCCATCAATACCTCTTTTTTTTTGAGGAAGATTGGCCCTGAGCTAACATCTGTTGCCAATCTTCTTCCTATTTTTTTTTCCTTTTTTCTTCCCAAAGCCCCAGCAGATAGTTGTATGTCATAGTTGTACATCCTTCTAGTTGCTCTATGTGGGATGCCGCCTTAGCATGGCCTGATGAGTGGTGCATAGGTCCGCGCCCAGGATCTGAATCGGCGAAATCCCGGGGCATCCGAAGTGGAGCACGAAAACTTAACCCCTATGCCACCGGGTCAGCCCCCAATACCTATCTTAAATTGACAAATTCACCAAACTTCTTGGATCAAAAATTTATTCTAGGAGAAAACTAATTTTTAGCACCCGAGTTTCTCAAATTTTTTAAAAAATTAATAAAAATTTCAGAAGAAAGGTATTGTCGGGGGAGAGGGAGAATCCCTCTCTGCCCTTTTTCTTAAGGTTCTTATGGCTGGCCAAATAATTAACAAGACAGGTTAGTAGGAGAAAATAATACTAAGTTTAATAACATGTATACAGGGGAGAAAGCAGGGACACTGCATTTCTCAACACAATAGCAGAAATTCTCGTCTTAAATACCATGTTTAGCCAACGACAAA
Source organism: Ceratotherium simum simum (assembly GCF_057802395.1). Taxonomy (NCBI): domain Eukaryota; kingdom Metazoa; phylum Chordata; class Mammalia; order Perissodactyla; family Rhinocerotidae; genus Ceratotherium; species Ceratotherium simum. The sequence goes on from NC_141937.1 coordinate 5,213,858, forward strand.
GGAGGATGTTGGGGGTGGGGGGAGTCAGTTACAGGAAATTACCACTAAAGCACAGTAAACAAGAGTAAGGTTATTATGCAGATTTAAGACCTCACCTTCCACATTGATAAGCCTCTAGAAATGAGGCCATCCCCCCTCTTCCCAAAACAGAGAGGGAGATACTTTTACAAATGGAGATTTCCCTTATAAATGTAAATGTTTGTCTGGCAACTCCTTGCAGGGCCATCCAGAGAATGTGGCCAGAGAGACAGAACTTCGGATAAGATGGGCTTGTTGGTGCCTTTCCTATTGTAACATTTATCCTACATTATCTTTACAGCCATCATGATAGATCCGTTCCAGGAAGGAGCCACCATGTCAAATTCTTTAGGCAGTTAGTGGGGGAAGTCAAATGTCCCTAGAGAAAACAACCAAGGTAAAGAGATATATTTTAGGATGGCCTAAGTATCTTGATCTCCCACAGTATTAAAGAAAATTTTTTTCCTCTGTACACAAATAAAACTTTAGATATGTTCTTTTAAACTTTCCCCTTTTGTTTTCTATTTTTGTCTTTTGTACTTTAGCCAACAAAGGAGTAGCCTATAAGAGCCTTTCTCAAACCAGTTGTCTGTCTGCTACAGCTAGATGAGGCCCATAATTTCACTTTTTAAATGTCAGCTCCCTGGTTGTGAGTGCTGATATGTTGTGCAGTATTGCTTTGATACTACTTCTTCTGCAAAATTAAGCTAATTCTTTAAAAATTAGACAGCAAGTCATTCTTAACAGGGTATAATGATTAAAAGAAGCAGTTTGCTGGTGATTTCTTCCTGCTTCCAGAGAAGAATCAAAGTGTTCCACATAGACAGCTCTAATCCTGATGGTCCTCATGTAAAAAGCTCCTGTGGCCAGTAAAAGGTTACTACTGACCCAGAACAAATAAATTAATAAGCTGTAATAATTACCTTTGGGTCATTTTATTTTAAACCATGAAATCAAAAGCTCTGTCCACATTTGTGCAGGAATCACTGTACCCAGCCTCTGGGAATCCCCTGGCACACCAGCCATCTGTGAATGTGTTCAGAAGTTTTTCATTCTAGACACAAAAGTTTCATCTGTGCTAACCCACCAGTCATCTCATCTCTCTCAGCATTCCTTTCGCAGATGACTGGGAGATTTCATGGGGCTGAACAACAAGGAAAGGAGCTTCTGATGTGTTGGCATCCACTGTCTTTCAGGGAAACTACTCAGGAAGAAGCCGGCTTAAGAAACAAACAGAAGCCCAGGCCCATCATGTGTAGCCAGGAATGGCTGGTGCGTAGTTGGAAACCACGAAGCGATGGGTCGAGTGCTAGGGAATAACGTCATTTAATTGAGTTTGCATGATTATTTAAGGCCTGTATTACACACGCTGGATGAAGTCACCACAATGCTAAGGAACAGAGAAAGGAGAAAGTCAGAGACAGGAACCCTTGGCAAGGGCGTGAGACAAAAGATTGAAAAGAAGGGAGGAGAAGAGCCCATGTTTATTGTCATTGATCTGGCATTCTGGATTTGAAAATAAAATCCACTTCCCACACTGCTCTCTTGACCTGCCAATTGATATTGGGACCCCAGCAACCTCAAGAGAGCAGGAGCTGTGGGGTAGTTCACTGGGGTATTCATGAGTTACAGCTTATGTTCTCCAAATCAAGACAGAAGAAAAATGAAGAATGGAGAAAGGGAGCATATGTACATATTTTAAAAATCTATTTACGTTAAAATATTTTTACAGCCTTATCAGCAGCACCTTTTAGAAAAAGGAAGTGAGGAAATGCTATTTTTCTCACAGAAACACTCTCTATACTTATCAAAAGGCAAATATTTACTTAACTCAGCTTTTATAATTTGGAAATAGAATGCCTAATAATTAATAAAATGAATTATATATAGTAATTTTCATATATGAAAGGAGACAGAGAATGGATTAAATGAATTTTCCATAGGATATTATTTTTACCCCTAAATTCTCCACTGTGTAATGATTAATAATAGGGAAATCTTACATAATCACAGCACAGTCATCCATTTTAGTAAATTTGACACTGATACAACACTTTGATCTAATCTACCATCTGTATTCCAATTTTGCAATTGACCCAATCATGTCCTTTATATCTTCTGTTCCCTCCAGGACAGGAGCCAATCAAAAGTCAGGTATTGCATTTGGTTGTCCTGGGTCTTTAGTCCCCTCTCATCTCAACATTTCCTTTTCTTTTATGACCTTGACATTTTTTTAAGAATACAGTGCCCCCTCCCCCCTTTTGAAGCAGAACATCCTTCATGTCATGCTTCTTACCTCATGATTGGATTCAAGATATGCATTCCCAGCCAGATCACTACAGAGGTGATGTTGTGTCCTTCTCAGGACCTCACACCATCTGTCCCTCATCAGTGATGTTAGCTGTGACCACTCAGTCAAGGTGTTGTCCAATTTCCCCACTGCATCATAATTTTTTTGGAACTAATAAGAAGGTTGTGGGGAGGTACTTTGATGCTTCTTGTCAAAATATCCCCCTAGACTTGCCATCCATTGATGATTCTTGCCTGATCCAATTTTTACTTTGATGTTTGCAAAATGCTAACTTTCCAAGTCCAGCATGGCTCCACATTTCCCACTTGGCACAGGGCATTCTACTGTAAGGAAGAGTTAACCCTTCTTCCTTATTTATTTGTTTACTTACATATTTATCTGTTTATTATGATACACATTCATGATTTTGTGCTCAAGTTTTCATAGGGTTCTGAAATAAATTTACAATATCTTTATGCTTTAGATTTTATAAAATAATGAAATTACATACATACACACACAGAGATATCTATACAAAGTGTGTGTACGTGCTCATGTGTGTATGTGTGTGTATCATCTTGAGGACCACAAAGGACCACAAAGGAGCATGTATCATGTAGGCAGCATCCTAAAAACATTACTAAGAGCCCACCAAGTTTTATGAATGGCATTCTACCAATTTTGAAGATATGTATTGGCATAAGTAAAACACATTTAGACTATTATCAACCTAGACAATTTCTAAGCTGCTCAAAATACACAAGATTGTGGTAAAATGAAATGACTGCTAGTGTATTTCCCACAGTGGCCCATGGAAGATGCTTCTGAGGAAGGCATTAAAATCCCCATAATTATTATTTAACATTTATTTGGCACCATAAATGTATACAGAGCAATGTGACAAATAAAACATGCCTAGCTAATAACGCTCTGCCCTGAGGAGCTCAGAGCCATGAAAGAGTAGGTCTAATTGGGCAGTGCTATGCCATGGGGAGAAATTTCTTCTTGAGAGGATATGTTGCTTTCACAACATAGTTAGGAGACTATAGATGAATTTAGTCTTTTATAAATTACTCTTCAGCGTAATTGTTGAAATAACATAAAAAAAGGAATTTTCCAGCACAGCCTGGTAAGAAAGATAATCTGTGTTTTAGTGTCCTCAGAGGTTCAAAATTGCCCAGTCAAACCCCCTGTTCTGCCCGTATGCCCCCACTAGCAGGCTGAGTTAATGGATATGGTTGACTGGATGCATCTAGCTGCGTGGTAGGCCAAACCTCTGCTCCCCCCGTTCTACTGTTGATGAACAGATATGGAACAAAGAGTTGAAAATCAGGAATTCAAACACACCAATCAGTGAGTTAACTTAGGTAAGTGTGTGGAGCCTCCTGAACCCCTTCCTGAAACACTTCCAATAACTCTTCACCATCTCTTTATCAAAACTTGCTTTATGTGCATTTCTCATCAGCATTCCTCATTTAATTTGAAAAGCACACATATTTCATCAAGCTTCAGGCATTTCATCCTAAACTTCATCCCAAAACTTTCCAATCGAGTACTATAAATTTTGGTAATATTCTGCTTTAATCCTATAGACTTTGGCATGAGGTTCAGTGCCACTAATTAATATGCCTCTCGGTATTAGCTATTTTTACAGAAAAAAACAAAACAAAAATATACACCTTCTATTTCTCTCATTTCCTTAAATATTTAATTTAGGTCAAGGGTGAATCCACAAGGCTGGAAGTGCTGGGGCTATCTGAGGACACCGGATTTGGGGTGTGCTCCAAGACTTCTAGCCTTATAGGGCCACCCTTATCTTAAATAGCCGGACATCACCTGCCTTGGGGAATTCCTTGTTGCTCATGACCTTCTCTCTCAGACTTGACACCCTCCCTCCAGACTCAAATCTCCAAATTCCTGCTGAAGTCAAGGTAGAGAAGTTTGGCTTGTCTCCTTTTCCCCAAGCAAAATTCTAAATCTTTCTGCTAAGGAAGGACTTCTTTCCTGTAAAGCACCAGCAGGCACCACGAAATTACAGTGTTTCCGTCAATCTGAACAATTGTTTAGGTGGGCCACAGTCCTTCAATTTGTCTTTTTAAAGGGAAGGGAAATGGTAAAAAGACATGTTTTCTCACTATATGGTAAACACACAGGGACTCTGGGCTTCTTTTTCTTCTACTTCTCAATTCTTCCTTATTTTAACTTAATCCTTGGAAGCGTTAATTGTTTCAGCAGGGGATTCAGAGACGCGTCCTTGGCGCTAACCAAGCTAAAAGAACAGTTCGATAGATTTAGTTATACCATACAATTGCATTTGCCTTCTAAATCTCCTTCTTACTTTAAAAAGAAACCTCTCTTCATTTTGTCTTCCACCAAGAAGATTGTTTCTCTTTTAAAATGGGAAAACTTCCTATACTTTCCTTTTCTAGTGTACCTATCGCCTTTAGAATCATCTCCTTTCTCATCGAGCAACATCATTAAGTGCTTAGTGGATACTGTTAGAAAAAAGTCGTTTAAAATTACAACATCTACATGGATGTTTAAAAAGCATAATTTGTTTACAATTATAGAACAAAATCCAGAGAGAAATAATATAAATAAAAGCTTTTTTCATCCCCTCCCACACGCAAACACACAACTCCACCTCTTAAGAGTTATTATTGCAGAACAACTATTTTTGGATTCTAGAGTTTAAGCCTCTGAAAACAATTTTTAAAAGAAGTAAAACGTGTATCAGAAACATAAAATATAATAACAGGCTATAGATAGTTCCCAGTCCTTAAGTAATAAAATATTACAAGTATGAGAATGGAAATACATACTTCAATGCAAATTTCAGACCAATATTCAAGATACATCATTTAATATGACTATTTTATATTAAAATGCACATAATATTCTAAAATTATTTTATTAAAATGTTCAACGGTACTTCCATTTTTAGATAGACTAGATATCCTAGGTGACTGATCTTCTTTATTAAAACACTGGAAGATACATGGTGATAGATGATAGATAGATGGTAACGTGCCACATTGTTAAGTTTGCAGAGAAGGAGGAACCTGGGAAATAAGTGAGAACTGCAAGAATCACAGCTGGCTCTGCCTGGGGATTTGATCGGAAACGTGGAGGCCTTGAGCTTCTGCTTTGATGTGAAACCGGAGGTAAAACTTAGGCCTGCCTAATGAGAGGAATCTCATAGGATGCTTTCCTTCATAAAGCTGAGATCCTAAAGGAATACAGCCACTGTCCAGAAAGGAAATTGACTGACCTCAATTTTGGTACTGTCTGGATGGGGGGAAATTCTCCCTGAAGAGTCTATAACTTCATGCAATTTACAGCCCCAAGTCACAGTATCTGTGTGGAAGGAAGGAAGGGAGGAAGGAAGGAAGGAAGGCAGACTGAAGCAGAGAATTTAATTTAAAGTTGTCCCAGATTGGCGGGGTACTCAGTAACTGACAGAAGCAGATCCAAATCCTAGCCAAGTGCAACCAGATATGAAATATTCCCACATGAAAGTCCAAGGAAAATAACTAATTGACATTTAACTAACCATAAAAGTCAGAAGGAAACAAGGTACCACGTATGAGAGCCAGCTGCAACAGTAGAGAGTAAAGGAAATCCACAAGGATAACAAAATGGGAATTATCAGGACATAAATTGTGTTTCATAGGTTTAAAGAATTAAGAGCTTGAAAATATAAGAAAGCAGCAAGAGTTTATTTAAAAGCATGAAAATTTGCAAAATAATGGCATCATAATTTTATCTTCTACAAATGAAACTAAAACTAAACAGCAGATTGGAGAAAGTTGAAAAAAGAATTAGCAAAATGGCAGATAGAGCTGAAGAAATCATCCAGAATTCAGCCAACAGAGAATAAAAAAGATGAGAAATATGACAGAGAGGTTGAGCCACAAAAAAGAAACTGAAAAGTTTTAATTTTGTCTAACTAGAGTTCCAGAAGGAGAAAATAAAGATAAAGGATAAGAATCAACATTCAACAGATAATGATAATGGCTGAAAATTTTCGAGAATTGTTGTAATTTATCAATTCTTACATCCAGGAAGCCCAATGAGTTCTGATCAACATCAATAAACATCATACTTATTGTGGTGGAAATGCAGAATAGCAAAGAGCCAAGGAGGAAAGACAGATCACCACAAAGAACTAGCAACCAGACTGTTGAATGATTTGCTGATAGAAAATAATAGTCAATCTAGATTTCCACATCTTTCAAGAATGAGGCCAAAATAAAGATACATTCATACAAGTCAAAATTAAGTTTATCATCAGCAGACTGTCACTAAAGGGCATTGTCAAGGATTCACCGGAGGCAAAAGGAAGACTTAAATTGGAATGCCTGAGATGCATGATTGAATAGTCACATGACGTGACATGAGGACTTGCTGACCAGAATCTAAGGCACCACCATAAGACAATTGATCTACAGAAAGTTGTTCTGAGTATTAAATGACTTAGGACTTTGAGGAGTTTAACAGTCTCTGGCTCCTGGAATGCCTTATCTATGTATTAGTAGGAGGAAAAGAAGGAATTTCTTAAACTTGATAACAGCCATCTACAAAAAGCCTACAGTAGACATCATAATTAATGTCTAATGAGCATCTCAAATGTAACATTTCCATAACCAAACTCCTGACGCTCTTTTCAAATCTGAAACCTGTTCTCATCTCGGCCAGTTGGCAAATTTATCCTTCCCATTGTTCAGTAACCCTTAACTCTTCTCTGCCTCTTCTCATTAACTGTATCTTCAAAAAGTATCAAGAGCTGGACCACTGATTACCATCTTGTTCAGAGCCACTGCTATCTCTCACTTGGAGTGTTGGAATTGCCTTTACGGCCTGCTTGCCTCGTTATTGGCATCCTGATTCCACCCACCCCATCTGTTCCGAATGTAGCCCATAACGTGGTCTTTTTCAAGCTGAAGGCAGGCCCTGGCACTATGTCAGACATTCCTGTGGCTGTCCATTACAATCCGTAAAAGCCCAAACCCCTAAAATACCCCAGGTCCTGAACCACCCGGTCCCTATCACCTCCCTGACCTCCTCTCCCACCACCCTGCCCTCACTCATTCCACATCAGCTGCCTTGGCTTCCGTGATGTTTCAGAAAAACGCTAGGCATGTTCCCACCTAAGGGATTATTACCTCTATTTGGAACATTTTCCCCCCAGATATCGCTGTGACTAATTCCCTCACTTCCATCAGTCTCTAATCAAATCTCACACTCCTCCCCCCCTGCCCCCATGAGGTCCACTGATCACCTAATGTGAGGTTGCAACACTGGCCAGACCTGACCCACCTCTTTGTACTATGTCCCCCATGACACTGATCAGCATTAGAATACCATATTATTTAGTTAATTATTATGTTGATTGGTTATTCTCTGTCTTCACCCCTCTCTTTGCTTAAATATAAGCTTCATGATATTTGGGATTTTGTTGGTTTGTTTGTTCGCTGGCGTATGCTAAACCATGTCTGAATATTCATTGAAGGAATGAAAAGTTACAAGTATTTTCCTTAAGATTAAGAACAAAATAAGTAAACATAGTAAAATAGACAAAGAAATTCAAAGTAAAACTGGAATAAAAGAAACCAAATTGTCATTATTTTTAGAAAACATGATCATCTACTGAAAGTTTCAATAAATCTACAGGCAAATTATTACAATTAATAAGAAAATTTTCCAAAATTGCTTACACAAAATCAATATACAAAGGTATGATGCATTAATATTCTACAGCAACAGAGTTATTTCAATAATTAAAGAGAAGATACCATTTTAAATAGAAAGAAAAAAACATCTAAGACCTTAGAATGTACTTAAAAATTTAAGCATTCTACTGAAATGCTATCTCATTAAAGATGTACAAAACATTTAAAAACAGGCATCAAAGAATATTTAATAAAAAGAGAGAGATGCTAAGTTTTTGAATAAAAGCTCAACGTTGAATATATAACACCGCTACACAAATTGATCTGTAGGTTTAAAGCAATTCCAATGAATTTCCCAACAGAGTTTTTCACAAACTTCATAAGCTATTTCTAAAATTTGGAAGGCAGAACAAACGTCCAAGGATCACCAATGCCCTCTTGAACGAGAACAAGGTGGAAACAACTGCCCGACTAAGTATAGGTTTGTTATAACGTAGTAATAATTAAGTTACAAATATTTAGTAAAGTAATAGCAATCAAGATGTGTTGTAAAATAGGAGTAATTAAAACAGGGTGGCACTAAAGCAGAGGTAAATATGAAGAGAGCCCAGAAGCAGATCCACGGCCATGGACACGATTTATGACCAAGTGTGCACGGCAGATGAATGGGGAAGGAATGAAGTCTACAATACACAGTTATTCATATTGAAAAGTAATAACGTTTCTGCTGAACTTTTTAGAAAAAAATGAAAGAGAATCCTATGATCCCTAGGCAAGAAAGGATTTCTTAAACAAGACCCCAAAAAAGCAGAAAAGATTGATGATTTTGCCTACATTAAAATGAAAAAGTTTCTATTCATTGAAAGATACCATAAAGGGAAACGGCAAGCCACAAACTGAGAGAGAATATTTTCAACACTTAAAATGAATAAAGGATTTGTATCCATAGTATTAATTTTTTTTTTTTTTTTTTTTTTTTTTTTACTGCTCAATAAGAAAAGACAAATAGTCCAATGGAAAAATTAGCCAAGGAAAAAAAAAGTCATGAATAGGTATTCACAGAAGTGGAAACATAAACGGAAATGAGACTCAAGCACAGTATTAATCAGGAAAATGAAATCGGGAATTTAAATCTATCTCACTATCATCAAATTGGCGAAATTTGCAGTCTGATAATATCAAGTGTTGGTGAAGATGTTGAAGAATGAGGACACATACACGCTGGTGGGAATGTAAATTGATACAAACTCTTTGGAATACAGTCTTTATTACCTTGTAAAGCTGAACATAGGAATGCCTTATGACTAAACAGACCCCCTGGGGAAATATTGCTCATATATTTTCCAATATACCTGAAGGTGTGTAAGATTGTTCACAATAGCACTGTTCCTAATAACAAAAGGAGGTAAAGTATTGGAATACCTATCCAGAGTAGAACTGATAAATCAATTGCAAAATATCTTTTCAGTGGAATACTCCAAAGCAGTGAAAATAAATTAACCAGAACTACATGCATCTCTATGGAGAAATTTCTGGAGCATAATGTTGAGAAAAAGAAATGTCACACAGGAATACACGTAGTAAGATTCCATTTGTATACACTTCAAAGCAGACACATTCAAACAATTCATTATTTAAGGATATATATATATAGATGATAAAACTATAAAGAAAACGAGGGAATAATGTGAAATTCGGGAAAATGGAAACTTCTAGACAGGATGCTGAATCAGGGAGCAACATAAAATGTTTAGGTAAACTATTACTAATAATCTATTTTTTAAGCTGTATGTTTAGTAGAAGACTTTTTTTTTTAACTCTACATAATCTATCATGTCTTCTTTTTGTGTCTCATAATATAGTTGTTTTTAAAAGTCGACTGTATCAAATTTATAATAGTGTCATATGCTTTAGGACTACAGTCAAAGTGGCAAAGAATAAGTTCATTTTCTCATTTCAACTTGATTCTGTGCCTTTCCTTAGAAATCCAAAATAACACACTAATCTCAGTACAGGTCCACGAATTAAACACAAGTGGAAATATCCATTCACATGTCCGCTTTTGGGCTTTTGCATTCTTTTTGGAGCCTTTACTAAAACAAAGCTTCATATGACATGAGAATAGACCCTCTATTCTAATTGTAAAAAAAAAAAAAAAAAAACCTGTCAGAAGCAAACTAGACAACTAGAGATAAACATGTGCATGAGCAGTTTTCCAAAGAACGTCTCCGTCTTCTCATCCCACTTACAGGAAGTCGGTGTTACTGTGTGACTCTGGCTCACATAAACTGGACAACAATTAAAACTGAACTTTTGCAAATTCAAGACATTTATTCTCGAATGCCACATAAAAAGGTCAAAAAGCTAAAAACATGAAAGAAACATGGGCAAGCACATAAAAAAATACATAAAATGAAGATATATTCTAATGTTTACCTTATGCAAAAATACTGTTGCTGTAAGTTACGTGTGTGCTTTCTGGAAATTAAAAATTAAATTATAGGACACAACCATTAACTAGTTAACATTTTTTTAACTAATTGCCACAATTGTTCTTCACTATTAATTTATAAGTTATATAAGTAATTTTAGCACTCGAGTGGTCTCTAAAACAACACTGATATTTTGCAAGTCACATAAAATGGCACTAATATTAATTCTATGAAATATTTTACTTGCAAATCAATTTACCCGTGGTCTCCTAGAGCAAGTGGCATAATGCAGTTGCAAATTGTATTGCAAGTAGATTTTCTCCAAATAATCACTTTCAGTTCCATGCCTCTAACAAAATAATCCTGAGATGTTTGCATTTGATTATTTGGAAAATAATAATTATAACAATTATAATATTTCCTGAGGGACCAATAGTCTAACAAATTGAATCCAGTGAAATATAATTATGTCACCATTATCTTTTAATATTGGCAAACTGGATCAGGAAAAACAGAAGCTATTATTCAATAAATAAATAAACAAGTAAGGTCCTACTGTTAGCACTCAACAATAACCATATAGATGTGTCTGGGGCCCTTTAACAAGGTTTCTTATAACTCTAAAGCAAAGAATTAATGAGGAGACTTGTATTAAACAGGATCTGACCCTGAATAAAACAATCTTATTTCCAGCATGCACGTAACAATGTAGCCTCCCCTAAATTTGCTTTTGGATTTGCTAAACTTTGTTATCCTTGCTCAGACTATAATGAAAGCAGAGGAAAGCGCAATGATTTTTAAAACCATGAAAACAAAGTAAAGTCTTTGTCATCCCAAGAGTTGGTGCTTTGAGTGTCTCCTCTCCAAGTCTGTGTCAAATTAAATTGAAAAGTAAATTAAAAAAAAATAAAAGAAAGAAAAGTAATTAGCGTACATGGCCCCAAATGAATAGACTATCCCAAATCTCTGAAATGTACCAAATCTAGATGATTTTGAGATTATCTCATAGGATCATGGGTCAACATCACCGAAACTCAACATCTCCTGGTTGATAAAGGTAATGGATATTCTGATGGTCAGTCATCCTAGGACATGATCCATTCCAGGGCAGGAAATGAGCAGGCATACGAGGAAGGGGGTGTCCTGCTCTTAATGCAGGCAGTTAGGGAGGGATATTGAATCAGGACCTGAGGCAGGAGGAGCCTGGAGTGGTTCTAGTGGTGCAGGCAAGCTTTCCTTGGCTATGGCATCGCAAGGCACAAGCTGGCAGCAAAACAAATTTCCAGCCTTTCAATGGAGAGGAGCAAAAGCACCAATGGGGCAAGCGACGGGGCTAGTTACTGGAGCAGCCAGCAGCCAGCACAGGATGTTTTGCAACCTCTGGTTTAGAAACATCAGCAAGGTTCAGCAGCCAAGTCCACCATGTCCACCCAGCAATGTGACCAGCATATGCAGCAAAGGGCACAGCTTGACACCCAGACAAGATGGCTGAAGGTAGGGTGAGTAAAAATGCAGAGAACTTGATTGGGAGTACTATTCACTCCCTGGGAATCTCAGAAATATTTGCAGGACACTTTCTGGGTGGAGTGCTTATAAAACTAGCATCTGAAAAAGAAGCCAGTGGGACATTATACATTAGTAAGCTGGATCTAAAAAAGGAAATGTAAACTTAACTTTCTACTTACAGTAGGTAGGTGTGTTTAGACTACACAGGGAAAATAATACCTCACAGGTTTCAGGCAAGGATTATATAATATGATGTTTAAGTCAACTGGTGTCTAGTAGGTTTTCAAAGATGGGATGTCACTTCTGGCTCTCACCTCATTCTTCCCTTTATGCAATTATACATTTTCATAACTTTCTAGAAGGGAGAAAGTGAGTATCCCTATTTTGTTCCAGATGATACTTTGATTAGGTCCATAAGCTGCCTGGTGAAATTGTTCTCTCTCAGCCTCAAAGATATTTGAAGCACCTTGAGTAGAAGCTGAAACCTTGTCATTGGATACCATGAGTACTTACCCGTGTTCATCTTTTTATTATTTGTTTATAAAGTATCTTTATATGTAAATTATATTGTCTTTCTCATATATGAGTCAATATTTTCCATGAATTCAAATGAATTCATATACATTAGCATAAGATGGAAATCTTGTAAAATTTGAAGCATCGGCTAACAAAAAGAATAGTTGGCAGGGTGGTTATTGTTGAACTATTTTTGGCAGAGGAAGAGAAGGGACAGAGATGCCCTTAAATAAACGATTTGGGGGTGGAATTATTCATGCTATGGATAAGGTTAGTCAAATTTCAGTTCGTGCCTCAAGCTGGTTTCAGTTCAACTCAGGGAAAAATGGAAAGCCCCCTCATACCACCTATAGCTTTTGTTGTTTCTACTTCTGTTAGCGGTATCTTGCTCAGAGATTTGATGATGGTAGAGACTTGAATGTGTGTGTGTTCGTGTGTAAGTATGTGTGTGACTCTTTAATTAATTTAATGGCTGTGCCTCATTGTTCCTTATGATAGAGTAAACCCATTGTCACACATTCTATTTCTGTTTCCCAAACATGTCAAGATTTGGCTTTTATTAGTTAAACTTTTAATTTTTATATATAATAATAGATATACTTGCAGTTGTAAGAAATAATACAGGGCGATCCCATGTACTCTTTACCTGGTTTTCCCCAATGGTGACATCTTGAAGATATTGACATTGATACAGTCAAGATACAGAACATTTCCATCACCACAAGGATCGCCCTGTATTATTGTTGACCTATTCCCCTCCCTCTCTGCTCTGTCCCTAACTCGTGGCAACCACAAATGTACTCTTTGTTTCTGTAATTTTATTGTTTTTAAAATGTTGTATAAATGGAATTGTATAGTATGTAGCCTTTTGAGATTGACTTTATTTCCTGAACAAAATTCCCTGGAGATTTATCAAAGTTGTTCATATATCAATACATTAATATGCATGTATTAACAGTTCATTCTTTTTCATTGTTGAGTAGTATTCCACATTTTGGATATAGCAAAGTTTTTTTAAACATTCACCCATTGAAAAGCATCTCAGTTGTTTTCAGTTTGAGGCTGTTATGAAAAAAGCTGTGATTAAGATTTGTAGACAGGTTTTTGTGTGAAGATAGGTTTTCTTTTTTCCGGGGTAATTTCTGGGTCATATGGTATTTGCATGTTTAGTTATTTAGTGCCAAACTCTTTCCCAAGTGGTTGTAACATTTTACATACATTCCCACTAGCTATGTATAAGTGTATAATTTATCGACATCCTTGCAACAATTTGGTGTTGTCTATTTGATGTTGACTTTTTATTTTAGTCATTCTGATAGGCATGCAGAATATCTCATTTTGGTTTTAATTTGCATTTTCGTAATGGCTGATGATGGTGGACATATTTTCTCATGCTTATTTTCCTCTGAATTTTCTCTTTAGTGAAATGTCTATTTATGTCTTTTGTACGTGTTCTAATTGGACTGTTTTGTTTTGTTTTGCTGTTGAGTTTTAAGAGTTCTTTATATATTCTAGATACTACTCCTTTGTTGGATTTGCGATCTGCAAATATTTTCTCCCAGTTTTTAATGTTTCTTTTCCTCCTCTTAACAGGGTCTTTTGAGGAGCAAAAATTCTTTACTTGATGGAGTCCAATTTATCAGTTTTTCCTTTTACGGATATTGTTTTTGGTGTCGTCTAAGAACTCTTTACTTATCTTTACCTTCTTAAGATTTTCTCCCATGTTTATTTATAAATGCTTTGTAGTTTTACATTTTATATTTAAGTCTATGATCTATTATGAATTAATTTTTGTCTAAGGTGTAGGGTTTCGGTCAAGGTTCACTTTTTTGCCTCTTATATCCAATTGCTCCAGTACCATCTATAAAAAAGGCTATCTTTCCTCCATTGAATCACTTTTACACCTTTGTCAAAAAACAATTAAGCATATTGTGTGCATCTGTTTCTGGGCTCTCTATTCTGTTCCACTGTTCTATATATCTTTCCTCTTCCAATGTCACACAATCTTATCAAAGCAGGTATATAATAAGTCTTGAAATAATGTAGATGGTTTCTTAGCACTTTATTCTTCTTTTCCAAAGTTGTTTTAGCTCTTCTATGTACTTTGCTTTCCATATAAATCTTAGAATAATCTTGTCTATACCTACAAAATATCTTATCAAGATTTCAATAGGAATTGTGTTAAACCTATTTATCAATGTGTAGAGAATTGACATTATTGCTATGTTGAGTATTCCAATCCATGAACATATGTCTCTCCATTTATTTAGATCTTTGAAGTCTTTCATCAGTGTTTTGCAGATTTCAGCAAACAAGTGCTAGACATGATTTTTTAGATATAAACCAAAGTATTTCATATTTTTGATGGAATATAAGTGTTATTATATTTTTAATTTTTGTATCCACATTTTTTTTGCTAATATATAGAAATATAATTGATTTTTGCATGTTTATCTTGGATCCTGTGAACTTGGTGAATTCACTCTAAGGTTTTTTTTTTTTTTTTGTAGATTCTTTGGGATTTTCTGTGTAAACCATCATGTCCTCTGGAAATAAGAACAATTTTATTTCTTCCCTTCCAAGCTTTATGTCTTTTATTTCCTTTCTTGCAGCACTGCACTAACTAGAACTTCCAGTACTATGCTAAATAAGAGAACCCATATCCTTAGCTTCTTCATGATCTTAGGGGGAAAGCATTCACTCTTTCATCATTAATTATAATCTTAACTGTAGATATTTTGTAGATTCCTTTTATCAAGATGGGAATTTTTCCCTCTATTTGTAGTTTGCTGAGAGCTTTTAGTCATGAATGGGTGTTAAATTTTGTGAAATGTTATTTTTATATCAATTGATATAATCATGTGATTTTTCTTCTTTAGCCTGTTAATATTATGGATTACATTGATTTTCAAATATTGAGCCAGACTTGCAAGCCCGAAGTAAATCCCACTTTGTTATGGTATATATTCTTCTTATGTATTGCTGAATTATATTTGTTAATATTTTTGTTAAGAAATGTTACATCTATATATATAGGAGTGTTATTGCTGTGTAGATTCTTTCTTTTTTTTAAACTATCTTTATCTGGTTTTGTTATCAACGTAATATTATGTTCGTAAAATTGCAAAGTGTTCTCTCTTCTTCAGTTTTCTAAAAGAGATTGTGTAGAATCTTCTTTAATTCTTCCTTAAACATTTGGCAGAATTCTCTGGTGAATCCAACTGAGCTTGCAGATCTCTTTTTTTGGGAGTTTTTCAATGATGAATTTAATTTCCTTAATATTATATGATTATTCAGATTATCTGTTTCATATTGGGTAAGGTGTGGTAGTTTGTATTTTTTCAAGAAATTCGTTCATCTCATCTAAGTTGTCAAACTTACATGTGTAGAGTTGTTTATAGTACTCCACTACTATCCTTTTGATGTCTGCAGAGTTGGTAGTGATATCTACTGTTTTATTTCTGATATAAGCAATTTGTGTCTTCTCTCTTTTTTCTCTGTAAATCTTGCTAGAAGTTTGTCATTTGTACTGATATTTACAAAGAATATCTTTTTGTTTCAGTGATTTTCACTCTTATTGTTACTGTTTCCTTCCTTCTGATTGCTTTGTTGTTGCTGTTTTTTTTCATATTTTGGGTTCTTAAGGTGGGATCATAGATTATTGAATTGAAACTTTACCTTTTTTTCTAATGTAAACATTTATTGCTATGAATTTTCCTCTCAGCACTGCTTTGGCTGTGTCTCACAAATTTTGATATGTTGTGTTTTCATTTAATTTAGTTCAATGTATTTTTAAAAAATTTCCTTTGAGATTCCCTCTTTGATTCATGGATTATTTAGAAATGTGTTAACCGATTTCCAAGTGTTTGAAGAGTTTACTGTTATTTTTCTGTTATGGATTTCTAGTTATCCCATTGTGGCACTTCCAGTTTCAGTTTTGACATGTAAAGACTCTGGAAGTCATCACTCATCCTTACAATGGGAAAAAAAAACCCGAGGAAACTAAAAATCAGTGACTTTTCTTGGACATATCATATAATTAAGTTCCTAGGGCAGTCCACCAACCCAAAACCTACAGAGCCAGACAGACCTAGAGATTTACAGTCAAGATCTACTTATATGGAGCAGAATCTGGAGTCATAAACTGGTAGGAACATTGAAATAGTAATTTTGATGATTTTCTGAAGGCTGAGTGTGGAGTGGTGTGAGAATGAGAAACTCTGAAGGGTGCACTCTTGAGGGTGGGGCACACTGTCATGGGATTTTATCTTTAGGAACCCCACAAGTTCTCAAGATGAAGGATCAAGAAGGTCTCTTCAGGCTCTGGCAGGGTGATGGAAAGAGTAACCATAGTGAAATACACTAGAGCATTCTCCACAACAAAGACCTCTTCTCCAGGACAAAAGTCTTTCTTAGCGCCTCATCCATCCTTGGGGAAACGTGTTTCCCAACTCTACCCTCTTCTAGTCTTCCTGTATGAGCTAAGGGAGAAAAGTAAAGCTAATAAGAACTTGTGAAAGTCACAACCTAGGTTCAGAACTCCACAAAAAGACTCAAATTTAACCATAAGATTATAGAACACTTCAAGCACTCACCTTACTGCCATGCCAACAGGGCTCCAGTATAATAACAGTGGCTTATGGCTGAGAAAGCTGCAAAACTCTACCTAAGGAAGAATTCTTAGGGAAGCCCAAAGACAATAGGGGAGACAAAAACGACACTAGAGGAACTGGAAACCTCTCAAATGCTCTCTTAGCTTTAGCCATGCTACCTCTAAGCTAATGGAACACTCTTCCTTTCCCTTCATCTGGCTAACTTCCTGACCAGTGAGGACTAATTTGAATCACTTCTTCCAGAAACACACATGCATACAACGCTTCCTGAAATGTACCACAAAACTGCGTAAATCACTAATCTCCAAGGGAGGATTAAATTCCTCCTTGTGTATTCCTAGTATCTGCCACCTACCCCAGATGTGCATTTTAATGCTCTTGAGTGCCATGTTATACAACATTCTTTGTCTCTAACCATAAGTTCATTACTACCAGGGACTCATGTGGTTCACTTGTGTTGTTAATTCCTATCACTCATGCTTCCTGGCACAAAATAGGACCTCAATAAAATACGTGGAATTCAAAGAGAACTGAGCCCATCTGCATGTAGAAGCAGGGATGAGATATGCCGAGATTAATAACCACTGAATCCTTACTCTCAGATTCCAAGGTACTAGACCTAGAACTGTCCTGGCTCATGTAGGTCTTCCTTAGGGACACATTGTTATCCTTTCAATAGGTAATACCCCTCATTTTTTATCTCCAACTAGTTCTAGTTGGGTTTTAGAAATGTTTCTCTTTGGTAGGATGGAGAATGGACTAGAAAGTTCTCTTTATTCCAAATGGGCTGTCTCTGTAGAAAAGGGAATATGGCCTCCAGTAACTCTGAGCTGATATGCCACAGCTTAGGAAACCATGAGGAAAGGGGAAATTCAAGTTCCAGCTCCATTAGGAAAATCTCAGGGCAGCTGCTGATTAGGGTCAGCTTGGGTTACATAAAAATTCCTGAACTAACTACTGTGACAAAAGATGGGGCAGAGGTGAGGATTAGGATTGGAATAGAAGCACATGGATGGGACAGTTTCCACAAAGGAAGGGGAGGGGCTATGTCGGAAGAGAGGTCAAAGAAGTCAGAAGAATCCCTGAGAGACCAACTGGTAACCGTTTATTACCATTGGCTTTGCCTTCTTACACCTTACCTCAATTTTTAACAACTTATGACTTTTGCTTTGTTGGGATAAGGAAGGACATTTGAAACAACTTCCTTCATGTTTATGGGGCTCTGGAGGTTTAGAAACATATTTCATTTTCCCTAAGAAATGTACTCGGACACAAAATTTACCAAATTTGTACCACAAAAAATGGATAAATGCATTCACTGATGTAATAAATTTTATTGTGCATGCGAAACAGAAACCTTACCTAGAACTTTGACTTATCAGTACTGTATATCAGCCAACACAAACGCTAAGAGTCCTAAATCATTTCCTAGGTAATCTAGTCCACAGTGCACCTCATGTAGGAATCACTTCTACCTTATCTGACATTGATCTGAGTTTCTATTTGAATAGAATACATTCAAATATTTTAATACAATTCAAATATTTGAATTTGAATACTTTCAGTGATGAGAAACTCATTGTTTTGCAAACAAACAGAAAACAAAACCATTCCATTCTTAGACAACTACAATTATTGGGATATTCTTCTTATGATAAATCTAAATTCTGTTTTGCATTATCGTTATTTATTGTTCCTTATTTTACTCTTTGGAGTTTTGCATGATAAATCTGTTTCATCTTCTACATGATGACATTTTAACTACTTGAAGACAGATACGTTGTGCCCTTATCATCCTCTCTTTTTTAGGTTAAATATCTCCATGTCTTATTAATATGGAATGATATAAAAAGGCTTATGATTAGAAAAGCAGTTCTATAGTCTTGACACCACAACACAAATTTTAAATTTTTTGTTTATTGCAGTAACATTGGTTTATAACATTGTAAAAATTTCAGGTGTACATCATTGTACTTCTATTTCTGCATAGATTACATCATGTTCACCACCAAAATACTAATTACAACCCATCACCACACACATGTACCCAATTATCCCTTTCTCCCTCCTCCCTCCCCCCTTCCCCTCTGGTAACCACCAATCCAATCTCTGTCCCTATGTGTTTGTTTATTGTTGTTATTATCTACTACTTAATGAAGGAAATCATACGGTATTTGACCTTCTCCCTCTGACTTATTTCACTTTGCATCATGCCCTCAATGTCCATCCATGTTGTCACAAATGGCTGGATTTCATCGTTTCTTATGGCTGAGTAGTATTCCATTGTGTATATATACCACAGCTTTTTTATCCATTCGTCCCTTGATGGGCACTTAGGTTGCTTCCAAGTCTTGGCTATCGTGAATAAGGCTGCAATGAACACAGGGGTGCATGTACCTTTACAAATTGGCGTTTTCAAGTTCTTTGGATAAATACCCAACAGTGGAATAGCTGGATCATATGGTAGTTCTATCGTTGATTTTTTGAGGAATCTCCATACTGTTTTCCATAGTGGCTGCACCAGTTTGCACTCCCACCAGCAGTGTATGAGAGTTCCCTTCTCTCCACAACCTCTCCAACACATGTTGTTTCCTGTCTTGTTAATTATAGCCATTCTGACGGGCGTGAGGTGATATCTCATTGTAGTTTTGATTTGCATTTCCCTGATAGTTAGTGATTTTGAACATCTTTTCATGTGTCTGTTGGCCATCTGTATATCTTCTTTGGAGAAATGTCTGTTCAGGTCTTTTGCCCATTTTTTTATTGGGTTGGTAGTTTTTTTGTTGTTGAGATGCATGAGTTCTTTATATATTTTGGATATTAAGCCCTTATCAGATGTATGGTTTGCAAATATCTTCTCCCAATTGTTAGGTTGTCTTTTCGTTTTGTTGATGGTTTCCTTTGCTGTGCAGAAGCTTTTTAGTTTGATGTAGTCCCATTTGTTTATTTTTTCTATTGTTTCTCTTGCCCGGTCAGATGTGGTGTTTGAAAAGATGTTGCTAAGACTGATGTCGAAGAGCGTACTGCCTATGTTTTCTTCTAGAAGTTTCACAGTTTCAGGTCTTACATTCAAGTCTTTAATCCATTTGGAGTTAATTTTTGTGTATGGTGTAAGGTAAGAGTCTACTTTCATTTTTTTGCATATGGCTATCCAGTTTTCCCAACACCATTTGTTGAAGAGACTTTCTTTTCCCCATTGTATGTTCTTGGCTCCTTTGTCGAAGATTAGCTGTCCATAGATGTGTGGGTTTATTTCTGGGCTTTCGATTCT
Source organism: Ceratotherium simum simum (assembly GCF_057802395.1). Taxonomy (NCBI): domain Eukaryota; kingdom Metazoa; phylum Chordata; class Mammalia; order Perissodactyla; family Rhinocerotidae; genus Ceratotherium; species Ceratotherium simum. Next base: position 5,234,176 of record NC_141937.1, read on the forward strand.
ATTCCATTGATCTGTGTGTCTGTTTTTGTGCCAGTACCATGCTGTTTTGGTTACTATAGCTTTGTAGTATATTTTGAAATCAGGGAGTGTGATACCTCCAGCTTTGTTCTTTTTCTCAGGATTCCTTTAGCTATTCGGGTCTTTTGTTGTTCCATATAAATTTTAGGATTCTTTGTTCTATTTCTGTGAAAAATGTTGTTGGAACTTTGATAGGGATTGCATTGAATCTATAGATGGCTTTAGGAAGTATGGACATCTTAACTATGTTAATTCTTCCAATCCAAGAGCACGGAATATCTTTCCATTTCTTTGTGTCTTCTTCAATTTCTTTCAGAAATGTTTTATAGTTTTCGATTGTACAGATCTTTCACCTCTTTGGTTAAGTTTATTCCTAGGTATTTAATTCTTCTTGTTGCAATTGTAAATGGGATGGTATTCTTAATTTCTCTTTCTGCTACTTCGTTGTTAGTGTACAGAAATGCAACTGATTTTTGTATGTTGATTTTGTATCCTGCAACTTTACCATTTTCGTTTATTACTTCTAAAAGTTTTCTGGTGGATTCTTTAGGGTTTTCTATATATAAAATCATGTCATCTGCAAATAGTGACAGTTTCACTTCTTCCTTTCCAATTTGGATCCCTTTTATTTCTTTCTCTTGCCTGATTGCTCTGGCTAGGACTTCCAATACTATGTTAAATAGGAGTGGTGACAGTGGGCATCCTTGTCTGGTTCCTGTTCTTAGAGGGATAGCTTTCAGTTTTTCACCATTGAGGATGATATTAGCTGTGGGTTTCTCATATATGGTCTTTATTATGTTGAGGTACTTTCCTTCTATACCCATTTTATTCAGAGTTTTTATCATAAATGGATGCTGGATCTTGTCAAATGCTTTCTCTGCATCTATCGAGATGATCATGTGATTTTTGTTCTTCATTTTATTAATGTGGTGTATTACGTTGATTGATTTGCGAATGTTAAACCATCCCTGCATACCAGGAATAAATCCCACTTGATCATGGTGTATAATCTTTTTAACATATTGTTGTATGCGATTTGCTAGTATTTTGTTGAGGATTTTTGCATCGATGTTCATCAGTGATATTGGCCTGTAATTTTCTTTTTTTGTGTTGTCCTTGTCTGGTTTTGGTATCAGAGTAATGTCAGCTTCGTAGAAGGAGTTAGGGAGCTTCCCCCCCTCCTCAATTTTTTGGAAGAGTTTGAGAAGGATAGGTATTAAGTCTTCTTTGAATGTTTGGTAGAATTCACCAGGGAAGCCGTCTGGTCCTGGACTTTTATTTTTGGGGAGGTTTTTGATTACTGTTTCGATCTCCTTACTGGTGATTGGTCTATTCAAATTCTCTACTTCTTCTTGATCCAGTTTTGGAAGGTTGTATGATTCTAAGAATTTATCCATTTCTTCCAGATTGTCGAATTGGTTGGCGTATAGCTTTTCATAGTATTCTCTTATAATCTTTTGTATTTCTGAGGTGTCTGTTGTAACCACTCCTCTTTCATTTCTGATTTTACTTATTTGTGCCTTCTCTCTTTTTTTCTTGGTGAGTCTAGCTAAAGGTTTGTCTATTTTGTTGATCTTTTCAAAGAACCAGCTCTTGGTTTTATTAATTTTTTCTATTGTTTTTTTGGTCTCTATTTCATTTATTTCTGCTCTGATTTTTATTATTTCCCTTCTTCTACTGATTTTGGGCTTTGTTTGTTCTTCTTTTTCCAGTTCCTTTAGGTGCATTGTTAGATTGTTTATTTGAGATTTTTCTTGTTTGTTGAGATAGGCCTGTATCGCTATAAACTTCCCTCTTAGAACCGCTTTTGCTGTATCCCATAAATTCTGGCATGTCGTATTTTCATTTTCATTTGTCTGCAGGTATTTTTTGATTTCTTCTTTGATTTCTTTGTTAACCCAGTCGTTGTTCAGTAGCATTTTGTTTAATCTCCATGTATTTGTGGCTGTTCTGATTTGCTTCCTATAGTTGATTTCTAGTTTCATACCTTTGTGGTCAGAAAAGATGCTTGGTATTATTTCAATCTTCTTAAATTTATGGAGACTTGTTTTGTGGCCTAATATGTGATCAATCCTGGAGAACGTTCCATGTGCATTTGAAAAGAACGTGTATTCTTCGGTTTTTGGATGGAATGCTCTGTATATATCTACTAGGTCCATCTGTTCTAGTGTGTCGTTTAAGGCCAATGTTTCCTTATTGATCTTCTGTTTGGATGATCTATCCGTTGGTGTAAGTGGAGTGTTAAAGTCCCCTACTATTATTGTGTTACTGTCTATTTCTGTTTTTATGTCTGTTAATAATTGCTTTATATATTTAGGTGCACCTACATTGGGTGCGTAGATATTTACAAGTGTTATATCCTCTTGTTGGATTGTTCCCTTGATCATTATGTAATGCCCTTCTTTGTCTCGTTTTACAGTTTTTGTTTTAAAGTCTATTTTGTCTGATATGAGTACTGCTACCCCAGCTTTCTTTTCATTGCCGTTTATGGAGTATCTTTTTCCATCCCTTCACTTTCAGTTTGTGAGTGTCTTTAGGTCTGAAGTGTGTCTCTTGTATGCAGCATATATATGGGTCTTGTTTTTATCCAGTCAGCCACCCTATGCCTTTTAATTGGAGCATTTAGTCCATTGACGTTTAAAGTAGCTATTGATAAGTATGTACTTACTGCCATTTTTAACTTTTTTTTTTTTTCCTCAGTGTTTTAGTAGTCCTTCTCTGTTCCTTACTTCTCCTATACAGAATTGATGGTCACTTTAGTTTGACCTCTGTCTGAAAGCTGTACTCTTTAACTACCCTCCTCCCTCCTTTTATGTTTTTGATATCATATCCAACCTCTTTTTGTGCATTTGTATCCATTACGTTCTAATCGTGGAAATAGATAATTTTTCCTATTTGTGGTCTTCTGTTTTCCCCTTAAATCAGTCCCTTTAACATTTCTTGTAACACTGGTTTCTTGGTGACAAACTCCTTTAATTTTTGCTTATCTGGGAAAATTTTGATCTCTCCTTCCATTTTGAACGATAACCTTGCTGGGTAGAGTATTCTTGGCTGTAAGTTTTTTCCTTTTAGCACTTTAAATATATCATGCCATTCTCTTCTAGCCTGTAAGGTTTCAGCTGAGAAGTCAGCTGATAGCCTTATGGGGTTTCCTTTGTATGTAACTTGACATTCTCTTGCGGCTTTTAGGATTCTCTCTTTATCTTTAATTCTGGACATTTTGATTATGATGTGTCTTGGTGTGGGCCTCTTTGGGTTTATCTTGTTTGGGGCTCTCTGTGCCTCCTGTACCTGGATGTCTGTTTCCTTCCTTAGGTTAGGGAAGTTTTCATCTATTATTTCTTGAAATAGATTCTCTGCCACCTTGTCTCGCTCTTCTCCTTCCGGGATACCTATAACACGGATGTTAGTGCGCTTGATGTTGTCCCAGAGGTCCCTTAGACTGTCCTCACTCTTTTTAATTCTTTTCTCTTTTACCTGTTCACCTTGGGTAATTTCTTCTAGTCTTTCTTCCAGCTCACAGATCCGTTCTTCTGTATCCTCTACTCTGCTTTTGAGTCCCTCTAATGAGTTTTTCATTTCCAGTATTGTATTCTTCATTTCTGATTGGTTCTTTTTTATATCTTCCATTTCTTTGTTGACATTCTCACTGAGTCTATCTATTCTTCTCCCCAGATCAGTGAGCATCCTTAACACTCTTAGTTTGAACTCTCTGTCGGGTAGGTTGCTCATTTCTGTTTCACTAAGTTCCTTTTCTGGGGTTTTGTCCTGTTCCCTTACTTGGAATGTATTCTTTTGCCTCTTCATTTTGCCTCTTTCCCTGTGCTTGTGTCTACGTATTAGGTAGGTCACCTCCGTCTCCTGCTCTTGGATAGGTGACCTTATGTAAGTGATGGCTTAGGAGGCTTCCAGTGTGCTTCCCTCAGTTCTCAATGTTCCAGGGGTGACCCCTATGTGGGCTACGTGTATCCTTCTGCTGTGGCCTGTTTGCTCTCCCTGTAGGCGCCCAGGAGGCTGAGTTATGCTCCTGGCCAGCTGTTGTAATGCTCAGCTGCTTGTAGTTGTTGTGGGCCCTTCAGTCTCTTTATCAGCTGTGGGGAGCCCCAGCACAGTTGGCTGCAAGTTCTAATACCACATTTGTGTTGCAGTATTTCTTTTAAGTGAGTAGGCCTCCAGCGTGGCAGGTTGTTAGGCTCAGGGCCTTACAATTGCTGTAAGCCTCTAGCCTATTAGGTCTCTTGTCAGCTCTCTGAGGATTGCAGCTGGGTGGGGCTGGCCTCAGGCACAGGAGCACCCAATTGTTTCAGGTTTTGGAAGGTGGAGCAAACCTCCTATGTGGGTCTTTGAGAAGTACAAGTCTTCTGTGGCTGAGAAGCCCTGCCGCCCACAGGTCCACACACACAGTCAACACAGTCCTGCCCCGTGTGAGTGCCCTGACCTCCCCAAGTGGACCCAGTCTCTCCACGGCAGGAGCCCCACACGCTCTGCCACCGCCCCACACTCTCCACCCGCTCCTTGTGCACACCCTGCCCCACTCAAGTCAGCTCAGTTGCCAGGCTGCAGAGAATCCAGTCACCAATCTATGCAGGCCCACAAGTTGCCTGAGGGCTTGTTGTTGGGTGGGGCCAGTCTCTAGGGTGGGCTGCCTGCCCTGGGTGAGCTGGATTAAATCGGTGCTCTAGCGGGTGGAGCAGACCCTGTGCTAGCAGGTCTCAGGGAGAACTCCAATGGCGTCTGTGTCAGCACGCTCACACCAGGCCACAACAATGGCCGCCGCCAATGTCCCAGTCCCTGGAGAGGTCTCACCCCTCACCAAGATGCACTCAGGGCCTATTAGGTGAGTCTCTTGTCACCGAAGCACTGTGCACCTTTCTTTCTGGTGATTTTAGGATGCTTTCTGGAACGGGTGAGTTTGTGCGCGGGCCCTTTAAGAGCCAGTTTTAGTTTCTTTGTGAACCGGGTTTGCTGGGGGTGCTCCCCAATGCTTTAGTAGCAGGCACAGTCAGATATTATGCCGCTGGTGTCGATTGTGCTGGGTCCACAAAATGCCCACAGTGGGGGCGCTCCCCGGCTCAGGGCCCCGCGCCTCCAGGGAGGCTGCGTACCTGTGAGCTGCTCCCGGCGGCCGTGAAGCTGGCGGCTTGTGAAGGTGGCGTTTTTCCTCTCCAGAAGGGAGTCTCTGCCTCTTCTACCCCAGCTAGGATTGTCCGTTGCTGCAGGAGTTCCTCTTATCCAGTTTTCAGTTCTGTCTCAGGGGCAATCCTTCCACGAGTAGTTGTAAATTGGCTGTGTCCACGGGAGGAGGTGAGTTCAGAGTCTGCCTACGCCGCCATCTTGACTCCGCCCTCCACAACACAAATTTTAAAAATTCATTCGTATCTGTAAGGACAGCCTTTGTGATTTTTATTATTCAGGACTCATTTTGAAAGTCATGCCATATGCTGATTTATAATTTTTAGAAGATTTTATTTGAGTTGCAAAAGCACATCCTTTGACCAATGAGTGCCCCTCACTCCTGGCTGTCACATGCATAGAAGGACAAATGTGTATGTCATATTGTATTTGGGAATTTGTAGACTAGGTATTTCCAGAACTATCCCTTAAAACTGTTAAATGCTTATTCTACATATAGTAAATGTGTTGCAGTTTAATTTTGCTTGAGTAAAAGATTGGTCATTGTTCACATCCCCAGTGTTTGTATTGGTTCACACATCACATCAACCCTGGAAAAGTAATTACCCTTCCTTAGGCCAAGAAAACGTGATAAATTGTAAAAGCCTTTCAGTGGAAGTTTTCCCATCACCTACTTGCAGTAATAAATCAACTAGGCAATCCCACCTAGGAGTCACTTCATTACTGAGTGTGTACTGAGAAAATGACCTTTTATATTAGCATTGCTTACTTAGGGGGTAATGGATATTATAGTAACAGGAAAAATGTGACCCTAAAGTAATATCGCCTCCATTGATGTGTAATTGGCATTTTAAAAATAACAATTTTCAACAATATACTTGGATTTTTTTACTTCAATATGGATGCTGATAAAAGCATTTTCTTTCTAGCCTCTGTAATTACAAAGCTGAAGCAGAATCTCGTGCTTGGGATCTCTGGCTGTGGGAGGTTTTCCCTGCATGCGGGGGCTCCTGTGACATTGTTCTCCTGCATCTCCTCAGTGCTATTCTGCTCATGGTTCCTGTGCCCCAGAACACCTAGCACCCTGACCTCCCTGTCTGCTTCTTGTGCTCCTGCAAAAATCTCCACTCATTTTATCATTAAAGCCTTTCCATTGATTTTCGAATAAAACCCAGAGTCATTACTGTCGTCTCAAAGATTCTGCATGATCTAACTCTACCTTTACCTCTAAGATAACTCTCCCAGTGGAGTACCGTACAGGTAAAATGTTCATCTCATTGCAAAATTCAGAAAGTAAATGATATTAACATGACTTAGCAGTGGTGAGTAAAGCTTCATCACTTGGATAGGGTATCTGACAGGTTTCCTCACTACGCAGTTACTGTTTTCCCTTTGTATCTCTATTCTTTGGAGGTGAGTCACTAAGTCCAACCCACATGTTACGGAAGAGGAATTAAGTTTAATCTCCTAAAGGGGGTGTAGCTACACATATTGTTTGTAATTATCCTGTAAGTATTTGTCCCTTCTTTATTTAATCATTTCTTTATATCAGTATGGACTCATGGATATTTATTTTATTCTTTGGGTATAATCCAAGACTTTTTAAAAATTTTGTTGCTTAAATTATACCAGCTTTGGCAATTTGAAGCTCTTTCAAGTTGTTTTTTGCCCATTTTTGTTGGATTATCTGTCTTTTCTTATAAGCCTTTTATCAGACATAGGTATTGTAAATATATGCTCCCTGTTTATGGCTTGTCTTTTTACACATTTAAAGATGTATTTGATTAAGAAAAGTTCTTAATTTTAATTGATCCCAATTTATATACCTATTTAAGATATTTTTAAAAGTCAGGAAATTAGGTACAGGAGGAAACTTCTGTAATCTGCAAAAGGATATCCACAAAAAACACCCTACGACTTTCATACTTAATGGTCAAATTTTGAAATCCTGCCAGCGTCAGAAACAAGAAAAGTATATCCATTATCACCACTTACATTTAACAGTGTACTGCATCCTGGCCAGTAGAAAATGAAAGAAAATATATCAGAGTTGGAAAAGAAGAAATTAACCTGTCGTTACTCACAGATAACATGTTTATGCATGTAGAAAAGCTAAAAGAATCCACAAACGATTTAATAAAAATAATAAGTGTATTCAACAATACTGCTGAACAGAAGGTCAATATATAAAAATCAACTTTATTTCTATATAGTAATGAAAAATATGTGGAAAATAAAATTTTAAACACCATTTACAAGAGAATCAAAAATTAAAGTAAAAAATGTTCATGCCATCTACACTGAACACTTAAAAACATAACTTAGAAAAATTAAAGATTATCTAAACGAGTGGCAGTACATACCATGTTCACGGGTTGGAAAAAATCAATATTGTTAAAAAGTCAATTTTCCCAATATTGATCCAAAGATTCAATGCAATACCAATAAAAATCCCAGAATAATTGTTTTGTAGAAATTGGCAGGCTGGTTTTAAAATTTATATGTGAATATGAAGAAATTAGAATAGCCAAGCCAATGTTAATAAAGAATAAAACTAGAGAATATATGACCCTGATGATCAATACAGTGTAATGATGGGCAAGGATAGATACATAGACCAATGTAATAGAGTAGAGAATCTAAAAGAGTCCCAGACATACACAGTCACCAGATTTATGACAAAGGCTCCACTGCAATTCATTAGGGAGGGGTTGATCTTTTCAATAAATAGTAATCTGTTAATTAGATAGGAAAAAATGTCTTAATCTCCCCACCTTATACCACACACAAAATTAATTTGAGAAAAATCACAGATCTAAATAGAAAAACTAAAACAATATTGTTTCTAAAGGAAAAGAAAACAGAATAGCATCAGGATTTGGGGAAAGAAAAATTTTTCCTAAACAGCACTCCAAAAGCACTAACCATGAAATTAATATATTTTTTCTGTTCTTTTTCTGAAAAATGTATCTCAAGAAACACTTTCCCTTTACTCTCTGAATACTGTATATCATGCACTCATTTTTGGCAATTCTGTTTCCATTTGCTTAGAACTCAACCTTTTACTTAAAACTGTAAAATGAGAAGGTTTGACTAAATATTACTTAATATCTCTTTTACCTGTAGTACACTATCATTCCAATATATTGAAGAGGATTATTTTCCCCCAGGTATTTAATTTTTAAAATACAAGATTACAAAGTGATATTTAAATTACATTTTCAGTTATAAAATCCTGAGTAATATTGAATTACTGAGAACCCCTCTGCATAAAAGCCATACTTGTCAACCACCAGCAAATTTCCTAGTTACCAGGCAAAGGATCACTTTTGTTGCATATTCCTGCTCAGTGTGAGATGTTCCCAGTATCAAGACCTTAGTGCAGCTACTGAAATTGCCAGCTGTATCCCAACAATGAAACAAAACAGTCGTATCTAAGATACTTTTAGTAGAAAGCCCAATTATAGGATACAACGGTTCTATAACTATCACCATTTGAAGAGTTAAAGCACTTTACCTAAATTGTGCCTTTCTTTTTTCCTCATATGTAATTGATTCAGAATAACTGGAAGACTTAAATAAGGTGATTATACAAAAAGCAATCCTAAAAATTATATATATATATACTTGCATGCCACACATACATTCTCAGCTGCTCATATCTTTATAAAACAGAGATGTAAAAGGGATGGAAAACAGAAATTTATTTAACTTTGCTCCTTGACATTTGAACACAGGCAATGAACTAGGCAATGTACTGAATGATTCTGATACAATATGATCTCAAGTATCACGTGGAAGCTAATACCCATACACACATATACATAAACTATAAAACTCTGAAGACTTGGAATTTTTTGTACCTTTGTTTTCAATGAGCGTGTGTATGCGTGTTAAGGAAACAGATATCTTTATGGGTTTGAAAAGGATATTGGAGCAGTAGCCATTTTTAGACAAAATTTTAAAATAGTATCTGTTGATTATTTCTGATTATAAAAGCAATACAAGTTCAATGAAGACACTCTTAAAAATATAGAGGAGTGAAGAGCTAGCCATCATGCTATCTTCCAGATATAATCATGATAGCACATCAGAATATTATATATCCTTCAAGTTTTTTTTCTTTAGGTATGATTTTAAATGAAAAGATAAAAATTATTATAATATGAAATTTGGTTGGTAAAAAATAGGTATGTTAAATCTCTGAGAAAACTAAAAAAATAAGTAGAGTGGGGGGCAATCTGTGAGATTTCATTCAGGAAAAAACTGAATAGCATTATAAACATTTTCATTTTCCATAAAAAATAAAACCTCATATATTACTTGTAGTTTGGAAATCATTTGCATTTAGAATTGCAAAATGATAGAAACTGAATTATTTGAACTTATTTTTTTAAGAATCACTTCAAGATGAAGAAATCGAACTTTTTCAACAGAAAAAAGATGAAATGATCCCTTGTGTCGGTGACCTTATACACTTGCTCTTTGTCCTCTGACATCTTTGTGACCCATTCATCTCTCCTCTACTCCTTCAAAGGGTTCTAGCTGTGGAGGATTCTAATTCCTGCCCTGGGTCTCTAGACATGAGACCGTGGAACCCGCCTAGAGACTCCTTACGGTCTTACCTTCTGAGATATGAACACTCTTCACTTTCCCACTCCCTCCAGAATCATTTCACTCTATGTTCTCTGGCCCTGCCCACCGTGTGTTTGTCACTCCATTTGGACTCATTAGAGGATTGAGTCCAAGTTCACCAGCCCACCCCCACACGCCCACCTTGCAAGCTCTAACCTGAAAATGAGAAGCCCATAGTCCCTAATTGACCTAACACCTCCATGTGTCCCAGGAGCCAGTGCGACAATTACAGCACAACTCTCCTAGGCTCCATTTTCCCAATTCTCATAGTCCCAAGTTCCATACACATCAGGGCCCCATTGCAGTTTTGAACAAATAGCGTCAGGGCATCTTCTTCCTGTTTCAGTGATCATTTCAGACACAGCCTTAAAAAGTTAGTTGCCTTCTCCCTGAAGAAGACAACAACCACAACTCTGATCTCACAGCTGTATGCTCTTCTGAACTCATGCTTCTTTCTCTTGTATCATTTTCAACTTTAATGACAACAGCTTCACTGCTGTCTACAATACAATCATTGAGATAACTATCAGCAGTGGACTCCAGCAAATGCTCTGCTAGATGGGACCCATTTCTCCACTTCCTTCAGCGTTTTCTTTAAGAGTGTTGTTATGGCAGCTTCTGGCAGAAACACCTAATCAGGGAGTTTAGAGTATGAACAATTTTAATGTATGTCCATCCCACTCTCATTTCCATTGGTGGAAACTTCTGTTCTCTTGGGAACGTGCCTGGTATCTTCCATCAATTCCTCCCTCTTCTGGTGGAGAGTTCCCCTATTTCAAGTGGCGGGCACCATCTGCCACTGTCGGCCACCTTTACGATTTTGAAATTGCTGAGAAATAGAGCATGAAAGTCAGGCAGGCTACGGTGAAACAGAAAGCCCTAGGGCCCGTGCCTCAGCTGGGCCTGTAATAGCTGATGATTCAAAAAAGTTTTCTTTACAAAAGATTAACCATAATATGCTGATGACACTTTGCATGACCACATGTAATACAACGAGGATGGCGCAGATTGAAACCATGAACCTTGACAGAACCTTTGAACTCTATGAGAGATGTAGCCAGAATGTGGGGGAACTAATCTTGGCTGGAGGCCTGGATCACCATCACAGTGACACCATGAGCAAACGAACTAGAATGGGAAATTTCGTCACACACACTTAATTTCCCCTAGGATAATGGATGGCTTATAGTGGCACCAGGCCAGACTCCTGGGGCCCTCAGAGAGTTGTAGGCTGTGCAGCATTTGATGACTCCAATACTTCGGGCTCCATGGATTGAAACTATGTCTCTCTCAATAAATTTTCCTTTCCTCCCTCTCAGCTATATGAGAAGCGTGATTGAAAGGCCATGTTTTTAGATGTGTACCATCTGGATGTAAAAAATTATAGTTGCCAGCATCAAGGAAACAGGTCCCTCTCCTTAGGAGTGCCCGATAATAACTAAGCTCATGAGGTGTAAATGAGAAGATAAAAGGATTTATGAGTTCTTAATAGGTTACATGCTTATTTTAATTCCAGTTTATTACAAAAATGGTTTGAAGTGATTTACATTATTACATATATCATAGCAAGTTTTTAAAAAATAAGTATAGATTGGGTTAAGGAAAAAAGTGAAGCCAATGAATGCATGCCTTAAGTTCCTTTGCAGTAATTAGAAAAGGATAGATTTGACTCTAAGTGTCCTAGCATACAAAGAACAAAGAAACAGATGCTTGAAATAAGCAAAGCTTTTTTCTCATACTAGGAGGGTATCATTTAATTTAAATTAATTTAAATTTTAGACCTCATAAAGAAGACTTTTGGAATTTATTGAACCATATCCTCAAAAATATTGCTAAAATAAATGCAAAAATAGTTCACCAATATTTCTTTTAAAACTCATCAATTTATGCCAATGGCATGACACCAAAGCACTGTTTGATAAGAACAAGTCAACTATGAACTAACACAAGGCAGTCTAGATACCGATTATGCTTATTTGATCCAAGAATAAAATTTAGACTAGAAAAATAAAGAGCCACTCAGCTCAAATAAGGACCAGGTAATATCATCACCTAATTAACGCCTTTAATAATCAAGTCCTCAAGGCAGACAGACACACAAATGCACATACACACAGGATGAGGCTACGGGCTTAGGAGAGCATTCTTTAGACAAGACAGCAGTTTCACATGCTATTGACTGTCCCATAGGTTAACTTGTAAGGATTCAAGAAGTTAACAAAGAAGAATAAAAAAGAATGGAAAGGGAAAGATGCATGAATTATCAAACAGAGGACTAGAGAACCATTTTAACTTAACAATTTCATTTTCTAAGGAAAAAAAAATAATTATCTGTGAATGTTATTGGGCACAGATCTTTATTAAAACACGCTTGGAGATAAATATTTGTGTCCCCCATTATATACTGTGGATTTGACGTGCTACAGTAGAACCACCCTTAACCAACTTCCATTTAACTGACTCACCAGAAGCCAATGCTCTCAATTACCACTGTTAAAACATTCTGATTGATGTCTCTGGTATATTTGAATGCTCATGGCTATATTATCTTTTCCCCAGTTGAGTGGCTTACTCTAAAGAGCCCATTGTCTTTGCTCCCAAACCTGATTACACTAGTTGAACTTACAATTGCAATCAACTGAACAAATATTACAAAAATCGATAACTTATGAGTACAAAAAGAAAGGCATTTCTATGAAAACTAGATTGAAGGCTCTACAAAGTACTACAAAGCTGAGTTGCTAAGAATAATTATTCTCCAATAAAGCATGGGAAAGGCAACTATGAAATATCAGGAGGAGAAAAGTTAAAATCTTGAAGGCCTCTGTGCTCAGATTAGATCATAAATGTCTTGAATTTCCAACTCCTCTTTAAGAAACTTGAAATGGAAATTGTTAATAATGCACTATGTCATTTATGCAAAAAAAAAAAAAAGTAACTTCAATCAATGGCTCCTACTCCAGGCATCTGAACGTCCTTTTTATAATTTCCCTCTCGCAGTCCCTTCACAGACGTCTCACATCTCTACTTTTCCTACCTGAATTTTAAGAAACACCTTTCTCCAAAAGTTGAAACTACTACACACTCCCAGGTAATTTTCCTCAACAGACAGGGCAGGCGTCCTGGGTGTGTGATCTGTGGAATCAACACAGGACCATGTTGGGAAGGGTCCTATGCTTGGTTTTGAGGCTCTGCTGCCTCCTCTGAAAATAACCTTATCTTTGAACTTGAATTTTGCAATGAAGTCAAATGGGACAATAGATCTCAGCGTGAGAGGAGGACATAAGCTGGCCGGTAGCTCCCACAGGTGGCTGTGGTCCAGGAGCAGGATAAAGCCCATAGGCACAGCCTACAGTGCCTGCACAGGCAGTTGACCTGGCACACAGGTGCGAGTCTTGGAGCGTTTGGATGCTGTGGGGTCTCAAGGAGGTGGCCCAGCCCAATCTGGGACCTGGGCCCACACTGGTGGCAGAAATGGTAGCATCAGCAACAGCTGTGGGGGAGGGAGGTGCTGCACATGGGGGCAGCCCAAGGACACGTGGTGGGGCCGGGTGCCCATCTCTCTCTCAAGCCTATTCCTGCAACAGCTGCACAACCACTAGCTTTCCAGCCAGAGCGCGCGATCAGGAACTACCAGCACCCATGCTGCAAAATTTGTCAGCAAATTATTACAAAATAAAAGTGTATGCATGGACATCCCCATAAAGCATATCAGGAAGCTATCAGAACTTTTTAAACAGTTTAGAATCTCTGGTTTTGAAAACCAGTACAACTTTGCAAAGCAAGCATCCGCAGGCTTAGAAATAGAAATTAAATTTAAAGAGCATAGCATTCAATGGATAAGAACACTATTTTCATCTGAAGCTTCAGATACACCAGTTATTGATAAGGAAGACAAATTTTTCTTCCTTGTATTTGAAGCTATAGTAATAAAATGCATAAAGAGGCATTTTGAATTATATACAAATCATGAAGCCTCTCTCAATTTTCTTGTACAACCTGCACAAATTTCAGAAAATGTCAGAGGAAACAATTTACACTTAAAATTAAATTCAGATCTGCACAAAACTGATTTTTACAAAGAGTTAAATCTTTTTAGAAAAATTATTCAATGCAAATTATCAATTCTAAATATACTAAAATTTATGTTTTGGAATGGTTAATCAGAAATGTATCCCAATGTTGTTACAGCTTACAAAATACTCTTAACAGCTAGAGTAATACTTGCGTCAGCAGAATGATCCCTCTCAAATTTAAAAAAAAAATTCAGAACTGGTTCGCAATCTTGCATTTGTCAAGAACAACTGATGTCACTTTAAAGTGTATCATAGAAAATGAAGTTACAAAGATCTAATAAATTAATTTCCAGAAAAATGAGTTAGAAAAGTCATGTGATCGGTCAAGATATCACATTAATAAAGCATTATTTACTATGTTACTGTATTTACTATTATTATGACAATAAAGTTTTTTTTAATTTGTAAGCCCACGCTGTTACTCATGTATCATTGTTATACCTATTATGTTATAAGTAATAAAATATTTTAAACAGAAAAATTTATATTTATATTTATATTTTAGTACCTTTAATGGCATTTTTCTCCTGGTATTTGAACAAGTGGGCCTGCATTTTCATTTTTTTATTGGGCTTCATAATTTATATAACTAGACTTACCCAAAGAAATTTGCTTTTTGAATTTTATAACACTAGTTGAGTTCTTTTGACCACAATTTCTCTCGAAAAAAAATAAAGTAGCTCTTTAGTAGTGTTTTACCAGGTTTATTAGAAAGAAATTTTGGTGCTTTGAGTGTCTCTCTTCAGAAATGGAGGAATTTTTTCTAAATAATGGAATTTTTTTGAAAATTCCTCATTTCTTAAAGACCGTGGACCTTTCTTTGGAGATCTTCCATCTTCAACCATCATTGACAATAACTTTATGAAAACTGTCCATTGGCTTGAGTGAGGAAAGTAGTTACGTATTACTGAAGTAAAGACCCTTGGGAAGAAAGTCTGAAAAATTTTGTATCCTGAAAGAATTCTTCAGGTTCCTGTGGGAAAAAGAAAATTAGTCAAAGTGTTTTATTGAACCCACAAGAATTTTCCCAAGTAGTGAGCCTTTTGTCTCCATCTTAACTTGTAAGAAGTATTGCTTTGTTAGAGCCAAAAAGAAAAGTGTTAATCTGATAAAGGAGCTAAAATTACTAACCCCTGGCAGCTTCCCCAGGGCCTCTGAAAAAATGATGATTGACAGGGCAAAAAACTAATTTCATATGGAAAAAATTTGAAACACAAAGTCAGCACAGATCTTACTTAGGCTCTCAGGCCACAGGCAGCAGCAAGAAGCAGCAGTCTCTCTGGGCTGCCTTTGGCCTCCAGGCTGCCCAGCTCAGGACAGGCTGCCCCTTCTTCCTGCATGTCCGGTGATGGAGCTGTCTCAGGAGTGGTGGCCACACAGGACACCCTTCTCAGGTAGAAGATAGTCAGATGCTTCCCTGACCCATTCATGTTCATTGGTCAAAGATTTTCATTCTCCAACCTCACCATCAAAAAAGGTCAAGTTCCAGACCTTTCACTTCTGCCAAAGTCATTATAGGAGATTAACTGCTACTTAAAAAAAAAAAAAATCCCTGGGTTACCTGTAAGAACTAACTGCTTTTCCTATAGCAGATCCATTCTTGATCTAAAGGTTTGCTCCTAAGGAAGTAAAATCTTTACAAAACTCTATGGAGAGGTTTTGACCTACAAACTCATTTCTGAGATTTAAAGTGCAACAGTTAACAGATGAACCCATTAATTTCACATATTTAGCAGAAGTACATTCTCACCAGCTCTGCTGTAGAATCTTTCACTCCATCCCATGCAAAGCAACTTCCAAACTTCCTATTTTAACTATCTTCTGTTATTAAATATTTTTATTTTAGAGTTTATTATTTAAAATGTACGATGTTCTGGGTATTGAAAAGAGAATCCTGTTCTCTGTGACTTTAAAATTAAAGCAATCTTTTAGCACCAAAAGTCCATTATCTAAGTTACTGTCCTTTGTGAGTTAATATCTCAAAGCATTTTTAGAAACAAAGTCCAGTGTCTTAGTCCTTAGGCAACATCTCACTGCTTGACCTCAGCCCTGCCAGGACACATTTTTGTGAATGATACAAGTAAAAGGAATTCTTCTCCAGAGCTGGTTACAGGCTTTTACCAGGAAGGAATGAAATCTAATATTTTACTACTGTATAATAATTTAATTTCATGATATTATCAAATGAGTATTTTTATCCCCATATTAAGAAGAGCAAATTACAGCAAGGAGAATTTGTATAATTTGTTTCAAACCACAGAGTAAGTGGAAGAGTCAGAATTTGGAATGCATTTGTGCCTTCCGTTGCTGCCTCTACACTGCCCTTTTGAATAATAATAAGAACATTGTATAATAATATAGCACGATCAACAGGGACGGCTAATCTTCATATGGAAAACTATATTAATAGATTAATATGAATAGAAGCTCTTTATATACATATATATTATGTAAAGGGGTAATTAACAAGTAGGAGTGGGATTATGGTTTCTAAGCCCTACTTCAGGGCTTTTATATCCTATACGGTATTTTCCATACTTGAAAGAAAGTGAAATATTTGTTACAAGAACATGAGATGACTTGAGAAGCGCATAAAAGACCTGAAGGAAACAATGACTGGTTGATACTTCCGGTGTTTCTCAAACTTTAAAATCACCTACAGAGCTTTTCAATAAGTCACATTTCCTATTCCCACTCCTGTGGTAAGTCTGGTAGAGGATTTTGAAAAAGCCCTGGTAGAGGATTCTAGTGGGGGTGGTCCATGGAACACACTTGGAGAAACACCAATCTAGAAATTGAATTAAGGAGGTGGAATAGAACAGAAATGATGAATATATGGCAGCAAAGGAGCTCTCAAGTTTCAGATACCCAAATAGATGCCTGGTCTTAAATCCCCATTGTAGGCCACAAGTAATAAAAATTGTGTTATTGCAATCTTCCTTTGAATAACAAATAAGCTATGAATAATGAATAGGCCTGTTTTAAAGTTTTGAATTTCTGTTCATAATTGGAATGAGATAATCGTCATATAACTAATACCATGAATGTCAGATTATTTACCTTGATGATTTTCTCCCTGTTAAAACTCTTTCTTCCTTTAAGACAGGAGAAAACAATCCCAGGTATGTCTGTCATTTGGCTTTTACCAACTACAACAGTGTCATTTACTGAACACTATTAGGTGGTATGCTCTAGACTGAGCATTTAAAGTACATTCTCTTATTTATTCTTCTCAATCACCCATTAAGTTTCTGATTACTAGTACTCTCAATTTGTAAATGAAGAAATCAAAGTGCAGAGGGGTTAAATAAATCACCCAACATTGCAATCAAGTTTAATGGATATCATGTCGATCAACACTTTTAACTACACAATCCAAAAAGGGATCCCAACTATTTTACCCGCCATTTTGTCCCATTTTTCACGCCAGGTTGCTGGCGTGTCTCCGTCTCCACACTACACAGAGGTAACTCTCTCTCACATCCTAAAAAAGGCATATTCCCATTGCTGATCTGCTGCTGCCTCAACAGATCTTCACCATGCTCACTCTTTAATTTAGAGCACCAGACACAAGGCACCCAGAGTATTACCAAAACAGGAATTTAGTTCAAGAAGGAACGTCTTTGCTCTCTCCAGAATCCCATATTGTGCAATTCTAGCCACTTTCAGCCCTAACATGTACTTTCCAGCATCAAGTTTGCTCAGTTTTCCCACAGATGTACAACCCAGCCTCCCAAAGGGGCGCTTCTGCTCCTGCTTCATTTAGACTTTTCTTCACAAGCTGGCCAGAGAGAGACCCTTGAAAAGAAATCAAATCATATTATTTCCTTTCTGTGAATCTTCTAATGGCTTTCTATCACAGTCAGAACAACTCCAAATCCAAATCCTTCCCATGACCTACAACATCCACCATGAAGTGGCCCCTGGCGACCACTTTGACATAATTTCCTACTCCTTCTTCCTGATCCACTGGGTTCCATCCCTCATGTTGATGGAATGTGCCAAGCATCTTCCTTTCCAGAACAAGTGCACCTGCTGTTCCCTCTTTGGAACTCTTCTTCCTTACAGACTTGCATGACTTGTTCCTTCACTTTATTGGGGTCTCTGCTCAATATCACTTCCTCAGAGAGGCACTTTCTGAGCATCTCCCAGTAACTTTGTATCTCCCACTCTGTCTTCTTTTCTTCCTACAACTTACAACTGCCTGAAGTCATATTATTTTGGCTAAGTTATTATCTGTCTCCCCCACTAGAATGTAAGCTCCATCAAGGCAGTATTCCAATTTTGAGAGTATTTAAAAGTTCCCCAGATGTTTCAAGTGCACAGTCAAGTTTGAAAACCATTTCTCTAAAGGGAAGTAGGGAATTCAATCTTGCTTAGAGCAGTTATTCCTACCAAAACTTGTAGACAGGAAAGGGAAGCCAGAGGTTCCAGGCAGCAGGCAGTTCTCATAGTAAAGAAGCTGTTAGTATTGAGATTCTGGATGATCAGTCCAATTGGAACTGGACCTAAATCAACAAACAGACCCAGGGAGTAAGGCTCAAGCCTCCAAGAGAAGAGAAGGCAAGAGCAAGGCAGATGCCAAACCCTTGGTCAAGGGGGCTGACACGAAGGGAACCAAGGGTGCAAAATGGGCCATGAGACAGGAACAAGGGGAAGTTTGCATCTGATGGACATGCGGATGCAAAAAGGCAGACAAAGGGTCTCTGGAAATGCAACTAGCTTCTGCCCTTACCCGCTGATAGAGCAAAACTTGTAAGGCACCAGCTCTCTAAGGAATTCCAAGATCAGTCATCACTGGTCCCTCTTATAAATTCATATTCTGGAGTCCCAACCCCAGGAGTTCTGATTCAGTGACTCTGGGATGAGACCAGGGCTTTGCAGCTTTACAAGTGCCCAGGATGAGTCTAAAGTGTGTGGTTTCTGGGACACACTTGGAGAAATCCCATCCTTGGTGATGTCTGATAGGTAGAGCTGAGCAGCCAGGAAAGGCATCTGTGACTACATCCAACTGAATAGGAGCTAATAAGTTGGATCTGGTCGTGTGGACCTGAGAGTGACCTCCAGTCCATAGCTGGAAAGGTGTCCAGAGACCACGTGAGTCCCAGCCATGACTCCTCTTCTGCTCTGAACTTCTGTCAGCTGGCGCCAATCTCAAGCCCTGATTCCATGCTTGGCATGAAGCAAGTGGACTCAGCCCTTCCCCAAGAAGTAAGAGGAGGGTAAATCATCCCCACTGAGATATCTCCACCATAATTAGTGGCCTTGCTCCCTCCTAATAAACCAAAAAATGTAGTAGCTGCATTGTGCACCCCACACACACACTAACCACTGCTGGACCTGGTGTCTACCAACTAACCCTGGAAATACCCAAATACCAGTAACATCCTGCAGTCATGGAGCCAGCCAGAAGTGAGAGGACCTGAGCGTACCTGGTCCTGGCAGGTCAATACTCCAAGAAAGGTGAGACGTGACATGGCCCCCAATCAAATGCTTTCCTTAAGCAAGGAGTAAACTTTACATTAAACAATAAGAAACATCGTCTGTGAGCCTGTGCCCAGGTAAGACACCAGCATCCTAGGCAGGACCTGTTCTGACTAGCTAGAAAATGCACCAGCTACTGGGACCATCCAGAGCCATGTCCTGCCATCTGAGACATCCATTTTGGGGGAAGACCCAGGCCTGGACGGTGTTTGTGTAGAGTCTCCCACTGCCCCAGTAATTTCTGCGTGCACTTGGGCACCAGCATAACCCTCCAGGCCACCCTCCAGTGCTTTCTCCATACCTGCCTCAATGTGAAATATGGAGAACTTGCCTCAGACCATAGGACCACCCCCTCAGGCCCGCAGCCCACCAATATAACCTCCCTCACCTCACCAGGGCCACCAAGAGCTTCTGAGCAGCCAGCAGCACTGAAGCAAGCCTAGGCACATGGGGACAGAAAGGAGGTGGGGACCTCTGTTACCCCTTCAGCTCTACCCAGAACTGCTCAACATGACGCTAGCTTAGGAGCTGGTTCCTCTGGGAAAACAGGCTCATTTGTTTCATTTAAAAAATTGATTTTTCTCCACTGGGTGAAGCAAGCCTGCCTCTGTGCTCATAGGTGGAGGGAGGCTGATTCCCTCACCTCTGAAGAGCTCATGCACAGCTCCTGTGCCATCTCCTGAACCCCGCTGCGACATCTAATTCCCACATCTTTAAAGGCTCATGGGCTTTTCCAGAACACAAGAAATAAACCCCTTGGAGCCCTGTATAGCCTCCACTTTCCTATTATTTTCTTGTTACGTAGGGATTGCAGAGTCTTCGGATTGTCATTACTAAATTCAACACAGGATTTCACCTGATTTTCCTCTTAAATTCCTCAAACAGCTTCATCTGTACAGAGAGATTGTATGAAAATGATATGAAAGATGTCAAGATCACTTTCTGATCAAGGAGACAATTTGCCAAAAGTGGACTTCTATAAAATATGTCTATCTGTTCATAGCTTATGAAAACCTCCTGGCTTTTCTTTCTGAGCAAAAGCTACCAACATTCATCAAAAGCCAATTCATTTTCAGGGTGTGGTTATTTCTGAACCATAAGACTGGTAGTTTTCTTCCTAAAAATTAGCCTGGAGTCTTATCCCACGTACAATGGCCTCAAAGGAGGTAGACAAGAAGGCTGTGCAGTATTCTGCCAGATATATGAGGAACCACTTCCAAATTTGACCTAATTCTCTGAAGAACACAAGTATTGTATTCAACTCTCTCATTCATAGCCATGTAGGTAAAAGCACATTTTGATGTTGAAAGTCCATCTTACCTAATCACTGGTTCTCTGCCCACCGCTTTATTAAAATCACTAAATAGATCATATACAGTAACATAGGTAACTCTTCATCTGGGGCCTAGCACACAGTAAGTGTTTAGACATATGCATTTCCCTTCTCCTTTCTTATAATTTGCATCAATTCTATTTGACACATCTATTTGCTATATTTCTACCGAAGAGGAATTCAGTTTCCTGTCTTGTGGTTTCAATAATCAAATTTTGAGGAAAGCAAACATATACACAAATTCACTAGCTATTATTATAACTATTGTAATCATTATCATCATCATCATTTTCATGTTAATCATGTGTCCTAAGCACTTCTCGATGGAAACTGGAACTTTTCCCCCAGAATGTCCTTTCCTTTTTGTAAAGGCTTGGGTAAAGTTTTTAATCAATAACAAAAATGAAATAGCTTTCTGCAGGCCTTGATATTTTAGGAGTCTTTGACAAATTCACCACATTCCTAGTGATTGTTCTCTTCCCCAACATTATTCAGAAATGCCAATTAGTTTCCTCTGAAATCCAGCTGTCTGATAGAAACTTGTGAATATCTTAGTTTCCCCAGCGATGGCTATGGATTTCTCTGCATCACACAAGGAGATTAAATAAGGTCTCCAGAGAATTCGTGCCACCTCGAGCTTTTGGTCAACCAAGAAGATGTCCTCCTGGGAACCCATTAAAAAGCTGGAGTGTTAAAGTCCAGAGCTCAGCTGCCTGATAACAAATGGCAGTTACTTCCAGCTGACCTAGTGTTTGCCCTGGAATCTGAATTCTGTCCTACACAGAACGGCATTTTTCCTGCAGCCCCATCTCATTGCTCCCCTGCGACATCAAGAAGGGGCTAGATTTTCCGTCAGCATCTCTTTGGACCAATTTAAAGTCTGACATCACGACTCTTCCCTTTGTCTCTCCAAATAACGTTTTTCAAAGCCACTTATTTCATTTTGCATTTGAAATGAAAGGAAAAGCAAGTGCTATTCAAAAAACCTGTTGGACAGGTAAAAAGGTCCGTGACTCATTAAATCCATACACAGTTTCCCAAGGCTTCCCCAAGCCTGAACAATTACATGCAGTAAAACAACTTGACTGTCTTTAACCAACCTTGATTGTTGTCTAATAGTGCAAGGCACTCCTCAGGCTCCCTGATTACATTGTGCAGAAAGATTGCATTAAATGCATCCAATATTTTTGGACACGTGGTAACCTCTAAAATGGTGGCACCCTCGATCATGTAAAAAGAATCTGCATCTTATGCGTTACTCACAAAACAGTCTTGATAATTACCAAGTGCTCATCATGGACAGGTGGGAACTGAAGATTCCTTCCCCCAGGCCACTGTGGCTTTGGAAATCCAGCTCTGCTTTCCTGGCCTTGTACTTAATCTCTTCTGACAATTTTCATGACTTGTAGTAGGTCATCACAGCACACCTTCATACCACGGTGAATATTCTTCCCTGTTTTTAACACTATTTTGCTGCAGACAGTGGGGAATAAGCACGCTATAATTTAAAAAACTAGACATACAGAAAGTTGTCTTTATGGCTGGGAAGTCTAGCCTTTAGGGACACTTCATACTGGTTCCTTCTTGCCTTTACAGTGTATCTCTGAAGGAACCAGCTTATTTTTCTTAGCCTGGAATCGTTTTTCCTGGCTCCCCCAAGAAGATTGAGTTCACCTTTTCCCAGTTTGAATTTGCACTCTTTCAGATGCCCAATAAATCTATTCTCACCGTCATTTCAAACTTATCTCTTCTGTTGGTTCCTCTTTGTTCACATCATTTTAGAAATCCAATATCATGTGGCACCTAGCAGATGCTCAGTAAATATCTGTTGATTGAGCAAGGACCCATGAGTTCCATCAAATTGCAGGGATGAACAAAAGAAGGATTGGGTTGGTCATATGCCTCGAGGAAACTAAAATTCTCATTTTCATGCAAGACACAAACAAACAGAGATGAATACAATGATGGTTTTAAATGATACAAGATATCAGAGAAGAGAAAGATTCAAGGGAGCTGAAGAACTCTAGAAAGATTTTATAAAATGAAATAGATTTAAGCAGAATTTGATATTTTGATCAAACGGAGAATGGAGAGGAGACAATAATTCAAGGGAACAACAATTCAAGAACTACAGAGAAGCAAAAAATAGTTTGAAAACTAGTTCTATAACTTACTATGTCTCTAACTTTGGAAACAAGCTCTCTCGTAGCCTCATTTTCCTCATCTCTTAAATAAAAACAATGGTGCTTACATTGTGGGTAGTTGTGAGTAGTTAATAAGATAATTTATATAAGATTTAACAGTATCTGATAATAATAACAAATAGTAACTATTATTGTTATCACTACTATTGTTTTTATTAACAGTGATAGTATTATTAAGACAATGAACGCAACCAGCCTGATGCATGCGATGTTTCAAATGGACCACAGAGGGAAATAAAACCAGTGAAGTGACATGAGTATGAAGGTATTTGAACATAATCCTGAAAGCAGACAATTGATCCTGTAAGCAAGGACTTATACATTCTTGAAAAAGAAGTAAATACTGTTTTCACCTTATTTTTTTTTAAAAGTGAACTTTATGGCATCGAATAAAGGGAAAGAATAATATCTTATCTGAATACCTGCTAAGTGATTGGTTCTTTGACATATATTATCATATTTATTTTCTTATGAGATGGTGGAGAATAGGAGCTAGAATTAAAATCCAAACACGCATGATCCCAGACCTAATTTCTTTCTAACATTCAATGCTGCCTCTCTAACCGAAGGTCATTTATCAGGTTAAAACTTGTGTCAGGTCATAATAATCTAGAACAGGGATCAGCAAACTACAGTCCACAAGCCAAATCCTGTTTTTGTAAATAAAGTTTCATTGGAACACAGCCACAGCCACTTGTTCCATGTTATCTATGGCTGTTTTTGGACCACGAGGCCAGAGTTGAACAGTTGGAACAGTCACAGACCTGCAAAGCCTGAAATGTTTGCTAGCTGACCCTTTATAGCACAAAAGTTTACCTGGCCCTGGGCTAAAATAGGCTTATGTTCTCTAAACCACCTCTCTCCTCTTCTACTGCTTCTCTTACATAATCCAAGCACATTTTCTGGTTTGGTTCATATTTCGCTGCAAAAATCCTTGGGCTCCACATTCGTATCAGCGTAGAGTCCAACCTTCCTTGTGAATTGGTCAGAGATCATCATAATATCTCTGAATGTACTTACTTTTACAGCCTTCCTCCCTTTTTACTTTCTCCACACGACCTTCCCACCTGCAGGCCTAGTTCTAACTGTCCTATATACCCACCATGTCCTCATTCCACTTCCACTTGCCTCCACTCTACTTATCCTTTAAAGCCCAGACCAAATGTCAACTCCTCCGAGCAACCCTCCTGTCCCACCTCCCCACCAAGCAGTATCGAGCTTCCCTTCTTCCCAACTCAAAGATCTTTGTATTATACTTACTTATACACACTTCGTGTTCCCCTTATTTTACATTCCTCATGTTCCCCTGTAAGTTCTTGAAGGCAGATATTATGTCACAATCACCTTTATCACCCATACTATTACGCACATTATAGGTACATAACATTTTTTTAAAATACATGAGTAGCCACTTGGTCTAAATAGCAAACAATCTGATTATATTTCAATTTCAGATAATAAGTAATATAAAGTCATAATTATATTAACATAAATATAAGAAATAAAGCTTTTCACATTCTTAAACTTTACACACCATTTCATCTATACAAGGACTAAGGAAAATTTAAATCTAGCCTGTTGGTGCATTTTATGTTGCCTAGAAATTGCCCCATCATCTTTTTTTTTTTTTTTTTAATTTTCTCTTTATTGCAGTAACATTGTAAAAATTTCAGGTGTACATTATTATACTTCTATTTCTGCATAGATTACATCATGTTCACCACCAAAATACTAATTACAACCCATCACCACACACATGTACCGAATTATCCCTTTCTCCCTCCTCCCTCCCCCCTCCCCCCTTCCCCTCTGGTAACCACCAATCCAATCTCTGTCCCTATGTGTTTGTTTATTGTTGTTATTATCTACTACTTAATGAAGGAAATCATACGGTATTTGACCTTCTCCCTCTGACTTATTTCGCTTTGTATTATACCCTCAATGTCCATCCATGTTGTCACAAATGGCTGGATTTCATCATTTCTTATGGCTGAGTAGTATTCCATTGTGTATATATACCACAGCTTCTTTATCCATTCGTCCCTTGATGGGCACTTAGGTTGCTTCCAAGTCTTGGCTATTGTGAATAACGCTGCAATGAACACAGGGGTGCATGTACCTTTACAAATTGGCGTTTTCAAGTTCTTTGGATAAATACCCAACAGTGGAATAGCTGGATCATATGGTAGTTCTATCCTTGATTTTTTCAGGAATCTCCATACTGTTTTCCATAATGGCTGCACCAGTTTGCACTCCCACCAGCAGTGTATGAGAGTTCCCATCTCCCCACATCCTCTCCAACACTTGTTGTTTCCTGTCTTGTTAATTATAGCCATTCTGACGGGTGTGAGGTGATATCTCATTGTAGTTTTGATTTGCATTTCCCTGATAGTTAGTGATTTTGAACATCTTTTCATGTGTCTGTTGGCCATCTGTATATCTTCTTTGGAGAAATGTCTGTTCAGGTCTTTTGCCCATTTTTTAATTGGGTTGGTAGTTTTTTTGTTGTTGAGATGCATGTGTTCTTTATATATTTTGGAGGTTAAGCCCTTATCAGATGTATGGTTTGCAAATATCTTCTCCCAATTGTTAGGTTGCCTTTTCATTTTGTTGATGGTTTCCTTTGCTGTGCAGAAGCTTTTTAGTTTGATGTAGTCCCATTCGTTTATTTTTTCTATTGTTTCTTTTGCCCGGTCAGACATGGTGTTTGTAAAGATGTTGCTAAGACCGATGTCGAAGATCATACTGCCTATGTTTTCTTCTAGAAGTTTCACAGTTTCAGGTCTTACATTCAAGTCTTTAATCCATTTGGAGTTAATTTTTGTGTATGGTGTAAGGTAAGGGTCTACTTTCACTTTTTTGCATGTGGCTATCCAGTTTTCACAACACCATTTGTTGAAGAGACTTTCTTTTCCCCATTGTATGTTCTTGGCTCCTTTGTCAAAGATTAGCTGTCCATAGATGTGTGGGTTTCTTTCTGGGCTTTCGATTCTATTCCATTGATTTGTGTGTCTGTTTTTGTGCCAGTACCACACTGTTTTGGTTACTATAGCTTTGTAGTATATTTTGAAATCAGGGAGTGTGATACCTCCAGCTTTGTTCTTTTTTCTCAGGATTCCTTTAGCTATTCGGGGTCTTTTGTTGTTCCGAATAAATTTTAGGATTCTTTGTTCTATTTCTGTGAAAAATGTTATTGGAACTTTGATAGGGATTGCATTGAATCTATAGATGGCTTTAGGAAGTATGGACATCTTAACTATGTTAATTCTTCCAATCCAAGAGCACGGAATATCTTTCCATTTCTTTGTGTCTTCTTCAATTTCTTTCAGAAATGTTTCATAGTTTTCGGTGTACAGATCTTTCACCTCTTTGGTTAAGTTTATTCCTAGGTATTTTATTCTTTTTGTTGCAATTGTAAATGGGCTGGTATTCTTAATTTCTCTTTCTGCTATCTCGTTGTTGTACAGAAATGCAACTGATTTTTGTATGTTGATTTTGTATCTTGCAACTTTACCATATTTGTTTATTACTTCTAAAAGTTTTCTGGTGGATTCTTTAGGGTTTTCTATATATAAAATCATGTCACCTGCAAATACTGACAGTTTCACTTCTTCCTTTCCAATTTGGATGCCTTTTATTTCTTTCTCTTGCCTGATTGCTCTGGCTAGGACTTCCAGTACTATGTTAAATAGGAGTGGTGACAGTGGGCATCCTTGTCTGGTTCCTGCTCTTAGAGGGATGGCTTTCAGTTTTTCACCATTGAGGATGATATTAGCTGTGGGTTTCTCATATATGGCCTTTATTATGTTGAGGTACTTTCCTTCTATACCCATTTTATTCAGAGTTTTTATCATAAATGGATGCTGTATCTTGTCAAATGCTTTCTCTGCATCTATTGAGAGGATCATGTGATTTTTATTCTTCATTTTATTAATGTGGTGTATTATGTTGGTTGATTTGCGAATGTTAAACCATCCCTGCATCCCTGGAATAAATCCCACTTGATCATGGTGTATAATCTTTTTAACGTATTGTTGTATGTGATTTGCTAGTATTTTATTGAGGATTTTTGCATCGATGTTCATCAGTGATATTGGCCTGTAATTTTCTTTTTTTGTGTTGTCCTTGTCTGGTTTTGGTATCAGAGTAATGTCAGCTTCGTAGAATGAGTTAGGGAGCTTCCCCCCCTCTTCAATTTTTTGGAAGAGTTTGAGAAGGATAGGTATTAAGTCTTCTTTGAATGTTTAGTAGAATTCACCAGGGAAGCCGTCTGGTCCTGGACTTTTATTTTTGGGGAGGTTTTTGATTACTGTTTCGATCTCCTTACTGGTGATTGGTCTATTCAAATTCTCTACTTCTTCTTGATCCAGTTTTGGAAGGTAGTATGATTCTAAGAATTTATCCATTTCTTCCAGATTGTCGAATTGGTTGGTGTATAGCTTTTCATAGTATTCTCTTATAATCTTTTGTACCTCTGAGGTGTCTGTTGTAACCTCTCCTCTTTCATTTCTGATTTTACTTATTTGTGCCTTCTCTCTTTTTTTCTTGGTGAGTCTAGCTAAAGGTTTGTCAATTTTGTTGATCTTTTCAAAGAACAAGCTCTTGGTTTTATTAATTTTTTCTATTGTTTTTTTGGTCTCTATTTCATTTATTTCTGCTCTGATTTTTATTATTTCCCTTCTTCTACTGATTTTGGGCTTTGTTTGTTCTTCTTTTTCCAGTTCCTTTAGGTGCATTGTTAGATTGTTGATTTGAGATTTTTCTTGTTTGTTGAGAGAGGCCTGTATCGCTATAAACTTCCCTCTTAGAACTGCTTTTGCTGTATTCCATAAATTCTGGCATGTCGTATTTTCATTTTCATTTGTCTGCAGGTATTTTTTGATTTCTTCTTTGATTTCTTTGTTAACCCAGTCGTTGTTCAGTAGCATTTTGTTTAATCTCCACGTATTTGCGGTTTTTCTGATTTTCTTCCTATAGTTGATTTCTAGTTTCATACCGTTGTGGTCAGAAAAGATGCTTGGGATTATTTCAATCTTCTTAAATTTATGGAGACTCGTTTTGTGGCCTAATATGTGATCAGTCCTGGAGAATGTTCCATGTGCATTTGAAAAGAACGTGTATTCTTCGGTTTTTGGATGGAATGCTCTGCATATATCTACTAGGTCCATCTGTTCTAGTGTGTCGTTTAAGGCCAATGTTTCCTTATTGATCTTCTGTTTGGATGATCTATCCATTGATGTAAGTGGAGTGTTAAAGTCCCCTACTATTATTGTGTTACTGTCTATTTCTGTTTTTATGTCTGTTAATAATTGCTTTATATATTTAGGTGCACCTACATTGTGTGCGTAGATATTTACAAGTGTTATATCCTCTTGTTGGATTGTTCCCTTGATCATTATGTAATGCCCTTCTTTGTCTCTTTTTACAGTTTTTGTTTTAAAGTCTATTTTGTCTGATATGAGTACTGCTACCCCAGCTTTCTTTTCATTGCTATTTGCGTGGAGTATCTTTTTCCATCCCCTCTCTTTCAGTTTGTGAGTGTCTTTAGGTCTGAAGTGTGTCTCTTGTATGCAGCATATCTATGGGTCTTGTTTTTTATCCAGTCCACCACCCTATGCCTTTTAATTGGAGCATTTACTCCATTGACGTTTAAAGTATCTATTGATAAGTATGTACTTACTGCCATTTTTTAACTTTTTTTTTTTTCTCAGTGTTTTAGTAGTCCTTCTCTGTTCCTTTCTTCTTCTATACAGAGTTGATGGTCACTTTAGTTTGACCTCTGAAAGCTGTACTCTTTAACTCCCCTCTTCCCTCCTTTTATGTTTTTGATATCATATCTAACCTCTTTTTTGTGCATTTGTATCCATTACGTTCTTATCATGGAAATAGATAATTTTTCCTATTTGTGGTCTTCTCTTTTCCCCTTAAATCAGTCCCTTTAACATTTCTTGTAGCACTGGTTTCTTGGTGACAAACTCCTTTAATTTTTGCTTGTCTGGGAAATTTTTGATATCTCCTTCCATTTTGAATGATAACCTTGCTGGGTAGAGTATTCTCAGCTGTAAGTTTTTTCTGTTTAGCACTTTAAATATATAGTGCCACTCTCTTCTGGCCTGTAAGCTTTCTGCTGAGAAGTCAGCTGATAGCCTTATGGGGTTTCCTTTGTATGTAACTTGACATTCTCTTGCGGGTTTTAGGATTCTCTCTTTATCTTTAATTCTGGACATTTTGATTATGACGTGTCTTGGTGTGGGCCTCTTTGGGTTTATCTTGTTTGGGGCTCTCTGTGTTTCCTGTACCCGGATGTCTGTTTCCTTCCTTAGGTTAGGGAGGTTTTCATCTATTATTTCTTGAAATAGATTCTCTGCCACCTTGTCTCGCTCTACTCCTTCCGGGACACCTATAACACGGATGTTAGTGCGTTTGATGTTGTCCCAGAGGTCCCTTAGACTGTCCTCACTCTTTTTAATTCTTTTCTCTTTTACCTGTTCAGCTTGGGTAATTTCTTCTAGTCTTTCATCCAGGTCACAGATCCGTTCTTTTGTATCCTCTACTCTGCTTTTCAGTCCCTCTAGTGAATTTTTCATTTCCAGTATTGTATTCTTCATTTCTGATTGGTTCTTTTTTATATCTTCCATTTCTTTGTTGACATTCTCACTGAGTTCATCTATTCTTCTCCCCAGATCAGTGAGCATCCTTAACACTCTTAGTTTGAACTCTCTGTCGGGTAGGTTGCTCATTTCTGTTTCACTTAGTTCCTTTTCTGGGGTTTTGTCCTGTTCCCTTTCTTGGAATGTATTCTTTTGCCTCCTCATTTTGCCCATTTCCCTGTGCTTGTGTCTACGTATTAGGTAGGTCATCTACGTCTCCTGCTCTTGGATAGGTGACCTTATGTAAGTGATGGCTTAGGAGGCTTCCAGTGTGCTTCCCTCAGTTCTCAATGCTCCAGGGGTGACCCCTATGTGGGCTACATGTGTCCTTCTGCTGTGGCCTGTTTGCTCTCCCTGTAGGTGCCCAGGGAGGCCGAGTTATGCTCCTGGCCAGCTGTTGTAATGCTCAGCTTCTTGTAGTTGTTGTGGGCCCTTTAGTCTCTTTATCAGGTGTGGGGAGCCCCAGCACAGTTGGCTGCAAGTTCTAATACCACATTTGTGTTGCAGTATTTCTTTTAAGTGAGTAGGCCCCCAGCATGGCAGGTTGTTAGGCTCAGGGCCTTACAATTGCTGTAAGCCTCTAGCCTATTAGGTCTCTTGTCAGCTCTCTGAGGATTGCAGCTGGGTGGGGCTGGCCTCAGGCACAGGAGCACCCAAGTGTTTCAGGCTTTGGAAGGTGGGGCAAACCCCCTACGTGGGTCTTTGAGAAGCACAAGTCTTCTGCAGCTGACAAGCCCTGCCGCCCACAGGTCCACACACACAGTCAACACAGGCCTGCCCCATGTGCACGCCCTGACCTCCCCAAGCGGACCCAGTCTCTCCATGGTGGGAGCCCCCCACACTCCACCACCGCCCCACACTCTCCACCCGCTCCTTGTGCACACCCTGCCCAGCTAAAGTCGGCTCAGTTGCCAGGCTGCAGAGAATCCAGTCACCAATCTATGCAGGCCCACAAGTTGCCTGAGGGCTTGTTGTTGGGTGGGGCCAGTCTCTAGGGTGGGCTGCCTGCCCTGGCTGAGCTGGATTAAATCGGTGCTCTCGTGGGTGGGGCAGACCCTGGGCTAGCAGGCCCCAGGGAGAACTCCAATGGGGTCTGTGTCAGCACGCCCACACCAGGCCACAACAATGGCCGCCGCCAATGTCCCAGTCCCTGGAGTGTTCTCACCCCTCATCGAGATGCACTCAAGGCCTATCAGGTGAGTCTCTTTTCACCACAGCACTGTGCACCTTTCTTTCTGGTGATTTTAGGGTGCTTTCTGAAACGGGTGAGTTTGCACGCGGGCCCTTTAAGAGCCAGTTTTAGTTTCTTTGTGAACCGGGTTTTCGGGGGGTACTCCCCAATGTTTTAGCAGCAGGCACAGTCAGATATTATGCCGCTGGTCTCGATTGTGCTGGGTCCACACAATGCCCACAGCGGGGGCGCTCCCCGGCTCAGGGCCCCGCGCCTCCAGGGAGGCTGCGTACCTGTGAGCTGCTCCCGGCGGCCGTGACGCTGGCGGCTTGTGAAGGCGGCGTTTTTCCTCTCCAGAAGGGAGCCTCTGCCTCTTCCACCTCAGGTGGGATTGTCCGTCGTTGCAGGAGTTCCCCTTAGCCAGTTTTCAGTTCTGTCTCAGGGGTAATTTTTCCACGAGTAGTTGTAAATTGCCTGCGTCCATGGGAGGAGGTGAGTTCCGAGTCTGCTTACGCCGCCATCTTGACTTCTCGCCCCATCATCTTAATAAGTGAAGATGTATCTTTAAAATCACTCACTGTACTGTACCAGATATTCTATTGTTCTTCCCAAATAAGAGTAAAGATGATAAGCATGAGGCCACAAGTCATGGTACAGATTTCCTCTGCAAAACTGTAATAACTGTCCATCCTTGATGGACAACCCATTCTTGACTAGCATCTAAAGCCAATCATCCTTTTTAAAAAATATTATTAGTACAAATGAAAAATATGTTGACAAACTCATATTTAATCATCTCACTTCCTCATTTTTCAGGGTGTTTTATTTAACACTTTGCTAATTGTATTCTAAAGAGTATATTTTCTTGGATCTAAGATTTCTAAAATTTCATTTCATTTTTATGATTTTGCTGTTTACGACTACTGGAAACCAAATGTGGCATATTCATTCAGATTCTCACCCATTGGCCAAAGGCTTTACATAAAGTGTTTATACATTAGAAAACATTGTGAAAAATACACTTATTTTTAGTAAAAATCTATACATCCAAGTACCCAGAAAAGTAGACTTAAAAATTATTTAGCAAGAAAATCTGCTGGCTCTTCTAGTTCTTCTGGCAAGGAAATGGAAATACATTCTTTATTCTTAAAATACACACACACACACACACACACACACACACAGATAAGTAGGTCTTTTTGGTCAGGAAACAATTTTTCTGGGAAAAGAGTGTAAGAAGACTTTTGGAGATTTGGAAAAAGGTCTTCCTACATCATTATAATAATTAATTTTGTGTGTCAACTTGACCAAGCCGAGGGATGCCCAGAAATCTGGTTAAACATTATCTCTGGATATGTGTGTGAGACTGTTTCTGGAAGAAATTAGCATTTGAATTAGTGAGATAAGTAACGCAGATGGCCCTCCTCAATGTGGGTGGGCCTCATCCAATCTGTTGAAGAGCCTGAAGAGGACAAAAAGACAAGGGAAGGTTGAATTTGCTCTCTGCCTGACTGTTGAGTTGATACATCAATCTTCTGCCCTCAGTGCTCCTGGTTCTCAGGTCTTCAGACTTGACCTGGAATCTATACCATCGGCTCTTTGGCTCACAGGCCTTGGAACCACAGCATCAGCCTTCCTGGGTCTCCAACTTTAAGATGGCAGATCATGGAAATTCTCAGCCTCCATAATCACGTACGCCAATACCTTGTAATAAATCTCTTTCTATAGATAGATAGATATATAAATAGGTAGATAGATATCCTATTGATTCCAATTCTCTGGAGAATCCTGACTAATACACCCATGTTTTCCAGGATTTCTGGATAGATGTAGGTCTATTTACATAGAGGCCCAATGAACCTACTGGGAGATCATGACTCCTCTTTTGAGGTTGAATCTTGTCAGAATACCTCTGCTGATGTAATGTCAGAGACCCCTCAAAAAAAATGTAGCCAAGGGAGTAGAGTTGGAGAACGTTGGGATCCTGATAAGGTCTGGGCCCCAGGGCCAGGCTTACCCTGCAGGAGGGCTGTAACCAATTGCTCATTTTGTGGCTGAGACTGCGACCCCTCCCGGATGTGGACACCCTGAAGTTTTGGGCATGCCTTGGGGAGATTGTTGTAAATGCAATAAAGATCTGCAATATTGCGAGTCTGGGCCAGTGGAGGCGAAGAATGGACCTACTGGACATAACCTAGCCCACTCCACTTCCTCCTTGTCAAATCTACGTACAGAGAAGCTACCACGTGACCTGGATGAACAGTGTGTTCGTCATCACAGGTCTCCCCACAGCGGACAGTGCAGCAGCCAGACTGGCCAGGTCATTTCTATTTCAACAGTGGCAGAAATTACAAGTGAAGAAAACTGAACTTCCCCATGGTGGCTGGAGTGAGGCTTACGGTTTTCTCTGCTCTGAGCATTAAGCACCCAGTTCCAACATTGGGATAACCAAGTACCCTGGAGAGGGGAAGAAAGGAGGAAGGAGGGAGGGAGGGAGAAGGAGAACCCCAAAGGGAAGAAAGTCAATCTTACAGTAGGTGAGATTGACTCCAGCAATCATTTAATTTATTAATATTAATTAATTAGTAAACATTAATTAATATTAGATGAAGCTGAATATACCCATAAAAACCCCAAATGAGGTGTGAATTCTCTAAAATTAAGTATTTAAAAGCCTGTAGAAAAAACAATCAAATTGTTCTTCGCACGGAGCCAACAATTTTAGTAATGAACTCCTACAAGGTATTATTTTGGACTCCAAGAATTTCTCACTGCTTAATGGAATACTACATCCACCCTCTGGCTGATCACTGATATCTGAATTTATACTATTAAGTCTATATCACATTACTAATCATTATTCCTACTTTAATTAGCACTTGGTGATTTACAAATTTTCAGATTATGTAAAACCTCACTTAATCCCCCAAAAAACACAGTGAGAATTTGTATTTTTTATCCCATATATAGATGAATAAGCTAAGGCTCACACTCCTATGGTCAGTTTCACAAATGGGAGAGCCTGGATCAAACTGACGTAGGGTGTATGCTTGGATATTCTCAGACAATCTGACAGATGAAAACTAGTAACACATACACACCGTAACATAGTGCATTTTAGACTATCAATTAAGAATACGTTTTTTATTTTTTTTTTTTATTTTTTTATTTTTTTTTTAGCATGCAAGCATAGGGATTTATTTAGCTTATACAACTCTTGATTGGCTGGAGGTCAGCTAATCTAGGCTGGGCATGGCTGAGAGGGTCTGCTGCTCTTGGCTGGGTCTCCTCAAGCTTTTGTGGATTGATTCTGCTCCCTGTGTTTCTTATCTTCCTCCAGGAATCAGAGGCTTTCCCTGGACTTGGTCTTTTCACAGAGATGGCAGAAGTGTAAGAGAGCTAGACCAGCTACTTGAATGGTTCTCAAGCCTTTGGTTCCATTACACTTGCTAACACTCCATTGGTCAAGGTAAGTCACATGGGTGAAACCAAAGTCAAGAGTGGTGAAATATACCCTTTCACTTTAGTAGGGGAAACTGAAAGGCACATAACATATGGCATGGATACAGACAATGTTAAAGAATTGGGGTAGTTAGGACACTCACATGGCTCCAGTGGCAACAACACAAACCTTTCTGGTGTTGTCCCCTCTTATAGCTTCATTTCCACTCAACTCAACCTGCCCTCCTTCCATATGCACTCTTTGTAATTGCCTCTATAACCTCTTACATTTTACCATGTGGACCATCTTGTTGTATTAACAGTTGCTTATAGCCTTCAACCAATTCTTCCTACATGGTTTCTTTTAACTGAAACTTGGCTTTCTCCTTTGTTGCAAATTCCTTTCTAACTGTTTCAGGTTCTTCCTTTGAACTCATTTGATGACAAGTTCTGGCAGTATATTCTCTATATTGTCCGTAAGTTTTTTTCAGGATAATTATTCTCTCTCTATGGCTCAATAGCTTTTTATGAGTTGACATTTTCCATTTCAACTGAGTGAAGAGTTTATCTCTTTTGAACTTAGCATCTCAAATTTGCCTTGTTCTCTGCCAGTTGCAGAGTTCCAAATACACTCCCTTGCTTTCTGGCACTTTGGCATGTTTCTTTTCTTTTTTTTTTTTTCAAACAACATGTGTTGGAGAGGATGTGGAGAGAAGGGAACTCTCATACACTGCTGGTGGGAATGCAAACTGGTGCAGCCACTATGGAAAACAGTATGGAGATTCCTCAAAAAATCAAGGATAGAACTACCATATGATCCAGCTATTCCACTGTTGGGTATTTATCCAAAGAACTTGAAAACACCAATTTGCAAAGGTACATGCACCCCGGTGTTCATTGCAGCGTTATTCACAATAGCCAAGACTTGGAAGCAACCTAAGTGCCCATCAAGGGACGAATGGATAAAGAAGCTGTGGTATATATACACAATGGAATACTACTCAGCCATAAGAAATGATGAAATCCAGCCATTTGTGACAACATGGATGGACATTGAGGGTATAATGCAAAGTGAAATAAGTCAGAGGGAGAAGGTCAAATACCGTATGATTTCCTTCATTAAGTAGTAGATAATAACAACAATAAACAAACACATAGGGACAGAGATTGGATTGGTGGTTACCAGAGGGGAAGGGGGGAGGGAGGAGGGAGAAAGGGATAATTCGGTACATGTGTGTGGTGATGGGTTGTAATTAGTATTTTGGTGGTGAACATGATGTAATCTATGCAGAAATAGAAGTACAATGATGTACACCTGAAATTTTTACAATGTTATAAACCAATGTTACTGCAATAAACAAAAAATTGAAAAAAAAAAAAAAAGAATACGTTTTTTAAAAGGGACAAAAGAAAGATCTTGAAGAGTGGGCAGGCGTGTATGGGCACTTGGAGCCAATCAATAGGAAAAGAGTGCAGAACTGAAAGGTTAGACAGTAGCAACCACAAACTTCACCTGTGAACAAGTGTCACACTCACAGGGGCCTCCGAAATGAGCCTGGTTGATAGAAAAGCAGACTGGTTTCTATTCCATATGGAATGTTTTTTTTTTCCATTTTGATAGCTAGACAACCAAGTTCTTAATAAATAAAATAATAAATAAATAAATGAAGGTGGAACCAGGATTGAAATGTAGGGCTTACATGTAGGCCTTACATGTAGGGCTAAGAGGCTTCCTTCATATCACCTAATACCTCCATTTTTATCTGTCGGCATTAAGAAAAGAGAGAGATTATCTATTCAAAGGCAGCTGCCATCCAATTAACACTTGACTCCAAGTAATAAATCATATCACAGATTTTATTGACAACCTGTAGGACGTTATCTTTCCAATGACACTTGGCATGACCTTTAACTCCAAATGGTTTAAAAGAAGTTCAAGTACAGCAATTCAGAGGCTGCCACAATCCCTGTGCATGACACATCCTGGCTAACGCACAATATGGAAAGGGCATGATTTGCTTGAAATACAATTACTGTTGATTAAGTATCATCCAACATCTCATGTATACACAATCTATTTTTAACATGCATATTTAAAATTCAATTGAACTGGGTTTCCTTTCTCAAGGGTTCATTATTGCTACCTTTTTTTTTTCTCAGAGAAAAATCAAATGTTCTATAATGCATTTTGTGTAGAACACTGTTCTAACACCCCAGAAAATTCCGTTAAATGTCAGAAGAATTTAAAGCCTTGTTGTTGAAAATCACAGGCTCAGGATGTTACGAGTATTTAGATCTTTGGAAACCTTAATAACCAACGAGCGTGAAAATCTTTTAGAAGTCCCTATTTGGCTGTAGAATATGATACGAGCACTAGTTTATTAAAAGAAACCAGTAATTATACATGTGAAACAAAGGAAAGATTTGGAATGCTTTTACTTTGGTGCCATCTAAGCATTTATTCCCAAACATTCTCACATATTTCAAGAATATTAAGCATTTATTTTCATTCATCCATTCACTATACTAAACAGTAATGTCTGTAAGACTGTCAAAATAATTTGCCATTTTGCTTTGTCCTGTGAGTACTTAAGGTATTGAAAGAAAAATAGAGGCAGAATTTTAATCTAGAGGTGGAGACTTCAGGAGACATCAAAAGGAGGTCAACACAGGTTAATGCACGCATGCATGCACACGCTCGCATACATGTACATAGTGTGCTCACATACATGTACACATGTGTGCTCACATACATACACATGTGCCCACACATGCGCACACGTGCAGAGACGCACACCACACAGAGTTATCGAACACTGAAAATAGAAATTGAGGAAGACATTTTTCCTTCTGGTTAAACGCTAGATTATTTAGGAAAACATTCCTATCCCTAATAAGTATTCATGTTTCCTTTCAAGAATGTTCTAAATCTCACTGACTAATGCCTTTCCCAGCCCTGCAATAGTTATAGTCCTAGATGTAGTAAGCCTGATGGTACAGACATCTCTTTTGCTAAATATTTAGCAAAGAGCTACTGTGGAACCTAGATAATTAATCTCAAAATTAATAAAACTAAAAAGCTAAGAAAGCATATAATGCAAGGGAAAGACATTTGAACTCAATACAGAAGATGCTACCAAAACTTGCAGACCCGATGTCTATACTGATTCATTTAGTTTAAATATAAATATTTATATACTATATATAAATAAAGATAGTTTGTCTTCCATTTGACAGGCCCTCAACTAAGCATTAAGGATAGAGAAATAAATGTGAATATTCCTGCTCTCACAGAGCCCGTAATCTAGTGGACACACAAATAAATTAAACTACTAAACACAACACAAAAAATAATTCTGATGTAAACCTTAGCCAACAATCATAACTATTCTGTAGATCAGATATTCATTATATGTTATGTATGTAAATTCAACAATAGAATTATTCTGGGAAAGCTTTATAAAAGTGATAAATTTTAAATCCAATTTTGAAGAAGGAAAAGGACAAGATTTGGTAGGCTAAGTTGATGTAGGCAAATCAAGAAATGTCTATACCTTGAGATATTAGGGAAGCAAGAGAATTTGAGTTGTGTGCAAAAGGTAAATACTAAAAAACTATTTCTTGAGCTGAATACTTAAGAAAAGGTTTAAGTGGAGATGTTAAAAGGAATAAAAACTCAGTTCATAAAAGTACCTCTTGCTTAATGAATCCCAAATCTCTTTCCTTAGTTCCTGAATAATTATTTATATATTTGATGGTAAGGTATAGAGAAAGGACATAAGTTTTAGAGGTAATTTAGTAAATATGACCTTGGAGAGGTAACTCCACATCTCCCTCTCTGATCTGAAAAATAGACCAAGATTTTTAATTTATGAGATACCTTTGAGAATTAAGTGAGATAAAATATGTAAAGGGCCTAGCACACTGCTTGATACCCACAGTACACTAAATAAATGTTAGTTCATTTACTTCCCTAAATCTTAGTTCCCTAAACACTTTGGTACAGGAAATTCTTACAGTTGGATGTTACTAACATATCATAAAGCACTAGAACATAATGATATTTGAAGACGTGACTTGTATGTTTAACATGCACACTATTCTAATAAAAGAAAATTCTCTGAGCTACGATTTTATGAATCTGTTTTGCAGTTGTCCCCATAGAAATTTTAAAAAGCTAATCTTAGATGATTTAATCACAACTGAATGGATCTGCACATTGTTGCAGATCGATTCAAGAAATATGTATTTCTTTAGTTAAAGGTCAGGTAGTAAACTAAGCTCCTCATACACTTCTTTAAAAAATTCTGGGGCCGCCCCGTGGCATAGTGGTTAAGTTTGCATGCTCTGCTTCGGAGGTCAGGGTTCACAGGTTCAGATCCCGAGCTCAGACCTACACACTGCTCATTAAGCCATGCTGTGGCAGCATCCCACATACAAAATGAAGGAAGATTGGCACAGATGTTAGCTCAGCGGCAATCTTCCTCAAGCAAAGAGAGGAAGATTGGCAACTGATGCTGGCTCAGGGCCAATCTTCCTGACCCCCCCCCAAAAAAAAACTTCTGCTCCTTTCA
This sequence comes from Ceratotherium simum simum, assembly GCF_057802395.1. Taxonomy (NCBI): domain Eukaryota; kingdom Metazoa; phylum Chordata; class Mammalia; order Perissodactyla; family Rhinocerotidae; genus Ceratotherium; species Ceratotherium simum. The sequence goes on from NC_141937.1 coordinate 5,272,895, forward strand.
GGTGCTGTGCCCACCCCTTACTCCTGCTTGCCCCTGATGGTCCCGCCTGAGGTGTTGTAATGATAGCTACTTGATGAAGAGTTATAACGAATATTTCCTCAATTAAGCACAAGGGGAAGGGAGCTTTCTATGTATCCCCATTATTATCTTCTGACAGGCACTGGCCACTCTACTCTCAAAGGGAGCCCTATACCGATTTCTCACTCTCTTCTTGGAGCCAGGCAAGCCCCCTTCTTTCTGCAGCAGCCAGCAGCTCCATTTCCCTCTAAGCTCCACACTTGCCTCTCCTGGATCCTGGGAGGCACGGCAGGTAGGGGAGTGAAGTTTCTCAGCCAAAGTCATTCCCAGGAGTGGGCTGGGTTCCATCCATCAGGCACACACGTGAAAAGTCTAAAGATGCACCCTCACCTCCTCCCCAGGAAGGAGCACAGTGCTTCTTCCACAGATGTGCAGGATTTTAATGAGACACTTGCTGTCAACATTCATGCTCTTAAGCACAGGTGTTTGACGGCTCCAAAAATGGGGATACCTAACCACAAGGAAAGAAAGCTGCTAGCCTCAGTAAAGAACACATTACCACCATAGTAGTGAGTTAGAAACCAGAATTTCAGAAGCAGGGTCCTCTAAATAGGAGAGGATAATTTATGGGCAGGAAGTACAAGATAATGAAATCGTTCAGATCTGCTTTGGTTTTACCAGCACTCATAAATATTGTATGTAGTGTTTCTCAGGCAATAAGAAAACCCCAAATAATGGGGCTAAAACTAAAATACAAGCCTATTTCATTAAGGCATATTCAATCCAATTCAAAAAAATATTGATTAGACAAAATATTATTGAGCATCTACCATATGAGTTTTTCTTCATTTTGTTCACGACTAATATATTCCCTGATTTAATACTTCTTTTTGCCTTATAATTTAAGCATTCACACTACTAAATTCTGCTTGATGTGTCCTTCTCTCCCACTCACAATTAAAACGTTGCTATCAATTTAGCATTTCCGCACAATGAAGTTGAACCTGGAGAAGAAGTTTTTCTTATCATGAGGCAACTCCTTCACAGGTATTTGCTTCATCGGCTATACAGCTAACCACAAACTTTGCTAAAAGGTATTATCTTGGGCCAGTCCGGTGGCTTAGCAGTTAAGTGTGCACGCTCCACTACCGGCGGCCTGGGTTGGGATCCTGGGCGCGCACCATGCACCACTTCTCTGGCCATGCTGAGGCCGTGTCCCACCTACACCAACTAGAAGGATGTGCAACTATGACATACAACTATCTACTGGGGCTTTGGGGGAAAAAAAAAGGAGGAGGATTGGCAATAGACGTTAGCTCAGAGCCGGTCTTCCTCAGCAAAAAAAGAGGAGGATTAGCACAGATGTTAGCTCAGGGCTGAGCTTCCTCACCAAAAAAAAAGAAAAAAAAAAAAACATGTTATCTTTTGTAAATAGAAATCCTTCTCCAAAAGTTCTGTTTCCCAAACTCCTGGACACTTTTGCCAGCCTATTTTTCTCACAAACTGACTCATTTGAAGATTTACTAAGTTGCATTCCTTCCGTTCCCTCATCATCCATTCATTCATTCAACCAATATTGATTATTGGTGAAACGGCAGGCTCTTAGCTAGGAGCTGGGGTCAGAAGGGATCAATTAACACAGAATGGACTCACGGAGCTGACAGTGTGTGGTTCATTTTGTAAATGGGGAGATTTCACAGGATGCTACGCAGCCCTGGCAGCCTGACAGGGAGATGGTGAAGTGGAGTGATAGAGGACACACACTAAGAAGCCAGAGTATGTGTCCAAATAAGAGTTCCACCATGGTCTTGGGACCCCGGGGAAGTTATTTTACCTCTTGATGCTTAGTTACCTCGTGGATAATTACAGAATCCTCATAGGGTTGGCGTGAGGAGAAATGAAATGTTAATTCAAGTGAAGCACGCGGCACTGAGCAGGTAAGTGCTCAATGAATGGTAGCCACTATTATGTTATCTAGATTTTTTTCAGCTGAGGATGACACACTGCCAGCCCCCAGCCAGCTGCCACCGCTCATAGCAAGCACACATGCCGTACTTCTACGCTATAGCACTGATTAAAAATAGATTCTCATTCCCCACAGGACAAAGCTAAGTCTGTGCACTTGTGCTTTCCCATCCCACTAGGTAAACTCTGTCAGCTCCCTGACAAGACACTCTTCAAACAAGTTGTAGGCTCACCCGTGTCTGCACGACCAAAGGAATTTAGGAATCTTTCCCCCTGGAGAAGGGAATCTTCCTCATTAGACAAGAGTCATGAAATCACTTTTGCCACAATTGTCGTGAACTTATTTTATTAGTTCTAAAAAATCAATTGAAAAATTTTAAAAAGCCTCCAAAGAATTATAAGAGATGTTGCCTGATATCAAAGTTTTGCCCAATATAAACTCTTTGCCGAGGGAGGGCAGGAAGGTGGGGGAAGCTGGGGCACATTGGCTCGGAGAGAGGACATTCCAGCCCTGCCTCATGCTTGGACACTGGGTTCTTTATTCTAAAATTAGAATGTCCTCTGCATTTCTGGGCATTTAATGCCTGCACTATATCTCTCTCCTGTGAATTCTGGGTGTGTTTATCTTAATTTACAGAGACAATTTAAAAATCTTAACATGTAGTTTTGTCAGCCTCAGCCTAAGGATTAGTGATGTGGGGAAATACTTCAACGATACTTCTATGGTTCATTAGGAGCCAAATATTCCAAACTCTCAAACTAGATTCCAACGTCCTGAGAAAGAACCAAGTCTTTTTCAACTTTCTACTCCATAGAAACTGCATGTCGCCTGGGAATACAAAATAATGAAAGAATGAACAGCAGAATGCGCAACAAATTCGTGTTCTGGCTGGTAGAGACCCGCGATCTTGGTGGTGTTGCCCTTTGGTTCTCACCGCTTTCCAGGGCCGGAGAACCTTATGTTGATTCCCAAGCACACTCTGAACAGCTGTGCGCAGGCGCTCTGAAATGGGGACTTGGGAGCTGGTGGGGAAGCAAGACGCGGCACTGGTGTGGGGTCATGGCTAATCCTTAATCACAGGACGCATCCGGGAATGGAGCAGAAGGAAGGCTGGACCTTCAGGCAGAGACAAGATACACTCACACCCTTCCCTCCTGCCACAACTTCCTTCTTCCCCACGCCGCTCCCCCCTTCCCTAACCTCGTCCCCCTTTTCCCCCCAGGCCCCTCGCCTTTCCCACTGAGACTCTCCCTCTTTCTCACAGAGACCCTGCCCTTCTTCCCCACACTCTTGGATGTGAACCAGTTTGCTTCACAGCCTCATGAGGAACTATGAAAATGGGTATTCTCCAAAATTGCATCCTCCTCCTCCTCCTTTTCCCCTTCCTCTCTCAGATATGCCTTCTGCTCCCACATATTCAACTGTCATTATAATGTGGTGATTAACAACACCAGTTCTGATGCTGGACTGCTCTACCACTTTTTAGCTGTAGAACCATAGACAAGTTGTTTAAAATCTCTGCCTCAATTTGCTCGTCTTTAAAATAGGAATAAGAATAGTACCTCTCTAAACGGGGACATTGTGAGGATTAAATGAGCTGATCTCTGCACATCGCTAAGAAAAATGCCCATATAAATATTAGCCATTTTTAAAGCATTGCTATTGTTCTTTCTGAATGCAGATGACTCTCAAATCCTTATCTACACTAAAAAAATCCAACTTTCATCTCAAAGTGCAAATGTCTTAATCTGCATTCATTATATTGGCATATCTCAAACCCACTCTCTTGCAAATATTCCCCAACTCAATTATGATGCCCTCATTCACCCATTTACCCAATCTAGAGACCTGAAGAATGTGCTTTCCTCTGTACTCTCCTTCACCTCCGTTCACGATCAAGGATAACCACTAACTTTCTTTGAGCTCTTCTGCAGATGCCCTGCACTCAGGGCCCCTTTCTGGAGTGACCACCATCCCAGCGGGTCTCCCTTCTACAGGTCTCCACTTCCTCCAGCTCCTCATTGCTTCTGAAAGCAAATCCAACCTGCGAATCGCTGATCACCGGACAGTGTTAGCACACCGTTTAGGACGGTGCTTGTGTCTCTGGGAGGGCCCACGGGAAGCGATGCAATTGGAGAGATCAAAGTTCTTGATGTTTCTTAAGCTGAGCGGAAGTCACACAAGTGTTTGCTGTATTGTCTTCATTAAATTATATGTATACACTTTATATATACTCTTTTGTAGGTAAGCTTTATTTAATTTAAAAATCAGCAACAGGTTACAAAAAGTCTAACAGGGCGCAATGCCTGTAGAAAAGGCCAAAACCTGATTCATAAGGCTGTCCACAATCCGACTCAAATAACTCCCTGTCACCATTTCTGGGCCCTCATCATATGGGTAGAGGTAAACGGCTTTCTCGCTTTCTCCAAATCCGAGGCAAAGGGAGTTTTGTGCATTTATGTAATGAAGAGGGAGTGAGGGCAGGGAGGGAGGGAGAGAGGCACAGTAGCACAGTCTGTGTGATCGGTAGATCTTTCCTGCCCTGGTCCAGAGGAGCCCTGATGTCTCCGGCTCCCTGGTTCCTCACGCACACCAACGTGCTACAGAAATCAGCCGTTCTTTAGGTTCTGTGGAAATAAGCAACTAGCCCCGTTCTCACACACACACACACACACACACACACACAAAAGTGAGCAATGTGGTCTTCACAGAGCAGGGCACAGGAGAGGCAGAAACCACGCCCCCACCGAAGTCAGCTTTAAAATCTCTGTTCCCCAGACCACTCCTCAGCTGAACTCCTTCTGGGGCAGCTCCCAGGCTGCTGTCTGCTCCCCTCCCTGTCCCTGTGCGTGTGCTTGTGTGTGTGATCTCCTCCTTCCCCACCCCCTCCCTGCCAGCAGTGAAGCTTTCCTTGTCATCTGGTTTTTTTTTTTTTTTTGGAGGAAGATTGGCCCTGAGCTAACATCTGTGCTAATCTTCCTCTATTTTGTATGTGGGACGCCACTACAGCATGGCTTGATGAGTGGTGTGTAGGTCCATGCCTGGGATCTGAACCCACGAACCCTGGGCCGCTGAAGCAGAGTGCACCAACTTAACAGCTACGCCGCTGGCCCAGCCCCAGTCATCTGGTTCTTAATACTTTAGCATGCTCTGGGAGTCTCGTGTTCTATCCAAATACCTTATCACAATTAGTCTTTCTAACTGCACAATCTCCTAACAGTTATTCTGGTGAATATAACGTTCTTCATCTTAGAATAGTTTTTCTCTCTCTAACACTTTTGGGATAGTTACAACTTCCTCTACTTTCCCCTAATGGGGTATCTGCATTATGTTGAAATATTGGGGGGTATGTTGTAACAGGACTGAAGAAGCGACTTCTTCTCCAGTGGCCCCCACCCCACAATGGTTCCCCACTGATACTGAGATATTCCCAGGCTCTGAGCTTTCCCATATGTTATTGGCTCTGTCTGGAATCTCTCTTTCCCTCCTTATCATTTGGTTAATTCCTATTCATCCTGCCATTTTCCTTCCATTCAATGTGAGCTCCTCTCCAGAGCTCCTCTCAGGAAGTCTTTACTCCTCTCTGGACTACCACACACAGTTGCCAGGTTGTTCACTGCACAACTCCAGTGGGTGCCATTCTTATAGCCATTCACAATGGAATCTATACGAATAGTGCAGGGCACAACCTATATGCCCTAATACTCTTTCCTTCATTCTTCCTCAACAAAGCTCATTCCTAGGGTGTGTAATTTCTTTCTTCCTGCTTGTCTTTTCCCTACTGCGTTCTGTGCCTCTGAGGAGCAAGAAGCATGTTTTCTTTGAGTCTGTCCAACATCAAGCAAAGTTCCAGGCACAAGTGGCTCTCTGAAAATAAATGTGAGCTAATTGGTTAATTCTAAATGGCTCATAAATTCTTCACATTCTCCTCAACCACACTGCTAACTTAATGAATATTTTTGAGCAATTGTTCTAGATACATTGATCAAAGAGAGAGAGGGACATAGAGAGAGAGGAAGTGCACCAATAAAGACCCAGGAAAAGAAGGTGTGTAATAAAACTGAGTAAACTCTGAGTAAACCCTAAAGAAAGTCTCCTAACCACCATGCGTGTCAGATCAAATGCTAGGTTCTCTACCCACCTGCATGGATGGAGTATGAGGAAAGCAAAGAGAGCAGGCAGATAAACAGCCAAAAATGAGATCTCCTGTGCTTTGGGAAGAAATGTTGGCCTGACTGCTCTTTACCCTGGAAAAGGTCACAGGAGTCTCTCTGGAGGCGTTCTAGCAAGAACACACTGTCCTTGATTTGCAGAGAGAAAGCCGCTGCCTGCAGCACCCACCTGGCGGGGCCTGGGACTTGAACCTCTCACCTGCCCTCTTCGCCTGCACAGGTGGTCGTTGTTAGAAATTAGCAAATGACTGACCCTGCTGAGAGAAGCGTTTAGCAAAAATTATTACCCTTAAATATTATTAGTTTGTTTTCAATAGACTTCAGGTTAATGAAATGAAGATAAGTCAAGGCTCCATTCACCTGTTCCAAATTACAATTCCTCTCGCATTGCAGGAGAGCACACTGGGGTTCACCCCAAAGATTGTGCCCCCACAAAATAAATAATGCCTGCCCCAGCCTGTGCTTTGGGGTCATTCTGGCTTGTTCAGTACGTACTGTTTTGATTCAAATTATTTCTGGAAACAAGATAATTGTCTCCTGGCTACATAATTCCCCGGAATTCTCCCATGGCACTGCTGCTGGGAGGGCTGGAGGGAACGGGAATGCCATTAGCAGCTCTAGACTGTGCAGACCCCTAACACCTTCCCCTGGGGCCCCCAACTTCTGGGGAATATAGATCAGCTTGTCAACGTCCACCCTGGAGAATGCGCTGGCACAAATACCCCGGAGAATTATTTTCCATTTTAGGGGGAGAAGGAGGACAACTTTAACATATTTAAGGTAGTCAAAAATAGGGAGGCAGATGAAAAGAATTCTGTTAAGGGGAGAATGAACAGGATCCTGAAATACCTATTTGTAGAAAGTCTTGCTAATAAGCCAAAAGCCGGAGTTTTAAGACCACTTATGTACGTACCTCCCAGGATGTCTTCCATGATTAGGGATGTGTGAGGATTATTGAGTTTTGAATTAGATGCACTTTAATAAAACAGTAGAATGTTCTTATCTGATTGCACCTGTATTGATTGTGTTAAAGAGGTCTATCCTCGGATCAGGGTCAATGATTTTACATAAACTTACTAGGGACTCAGGCTGAGTGTTAGTGTTTGGATTCTTGTAGGCTGTTCAATTTGTTAGATTTCAATAATCTAAGGAACGTAAGAGCATGCCTTTTGTTGATAAAGAAAGATTTTTTTCTCCCTTCTGTTATACTTTGCTTAATCTCCCTGCCTACATGCTCAATTGAGGTATTTTTTAAAAATAACCTGCATTAAATAACAGCATTTATTTCAGTTGTTTAAAAATTTTTAGAAGTCTTTTGTACAAATGTAAAATGCATAGTTAAATACCATCACATAAGAAAACTAGCTGCATCTCTAAATAAAATGGAATGCACAATTCATAATTAAAATGCAAGATATGTGTTCAATTGATATGCATTCAGCAGTATACTTCAAATTACTAGTTGTATTGTTTCTGATGATTTCCAGAAAATCAGTAACACAAGTAAACTCATGGACAACATCCTACTGTTAGTACCTCAAACTTCACGTGTACAAGGAAAAACATTAATTGAGCTGAAGTTTGGAAAGTTTTCAATTGCCAGGTGTATGACATTGTAAACACTATCATTTATTAGGAGGATATTAACAAAGGCATCTTTGAAGTTTTTTCTAAATTATAGAGATGTTCTTCTAACTTACTTTTTCGATTTTACATATAAAAGAAAACCCAACACCTCAACGTCAGAATTCATTAATTTTTTTCATTCAACAAATTTTTTTAGATCCTACTATACCCCAGCACTGTTCCAGAAACTGGAGATATGATGGTGAACATTCAGATGGGATCTCTGCCTTTATGGAGCCAATGATCTAGTGAAGTTGACAGACAATATGAGCAAACAAATAGAAACACAAGAATTCAGATGAGATGGAGAAAATAATGCATGGTGGGGTTATGGGAAGATGGAGGAGAGGATGGGGATGAAAGGATGATAGGAGGTTATGGTGGTTCCCTTAGAGAAGGTGAGAGATTAGCAGCAATATGACCAAAGAGGAGAGGAAAATGTGTGGGAAGAGTGTTCTAGGTAGAAAAATCAGCAAGTGCAGAGACCAGACGTGGATATGAGTTTGTTGTGTCTTAGAAACAACATGGATAGAAAGGAGGGAACAAGGAGAACAGTAGAGAAGATGAAATAGAGATTTATTTGGGGTCCAGATCACAAAGAACCAGGAAGGACATGGTAAGGACTTTTGGCTTTGTTTTAGGTGCAATGGGAAGCTACTTAATAATTTAAATAGGGGAGTAACATGTTCTGATTTATGATATAAGATATCACACTGGCTGCCGTATGGAGAATGGATCAATGAGGATAGGAATAGAAGCAGTGAGGTAAACACAAAGATGTGTCAAGCGCTGCTAAGACCCACCCACATCTCTTCTCCTTTCTTAGTGAAAGAATTCAGCATCTTTTCTAGACAGTCATATGACTTCCTAGACAACTATATTCACCTGCCCTAGTTCAGGTAGGAGTTGCCGGTGGGGTGTAATCATAAGTTGTGGATTTGCTGGAGAGGGAGACAATTGTGTGGCATGTGTCCTGTTTACCCTTCTGGTCCCTCCTGGCTCTGGTCAGGGGTGTGAACATGATGACCAGCCAGTGATGCAGGCAGCTTGGACCATGGGGTGACTCTAGGATGGCAGAGCAGGAAGGTAGAAGGAACCCCTGACTCTGGAACTCTTCTGTGTGAAAGAATAAACTTCTACTTTGTTTAAGCCACTGGTAGTCTGGGCTTTATGTTAGGCAAATCCAGTTCTGACTATTCAGTATACAACAATGGCTCAACGAGACATGAATGTGCTTGGATTGGGTATAGCGTAGAAGGTGGGAATAGGTGATATTGAAGTATATTTTTAAGGTAGAACCATGATGTTTACTGATCTGAATCTTCCGGATGAATGTAGATGATGAAAGAGAGGAGCCAAGGATGGCTCCCAGGATTTTGGCCTGAGTTACTGGTTGCATTGTAAGTGTGGATTATAAAACCAGCTCTTAGTGTATAATTACAAGGGGGTAGATTTGTGACGAAAACGTGAGCAACTTCCCTATAAATTACTTCTTTTTTTTTCTGTGTGTGAGAAAGATTAGCTCTGAGCAACATCCATTACCAATCCTCCTCTTTTTGCTAAGAAAGACTGGCCCTGGGCTAACATCCATGCCCATCTTCCTCTACTTTATGTGGAACGCTGCTACAGCATGGCTTGACAAATGGTGCGTAGGTCTGTGCCCAAGATCCGAACCCGTGAACCCTGGGCCACCAAAGCAGAGCATGCGAACTTAACCACTATGCCACCGGGCCGGCCCCTACTTCTATTTTTTCAGTGAAAAGAATGAGCTTCTCAGCTGAGAATAAGAATGATAGAGGGGCCGCTGAACACTTAGGGAGAGAAGAAAAGGTGTGGAAGGGACATTTGGAAGATGAGGTGAGTGAATTGAGCTTTGAGATGTACTACCATTGCCAGCTAACCCTGAAATCTCACTTAACATTTGTGATAAGAAATTTACAGTGAGACAATCTTTCCACCACCAGCAGAATCATTAGATCATTTTTCCTGGGCCACATTCAACCAGTCAGGTATGAACACCTAGTCAATAGAGTTGGATTTAACCAAAATCATGGTTTTACCTAGAGAGTACAATAGAGGGATAGAGGATGTATTAAGGGAGTCACCATAGTAACGGACCATGAAATCTGAGCGGGTGACCAGGGGAGCAGGAGATAAAGTAGGAGGGACATTGAAGAAGTGGTAGGATACATGAATGAGGTGTCTCAGTTCAGATGAAGTCCCACTGGTGTAGATGAATCAGAGTAAGTGAGCTGGAAAGATCAGAGATTGGGTCAGAGGATGCTTTACTTAAAGATTTTATAGGGAGTGTGTTTTTGGTAATAATAAGTACAAGGAAATGGTCATGGAAGGGGATGGCAGATGTGGGAGCAGGAAAGTTTATATTGGAGGTTAGGGAATTAAGGGACAGTGGGGCAGGGTGTTTGATGATCCTTTACCTGGATATGCAAGTCAGCAGGAGCAATGATCACTATGTTGATGGGGAGAAAGAGAGACGTGGATGCTAAACTCTGGCACTGCCCAGGAGAATGGTAGATGCCTTCAACTAGGAGAGGCAGCATTTGGAATAATCTGATGGCATGGGTGTCAAGGAAGCAGGTTGGGTCGTGTGCTTCGTTTAGCTTGTTTATTTTATGGAAGAGAGACAGACAGTTGTCCAGAAAGAGCAAGGAGGATACCACCTCACCTCCAGACCCTGTGGAATGTGTCATGTGAGAGGTAGCCATCATCTGAGAGGCTTGCAGGTGAAACTGTGTCTTCAAGAGGGAGGTAGGTCTGTGTCAGAGTGGGAAGAGATCAATAACAGAACATCAATAACAAGACTCCTCATTAAGCAAACAAAGTTTGACAGAAATGTAGTAAAAAGAGAAAGAAAAGCAAACTGAAAACACACATGGAGGCCAACACCTGGAACACTCTTCAGACTTGAACACATGGAAAGCATCTTTAGTTTGGAGGACGGGATGGGGGCATTTGGGAAGCAGTGGCCTCTTCCCATCACAGCCTCATCAGTAGGTACAGCTGGTTGTCGAAGCCCCGAGGATCATTCGGTCCCCATTTCCTCTCAGAGGATATATGTGAAGGTTGAAACTGGACAAGCTTGGCCAGACCATCTCTGTTTAACTAGCTACCCTATACTTTCTCTCTACTTGGGGTCAAGAGTTCAGAGGATTGTCACATAGAGACATTGCAGTGTGTTCTCCTAGGAAACGTCCAGAGACCCAGAGTGGTGTGCCCTTTTAGCTTTAATTTCTAAAGCCTGGGGCTAGATGTGCTTGGATATTCTTTCCAAATCTAAGAATCCATAACTTCAAGCTATTCTTGGAGTATAAGACATAAAAATGAATTTTTAGAAAGAGAAATTCTGAGACCCAAATATGTTGATGCCAGCCTTTCCTGGGCTGTGCACACACATACACATATGTGCACACACACATTCTCCTCCTGCCTAATTGATGTCTATCATTCAAACCTCATCAAGGCCCCTTTCTTATGCTCTCTCGGTAGTCTCCATGCTCCTTCCTATTAAGTACCCACAGGATTATGTAATTTGTCTCTGTTCTTGTCTTCTTACCGGACTTGAAGATAAGAGTGATCTTCTATCTCTGTGTCCCCATAACTCAGTAAGTGGCAGGTGCTTGAGAAATGCTTATTGGATATAAAAGAATAAATAAATGAATGTCCTGAGACACTTCACCCAGTAGGAGACATCGTTTTGCTTTCAGGACTCCAGACATATCCTACAAGTGTAGACCTTACCCTCATTCTAAATGGAGTCAGCCACCTTTGCTTTCTTATCCACCCTGTAAGCCAGGCTACCTGGTGGAGGTTGTGGAAATGGCTGCAGCGGAGTTCATAGCTGTGACAGCATTCCAGTACTGGGCTGGCCTTTTCCAAGTCAGGGGTTACCCTGGGAGTATCTATCCGTTTTATGAATAAGCCCTGATACAATGCATGCCACTAATAGACATTTGTTCAACCATTAAGTAGTTTGTGGCCTCCAGACTATGACCTCAAAGAATCAAAGGCTGAAAAATAAGTATATTTCAATGAATCCATTTACTCACACATTTCAAGTATGTTCTTGAATAGGTTCTTCAAAAACAAAACCAAAGAGCACCTAATAGTATCAGTGAAGCTAAAGAGCACAGAAATAACACGACTGATCAAGGCAGTGATGTTATAATGATGTTATCAAAGCCCTCTTCATACTGTAATTGCCCCTCATAGATGCATTTCCCTCTGACCACTGTCACTTTATACCGAACCTATGCAAACAAGTGCATTCTGTGCGCTGATGGTAAACAAAGTCCACAGGTGTGAAACCGAATAGTCCTTCAGTGGGAGCACATTATCTGGTCTCCATAAATAACAACTCAATCAGTTGTCAAAAGGAACTTTTGTCCCAACTCCAATGTCCTTCAAATCAGGAAACTAAGTAAGGAATTTGAGGACCAATTTAAGTAAATCACAAAAGATTAAGGAAAAAATAAGACAAAAGAAGAAGTTTCATTTCATACTTTCATTGCCGTCATAAAGAGACGAAAGAGAGAGAGCCTGCGGGTATCTGTGTGTTGGCTCACATTACGCTCCAAAACCACATGCAGATGGCGGCAGAAATCTCACAACCATGAACCTGTTGATGAAAGTCAGTCGCACTGGCTGGTGAGATTCTTGTGCCAACCGTACATCTGGGAGCTAGCGTGGGAAAAGTGTGCAGAATAGCTCAAGTTCAGCACCAGCTTAGCATTTACAGATGGGGGTCCTGGGAGCCATCACAGACCACCTCCCTGACTTGTCTTGCCTCAGCTGGGACCCAAGGCCAACAAAACATGCCAGTGGGGGAGCAGGACTCTCCATGTCCAAGATTTGACAATAATGTGAACACACAGAAGTGTTTTGAGGGAAGTGGGAAATGAAGAGAGACTCATTAGTCCGGGAGAATGATGGAGTCCTTCTGTCCTGAATAGTTGCTGTTGGCTACGAATAGTTACTATTGACAGTCAGGCTCAAGAAATACAAGATCCTTCTTGCATCTAAATTTTGGGTCCTCAGATCAGACACAAAACCTGTTTTGGAAACCACAGTTGATCCTTGCCAAAATTTTTATTGGTTCATGGTGAAATGAGAAAAATAGTGACAGTGTAGTGAGTTTTACGTAAAGTTAAATATAGTCATAAGATATTGTCTTATTTTTTAAAAAATTAACCACTCCCCTTTTTTTAGTGTTAAAATGTCTTTTTTCCTACATGATTACAATGATATATATGAGGTGAAGCTGTATCCATTTGGCATGAAATAATATCCTTGTTGGCACAATATGGGGTAGACAACCCTGCCAGGCTTCCACTTTCTTTGGAGGTTTTTTTCTAAGCTGGAGACCACTCTCCCAGAGGAGCAGAAAAGAAACTGCTTCAGAGGGCAGTCTTGACTCTTGCATTTAAAACTTTCAGCAGAAATTATTGCAGCATCGAAACAAAACCCAGGAGCCTGGAGGGAAGTTCCATTGCACAACTTGCTCTGCTGGGCAAGTAAGCTTGTGTCCTGGACCCTCTCTCCCGCCTCCCACCCTGAAGGCATTTCATAAATCAGCAGAACTCAAAGGACTTCTCAAAATGTACTGCAGGGTATCGCACAAGCCATCAGCGTAGGGCAACAGCATCCCTAATTAGAATGAAAACCTAAAGGTCGGGGGCAGATTTCTCCCCTTTCTCCTTCCCAGAATGTAAGTCACCCCAAGATACAGTTCTAAGAACAGAACACAGAAGATACATTCTGCTCGTTACTCATAAAAGCGGGGCATTATGAGTGACTCATGATTAGTGTTATTTCAGAAAATGCTCTCCTAAATACTCCCTCTCTCTGGAAGTCTCTTTTCAGGCGTCCTTTCTCTGCAATCTTTTAGAACATCTTCCCCTTCATCCACTCCAGCTCTTTCTTTCTCTTTTCTTTTCTTTTTTAGTCCTCCTGACCCACGGAACCTTATTTCTCCAACTGGAATCATTTATGGTAGAGAAACTTACAGAGAGACCACGTGACGTGGTAAAGAGACATTGATCTGGTCCTCACAATGAATTCTTTTATCTTAGACTTTTTGGAGGCCTCAATTTCTGCTGAAATTTTCTCTATTATCTCTTCCAGCTCTAAACATCTGATCTAGGACGGATCAGAGGTAAATGTGTTTTCTTCCATTATAGTTGCAGAAATTCTCCCAGAATCAGCCAACGAGCCCCTCCACTCCTCTTTGCTTGTATTACTGTGTGTCTGGTTGTGATTTCATTCATCCGTTTTTTTCATTCATTTGTTATTCACTCAATCATTTCTTATTTATCAAATATTATTCAATAATTATCACCTGTGTTTGCTAACACAGGAGAATGTAAAAGTAATTGCTGCTTTCTGTGCACACAAGGCTGGCTTTCTCTTCCCCTCTGTAAAGTCTTCATTTACCTTCTCAGGCAAAATTTTCCCAACTTTGTGTTTCATTTGGACTTCTCTTGCCAAATTTGTAATGCTGTGTTATTTTTCATTGTTTACACACCTTCCTCTTTGACTATAATTTGCGCTCCTTGAGAGTGGTGACTTGATCTTACCCACTTCAAATGCCTAGAAAAGAGTGCAGTGCATAGCAAGTGTCCATTAGAACAATAAGTTCTTCATATAGCGCTTTCTAAGTTCGAGGTACTGTTGTAGTCAATTTACCTATATTAAGTCATGTAAACCTGGCCATTACCCTATCATTTATTTATTGTTATCATCCCTACTATTCAGATAAGAAACTGAGGCTCAAAGAATTCAAGTAGGGGCCGGCCTGGTGGCGCAAGCAGTTAAGTGTGTGTGCTCCTCCGCCGTGGTCTGGGGTTCGCCGGTTCAGACCCCGGGCGCACACCGACTCACCGCTTGTCAGGCCATGCTGTGGCGGCATCCCATATAAAGAGGAGGAAGATGGGCACAGATGTTAGCCCAGGGCCAGTCTTCCTCAGCAAAAAGAGGAGGATTGGCAGATGTTAGCTCAGGGCCAATCTTCCTCACCAAAAAAAAAAAAAAGAGATTAAGTAATTTGCCCAAGTTCCCACAGATGATAAGTAATAGAGCTGGGATTCAAGCCCGGTAGACTGATTCCTAATTCCACGCAATAAATCTTACACTATATGGCCTCACCATTTGTTGAACAAATTAAAGAATTAATAATACTCGTTGACCTCGCAGGAATGTTGGGATGACATAAAATGCAATAATTATATCCAACATGTAATAAGCCCAAAGAGCAGGAATTTTGTAATCATCTTCGGATTCTGAAGTCCTATTTTTATGCATAATTTTAATAGCTTATATCTCTATTTATTGTGTAATAGCTCATATTATATTAATTACATAACTCTTTGGGAACGTTCCATGATAAACTCCTCCACTGAACTGAACATATTTCTCATCTCCTGAGCCCTGTTCTAATTCTCCTTCCAAATAAATCTGCTAAGTTTAACTTGTAAATACATTTACTTGAATAGTTCAGGTTTTAGTCAGAGGAAAAAAAATTGCAATTAGGTTGAAAATTCATGATTTTGGAAATGAGAAATAAATCTCAAGGTGTAGCCTTGATTAAAAATATTTCAATGAATAAATGGACCAATTAAAAAATGTCCTTTCAACCTTTATTATTCACTGAATATTGACTAAATAAATGCTGAACTGTGGGCTGTTCACAGATTAATTTGCCAGTTCAATGTGCAAACTCCTTTGAGCTTTCCTCAAGCTGGACTCAGTCGTCACCTAATTTCATTACAGCTTGAAGAGACTAGATAAAAAGGAAGATGAATGATATTTGAAATTAGTATTTTCCCCTCCAGGGCTAATCTACAAATCAGATATTATCAATTTTTTATTCTGTTCCCAAATCAAATAATTTCAGAGACTCTGTACTGACTGAGTTTGAAACAGAAATCCCCAGTGACCTGAGACTCACAGCTGTGGTTTACTTGCTCCTTCCTCAACTTAGAAGCGGATTCATTAATTTAGACTTAGATTCCAGCCTTGGCTCCCACGCAAGGGGAGGGGCGGGGGTGGGAGCTTGGCAACTTCCCACAGGCCTTGAGGAGTTAGACCTAAATACATCAGCACTTCTTTTTAGAAGATACAATAGGAACTTGTGAAGATTCCTTTTTTATTGGTCATTTAATTTTCCTCTCTTTAAAGACATTCTTTAGTGGTGTGGTCCTCTTAGCATCTTAAATATCTTGCAGGCTGTTACAAAGACGCCATTCAGGGCTTTGCCGAAGCAAAGCTCTGTGATAGCACAAACACAGGAACTAGGAAGTGACAGTATGTTCCCCAGGAAGGACTCACAGCCACAGAGAGTTGGCAGAGGGCAGCCACTGCTTCAAGAAGAGAAGATGGTATGAATACATTTGAAACAAAGTGCTGAGCGAGGCTGGACCCATTTTCCACTGAAAAAGCTATAATCAATGGAACCACCTAGTTCTGTTCTCTTTCATTCTTCTCTAATCTTCTGTCAGCATTATTGAATAAGCCACACCATTATATGTTGTTGAAATTCTGTAAAACATAGAAATGTGACTTTATCGAGGCATGTGAAGCTTAACTTTGTGGTCACCCACCATATTTGCTGTTTTTATTGGCAAAGTAACCTAGGAGGCAAATAAGCATTTTGTCTAATGAAAAACTGAGTTTACTTTCCACATGACATATCCTTGACACCCAAAACACTGTATTTTTCAATGACAGTAATATTATTACAGTAGTATTTTATGCACTTGCCTACATACTTCCCTCCCAAAACAAAAAATAATTAGGAAGCCTGAATGAACATCATGATCAAAAAATCAAGAAATTAAAAAAAAAAATTTACTTCATCCACATTATCAGTAAATGGACCCAGAAGTCTTCAATGATCAATAAACCACTATATTATTTAAATCATCTGCCAAGAGAATATAACAAAATCTGCTTCCCTAATATCTAAAGCAAAGATATTTGGAGACTTAATGCTGTTTGGTATTACATTATTGTTACTGTATGTTACATATTGTTACCAGATAATGGAGCTGTTATATAACACTATTGCAGTAACTAAAACTTGGGCTATTCAATTACGCTTGTTCTATAGTGAGGAATCCCATGCATCTTTCCCACAGGATGAAAGCAAATTATAAAAACCCTTTTTCTTTCTAACAGCAATACTCAACAAAAGGCCATTTCTTTTGAAAGTCCAATTTAATTATGATCTTTGAAAGGCAGTGGGCATTTTGGAAATTCACTTAAACCCAATAACCGTGGCAGAGTATTTGACTTATGAACAATATTAACAAAGTCTAAAAAACGGACGTTAAAATCCCCAAATTTCCATTTTCGCATTTAAAACAAAGTTCTTGATGAGCAAGGTGGTGGCTTTCTTCTCACTCAACTAGCCCACATGGCTTTCTAAGCATGCCCTTGAGTTGCAACTTTTATAAAATCCTCCCCTGAAGCTGTTTCAAAACAGGAAGTCCCCTACAAAGATGTCTGTAGCTTCCGCTGAAGACCGTCTATGGGACTTAATTGGAATCATGGTTCACTGTTGTCTCTCATAGAGATGATGGAGCCTTTGTTCTGTCCAGCTCACTCAACAAGTCCTGAAACTCCTGACTGAAATGATGTTCAGTTATTCTGGCCCCTATAAACTACTCTTGATGCCTCCACTCAAATGTCCCTCACCTGTAGGGCACTAACTCTGGACAGTATGGTACGCGATGTGACAAAAGATCCTCAGGAAGAGTCCCTTCTCCTCCTCTTACTATCTATGTGACCTCAGGAAAGAGCATTCATCTCTCTGATTTTCAGTTTCTCATCTTTAAAATGGATACAACGGAATTCACTACTCATATCACAGGGTGATTTTGAGGCTTAAAGGAGATCACGCTTGTCAGGCACTTAACAGAGCACCTGGCACAGAAAAAATGCTAGAATAGCTATTATTTGAAGACTCATGAGACAAGAATAAAAACCCTAGGAAAATCAACAGGAAGAGAAAAGTGTTGAGTAAGCTGAAAAATGGAAATAGATGAAAATGCACAATTACGGAAAGGTTTGTCATCGACTAGTCATTCTGCTCTGTGAAAAGCTACAGAGAAGGGTTACTTTCCCTCATTATTGTCTCAATCCATGTTCCAAGATGGTGCCTTCAATCCAATTGGAACAATGCGGAGTATAAATAAATAATGAAATGTCGGATGTTAAGAATGCATGTCTACAATCTGGGAAGAAGACGCCCTTGTAGGTCTGTGCTCCCTGTTAGGTATGCTTTGCATGCATTTTCATAATTGTGACAAAAAGCAGACAGACCTAGCTTGAAGTAATTGACCAGAAGTAATGAATGCAGGGCTGAGCATTGCACAAGGGCCCCAGCCCCTGCCCTGTAAACACTTACAATCCAAGGAGGGCAACAGTGGCAGAGACAGAAGGCCAATGGAAGACATACTGCTCTGAGCCAACCTGAGGCTAACAAAGAATGTGTGTGATGGGAAGATTCAATGTCAATGTCTTTTAGGCAAGGATGAGTTTATAACTGAATGCCTAGCCAAAGGGTTGGATATCCAGACTGGGTAAAAGCTGGAGAAAGAGGAGATGCTGGCATTTTCTGATGAGCCCGGGAGGACTCTGTGAGTATGATTCTCAACACTGAGAGTGTCACTGAAAGGATAAAAGGTGGGTCAGGGTAGAACCTCACATGCCACAAACAATCCCCTTCACTCCTGAGGAACTGTGACGGCCTTGATGTCAAAGGGACGAAGAGTAAGACTGAGGTGTGACGGCTGCATTGGTGTTCATCAACCCTGTCCTCTCCACTGGGCTTGAGCCCAGGTGTAGTAGAAAGTTCATTAGGGCAAGCTAGACCCATTTAAAGAACTCCATAAAGAAACTGATCAGGAAATAAAAGCTAGCCATGAGACTTCAAGTACAATTGATCAAGCCATCACTCTTATACCTAAATTTGACATTAAAACACTCTGATTGGGTGGGCCCAGCCCAATGGTGCAAGCGGTTAAGTGCGCGTGCTCCGCTGCGACGGCCCAGGGTTCACCGGTTCGGATCCCGGGCGTGCACCAACGCACTGCTTGTAGAGCCATGCTGTGGCAGCATCCCATATGGAGTGGAGGAAGATGGGCACGAATGTTAGCTCAGGGCCAGTCTTCCTCAGCAAAAAGAGGAGGATTGGCATCGGATGTTAGCTCAGTGCTGATCTTCCTCACAAAAAAAAAAACCAAAAAAGCACTCTGATTTGGGAATCATACTCAATAGTGGGCTATTTTGGCTGGTCTTTGAGGGTCAATATGTGCAGGAAGTTCTGAACCCTCTCTACATGTACTGCAGATGTTATGGGATATCTCTGCATCCCCAGCAGCTCTGCTAGACAGGAGACTCCACTGATGTTTGCACAAACTGCCTGGGAGCTGGTCCTCACTCTGGGGTCTATCCTTTTGGCCCAGATAGGCAGGACAATAAAAGAGGCGATGGTGGTTTCTGGAAGTTTCTACTCTTTAGGGAGCAGCAGAGTGTTCATTCCCTTTCCAGGACTCAGTGAGCCAGGTACAGTCTTTGGCCACCTTAGGCTGGAGAAACTTTTCAGGACCTCAACCCTTTTCCACAGACAGCAATGGGGAGGTGGTCACCCACCAGTAATGGTGAAGCCATAACAGCAAATTTTTTGACTAGACCTTGGTTTGATGGTGGTAAATACATCTATTCATTAGTTCTCTGGTAAGCCAAAGTTTAACCAAGATCTGGGAGGTAATATTAAGGGATAATTTAGTTAGGAATTTCTAATGGTACAATTAAAGAACTTCTGTATAAAAGTGAAGAATATCTGGTTTTAGGATAAACACATTACCCTCGTACATACACATCCGACATCACCACTTATTAGCTGTAGACAAGAGTTTTAAACTTTCTAGAATTCAATTCATAATCTTGCAAAAAAGTGAATACTAAAACATATTTATTATACTAATATACTACTGTTCCAGATCTACTATGTATAGTAGGAACTGTGAATACATTGATTAGCAACAACACTTGTCCTCATAGGGAGAGTCCAGCAGTGGAGACACAGAAGCTAACAGCTAATTCCACATGATAAAGGCTTTCAAAGATCTGAGCAGAGAGCTGTGAGAGCGCAGGAGAGGGGGAACTAGACTTCTGGGGAAATCAGTTAAGTCTGACCTAAGAACTAGCGCCTGAGCTGGATAGGAAAGGATGGCTAGGAGTTTGTCCAGTGACGGAAATCACCTGATGTGTCCAAGGCTAGGACCAGACAGGATGGTTTTTAGAGGCAACAATAAATTACCTTCTGTAATGCTCTTAGTTCTTCAAAGCAGAGGTCAGGAAGGAGAGGAAAGATGAGAATAGAGAATAACTATCCCTGTAGGTGCAGCTAAGGAAAGTATGAATAGATTCTACTTGAACTGTACTTTTCAAGTACTTAGGTCTTTTTGACTATTTCTCCTTTAAGGTTCAAGCTTTTATTTTTTCAAAGTGAAAAAATAAAAAAAAAAAATGAGCAGAAGTTGTTATAGAGTCCAGACATTAAATCTGAAAATATTGTTGCCTCTAAAACAGAGCCTAATTCTTTAATAAAAATAAGCATTCACTTATCTGTTCTATAGTACGCATTTTCTATAACCTAACCCGTCATTTGTAAGTCCTTAGAAGTCCACATCAGTTGTTATTTTTTCAAGGGCTATAGAAGATTTGCAAATGCTCCATCACAACAAGACTTGTAAGAAATACACATTTCTTGACGTAACTAAAACTTAATGAACATTGAGGAAATGGAAGAGAATCTACAAGGACACTTGTGCATTTTCTATAAAATTTCTAAACACTCCTCTCCTACATAAACACCTAAGTTCACCAGTTGAATCTTTATATTACTTTCACTCTACCAACAGCATTATTTTGTGTTAAATTGTAAATGGCAAGTTTAAGAGATTCTGCTAAAATTTTGGATTAAGCACAATCCATTGTCTCCAAATTTGGCTACAATAGATCTTTCTCGACAGCAGTGGAGTGAATCCTGGGTTCACGCAACCATATTGACTTGACAGAAGAGAAAACCACAAAAGTTGCAACAAGATGTTGGCCCAGCATTGATGGTCTCCCTACAGCACTAACCCATTTCCTTCAGAGAAGATTCTTTTCTCAGGCATCATTTTTAAGGTTACTTTGTAGACAGGCAAATCCATCGGGACAATAACTTAGTCCTTACAGTGAGGAAGTGGCCACTGAGCACCACAGGGCAAGCAGCAGAGTCTTAGCTCTCAGAATTTGGTTCTTGGTCAGCTAAGGTGGCAATCACAAACAATTGTTCAGTATTAAACTAACAGTGCCATTTTCATATTGCTAAAAAATCTGCATGCTTAAAATTCCAATAGCTTAGAAAGTATTAAATGTCTGGAGTCTACAACAACTTCTGGTCATTTTTTGTTTTTATTTTTTCACTTTGATAAAATAAAAGCTTGAACCTTAAAGGAGAAAAAAGTCAAAAAGACCTAAGTACTTGAAAAGTACAGTTCAAGTAGAGTCTATTCACACTTTCCTTAGCTGCACCTACAGGGAAGCTATTCTCTATTCTCATCTTTCCTCTCCTTCCTTACCTCTGCTTTGAAGAACTAAGAGCATTACAGAAGGTTTGATTGATTCAAGGAAGCAAATGTAGAAGATGCTCTCCCAGCAGAGCCATCTGCTAAGCAGTCAGATTCCCCCAGGCATCTGCTTGTAGCAAATACGACATAACGGCTCCAGGCAAATTGCATGACCCAGATGCCAATGGATTCACTGTTTTTGAGCCGTTTGTGTGTGGTGAGGATTTTAATCTTGGCAATCAGAAATATGGCTTCTGATTTATTTCAATATAAGACAATTTTCCTTTTTGTCCAATACTCGGGGTAGCATTCTTTTGATAAATTCTAGAAAGCTATACTATTCCCCATCTTATTGTAACCTTTTCTTGCTCTTTGCTTGTGCACAATACAAAATACTTTCAAAGGCACTTAAAGAATTTCTTTGAGCTAGTATAGAAATATCTCCACATATATGAAAAAATAAAATAAAACAGCCTCCAGTTTCTGAACACACACTGTGTTCATCTTTAACTAAAATTCAAGAACAATATAGTAGCTATAAGCCATACTAAGCTGCCTAGGGAAAATATTATTTTGCAGAGAGTCAGTCATCTGGCTATTCTGTATTAATGAATGCCTTCTGTATGTTTCCTTAGATAAAGCTATGATTCACCCAGCAGATGCTCACTAACGTAGCTCAAAGGTCAGAAAATGACAAGGAAAAACATTTTAAAATACGAACACAGACTGATTATTCCTAAACTCCTTATTCCCACCCCTCCCATCCCTCTCAACCGTGTGGAGCAAAATAACTCCTTGCATTTTCTGACCAAAGCAGTTCCATTTGAAAAGCTTACCAGCCGGTATGTTTTAAAATGTTGCTGAATGATTAAACACAAATCTGTAAATGGAGAGAGCTGGTTTTTATTAAATATCTTGGAGCAACACTGTCTGCCCACACTTGTGCCCATGTCTGGCTGCTGGCTGATAAACATTGTGGCTTTAAGATATTACTTATTAGCATACCTGTATATTTCTACCTCACACAGTCACCCAAGGGTGATTGCTATCTGTTAATTGAATTCTGCACCAGCAATTGTGTCTTGGTGTGCTTGCCATTATAATTTCGAGGATGTAACTTCATTTCTTATTTACAAATAATAGTAATAAAAATATAAAGTTAAGTGTTTATGCATTCCCGAGTGTGCGGTGTGCGCGTGTCCTCATATATATGTGTGTGTATATATTTACATATATGTATATATATATTTTAAGGAGAGTCACTTAAAGTCACAATATATTACCGAAAGATACAGTTTAATAAGCCAACCATTTCTATATAAAAACACACCTATCCAACCACTTGACAGTTTTCTGCTATTGAGCATGGCTGGCAAATCCACAAAATAGAGACAGGCATTTTTATTTTTTGCACAATAATGAAAATTGGCATGGTGGGCAGAATAATCAGTGAATAGTTATAAAACTGTTCATTTATAAACCTGTCCTTTTCCACAGCATATAAGAATAAGCCACAGTGATTTCGTTAGCCTTCTTTGGATTTCAGAATGTCTGTATCTGAATCAATAATTGCATGTAATGAACCTCAAGTGAGGAAGAAACCTGCACTCGAGATCAGATGACACTTCGTCAGCTCTGGTGAGTAGGGTGAGGGGATGGGGCTGTGGACGCCTTCAAGTCAAGGATTTCAGCTACCTTGATGCCAGCCTGACCTCAATTTCCTCTGATAGAAAGTGAATCATTTGCTCCAATTTTCTAAGACTCAGCCAATTTCCTAAAATATGGTGAAAGTTTTAAGTCCTCCTGTAGCTAAATAATGTCTGATGAAATGTTTGGTTAATCATTGGTAAGGAACAAATGTACTGACCAACTGACATAACTAATCCAGAGAAAGTGTTCCAGACATTACTAACAGCCCAAGTGGTTTCACCAAGTCATACAATAACTATTTCCCAGTTTGTGGAAGACAGAAAGAGTGGTTTAGGTTTTCTAGAGACAAGTGGTTGAATCTTGGCTATTCTGACCACTACCTTTACCGGGACCTCTATTTATGTACCCATGACCCCCAGTTCTGGGTGAAACTTTCTCGTTTAGAAGTCCCAAGGAATGTGATAATGCATGACATACTCTGATGCTTAAAGTTTTCATAGAATTTCTGGTATCTCAGAATATTTGGTTTAAAATTACAATGCATCTTTGCTTCTAGACCGAATGTGGCAAAGTAACAATAAATAAAAAGTGATTCATCAAATACATGGAACCAGTTTTCTAAGGAATCTAATTTGATCTAGAGAGTTTCTAGTTTTATAGAAACTGCTGCTTCCATTCCTGGGGTAAGCATTGGTCCAGAGGAACATGGCAGATAGACAAAGGCTTGTCTTTCTACACGACACCAAGTCCTGGCATTCTATCTGCCCAACTCTGAGGAGCCCTGAGACTTCATACAGACCTGTGACTATGCTAAGCTTCCTCCTAAAGTGAAGTACCCCAGACACAGAATTAATTACTTACAGCATATAGTATCTTCTCCACAACCACAAACCAATTTAAGAAGTCATTCTATTACTGCAGGTGATTTTTTTTAGGTATTGGGGAAAATATAGCCTTTTTTTAAAACTCAATTCAAATAAAGGTTGAGACCCTACTTTGTAATGTACTTACTTTCAAACTACAGAAAAGACAAAAAAAAAAAAAAGAGCTTACAATGAAGCTTATAAAGTGTTTGGGTAGGGTAAAGTGGAAGTGATGGAGAAACAGGAAGAAGAAATGTATGCAAAAAAAGCGAGTGTCATAAATAAAGGAGAAAATTCAAATGGTATTGAAAGAAGGAAAAGATCGCAACACACACGGTGTTGAAGGAATGACAAAGAATTTCTGGAGAGATGGCATCAAGGATCTATCCTGAAAGATATTTAGCATTTTGAAATTTGACAAACAATATGAGGCAGACATTCCAAGCTAATGAAACAAATTGAGGAAAGACACAAGCAAGCAAAAACCCTGGGTATATTTTGGGTGTGCCTGCGCTTGGGTTTGACTGTAGTATACATGCAGAAAAAGAGAGCGAGTTGAACCCTGAAATGGAGGATAAGCCATATGTTGCAGGGCTCTCACTGACAAGCTGTAGAGGTGAATCACACAATGAGCCCCTGAAAAGTGTTGAGCTTCTCCTGAGGGCTATGACTACAAATGTGCTTCAGAATAGTAATCTACAAAGTGTGAAGGAGAGATGGGAGTTGAGACAGAGAGAAGACAGAATTACAAGCAAAGACTATTAGAATAGAAGCAGAGGTATGCCAGTTAACTATGGCCACAATAATGTTGTGTAACAACCAACCACAAAATTAACGGCAGGTAACAAGAATAAAACTTTATCTAGGTCACAAATCTGCAGGTTTGCTGGGGGTCAGCTGATCTGGGCTTCCACATGGCTTACATCCCTCTGCTAGGACCAGTGGGCAAACCCATGTCAGTCTCCTCCTGGCAAACGCAGACGCTCAAGAGCACAAGCACAATTGCGTAAGCACATTTCAAACTCTGTGGAGTCCAACCTGTCAACATTCCATTGGCTAAACAAGTCACATGGTCAAGCCCGGCATTAATTGAGTACGGATGTCTACCTCTCCCATGGAAACAAGCGAGAGAGAGTGAACAGTCAGAGCAATAATCCAACCCACCATAAGGGGGTCAGGCCAAGGAGGTGACACTGGAAATTGTAAAGAGGAAATAGATGTGAGGAGTCTTACAGAGGTAAAAACCCAAAAAGTCAACCGTCATTTCACATTAAGCATAGGATTAAATGACAGAGTAAAAAGAGATGAATTTCAGGTTTCAAACCTGTGCAATTATGATTATTATGAGGCCACTCTCATAAATATTAAGAAGAAACAAAATTTGGGGGGTAACATAATCAGTTTCTTTTGGATGTATTGAATTTAAACTGTCAGGAGAACACAGCATCGATGTCCAGGAGGCAGCTGTTTCTATAGAGCTGGAACTTGGATAAGAGTCATATCGAGAGAGAGCTCTATGAGAAATCTGCATAGAAGTTGCACTCAAGGAATGAATACGTTCTTCAAGGAAGATATCATTCTTAGAAAAAGAGAGCAGAGGCCCAAAGGCAAGGCCCATCACTCACTCAGACTCCACAAAGTAGGTTGTCTTCTATGGTTCCTTCTCTTTCATCTTCCATATTCAGCCACTTTCAAAGTTGTAAACACTCTTTTGCTGGAATGTGCATCAAACTTTTTCTCTAATTTTCTTTCCCAATGCCACCTTAGACTTTGATATGATAGTAGTACATCTCATGCCTCATAGGAAGCTTAAAATATAGATTTGGAGTTTAGTAGCTTTGAGAGCTACTAAAGCTAGAGAGATGGGTAGAGGAGTGATCTGTGTAGGTTTGGGAGAGTTGAAGTTATAGGGATTGGTTGAAATCACCAAAGGCATAAGTAAGTAAAGGAGAAAGAAAACAAGAAACTCGAAAGCGTGAGTCCCTACATTTCAGAGGTACCTGGAGGAAGAGCCAGTAAAGGAGCATGGGATTCAGTCAGAGAAGATGGAGAGGTGGGACTGTGTGATGTCAAGACACTAAGGGTCAAGAGAAATCTAGGAATGAAGTGGTTCCACTTGTCAAATGTGACAGAGTAAGAGAAGAAGGTGAGGTCCAGAGATAAGATATGATATGGCAAATAGGAAGTCATGAGGGTTTGAAAGAGACTTTGAGTAAGATGAAGGAGAAAGCCAGATGACAAGGGGTTAAGTAGGGATAGAGGGAAAATTCAGACCGTGCTCCCAAGAAGCTTGATAATAAGGCAAGAAGAGAGCCAGTGAGGGACCCAAAGAAGAAGAAAGGCAGAAAGCAGTAATCGGAGGAAGCTTTAAAATGTTTGCACAATTAAAATAATTCCATCATTCTCCAATGGAATCTTTGCATTTGAA
The DNA here is from genome assembly GCF_057802395.1 of Ceratotherium simum simum. NCBI lineage: Eukaryota > Metazoa > Chordata > Mammalia > Perissodactyla > Rhinocerotidae > Ceratotherium > Ceratotherium simum. Next base: position 5,299,255 of record NC_141937.1, read on the forward strand.
GTAGATTTAGTTCTTTAGTTGACTGTTCAAGTGTGGAGATTGAGGACAAGCATTTTAGTACTTTTCTTGTGCCTCCTTGCCCTCTTGCCCTCTTCATGCAATCCCACCCTTTCACCAGTTTACACCTAACTAACAAGGGCTGGAGATTTGGCTGATTTTTCAAAGTAATCAACACTCCAATCAAAAATTAACTTTCATTTTCTATTTTGTTGGGACTGAAAATTCTTCTGATTCTGTTATCCTGTGCCACTAATTGTATAAACTTTCAGGCACCAGCTCCTACCTACTTTCTGGCTGGATCTCAGAGCAGTCTTTCTCCTGACACTTATACGATGCAGGTACACAAATGAGGTGCCAAAGGTTTTTAAGGTGACTCAAGTTCATTGCTCTTCACTATGTTTGAGTTTTTGGGCAACTGGAATATGCTAGTCAAGAGCACAGGAGAGTTAAAGCAAGTTTAATGTTTTTTATTAAATATAATATCAAATGCACCTGTTTAATAAGGCATGAAAGTTTCCTGCAGACGCTATCAATTATTAACAGGTAAGTCAACCTGAGAAGCCAGACTAGGGGAAAAAAAGTGTGTGTGTGTAGAGGGGAACCTATCATTTTTAAAGTCACAAACTTGCCTCATCTTCTCCATAATAGGGTACCCATAACTACCATTTGGGAGCATTTGCTCTGTGGGCACTTTACATAGATCGCCTCACTCAATAGTTTACCTTTCTGATAAACTATTAATATTTTTGAGTCCTCAGAGCAAAATGTCACTCTTCGTTGGACATTGGCACATTTATACTGTCCCTCACTGTCCCTCCATGCCTTTCTTTTCGATATAGCTTTCTAGAGTTGACTTAGAACGGGGTGTTTCATTTTCACCACTCCCTGTGGTTTTTATTTTCAATTATTTGGTATAATCACAATTTAGCTAAAAGACTTGAAATCAGAGAACATTAGAATGCAAAAGAACTCAGGAGGCCTTTATTCCCCCCTTGTTCTACAGATAAGAAAACCAAGGCTCATAGAGGTTAAGTGAGTTGTGAAGCATACGGCTAATTCCTGGACAAGAACTCCAGTTTCCTGGATCTAAGTTCTAGCACTTGAACTTTTCATTTCTCCAGAGTAGTTCTAATACCCACTTGATCTGCCGCTTGCCCAGGCCCCAAATGATTCTGAGTCAGTGGCTAGACTTCCCCAAGCTGATGTCATTCTGCAGCTGGCCTGAGTACGTCAATAAATTCAAAACGAAAGTAGGCAATTCTCGAAGAGTGAGATTAACCTCACCTGCTCAAGTATGGGATTAGTAATGATCTACAAACCAAGTTGTTGGCCTCAGTTTACCAGGGCTGGTGCTGGCTTTGGGGAGCTCAAAGAGGACTCAGCACTAAGATGACCTGGGACACAAACACATTGCACAGCCCATAAATTCACAATTAACTCTTCTGCTGCCAAGATTCCACAGCTTGATGGAAAATGGGAGCTTTCCTAGCCAGAAGATAAGCAAAGCCAAGGTTGGTTACCTAGGGACCAATCACTGTAATTCTTCAGGTCTAGTACTACCTGCTAATTATATTTATTTGAAATATGAGCATCATTCTTTTACTTTCAAAAGTTAAATGTGATTTGATTTAGATTTTAATATTTATGTGTTCTTTTCTGAACATGCACTATGGCAGGTCAATGTTAAGGTATCTTGTTAGTTCAGTGATTGAGTGGAAGTTTCCATGAAAATAAATATCCAAGTATTTCCTAAATATTTACATAATGAGCTATTTAAATGCAAGGGATGCTAACATATGTAAACAATTTCAAATAGCATATATGTGAAAATCCAAAGCAAAAATATTCACTGTTACTTGTAATATGTGATTCATAATTTAGCCAAAGCATATTTCTAAGTTTTTATGCAATAAGGAACTATATACTATACTCATAAGCATAATACCTGTTCAAAGCTATTAGAAATCAGTAAAGTGAAGGAGTTAAAATGTAGCATGACTGGGGCCAGCCCGGTGGCACAAGCAGTTAAGTGTGTGCACTCCGCTGCGGCGGCCCGGGTTTCGCCAGTTTGGATCCCAGGCGCGCACCGACGCACCGCTTGGCAGGCCACGCTGTGGCAGCGTCCCATATAAAGTGGAGGAAGATGGGCACGGATGTTAGCCCAGGGCCAGTCTTCCTCAGCAAAAAGAGGAGGATTGGCAACGAATGTTAGCTCAGGGCCGATCTTCCTCACACACACAAAAAAAAAAAACATGGCATGACAGTGTTGAAAAATTAGCAGTTTGACCAAGTGTCAATTATAAAATTTTTTCCTTGAATTATGTAGTGCATAACACCCAGAGGAATATATTTTTAAATCATCAAGATCAATTCTATTACAACAAAGCCCACAGGAAGTGATTTCACAGTTTTTTAGTAAATTCTGACAAATCACATAAGGTACAGTTTTTGTTCAGAAACATCCAAAATTATATTTTGATTCTCAGTAGCTGTTAAGTCTAACCAACCAATCAAAATACGCACTCTCAAATTATTTATTAAAATCAAGTGTGCAGAGCCAGCTCAGTTGTGCAGCCTAAACTGAAGTAGCTCATCCTGCTTCTACAGATTCCAGCTTTTTTCCACCCTTCTTCTTTCTAGTTTTTTTCTAGAAGGGAAAATGGAGAAGGATAAAGAGGTGAAGATAGTGACAGTGAACGCTCTCTGCTTTTGATAAGCAGTCAGACTGTATCCACCAAGGAGAGACACAGAATAAACTGTATTTCATATCTGCCCCATACTAATTACTGCCCCAGGAAAAACACTTTTCAAACACGAACAGCTGAGATAAGTTAGCTCAGGGCTGATGGGTGACCCTGTCACTGTTGTCGATGGCGGGGATGTGGAAGATGTTTGAGCAGACAAAAATATCTGTGATCCACTGGCCAACTACTTCCCTTCCTCCTTTTCCTCATTTAAGATGACCTGAAATCACCAAACTCCTTAACAGAATGTGGCATGATGCTTTTTCCCATCTGCATAGGCCACCATAATACATTTCAAGAGCCAAAAGCATATTAAAATCATAACTGGCCTTGAAATTTTCATTAATTCCCAAGGCTTACCTATTCAAGGGTCTGAATATTTGAAAATTAATTTCTGTAAAGAACTTAAGAGCCATGGTAGTGACATCAAATGAGTAGAAAGTAGCAGGACATCATCTATTACGTAGCCCTGAGCATTTCATACGGTGTCAATGCCACTTTAGGGAAGATGATACCTTTTATGTAGGCAAAGTGTGAGCCTGGAGAACAGCTGCATTAGACAAGGACAGAGGACCTGCTCAATAAGGTTTTTAGAGTGTTTTCCACTTAAAAAATAGACATAAAATTCTCATATTTTTAGACCAGAAATATATAAATACACTTACATATGCACATATACATACTATATATGTGTATATATATGTATTTATATATGAATATTCTTATGAATCTGAGTGGGAGGGGTCCCATCTGCTACTGACAACTCTCAACTCTAAGATGAACACTCTGAGACTGTACAATTCCCTCCCACAGCGTAAATTGAAGAGTGTCTTTTCCATGGAGTCTTCTGGCATGGGAAACCCAAGGAGAAGATAGCATAATTAACAGGGTTCACTCTCTTATAATGGATTTTAGCACCTCAGCCATTTAACTGAGTGAAATGGATGAAAATATACATTTCATCAACACACAATGTTTTTTATTCTGTACGTTAAAATAACAATGGCCTATCATTTTCTCTGTTAAATTTTTCAAGTAAAATTCAAATTAATAATCAAAGACAAAGTACAGAAGTAGCCCAGAAAGGGCTTCAAAAATTTTTTGAAATGTTTTTAAGGAAAAAAACAAACCAAAAAACGGTGGCTTCAAGAGCCATTTCTTCCAGCACGTACATTATTTTCATAGCAAGCTCTTCTGTAGGAAGCTACAAGCTCATTTTCACCAGCCTGTGCCAAGTAAGTCATTTGTCACATCTGAGTGCATATATTTTGTTCTGGACCCCGAGGAAGGTTCACTTTCTTTTTCCTTGAAATTCTTCCCTAATGGATTTTTTTCTTTTCTTGCAAAGTAATTTAATACTGCTAGTGGTGTTGGCAATAACATATTAAAAGTTAAATATATGTCAACATCCCCAGATCAACTCTCAGACGTTGCTATTAACATTGACATCAAAATCATTAAGAAATTTCCATCATGTAAATTAATTATCAGAATTGTATTGGCATGAATACATAATGACATTATTCATGCAAATAATTAAAAATATGCCTCCTGAAAACAAATTATAATAATGGAATAAAATGTCATTATTGTGGCTTCTTGACAATCTATTAGGCTTGGTTTTAGACTCAAGACTTCCAGATTATCACAAAGAAAGGGAACAAAGTGAAGCATGTTATTAACATGTTATTAATGACAAACTGGAGACTCCGTGGGAACAAGACAGCAACAAGTGGGATCGTGGTGATGAGCAGGCAATCTTTTTATGGCACCTCTTTACTGTACAATTATCTCCACGATTATTGTTGAAAAAAACATGTTATTATTATTTTTCTTTGTGACTTGAGGAAGATTAGCCCTGAGCTAACGCGTGTGCCAGTCTTCCTCTATTTTGCATGTGGGTTGCCGCCACAACATGGGTGACGAGTGGTGTAGGTCCACGCCTGGGATCCAAACCCACAAACCTGGGCCACCAAAGTGGAGCATGCTGAACTTAACCACTACACCATGAGACTAGCCCCAAAATAGGTTATTTTATTGTTGCCAATATTAAGTCTCGAAGGACCTTTCACAAAAAAGTTGCAGTTATTAAAACACTAGTGTGATTCTAGAATACAGCAGGAAAAAAAAATTATTAACCTGAGTTCTCACAGATTCTCTCTCGCCATTCCACAAAAACGTAATTCCTACCCATCAGGGAGCACAGAGAGAGATTGGTTATGGAGTTTGCAGATGTCTACAAACTTTTCCAATCAGAGAGAGACATAGCAGTGATGGTTTAGGTTCCCCTGGGGAAAAAAAGTCTAACCTTGTTGAATTAACATGGCTAACAATGTGTACAGCATTGCACTTAGTTCAGCCATAGTTCCCATTGATTAATAATACTTAAAACAGTGATAACATTGGCTGTGAGGCTAGGTGAGCAGTAAGCAATGAAACCATTACCAAATAGAGTCTTTGAGCCTCTCCCTTACAGCCAATTCTCTCAAAGAAGATTTTATCTACAGAAGAATTAGAACCTCGTCCAAATCTGCTTATAATTTGGGGCTCAAATTCAGGAAAAGCAAGCAAAAATTCACAAGTATGAATTGCAATTAAATCATATAAAAATGGCAGCTATGCCTGTTGAAAACACGTAGCGATAGGGTTGTCAGCAGAATAAGTGGCAATGGTGGATGGACAAAAGGGAAGTTATATCCATTCCCTAGAAAGTCACTCTTCTAAAAAATAGAGAGCTAATACTTGATAGAGTTTGCATAATGCAGCATCAAAGGTTCCATCACTGCTTAGAAGCCCAGGTCCTGCTGTTTTAATTCAAAAACAGACAGATCAAATGCGTACCCTTAACTTTAAGCTGTATTAATAAAACCATGTATTGCAGCATCTCAGTAATAATATGTAATGTGTTGTGAATATTGTGTTTTTGCAAAGTCACTTGTACATAATTTACATCAAGCACTGCAGTTTCAAATAGCATATTTTAAAAAACAAAACCAAACATAATTTAAATAAATGTCTGTCAGAGGGACTCTTTATAAATCCACAGTTGGGATTTGCCACGTCAATCAAACACGAATCCAAAGAAGATTCAGAATTTATCTTTAGGAAGGGAAGATAAAGACCACACCTGTCTGAGATGAGGGAACCGTCTGCAATGTTCTCAAGAGGGATAGTCTCCTGAAGTTAGGAATATTTTAATTTCCCAAATGCTTAATAAAGAACTATAAATTGATTCTTGTTCAGAACTGGAAAATCTAGTCTTACACCACAGAAAGTCACAAGAGTCATAAGAATATGGAAATCTTGGAAACCTGGAAAAAATGGAGCATTCATTACGATGATGCACTCTAATTTAGAAATAAGGATGTTTTCCCCCGAGAAGTTACCTCCAACCAAAAATTATTATGCATCAAAACTTCCCTGAAAAAATGAATATTCCATGTAAAATACAACACTTATGTAGTAACATGTAACTACATATATTTACTTACATACTTACATATTATGTAAAATATAATACTTATAATACTAACTGCCCAGAAAACCAATTTTAAGATCACCTAGAAACAAAAATAACTACAAGTTTGTCTTCCCTCTTCCTAGGCATTATTTTTAGTTTTAGCGAGAAAAGTAAATGACTTATTATTATGTCATGGCCCTGAACCCCAGTGGAAGTCATCAGCCCTTGGTAATAATAGTCCAGTTTTCAGGTTCTCCTGGTGGAGGAAGAGTAGCTTCTACTCCTTCTGCTCCCTGTATTGTCCACTTTCTATCTGCAGAGTTAGAGAGACAAAGTCTGTGATGACTGTGATCCATGACTAGGTTTTGCACGACTGCCTCCTAAGGAGGTGGAGAATGGAGTCCAGTTGTGTTACCTGTTGGGCAGAAGGATGAGGACAATGATGAGAACCACACAAGAGAATGGTCAAAGAGATCAAAAGTCTGAAGAGGGACACAGCAGATTCCTCCATGTCTAAGCCCAACATCAGGAGTGCAGTGAGAGCCACTCCAGGGGATGGGGCTCAGTTCTGATAATGCAGGGTGGACAGAATGGGACTCTCCAGCCGTAAGCTAAGTCCTAAGCCCAAAAGTCCATTTGAGCCAGGAAGGGAAGAGCAGAGGGTCTCCCAGTTACCCAGGGATTGGACAGGCAGAAATACGACAGGAAGCTGACCCCTGTTCCACTGGGGTAACAGTCAGCCTGTGCCATGGGGTCAAGGTCGTGACTGGGGATGGAGAAACCCTGGGCAGTCATAGGATTCAGGTGGAAAGGTGTGGGCAGCATTCGGCCACCGTGGACATAGAAAAGCAATGCAGACTAGAAGAGGGTCTTGAGTCTCTGAAAGATCTACAGGCAAGCCCAATGCCTAGTTCACTCACCGTAAAACCTGCCGGGAAGAGGAAAGGCCGAGAGTGCTGCTGGCCTGCCCTCCCCTAATTAGTTGGGGCAAAGGAGCATTGAAACCCACAATCAGCAACTTGTTTGTTCCTGCACTGCGAATGGAGCCGGAGCAGGCACACGAGCTGATCCCTGTGGGTTTGTCTGACAAAACTACACAGGCCAGTTAATTAAGCCCTGGCCATTTGCCTGAAAGTGGGCTGGTGTCAATCAACAAACAGTAGTTCCTATTAATTGGCATGCTGTCTCAGAGCGATGTGCCTCCAGAATGTGATGCCCCAAGAGAAACAGAATGTGCGCTTATCTCAACCAACCAACCATGCTCTCTCCTATAAACACATAACTCCTTTTAAAAATACTACAGTAAATATTTACAGTGATTCTTGACTGAATGCACTCTGAGACAGTCTTCTTCCAAATACACAAAAACTTAATCGTATTCACTCCCAGCCTCTCTCCTTCCACCAAGAACATAGTTAGTGCTGAATTTGGGTGAAGAACCTGCATTGAACAAATGCACATACTTCCGTAATGTCACCAAACCCCTTTGATAACAATAATTTTTGAGAAATTACAAATATAAAAACAATCACCCAAGTTCCCACCAATTGAATTAATAAATATTACCTTGTCTTATTTAGGTTCAGACCTTTCCTCCTATATGTGTGCTTTAAAAAATAAATTAGCAATAGATTCACATGACCTCTCCTTCAAAAAAGACCACTTTCCAGGTGGAAGTAAGTCCCCTCTGTCACTCCTCCAATTCCACCCCTTTACCTATTTTCCAGAGGGAAGCACCATATGCCTTAATGGGTCTTTCCAGATTATCCATCAACTCTTGAATTTAGGCAAATGCAAACCCAAATTTGGTCATACCACAGCCAAACTGCTACAAACTTCCCCTCATCTTGCCCCATCTTCCTCATCTTTTACTTCCTTCTAGAATGAGCATTCTCACTTGTCTTATTGATCATACAAGTTCTTTTTGTTCTTCCTACATGAGTGCATGAATGTTACATGTTAAAATGACTTCCATCATATCTTTACATTATTCTTGCTTTAATAAAATGATCTTCCAATGCTTCTTCAACTTGGTATGGACCTCAATCCTCCCCCTCAAAAGAAAAACACTAGTTGTCACAATATTTTATGTGAAGAAACATCCATGCCCTTTATTACTCCTGACATGGTATGGGAGACATTTAGTAGGATTGTCACACTACTAAGACAGAGGGACAATGGTTGCGTGGAGGAAAGGAATGGCATCGGTAGTGGCAGCTTGAAATTGGCATTACACAAATTCGTACCATTGATCGTTCAATATTTATAGACTTTTGAGGTCGCAAAAGGTAGACACTCACCTTTGAGGTATGATATGAAGGGCATCTGCACCACCAAAGTGTTTCCTCTGCTAACCTGGGACTAAGGCTGTGGCTGACTTGAATTCCTCATCATTAGTCACTCAGGGACATTTCTTAATGAGAAAATATGTAACTATGTTATCTAAGAAGATAGCAATTAGATTATTAAGGCAACCACACAGCCTTAAGATGTGGTCGACAGAAAGACTAGACATGTTGAGATGAAAAGACAAAAGACCAGCTGTATTTGGAGCAGGTAGCTCTGGGAGGGAGACCAAACCTCAGAGACACCACAATGGGTGGAGAAGAGCGGGGTGGCTGTGTGGGCCCCTGGGGGAGCTGCACGAGGTGGATGAGCTGCACTGGAAGGGCTCTTGAATTAAATAGCGAGGCTCTATGTCGCCTTGACCCTGGGGAAAAGGAGGAGCAGAGCAGGATGATGACTACTGTGCAGTAAGCTATCCAAGCATTTGCCAAATAAGAAGTCAGCATGGCTCCTTCGCGGGGCCAGTGGTAACCATTCACATCTGTCTAACTTGCCCTGAGAGGGGAGCCAATGATATAAACCCCCTTCTGGTTGCGAGTGAAGAGAAACTCACTTCGGATTGGTTTAAGATATAGGAGGAATTTATTAGAAGTGATCCATAATATTTCTCAGGACCTAAAGGCAGACTGCTTTTCTCTCTCTCTCTCTCTCTCTCTCTATATATATATATATATATGTACATATATGTACATATATGTGTACAGATATATACACACCACATAAACACTCATGCATATGCACATATGATGTTAGGATGAATGATTGCCAATATTCAATCATTTTTCACCTTAAGAATGGTAATTTTATAAGGTGCATTATACGTAATTTTTCTTCTCTCCCTCTCCCCAGTCCCTGCATCTCTTAAAGATCATACATCTCAGTTTAAGAGACAACTTTTGACAGTGTTGAATCATCTCGTCCAAATTCTCAAATTCCAAATACCTGGGAGAGAGGATTTTGGTGGCACAACTTCCATCCAATTAGAGACTGTAAACACGGCTATTGATGGCTACTTTTCTGAGTAGGGTGTGTGTTTGTGTGTGTGTGTGTGCATGCACATGTGCATATGTGCATGTGTTTTGTGTGCACATGTGTGTTTACTTGTGCTGTGTGTGTGTGTGTGTGTGTGTGTGTGTGTGTAGCGGGTAGAGGGGCCACCAGGGTCAGAGCTCTAAGAAAAACAATAGTGGACTGAGACATCATGCTGGGATAAATTTTAGTGTACTTATTACTTCTACAAAACACCCAGACCCTGACAGGAATCTAATAAAAATTAATTCAGTGATAAGGATAACGTTTCAGTTCAGTTGTTACACTGTCGAACCATTTGATGTCTTCATATAACCTTATCTTTGGTCATTACCACCCAAATACCTCCCAAGAAGCTCCATGTTTATAGGACAAAGTCCAAATTCCTAAGCCTACTGTGTGAGACCTTCCTTGACCTGACTCCACTCCTACCTAATTAACTTCATCTCCCATCACCCCCAAATTATGCTCTTTCATTTGTCCAGGCTGGACTCATTTTCCTCAGTCTCATCTCCCTAAATCTCATCACCAAGTCTTCACCAGTGCCATTCACTCTCTCCCCAGGAAGCGCTTTCTATCTCCTCACCAGTTCTCCACATTCTACTTCTTCAAGATTCTCCTCAATCCCACCCTCCTCCCTGAAGACACTTCTCAAGTGTAGAGCAGTAACAACAATGCTTACTTTATAAAGTTGCCGTGGGCATGCACCAAGCTTATATATAGAAAGCAGAGTGTCTGGTGCTTTAGAACTGCTCAGTGATAACCGGTATTAATATTATTCTCTCTATTAGCAATATTATCTATAATAGTGTTGAATATTGTTCTCTCACTGTTGCCTATCCCACACCCTTCTCCATCTCCGGAGCCTTCAAGCTCTTACCATATTTAATGCCATTGTGCACTTCCTGGAATTGTTACCCAGCAGTCTTATACCTGCAGGTTGTGTCTTCTCAAGACTGTTCTCCTGAAGAACAGAACCCTGCATTGTGCTTCTCATCTCCTAACACAGTGCTGGTTAGAGCAGGCGCTGAATGGATACCTATTAAATTGTTTAGAGAATGAGTGAAAAAAAGAAGTGAACAAATAAATAATCTTAGAAAAACCAGATTTTTCACATTTTATATGGGAAAAAAACACAATGGTAAAAAGATAAATTCCTAATGGTAGAAGGAGAGTGCACATAAACAGCAGCAGAAGCAGAGAACATTGCTATTTATTTTCATGCCGCATTTTTTATTCAAAGCATTAGGAGACATTTGCTGGAAAGAGTTCATTGCACCAAGGGCAGACGACTCAATGAAATATTTTTGTCACATTTTGTAATGGGGGCAAGGCTCTTCCGAGGCGTCTTTTTGCCAAGCTGAGACCCAGCAAATGATCAGAAGGCAGGAAACCAGTGGTGCAGGAAATTCAGAAGATAAAACAAGCCTCAGACTTTAACCAGACAACATGATCAGTGCAGAGCCAAGGCGAGCTTCTTGTAACTCAATGTCCCGGCCACTCAAAGGGATGATAACATGAGATTCCAGGAAGCGGCCTCAGTCTACAGGGCTGCTCCCATGGATGAATGCCTTCTCAGGGCACCAGGAAACCGGAATTGATTTAAGTCATGCAAATATTGTTCTGCAAGGAACCTAAGGGGCAAATTCATTCGGGATAAATCCCCACACAGGCAACATCTACACATGTCACCAACAAAAGACACATTTAGTGCATTCATCTTGGAAAGTACGAAGTTTGAAATATTTTTAAAGACTGAGCTACTTATTCAGTTCTGAATTCCCTACCCCTTGATTGTAAAAAAGCAGTAATAAGAGAGTAGTTTGCTGACCACTAATGCCCCCTTCCCCATCTTTCTGGCAATATTAGTCAACTCAACTACCATGAGCAGGGAAAATAGAGAAGAGAAACAAGGAACTTTCCTGAATATTTGTATTGAACAGAGTGAGATTTATGCATGAGATGCAAATTACTATACGTTATTTACACATCTGAGGAAAAACAAATCTTGAATGTAAATGTTTAGAGGGCATATTATTTTTAAATATGAAAGTGGTAAAAAATTATTACAGCATTCACAACTCCCACTCTGTTAAAGAGACATTCAAATGAGTTTCTAAAGGAACTTTCGTCAGAATTACAGAAACGACACCAAAAAAATAAAAAAGCATAAACTATCTGGCTGTTTCTACTTCACAAATCCTTTAGAATAATTAGTTGATTTTCAAGTGATTTTAGGATCAGTCGTCTCTCTATAAACACTTTGCTATTGATTAAACATCAAATGTCCAACATTCACCCATTTATTTTCAAGCCCACCATTGTTTCTGTTGAAATTCAAATAAATAGAGCATTGTATTATTTAACTACCTTGGTCTGATCTCTTTTACAAACTTAATTTAAAAAAAAAGTGAAACAAGTCACGAAAATGGAGATCCAATAGCCAATTCTCTGAATCACTGGTAGTGTGTTTTGGAAATTATGCTAAATACCCAACTATGCGATGTGCAGGGCAGGGTTTATTTTACCCACACACAATAGGATAATCACTAACACTTAGCATTTATTATGCGCGGTCTCTGTTCTAAGTGTTTGCATATATTATTTTGTTTAATTCTCACAATAATATCAAGAAGGTACTATGATTATGGTTGTGGTACAGGTGGGGAAACTGAGGCTCCAGAAGTTAATAAGATTTCCAAGATGGCACACTTGTAAGCAGTGCAATCAGGGTCTGATGCAAGCACTGTGCCATGCTGGAGAGCAATTCCTACAGTTGAGGTTTATGGGGTGTACCTCAAACGCTGTCATGGGACCTGGGAGAGAAAGACGCACTCATGCATTCATACAAACTGCTCATTAAGCGTGAATGGCCGGGCACTGTGTTGAGCACTTTATGTATTACTATCTCACTTAATCTTCCCAACAGCCTAGTGAAGTTGATTTAGGAGAAGAGTTAGAAGGTCACAGAGTTAGAAGTTGATGGAGCAAGATTCAAACTCAAGGCCTAGCATATTTTTAACTAGAATTTTTAACTAGAATTCCTTTCCAAATTATTTTCTGTTGGATTAAAGCAAAGAGTTCCAAACTTATTGATGAGAGACCAGTTAGCAAAAGATGGATGAATCCATGCACGTCTGGGAAAATCACTGTCTAGTGTGAAAAAAGCTGTCTCACTCCTACTGGTATGGCTCCTTTTCAAAGACCTACTTTTTGTTATTCCTTTTTAAACAGTTTGAGGTTTAAATTGAGGTATAATTGATAAACAATAAACAATATTTAAAGTTCCTGTTTTGATAAATTTTGCCTTATGTATCTACCCAAGAAACCATCACTGCAGTCAAGGTGGTGAACTTATCCATCACCAGGGCAGGTGTGTGACTGGGCGTGCAATGGCACGCTTGCACAGGGCCCCACATTTAGAAGGGCACCACGCTTGGTTTAGTGCTCTGCTGTCAGTGTCTTGAAATCCTTAATAATTTTTGAACAGGAAGTGCCACATTCTTATTTTGTCCCACAAATTGTGTAGTTGGTCCTGCCATCACCCCCAAATGTTGCCTCGTGGCTCTTTCTTTTATTGTGGTAAAATACATAAAACATAATATTTACCATTTTAACCATTTTTAAGCGCTCAGTGGCATTAAGTACACCTGCATTGTTGTGCGATGATCACCACCATCCAGCCACAGAGCTTTTTCATCTTCCCAAACTACAACTCTGTCCCCATGAAACAACAGCTCCCCGTTTCCCCTCCGGCTTCTGGCAACCATCCCTCTACTTTCTGTCTTTATGAATTTGACTGGTCCACTTCTTCAAATAAGTGGAATCACAGTATTTGTCCTTTTGTGACTGGCTTATTGCACTTAAGACAATGTCTTCAAGGTTTACCCATGTTGTACCATGAGTCAGAATTTCCTTCCTTTCTAAGCCTGCACAACACTCCGTTATAAGAATATACCACGTTTAACTTATCCATTCATCAGTGGATGTCTTGTGCCCTTTTGTAATCTCTTCCTCGTGCCCCTCTCTTCTCCTCATCCTGTCTCTGGGCAACTGATCTGCTTTCTGTCCCAAGAGATTAGTTTTCATTTTCTAGAATTTCATATATAGATGGAATCATGCTTCTTTGGTTGACTTCTTTTGCTCAGCATAATTATTGTGAGATCCATCTATGTTACACAACATCAATAGTTCATTCCTTCTTACTGCTGAGTAGTATTCCATAGTATGGATATACCACAGTTAGGTTTCTGGTTTCTAGTATTACAAATAAATCTGCTGTGAACTTTTGTATACAAGTCTTTGTATGCATATAAGTTTTTATTTCTCTTGGATAAATACTCAGGAGTGAAATGGCTGGATCATATGGTAAACGTATGTTTAACTTTTTGAGAAACTGCCAAATTGTGTCCAAAGTAGTTGCAGCATTTTGCATTCCTACCAGGTGACTGGAGAGGTCCAACTCCCCCACGTTCTTGACGACACTTGATGATGTCAGTCTTTTTAATATTAGCCACTTTCACTAGATGGATAGTGGCATCTCATAGTGGTTTTCATTTGTTTTTCCCTGACTACTAATGATGTGGAACATCTTTTCAGATGCTTATTTGCCATCTCTACATTTTCTTTGGTGAAGTATCTATTCAAATCTTTTGCCCATTTTTAAAACTAGGCTGTTTGGTTTTTTGTTTTTGAGTTTTGAGAGTTCTTAATATATTCTAGGTATAAACTTTTTTACCAGATATAAGCCTTGCAAATAATTTCCCCCAGTCTGTGACTTGTCTATTCACAGAGTCTTTCGAAGACCAATCATGGGGCTCACCACCTTTGTTTCCATCTCTCAGGGAGCCCCGTCCCTTGCTGTCTGATGTCCAGGGTTTTGAAAACTTTGTTACATGTATTTTGTCTGGTTTTATTGGTTGTTTCTGATGACAGGGCAAATCCAGTCCCTATAATTTGGAAACTAAAGTTTGACATATACTTTAAAAAAGTATAACGTTGAGATTACCAAAACACATGTTTGTTTAAAAGTATTTTAAGCTGAATTTTTAGTAGATTTTTGATATTTATTTTTTTACCCAAATGGTGCTTGAAGAATAACTATCACCATGTGGGAATCTGAAATTTTTTTTTTGAAGTTGATAGAGGGTTTTCACTGTTGTAAGAGAAAGACTAAAAAATAAACGTTATTTCTAAGAGAAGTTTTCCTCACTGTGAAAAGTTAGGAAACCTCAGGATTGAGAGGATTACCCAAGATGCAAGGAACTCTGAAAGTGGTTAGACTTTAAGTGATCAGTACCCTGGTATGAGTTAGCTTCTAAGAGATTTTTTAAAATTAGTCATTTTGCAAAAACTAAAAGAAAATATATTCAGAATTCAGAGATGACAAACTGGCGACCTTAGAACAAATCCTGTCTTCAGACATCTTTTGGTTGTGACCCACACAGGGCATTTAAAATTTTGAAATCATTGTCAGTTGTTATAAATTGAGAGACTATACAGAAAAATCCAAATCTCTGGCTTTTCTTGGAAACTCTGGCAACATGGTGCCCTGTTCCCTTGTGGCAATAATCGAGCAAGAAGTGGCCATCCCATCCCTGATTCCTGTTTTCTCCCGGAGGCCAAGTGAGATGGGCATTCATTTTTGTGTGTGCAATAAAGTGTTGCTTAAACTCTCCAGGCCCTCTCCTTTCCACACCCTCCAGCCCCTTTGGAGAGGCCAGGTTGAGAGACTGGAGGATTTACAGGCGGTGAGCAAAGAGCGCTGGGTGTGATGAGAGTAAGGGACCCAGAGGAAGGAGAAGGGCCGAGAAAGGCCGGGCAGTGCTCACCTGCCACCTGGCCTGGACTGCCCTTGACGGCCGGACGTTAGAAACAGAACTCAACCTGACCCTTTGGAGGCGAGGTTATCTCTAGAAGCAGGGATAAAAAGCGTATAAGATTTCTGAAGATTTCTTCTCAATCTGTGATTTGTTTGTAGCTGGCTATTCATGTGCCCTCCACTCTCCATCCTCCCTTGTTCAAGAACCCAGTGACTTGAGGCCAGATCAACAGACTTGTCTCTGCAAATGGGCAAATGGTGAAAACATTTTAATCTCAGGTATTTCCTGGAAGTTAGGGAGGCACGTGTGTGTGTGTGTGTGTGTGTGTGTATTATACACATATATACACACTGATACACATAAATATATGTAAACACATACTTATACACACGCAAACATACATACACACATACACACATGTAAACATATGTACACACGTGTAACTATATATACACACTCACACACACATACACATAAATATATACACACACATATATATCTATATCTATCTTTAATTTTGGAAAGGTATCTTAGACATAAGTATATAGCTTAAGAATACGAAGGTCTAATAGACTCACCATTATGCAATACTTTACCATGTTTATTTTTATTTCTAATTTGCATTTGAAAAATGAGAATATTATACATTTTAGTCTACATACCAATATACTACCCAAACAAAGAATGTACAGAGGTTATGGTATCAACTCCCATCTCCTTCACTCCAAAGAGCTGGCCATGTCCCTCTGGGGCACTGTGTTCAAGGACATAGTTCTGGTACAGTTCTAGATCTTGTCTACAACCCACAACTTGGGCCTCAGGGTCCCTACCACTCTGCTGCTGGTTTGTGTATTAATGCGCACCCTTGTCCAGGGTTCCTCTTCCCTATGCACCAGGCCTCCCCTCCTTCAGCATCCTTTGTCCCACACCCCACACATAGATACCAATGTGAACAACCTGGTGGGCGTGTTTCCACGCCTTTTCCATCTTTATAGCCTATGTATATACGCATAGATAATAATATATACAAATAGGGTATTACTCTTAGTTTCTGTTTTAGTGTCCTAGAGCTGCTGTGACAAATCACCCAAAACTTGGTAGCTTAAAACAGAAATTTGCTTTCTTGCTGTTCAGAGGGCCAGAAGTCCAAAATCAAAGTGTTGGTAGGGTTGGTTCCTTCTGGAGGCTCTGAGGGAGAATCCACTCATGCCTTTCTCCTAGATTCTGGTGGTTGCACGCAACCTCTGCTTGTAGATGCATCACTCTGCTCGCTGCCTCCATCTTTCTTCACAGGGCCTTCTCTCTCTGCATATCTGTGTCCCAAATTTTCCTCTCCTTTCTCTTATAAAGACACCCGTAATTGGATTTGGGGCCCATCCTAAATCCAGGATAATCTCATCTCCAGATCCTTAACATAATTACATCTTCAAAGACCCAATTTCCAAATAAGGTCGCATGCACAGACACAGGGGTTAGCACTTGGACGTATCTTTTGGGGGCCATACATAATTCCACCCACCATAGTTTCCTTCAAAAAAATTGTATTTCGTGTTATTAAACTTCTCCCAGTCTTGATCTACTCACTTAATAGTACATCTCACCATGTACTATTAAGTGAGTACACTTAATGGAACTATTCTCCAAGTTGCTGAATAAAGATCAATCTCATTATTTTAAGTAACTCCATAATATTTCATTGTGTAAGTGTTATTTATGTTATATGTTATTTAACCATTCTCCTATCAATTGGCACTTATCTTGGGTTTGATTTTAAGTATGAACAATGCTACAATGAACATTCTTATAAATATAATCTTGCAGTGTGATATTTTATTTCTATGGAATAGGTCCTACACATGGCATACTATGTTAACGATATATATGACTAGCTTAAATGTTAATAGCAGTTTCCAGATTGTTTTCCAAGAAGGATGAGACAATTCGCATTTCCACTAAAAATTTGTGAGAGTACAGTTTTCCCACATCCCAGTCAGCTTTTTTTAAATTTTCCAATCTGGTGTGTATAATGTGAGATCTATGACTTTGATATGAATTTCTCTGACTATGAGAGAGGTTGAACATCCTATTATGTGTTTATAGGCTATGTGGATTTGCTGATCTATTGTCTACTGGTATCCTTTGCATATTTGCTCATGGATTATTTGCATTAATATTATCAATTTGTAGACATTCCACGTATTTGTAAATTTTAACCTTTTATCTCTCTTTTAACTTAACCTTTTAATTCCCCTGGAGTGCATTGTTTTTCCTCCATCTTCCAGTTGTCAGTTGACTATGTGTGTGGTATCTTTGCCTTACAAAAAGTGTTTCATTTTTAAGTAGTCAAATATTTTTACTTACTTATTTTTTATGGCTTCTGGATTTACTATCTTGCTTACAAAGATTCTATCATCTTCAAGTTTAACATATTACCAGTCTCATTTTGTTTTACAATTTTTACCTTTAAATTTCTACCGTTAAGTAGTCAACATATTTAGTATTTTGTATCTCGTGAGAGATAGATTCCAAGCTAAATTTATTTTAGACAGGGAGCCATTTCTACCAGCACCTTTAATAAAGAGTCTCTCCGTTTCTCACTGAATTTCCCCTTTGTCGGGTTTCCGTAATATACTGGGATCTATTTCTAGGATTTCAATATTGTTCCACTTTTTAAAATGTGAGGATCTTGGATTTTGTAGATATGCACTCATATCATCAGCAAGAAGAAGAATTTTATATCTTCTTTGCAAGTATTCTAAAGACTATTTTCTTTTCTTATCTTATTAGATTTCCTAGAAACATCAAAAACATCAATAATAATAATGATAGTAAATATTCCTGTCTTATTCCCAGTTTTAATGGAGATCAGTTCAGCATTTCACCATTTAGAATAATATCTGCTGTTGATGTTTTACAAATTGTTTCTTTCAAGTTTAAATCGTTTCCTTCTAATTCTGATTTGCTTAAATATTTTATTAAGAATATCTGCTAAATTTCATCAAATGTCTTTTTAGAATGAGTTGATATGATCATATTTTTCCTCCTTCCATAGGAGGATGTAGTGAATAGTGTAAAGAGAAGTCCTGATGGCGAATCATTCCCACACTTCTAAAATAATGTCCATTTAAATATGTATAATCTGGGGGACACATTGCTGGATTTTGGTTGCCAATTTTATTTTATTTTATTTTATTTTGGTGAGGAAGATTAGCCCTGAGCTAACATCTGTTGGTAAATCTCCTCTTTTTGCTGAGGGAGATTGGCCCTGGGCTAACATCTGTGACCATCTTCCTCTACTTCATTTGTGGGACGCTGTCACAGCATGGCTTGATGACTGGTGCATAGATCCACACCTGGGATCCGAACTTGCGAACCCCAGGCCGCCAAAGTGGAGCATGCAAACTTAGCCATTACACCACTGGGCCAGCCCCTTGATTGCCAATTTTTAATTTAGAACTCTTGCATCTAGTGTTATAACAGGGAGGGTTATTATAACAGGTTTGCTTTTGATGTTCTCTTTATCAACTTCGAGTATTTAAGTTACTCATAAAGAGACTGTGATCTGCTTGGTTTGGCCATAGGTCTGTGCCCAGGTCCTGCGTTTCTTCTGATAGTCCTGTGCAGTGGCTGACTGAGGACAGGCTGTCCTTTCCCTCTTGCTCTCTCGTGCCAGTGTTCCCACCTACCTCTAACCTCTGCAGAGACCTACAGTCCCCACACTGATACACACAGACTAGGTCTTTTTCTGCCAGATGACATCATGATTGTTAATGTGTCAGAAAGTGGCTTCAAATCCACGTCGCTGAAATATACTTCAACAACAGCGACATAGAATCTGATCCAGAAGAAAAGTACCAATACTGATCAGCAAATGTGTCAACATCAAACATGTTTTCTAAAGAAACTCCAGGGAGAACTATAAATTAGTCTACTGGATCTGTGAAATAAGTTTTCCTATTTCATAAACGAAAGAAAAAAGACTTGTTTTATGGTTCTCATCACTTACTAGGTTGCGTTGTCTCTAAGAGCAGGTTTTCGTGGGAACCTAAGAGAGACCAGTTGTGGGTTTATCTCTTCATCCGACATTCCTCAGCATATCCACAAATCCATTGCCCAGTTGGTAAGAAGCAGTTCAGCAGCAGCAAAATTCCTAACTACCTTTTGTACCCAGGAGGCTGGAGCAGGCTGACCACGCCAAAGCACAGGGAGATGGGCCTGGCTCACCCTGGCAGGCCCGCCAAGGCCACTTCTGATCAGCCTTGACCCTTGCAACAGGGGCTGCTTGTTTATTTTATCGAATGGCCTGGGGTGATGCTACAGCAATGCAAACACGCCAGGCTTTCTCTCTCTGAAAAAGACCATTCTCTCCGAGTCCGGAATGTGGAAGACAAACACTGTCTCGTCTTTCCCAGCTAATGAGGATTCCTGAAATGTGCAAGCCATGGCAACTTGCCTCCAAGGCCTATTTGGGGAAGCCCCCCACAATTAAATGAATTCTAAGATCATTAGAAAACAGAATTATGACAGTGATTTCAAAGACAGCAAGAGAAAAACGGTATACAGCAAGGCACGTTAAATGGATGTGATTTTTTTTTTCAAACTCTAGGAAAATTACTTATGGAGATTTAGCTACATAAAATTATAATTGGTTAAAAGTGACAAAAGTGGTCCATATTTCACGATGTCAATTTGTCAGGCTGGTTGTTCCGACGTTGTGAAACTCCTTTGAAGGCGAAGACCTCCACTATGTAAAGAAATAAATTGCTGTGGGGACCTCAAGTGTGTACAGTTACAGCACCCTCCAGCAACGAAAGCACATCCCTCGTGTGCCCCACTGTGCTCTATAGAATTTCTGTTCTTCCTCTTAAATTTCTCTTTCCTAATGAATAAAAATCAACTAACTGTGCAATGTACACCAGTCCACCCAGTCTCTGGAGTATGTTCTTGAGGAAGTGGCAGGACATTCAGACTGCTGGACATCACTACCCTTTGGTGCCTTATGCCCGAGGGGACCTGGGACCCGCCAGGCATCTGGGCTTCAGGAGGTGAACATGTGGCAGCGTGTCCTTTCGCTTCTCTCTCCATGTGTATTCCAGCTTTGTCACCAGCGGGGTAGTGATTAATGCTCACAGTTGTTTGAATCTCAGCAACATCCACTGATGCGAACATCACCAGATCATTCCAAACAATGGAATTCTGGGGAGCATTTCCTCAGAAACTGGGCTGAATTTTGTCCTGAGAAGCAAGAGCAGTCCCACGCCACGGAGCCAGGAGATCTCTCAAGTCAGGCTCATCAGAGGCAGAGGAAGGGTGGTTGGAAGCTGCTCTGATGCTGATGCAAGGTTTAGGAATGCAACTTTGACGGGACCCACTGGGAGTGAGTTCCCAGTTACCTAACACACCTCAGCCACAATAGGAGCCGTGAAAGAAACACTCCTTCGGAATGGATTATTGCTTCATGCTCTTTAAACACATAACAAACTAGTTTACTTCAGTATTTTTAATTAAAAATAACATTCATTGTTTTTTCATTACTATAGCAATGTATGTTTGAGAAAATAAAGATAAGCAAAATTTCTTCAAAAAATTAAAAAGCATCCATTATCTCATTGCACATAGATAGCTACTGTGAATGCTTTGTGTACATTTATTTCCAAACAGCTCTCTGCCTAGATATATTCATCTATTTTTCACAAAAATAGACTCATCTTGTCGCATTTCTTTTTAACTCTCTTTCTTCGTTTAATAATACATCACAAACCAATTTCCGTTCGTAAAATATTCTTGTAGTATATCATTTTAACAATACATTTTTTTGCTATTATTTAATGGCAATGTTGTTTTATTTCATTCTTTTTCTATTACAAGGTTAAGTTTAGTTTTTAATTTCAATAAACTGCTGGTTGTTTTTTCAAATATCTGTTTTGATTTCGTTTATTCAATATATATACTGAGTAACTGCTATGAGCCTGGCTCTAGGGATAGCTGGTGAACAGAATGGGCGCGGCCCACCCCCATGAAACACAGAGTCTGAAGGAAGCGTTTACAAAGTTAACTCCAAACTAAAGATCAAATTATAAATGCTAGTAAGTGTCTTGCAGAGAAAGAAGTGCAGGCAATGAGTGAGAATAATGGTATTTGACTGGAGGCCTCAATGAAGCAACAGCACCAATGAGGAGAGGACACTCATGCAGGGGACAGTGTATCTGAGGACTCTAAGATGGGAAGGAGCTTCGTGTAAGTGAGGGACGGAAGACCAGGATGCCTGGAGAACAAGCTCATGGAAGAGGGAAGCACAGGCAAGCCAAGCAGGGGAGCTGCGAGCTGACTGTGGGTGCAGCGGGGAGCCCCGAAGGGTTCACCTAAGACAGTGACCGTCTGAGTCAGGGCTGGAAAGATCACTTTGGCGTCCGCGTGGGGCAGGGACAAGGGTGACACAACAGAGCAGTTAAGAAGCGGCGGCAGTCACCTGTGCGAGAGACGGCAGTGGCTTGGACTGGAGTGGGAAGAGGAACATGTTTTCTGTGCATATTATGTGATCTTTGCAAAACATTCAGAAAATACTGAAAATAAAAAGAAAATTGGAAATCGCCTATGCTTCCACTACCTGAAGACAGTCTCTGTTAAGATATCTTTGCATAGCTTTCCAGAGTTTTTCATGCCTATGTTTACCAACAAATATAAGTTGTTTATTGTTTCTATAATAAAATGAGATCATATTATATACTATATACTGTTTTCTCCTCACTATATCATTAATATTTTTCCCTACTGATAAATATAGAATTAACGAATCTAGAAATTTCCATGTTAAGTTTATTAATTTATTAATGCATACTAATAGAAAATATGGATATAAAAATTTACTTAAACAGACCACAATTAATGAACAGTTACGATGTTTCCTTCTTTGTATAAACAATGTTACCTTCATAACCACTACTTTGGTCAAGAGAGAGAATAGCAGTAGATTCCAGATCCTCCTCCTCTCCCTTCTCTGCTATTATCACTTCTCTCCTCTCCAAAAATAACTACTATCCTGACTTCTAACACTTTGGGTTAATTTTGACTGTGTTGAACTTCATGAAATCATACAGTGATTTTTTTATTATAAAAGTAATATTATGTAAAATATAATAAATAATATATTTTAATTATAATGTATTTTAATTATATAGATTCCGTATTCTTTTGCATGGCCTCTTTCACCAAATTTTATGATTTTTTGTTTTGTTTTATTTTTGTTTTTTGTGAGGGAGATTAGCCCTGAGCTAACATCCAATGCCAATCCTCCTCTTTTTTGCTTAGGAAGATTGGTCCTGGGCTAACATCTGTGCCCATCTTCCTTTACTTTATATGGATCGCCGCAACAGCATGGCTTGACAAGCGGTGCGTCGGTGATCTGAACCTGCGAACCCTGGGCTGCCAAAGAGGAGCCCACGCACTTAACAGCTACACCAATGGGCCAGCCCCCAAATTTTATGATTTTGAGATGCATCTATGTTATGGTATGTAATTATAATTTGTTCATTTTTATTGTGTTATTGGTATTCTATTGCATAGGTGCATCTTTTCATATATCAATGATTGTTTTCTCAGCATAAATTTGAAGAAGTGGGATTGATAGACCAAAAGTCAAATATTAAGGCATTTGATACATGTTCCAGTTACTTTCCAGAAAAGATACACTAATTTACTCTCCCACTAACTGTGCATAAGTGCATCTAATTCTTATCCCATGGCCAGCATTAAGTACTGACTTTATTTTTTAATTTTTGCCACCCTGACAGACAACGAAAAACATTGTTTTATAACTCCTTTTAAAATCATACTTTGTTAAAAATTTGCACAAACGCACAATACGTTTATAAAAACCGGTCTATAGTCTTTTTCCTTTAACAAAATATCATGAACATTTTCCTGTGTCCCTAAATCCACAATCATGCCATCATCTTTAACGAATGAATTATAATCTATATAAGGAAATACCAAATTTTACTTCCTGAGAGTTAACTATGTGAAAGGCATTGTTTCAATTTGTCTTTTTAATGAATTCATTATGTCATAATGTTCCTTAATCTTCATGGCAATCCTATAAATTGGAATCTATTATTATGCACATTTTAACAACAAGGAAACTAGGGCACAAAGAGAGTGTATAATAATTTACCTAAGACTAAACAGCTAGTAAGGTTTGGAGCCAAAATATGAACATAGGCAGTTCTGATTCCAGCAGCCGTGATTTTAATACCCTCAAAATACTGACTTTTCAAAGTAATTAATTATCCCACTTTACTCTCCCTCAGAACCAAAGGTGCGGTTTATTCCCACTGCACTTTCGTAGCCTCTTGTAGACTGCAATTGCCCAATAAATGCAACTTCATTTATATTACATTTCTAATCACTAATGAAATGCAATATAAATGAGTGAAAACAAAAGTTAATCGCTGCTTGATTTCAAAATGTGGTGTTTTTATTTCTTACAATATTCACATTGATAACTGTTGTTATGTATAAACACATTCATGAGATCACTTTCATTTTATCTCTTAAGCTTTACACCATGAATCTTTATGGGCCCAAAGAACAGAAATTCTGATACATTTCTGGACGTCAACTTCTACATATGACAAATTTCTTCATCTTGGGTAAGAGGAGTTGCCAATTTCACTAGCAAACGATGCCTTTGGTTTGCTGCTTCCCCTGCCGAAAAGCTAGTTATGGAGTTGCCAGGTCTATATGTTACAGTGGATGAGCTTATGCATTGTCCAAATCATTTCAGAATAACTTCTTGGCAATTCTTCCAGAATTACTAGAAAACTTGCTTAATCCTCAACTTGTTTCTGACTCTGGAAAGTGACATTAGGATGGAAAATAACAGAAGAGATCAATGACTTCATCAGGTTTATTGAGCATTCGGGATACATGAAAAGATGTCTGTAAAAATGACCAACACAATTTAACTATTAACCATGGGTTAAAAACAGTGTGTTCAGCCAACCTCTTTCAAAACAGTAGTAACCTAAATTGCTGTTTTCAAAAGCTGCTGCCTTTCCCTGCTAAACCCAATAGCTGTCACATGATTAATGTGCTAGTGTCTTATTAACTGCTCTGTTACAGAAGCTGTCCAATTCACAGCCACCCTCACTGCAGAGCCCTTTTTGTAAAAACCTAGTTGAAATCATGCTGTTCTGACTGCAGGCTACTGCACCTTCCAGCAAAACATCATAAAGAGCAAAGAATTACTGTTTCCAGTAATCCAGGCCATAAATCAACCCGCTCTGAGGATGGGGAAAAAAAAAAAATCATGCGTGCTTCCTGCATTCATATTCAAAAGCTTATCTGTATAATGGCATATTCCGGAAAACATCGAGGAGCGGTGGGTGCCTGTGTGGGTGGGTGTGTGTGTGTGTGGTGAGTGGAGGTGAAAGGAAGGGGAACACACGGGCCAGGGAGGACAAAAGAAATCTCAGCACCAGTTAAATAATTCCAAAGCCTTTGATCTTATCATGCCCTTCCTTGCTGTAACAATATTTTAAGATTGTCAAAAATTGCCACCTTATCTGTATGGCGGTATCACTCGCTGCTTAACTTATCTGGGCCCAGCTATTTGAGAAAAATGCAGTGTGGCATGACCTTGATTTCTTAGCACCTGACCTTAATATCTAATCAGTCGTGTGTCTCAGTGAAGCCATCCAGAGATGTCACCAAGGCCCCCTCTGGCATCCAGCAATTCAAAAGATGTTACCTCATCCACCCCCTTACAAGGTCTTCCAGCTCTGCTCAGCGACCCCACCCTTCCGAGCTGTGTGCTGAATCCTCCGGGGGTTAGGGGCTTTTTAAAAATCTTGGATGCCCTTTTAGTTGAAAATAATTTGGATGCCTTTAGGTCAGTCGTAAAAAATGATCTGAGTTCATACTGAGACTTCTCAAGGGAAGTTTCAATTTGGATATAAAAAAAATTAACCACTCATGGCTGCCACAGTGTTTATAAAACGCAAACCCTTCCCTTCCAGTAATAGCCATTTTGAAAGTTGTACAATACAAAGTAGTGAATACACACAAACACACATGTGCACACACATGTGTACATACACACACACACATGAACTCTAAAAGTTAATTTTAAAGAGGTTTTTTTTTTTTGTAGAAAGATCCAAGTGTGGTCTACTGCCCCCAGATTGAAGTGAAGTTTTAGAATCCTGGAATGATATAAAGAGATGCCAGAGTTATTAAAGTATTATTATATTTAAAGTGACATAAAAGGACCTGGATTTTTTTCTCTCTCAGCAACTTTGGAATAAAATTTGCTTCATTGACAAAGCAATAGATTTTCCCGCCAGCCTGGCGGGCTCAAACTGGAACCTGGAAGTCAAGCTGTTTTCTTTCTGGTTCTGACACTGTCACCAAGAATAAGTATCCTCCCATGATGACACTGCTGCCGTCCCACATCTCAGACCAGGCAAGAAGTAGCCCTGATTATTCCCTTTCCTGTTACATTAACATTAAGTAAATGGTCCACTATAACCGTATAGCGTTCTCATGGATTAATCCTTGAGAGTGGTCATTTTCTACATAGTTGCCTCTAAACTTGAGACAGCAAACTAAGGAGCGAGCTGATTCCCCACCTGCCCTTTTCATAACTGGGCCCCCCGTGAAGCTGGGACTCGGGGAGGATAAGACCAGCGTGTCCTTGGGTGCTCCGTGGGAAGACGACAGTCATAGTGCCGAGGTCTTCAACTTGAGCTTTCCTTTGCCTGCATGGCGCCATCCCCAGACCACACTGCTCTTTCCAGGTCTCCAAGTTTGGGCAGCGGTGAGAAACAGCACACCTGTGTTTCAGGTGCTGCAAGTCATTGTTGGGTCTCAGGAGGCTGCGATCATTTCTGGGAGAGAGTCTCTGACCCTCTGTCCTGTGTGAAGAGAGCCTTGCAGAGGGGGAGACACTGGGCTCCTGTGGCTGACCCCCAGGGAGGCGCATCCCCAGGGCGTGAGCCCAGCTTCTGGAAGCTGCATGACTCCGGGCCCCAGGGCGCACTGTGCTCGGTTACTGCTCCCGCCGGCAGCGCAGCTCAGTCAGTTACTGTCTGTGCTCCACTAGATGCGCTGACGGTGCTGAAAATCCTTGAGCAAGTTTCCCCCAGCTCCGAACTTGGTTTCCCTGCACAGCTCACGTGGCAGCCTCCTCCGAAGTGGCTTCGAGGCCACGCGGAATGTTACCCCACAGTTTTGAGTGCCTGAGAATCAGCTCAGGGGAAGAAAGGCCCAATGAGACCAGCTCACACTGAACAGCTCAGCTGTGCGAATGAGTATGTAGTTTGTTAAACTTGACATAGTCTGTTCCGCTCTTCAAAGTCAAATCCTTGCATTTATAAATATGCATTCTTTTTTTTTTTAAAGATTTTATTTATTTAATCCCCCCCCCCGCCAAAGCCCCAGTAGACAGTTGCACATCACAGTTGCACATCCTTCTAGATGCTGCACGTGGGACACGGCCCCAGCGTGGCCGGAGAAGCGGTGCGTCGGTGCGCGCCCGGGATCCGAACCCAGGGCGCCAGCAGCAGAGCGCGCACACTCAACCACCAAGCCACGGGGTCGGCCCTAAGTCCTTGCATTTATAATCCAAGTTGATGCCCCTCTCCAACGAAAGGCTTCGTGACGCATGCCCCCTGCTTGTTCTGGTGGATGTCACTTACCAAGAGCTTTGACACAACTGTGATTTGAGGTTTGTTTTTTAACTGAAATGGCCCTTCCTCCTCAATTTCTCTCTCGCGTTTTTCCCTGTAAACTAAAGCCACCCCCGAGTGAGGGAGTGAAGACCCAGCTTTGGGGCAGGATTGATAACATGCTAACATTTCAGTCAGTGAAGAAATTTTATGTTTATTGGCAGGTCTTCAAAGCTCTTCAAATGTATGACAAGGCCTCCCTCCAAATTTGAAGAAGAAAACTGCTCTGCTGCCACCAGCCAGCCCCCTCCCCTCTCGCCTCTTCCCTCAGACACACACTCCAGGCGCTCTGCAGGGCTGCCATCTCCTGAAGGCCTGGCGTGGAGCTCCAGCCGAAGTAAAGCTGCAACAGAAGAGATAAACAAGTGCTCTTCACATGCCCAGATGCCCCCACACAATATCTCTTATCTGGGCAGAGATAATATACCCAGGAGAGTGGCCAAGTGTGTCCTCACGGACTAACAATGCACAGCAGGCTCCCCGGCACATTCTTCTGGAGGAGTGGGATATAGAATTACATTATGAAAGGCAGTAAACTCTCCAAACAGATGTTGAACCCCAAAGCTACAAATGTCACATGGCAGAAGGAAAACTACATGGGTCAATGGGGATAGACCAGAGCTGTTCCTCCCATGGGAGCTAAATCAGATAGCAGAGAGATGGCCACTCCACATGCTACGGAGATGATGAATGTATCAAAATATCAGCATCAAATCCTCGAGGGCTATATCTGCAGTGTCATGTAAACTGCTCCAGGGAGCTAACCATCCTGCTGTGACTTTATATTAATCTCTGGCTTCTGGCTGGTCACGGGGTGTCACATGTGCTATAATTAGATTTTGGAAACGCGTGCAGGGAGGAGGAAACGGTGTCATTAAGGTAACGTATCAGAGGCCCGACCTCATCCTTTAGAAGGGAGCCGGAAATGCACACGCCCCAGGTTCCACACGCTGCCCTCCAAGGGCAGAGGTGTCAGGCACCATAACTGCAAGAACTCCACAACCACCCCACGCGGCCTTCTTTCAGGGAGCCTGTTCTTCACCCCACCATCAATCCGGCGAGGTTGTTAGCTGAGGGTGCACATCTGGAGACGTGCTGGCAACTTCAGGATGCAGAAAGGCAGGGCACTTAGCAACTTCAGCTCTGCATTTGGGCTACAAAATCCTATCTTCAGGATGGAGAGCTTATACAGAAAGGAAAATTCACTTTAAAACTTGAGCCGGGGGTTTTCACTTAAATATTCAAACCAACAGGCGATGCGGGGGGTCTGGAAGCTGATTTGGCCAAGGTGAGCTATGGCAGAGCAAGGATCTCCACCTGCTTCGGCGTGTTCCACCCAAGGATTTACTTTTCACTCCGGGTGGCTAGGTTTTAACCTCCATTTCTAAGAGCAAGGAGGCGAGGAATTGAGTAAAGTAACCGGAAGTCCAACCTGA
Organism: Ceratotherium simum simum; assembly: GCF_057802395.1. NCBI lineage: Eukaryota > Metazoa > Chordata > Mammalia > Perissodactyla > Rhinocerotidae > Ceratotherium > Ceratotherium simum. The sequence goes on from NC_141937.1 coordinate 5,327,818, forward strand.
GCTGTCCAAGTCAAACCGCTCGGTCTGAGCTCTGCCTCCCATGACGTGGGTCTGCGAGCCTCAGTCGTTACGAGAGGTATCTGGGTTCCAATCCCAGGTCCTCCTCACAAGAGCTGTGTTATTCTGGTCTAGTTACTTAACGCCTCTGTGGCAGGTTGTTGTAGTCCTGGCCCCCTGTCGGTCCATGCCTCCCTTTTTCCGCCTCCCTGGCTAGTGCCCTCTCTCTCCGACTCTGGCCTTGGCCATGGGATGGCTTTGGCCCAGGGGACAATAGCAAGAGTGACACAGCTGAGGCTTGAGAAGCACTTGCTCATTGGGCTGTGCCTTCTCTTGCTGCCCTTGTAACCCTCCTGCCACCCTTCTGGAAGATGTGGGACAAGGCCCGGTTGCCCTTGATCCCCATCCACACCTGGACAAGTGCAGGAGGCCATCTTGGCCAGATTGCAGAGCACAGGTCAGCTCAGCCTCACCCAGAGCTGCCCAGCTGGACCACAGAACTGTGGGCTAAATCAGTGGTCGCTCTTTGATGCCACTAAATTCTGGGGAGGTTTGCTGTACAGCAATTGATGACTGACACATTTCCTAAGCCTCAATGTCTTCACTGCTAAAATGGGACCGTGAAAGAACTCGCCTCAGAGGGCGGTTGTGAGGATCCAGGGAGGTAGGGCTCAGCGTGCTGACACGGAGCAAACCAAGCTATCCGCTCGTGCTGGTCACGTGCCTTGTATCTATTGCAGTTTCAAAAAGCAAGTGTAACCGACCCTTTTTCTAAATTTCTAAGTTTTAAAAACAACTGTGGCACATAAGAAATACAAACTATAACATTTAAAAAAATTGTCAGATCAAAGAAAGTAATGGTGGGGAGAACTTTCAGCATCATTTCTTCCACTCTCTCATCTCCAGTGACAATACAATGACTTAAGAGCATCCAAGGGAATCTCTTTGGGCAAGTTGTATATGGCTGCAGAACTGAAATCCACTGTAAGGAAGTCTGATGGTGGATCGAGATACCCCAAAACACAAACTGCCGTCAAACAGGCTAAAGAGGAGACGGTCAGCGCCTCATGTTTGTTACCCTCTTCCCAGCCTGAACAGAATGGGAACCAAACGTTTATTGTGATGTGATGGTCTTCAGACAAAGCCTGCAGGGAGGGAGTGGAAAAGGAGATGCCGGAGGGATAACCAGCAGAAAACCCCTCTGGGCTAATTAACGAACAACACTGAAGGGGCATGGGAAGTGGGCCCCATTTAGGTCTCTAGAAAATCCAGGAAAAGAAAGACTCAATTTAACAGCTGACTTGATTATTTATGCGCTAGGCTCTTGAAGGTTTGCTGGGGGGCACACTCTGCCCCTTTACTCACCCCCACAGGCCCTCAACTCTATTCCAAAGAGCCACGGGGACAGCAGAAAGAAAGAGAAGGGAGAAAAAGTCTGGAATCTCTCAAGGGCCTACCGTGTACCCAAGCACATCGCAGGCTGCTCTGGGAGAGACGCTGGGATGCGATTTCCCTGAGGAATGCCCGTAAGTCAGGGTTTGAGCTCAGCCTGTCTGACTCCCAAGTCAGAACTCTCTCTGCTCCTCTACGAGAGGCAGAGAGAGAAACGACAAGGCGTGATGATTAAGCGGTGGGAGAAACAGCAGCAAACAGGGACATGCTGAGGCCAAGTCTTCAATATTGGAAGAGAGGGTGGGTGAGGATTTGGCCAAAAAAAAAAAAAAATGTAGAAGATGCAGTTCAATCCCTGGCATTCACTGAGAATTTAGGAAACAGAAATCGGAAACAGAACAACGAAAAACCGACATAATTGCCACGATGAAGCTTAGGCTGTGGGGATTATGTTTTGGGTGTTAAAAGAAGCTGATAAATTCCCCCCACACCTACCCCCCATAAGGATTATTATAAGAGCCATTGGTAAGATCTGTTATTTTACAGAAAAACAGGTTTTTGAACATGTTAGTCAGATTGTAGGGCTAAATCTCCCGAGTGAGTGACTACAATTTCTGTTGGAATGAAATTTTTATTCATTCAGGATGCATTTATTAAACACTGGCTAAGAATAGTGCACAATACAGGGGGAAGGCCAGAAGAACTCCGAATCGAGCCTCACGATGTTGGGAAGATAAGAAGCAGAGAAGGAGTGAGTCACTGCACACAGTGAGTGCCGCTGAATACCAACGAGAGCGGAGCAGAGCTCAGATTCTGAGAGAACAGGACTGGGAGGTACGTGTGAGCTCCAGGTTTGAGGGGCTTGCTGTAGGAGGTGGCCTGGGAGCAGGCTGGGAAAGAGCAGGGAGCCCCTGGGGTGAGGAGCCTTGACTTCTAGAACAAGATGTCCTGTTCCTGGGTCGGGTGTGGCCCGGTCATTAGACCCTCACGTGACAGCTGAGCAGTTAAGCTTTAAAGAAAAGCAAGGGAAAGGCACTGAGGGCTTCAATATAGTTCTCCAGAGAAAGTCCCAGCTATCTGCCGGGTGTGTGAACCAACGGCAGTGTCAAAGCAAAAGGGATTAAGCTGGTTGATTACAAAAAAAAAAACTGCCATTGCACTACTTTTCCTGGTCTCAGACTAAAAGTTACTTTTTAAAAATCCCGAGCACTGTCTTTTCAGAGTCCAAGTCATCAGGAATTAGGGTGCCTAGATTTAGCAAATAAAAACAGGGGATGCCCTGGGCCAGCCCCCTAGTGTAGTGGTTAAGTTCCCGCGCTCCGCTTCGGCAGCGGCTGGAGGTTTGCAGGTTCCGATCCCTGCACAGACCTATGTACCACTAATCAAGCCACGCTGTGGCAGGTGTCCCACGTATAAAATAGAGGGAGATGGGCACGGATGTTAGCCCAGGGCCAATCTTCCTCAGGAAAAAGAGGAGGATTGGCAACAGAGGTTAGCTCAGCACTAATATTCCTTACCAAAAAAAAAAAAAAAATGGGGGACACCCAATTAATTTCAAATTCAGATAGATAGTGAATAATCTTTTAGTAGAAGTATGTCCCAAGTATTTCCAGGGCATTCTGGTGTGGTCTGGGAACCCTCCTTGGAAGGCGTAGGAGCTAGGCATCATTCTAGGGCTGATGGGACTAGCAGCCCTTCATTAAGAAGACGGCAGAGCGCACAGACGCATACGGTGCCTCGGCAGACGTGGGAGTGTTGGCCTTCAAAAGAATTTTCCATTCTATTTAATATCCATCATATTTAGAGTGTCCAGAAGCTTTCTATTTGAAGGAATCAAATACATTTTCAGAGTAGAGAATATTTCTGTAACGGGGAGAAATAATTATCTAATAAATGTTTGTGGATTTGTTTAAATCAAATATTTGTATGTTGCATTTTCTTACCGGGGAAACACACGGAAGAAAAGCTTTTTGAAGCGTAAGGTGCGAAGCCTTGAAAGGAGTTACATGAAGAGACTGGGAGGTCCTGACAGCCCCTGTCTGGAAGCTTTGCGTGGAATACTCCCGGGCTCAGAGGGACAGACGGCAGGTTTCTCTCCCGCCTCAATATTCGGAGGAGGAAGCTGAAGGTTGCGTCTTCTGACCTGCGATCAGCGGGGTTGGAGAAGAATTTACAACTTCAGGACGCAACACTGAGAGGAAAAGATTTAAGATTGGAGAATTAATTTTCTCTTCCTCCTGAGGAAAGCAGCTCTTTTCCTAAAGCCGAGAATCTTTCCTGAATGAATGTACTGAAGGGAAACAATCCAGTAAGCACCGCATGACCCTAATAGTTCTGACCATTTGCGCCACATTTTGCAGTGGCCTAAATTAACAGAAGAGAATCCACGTGACATGCTGCTCCTGAGAACAGAGCTGCAGCTCTGCCAACAGAACTGTATTCCCTGGGGGAAAACTTGGACTCTGAACTGAAAACTGTTTTTTGGGTTAAAGTGTTTTAGGTGATACAATAACTAGTAACTGGCTACAGAGAAATCAGAAGATCGACAAGAACACTTGTTTATTAAAACGTAATCGAAACAATTAGAACCTTGTAAATATTTCAAACTGGAAATCCCGCAAGACTAAAATATTCTCATGAGCTTTTTTTATATGTTTTCTAGTAAATATCCCCCTTGCTTAGACACACTCACAAAATGATATGCATCTGTATATGATCCCAGAAGAATGTTTTTAAAGTAGGAAATTTTAAGAGAAAACCATTGTAATAGTAATACAAATAACATACTTTCCTTTTCAAACACTCTGATTTTATGAGAAGGGTTCGGTCTCATAATACGTGTATGAGACCAGTATACTTTTTTCTATATAGAATATTTCATTTGCCTATAAGTCTAAGATGCAAACAATTCTTAAGTCTTATTTTCAAAAACTGCAAATTGTTAAAACAAAGCACGTCCATAAAAACTAAGCAAAAATAATCTTTATAAAATATGGATGAACATACATCTGAACAAAGATATTGATAAGGCCATCACAAACATTGAACAAAGACACAGGCTCAAGATGAATTAAAAAAAATCACATCTAAGTGCAAAGGGACACTATCTATGTCCTTTAGTATTAAAAACAACAATAAAAAATATTGATAAGAAATGGACTTCTGTTTTATGTACTATGGTAAAATTAGAATTAACTTGAAGTGAAATATTCTTCAAAACAGAACTCTTAGAAAAAATGAGAGACGAACATCAATAGATTTCCTACACTGATGGTCTGTGACACACTTTCAAAAATATTAATAAATGTGCCACAAAATAAAAGTCCATGGTCAAACAAGTTTAGGAAAAACTCTGTGTGTTTGAAATGCTCCTCTCATATTAAAGGCTCTGAGAAGTTCTGCATCAAAGGATCATATTTAATTGTATGTAATCGACCATTTTCAAAACTCACTTGAGGATAGTATACCTTTTCTTCCTGCGTACCTATCAACAACCTGAAGAATCATTTCTCAGGGAATACTAATTTGAGAAACAGTAGATGATGTAAATAGTTCAGGGTCTCTGCCTTTATTATCCAAACTTTCAAAAGGAAAGTAAATGCTATTTAAAAAATACTTTGAGATTATATTGACTCATGCTGTCCGTCAAAAGCACGACATCCATTTTTCACAGCATTGGTTATATTCCAGCATCCTGGTCTTCCAGTTCTCAGCAGGGACCTTCCCTTTTCCGTTGGAAATCTGGTCCCCAGAACTTCCAGCAGGGGGCTCTGTCCACTAGCGCTGACCGTGAAGGACTTGAAGACCTTTCAAGGTTAAGATAGCTCAACAAACAACAAGCCAGAAATATCATCTGGCCCATTAGAACGCAGCATTATAAAAGTATAATCATGGCTCAAGAATATCGCCATGAGAGAAACCTGTGCTCAGAATTTTACTAGGTTTTATCATGTATACATTTTCAAATATATCTAGCTAAGAGACCCCAATGGAAAAAAAGAAATTAGAAACTAAATATTTTTATAAAATAATTATCAAATTGTAACACGTTGAAAAAATTAAAAGGATTTAAAAGTTTCCCTACACGGTTGCCAACTCAAGTATGCCAATTTTCTATCAAAAACAGCACAGAAAAACAAAAATGTGAAAGTAAAATTGAAAATAAGTCAAAATAAATTACTTCCATGAGATGAGGGACGCATACAGCTCTTTAAAAATAATATCCCAAAATGAAGGAAGCACATTGTTCTGGCAAAGTAGCACATTAGTTAGGTTCACATCCCTGATCTGGGTTATTTTTTCTTACACCCCTTTTCCCATATCTTCCTCCACACACACCTCTCCCAAAAGGAATCAAAACAAAACAAAACAAAAGTGTTCTAAAACACTTAAAAATTGGGTTGTAAAGAAATAAAAAATATTTTGTTCAAAGTGAAAGCAGAACCACTTTAGCCAGAATAGTTGGAAAGAGGACAAATAAAATCACCAGACAGGAAGATCAAAGATGCAAAATAGATTTAACGGACGCACGCAACAGTTTTCTCTTGGTTTAGTCACGGGAGATGGTGGCTGCTTGGGCGGGCATGTATTCCCACTGGGAGAGAAATGGGAAGCATGACAGGTACAAGCGGCTAATAAATTATGGCATCTGCAAGAAAGTGCAACAATCCCCTCCCAAGCGTTAGGAGAGTTTGTGTATGATACACACGAACACACATACACACGAAACATCTCACCAGTCAGTCAAACCTTTGCCAATCTTTTATTGAAATGCCAGAACTATCTTTATAAATACACTATAAATAAAACAAGTGGACTACACTCCAATTTTCCCATAATCACGTGTAGATGATTCTGGGAATGTGATTACTTTTATCCTACAATTTCATCTGGTTAAAAATCTGTGTTATGTAAAGATGTTATTCCCACATACTCTGTACTTTCATTTACTTTTAATTTGCCCCAGGAAAGTGATTGCTGAAATGTGGGCAAGTTATACACTGTAAACTGGGTGCAAGGGGCAGATTTAGGGAAAATACAATGCAACGTAAGTCAATAATACCAAGCATTTTCCTACAAAAGGAACGTTCACTTAGATTGGTTCTCAGTCCTGTCTTTTAATGGGGAAATGTGACTACAGGGGAGAGAGCTCCATCCCACTGGGCATTTCTCACCCAAGCAAGGCTCTGCGGGCCACATGGCCATTTCTAGCAGCTCGTAGTGAGGATCTAGGGGGAATAACAGCCCCAACGAAAGGGAGGAGACAGAGCCACAGAGCTCATTCGAAGCACATACCTGCCACTCCCAGTCCCATCACCAATCAAACCCAGTTTGGAGGGCTTGGAGACTAAACGTGATTCTCCAGAGTTTATGTCACAGAGTTAGTGGCAACTAAGAGCTAAAAGCAAACCATTCCATAGAATCAGACCATTACAGAGTTTTCAAACAGAAAGTTCTCTGAATGTCAGCTAGAAACAGAAGTATGCTGAGAAATGCTTAACAAACTGTCTCTTTCAGGGAATAAAGCCCTGATGTAGAATTTGCCAATATCTGTGGTATAAATACCATGGCCAATTTCAAGCCACCAATGTGAGATCATTGCATGCGGAGTTGGGAAGAAATACGTACAATTGGCTCTTGGGAGTAGCTCTGCATGGAGCACTGGGCCTGAAACAGAGGCTCAGAGTGGCCCAGAGCAGGTGGGTTAAGGCAGACCCAGGTTTCCAAGCAGGCTCCAGACTCCAAGTCCACGGAACTTAATCAAAACACAGAAATAATTTGGTTTAGGAATTTTTGGCCCTATACTGGAATTGCTTCTCTTTATTATAAATTAGAATTTGTTTAAAAAAGATATCTGAACAGTGTTTTGATGTTTGTTAAATCCCGTAATCAAAACCATTTTGTATTTAAAAAGTAGTTTTGACCATCTTAAAAATAACTTTTCTGAAGCAAATCACACACTCTCATTCAGTCGTTTCCACAAGGATTTTCCTGAGAGCACTATTTAGGAATATGAAAAAGGCATCCATACATTTATATCTGTATATTATTTTGGTGTAATTTGGATGATGTATACTCAGTGAATTTTCAAGTCAATTTTTTTGCCCCCTCTTCTGCCTTACTCCCGGAATTACCTAAATTATAACTTTACCATTTTCCCCTCCAATATATTCTCACAGCATCGTTATCCCTGGATCAGAACCTTTACAGACTAAAGGACTGGGAGACATGGGTGCTGAGTAGTAGATGGTGGGGAAGGTCAGAAAAACAGCAAGAACCATGAGAAGCCTTGGTCAATCCCACTTACCAAACACAGTGAGTTGGTCTCAGTCATCTCCATACATTTCCATAAGGCTTCTATCCTCTCATCTCTTGCTGCCAAGTAAGAAATGAAATTTCTTCTCATGCCCAAAGGCTATAAAGCTCTTCTGTGGCCATATGAACTTCAAAGCATTTACATTTCATATGGATTTTATGTGATTAAATATGTGGTGTACTGAAAATCGAATATGAGAGTAAAGAAAGATGTGCCATTGAGAAAGATACTCATAACGGTTCTAAAGTATAATATAAAACAGTTGGTTTAGACCAGTAAGATCTGGGCATTATACTTTTTTTTTTTTTTAGTTTTAATCAAGAGTCACCCATGACGTGGAAATTTACAATAAACCACCTCCAAATAATGAGCACGTTAATAAGAAAAGCTGAAAAAATTTCAAATTCCCAATTCATCACTTTACTATTCATGTTATTTCTGGGTTTATTTCATTATACTTCAAACAGAAGAGTGAATAGAAATAATTCAGTTATTTTTATCTTTGTGCCTCTGAGGCTGTCCTGTGCTCTTGAACACATTCTGCGCTTGGAAAAAATCTCTAGGGCTGTAAATATTCCGAACATGCCAAAGTGATATATTCTTTTTTCAATTTGACTGTAAGGTACAGATATAGACCGATTTTGTGAATTTTAACAATGCCATTTATAATAAAATATAAATGTGATAGAGCTCAAAAGATTTTGCATAATCAATGTGCTATACTCAATAACTCCCAGAAAATGGAAAATCAGTCATAAAAAAGGGCAAGTTGAACTCTATAAAAATGCAAAATAAAGCATATAACGACCTAAGCACTGAGGAATTAGTGAAGGTAATTAAATATGAAGAATATTTTCAAAAGAAATAAAAGAAATCAGGGACTAATAAAACTAGACACACATTTAAAGAGGAACATTACAATTAGATAATTGGATGAGTGTATTTGGGAAATATCATTGTTTTGTTCATTATGAATTTTAACTAAAATTTGAAACAACAAAAAAAATACAAATGGAAAGTGGTCCAAGCAAGTCCAACTATACCAACTTAGCTAAAGATTTTTCTAATAGCCTGCAAAAATATTAAGGAAAGAGTAAATAAAAAAAGAAATATCAAGAGACAAGCAATGACTGCATTGCTTCGCTTCAGAGCAAACACCAATAGAAAGAGGAGGAGTGCTCCAGAAAATTCACACTGGAATCAGGTGTAAGGACGCTGTTCTCCTCGGTATTTACGCAGTAAAAAACATAAATCCAACACAAGGAGCTTTGCCCAAACTCCTTTTCTCCTTCTCTTTTTTAAGCACATCAAGCAAATTGCACATCCTTAAAGACTCATTAGATGAGAAAGTCTCAACAAAGGGAATAGCACTGATCATGTGTATTGACAAGAAGCTGATGCTGTGATAGTAGCTTTCTTTTTTGTTAAACGTTTCTGAATGCCTGACAGTTTTATGTAAATGCAATTTGTTAAACACAGTTCGGAAAGGGAAGAAATACCCATACTGTCAACTCATGGCTGATGGGGCTGCGTTGTTGTTTAACACCACAAACCAACCACTAAATCCTCAAAACTCAAATAAACCAAAAGCAGAATTGAAAGGTGACTGATAATAACATCCACTTCCTGTGTGTGCGGAGACTGGAGGGCAGGTGTGGGGAGTTGAGGGACAGGTTGAGAAACCAGGGTGACCACTGTAAAGTTTAGCATAGGTTCACTTAATTCAGGCTAAAACTTTGATAAGACTGGATATGTGTCCCAGGTCACAGCAGGTAAGTCAGCGAAGGCAGAAGAGTCTGCGTGAATTCTAGGGTTAACAGGAATACACATGACCTCAGAGTAAGGTCTATATGATTCTTCCAACCAGTGCCATGGGGAATTACAGAAATGGTAGAGGACCATGGGTTTCTGTTTTATGTGCTAGTGGAAGGGAATATATAGTGTGCTGGAGGGGTCATGTGGCCGATTTGGAGAGTATGTGGTTAGACTACCAGGATCTGATCTCATGAAGTCGATTTGTTACTATATACAATGTTTTCTGGTTGTCATGTTAATGATGTGTCACAAATACAATAGCCTCCAAACCCGCCTCCCAGATTGAACACTATTCCCTTCCAACCCTGTTCCATTGTATCACCATGGATCTATTTCCAAAATGGCCACTCTGATCATTCTACTTTCTTACTTAAACACCTCAGGTGGCTCCAGCATCCAGCCTACAGATGGGAATATAATGGTAAAGATATTTTACCAGCTGGCCCCTGTCTATCATTCCAGACTCACCAACTACACGCCTTGCTGTGCTCTAGAAGTTCTGCAAGGATGCCATGCCCCCACCTTTGTACCCACTCATTCCATCTGCTTGGAAAGCTCTCTTCCACCTCCTCTACAAATCATCTTTCATTGGTTACTTCCAAATGTCACCTCCTCAATTTGGTGCCGTGGGTAGAATTAATTCTCTCTTCCTTGCTTCAAGAGCATTTTACTTGTACAGAAAGGCTATACAGAGTTTAGGAGGTATTATATTGTACTAAAGTTTAGAATATGTTATATTTGTTTTATTATTATTACGCATTTGTCTCCAGTTAGACTGAGGTCTTTTGAGGGTAGGGGCAAGTTCTTATTTCTTTCTATATCCAGCATCCCACTCACAGTAGCATTCAGTCAGTAGTTGTTAGTTGAATAAATGGAGTTTTACAAGTCTGATTGTTTAAACTTAGTGATTTTCCATTTTGCAGACTTGAAAATACAGACGCAAGCTTAGAATCACCCAATGAGTTAGCAGCCATTCTATTAAATGATGGACCCAGAGATGTTATATACTTGTTCAAAGGGTTCTGAACTCTCAACTTCCTTTCTGTAAGCAGGATGACACAGCAACAAGACTTGCACTACAAAAACGTTTATCTGCAAAATTCATAGCATAGACATAGTCATAAGGCTCATTTTTCACATGAGAAAACATCAGCACACAAAAGCTAGACAAATTTACAGGGCTTTCTTGGTGAATTAACAACAGAGCCACAGCTAGGAGCCAAGATTTACTGAATCTCCAAGTTAATCTTAGTCCATCCAACCGTTCTGGGGCTCAGGCAAGCTAGACCTAAGGAAGAGGGACAGGGTTGAACGAGCACTCCCTCTGTCACCAGCCACTGACAATTGGGTGTGGCTGGACTCCACCACTTTCCTGTAGGGTGATGAGTCAACAACAACCATTTTATATTCTCCCTATAATCTTTTACTGTTTTGAAGCAAGCACATGACAACTGGCCATGGCTCTATCCTTGGGCATGAAGCAGAAGGAAGCCAATGGATATGGCTTGACATTCATTGAGGTCTAACCTCCTTTGTAAAACTCTCTTCAGCTTCAATGCATAAGGATCTTTCCTGAGCACTAGCTGCCTTGAGAATTATATTTTACAGGGGAAAAAAATAAAACTTGCCAAGTTATGCATTGAATGTGACAACCTTCAGTACATTTGGATGTTTCTAAGAAATGTTTCCTAAATTACATTTGGATTTTCTGCATGCTAAGGGAAACAATTTGCATGTCATCAACAGAAACATGAAAATCCCAAGCTGTGTCAGAAAAACTTTATAAACATAAACATTTGGTATGCCAAATTTTATGCCTAGGTATCCAAGGAATAACAGCTTACTCATGGTTCTGTATTTATGATGTCAACAAGGTCAAATCAATGCTGGGTTTGGCGCTTTCATTAAAGAGAGGGATGAATGTGGTAGGCAGATTTTGGAATGCATAAATAACCACAGGAGAAAAAAATGGGAAAAAGTGTAAAAGGATCTCTGAATCTATGTGAAATCAGTTCTCTTTTAAGTTTAATGTTCCATTGAAAGGCAGTGCTAAGTAAACACACACACATCCCCCTAGTGTGAAGTCCTACCTCCAAAATGATGTAACTATGTGACCTTGGGCAAGTCACAAACTCTGAGCCTGGCTCCTAATGTACAAAATGAGAATGGTGATGTCCTCCTCACAGGCCTCTTGTGAATATTAAATAAGTACACGAAATCTGTTATAACTATGAAAGGCTTCTTTATAGATAGGCAATTGATATAACATCAAAACATTGTAATGAAGTCCAATACGTGAAAATCTGCTGAGGTGCAGATAAATGTAAAGGTGTAAATGATCCATCTTAAGTGTAATGCTTTTTAACATGATTCCTTCATTTTCTTTCTGGAATTAGGACTCCATTTGTAGGAGAAAAACTAGAGTATTTCTGTTTATACACAAAAGAAGCCTCTCACAGCAGGTTTGGCTACTTGATACCTGTCTCATCTGATAAGCTCCCCTTGAGTCTCCAACCAACACAGACCTACCCGTCCTGGAGTGGCCTCACCCCTACCTGTGCCTGTCCCAATTGGAGCCGTTGCTACGAGTAGCAGGAAAGACAAAACATCACTTCCTCTAGGAGCAGCACTCAAGGAAAGAGCTTCTGGAAGAATTTTGCATTTTGTTGTTCTCTAGGACCATTCTCTGTTTAATCTCACTTTCTTATATTTATTCCACTTTTTGTTGAACTTATTTTATTTCCTTTGTGATCGCTACTCCTCTCACAGCTACTTTCCTGTCTCTAGAAACTTTTTCCTTGTCCTCTCCCTACAGCTTTGTTCTTCTCTTTTTCTTCTTACCCCTCCCTTTATCTTCTCTCAGGGCAATGCCAGCACAGTGCCAAGGACTCAATACTTTTAGGGCCTCATGAAAGGTTTTAACTTCTTTTAAAATCAGAAGAAAAAGTGAATTTTTAGGCTAAATAAAACGTGTTAATAAACAATATTAACATATTCATCTCTGTACCAACAGTGTCATAAGATATCGTTGTTAATATATTCTTTTTACAGAAGAAGGGACCCACGGATTCATCATGAGACCCCGTCTTCTCCCTCCACTAAAACTTACCAACACTTTCTTTTTACTTTTATAGTAAAATCTCCTTCATCATTTTTCCAGGTTTTCCCAACAACATCAATGGCTACCATTTTCTGTGTTCCATAGCACTTTGAACATATATATCTATTACTGCAATTATTATATTAACATCAATTATCCTTTTATGAGCCTTAGTGAACTATGAGCACTTTGCAAGCCTGAACTTATATTATTTTCCTTTTCAGGGGATAAACCAATGTTTCATATGCCGAAACTGATCAGCAAATGAATCAGCAAATAATCAGTGACTTACACTGAGCCCACTGGTGGTTCTCATTCCCTGAAATAAACACACATCATCCACCAACCAAACCTGGTCATGAGCAGGGAATTTCTCAAAGGAGGAGGAGGTGTGTCATAGCCATGTTAGAAATTTAGGGGGAGGTGGGGAAATCGTCAACAATGCCACGTGCTAGTGGAGGAGAGTTATGATTATGAGGGTCTGCTCCCTGCTGGAGATGTGGCAACTGGAACTGTGAAGATTTGAGATGTGTTAGATCTGATCATCTTACGTATCCTATTTGCCAATGGAAACTTCCACTGACAGATTCTGAGTAGCTAATACACACAAATGAATATTTACGCACATAACAAACTAACACATCATCCATGCTCACTGAAGTCTGGTTCATTGAGGCAGCAGAATTCCCAGGGAAAAAGAGGCCTTGGAATTACACTACAATTTCATGATCTTCGTGTGCATGGAAAGGCAGCCTTTGCATCGGATGGAGGGATGTTTAGAACTGAAGGGAGGAAAGAAGAGCAAAAGTTAGAGAGAAAACAGACCTGGGACAACAGACGCACATTTCTAACACTTCATAGTTTATGCAAGCCTATTTTTCAAGGCCAGAGGAATATTTCTTGGTTGCAAAACATTATTGTAGCTTGACACAATTTAAAAGCACCACGTGTACTTCTGAATTGGATAACGTACAAAGAAAGTGTGTGTGATATTGCTGCTGAAAAGAATCCTAAATGAGGATTTTGAGCTCTTGAACTTAAGCAAATGTCTTGATAGGTAGGTAATTCAAAACCTCCCACTGAAAGATGAAGAGGCATTCACTAAAGCAGGACCCCTGTGAGTACGTGTCTGCTGGAGAAAACAGTTGCAACTTTAAAAACTCCCCTTGGAAGAAGAGAAAGTGCTGTTTTCCCTCTAGAACTTTCGGTTCTCATGGTGTCTTTTGTTGCTGTAAAATTACATTCATTAACAAAGCCCCCGGGAAAGCTGCCTTCGCTGAGTGGCAGCTGGAAATAATACTGCGGAATGAGAGTAAGTTTGTTCCAAAGGTTTGCACAATCCCAAGGCCTCAGAAGGCTGAGAGATTAAGCAACAACCCTAGCATAGCCATGCACGTCGGAGTGAAATCACTCTAGTCCCACTGCCTGTGCTTACAAGCTTAGACGGGACTGACTCCTCCTTAATTATTCTCAGTTCACTCAAACCGTGCGACCCAGCCTCAAAACACACAGAGAGTATGAGTCTACCCGGACAAGGCTTTATTGAAAATCAAATCAGAAAAAATGAAAGTAAATGATGAGCCCAATCTTAGTATTCTACGGAAAAACTGAGAGCAGGAATCTTCCTTTTATTTAGCAAACGTTATTGAACCCTGTGCATCAGACATTGCAATCACTTGGATCAAGAAAATAAACATTTGCAGAACAGTAAGCTTTGGCTCCATCTGTAGAAGGCTTGCACAGTAAAGCCTAGCTAGTGGAGACCTGTGAAGGTGAACTTGTAGCACAAAAACAATTGGCGATAGAATTCCCATCCACAATCCAGATCACAACAGAATTGTACCTCCATGAGCCCTTTCCTCCTTCTGAATCGTCTGCAGCAAGTCCCTGCCTCACTTAGCTGCTTCCTCACTATTTATTTAGTATCCTGGGCCACTGGATAATTGGAGTTGGAAAAGACTGGTTTGACTCATTTTGCTAATTTCAGTTCACCCAATAACTCACATGCTTAAGGCCCCTTCCAGCCTTGAAGAGCTTCCTCCCTGCTTAGATGAGGATCTGTAAGGACATGCTGCTTAAATGTAAATGCAAGTCAATCCAGTGCCCCCAGTGTGTCTATTAATTAGGCTAAAGATTTAAATTCTGAGGTTGAACTTTTCCCTCTCTATTAAGCCATTAATTTCATAGGCTGGGCAAAGAGAAAATCCACAGGCGTGCCTGGGAGAAATGAACACAAATACTACATCAGATGGCTGCATTGAAATGATTTCATCAAATACCCAGTGTTTTATTTTAGATTTCTTCTTTCAGGAAATGTTTTCAAAACTTGCGAAAGGGGGCCAGCCCTGTGGCCTACTGGCTAGGTTCACACACTCTGCTTCAGCAGCCCGGGGTTCTCGGGTTCATATCCCGGGCGTGGACCTACACACCGCTCATCATGCCATGCCGTAGTGGCGTCCCACATACAAAATAGAGGAGGATTGACATAGATGTTAGCTCAGGGACAATCTTTCTCAAGCAAAAGAGAAAGACTGACAACAGGTGTTAACTCACCAAAGGGGAAAAGAAAAAAAACTTGTGAAAGTCACTTTTTATGACTAGTATAGAAATATAAACTCACCCGTGCAATTTAATTAGTTCTGACAATACTTTATTTTCTTTTTGGTTAGTTCTGAACAAGAAATCTTCCCTGAGTTTTTTGAGTTAATAACACACTGGATTTAATGTATAATGACCAAAATATCCTTTCAATATATAAACCTCAAAAATATTCTATAAAGAAAAGAACTCTTGCTATGTAACAAAAACGCAGGACTTTTGCCAACCCGTCAGAATATAGGCAAGAAAATTTGGGGCCACATTTTTCACACTTACCAAGAAATAAAATTGACATGCTAGTGATAACTAGCACGAGATTTCTTGTCCCTCAAGAAGGAATCTGCTTTATCTCTGTTTCCCGGTCTCACCCCGATCGCTCCTGGCTGGACGCCTTATACCCACCAACATCTAATAAATATTCACTGATGGTGATGATTTATTTCTGCCCTGGAGACTAGACAATATCCCTGCCCATCTGATGTCACTGGCATCGTGCCACCCACGTCACAAATGCGAGCCATAGGTGGGTTCTGGGAGCGACAAAAGGGGTATGTGTGATGGAAATCATGCCGGGGGCCCCTCTTCCCCAAACTGCCATGGCCTGCTGGCAATGAAGGGAAAGAAGACTCCCCCATCTCTTCACACCAGACAAATCCACACTTCAATCTGTTAGGGGATTTAACCATAATCTCAGAGGCAGAGAAATTACTTAAATAGGATATTTTACAAGGCAAAGATGCAAACCTATGATTTTTCATATTTAAAATATCCTATTGGGGAGAGGGTGGAAAAGGAATTTTCATAAGTGCATATAATCTCTGATTTTTAAATATTTCAAATATGGGAAAAGGACCAAATAACTTAAATTCAGCAGTTCTCACAGGAACCTAAAATCTTGTTTTTTATAAGCAGATTATTTTGTTAGAGGCTATTATAGTAATTCATTTTTCCCTTAGAAAGTTCCCCTGTTTGGAGATGGTAGCTAAGCTCCATTAGCACAAAAGATTGCCTGTCTTTTTTCTAGTAAAGGTAAAGACATCCTGTTACTAGTTTTAAACTTTTTAACAACACAACAACAGAAGCCCTAAACCTCTCTCTTCAGCAGCATCCTAATGAAATCTAACTGGAAAATGATAAAGTGATAAAAATCCCAGGCTTTGAGTTTTTGTCTTTTTTTTTTAATTGCCAATTTTCCCCTTGCACTGAGACATTAATCCTTGAAGAATAGAACGTAGACTTGCCAATAACCCAGCAAAGGGGCCTGGGAGTAAGAGAAGGAAGGAAGCTCGTAACTGTGGGAGATCGCCCTCCCTCTCCCCAGAAACTACTGTTGAATCCTGTGCACCATCGCGGCCCTGCCTGCCTCCCACTCTATAACTGGAAGCCAGCCCAGAGCAGCATTGGTATTCAAATTAGTCTGCCAATCTCAGCCTGGCACAGCTCTTGGTGGCCTGTCAGTACATCCCTTGAAGAAAAGGTACCAGATCTCAGATCCGGGGAGATCCAGCCAGATTTCAAACCCACCCAGAAGATATGTCATCAGCTTGTAAAGCAAGCTGCTTTAAAATGGGGAGCGTTTTCTTCTCCAAGTCTTTGTTTTTATTAGAACAAAAATAACGGGAAGACAATGCATCTCCAACAGAGATTTAAAAAGAAAGAGGAAGGGGCTGCTTGGAGTCAAGCTACTCCTTCAGCTAAACACTGGTTTCCATGGGAACAAGAGCTGCTTTGTGAGGCTTGAGCAACTTCCCATTCCCTCCGGCCAGTGTACGCACTGTCCCTGGTATTGTATCTGTGTGGCCAACTTTTCTTCTGTTTCATTCACGCTCCCTGCCCCCATCGGTCCCCAGCAACACCCATCACCACAGACGCAGAGAGGAAAGAAGATCTTAGAGCATCTGGGCTGAATTAAGTCAGCAAACACAAAAGTGTCCAAGCAACTGGGAGTCAGCCTTCTGACCAAAGGACCGCAGCCATCGTGTTGTCGTCGCTGGTCTCATTTTTCAGCCCTTCTTCAAGCAGGTCACGACTACTATTTCTTAACTCTTTTCATGCATAACCCACACCATGTGTATCAGTTTTAAATTAAGTTCTCACTTGCATAAAATGCTGTAGGCACATTGGATATTATACAAGACTAATAATAGTGATAACCTAAATGGATAATGGTCAGAGAAGCATAGTCTAAAACAAACTTAACTCAGTAAATTTTTTAATGTTGATGTATTCTGTTTGTGTGCAAGCTCACATGTGTGCACACACGCATGTGTGAGAGAGAGAAAGAGAGAAACTTCTAGAAGGTCCTCTCTGCCCAGCTTTGATGAGGCAGGTAGGTGCAGGGGTCAAAGACTGTGAGGTCAGGTAAAAAAAGTTCATCTTCTCTATTTGACCGGGTTCCTTTAATTTGGCACTTTTTTCTAATTCATTTTGACTTTTAAATTAAAAAAGGGAAATATTTATGAATCTGTTACTCAGAAGCTGCCATGCAAAACCTTTTGGCACATAAATCCTCATCATTTTACCAAGTGTCAGGACTTTTTTTTTTTTATTAAAGGAAAGGCATATTTCTTAATGTTGTCCATAAATCACCACTAAAATATTTAGTGCTACAAGTTCCTTAGCTTTCAAAGACACTCTTTTCTTTAAAAGCTTTACAGAATGCTTCAAAGTCTACCCCTGGCAAAGCCCCAATCTTATTCACAGGCAAGCTTTCAGATTCAAAGACGTTTGCATTTTGTTTGTAAGTTTTTATTTAGAAGACCTGCAATTCATTTTATTTTGCAAGATGAAATGTCAATTTTCATCATTGAGATTCAAACTTGTAATAAAAAAAAAATGTTTAACCCATTTATGTATAACCAAGTTGCAATCTTACAGTTTTGAAAGGTGTCTTGGGATATATGGCATGAAAGGAGTAATTAACGATTGAGAACCATTTCAAGCCTTAGTGAATAAGAAATATGATTTGTTCATAAAAGCCAGAAATCATCTTTAAATCCATCTTTTCCCTCACTCACCTTCCTCATGAATATAATGCCTCTTTATCACAAAGATGTTAGGACATTGACAATCTGTACAGATTTTTACATTCTCACAACTTGCATCTTCTGTCCTTTCCCACAAAATTGCACAGGATTCACTTAAAACGTTATTTCTTGAAATGTCAAGCAGGCTGAAAATCCTGAGCACATTGATTTACTTCCCAGAGTCACAGTTAACTAATATGCTCCTCTATTCTCTTCTCTCTTCCCTTCCTTTCCATTCCCTCCCCTTCTCTTCCTTTCTTTAAGAACCGTCCCAGAATGAAGCAGCCAGAGTTAGGATGCCCTGAAGACCAGAGAAGGCTTTATCAATAATTCGTAAAACCTTCTGCTCTTCTCCCATATTCATGGGACATTAACGATCATTTCCATTGTTTGTCAATCCCAAGTATTTTTCATGTCCCCCATCAAGGACACAGAAAGTGACGTCACTCACCTGCTTTTCCTACATCATGCTCTCCTTGACTTTGTTCCTACAGACACTGACTGGTGAGTGAAATAGGCATTGCCTGTGGACCTTAATGGGGATTCCACTCTAGTAGGGGAGGCAGGATAGCAGAGAATTACGTGAGTATTTGTTAAAGCACAGGCGTGTTAAGTCAATGTTTTTACACAGTGGCTGACGAAGGGTGACCCCTCTTCCTTCCTATCTCAAGGAGAAAAGCCTCTACAGATTAGATGACCCTAGTGTTGTGGGTTGCCTTCCTTCCTCACCACTCAGGTATCATCCTTCTCTGCTTCAAGGCCGGCTCCCTAGCTCCTTCCTCTTCTTCTTTGCACTAGCTCCATTCCTTCTGCCTTGAAACATGGGTAAGTCTCTGAAAAATCCTGAAAAGGTTTTCACCAGGCTTTACTATTTACTTTCTCTAGTCACACACCATAAAAATCACCCCAAAGAAAGGTCATAGCTACCATGCAATTTCAGACTCACAGGGTCTCTACGTGGAAAGCATCTAGTCATTTCACTCCCCTTCCATCCGCCATGAAATCTCCAATGGGTGGCCTTCAGTTTCCCTGACTATTCCCTCTTTTCCTTCTACAGCCTCTGTGGTCTCACTTCCATGCCCACCAATGTCCCAAACCACTTTCCTGAAGGTGGAGTTGCGTTAGCTTCTTTATCAGCTGCTCTCTGTTTTCCATGCTGCTGAAGTTTTCTGTTACTTCTCCTGCCTCTTTCCCTCATCCTGTTTCTTTTCCTAAATCCTGATCCTCTTCCTTCTCTCATTTTTCCTCAGCCCTCATCACCTCTCATTTAATTTCAGGTCCAATTGCAAATCAGTTGACAAATCTTGTCTTTTCTCAAACATTGACAACGTCCCTTCCATTGCATGCCAATGGCTGCTTCTGTATATCAGGCACTTGTCACCCCATACCTGGATTACTAAAATGTCCTCCCAACAGGTGAATTCTAAATCCAAAAGTTCAGTTGGATTCAAAGTAAGAGACTGAGTTGAAAACTACAAGAATATATGATCCTTGGGCACAGAGACTATCCTACTCAACTTTGAATTTCCAGTGATGTCTAGTACATCATAGATGCACAAGAAATCCATGGAAATCCTAAGTTTAGTGGACTTTAAAAGACATTCATTCACTCATTCAAAAACATCTACCACATCCCTACTAAGCAACAGAGACACAGTGGCAAAATACATATATGAGGGTCTCTGCATTTCTGGAACTTCAAGTCTAGCGGAGGCAAGGAAATTGAGCCAATAGTCATTAAGTAATTAGTTATAATTAAAATACAGGGAAAAAGCTGTGAAAATGAATAACAGCAATGCCCACCCGGGATGGGGGAGTGCAAACAGCTGCCCTTAGGAAGCCTGAGATGGGACCTGAACGGACCTAAGGGAAGATGGGGTGGACGGGAGCATTGAGCAGCACGCGCGAGGACGGGAAGCAGGGAATTGAAAGACAGCCAGTAAGGCTGAAGTGTAAGGAGAAAGTGAAGCAGGGATGCAAGATCAGAAAGGACTGAGGTCATTCAGGGCCACGTCATCCATGGTGAGGATTTGGGGCTTTATCTAGAACAGAGAGAAGCCGTTAGATGTAAAGTGCAGAGGAAGCTTTTAGAGCTTCTTCACATGGATGTTGGGCAAGTCACACAACATCTCTATACTTGTTGCCGCAAGTCTAAAATCTTTAGAATAAGTGTAGTTAATATTAAGAATAGATGGTTGGAATGGAAGTAGTTGAAATAAGAAAACATTTTACTTTTCCGTAGATGGGAGAGGCATACTGATAACAGGACGAGTTACTGTCCCCCTTGGCATTGATCATGCAGTGCCGGGAGAGAAGGGAGAGAAGGCCAGTATTCCACACGTTATCACATGACCAGACATAAATAGCCAAAGATGACAAGGTCGTCTGTCTTTGGAAACATTCAGCTCTAACAGCTTCAGGCGTGTAGTGGGACAGGATGACCTCAGCCTTGAAAGAATCTTCTCCTGTAGCATCTGGGGAAATGGTCTTTTCAAGGGAGAGCTTCTTAAAACTTTGTAAACATCTTCTCATCAGTATGGCAGCACAGCTTGAACAAGTAGCCCCTAGAGCTTTCTGACAATACATTGTATCCAGTTAACTCTCAGGAGATGAGCCTGAGACCTCTTCGGAATGCAGACACCATTTTTCTTCCATTTTCTTGTGACTGTGACCTCAAAAATAGATACAATTTTACAAATAAAAAAAGAGTTCTCCTTGAGGCCTAACTTCTGCACCCACCATCCATAAATTAAAAATATAAGATGGCAAGATTTTATTTTGACCTTTTCACTAAAGTAATTTGAGATTAATTTGTTTTTACAAACATCTAAAGTGCAGCCAGTGCTGTTCTAATACTTGGCTCTCCGCAGTCAAAGGCAATCTTACCCATTAGTCATACCAGCAAAAGCTTCATCCATTTCTATCATCACTTTTTTGGTTTGATTGTCCCCAGATAGTTCTTCATCATTTAATCAACCAGAATTAGCAATGTAAGAATAGGCATTCAAATTCATGCTTAATAAAATAATGTAACAAAAAAGGACTTTTGATAAGTCTGGCTTCCAAGTTATCAAGTTACATGAGCATGTATCATTACTTTAATTTTTAAGTACTTGAAAGTTTCAAGAACATTTCTACTTATATGTAGTTACTAAATTCATTTGGTTCACAACTCATTTATTCAGCTTGGCTGCATGACTTATATTCTGAGAACCTTTGTAAATTTCAAATATTATTACTCCATCTCAATTTAATTGAGATAAATGTTTTGAAAGTTATCAATGTACATATTTGTTAGGATATAGGTTTAGCTGCTATAGCAGAACCTATAACGAAACCAAAATGACCTTATATAAGATGGAAATTTATTTCTCTCTCATATAATTGTGGGATGAAAATGAGCAGGACAGAAGGGCAGTTCTCTCCTTCTATCTTGTTTCTTTGTCCTTCTTAAGGTGTTGTGCTTAGCCACATTCAAATTTGGCTTATACTGCATCCATGTTTCAGGGAGCAGAATGGAAGAAGGGGCAAAGAAACGCAAATTTCACCCATTCCCTTAAGGTCACCATCTGGAAGTTTTACACATCACTCTGCACACTCTGTCGGCCAGGACTTAACCTTGTGGCCAAAATTAGCTGCAAAGGAATCTTGGAAACGTGGTCTAGCTAAGCAGCAACGTGCCTGGCTAAAAATTCTATTACTAATGCAAGATAGGAAGATTGGATTTAGGAGGAGAACGAGCAATCTGTACAATTTTTTTCTTTTCAGCTTTTTAACTTCTGGCAGCAAAATAAGATTTTGCAGCAAGACAATGAACTTGAGAATCATATATTGTTGAGAGAAAGGGTACAATACTTTATCTCCCCCTTTAGCACTTCCAGAACAAAGCCTGGAGGATTCACATCAAACCATTCTCTCCTAGAATAGAGGTATTCCCTTTCACTTAGGAGGATGAGACTTGTTCTTCTATGACTCGGGGAAAATGATATAAGACAAGAAAAAGGAAAAGACTCATAGTTTTACAGTCTAGGATATGGTGAGAAGAACATAGAGAGGGAAGGGAAAGAGTAAAGAGTCAAAGCTATAAATCTCCAGACTGTACTCTGAAAGAAGGAGGAGTCAGAAAACTGTGGGCAACACAGAGAGCAGGAGTAGGCTCATGTTGCCAGCCCATGCCTTAAGTTCCCCCTTGGGAGTCTGGGAAGAGATTTTCTTACAGACTTCTGCGTACCAGTCTGAAGTTGTTGCTACAATATGATTTCAGAGGGAAGCCTTGAAGTGAAGCTCTCTGGGGTTACTCTTAGCTCCTTTAGGTTATGAGTGCTGAGTGGAGAATCAGCAGATATACCATGTGGCCAGCCAAGGTTGGGTGAAGTGACCCCACAATGATGTCTGGGGGGCACAAGTTGGGCCACGGGAAGGAAGTAGCTGAGATGCAGGAAGCCAAGTTGAGGCTGAGTAAACCACCTCTGTCCAAGTCAAAAGAAAGACCACCAGAGTATATTTATATTTTTTTAAATGTCATGGAAACAAAATACAGATAGAATTTTTTCCCAGACTTTCTCCCAACAGTGGAAGAGAAAAGGGATTTTTAAAACAAACAAAGCCTTTGTTTTGAATAAAAGTACACCATAGTTTCATATGATACATTCCATAAGGTAAATCTGAACTGTTGCCAAACTTTTATAAAGAAAAGACAAAAAGGATTCCACCCATCAGTCTCCAAGATCTTATAGTAAAACTAATTCCTTGCCTGACTAAAAACAAAAGAACAAAAACCAAAAGGAAACAAAAGAAAAAGTCTTGAAATGAGTGCAATTGAAAGCAATATATATATAAAATATATATTTCAAATGTAATCTGGTCTTCGAATCGTAATTATTAAGCACTTGTATACCCTTTAGTGTTTCTTTTCTCAAAGGCTCCTTACTTTTCAATGTACGCAAACAAATTCCAATTGAAAGTACATAAAAACATCCCTTTTTGTCTTTTGCGCAGTGGAAATGAAATCTTACAGATGTGGATCCCCCTCCATCGCTATGTTCTGTCCCTATTGCATCTTTATTCTCTCTACTCCTCTACAAACAGCTCAAGTCTCATGTTTCCAGAAAAAAACAGTCTTTCCCTTGATCCTGTCATATCCACAGGAGAATAACTTATCTTCCTTCTTCATCTCACAACCAAACTCATGGAATAATCTGTCTCGCTTTCTTAAGCCTATCACCTCATTCAAACTACTACTCCAGGATCCTATCCCATCTCAATGCACATGGGTTGTTCCCTTGTAGTACTGCCTTCATCACTCCATTCAAACCTCTTCCAAGATTTTCCTTGGTGATTTCCCAATGAACAAATTCAACAGCCCCTTTGAAGATGTCATCCTCCTTACACTTGGTAGTATTGGATACCACTGACCAACGTTCTTTCTTGAGATTCTCTGCCTCTGACAGCACTGACATATACCCTCTCAGCTCTCCTCCAGTCTTTCCAGGTGCTCTTCCTCCTGCTCTTTCCTCTCTTCTTCACGTAGAGGTTCTGCAAGGACCCATACTTGATGCTTTTCTCAAAAGCATCCTGTCGCTTCTACAACTCATCGAGTACATGCGCAAAAGTCTTTCTAGGTCTTAGAGTCTAAGGTATGTGCCCAGAAGGGGCATTGTAGGATCATAGGATATGAGCGTATTCAGTATTATTACTTCTGCTGAATTGCCCTCCAAAATGATGCAACAATTAACGTTCTCATCAGCAGTGTACGAGCGTGCCTTACCTTTCCATTTGTACCCCACACTGGCCATGGTCAGGGTGGGGGGTGTCAAACTACATCTCATTGCTCTTTTTTTTTTTTAAAGATTTTTTTGTGTTTGTGTGTGAGGAAGATCAGCGCCGTGCTAACATCTGCCAATCCTCCTCTTTTTTTGCTGAGGAAGACTGGCCCTGTGCTAACATCCGTGCCCATCTTCCTCCACTTTATATGGGATGCCGCCACAGCATGGCTTGCCAAGCAGTGCCTCGGTGCATGCCCGGGACCCGAACCGGCAAACCCTGGGCTGCTGCAGCAGAGCACACACACTTAACTTCTTGTGCCATCGGGCTGGCCCCCTCATCTCATTGCTGTTTTAATCTACATTAAATCAAATGGTTGAACATTCTTCCATATTTTATTGACCATTTAGGTTTTCTCTTCTTAAATTTCCTGTTTATATAGTTTGCTTAATTTTTAATTGGTTTGTTTGTCTTTTCTGTTGAATTGTTGAACTTCATCATATATTCTGGATAATAATCCTCTGTGGAATCTACGTGTTTGAAAATATCTTTTTTCAGTCTTTTCAATTTTTTAAAGCCATCTTTTATCGCAGAGATGTCTTCATTTTAATACTGTCACATTTATCAATCTTTTCCTTTAAGTTTGTGCTTTGTATAGTTAGGATATCGTTTTCTACCATAAGATCAGAAATATATCCTCATGTTATTTTCTAAAAGTTTTGCTGTTCAGTTGTAGGTCTTTAATTCACCACCTTTAATTTATTTTAGTGTACAGTGGGAGGTACAAACATAATCTAGATTTTTGAAGTATAATAACAAGGAATTGTGCATGATTAGTGAATTATATCCTTTTCCTCAGTGATTGGCAATGCTGTTTCTGAGTTTTTGCCTGTGTCCATGTCTAATTCTGGGCTTTCGACTCTACTCCATTCTACTACTGCCCCATTCCTCCTATCAACATTGCACTATCTCAACGACTGTTGCTCACATTGGAGTCTTTCCTTGTATGGGCACATCCTCAGTGGGACTTTACCTGAAGGAGTCTTGTGTAACCTTGGATGAGGGCATATAACTACAGATCTCACATGGTTAATTTTACCAGATGCCCCAGCAGTATAACCAGCCTGGGATCATTTTTTAAAATAATTTTTTGGCTTGTAGACTCCCGGCCCATAAAGGTAGTATACATTTCAACCCTCAAAGTAGTATGAGGCCACTATGTGGTTATGAAACATTAGGAGAGATTTTTTTCCTATGCAAAACAACAAAAAACATAAGCTCCCTGGTGGTCTTCCTCCCTTGTGGACACATTTTTAAATTGAAATTTTCTGCTCTTCATATAGCGATTTAAGGATCCTAGTTTTTTATGTGCATGGTCCTACCTCATAGTTTCTGGAGCTTATTCCTTTGTAAGCCCAACTCTGCAATTAAAATAGTTATTATATATATATAAATAGTTATTATATATAAATATTTATTTAGATATAAAATAGTTATATATATATATGGAATCAAGATTGTCTAGGTGTTTATTGAAGGAAGAATTTCAGATTATTTAGTCCAAAATAATGCTGATGTGAAAGTTAAGTGACTTACGACTAAATCTGTAACTTGATCCACAACCTTTTCATTCTCATATCCCTAACTCTGACATGATATTTTCATATCATGTAACTTCAGCAAGATGACCCACAAGCACCTCAAAATCAATACAACTTCTCATTTTCCTTCCAAAATAGTTTTGTTAATGACATCACCATTTTTTCAACATACAGATTGAAAACATCGATCTCAGCTCATTTTATTGTATGTAAATTATACTTCAGAAAAGGGGAAAAAAATTATGAGCTTTGTGTCTTCCTTCCTTGCCTCCAAAGCCAATAAAGTTCCAATTCACATTTAATTGACTCCTGAAATACTCAATTCCCTTGCTTCCTTTCCAGCTCCAAGGCAATGACTCCCACTGGGTCTCCCAGTGCTTCTGTCCAGACCATTGCAATGGGCTCCACTTCATGATGCTTCTCCTCTTCAAGCCATCTCACACTCTATGGCCAGATGAGTCTTCCTGAAGTGAAGTCTAGATTCTGACCTTATCCTACCCTAAAAATATTAAACATCTCTATGACTTGTGGAATAAAATCCAAACTCTTTAACCTAAAATTTAAAGTCCTCCATGATCTGAGCCCAATCTATCTCTGAGTCTAACTTCCCAACACTCCCCTTCTCATGGTATCAGCCTCTACATACAAAATAAATTTTCCACATCCCTCCTACCCTTGGGAAGGAGAGCAGAGGATGAAGTCTGGAGTACAAGGGTTTGGATTCAAATTCTGGCTTCACCATGACACACAATTTGGACAAGACAATTTTTCTATCTAAACCTCATCAGGATGTATTTTGAAGTCACAGCAGATACAGCTTGCTGATGGATTGAAAATGGAGTGCAAGAGAAAAAGACAAGTCAAAAATAATACAGGGTGCATGGCCTGAGCTATGGGGAGGATGGAGTCACTGCCAAGTGACAAGAGGAGGATTGTGGGAGGCAGGAAGAGGAGACAAGATTAGGAGTCCTTTTGAACACGTGACATCAGGATGTCCGCTGATACACATTCCTCAAGACACAGCTCAGATTTGATCACCTCTAGGTAGCCGTGACACAGTCCGCCTTTAACAGTGGTGCCCACCTCTCCTTTCCTCTGGGCACTGCTTTCTACCTTGCAGTAGAGTATCTGTCTCTTTTCTCTTCCTACACATCAACCTTACTAATAAGAGGATTCATGTCTGAATCACCTCTGTCCCTCCCCCAACATGTAGGAGAATATGTTACACACAGTAGAAGCTCAAAACAATTTCTGAATGAAAATGATAAATGTATATGGAATTGTTCATTCTATTTTATATCATGAATATATTAAGCTCTTCAAACAAGTGAGAAAAGTCATCCTTGAGGTCTTCTGTGGTCCCAACAAGCAGAGCCTCTTATCAGACAGACTCTTAAAATTTCCTTCTAGAGAGAGCTCCTTTAAACCTGTTTAGCATTTTCCCTTATCTCATATAAGAATCTGTGATTATAGATGGCTATAAGGAAGCAATCTGTTTCCAAACTTAGTCCTAAATACCCATTAATAGGAACCTATGGCTGCTCTTCATTCATATAATGGAGACAACATATTTACCAAGGAATTAAAGACAAGAAACTGAATTGAGGGAAAAATAATTACTGCAGAGATCTAAGCTTTGCCATTTTAGCAGCGTATAACTATGAGATGGGTCCAGAGAAAAACTGGGCATCCCATGCAGGAAACCTTCACTCCAACATCTCGCTATAACTGAACAATATCCATGTTTCTGCAGAAAAGTATTTCATTAGTGAAAAATTAGGCATTCTCTTTCTAAACTCTTATGAGTCTTTCTATTGTCTGATACTCTCAGGAAAGAAAAAAGAGTTTTGAATATGCAAGAGACAAGGGTCCCTGGATTGAGCATCTTATGACTCTGGGGGTCCAATGGGGAGGGAGGAACCTGCCTGATGCATCTGACTCTGCATTCAAAGAGTGCACTCCGGCTCCTCTCAGACATGAGGGGCGGTGTTCACTGTTGTCTCTCTGCTTGCTTAATTGATTGACTGATTATTTAAAGTTTTCTGGAAATCAGCAGGGTGAACTATAGCTCTGCTATAAATCTCCGACAGATTCGGGATGCCCTGGAGAAATTCCAGAAAGTGCACATGTCTCTGGACCTCACCCCAGACCTACTGAACCAGCATCCCTGGGGGAGGAGCCTGGGATTGGAATTAAACCAGCTCCGCAGGTGACTGGAGAGTCCCCTCTGTGGAGGTCTGAGCTAAGGTTTTATGTCAGGCAGGCCTATATTTGAATCCCAGCTCTGCCAACTAATAGCTGGGTGGCCTACCACATGGAACTAAGTTTCTCAGAATCAACTTTTTCATCTGCAAGACAAGGATTATAATGTCTACCAGGCTGTTCTAAAGATTAGAAATAATGAACATAAAGCATCCAGTATTGTGCACAGCAGTCATTGCTCAATATTGGTAGCTCTATGTAAAGCTCTTATCATAGTTCTGATTATCAATCATCTGCAGATCTGTTTTTATGACTGAGCCCTACCTGTACAGCTGCCTACCCCTTGAGCACATTCCACTCCTCCCTTGGCCTTGCCCGAAACCCCGCAACCAGTCTGGCCTGCCTTCTTTAACTCAAGCACAAAATCCAGTTCCCATCCAAGGTCTTAGCTACAACTCTGCCCTATTCCTGCCACTGGCTCCTTGTTGTTATTTAGTCTTGAATTTCATGCATCCTCTCTGTGAGGCTTCCCACATCCCCGAAGACCGATGTGGCCACCAAAGCACTGTCCACCCCATCACAGCACCTTGCCTTCTCTTACAGCTCGTCTAATGAACTAATACTTGTATTACATTGATTTATTTCTTTATTGTTGATCTTTCTCTACTGGGCCCTTGTCTGTCTTATTCTCTGCTCTAGCCCCACTATCTAAGACAGGAGTAGAGTAGGTGGACAATGAGCATATGCTGACTAAATGAATAACCTTGAAAATCAAATATTACTCAACCATTATAAATTCATATGTCAGTCCTTAGACTCATCTCTCAAATTCTGATGATAAATCAAAAACTCATATTACAAATTCCAAACATAAGGAATCCCTCCATAAGTATAAAGAGAAATGCAGGCCATGTTCCAAAACTCAGCCCAACCCCTCTGCCAACAACAGGAAGCTCAGAGTGCAGGAAAGGGTAAAAATCAAAAAAAAGAGCGAAAGGATAAAGCCTCCCTAATTTTCTTCTTTCCTTTTCAACTTCTCTGTAACATTTTTCTTCTCCCACTATCGTCGCTTTTTTATAAACTAGAGCAATGTCAAAGGGTCCAAAGATGACTTAACAGTGCTTGCTGCTTTATTGACAGTGCCCAGGAAGGAAGGATGAGAATAGGATGCTGTAGGACACTTCTCTTGCCTCCACTGCCCGTGGAGACCTGGCTCTATGCTTCTAGTGGCCTGGCTCGGGAAACCACAGTTCAGAAGAATGGTAGCTAATGGTACTATGGTCAGATTGCTCAGAGAGAGCTCAAACTCTTTTGGAAACAGCAGCTCCGTAAGGCCCTGTAAGAAACTGGGAGACCTAGACTCTCCGTGGACTTCTTGACTCCAGACAGGGTGCCCTTGAGATCCAACCTGGGCTCTGTCTAGGGAGCTAGGGATGAAAGAATGGGAACTGCTTTCTAAAAGCAACCTCTTTTTCTTTATCTCATTTTCTTGGCTATATTTGCACATTTTAAGTAGATCAGATAAGCACTAAGGCCCTTCACTTTTAGAAGCCACTTTCGATGACCACATTTCCAGGGAGCACTTGGCAAGCTGGGAGCACAGCAAGGCCTGGCCTTGATATTGGGTTGATCTTTGCTTCAAAGAAGGCCTGCTTATCAACGGAAAACTTTCAACTCTGCATTATGTATAGTATAAAACAACTTTGTACTTTTATTGTTTCAGGTTTTCTTTTTTAATTAACTTTTTGTCAATTTAATTATTTAGCTGCTGTTTTTCTTTCGTATAAGTCAAGCTTTCCTGAATGAATTCTTTTTATTCATTAATTGTCTTTTCTGGAAAGACTTCCTGTCTTTTCAACAGGCTGTTTACCTATTGTTTTACTTCTATATTTTTTTCTTTTATGTTTTTTCCCTGGTTTATTATAAAATTTTCATTTCTCTTTTGGTTTGTTAATGTCTGGTTTTAAAGCATTTCTGGGGCTTCTGAAAGAATAAACTTGAATATCACATAGAATTTGGTATTTAATTATATACTCAAAGCAAGTGAGCATATAATAAACATGTATTTAGGACCTTTTAAGAGGGGAAGAATTCCAAAAGTTTGGCCATATACATTACATATTTCTCGCAAATGAGTCTTATGTGTACTTCTGTTTTGAACACCAGAGAGAAAACTAGTAGGAACTTAAATTCCACCCTGGAAGAATGTCCCTTTTCAGGTCATTGGTAGGAGACCATTGGTTGAGGAAGAGGTGCCAGAGGGAAGACTAGGGGCAATGTAGACTGGCCCTAATGTATATAACTGATGCTAGTATATATAGCTGGTACTAATGTATATAACCGATCCTAACGTACATAGCTGGTCCTAATGTATGTAACTGATCCTAATGTATATGGCTGATCCTAATGTATACAGCTGATCCTAATATATACAGCTGATCCTAATGTATATAGCTGATCCTAATGTAAATAATTGATCCTAATGTATACCCAATTCCAAAAGCAGACAAAGAAGCCACTCACAGCTAAATAAACCACCACAGAGAGAAAAGGATCACAGAAGAAAATCCCTCCTTACCACTCAAGTGCCACTGTAGAAGATTCTGTGCTGCCTTGGTATGTAAACAAGTGAATAGTTTTTAAATTCTTTCAAATGGAGGATAAACACGGTAAGTGGTCACCTTCTAGAACTTACCAAGGCTTTTTAAAAACTGGAGGCTAGGCAGAATCATACTGTGACCCCACAGAGCCAGATCCGTCCCCTGGACCGGCTGTCCTCCCAGGCTGTATTTAACGTGTGGTGGGAAAATCTCTTCCTTCCTAGGCAAAAGCAGCTGCCATCGGTGCCAAGTGACTCACAGTGGGGAGAACCGCCAAGGAGGCAGGCTCTAAAGCCCTGTGTCCTCCCAGCCCGCAGTGACCTACTAAGCTTGGACAAAGACAACTACAGGCCAAAAGTGTCCCTGCTAATTTCTAAAGCTACTCTAGCCCCATTCTCAAGAGAGCACCCCCGTGCTCATGGCAGAGCCTTCATAACCCCTACACCCCTCACAGTCCCGCTGAAGCTAAGGGGCTATGCCCTATGGTTCCTTTCTTGGCGCAGAAGCAAGGTAGAGTCAATTTTCTCTTAAGAGACAACTCCAGCATGTCGAATCTTCACGGCCCACTGTATCAAATCCCATTTCTGAAAATAACCCCCCCTCCACCCCCCACTCTCACTTCCCAGGGTTAACAAAAAACTGATATTTGGGCTGCAAGGACAACTCATGAAATGTTTCTTAAAGGACATATAATTATGGCAAAACGAAACTATGATTCAAGAAATTAAGCCAGACACTTGACACTGCAGATAACTGGGCTTCCAAGAGAATTTCCTATGGGATTAAAATAAGGAAGGTTTCTAAAATGAAATAGGAAGCATTATTTCTAGGGAAAAGATTTTTAGTTTTCGATATTTCATTCTGGTGTTGTTAGAATCATTTCATTGGCAATCGCCTGTGCTCAAATCAAGCAAATTATGCATTCAATTCAATTCAACTCAGCAAACAACTCTTGAGCACCCGCTTTGTCTCAGGTTCTTGGGTAGGCAGTTTACATCTGTTATCGAATCTTCCATAGACAAATTGGTAGGCACTGGCCTGATTCTGCACATAAAAGGACAGAGGCTCAGAGAGGCTAATAAGCTGCCCAAAGTCACACAGCCATTGTGTGGACCAGCTGGGGTTTGCCTCCTGGTCTTCTAGAGTCTGGGCTATTCGTGCTCTTAACCAGGATGGCTCTCGGACCTCATCCTTAACCCTAAGAACTCACAAAGCGCATAGAGAAAGGGGAACAGAAAGATATTTTTAAGTAAATAAAGTGATTACTATAAGGTTAATGATAGAAATCCACATAAAGCACCGTGAAAGCACAAAGGAGGCATGAATTAATATATATTTTAAAGGCTGTCTACTTATTGCAATCAGAAACACATCAGCGCACCCCTGCGAAGGGTATTGCTTTTTTGTTGTTGTTATTGGCATTTGGTCTTTACTTTGCTTTGTGTTTTGGAAAGGGAAAGAAACACAGCTCACCCAATGGGTTGGCTGAGGCCACCTGAAAGGCATTTGTAGGCAGCCTAACCCCCTGCAATCCACCCTCTGCAGGGCTATTTGAGAGCTTTAACTGCCACATAAACGTACATAATTCACCAGTGGGAAAGAAGTGCCATAATGAAGCATTCAAAGAACCTTCACTATAAATGCATAAAATTATCCAGCTGCTCAAATCTCAGAGATGCTTAAGCTCTGTTGAAAAAAAATAAACCAGTGGTGCAAAGTTTGTTTTGAAATAACGTCGAGCCTCTTACCATCAAACTATTAATAACGTTATTTCTTATATTCTTAATACCTTACAGGTACAGCTCTCCAAGAAGTCAACTGTCTGGCAATAAAGCGTGATGGGGCATGTAACAATTATGTAACAGCTGCATAGACATAACAGATATAATTTAGTATCTTCTGCCACCCTAGGATATAATAAAAGCAAGATTTAAATATATATCAATAAAGCTGATAGAGAAGCACCCTGAAGAGGTAAGTTTCAAGGTCTTTTTCAGCATAATGCTACTGATAAACATTGAAAAGAAAGTGAGGAGGAGGAGGAGGAGATCAAAGAGGAGGAGGAGGAGACAGAGGAGAAGGAGGAGATGGAGGAGGAGGAAGAGAGAAAGAAAAACACCCTATTTGCCCTACTGCAGGCGTGATGTGAGCCTGTGGGGCACCGGCCCCACGTTCTTCTCCCCGTACCCGCTGTCCCGCACGCCACCCTCCCGCGTCTGCACGTGCACTTGAAAATTTCTGTGCTTCTGGTCCATTTGGTCTCACACTTTACACCTTTAGATAACTCGGATTCTGTCTCTTCATTTTCCTTCCCAAATGAAGGATCATTTCTGCTCTGCTCCATCTCCATTTGCAACCTACTTTATTCTTGTCTCCTTTCATTTTCTCGACAGTAATCAGACACCCCTCGCTCAAGCACACCTCTTATCTAAGCAACCTGACTTTCTTTTCTCTCAGACTTGTTGAGATCGAGGCTGGAAGCCAAAATGTTGCATCTAATGTACAAGGTAATATTTTAGCCAGCTTTTAGCAAGATGCTGCAAAGCAATGCGGCACAAAAATCACTCTTGTAAATGAATGCAGGACAGGCTTGACCTGGCCTACTCTTGTTTAAGCTACACATGGAGGACAGACAGGAGAGAGAGAGAGGGAGAGGGACAGAGAGAGAAATGTTCTGTTATTCCTAATGTTTCTACTGATTCGTTATTATCTACTGAGCCTTTTCTCAACCCTTTTAAGATTATTTAGATAAATTGCAAGATGCTGAGGAACACAATATTCTTGTTAGAAAGAACGTCATACTTCGACTAAATCACGTAAATGTTTCAGTGAGTCTGAAATCTCAGGGGCCTCTCTTAGGAACCACCAGGTCTTTGACTTGTCACCTCATTCAGATCCAAACCAAGGAACTGCAGAGATTTCAGAAATGAGGTGTCAGCATATGTATTAACATAAACCACGTCGTGCATTTGAATGAGCTTAAAAGGAGCTGCAAGTCACCCGTTTCTGAAGAAGTCAGTTTGAATGAGTTTTGTTATTTGTTCCAAGTTACACCGGGAGCTTTTTCCACTGGAGCCAGAAGCAGGGGGATGTGAGGGTGTGGGGCAGAATGGGAACCCAGCGTTGGCTTGGGAATGAAGGGGAAGACCATGAGAAGACCGTAGGGCGTGTTCAGGAGAAAAACACCTCCTATTCTATAAGAAACCCATCAGTAAAGACACTGGCAAAATCACTGGGTGATTTTGAAGTGAGAAAATAATCTAAAACCTCCAAAATGCTGGTTGGAATTTATTTGTCCACAGATACGATGCCACTGAGCCCACTGGTGGGAGGTAGGCCTACACTAGAGAGATATAGTGAAAGAATTTTCTTTTTTAATACTGGAAGCTGTTTGGGAGTTTTTGTTTTTTAAGTTCAATATCTCGCTGACTCAATCGTCTGGAACAAAGCTCTTTAGCAGATCATGTGAGGCGTGTTGGTGTACCCAGGGCCAGTTGAAAGCTTGGCTGCTACCACTTCTCTTGTTTCCAATTAGTCACTTAGAAGCCAGGCGGGAGATGACGTGGAGGAATGGCTGCATTAGTTAAGAATTGCAAACAGCTGCATATAACAGAAACCCAAATACAGTGGGGGTTCACTCAGCACACACTAGGCACCCATGGGTGGGCAGCTCGTGCTGTGTGGCAGGCCCACTAACTCTGGGACCTCTCTCTCTCTCTCTCTCTCTCTCTGCCTTTCTTGAGGTGTGGCTCAACCAAAGCTGCATTGTGACTTCTGCTGGCCCTGGGCACTTTTGCCTTCACGGGGCCTTCCGAAAAACATTAAAAATTATATTTTATGACTACATTGGTATAAAGACAGATATATAAATATTATATTAAAACATTTTCTTCAACTTAAAAGTTTTTTTTCCCCCTTCTGGTTTTAAAAGGAACTGAAATTTTTCATGGAACCATAAAGTATTGTGGACACTAGGCACTGCAGCTACTGTGGCTAATGGATGTCGATCCTATCTCCAGCCATCACATCAGTGTTCCAGACAGGAAAGAGGTGTGCCTCCCTGCTGAGTTCTGATTATGCAACTTCCTGGAAGATGATTGGCCAGAGCTTAGTCATATGACCAGCCATAGTAGCAAAGGAGTCTGGGAAATGTAGTCTTCATTCTAAGTACCCAGTGCCCAGTGTAAAACAGGCAAATAGCAGAATCTACCCAAATTGCCAATCCAAACAGATGGATACCTCTATTAAAGGAATAGAAGAGGCACACACCAGGTAATGAATGACTAATAAAGCTTATTCTGCTGGAGGTAGTATTCAATATTTCTTTCAAAGTAACCTATACAGAAAAAAAAAAAATCTCCCCTACCTGTTTGCTTAAGTCTAAAATTCCTGGACAGGAACTTGATTTTAGCCTAAACTTTGGTGTACATTATTTTCCCTCATTGTCAACGTTTATCCTCCATGCCTTAATTCTGATGCTTGTAGTCCTCTTCCCTCTGATTTCAAGGCTCAATTCAAATATTTTCTTCTAGAAAAGCTCTTCCTAGTAGTGCTCTGCAGCACCACCCATCTCCCTGGCCAAATGAACAGGTCTCTCATTGCTACTCACCAAGCACTTTGCAAGTAACCTCTAGTAAAATGTGTGTTTTCAAACACATACTAAGCATTAACAAAGAGTTGTTGGATGAATAAATAAATGTGTATTTTAATTAATCATGTTTGTCTCCTACCATCAGCCCATGGACTCTTTGAGAACAGTCTTATTCTCAAGTAAGTCTTTATATCTACAGCATCTAAGAGCATTGGACACAGAGGAGGTGTGCCTTAATAATGGTTACTGAATGAAAAAATAAAATTCCAATGGCTTAATAATTAATAATTTGCTCTACTGAAATTTGTGGTAGGCCAAAATGTTGTTGTTCCCTTTTAGCTTTCAAATTCTTGCTAGAGAAAAAATGCTAGGTGGAAGTGCTCCACCCTAGAGAGCAGACCGGGCTGTGGAATCCGACACTCAAATGCATGCTTGCTGCCTGGTTATGTAAGTAACCTGACTAAGTTTGCAGTACTTCCAGAAATTAAGGCTCTTTGGAATAAAGGAGAAATATGAAAATAACAAAGTGGAGATTTTAAAGTGCTCAAAGGAAAAATTATCATTTTCTTTAAAGTGTATGTTTGTACTGTTTTTCTGGCCAACCTTTAGGAGGGACCCCACTGTCACTACACAGAGATAAGCAAACTCCATATTAAACAAAATGGATTTAACTAAGATAAATGAAGTACCTAGCACAGCACACACAAAAAAGTGCTTGAATGAATAAATGGAAATTAACCAATCCATAAAGTAATTTGTCACTTTTTCAAAATCACTCCCAATTAGATTTTTTTCATCAGGCCACTTCAGTATAATTTAAGTGATTTAATTTATAAAAAATCCAATTTACACTTACTTTTCAAGGGGAGACCTAGTTCGTAAAGCCAGAAATTATTTCAAGTGTATCTATTAATTTAAATTCATCTAACTCAGGGCCTTAATCACCCTTCAGTGCCAGGATGATGAACTGAAGGATGATGGTTTTGACCAGTTCCAAAGCCTAGGTGGTGGGTGGGGCTGCAGAAAGGTAGACCTGAGCTGGAAGTGAGTGCAGCATCAGGTAACAGGTAAGGTATGCATTGAAAATGAGGTAAAAAATAAGAAATGGAAAGCATGGGAAATATCAGAGGATTCCATTTTACCCACAGGGTTCAAAATAAGTCACATGTTATCAGGTTATAAGGACAGACCTTATTAAGCTACAAGTGCTAGAGAAATATGCCCTTAAAAAAACTTTCCTTCTTAGCCATGGGCTAGGACATGTGAAACCATTGTTTATGATACATAACGAAGGCCTGCTTTAGGACAGATGAAGCATTTATTCTAATTAACAGAAGCAAATTTCCTCTTCTTTGGACTTAGACTTCATTTCTTCCTTGAAAACTGCTGGGATGTGTGGAACCCTCCCCAACTCCTCAGTTAATGTCAATCAGCAGGTTCTGTATCTACAGTCACAGCTCAGATGTGCTTTATTTTTCAAGGTTTTATTTCAGGGGGATGGTGGAAAGCTTATTGAAAATTGTCAATTCAACAAGTCTCTTTTGCATAAATAGTCAACTCAAAATTCTGCCACCCTTCTCTCCATCATTCCCTCCAATCTCTCATCTTATTTCCCAGAGGCTTAATGTGGTTCCCGCATCAGGGCGTGGCTTCCTGGTCCCTGCGCCTTCCTTCTCCTCACAGCTTCCCTCTCCCCTTCCCACTGGTTGCCCCCTGCACTGCTGATGCTGACCTATGGTGCCTGCCGAGGTTCAGTTTGACCCTCCCGGCCCCTGCGTGTTCTGCTCTGGCACCTTCTCCAACCTCTCCATCCTTGTCCTGAGCCCAGGTTACTCCCATCCACTGGGCTTCTCAGCATCGTTTTCTCCCTCTTTTGGGGAGAGGGATGTTCAGAACTTCCAGATGCATTCCTTGCACCATGCTGAGATGGCAGAACTTCACCAGGCTATCAGTGAGCTGAGCTGGAAAGCCCCCTCAGGAGTTGCTAATTTGCTGCCTTGATTGGATGCGCTATAGTCCAGGGCTATTCTGAACCTCGAGTTTCTCTAAAACACCATTTATCTTCCCTGGCTATATCCTGGAAAGTGAGCTGCGATCTTCCTGCTCTTGAGTCTTCCCAAAACATGTTAAGCCTCTGTCTCCCCTGGCGTTTAGCGGATCAGGAGAGAAGACTTTCTTGGGTGCACAGAATGCTCCTATCTCGGTCTTCTTCCCTCCAATACGCCCAGTGCAGTCCACTTCTGAATTCATATTTCCTCTGGGGAAGGGAGAATAATTATGACGTCATCTAATTTTTATTTGTCCTGTGAAGGGTTTAGTATATATTTTATGCATAGTATTCTAAGCTTGGTTTTTGATATCAAATCCCAACCTCTTTAGTACACAAAAAAATCTTTCAATATTTTCTTAGTAAAGCCTGATTCTTATAAATCAAAGTCAGTTTGGCTTTCTGGCTATTGTTTCCATTACTTGTCTAAGAATTCCCTGCAGAAATTAAATGCTCCTTTTTGTTCTAGGCTGTATTTCCCTCCCTCTGAGACTGGTGCATATCATTGCCACGTGAAACGAGGGGAAAGATGAGAGGTGAAAATAATGGAAAAACTAATAATATCAAATCAATGTCACAAATTAAATAAGGAAGCTTAGGAGCCAAGTAGCTAAGATCTAATTCATCTGCTTTTATTCAGATTATTGCGGCATGTATTTAAAAAAATATACCATGAAAGCAAAGAGGAAAAATACAATTGGTTTGTCTTATTAATCATTAAGGGAGTTGTCTGTTAATTTGTAAATTTGTTACAATATAAAATGCTTTGCCAAACACATACCACCCCCAACAATGCTAGGGTTTGAGCTCTTTGAAGGCAAAGATCATGCCTCAGATTTTCTCAGATTGTGTTACGTCATAGCAACTATCACAGGCCTAGGTGCCTAGTAGATGCTCTATAAATACCTACTGCTGTACCCATAGCTCATGAAATAGAACCTGCTTGTTGTTCCCTATCTAAACAGAGAACCACACAAAGGATATTGGGGGTGATCAGTTGAGAGGAGCTGGTGTTAGGGGAAGGAAAACACTCCTATTATTCAATATCCATTGAGTGTTTTGCATCAAGGAACTTCACAGGCAGCTGGAACCATATGCTAAGCTATCTCCATGAGAATTAGCTGGGTTCACTGTACTAGGTAAGGTGACCATGTTGTTTACTGTTCAAAGTGGGAAATATTTTAAAGAAAAGGGGAGCACTATTAGTAATTAACTTATCTCACACACTGGGATGTACGGTCACCCTAGTTCTAGGAGATTTTAAGACACAACAGAGTCATGGAACATTAAAGCTGGAAAGTTCTTACGAAGTCATATAGTTCAATATTAAGGAAAAAAAATCTGTTCCCTGAACAAGAGGTGTTACTTCTGAGAAATTAGTTTTATTAATACTGAGAAACATAAAAAAAAGAGAAGTATTTTGCAGCCAAATAAATTTGGAGCGTACTCTTAGAGATTCATAGTGCATATTAACAAATTAAAGGGAAATTCTTCCATAAGCAAATTTTGTTTAAAATAGCATTCCCCCAGATATTTGTATA
Organism: Ceratotherium simum simum; assembly: GCF_057802395.1. Taxonomy (NCBI): domain Eukaryota; kingdom Metazoa; phylum Chordata; class Mammalia; order Perissodactyla; family Rhinocerotidae; genus Ceratotherium; species Ceratotherium simum. The sequence continues at coordinate 5,366,407 of NC_141937.1, forward strand.
CTGATATCCTCCATCTTTTTTTTTGTAACATGCTTATTGCCACCTTGCAAATGGAAACATGTATCTAGTTCTAATTTTACAGGAGAGGAAAAAACTCTAGTAGATTAAATACTGTGTCAAAGGTCATATAGTTTGGAAGCATTGAAATAGTGGTAGAGTGTTCATAGTAGTAGCAGTAGCAGCAGTAGTAATAGTAATAGAAGTAGTAGTAATAGTAGTAGTAACATCAATAGCAGTAGCAATAGCAGATAGCAGTAATAGTGGTATTAGTAATAGTAGTAGTAATTGCAGCAGTAGTAGTAATACTGGTGGTGGTGGTAGTAGTAGTAATGGTGGTGGTGGTGGTAATAGTAGTATTAACATCAATAGTAGTGGTAGTAGTGGTAATAGTGGTAGTAGTAGTGGAAGTAGTAGTAGTAGTAATATCAGTAGTAACATTGATAGTAGTAGTAGTAATAGCCGTGTTGGTGGTAGCGATAGTGGTATTAGTAATAGTAGTATTAATTGCAGTAGTAATAGTAGTAATAATGGTAGCAGTAGTAATAGCAGTAGAAGTAGCAGTAGTAACAGCAGCAGTGGTAATGGCTACCATTTTTTGAGCATCTTCTACTAGGCATATTGTAAGAGTTCAGAAACTGTGTTATTTACCAGGATCCCCAGCCAGTAGGTAAGCTCAATGAGGGCAATTGGCACCATTGTATCCTCAATAAGTTAGCCTGGTCCCTGGCATACAGTAGGTACTTTATAAATATTTACTGACCATAGAATGAATAAATGTTTACAAACAGTCGATTTCAAGACTAAAAAAGAACGGCTCCAAAATGCCAGTGTTCCTTTATGATCACAAATCAACAACTCTCTTTCTATTTTTTTCCCCTCTTTTCTTAAAGTTAGAAACATACAGTGTGGTATATGCTCAGAACAGCTCTCTGAAAGTTCTTGAATTCCAGGAAATAGAATTATGAATGACAGTTCCTCATGTAAATGAGCAAAGACACATTACAACGGTTTTGCAAATTACCTTGAAATATGAACAACACATGTGGAAGTAAAATTCAAGCTGGGCTTTGTTGTCCACCAGGGTCGCATGCTTAAAAGATCCCCACTGAAAATCATTCTGTTAACAATAATTCAAAAAAGGCAACAGCAGGTGTAGGCAGGGAGGAAGAAAACTGGTCTACAGAATGAGGGGCATTACCTGTAATAAAGGAAGTTAAGGATTTTAATGAGCCTGCCGGGAGCCACTTGGTAATCACCGTTTAATGAAAGGAAAAATAAACAAAGAGGAAAATGATGGATGCTATCGAACAAGAACATGTCCTCAATAAATTCCTCATCTTCCTTCTTAGGGAATTCTTTGATTGTGGTGCTTTTCATTTTTTTCCTCTCCTTAAAGATGTTTATTTCAAGGAGGTTAGTTTTTATTTTTAGTCTAAAGGAAAATTCGAGAAGACATAGTGACATGATGGCTCTCTTGAAATATTTGAACACTCTCATGAGAAAGGGGAGCACATGCCCTTACTCCTGTATCTCCAGGGGTCAGAGCGAAGAGCAGCGGGTGGAAGCCACAGGGAGCCGCATTTCAGAAGCACGCAGATCAGAAGTTTCTCATAACTAGAGCTGAACAATAATGGGTCAGTTTGCCTCTAAAAGTACAGGATGGAGCTTTCCATCACTGGAAGTGTCTGGGCAGAGCTGGGACACCATCTGTCAGGGGAAATTTTCATTTAGACAAGTTGGCATCCAGTGTCCTCTAGCTTTTGGGACTCCCCAACTCCTTGTGGACATGGGAGATTATCATTTCCCTACTATTTTAGTCCTACTGCAGGACATTTGGTGAATATTGCCAACCAGTGGCTAGTTTCAGGGAGTTATTGTTCCCAATGTAATCACTGGAACATATTATTAACTAATCACTCAGGTGAACACTAGCTCCTTCCCATTTGTTCAAAGCAAGCAGAGAAGGCAAGAGGTGAGCATCCCATACAGACTGTCCTTCCTCCCTCATTCTGGGCCTGGGCCTGCCAGGGGAACGCACCAAAAGTGGCAGAAATGTGCTTTACCTGCCACCTTGTAAAACACCCAGTGAGCCCTCAGGAATACTTGAAGTTTTGGGCAAGTTCTAGTTTGAAATTACAATGAAACACTTATCATTGTGTACCTCCGCTTAAACATGATATAAAGAACTCTTTACAAACCAATGAGAAAAATACACACAACCAACTGGAAACTAGGCAAATAGGTTTCTCAAAGTAGGGTATCTAGTTGGTCCATAAATATACAAAATGTCCTCAGCTACTTGGTCATCAAAGAAATACAGATTAAAACTACAGCAAGTTGTTACTGTATAATCATCAGAAAAACTAAAATTAGAAAGACTTCCAGTGGCAAGAGTTGACAAGGATGTGGAACAACTATAACTCTCATACATTGCCGGGATGAGTGTATATTTGTACAATCCCTTTAGGAAATTGTCTAGCAGTTTCTCTAAGACTGAACATGTGCATACCCTGTGACCCAGAAACTATGCTCCTAGATACATATAGAAAGTGTACTTTTGTGTACCCAAAGACCTGTACAAGAATGCTCATAGCAGTATTATTTATGATAGCCAAAAATGGAAATACAGTCCAAATATCCATCAAAAGAGAATGAATAAATGAGTTTGGTATGCCCGTAAAATAACGTACTGTACAGCAAGGAAAATGAACTACAACTACATGCAATAGTATGGATGAGTCTCCTAATATTAAGCAAAAGAACACGAGCAAAAAATAGCAAATTCTGCATGATTCCATTTATATAAAGTTCAATAACAGGCAAAATTAATCTATGGTTTTAGAATTCATGACAGCAATTACGTTTGGAGTGGCGATACTGATTGGGAGATGAACAGGGAAGCTTCAGTGGTGGTGGTAGTATTTTATTTCTCTTTTTTTTTTTTTAAAGATTTTATTTACTCATTTTTTTCCCCCCAAAGCCCCAGTAGATAGTTGTATGTCATAGGTTCACATCCTTCTAGTTGCTGTACGTGGGACTCGGCCTCGCGTTGGATGGAGAAGTGGTGCCTGGGGCATGCCCGGGATCCGAACCCGGGCCGCCAGCATCAGAGCGCGCGCACTTAACCGCTAAGCCACAGAGCCGGCCCAGTATTTTATTTCTTGACTTGGGCTGTGGTTAAACAGATGTAGCCCCTCTTTGAAAATTCATTGAGCTATACAGTTATGATCTGTGCACTTTTCTGCATGTCATACATCAATAAATGTTTGTTAAAATAGATTATTGGGTTGAAAAATTCTTATAATCTTTAACTTCCTCAGGTTATTTTTACTTTACTCAATACTACCTCATTCTAAAATTCAGATTGACTGCATGTAAATTCTAGGAAAGGAGAGGAAATCAAGTCATGGTCTGGGTAAAAATTGGTGCATTCCAGAACCAAAGTAAAGCCTGGTGTTAGAATTAGAGTGGGATTCCAATAGAAGCCGTGAAGGGAACATGGAACCCTGATCCAGAGGCCATTAATGCTTGACTGGTAACTAGATGAAAGAAAATTTGTTAGTGTGGCTTCCAAGTCATTTATTTCAGGCAAAATTATTTCCACCCGTATACTCAACTCACCAATGCACATGTATGTGCTAAATGCACCAGTGTACAGATCTTAGAATCTGGTTATGCATTTGCATTGTATAACCATGTAGAATATCTTACTTCTTGAAGTCGTTCTCTCTTGTACAAAGATATCAGGGTTTATTGCCATTTTAAATTTGTTACAGATCCATCACCTACTGTGCTTAGCACACCGTAGCACTACATCAAGACAAAGCTCCTATCAAATCTCAATATATTGTTTTGTGATTTCAACTGAACTGATGAAAATTTGTTAAAAGAAAATCTCCATCCTCCATTTTATAATCATTCCTTCCAATTATGACTTGTTGCACACCCATGTAATATGTTTTATTTAGCCAGAAGTCTGTACAGACTGCTGCCAAACTGCTTGCGCAGTCTAGGGCCAAGATCTGGAAATAATTTTCCTTTGAGTTCTGTCTAATTCAGTAACAAAATTTACAGAGGCTTCCTTGTAAAAAAAAAAAATAGCAAAAGAACTGAGAAACACTGAACTGACAGATGAATTGAGAACTATATGTTATTCTGACAGTGAACTGGAGTCCCATTTCATATGTAAGTACCTGTTTGCTTTTAGATATCTACATGCATATCTATCTATCTCTATCCATCGATCATTTATCTATATCTTTATCATCTATCTCTATCTACCTATTTATCTATCTATATATATCTGTCTATCATCTATCTATATCTATCATATATCTATCCATCTTACATCTATCAAACTTCTTGTATTAATGTCAAATCCCCATTCACCAGAGACTTGATGAAACCTGTAGTATAGGGATCTAGGGAAATTTCCGACCCAAGCAGGTCTGAATTTTCCATTTCTTCTCTGACTAGCTCTGCTTCACACTGCCAGGTCCCACACCACATTCATCAGCACATCGTCGTTCCTTCTTCGTATACAGAGAATTATCAGCCTTCCTGGCCATAACTGCTTGAGGATCACACCTTATCTGCACATTTCAGGAGATTCACTGTCCTGGAATATTTGTTTTCTGGGGACCACAATGCCCTCTCTTCAATTCCACACATTTCTCCTACCCCCATCCAGCAGTGCTGAAACTTCTGATGCTTTATAAAGTAGAACAGGTCTTCTTAATTGAGTACTCCTTATAAAGAGTTCCACATTGTGCAGAAATCATAATTTTTATAATATTTCCTGTTTCAAACAGTTATCTACTTTTCCTATTTTCCCCTAGAATTTAGCTAGCTGGGATTTTGCTGTTTAACTATCGACAACTTGCATTTAGACCAGATCACAGGGCATATGCTATTCCAGTGGTAAAGGATTTCTTTAAGCAAAGGACTAGGACCCTGTCCTTTCTGTTCTCCAGCTTTGTTCCCCTTTACAACTAAGCATATCTTCCTATTATTTTCTGGGTTTTGAGTTCCTTGAGAATAATCTTCCACATCTGACTCATCTTAAATATTCATCCAAGCAAATTTTACATAAGTTTTCTAAAAATATCTGTTCAATAAATTTTAAGAAACGATTGTATGAATAAATACTTTAAATATCTTGGGGTTTACCATTTTTAAAACCTGTTTTAAAAAATACTAGATAGGTCATTTTGCACCCCAGCTCCTCTCCACTATAATACCCTTGACCTTTGTTAGTTCTGTGTATAAAATAATCCACATCTTTAAAATTGACCATTTCCCAACATGCCCTATCCAAATTATGGTACCATTTAGAGTCATCGAAATGTAACAAAAAGGGAGTAATGGTGGAGTTGAATGGTCAGACTACCCTCCTGCAGAAAACAATGAGAAAATATTGTTTTAAAAGAATAAAGAATGACCAAAAACAGGGTTGGGGTGAGGGGGAGCGATGAATAGGTGGAGCACAGAGGACTTTTAGGGCAGTGAAAATACTCTGTATGGTACCAAAATGGTGGATACACGTCATTATACATTTGTCCAAATCCACAGAATATACAACACCAAGAGTGAACTGTAATGTAAACTATGGACTTTGGGCAATTATGATATGTCAATTGTAACAAATGTAACACTCTGGTGAGGGATGTTGATAATGGGGGAGGCTGCGCATGTGTGGGGGAAAGGGGTATATGAAAAATCTTTCTACCTTCTCCTCAATTTCTCTATGAACCTAAAACTGCTTAAAAAAAAACAAAACAAGGTCTTACAAAAATGCAAATTCTAGAGCTGAAAAATACAACTAAATTGAAATTTTTATGGGTATGGCTTAATAACAGATGAGAAATGGCAGAAGAGGGCTGGCCCCGTGACTTAGCAGTTAAGTGTGCACGCTCCGCTGCTGGCGGCCCGGGTTTGGATACCGGGCGCACACTGACACACCGCTTCTCCAGCCATGCTGAGGCCACGTCCCACATACAGCAACTAGAAGGATGTGCAACTATGACATACAACTATCTACTGGGGCTTTGGGGGAAAAATAAATAAATAAAATTATAAAAAAGAAAAGAAATGGCAGAAGATTCAGTGAACTTGAAGACAGGTAAATAGAAATTATTCAATCTGAAGAAATGAGAGAAAAATGATTGAAGAAACATGAACAAAGCCTCAGAGATCTATTGGACAATAACATATATATATATATAAAATACATACAATTGGAGTCCCAGAAGGGGAGAAGAGAGAATGGGGCAGAAGAAAATAATGGAAATAATGATGACCGAAATTTCCGAAATTTGGTAAAAAATTTAACAAAAGGGCCCATGTTGATTTAATAAATCACTTGCAGCAATGCAAATATCAAGATTTTAATACTTGTCATGAGCTCCCAAAATATTTGAGACATGTGGGCTTTAAAGGCAAAATAACTAGTTTTGCCCTAAAATGGATGTTGATCTCTTCCTATTAATTTGAAGTCAGAATTACTTTTTAATATTTTAAATCATTCATCGTATTCTTGATCAAAAAATGGATCTATTTCCGTAAGTGAGCAAAAAGCATGAAATACATAGAAACTACTATTTGCTTGTGGCATTATTTTGCCACACACACGTTATCTCTATTCAGACATGTATTTTTCTGGTCCAGCCTCTTAAGACTTTCCAAGGTCTGCTATACTTTAGTACTATGCTATAGGAAGTAGCATTTCCATGCTCCCTTATGTGGTACTATTAACTTCTTTATCTGAACAATGAAATATTACATTTTACTATGTTTTCTCCTCCTTAGAAAATAGCTATTCATTTCTTAATAAAATAGTACAGTGTGTTTTCTCCATGATTATTTATGACTCAGTGAGAAATAAAAACAATAAAATAAAGAATTAAAAACTCTACTCTCAGGATTTATCTAGGTAAATTGGTTAAAATGACTATTTTCTAAATTTTCTGCATCATTTTTTCCTAATACATGATTTTATATTTTTCCGAGCATTGTCTATCATGCATATTGTCATAATATAAAGGAAAACAGTTAATATACATTGAAATGAAATTCTCTAAACTACAAAAAAGCAAATTAGAAATATGTGCAAACAAAAACAAACAAAAGAATGCTCTGAAATAAAAATAAATAAAAGTATTAAAATTATTCAACTTAAAAAACATTTATTGAGAGCCTACAGTGTTAAGTTGTTTTAGTTATTATAAGATATTTTATAACCAGTATGTGTTTCAATACAGGACGATTTTATATACGTCTTTTTAAATGTTATCCAAGCAGACTAATGAAAACACTGGCAAGATTCAAAAGAATATCCCAAGAAGAAAATAGGAAACAGCCTAGTAATGTTTTCATAAATGAAAGACATGAAACCTCTCTGCTTCAAATACTAGCTATAAGTCACAAATTTGATTCATGGAGCTCTTCACCTACCAACCAGGAGTAGGCAATAGAATTGGCATTGATAAATGAGCTGTCAGCTTTATTTGCCATCGTTTTTGTTTTAATTTTTAATTTTCTTCCCAAATTTCAGGGTCATACCCCTTGTGACTCATGAAATTAAACAACAACAAAAATCTTAAGAAGAAAGTGAAGAATCAAAGTTGTAGGTATGTCACAAAAGAATAAATTACTATCTACAGCACAGCAGTCAAATGCTAGGGCTGAGTACTAGCTTGCTTTAGTGGAAATCTGTTCAATTAAGCAAGGAAAACTCTAGAGAACATGAGAGATGTATAGTCTGCCAACAAGGCCATGTGAAGGTTGCCTAGGAACAAAATGAGGGTCTCTGGGGAGTCCATCACCTTCACCCATGACAGATTCCTTCAGGTGGCTTTCCTACCCAGATTAATGTCATTTATCTATTTGTTAACAAGAAACATCAAACGTTGCCAAGCCTCAGTATAACCCTTGAGCAGTTGAGTCCAAAGTGTAATTTTTTTCATCCGTCTTAAGACACCCCAATTTGTGGTCGTTCTACTTCTATATAAGTGATATCTGAGTGAGCACATAAAAGGAACAGCTAACTCGGTCTTGGGGACATCAAAGAAGGTTTTTGAAGGAAAGGGAATCTAAGATGAGAAGGAAAAGGAGAGCGGGAATTACCTACACCGGTAGAGGAAAGAATATTTCGGGCAAAGAGAACTGCATGTACAATGTCCTGAAAATGAGCGAAAGCATGCCCCATTTGAGACGTGAAAAAAAAATTTCATTGTGCCTGGAGTGTTGTGTCCGGGAATACTGGAGTTCTGAGAGATGAGAGCAATGATGTAGAAGATGCCGCAGAGTAAGTTCTGTCAGAAACTTTGCTGGCAAGAGGTACAGAAACAACTGAGTTGCCTCAATCAGGCCAGTGCCCTGACCAGATTTGTACTTTTAAAAGATCACTCTGGCTGCAATGATGAGTATGTTATGATGGGGGCAAGACCAGATACAGAACAGCAGTTAAGGGTCATAAATTAGGAAACTTTCCATAATCTCCCTGAGGCATGATGCTGGTGAGAATTAGAGCAATAGCAAAGGAGATGAAGAAGGATGGGCACATTTGGGAAGTAGTTATAATTCAGAAACAACAGACTTGGAGAGTGAGGGTGTGAGAAGAGAGTGAAATTAGTGGTCATGGCCAGGATTTTTGGCAAGGACAAATGGCAAAAAGGAGTCCATTCACTGACTACAGGAGGAGAACCAGGTTTGCAGGGGAAGAGAAAGAGTTGAGTTTGGGCTTTCTTGAATAGGAAGTACGTGTGGGACAGGAAAGCAGAGATATGCAATACCAGTTGGGTCTGCAAGTCAGGAGTTGTCATTTTGAAAGATGCAAACTGAAGCCATGGAAGCAGATGGCATTGACCATGGAATGAGAGGTGAGGATGGCCCAAGAAGGAAGCTTGAGGAGCTGGGTTATCTCTAAAGAATAGGCAAAGGGGGACCGGGCCAGTGGCGTAGTGGTTAAGTTCACACTCTCTGCTTCTGCAGCCCGGGGGTTCACGGGTTTGGATCCTGGGCGTGCACCTACTCACCACTCATCAAGCCGTGCTCTGGCGGCATCCCACCTATAAAATAGAGGAGAATCAGCAATGGATGCTAGCTCAGGGACAATCTTCCTCACTGAAAAAAAAAAAAAAGAATAGGCAAAGGATAAAGAATCCAAAAAAGAAACTGACAAAAGGCCAGTGACCAAAAAAGAAAAAGGAAATTTTGTCAAGGGTCCCCAAAAAGAACATATTTTCAAGGAGGGAAGATCCATAGTGCCAGTTCCTAACACACACATCCAGCGAGCTATGCGTTCCTTCCAGTACTTCCTCCAAGATCTGGATGAAAAAGGTTGAACAACAAACGGCTAAGAATAAACCCTGCTCCAAATCTTTCAATCTGCTCGTCAATATTCTTTCAATCTGTTAATCTCATTTAGGGTACAATTATGGAAACTTCTAGAAGTCATCCCCGATCTCCACTTCTTTATGTGTCTACAAGGTTATCACAGGAATTTGCTAAATTTCCTGAAAAGGTCTAGTCACATGGTGTTCCTGTCATTTCTCAGACTGGCCTATGCTTCTAGTAACACTACTGCCTATCACGAGATGAATGGGGGTAATTTGACATGACTTGTTCTCATTGATCCCATCGTGGGTCCTGCTTTCTTTTCTGGTCAACTGAAACTTGGAGAATAATTTCAAGTTTGGGGCTCCCAAACTTGCCCAGCCACAGTTCTCTAAACCCCATCAGCACTGGAGGATTATAGTACACAATTCAGTGTCTGCAAGAGATTTACAATGTTGCCCTCTTTATGGTGCATACATCAACAAAGATTTGTGTGTGTGGGTGGGTGGGTGGGTGGGGGAGGTAGGAACCACATGGATTTTAAAGCTGTGATTTGAAATCCTGGTCCTGCCTCTAAGCATGACCCAGGGTGAGATATGGATATTTAAAGTATTAGTGTCCTCTTTTATTAAGTGAAAATAAAAATACCTATCTCACAGAGCTACAGTGAGAATTAAATGATGCAATGTGTGCACACGGCTTCACACAGTGCTAGCATATAATAGGCACTGGAAAAGGCCAGTTTTCCCCTGACCCCAGCACCTTGACACAGATTGCATAAGCCTAGAGTGCAGAGGCAGTTTCTTCTTGGGTCTATCAATCTCATAGTCTTATTGTGAAGATCAAACTCATGTATTTATTTAAAATTCACTAAGTTAGGAATGACAAGCAGTAGTGTCCAGGGCTGAGAAAGGAAAAGAGTAGACATGTTAACATTAGGAAGTGTGGGTAGAATGATGATGGAAGCAGAGACATGGCATGTTTAGGTTGTTGAACTTTTGTGCTTATTAAGTGACAAGGTTTGATTTGTGTAAATGGAAGCAGAATTCTGGCAGAGCACCATGTCTGATAAGTGTAAGGATAGCACGGGGAGGATGTTCAGATATAGGTAGAGACAGGTGATGGGCCTAAAATTATGTCTTTGATGGAAATGAGTAACTCGTAAAGAAGCAGAGGAGAGAATGGCTGGGAATTTCTAGAGCGTTATAAAGCTATTCGGCATCTCCAGATTCTGAATTACAGAGGTAGAACTAACATATTTATTAAAAATCTATACTGTGGAGTCCAAAGGCTTACAAGGTAAGGACCCTACCTCCCAGACGCTTACAAATAGAGTTGTATAAAGAAGATACGTCCACAAATATAACAAAATAGTATATGACAAGAGTCACGGGTAGGGTGTAGTGAGGGAGGCCTCTGGCGTCAGGCAGTTGGGTGTGTCTTGGCCCCAGTGCAGACCATTTGTGTAAGCTGGCTTAACCAGTGACTAAACAAGTTACTTAATTTTAACCTCTCTGTGCCTCAAGTTCCCTGTAATTAAGTAAGGATGTTGAGATAATTCAGTGAGATATTTTTAACACGTTTCCAGGCATATAGAAAAGCAGTCAACAAATGGCAGCTATTCGCATCATTATTGGTGGTTTTGGGTAATTCACCTCATCCCTGAACATTAGTTCTCTCACCTATAAAACTGGAAGATGGAACAAAAATAGCTAAAGCCTCCATCGATCCTAAAAATCTATGAATGATACAAATGAGAAGACATCTAAATCCACGCAGGAAGGGTTCCTGTGGCGGGCATTCCAACCATGACTTGGCAGACACAAGCATTGCTCTAGGTCTTGGCCACATGGTGTTCGCTGGTGAGTGCATTACCTTGGGTGGCAGTGAGTGATCCAGAAAGAGAGCTGGGAGATAAGGCCGGAAAGGGAGATAGTGGTTAACCAAGAAACACTGCAAATGACAAGCAACAAAATTAGAATTTGTCCCATAGAAAATAGGGAGCCACTGACAATTTTAAACGGAGAAGGAATAAAGTTGATTTGACACTTCTTCAGGATTTTTCTGGCAATGGTATGCAGAGAAGGTTGGTCAGAGATACAGATTCTAAAGAAAACAAATTAGGAGGCAAAGGTAATCCTTCAGACCCAAAAGAATAAAGCTCTGAACTAAGGCAGGGGGTGTGGGAATGAGAAAGAAAGGAGAATGTGAGCATCCAAGCCTGCACTGTGGTCCTGGAGCCTGAGCAAGGACTGACAAGAAAGCCCCCAAGTCGCCCCATCCAGGGGGGCACGGGGACCCCCCAGCCCAAGTGTCTTCAGGTATAAGACCTTCATCTGCATATTTGGACAAGACTGTGTACGCCTAAATTTTGCTAATGGATGGCAAACAATAGGTATGTCTTTGCCGTAGTTCCTTTCTTGTCTTAAAATAAACCATGATCGACTAGTCACAGCTGCACTTGCACAAAGAAATAGTAGTCATCGACTTCAAAGGAAACAGCTGAGAAGGGAGAAAACAAACAAAATTGCAAGATCTGAGATTTCAGCTGGCGTAAGAATGGTGTTTTAAAGCCATTTCTTACCCTAAACTGTTTCCTGCCTCATTTGAAAGCATCCCTAGTGGGCCACTACTGCACGCACGGGGCGAAGGTGCCGTCAAGGGAGGGCCATGCAATCACAGACAGCCGTTCTTCCTCCCAGAGCTCCCTTCCCCATGGCAAAAGCAAATACTGATGCCATTCTAATGTCTGTTAGAGAAAACATTGGAAAAAAGTGGCTTGTAATTTGTGGAAAAGTCAAAGATTTAGATGCATGAAGCTCACGGGCTTTATGGAAGAAGCCACAGGATGCTACTTTTCAAAGGTCAACAGGAAAAATATAATATTCTTCTCTTGGCCTTCTCTGGCTATAGAGTAATCGGATGCTGCAAACATCAATAAATTCTAGGGAGAGCTTTCTACGGAGAATGTAAACCTTAATGTTATCTGATATTTGGGTTGTACAAACTTGAACGAATTGCAGAAAGTCTCATCCCAGGCAGGAAATCAGAGCTGCAGATCTAATTGGCACCACACACTTCTGTCCATCAGCCATGCTGTTGATGCAATAGTAGAGACATGAATTACAATTTGGATTTTTTCATACCCTTAACATGAAAAGGAGAGACAGAAGGGAAGGGAGTTAGGTGGGGGTCGGCTGAGAAAAGCTGGCTAGAAATGTGGGTGGGAATTTCATTCTGGAGAATTACCTCTGAGCATGGCTGCAGGTGGTAGCCAAAGCCAGCCTTCGAAGAGTAGCCTCCAGACAAACGTCACCTCTCTTTGCTCCTCGGAGCCTCCTGCCTCCATCAGGTCTGTTCTTGATGCCAAGAATCCAGGCTTTAGGGATCGAAAGGGAATTGATAAAGACACAGTAACCCAAATGCCAATTAATACCTTCTCTTTTCTTTGGGAATAATACTCACCTCCTCTGTGAAGTCTTTCCTAGCCACGCTCCCACACACCGATTCTCCTTCCTCTGAACCTTTACATCACTTTATGTTTGGCATTTATTATATATTGTCTTCTGGCATCTCATTTGTTTTTGCTGTTTTGTTTTTTAACCTTTCCTAAAATTTCAGAGTCGAAAGAGACACCTAGTAGATTCGACCCAACTCCTCCTTTCATATTTGAACATGCTGTTAAGCAGTTGGTTGTCTGGCTTATGTGAGAAGACCCCCGAAGACAGACATCTCATTGCCTGCAGAGGCAATCCACTCTATCTTAGGACACATAGGACCCCTGGGAAATTAGAAACTTCAGACCACCCCCATCTGTTCCTGATGGAAGTATAAATTTTGGTATTTCTGGAAGGCAAGTAGACAAAACATATAAAAATCTTTTACAGCGTTCATACCCTTTGACCCAGAAATTCCACTTTTAGGAATTTATCCTAAAATATTAGCATGAGTGGTCCCAGTCATATGCTGGAGCCAGCTGATACAGACTAGTGAGAGGCGATTGCAGGAAACTCTCCCAACTCCAGGTTCGGGACCAGCACTCTGGTAGCTTGAAATTGGGTAAGGTGGGAGAGATTCGTGCACATACTCCTCAGAAAATCAGTAAATGCTCCAACTGGGGCTTTTTCTTCTCCTGGAGCTCCAGAAAGGATTTTCAGCACACCACTGAGCGGCCCAAATGTTTAGCTCAGGCATGCTCATTGCAGAATATTATGGATGAAGTGGAGAAAAAAATGAGACACAATTTAAATACCCATATTTTGGCATCAGTGAAGTCAATTAAAGTACGCTTGTATTATGGAATATTATACAACCTGCAAAATAATATTAAATAAAACTGTAGGAATATGTGTAAGTTTTTAGTAAAAAATAAAAGCAGGTTACAAAGTAGTGGGCCATGACATGACATAATCCCATTTTTGTTGCAAGGGGTGGGAGAAGAGATACAAAAATCAGCAGAGGCTTTTAACTGGATGGTGGGATAGTGGGATTTTTTGTTGTTGTTTATCAATATGTGCTAACTCTTCTACAATAAACCCACATCTCTTTCGTAATATGAAAACATTAAGGATTAATTTTTAATGACGTACACATTTTATGTTCCCCATCAGTGCCTGTACTTACCTACATAGTTTTGTTGTATTTTGTTTCTTTTTTTTTTTTTTTTTGGTAATCAAGAATTGCTAAAAGAATGACTGAGACAGAGTCAACTGCACTAGGAAGGCACAGGATAAACAGAAGATGTGCATGGACAGGACACAGGAGCCTTCTTCTTCCGCCTCATGTTCTCCATCGAACTTTCACACCAATCTTAACATAACTTACACAAAATCCAGGGAATAATCAGCAAACCATGAGATAAATAGTCTAACCAAAATAACCCAATTTCTTGATTTTTCAATTAAGAAAACTAGACTTCTCGTGGTGAATATGATGCAGTCTACAAAGAAGTCAAAATGTAATGATGTAACCTGAAATTTACATAATGTTATAAACCAATGTGACCTCAATAGAATTAAAATAAAAGAAAGTTGTCTTTATTGCATTTACAAGCACCAGTGCAGCAAAGTCTAAAGTCTGGCCTTTCTCCCCTTTTTCTTCAAGCCTTTTCTTTCTTTTTGGAACGTGCTTTCTTTGCACCTCCGTCAGAGAAGTTGGAGCACTGGGGCTCTCCCAGGGTAAACAGCAAGTGCCACATAGATTCCCATGGTGATGGAGGTTGACATCACCATGAAGAGGTCCTCCCAGTTCCAACTGAAACGGAACTGTCCCCGCATGCTGTGCCCGTTGGGGACGTTCTTTAGAACGCTAAGGGAAGGCAGCCCTGTTACAGAATCTCTGCTGCTGCTGGAAATGCAGGAAAAACTCCAAGAACGTTTATGTAAGATGCTCCTCTTAAAGGTGATGCATTTAAAACACCCTCACCGGCTGCTTTGATGCAGTGCAGAGGCCTGTCTGGCTCTGAGTGGGAGTCTGGGCGTCAGAGTGGCTCCCGCCGAGCCCAGCAAAGCTGCTACTCTTGGCCACCCACTTCATCCTTTCTCTAGGCAACTGCCTCCCAAAGGTTTGAGATGAAAAAGGAGGAAAAAAAGCAGGGAGGCTGTTGTGAGTGGACAGAAGATGCCAATTAAGTATTCCACCTCCTTCCAGAACTCTCTCCTGCCACCATGAGCCAGGATGAGTATGAGATGCACACTAGAATCTCCCCAGAAGCTCTGAAAGCCTGTGATTCCTAGCCCCAACAATCAGAAGCTCCAATTTAATGGATCTGACGAGGGGCCTGGGCATTGGTATTTCTTTTAATTTCCCCTGGTAATGCTAATGTGCAGCTAGAGTTTAGAGAAGGCCAAACACCCTCTAAATTGAGTGTTGCTGATGGGAGAAGAGCCTACTTCTTTACTACAATTATTCTCCCCAGAGACCAGAAATCAGAGTGTTAATATTTACTCCAGCCTCAGGAGGCCCGGTATTAGCAATGCCCCGCGGTGCAGTCCTGAATTATTCAGAGATCATCTTCTGACTGTTGAAGGGTTTCCAACCCCTCCTCCCACCATCGCCACCACACTTTTTCTTTCAAAGAGACTAGTAAAAGCATCTGTAAATGCTTCAAAGGGGGCAAACTCCACAGCCAACGCGTGACGCCATTACGGAATTCAAAAGGTCCTGGGAAGAGGCAAAACCACAGATTTGAAGGGAATTTCTCATGAGGTGAAATCTTAGAGGCTTGTGGTGAAATCTTCTGATGTGAACTCTTCAAAAGAGTCAAGTGTTCAATCTCCCCCTGGCAGGGTGAGATGAGCTGCCAGAAACCCAGAGAGAGGGAAAAAATGTTCTTTGTGATAGAGAAACTGTTTGATAAATTACCAGATATAAGGAGTCCAATCCTTCTGCCGTCAGATCAGGAAAATAAAAAATCCTAATGCTATTAATGGAACAGTGGTCAAAAGAAGTAATGTAAAAATATAGAGGGAAAGAGATACAAAATGGGAAAAGAATATTCACATGAAATAGACTCTTTCTTCTAAAAGCTTTGCAAGATGAATTTTTCCCTCATGGATCTGGGGGTAAGAGGTTAAGAGATAGTAACTGCATAGTTAGACTAAAAAGCTTTCCATTAACACTGTTCATAAATTTTAATGCTTCAAATGGGGACAAATTAAGGTTATCTAAAAAATAATGACGACTATGGTTATTTCCAATGTAAATTTTTTGCTATAAAAGATGAAAAGGAGTAATGTCTACTCACCAAGCTGCCTTCACTTCACTTTCCATGTTTGATTCTGCGGAACAAGCAAGTGTAATTAAGATTACTTCTAGAAATTCTAAGACATTGTTGCCCTGACACACAAAGCAATTCCTATTTTTCCTCCAGGACTCCACTGCACATTCAAATGCATGTGCTAAGTCTGAATCTGCAGTCTGTCCCACCTGAGTGGCCAGGAAATAATCTGCAGAGTGCACTGCCAGAAATTACAGTACGTTGACTGAACCACTTCAGGCTGTATCCATCAAGTAATAGCTTAGAAGGAGGGAAGATTGGGGAAAATACAAAGTTTCACACAAGGGCAGAGAAGAGTGTAGACTTTACCTTCACATTCTGGTGTAGGCTCAAGTTCTACCTCCCTTAAATCAAAATAGTAATAGCTATCCTTCCTAAATTGGAAAGTCGCCCATGAATATTGATCATTAATATTAGCCAATAACATCTATAATCTGGAAACAAATATTTTGGCAATTCCTCTGTAGAATAAGGAAGTCAAGTGTTCAAATTTCTTGCTTAGCAATTTTTTGTTAGTGTTGTGAAGTCAATTCTGACTCCTGGCGACCCCATGTACAGCGGAGTGGACGCTTGCCCAGTCTTTTTTGCACCATACTCTCACCTTCCAACATCGTATCAGACAATACTCCGCTGCTATTCATAGGGTTTTCATGGCCAATGTTTTCATAAGTGGGTGGCCAGGTTCTTCTTCCTAATCTGTTTTAGTCTGGAAGA
Source organism: Ceratotherium simum simum (assembly GCF_057802395.1). NCBI lineage: Eukaryota > Metazoa > Chordata > Mammalia > Perissodactyla > Rhinocerotidae > Ceratotherium > Ceratotherium simum. The sequence continues at coordinate 5,383,235 of NC_141937.1, forward strand.
TCTGCTGAAACCCGTCCACCGTGGGTGACCCTGCTGGTATTTGAAATCCTGGTGGCATAGCTTTCAGCATCACAGCAACATGCAGCTGCCACAGTGTGACAACTGACAGATGGGTGGTGTGGTTCCCTGATTGGGAAACAAACCTGGGCCAAAAGGATACGAGTGCCGAATCTTAACCACTAGACCACCAGGGCTGAATGCTTAGCAATTAGATGCCCATATTTTGGGGCTTCTGGATCTTTCTCTTCCTGCTTTGTGATATTACACATGCGTTCACGGCTGAGTGGCGAAGAGCCTGGACTTTAGGGTAAGGCAGAACTGAGTTTGGTCCCATCTCTGTCATTTATTGGTTGAATGACCTCAGGCAAATTATTTAACCTTGTTACATCTCAGTTTTCTCATCCATAAAATGGGGATAATAATTACAGTGCTTCAGGAGATCAGAGACTTAGTGTTATTCGTTAACCTTTGTACTTCCCTGGGCCTAAAAAAAGGCTAGAACTATGTATAGAATGAATGAATAAATTCTGATAAGGATGGACTTGAGGAAAGGCAAGTAAATCACTAGGGAACTACTCATTCATAGTAATTACTCAGTTGATGTTGGTTATCACAGCTATTATCTAAGTTAGACAATGAAAGACCAAAATTATATCGTCATTATTTATATGATAGGCATTTTAGTTTCCTGAAAAGCATTACTTTTACCCACAGAGCATATTCAGCAAACTTGCTCTGGCTGCCAAATACCAGTCCAGCAGAATTATTACTGCATGGTGGGATAGCATAGAGTCGTGGGATTAATGAGATGATCCATGTGTTAACACAGCCTCAGTAAATGCTGGCTGCTATTTTCATCCACTCTTATCATCTTCATTAAGGCCAGAGCTTGGAGGGTACACAGAGATCACTGGGTTTAACTGTCTTCCTTTTGCAGAGGAGGCAACTTGCCCAGAGTTGCCCAGAACATCATAGCCAGCCCCTGGCACTGGCTCTTGCACCTCCAGCTCCCATTCTGCTCAGGCAGGTGTGACTTATGTACTACACGTACTTCCCAGGGTGGCAGTGGGACAGAGTCAAGATCACAGAGTCCTAAGGTGTTGGAATAAGAAAAAATATGAAACATCACTAATCAAAACCTTGATTGGTTTCCATTGGGGATGGTGATAGTCAGGGGGCTTAAGTGACTGTTTGGGGTTGCACAGCTGGTCCCTGACACCTAAGTCCCGTCATAGTTACTATCTAGGAATTAGCTATACTTACAAAAGTTACTGAACATAATCACTGCCAAAAGATTGCAGTCTAAAATGAATCAATATGGAGAGCATCAAAACATTAGAAAATAAATGAATGAGAGAACTGTCTATCTAAGTGGGAGGATAGAGCAATAACAACTCTGGAATAAATAAGTTTCTATTGCTGTAACCCAGGTCAGAGATGATATGTTCTGAACAAAGGCCATTACACTTGGGCTGTAAAGGGATCAATATGGGGAGAAATTAAGGAAGTAGAGCACTAGTTTCCCAGGGCTGCTGTAACAATATACCACAAACTGGGGAGCTTAAAAGAACCAAAATTTATTCTCTCACGGTTCTGAAGGCCAGAAGTCCAAAATCAAGGTTTCAGCAGGGCCATGCTCTCAAAGAAGGCTCTAGGGGAAGAATCCTTCCTTCCCTTTTCCAACTTCTCATGGTTGCTGGCAATCTTTGGCATTCCTTGGCTTATGGCTCCATGACTCCACTCTGTGCTTCCACCACGACATGGTATTCTACTCTCTGTGTGTCTCTATATCTGTGTGTCTCCAAATCTCTCTTATAAGGGCACCAGTCACTGGATTAGGGCCCACCCTGATCCAGTATGACCTCATCTTAATTTAACAAATCATATCTGCAAAGAAATTATTTCCAAATGAGGTCACATTCTGAGGTTCCTGGTAGACATGAATTTGGGGGGAACACTATTCAACTCAGGACAGGGACTTACTGAGTGACCAGTAGGATGTGGAAAGTGGTGAAGAGAGAGGAGTCTGCATTGATTCCTAGATTTCTGGTTTGGGAAATAGGCTGGATGGTAGAAGACATGAGGATTGAAGATAATTCTACCAAGTTAGATTTTTGAGCTTGAGGTGGCAATGGGCCATCCAATAGTTGGTGGGAAGCCAGGCCTGAGAGGGGTTCTGTGGTACAGATTAGCCTTGGACTAGTGAAAAAATATGTGTCCCTGAGATCTGAGGAGAGCAGGAAAGCATGGCTCATATCACCACCCCATTTCTACTCCAGAGATCTTGATTCACAATCATTATAACGACTGAAAATTTGTCTTCCTTCTAGCTTTCAAAAAATGTATAAAAATGGAAATAAAACACAACCTTTATGTGAAGTCATCCCCAGCCCATTGAAGAAGAGAAGAGCCAGGTGGCCCCTTGCAATCCTCCATTCCTCTCCTCCCACCTAAAACCCATTTTCATGATAGAGCTTGGACCACACAATGTGCTCAAGTATAATAAACATGCCCACATCCAGAGTGAAGTTTTAGCAAGAAGACAATTTGCACAACCCAGGCTCTAAGCCATTCAAGTAGCCAGGATGAAAGTTTGCACAGAGGAAACACTGAAAACTCATGAAAGATTGAAAGGCTATTTTGGGAGAAGGGAAGTGGATAGAAGAGTGGTAACCAACTTAGCGGAGTAGAGAAAATAGAAGGCTGGATGCCTGGGAGAGGGAAGCCATCAGTAAACAAGCTACAAGTACAACAGAACTGCAAGTGCCAGAAAATGCAGAGGCCAGGGAAAGGGAAAGAGAGGCACGAGGCTGGAAACAGCCAGCTTCACTGAAAGTCTGTACAAGGAGGGGTTGGACCCCCAGTTCCTCTCTCCAGGCCCATTCTTCTAGCAACTTCTTCTCCCTGCCCCTTCCCCCAACAGGAGACTAGTCGTGTACTCTCTGAAGAAATTAAACTAGAGGTTTTCTAGACTCAGGATACTAGACACAGTAGAAGGTTGAGAAGTAAAGCAAAGGGCTGAAAACAAGGGGAATTGAGTATAAATCATTTTACTGAATGGTGAGGCTCCCGGCCCCACCTCTCCTCAGAATTCACAATACCAGCTTTCAGGTTTATATCAGCGGATTGAATAGCAGAGGATTCTTCTTGGAGAAAGCAATTAGCCTTAGAGAAATTCCTAAGGATAATGGCATTTGGCTTCCATAACAAAATAGCAAAATACTATCTAATTGCTCTGTAGAACCCACCAGACAGTCACCTTGACCCAGTACACGTAGCTCCTAATACACTTTTTATAGGATTGCTCCTCAATGTGATAGATAACTAAAGACCAGACAATGTAGGGAAGCTTCTAACATAATAGATAGAAAATAAAAGAAACAAATCAAGAAAAGAAACTTGGAGAAAAAGAGATGAGGCAGAGAGTAGAATAAATTTTTTCTTAAATATAATTAATATCCTCAGAGAGACAAAATTTTTTATATCCCTGAAATCAAAATAGGCTGCTTTATAAAAGGAACATTGTAAGAATAAGAGCTCTTAGGAATTAAAATTATTATATTATAAATTTAAAAAATCAATTACATATTTGTAAGGTAAGTTGAAGCAATTTCCCACCAAGTAAAACTAAAAGAAAAAGTAATGGGAAATAGGGTAAAAAAAAAAAGATGAAATAATTAGATGATCAAAAAGAGAGGTCCAACATACACGTAATAGGAGATCCAAAAGAGAGAGACTGGAGAAAATGGTTGGAAAGAAATTAGCAACAAAATAATACAAAAAAATTTCTCAGAATGGAAGGATAAGAATTTCCATATTGAAAGAATCCATTAAGTGTCTAGCACAAATAATTTAAAAATTAAAAAAAATGGATTAAAAGAAGACTCTAAAGACTTCCAGAGATTATAATAATAAAAACCAAAATAATTATGGATCAAAATAATATTATACTTTACAGCAGCAACACTGGAAGCATGTAGACAATGGAGCAATTTCTTCAAATTCTGAAGAAAAGAAATTTTCAAACTGGAATTTCAGTTTAGATAAACCATTAATCAAGGACAGACAAAAGCTAGTTTTAGACTTCCAGGTCTCAAAAAGATTGCTTCACACAAAGATTTTTCTCAGAATGCCAAAGTTCAATGTGTTACACCAACACAAGAGAGTAAACTAAGAAAAAGAGCCAAGAAGCAAAAGATCAAGTCTGGAAGAGAAGTAGAACTCTCAAAATGCTGGTAAAGGGAAAGTCCAGTTTGGGAGCTGTGCCTCAGACATAGAGGCCCCAGATGCCGCTGAGCTCCAGGAGGAAGGAATCCAGGACTGATGAATCCAAGAAAAATATGCAACTCATGTCGTTAATTATAGAAAGGAGTTTTCTTGATTGATTGGAAAATTTGGAGAGGAGTTGGTGATGGAGATAGACAGCTAAGCAAGTTGATATTGAAAACAAATGCTGCACAAGAAATCATCTGTGAACAAAGGTCATATTAATGTAAACATTCAATGCTCAAAACTCATCATATAAATATAGTAAGAGAGTGGGAAAGGGGAAATGGAGAGGGGTAGGGAGTGGTCTAAGAGCTAAATATTTATCTTTCATCAAAAAAAAAAAAGGAGTCAAATTTTTCCAAAGAAGACATACGGATGGCCAATAGGCACATGAAAAGATGTTCAATATCACCAATCATTAGGGAAACACAAATCAAAACTACAATGAGATATCACCTTACACCTGTTAGAATGGCTATAATCACCAAGACAAAAAATAACAAATGTTGGAGAGGACATGGAGAAAGAGAACCCTCATACACTGCTGGTGGGAATGCAAACTAATGCAGCCACTATGGAAAACAGTGTGGATATTTCTCAAAAAATTAAAAGTAGAAATACCATACAACCCAGCTATCCCACTACTGGGTATTTATCCAAAGAACTTGAAATCAACAATCCAGAGAGATTTATACACTCCTATGTTCACTGCAGCATTATTCACAATAGCCAAGAAGTGGAAGCAACCCAAGTGCCCATCAACTGATGAATGGGTAAAGAAGATGTGGTGTATATATATATACAATGGAATACTACTCAGCCATAAAAAAAGACAAAATTGTCCCATTTGCAACAACATGGATGGACCTTGAGGGTATTATGTTAAGTGAAATAAGCCAGACAGAAAAAGACAAATACTGCATGATTTCACTTATATGTGGAAGATAAACAAACACATGGACAAAGAGAACAGATTAGTGGTTACCAGAGGGCAAGGGGATTGGGAGGTGGGTGCAAGGGGTAAAGGGGCACATATACATGGTGACTGACAAATAATAATGTACAACCGAAATTTCACCATGTTGTAAACTATTACAACCTCAATAAAAAAAGAGAGTCAATATATAGTATCTAAAATTTGAAAAATAAAAATAATAGTTGTATATTATATAGAATGTGGAGATAAATACCCAAAGAAGTACCTAAAATAGTGAAAGTAGAGGGGATCTGGGCCTGGAGACTGAGAAGGTCAAGGGAATGCTTGCTTTTGTATTTTAAACCTTTTAGTGATATTTGAACTATGTACAAAGTACATAGTTTTTAAACTATGTACAGGTATTATTTGACAAAATTTAAATTAAAAAAGGAAAGAAAATTCCGTTCTCAGGCCCAAGAAGGGAGGACAAGTTAGCTGCAGACTCAGGTGAGCAAATCCTCAAGGCAAACTCTAAGGTGTACCTGCCTGCTACATGGGCATCGCGACAAATTTGAATGTGGGTCTGCCAGATTTCAAAGCCCACACTCTTCTCAAGACATCGTATGGCCTCCCAACCACTTACTAGGTCTTTATTATATGCAAGGATTTCTCACTGGGGCTTTGGCATGAAGAAGGGGACTGATGCCCAAGATGGGAGGGAAATGACCCCTAGAGTTCTAGGAAGAACATTATTTCTGTCTGTCATTGCTCCTGAGGATGGCTCATTAGATCTATGACTCTTTTTGCTGTAACTTTCACACACCAACCCAGTGGGTTCATGGCAAGTAGTTTTGGGGGAAAGAGAGTATGTTTTTATCAATTCATAATATTGCCCAAACAGCATACAGTTTGCCAGGACTGAATTAGGCTCAGCCTAGCTTTGTAAGAGGATTGCCTTCAAGAAATAATGACTTAAGACAAATATTTATAAGGAATGAAGATAACATTTACCTCCTACAAATTATAGGAAAAAAAAGCACATTTCCATAAAGCCAAGGCGTATGTTTTGAATAGTAGAGTAACTCGCAATTATTGATTGTGTACCTTGTACATATGCCAAGTACTGCCCAAGGCTTTCTGTCCATTGTCCCACATATCAAAACAATCCTGTGAAAGTCGTATTTTCATTTCTATTTTGTAAATGGGAAAAATAAGACTCAGAGATTCAGCAGTGCACTTGAGAAAGCACATACTCGTCAGCTCACTCCAGAGTTACTGAAGTTAAATCTCCAGTTACAAGACACACAAATTTGTGATGTCATAAATCTCCCCAGGTAAATCTGTGGGCATGACGAGGCTCAAAACCACGGTTTAGACCACAGTGTTAAACTAGGTGTAAGTTTTTTTACTTACTGAGATCAGCCAGCTAAAACTCTCATTCTAAAATGCAATTCATTCTGTCTCTCTCTGCTATCTTCTTTTTAACTCTATCTTTATATGTAGCGTTGGGTTTATCTTTAAAAATAAAAATCTTATAAGGGAACATTCAGATAACAGGAAAGTGCTTTTGAGAATTAAAATCGTGATATTATAAATAAATGAAACATGCTTGTCTAAAAAAATCTTAACTGTTTTCCTGAAACTAAAATGAGAAATTGCCTGCAAAGAACCTGGCACATAATAAAGACCTCGTAAGTGGTTGGGAGGCCGTACAATGTCTTGAGAAGAGTGTGGGCTTTGAAATCTGGCAGACCCAAATTCAAATTCTGGTTCCACAACGAAGACAAGTGTGACAGTTGGTGATATTATCTGCGTTGCAAGATTGTTCTGAGAATCAAAATTTAAAAATATATCCAAAGCCCTTAGTATAGTCTTTGGAACAGAATTGTGCTCAAAATAATGTTAATTTCCTCCCTCATACCTCAACAATCTACTATATTTTGTTTGCTTCTCTCTTCTCTTTAGACTATTTTCCCATTGTGCAAATTTCCATTTCCCTTCTATGACGATCTCTTTTATGAATCCAGTGAGTAATATAGAACTTTTTGTTTTCCAATCTCACAGCCTTTCTAGCCTAAGGAGAAGAAAAGATATTTCTTCATAAGTCTCCACATTTCCTATAGATTGTTTACCTATATTAAAATTAATCTTTTTTGGGTTTTTTCCTCTGCTGAAAGTTGTGTAGTTTGACTTCTCTAAAATAAGGTAGCCATGTGATGATTTGCTTTAGTTCTTTTTCTGACTGGGTTATCAAACTTAATCCTGTGATCATTATTACATAGTAGTTCATATATGAATATACACTAAATTGATCACCACCCATTACCAAACCCAAGACTATATATGGTGACCCTATGTCCTGAATTTGGCAAGACAGTTTTAATATTGGATAATTTTATTCTTTTCAATAACTAAGGGTTACTAAATGTATAACTAAATGTGAATTAGATGTTATACCTTTATATAATTTTTCATATAAACCACTCATCTACTTTTTGTGTTAAGAAACTGCACTATTTTTATAATATGTTAATTGATTCATATTAGAGTCTTAAGGGGAATAAAATTAGATAAGTAGTTGACATATAATGAATCTTCTTAATTGAAATGAATAAAATTGGAACTGTCTTGGAAAATCTGGGACATACAGTCACAATAAATATAGTTTCCTTCCTTTGGATACTAGGAAGTAGTCATTATAATGATCTCACATGAATTAGCGAAACTTACCAGGAACAAAATTGTAGAATAACTGTATTGTGCAGAGAAACTCCTTCGGTTAGACAATAACCAGAAGATGTTAAAAAATATATATATTTAGCATTGATGGCAAAAGAATTTGAATAGATTAATCCAATACAGACCACTCAGGGTTCGTAAGATCAACAAGTAGCATTTGTATAAGAACTGCTGCTCATCACTTTAGTTATTCAAGTTGGGGCTGTGTGCACTGAAAATAATCAAAATTGTAAATCTGAGGAGACCACAAAGTAGTAGAAATAAATTACAAAACAGAAAGTCTTCCTGTGCTAAAATGTTTGAAGGACTAGTTTTATGGACTAGCATGCAGGTCAACAAAAACTGGTACAGAAACCTAACTCACATCATCAAATTTCTCAAGTGACTGGTTTCATCTCTGCCAAGAGTTAGTCTCTGGGACATTTAACACATTCTCCCTTGTAATAAGTAGATGCTAAATGCAGTTTCATAAGCAAGTGCATTCTTTTTTTTTTTTGCGAGGAAGATCAGTTCTGAGCTAACATCCAAGCCAATCCTCCTCTTTTTGCTGAGGAAGACTGGCCCTGGGCTAACACCTGTGTCCATATTCCTCCATCTTATATGGGACGCCACCACAGCATGGCCTGACAAGGGTGCTTTGGTGCAGCAGAGCGTGCGTACATAACTGCTACGCCACGGGGCCAGCCCCAGCAAGTGCATTCTTTATTGACCCACTCAAATGGTATCCCTAGAGCTCCTTACCCAGGAAAACACCACTCCATTGCCATCTTGTGTGCTAAATACCAACATCTAGCACTTAACAGAGTTCTGTGTACCAGGCACTGTTTCAGTGCCTTTCATTCAGTGGTATACTGGTAAATCAGTGTTCTGGCGAAGAGGGAAGGTGCTTACTTGCCAATTTCTGTGACGTACATTCTTCCACCATAGCCAATTTCAAGCTACCAACAGCTTAACAATTGCCTCTTGAAATTAGCACAAGCCAACTCCAGCACACGACTATTAAATTATTGAACGAACCATGAAATAACTAGGCAGGTAACTATTATTGACCTCATTATATAGATGAAGAAACTGAGGCTTGGAGAGATGAACTATGTTGTCCAAGATCGCACAGCTGATAAGCGGCCAAGTTGGGATTCAAGTACAAGTTTGCCTAAATCCAGTCTATTCATTCAACAAATATTTGTAAGAGCAAAATACCATTTTATACAGCAAAAGACAAAACAAACAAAAGTCCTTTAAGAGCTTACAGGCTGGTATAAATCAGCCCATGTCCTTAAACATTCCAGTCTTCTCCCTGCAAGACAAGTATAGACCACTCCAGGGGATGTGAATGAGACAAGCCAAGGGACACACTCCGGTAGAAAAAGACTCTACATTCTATTGCCATGGGGCAAGGTTGGTTACATTTTTTCCTTCTCTGTGGTACCTCTACTTGCTGGTGCCTCTTTAGTACAGTGCAGGGTCAACTGGTTGTAAGAAAACATCAAGAACGCTTGACTGCTCACTACATATGACTAGAAAGTTATGGCTCAGTGGTCATTTCTTAACCAACAGGTGAAGCACTAGAGTCTAGGTTCTTCACAGCTTCCACCTACTTGTCTCTCAGGCCAGTCAGGCCACCCCCTGACCCATGAGACTTCCGAGTCATCCTTCTTGGCCCTCAGGGTGCACATCACCTGCTGTCTCCATGGGCATCTGGCACCGATTCAGATATTCAGTCCTTGCTTGGATCCTTCACATTACTTATTTCAAGAACACCTTCCCAAACCCTGGGTTTATCTGCTTAAACAAATTCCTCTAAGGGTCTATTTTTGCTTTCAAGCCATTTGTAGGGAACTCTCTCATCAGGTAATGTTCCAGCCTCCATCAAATTGTCTTGTTGTGTTATCCAGTTTCTCTAGGCATCAAGAAAATAGTCCCGTTAGATCAAGGAGCCGCCTGTTTATCTAGCCTCAGTAAAAATATTAGCATCTGTAAAGCTGGCTTGTGGATTGTTGGAATATGGACTTCCTGGAAAAAACACGAGGGAGAGTGACTTAAACTCACATTTACTCAATTTCTTCATCTGTGAAATGAAAGCATTTAAAACATATACCTTACAAGGTTGTTAGGAGAATCAGACAAAATGCTTATTTGAAAACTGTAAAATGTCAGTATTTATATTTTATAATACAATATAATAAAGGATGAGCTATATTACTATTCCCTAAGTATGTGGGAAGAAAGTTATCTCTAAACAAGACATGAAAAGTGATTTTCTCTGTAACAATTGCCCTTAAATCACATGCTTTACAATCATTATGCCCCATCGCATTCACAGAACCATCTGTCAAGCAAACCTTGATTGAGTACACATGATATGCCAGGCATGATGCTAGGCTTTGAAGATACAAAGTTGACTGTTATGCTCCCTGCCTCCATGGAGCTTACAATCTAGTGGATGCTTTGCCCAGGAAACCCTTCTTACTCTACAGTTAGAGAAACGCCAGTGATGTTAAAGGAACCAGAGCATCTAAGCCAAACCAGTGGTTGGGGAGGGTCCCCTGCTCTGAGTTTTGAAGAAGGAGGTGTCCCCCCTCAGAGTTCTCAACTTTAGTGACCATCAGAATCACTGTGGTGCCTTGTCAAACCACACTTGCTGAGGTTCAACCCAGATATTTTGGTTTGATGAGTCTTGGGTAGGGCTGGATATTTGGATATTAATCATCTCCATAGATGATTATATACAGGGGTAACTATGAACTATGTTTCCCTGATTTTTTTCCTATCAGAAAATTAGAAACTACATTTATGATGTCTATTAAATGTATTTCAGTTAGTCCTCAGTATCTGGGGACACTTGCTGACATCCAGACACTAGGAATGATGCTACCATTGACTCAGGCTACATTTCTACTCAATTCCTTCATTTTCAATTTTAGAGCTTCTTTCAAAACTAGTCGAGCTTGATTTTTTAATAACCTTAGAATTGTTTAATCTTATCCCACTTTTTCATAAACTCAAGCTCATAATTTAGGCCAACCACATTTTCCCTGAGCTCTCAATCTTTAGAAATAGTATAATATAGGTTTCCCTCTTTATTAGTAAATAGTAGATAGATAGTAGAAACTGCCCAGGGTTTCCTGGGCAGAGCGTCCACTAGATTGTAAGCTCCATGGAGGCAGGGAGCATGACTAAGTCAACTTTGTATCCTCAAAGACTAGCATCGTGCCTGTCATATCCTATGCCAAAATATCATCCAATAAACAGTTCACTGGAGACTAAAACTCCCCACAGAATTCCATCATAACAATGGCCATAAAGATAACATTTCACCCCCAGATCACACCATGTGTTTATTCAGTCACCTGAAATGGCAGCATCTGGTGACTCCAATAGATTGGTGTATCTTCATTCATTAGTGTGTGACAGCTTGAGAAAAGGAATAAAATATTAGATGCTAAAGGTACAGACAAGTAACACGTCACCTTCACAGAATCTCAGAAAGTCCACCATTCTCATTCTGCTGATGAGGAAATGGAGGGGAAGGGAGAGTACTGACACACTCAGATTAGGGCAAAATCAACACCATAACTTTAGTCTTTTCTGTCCAAAAGTCTTCCACTGGCCCGAATCACCCTGGTAGGTCACTTAGTCACATTTTAATGATGAAATACACTGTAATTTCTTTATACACGATTATAGTTTATGGCCAGAAAGAAATCACTTTTGTTCAAACAATAAATTACATGCAAAAAAATAGTTCATATAACCTATGTAAATAATTATATGTGCAATGATTTCTACATGAGCAGTAATCTGGCAGTAAATAGAAATTATTTTTATTTAAATTCAAAGTCAAATAAAAGTTTAAAATATACTATAGACTATTGTCAGTACTTTGGGATTATAAGGAAGTACTTCCACCCTAGAGTTCAAATCTGAAAAATGAAGAAAAATTGTCCCTGATGAACTTTATACCAAAAATTTCAACATGGAGTGAACAAAATCAGGGCACGCAAAAAATACTGGCAAAGAAGAAGAGAAAGGCAGAAGGGAAGGAAGGAGGGAGGGAAGGAAGAAGGAAGAATTAAAAGGTTAACTATATCTGCAAAATATCTAAAGGGTTGATGATAAACTTTGTGAACTTCAATCCCTATGGGAAGACATTCCCTAATGTCAGGTTTTCTTAGGTTAACGCCATTAAACATTTGATTTATTTTACTAGCTGACTTTCCCTCTGAAGCTATGTGCACCAAGCGATGCTCTGGTTATCATGCTTTGCCTTGCCAGGAATTGTGCCTAGTGGGGAGAGTGGGCTGGCCATGCAAGCTCAGGTATTCTGGAAACTGTGGTAGATGAATTATTTAATATTTTTTATTATGGGATGCTAAAATCATTAAAAGTTCAGCATAACAAACCCATATACCCAACACTAAACTTCATCAAATCAGATCATGCTTGTTAGCTTTAGATTTCTTTTTAGATAATAAAATATTACAATTGGAGTGGAATGTCTCTTTGTCTCCCCCTCCAAGGAATTTCTCCTCCTCCCTCTCTAGAGATAATAACTTTTCTGACTTTGATGTTTGTAATTCCCATATTTTTTTTTAATATTGCAACTAATCATGTATGGTATATATCCCTAAAATATGTCATAATATTTTACATATTTCAAGCTTGATAGACATAATATTATATGGCATACGTTCTGCTACAGGTTGCTTTTTCCTTTCAATACAATTTTTCTGAAATTTTTCCATGTTGATACATGTGGCTGTACCATATTTGTTCAATGCTGCAGAGTGGTATATCTATTTTATTTATTCAACCTCCTGCTGGCGGACATTTAGGTTGTTTTCAGTTTTTCACCATTATAAATAATGGTGCAGTGGATGTTCTTGTGCACAACTGTAATAATTTCTCCATGATATACCCTAGAAGTGGAAATGCTTACTCACTGGATACGTGAACATTCCACTTTACGAGTCATTACCAGTTTGCCTGCAAGTGGGGGGGTCTGTTATCAGTATCAAGTCTCTACTGTTAGCCACAAACTGTAAATTTGGTTTCTCACCTTTTCAGGGATTATCTGTTTCTTGAAGGCTTAAAACTCATCTGCAAAAGCATCTAGGTTTATTGTCTCTTGATTATATTTTATCTCTTTGTTAAAGTGTTAGCTAAACTCTGTTTTGTTATGTATTCACTGCTTTAGTGTTAGCATCTGTATGTAATCACAGTCTATCTTCAATTAGTATTATACCATTTCATGTTTAGTACTAGAACTTTGCAAAACTGTATAGCTCCATTTCTCCCTTCCCAGTCCTTGTTCTATTTTTGTCATGTATATTACATGACAAATCCATATATATTACACGTATAATCCATGACAAATCCTTCACAAATCCAGTTTTTACCATCTCGTGAAAGTCAACTGCATGCATCTTCTCTCAAATCAACTTTCAGTTTGGTAGCTTGAAATCAACTATAATAGGAAGATTTGCACCATGGAAACAGGCAAATGCACATATTAAGGCTTTTTTTTTCCTGAAAACCCAGTTGTTAAAGAATTACCAGCATATCATTTTATAAACCCAAATATATATTGCTATTATTTTTGCTTTAAGCACTTAATTATCTTTTTAAAAGATTTTTTCCAGGGGGCTGGCCCGGTGGCACAAGTGGTTAAGTGCACACGTTCCGCTGTGGCGGCCCGGGGTTCGCCGGTTCGGATCCTGGGTGTGCACCGACGCACCGCTTGTTAAGCCATGCTGTGGCGGCGTCCCATATAAAGTGGAGGAAGATGGGCATGGATGTTAGCCCAGGGCCAGTCTTCCTCAGCAAAAAAAGAGGAGGATTGGCATTGGATGTTAGCTCAGGGCTGGTCCTCCTCACAAAAAAAAAAAAGATTTTTTCCAGTTTTATTGAGATGCAATTGACATACAGCGCTGTATATGTTTAAGGTGTACAGCATAATGATTTGACTTACATATATCGTGAAACAATTACCACAATGTTTAGTTACCATCCATCATTAAAAAGATTTTTTTAATAGTAAAAACAAGTGTTTTATATTCACCCAAACATTTACCATTTCTAGTGTTCTTCCTTTCTGTAGATCTTCATGTAGATTTCTATCTGCTAACATTTTCCTTTTGCTTGAAGGTATTCCTTAACATTTCTTGTAATTGAAGTCTGCTGCTGGTTAATTCTTTCAGTTTTTGACTAATTACAAAAGTCTTTATTTTGCCTTTGTTTTTGAAAGATATTTCCTTCAGCATAGAATTCTAGATTCACAGAGTTTTGGGGTTTTTTTCCTTTCAGTAATTTAAAGATACTGCTTACTGTCTTCTGGCTTGCATTGTTTCTGGCAACACATCTGCTATCATTCTATCAGTGTTCCTCTTTACATAATATGCCTTTTTTTTTTCCTTCTGGCCACTTTTAAGATTTCTCCTTATCACTGGTTTTAAGCAATTTGATTTTGATGTCTTTTTGTGGTTTCCTCCCATTTCTTCTCTTTGGGATTTGTTGAGATTCTTGGATATGTAGGTTTATAGTTTCACTCGAATTTGAAAATTCTCAGTCTATATTTCTTCAAATATTTACTGTCCCCCATCTCATTTGGGGTTGCCAATTAAATTGTGCATATATCAGCCACCTGAAGTTGTCTCACAGCTCACTGATACTCTACTTATTTATTTTTTCTCTTTGTGTTTCATTTTGGATAGTTTCTATTGCTATGTCTTCAAGTTCACTAATCTTTTCTTCTATGGTATCTACTCTGCTATTAATCCTTCCCAATGTACTTCTCATCCCCAATATTATATTTTCCAGAAATTCAAGTTGGGTCTTTTTATATCTTCTATATCTCTGCTTAACATGCTTTATCTTTATCTTTCCTGTACTTTATTAAATAAATATAATATCATTATAATAATTGTTTTATTTTCTTTGTCTACTCATTCTAGTTTATTGATTTTTCTCTCCACGTGTGTTATATTTTCCTGCTTCTTTGCATACTTGGAGCTTTTTTGTTGGATGCCAAAAGACTGCGAATTTTACTTTGTTGGGTGCCAAAAATTTTTGTAGTCCCATAAATATCTTGACCTTTGTCCTAAGACACAGTTAAATTATTTGGCAATAGTTTGATCCTGTTGAGACTTGCTTTTAAGCTTTGTCAGGCAGGAAGAGAGCAGTCTTCAACTTCTCCTTCTAAGTACTTTATGCAATGCCCTGTGAATTCCAGGGTTGTCCGGTGTGCCTGGGTGAACAGCACTGTTCTTGATGCCATGTGAGTTTTGAGGATTGTTCCTTCTGCTCCTTTCAGTTGGTTATTCCCTCAGCTTGGGGCAATTTCCTCACACATATGTGTTGATCAGCTCTTAAAATAAGACTGGAGAGGGAGCTTCTATTGATCTCTGGAGATCTTTCTGCATGCAGCTTTCTGCTCCCAGTCCTCTGCTCTGTGAACCCTAGTTGCCTTGGTCGACCTGGACCTCTGGCTTCACCTCCTCAACATGGGAGTCCTCCCTGCTCCCCCTGGGCTCTTATACCTGTTCAGTGGCCTGGGAATCTCTCTGTAGTAAGCTGGGTTCACTTGTTTGTTGCCCCTCTCTCAAGGATCACTGGCCTATGCTCCCTGATGGCCAATATCTGAAAACCATTATTTCACATATTTTGTCCAGTTTTTCATTTTCTTTCAAGAGAGAAATTTGGTCCCTGTTACTCCATCTCAGCAAAATGTGGAAGTATCAATGTTACCTTTGGATTATTTAGTTCTTTACTATAAGCTGGCCTTCAGATTTTACACCTTGGCTCATGGTTTGGTAAGCGCAACTCTGCCCCTGAAATACAGACTATTTTTTGTATGTCAGTACATTAGGTTTCTGAGGCTTCAAGCCTGGGGTCTGACCCCAGATCACACAGTCATTAAGGTGACCCTGTGAAGGTCTTAGGGAGATGGCAACCCCCTATGAGAGATATGATGCTGACTGAGCTCAAGCCTGATATGCATCTTGAATTTCTTCACAGGATGAATTACTCATGGGCATGATTTAAAAAATAAAATAGCTATATGAACATATGTAGCTTCCAGACTGTTGAATATAACCAAATCCTGTGATTTAAAATGCTAAAAATATTTGCTTACTCATCACAATTGTCAGATGAAAAATATATCTATCCATCCATGTTTAGCAGTACCATTGAGAACAATACTATATACTGAAAACAATACTACATGCTGTTATTAATAAGAAGTAAAATATCTTATTTTCTGGAGAGTGGGTACTTGGGTTCAAAATTACTTTTTCTTCATAATATGTTTTTCATATTCTAATCCTCAAATGCCAACTACAGGCTTTTGAAAAGGTAGCTGTATTAGGAGCTTTATTTCTTGTCATACATTCTGGTCTCTAGTTACTGTAATACTAGTAAGCAACCTCTCCCTGGGTAACTAACTATGTGTACAGGTCACCAAAGTGGAGATTCCATCTGAGAGGAGAGGGAATACTCAATTACAGACCTATTTGACCTCAAAGAACCTTGCCAAAAGTCCTAATTTGATTTAATCCACCTCAGGCATAGGATCAGGATTAAATTCCGGGCCAATTTTAACTGGAGTTTTCTGCTACCAAAACACAGAACTAAATGAGTCTGTTTACCTCTTCTCTTTACCCACTCTCTCCAGTTTAACTGGAAGTAAGAGAAGTTGTGTCCGAGACATTACATTCCTAATTCCTTTTAAATTGGTCTTGTCTACTCAGAAGAGTTCGACAGAATGGATTTGGAAATTTTATGATCTGTCTCCCCCAATCCTATTAAAATATACTCTGATATCAGACAGATAAGATATTTTGTTCTTATAACATTTCTAAAGGTTCATTTTTATCAAAGTTACATATATATGGTACATGCACATAAAGAGTTATAGAGTCCTCAAATTTGTCAGGAAAAACAGCAGTGTCCCCCTGTTCCATTCTCCCTATCTGCAAGGAAACTTTCAATCCTTTGACTAGTCTTTTGATATTTACCTCTGTATCTCTAAATTATGTGTTTATATTGCTACAACTTATATATTTTTTAGTTTTTGTCAATATTAGTGATTTTCTATCATAAAATATAAATATTTACATCTCTTTCTTACTCCTATTTGACCTTCATCATGCACAATTCCAGGAAACTCCCAGTCATCCTGTATTCTCTATGAAAAGATCCTCTTGGATCAATCTGGGGAATCCATCCACCACATGAATGGTCCCCCCAGGACGTGTATGACGCAGTGACCCTGATCAATCCCCTCCATGCATCTCTACCCTTTCATTCTCATCCTCCCAATACAGATATACTAATTTTGGTTAGATCATTATTAAATATTTGCCCCATTATATCTGTATAAATACTAGTCACACAGTATAATACGATTAATTTTTATTTTCTGTACTTCTTTTTACTTGAACTAACAATTTACTTAATTTTATTGTTATTTGACTACTTTTACATGTATTCATCAATATTTAAACCCAAGACTTTCCACCCTTTATCAAAATCCCTTCTCAATACATCCAGGTTTACCAATTCTTCTGTCAGTTTCATCTTCTTGAACTGTTCTCTCCCCTTCCTGCTCCAATTCGGGCTCGTGACCTCATCCCGGCTGCACACATGTTGTATTAAGATCACTCACACTTTCATCCTGGGGATCCACTGTGCCTCTCTGCTACATTGTATTCCCTGTTTCCTTTATCCCAAGTCTACTCATTTCTTTGTTTTCTTCCCCATTTTGATGGAGCATATCCTCTAGTAGCTTCCTGAGACAGTTTGTATGGAAAGTAAATCTTTTGAGAAATTGTATGTCTGAAAATGTCTCTCTTCTTTACTTACATTTGATTAAGTGTTGAGCTGAGTATAATATTCTAAGTTAGAGACCATTTTTCTTTAGAACCTTGAAGCCATTTTTCCACTGTCTTCAAACCTCTGATGTTACTATTGAGAAGTCTTAAGATTTTCTGATTCCTGATCATTTGGATGACACCTTTCTCTCTCTCAGAAGCTAAAAGAATCTCCTCTTTGTCCCAAGACTTCAGAAATATCACAATGATGCACTTTAGTGTGGGTTTATTTTGATTCACTGTACTAAGTTCTTTCATTGGCTTTCAATATGGAAATTCCTTACCTTCAGTTCTGGGATATTATATTTTCTTGATTTACTTCTATGATGATTTCCGCATTCTGTCTCCCTTGTCCTCTTTTTCCAAAACCTCTATTATTAAGATGTCTGACTTCCCATGTTGGTCTTCTTACTATCTTGCGTTTTTTTCTCCTACTTTCCATCACTTTGACTTTTTGTTTTACTCTCTGGGATATTTCCTTCACTTCATCTTCCATCCTCTCCGTTAGTGTTCATCATATTTTAATTTCCAAGAGCACTTTTTAATTCTTTGAATACACCTTTTTATAGCACATTATTTTTCCTGGGTGGGTGAGATTTTTTCCATCACAATGAGGATATTAATGAAGATTTTTTTAAAGTATTTTTCCCATCAAAATTTATGTTTCCTTAAAGTGATTTTGTTTGTTTGCTTATCTTGGTATCTACTTTTCATATTACAGGCTTTCTTAAAATGTCTAGTAATCCTTGGCCGTCTGCTCATATTTAAGAATGGGTTCTAAAAACTGAGTGGTAGTCCTGAATGTGTAAGTGGTTAGGTTTGTTCATTGAAGAAACTTGGATGTCCATATTTTTCAATCTTTTCCTGTGGGCTGATCAAGTTCTCTACTGAAGAATCTTCTGTACTAGAGGTTGCAAGAAAGCGTCTGCCATCATTCTGGAAGCCAAGTGGGGAGAAGGCCTGGGGCTCTGCACATTCAATAGGTTCAACTTTATTTATTCCTTCTGTGTTCATTAGCATCCGAATCCTCTTCTGTGACACATTCCTGAGAGCCCAAGACCTCTATTGTAACCTTTCGAGAGAACATCCTTTCCCTCCAATCTTCCTTGGAGGTCGGGAGGGAATCTGGGAATCCTGTCTCTTCCTAAACAGACTTTCAAGCAATCCTCTGGATTTTTCTCCCACCTCATCTCCATTTTCAGAGGTCCCTAATGTCTCTACTCCCTAAGAATTTGGTGGTTCTGTTTTGTAAAGCCAGAGGGTCCTGACTTTCCCTCCTGCTGGGTTAGGATTCAGTTTTTTCCACTTCTGCTACCACTTATCCATTTGTTTCCAGCTTCCAAAATCTGTTACTTTCTTTCCCTCTCCGTCTCTATTTGTCCTTGTGGGTTTATGCTTTGTCGTTTTAGTGGGGACTCAGGAGGGAGCAAAAGTAAATGGATGCAATTAACCTACCATCTGTGCCTTGAAGTCTGCATATTATAACTTTTATTTATCTCTAGTAGTTGCACAGATATCCAAATCCTTCACTCTTCCTTCTATCTTTGCCTTTTGTAATGGGACTTTGCAGCTCCTGTCATCAGGAAGTGAAGTCTATACCCCTCCTCTTAAATCAAGTTTAGTCCTCTGACTTGCTTTGGCCAATAAAATGCAGCAGAAATGGCAACACAGCAGTTCCAAGCCTAGGCCTCCTGATGCCTTACTCAGTTCCACTCACTGTCTGGAACCCTGTCCAGCCACCACGTGGACAAGCCCAGGTTTGCCTGCTGGAAAATGAGAGGTCCCCAAAAGGAGATGAACTATTTTAGCTGAAGCCTTCCTAGAGCAGCTATCCGAACTGACCTCAGACCTCCTGCAAGTACACAAGTGAACCCAGCTGAATCTAGAAAAACTGCCTAGCTGAGCTTAGCACAGATTTTCAACTCACTGAATCATGAGCTAAACAGTTGTTGTTTTAAGCCACTAAGTTTTAGGGAGAGTTGTTACACAGCAAAGGCTAACCAGCACAGTTTCTAAAAACTGTGATTTCAAAGATTCGTGCAGCTCAACTCTTTAAAGACATCAGAAAAGGTCCTCCCCAAGTCAGAAATAGAACAATCCATCAAAACAGTTCATTTAAACTTGTTGCTGATTATGCATTTCAACAATACCTGCATAAATAATAAATGTGTTGGCTTTGAACTTTATATTGTTCTTATTAAAAAACTACACTCCCCAGAAGATAGCAAATCAATTTCATAGTCAGTGTTCACACAGCAGTAGACAATTTATCCTGACACTTGATACCTGCTGGCTACTGTTCCCAATTACCAGATGCTGAAGAGCACGTCTGTGGAAACCACGAGTCGACGGTATGGAATCAGACTTGTTAACATTCCGGGAGTGTGTCAGCTTTGGTTCAGTGCAGCAGTAAATCCCTACCATAAGCAAAATAGTGACACTTCCTACTTTTATTTCTGTTAACTTCTTATCAGTACTAAAGTAACAAATTAATTCAGTGTAAAGTTGCCCTTCTTGAGATATTACTGGATGTGCCCAAAGTCAAACAGAAAATCAAAAGATTGGAAGAAGTGGGAATGAAGAAAACATGATAAAGAAGAGAAGCCATAATTAGTGCTTGTGACGACACAATCACACCAAGCTCTATGATGAGGCACCGTGCATTCTACTTGCCCCAGCTTCTCCAGAGCTTGGGGAATGCTTAATAGGTGCAGAGAGGTCTCAATCTCAGCCCTGTTCCAGAACTGACTCATGCTGCTGGGCAGGACTGTATGTAATAAACAACCACTGTGGACACAATGCAGAGTTTAGTGGTGGTGGGTAGATCATCGTATCTGGGAGACATATCAACTTTAATTATAGGAGGAAAAGGAAGAGGTGAAAAGAAAAATTTAGCCATGAAAAAGTAACCACCTCATTTCCTAAAGCCTAGAAAATTCTAGTTTTCTTGCAAGATAACTAGAATTGAACCCATCTTCCTCTACTTTATATGAGACGCCACCACAGGAGGGCTTGACAAGCCGTGTGTCTGTGCACACCCGGGATCCGAACCTGCTAACCCCGGGCCGCCACAGCGGAGTGCGCGCACTTAACCACTACACCACAGGGCCAGCCCCATACACATTGATTCTTTTAATTTTTAAGATATATGTCATATTTTCCCTAGCGAAATCTGAAATAGTGTATTATTTAGACATAATTAACAATTAACATTTCCAAGTCTCTAAAAATACAATACAATAACAAATTATTCTTCTATTTCATTTTATCCTTTTGGTATGTCCATCACCAAGTTCCTTTTGCAACTCATAAAACTGACTTGAAAGTTTTGATGGGATCATCTAAGTGAATTATTGGTGGGGAGAGGAAGGTTATGTCACTGAAATACAAAAAGCAAAGAAGAGATTAACTAAAATGCTAGAAATCAGCAGAACTACCTCTAAAAATTAAAATAATCACAGCATCTGTAGCTTGCTGGATATGCTCCATAATTCTGTTACTTCCAAATGTCAGAAATTAAGAAGCGTTAACAACATATATTAAACAATAATACTTTGCAATGATACATTCTTAACTACACATGCGTTTAACAAACTTTCAAGAAATAGTTATTGAACAACACTATGTTCTATGGATTCAAGAGTGGAAAGATACACACAATCCTTGACTTCATAGATTTACAAACTAGTGAGGGATACAAATAAAGTGGTGTGATGTGCAGAAGACAAAGAGCTCTATGGGCATATAGGAAAGGCACTTCATTTGATAAAAGGAGTCTGGAAGCCTTCCTCAGTGAAAGAATATCTAAGCTGAAATGAGAAGAATGAGTGAGAAGTAGCCAGGAAACAAATGAGGGGGAACCTCTGTATTCAGCAGTGTGAACTGTATGTGCAAATGCCCAGTGAAAAGAGATCTTAGGCATTTTGAGGGAATAAAAGTGAGTTTACTTTTGACATCTGTTTAAAGAACTGATGTCAAGAAAGATAAAAGGCTGTGGAAATAATCAAGGAACAAACTGGACAAATATTTATAAGCCGTGTTCAGGAGGTACCCTACCTCTAATTCTACAGTAAAGAATTTGAGTTTAACCATGATAACAACAAAGGAAACTGTCTATCTATCATCTATCTATCTATCTATCTATCTATCTATCTATCTATCTATCATCTATCTGTATTTATAATCTATCTTCTATCAACTATCTACCTACCGACCTATCATCTGTCTATTATCTATCAACTATCTATCTATCTACCTACCTACCTATCATTTATCTATCTATGTATCTATCTATCTACTAGGATGTTCTGAGAGAGCCTAGACATTGTCTTTTTGATTCACCACTATATCCCATGGCTTAGAGCAGTGGCTGACACATCCAGGATACTCAATAAACTTTTCCTGAATGAGGGAGCTCCTGTGTATTTAGCTGTGGAGTGGCCTGACTAGATTTATGCTTCAGAGAGACATTGCAGCTGAATATGGAAGCATGAGCGGGGAGCAGGGGGATCAGCTGGAGGCTCATCCACACCAGATAAGGGATGATGGTGGGGAAATCCACAAGCATCGTGGGAGATAGTAACATACCCCTTTCCACACCTAATAGGAAAAGCAGGCAAAAATATCAGTACGAGAGAGAAGACTTGAACACTACAATTAGCCAATTGACCTAGCAGATATATAGAGATTTTTGGATTCAACAAACTGCAGGATGCACATTCTTTTTAAGCACAAATAAAGCATTTTCCAAAACTGACCATACCTTACCTCGTAAAGCAGATCCCAAAATTCATAGGATTAAAATCATATGTAGTTTATTATGTTCTCATGACAAGATAATTAAGTTAAAAATCAGGAACAAAAAAAAGATGATTAAAAAAATCTACCAACTTTTATAAATTTAGAAAAACCTCCAAATAACTCATTTGTGAAAAACAGTTAAAATGGAAATTAAAAATATATTCAACTGAATGATAATGAAAACACTATATACCAAAACCTGTGAGATGCAAAGTTATGCATAGTAGTATGTGTGTAACTATAAGACACAAACATTAGCAGGGATAAAAAGGATAAAAAAAGTCAGGGGCTAAGGATGCATCTCAAGAAAGTTAGAAAAACACAAAGTGTACACAAACCAGGTAGAAAGAGGAAAATAACATCAAGCAGAAAATAAAGGGTTTGGTGACTGAAGAGGGCCTTAAGGGGGCCTCAGGTAATGTTAAATTTCTGGGTCTGGGTTACCATTACAAAAACACTCACTTTACGATAATTTACTTGGCTCTATACATTTGTTTTATATGCTTTTTCATATGTAAGGGTTTTTTTCCACAATAAAAATGGTTTAAACATTTGAATCTGTGAGAAAACAGAGATGATGGTTGTCTCAATGGCATAGAGAAAGGGAAAAAGAGAATTAAGCAGAATCAGTAGATATTAAAGAATTAAAATGGATTGGACTTGTAGGAGATGAAGACTCTAGTGCTTTTTTTCCAGAAGGAAACGGAAGAAGAGCAGTTTGGGGCCTCCTAATTTAGGACATCTGGAGAGCATTCTCCAATGAGACATCCAACTGGCAGTCAGCAGTCTGTGTCTTGCTCTCAGATGAGAGGCCTAAACGAGACGGGAGATTTGAGAGTCATCAGTACACGCAGAGGGTCTTTGAGGCCTGAGAGTGAGGGAAAGAAGTGAAGAGAAGGTCAGAGGGAACCCAGAGGCACACGTGCATTCAAGAGAGAGGCAGAGGAAATGAAGACTCCAAAGGCACTTCCAGACACATAGGAATAAATACAGGAGAAGGTGGCCCACTGGAAGCCAACAGCGGGTGTGACTCAAGAATTAAAAATGGTCAACAGTGTTTAATGCTCCAAGATGAAAAAGGAGATCCGCATGGAGAAGCAGCTTTGCATTAGCAATGAGGAGGGAAAAGCCCTAGAGAGAGACACCTCTTCCATTGTTCAGGAGGGAGGGAGGAAGGGGAAGATGTGGATGCAGGTGTGTTGCTCCCTAAGGTGGCCAGAAGATGAGGTAATTCTGACGGCCTCTTTTCTCTGTGAGGCAGGAGGTAAGGCTACTAAGAGAAAAGCCAGGGGAGAAGTGAGGTGATGGAGGTTTAAGGCCGTGAAGAAAACTAGAGAAAAGGACGAACAGGACAGCTGGCAGAGAAACATGGTAAGTCAAGGCTCCCACACTGCCGGCTCTGGACCAACCCGCTCTGTGGTGTATCTCACGAAAGGAGTTCTATTTCAGACACTTCTGTGTGAAATCACATTTTTTGTCTTTAGTTTTCTTACGACATTATTTCTGAATCCAAACTCCTTCTTTTTATGTGTCTGAACCACATGCTTGATCTCCTCTTGTGGCAGAGTCTTTGATTCTAGATGCAGTTGAGGATGATGTGCATAAGAAAAGGTACAAGACTTCACACTGCAACATGAAAATGATTATTTGTGTGGGTAGTGACCCACGCCACAATATAAGGAAGAAAACACGTTCTATTACATTGATGGAACATCATTCTTACACACGTAATATAACTTTTCTGAGAAGCTCAGGCTTTAAAGTCAGCTGGAGACCCGGGTTCAAATCCAATACTGCTCATGTAATGCCAGCTTCCTATTCTCTAAAAATGGGGAAATAATGTCTATCTTTCAAAGTGTGTGTGAAGAGTAAACTTAATACAAAGTCTTGAACAATAACCAGTGTATTGGAATAATGTAATTAGTAATTTATAGTTATTTATATCCTCATCGTCATCATTATCATAACCATCATCCTTGCTAACAATTTACTTCCTAGAAATCTAGGTTTGTGTCAACTGTATCAGTAATTAGCTGTGTGACCCTTGGAATTATGTAACCTCTTTGGGTCTTTTTAATTTATTCAACATAAATAGAGCTGATTTGAATAGAAAATGTCTATGGGTTTTTAAAGGTATAAAATTTGATACTGATTTCCAACCAGAATTCTTTAACATTTAATTAGTTATTACCAATTTTGACACTTCTGTGTCTTTCTAAACATAGAATTTTGGCTACAAGCAAATATAAATTTCTCTTTATCACCATTTTCCAAACTTACAATACAGTAATTTTATGTAAAACTGTACTTCTAGATCAAGCCCTACTTTGTTTTGTTTTGTTTTATTGTTAATATGTTTCTGTAGCCTCAAAAAATAGAAAAAAAAGTCTGTA
This sequence comes from Ceratotherium simum simum, assembly GCF_057802395.1. NCBI lineage: Eukaryota > Metazoa > Chordata > Mammalia > Perissodactyla > Rhinocerotidae > Ceratotherium > Ceratotherium simum. Next base: position 5,408,224 of record NC_141937.1, read on the forward strand.
ACAGGCTAGTGTTTTCGTGAACACAAGCAAAAACATCAGAAAAAAAATGTTTTCCCAAATCTAAAGTACAAAATGCATACTTTCATAGATTACTTTTGGAAAAGTGACATATTTTTAAACCAAAACACATGCTCCTAACTATGAGGCAATTGGGCATTTAAATCTGCTTAACTGGTCATGAAAGTGGGCAAACTGCTCAGTATCAGAAGTGACCCAAGTTCTCAGCACCATTTATCTGCTGCTGGCAAAGACTGGAATCTCCCAGAAGCCATGACATCTTCATTGTAAATTTCAACGAAATAAAAATTCGGAAATATGCCTATAACATTCTACTATTATGAATATATAATATACTGTTTGGGGAAAAATACAAATTGCAGAACTACACATTTAGTATAATCCACACACACATACATGTGCATACACATGGGTACACATATACACACTGTATGTTTTATGTTCATTCAAGAATATCAAGTGGAAGTCACCCTAGCTACCAATATTGCTATGTGTGAAATACGGAAAGGGAAGGGGACAGAAATGTAAAGGAACTGCCACTTTTTACTTCACATGTTTTATAATGTATAAATTTACACATTAAAATGTATTGTTTTATAACTTTAAATAAGTAAAGCCTAATTGACAAATAAATCTATACAAATACTTTCATACCAACTTACAACAATTTATTAGGAAGACGATACAAAAAGAATAAGCAGTTAATGAGACATTTTATAACGTTAAAAGCCATTCCCATTAGTTAGCATTCCAAGACTTGTTTAGTTCTATCAAAATTAGTCTATAGTTTATGTAATTACCATATGTGAGATGCTTTCCTTAAGATCTACATGCATTAAAGCATTCAATCCTCACACTAAATCTATGAGATTGGCATTATTAGCCCCATTTTCACAGGAGGAAACTGAAGCCCAGGGAGATTAAGTGTCTTGCCAAAGTCACATCATTAGAAAAGAGTGGACTTAGCATTTGAATCGTGTTCTTAACCTTTACGCCTCGTGACCTGCCTCCCTTCCATCACATTTTGCAATTTAGACAAAAATCTCATGAAGTGTTGAGAGCTCCAAGAATAAAATGATATTCCTGTGATCAATTGTCCTACAGGGAAGTTAAGTGCTGATTAGCCACTTACTCTAATGCATTATCACAAATGGTTACTTTACGCCAACAAGCACTATATGCACCTAAACCTTGCCAAAAGCAATCACTGGAGACAGAGGATGGATGTACAAAATGGAGAGAACCATAAAGTCTTTATCTCAATAAAGCTCGATAAAATGAAGGAGCCAAAGTGGATTAACAGTTTGATGGACCAAAGTATTTATATCATTCCCAATAGTTTAGATTGTAGACCCCTGAAAACAGAAGCCATTGGTTTTATCTTACTGCATATACTTTACAAGACCCTGCAAGATAGTGTATTCAATCGTTTGATAACAAACGTTGAAGATACCATCTGAATGAGTTAGTACTCATTGGATGCAAGTGGCAGAAAATTCAACCCAAAGTTGCTTAAATGTATATATATATATATACATATATATACACACATATATATATACACATACAAACATAACATATAACATATTCATATATATAAACATACACACATATACATACATCCACTTTTTATGTAAGTAGAAAGCCCAAAGTAAGATAAGTGTCAGCTACAATTTGACCCAGAGTCTTGAACACACCACCAGGACTCACTTCCTCACCCCCTCTGGGAACCTTTCTCCAATGGCAAGTCCTTTGTGGAGATAAGAAGCTTCTACAGCTTCTCACACCTTCCCAGGTTCACATCCAGAGAAAGAAGAGCTACTCTCCTTGTGTGACCATTGGAACCAAAGTCCTAAAATTCACTGTGATTTAGTCGGCTTAGATGACGTGCCTCCCCAGCCAGTTATCACGGAAGGAAAATGTGCTGTGTGGATTGCTCGGGCGCCTGGGGAAGCAGAGCTGACTGAGGGCACATGAGGGATTGGGAGGAGGGGTTAACCTTCACTTAGAAGTCAGGGCCTGTTCCTGAGGAACAGTAGAAGAGGTGCTCTGAGGGCAGGCACAGACCCCTGCAGGACCCAGGCACAGGGGGCTCTCTATTGGTCTGGGGCGTGCCTCTCACAGTCTTCAGGTGACATCTGGGTTCTCAGTCCTGCTATGGCCTCACAGCAGCATTTACAAGAGGCAGCCTCCACGTGGTCACTCTACTAAAGTCTTGTTCAGAATGGTGTCTCTTCTTCATCTATTGGCCCGTGCCTCAGCACTTCTTGGATGGTAATACTGGACTATGCAATGGGGGCTGTGATAGGGGGCCCACAGTCCTTTCCAGAAAGCATTTACTTTGTAGTAGATAAGGAAAGAGTGCCATAACTATACAACCTCACCTCTCCAGTTAGAGTCCAGAACGGGGAAGTGGCAGGTAGAGGCAGCAAGGAGGGAAAGACAGAAGCATTAGGTTAATCCAACCCCTTGCTATGGCCAGAATGTCTCAATATTTCCACTTTAGGGAAGAATAGAACCAATTTAACAACTGGAAGTTAATTAGTGAATTACCAAAGCAGAAATTCTGTCCTGAAGAAAAAAATCAAACAACAACAAAAAAAGCTAATTGATTTTATTTTGTTCAAATCTCCAAAGCTGAACAAGTTATAGGTGACAATAAAAGGACTCATGACTGAGAAGCCCAACATGTCAGCTCCTTGTTGCCAGTTTTCAATCTCTGAAGATGAGAAATGTGTTTTCTTCTCCACCTACTATTTGCTAAAAGTTTTAGAGTTTGTGGTCTTCAAATTTCAAGACACTGTGTCCCTCTAAGATGAATTTCTTGAAGAGGAAAAACATCTACTTCCACCCTACAAAATGCTACCTGGTAAACTGTATTTGAAAAACTTTATTTTATTATTAATAACTTTTATACAAATATAAACATGATCTTATCCTTTTTTTCAAGTAGTTATTTTCACTGCAAAGAAATGGAAAACAAACTCCTTAAACAAAATGCAGGGTATGTTTGCTTTAAACAATAGACAAAGAAAACCATACAAGCCCCTTCAGCCCCCTATATCTCTAAATTTAGTGGCTAACTGTATCCAGTATCATATATAGATCTTAACCTTAAACCATCGTTCATACCAGAAATAGTGTAACATAGAAAGATCATTGCCAGAATTACTCAGCTGTGGGTAGGTTAAATACAATACCATATAATTTTGTTTTGTCATAAAGGAAACCTCAAAACAAGAAAATGACAGAAGGCAGAGACTACATGAAGAAACTCTACAGTTCATTTCTTTCTGAAACAGAGACGCTTTCTTTAGTGATTTTTATCCAAATTGTTGCTTTAAATGTGCAAGTATTCAGATGTGAGAATTAACCAGATTTGCCAAACCTCAAATAAAATATTTCACTTTGAGGATCAGTTCTGGGTGAGACATTCTTGCATGTCTCCTAAAACACATTTTCTTTTCCATTTCACAAATCACACCAATTGTGACTCTGATAATTTTTAACTAAATAAACCCTGTTCCCAACTAAATAAATCCCATTCCCAACTCCGGATGACTTCCATTGCTCTGAGTATGAAGTGAAGATTCTCGCCTTGGTCTCCCCTATCTCTGCGGGATCCGCCGGACACCTCTAGTCTCTCCTTCCTGCTCCTCTGGACACCCCCACCTCCGCCCCCAGCCTTCACTCCCATACAGACAGCCTTAACTTCTAAAGGAATCAGGGTGATATTTTTTTTAGAATAAGCTTGTATAGGAGCCCTGTGAATTTTTATAATTGGAACCGGGTTTTGTAATTTCCAATGAAGTGATCCACAACTCTTTCACTTGGTTTCAGTATTTATAAACATAAGACCAAGATATAAATCTTTGGTACCGAGACGCAATTGAGTAAAGCAATATAACTGTCAAGAGTTCCTGTCTGAGAGATCTGTCATGGGAGCTCTTGGGAGTCTCTATATTAATATTAGTATAGGTTACGGATATTAATATCTCTAGGGTGTTTGGGCGATTGTTGCCTGAGACTGCCCTCCTGTTCCACTCAGAGGCCCTGCCTATTTATATTGTGTTGACAAGTTCCAAAGATAGCACCACAGGCGAGTGCTTCTACATAGATGGGCTGCAGTCTCCAACTGCATCAACCCTCAGCCCCCTATTGAAGAGGCAAGTCACAGTAAGTTTGCTTTGGTCACAAAATGTGCATACCTTAGAGTCATGTCCCTCCTATGAGACCCCCAGCTGCCTCGCCCCATCGCCTTCTCTATGGTCAGTTTCCTCTTGTCTTCTTCCCTTCTCTCAAAGAGCTGTGTCCAGGGGAAGGGCCTTCCTCTGACCTATTCCCTGGGCACAAAGCCTTTCTCTGGTGTCAGCTTAGACCACTGGGGCTTTATTGATGAGTCTGTACTTCTCTAGCTGATCTTTTTCTTGTTCCATCCTCTGTGACCTTCTCATGCCCCAGTCTTAAGCCTCATTAAAAAATCTCACCAACCAGAAAGACACTACATCAATGTAACACTTTGCTGTTTATTAAACATAGGGACATGTGTTAAGGTACCTGGTGTGGTAGTTCACTTCCTCTATCAAATGCGTATTTATTTGTTCTCTTGCTTAAGCTTCAGAAGGACGTAGTGAGTTTGGTGTAATCAGGTTCCTTTTTCCATGTAGTAATAAAATAATAGCTCACATTTCTTAGGTGGAAAACAATGTTCTAAGCACTTTACATGAATCAACTCATTTAATATTCATAATGCCGTGGTGGTAGTTACTTTATCTCCATTTTACAGATGAGGAAACTGAGGCATGGAGATAGACGTAACTTGCCCAAGTTTATACAGCAGTCGATGACAAATACAGAATTTGAATCCAGTGCAGCCTTATCCCCATGTGGGCTTACCCACTGCACCGCAATGGCCAACATGAGAAAATCTAGCCAACTCAGGAAGTAGGGGTTCATCCAGGGGACACAGCTAGGAGAGGCAGGGCTGGTCTTCTCACTGGAGCAACAAGTCTCTTCTTCTATAACCTGCTGCTTTCTGTACAACTCCCTGTCATATGTCCCTTCGTGGGAGCTGCGTATCCTGTTTATCCTTTAGTGTGATGGTCTCAACTGTCAGTGGCCTGTCTCATGACAGAGGCCTTTCTGGGTGCAGCTCTCTGGGCACGGCCAGAGTCATGTGAAAAAATGGGGAAATGCAGACAGGCATCCCAATAACTCACCACAGTGTGGGCGGGTTCACTCGGATTAGGTGGAATGATGTGAAAATGCTGATCTTCAACAAGTCTTGACTTTCAAAAGCAGCAATTTTGTGTGGCTCAACTTACGCATAAGTGCTCATCCAGGGGAGTGAGTTTGGGTAAGCGGCAGTGAAGAGGACACGAGAATCCTCAGAATCCAGAGCAGAGGCAGCATCAGTGCACCAGGAAGTGGCTCAGGGAGAATAACTTTCCTGATAACCTGCCATGAGGGCGGGGTGCAGGAGGTTTGCAGAAATGTCCCATGTCCCACTGCCATGGGGAGAAAAGAAAACCACCTAGTCTTCCATCAGAGGACCTGAGGAGGAATTGGGCAGCTGCTGGCTGCCTCATCACAAGGTGGGAGGTGTGCACCCTCCTGTGTATAAAGAGGACAAAGAAATCCCTCTGACATGGGAAGCACCTCCTCCCAACACCTGCTTCTCTCTTCTGGGGTCCCATAATAAGCACAACATGTCATAGCTGATCAAGATACAACCATATCAAGTTCACCAGCAATTAAAGCAAAAATAGGGTTGAGAAGCCCCATTCTCTGGTTAAAACTAGGACTGAAGACGCAACCTCACCCAGCAGTCTGATGGATTAATGGGTGACATGAATTGTGGTTCAGCTTTGGGAGACTCATTGTTAATAAATATCAACATTTATTGATGGGAATGAAATTATGGGGACAGGACTCAGAAAGAAGAATTTACTGTGAAATGGGACCTTAAATAGTACCGATAAATCGAAGAAACACCACAAAAAGTTCAAGCAATCCCATTAATAGGGAATGAGTACCAGAAGCCAGAATAATTGAATTATCCTAGAGAAGAAATCACACCTGAGGATGAATTTATAGCACTGTCTTGCCTGATAGAGTGAAAGATACAAGGAAACTTCCAAGTAGGTGGAAAATATGGAGACAGCACAAATGTTAGCAACAGGAGGGTGGAGATTCTCATAGGGAAGCACACCTCCCTTTATGAAAGGTGCCCACTCTTCAAGGTGATTCTTCCAGGTAACAGGCAGTCACACAGCTCTTAGTTAACCAAATGGAAATCAATTAACCAAGAAACCACACTTTTAAGGGCATAGAATAACATCCTATTGGTGACTTCTTTGGGGAGCAAAGATAAGTCCATGTAAAATAGGAAAAAAAAAAGAAGACAGTGAGAAAACTAGCTTCCCGGGGTCTCTTTCCATGATGAATGGGTAAGACTTCAGTCCATTGGCTGGAATGAGGATGTATCTATGGAACAGGACATACTAATCAGACGGTCCCATAGAGAAGCCACATGTGCTCGTGCCAGAGTCCTACGGACAGGGACCCTCAGAATGTGCAGCATCAAGAGAGGACGTGAGGTCTTCAAGCAGCTCTCTGGTCTAGAAACATGCTGTCCAATATGGCAGCCACTAGCTACATGTGACAATCGAGCATTTGAAATGTGGCTGCTGAGTCCAGATGTGCTGTAAGCCCTTCAATGCACACTGGAATCTGAAAACTCAGTAAAAAGAAAAAAGTTAAAATATCTCAATAAAATATTTTTATATTGATTAAGTGTTTAAATGATAATATTTTGGATATATTGAGTTAAGTAAAATATATTATTAAAATGAACTCCACCTGTTTCTTTTTGCTTTTTTGTGTGTGAGGAAGATTCGCCCTGAGCTAACATCTGTGCCAATCTTCCTCTATTTTATATGCGGGTCACTGCCATAGCATGGCTGACAAGTGGTGTGGTCCATGCCCAGGATCCAAACCCATGAACCCCAGGCACCAAAATGGAGCACGCTGAACTTAACCACTAGGCCATGGGGCTGCCCCCTCTTTTTGCTTTTTTTGGTGAGGAAGATCAGCCCTGAGCTAACATCCATGCCAATCCTCCTCCTTTTTCTCCCCAAAGCCCCAGTAGATAGTTGTATGTCATAGTTGCACATCCTTCTAGTTGACGTATGTGGGATGCCACCTCAGCATGGCTGGACAAGCGGTGTGTTGGTGCGCGCCCGGGATCCAAACCTGGCCCACCGGTAGCAGAGCGTGCACACTTAACCACTAAGCCACAGGGCCGGCCCCATCTTTTTGCTTTTACAATGAGGCTAATAGAAAATTTAAAATGATAGATGTGGCTCATATTCTATCTCTGTCGGACAGTGGGAGTGGAGAAACAGGAGGTAACAGGGTAAGTCAGGCCATCCCCTGCCTTTCTACAACACTCTCAGGTTGCAGAACTAAGGGACAGCTACTAGCAGCAGAAGCAGCATTGAGGGGACTCCTAGGTGGTCCCTCTCTCAACATCTAGACAAGGAAGGACAAGGAGCCCTGAATGTGGAACACTGTGCTGAAGGAGGCCAGGTGACAGCAGTGGCATGTTGGCATCACACCTGGAGAATGGTAGAGGCAAACACCCCCACCTGGGGGCCAGGAGGACTCAGATCACCAGTTTAGGTGACTCTCCAGGAATCCCCCAATCCAGGTAGGGACGAGAGCCACAGAAACACTGTTCCACTCCTATGACTGGGGCACTCCTCCACCTCCCAGGGAGTGTTGAGTGGACAGGTGAGGGTTATTAAAAAAGTACTAAATCCTCACTTAGTAACCTATTCAGGAAAAAACACTGAGTACCAGCCAATCCAGAAAACAGGGGCATATTACTTTGCTAGGGCTGCCATAACAATATCACAGACTGGGTGCCGTAAATAACAGAAATTAATTCCCTCACAGTTCTGGAGACCAGAAGTCCAAAATCAGGGTGTCAGCAGGGTTGGTTCCTTCTGAGGCTGTGAGAATCAATCTGTTTCATGCCTCTCCCCTTGCTTCTTGGGGTTGGCTGGCCATCTTTGGCGTTCCGTGACTTGTAGAAGAATCACCCCAATCTCTGCCTTCAGCTTCACGTGGCGTTCTCCCTGTGTGTCTTCACTTCATCTTCCCTCTATGTGTGTCTGTCTCTGCATCTAAATTTTCCCCTTTTTATAAGGACAAGTCGTATTGGATTAGGGCCCATCCCTAATCATTAGAACTTTATTTTAACTTGATTCCCTCTGTAAAGACCCTATCTCTAAATAAGGCCACATTCTGAGGTACTGGGGGTTAGGACCCTAACACATCACTTTTGGGGACACAGTTCAACCCATAACAGGGGGAAATAGTCTACTTAAAACAAGTTAGCTAGGGGCTGGCCTGGTGGCATAGCAGTTAAGTTTGTGCCCTCCACTTAACCCAGTTTGCAGGTTCGAATCCCAGGCGCAGACGTATACTCCACTTATCAAGCCATGCTGTGGCAGTGTCCCCTATAAAGTAGAGGAAGATTGGCACAGATGTTAGCTCAGGGCCAATCTTCCTCAGCAAAAAAGAGGAAGATTGGCAACAAATGTTAGCTCAGGGCTAATCTTCCTCAAAAAAAAAAACAAAAAAAAACAACTTAGCTATAGGCAACTCTTTAATAGTTCTGCATACCAATCCACAAATGCAGGTGTGAAGAAATAGAACTTTTCAAAGTATGTTTCTACAACTGAACTTCTGTTAAAAGTTTAAAGCTTAGCCAATTTAGTGAACCAACTGTCTTCCCTAAGTTGTATCTTCATTTCAAGTACTTGCCTAGTGCAAAGGATTTTTATTTCTGTGTTGGGTGTTGGGTAGGGAGCTAGAATTTGATCCTCAATGTCTTCTATCCAAGTGGCCATCTTCTGAGTCATCCCATGTCCCATGTGGACTTGTCATCAATTCACTGAAGCCCCACTGAGCCATCCTTGTCATCTTCCTGCCCATGACATCCAGAGGTTCCCTCTGCTTCCTTCTTAACACTTTAAGCGCTGGACACCCATGCATGGTTTCTGTGTGGTGCCGAGGATGAGAATCCCTTCAATGCAGTTACAGTCCTTTCTGTCTGGACCCACCATGCCGCCATGCCTTCTCCAGAACATTGCTGCTGCTGTGGAATTCAGATGTGGGAGTGCATGCAGATTCTCTTGGCCCCATGCTTCTCTAACTTCTCTGGGCCTTTCTCTGGGGCCTCTCAACACTTTACTTTCTTCACTTGTGCAGCCTCTCCTCTCAACTTAATCCTAGAAAATCTTTTCCAGCTGGAGAAGAGAAGAACTGTTCTCACCCACGATGTTTCTTCCACATAATTCTTCTACCTTTGTGGGGTTTTCACCAAGGGGTTTGGCTTCTGGAACACAAGAGGCAGGAGAAAGCAGGACTAGGTGCTGTGTGACCTGCATTTCCCTGCTGAGACCAGGGACACAGGGTGACCATCCTCTTGGCTGGGGGAAGAGGGAGTTGGAAAGAAAGAAACCATGTAAGCCATCAGGAGGAGAGAAAACGTTGGTCAAAATCCCAAAAAATACTCTCCTGACCCATTTGTGTGCCTGACCTTGATAAAACATATGAGATGAGGACAAATATGTACTCTTTTTGTTAAAATAAATTTTTTTGTGTGTGTGAGGAAGATCGGCCCTGAGCTAACATCTGCCAATCCTCCTCTTTTTGCTGAGGAAGACTGGCCCTGGGCTAACATCCACGCTCCTCCTCCTCCACTTTATATGGGACACCGGCAAAGCACGGCTTGACAAGCAGTGCGTCGGTGTGCGCCCGGGATCCAAACTGGCGAACCCCGGGCCACTGCAGTGGAGCCCACGCACTTAACCACTTGCACCACCGGGCCAGCCCCAAAATAAACCTTAATTATGGCATAAGAAAATATTTAAATTCATAACACATGCATGCCTAAAAGTGGCAGAGTTTTGTTCATTAACTCAGTGAAACCTCACTAATTTGAACGTTTAAAAGTTGCTATTTCACAGCTTCTAGATAATAAAATAATCAAAACTTAGTTTAAAAAGTATTCACTATGGGGCCTGCCCAGTGGCATAGTGGTTAAGTTCATGCACTCCGCTTTGGCAGCCCAGGGTCTGCGGGTTCAGATCCTGAGCACAGACCTACACATAGCTCATCAAGCCATGCTATGGCGGCATCCCACATACAAAATACAGGAAGATTAACACAAATGTTAGCTCAGCGACAATCTTCCTCACCAAAAAAAAAAAATATTCACTAGCAGAATTTCCTATGGGCTTTGCTACCTGAATGGATGCTGCCTAAATACTTTAAAACATGTCTGTCCTTAGCAGTTTAAACATTCCCCAGGTAGGCTTAATTGATCCACCGAGGGAACCCATTTATTATAGATGGTAGAAAGGTGAACTTAGCCCTGATCATTTCTGATTTAACACATAATCCAAATTATCAAAATCTAGTTGAATCAAGTTGTGTCTGCCAATTGTTTTACTGTTTATTCAGTTACAGATTTCTGGAAGTGGTAGAATTGCCGCCAATTCTGAAGTCTTTTTGGCGATGGCATAGGTGGCCAGTATATTGTCACAAGGCAGAAATCTCTCTTTATACTAGAAACGGGTATTTTACAGGGTGGTAAAACAGCTTCAGATCTTTCAGTACCAAGGGGTTTGCCTAATAAGAGTGCTTAGCAAACCAAAGGGAAGATGATGGTAGAATGATGAAATATTCAAGATGACAAAATAGCTACACATAGAAAGCAATAGCGTTTGCCAGATAACTGGATATTTTCTCCAGGCATCTCAAGATAGTGAGATCTCTAGGAAGCAGCCTCCCCACCTTGGTGCAGATAAACAGTAGTCCAGACACCACCTTGGGGGCGTCCGGTTCTCACTCACTGTCCAGGGAACACAGGCTTCCCCTAAGATCCGTTAGCCTGGGAAGCGCCATACGATTAGGCTCCCTGTATAACTAAATGAGGCTTCTGCTCCCTGTTGCCAGGTCCTGTTCTGTGCAGAGCAGATACGGGCCGGCTCATGAAGGACCATGGCCATAAATCACTAAGTGTCAGAGCCTTTTCAAGTCAAATCCCTTAGCTCTCAAACTCACGGCTCACAGAAGGTTCAGGGAGCATCAATTATGGAAATGCCTTCCAGTTAAGATTAGAGGTACATTTGGTTATTCATTTACTTTCCATTCCTGACTTGCAATAACTCTATTTCAGGAATCATTTTGCAGTCTACTATTTGGTACAATTTTCTAACAGGAAGGGACTTTCAAAAATAAATATATGCTATATATATATTTGTGTATGTGTGTGAAATTTCACCCAGGAATGCATCAGTTGGAAAGTTTCTTATATTAATACTCACGACAAAACTGAAAAGTCACTTGGTTTCAAATAGAATTCCTCTGGCACTGGCTGGAGAGGTACCCGAGAAAGGAACCCACCGCACAGCATTTTGTCAGCATCGTCAAAAGTAGATTCCTAGCCTTTTAAATCCCTGCATCCTAATCCTTGCAGCTTCATGTGTGCCTCATAAACCCATTCTATAATGAGCATCTTATTTAAGCCATTTTTAGAGATTAGCACGGAGTTCATTTCCTTCTACTTTTCATTTGCGTTCCTTTTAATCCCTTCATTCTATAAACTTAATTGCTATTTTGCTAGTCCCCAAGCAGCTAACCTAAGCCTTCTTTAAGCATTCCGTGGTAATTTTCCTTTAGTTATTTACTACATTTTCTCTTTAGTCAGCTAAATGAAACTTTCAAGATATTTCTTGGGTGAATAAAACTTTTCAGATGAGGCATTTGCTTTTTTGTCACAACTAAACACATTTTATTTCCCATTGTTTCTCTCTACTAGGGGGCTTCAAGTAAATGACAGAATGATTAATACCAGCCATTAGTAATGACTTTTTTTTTTTTTTATCTTAGGCAAAACACTCAACATTACATTTGGCACAAAAACAAATCAACATTTGACCCAATTGCCACCACTTTCCCCCATCTTGACAGATTTGCATTTTGCTCCGGATATCTCAGTATCCTCTCCCTTAGTCTGGGCCCACACTCAGGCTGCTATCCGCTTTATCTTCTCAGCCAACTGCAATTTTGCTCTTTCCCACACACACCTGTTATAGCAGCAGAAACATTATAAAATAAATAGGTAAATAAATAAGCCTGAAAGAGCCCACTGAGGATATGCCCTGTCTGGGTAATATAATTTCATCCAAGGAAAAGACTTCAGAGAACAGTTCAATTAGTTACCTATTTATCCTCTTGGATAAAAATAGTAGCAAATATGAGAAAGGGCCAGAATTTGTCTGAAGAACCTTGCAATGTAAGCATGTAGATAAGTGATATCCATTAAACCAGTTGCCATGGTGAATGGATGTACATTTGTATATAATATATTTATTTAACTCTATTTATAAAAATGTAAGTCCATGTGATCAGTTCTTAAAAAAAGGGGAAAAAATGGATTTGGTCAGGTAATACAGTAGCCGGCTTGATGAGAAATAGTCACAGGGGAGTCGAGTGTAGATAGAGGAAGAAAAGCAACACATTTATCAGATGAGATCTGAGAGCACCAACTGCCCTTTCGTAGTTGTATGTCCTGGGAATACAGAGCCCACCTCAGCCCCCAGCAGAGTCCTGTCCACGCCATAGAACATAGCAGCTTATGTTCTTTTCAAGTGTACATTTCACAGGAGGATTCCATGCTTATTTTCTCATTTGAGAAAATAAGAAATTACCTGTTACCCACTACCACAAAGATTTTCAATAACCAAGGTGGCCATTATTACCCTGTTTCACAGAGAAGAAAACTGAGTCTTATGGAAGTCATGTGACATATCCAACATCTCACAGATAACGCCGTGATACAAAGGCTTGAATTTAAAAATTTTAATCCGAATCTGATCTTCCTTCAACAGCTCTGTAGCCACCTCCAACAACAGATATTTCTGAGTCTTGATTTTAAAAAAGAAAGCCAGTAGGAATTTTTGTCCATTCCAGCTTGAGACTCAAGATTAAGTTGACTTCCCTCATTCTTACCGTACAGTGGATTGCAAGGATCTGAACAAGTTAACTCGGAATCTCCATCACAGAATTGATAAGGACAGATAAAACCCATTCAGTCTACACAGTGTTGACTCCAGTCCAGTGAAAATCTCATACTGTCCACCCACCACGATTAGTCCTTAAAGATATAAAGCAAGACAAGGACACAGCTTGGACACAGGGGTTTTGCCATTTGAATTAGCCACTGTGTCATTATTCCACAGGTGACTAACTTGAATATGAGTAATTCTCCATGGTAAAGAGGAAGTGAAGCCTCAGTGAAGTCCATCAATGTCTCTGTTACAAACTGAAATGGAAATTACTAACTCTTATCAAGGTACAAATAACCGGGGTAAGTACCAACTGTTTATTGGTTTATGTTTTAACTGGAAGGGGAAAGCTAGCCACTCAGGCTACAGATAATCTTCTCAAAATACCTGCCTCATCTACCCTACTGGGTCTTGTAATCTTCCCAATCACAATAAGGTAACGCCTGTGAATGTGCTTGGTAAATAATAAAGGTCCGTAAGAATGGGAATGGTATTGGTACTCTCATCATCATTATTATACCATGTTGTAGATAGAATAGCATAGCATAATTATGGTAGAATATAGTACATATAATGCCAGCAACTGCCTGTAGTATTAGTCAAGCTTCCAGTGTAAAAAACGTCTATAGTGAAATCTTAACCGTCAATATACGGAGATGGAACATCATCACTGCAGAGGTAGAAGTGGACATTCCTCAGAGCCCTTATCATCCAAACCCACCCCTCTCCCTCTAGCGCTGCATGTCAGAGTCTGGCTGAAATGAGAGGAAAAACAGGGGCAGGGTTTGGGGGGAAAGGAGCCTTGGTACCAAGGGCATCGGATCCCTATCTGTGCATCCCATAGCTCTGAAACTCCATCACCACTGCATCCAGTATTTCAAAATGTGTGGTTCTTCATATTCATGTGTTTTTTTTTTCCTCCTTGAAATCTAAGACAGAAAATTTTAGTGATTTAACCAAAGGCACAACCAAGCAATGAGAACCACAAACAAAGTGAAACAAGCATGATTTTTTGGGTTCAAGACCACGTTTAAAAAGCAAGCTCCCTATTTCCAGAAAACGTGGGGCCATAGCCCAGTATTTTGGGTCTTATCCCTTCTTATACATGGGGATACTTAGTTCAATAAATACAAGTCTTTGCAGTAACCGTAATTATATTGTTGTTATTGTTAATAATAATAAATAAGAAAATATACCTAATACCAACTTCACAGATTAAGAAAATTAAGGCCCAAGGAGAACATATGAACCACAGTGAGTTCTGGAGCCCACCTGGGGTCAAGTCCTCAGACCATCCACCAAGTAGGGTCCCAGGAGAAGAAGCTGCTTCTTCAAGGTTGTAAGGATGGCGAGAACACTGTCAGTTCCAATTTAATAATTTTTTATACACAATTTTATGCAAATTCTTTAAAAATATATGTATGTTTAATGTAGACATAAAAATCAATGTTTCAGCCTCCTCCCTATTCATACCTTGATGTAGTTTATAATGGAGAATCCAGCAGTAAAATTAAAAATGTTGTTCACTTCCAAATGTTGCTTTTTTGTTGTTTCTCGTTTGACGTAACTGACCAAATGGGACACACTCACTTTTAATGTGGTTTTATTTATATTTCTTACACTATTTCTTCAGCACTTTTTCTTCTCACATGACACATTAATACATAATTCAGAGCTTTTATGTCTCCCTGTACTGTCGGCATGATTTCTTATGCTATTGAGCTACTCTATTTATGACCAAATGGCCAAAATGTCTTTGATTATTCATTTTGGGGGTGATTTTTAAAAGCTGCTGTGAATTTTAACCCCCTAAATCCTGAATTGCTTTTCTGTGTTCCAAAGATTTGTCTAAATTCTGGCCATGACCAATAACCATCTACCTCCTGCTGGTCTGAACACCTGCCCTGCCTTGTCCACCCTGGGGAGCTGACAGGAGTGAGGAGCCCCGTAATGGGGAGCAGACACCACAGTGGGCAGAGTGCCCAGGCTCCTTCATTTCCAAGTCTTCTTAGTTTGTTCACTGGTATTTGTTCCTCTGATTTTGTTGCTAACTTCTGTCATTTGTGGAGTGCAGCATCTTGCTGGCTGGGCTGCCTAATGGTTCCTGAGAAATCCCAGGAAGGCTGCAGCCCAAGCCCCAACCCCAGCCCTCAGCATCCTGTATCCTCTCTGCAGCTCTCCAAGTCTCCATCACAGTGCCTCCCTTCGAGGTTCTGGGGGTGAGAAAATCCTATCAGCAGAAGAGTAAAAAATGTAGTATAATTATAGGATTTAGGAGCCGAGCGGGGTCTTGGAGATCATCAACCTTTTTATTTTAGATGAGAAAATCAAGAAATCACACTATGAGCAAAGACTAGAAAAACAGTGAGTGAGAGATGTTGGTCTTGAACCTGAATCCCTCGCCTTCTAGAATGTGCTCCTTCCACTCCCACCCCTATGAAGTTTCTCAAAATTACACACGTCGGTATGGACCTGTATGTGCATGTGACCGTGCATTAAGCCTCCTGCCCAATTCGTCCCAGGACCTTGGCCACCTGGCCTCATTCACCATGTGTCAAAAGGTGCCCCAAACACAGGCAGACAGGCGTGCACATCCCCAGTCCTACCTCGCGCCCAGCTGGACTCTTATGTAGACTCTTCTGAATGCTTTTTTCCTCTGCACCAGGATTTCCACAATTAGAAAAACCCAAGAGAAGGATAGGGAAAGAGGAATGACAAGGATGTTGAGGGAAACTGCAAAGAAGCTTCTCCTTCTTCATCGAATTTTTTTCCTGCCTTGGCTAATTAATTTCCTGCATTCTCACACCTATGGATTCCAGTCACTCCATCTGCCTTGTCAAGACCTGGGTGGTGCCAGTCTCAGCACAGCCCAGGGGGTTTTACAAGACTGGGTGTCAAAGCAGAAAGTAATTAATTTGGTGACATACTTGATAAGCGAGGCAGGTGTAAGCCTGTGACAGTCAGGTCTTGGAGTGGCAATGAACACTTCTGTCTTCCAAGACAGCTGTGTGCATCCTCTTTCCTCCCTTCTTCTCTGCTCCTTCCTTCCCTCCCTTTCTCTCCCTCTCTCTTTCTCTTCTCTTCCCTCCTTCCTTCCCTCTTCTCTTCCTTCTTCTTTTTTCTCTCTCTTTCTTTCTTTTCCTTTTTGCCAGAAAAGAAGCAGCCAAGAATCCTTAGTATCTCACAAGATCTTTAACTAAAAGAAAGATGTCATTTAGCCATCGCTTATTCACTTTTTCATTCTTCCAACACTTACCAAGTTTGCATAGGCACAGGGCTAGATTCTAAGGGTACAGAGAATAATGGAATCCAGCTCCGGCCCCCCGCCGGGCACTTGAATATTTACTCCCAGCCCTTAGGCCAGCCCTGCAGGGTAAATCTGAAGTGTGCGGATCTAGACTGGGACAGCCATCCTTTGAAGGCGCCTTCTAATCATGCTCTGTGGACCTTCTTGCTCAGAACAGTGAGGGTTGATAGTGGGAGAATTGCACACTTGTCCACCAAGGGGTGGAGAAGCTCCACAGGTCCCCACTCCCCTGAGGGTCCCAGGGGTGCCTTGGCTCAGGCTGCAGGAGACAGTTAACTCCAACCTCTGTCTGCCAAGACAGCACTGAGTGAAAGCACGTGAAATTATCCACCGCTTTCCAAATTTTGGTCACTGTCTTAATAAGGATGGAGTTGCTTTCATGAAGCCATGATTTTCCCAACAGTAAAAACAACTAACGATTATGAAGCACTTACCCTGTGCCAGGCACTGTTCTAAGCCCTTCTTACAAATCAACCCACTTAAACCTCACATTAATCCTATGAGTTTAATATTACCCCTGTTGTGGATTGAATTGTGTCCCCCCAAAATTCATACGTTGAGGCCCCAAACCCCAATGTGATCATATTCAGAGAGAGGACCTTTAGGGAAGTAACTAAGGTTAAATGGGGTCATAAGGGTGGGGGCCTGATCCAATAGGACTGGTGTCCTTATAAGAAGAGGACGAGACCCCAGAGCTCATTCTGTCTCAGTGCTCACACACAGAGGAAAGGCCGTTTGAGGACATGGTGAGAAGGCTATCTGCTACCAGCTGGGAAGAGAGGCCTCACCAGAAACCAGCCCTTATGGCACCTTGATCTTAGACTTCTGGCCTCCAGGACTGTGAGAAAATAAATATCTGATGTTTATGCTGCCCAGTCTGTGGTATTTTGTTGTGGCAGCCCTAGCAGACTAACAGAAACCCCATTTTACAAATTAGGAAAGTAAGACTAGTAAGCAGGGGCCCACGTTCTGATCCTGTGTTTCTTATCCACTGTACTGCATGCTCTCTCTGCTCAGTGGAAGGACTTTACTAATAAGTCCACATTCTCATCCAGAGGGCTCTTCAAACACCCTAAAGAAATGCTTAAGTGCATGTGACTACAGTCTCGGCCAATAGCCGTCAAACTTTTGAAACCAAAGTTCCCAAAGGTGCTTTTAGAAATTCTGCAAATGTTTGATTTGAATTTTTTTTTTCTTTGAGAAGACTCGCCCTGAGCTAACATCCACTGCCAATCCTCCTCTTCTTTTTTTCTTTTAAGTGAGCTGCCACCACAGCATGGCCACTGACAGACAAATGGTGTAGGTCCATGCCTGGGAACCAAACCCAGGCCGCCAAAGCAGAGCATGCCAAACTTAACCACTAGGCCACCAGGGCTGGCCCTGATTTGAATTTTAAACCTTTCTGACAATTAAAACATAAACATAAAAATGACACAAACACTCCAATATGTTGTAGGCCAAATTTAACTTATCAGGCAACACCAAATTAACTAGTATTATCATTAGTTGATTTTATCATAAGTAAATGTTATAAAATTGACTTATAAAACATTTATACATAATATATGTAATATACAATTGTATAAAATATGCTATATGTAATGACAATATATAAATATAAATTTATAAAATATATATATAAAATGTAAAATTATACATAAGCGCCACTTTAATCTGTTTTATGCACGGGAGTTTGTATTAGTCTGCTCAGGCTGCTATAACAAAATACCAGATGGCCAGATGGCCACCTTTCTCACATGCTGTGTCCTCACATGGCAGAGACAGAGAGAGAGGGTGCACATGGCCACCTTTCTCACATGTTGTGTCCTCACATGGCAGAGACAGAGAGAGCGAGCGCACACGTGCGCAGCTCTCTGGTGTCTTTTCATAATAAGGGCACTAATTCCATCATGGAGGCCTCACTCGAGTGACCTCATCTAAACTTAATCACCTCCCAAAGGCCCCATCTCCAAAAACCATCACACTTGGGGTTAGGGCTTCAACATAGGAAATTAGTTGGGTGGAGGGGGGATGGACCATAATTCAGTACTTAGCAGGGTTCCATGGAGATTTTATTTTAAAACAGAATTTTGTTACTTACAATTTTTGAAAATCTGCTCTGAGCCATGTTCTTTTAGGAATTAAAAATTGTTTATTTTTCTTTAGTGTTAAGGGAGAACTTACAGATTGCTTGTCAATCTTTTTTTATGTTTTGGTAAGTGTTCATGTCACAACTGGGGAAAAAAACTTTAATTTCTACTTGTTTTCTGGTAGAGGAAGTTCACTACAGTAATATATACAAAAGTCTTTAATTTGCTTGCCTTGAACATCACTAACTTTTGAACAGCATAAAATAGAAATCCAGAAAAGAACTGTGGACCACTCACAGCCTGTATCTAAATGGCAGAACTCTCTGTCTGAAGGAATAGATACTTCCAGGTCTAGCGTATATATCACCACATGTATTCATGTCAGGAGTGAACACCTACTGAACCGTGGAGAAAATATAAGTTCCGCAATGGTCTATGGTGAGCACAGAAAATACAAGGGGAAAAAAATCCTCTACAACCTCTCTAACAAACACACAGAAACCTTTACTGAACAAGATTCAAGATTTTATTTACAATTTTGTTCTGAACCTACATAGATCTCTTTTAAGTTCAGAACTAGTCAACTATGACCAAAAGAATAAGGCTTCGCAGGTCAGCCCAGGAGCCAAGTCTCAGGTTGTAAGACTCTTGAACCTTCAAAACTCACTGCTGTGGGATGTTAGGTCAGATTATTAAGGCCTCCTGCCCTTCTCACTCCAAAGTTCAATGGGATAGATCAGTCTTTAGCAAAATGATGGAATCTGAGATCCCACACAGTAAAATATAAAACAAAGCTAAAAATCCTAGTCATGAATGAATGCTTGCAAAATAATGCTGCCTTTGACAGCACCATAGAAGCAGGTATATTTTTTATGAAAAGTGACCCCGAAATGGAAGAACTCAGGTGTCTGAACAAAGACAGCTCTTTAAGAACTTGAAAACTCCAAGGGTTTATGAAACTGCAGCATCACAGCTTGGTTTTGTAACCATTCAGAGACTCCTCTCTTTCTTATCATTTCCATGGGGAAAAAGAGCAATCTTCATTGAATTTTAACACTTCCAACCAGGGAAGTTTTCTCTACATTTTATCTTGTTCAGCACTAAGTGTATAGCTCTGTGGAGAATAGGGTGCAGCCCACGGAGCTAAAATCAGGAAATTAATTCAGTTATGCCTTTCAGTGTTTCAAAAATACAATTTCCATTTATTATGTAATTTATGTTGCATGTCCTCTGTTCCTGAATTTCACCTATCTGCTATTTCTAATATGGTCCAAGATTACTTGCCACCATATGCACCGTGACATTCTCCTCTCACTTTCCTCTCACCCTGCAATCTTCTTTACGATCCCTTTTACTGCGATAATTAAGATTTAGGCAATGTCTCTATTTAAAGCACACACTTCCAAGAGTTTATAACCGTGTCATAAAACTTTACCTGGAACTAAAAGAAGCAAGACCTGTTTTTTACACACCATCGTGAACTGAGAACAGGCTAAGAGGATGCCTTCAGTTGCTTTGAATGATGCATATCAACTGCTTACACCAGCCCCACTTAGAGATCTGGATCTAGGGTAGCAGCAATCTTGTATGCATTTACTTTGAGGGATCATTTATCGAATGGATTTCATTGGGGGTAGATGTGTACTTTCCTGTGCTCTACAGAAAAGGAGAACAACTTATGTGGAAGTCCCAAAGCAAGACACGGCCCAATCTAAAACAGAACCGCAGAAGGTTTCCCTAAAAGAGAGATATGAAAAAGAACCTCAACACCTGAAACAAATCTTCCAATAAGCTTTACTCCAACTTAATCCCTGATTTTCTTGTGTTGTGTAACTTAACTTGCTAGAGAATATAGGTTTCAAGCAAAATACGTATGAGGGGAGAGATACAGAGAAAATGGAAGAGTGATTGCAAGAGATACACAACTCTTCAGTTAGGCAGCATCATGAAGGGGTAGTCCTCACAACAGATTAAAATATGTACTTTTATTTTAAAATTACTCAGTTTCTGTCTTAGAAGACGTCTTGAATAGTCTATTTGATACACAAAACAGGGCCAGAGAAGAGAAAGATGGGCTCAAACCCTAAAGATCCTGTGGAAACTCAGTGTCCACACAGAGGGAGTTTGCAGAAAAACACACACACAAGCCTTCTCCCTTTTCATTAATTTTTTTGGTGGCCATACTCTGTTTACAAACATAAAAAGTCAAGGGTAGGGGAGAGAAGTCAAGATGGCGGCGTAGACAGACTGAGCTCACCTCCTCCCGCGGACACAGCCAATTTACAACTATTCTTGGAAAAATTATCCCTGAGAGAGAACTCAAAACTGGATAAGAGGAACTCCTGCAACAAAGGACAACCAGAACTGAGGTGGAAGGGGCAGAGACTCCCTTCTGGAGAGGAAAAACGCTGCCCTTACAAGCCGCCAGCTTCACAGCCTCCAGGGAACAGCCCACAGGTACGCAGCCTCCCTGGAGGCGTGGTGCCCTGAGCCGGGAGCGCCCTCGCTGTGGGCTTTTTGTGAACCCAGCACAATCGAGATGAGTGGCATAATATCTGACTTTGCCTGCCACTAAAACATTGGGGAGTACCCCCAGAACAGCTGGTTCACAAAGAAATTAAAACCAGCTCTCAAAGGGTCCATGTGCAAACTCACCTGTTTCAGAAAGCAACCTAAAATCAGCAGACAGAAAGGTGCACAGCCCTTTGGGAAAAAAGACTCACCTGATAGGCCCTGAGTGCATCTCGGTGAGAGGTGAGACCTCTCCAGGGACTGGGACATTGGCAGCGGCCATTGTTGTGGCCTGGTGTGGGCGTGCTGACACAGAGGCCATTGGAGTTCTCCCTGGGGCCTGCTAGCCCAGGGTCTGCCCCACCCACTAGAGCACCGATTTAATCCAGCTCAGCCAGGGCAGGCAGCCCACCCTAGAGACTGGCCCCACCCAACAACAAGCCCCCAGGCAACTTGTGGGACTGCTAAGGGAGCTGCCTGGATTCTCCATAGCTTGGTGACTGGGTCCACCTCTGTAGGGCAGGGTGTGTGTAAGGAGCTCGTGGAGAGTGTGGGGCGGTGGTGGAGAGTGTGGGGCTCCCGCCTTGGAGAGACTGGGTCCACTTCAGGAGGTCAGGGCAGGCACACCCGGCAGGACTGTGTTGACTGTGTGTGTGGACCTGTGGGCAGTGGAACGTGTCAGCTGCAGAAGACTTGTGCTTCTCAAAGACCCACATAGGGGCTTTGCCCCCCCTCCCAGCCTGAAACACTTGGGTGCTCCTGTGCCTGAGGCCAGCCCCACCCAGCTGCAATCCTCAGAGAGCTGACAAGGGACCTAAAGGCTAGATGCTTATAGCAATTGTAAGGCCCTGAGCCTAACAACCTGCCACACTGGGGGCCTACTCACTTAATAGAAATACAGCAACAGGAAAGTGCTATTAGACCTTGGAGCCAACTGTGCTGGGACACTCCACACCCAATAAAGAGACTGAAGGGTTCACAACAACTACACACAACTGAGCATTACAACAGCTGGCCAGGGGCATAGCTCAGCCTCCCTGGCCACCTACGGGAAGAACAACCCCGCCACAACAGAAGGACACACACAACAGAGTCACTCCTGGAACATTTGCAACGGGAGAGGAGAGGGAAGCACATTGCCAGGCCTCCTAAGGCATCATTTATATAAGGTCACCTCTCCGTGAGCAGGAGACGTAGCCAACCTACCTAATCATAGACACAAGCACAGGGAAAGAGGCAAAATGAGGAGGCAAAGGAATACGTTCCAAGTAAGGGAACAGGACAAAATACCAGAAAAGGAACTAAGTGAAACAGAAATGAGCAACCTACCCGACAGAGAGTTCAAACTAAGAGTTTTAAGGATGCTCACTGATCTTGGGAGAAGAATAGATGAACTCAGTGAGAATGTCAACAAAGAAATGGAAGATATAAAAAAGAACCAATCAGAAATGAAGACTACAATATTGGAAATGAAAAATTCACTAGAGGGACTCAAAAGCAGAGTAGAGGATACAGAAGAACAGATCTGTGAGCTGGATGAAAGACTAGAAGAAATCACACAAGCTGAACAGGTAAAAGAAAAAATAATTAAAAAGAGTGAAGACAGTCTAAGGGACCTCTGGGACAACATCAAGTGCACTAACATCCATGTTATAGGTGTCCCAGAAGGAGAAGAGCGAGACAAAGGGGCAGAGAATCTATTTCAAGAAATAATAGATGAAAACTTCCCTAACCTAAGGAAGGGAACAGACATCCAGGTACAGGAATCACAATGAGCCCCAAACATAAACCCAAAGAGGCCCACACCAAGACACATCATAATTAAAATGTCCAGAATTAAAGATAAAGAGAGAATCCTAAAAACCGCAAGAGAAAGACAAGTTACATACAAAGGAAACCCCATAAGGCTATCAGCTGACTTCTCAGCAGAAACCTTACAGGCTAGAAGGGAGTGGCATGATATATTTAAAGTGCTAAAAGGAAAAACCTACAGCCAAGAATACTCTGCCCAGCAAGGTTATCATTCAAAATGGAAGGAGAGATAAAAAGTTTCCCAGACAAGCAAAAATTAAAGGAGTTTGTCACCAAGAAACCTGTACTACAAGAAATGCTAAGGGGACTTATTTAAGGGGAAAAGAGAAGACCACAAATAGGAAAAATTATCTATTTCCATGATATGATGTTAATGGATACAAATGCACAAAAAAGAGGTCAGATATGATATCAAAAACATAAAATGTGGGAGGAGGGGACTTAAAGAGTAGAGCTTTCAGACAGAGGTCAAATTAAAGAAACTATCAACTTAATATAGACTGCTATATACGTAGGTTACTATATATGAACCCCATGATAATCACAAACCAGAAACCTATAATAAATACACAAAAAACTAAGAGAAAGGAACCCAAACATAATACTAAAGAAAGCCATCAAACCACAAGGGAAGAGAGCAAGAGAAAAAGAAAGGAACAGAGAAGAACTACTAAAACACCAAGAAAAAAAAGTTAAAAAATGGCAGTAAGTACATACTTACCAATAGCTACTTTAAACGTTAATGGGATAAATGCTCCAATTACAAGGCATAGGGTGGTTAACTGGATTTTAAAAAAGACCCATATATACGCTGCATACAAGAGACACACTTCAGACCTAAACACAATCACAAACCGAAAGTAAAGGGATGGAAAAAGATACTCCATGCTAATGGCAATGAAAAGAAAGCTGGGGTAGCAATACTCATATCAGACAAAATAGACTTTAAAACAAAAACTGTAAAAAGAGACAAAGAAGGGCACTACATAATGATCAAGGAAACAATCCAACAAGAGGACATAACACTTGTAAATATCTATGCACACAATGCAGGAGCACCTAAATATATAAAGCAATTATTAACAGACATAAAAAGAGAAATAGACAGTAACACAATAATAGTAGGGGACTTTAACACTCCACTTACACCAACGGATAGATCATCCAAACAGAAGATCAATAAGGAAACATTGGCCTTAAATAACACACTAGAAGAGATGGACCTAGTAGATATATACAGAACATGCCATCCAAAAACTGAAGAATACACATTGTTTTCAAATGCACATGGAACATTCTCCAGGATTGATCACATATTAGGCCACAAAACAAGTCTCCATAAATCTAAGAAGATTGAAATAATACCAAGCATCTTTTCTAACCACAACAGTATGAAACTAGAAATCAACTATAGGAAGAAAATCAGAAAAGCCACAAATAGGTGGAGATTAAACAAAATGCTACTGAGCAATGATTGGGTCAATGAAGAAATCAAAGGAGAAATCCAAAAATGCTTGGAGACAAATGAAAATGAAAATATGACATGCCAGAATTTATGGGATACAGCAAAAGCAGTTCTAAGAGGGAAGTTTATAGCAATATAAACATCTCAACACACAAGAAAAATCTCAAATAAACAATCTAACAATGTGCCTAAAGGAACTGGAAAAAGAAGAACAAACAAAGCCCCAAATCAGTAGAAGAAGGGAAATAATAAAAATCAGAGCGGAAATAAATGAAACAGAGACTAAAAACACAATAGAAAAAAATTAATAAAACCAAGAGCTGGTTCTTTGGAAAGATAAACAAAATTGACAAACCTTTAGCTAGACTCACCAAGAAAAAGAGAGAGAGGCTCAAATAAGTAAAATCAGAAATGAAAGAGGAGAAATTACAACAGACACCTCAGAAATACCAAAGATTATAAAAGAATACTATGAAAAGCTATATGCCAACCAATTTGACAATCTGGAAGAAATGGATAAATTCTTAGAATCATACAACCTTCCAAAACTGGATCAAGAAGAACTATAGAATTTGAATAGACTAATCACCAGTAAGGAGATCGAAACTATACTCAAAAACCTACCCAAAAATAAAAGTCCAGGGCCAGACGGCTTCCCTGGTGAATTCTATCAAACATTCAAAGAAGACTTAATACCTATCCTTCTCAAACTCTTCCAAAAAATTGAGGAGGGAGGAAAGCTGCCTAACTCATTCTATGAAGCTGACATTACCCTGATACCAAAACCAGACAACGACAACACAAAAAAAGAAAATTACAGGCCAATATCACCGATGAACATCGATGCAAAAATCCTCAACAAAATACTAGCAAATCTCATACAAAAATATATTAAAAAGATTATACACCATGATCAGGTGGGATTTGTCCCAGGGATGCAGGGATGGTTCAACATTCGCAAATCAATCAACATGATACACCACATTAATAAAATGAATGATCATCTCAATAGATGCAGAGAAAGCATTTGACAAGATATAGCATCGATTTATGATAAAAACTCTCAATAAAATGGGTATAGAAGGAACGTACCTCAACATAATAAAGGCCATATATGACAAACCCATAGCTAATATCATCCTCAATGGTGAAAAACTGAAAGCTATCCCTCTAAAAGCAGGAACCAGACAAGGATGCCCACTCTCACCACTCCTCCTGTTTAACATAGTACTGGAAGTCCTAGCCATAGCAATCAGGCAAGAAAAAGAAATAAACGGGATCCAAATTGGAAAGGAAGAAGTGAAACTCTCACTATTTGCAGATGACATTATTTTATATATAGAAAACACTAAAGAATCCACCAAAAAACTTTTAGAAGTAATAAACGAATACGGTAAAGTTGCAGGATACAAAATCAACATACAAAAATCAGTTGCATTTCTATACACTAACAACGAAGTAGCAGAAAGAGAAATTAAGAATATAATCCCATTTACAATTGCAACAAAAAGAATAAAATACCTAGGAATACACTTAACCAAAGAGGTGAAAGATCTGTACACTGAAAACTATAAAACATTGTTAAAAGAAATTGAAGAAGACGCAAAGAAATGGAAGGATATTCCATGCTCTTGGATTGGAAGAATCAACATAATTAAGATGTCCATACTTCCTAAAGCAATCTATAGATTAAATGCAATCCCTATCAAAGTTCCAACAACATTTTTCACAGAAATAGAACAAAGAATCCTAAAATTTATATGGAACAACAAAAGACTCCGAATAACTCAAGGAACCCTGAGAAAAAAGAACAAAGCTGGAGGTATCACACTCTCCGATTTCAAAATATACTACACAGCTATAGGAACCAAAACAGCATGGTACTGGCACAAAAACAGACACACAGATCAATGGAATAGAATCAAAAGCCCAGAAATAAACCCGCACATCTATGGACAGCTAATCTTCAACAAAGGAGCCAAGAACATACAATGGAGAAAGGAAAGTCTCTTCAACAAATGGTGTTGGGAAAACTGGATAGCCACATGCAAAAAAATGAAAATAGACCATTACCTTACACCATAAACAAAAATTAACTCAAAATGGATTAAAGACTTGAATATAAGACCTGAAACAATGAAACTTCTAGAAGAAAACATAGGCAGTATGCTCTTTGACATCGGTCTTAGAAACATATTTTCCAGCACCATGTCTGCCCAGGCAAGAGAAACGATAGAAAAAATAAACAAATGGGACTGCATCAAACTAAAAAGCTTCTTCACAGCAAAGGAAACCATCAACAAAATGAAAAGACAGCCTAACAATTGGGAGAGGATGTTTGCCAACCATACATCTGATAGGGGGTTAATCTCAAAAATGTATAAAGAACTCATGCAACTCAACAAGAAAAAATCTAACAACACAATTAAAAAATGGGCAAAAGACCTGAACAGACATTTCTCCAAAGAAGATATACAGATGGCCAACAGGCACATGAAAAGATGTTCAGCATCATTAATTATCAAGGAAATGCAAACCAAAACTACAATGAGATATCACCTCACACCCGTCAGAGTGGCTATAATTAACAAGACAGGAAACAACAAGTGTTGGAGAGGATGTGGAGAGAAGGGAACTCTCATACACTGCTGGTGGGAGTGCAGACTGGTGCAGCACTATGGAAAACAGTACAGAGATTCCTCAAAAAATTAAGGATAGAACTACCATATGATCCAGCTATTCCACTGCTGAGTATTTATCCAAAGAATGTGGAAACAGCAATGCGTAAAGATACATGCACCCCTGTGTTCATTGCAGCGTTATTCACAATAGCCAAGACGTGGAAGCAACCTAAGTGCCCACCAAGGGAAGAATGGATAAAGAAGATGTGGTATTTTTACACAATGGAATACTACTGAGCCATAAGAAACGATGAAATCCAGCCATTTGTGACAACATGGATGGACATTGAGGGTATTATGCAAAGTGAAATAAGTCAGAGGGAGAAGGTCAAATACCATATGATCTCACTCATTATGTAGTACATAATAACAACAAACAAACATAGAGACAGAGATTGGATTGGTGGTTACCAGAGGGGAAAAGGGGAGGGAGGAGGGTGAAAGGGATGATTAGGCACATGTGTGTGGTGATGGATTGTAATTAGTATTTGGATGGTAAACATGAGAACATGATGTAATCCATGCAGAAATAGAAGTATAATGATGTACACCTGAAATGTATACAATGTTATAAACCAATGTTACCACAATAAAGCAAAAAAAAAAAGTCAAGGATATTCTTCCCTCTAGAAAATTGCAGCTTTCCAACCATCTGATAAAGTTAAATTATATCATAATGGCATTGAGTTTCTCAGTTCAAAATGTTGGTATTATTTAAGTGTAGGGTACTTTCTACTTAAGCACACAGAGGAAATGATATGAAAAGAGAGTGGTTGAGATTTACTGTAAAGTACAGTAGTCAAGATGGTGTGGTATTAGTGAAAGAATAGACAAGTAGATCAATGAAACAGAACAGAGAGCCCAGAAATAGACCCAATAAATATAGTTAACTGATCTTTTCTGTTAAGGAGCAAAAGAAATAAAATCGTGCAAAGATAGTCTCTTTAACTGGACATCCACATGCAAAAAATGAATCTAGACACAAAATTTACACCCTTCAAACAAATTAACTCCAAATGAATCATAGACTTATATGTAAAAGGCAAAACTATGAAACTCCTAGAAAATAATAAAAAAGGAAACCTAGATGACTGTGTGTATGATGATGACTTTTTAGATATGACACCAAATGCATGATCCATAAAAGAAATAATTGATAAGCTGGACTTCATTAAAATTAAAAACTTCTGCTCTGCAGAAGACAATGTCAAGAGAATGAGAAGACAATCCAGTGACTGGTAGAAAATATTTTTGAAAGACACATCTGATAAAGGACTGTTATTCAAAATATAGAAGGAACTCTTAAAACTCAACAATAAAAAAACAAACAACCCAATTAAAAAATGGACCAAAGACCTTAACAGACACCTCACCAAAGAAGATATACAGATAGAAAATAAGCATATGAAAAGATGCTCCACATCATATGTCATCAGGGAAATGCAAACTAAAACAATGAGATACCACTACACACCTATTAGAATGGCCAAAATATGGAACACTGACAACACCAAACGTTGGCGAGGATGGGGAGCAAGAGGAACTCTCCTTCACTGATGGTGGTACAAAGTGGTACAGCCACTTTGGAAGACAGTTTGGAAATTTCTTACAGAACCAAACATACTCTTACCATATGATCCAGCAACAGTGCTCCTTGTTATTTACCCGAAGGAGGTGAAGACTTGTGTTCACACAAAAATCTGCACATGGTTGCTTATAGCAGGTTTATTCATAATTGCCAAAACTTGGAAGCAACCAAGACGTCCTTCAGGAGATGAATGGATAAATAAAGTATGGTGCATTCAGACAATGGAATATTATTCAGTGCGAAAAAGAAATGAGCCAGAAAACCATAAAAAGACATGGAGGAACCTTAAATGCATATTAGTAAGTGAAAGAAGCCAATCTGATAAGGCCACATACTGTACGATTCCAACTGTAAGCTATTCTGAAAAAGGCAAAACTACAGAGACAATAAAAAGATCAATGGTTGCCAGGAGTTGAAGGATAAGGAGGGATGAGTAGGTTGAGCACAGAGGATTTTTAGGGCAGTGAAAACACTCTGCATGATACCAGAGTGATGGATACTTGTCATTATACCTGGTCCAAACTCATAGAATGTACAACACCAAAAGTGAACTGTAATGTGATTCTGATGTGTCAGTGTAGGTTCATTGATTGTAACAAATGTCCCACTCTGGTAAATGATGTTGACAATGGGAGACGTTGTCATGTGTGGGGCAGGAGGTATATGGGAAATCTCTGTACTGTCCTCTCAGTTTTGCTGTAAATCTAAAACTGCTCTAAAAGAAACTAAAGTCCTCTTTTACAAAAAAGATAGGGGCCGCCCTGTGGCATAGCAGTTAAGCATGCATGCTCCACTATAGCAGCCCGGAGTTCGGATCCTGGGCGCGTCACACCGCTTGTCAAGCCATGCTGTGGCGGCGTCCCATATAAAGGAGAGGAGGATGGGCGTGGATATTAGCCCAGGGCCAGTCTTCCTCAGCAAAAAGAGGAGGATTGGCAACAGACGTTAGGTCAGGGCTGATCTTCCTCACAAGACAAAAAAAAAAGGTGAAAAAAATTAATCCAGTTAGTAAACATTGAAAATCCACATTGCACGGAACACTATTCTAGGCTCCAGGAGAGAAGAAAGTAGAGAGAAGGAAGGAGGCAGAGAAGGAGAAAGAAGATAATGTACAAAGGAAAAAGAAGAAAAAAATAGAAAAAGACTGTGGCAGGAACCATGATAAAAGTCTTGATAAACGGAATTTACAAGAAAAATAGAAAAGAAATGGTAATAGAAGGTAGCCTTAGCCATTTCAGTAGAAATTTACTTTGTGAAGAATAGAAATAATGAAAACCAGATTGGAGATGAGCAAGGAAATCTGCCACCCTGAGTGGGCATCATTATTCAAGTCGTCCAGAAGCAACGAAGATGGCCAACTCCCAATTATTAACACTTCATTGTTCTTATCTTAGCTTGAAGACCCTTTCCTCAGTTTACATCACCCTCTGCTGAGAATATCCTGGTCATTTACAAGCCCTCATTCCCTCCAGGACCAGGTGGGCAGTAGCAGGAGAAAGAAAATCCATTGACCATGTTGCTGGCAAACAGCCCTCACTTACTGCTTGGTTAGGAACAGACTGTGGGGGTGAACTAACTTGGGGGGGTGATGTTCACTGGCTGAGGAGCATTTATTTATTGAGCACCTACTGTGCACTGAGCATGAAGGCAGCAAGACATCTTCCCAAGCCATCACCCACACCAGCCAGTGTGGGCTAGTGCACCAAGGAAAGAGGGCGAGGGGAAGGCTCCCGCTCAGCTCAGAGCACAGTGCTCTTCCCCAGGGACTGACATGGGCAAAGGGCTATGCAGTCCAGGAGTAACGGCACTGAGCAAAGCCACAGAGAGAAGGTGTGGCTCAGGGAGCATCCGGGCTGGCTGGAGCCACAGGCTTCTGATGGGAGAAACGAAAATAAAAATAAATTGATAAGAGCTGGAGCAAGCTTCTCCTCTGTGACGGCCACTGTTCTGGGACTTTCCTCGCATCCACCCTCCAGGGGTGTGGACAGCCAGATTTAACAGACGAGGAAACTGAGGCCTACAGAGCTTAAGTTATTTGTTCAGAGTCCCACAGGCCCTCTGCGGTGGATTTGAACCCGGACCTCCCTGATTTCACAAGCACGTGGCCTTAGAGCTGGGGAACCACGTGATAAGAGGGAGAGGGCTGGAATGGACCCTGGAGTCACAGTTCATGGATTGACCGACACAGAGATTATAAGCGCCAACGTCCCTCTGGATGAGGGGCGCTGTGAAACTGCACGCTCCCGGAAGGCGGTCAGGTCACATCCTGACTGCCACCAGGGCAGAGTGGTTAGGTGTGTGAAAGCTGGAAATAAAAATGTATACCTTTAAAATTTCCAATTTGCACTGGAGTTTGTTAACCTTAAACATCGTCTTCCGGCTTCCTGGAGACTTTTAGGTCTAGGCTTAATTCTGCTGACCACTGGGGCCTCGTTTAGACAGAGGACTGCCTAAGTAGCAGAATGCACGGACAGGTCTCAGCTCTGGATACAAAGGAACCAACACTGAAGGAAACAGAGCTAAGTCCAGACTAATTAAAGATGACTAGTCTGAATCAGAGGAAAATCTACGTTTTACATTTTTGAGAAATGCAAACGTATTATTTTCAGATAAATACACTTCAAGGATGCTAATGTTGACTACTCAGATTTTTGGAGTGAATTGTTTCAATGAATAGATTAAAATGACATGTTATTGGCAGTTCGATTGTTTTTTAGTAAATGGATCCTTCTAAATACATGGGAGAGCTTGAAAACAGTTTGACTGAATATTTAGTCACAGAGATAACTTTTCTTTATAAAGTGGTCCTGTTCATCAGCAGAGGATAGAAGTCATGCAACAGAGAGTGCTGTAGACTGTACAAAGATCATGGTTGATGTCAAGGGAATGCATCTATGATACCTAGGCACCCAGTGCCTTCAGCCTTCTCCCTGTGAGCCAGCCTAAAGTGGCTCCAAGGTATGTGAAGCTGTCCAGACAAACCTGAGTCCTAAAAACAGATTCCAGCAGATGCTGGGCATGCACAACTGCAAACCCCAAAGAGGCATGGAATGCTGATGGCTTAGAGAAGAATATGGTATTGCTCAGGTGTGAAATAATTTTTCTAATAAAAAATTCAACCAGTGAACAATGTTATAAGTCTGGACTAGCTCCCAGGTTGTTAGATTAGCCATCCTATTAGGCCCTTTGGAGGGCCAAATCTTTCCAAGGGAAGGCCCAGCCTTAGACTGAGTCCCTCTAAAGCATCTAGGAAGGTGTCCCCACCCTGCCAAGCCCTAGTCTGACTCATAACTCAGCTACTTGCTCAGGCTGTGGAGAAGTGCCTCTATATATTTATTTGTAATATTAGAAACTGAGTCATGCTCTATTTTGAAGAATTTTATCAGGTTCATCAAAGTAAAGGACCTTCTCTTTACAAAACCTAAAAGTAGATATAGGAGAAGGAATAAGATCTTACTGGATTAAAAGTTTAGAAAAGCAAAATTGATAGGGTCATCTTGAATGATCTATGCTCACGTTGACTCATAATTTGGAACTGTGACCTTCCAGCCACGTGCCCTTCCATTCGCCTGCTGGTCGAGTCCCAAACTGCAGCTGGAGGCTTGACAGGAAACAGACTCTGAGAAACGGGTTTTGTGAGATGAAACCTGTCAGCTGACTACACATGCCAAGAACTTGTTGTCCTTGGACCAGCATCAATGACATCACCTGAGAGCTGGTGACAAACGCAGACCCTCAGGCCCCGCCCGGATCTGCTGAATCTGATCTTCTCTGCTGGTGACGCGTGTGGAGGTCAACCTTCGAGAAGCGCTGGACAGGAAAGTAGATCCATCATCCCAGACCCAAATCAGCTACCGTGGATGTCAGCCAGCAGATAGGCCACGCCACTGGCTCAGACAGTGATGGCGACAACAGTAAGCCACTGGCCAAGAGGTAATCTGGGTTAACGTGCTAAGAAAGCTTGCTTTCACCAACTCTCCACAAGCACTTGATGGTAAAGACTATGGGTTGTGATTTACTTCGAAGAAGATTTGTCTAATTCAAGTCTTAAGGGCAGGAAGAAATTCTATTTGAACCAGGGATGTCAAAGGTGACAGAAACAGGCAGGGCCAATTCTTATTTATGCCACTGAAACCCAAGCTAAGTAATCACCTCAATTCTGAGAGCAACGATAAAACACATTTGTCAAATGCTTTTTTCTTGGCAAAGCACTTTTAATGTGCATTATCTTTATTGACTGGTAACCAGGGGACTATTCAAAAATGACATATAATTACTGTTTTAATCTTTATCAGTAGCTAGATTCTCTGTCTCCCTCCAATCATCGTTGTTTGTTATTTCCTAAGCTGGTGGCTTATCCTCAGATTCGCTGCTTAGACCTGATTTTGCGGCTCAAATCAGAATGCCTTATCAGTCTTCCATTACTGCTTCGGCTGGTGTGTGTCCACATCCCTGGTGCTCCCTAGATAAGGGAGAACACACAAGCTCCAGCGAAGAGAAACTACAAATTCTTTGGAACATAGTTAGATTTACTCTCATTTAGACAGTGCAAATTCAGACCTTACCCACCTTCCTGAAGTTTAACCTTGAGATGAAAAGATTTCAGCAAAGTAAAAACATCTGTTGTTCGCAGTTGGGATGGTATTTTCTCCCATTAAGAAGAGTTACTTTCAGCCGTTCTGCATAACTCCATCTTCTGACTGTTAGATATTAATGCTCTTGCCTTTTCCATAAATTGCAAAACTCTGTGGGCAATTTTCCTGAATGAAAATAAGCAAAATTTCTCGAGAATTTATATCAAGGTACATAGTTTAGTGTTTTCCTTTAAAAAAAAAAAGTGAGAGAGGCTGAAGAGCACACAGGAACCGTTATAAATATCTATTTCAGCTGAACTGAAAGGCTGGGACATTATGTCATTTTCTCCACTATACGGAGCCTACATTAGTCTTGCTAAAAAAAGGAGAGCTCCACGTCTTTGAGACAAATTTTGCTGCACTCTGAATGATATGTGTGCTTTTTATGTTTATGAAACTACCATCCAGCGAAAAATAGCAGCCTAATATTTTGACATGAAGGTCATTTGAAAGTTTTACTGCCTGCGAGCGTGATCCATTTTGTTGACAAAAAGCTCTCCCAGGGCTCTTTACGATGCCCCAGCCTGCTCGACTTCCTCTGAGTCTGGCATTGCTGTCCCCCCTCCCTCTTCACCGCCTCCTACCAGACTAATTATCAGCTCATTAAGGCTGTCCCAATGAATTATGTTACAGCATTAAGAAAGGGTTTGGGACAAATGTCGGTGTGAGTGACGGAGGAGAGAACGGAACGGGAGCAAGGGAGTCACCAACTCCACCCACACGGCCACTGAAGCTAGTGTGATCCGGCCAGGCTCAGCGCACACACCGAAAACTCATAAATATTTCAGCTGCCAAGAGGTTCAGAGGGATGTAAACACGCTCTTGGGAGGAGCTGGCTCCCTTGGGCTCCTTGGCTTTGCAGAAACAGAAATTCTCCCAGAGGTGACGCTGCACAGGCGTGTCTGGGTGGACGCCCGCACGTGGCTGAGAGGGCGGTGGGAGGAAAGGACTCGCAGGGCATCCTGCGGCGGACTCAGGCGGGCCGAACAGGGAGCCAGTGGATTTTTCTGAGATGACCGAACACTAACAGGAGGAAAATAGTGCCGGTGCAGTGTATTTCTTGCTTTAAAAAACACACCCATACAATTACACTTTTATTACTTGCTTCTTTTATTCTTTTGGGTGTTGCAGAGAACAAAATAAGACGCCCCCATTTTTCTTCCGTCTTCAGGACACAGAAATCATTGCTGCCCCGAGAACAAAGATGGCCTTTCACGCTTCACTTGTCCCTAGCATAGCATTAACGACAGCAAAATGATACAGACAGCGGCTCCAAACCAAATCAGATCCTACAACCAAGTCGAAAACCGAATTACAGAAGAGCAAAGTGCAGCAGTACGTTTTAAAATGCCAAATGTATTTTAAAGGGCTTGGTTTTTATTTTTCACCTGCATTCAGAATTGTGTCCGCAATATCGATCATAAGGGTATTATTTTCTTATTTCAATAATAGCCCCCATCTCAAGCCTTCTATTTACTAAGTTTCTCAAGAAAAGAAACATCAAGCTTAGAAAATCACATCACAAGCATCTGACTCTTTTTTTTTTTTTTTTTTTTTTGCTTATAATTATACTCATGTTGTTTTTCTTTATATAGCTTCCCAAAGCACCACCCAGCTGAGCTGGCTGAGCAGCCACACACAAGGGCCACATCAGCCCCTAATGACAGCCCCTAATGACAATTACTCCAGAGTTGGAAGTACAGAGCTAATTAATTATCATATTTGGCAAAGAATCTTCTGTAGCTAAACAGATAATAGAGATGATGACTATCACTCTATGGACTTCTAAAACTATTTTTTTGGTGTTTAAGGATGTTTTTCTCAGACAACACAATAGCAAAAATTTACATTAGGGGGAAAAAATGGTTCATTTCACCAGAAATGCCCATCTTAATGGATTCATTACCTCTAAGCAAGTGTAAATCTATGCCAAGCTCTGAGTTGACATTTTCATGCAGATCCCCAAGCATCTTAACAGCATAGGTAATTTTAATCGTCTCGAAAACAGAAGCTGATACACTCTATGCAAACGTTCTCTAGAACACGTCACTTCATTTTTTCTGTATATTTTTCTTTTGTAACAGCCTACATAATGCAAGAATCTAGAGACTGATGATAGATGAAACGTACTTTAAATGTGGGGAAGGAAGTATTCAAATCTTGGGCCAAGAGAGGACAGAGAACGTAAAAATAGACCAGAGTGAGAATTCATTACTTTAGCCATACATTAATTCATCCATATGGTGTTGGAAGAACTTCTTTTCCTGGAAATATCCAAATGATAAGGAGACATCCAACTGCGTGTTTAAAATAGTTTTAGTGTAGCCCTTCCTGAGAAAATGGACTTGATAATAATATCTTAAACATAGTAGAAACTACTACCTGCCAGGCACTAGGCAGTGATGATTCATTTAATTCTCACTATGGCCTAAAAATGTGGGCACTGTTACCACTTTACAGATGGAGAAACTGAGGCCTGGGACGGCAAATTCACTGTCTGAGGTTACAATGCCAAGTGGCAATGGGAAGTTTTAAACAAGAGGTGCCTGGTGCTAGAGACCTCACTGTCTTTTTTTGAATTTTATTTTATGGCAGTAAGAACACTCAACATGAGATCCATCCTCTTAACAAATGTTTTAAGTGTACAATACGTTAGTGTTGACTATAGGGAAAATGTGGTACAGCAGATCTCTAGAACTTATTCAACTAGTGTAACTGAAATTTTATGCTTATTGAGTAGCACTCCCCATTACTCCTGGCCCCCAGCCCCTGGCAACCACCACCCACTCTTTGATTCTATGAATTTGACTATTTTAAACACCTCATAAAAGTGGAGTCATGAAGAATTTGTCCTTCTGTTACTGGCTTAATTCACTTAGCATAATGTCCTCAAGATTCATGCATGTTGGTGCATATTGTAGCTCTGACTTCTTTTTAAAGGCTGAATAATATTCCATTGTATATATATACCAGATCTTCTTTATCCATTTCTGCATTGACACTTAGATTGTTTCCATATCTTAGCTATTGTAAATAATGCTGCAATGATCGTGGGAGTGCAGATATCTCTTCGAGATCCTGATTCCAATTCTTTGGATAAATACCCAGAAATGGGATTGCTGGATCATATGGTAGTTCTCTTTTTAATTTTTTGAGGGACCTCCATTGTGTTTTCCATAGCGGTTGCATTATTTTGCATTCCCATCAACAGTGTGTAAGGACTCCCTTTCCTCCACATCCTCAACAACATTTGTCTTTGAGTTTTTTTGTTTGTTTGTTTTTTGGGTAGTAGTCATCCTAATGGATGCGAGATGACCTCTCAATGTCCCTGGTGCTGCCCTGCCTCAGATCACATGGGATGCCCAGCAGAAGTGTCCTCCAGCCTACGATCACCTTCAACACCAGTAAGTGCATTTGGTCAAAGATGGTGTGTGCTTGGCATTGAGTTGGGTAGACGTGCTTGCAGGGTGGACCTGGAGAAAGGGTAGACTTGAAAAAGGAAATCAAATCCTGGCGCCAACCGAATAGAGCAGCTCTGTCCTCCTGGAAGCCTCCGGTCAAGGGCTGAAGAGTGGAGAGAAGAGCTGCCAGTGTGCCAGACGGCTTCTGCCCTGCCCGGGACAGGACAGACACTGAGAGCAGCATCTAGTCCAAATATAAAAATGCAAGCTTCCCTTCCCCTCCCTCTGTCCCTCGGTGGACCCCGGTTGCCTCTGGCATCAGCTTCATTGGTTTGGAACTGAGTGGGTGGCGGGTTTAGTTTGCGGTCGGGTTTGTCTGTTTGGTTGTCTCCTCAAGTCAACAGGAGGCAGAAAGAGTGCCTGGGACTCGGAGCAGGGACGCATGGCATTTTCCCTTTGAGAGGGAGGCGAGGCCCCACTGGAGAGTGACAGCGCCAGCCCGCCCTGGAGGCGCCGTATCTGCCGGGGCCATCGCATGTCCGCGCCGATCAGCAGCGCCTGGCAGCTAGGGAGATACATTTAGATAAAGCAGCCAGCAATCGCCGATAACAAGCCCCTCAAATGTCAGGCAGCACAAAGGATAGCATTGATTGCTGCGGCACAGCCCCCCTTCTTTTTCTTCAGCACGCCACCCCTTTTTCCTTTCCTTTTTCATGCTGCAAAGCCGCTGGCTGGGATAATCTGCCGGTGGAAAAGGCCATTGTGCCCGTACACGTATTGTGTTATCTGCTAAATGGGATTTATCAACATCTCTCCCATTCCCATTCCTTCCTCTGCCCCCTCTGAGGCTGGTTTCTCCCCCAGCCAGGCCCAGGGCTCTGCTGTCCTCCCTCCTCCCTCCTGGAGGCGGTCAACCAGTTTCCAGGCTCAGGCCTCCCGGCTGGACCGGAAGATACCCTGCAGCAAACCCCGGAGAGGAGGGAAGGAGGTAGAGGCCTGGGAGCCCGGCTGGAGGAAACTGGACACAAGCCGGCAGACGTCTGCTGCACATTGGTGGGTATCAAGTGTCAGAGAGATGCTTAATGCTAATCAACTGGTGCTCCCTTCCCACTGGGCAGAGTGTCTTTTCTGAGCAAGGAACTACCTTTCAAGTCTCTTTGAAGAGATATGAAAGGATAGGGAGAAGAGAAAGAGTGTGGCTGAATACCAACAGCAGGACCCAGCTGAACCCTCAAATCCTCTTCCACCTGGTGGCCTGGAAATCTGCCTTCAGAGCCATCCTTCGAATTGGCCAAAGATGTTGATAATTATGCAAACACAAATACCCCAAGAAGGGGATATGCCTCAGAAAATAACAAGTTCAACAACAGTGGATTTTTTTGTATTTTAATTTTTGTTTTTGTCCTTTTGAGTATCCTCCATAGTGCAGAGAGTTAACATGGAATCATTCCAGAATTGTTTTGTGGAAATAAATGCCTCTAATATCGAATGTTTGCTCATCCATTGCTGGTTTGTATTGGCTACCAAACATGACATATTTTCTAGTGACATGAGAGCCTCCAAGGGGAAAAATGATAATGTGCATTATTATTTTGCTCTTAATAGCCACTGGTAAATAATAGAACATTATCTCTATTATGGTCCACTGTGCTTAAAATAGCTGCTTTGGAACAAAAACAGGAGTTAGACATCAAAAAACTACTTTGGAAGATTCCTATATTAAGAGAAGTTCACTCTAAAAACAAAAAAGATGAGCAGTACACCAAATAAATCAGAATTTAAAGCATTCAAATATTTTAAGAACAACAAAGAGAAGAAGGTGTGGTAGGCAGAATAATAGCCCCCCAAAGATGTCCACGTCTTAATGCCCCAAACCTGTGAATATCTTAGGCTACATATCAAAGAGGAATCCCTACTGCAGATGGAATTAAGGTTGCTAATCAGCTGACCTTAAAGTGGGGAGATGATTCTGGATTATGCAGGTGTACCAATGTAATCACAGGGTCCTTAGAAATGGAAGGCTGAGGCAGAAGTGTGGGCTAGAGCCATGTGGTGCTATGTGAGAAGGACTGCACCTGCTGTTGCTGGCTTTGAAGATGGAGGAAGGGTCCATGAGCCAAGGAATACCAGTGCCTCTAGAAGCTGCAAAAGGTAAGGGAACAGATTCTCCCCTGGAGACTCCAGAAGGAACCAGTCTTGCCGACATCTTGATTTTAGCCCTGTGAAACCCATGTTGTACTTCTAACTCATAGGATTGCAAGATAATAAATTTGCTCATGGTAATTTGTTAGCAGCGATAGGAAACAAATACAGAAGGAGGAGGAAGAGAAGAGCTACTATTTACTGTGCATTTACTATGTGCCAAACCTTGACTAAGTATTTTACTTGCCTTACCTCACTCAGTCCTCCAGCTCTCCTATACCATGGTGCTATTATTATTTTTCCCTTTGGATGAGTAAACTGAAGTTGAAAAGGTTAACAGGTCTGATTTCAGAGCTCCAGCTCCTATTCGCTTGTGCTTACCCACAAAGATCCCTCCATGTTTCTGCTATACTAAAGAACAAGACATTTAATGCACTTGTAGAATTATGGCACACGTTTAACCAGAGCCATCAATCATTGTTTAGAGATTCAGATTTTACAAATGAGATCAAGAATCTGGTGAGCACATCTCTGAGTTTATTGAAAAGCCATGTCAACT
Source organism: Ceratotherium simum simum (assembly GCF_057802395.1). Classification (NCBI taxonomy): domain Eukaryota; kingdom Metazoa; phylum Chordata; class Mammalia; order Perissodactyla; family Rhinocerotidae; genus Ceratotherium; species Ceratotherium simum. The sequence continues at coordinate 5,447,577 of NC_141937.1, forward strand.
GTCTCGACCATGCAATATTGGAGATTTCCTAGATGAGTTTGTGGAATTACCTTGCATGCAGCGTTCACAGTGAATTCTTCCAACAGTGCTTTCTGACTGAACCACATTTGACATTCATAATGGCCCAAGAAAAGTATCTCCCTAATGATACCACATCACTACATGTCACAGAAATCAAAGGTGACGTTTCTAATAGAAATGCCGTCTCTAACGTGAAGGCAGGCGACTCCTTCCCAGAGTCAATGGAGCTCAAGAAGTCAAGGAGGCGAGACCCTGCAGAGATGGAGGGCCACACTCATGCAGTTTTCCCATTCAGGAAGGAGAAGGAAGTTTCTGCAAGAGGAAGCAACTTTTCAAGAATGTATGTTCTCCAGAATCCTTCAGAAAAAAATTGCAAGCACAAGTCACTAGGATATCTTGATTCTTTAATAAACAAAGCATAAAAATTATATTCCACTGTGCCAGAGAGAGCCAGCTGTCAAACAAAGATGTCAGCTCCCTTTCCAGTGTCATGTTGAGGCAAGGAAATGAAGTTTCCAGCTCCTCTTGCATCTACATGGGGCCGTGATACCAGTTCTCACTACCGGGGATTGTAAACAGAAGTAACGTGTCTTTTCTGGGCTCGAATAAGACGCTAATGTGCCTTCACTGCCCTATTGTTCCCTTTCTACAGTGAACATGGAAACCACATGTAGAAGATAATGGAGCCATAATAGAGAAAGGGCTTGGATTTCTGAATCACTATGTGGAAGACCATCTACTAAACACACTTGCTGGACTATTGCATAAGCAACAAATTCAACTTTGCTAAGCCACTGAGATTTCTGGGTTTATCTGTTACAGCTGGAAGCATTATCATATTTAAAATGTAAATTTAAAAGTTCAAGAGGAGCATGTGTTATGGTTTTGGACAGCAACACTGATCAGTACCTGGGAGGAAAATTTGGAAGTCATTTCCATGTGTGGTGTGGAGTAACGAAGACTCCTTCACAGTAGTTTCTCACAAGGCCTTTTGCCAAAGTTATTAAGGTCACTAATCTTTAAGGCTCAAAGTTGTGTCTGTGGGCTTGGAATTGATTCTGATATAGAAAAGGCTGTGAAGGTGCATATCATACGCCTTGCCCTAGGCATCGATATTGATTTTGCAGTACCTTTTCGGGGGAAGAACATCTTGCTTGTAGAAGATACCTTCTAAAAATGGCTCAAAATGCTCCTAAGTCCAACTTAAAAATATGACATAAGAAAACATAGTTTTGCATGCATTATTTGCAACATACAGATTGGGAGAAAATAATAATTCTTCAGTGGATCTTCACAGACATTAGCTGAGCTTTAAAATATTGTTTGGCGTGGGGGGAGTGTTTAGAAGTTACCATTGCACCAAAATACCCTTAAGCAAGTAAAGAGCCTTAAAAGACATCTTAAGGAATCAAGATGCCCTGAAGCACCTGTTGAAGGAAATTGAGCATTGGCCTTTAAAAGTCTAAAGTGAGCTAGAAGGAGGGAAGGAGACTCAATATTCACTGGGAAGCCTTGTGTACAAGTCAATACCCCATCACACACCCCCAAAGTGAGGCTGACTGCTTTCACCTTGGGGGAAATGTTTTCACCTTGTCTCTGCTCCAGCAGTGGCTTCAGAGAAGACCTTCCAGCTCACTGTCAGCAGATCTGGTTCTCCTGCTGCCTCCAACAGAGTATGGAGTTGGCCAAGTCTACCTAGTTCTTACCCCTGAGGTTTTCAAGTCTGCTCTTGTACCACTCAGGACGTGCAAGGGGGTGAAAGAGTTGGGGTGCTCTCCCAGAAAGACTCCATCAACAATTCCAGCTCCCCCAGCCCAGCTCCACACTGCCTAGTGATGCTGTTTTCCCAACTCCCACCTTGATTCCTTGGATCCGGCAACCACAGATAACTCACTATTAGGAGGTTACTATTACTCTGCTTGAGTATTATTATTACCAAAACCCATTACCATTAGGTTTACTTGTATGAAATTGCCATTTTTGTAGATCAAAAATACCCAAATATGACCAATTTCATGTGATTCAACTTAATGTAATGCAAGATATTTAGAAACTAGGAAGGCAAATAAAAGATCAACATTATCATAGCTGGCTCCTGAAGTTCCCGCTACATCACAGCACTATGCTACGTGTTACACACATGTCTCCATCACTGAGTGAGCGGGCATCCTCCTACACTATATATCCTGCTTCCCTCCTTGAGAGTAAACATCCATACACAAAGGTGCATCAACATTTTGAAAAGATGCAAAATATATCTTGTATTTTATAATACAAATTATTCTCTTTTAAAACTAATAAATTCTCATTATAAAAATAGTAAATATAGATAAATAAAATGTAGTCTTGATGTATCCAAGAAATGGCACAATTTCAAATACTTCCACATTTGAGGCATTGGCCCTGCCAGACCCTCAACCAGGGTCCTGTTTGTTCTTAGGGCAAAACTCAAGGCCAATGTCTTATTACCATGATAAACTGCTGTTCCCAGCACCCTGTGTAATTCCTGGCAGGTTCACAATCCTGATGAACAAAAATGAATTATAATTCTCCTCCTTGACTCTTAAAATACTGAAGCTTATAACTTTTGAACATATGCTCTACGTAAAATTTAACTGTTAATTAAAGATAAACTCTCATACACACCTCAGTAAATAGCATTTTTCTTGCTCACCAAGCTCAACTTGCTTTGTCTCAATGCTATTTCATGCATTTTTTATCCTTTAAATTCTAGTCGTGAACATCATCAGTAGAGAATCTTAAGAAACCAGATAAGAACAAAGGAAGTGTTTGCTATAGGTGGTGTGAATTGGGGACAAAGCCACTGGTCCGTGTCAAGAACCCTAAATCCTGTCAGTACTTCCCCACCCATCTTCTGCATCTAGCCTTATACAGGTCTGAATTCTTAACTCTATGAAATCAAGGAGGAAAGCCCACTCTCTTCCACACCAGTAATTTCTAGGTTTTAGAAGTGACTGACCCATCGTACTTGGAAAAGAACTTTGCTCTTTGAGGAAAATCATTTCGATTATTCTTTTTAATAACAATGGTCCATTGATCTGTCTGTGTTTAAAGTTGGTAGTTCAAGAGTGCAAGAGGGGTGGCCCTTGTATTTCCATCGGTGGTTTCTTTAAGCACACCCACTCTCCCTGGAGAACTGCATCTTGAATTCCGTTGGCTTCAGGTCCTGCTCAGTCTAGCTGCAACCTGGGCAAATGCTGTGAAGCCTGAGCAAGCCACCCCACTGCTCTCATTCCTCCTTCTGTTTAAACATCCTCCCCGGGCATTGTGTCATGTGGTTTAAGGGAAAGAACATCATTCTTTTCCCCATATGTGGACATTGACTAGACATCACCATCATCACAGTATTAGAAACAGATATTGACTGAGGACCCACGATGTTCAAAGCAGAGATTGCACAAGGCCCCTGGAGTAAGTGTCAGCTTAGAACAAGGTAGACCTGCAAGGAGTTCACTCCACTGGCTGACTTCGCCCTTATTGTCCAGAGGAGGCCAGAGAAAGGACAGAAGTATTATTCAGATTTAGTTACAACCAATTTCTGTCACTGGGTGAAAAGAACAAAACGCCAAGGATCCATTTAAGTCCCTTACTTAAAAAAACTTGTAATTAGTATTTGGTGCGTCAGTTTTATAATGAGGCTGCAGGAATCTAATAATGCCACTGCAGGCCACAGCAAGCTGACTCCCACTCTAAATCCGAGCCGCAAGGAGCTTTCATCAGGGAAATCATTTGGACCAAGCTTAGACTCTGAAATTAATACAGATAGGTCCTGCCAAGGAGATAATATGCTTATTTTCAAAGAAAGACACCTGTCTATTGTTTGGTTGCCACTGGGTTATGTCTTCCTTTCACTTTCTGGAGTCCACCTAGTGCCCTCCTACCCTGTGGGGGATTTCTCTGTCTCCCAGGGCCTCCCTACAGCTTCCCTGCTCCAGTGCAAGAACCAGAGATGTCACTATGATATGGCTCTTCTCTCGGCCATCGGCTTTCTAGGCCTTATGTTTGAGGACTGAGAGAAGCTTCAACAGGAAGCGAGCAGGATGTCCAGCACTGTTGGGAAGTGGCGTAGAGAGCCCCACAGCTGCAGATCTCAGCTCTGTTCACACCGACGTGTTCCAGCCAATCACAATTTTACGTCCAAGGATTATCTCAGTATTAAATCGAGCATCATGTAGGCTGCATGAAACCATCTTGAAGAAGATAAGCATGTCATGTAATGAAGAGATACTTTGTAGTCTGTCCTGCCATGTACTAGCTTGGTGATCTTGAAAAAGGCTTTGAAAAATTTTGAGTTTTGTTTAAACTAGAAAAAAATAATACCTCAAAATCAGGCTCTACTACTTATAAGCTAGGTGATTTGGGCAAATTATTTACCTTCACTAAACATCCACCTTCTTACCTAGAAGATGGGGCTAATATTATAATTACAATTCTTACCTTATACAGTTGTTATGTGAATTGAGAAAATTTATGTAAAATACTTAGCATAATATTTGGAAGATAGTAGACTTGTATTCAATGTTAGGGAATATGTGTGTTGTTCATGATTTGTCCGTTCATTTATTCATTTAACAAAGGCACAGAAATTAAATAAGAAAAGATATGCAGAATGCCTAGCACAGAGTGGGTACTTGACACAATTAATTTTATTTCTCCCCTCCTTTTCACAGATGGGGAACTAAGATACAGAGACACAAGGTCCACATACCATAGTTAATGTTGCTACTGCGATCTCTCTGTATCAAGCATGTTCCCTGCAAGAAGAAATTGAAAGTGAGAAAGGGACGGAGAGAAACCTGAGAATCTTCTATCTGCTTTAATTGATTTACTTCAGGTCACACTCAAGGAGTAGGGACATAAGTGGAAGTCCATTTAGCAGACTTGAAAGTGCTGTTCTTGACCTCTGAGGACTAGGAGGTCCTCAGAGTTCCAGGTTTCTGAGTTTCTAAGTCTTTGGCCAGAAAAGAAAATTTCTCAGCTGCTTTTGCATGCCTTCAAAATGAATTAATTTTCTAAATGGAAAATTGAAGTAATTAGGTTATGGATTGAGTGACATTTACTAAGGTGAAAAGCAGGGAAATTTTTATATCCTTTATTAAACAGTTATTAGATGTATTAAGCAATATGGAGTAATTACTTTTATTCCTCCAAATGTGATTATTCTTTTCATGCCAAGGCAAGCTCAAACTCACAAGGATCCAACAGACCGTGACTACTCAAAAAAGCACTGCGTCGCGTCTTCAGCATCCTTCCCAGGACCACCTGGCTCACTGGGCAGGTGGAGAGAGGTATTCAAGGAGGGAGGCATAGAGTCTGGTTCCCAGGATGGCACTCTGCTTTCTTCACCCACTGGACACACCTTTCCCGTGGCTGCTTCGTTTTATCCTGCCCATCTGTCCAACAAGGAAATCTACCCATTGATTTAAAACTATTGTGAATAGCACCTACTGTGGGCTAGACACTGTTCTAAGGTCTACAGCTGTGAGAATGACAGATAAAACTTCTCTTCTTCATGGAATTTGCATTCTAGAAGGGGAAGCCAGATGACAAATGAAATAAGTAGAATCTATAGTAGATTAAAAGATCATTGCTGTGGAGGAAAAAGAAAGTTCTACTGAGAGATGCTGTTTTAATGAACAATTGAGGGAGGTGAGGGAGCTAGCGAAACAGCTAAGTGAGGAAGAGTATTTTAGGTGAAAGAATTGTCGTGTGCAAGGGCCCCAACATGGCCCGGGGGTTCCAGATCCCCGAGCAGGAGTGACCTGTGTGACTGAGTAGGGGGTATTAGGTAGGAGAGGACCTGACAGGTAGGAGAGGGCAGTCACTGTGAAGATTTTGACTACTATTCTGAGAGAGACAACAAGCCACTGAGAGATTACCAACAGAGGTGTTCTCGCTAAGAAAACACACAGATATCCATAAAAGGGTTATGTGAGTAGTTTTCAGAAATTATTATTCTCCCAGTGAGCCTTCCTTCCTATTTCAATCTCCTAAGTGACAAAGACAGCTTTGTCTTGAATTTATAGTTTTCCACTCCCTGATTTTAATTGTTTTGGGATCATGAAAAGGCAAGGAAAGAATGGGGCTAGCACCTAGCACAATGATTAGATCCATTTTTGGAATGTTGATTGATTAGGAGCCCAGAGAGAAACTCCTGTATAGCTGTAACTTTAGCAGGTCTCTGCATCTTCCCAAGCTCCAATCTTCATGTTTGTAAAATGACAGATTGTGAAGATTACATGAGGTAACATTTAAAACCTTTGACATGAACTTAGTACTCAATAAATGGTAACTATTTTTATTTAAAGAGTGACTTCTTATTTCTAAATACAGTTCCATCTCTAACTCTGTGTTCTTGAGCTTTTTCCTACCTGGGGAGGGCTCGTTGGTTCCCATCTCAGAACCCATGTGCCCGATCCTACTCCCTTGGCACGTTCTGTTTAATGCCACCATCTTCCTCAAAGCCTTTCCTCAACTTCCTTTCAATCAGGGGTCCTCACCAGGGGAGATTAGGTACCCCAGCGGCATTTAGGAATATCTGGAGACAATTGTGGTTGTCACAACTGGCGTGGTACTACTAGCTTCTAGTGAATAGAGGCCAAGGATGCTGTTAAACATCCTACAGTGCACAGGACAACCCTACAAGAGAGAATTATCTGGCCTCACATGGCAATAATGATACAATTGAGAAACCCTGCTCTAAATACAATGCATGGTGTCACACTTTCTTTCACACATTTATATGGCATATATATATATATATGTATATATATATATACACACACACACAGTCATGGGCTGCATAATGATGTTTCAATGAGGGACCACATATACGACAATGGTCCCATAAGATTAGTACCATATAGCCTAGGTGTGTAGTAGGCCATATCATCTAGGTTTGTGTAAGTACACTCTATGATGTTCACATAATGATGAAATCGCCTAATGACACATTTCTCAGAATGTGTCCCCATCATTAAGCAACCCATGACTGTATATACATATATATATAGTATTTATATCATATGTATACACCTGCTTCTTCCAAATGGACTCTAGCTGTTGGGTTAACCATACCCCAACCACTCTGGCAAGTTCCTGACATGTAGTAGGTATAGTTATTGAGTAAGAGTTTTCCAAAACAGAATTTTATGGGGACAATTTTATCAAACAACTCCTACTGAAATTCCACTGACCAAAGTGCTAGAGATTTGGACTCCAAGTGAAAATTTCCATATCATATTCTTTAAATTTTCTTATATAGTTCAAGAGGCCCTTGCACTCTAAATGGATGAAATAAGATAAAATTAATTAGTAAAATCTTTTATCATTATTTTTGAACACAATATAGGGGCTTAATGGAGAAGAAAAACAACACCTGTTTTAATTTAATCAACATCTCGGGTCAGGGGACACAGAATGCTGCCCAAGACGACGGCCCTGTTGAAATGGAGATGGGAGCACCCAGCTGGAGTAAGGCCTGGCAGGCAGTACCTGGGCCAGGTCTGCAATAATGTCTGAAACCCCTGCTCCCCTGAGCTGCTGCCACAGTCTAGGCTGTGAATAGCACACAGTGCCTCTTCCGGAGAATAAGGCTGGTCCATGCAGCATCTTTGTCCACGTCAGGCAGATGCAGGAGCCAGAACATGGAGCTGATGTCAATCACCGCTTGCAGTGCATGAAAGTCACAGCCTTTTGTGATGGTCCTGCTCTTTTCTTTCAGCCTACTCCAAATTACTAATATTCCCTTTCTCTACAGAAATGTGTCGTTACCACACAGGGGGAAAATAAGATGTCCAAAAGAACTTGGAAACTAAAGAGCTTCATGAGACTGAAACCCAGAAGAATCGACAAGTAATGGATAATGGCCACCATCTGAAGAGAAGGCCACCCTAAGCGATGCTTTATAGTGAGTAGGGAGGAGACGCTGGAGCATCCCAGTCCAGCAAGCGTGGCCAGAGTTTCATTTCAAGGAATCATGTTTGAAATGTCATTGTTGGTGGTGTTGTTACTACCACCTCTGGGTGAAGCAGGACTTCTGAGTCCTTTTCAAGCTCCCAGAGCACCCTTCGGCGTCTCATGCTAGAGCTGGGTGAACGGGCTTCTGCTCCTATATCCATACGGCCCATCATCACACACAGCGATGCCCTCCAGTCAGTTGCTTTTTAATGGGTGCGTTTCTTTTATGTTCTCACACACTAGCCTGCCTGTCCCCTCTAGTTTGATGGTTTTCCCAAAAGAGATAAAAAAAGAGAAAGAGGTGCTTTAAAAAGGTGAAATCTCTAATAGAGTGGATGGGTGACAGCAAAGCAAAATTTTTACCTGCTTCCAGTGCTTTTGTAAGATTTGTCGGTCATTGTCCACCAACGTCTTAGACTAACAGAAGCCTCACCCCCCTTTCTGCCCATCTCTGTCCTCCCTGTGTCTGCAGCTGTCACAGTCACCCACAGCATGGAGAGCCAACCCCCATGACGAAGCCAAGGATTCGCTGAGTCTGTCTCTGTTTCTTTAAAAAATGTGCTGTAAGTGAAAAGCTCGAGGCATTAAGTGCAAAAATCAATCCTACAACATGTTTAAGCAGAGTAAATTCTATAGGAAGCCCTAAAATAATGACTGTGTCAAAGAAAATGGTTTTATCTTTCTCATCTTGGTAGTAGATAAAAGTATAGTATTGGCAACTGGACAATGGAGTAATACAAAGGAAATTAGGAGAGAGAAAAAAAAAAGAAAACCTGTGTCTAATCTATGCCACTTTCTTCAAAGAATGTACTTAGGATCAGCTGCCCTGAGGAGGAGCTGAGACTCATAGGGCAAAAGATGGCTTGTGGCAGCAAGGTTAAAGTTCTGTAAAGTCAAAGTAAAGCCTGATTCAGGAGGGTGTTGTCCTCGATGGAGTGTTTCATAGCGAGATTTCAGAGAAGAGGTGGAAAATATCAGAGCATCTCCTTTCCCCTCCCCTAACTGCCCAGCTGTCTACTAACCCACCCTGAGAGCCCCAGGAGGGAATCTTCACCCTCGAGAGGCACCTTCCGTGCAGCTTTGCCATCCTCGTTACTGCCAGCGGCATTCCCTCCCTCCCCACTTCGAGCAAGAAGGGAAGCTGAGCTGAGTGTCAGCCCTTGTCACTCAGACAGAGCACAGACACCCCGAGGTGATGTCACCAGCCACGGCAGTTCAGAGATGTCAGCTACCAGCAGCCCAATTCATCAGGAAACTAGAAATATGACAGTCCGTGCAGATCCATCGTGAGACGAGCAGAGCGAAGGTGCATTTGTCAAATTAAGAAAAATAGAGGCTAGAGGACCATTTCCATAGATATTCTAATGAATTTTGAGTTGGGAAGGAAGAGTAGCCCTGATTTCAGGTAGAAGTGCCTCCAAACGTTCTCAGATCTGATCCGCAGCCTTCACCTGACTCCCTCACTCTCCATCCCCCACCTCACTCCAATTCAGAATCTATAAAGCTCTAACTGGTACCAAAGGTGGAATATTTTTCTTGAAACTGGGAAATAGATCAGAGCATATTTCATGAAGTACTTTTATTAGCCCTACAGTACTCTGCAATGCTATAATAGCAAGAATGGGTTCATTAGGCAAATGTTCTCAGAGCCCCCACTCGGTGTGTAGTGCCTCACTGGGTGCTGGGCAAGAAACACGTCATTCACGTCATCAAGATTCCTAAATTCTATGGGAATAATTAGACAATGATTTGCTCCCTAGAAATAGGAAGCAAAGAGTAAGTGTCAGTGAGAAACATCAGGCGCTGCAGGGATTCAAGGAAGGGAGAGATGAAATCAGGTAAAAGGGACTGAGACAGGCTTTTTAGCATGGGCCTCGAAGGACAGAAGTTTAGAAATTATCCCAAAAAACAGAATGAGCAGATTAGGGAATTCCAGCCTGAGGGAACCGCATGAATAAAAGTTGTAAGACAGTGCAGGTATAAAGGGAATTTATCCGCCCATTCATTAGTTAATTCAACTTTACCAAGACCTGTTATACACCAGGCACTGTTCTAGGCATTGAAAACAGAGCAGTGAGCCAAGCAGACTCTCCTAGAGCTTAGAGATAGGTCATATATACATTGATTAAAAAATATCAGAATAGTGAGTGTCAATCAGTAAAGGCCGATGGGATAGAGCATGACACTCAGACTGAGAACTGCATATTATGGAGCCAGTCACGGGAAGGAAGGATTCCTGGTGGAAGGAAGAGCTGGCACAGGGCTCCAAGGAGGGGATACCCTTGACTGTGTGCAGAAGGCTAGTGGGGCTGGAACACAGGAGAGGAGGGGAGAGGGGCTCCAGGTGAGGACAGAGACGCGGCAGCAACATCGAGCTATGTAAGCCAGGGTAAAGAGCTTGGATTTTGTTTTGGATGAGTTGGGAGGGATGTGGAGTGTTCTAAGCCGGGGGGGGGGGGGTGACATGATCTGATTCCCATTTTTGAAGGACAGTGCTGGGTGCTATGTGGTAACAACCAGGATGGAAGCAAGGATTGTGAGAAAAAGCAAGAGATGATAATGTTTCACACAGGTGAGGCGTGGTGGGAATGGAGAGACGTGAATGGTTAAGGATGTTCCCTGAGTTCAAGTTGATAGCACTTGCTGATGGGCTTGGTCGGAGCACTAAAAAAAAGAAAAGAGTAAAAGAGAACGCCAAGATTTTTGCCTTAAGCAACTGGTGGGTCTAGTTTCTGAGATGAGGATGTCTGTGTGACGGCAACTTTAGGAGGAAAATTCTATTTTGGCCAAATTAAATTTGAGATTACTTTAAGTATTCATGGTAAAATGTCAAGAAGGAGTACACAAATACACACACACAATTTGTTTTGAAAGAGAAATGGAAAAATAAGGCAGTAACTGGAAGAGGATGCATAGTGAATCTTTTTGTCTTTTTTTTTTTGCTGAGGAAGATTTGCCCTGAGCTAACATCCACTGCCAATCTTCCTTTTTGTATGTGAGCCGCCACACAGAACAGCCACTGACAGATGAGTGGGGTTAGTCCATGTCTGGGAACCAAACCTGGGCCACCGAAGTGGAGCATGCCAAACTTAACCACTGAGCCACTGGGGCTGGCCCCACTTTATTGTCTTACGATCAGAAATATTGGAACATTTTTATATACTTTTCTCCACCCAAATACAGCACGTAAACCAGAAATGTATGTCACAATTCGTAGCCATTTTTGATAGAAAAAGAACAATATAAAACAATTAACTGTAATAAACCAAAGAAATGCAAATTAAAACAGAATGAGATAATATTTTTCACCCGAGTGGGAAAAAATGAAAAATATCAACAACATCCAATGTTGATGCACATGTGGGAAAATAGACACTCTCATACACTTTTGATAGCATTGTAAATTAGTACAAGATTTTTGGGAGTCAGTTTGAAGATAGCCATCAAAAGCAATTAGACAGAACAATTCCATTTGAAATTTACCCTGCAGAAATGTGAACATAAGAGGTCAAAGATGAATGTGTAAGGATGCTCATTGCCCCATTTTTGGTAAGGGAGTAATGAAGTAAATCATTTTACATCTACATAAGTACTCTCTAAGTATACTGACATGGAAAGATCTCTGTATTTTAAGTGGAAAAAAGGCAAATTGCATGATAATATGTAGCATTTCATTCTAATTTTATTATAAATATTTACATTTGCCTATGCATATGTAAAATTTTGTAACTGTGAGAAAGAATTAGAAAGATGCACATTGGATTATTCACTGAAGCTCTCTTTGAGGGGTGAGCACAAGAAGGGGATACTTCCTTTTCACTTTGTATATTTCAGAGTGATTTGAATTTATATAATGAGAAAGATCACTTTTAAAGATTAACGTTAGAAATTAAAGATAAATATTAAAAATTTAGAAAAGACAGAATAAAAAGGGCACTTAAGCACATTCTCAGGGCTCATGAGGGTGTGGAGAAATGGTAATTCTCATACACTGATGGTGGAAAGTTAATCTGGTCGTGTTTCTGGAGGGCAACCTTGGCAATATGTACTAATTTCTTTGTATTTATATACTTAGATACACTAAATACACATCTAGGAATCTATCCTAAGGGGGCAATCAGACACACAATCAAAGATTTGTAGAAAAGGATGTTCATTGCCACATTACTTATAATAGTGAAAAATTTAAAGAAACTTATTTGATATTAGATCAATCATTTTATAAATCACATTCAAATATACAATGGAATGTAAGGCAACATGGAAAATCGTGTTTTTGAAGATTATTGAACACCATGGGAAAACGTTTACAACACGTAAGTATAAAAAAGCAAGATGCAAATTTCTTCACAGTGTGTAATCCCTGTTTTACACACACATAAATGTACATACATCCATTAAAAATAATATTAGAAGAAACTTATCTAAAAAGTCAACAATGATTACTTCCTGGTGACAAAACTAAAATTTGTTTCATTTATCCTTTTTATAATTCTAGTTTTTCCTAAATGCTCTTCAATGAGCATGCATTCCTTTTATGATCAGAATGTTTTTAATAACAGAAGAAATAATAAATTGGTACACCAGTTTGTCTCAAAGCTCATTGGATTTTATTTTGTCTTTTTGCTCAAAAGCCTCTGAAGATAACTCAAATAAAGGGAAAATTATCCCAATAAAACATCTGAATTTCACACCTTCCTTACTGCCCACTTGTTACACATTCCCCCTCATCTTATTGATGTTGAGATGCATTGCTGTTCGGGGTACCAGCAGCACCTCCCTGGTACCTGGGAGATACATGAGCCCATGCTCCAGGCAGCATCTGTTACCACAAGAGAAGGTCATTCCTCAGCAGAAATTGAAATGGATGTTATTTACTCTAACAAACGCTGATTGCATTACAGACACATAAATCACGTGCACACGTGGAACCAAAGAGTCCAAGCAGTGGCAAGCCAAAGTCTGTGTAAATGACACCTTGTCCATCTTTATCCGAAGGCCCTAAAGCTAGTCGAGTTCCAGCAAAAGTCGGGTCATTCCTCTATAACCCATACCGATTTACACCCAGCTCATCCTAAACTACGGGACCCTCAAGTGGCCCGGGTGTGCTGTAGATGTCACGGGCATTTCAAATAGCTGCAGGTGCGCTTCAAACGGCCTCGGCATAAGTCAGACCCCACAGCAACAAACTTCACCAACTCAGGCCTGTCTACACACCCTGCCTGAAAAGCTCCTATCTGAGCTGGCAGGGACAGAATTGCACAAGCTTGTTCTTCTCTGAATTTATATTCTTAAGTTCAGCAAGAGTCATGCTATTAGTCCATATTAAAAAGTTACCCAATATCAGGTAGTGACTAAGTACTCGACACATTATATAATTTCATCATTACGCAGGCATAGGCATACCTCGTTTTATTGTGCTTCACTTTACTGCACTTTGCAGATATTACCTTTTTTACAAGACCCTCCACCAGCAAAGAAAATTGCCACTCGCTGAAGGCTCAGATGATGGTTAGCATTTTTTACCAATAAAGTATTTTTTAATTAAGGCATGCACATTGTTTTTTTAGACATAATGCTATTGTACACTTAATAGACTACAGTATGGTGTAAATATGATTTTTATATGTACTGGGAAACCTAAAAATTTGTGACTCGCTTTACTGCGATATTCGCTTTATTGCAGTGGTCTGGAAATGAATCTGCAATGTCTCCGGAGTGTGCCTGTAATAGCCCTGTGAGGCAGAGAGCTTCTAGTATCCTCATTTTATAGATGAGGAACTGGGACTCAGAGAGGTTAAGAAACATGCCCAAAGTCACACAGCTCACAGATGATGGGGCTGGGATCTGAATCCTGGTGATCCGGCTCCAAGTCCTCATGCTTACCTGCTGTGTATAATATATACCACGTGAGTTTTAACTACCAGTGTCAGAGGACTATTGTGACAACAATATGGAGTGTGTTTTTCTTTTTGCTTGGTCCACTGTAAGCTTCCAACGAATATTAGCCATTTTCATTAAACCTCCAACATAAGGCTTTAGGAAGAAAGAAGGAAGAACAAAGCTTTCTAAGGACTTCTGTTACTATACATTCCTCAGTCCCGCAGTCAAGTCTCCCTCAGTGCAAGGTAATATCTGAACTGCTTTGCCCAGTGGGAACTTCGAGTCTTTGTGCATCTTCAAGCTCTAATGGCTCCGGAGAAGGAAGAATCCAGAGGGAATCTGGGCAAGTGTTCGAGGTGACGCCCTGTGATGTGGCTCGGGGCAGCCTCTCTACACTGATGGAGAAGGATAATGATTCCTGCCCTTCTTGTCTTCACGTGCTAATCAGAATTAATTGGTGAAAATCATTCTAACTCGAGGTCCTCTATATATCAGTGCTAATTACAATATATCACGTGCTCAGAACAAGTACGTGGACCCTGGAGATGAATCCTCTCCTTATTCCTTTAATAAGGATTCAGTTCTGACCCTGTGCTCAACCATTCCTTCTTGCCATACAAGAAAACTAGGAAATAGTGATTTTCTCTCTCTCTCATTTTTTAATCAAATGGATTAAATAGAAAGATAAAGAGCCATTTTATATCATGAACTTTTTTTTCCTTTTGTAAGCATTGTAAGATGGGTCAATTCATGGAGCAGATACTGTTGTATGCTCTGCCACGTACCTCGAAGTTACAATACATTCTAGTCTGTTTTATCAGCGTCGTTTGATGTTTTAGTTGTAAACTTGTTACCTGTCACAGAAGTCACTCACTGCCAAACGATCGTCAATCACGTGCCACAAGACAAACATCCATTTGCATGTCCCCCACCCCTTCCAATTGGACATGACGTTTCCAAAGAGTCCTCTCATCACTGCATCTTCAACATGACTTCCAACATTCCCATTTGCAGTATTAAACAGAACCATAGCTACAAGGACTGCAAAAAGATACCCCTAGCAAACAACTAGGACTTTGCATAAAGAAATCCGGTCATGCTCCTCTTGGCTGATCTCGAATATCTGAGCATACGTACCTGGATTTCTGTCACCTCCACACCCTCCCCTGCCCCGCCCAAGTTTCTTTTAAATCAAAAGAAACTATTACCCTATAACGGCTTTAAAATGCTTATGTCCTCAGCATCTCTAAGCCATCATAAAAATCATACAACTGATCACTTGGCAGATGCCCCAGACCCTAAACTTGGGAGGCGTTTCAGCCCTTCCCACCCCGACAAAAACCCTCTGGGCATAGCCTGATGAACAGCTCCTCAACTGTGCAATCACCCGAGGCTCTGCTGCCAAGATCCCCACCCCTCCACGTCCCTCCATGCCTGGGGTTGGCTGCCCACTCTTCCATGTGTGGCTTCCGGGGAAGTTACCGAAGGACAGACTCTGGCGGAAAACCCAAGATTCGAGGATGCCTGCAGGTTAGAGCATTGACATGCATCCACAGTTTACAGATGGAAAGTGATGCAGAAATAATAAGAATCATCCCCGGATAACGGGATGAGTCAGACGAGTTTCCAGGAATAGACTCCAGATTTCCGTCTCCTATTACCATTCTGCCTCACCACGAGAAGACTTCTGTGAGGGCACCGTGACCTCACACATGTTCTGAGCCCGAAAATATTTGTCTTGAATCCTTTTCCAACTCCTCTCAAGCTGTAATAAACTCAACTTTAAATCCTTTTTTTAAAATTTGAAAACAGAAAATCAGTGTTAAAATCCCACTTTTAAATGCGTGCTATGAATTTGTAACCTTCTTTGGGGCCACTAGTCATAAATCCGGAGTATAAAAGGCCTTTCTGGACAGATTGATGAGAACACCAAAGGCAGTCTGGAAAGTTGCGCATTACGTTGGCAAATCAGCAAGTGCTATTGAGGAGCCATCAGTGATTACGTTTGATGTGGAAGGCAGGAAAATTTCCCAAGGCCTGGAAATGGACAAACACAAGGCTCATAGGAAAAAGGAGGGAAAGAGGGAAGGAGGGAGGGCAGACAGATGAGACCTAGTCTAGTGGTAATTACAGGACAGTCAATGAAATTTGATGCTTGATTAAATATTAGAATTTATTCCAAATAAGGGTTCCTTGGCAAATGCACACTGAGAATCATGATTGTACACATGGGAGAACATCCTATCTGATATGTTCTAGCTCCTTCTCTGACAATGACAGTCCTCAGAGCTACAGCTTAAGCCATGGGCACAAGCTATCAGGGCTTCAGTAAGAATGTTAATTTTGGAAACAACACAGAAAGAGAGCAGTTTAGGAGATTCAGAAAGGCTCTCATGGGCCTGTGGGGACGTCACAAAGTAGTGATGTTCGATGGAGGGAAGGAAAGAGGGCAATCGGTGGTTCTCACCAGGATTCCCCATCTGAGCGGATGCTCAGGATGAGGAACTGGGAGCACGCTTACAAAGGATTCAAGCTCCCACGTTAGAACACAGGAAGGATTGACCTTGATGAATATGACGAATCAGCCTGTAAACCATGACGAAATTTGATACTGACACAACTCAGTGTAAAAAGAAAAAGTTTAGTGTTGCATCACTAGTTCTAACATGAGAAGACTGCAAATGCCGAGTCCTTGTTTTACCATACATAAAGTAAACGAAAATAATCAGATGTTGCCAGGAAGGTATCCATGGTGGGCTTCTTAGAGATCTCTGGCCCACAGACACTTCTAAGTAAGTAAACGGAGCTTCCAAAGTGCTCATGGCTATCTTGAAGACTTCATTTGCTTAAAATTAAGAATTCCTCCTGAAGTTTGTTTTGCCATATGATTTCCTTACAAACTACATTGTTATAGATAGCACAACGATGAACATCAGACTAGCCCCAGTGAATTATTTCAAATTCCTAATCAGTGTCATAGGAGTCAATGAGTCCCCTTAATTCAAAGAGAGGGTATGTCAGCCTTTCCCAAAAGTGTGTGCTAGAGGAACTCTACTCCTAAGAAATTCTATGAAAAAAAGTATTCCAAAGACAAATGCAATAACAATAACAACAATATCAGCAACAACAACTAACACACACATACACACACACACACATTGCTCTGTGCCAAGCACTGTTCTAAGAACCAGTTATCCGGGAAGCTCAGGATCCCCCATCTCCCTCTTATCCGTACACAACGTACATTGACATTTTATGCTCTGACAGGTCCTATAGCAAAGGAACCTCCTCAACTTTATTTAATCTGATATATTCTATACTAATTTGACAATGGAACCCTGTGCTGCGTAACACCTATTAACAGTTTGTGAAATGCTGAGGTATATTCATTTATCCATTCCACAAATATTCATGGAATGCTATTTTTGCCAAGCAATGAACTAAGTGAATGTTAGAAAGAGAGATAATAGTAGAGAACTAAAGATTCAGATGAGACACACACTAAAAGAATAAACCAATAAAACACATAATGGAGTCTTATTTTTATAAGAAACTGGACGATATGCAAAAATATGCTTTGCAAAGAACCTAAAGTCACTTACTGCTATGGCAGCCTGAGTTCATGTGGCATCTGCAGTCTATCAAGCTTACCCACAGACAGGCTGAAGAATTTTGAGAATCCCTATCCCTCAAAATAACATTTATTTTAATTATCTTTAAATCAAGACCCTAAATAAAGTAAATCTGCATCAGATACAAAGAAAATTTGTTCAACTGTAAGGAAAATTTATTATCTAAATGATTAAGTGCCAGCACGGGCCACTAAGAGAAGTTATAGTCCTTGAAATCTCCACTAATAGCATTTATTGCCATCTTTACTATGTGGCTGGCTAGCGTTGCTTGAGGCAGGGGCTTGAACTAGTATACCTCTATAACTTCATCCAGACCTTTAAATGTGCCTGTGAGGGGCTGCAGAATAATAATAGAAAGTGTATGTGTCCATGTACATGTGTGTCTGTGTGTGTGCACATGTGTGAAATGTGTGTAGATAGAAGGGGAGAAAATGTCCTGCAAAGATCAGCCTAATATTGAATGTCAAAGCCGAGAGTTTTTATTCGGAAGATGCAGAGAACAAGAAAAAGGAAATGTAGATTATAATTACCATAAGCCTTGGTTTATATATTGGGTAACATTTGCACACTTACTGTATCTATTACCCCCAACTACAGCAATTTCCTTTTCCCCAAAGCCATAATTGAGAACATTAAATTTATGGTAAGAACCAAAATGTCAGCATCACCATTCCCTTAAATGGTGTCAAAGCTCTTAGCTTTTTCATTTAAAAGTCCTTTCTCTTGTTTAAATTCCAACAATTAAGGACGACCATACAGGTTGCCCCTCTGGATTAAATGCCACGCTCTGGAATCCACTCTACTCTTGAAATTTGACTCAATGACGACCTCGAGAAGACGATATGCTATGTATATGTGAAAACATGACGACTGCAGAGGTGGTGCTCCACATCCTTGTAAATGCCAACCCCAGCGCAAGGCATATGAGATCAATTGTTCTGAGTCTTGAACTTTGGAGAGAACCACGTTGCTGAGGGTAGAGTTAGCATGACAAGCAAATCCACAAACCACTAGGATTTGGGGTGTATGCATAACACACACGCATCCATACACACATACATACACACATGATCAGCATATAAATTCCTCTACTATCTTTAAGGACTGAGATTAGCCTGTGGTTTGGTCCCAAAGCCTCCTTACCCGCCACCAAAACTCTAATGCACACACACTGCCAGACCCCACCAGATGTCTGCTACCATGCTAATTTTAGCTGTACGCCATCTGCATCAATATATCAAGAGAGTATTCAGTGCGATTTGCCCAGATCCTATAGTGTCTGCACACAAATAATTCCTTTTAACACCAGTGTAGGGAAACATCTTCATATATCTAGATGTTATCTGCTGCTTTGTCTACACCTATTTAGGGCTCAAAAGAACATTATTCAGTATTGAACTGAATAATTCTCAACTCATGTAGTTGTTAACTATTTATATGATCTATATGTCCAAAAAATGTTTGACTGGTTCATAGCTCTAATGAAGACTGCTCTTCAGAACATTTATAGCCATGATGTACCATCCCAGAATAATTCAGAAAATTTCAGTCTTAGCTGCCAACACTACCAAGGTTAGCCTTGCAGAGTCAGTCCTCTTCTTATAGAAGAAGTGCTGGTGGGTCTTCTGTAGAGTCTGGGGGATGAGTTTTCATTTTGCTGTTGTGTTTTTCTGGAGTCTGTTCTCTTCAGAGAATGAAGGAAGGGAACAGGACTAAATATTCCACAACACAGCCCCTTCCCCTCCCTCTGGGGAGCACTTACTCCTGGTCAGACTGTGTTTTATTTGGTACTCTGCAACAGAGAGAGAGAGAGAGAGAGAATAGTTTGTATAAAAAGAAATGAGGGGCTGGCCCTATGGTGTAGTGGTTAAGTTCGGCATGCTCTGCTTCAGTGGCCCGAATTTGCAGGTTTGGATCCCAGGCACGGACGTATACGACTCAGCAGCCATGCTGTGGCAGCGACCCACATACAAAATAGAGGAAGATGGGCACAGGCGTTAGCTCAGGGCGAATCTTCCTCAAGCAAAAAGAGGAAGGTTGGCAACAGATGTTAGCTCAGGGCCAACCTTCCTCAGCAAAGAAAAAAAAAAAGAAAGAAAGAAAAAAAATGAATTTCCAGAACATTCATAGTTAACATTTCCTCACCTGCTCCCTTGTGAATCTCCCCATGTCAGACCCTCTCCAGCACTCTCCTTCAAATCTGAACTAGATTTCCTGACAGCTAAATACACAATTTCCAATCCAGTCTTGCTTCACCAACCTGAAAAAGCCACTAACCCCTTGTGGGTCTTAAACTTTGGAGGATTCTTTCTTTATGCCACCTGCACATCTAAACAGGTCTTAAAAAAATCATTTCCAGGGGCCGGGCCTGTGGCGTAGTGGTTGAGTTCATGGACTCTGCTTCGGCAGCCCAGGGTTTGAAAATTCAGATCCTGGGCATGGACCTACACATTGCTTGTCAAGTCATGCTTTGGCAGGCGTCCCACATATAAAGTAGAGGAAGATGGGTATAGATGCTATCTCAGGGCCAATCTTCCTCAGCAAAAAAAAAAAAAAATCTCCAATTTTCAGCACCATTTTTCTAATTGTTGATGACAATTCCATTCTCTCTTTCTCATCTTTTGTCTTCATAAGGTATCTATCCCTCTTTCAAAATCTTAGCCTCGCAGCATAAAGAAAAAGTCTCATATTTAAATGACTTTTAACATAAAAATATAACATAATTGTTACAGCAGGCAAACTTGATGTACAAAATCTGATTTGCACACTCTTTGCAGAAGCTTTGATGCCTGGAAATCATTTCTGAGAAACTGGAAAGTCTCAATAAAATCCAAGGAAACTCAATGACTTCTAACCATCATATGAATTTAAGGACAGAAGATGTTTGAGGAAACAAAAAGCCGAATTGTCTAAAGAAGGGGTTAATGACTCACCAAAAAATACTTGAATGTCATGAAGCAAGAGGTATGTGTTAACTATTAATATTAATATTTTAATTAGTGCCCTGTTTTCCCTTGTTCTTCAGCAGAATTTGGTGTGTCATCAGGCACAGCCTTGTCAAGTGAATGAAAAACAGAGTCTGGCCTTCCTTTATCACCAAAAAAGGTAAATTTCATTTCTAAATGTCCCTGGATTGTTTTATATAACTCACCCTGCTTTTCCTGTTATTGGCTTGGACCTTGTGGATAATTTATTTAAAAGACTTAACTGGCCCCTTATGGCCAGAATCCATTTTAATCTCTAAATTGACCGCTCTTCTCAATTGAATTTGAAAATTAAGAGGCTAGATGCTTCAGACTGGAATAGTGACTTCATCCCTAACCTTGACCTGAGGGTCTTAACAAAGCCTGGTTCATAGGCAGCATCCTTGACCCTGCTCCCCAGGATCAATCCCACAGAGAACGTCTAATAGATATCTAAGTGTCTAGTCATGATACTGGGGAGACATCAGCCAGATAATTCATTTGTCCAGAATGGCATCATGGAAACATCAACGCAATGCAACATTTACTACATGCAAAGCAATGTGCTAGCATAGCAATTGCAGAGACTACAAGGAGACATCGATGTGACACCTGCCTACAAATTATATACAGTGTATTAACGGAATGAGGCATTACCAAGTTACTGCGAATAAATTAAAGTAGAATGAATTCTCAAATGGCAGAACAGACAAAATTCACGCACAAAAGGGGAAAAAGTAATTCCAGCAGAAAGAATGAAAGAGATGTGTTTGAGGTGAGACTTTAGGATCCAGAACATTGGGTCTCCTCTCCCTCTCACCAGGTGACCCCGATTGTAGAAGATGGGGCGCACTGGGTTTAGGGACACCACAGCTATTCCATCCTGGCCCAGAATGAGGTTGGACAGCATAGGTATGGGTGACTTCACGTGTACCCAAGGAGGGATGCAAAATCTTACCAAGAAGTATAAAAGGTATAATCAGCCCATAAGACGTGTAGAATGGTGTCCACCCTCCAAGACTGATACTTCCTCACCTCTCTGTCACTAGGAGCTTGTAAATAATTGTTCATCTAGCTCCCACATCAGGGATGGGAAAGACAAGCTTAGCAAACTATCGAAATCTCTCTCATATTAAATTATGAAAGACTTATTACATAGATAATGTCTGCTTGTAATGTAATTTTATATTCTTTGTCTTTAAAAGTTATTTTGATTAACATATTCTAATTATAAATGAAATACTTGCTAATGTATGACATTAGTAAAATACCTTAAAATTATAAAAAACAAATAAAATCACCTACAAGCCCTCCACCCATAAATTACCACCCTTTTATATTATTGCGTATGTTCTTCTAGCCTTTGCTATGAAAAATTAATTTTGATGTCCCATAAATGGTTCTCTCCAAGGACTGCTAGAGGTTTATATTTAGCAATTCCATATCTCATGGTTTTAAACTTGAAAATGTAGCAGGATATACATGTCCATCAAGAAAAAAATTAAGTAGTAGATAAAATGAAACATAGAAAAATATTTAATTTGTGTCATATGATATTCTTATGGAAAAATATGTGATAAAAATATAATTCTTAAGATATTAAAAATAAAGTAGTTCTTAAGTGATAACAAGGATCTATAACTAGAAAGTGGACAGGATATGGGAGTGAATTTCTTTGTTTTAGGGATAACTGAATCATTTCTTGCTAATCAAACCCAGGAGCTCTCCCTCGGCAGGCTCCGCACTAAAGCCAAGTGTTGGAGAAGAACCGAGACTCTTCCTAAGGACAAAGCCTCAGACAGGCCCTCCTCCGCCAGGGGTGATCTGCTGCTCTCTTTTTATTGAGTAAACTGGGTTTGGGGTGAGTCATCAGAGAAATCTCAGGATGGACTTGATCCCCAAGCCATGCATAGTCATCTCCTATGTCTCAGTCCTCGGATGGCCTGGTGAGCAATCATCTCCAAGAACTACTTCCCAGTGAGCTGGGGCTCACGCTGGGTTCTTTTTGGGACTTTTTCCCAGGGTTGCCTCCCAGAAGCCCAGAGAGGCTGAGTACAGGGAATGTGCTGAGACAAGCTTCCACCAAATGTTGTTAAATTGTCAACAGAGCATTGGGGAGAAGTGGCTGGAACAAGATGATCCCTTCTGTTCCCAAGAACCGCCCCCATGTCTGACTTTCCCACTAACCCATCAAGGCAGAGCTGCTTCCTGGCCAGCCAATCACAGCATGGGCTGCTCTCATGCTGTTGTCACCAGGTGGATGGTTAATTTTATGTGTCAACTTGGCTTGGCCACGGTACCCAGATGTTTGATCAAAGACTGGTCTGGATGTTGTTGTGAAAATATTTTTTAGATGAGACGAACATTTTAATTGGTAAACTTTGAGTAAAACAGATTATTCTGTGTAGTGTGGGTGGGCCTCATCCAAGCAGTTGAAGGCCTTAAGAGCAAAGATTGACTTACCCCAGGAAGAGGAATTCTGCTTCCAGGTGGCCTTTGGACTTGAGCTGAAACATTAACTCTTTCCTGGTTTCCAGCCTGCTGGCCTGTCCTATAGATTTCACATTTGACAGGCCAACAGTCTCATGAGCCAATTCCTTACCACCTCTGACCCTCTCTCTCCCTCTCTCCAAATATGTGCGTGTGTGTATATGTTTCAAGTTTAAATCATGAGATATAAAACTGTTAAAGGTAAACTTTCAGCAGTCCTTTCAGAGAGCCGTTTATGTGACACCAAAATTAATTTTTTATATTAAAGCTAGAAGAAAATACACCATAATATAAAAGGATGGTAATTTCTGGGTGGAGGGATTGCAAGTGATTTTATTTATTTTGCTATACTTTCACTGCATTTTACTATTGTACTTTTGTGTGTGTGTGTGTGAGGAAGACCAGCTCTGAGCTAATATCTATTGCCAATCCTCCTCCTTTTTTTTACCCCAAAGCCCCAGTGGTTAGCTGTATGTCATAGTTGCACATCCTTATAGTTGCTGTATGCGGGACGCGGCCTCAGCATGGCTGGAGAAGGGGTGTGTCGGTGCAGGCCCGGGATCCGAACCTGGGCTGCCAGTAGCGGAGCGCGCGCACGTAACCACTAAGCCACGGGGCCGCCCCCACTATTGTGCTTTATTGTACTTTAGCATGTGTTAGATTTATAATCAGAAGAATATATTAATAAAAGTAATTTTTAAAGACAAGGAGTAAATCCTATTGGTTGTGTTTCTCAGGAGAACCCAGACATCTAAACTCACCAGTACCAGCGTTTCTTGCCATTCATTTGTCCCTCTCAAAGCACTCTGGCACAGTTCCCACTGTTCCCAGCAGATCCCACAGAGTGGGTTGGACTTGCTTAGGATAAACACAACAAATGCTATCATTTCCACGTCTTTGGTGATAAAAATCAGATTTACGAAAGTTTGAATGACTCCCTCCAGGTCCTAGATACACAGCTGGGGAGACTGACCTTTCCCAGGGCAGAGCTCCCCTACAATATCACGAGGTCTTGACTGTTGCAGCCACCACATCCACCAGGACCAGGAACTGGGAGGCACAAGGCCTCTGCTCCCATGTCCCAGCATGCTGCATTCCCTGAGGCCACTCTGCTCTCCTCCCCAGCACTGTGAGAAGCTGGGGAGGCAAAGAGAAGAGATGTTCTTCTTGAAAATGCCTTCAAGAGTATTATTTGGAATAGTTTACAAAGGCCATTAATACTTCACAAAATTTCATTTTTTCCAGGGGGAAGAGAATGCTGGGTACCTAGAAAGATTTAATTCATGTGCTCTAGGGAGGTATAGTTAGGTTCTTAATTTCTCCTCCTCATCCCCTGCCTCTATTCCCAGGCATATTGCCTAGTCTAATTCCAGAGTGGAAATAGAAGTTGTAAAGAAATTGTGAGCAAAGTCGCTTGCAAAGACAACAAACCATGCACATCCTTGTTCCCACGGATTCAATCACTAGTGCAAGACGTAAGGGGCTTCAGAAATTTAAATCAGACTGTGCACAATTAATGACCAGAAACTCCAATCTCATGTTAATTAGTTTTAATTAAAAAATTTCCCTCTGCTTATCTACAAGGACTTATTGTCAGTGTCCCAGCAATCTAACCTTTGAATTCCCTGCATCATATGCTCTACCTTTGCAGCTGAACAATAAAACAAATTTCCAAACGGCACCTGAGTGGCCCATTAGGGGCAAGGAGGAAGCTGGTAATAAGGCAAGAAGAGGGACACAAGAGCAGACACTGTAACTTACACACGAAGATGATACCCGAGTGGCAGGAAACGCATTTCAGATTATCAAGGCATTAGTCAAATTTCTTATGCTAACACAACATAAAGCGTTTGCTCAAACTTCCCAAGGTGACCCCTGCAAAGTGGTTGGAGCGTCAGAAATCAAGCAATTGGAGGGTTATAAATGAAACTGCTTCCATCATCTATCAAGCTTGGGAATGTCCCACCCTTAAAGGAAACCAAGAAGGGAAGCATCTGTTTCTGGGCATCTGGGTAGCAGACAGCTGCTTGGTAATGTTAAAGGATGAGAGGAATCTGTTCTTTTGGGGATAAGAAGCAATTCTTCAGTGGTGTGTAAAGGAGTTGGTCAGGTTACACACCATCTCTTCCCACTGCATTCGTGAGCATTGCACAAGAGACCATAAATAGACAAAAGATGCTAATTCACCTCTCCAAACAACCTAAAATACTCTCAGCCACAATCCTATTTTATAAACATCATTATTTGTGAAATTTTCATTTATAGCCACTTTGCACCAGGGCAGTGAGAAGCATCCATTTTAAGTCTCTCACATAATTGAGAATGTTAACAGCCACTTTTCCCAAACACTAACAGAACTGTGCCTGTCTTCAGTAACAAAAATACTCATCTTTGCTTCTAATCAAAGCTCTCACTCAGCGTTTATATGCATCCATTTTATTTTATTATATTTTTGAGGCTTCCGTCAACTCAGCCTTACCAGTGAAACAAGTTTTCCCCGGAGCACTCAAGTAATGATTCTTATAAGGTAAGAGCTGTGGGCAGATAGATCCTATATATTTCTGTGGAAGCTACAGTTGTTTGGAAGGTCAGTCATCAAATGGGGCTCATTTTTCACCAGAGACAAAGGCGGTACCAAGGTCTTTTCAATTTGTATGGAATTAGGCTAGTTTTGTGGAAGTGATCACATGAACACTGGAGCAGTTTTCTCCCTTAAAAAAGTATGGTAGAAGATTTATATCTTTAAAAATTCATGAAACATTGATCAAGCAGTAAACTTCTAATGAGATTTGTAAAACAAATGATGAAGCAAAAGTTATGGCTGTTTATAGAAAAAAAAGATCTTTATCAAGGAGCTCTTATGGTTTCAAAATTTACTATTTACACTAGAATTATTATAATTAATTAGATATTAGGCCTGTCAAGTTAGAGAGAGAGTGAACAGAGAGTGTAATAAAATAGTACTTTTTACACTGTGTTTGTTAATGCAAGACAATTCAAGGAAACTTGACATTATTGCTATTAACAATTTGAAGCTATCAGTTAAGCATAGAAATGGGCTCATAATACAAATTCTGCTTCAATTATGGACATTTTTCTTTTTCTTTAAACTAGTTTGCTTGCTTGCTTGCTTGTTTTTTGCCCCCCCCCCCTTTTCTATCTGCACTCTCACTTTCTTCAGATGACCAACGTTCACTGGCTGGCATAATTCTATTCATAGCTTTCCTCATGGGGCATATAATCATGGCACAAGTGTGTATGTAGATTCATCTAAAATGTTTTTTTTATTTAATAAATGCTTTATAAAAATTTAAAACTTTCTGCATCTGGCTTCTCTCACTTAACATTGCATCCTGGAATTCCTCTGTTAACTGGTATAGAACTCCTTCTGTTTGGGGCTGCATAATATTCCATGGTATTGAAATACTATCAAATGCTGGCTCCCTGAACTAGCACCAAACCAACCTGTTGATCAGCCGAAGCTGAGCTTATTGCATAGTGGGGTCACGGAGAGCCCCAGCTCAACAGAGCCATGCCAGCGGCTCAGAGAGGGAGGGCAAAGTCAGGATATTCATGGAGATTTTGAAGTCTGGCTTAAGGTGAGTCTTTCAACTTGGAACCTTGGTTAGGTCGAGTAAGGGTTACAAAATAATCATTTTATATTTCTAGTTCTTGTATAATAGGTTATCTTTTATCAGTTTTATTGGAGTGTAATTGACATACAATGAACTGCACACATTTAAATTGGACAATTTTATAAGTTTTGACATATGTATAAACCCAAGGAACCAACAGCACAATCGAGAGAGTGAACGTATCCACCACCCCCAAAAGTTTCTTCATGCTCCCTTGTAATTCTCCCTTCCTCCCCTCCCCATAACTCCACCCCAGGCAACCACTGATCAGCTTTCTGTCACTATAGATTCTAGAGTTTTACATAAACAGAATCATACAGTATGTACCCTTTTTGTCTGGCATCTTTCACTTAGCATAATTATTTTGAGATTCATTTATATTGCATGTATCAATAGTTCATTCTGTTTATTGTTGAAAAGTATTCCATTGTATGGATATATCACAATTTGTTTATCCATTCATTCACTGAAGGACATTGGGTTGTTTCCAGTTTGGGGCTTTTACAATAAAGCTGCTATTAAACATTCATGTGTAAGTCTCTGTAAGGACATACACTTTCATTTCTGTTGGACAAATACCTAGGAGTGAACTGGTTGGATAATATGGTTGATGTTTACCTTTTTAAGAAATGCCCAAGTGTTTTCCAAGGTTGTATAATTTTATATTCCCACCAGCAGTGTATAAAATTTCCAGTTTCTCCACATCCTCACCAATACTTGGTAGGGTCAGTCTTTTTAATTTTAGCCATTCTAATAGGTGCGTGGTGACATCTCATTGCGGTACAAATTTCATTTCCTTAATGACTAACAATGTTAAACATCATGCTGTTATAGAGTGGAGTGTTCTATAAATGCTAATCTGGTTGTGTTGATTGATAGTACTGTTCATATCTACTATTTTTTTGCTGATTTTTTGTCCACTTTTTCTATTAACCATGAGAAATGGCCATTAAAATTTTCAACCATAATTGTGGATTTGCCATTTCTTTTTGCAGTTCTTTCAATGTCCAGTTCATACATTCTGAAGCTCTGTTATTCAGACACAAGAAGGTAATAATTTACAATTTTTTGATCTTTTTGACTCACTGTCCCCTTTATCATAAAGAGAAGAAGAAGCAACCTTCTTTATGCCTGGTAATATTCTTTGATATTCTTGATATTAATGTAGACACTGCAGCTTTCTTTTGACTGGTCTTAGCATGGGATACCTTTTTCCATAATTGTATGTTTAATCTATTTGTGCCTTTAAATTTAAAGTGTGTTTTTTGTGAACAACGTATAATTGGGCCTTGCTTTTTCATTCAATTTGACAGTCTCTGCCTTTTAATTGGGGTGTTTAAATCATTTACATTTAATGTGATTATTGATATGATCAGTGTTCAATCTACCATTTTTCTCACATCTATTCTTTATTGCTCTTAGCCTCTTTTTCTGCCTTCTTTTGGATTACTTGAGTCTTTTATATGATTCCATTTTATCTCCTTTTTTGGCTCATTAGCTATTACTCTTTGTTGTGTCATTTTAGTGGTTGCTTTAGGGTTTATAGTATACATCTTTAATTTATCACAGTCTATTTCCAAGTGATAGTACATCATTTCATGTATAATATGAGAAATATAAACCATATACTTCCACTTTTCCCCTCCATGATATCATGCTATTGTTTTAATACATTTTACCTTTTCATATTATCAACCCCATAATACATTGTTATTATTTTGTTTAAACAGTTAAATATCTTTTAAAGAGATGTTAATAATAAAAATTATTATATACATTTATACATGTAGTCACCATTTCCTATGTTCCTCATTCTTTTGCATAGATCCAAATTCCCCTCTGGCATCATTTTCCTTCTGCCTTGAAGGGCTTCCTTTAAATTTCTTATAGTATGAGTCTGCTGGTGGGGAATTCTTTCAGGTTCTGTATGTCTGAAAACACCTTTATTTCACCTCTGTTTTTGAAAGATATTTTTTATGAGTATAGACTTCTAAGTCAACAGTGTTTTTCTTTCAGGACTTTAAAGATGTTGCTCCACCGTTTTGTCATTTGCATTGTTTCCAATGAAAAGTCTGCTGTCATTCTATCTTTGTTTTTCTGTGCAGATCAAGTCTTTTTCCTGGCTGCTTCTAAGGTTTTCTTTTTAGCATTGGCTTTAAGCAATTCAATTATGATGAGCCTTGCTATAGGTTTCTTCATGTTGTGATGGAGATTTGTTGTGATTCTTGAATCTGTGTGTTTATAGCTTTCATCAAGAGTAACCATTATTCCTTCAAATTTTTTTTCCTTGCTCCAATTCCTTTGGAGATTCCAACTAAGTGTCTATTACATCACTTGACATTTACTCACAGATCATTGATGCTCTTTTCATTTAAGTATTTTTCCCTGTGTTTTGTTTTATATAGTTTCTATTACTATGTCTTCAAGTGCACTAATCTTTACTTCTGCAATGTCTAATCTGTTGTTAATCCCATCCAGTGTGTTTTCATTGCAGACATTGTAGTTTCCATCTCTATAGGTTCCAGTTGAGTCTTTTCTATATCTATCTGTCTCTACGTAATTTTTTGAAAATATAGGATACTGTTATAATAACCTTTTAATGTACTTTCACTGCTAATTTTAACATCTTGGTCAGTTCTTGGTCAGTTTTAATTACATGTATATTCTCCCATTATGGATCATGTTTTCCTGCTTCTTCGTATAGCTGACATTACAAATTTTATCTTTTTGAATGTGCAATACTTTTACATTCCTGTAAATATTCTTGAGTTTTGTTCTGTGATGCAATTAAATTCCTTGAAAACAGTTTGAATCTATCAGATCTTGCTTATTAATGATTTGTTAGGTGTGTCTGGAGGAGTGCTCTATCTAGGGATAATCATTCCCTGCCACAGAAGTACAACCTTCCTGAGTGCTCTACCCAGTGCCCCATGAGTCAAGTTTTCCAGTATGGCTGGTGGGAGCAAGCAATGTCCCAGTCCTCTATGAGCATCCAGCACTGTCTCCTCCAGTCCTTTCAGATGGTTCTTTTCCTGCCTTCAAGTACTTTCCCCACCTATCTGTGCTGATCTATACTCTGCTGAATAATTAAGGGGGACTTCTAAAGACTTTCAAGGTTCTCTCACTTTGTAGCTTTCTACTCTCTGGTGCTCTCTACCCTAAGTGCTTTGGGGTCCCTGGTCCCTGTTCCATCTCCCTGGCTCAGAGAGTCTGCCAAGCTCCTCTTCTCTGTGCTACAACCTGGAAATTCTCTCAAGGCAATAAGCTGAGCAGTTACAGGGCTCATTTTGTTTTATCCCCATCTCTCAATGATCACTGCCCTTGTTGCCTGAGATCCAGGGTCTGACAAAAACATTGTTTGATATGTTTTGTTTTCTGTTGTTTTGGTTGTTTCAGGCAGGAAGATCAATCTGGTTCTTGTCATTCCTATAGAGAACTGCTTTACATAATAATTTAGGACTGATGATCACATGAAGGCAATGATTTTGAAGCAAGAGGTTCAAACTACAGAAAACTATAGTTTGATGCTTTCTATTACATAGTTTTTATGTCTTCCAGAGAGTTATTTATGACTTTTATCTCTCTGGACAAATGGTTCCTACAATAATAAAATATGTTAATGAAGACAGCATAATATTAAAGTCATATTAGATAGACAGTAAGCTATGTGGGTATAGAGATGCTTTTGTTTCTCAGTGCCCTCTTTGTTGTCATTCTTCAGCCTGAGCTGCAGAAGAGACCATTAATAATACCTAGGAATATAATTGATCCTTATCTTTACTACTATTTAAGGTGTCCAATTGCATATCAAGTTTCTAGGCATGGTTTCTGTGCAACTTCCGTAAAACATCAGGTTTTCCTGCTCTTTTTGCTGGATGATGATTTGTTGGGTCATTTGAGGTGCAGCGGCTGCACGGCAGCATTTAAGACTCTGGAGATCACACGTCTGCACATTGCAATACAGACAAATACCAAGAGAAGGATTATGACCAGATCTGTAGCCTGTTTCTCAGCAGGGAGTCGAGAGTGGCCAGATTAAATCAAAAGAAGAAATCTTATTCCCCACCTGAAGAGTCTGCAGAACAAAATATAGGCTTACTAGCAAAGTTATATAATGTTGTGATTGATTTGTTTGCATTCCAGATAATTTTATTAATATTAAAGATTCCAGCAAGATCTTTATAGACACAAACATAACATTCTTCTTCTCTGCCCTATTTCACAAATCTCTCAAGAAAAGATTTATATAGCCTTGGTGGGATTATCCATTCTATCTGTTAGTATCTAAATCATGGCATGCAAGATTCTCCTTAATTTCTGGGCCTCTTATAAAACATAAACTGAGGACGCTTTATGAGAAGTGAAGAAAACATTTGAGAAGAGAAGAACACAATCCAGAATTCTTGAGGGATTGGTTTTGATTCTTAAATCAAGGTCCAGTTTTTCTCCTTCTTGAGTTAATTATCAAGTGATCTATTTTCTTAGAAGAGAAACTGATGGATCAAAATGAATATAAGGTACATGAAGGTAGGCATCAGTTTACCAAAGGAGCAAGTTCCAATCTGGTTTGCAGGTAATAGTCAGTAGGCTTTTGTGTCACAATCCAATACCAGTCATTGGGGAACAGTCAATGATCTGTTTTTGGCCAAAATACCCCTTTAGGATTGTCAGATAGTGTTGTAACGTTTTGGTACCACTCACTAACAATAGTTCAGTGCCAGGCAAAAAATTTTTTAATATCAAAATAATTAGGTAGATTTAAAGCAAATTAAAAGTAATGTATCTTACTTGCAAGATCAGTGAAGGTGATACAGTCTTCAGATATACGCCTTATATTGCCTAGTTCTTTTCCAGTTCTATTGC
Organism: Ceratotherium simum simum; assembly: GCF_057802395.1. Taxonomy (NCBI): domain Eukaryota; kingdom Metazoa; phylum Chordata; class Mammalia; order Perissodactyla; family Rhinocerotidae; genus Ceratotherium; species Ceratotherium simum. Next base: position 5,479,044 of record NC_141937.1, read on the forward strand.
TGTGAAAGTTTAGTGAGTAAAGCTAGCTCCCACAAATGGTCCCCAAGTATTGTTTTGATGGAGACATGAACTTCCCTTTCTAGATGTACAAGATAATGTTTTTTAGATTTCTAGCTATTGTGATGTTCGCAAAATAAGAAGTCACCTAACCGTTGAGTCTAGTTGTAATTAAACAAACTGATTAATAACAAGAAGATGGAACTAAGGGAAGCTGAGTAACTCCAAAGGAAAATGTGTAAAAACCCAACAGTCAGTTTGGTTGTATGCTTTAGCAAGTAAATTATAGCTAAATTTTGGGCCCATACCAAGGAGTGACTAAAAATGCAAAAAGCAGTATTAAGAATTGGGCCTTATAAGTAACCTAGGTCAAAACAGCCTTAACCCAGCTAGAGAAGAAAGAAGACACTTAGAAAACTAAAGCACAAAAGAATGCAGATTAAAGCATGGCTATCTCTAGTCTTGCTCTGTGGATCTTAGGTAGAAGATGCCTACATCTCATGCAATCATTAATTTAGTCCAAAGTTCTGGGTAGAAGTTGTCTCCTTCTGAAGATCATCTACTTCCAGGGAGTTTCTAAGAACTCTCAGCTTGAGATCTCCATTAGAGAAAGTCTTCTAGTAAGTTGATGATAGTTTTTTCCTCTTTAATTGAGAGGAACCTAAGAATCTATGAAGCTAAGAATCATTCTCTTAGAATTTTACTGCTGTTCTAGTTGTTAAAAGTACCTGATAACATCCTTTTCATTGGAGTTTGGGGGCTGTCTTTCTCTGATGTATCTTCTGGAAGACCAGGTATCTGGGTTTTAGGTAACATAAAGTTTGTTTAGAAGGATGCTGAGGAAAGGCTGCTTGTACCTGTTGATACAACTGGGTGTACTGCATGAGTCCCTGCAATATTTGACCATGTCTGCTCGCAATAGTGCAGAGAATAGAATTGGAAATGATATTCACAAATACATGAGTCTACCTGTTACCAATTCATGGGTGCAGAGTCAATGAGTCCTAGAGGCAGCTGACTTCATCATTAAAGCCAATGGTAATACCTAATGTCATGAAAATTCTAGAATCCCTGAGAGTTTTGCTAATTTGAATTTTAGAATTCTCGTTGTTCTTTCTTCTTTTCCTAAAGATTGGAAATAATACAGACAGTAAAGTTTCTGAGCAAGTGGCAGAGTTTTGCAAAGTTCTTTAATAATAATCCCAATAAAGTGGAATTCCCTGTCACTTAAGAGATAAGTAATAATCTCCCCAGTTGGGAATAAGAAAATCAAATAATATTTTTGCTACCGTGGGAATGGTAGCATTTCAGAAAGGAAAGATTTCATTGCATCCTAAAAATAATCAAACAGTGTTCAAAAGACCTATTCAAAACCCTCTGCAGAGGGCAGTTGTGTGAAATCCATTTGGAGATGAGCAAAGAGGTCCCGAGGTTTGGTCTTTTGTCCCTGTCCCACTGTTACACCTTTACAGACTTCTGCTGGTGGGACATGTGCCAGAGATCTCCCCCCAGCCTTAACAACTTTGGTAAAATTTCTCCATTTGGCCATTTTTCTGTCCTGTGGTGGGTAATTTTATGTAAAATTTTTTGTAAGCTTCCATTTGAGATTTTCTTACTTTGGAGCTGATCTCTCGCATTCTATAATAGTCTCTTTGAATCTCTCCAAAGATTTAGTCTCTTGGTGTATTATGAGGGTTAGAGTCTCAATGGGGGCTGCCTGTCTGACATAGTAATCAACCAGGGCATTTCCTTTAGCCTGCATGTTAGTTCCGTCTGTATGAGCGTCTACTTTTACAACAGCCTTAGAGCACTCCAACATTCTTTGATTTGCTGACTATACTTAATTGGGTTTCCTACTAAGGTCAAGAACTCTCTGTTTACAAAGCATTCAAAAATCACTGACTATCCCAAAAGCACAGCTACCTCCAGCGTATGTATTAACCTTCTCTTCTCCACTCTTCCCATCTAGGCAGATTTTGCCTCTGGCTAGGGGTCTTTTTTCTAGGAGTGAAGTGAGATTTGTTTCAGCTTAATTCATCTGATATTTTCCTGTTTCAATCTGAAGATATGACCCATCAGCAACCAAGAGTAAGTCTGTAGTTTCTGAAGGGTCTTCTAATAAATACATTAGGGGTATAGATAGTTCAGCCAGCCCTGGTCATCTAGTGGTTAAGATTCAGTGTTCTCATTGCCACGGTCCGGGTTTGTTTCCCTGTCAGGGAACCACACCACCCATCTGTTGGTTGTCATACTGTGGTGGATGAATGTTGCTGTGATGCTCAAAGCTATGCCACCAGGATTTCAAATACCAGCAGTGTCACCCATGTGGACAGGTGTCAAAGGAGCTTCCAGACTAACACGGACTAGGAAGAAGGACCTGGTCACCCAAGTCATAAAAAATAGGCCATGGAAACCTTATGAATAACAGCAGAGCCATTGGCTGATACAGAGCCCGAAGGTGAGAGGATGGTGCAAAAAGACTGGGCAGGGCTCACTCTGCTGGACACAGGGTTGCTACGAGTCAGAATCAACTCCACAGTACTAACAACAACAAATAGATAGTTTACAAACAGAGATTAGGGAATCATGAGTTTCCCTCTCTTCAAGGTGGTGAAAGAAGTAGGGTTCAAAGGATTAATGAATGGAAATATGTGAGAGGTAAGGTAATAGGATTTCATAGATGTAAGCCTACTTGCTAAAAAACATTGTGTATTCTTAGTGAGCAACAAAGATTGTACAACATGACAGACCAACAGAATTAAATGAGACCCCAAGGCCAAGACAGCAAAGCTTCCACTAGAGTAGCTGCTGTGGCTATTGCTCAGAGACTGTGTGGGTAGGATTTTGCCACAGAGTCAAGAGAAACACTGTAGAAAGCTCCTGGTCACTGATGATTCCTGTGAAGCTGAATCATAACACGAAGAGCTTGTCTATTATGTAAAAATATGTAGATGTGATTAAGTAGGCACAGAGTGGGTGGTTGATAAAGGGCTAATTTTAACTCACCTGTTAATGTTGAGGGTTCTTGGAGAGGTCCAGTTATCAAGGACTTAGTTAAGTCATATCATAGCGTGACAATTTCAGAAAAGTTGGGAACCCACTGTCTGCAGTAACAATCAAGACCTAGAGAACGTCTTAATTGTGTCTTAGTTACTCGCCAGGAAAAGTTTTGAAGGTTCTGTAGTCTGAGATAAGAAGGGCTTTACTTCCTTAGGATAAAGTGTTTTCCTCAGTAATGAAGTTTACAGTGACAAAATTGAAGCTTCTCTGGAAACTTTCTGCCCTTTCTGAGCTAAAACAGTAAGTAGATAGAGGGAATCTGTCTTAAAGCTTCTCAGCTTACCTCATCTGTCGAACACAAAAAAAGGCAATCTACATATTGGATAGGTACAGAATCAAAGGGAAATTTAAGGTCATAGAGGTCGTGGCTGAGGAAAAGTAGGTAATGCCTCAGTAAGTCCTTGAGGCGTAACAGTCTAGGTATATTGTTGATTTTCCCAAGAGAAGCAAACAAATATTTGCTGGTTGATATAAGGGAACATGAGAGAAAGCAAACACAATGTATGACCATAAAATATGCATTCTCAGTAGGCACCAAAGACCAACTAATATTTGAGTTTGATGCTACAGGGAAGGAGGGAATGACTATTCTATTTATGGTCCTGAGATCCTACAAATCTACATACTTGCAAAGTATTGGCACAAACAATATGTTTGTTCCTCTGTGTTTGGCTTGGTTTCTGTTTGTTGTTGTCTGTATTGTTTTACTAGGAGGATAGGTGTGACACATGAACAGGTACAAGGTATGATGAGTCCCATCTCTGTTAGCCTTTAGTCTATTGGCTTTGGTTCTTCTCTAGCTTCAGATTTAAGAGGGTATTGTATGAGTTTGGGTAGAGAATCACTTCATTTTATTCCTTTACTTTGTTAGTTCTTATAGGTCAATTCTTTTACCAATGCCCTTTCTGTGTATAGTATCTACAAGTATCTTTAATAAGTCTTATTCCCTCTAGCTTTTTTTTAAATCAAGATATAATTCACATACCATAAAGCATCATTTAAATTGTACAATTCAACGGTTTTTAGTATATTTGCTATGCTGGGTAACCACCACTACTATCTATTTCCACAACTTTGCCCAAAAATCCCACACTTACTAGCAGTCAGTCTGAAGCCCCCTCTCCACCCAGCACCTGGCAAACACTAATCTATTTTCTGTCTCTATGGATTTTCCTATTCTGGACATTTCATATAAATGGAATCATACAATATGTGGTCATTTGTGTCCGGCTTTGTTCACACAGCTTAATGTTTTCAAGGTTCATCCATGTTGTAGCCTGTATCCCTACTTCATTCTTTTTTTATGGCTGAATTATATTCCGTTTCATGGCTATACCACATTTGTTACCCATTTGTCGGTTGATGGACCTTTGGGTTGTTTCCACTTTTTTGCTATCATGAATAATGCTGCTAATGAACATTTAGGAAATGTTTATAAATAATGAACATTTTTGTACAAGTTTTTGTGTGAACATGTTTTCAGACCTCTTGAGTATACACCTAGAAGTAGAATTGCTGTGTCATATAGTAATTCTATGTTTAACTTTTTGAGGAACTGCTGAACTTTCCCACTGTGCCTGCATCATTTTACATTCCCATAAGAATGTTGAGGGTTCCAATTTCTCCACATCCTCAACAACACTTGTTATTGTCTGATGATGATGATGATTATCATCCTAGTGAGTGTGAATTGGTATCTCATCGTAGTTTTCATTTTCATTTCTTTAATGACTCATGATGTTCAAGCTATTGTTTCATGAGTTTATTTTCCATTTGCATATCATCTTTCAAGAAATATCTTTTCAAATCTTTTCCCCACTTTTTAATTGAGTTATTTGTCTTCTTATTGTTTTAAGGATGCTTTATATGTTCTGAATACTAGATCCTTATCACATGTATGATTGACAAATATTTTCTCATTCTGTGAATTTTCTTTTCACTTCCTTTCCCAACAAATTCACAAAAAAAGATATCCATATCTATAATTCTTCCCCATGATGCAAGGTTGGTAAGTCTTCAGAAATTCTAGAAGCTTAGTTCTTTTGTAAAATATTATTAAAATATTAATTTATCAGAACAATAGTAATTTTTCCATGGGAAATGTCTACTGTTATTTAAGCATTAGAATTAAAAGAAAGGTGAAAAGAGGTGAGAGTTTACAATAAATAATAATTTTGCAAGCTGAACAAACAGAAAGCATGTTATTAGACAATCTAACTATATAAATACCATAGACCCTTATAGTTCAGTTCATTAAATCGCCATATGAAAGACTAAAGGATTCTATTAACTTCCCCTTATACTAAATGAAAATTTCAAGAGGCAATTATTCTTGTGTTTAATGAGTAGCACCATAAAACCAGCCAAGCCCTACACCAGGTACTAAATTCCGTCCTGAGGTCGGTCTGAGCTAAGAACCACCAAGGCCTTCAAATTAGGTTAAAAAGCTTAACTCTGAGACCAGAATGAAGGACACTTGGGCATCTATCAGAAAGATGTGGACACTTGCGTCTGACTTATGAAAATGCACCTCATTTACATAGCAATTTTGTTCCCCAAAAGTCGTATGTAAATTGTGCTCTTCTCAATTAAATCTATTTTACATGTACCAGAAGTTTTGCTATTTAAAGATCTATTACAGTAAATCCTTTTAAAAAACAAAGAACCCTTTGTGAATAATAATTGCTCTCTAGTTAATCTGTACTGTAAATTTGGATTTTCAAATATTGCATTTTCTTAAAATAGGTCACACCCTGCAATGAGATGACAGCTGAACAATACAGATTATTCTGAACAAGGGATCAGCATGTAGCAGGGTGTAGCTTTGGTTCCTGAATTTTGAAGAACGTGTTGGGTCTGGAAAGGATCAAGAGATGAGCAGCTACAATGATTAAGTTAATGGAAACTAAGAGCCTTGAGAAAATATTAGAAGATTCAAGCTTATTTAACTTGGAACAGAGGAAGCTAAAGTTCTACTTGTTTACTAGCTTCAAAAATATACAATGTAGGGAAAAGGCTTACAGTAAAATATGAAGTAAACAAAGAGAATATAAAATATGATTATGGCTATGTAAGAATAAGTATAAACATGAACAAATGATGCAAAGAAAATGCAATGATGAGAGCAGTGAATATATTGGTGAGATTATGGATAAAACGTGTTTCTGTTTAAAACTTCCTTCAGTGTTATTATAATATTACATTGCAATATATAATATTATAATATAATTATACGTTATAATGTAATATAGTAATAATATAAAAATGTTCTATGTAATATATAAAATTTAGAGGGGAAAAAAAGTGAGGCAGCTTAGATAAATGTGTATAGCAGCCATGGACAAGATAATTAAGAGGAAAGGGGAAAGGAGAAAGGTCCTCCCTCCTCCTTCTCAAATCATCTCCTTCCTGCCTCTTCTAGGCTGCTGCCTCCACCATCTCAGCCTCAAGGATCCCAAGATCTTACTCCCCTGGGTTATCTGTGGACATTATGCACTTTCATTTATTGATGGATTCGACAAAGACTAGTTGACCACCTTTTATATGCCAGACTCCATGCTAGTGACTAGGGATGCAGTGGAGCAAAACATCATCATCCCTACCCTCACTGACTTGTCATGTTTAGAGAGATGATTACAACATAAGTGCAGAGAGAGAAGCCAAAGAGGATGCAGACAGAGACATTAGAAGGGGTGCTGAACCCATGTTTACGGGGTCAAGGAAGGTTTCCTGGGGGAAATGACACTGAGGCTGGGTGAGGGGACATGGTGGGAGCGAAGCCCCAGAACAGGTGGAAGAAGGACTGGCATGTTCAAGAAATTGAAGTTGGAAAGGGAGAGAAAGCAATCAGCTGGGAGAGGTGGGAAACTGCCAGGTCCAGCAGGACACTGTCAGTCATAGTACTGAGTCTGACATTTGTCCTACACAAGCTCTTGAAGGGCCCTGAGCAGCAGAATGAGAAGATGAGAGCTGCCTTTCAGGGAGATGAATCCAATTGCTAAGTAGACAACAGATTGGAGGAGAGACATGTGGGGGATGAGCAGGTAGGTTAAGAGGACAGCCCAACAAATGCAGCAAAGATGATTTCAGCAGCGGGGCTGGAAAGAAGGGGACAGACTGAAGAGTAACGTAAGAGGTAGAAACTGGATTTGGAACGGTTGACTGCGGAGGAAGAGGGTGGGGATTCAGGAATGTCACATCTTTTCATGAAACAGGCAAAGAGAATTGGAAGATAGTATAGGTGTTTGTTAAGTTCAAGAAGAGCCCATGACAACAAGTTTCTGGCTGGTAGGTGAGGGCAAGAGTGTAGTAGTTTGAGATGCTGGGTCAGGAAGGGTCAGCTCAGTGAGGCAATAGATATGCATGGGCCGTGCAGGAGTGGGCAGCAAGGAACCGAATTCAAGCTTTGCCTGGGTGACCAATAGCAGACCATACTCAGGGGTAATAGAATAGAGCTCCTACCTTCCCAGGCCACACCAGCCTAGAGAAAGAAATACAAGAGACCAAGGAGCAAGAGCCATCACCATACCAGGTTCACAGCCACCAGGCAGAGGGCCCCTAGGCACCACCCTTCCTCTACCAAAGCTCATAATGCCCTTAAGTGATGATTAAAATGTTCTCTCTGCACCCTTCAGGGCCACTTTTCACTTTAGCACGTATGCCTTTGATGCTGACTCTGTGCGAGATGCAAAGATAACAGCGTCTGTCCCTAAGGAGTCCCCAGTCTAGGAAGGGGCTCAGACAAGAAGAGCAACAACAATAACACGGTGTGCAAGTGCTAAGGTCAACATAGCATAGGATCAGATGCCAGTGAAGGTTCCAGGGATTGAAACACTCAAGCCAAGTCTTCAAGGTCAGTCTTGACAGCAGCTACAGACAGACAAGGGGGAAAGAGCTCCTAAGTAAAAGCTGCAGCCTGTGCAAAGCCTTGGAATTGAGAGCACCTGGAAGTGAGTATGGAGATGAGCAGCACAAGTCACCTGTCTGGAAGTCGGAGCACGAAGGAGCAGGGAGTATTGGGACATGAGACTGGAGAGCTAAGCAAAGTGTAGGGCATGGAAGTCTTTGAATTTCCCAATAGGTTGCTACAACTTTATTCCATGTTAGAGAGAAATGGAAGGAGTTTTAAAGCAATGCAACAATGTGTTCAGACGTGCATCTCTCAGAGGTTGCTGACACTTTCTATTTCTACAGAGGGTCAAAGGTAAAGATATTGTTTAATATTGAAGCATGTTTTCTAAATATGACAAAGGCCTTCTTAATTCCAGGAATGACCATCAAGAGATACTATGAAATAGCTTTTCCTAGACCTTTATTTTGTAATTATAGTCAACAAGTAATATCACATGCTTCAAAATTCTAAGGGTACAAGATCAGTCAACGAAAACTGTCTTCCTTCCACGCCCAGACCACCACTGCTTCCAGTTTCTCGTGAATCATTTCAAAGAAATAACCTGTCCCTCCCTCCCTCCCTCCCTCCCTCTCTCTCTCTCCCACACACACACACACACACACACACACACACATTTTCTTACACAGGTGGTAACATAGTAATCACACTGCTCTATCATCTTTTTCATATAACATTTCTTAGAGATAATTCCTTATCAATACATCTAGAGTTGCTTCTTTCTTTTTAACAGATGCTTAATTTTCTCTTATGTGGCTGTATTATAATTTATTTAACCAGTTTCCTATTTTCCTATTGATGGACTTCTAGTCTGATGGCGCTCTTTTGCTACCATGAAAAAGTGCTGCAATAAACATCCTTGCACACGTGCTGCTTTGCACAAGTATGAGCATGTGTGTAGGATAAATTCCTAGAAGTTGGAACTGCTGAACTATTAGTCCCTAGAAGGGGATGTGTATTTTTAATGTTGATAGATGTTGCCTATTCGTCCTTCATAAGGGTTGTAAAAATATATATCCCCCAAAGCAGTTAATGCCTGTCTCTCTACATCACTGCAGAATACTTGTGATACCAAACTTCCTGGTCATTGATAATTCGATGGGTGAAAAATATTACTTCATTTTAGATTTAATTCGACTATTTCTTATGACTGAGGTTGGACATTTTTTCCTATGTTTAAGGGCCACTTGATTTTTTCACTGTGACAAATCATATCCTTGATCCATTTTTTCAATAGGTTGTTGGTAACTTTCTTATAGATTTGTAGGGACTCTTTACATATTAAAGAAATTGAACTCTTTGTGAAATGAGTTGCAATAATTTTTTCACTTTTTATTTTTCTTTTGATTTTATTTGTGGTACTTTTGCCATGTATAATTTTCTTTAGTTTTATGTAACCAAATTTATCAGGCCTTTTTTTATGTGTACGTGTGGATTTGGGGTCAAATTTATAGAGCTTTCCTGTGCCAAGATTATTTTTTTTGAAAAAAGATTATCCCATGTCATCTTCTAACAATTTTTATAATTTTATTGTTGTACATGTAAATTTTTTCATGAGGAACATATTTGGATGTAAAATGGGAAATCCAACTTTGATTTTTTCCAGATGTTGGAGTATAATTGCTCCAATGCCATTTTATTGAATATCAACATTTTCCACACTGATTTGAAATCCCACTTTTATAATATACAAAATATCTGGAATGTTTGGGCCTATTTTGGTTACATTGATCTGTTTATACAGTGGACTATATTATTTTAAATATAGGAAGTATACCCCCTCTTTATTCTCCTATTTCAAAATTTCCTGGCTAAATTTGTGTGTTTATTTTTCCTTAGAAACTTTAAAATCAGCTTATCTGGCTCCAAAAGAAAACACCAGTCAGTAACTTTATTTAAATCTCATTAAATTTATAGATTAACCTCGAAAGAACTAAAGCTTTACAACATTGAATTTTTCTATCTAAAACAGAGTAAACTTTCATTTGTACAAAACTGATTTTGTGTCTTTTAGTACAGCTTTAATATATTTTTCATGTAGATCATGTGCAGCTCTTGTTAAAATTATACCCATGCATTTAATCTTTTTGGTCGCTATTGTAAGTGAGGCCTCTTCTTCCACTATATCTCTAACTGGTTTTTGTTTATACACACAGAGACTGCTGATCCTCGCGTATTAATTTTGTAACTAACACCTTACCTATAGTTTTTCTGTTGGTTCTCCTGGACGTTTTAGTTAACAGTTACGTCATGTGCAAATAAAGATAATTTTCTCTTCCTTTCCAATTGTCACATCCCTTAGCTCTCTTTCTCTTCTGTCATATATATCTTTGGCTAAGCACCTTTGAAACAATGCTAAATAACAGTGATGATAGGTAAATACTTTTTAATTGTTGCTCACTTTAATAGAATATATATCTGACAAGCACGCTGCTGCCTTGTGGGATGACATGTATGAGATGATATAAATATTTACCCCTTTATTCCTCTTTTAATCAAGAATGTACATTGAATGTCACAAAAACCTTCTTGACACATTTGTAAATGATCTTACCATTTTTCTCTTTAAATCTGTTAAAATGGCAAATTAAATTAGTTTTAATTTTAAACTACCTTTGAATTCCTGAAATAATTCCATTTTATTCATTTTATTCTTTTATGATGCTGCTGGATTGTGTTTCTAATATTGCTTATCTCTAAAGATTATTGCATCTGGAGTTTTCTTCTGGTATCCTATTTCTCTTAAGGTTGACAAGATAACGCTAAATGCATAAAAAGAATTTAGAAGCTGCCCATTTTTTCCTTTTATATGCTCTAGAACACCTTAATAATGTTGGAATTATGTATTTCTTAAGTGTCTGGTAGAACTTCCGTATGAAGTAATCTGGGCCTGATGCTTTTCTCGAAAGGCAGCTCTTGACAGCTTTCAATAACTGAGGTCTTTACATGTTTCCCTTTTGGGGGGTCAGTTTTGGTAAATTGTCTGTCTCAGGGTCTGCAACTATAAATGCAGAAATAAGCAGAATAATTTGCTATGATTCCTTAATTTCTTCTTACCTGTAATTATTAACTATTATTTTATGCATTTGTGCTTTCTCTGTGTATCTTAAATGGGTTTGCCAACAGTACATCTACATTTTTGCTTCTTTCTTTTATTTCAAAGATATAGCTTTTAAATGTATTACTTCTATCAGTTTTTGTTTTCTAATGTGACAATATCTGTTCTTATCTTTATTAACTCCTTTCTTTAGTTTATTTTATTTTTCTACTTCTTGAGTTACATTCATCATTCATTTATTTTTACGTTCCTTGGATGTTAATGCATGTATTTAAAACAATATTAGTCAAGTCTGCAATTTTGTGTTCCGTAATTTCTATGTATGTTTTATTATCCTGATTTTTCAAATGTTCTACAGTTTCAGTTCTTATTTTCTCTTTCCATTAACAGTAGCCTACGAGGGATATATTCTGTTATCATCATCATGGTTTTTATTACTGTTTTATTCTCCATTTACAGAGGATAGGGATTTTTCTTTTTTAATATCTAGATTATTTCATTATGATCAGAGAGTGTTACCTACTATTTCTACTCTTTGGAAATCAGTGTGATTTTCTTTGATGAAATTTTGTGAACATTTTTAGTGACACTTATAAAGAAGATATATTCTAAGAATACAGTGTTGATTTATCTCAATTAGATATGCCTTATTAAATATGTTACATTTTTCTCTCCTACATGTGTGAATTGAGATAATGAATCAAAGTATCCTTTTATCCGTTAATTTGTCATCTCTTCTTATATTTCTGTTTACATGTGTATTTATTTGTTTTTTTTTTAAACATTGATGCTATTTTATTTGGTACGCAGATGTTCTGTGATATCTTCATTTTCAATTGCACTCTTCATTACTATTTTAAGTGCCTATATTTACCTTGTTTAATGCTTTTTGCCCCAAAGACTGACATAAAATCATGACTTCTAGACCTATTTTTGCTTGCATTTGCTAGAAATTTATTTATTCTTTTATTTTAAGCATTTCTGATTTTCTTCATGTTAGCTATGTCTCTTTAATGCATTTTTCTCTACTTAGCACTAAATGTTGCTATTCAGGAGTCCAAGACCAGTATGAACGTTTTTATTCTTAGAGATATTTTTGCTTAGGGCCCTAAAGAATCATTTCCTTTTTTAGGTCCAATAAACTTACTAAGGTATATCTAGAGTATTAATTTGTGTCCATTTCTCCCGAAATTCCACTTGTCCTTTCAATCTGTAGATTTTAGTTTTCTTTTATTTAGGAATATCTTCTTGCATTATATCTTTAAATATTTTTCCTGTGCTATCATTTGGTTTACTCTTTTAGGGACCCCAATTATTCATCTGTTGAATATCATATGTCTTGCAGTCCTGTCTTCCTTATCTCTTACTGTGTTTTTTATCATTGTGTATTACCGTTTGTGATGCTTCCAATAAAATCTTCATTCTGGTGATAGTTTTATCTTTCTTTTCATTTCTTTCTTGAGGCTCTTACAGTTCATGTTTGTCTCCTTCTTTCACATCACTGTTTCTTCCCTCAACTGTCACATCTCCCCTTTCTGCTCCAGTTTTGTAGAGGTTATGGCTTAGATTATTTCATTTTTGTTTTTGCCTTTATTTTTAAATCCATGATATTTTTTGGTCATAATTTCAATCTCTTTATGACCACATTTTATTTTTTCTCTGCCATTTGTTTTTCTATTTGCCTTTATCATTTTTTCTTATAACATCTTTGCCCAGGAATATGTTCAATTCTAATTCATTGATCCCCCACCCCCAGACCAGTTCGTTACAGAAGGGTCATGAGGCAGAGCTCTGTCACACACAGTTGGAATTCTCTTTGTGACACATCGTGAGTTCTTTTAGCTTTTGGTTCTCCCCACACAAGTGAGATCTACAACAAACCATTTCCTGCAAATATGGCCCGTCTTCATGATTTCTCATTCATTCCTATCTTCCTTGATTTTCCTTTATGCAAATAATTTGAGGAAGTTCCTTTTCCCCTGAGACAAGACTGTTGGAGTGACTCTCCAAGCGCTCCTTTGCCTTAGAGAACCATACTGTGCCAGCAATCTGCACTTACGGTGTCCTCGCTCCACACACCCTTGAATCCATCCTTGACTTTCAATGCACTCCTTCATATATTGTGCTTTAGGTTATTCATATCTCATAGTTTCACCAAAGTTGGTGTGTGCGTGTGTTTTCCTTGTTCTTCTTAGGTGCCTTCTCAAAGGAAAGGAGGCAATATTTTCTTTATTCCATCATCTGATATAGGGAAATCCCCTTCCTACTCTACACAGGTCCTCTAAAAAAGAGTTATCTAACTTAGATAATTATTCTCCCACTTAACAAACACATAGTTAGAACTAATTGCCTATTATGTGTGGCACAGGTGCTATGGCTATTACCTGCCTGGATAGAAGAGCTATGCTTCTGGCACCTCAGATGGGACTAAGGGATTGTTGCATGGGCTCTGCTTTTGGCTGGTAAAGCCTGGAATGACAGAAGACCTTTGGATTGGGCTCCAAAGTCATAACCCATAGAAGTCAACAGCTGAATTTCAACAAATCCATATATGATCAAAATTCTGTCCTGGAGCCAGCAATTTACTTCGGTTTGAAATCTAAGCCCCAGGCAACAACTGTTTCTGACCCTCAGCCTAGCATGGAGTCTTTCTCACAAATAGCCCTCACAGCTGGGAGTTTCAAACAGTCTATTCTTTCAAACCAGTTGTTCCCTAAAGCATTTGTCCTGTCTGCCCAGGATTTTCCAGAGCCGGGACCAGTGTGGCTGGAGTCAGTCTGTTGTTAAGTACTGAGCACAGGCCAGCTGCCAGCCCAGGACCGGCAGTGGATCTGAGGCTGGCCCAAATGGTATCAACTTACTTGCAGCTGTTCTTACTGGAGTCCAATAGGCCCTCAGCATAATTTCCCCTATTTGTTTAAAACAAGACTTTCTTCCTATGATATGGTGGGAATGCACACTAGGCTATTTTGCTTTCTTGTGTACAACTCTGAAAGCAGGGAAATAAACTCAGGAGCCAAATAGACTTCGCAGAATTGATTTCCCATTAAGGTAAAAAAGTTTAAAATTAGACATGAAAATACAGTGCTTTTACAATATGTCATTTAATTAAGGATCTGCAAGGACTTTGCAAGTATCAAACATTCTCCTGCCTTGGTATTTTCACAGTGGTTGAATCACTTGAAGTTACAAATATTTCCATTTAAAAGACCAAGAGGCAGGGTGATTGATTACCTCAGGTGGGAAAAGAGCAATGCAAAGATAGCATGCAAGTGTTCCTGGACAATCAGCTACTTCAACACAAAGGGAGAGAGAGGTTCTTGATGAAGTGAGCCCTGATAATTAAGAGTGACCTTCACTGAGGGAAATGTATCAAATTTATCCAGTAGTTAATAGTGAAAAGTCACCTCTCCTGAGAAGGATGCATGGTAAGCAAAATGAAGCTCTTCAAGGAACCACGTAAATGGGGAACATTATCTTGACTCAAGTTTAATTTGATGAGAACCATATAGCGATATACATTTTTTCTTTTCATGCACATGGTTTTTTCAGACTCTTAAAAGATATTATTTTTAGAGTCTTACTCACTCTCTAAACCTCTTAGAGTTTAAACCAGTGTGAAGAATATTCCCTATGTCAAATGCCTTTTACAGTTAAAAAAGAAAATCCCAAGGATTTTAAAAGAGTCACTAAAATGCATGAATGTACTTGAAGCTAAAACAAACAAATGTAAATGTATGTAACAGAAAAGACAAGAGATTCTGAAGGTACTTAAAATTATTTCTATAATGATTTGATGAAGAGTGTTCTTTCAAACATCAACTCAGCTTAGGGCCTTAGGAACAAAGTTAGGAACCAACTCCATCAATAAGCTACTAATTATTTTTGAAAAAAGAAGAATAGCATATGCAAATGGCACAGATCCACGTGAGTCAACATCTTTTCTTCAAAGTTTCTGAAAGGAAAGTAAAAATCATCCTCCTGATAATAATATCTTCAGGGACTATCATTTCACAAAGGTATTATCCTTCTTTATGTAAAATCCTAAGAAATTTTTTCTCCCCTTACATGTGAAATCATCCTATAAAGTGCTTTGAACTTGATCTGACTCAAATGGTAACTTCACATTTCTAAGGCAGCAACATCGGGGACAGACTCTCTGATTGACCTTGGCTTTGCACATAGTAGGACCTTAATACATGGTTCTTGGGGGATGCTTGAATGATGATGATGACAGCACAGCTGTTTCAAGCTCAGCTCTAAAGCACAAAATGGAAGCCCTTATAGTGAAAACAGGTGGCCCCAGTCGTCCCTACCTCCTGGTACCCATGCCCGTCTGTCACCCCCTCTCCTTGAGTGTGGACTACAAGGAGAGTTCTATTTGTTTCAAACAAATAGAACATAGTGTTGTTCTGTTGTTCTGTTTGTGCAATGGGATGTCTCTTCTGAGATCAGAGACTGTGGCTTCCATTTCGGTTGCTTTCTCTTGTCCTCTCTCAGGTGGCTCACTCAGAGGGAAGCTGCTGCCATATTGGGAGGCAGCGCTATGGGGAGGCCCAGCTGGGTGAGAGTGGAAACAGTCCTCCCTGAGATGACTGTAGCTCTGGCTGACACCTTGATGGAAAGATCCTGAAAGACTTTGAGCCAGAACCACCCAGCTGAGCTGCTCCCGGATTCCTGAGCCACAGAAACAGTGAGATAATAACATGTGCTGCATCCAGCTGCTCAATTGCAGAGTAATTTGTTAGCAGCAATAGGGAACAAATATATGTGCCTTTAAGGAGAATGTTTCCAGTTATTTCAGGCGGGCTAACAAAGAACAGCACTTTCTGATGCATTCAGGTACTTAGAAACCTTGTTTTAGAAGAAGATGTTTTACTCTCCCCGACAACTGTGTCAAATTCTGAAGTATGTTCTCGGGACCCTCAGGAATTAACTGAAAGATGAGAAAGGCTGGAGTTCTGAGTGACATTTGAAGCATCATTAAACAACTTTTAAAGTTAATTAACAGAAGCAACTCAGGCTCTTCCTCCCAAACAACCAGGAATCGCCAACTCGCCCATCACCCTCCTGGACGCACACAATCACGACCTTGACACTATGTGGTCCCTCTGCTTCCCTTTCGTCGTCCACTCATGTAATCAGTCACAAGCCTTCATATCCATCTCAGGTTCGAATCCTTTCAGGTCTCACAACCTCCATCAGGGATTGCCCCAAAGACCTCCTAGCACCTCCTCTCAAGCTTGTCTTACAAGTTATCGTCAGACAGACTTCTCACCAACCATCATGTCACCCTATTCATCCTGAAAAGGACTCCCTTCTGGGTGACTCCTCTTATTGTCCCTAACCTGATCTTGCCCGTTCAAGCTCCCATGCTTTCTGCATGTTCCTCCCCTTATGTGCAATGCCCTGTGACCTCCTTCCTACTAATTCACAGGCATAGTCACCTTCAAGACTCAGATCCAAACAGAATCCCTTTAGGAAACTTCCTTTCATTACCAAACACACCCACACTTTGTACAGCACCTCTGTGGAAGCTGGAAGCATAGATGAATGTAATGCGCCGGGTTGCATGCCTTCTTCTCTTCTGTTTCAACTAAATGGAGAACTTGCTGATACCAGCCACCAGCCTTCTTTTGTTCCCATCATATTCCCTAACAAAAAACTGCACACCTGATCGTAAGATGAACAGAAGAAAAATATTATTACCTAGGCATCCGTTATGTGCCAGACAATTAATAAGTGTAACTTATTTAATCCTCACGACAATCCTCTGAGATGCATATTTGTGTCCAATTTAATGAATGGGAAGATAAACTTGAGTAAGTGGTCCAAGATCAGCCTTCTAGTAAGTGGCAGAGCAGGAATAAGAATGCAGGGCTGGAGACTGCCAAGTCTGCTCCTTACACTGCTCCTAACCCCGAACAGACTTAAGGGTGGAATTACACGTAGATCAGCGTGCACTGCAGTGATGAAATGATGGAGCAGGACGGCACAATGTTAAGAGCAGGTGCTGTGGGGGCCACCTGCCTGTATCCAAATATCATCTTCACCTCCTCCTCAGGCAAGTCAGCTTCCCTGGGGTAGAATTCTCCCCTTACTTGGGGGGAAGTAATAGTAGCGAGCCCTGGGGTTGCCGTGAGAATTAAAAGAGCTAACACAGGGGCCGACCTGGTGGCATAGTGGTTAAGTCCGCGCACTCCGCTTCTGCAGCCCAGGGTTCATGGGTTAGCGTCCTGGGTGTGGATCTACACACCGCTCATCAAGCCATGCTGTGGTGGCATCCCACATATAAAAAGGGGAAGACTGGCACAGGTGTTAGTTCAGGGCCAATCTTCTTCACCAAAAAAAAAAAGAGAGCTAATGCAGATACAGTGCTTAGCACCTGAGAAACAGCAGCCTTTCTTTTTTGTTTTGGTCTTGGCTCTACCCCCCCATCTCTCCCAGCAGAAGCTTTACCAAAATGAATAGATTCTGTGACCTTCCAAGTATAGATGTCCTTTATAAAAAAAAAAAAAAAAAAAAAACACGAAGTTTTATTGTTTTTTATTTGTGACTTGCTAGAATTTTCTTTCTGCTTATTGCATTCACTATCTACAATGAAGTAAAAGACAGAACTCATACAACCAGAATTTTCCCAACCACCAAGCTGTGTGGAGTGATTCAAACTCTCAAGAGCAACAGGCATTTTCAAATCCCAGAACAATTGCATTTTATTCTTGTTAAGGCAAAACAAACAATGGTAGTGTTTTTCAATAAATGATAGAGAATAGATAGATGATAGATAGATATGGAGAGATGATAGATAGAAAGATAGAGATACATGGTAGATAGATAGATAGATTAAGAGATTAGATAGGTAGGTAGAGATGATAGATAGATAGATAGATAGATAGATAGATAGATAGATAGATAGAAATAGATAGATTAGATAGAAATAGATGCATAGATAGACAAACATAGATCAAATCCATTAGATAGATAGATAGATGGATAGATAGATAGATAGACAGACAGATAGATAGATAGATAGATAGATAGATAGATAGATAGATAGATAGATAGACTTGAGCCACCCACATTGAAATGCAGATATAATACAGACATAAAGCAATAGCATTTTTGGAGCTGGAAGCATCACTAGATTTCATCAAGTCTCTGCTCGATCCCATCTGACCCAATTTTGCAGATGAGAAAGCTGAGCCTGTGGGAAATTGACTGCCCTGTTCACATAGATAGTGACAGATGGGACCTAAAATCCATTCCCTTTGTCCACAATGCAGTTTTGCCCGCTGCACTCCTGCCCTCTCTCCTAGATAAACTGAGTCTTGTGTTAGCTATTTTTATATTCTCTTCATTGAAATGCTTCAGGCTCTACTCACTTCTAATTCCTCTTGCTATACAAAATTATCGCATTTTTCCTTATCATCTCTTCTTGTACTCGCAAAACTAGTTTTTAAATATTTATTTCATAGGCTCCTCCCAGTGACAAATTATTCTTTGCCAGCCACACATCATTGTTCCTCAGACTGGGTGCACCGTCTGTGGCTGGGGGTTTCTGGCTCTGCTGACTGTTATTCGATTCCAAAATTTTCTTAGAACAAAAGAGAGCTAGATATCAATGTTCACTAGTCGGTCTCTCCTTACACAAAGACCTCCCATCCTCTCCTTGTCCAGCCATGCGTTGTTTCCCTACTGCATTCCTCTTTAACCCTGCTCCTCTTATCCCCATCATCACCCCAATCTCTAAAAACTCCTAATATTTTTATATGGTCAAAGGGACCCCAGGAAATCAGGATATTAAAGAGTTTGAGATTTAATTCCATGTTTCCGCAGGTTTCTCTCTACGTTTAAACATGGTCTCTTTTGATTATTTTTTCTTACTTACATTCTCTATATGTGGTCTTGCTAATCTCTCTCTTTGTATGTTATCTTGTTGTCATGCCCAACTCTGTGTCTAGCTTGATTTCTATTCTGTCACTTGCACACAGCTGTATCATTTGGTTCCAGAGACAGCTGGACAGGGTAGCCAGTGATCTGATTCTTAAAGGAGCTTTTATTAGCTCACCCGAATGGCTAAACAGATTTAGCAAAACTACTTGAGAACTGGGTGTCACAAAAACTTCTGAAAAAGTATCGACATAAATCTTCTGATAAAATACTGTCTGAGCATGCTTATTCTTCAACATTTCAACCTGGACAAAAACAGGCAATAATTCTACCGCCTAACTTGAAAATTTGGGAGGGTGAGGAAAGAACTTATTATGTCCCAAAAAAAGACCTTTCCCACATTACATACTGAGTAATAGAAACACAAATTCCCTAGAGCTTGCATACATAGTCCACCCCTTTTCACTTTCTAAACCAGAGGTGGATAACTTTATCTGAAAAGGCCCAGATAGTAAATATTTTTGGGTTTGTGGGCCATGAGGTCTCCATTGAAACTGTTCTATTGTTTTAGGAGGAGGCAGCCACTCACAATATGTAAACAATGGGCCTGCCTGTGTTCTGATAAACTTTATTTACAAAAACAGGCAGTGGGTCAGATTGAGCCTGCAGGCCATAGATTGAAAACCCCTGCTCTAAACCAAAACAATATTGTAATCAGTGGGAACCACAACCTGGATAGTTATCTGCACAACAGTTTTCAGTAGATGCTGAGAACACATTTACCCTCCTGTAAGATAGAGTTTCAGTCTCAAGGATAAGACCTCATTAAAGGTATTGGAAATTAAATTTAAAAAGACTATCAAAAGAGAGCAGTGGAAGACAAACCAGCACAGAGAGGGTTGTAGAAATGCCACACCAACCACTGTGTCATCAGCTTGCTGCACTTGGATTAGAGAAGAGTTCATTAGGAGGTCACTCATAACCTCATAAAAGGGCAATTTATACAGAGACGTAATTGTGGAAGCTAGCCCTCAATAGGTAAAGGCCCAAATAGTTGAAGAACAAACAAGAGATACCTGGATGCTTACAAACATTTAATTTGTCTCTGTGGGGCTGCTTCCCCATGTTACATGACTTCAGAAAGACATCCCCTCATCCTCATCATCTTCCTCCTCTTCATCATCCTCATCCTTATCCTCATCTTCACTTTCATTATCATCTTCATTATCCCTGTAATCAGTATTTTTTAAAGTTATCCTTTGTTAAAACAATATGCTCTGCACTTTACACTAGTGTTTAATTAATCTCTGCTACATCCCTGCAAGATAGGGATATATGATGCCATTCTCCTTCTGCAGACAGGAAGCTGAGACAGTGAAGTTAGTAACCCAGCAATAGTTACATAGTTAGAAAGTTGCAGAGCCCAGATTCAAAGGCAGGCTTCCACCATCCAAAGCCCATTCTCTTAACTAGAAAAACTAAAACATTGCTGCTTTACTTTGCAATACGGCATATGAATGCTGCCCAAAGATGCTCATGACTAAAATTCCTTATTACCAGCTGGGCCCATCATGAGCATTTTATTGGTACCACAAATAGCTGTAGATTCAAAAGGACACCAGCAAATTCACCCTTGACAATCTCCTTCTGCAGAGGTGAAGGATTAACAAGCTCACCCATGGTGCCTGGAGCAGAAGCATTTAGTGAGCAGCTGGGAAGACCTACTGCCCTTACACTTTTAATGCATATGTATAGCATCACCCTCACTAGCCTTCCGCAGTTGTTTTTGTGTGTGTGTTTTTTTCCTCCATGAGGAGACGGTAGAAGAAGCCAGCTGGAGGGCATACAGTCTCCAGCCTGACCTGTCTTTCTTCTTAAAAATAGCCTTGGTACAAAACAGAATCTGCTCCTAAGGTGATCACAAAGACTGAGTTCTTCATAGACCACAAAAAATAAAATCCAATGTAAAATAAAAATTGCAAAAAGACTATCCGTTACCTGAAATTTACAATGGGCTAGGTCTCCTCAGTCAAGCAAAACCGTTTTAGGTGCCATTGATTTTCTTAGCAGCTGCGGGTGATTACCAATGGATCATGGTGGGAGGTGAACCAGAAACACACCTTTGTTTGTCATAAGGGGGACTTTATTCTAATACGATGCCTTTTGGAATTAGCAGGAGCCTGGCTACGTTTCAAAGACGAATGAACATCTTGTCTTGCTGGATCTACCACCTCAGGTATAGCTGACTTTGTTCTCCCAAGTTCCCCAAAGTCCAGAATGACATTTTAAGGACTTGAGTGAGTTTGGCAATGAATTAAGAGGGTGGACCTGAATTAAAAGGTAGAGCATTCATGTCTGACATATACCATCGTTTCTCTACATGATAACTCTACTTATGAATGCACTATGCTAAAGAGGAAAATGCCACAAAATAAGATTTTCTGGGCAAGACAAATGGAAAATGTAAAACTGTTCAGAATGAAACTGCATTAATGCAGCAATATAGTTAGTCATTTTCACGTGCTCTCAGAAAAATGTACATAACCAGCCCCATCTCTCTCTAGTTTTGAGTGTAAACTACCTCACTAGATGTGAATTGCTCAACATGGTCCAAATATGCAATTTGCAGAGACTTGACTATGGAAATTATTTTCAGAAAAATTTTGGATTTATGACTTGAAATGTAAAGATTTGGAAGGGCAGAATAATTGTACGGGAGGTGAAGTGCAGAAGGTGGTTGCTTAGTTTTAGAAGACTTTGTGCTGAATTTCTATTGTTAAGAAGGAGAGAAATTACCCTTTAAATATCATGAAAAGGTATTCTGATGGATCTAAACCACAATACAGCTTTTTCGTGCATTATGAACTTGAGCTTGAAATTATAAATTGTAGACTTAATTAGGGCAGATCTGTTTTTTTGCTCACCCTTTTATCACCGGTACTGAGCCCTAGTAGACATTTAATAAATATTTTTTTAAATAAATGCATGAAAGGAAGAAAACATAATAACAACAATAAACAAACACATAGGGACAGAGATTGGATTGGTGGTTACCAGAGGGGAAGGGGGGAGGGGGGAGGGTGAAAGGGATAATTCGGTGCATGTGTGTGGTGATGGGATGTAATTAGTATTTTGGTGGGGAACATGATGTAGTCCATGCAGAAATAGAAGTACAATGATGTACACCTGAAATTTTTGCAAGGTTATAAACCAATGTTACTGCAATAAAAAAAAATAAAAAAAAATAAATAATAAAATTATATATACAAAAAAAAAAAAAGGAAGAAAACAAAAAAGAGAGAGAAAGAAGGAAAATAGAAGGAAAGTCTCAAACTAGTCAGGTTGACATTGTCATATGTTCAAACAATTAACATGTGTAAACGTCTAACCATATAGTATGTGACACACCAAGGACACAATTCTTCTGTCATATGCTTCCCAAGAGAAGACAGGCAGGCATGGGTAGAAAGAATTCATATATTGAAACATGGGAATTGAAGGCAGAAATGCAATGTTATCCACAGAGCAAGCAAAATACCAATATGTTCCAGAATCTGCTGCCTTCCCCCCACGGCCTTCCCCACCCACACTCCAACCTTCATGCCCAAGGATCATGATGTTATGATCTGGTTCGGCCTAATGAGAATAAGAAAAGAACGCTGGAGAACAGTGCATTCACCAAAAATTCTCAAGAAAACCTACTTTGACCTTCCCAAATGGAGGAACTGTAGGCTTTTTAATTTACCTTTAAATTATGGAAAATTGCAAACAAATACAAAAGTAGACAGCCTAACATCAGGAATCCTCATGGACTCATTGCCCAGCTTCAACAATGATCAATTCATAGATAATCTGACTTTATCTCTAACTCTGCCCCCCCCCCCAATTTAGTGGTGTGGCATATCACAAAGATGGCGCCCTTTCTTCCCCTGCAGGCTAGCTTCCTACTGCCCCTCCACTAAGGCTCTGGGCTCGCCATGTGACTTACCTTGTCCAATGGATGTTAGTAAACCTGACACAAGCAGAGGCTCACTTGAAAATTGCTGTGCCATCAGAGTCACTCCTCCTCTTGTACTCCACCATCACCAAGAGAAGGTTTGAAATAGTCCGCTGAAGGTAAGAGATGCAGTCATCCTAGTTGTCCTATCCAAGGCCATCCTAGATCAGCTGACATCCCTATAAGCAATTTGAGCTGAAATGAAAAGAATTGCTCAGCCAGGCCCAGCCAAGATCAGTAGAGCCACCAGCCAAATGTCCCAGACCTGCAAACAATAAACTCTGTAGTATGCCACCGATGTCTTGTGGTCATCCTTACTATAGATAACTGGTACAAGTATGAATCTCAAAATCATAAGCATTTTCTTTTTTAATATGACCACAACACCATTGTTACATACATAATAATAAGTCCTTATTAATGTTATACTGAAATGTATCTTTTCGCTATTTATTGAATGTTAATACACAATCAGTGTTCAAATTTCCAATTGTCTCATAAGTATCACAGTTTAACAGTTTATTTTTGTCAGGATCCAAATGTGGTCCACACATTGTGTTTGTTTGACATGTATGCCCCTTAAGCATTTTCAATCTAGAGTTCACACTCGTGCACACACTCCTTCTTTCTATTTTTTGTTCACTATATTTGTTGACTAAATCAGCTGCTTCCTTCTGGAGACCTTCCACACAATGGATTTCATTTATTGCACTCTAATGGTGGCTGTCACTTAAGTGATTCTGTCCTCAGAATTTCCTGTAAGTGACAGTTGGACCTAGAGTGTTAATCAAATTTAGGTTTCATTTTTTTCTTTCTTTTTTGGCGGGGCAAGGCTACTTCATAGCTGGCGGCATTTTCTTCCTTCGAGAGGCAAATATCTGGTTGTCCTTCTTTATGTGACGTGGTAGCCATTGTTGAACAATGTTTAGATCTATTCATCCAGGTTTGAAAACTGGTAATATTTGAAACCCATCATTCCACACTTTTTAGTCAGAATACTTCCATAAGATATTTTTTTATCCTCATCTATAATTTAGGTACCCATGGTACAATTTTTATAAGAAAGGCAGAATAAATGGTGATTCTTTTGGCTATTTAGTATTTTTTTGAAATGAAAGTTCAGCTTACTAGCATTGTCTAGTGATGACCAATTAATCATTTTCTTTTAGTTTGGTTTTTTGCATCATTACAAACTCACTGATATAAATATATTTAAGGTGCATCATTCCATTGCAGATATCATTAGTATTGACGAGCAAAATATCCAGTCTTTCTCTGGCACAGCTTCTTCAAGCTAGCTCCTTAGTTCTTTTGACATCTTGGTTGTAGACTTTGATGTCGAGGGCTTATCTTGTATATTTCCTCCCCCATACCTTGAATCAGCCTTTTCTCCAAGGACCCCTGATTCCTTTCAGAGGGAACTGGTATTTAGAGACCACAATCTGGGATCCAGAGGTGCTCATTGTTACTAGGTTAGACACTGTTTCTAGGCCTTTTACATGAATAGAGCCAGGAGGAAAACAGATTTTTTTAAATATAAAATTCATCATGAGTTCATACTGATATTTCAAATCAAATTCAGGACCCCAGGGTTTTTGCTTAACTCCTATCTCATGCCTTCTTTTCTCACTACAAATTTTTTTGTTCTCAATGACACTGGGAATGATAGCACATCACATAATAATTCATCTGTTTTATTCATATCACACAGAACAGGTCTCTAAATTATGATACCAACATCACTAGCAGCAATTTGATTACTGAAAATAGCTTATAATTTAAAAAATTCTTTTTGTCCTGTGTTTGTGTGTATATATATATATATATACACACACACACATATATAAACACATACACACACACACCTTGAAGAAGTAAAGTTGAATTCCTATATTTTAAGTCACTTTAAATAGCTTCTGTTGTGTGGTTATGCCACCAACTGGCTACTTTAACTTTTATTTTTACTTCTAGGAGTTGTTTTTTAATGAAGAGAGAAGGAGAGAGACCTTTGTTCTCTGTTGGAAATAAATGCTCTTTGGGGAAAGGAAGGGAACATCAGTAGGCTTTTGCAATGCCTTGGAATGTAACAAATGACTCACCAATGTATTCTTTCTTTTTTTTCAATTCTCAGAGTTTTAATTCTCAAAGCAGCACAGAATAGAGCTGTTTCCTAACCAAGACTGTGGTGTTATACATGGTTGCATAAGCAAAAACCTAGAAATAAGCATTATCCTTACAACACCCTTAAGTTTAGAAAGCATTTTTAATAAAAACCTACATTAATATTCTTGAGATTTAAATGGATTAATAATAGTTATTGACATTAGGATTTATGAGGTGCTTTTATTTCCATTATCTCACTTGATCATCACGACTTTTTGAAGGAGTGGACACATGTTTTTACTCCCAGTTTATAGATGAAAAATTTGAGAGCCAGTGAGATCAAGTGATTCATTGCAGGTCACATTGTGACAGAATTGGGAGATAAAGCCAAGAATACTGACTCTGTTTCCTGGGTTCTTTCCACTACATTGTCTTGAAGAAGATGTTTAAATGTTCATTGAATTGACCTAGATAGGAAAGATTCTCCTGTCCTCTAAAACCTCTGAATAAAAAAAGTAGCAATCAAAGGAAAGTAACAAAATGTTAAACCAAAATAGAATTACCTACACAGCAATGAAAATTGCAAACCAAACTTGACAAGAACAAAACTCATATGTGGATGCCATCATCTTTAATACCCTAACAAAAAGCAAAGCTATGAAACTGGGCAAAATGAGGCTTATTCAAGTATGATATTAAAATATTTATAAAGCAGCAAATCTGACACCATCCTTAGACTTTGACCTCCATTTAATAGTCTATGCTATTAATTATGGTGAAAAGCTAATAGATAACTCACCTGCAGGAAGGCCTCAGTCAGTATGACTAAGGTCGGAGGGTCCCAAATCCTGAATTGTGTATCTACTCAAGAGATTCTGCTGGAGTCTATGATATTTGTTTATCCCACTATCCCAAATCCCAGAGGGACCTGAAGGCCCTACTATGTACCTTCTAGTTCCCTTTGAGTAAATAAAACTTGGCTGGACCCAGAGTCTACTCTCTCACTGCTCTCCTCATTACCAGGGACTAGACGAGAGTTCCCAGTAAGGCTTCCCCTGGTCCTATCTGGAGTCTCCAAGTAACTCTGAGGTTCAGGGAACTTATCTATGGCCCAGTACGCCAAAGGATGGATATCCAACCAAGTTCACCATCGACTTTGGCCCATGAACAACAGAAAAGGACCATCATAATGCCTTTTTCACATATACACAAAAAACCTAACTTACAGTTCCACTAGGGGAGACTAAAGTGACCAGTGTGGAAACACACTACAGCATAAGTACTCTACTGTTCAACTTCCCTCTTTAGATGGAGTCCTACTCTTGGGGAACCAGTATTTACCTTAGTAAAGTTCCTAGCTTACATATTATGTTCAGAGCTTGCCAGGCCCCTAGGAGAATTGTCTGACATCAGTTACCTGACAACTTCCACTTAAAGAATATCATCCTCAGATACAAGTGGTAGAAAAACAAAGACTTCCCTGAGGTTACAGGGTGAGTCATTAGGAACCACTGGACCAGAATCTAAACCGACAAACAGTGACACCTATCTCGGAGTAGCTTAGAGTCTAAGAAAAGAACATTTATAATCTGCTTGTGCCATCGTGTAACCATTCTGAGTTATTTCCTAAACTGCTTTTTAGATACCTAGGACCATGAATGTTAAAGGCACTTCCACTATCGAATAAGTTTTGCTAAATATTACTGTTTGTATAGCAATGGGTATACCACATTAAAACCATACTACAAAATACATTGAAACATTGAAAAGTACATATTTATGGGTTTATAATCTACTTTGTGGTTTAAAAATGTACTATCAATAAAGAAAGGTTTAAAGTTGAAACATAAGCTGTCCAGAAACTCATGCGTGGCTAATAATTGCATATGTCCAGCGGGCTTCAGCATGGGAGCATTTGTGTAATGGCAGAAATGCAGTGGTGCACAGATACCCAACTACCATGTGCAAATTTGTGTTTGTTCCAAGAATTGTCCCCAAAGTCACGTATTTTCCATGTGTAAATTAGGGACTCAATTTTGATAATTCAGCCCAGTGTCTCTGCAAATTGTTCCTTCTTTGTCATTCATAATGTCACAGCTGTTCTTGTCGGAAGGACAAAGAACAGAAAGACAATCCATTTAGTCTTCATTCCTTGCTCTTCTGTTTAAAAAGGCAAGAAGAAAAGAGGACTGTTTCTCTTTGCAGGTTTATTCACGTGCTCTTATCCATGAAATGATACGCTCTCATATCAGCCCTGTTCTTGACACCCACAAAGCCATATTGAATGGTCTAAACCAAGGGTCTGCTCTATCCTTCAATAGAGAAAGACTTAGCTGTTTGCCCATTGGAGTCATGTACGTATGGCAGGTTGGCAAAGTAGCTTTTACAATTTTACTAGTCGGAGCTGAACAGGGATGAGCAGAGTGGATCACAGGCTGTTTTGAGCATGATTGTGCTGATGCTTTTAATGGCTGTACATGAACAAGCCTGTTAGAAATAAAAAGCAATTACTTTTACCAGAACTTTCCAGATCTGCACTTTGGTGCAAAATTTCATCTTTGCTTCTGTCTTCATTATACTCCTTGCCTTACTCTCTCTGGAGTGCCTATTCTGGCCCTGTTTCCTTAAGGAACTGCTGTCTGATGAGAGAGACTTCAGAACTCCTTGAACAACTAAACAATTGCATCCCACCCTTCCTGAAGCCAATAGGGATGTTTGCAAAAACCCAAACAGCCTGGGGAGGTGTCAGGAAGTGAACCAAGGAGGGCATGCTGTTTATAGGCCAGAAACATTGCAGAGATTTTTATTCTGGTTTGGTTGTTTGGATTGTAAAGAGAATACAGCCCCTCCCAGGGAAATGCTGACGGTCTACAGGCTATCATTCAGAAAGACTACCTCTGTAATGTCTGGCTGCAAGCCTCAGGGGGCCCACAAAAGGAGACATGATGAAAGGATGGCACAAATCATTGCTTACCTAGTATAGAGCAAAAGAGAAACGAGGAAAATTTAGGACACACTTCACAAACTCTCTTAAATATTGGGACTTGCCAAATGCCTTGCCTACTCAAATTGTGGAGACTTAGTTATTTTGGAAATGTTGTAAAGCTTTCATTGCCTTAAAACTAAGGAAAACAAGGAAATATGCTATAGAAAGCAATCCTGGCAGCATTTGGCAACATATAAGAGACAGAGACGTCCAAGAAATAGTCAAAGAACACTGAAGCTTCCTTGCTTGAAGAGTGGATGAAAGAGTTATATTACCCTTATGGACTAAAATAGAGAAGTACATTATGGACATGAGACACTGGATTACAGAAATTTTAGATCTAAATGATGCCTTGAACATCATCTAGGAGAAGTCTCAGGCTTTCTATACTAATGATGCATTGGAGACAGATCATTAGTGTAAGCAATCCAGTACTCTAAGGGTTAGATTGAATGAGATTGAGGAACGGAAAATAAGTCAGGAGAAAGGATCCATGTTTCCCGTGGATAATGACTAAAGCTTTAGACAGAGAAAGATCCATCAGGTATCAGGTGGAAAGAAGAAAGAGCTCGGGGTCCAGTTATAGAGTTGTGGGGGATGCCAACTAGGATAAGTCTTATGAAGAATTGTTGAATATGAGTATTATTTTTAGAGTCCTTTACTTTTACTAAAGCTATTTATTATAAAATCATTACAGAAAATCTTAAAATGACTTCAAAATCCCCACAACTGGACTCACCTGGCTACTATTTTTAAAAAGATAGACTTTGTCTACCAGAACCAAAGATGACTTTCAACAGTATTAAATGACCACAAGAATTTTGTCCAGAGAAATCATCATCTTTAAGTGGCCAAGAGTTCAAAGTATACATTCTGGGGTCCAAGAAGAACCAAAGATGTGCAGTCACCTCTGCCCTCAGTCATGAGCTTCTGCTTCACGGGAGAATGAACTCGCCCCTCAAACTCCCATTCTCAAGCCACAAGGGGAGCATCACATCTTTCGTCCCTGCCACTTTCACCACATTACCAGAGTGTGCTGAACTCTAGGATTAACGATCTTCCCATGAAAGTGAGATTATCAGATAAGGAGAAACAGAAGCGCATTATTATCCACACCTTGGCCTTCATTCTAGTCCAAACTTGCTGACAAAGGAATAAAAGAAGCTATGCTCATTTTCAACCTTGGCCAACACACCTGGGACCGTCTGCTTTTCGTAAGAATTTGAGCTCCTGGGGTTCTAGTTTTTGCTTTCAAAGAAGAAAGTAGAAGCAGAAAATATCCAACTCAAAATAGCTGATACCCTTGTGAAATAGTGCTTATAGGAATAAAACAGCTTGAGGACTTTTTTAAATATCCAAGAGGTTCTTACAAAGATGGTGTCAAAAAATTCTTGGACATATTGAGGCCAAAGTACTTTTAAGCACTCTGGCCGTAGAATATGCTGTAGACAAAAATATTTCCCCCTTAAACACTGGGCTAGTCCCTCTTCTTGAAACTAGGTTCAGAGAATGGTATTTATCCTCCTTTAAGCATTATTAGTTTTCCTCTCAAGCCATGCTTACAACACTCAACTCAGAAAAAAAAATCATCACAAGTTCACCTTCCTGAGTTGACTGTATGAGCTAGAAATGCATCATTGGCTCATTATTAAATCACAACCAAGATGAACATTAATGAGCTTCTTCCACAGCGTCCTAAGACAGCACACACGGACAGTGATTTCCAATTCCCTGGGATGTGACTTAAGTTCACACTGGTGTTACTGAACTTCTGCAAAGCCTTTTGCGTTAAAAAAAAAATAATTTCCTTATGCATCAAAAATGTTTACACATCAATAAGTTGGCAAAGTATATTTGCACCTTATTGTTGCTATGGGCTAAATGGTGTTCCTCCAAAATTCACACGTTGAGGTCCTAACTTTCAGTTCCTCAGAATGCAGATAGGGTCTTTATTGATGTGATTAAGTTAATGTGAGGCCATTAGGGTGGGCCCTAATCCAATATGCCTGGTGTCCTTATGAGATGAGATTAAGATAGAGAGAAAGAAAGTCACCAGAAGCTTGTGCACAGAGGGATGACCATGTGAAGAGGCAGCAACAAGACAGCCATCTGCAAGCCAAGGGCACAGGCCTCAGAGGAAACCAACACTTCTGGAACCATGATCTTGGACTTCCAGCCTCCAGAAATGTGAGAAAATGAATTTCTGTTGTTAAGCCACCTTGTCTGTGGTATTTTGTTATGGCAGCTAGAGCAAACTAATGTACAAGTCATCTCCAGTAAGTAAGGAGAGTGTTAGGAAATTTTCAGATTCCATCAATCAAATTCAAGGGTACGGTTGGACCACAGTCATCCATATTTTATTTTGCCAAATTGTTTCACGTTAATCCTTAAAGGATCACAGACTTCCTAAGTAGACGCCTAGCCTAGCCTGGAAACATATAAAAGAGTTGATAACTGGAATTCGCGAGGAAAGTGGGGGCGGAAAGCTAGTTTACCCTTTCAACCCAAAGAAAAATTGAAATGAGGGAAATTGATCCCTAAGCACTACATTCCTCTTTTCCTTTTGTCTTTTTTCCTTTCTTCCTCTAAATCCACATCTGCAAAATGAATATTATAAACCCTAGTCCAAAGTTGTTATAGGATGGGGTGAATTAACATAATTGAGTGCTTCTCAAATGACAGAGGAGAATGAAATATGACGAGCTGGGTCCAAGACAAGGAGGAGCAAGAGAGTTCGTATTTGTGGAGTTCTTACCATGTGTCAAATACTGTCCTAAATGCTTTACATGGATTATTTATCTCATTAAATCTCATGGTAATCCTGTGGGATAGGTAGTATCATTAATTTCATTTTACAAATGCATTTACTAATATTCAGAAGGGTTAATTTGCTGCCTAATTCACACTGCCAGTAAGCAATAAATCTGGGTGGGGGGTAACTCCGAGACCCAAGTTCTAAACTACTACAGTCTGCCCAAAATTTTAATTTTCCTAGTCTAGCTAATAAATACATGTTCATTTTGTGTAGTAATTTGATACTTGTCTTCATATACAACAGAACAGAAATTATTAATGTATGTGAGTATAAATAGCCTTTTTCTTTTTCTATTGGAAAAACAAATAACAGCTGGCAGGAGAAAAGAATTAAAAACAAAAAACAAAACAGGAAGACAGAGGAAAAGAGGTTCCACCCACCTGAGTGAAACTCTGTTTTGGCAAGTATCAGATATTATAGAATTTTGAGGGTTTGGGGATAAAAATGAAGAGAGACAAGAGTTTCATGGAGCAGCTGCTCTCCATTTGGAGGATGTTTAGAGTGGCAGAAATGGAGAGAAAGAAGTTTAAGGCTTTTTTCTGTGCATTGAGAATGTACTCTCTACCTCCCCCCACCACCACCCGCACTGATATTTCCTTGATAAATGGAGTTAAATATTTGAATTACTTTAAATTCCCTTTTTATTCTAAATTATGTTTATTTGAGCTGATAATAAAAAAAATATTGGCCATGTGGTGCCTAGTTATACTAGGGTAATATTTTCCACATTATATTTTAGGCTTGGTCTTCTAAAGCCAAATTGGAAGGCGTGGCTGTACTTGTTTTCCATTTATTACCCCATACCTGACCAAGAGTGTGTTTTGACTACCAGCACAAGATCATTGGGAGAATGATGGGAAGGAGAAGTGGCTGGATCCAAGGTATGTTGATCCTCAGCAAAACATCCAAAAGTTGGAAAGATATTCTCTCAATCAGGATAGCTTGGGTTATGCTTTGTAGCAAATAGTACCAAATTTTCAGTGCCTAACCAAACAAAACCTTAACTCTTACTCACACCAAGCTTGATGCATACAGATGGAGGACAACTTTCCTACAAGAAGTGGCACGAACTCCAGGTTTCGTCAATCTGTGGCAGCTCCATTGCAATGCAAAGCTTCAGGGTTTGCCAAGACAGGGGAAGAAAACATGGCAAATCACATGTTGGTTCTTCTACCCAACTGCAAAAGGGACTGAGACAGGTAGTCTTCCTGTTTCTGGAAAGGGGAAGAGAACTAGAAATATTGTTGGAAACTAGTAATGTCTACCACAAATGTGGTAGAGACCAAGAGAGTTTAGTTTTCTAATTTGAAAGAAAATATACTGATTGGGACTCAATGCTTCCTGCACAGTACCAGACATATGTGGTGGTATGTAAGTTCACTTAACAGCGAAGTCTAAAACCTTCCTCACAATGCTGCAAACCAAATGTTATTCTTAACCGCATTTTCCGTGGACACCCATTTTCTTAGTCTTCCTGGAAGGCAAAGGGATGGTGATCGCAAACACAGTTGGACTCATTCAAGGCCCTGATAGATCCACCTACCAAGTGCCTCAGGAGCTTGGCAGCTGCCATAGGACTTGACATCAAGCCAGTTCTAAAGCTGCTTCCACAGCTTGATTTCTACTATAAACTTGAGAAATTCACAGGACATGCCAAGACATGGGCCAGAGACAAAGGAATTATTGAGTCATCGTTGGAGCTTGCCACTGGAACCATACAGGCATGGAAAGCTCTGGAAGATGTGAAATGCTGCTGCCTAAGGGGGCTGATAAAATCTCTTATTCAAGCTCATCCATAGACTCAAAGAGCAAAATCTGGTTTCTGTAGTAGAGAACCTCACTGCGCTAGAGAAAAGTTAGAGCCAGTGGAGAGTTTCTGGGATCCTTGTGTGAAATTCTAAAACTCACTTCAGTGAGAGCCAGATGGATTAGGTTACAGGAAGTGGGGAGAGGCACAGCTGCCATCCTTATGGAGACTATTACGAGTGACCAGAGATGGATAGAGACGATCTTTTTTATCTTTATGGTCTAATAGGCTTGTATTTCTCCTTTTGCTGTTTTGTTGAGAGACTAGAAAAAGATATTGATTACTTTTCATTGCTTTTTTGAACTTGATTTGACATTTTTGATTGACCAAGCAGAGACTGAGCCACGCAGAGTCCTAATATAGGTGGTGTGCAAACACTTTCTTGCCTTTAGTGAATTACCAGCATGTAAAATTACCACTTTCAAAAGACATATTGTAATTGTCAGCTTGGGCTGCCATAACAAAATACCATAGACTGAGAGGCTTAAACAACAGATACTTATTTTCTCACAGTTCTGGAGGCTAGAGGTTCAAGATCAGAGTGCCAGCATGGTCAGGTCATGGTGAGAGCTCTCTTCCTGGCTTGCAGACAGACAGCTGTGTCCTCACATACTGGAAAGAGAGAAGACAAGCTCTCTGGTGTCTGTTCTTATAAGGGCACTAATCCCATTATGGGGCCCCCACCCTCATGACCTCATCTAAACCTAATCACCTCCCAAAGGCCCCATCTCCAAATACCATCATATTGGGGGTTAGGGCTTCAACATATGAATTTGGGGGGACACGATTCAGCCCATAGCACATATCATGTCCATCTTGTGGCTTCAGGTACACCCAGCATACTGCTAAGCACCACAGTGAAGCACAGTTAGACCTCTCTCCACGCTGGTAGACTTTTTAATCCTATACTCTTAGGTCTTGCTTTCATAAAATGTCTACACCATTCATCTAAAACTTGTTCAAGTTAAAAGTCGAAAACTACTTTTGCTTTTGCTTTCTACAAATTAATTTTAACTCTCCAGTTCTTTAAATTCTTGTAATGGAATTAAATGCCCACCTAAAAGTGTTTTTATTTATTGAACAAATGTTTATCATACAATGGCTTTGGGCCAGCTGCTCTTCTAGAGGCTGAGGATTCAATGGTTCATGAGAAAAACAGCCTGTCCTCATGGGGCTCACATTCCAGCAGTGGGAGTGCATGACTGAAAAGCCAGCAAAGGCATGGATAATCTATTTACAGACTGTGATAGGTGATGAGAGAAATTTTAACAACCAATGCCGTACATAACGATGAATAACGGAGAGGCTGCTCCCTTAAATATGCTGGTCAAAGAAGGCCTCTCAACCGAGGTGACATTTCAGTTGTGACCAGGAGAACTCAGGCCATCTAAGAGCTTGGAGAGGAGCATCCCAGACAGAAGGCCACCAGGTTCACGGTCCCGAGATCAGGAGGGACTAGCATGGACCAGCAGCGGTGAGCAAGGGAAGAGCGCAGTTAGAGAGCGAAGTGAGTGCCAGATGTCACAGTGTTGGTAAGGAAGTTGGATCTGACTCCAAGTCTACCTTCTTGGTAGAGTTAGTATTTCTAGAAAACTAATGAATATAATTTCAAATATATAACTTTCTTGCAGTTAAAGTACTTTAGCATATATTTATAGAACATGTTGGAAAAGAGGGAAATTTGTATGATAACACCTTTCAAATACATAAAGAGCTAAGAAACTGGCGTATGGCTCAGTATAAGGATGTTGGATTATAGGATAATTCACATTTTATAAACTGCAGAAAGTTGCCTTCTATTTCAGGCTCTATTATCGGTGATTTTGATCTCTACCCTAAATGTGCCTTTTTCTATTTATTTGCATGAGTTACTGAACCTCTGGAATATACTTTTAGAAGTATGCAAAATTAAAGTAAATGTTTACCAGGGAGTACATTGGTGTTTTCCTTCAATCAATCATTTATGTAACAAATATTTATTCAGCACCTACCAAGTGCCAGGCACTATGCTGGATCCTCAGGATACAATGGTGAGCAGAACTTGTAAGGATCCCACAGGCCTTGAGTCCACAGTTCAGTGGAGAGAGACCTTGATCAAAGACACAGAAGTAAATGACCACAAACTGATGAGTGCTGCCAATGAAAACTGCAGTGAACTATAGAAAACATGGAGAGTCACTACAGGGAGAGACCATCAGCTTGCAAGATCAGAGAAGTGTTATCTAAAGAACCAACATCTTCCCTGATGTAATGAAGGAATGACTTGGGGGTAACTAGGTAAGGAAATGAGAAGTGAGTAACTTAGGGAAAAAAAAAAAGCCAGGTCAGTCCTAGAGTTTCTATGCAGAAGAGGCAGGGGTGGCAAGATGCACCTGGATCCCACTCCCCATCTGTCATGGGCTGAATTGTGTCATCCCAAAAATTCATATATTGAAGTCCTGACCCCCAGTGCCTCAGAATGTGACTGTACTTGGAGAGAGGGCCTTTAAAGAGGTGACTAAGTTAAAATGAGGCCATCAGGGTGGGCTCTCATCCCATTTAACTGGTGTTCTTGTAGGACGAGGAAATTTGGGCACAGACAGGTCTGGGGGAAGACTATGTGAGGACACAGGGAGAAGACAGTTGTCTACACGTCAAGGAGAGAGGCTTCAGAAGGAACCAACCCTGCTGACACCTTGATCTCAGACTTCTGATCTCCAGAACTGTGAGAAAATAAATTTCTGTTGTTTAAGCTACCTAGTCTGTGGTACTTTGTTTCAATCCTAGCTAAATAATACACCATCCAATTCTGCTTTCCAGCAAAACTCAGAAGAGCTGTTTCCACTTCCTTGCATCACATTCTTTCTTCAACACATTCCAAACATTGTCCAGTCCTCATTTTGCTGTGCATTTCAGCATCATCTGACAAATAGATCACCTCCTCCTGCTCAAAGCACTTTTCGACCAACTTCAGTTTCCTTCCTTTTCCTGGTCTTCCTCCTTCCTTCCTGGCCTTGATTGCTCCTGGGTCTTCCCACACTTCAGAACTTCAAGTGGAGTTCTCAAGAGCTCAATCCTCCATCCTCTTCTGTTCCCCCTACACTCCCACCCTGTGGAAGACAACATCACTGCACGTTACTCTAAGAACATAAGAAAGCCCATAAAGGATTTTAGAGAATGGATAGAGATTAGCCAATGTATGTTTCAAAGACATCACTATGCATGTAATATATAAAATAAAGAGTAAATATAAGAATTAGACATGGGTGGTGGCAATGAGGATGAATAGAAGTAGGTAAAAGTGGATATGTATGTAAGAGTTATTTAATATATTTAGGAGTTGAAATCCTCAAGACTCAAGAGAAAGGGAGGAAGAGAAAGATGTCATAATTCTGAGGTTTCTGGGGACCAGGAAGATAATGGTGCATTTTATTGAGGTAGGAAATCCAGGAGGAAGAATGATTTGGGGGGATAGATCACAGGTTCAGTTTTGAACATGATGAAGTGCCCTCAAGATATGCAAGTGAGACTGTCAAGTGGGCAATTAGACCATATACATCCAGAACTCAGAGAAGCCCGCTGATCTAGACATTTAACTTAAGGGTCATTGGAATATAAATGGTGCTTGTAGATGGCAACAGCCATGAGTAAGGATGATATCTCCCTGCAAGAGTATAGAGGGAAGGAAAGGAGACCTAAGAGAAAAATCTGTGAGATCGCACAAGATGTAAAAGCCTGGTAGAAGAGGATGAGCCAGACAAGTGGACCAAAAAGGAGCAACCAGAGGAATGCGGGAAAGGGGAAGAGTCTGGTCTCAAGGAAGCCAATGGGAAGAAGGAAGGGAGAGATCAATCATATCAAATGCTGCTAAGAGTGTAAAATGAAAACTGAAATATGTCCCTGTACATGATGGCATGGAAATATCTAGTGGCCTTTGAAAGAGTTATTTTGTTGGTGGAATGCATTAAGGAGTGAATAGGAAATGAAAAAAAATTGAGATAGTTACACTCAACAGCAGAAAAAGACAAACAACTCGATTGAAAAATGGACAAAGGATTTGAACAGACATTTCTCCAAAGAAAATATACAAATGACCCACAAGTACATGAAAAGATGCTCCACATCATCAATTGTTAGGGAAATGCAAATCAAAAACTACACTGAGATACCACCTCACACCCATTAGGATGGCTACTATCAAAAGACAGAAAATAAAAAGTGTCAGCAAGGGGGGCCGGCCCAGTGGCATAGTGGTTAAGTTTGTACGCTCCGCTTCGGCAGCCCAGGGTTCACAGGTTCGGATCCCAGGCACAAACCTACGCACCGCTTATCAAGCCATGCTGTGGCAGGCATCCCATCTATAAAGTAGAGGAAGATGGGCACAGATGTTAGCTCAGGACTAATCTTCCTCAGGAAAAAGAGGGGGCTTGGCAACAGATGTTAGCTCAGGGCTAATCTTCCTCACCAAAACAAAAAAAAAAACGTGTCAGCAAAGATGTAGAGAAACTAGAACTCTTGTGCAGTGCTGGTGGGAATGTAAACGGGTGTACCCTCTATGGAAAAGATGGCAGATCCTCAAAAAATTAAACATAGAATCACCATATGATCCATCAATTCTGAGTTTATACCCAAAGAATTGAAAGCAGGGTCTTGAAGAGATATTTGTACACTATATTCATAGAAGCATTATTCACAATAGCAAAAAGGTGGAAGCAGTCCAAGCATACATCAATGGATGAATGGATAAACAAAATATGGTCTATACATACAATGGAATGTTATTCAGCCTTAAAAGGGAAGGAAATTTCGACACATGCTACAACATGGGTGAACCTGGAGGACATTATGCTGAATGAAGTAAGCCAGTCACAGAGAGACAAATACTGTATGATTCCACTTATATGAACTACCCAAAGTAGTCATATTCATAGAGACACAAAGAAGAATGACAGTTGCCAGGGGTTGGAGGGAGGGGGGAATAGGAAGTTGTTGTTTAATGGGTACAGAGTTTCAGTTTTGGTGGGAACAGCTAATTGAGTCAGAGAGAGGGACTTGTATATCAGTGATGTTGCAATGACACTGTGTCATCCAGTGAGAAGGTGACTGTGATGAAGCGGGGGAGGAGCCATTGATACCCTGAGGGTCAAACCACCAAGAGGCCAGGCCATCAGGTGTACACTGCGGGCACCTATGGCAGAACCAGAGGGGAGAGGAAGACAGCAAACCAAGTGATAAACCGAGTTGTTTGATAGTAGCCATCCTAATGGGTGTGAGGTAGTATCTCATTGTAGGTTTTGATTTGCATTTCCCTAATGATTAGTGATGTTGAGCATCTTTTCATGTGCTTGTTGGTTATTTGCATATTTTCTTCATTTATCGGGAATAAGGGGATGCTTTTTAAAGCTTTCTCCATCACATTTGCCACTATGGGTTGAACTGTGTCCCCAAAAAATGTGGAAGTCCTAAGCCCCAGTAATCAGAATGTGACCTTACTTGGAGATAAGATCATTGCAGATGTAGTTAAGTTGAGATGAGGTCATTAGAGTGGACTCTAATCCAGCATGACTGATATCCTTATAAAAAGGAGAAATTTGGACACAGAGACACACACAGGGAGAACACCATGTGAAGATGAAGGCAGAGATCAGGGTGATGCTTCTACAAGCCAAGGAACGCCCAAGACGGCCAGCAAAACACCAGAAGCTACGAGAGAGACATGGAGCAGATCTTCCTCACAGCCTCAGAAGGAACCAACCCTGCTGACGCCTTGATCTCAGACTTCTAGCCTCCAAAACCGTGAGACAATAAATTTTTGTTTTTTAAGCCACGGCAGTTTGTGGGAGTTGATTATGGCAGCGCTAGAGAACTACCACATTTGTGTTCATGTATTTCCATCTTAATGTGAAAAAGCACTTTTCGCAAGAATACCTTGGTCCCAGGTTTCCTGTCTGGTCAGGCATCCTCACAGAGTCCAGAGAATAGAAATGCCTAGAAAAGGTTTTTGTTTTCTGGGGAGACCAACAGAGGTAGAAGACTCCAGTAATAAGTAATAGCTATCATTTATTCATTTCTTATTTCTACTGTCGAGTTTATATACATCATCTTACACAATCCTCACAACCACCATGCAAAGTAAGCATTATTTTCCTCATTTGGCAAAAGAGGAAACCAAGGCTCAGAGAAATTAAGAATTTGTCCCAAGATCAGACAAATATCGGAGCTGGAATTTGAATCCAGTCATTCCAGTTCTAAGTGCAGCCTGACTCCTCTCAGCGGCTGACTCCCCTCTCCGGAGGGGGCACCCATTCTGCCGCCCGGATGTTGAAATGAAGTCTTCCGTCCTCTCTGTTGCTGATTCTCAATCGTTGCTGCCTCATCCTCTTTATTAAAAACCCTAAGCTTTGGGGTAGTTCTCTCCTGCTCTGCCTCTTCTCCTTCTTGCCTTTTCCTGTCATCTTCCTCTAACAACCGTCCCAAACTCTTTGAAATAATTTATGAGTCCATCTGAGGGCAGGGTCTCTTCCATACCCCCCTCATCTTCCCATTCACTGAACGTTTAAAAGTATGTGTCAATCACCTCGCTCAGGCCCTGGGCTGAGGCAGCGGTTGAGACAACGTGCCTGACCCGGGGGCTCGAGTTCTGGTAAGAGACAGACACGCACCAACACACCAGTGCCTGCCACAGAGTGGAAGATCAATACACATCAATACATGTGTGTTGAGTGCAGTGAATTCTGCTCTTGGTGTGATTTTTGACTTTATGAAGAAAACCTAGATTCCTTTCTAAAGCTGGTTTTCTCATACTTAGATAGATGCTGCCAGGGAATTATTCATTATGAGAAATAGTCAAAGACCACATCTAACTGGCAGGTTTGCAATGAAATGAGCCTCCATCAAATGCATACTGTGTGCAAGCTTTTCCTCTAGATTCTGTACAAAGGCAGCATGGAGACGGTGGCCTCCAGCATCACCAAATTCGGGGCAGGAGCGCGAAGCTTGAACGCTAGGAGGGCCAGCTCAGGGCCACAACTGAGCGAAGGCGGTCTGCTGGGGAGGGCAGCCTTTCAGGGAGTCAGCTCCACTGAAGGCCAGTCCACTCGTTTCCACGAGGAAACACAGGCCTGCACTGGCAGACAGTCTGATATTACAGAGAAGCCAGAAATCTGAATTTTTAAATGACATCTCGGACGCGTTTTTTAGTACTGACAACAACCCTCTGCACAGCAGAATATAATTTTGGCCCTAATTTGGCCCGCTGGTTATCAGTTAACCTTCCTTTGGTGGATTGTAACTGCCTCTCCTTCTTTGGTTTGACAACTGGCCTTTCTCTCCCGCCTTCCAGGGAACGCTCCATGGGGCAGAGTGCTGTTTAAGTTAATTTTATGATGAGGCATTCCCAATATCTGAGCCCACTGGAAACACCCAGGAGAGTAGAGAGATGGGAGCTGGACATCACTGGGTCCACAGCAGGCAATGTCAAATGAGCGGCTTCCTCTGGCCACACACCTGGATCAGGGGTTAGGGCTGCCAGCACAGGGGCTGGCTTTGGGTAGAGAAGGGCGGGAGGGAAGAGGGAGACAGAGCGGAGGAGAAAGAACAGCTTCTGCTGTTTGGGGTGCCCGGTTTCCCGCGGAGGTGACCGCAGCCGAGTAGCACCACGTTAAATGAGGTTGACAATGTGTGAAGTGGAAAATTTCACCAGCAGAAGAAAGACACGGTGAACTTTAGTTTTGATTTAAATTAATGGGAACTCAAGGAGAGAAAATCCTTCCAGTGTTCCAAGAAAAGTCGCAAGGTTGCAAGTGCAGGCCTGCCGAGCAGGTGTCTGCCAGGGCGCGATAGATTCACTTCCACACACCGCGTGTTTATTTGCAGACGATGCTGTAATATTTAGACACATAAATACTTCAATTATAGGATGTCATCCTGCTACCAAGCTTTGGGTTCCACTCCAACAAACTCATTTTTTTCCTTTTCATTCTTTGCAGCCATGGCCTGGAGGGGCACAGGAGGCTAAGACAATTGCAGCCGTGAAGGAGCAGCTGTGGGGAGGCTGGGAGATCCGGGGCATGAGATTCTCAGTTTGTGGTGCTATGAAAAATCAGCAAATGGTTCTTTGAAATGTCTTAATATGAGCAATAAACACTAAGAAGGGGGAAAGCCCCAGACAACAATTAAGAAAAGGAATTGCTTTCCAAGGAAACCAACCACGGCTTCTTAGGAACATGTGTCGGGCACTGAGGCGTAGGGACCCTGACCTCAGTCAGACGAAAGGAAGGCAGCCTGGAGGAGGGAGGCAATGGCTTGATGTTCTGGCACCTCCTCTCTCACACACACAGGCGCTTTCTGTCAAGTGACCTTCCTACAACCATACAGGAACAGTTGCGAAGGTGGAAGACACCTGCTCAGGAGAAATTAAGCTTCTAGTTTCCTTCCCATATTTATTACCCAAAAAATCAAGCTCCAATAATACCCAGTGCTGATAACTTGAAGTCTTGGTGAGGGAGGTG
Source organism: Ceratotherium simum simum (assembly GCF_057802395.1). Taxonomy (NCBI): domain Eukaryota; kingdom Metazoa; phylum Chordata; class Mammalia; order Perissodactyla; family Rhinocerotidae; genus Ceratotherium; species Ceratotherium simum. The sequence continues at coordinate 5,520,155 of NC_141937.1, forward strand.
GGCAAGGGAATCTGGACGTTAAATAATCATCTAAAGAGAAGTCCTGATCGAATAGAAGGCAAATAGATGAGAGGACAGACGCGGTTGGAGGCATTGCCGTTACGAAGGAACGTTCTCACACCATTTGGGATGCTGAGACAGCTGTTTGGAGAGAGCTGATTAGCATCGCCTTCAGAATCCAGAGGAGTAAAGAGGCGGATGAGGAGCTGCTAGGAGAATTAGCATCTTAAATAAGAGACATAAGTGTAATGGGAACAGAGACGATCCTAAGTGGCTCATCCAGGGCTGCTCTGCAATAACGTGTGAGTTAAATATACACTAAGGGAGCGGAGAGAGAAAAAAGGAAAACTATAAATGAAACTAGTGTGGTTATTAGAAATATACGCTGCATGGGCATTTATATGCAGCTAACCCTCAGGTTTGTTTTGGAAGAAACAAACGACAATATTTTAGAAAGGTGATATATTAAAGCTCATTGCAACTCCATTCGAATCCTGGGAACCATGCTTCTGTGCACAGGGTGATGGAGAATACACCTCTTCGTCTTACCAGGGGAAGTCTGTGATCATGAGAATGGCTCCTCTCCGATAAGGCTGCCTCCTCCATAGTGTCAACGATCTCTGAATTTCAAAGCAAATATTCATTGCCTTTTGCATGTGTAGTGTTTATTTTCTCAACCAGATTGCAAGTTCTTTAAGACAGAGAAGAATCCTGCGAATGTCCTCCCACCTCCTTGCTAATGAAACCACTCAAGGACTTGCCAGTGGGTTGGTCTCTGAGCCAGGGGCTTTGTAAGGACTGTGTCAATACAACAAGCCCAATCCCTTTCCGGTCCTGAAAAGTAAGAAAAAGCCATTTCAACACCTGTGGGTTATCAGGAAGGTGGGCATTTTCAATCCGTAACAAGAACACACATGTAGGTGTTTTTGAAAGAATATTTTGAGAACTGGACATTAATAACAACAAGTGTCGTGTAAGCCAAGCTTCCCAAAGCCGTTCCCAGCAGGTTCTGCAGGAGGATCATTATTAAGAGAAGTCATCAGAATTTGCTCTGTCCTGCTCTAGTCATCCTCTGTGATTTCGAGACTTTCCCCCTGAACCCAAATCCTTCTGAGTCCGCGGTGGGGACAGACTTATAAACAAGCTCTGTTGGTGCCATGAGGCGTCACCGTTTGCGCCCCTGCCTTCCTGGCCTTCTTTGGAGTGTTCTGCATTCAAGCGACATCCCTTGGCCCTTCACCCCATCTGTACCACACCCAGCTCAGAGAATGTCTGACCCTGCTTCTCTCTAGAGGATGCGCACGTTCCTGCCAAGGGCACTGCTTCTCACTGATTCCAGGAGGAGAGACATGGCAGCTGGTGCTGCCCATGAGGAGGTGCTGCCAGCCCTGCCGGTGCCACACTGGAGCCCGGAGCCAAATGGGAGAAGGCCTCTCTCCCGGTCAGTGCACCGGGTGGGTGCGTGCAAAGCTGCTCAGTCTCCCCATGCCCCGTGGAGATGGCAGAAGGCGGGCCTTTGCTGTCTTAGCTTTGCCTTGGCCTCCCCTCCAGGTGTGCCATAGGAATGGGGAGCGGGGAATGCAGGCGTGTGAATCATAACGAGCCCCACATTCCGAATTCCCTTCCTCCGTTCCTCCATTAGCCGTTGTCCTGGCATTGCTCGTTTCCCAGTTTTTGCCTACAGTGAGTTTGTTTCCAGGACGCTCTGCCGGTCCTCATGCCCGGAGAGCCTCAGGGAACACCGGTGGGTCCTCCAGGTGGGTCTGAACTTTGAGAAAACACCCCTTGGGCTTAAAATGAGATCCCTCCACGCCCATAGCATTCCTGTGACACAAAACAGCTTATAAGACACATTGCACACCCATTACCTCACTCAGTTCTCACTGGGGTCCAGGGAAACCTGTGGCACTATTTTATTCTCCTTTGACGAATGAGCAAACTGGGAACCAGAGAAGTCAAGCGGCCTGCCCAAGCTTACACAGCTTTGGGTGGTGAGATAAAGACTTAAGTCCAGGTCTGATTCCAAATCAGGTGCTCTTTATATCTCAAATTTTTATTTATTTGTGATCTCTGATGGGGAAAGGCAAAACTGGTGCAAACTTGTTTTCAGAGCAAGGATCAGAGAAGTCACCCAATTTGGTTATCGTGCCTCTTTTCTGTCTTTCAATGGCAATACGATCATGATCGTGATTGATTCTCTAGAACCAAAATGGATTCATAAGAAGCTGGGGTTTGTAATTTGAGAATCCACATTGTGCTGAGGCACAGTAGGACCCAGGAATGACACGGCATTGGAGCGCTACCCAGGGACGACCATGCCATGCTGGCTTATGCCCAACAGAAAGCATGTTCTGTCTGCTTGGGAGGCTGGGAAGACGATGCCACTATCCCTTCTCACCGTTCCTCACCTTCCTCTCGCAGGTCAACATCCCCAAAGCGTGTGAAGATTTCCGTGTCAAAATAGCATCCAGCCAGCCAAGGTTTGGTCTCTGGGGGTGACCCAAGGAACACTTGAGGACATCGCCACCCACCGAATTTTAATTTCGAAGCTCCCCAAATGTAAAAAACGGGAGAGACAGCTCTTCAAACCCTTACAATAGCCACCATCACGGAGTAGTGTTTAATCCCTGAACCCTGAAAACGAAATCTTCACGCTTTGCTTCTTCAGAGGTATGAAGATCAGGGGATAAAGATATGCACTACTTTTATTTTTGTTTTTTTAAGTTTGCTGGGGAGTCACAAGACTTACTTGTTTCACTGGGAAATGTCTCGAACTTTTTTAAAGACTATTCCTAATTGCAAAACCGACTCTATGAAGACGGCAGTTTCCAGCTGTCCTCTCTGTAGGACACGGCAGCCACTCCTGCTCCTGCACCTGACACCCCCTTCTGGGTGGGAGTCAACCTGAGAGACAGCACAAGTGTCCAGGGACCAAGATGTCAAGGCAACACTGCAGCACAGGACTCTGGAGGTTCTCTGGCAGGACAACCTAGAAAGTTCTCCATGCTACACACCAAGATGGGTAACACTTAACTTACGAAGTTCCAGTTTATGATCCAGCTCTAAATAAACGTGCAGTGGGGTGAAACAATTTTCAAAATGCGGTATGCATACTGCATAGATCTGGATCTTGAATGTACCCAATCTACAGGGAATTTCAGATGACCCCCAACCAGCACAGGAGCAAGCACTCAACCCCTAACTAACTGCAAAGTGGGGTTCCCCACAGCGGCAGGCAGGCTATCCTGTGGGGAGATGCCCACAGCCCACAACCTCACAAAATGGGAAACAGTAAAGGAAGCAAAATACAAATAAATCTGAATTAAATGGACGAAGATAACAATTATCATTTATTGAACACCATCTACGTGCCAGACACTGGGTTGGGATTTATATACATTAAATAATGAAATCTTCACAATAACCTTATTATCTATCTTATCTACATTTTATAAATGATGACACCGAGGCTTGAAGAGGTTACACTAAGCGTCGGTACGTGTACCAAGCGGCAGAGCCGAGATTCCAGCCCCGTTCTTTGCGTTACATCACTTGGTATTCCTTGAGGCCAAAAGCCCAGAGCCTGCAGAGCGGCGCCTCGCTTGGACATGGTTTCTTTCCTTTCATTGCCTTCAGGCCCCTACATGATTTAATCGGAAAAGGCAACATTTTTGCCTAATGAGAGCTTGCTGGAATGAAAACAAGAGGCAGATAGAGCAGACCCACCAGCGTCCCTCTGGCTGATGACAGCGCTCATGTAGCTCTGCCTGCAGATCACCATGCGAGCCACCATAACTCATCCTCGCGGTGGCCACTCAAGCGATGGGCAGTGATCATCCCCCAGGCAGCCCTGAACCTCAAGGAGGCTCGGGCCCCCTATAAGCCCACTCCAGCAAAATGACATTTGTTTTGCAACCAAAACAAGGAAACACCTTCTAAAGTCTAAGCTCAAGGTCCTGGAGTCCCACTGGTAAAGCTCCCATTTTAAAATTAGGTGCATTGGAAATGCCTGCACAGTGTAGCCCATTTTAAAGATAGTTTTTAGTCACATGATTTTTAAATGAATCTCCTTGTGTCTTGTGTTGTCAAGGTCAAACCATGGCTGATTTAAACCCTGCCTACAGCCACGATTGGTAAAACCCTATTAATGCCTACTCCACTCATTTGGAAGTTGTTGGTATATGTGGATACATAATTTGGGCTGGGCCAGACTGACATTTGCCTTTGAACTATCTTTGAAAAATGAATTTGCTAAGCATGCAGTATAATTAGAATTGCACAGAAAATGCTCAATGTATATACCCACCTTCAGTCATTCTCATTTATGAACTGAAGAGTTGCCTAAAGATATCCACCTCTCACTGTTTTGTTGCTGTAGTCTCAGAATACTATGTATTCTTTAAAGCAACAAAAAATTTAATTTATTTGTAAAATTTCAAATGTAGATTTTTTTCCCTGCCTGTTTTTGTTTTTGAAATCTAATAGAGGGTTTTAAAACGAAGTTGAAAGAATGAGATGAGGCCAAGCTGGCAGAGCTAGGCAGCCAGGTGGAAGGGTGTGATGGAGAGCAGGAGCCAGCCAGGTGGAGGGTAGGCGGACTGAGGCAAGTGGACTCGGCCCCTACGTGTGGGACCTGATCGTGGCACCTCGGGAATGCAGCTGGCAGCTCCCAGTACAAATGAGGATACAGTCTCTGTTTGTTCTAGACTGTTGGCAAATGCCCGCTGAGCTCCCACTAGCTGCTCAGAGCTCCTCTCCAGGCTGTGGGTTGACATTTTCCCTAACCTTTTTAGCAAACATGGGGTAAGGACCACACTGTTTGGCTGAAAAGACAAAATTTCAGAAAAAACAGATAGAAGGGGAGTTATTTTGGAGCCTTCAACAAATGGCACTAATCACCATGATCCCAAAGAATAATAAACACAAATTAAACCAGAGGCTTCTGGGGAGACTCGATATTTTTGGACTAACGTCTACCCATTTCTAGGCACGCCGAGCTGCACGATAAAAAAGCCAATGGAGCACATTTCTATGGACCAAATATGATTACTTTTCAAATCTGTCTCAGTCGTGGTCTCCCCTGTGGGAGGGCCCCAATGGCTGAACATGTTAGCATCTTTCTGGGGCCATGAAGAAAGGCCTTCTCAGGTTTCTTCAAGGAAATGGAAACAATCTGGAGGTGGTCCCTGAAAACTCTTGGGAATAGAAGCATGTGCTTCCCCTAGGTCTCCCTTGGGGTCCCGTGGTCTCTCACACATGGCATCTCCATTCTCTTTCTGAGCTGGCTCCATTCTCCTTTCACCCAGCTGGTGTCCTCAGAACTTGCAGCATCTGTGATGGCACCCCAAGTCCAAGTCTCTGTTATGGGTTGAATGTGTCTCCCAAAAATTCATGTGTGGAAGTCCTAACCCCCAAAACCTGAGAATGTGACCATATTTGGAGATAGGGTCTTTAAAGAGGCAATTAAGTTAAAATAAGGTCATTAGGGTAGGTGCTAATTCAATATGGTGTCTTTATTAGATGAAGAGATTAGGACACAGACAAGCACAGAGAGAAGACCATGGGAAGACATGGGGTGAAGATGGGCATCTACAAGCCAAGGAAAGAGACTTCAGGTGAAACCAACTCTGCCAACACCTTGATCTTGGACTGCTAGCCTCCAGAATTGTGAGAAAATAAATTCTATTCTTTAAACCACCTGGTCTGTGGTACTTTATATCCACCCAGTCTGTTATAGCCATCCAAGCAAACTCACACAGTACCCTTCTGGAATTTTCACCTCAGATTCTCAGCAACTGGCACAGACTCTCTGTTTCCACATTCCTGAGAAAAGCCTGATGGCTCCAGTTCATTCTGCAAAGCCCAGTCCCACAGACGTAGGTCGCTGCTGGCCGGGCCACCATCTGTCTTTGTGTAGGAGCTCACCTGTGCTCAGTCATCACAGGGCTAAGGAGGGCAGGGTCATGAAGCCCAGAACCTGGCTGCCCAGGATCACCTCCGTGCAGGGTCTGTGGAGACCAAGTCTCTGGATGGTGGGTAGGGGCGAGCAAGAACATGACCGACACCTCTAGCACTCGGTGCTAGAGCAATGCAAACGATCGCCTGCTTCCCGAGGACGAGGTGGCCCAGAGTCAAATGCGTACCTTGTTACTGTGGCCACACTATTTCAGACAGGATTAAATTTCAGGTGTTTATACCACTTTTAAAGAAAACGCTGTATGAAAGTAGATGGGTGGGTGCCAGTGGCTGAGGAGAGGGGAAATGGGGAGTCATTGTTTAATGGGGATAGAGTTTCAATTTGGGATGATGAAAAAGTTCTAGAGATGGATGGTGGTGATGGTTGCACAACAGTATGAATGTACTTAATGCCACTGAACTGTACACTTAAAAATGGTTAAAGTGGTAAATTTTACACCCTGTGTGTGTGTATATATATATATACATTTTGGTGAGGAAGATTAGCCCTGAGCTAACATCTGTTGCCAATCCTCTTTTTTTGCTGAGAAGATTAGCCCTGGGCTAACATCCCTGCCCATCTTCCTCTGCTTTACACGTGATGCCGCCACAGCATGGCCTGACAAGCAGTGCATAGGTCTGAGGCCAGGATCCAAATCCTTGAACCCCGGGCTGCCAAAGCAGACTGTGCAAACTTAACCACTATGCCACCGCGCTGGCCCTATGCTATGTATATTTTACCACAATAAAAAATAAATAAAATAAACTTGAGGGGAATATGGAATCTAGTGGAGACAAAGGTTTCCACTCTGATGGAGTCACATTTAGCTGGTTGTGTTGGAAAAAGCCCTTCATACTACTTGTGAGAAAGGATTAAGCCCACAGAGGACCACTCTTTGAGTCTTAGGTGCCATCTGCTGAATGATGACCTCCAAGCTAATTACAAGAAGCTCTGGGCAATCAAGGGAGACTACAGAGCACATGCGCAGGGAACCCTGAGCTGGATCAAAAAAAACCCAGAGTATTTGCAAGTGATCCCCCAATTCTGGTCTGAATCTGTCAGAATGGATGCCAAGATGCAGACAAGACAGACCGAATGGTCTCACTCGCCCCCTTGAGCTCAGGATACCCAGGTCATAATTTTCACTTATATAGAAGTTGTATATTTCTCACTAATATTCTCCTCAACTGTTTTTCTGGTGTGGGGTCCTAGGAATTTTTCCCCCATTGGGAAATTGAAATGGGACAGTTAAAATAGAAAGGTTGCCACATGCATGATTCATTTGGAATCACAAAGGTAAAGTAGACCAGTTCTCTCCTTCATAATCTTAGGATGTAGAGGTTTGGAAAAAGTGTCAAATGTAGTATTTTGTGCACAGATATCCAGAAACAAAAAGGAAGAAAAATTAATATGCCTTCCTTCTCACCCTCCAATCCCAGCAATGGATACAAGAGAAGAGGAAGAGAGGATGGGTAGTGGGAACATGGTGAGTGCTGGCCCAGACACTCCCATGTGACGTGGAGAGAAAGGACTGCCACACAGTCAGAGAGCTGGGGGCAGAATCATCCAGAAGGAGGGAGGGAGGTGGAGGGACCCACCCAGTGTGCTCGGGGGCATACCACAGCTCAAGGGGAGAAGCACTCCTGCAAAGAGAAGCATTTTAAAATGAAACGGTTGAATGCAGGTGGAAGGAGATAGAATTTTCCATCCGAGGCCCCATTTACTTGTGCAAATATGTTTGTGTGTGCACATTATGTGTAAATATCCTCTGTGTATGTTTTCCATGGGATATGTAAAAATACATTTGTATGATTTGACTGGGTTGGATTCCTTTCCCGAGGTTGGCACTGCTGTCTTATTTTGAAAAGCTTTCTCATTTACAATTACAAAGAAAAAGCTCTCCCCCTGGCACACCCTTCTGGGTGCACTGCTATTCCTCCACTGTCGCCAGCTGAGTGACAGTGGAGCAGGGTTCTGCTGATCCCAGAGCAGCAATAACAAACATCTCAAGCTCGGTGTGGGCCCTTGAGTCACAGGCCTCGCAAAGCGTGCTTCAGAAGGATCCCAAAGATAGCGTCTAGGGGAAGAGTCACAAGTCATTCGCTGTCTCTCCTGTCCTCCAACTCCAACTCAAATATAATCCCCCAAACCACCCAGAAGGGAAACCTATCACAGCCAAGATCTGATGAGAAAACAGACCTTCTGAGATCCCCATGGGCTGGGGCCTGGAAATGTCCCTGGAACCTTTTACCTGGGACTCAGACACAGACCCATGTGGCGAGGAGCCCACAGGCAGGAGAAAGGAGAATTGATGGTCATAATTGCCAGCGAATGCCAACACAGTACCCACCGCCCACCCCAGCTCAGGGGAACGTGCAGGGTCTAGAGCCTGGCAAATCAACCCTCTTTCAGGTCCTGCTTTTCACGGTGGGCCCCCACACAGGCAACTCAGGCATCTTCCAGTGGAGGGCAAGGTGGTAGGAAGCTCCCTGGGGAGCCCAGGTCTGAGCTGTGTTCTCCAACCCAGCTTCCCAATAACAAAGTCCATAGTCTGAGCTGGAACCAGCTCGTGTCTCTGCATTTATACTCTATCAGTCAGAACCACAAAGAGGGAAAAGGAGGAGTTATAGGAATCAAGCAATGAATTCCATCCTGAACATCCAAGATTTATATATATTTATGTATATATAATATATAATACATGTATATATTATTCCTCTCAATAAATATTGGGAATGAAAGTATATGTAGTGTATAGGAAGTATATAAAGAGTTTTTAAAAAATAGAATTTTGACTAAATGATGTTTAAATACAGCCAGATATCCTCTGTGTACCAGGATAGTAAAGTTTCTGAAGAAAGGAATATGGAAAGCATCTTTGCAGTAGGCCCAGCAGGTTTCTGGAACGTCTGATTGCTGCTAACAAATAGCCTTTTAGCGAATTAAGTGTAAATGAATCAGAAGCTTATGGATCATGTTTTAGCTGAAACAAAGGATCCAAAATTTATAAGAAAAGGTGTTTGGCAAACTCATTATGGTTTGTTGAACCCAAGCATTTGAAAAATAGTTTGATTAATTTTGCCAACTCAAAACCCTGCCAATTTTCTACTATCCCTAAGTATTTATTAGCGTTTTTCCAGATTGAATTTCCTATCCATATTTCTAAATGTTCTTGGCCACTCTGCTGATAATTATTTGGAGTATTTTATATGCACAAGGATAGTACACCCCATTCTTTGAAAATTAATCCAATGTCATACTAACTTTGGATGGTTTTACAGTTTGCAAAATTCTTTCAAAAATATGATTTCAGAACAAAGCTGGAGGTATCACACTCCCTGATTTCAAAATATACTACAAAACTATAGTAACCAAAACAGCATGGTACTGGCACAAAAACAGACACACAGATCAATGGAATAGAATCGAAAGCCCAGAAATAAACCCACACATCTATGAACAGCTAATCTTTGACAAAGGAGCCAAGAACATACAATGGAGAACAGAAAGTCTCTTCAACAAATGGTGTTGGGAAAACTGGACAGCCACATGCAAAAAAATGAAAGTAGACCCTTACCTTACACCATACACAAAAATTAACTCAAAATGGATTAAAGACTTGAATGTAAGAACTGAAACTATGAAACTTCTAGAAGAAAACATAGGCAGTACGCTCTTCGACATCGGTCTTAGCAACATCTTTTCAAGCACCATGTCTGACTGGGCAAGAGAAACAATAGAAAAAATAAACAAATGGGACTACATCAAACTAAAAAGCTTCTGCACAGCAAAGGAAACCATCAACAAAACAAAAAGACAACTTAACAATTGGGAGAAGATATTTGCAAACCATACATCTGATAAGGGCTTAATCTCCAAAATATACAAAGAACTGATGCATCTCAACAACAAAAAAACTAACAACCCAATTAAAAAATGGGCAAAAGACCTGAACAGACATTTCTCCAGAGAAGATATACAGATGGCCAACAGGCACATGAAAAGATGTTCAAAATCATTAACTATCAGGGAAATGCAAATCAAAACTACAATGAGATATCACCTCACGCCCGTCAGAATGCCTATAATTAACAAGACAGGAAACAACATGTGTTGGAGAGGATGTGGAGAGAAGGGAACTCTCATACACTGCTGGTGGGAGTGCAAACTGGTGCAGCCACTATGGAAAACAGTATGGAGATTCCTCAAAAAATCAAGAATAGAACTACCATATGATCCAGCTATTCCACTGTTGGGCATTTATTCAAAGAACTTGAAAACACCAATGCATAAAGATACATGCACCCCTGTGTTCATTGCAGCGTTATTCACAATAGCCAAGACTTGGAAGCAACCTAAGTGCCCATCAAGGGATGAATGGATAAAGAAGATATGGTATATATACACAATGGAATACTACTCAGCCATAAGAAATGATGAAATCCAGCCATTTGTGACAACATTGATAGACATTTCGGGTATTATGCAAAGCGAAATAAGTCAGAGGGAGAAGGCCAAATACCATATGATTTCCCTCATTAAGTAGTAGATAATAACAACAATAAACAAACACATAGAGACAGAGATTGGATTGGTGGTTACCAGAGGGGAAGGGGGGAGGGGGAGGGCAAAAGGATTAATTTGGCACATGTGTGTGGTGATGGGTTGTAATTAGTATTTTGGTGGTGAACATGATGTAATCTATGCAGAAATAGAAGTATAATGATGTACACCTGAAATTTATACAATGTTATAAACAAATGTTACTGCAATAAAAAATAAATAAATAAAAATTAAAAAATTATATATGATTTCATTTAACTCTCCCAGCCTTATCTTGTGAGACATGCATATTATCCCCTCTTCCACAGATAATGAAAATAAGGCTCAGAGAGGTTAAATGGACGTCATCAAAGCTACAGAGTCAGAAAAATGCAGAATGAGGATTAAAATCTAGGTCTCCTGATCCCAAAGCTACACTATAGGTACAAAAGAGTGTGCTAAGCATTCAGCCTATTCCTGCCAAGCTCCTCCTACGAAGGAACTTTGTGAGAGAACTTGCTAGAAGAACAGGTGCAGTCTAAGAAAACAAGAAGACCCCACCCAGGATCAGCAGAGAAGACTCAGTCTCCAGACAACTGAGGTCTAACTGGCCTCGACTGCTGCGTGTTGCTCTCTGTCTTTGCTTCTGTTTATACCACCTCACTCTTTCAAAACTATTTTCTCTCTTCTTGGGTGCTTAATATACAAACAGGATGACTCATCATTTGGAAACTAACATAAATAGAAAGGCTTCCAGGATAAGAAGATACATGTGAATAAAGCCAACCAAAATGTCAACAACAAATTGAGTGAATAGTGTTGTCAGCAAAGATATGTTCCACTTTCACTCAGTAGATCCACTGAATTATACAAGTTCTGTACACCAAGTAAATGATAAAGTGATTAGCCCGTCTTTTGCAAGACCTCCCAATTTAGTATTCAGGCATATAATTAATGTTCTGTTTATACCCCACTTCCAGATCATTAATAAAGATGTTTAATAGAACTGAATTTACACCTATCTGCTTGCACAACACCTTGTCGAATTTCTCCCACTAGATGTAGCCCTGCCTTCAACCCACGCACACAATACAAGAATCTAAGATACTAAGTGTTACCACTTATTTAAAACCCCCAGAATAGCCTACTCTGAGTCCTCACACTGAAATGTAAGGTGCTGGGAACATGTGGGGCACTAGTGAGCCTGCCCTGCTGCCAGGAGTCATTTTGCGAGAGGGATCAAGAAGCCACCTAGAAGTGGCTTCCTTGGGGGGCAACGGCAGTTTGGAGTATAACCCAGGAACTGTGGCTCCCATCTTGCCCCACCCTCAAGAACTCCTCTCTATGTCTTAGGTCAAGAGGCTGTATGAGCAAAAATGGAAAAACTCTAAAGACGGTGGGACCCAAGGCAGCATGGCCTTGGTCCTGCACAAGATGTGACTCTAATGAGGAAGATTCCCACACACACCACGTGGGGCACACGATTTTGTCATATTGAAGACTCCTTGCTTTCAAAGTGCTCACTGCTCTGGTGGCCCAGCCAGTGCCTGCCACAGTGGCATCCATGGGGTGGGAGATGGCACCAGAAGATCGGAGGGCATTGGGGGCAGCACCATGGACAGGAACCCATTTTTCTCTTTCTCTTTCTCTTTCTCATTCCCATTTTTTTTCAGATAAAGACACCGAAATTCAAGGAAAGTGAAACACCTTATCCATTGTCCCAATTTTGCAGGAGACAAGTGAGCCTCCTGCGCAAAATTAAACACAGTACCATTAACTAAGTATTTAAGCTATACGGATAGTATAATCCCCTTATTTCTGCCCAGGAGATATGTTGAGTAAGTAGTGAATTAATGAAGAACTCACAGATAAGGCATTTGCCAGTTTTAGTAAGGTTATTACTTGTAGCACATAACTCAGGTAACCAATCATTACTGGGCATCAGCTGTGTGTTAGGTACTAGGCTGAGAACTGAAGATTGAAAAGAAGACAACTCTTGCCATCAAGGAGCCTGCCATGTGATTGGGAAAAGAGAAGTAATACTCATTATAACACTGCAGGATTCCTGGATGGCCCCCACCATGCCGCTCAGATGATTACCTCCACACTGAGCCTCCAAATGCAGAGGGGTCCTCTCATTGTAGGGGAACTGCCAAGCCCTATAACTGGCACCCAATGAGTCCAGATTGTAGGGAAATTGGGCTGAAAGGCAAGTTACAATTCTTGGAAGAGACTTGAATAGAACCTTTCAGAAGTCTGGAATTTTACAGCTTATGAGCAAACTTACCTAACTCCCTTAATTCTAGCTTAAAATTACAATTCTTTTGCCTGTTACCACTGATGTTGGACATTAATTTGTCTTAAAGACAAATATGCAGAGTGATGAAGGGCCGAGCTGAGGCACCAAGGGAGGAAGATCGACAGGGCCTGGGTTCATGTTTCTGAGTCATGGATACAAATCAAAATTGAGGCAGGGTGGAGCTCACCACTGGTGAACTCTAAGGGATTAGAAGGAGTTTCTCCTTCAAAGACAAGGTCTGGGCTCCAGCTGTTCTCCGTGAAGGGGCTTCACGACAAAAGAGCAGGGTGGAGGTGAGCACCGTGGGAACTTGTGCGGCCAGCGCCATGCGGCGTGCCCTGGAATTGCTCCCGACCATTTCCCGCTGCCACCCTCGCTTGGTCCACATCAAACCCCTCCTGCTGCGTGTGCCAGTTCCTGAGGAAGTGAGGCTGTTTTCTGCTTGCAAGGCCTTGTCCTTGTGTGATAAATACTTGCTGTGGACAAGCTTACCTGGCAGGCAGTCCCCTCACCTGGGCTTTCACTTGTCCCCATCTCCTGAAGCTAGATTTTGGGGCACCTAGCCCGAGGGTCTGCCCTCGACCATTCCTAACAGACGCGCTCTGGAGAGATGAAATCATCCCTTCCCGGCTGCCTAGACTCCCTCCGCCCTGAGCAAACCGCTCCGATTTCTGGGCCCCAGCAGCCTCCAGACAGCTTCTTTTCTCTCCTCATCTGGCCCTGGGCCTGGTCCACAGCATCTGGAATGTCGGGAATCCAGCCTGTGCATCTCTGTGCAGCAAGTCCTTCCCGAGATGATCTGCTCTGACATCGCCATTGAGAAGCTCTCGTGTTCATACAAATGAGGTTATGGTCCATCTGGGGGAACTTGTGATCTCCCAGTCAACAGTGACAGGGGACACGCCTGCCCACTGCTCAGCGTCTGAAATGCCACCTTCTTCAGTCACACATCCAGCCCAGACTCCCAGCAGCTCCCGGAGAAACTCTGCCTGAGGAAACCCATGGAAATACAGATAAATCAATCAAAATGAGGACCCACAGCATCCATCTACTCCTGCCTCAAGCAGCTGATGTCTCTGTGTCATTGCCCCAGCCCTGAACAAATCAGAGGACACTCTTTTTAATGTACGGAAAGCCTGGCTGAAACACACAAGGCAGCACTCGGACCTGCCCACTTTTCTGGAGACCAGAAGGCCCTCCATGAAAAGACAACTGTGCTCCTGCCTCCTCGTCCTGTCGCACACTCTATCAACCCCGTTGACAACAACCAAGCCGAATGCCACTGAAATTTGGTAATGAGGGGAATTCTCCGTTAAAATCCTTTCTCAGAATAGCCTTCACTCTTCCTTTCTGTGCAAAGAAGCACAGGAGATTAAAAAAAAAGGAACATTTCCAATCTAGGCTATTTTAAAGCCTCCAAGTTTTAGTAAACATCTGCTTCTCCCAATTTCCTTAGAGGTGACAAAACAGCCAGTTTTGACAGAGGGCTCCTCACTCCAAGCATTCCAGCTAGGGGTCAGGGGGGCTCAATGTGCTTTCAGGAAAACTGTTCATGTCAGGGTTTGCACTGACAGAGACCTGGTTACTGTGAAGATTTATTTTAAAGGGAAAATCTGCAAAGAAATGAAGAAACTAGCACCTACCGGGGAGGAGAGGAGACAAGGCCCGTACGTCATGGTTCGGAATCTTAGGATGTAAACTAAAATTCATGCAAGGCCTCTGAGCAGAGTCTTCCAAACTGAAAGTTCTCAAACATAAGAAAACTTTCTCTTAGATGTTTCAGAAAAATGTGAAGGTCACCAGGTCCCCACTGAGAAGTCCCCTAACAGGTCTAATTCCTCCTCGATGTGGGGCCTTCCTGGCAGGCCTGGGAGTACAGCCCTTAGTTTGCATTTCCCACTTGATCAAAGATCTCTCTTGCTGCTGAGGGAGCCTGAGGCTCAGCATCTCGGGTAGCTGCTCTGTGAAATCCTGTTCAGCCTGGGAAATAAGTGAGCTGTAAGTCTTTGTTGTTCACAGAAAAAAACAGGCCGAAGCCCTCTCCTGATTGGTGACTGAAGCTAATGGGAATTGATAAATTGCTTCCCTGTCCCACTGGGCAAGGCAACTACCAAATTTTAGATTTCAATTGTATAAGAAATTACTTCTGCAATTCAGCCAGCAAGACAGCCTATAAGTATGTTTTTTTAATCTTATCAGAGTGTGACAAAAATCAGAAAATTCACAGCTTGGTGGCAGCGGCATCTGAATGCACAAGTTCTAAGAAGCCCTGTTTAGGGAATTTTAATGTATGAATGCAACCTGAACATTCACAGGGCTCATCTGAGGGTACAGGATTCTCAGATTGCTGCAAGGTGGCTCATAAAATCCCATTAATTTTTCTGCCTAAAGGAACGTACAGCAAGATTCCTCTCTAGACGGCACAGGCCCATTTCCCAGAGCTGTCAGGCGAGCCATTTGCTTTGGGTTCCAATGTTTCAAAGTTGTCCTGGGCCTCAGTATCTGGGAGAGGGGACCTCCCAGGTTACAGCCCAGGATGGAGGCTTTCCAGGGATAGCTTTGCAGAAAATGGGCACGCCTGCCCTCTCCGGGAGTCTCAGCCATTCCATCAGGACTCAAAGTTGCATAAAAGCCTAAAGGTGGGACAAAATCTGCTTTGTCAGCTTCTGGGTCATCATGTCTTCCCCCTAAGATCTGCCACCAGACACTCACACTTTCAAGCACACAGGCTGAGTGTCCCCAGGTGTCTTGTGTTTCTACAGACTGATGGCCAAGTCAGGATAAAGAGCAAAGCAAAATAATGACAGGTAACATTTATGGAGTACTTACATATGTCAGGCACTACTCCATGCTCTTTACCTATATTAATTCAATGTACCATCCCCACAACCCTTTGAGACAGGGAACGTCACCATTCTCATTTTACAGATTAGGAAATGGAGGCAAGAGAGGGCAGGGAGCTGCCCAAAGTCACACAGTGGGTAAGAAGCAGAGCTGGGATAGGAGCCCATGCTCCCGACCTGCACCCCCACTCCAGACAGCAGGGTCAGCTGAAGGTGCTTCTCGTCCGGTGTGTTTGCCTTCTCTCTTTCCCTTTTGTCATTTTCTGGTTCATATTTGGGGGTCTGAGGCAGCTTCTGATAGACGAGTCACACGCAGCTCTAGAGAAGGAGGACAGTTTCCTTGGAAAGATGCTCAGACTCGCAGAGAACTGTGCACGAGAGAGGACTAACTCACAGTGCTGGGCACTGAGACTGGTGCTGTTTCTCACCGCACACACCCTCACCCATGCTGCGGGACACGGGACCTGCTCTGCTAACAGCTGGGAAGGGGAGACGTCCCGCAAACCCACACAGCAGTGGCTGTCTCAGGAATCGCCCCACTGCCCAGGCTGGACTGCGGTCCACACAGACACCAGATGTTTCCAAATGCCTCTGTGGCTCCAGATCTGAAACTCTGCTCTTGAATCTTCATGCAAATGAGATCTTTCACGTCGTCTCTGAGTTGGTAAGAAATCGAGTAGAAGATTATTTTTCTTCCATGGTTCAAAGCCTGAAAATTAAATAAACTCTGAAGCTGATAAACTCAAATAATAAGACAAAAATGTTTACGGAGGGGAAGTCAGACTTAAAATGTTAAAGGATGTCACAGTTTCTAGAATTATAAAGTTTTTAAATTTGAAAGGGACCATAGAGATCGCTAATCCGACATCCTTGTTTTATAGATCAAGACACCAAGGTCCAACATATGACGTGAATCCTCAGCTGGAAAGGGGCAGAGCCAGTGCTGAACTCAGGTCTTCTGCTGCGTCCAAGGTGATTTTCTACTCTAGCCCATGCCTCTCAAAGGAGAGAGAACTTTTGAGACTGGGGCTCATATTTTCTGAGCCATTGCTGTTTTCTCTATGGAATAATATATTTATTAAAATCTCTATTTATGTTGAATGTTTATCAAGAAATTATGATGTGCCCAGCAGCTCTCGGCATCATGATGAGGACATAATTATGAGAAGTGTAAATATATTACATATATGATTTTACCACGTGTTCATTTGTGTGATGACCACAGTCAAGGTACAGAACAATTCTTCACAAGGATCCTTTGTGCTTCCCTTTTATGGAACCAAATACACACATGCACACACCTGCATGCACGTAACACTGGAGAAATCTGAATAAGGTCAATGGATTATATTAATAGCAACTTCCTGCGTGGGACGCAGTTACGTAAGATGTGATTGCTATATAACATCGAGGGAAACTGGGTGAAGGGTATACGTATCTATCTGTATTACTTCTTACAACTGATAAGAATCTACAATTGTCTCAAAATAAAAGTTTAAAAATGGTCAAAACCCAAAACACTGACAACATCAAATGCCGGTGAGGGTGTGGAGCATCAGGAACACTCATTCCTTGCAGGTGGGCACACAAAACGGTACAGCCACTTTGGAAAACAGTTTGGGAGTTTCTTACAAAAAGAAACATGCTCTTAGCATATGATCCAGCAATTGCTCTGCTTGCTATGTACCTGAAGGAACTGAAAACTATGTCCATACAAAAGCTGCACATGAATGTTTATAGGCGCTTTATTCATAGTTGCCAAAACGTGGAAGAAACCAAGATGTCCTTCAGTAAGTGAATGGATAAATAAACTATGGGACATTCAGACAATGGAATGTCATTCATTACTCAAAAGAAATGAGCTATCAAGCCATGAATAGACATGGAGGAAACTTAAGTGCATATTACTAAGCCCATCTGAAAAGATCACATACTGTATGCTTCCAACTATAAGACATTCTGGAAAAGGCAAAACTATGGAGACAGAAAAAAGATCAGTGGTTGCCAGGGGTTAGGAGGGAGGAGGGATGAATATGTGGAGCACAGAGGAGTTTTAGGGCAATGAAAATGTTCTGTATGACACCGTAATGATGTATACTTGTCACTATACATCTGTCAAAACCTATAGAATGTACGACACCAAGAATGAACCTTAATGTAAACTGCAGACTTTGGGTGATTATGATGTGTCAGCGTAGGTTCATCAATTGTAACCAATGTTCCACTCTGGTGGGGATGTTGATAATGGGGAGGCTGTGCATGTGTGGAGGGGCAGGGAGTATACGGGAAATCTCTCTACCTGCTGCTCAATTTCGCTGTGAACCTAAAACTGCTCTGAAAAATAAAGTCTTTAGGGGCTGGCCCCGTGGCTTGCTGGTTAGGTGCACGCACTCTGCTGCTGGCAGCCCAGGTTCGGATCCCGGGCACGCACCGACGCACCGCTTGTCTGGCCATGCTGAGGCGGCGTCCCACATACAGCGGCTAGAAGGATGTGCACCTATGACATACAACTATCTCCTGGGGCTTTGAGTAGAAAAAAAATAAAAAATAAAGTCTTTAAAAAACATATCACTTAAGTGTCAGGATTGTAACGATATGAAGAGATTTCATATCGACCATCTCAGTTTACAAGCAGAAGCGCTCTACACTACGTGTAAGGCAATTGGTATTACCATGAACCTAAGTGTCGGACACACATCGCGAGGCTGGAGGAACGCAGGGCACGGACAGCTCAGTGGGGGCTCGTGCGGACAGGGGTGGAGGCACAGGGAAAGCTGGACTCCAAGGATAGGCAGGACAGAGAGAGGCCGAGCCAATTTCGTGGTCAGAGGTGTGTGAGCAAATGTGGGGCAGAAAGGAGCTTGAGGCTTCGGTGACAACGAGGAGGCTATTCCAGGAGCCGGCGAGCTGTGCTGAGAACCAGCTGGTGAAAAGCCTGGAGGAAAAGAGTGAGGAAAGGGGCATGAAGACGAGGTTGTGAGCATTAACTAAATCCACCAGAAGTAAAAATGAGGAACCACCAAAATGTGATGCTGTTGTTTTCAAATTGTTAAAAGCAGAACCCTGATTCCACAGAAGATATTCCAAGGAGCCCAACTATGTAAAACAGGGGAGAGTAGAGCTTCTCTGGTTTTATGGGGAGCTACCTCCCCAACTTGGCATCCTCCCAACCCGAGGTGCCACCGAGGCACCCTGCACAGCCTCAGGCATCCTCAGAACTTTCCACTGTTTTATTCTTCCTGACGCTATATAATTTACTGAATGTGTGAGACAGAGAACTGATTTGTTAAATTTATGTTTAACTTTATATTTGTACTCTTTCTACTTTTTACAAAAGGATTTGAGGCAGCAATAAAAACCCAGATGCTCAGGTCGAAGTAATGAGAACAAGGCAAAATGAGAAACAAAGAGTAAAAGCAGGAGGGCAGAAGAAAAAGCAAACAGAACTCCTGTGAAGGCAACTTCAGCTCCTGAGCACAGAATTTATTTCCGAGCTTCCTAGCAGCCCAGGCAAACAGGGAAACACGGCATAAATCTCGTTGTCTAGGTCTGGTAGTGGGAAAACACTTATTTTTGTGCTAACATAGATGAGGTCTCGCAAATTAACTCAGCAAGTGCTTAGAGGAAAAGAAACGGAAGGCAACTACCAAACTGACCACCTACTGTGTGTCGAGCCCTGTATCAGTGGCATTGTCATCTCACAATAGGACACACAGCCCGTGGTGGACCTAGGGCTTGAAGCCTGGGCTGTCTGAGAGAGGTTCTAGAGAAAGCCCAACACTCACTGTCTACTTTATGGGGAAGGAAGGAAATTAATTCACTCGAGCACCTTCATGCATAAATAAATAAATTCATAAATAAATAATACTAAAACCTTCACTCTGGAGCCCACAGCACTTGGTTTTGCTTGGAAGGCAACATACGTCCTGGCTGAGGGCCCAGAGCTGTGGAGGGATCTCAGCTCTCTTTCCCCCACTGCCCACACCTAATTGATAAGCAGACCTGCCAATGCTTCTGGTTTAATTACTTACCTCTTCCTTTCTCCGCTGCCTTGGCTCAGCTCCTCACTGCCTCCCATGCAGCGTCCTCCAGGAGGGCGCCTGACCAGTGGACACACACTGGCCTCTGAGTCAGACTGTCTGGTCCAATTCTGGACACTAGCATGTGACCTCGAACAAGTGGCCTGAACTCTACGAGCCTGTTTCCTCGTCCATTGATGGGGATGACGATGATGGTGAATGCTGTCTCGCAGGCTTTCATCCACACAAAGCACTTAGATTCCTGGACCTAAAACCCGCTCCGTGCGTGTCAGCTGGGACGGCCTGCAGCCTCGCACCTTCCATGCCGCCAGGGTCAATTATGAAAGTGCAAATCTGAGGGATGTGGTCCCTCACCAGACTCCCTGTAAGAGCCCCCACTGCTTCTAAGCCAAAGTCTAAAGCTCTCGGAGGGCGTTCCAGGCCTCCCTGACTGGCTCCCTGAGCCCTCCATCCCCGGCCTCACCATCCCCCAGCCTTGGGCAACCCTGAGCCCCCCGGAGTGCGCAGCTCTGTCAGGTTTCCCAGCCTTCCTACCGTGACCCGCCGGCCTGGAACGCTTCTACCTCTGGGACCCCAAACTCACCTGAGAGACTCAGCCAGACCCCCACCTGCTCTCTGACACCTTCCCACCAGCCCAGCCCCAGACCCCGGTCACACTGGCCTCTGGCCCTTTGAGACCCTGGAATTGGAGCTGCTTCCCCCACAGCCCCCAGGACACTTCACCGTGCGTCTGTCCACTCATCCCCCCTCACGTCACGAGCTCCTTGCTGGCAGGGACCACGTCACATTCAATGCCCCAAACAACATCTGGCACAGAAGAGGTGCTCAACATATGACAGGAGTGACAAGAACAATCAGTAAAAACACCCACAGCAGACATGCATTCATTACCGAAGGCCTACTATGCACAGGCTCTATTCTGAGCACTGGGGACACACGAGAGACAAACCGTCCTCTGGGAGCTTGCACTGCAGGGAGGCAGAGTCACAAGACGCAGAAGTACAAGGCACAGGGTGCTCCGGTGGTGGTACGTGGTAAGGCGATGAAACAGCGTGTTGGTTTCCTATTGCTGCCGTAACAAGTCACCACAGATGCAGTGCTCAAAACAACAGCAAGTTATTACCTTGCAGTTCTGGAGGTCAGAAGCACGACATGGTCTCACGGGGCTAAAACCACGGTGTCAGCAGGGCCGGTTCCTTCTGGTGGCTCCAGGGGAGAATCTGTTCC
This sequence comes from Ceratotherium simum simum, assembly GCF_057802395.1. NCBI lineage: Eukaryota > Metazoa > Chordata > Mammalia > Perissodactyla > Rhinocerotidae > Ceratotherium > Ceratotherium simum. The sequence continues at coordinate 5,541,062 of NC_141937.1, forward strand.
TTGCGTCTTCCAGCTTCCAGAGGCTCCTGCATTCCTCGCCTCGTGGCCCCTTCTGCACCAATTCAACCCACATCTTCTCTGTCTCTGTCCTGTAAGGACACTCACAAGTACTCTGGGCCCCCTGAATAATCCAGGACAATCTCCCCACCTCCAACCCACAGCTCCGTCACACCTGCAAAGTGCCTTTACCACATGAGGTGATGTATTCCCAGGTTCCGGGGACCAGGACGTGCATATCTCTAGGGGGCCATCTTCTGTCCTCCATGAGCAGAAAGGAGAAAAGACGTGGGAGGGAGTAGAAGTCACCATTTTACAAGGTGTGACAGGGAAAGCCTCCCTGAGAAGGTGTCATTCCAGGAAAGCCCTGAGGTTCATGAGAGAAGGAGCTGGGCAGACACCGGGGAGCCCGCTCTGCAGAGCTCTGACTCGGGTGGGCCTGCCGTGAGCAGGGGACAGTGAGGGGGCCTGGGGCAGGAGCAGGGCCCAGCAAGGTGTGCGTGCAGGTGGGGCAATCAAAGCCCTTGGCCTTGGGTTATGGAGGTCATGAAGGAAATGGGGAGCCCTTGGAGGAACAGGAGCCCCAACCTGCACCTCTCAGGATGGTGCTGAGAATAGTCCCAAGTGGCAATGGTGAGGAAGCAGGGACACCATTGTCATTTAATCCTCCTGAGACCCCCAGGAACGAAAACTCCAGCCCCCAAGGTCACATGGTTAGCAGGTGGCTCAGCCAGCATTCCCAAAACCCACGGCCTTGCCACCCAGGTTGTGAATCGGTATATTTGACACTGTTTTGTAACTGGCAAACCACCGCAGGAGTGCGGGCATTTATTCACACGTGTTGGATTTCCAGAACCCTGCAAACCCCACCAAGGCTGCTCCCTGTCTCCTGAGGGGCTTGAGGCCCGAGGCCCACAGATGGAGTGAGCGTGTCTGTGCGGTTCTGGCAGAGCCACGGATACCATTTAATATCTGCTCCTCTTGCTGCTCCGTCTGCCAAGTCCCTGAGGATAATTAGTCCTGAACTCAGGAGCAGATTTATCTCACACTGAGGATAGTCCATCAAATGCCTCTTCTGAGAGATCTCATTTGAGAGCGGGCAGGAACACTCCCAAAGGACAATTAATACGTTTTCCATCTTCAAGTAATTTCCAGCAGGTGCCACAGCCAAAGGCACAGACCCTCCCCCTGCAGCCAGGAGGGGGCCAACAGGTCACCATCAGGGACATATTTTGAATGAAAATGCTGCGTCCTACAGTTTCGACTGGTTCAGATAATAAATTCCTAAGAAACACGTTTTATCTTTCCAGTTCTGTTTAATTCTTCCCACCCAAAGCCCAGATATGGCCTGGCATGTTCTCAAATCGACGTCAGTTATGCACAGGAAGAGCTTATTCCACATCGTTATAAACAAAGTGAGATGCACACCAAGGGCCTTTGTCTGGCTTTAGGAAAGTAGTCAGTGCCGACCCAGCCACCTCAGGCCTGTTACAAACGGATAGTCTGACCCGGGCTTCCCAAGTCCTCATAAAAAATCACCTCTGATGAGAACAATGAGAGGGGGAGGATGACAGAGAGCTGGAGAATAGGAAAAAAAAATTTTTTTGTGTGTTTGTTTCAGGAGCAGAGAGGGTCCAAATTGTTGCAAGTACTCTGCAGTCTCGACCCTTCCTCGCCCGGGAAGCAGGGAACGGTTCTGCCACCGGGACCTGAAACTCCCCACTCAGACCGCCCCGCAGCCCTGTCAAGCGGGAACTGGAGGTTAGATCTCCCTTCTCTGGGAAATAAAGCCCTTCCAGAAAGGCGACGAACACAGCCCTGCCTCTCCTGTTGCTGCTGCTCCCTCCCCGGGCTGCTCTCATCTTCCTCTGCCCGCGTAAATAGACCAGTGGTGCCCGCTGCAGCTGAAATCCAGACTAGAGTGGCAGGATCTGAGAGCCACTACTCCTTACCTCCATCCATTTCTTGGGAAGGAATTTGACAGCACGTGAACACGCCACCTGAAATGACTGGTGTTCTTAGTCGCCAAACCCCATCCATGGGATCCTGGCCATCCGGGACTCTACCCTCACCTTACGAGTGTCCAGGCTCTGACCCTGCAAGCTGAGCCATCGCTGGCTCTGGCAGCAGCCACCCACTCATGCAGTGACTGAGGACCTTCCCCTCCCGCCCATGGCAGTTAGTCCGGTCTCCTTCCTCCCTGGGCTGCTGCCAAGTCTGATTCCAGCCTGCCCCAGCCTGATCTCAGTCTAAACCCAATATGTGTTGGGCCTTGTCTGGGTCCAAGATATCCTCTCGACCTGCAAAAAAGCGTCTCCCTCTTGGAAAGAAAAGTTGAGAGTAGGGTTTCTCCACAGCAGCTCTATTGACATTTTGAACCGGATAATTCTTTCTGGTGGGGGCCATTTGTGCACTGTAGGATGTTCAGCAACATCTCTGATTTCTATGCACTAGACGCCAGTGGCACACCCTCCCCCAATGTAGTGACAACCAAAACTGTCACCAGGCATTGTCAAATGTCGCCTAGGGGCAAAATCACCCCAGTGTGGAGCCACTGGGGAGCTTTAGGGGACAAGAAGCCTGGTGTGACCATAAGCCCAGACAATGTGACTAGAGCTCAAGAATGGTGTTTTGGGGCTATTCTTGGCAGTCTGTCCTGGGTCTGGCCACTGCTATAGACCACAGTGTGGAGAAGGAGGAGGGGAGAAGGCATTCCTGGAGGGGGACCCATGTGGAGCTGAGGAGTCCCGGGAAGATGCCATGCAATCCCGACAACCACAGTGAGTCCTCTGTGCTGACGTCACACCAGACTGGAAGTCTCTCCCACCAACCACACACCCGAAGAGAGAAACAGGCCTTCTCAGGACTGGAAAGCTGCTTTAAAATACAGCCTGGGCAAAGACGCAAGTTATTGCAGCCTCATTTGTAACAGCAGACTGTAACCACGCAGCTGCCTGTCAACAGGTTAAAAAAATCACACACTTACAGTGATGTTCTATGAAGCCATTTAAAAAACACAGCAGATCTGTATGTGCTGATAGGCACTGGGCCCCAGGACGAACTTGATAACAAGAAGAGCAAGACACGGCAGTGTCCATGATATGCTTCCATTTCTATAAAATTAAAACGTGAATTAAAGTGCATGAATGTGCAGGGAATCTTTCCAAGAAGATACATAAGAAACCGTTAACTGTGGTTGTTTCTGGAGGGCCTAGGGAGTCTTCAGCAGAAAGGAGACAATTTCCATTGTGTGTACCCACTCATACTTCTGAATATTTTACCACGTGCATGCATACTTTTTCAATAAAATAAAATATATTAAATTTAAAAACATATATGTGTTCACAGACATATATACATACATATACATACATTCACACTGGACCTCATAAATCTGAAAACAGAGAGAGTAATGTTGGTCACAGAATAAAATGCTGAGGACTCCCTTACGATTTTTCTCAGTAGTTATACTAACTTGAAATCCTTCTGCACAAAGAAATAGACCTACAATCAGGGAGCTGATGCAGACCATCTTTAGAAGGAAAATGCTGCAAGGTGACCCAGGAAAAAGCAATTTTGCTGAAAAGTAGCTGGCAACCAAACTCAGCTGGCACACCCTAAGGTCTCTCTCGCCTTTAAATTTAATGTACGTTTTAAGTCCTTGGTGCATGCTAATTTTTGATAAACAAGTTGAAACAGTTGGTGGGTTTTAATGTGCCTATCATATTATCATGAATGCTTATTTAGGATTAATACACAATGACACAATAAACTAGGAAATCTGCTAACATCCTCAGACTAGACGAGTAATTTCTACGGACACCATGAACACTCTGCTGGAGGTGGGTCTGACAAAGAAGAGATTGGATAAGATTAGCAGATGGCATGATTGATAAACCCAAAGACTACAACTGTCAATCTATTTCTTTTTAGTTCAGAGAGTAACATAATTTTGTAACTAGCAGCAATCCTGCCTGATTCGATCTCAATTTCTTCCGAAATAGTCAAATGGAAATCTCTTACTATATCAACAGTCATATTTTCTGAGCCTAAACGCTACCCCTCAAGCTAGCGTCAAATGAATGGGTTGGAGCTAAAAAGATAAAGAATTATTAACAATAAATAAGCACAAAGGGAAGAAGATCCACTTATATTTCTAAAATCATAATGCTGTGCACTTTCTCAAATTTTGGGATAAGCTTTTAAATGTAACCTAAAATTAGAAAAAGTCACCAAATTTTACAAAATGATCAACTTTTTGAACATTAAGCTATATATTTTTAAAGTGTGTCTAAAGATCTTCATAACAAAAAATGATTGTTCATTTTGAAAAAGAGGGGCCTCGTCTTTGGAGATTCATATTTACTTTGGGTTCATGCCCTACAAGCATGTAATAATACAAGACTAGACTGTCTGCCTTTGATAGTAAGTTTCTTCAAGAAAGACCAGAATCTTGGCAGTGAAATATATTGGCTGATTAATAAAAAATTTGCTAGTTTCTACTCCTATGCACGGATATTTAATCTCATGAAATATTTACCACTTTAAAACAATTATTCTATGTACACCTATATGCTCAGACACACTCTAGACAAAGCAAGAACTTCACGTATCGAGCACCCACTATAAGCTGGCCATATCCACAGTCCTTTTGTCCATCTTCAGAATAGGGCATTAACATCACTGTCTTTCAGATAAGGAAATTGGGGTTCCAAATGGCTCACCCACGATCTTACAGGGCAGAAGTAGCTGAGGCAGGGCCTCATTCTGGGGCTGTGGGGTCCAAGTGCCCACTGCTAACCAAGCCATGCTGAGAGCTCACAGTCTGCACGTGAAGCCCATCACTTAGCCACAGCATGAGGCCTCATTGGAGAGAGAGGCGGGGTGTCCTGTCCTGTCCCCTGGGGTGAGGAACCTGGGGGCAGTTTAATCCCATAGCACCACGCTCAACAATCAATTTGCCAGTGTTTCTCACTCTGGCCTCGCTTGCCTTTCCTGGCAGCATCTGTTTTGCCAAAAAGAAGAGGAAGCCCAGGCAGGTAGAAAAAGAAAACCACTAGTATCACTGCTATGGTTCCTGGTCCCACGCTCTTTGGGCCCTTAGAGCCTTGCATGGAGCCAGCTGCCATGGCCTGGGGAGAGCGGTCCTCTTCCAGCCCAAGGGCAGCGACCTCTCACATCCCAGGGGTGAGAGGACACAGCAGCTGAAGTGATCCAAGATTTTTCTACCAATACTGCAGCTTGCATCATAAGTGGAGGTGGCCCCCCAAGTTGTACCCCAAGCCTCCCGCCACGGTGAAGACCCGCAGGGCTCAGAGCACACACAGGGGGAGAGCTGCCAGTTATTTTCCTGCAATTACGCTGTGGCCTCTTGTCCCCATGTCAGGAAAAATGAGGCCATTTAAAAAGTCAGTTGAATAAACTGATGAGCCCAATGGGCTGGAACCATAAAACAGATCGCAGGTTGGCGTAAGTCTTCCCCGGAGGGAAAGGCAGAAGAAATATGCTAAACACAGGACTATCTTGATTTGGTCTGTGAAGAAAACTCTCTTATAAGAAAAAGGAACAAGGCAAACGAAAGCAAGCCTCATTCCTTACATTTCCCATTAGCTAGCACCCCTCATGGCAGGACCCATCAATTTAACTTTCGAATGTCTGGAATCCAGCCAAGAAACTCTCGGCTTCCATATGCTCAGCAAAGTGCAGAGGAGCAGCTCTGCGGTGCTGCTGGCAGGCACCAGGGGCAAGTCACTGCCGATCTCTTTGCAGGCCCAATTTCCCCAATTTATTACTTGATTTTGAGAAATCTCTTCCCTGCACTTGCTGCCTGATCCTGGTCTTGCAGGAGTCACTAGGGCTCACTGCCCACCCCGAATAATTGTTTTTCTTGGTCCGCTTAGCTCTCACCTGGCCAGATTTCCACCCATCATATCTATCACATTCAGGCTGTCAAAGCAAGAAGCCAAACATCTCAGTCATGACCCTTCCCGGGCCTGCGCTACTCCCAGCCCTTGAACAGAGCCAAGAAGTGTAATGGTGAAAAGACAGCGGGCTCTCACAGGGCCATCGTCACTGGGCAGACACAGGGTGTAGCCTTGTGTCTCTCCCCTCCCCTGACACTCGCACTTTCCCCTCCCTGCACACATGCAAGCGCGCATACACACACATGCACCATGCACACATGCAATACACATGCATACACACATGCACGTGCATGCATGCACACACATGCACACACTCAGACATGTACACCTGCACTCATGGGCACACACAGAGGCCCATACACGTGCATATGTGTGCATATAGCACACACTCGTGCACATAAACACACACATGCACACACATACACCACACACTTTTTTGCTGCTCCCTGTTCTAAATCAGGCCTGGCAATCTACACATTCTTCCAACCTGAAATTGACCCTACACTAAGGTCTCCTGGTGGGCCAGCATAGTCCAGGTGGCCCTATAGAAGTGTTCCCCTGTACAGAAAAGTCCAGTATTTATTGTCCAGTGAGCATCAGGCACAACCGGGCCTTTTTCCAAGCATTGAGGTTACTTGATTTTTCCCCACGGAGTTTAGAATGTGTGGAATCAGTGAATTGATCTGGTTGCACAAACTTTGGCAAGTCATTTAACCTCTCTCTACTTCAATTTCTCCATGTGTGAGTAGGAGAGTAACACCCGCCTCCGGGAGCTGCTGCGTGGATGAAGAGAGCATGGCTGGCAAGCTCTCCCTAATATCTGTGTCTGCAGCTGAACTCATGCCTATCTATTGATGCCTCACTATTGACAAGGTCTTTATTGCCAACTGCGCCAGATGGCAGGGAAACAAAAGAAATGAAGGCATGAGGTCAAGGCACCTTCACACAAGAAGCGATCAGTCATTGTCACGATGTGAAAATGTGTGCAGCCAGCAGACAATAGGGGGCCCGGCCACCCCCCCGGCCCATAAAGAATCAAGGCCCCCGGTTCCTCCCCCAAGAGCAATGACCTCCAACAGCGCATGCGCACCCTTCCGCATGCCCCAGGAGGCCGGCTGCCTCTCCTCCTAGAGTTCCTGCTCAGACTCACCCTTCCGTGACCCCGTCTCTCCTTCAAGGCTGCAATCCGAAGAGGGTGTGGAATGAAAAAAGGACAAAAAGCTGGTGAGCACAAGGAACTAATTGAAGAGACGCCACCCAGCCAAACACTCAGCAACAATTCTAAGAAAAAATAAGTCCAGATTTGGTCTTAAATGATTTAGGGGAAGCTTTTTAAGAAAAGGAGCAGAGAATGATGAATATAAAATTAGGGATGAATATAAATATATACAATGAGAAGAGACATAAAAAATTACTGGAGCGTGGAGTCCCTTTCTTCTGAGACATCTCAAGCTCACTGACCCCTAATCCTCACCCAGAAAAGCTTCCTGAGTGGCCGTGTTCCCTCCCCGCCTAGAACACTCCAACCCCCACACGGAGCCAGACTTACGAGGCCCTTACAGTTGCCTCTTACTCCGTGTCTTCATGGTCAATCCACCTCTGTGTGTGTTTCGGGGACTAAGATGCTGCTCTGCCTGCATTTGTCAAGAACAGTGACAAGTTTGTCAACAGTTGGAGTCAGCCAACGATTTTGAGTGTCCACCTGCTGGCTTGAAGGGAGAAAATGAAGCTGAAACTCATCTGACTAGTTTTCTAATAAGTGAGCCAGATAATCTAAGTAATCCCACAAGAGACTTTCTAAATTCTAAAAAGCAGTGAAATAATTGCTGGATTAGTATTTAACATTTATTCCTATTAGCATATGGGTTTTCAATAGCTTATGCTTGCGATGCACTAGAGTGGATCGTTTGGGGGGTCACACTCACCCCTCCACTCTACCTGTTGGCACATGCTCTCCCACCCTCTAGCACCTTCTTCTCCCCTCAGTCTACAGCCCACCTGTCCTGCGAGGACCACTCCCTTTCCTCCACCTCTCCGTCCGCCTGTACTTATCACCTGCATGACTCTGTTTGGCTGACAGTAGGCTCAGCCTTGGTTGTCACTGTGGAGTGTTCCAGATATCTTTGCCATAGATCTCATTCTATTTCCCCAAGACTACAGTGTGGTGAGGGAAAATGTCCCACCCATCCCCAAAGCCTCACTGACCACGTCCCCTTGGACAGACCCTCGCCTGTATCCCACCTCTATCCGGCAGTCTTATGCCCGCACCTAGTCTTCAAAGCCCACATGTTCTGTGCAGATCACCCTGGTCACCTGCGCTGGGAGGGGTCACTCCTCTCCTGAAGTCCTGTGGCCCTTCCTTCTACCACCTCACGGCGATTTCCATCACAGTTATGCACATGCATCATTCTCCTGGCCTCCCTAGATTGCCAGCTCTCCCAAGTCAAAGTTCCCAGCATATCTATCTCTTGCATACCTGGAACTCTGTAGGAGGAATAAAGGAACTAAACGTGCTTTTAATATAAAGACCTCAATGTACTTTCTATTGAAAATTATAATATTTTTAAAATTATTATTAAAAAACTGTTCTTTTTAAGAGCGACATTGGACATTTGGAGGTGCCTGTGTGCCCTTGGGCAAGTTGTTCACCCTTTTGGTGCCTAGATTTCCTCAACAGAAAAACAAGGGTACTAACAGCCCCCACCTCCCAGGCTCATTAGGAGCCCAAGTGGATTAGATGAGTTTAAATTGGCACACAGTAGGCACTCAGAAAATGAGATAATTTTTCTGGCCTGGATCACAGAGAAGACACACTCTCTTTCCATCTGCCCCATTTTACCTATGGTGATAGAGTTAAGTTTACTTTGGGGAATAAGACCTGATGGGAAGCAGGATTTCTGGAAGGGGCAGTTCTCAGCAGCCTGGATGCATCAGCACCTCTGCTCGCAGCTTCTGCCTAGGGAGCCACGCTGTGGCTTCCCGGCTACAAAGAGCCCCTCTTCACACGCATCCCCTGCTACTTCCTACTGCACCCGTCTCAGATTCGTCCAGATGAGAGTCACCTCCTAAAAACCACCAGTGCCTGTTGCCCCTCATCTGCATACCCCTAGCAATCAAGCCTGAGTCTCCAGGGAAGTGCCACCCCACCATGACTCTCTCCCCAGAAGTTCAAATCCTGCCCATTTGCCTGAACCTCCTGACTCAAATCTTCTCTAAATTAATAAGTGAACTTGACTGTGTAATGGCGAGGCTTTGTCTAGTCTGCACGTATGTTCTCTCTAATCAAAAACTGTCCATAGGGCAGCATGCTTTGTTTCTGCAAACTGCAAGGTAACCATCCTGACGCTGTGATTCAGTGTATTTTTAAGCATAAAATAGGAAAGTCTTGGCCTATAAAGCCCAATAACTCACTCCTCAGCCTGTCGTGGCTTGATGCTACCTGCTACAGACGTACAGCTCATGAAAAGCATCCTGTGTGATAATCTCCACTGTCACGTGGCACATCCCCATCACGGTTGCCCTAACCTACTACAGGGGGCTTCCAGCTGGCCTCCCAGCTGCCAGCTCACCCCACTCCCACCCATCCATCCTTTCTGCATGCACCAGTTATTTTTTACAATTTTTAACTAATGGGTTTTTAGGGAAAATATAATAAAGTAGAGCTGAGCTTTGATATCAAAAGCCTTACAGCTGAGAATAGCTACCACATGTCATTTTGCTAGGTCCTTAGTTTAAGGTCTCAGATTTTCTAAAGTGATTTAGAACCCCAACTTGACAATTCTATAAAAAGAGCTTTGATAAATGATTGACGAATTTGGAGCAAGCAAAGGAAATCTTTGGTATTCTGCATTTTGATAGTCACACGCCTGCCAGGGATCTCTGCATATATCAAGATAATAATAATTATAATAATAAAAACAGCACCTGACACGTGAAAATGGAAAGAAAACCACACTGACCAAATCTCACAGCTCAGAATGGTTTTCAGATTCTCTGTGCCTTTGTTGGTTTAAAACCGTCAAGGTCAATGTGTTTTGAATTGAAGAGCATGTTTCGGTCTTGAGGGTGAGACTGTTAGTCTGAGAATATTTTTCCATTTTGTGTCTTCATTTTGAGAAACTTAAAATATAATATATTGTCTGGGTCAGATGATGCAGATGAAGGTCCCCTAAGTCCTGCTGTGCTGTTTCAGGGCTTAAGTTCGTGCCTGTTTTTACAAGCCCAGTGATCCTCTAAACCTGTTTAACCTTTAAGATGCTGGTACGCACCTCAGGCTGCCTTTAGGTTGCCACGTCTTCGTGTCAAAACTCCATGATCTTCCAGTTGAACTCGTGTTGGGTTTTCTGGGTTTTTTTTAACCAGTTTTAAAAATAAAATTTCTGTTTGGAAGTGAAAATTTACAATCAAGAAGCATTTTCCAAGTAGTAAAAGCTTGGTTTCTCAAATTATTTAATAGATTTCCTTTGACATCGTGAAATCCACCAATATGGTGGAGTGATGTACACCATTTCAGAGAGAGAGCATGGGACAGTGGTGAAGAGTGTGGACTAGAGAGCCACAATGGCTGAGTTCAGGTCCTAGCACTGCCACATATTAATTGTGGGGTCTTGAGTAAGTTACTTAACCTGTCTGTGCCTCAGTTTTCTTGACTGTAGAATGGGTTTAGTCCACTTGCGGCAAACATTACTTTCAGCAAGATTTCTAGTTCTCCTCTATTTCCACGTACGTGTCCCCTTGGAGGTAGGTGTGGCTGTATGAAATGCTTTGGCCAATGAAATATCAATGGGAGTGATGGGAGTGACTTTGGGGGAGAAATATTTAAAAGTTGATGCACAATTTTCCAAGTTTTCTTCCCCTACAGAGACAATCATGGAAACTCAAGTTGATTTGGAGGTGACATAAGATGGACACTGAGCCTTCATACATGACTTGACATGCCCAAGAAATAGACATTGGCTGAGTTAAGCCTCTGAGATCTTGGAGTTGCTTGTTACCACAGCATAAACTGGCCTGTTCTGGCTGATACATTTCCCCACAGGGTGTTGTGAGATAAGTGAATTAGTGTGCATAAACACTTAAAAAATGCCTAGCACATAAAAATGCTATACAAACATTTGCTAAAATTACTCCAATGCATTTATTCTAACATGCATATTTTTCACATTTTCACATCTTATATATAATTATTAACGTAATTATAATTGGCAGCAGTGTTTCTTTCCTAGTGGTAGACAAAAGTCTTAGATCCAATGAGAGAAAATTTTATTATTGTTATGATTTTAGGGGCTCATGCGTAAAGAACAGAGGCCACAGTCTTAATATGTAAGTATTGCATTCCTACCTCATAGTGCAAAGGTTTTGCAATAGTTTGAGTAGAAGAAAGTGAGGAAGAATGGGGTTTTCGAACAGAACACAGTAGTAACACAGGCTGAATATAGCACAGTGACCGTGTTTATATCTGGAGCAAATGTATTATTTGGATTCAATCTTTGTACACGCCAACTGCTAACAGTTCATTAGTGGCGAACATAAGAGTAAATATGCAAGAAAGGACTTTTGGTAAATGCTTTCTAAAAAATTGTTCAGTATTATATTTGGGGTGCAGTAATAAATTAATTGGCCTATCAGAATAATAGACTGGCAGTTAAAAGCAAATTCATTGGGGGTTTTTTTTTCCCAGTGAAACATCAGTCATCACAGTAAATTAATGCTAATCTGAATTTTATTTGCTTTTATAATTTTCCCTGTATTGAATTTGTAAATTTGTTTTAGTTTTATAATTGTATAAGAACTAGAAGTATGTGTTTCTTCTTAGTTTTATATTCATATGTATTAATGTAATGGAATAATAAACATAAGTCAAAACAGGAGGTCTTTTACACTATTTAATTTTGAGAAACATTGGCTCAAACTATGCAGCCATACAGTTGTCTTAGTTTTTCTGTCAACACTCCTAAAATATTCTCTGTAAGAGAAGTCCTCACGGAATTGCAACCCAGAAAGAAACCGTGATTTAACAGCCAGCCCGCAAGCTGGAAGATATGTCTATATCCTCCATTCTTCATCTCCCACCTCGCCGGGTATCCCGGGGTCATCTTCTCCTCTCAAGTGCTGCTGAAGGTCAGCTTTAGTGGGCCACTGTTTGCAGCTGAGGAGGGTCAGATGGGGATTAGGAGAGACTCGAGAACATGCCTGACAGTGGGTTCTGGGAATCAAGTCCTCTGCTTCAAGGAAAGAAAGAGAGATGGTGCAATATTAGCAATTCCACATATGCTCCCAAGCAGTGGGGCCCACTGGTGTGGAGACAGCCTCCATCTGCTGCTGCCCAGAACATGCAGGCGTCCAGGCCTGTTTGCACACCCCCACTGAGGCCCAACTCCTTTTGGGGATACTGTCAGGGCTGCTGGTGCCGCCAGCGGCTGGTGCTGCTGTTGTCAAAACCACCAGAACATCTGGCCCCATACCCACAGCATCTGTGTCACCTTTCTTGTCAATGACACCAGCATTTCCCTTGACCAAGCCATGCTGTACACCTTGCTTGGCTGATATTATAATGAAGAGCAAGGAAACTCGTGTTCTTTTTGGCATTTGGATCTCAGCTGAGTTCCTTAATGATTTGGAAACCTTGATTAGAAATTGAGTCATCTTGGTTTCTTGGGAAAATATATCGTCCAAGGTGAAGAACTGAAAAATCATTCAAATTTGATTATCTGACTCTCTGAACCGACATATGGGTTAAAAAAAACACCACTCTTAAACAAAGAGATTTTAGGAATCAACTGGTCTTCCAGAGGTACAGATTTGCTGAAGTTATGGAGCTGGAATTGACCCACGAGTATTCTGTTTCTATCCCCTGGTGTTACAGAAGAGATAAGACCCACAGTGGGAGAGTCATTTGTCGAAGGCCACATAGCTAATAAGGGGCAAAGCTGGGCTGAGACCAGAGCTCCTAATCCAGTGCAGGAATCTTTCCTGACTTGCAGAAAATATACCATACCATTTCCTTTCATTTCCCCCTCACCAGCTAGTGCTTCTCAAACATGGCACCCATATCTGATGAATGGGCCATCATGTGTGGCCCCAGATTTTGGTCATTTGATGCATCCAGGAAAACCCATTATTTGCCAGCATCAATCAGATAAGCACTGAGCTGAGCCGTCGTGGGTCCCTGGAGAAGAAGGGTATGAGTCGAGGTCCATGGGCAAGCCCTGAGCTAAGAAAAATAGTGGGCACTTGTGAACACACAAGAACAAGGTTAGGATGTTGTTGAGGGTTGAATTGTGTCCCCCAAAGGTATGCTGAGGTCCTAATCCCAGTCCCTGTGAATGTGACCTTATTTGGAAATAGAGTCTTTGCAGATATAATCAAGTTAAGATGAGGTCCTTAGGATGGATCCTAATCCCTTAGGACTGCTGTCTGCATAAGAGGAAGAGAGACACAGAGACAGACACACACAGAGGGAAGACGATGCGAAGACAGGGAGAAGCCATGTGAGGACAGAGGCGGACACTGGGGTGACGCATCTAGAAGCCAAAGAACACCAAGGATTGCAGCCAACCACCAGAAGCCGGAAGAGGTGAGGAAGGATCCTCCCCTACAGGTTTCAGAGGGAGCACAGCCCTGCTGACACCTGGTCTTGGCTTTGGCCTCCAGAACCGTGGGAGAACAAATTTCTGTTGTTCTAAGCCACATGGTTGTGGCACTTTGTCACAGCAGCTCTGGGAAACTAATACAGGTAGTGAACAGTGTACCCAAACCACCCAGTGCTCACTTGCTCAGTGGTGATTTTAGACTCTTAAATTCTTCAAGGGCACCGCCAAAAATTTCTGCTATTTGAAAGTATCCTGCGAACATGAAATGATAGAGAACAGCTGCCCAGACGTTCTCATTTCCCTTAGACGCCCACATTCCTTCTAATCACTGTTTACACCCTCCCTAGACCCTACCGCTGCTTCTCTTCCTCCGCCACAAACCAAAATCTCTCCCGGCTATCTCCCCCACGAGTAGCAGATAGAGGAAGGTGGCAACGACTGCCGGCCATGGCCAATCCTACTGCCTCTTTATGTCACAACCACACGCAGGTCACTCATTCAAACATTCATTTGGCAGATAATTATCGAGCACCTGCCATGTGGCAGGCATAGCTACAACCTGGGGATCCTGCAGGGAACAACAGACCAAGAGGCTCTCTCAGGGAGCTTGGATCAGCGATTAGACAGACAGAGAGACAGAGAGACAAGAGACAAAGAGATGAGATAGATAGTTAGATAGATGATAGATAGATAGATAGATAGATAGATAGATAGATAGATAGATGGATGATGGATGGATAGATGGATAGATACATAGATAGATAGACAGACATGCAAATGAGAAAAATATCAGATAGTGATAACTGCCAGGCAAAACAAAATAAATGAAGTGATGTGATGTGGCCAGCCAGGTTATTTTATTTTGCCTGGTCAGGAAAGTCACTGAAGAGATTACTCTTGAGCTGAGGTCTAGATGAAAAAGTCAGCTTTAGCCACATGGAGGGCGGACAGGATCCCAGGCAGAGCGCGTAACTAGTGCAATGACCCCAAGGTGAGAGCAAGCGTGGCACATCCAGGCACTCCTCTTTGAAGTGAGCCATGGCCAGGTTACTTGCTTTGGGCACTGGGGCACGATTTGCCACATCCCCTTCCCACTTCTGCCCAGGCCACGGGAACCACGTGTCTGTTATAAGCAGAGCTGTATAACAGCTCTGTGTATAACCACGTGGCTGCCAGGAGTTAGAACACCCGGGTTCTCATCCCAGAGAAAAATACAGCTTTGTTGTGTTAAACCACTAAGGTTTGGGGATTGCTCATTAGCACGGCCCACTCTGATCCACCCTCACTCGGACATCAGGCATGCGGGAGAGCAGGAAGGTGCCGGAGTGTCTGGAGTGTAGCAACAACAAGGTGAGGAGGAGGTGGCAGCGGCCAGGTCAGCCTGCATGGACCGGCCAAAGGGATCAGGCTGTCTTTTAAATGCTCCGTGTAGCCCAAGGCAGGTTTTCAGCAGGAGATTGGTCTACAAGGAAGAACAAGCAACTAGTTGGAGAGAAGGTCTAACATGGTGGCCAGAGAGCGTGACCCCTAGGTTCGTGACCTCTAGGGTGCACCACTCACAAGCTCTGTGATGCAGAACAGGTCACTTCTGTGCCAGGTCTGATTCATCTTTATAACAAGGATCATAAAATGACCAATATCACAAGGCGATTGCGAGGATTAAACGAGTTAATTCACGCAAAGTGCTTGGCAACAGGCAATAAGATCTAGTAAGACCACTCGGAGGGCTCATCAGCATTCTTATCCTCAGAGATTAGGGATCTGTTCCCCAGCCAATCCCACAGCTGACCTCAAGAGGCTCATGGAAGTCCTGTTCCCTCCATCTGAGCTCTGCTTAAACGTGCCTTCAAGTGCAGGAGCACAAAGGGGGAACAAGCCTTTTAAAAACCAGCATTCAATTCAGGAGAGACTTGGGAGCTGCCAGAGCTGCTGAGGAGGTGCCCAGAGCACACAGGGAAAGGTGGTGATGGGGACAGGAAGGGGAGGATGCAGAGACAGCTTTAGTACAACAGCTGTGGCCCACATCTGCACCTGGAGACGGGTACCTGGGAGGCGGGAGCCAGGTTTCCGTTTTGTTTTCATTCTTCAGTTTTGCCCCAAGAAAGAGGAAGGGCAGAGGCCAGGGGGTGGGAAGGCTGAATGACAAATGCAGATCTACACTGGACAAAAAATATAATTAGGGAGTTCATTAAACTTCCCACTAAAGAGATCAAAAGTGGAGGACTGCTGCCCAAAAGGGCTTCTGACATCAAGTTACCCTGAAGCGCCAAATTCTAAATGATTGCTGTGTCACTCTCTTCCAGAGGGACTTGAATTCCAAGAAAGACTCAGGCCTGCTGAGCAGGGGACCGCCCAATTATGTAACCATGCAGAGGGTATGAGGGAGGGTCAGCAAAACAGCGATTACCTAGTAAAACGTTAATAAAACACAGGTACCAAATGTCCCCCAAGTAAATATCATAGCATTCCTTTTTATGCTGTAAATTGCAACTCCTCTTAGTAAGTAAATATATTATAAATTAATGACTATTGTGTGCTGGCTTCTAAGCTCTGTTTTAATTTTTGCAGCACCATTAGACATCACCTGGTCTCAGTTCTGGATGCTCACGAGTCACAGGCACCCCTGGGCTTGTCCAGAGGGTGAGCTCCCTAAGGAAGGAAGTCCACACCCTGCAGTTTGCACACTACAATGTTAGCAAACGCTGACTCCCTCTGCTGTAGGGGGTTCTCCTACAGGAGACATTCCCTGTAAACAGAGTTTTATGCTGTCTGTTAGCAGGTGACCAGATTCCTGAGGAGGCTGCTGGCTCTGCTGGGCGCCCACTGTGCCCACTCCTGAGTCTCCTGGGACCCCAGACGCCCTGAGGACCTACAGCATGTTCAGGGCCCTGGTTACAGAAGTGACAGGGTGACCTGGGGACTGGAGGTGGGGGCAGATAATTGTCAAGGGCCCTGATCCTATGTCCCACATTTGGCATTGTGTGAATCAGTCTCTTTCCCGTTCCCTGGCTGGCATCTCCCTCCCGAGTCCCCTGTCTCTCCCTGGACTTTGCGCTCACTCCCAGGAGCCAGAGTTCTACTTCCCCCTCAGCCTGATCTCAGCCTTTCTTCTCCCTACATCTGCCTCATCTCATGGGAGACCTGGAGTCCACCAGGGAGGGTCCCTCCTGCAGCTCCAAGTCAACGCTCCATCCGTGCCCTCCACGCCTCCCTCCTCCCTCCACACCTCTCTCCTCCCTCCACACTTCCCCCTTGGGCTCAGGAACTAGGACTCACGCTGGAATCCCACAAACACCCAGCCTCCAGGGAGCTCCTAGTGTGATAATGGCCCTAGAGTGAATGTGCTAAGAAAAATGAAAGTAAGGTTGACTCTTGTCACATGAGCATGGTCTCCTTCCTCGTAGGCATCTGATGATTCAAAATTCCCCATCCCAAAACCCGAGCTGCCACATGTGGCCAAGACAGAATAGCTCACAGCTGGAGGATTGGAAAGCACTATCATTTTTATCTGTCCAAAATCCAATTTTTAAGACCAAGTAACTGTAGGCCATGAAAGAAAGAGAAGGTTGAGGGGTCAGGAGGTTAGAAATACCCATACAAGCCTTTTGTCCTGAAATAAAAAGGCAAGAAGCAACTTCCTCCCTCTTCTCCTGTGCCCACCCATGCACGCTCTGTGTGAATTTCTGTCAACCATCCTGGTTCTATGTGTGTCTTTGAGTTGGTGGGTCTCCTGCCAGAGGGTAAGTTCCCTGTAAAAAAAGAGTTTCCTTTCTATTTGTTTTCTCCACTATTTGAGCTCCTGGGCATAGTAGGACCTCAAAGACTATTGAATTGAAGCAAACCAATGTAACTGAATGGAATCCTTGCTCAACACCCTCTGTGCACCTGGAAGACTGAGCGGTCCGGCCACTGCCAGCCTTGTTTCCCTCGGGGAAGGACTCTCTCAGCCCTTCATGAAACCCACCCAGGTCTCTCCCCACCACCCTCTGGAGGGCCTGACACTGAGTCAGCACTTTTCCTTTTCCAACCCTCTGGGGGAAATGAGGCTGGCCGGCCCACAGGCCAGAGCATTCTGGTTTGATAACACCCTCCGAGGAGCTATATTTGTACACAGCTGAAAAGAGGAAATAAAGCGTCAGCATTGCCTCTCAGCTGTGGGTCAGGCGGAGCTGCCAGGGAGGATGTGGGCAAAGCACAAAGCAGCTGTGTGTCGGCAGCTCGGCAGCAACTTACAATCTTCCCAGCGTCCCTGCCGTATAATTCCTTTCGTTTACAAACTCATGATGAACATCAAAGGACGGCTGGTGAGAACTTTGAAATCCGTCCCTCATCCATGGGGTCTTATGCCAGTTCCACCAAATACTTTCTCTTTATTTTTTACTTCTAAGCATCACTTCCTTGCCAAAAAAATGAGCTGTGTTAGCATCAAAAATACTACAAAACTCAGAACTGGTGAGTGTAAATGGCTCTAAATTTAGCAAACATTGTTCACCCACCCAGCGTGCAGTATTTCTCTCCCCACCCTTTCCAACCCTGCCTTGGCCCTGAAGTCAGAGTCGATCTGGAGGACCGGTCTCCCACGCCGGCTCTCGCCTTCACTGTCACATGCATCTTGGCTGGGTAACCGATCGAAGGTGCAGCCGCCACACCTGCGGCCGAGCTGACAGGCTGAGAGCCCCCTGCCCCCACAGCCCCGATCCTGCTCGCTTGGCAAACAGCAGCCGTGCAGTGGGTGGAGACGAGAAAAGCATCTGGCTTCCTCATCTGGTGTTCAAAATACAGTGTTCCCTGAAAGGGCCTGGAGGGGAGGACAGAGAGTTCTAACTGGCTGGACACTCCTGTGCAAATGGACGATTTGGAAAGCTGTCTGCATTCTGGGGTGAGGGGTGTGGAGGGCTCTCACAACTGGTCAGCAGGCCCATGACCTTCTCCTGATCTCTTCCATCCCAGACTGTCGTGACCATTGTTTTTATCCTCGGGATAACACCCTATCACGCACGCCACCCAGGTGCACGCGTTTTCTGTGCAGCAGGCTGATAGTTTCTAAAAGAACACACAAAGGCATCTGAGCAAGACTTAAGTGAGGCCGAGAAGAAAAGGATGAGAGGTCTTAGTCCTGATGTGCCTGGTCAGTTAAGACTGTGAAGACTGAAAGGGACTCCTGTTTCCTCCACCGCCTGCTGCCCCCTTTCAGATGGCAACTAGTTCTGTCTCATTTCTGGCTCATCTGACCGTTACTCACTTCGGACCTCCTCCCAGATGTTCCCGATAGCACTCTCCAATATCACACATCACAAGGATGCTGAGGGCTGGGTGTCATAAGGGGCTCTCATCTCGAGGCTGCATTCTTAGACACAGGCACTTATGTCCCGCGTGAAGTTAGTAAATGTTGGCAAGTAGCAAAGAGTGGCACGCATGGTGTAAAAGGTAAGTCAACTTTCCCCTAACTTGCTGCTGCAACTAATTAGAGTCCTACTCGGGGCTGTTTGTCCTTCAAACTGTGTGGAGGAGAAAGGGTTATTGCTTTTCTTGAGCTGATTGAAGTTTTAGTTTAAAAACTGTTAAAAGCTAGGGTTTTATGGAAGCAGGAAACAGAACAGGAAGTCCAAGAAAGTAACAGGGTTGAACACCTCCTTGGCTACAACCAGGACGTGGGATGTCTCTGGTGGTTCCTATGATTCCAGATGCTTCCCATCTCCAGTCTTCCCTCGTGCTGGGCAGCACACTTGTGAATTACACAAGGTACTCATCAGACCTACAGATTCCAGCTGAGAGTCTGATGCCCTGGGTCCGAATGCAGCCCAGGCTTCTGTGGGTCTGTTGTGTGTTTGTTAATTTCCAGGCAATCCAATGCACAGCCAGGTTTAGACTTGTCTCCAAGACTCAGACTTGCTGATTTTCTTTCCATATCTATGAAACGTGAATGTTGGGCTTTTGTTATTAAAAGGATTGAAAAATGATTTTCAAATTCAAGGGAAACATATCTGAGCTATTTAATTACAAGGTTTACTATTATTTTGACATTGATTTTATGTGCCATACCAGTTTATGAACATTCTATAAGGTTTTAGGAAGGCATTTTATATTCATAATCACATCTTGAAAGGAGAGGGCTGCCATGGCTAATTTGTCTCAAAATCAGCATTTTTTTGTTAGTGGAAAATGATGCTTAGGAGCCACTGGTTTAGATTGGTTTCCAAAATGCTGCTGAATTTCAACAACCTGTTGAAAGTATCAGTCTTTCTCTAACCTCCAATATGTGTGTGTTTGTGGGGTGTGTTGACGAGCTATAAACACCTGTAGTCTGGGAGGGATATTCAGGATGATAGATCATGGGTGGCCCTTTAATGCCTATGCTTCAAGCACAATAAAGGGAATTCCTGTTCAGCTCTGCTGTTTCAGCAGGATTGGGCATTGGGGAGCTGGTGGCCCCGGACTCCCAGTTCTGCCCCCAGCTGCTCAGACCAAGCCGAGGAAGAGCCCACAGTTGGCAGGGGTGGGGATATTTGCTGGATCGTTTGGCCAAGCCAATTATGTATTCCCTCCTGCTTTTCATCCTGCCTGTCGCAGCCAGAGCCAAACTGGAATAAATCGCACTGAAGAGAGGGAGAAATCACCGTCTCCTGTCCCTCACCGGGGGCTGCAACCCTGGTCTCCTCTCCTACAGGACGGGAAGTGATGCAGCTCGTCATGAAGGATGCGGACTCGAGGGGGTTGGGGGACATGAAAGGGAGTCTTTAACACTGGGGACAGCGAGTCAGGATATTACTAACAACCAAAACTTTCCTTCAAAGTTTCCTGTTTAGTTAAAATTTTGAAGGATAGGACCTCTGAACCTCCTGGCCTCCCCACAGTGCCCCGAGGGTCTCTGGGGAAGGTGCAATCAGACAGACACAGTGAGTCTCTCCTTTCCATCAGCTACCCCAGTCTCTCTGCTAGGTGTCTCCAACTTGGGGTCACCTCTTGGGCGGCTGTAGAGAATGTTTTCTTCCAGTGGCTACACCTCAGTCGCCCATCTGCCGAAAGGATAGACTCCCCTGGAGACATCTTGCTGGAGCAGAGAGGAGGGCCCACGGAATGCCACCATGTGCAGTCAATACTCCCAGGACAGGGAGAGAGGAGGCAGATAAGTGTCCTTTCTTCATGGTAAACTTATCACTGAGCTGAAGTGAAATCATGCTCTAACCACCAACTTGGGTCTCCCTCCCTATGGTGCTGGGGTAAAGGGTGTGGTGGTAACAACCGGTCACACACCCAGAAGTGTTGCTGCCAAGGCTCCATAGCGCATCTGCCTACACTCTTCCCTTTGGAACTTCTCTGTAAGAGAACCCATAATGTCTAAAAATGATGCATGTCAGACGTCACAAAGGTTCTAGAAAGAGGCTGGAGTATAGTTATCCACCAATAAATTAAGCTAATTTTGAGACAAGCTAGCTATTTGGGGGCCTCTCTTTTCAAGATTTGATGATGAGGATAAAATGCCATATTCAAATCTTACAGAATATTTGTAAACTGACATGGTACATAAAATGAATCTCAAAGTAATACTCAGTGAACATTGCATTTAAATAGCATGGATATTTTTTCTTTGTATTTCATCATCATTTTTCAAACCTTATTATACTGAAAGCCCAACATTCCCATTTTATAGATATGGGCAAAAGTCCAGCAAGTCTGTGTGAATGAGAATGAGAAATCTGGTTTCACAACTCCCAGCCCAATAAACTCTCAGTACAGAATGAGGGCCGACATGCCATTGAAGACCTAAGGAGGCAGTAACCACAACTCCACCTGGCCGTTTAGACAGAGAGGAGGCAAGCGGTAAAGAGGCCCTGGAGAATTCCTCCAGCCTTGCAAGTCCTCCCTCCCTCATCACCTGAAGAAGTTAAGTTCAGCTTTCTGAAGCCCTCAAACCACAGAGACTAAGCCCCCAAGTAAAATTAAACAGAAGTAGGCTCTGGGAAACCAAAGTGATTCATCACCTTATGGCCCCATCCTACCTCCTCCCCTTGTTCTCACATTCTCGGCCTCTTGCCAGTTGCTCTGGGGTAAAGGAAAACCTGCCATGGCCAATTATGGAGCTTATTACCAGTGGAGGCCACCTCAGTTTAAGACCTTGTCTACGATACGGGACATTCCACTTGTAGGGGAGAGAACAGAACCTTTCTGTTTCTAAGATAATGTGCCTCTGTGGTAGGTTTTCTATCACGTGAATAATCTAGATGACATGTTTTCGTTATTTCTACGTAGCACCTTGTGCCAATCCACATTCATTCACCCAGCTTTCAAGAAAGGTCATAGCTCTGTTGACAGGACCGTCCATCCTGACCCTGGAACATGTCCATCCCTTAGATGGCCATTGGCAGTGATGCTGCTGGAGAGAGGAAGCATTTTAGACCACCCTTCTGTACCTTGTTAATATACAAGTCCAGAGTCTCAGACATAACTGTTTCTTTTTCTATCCAAGGCCCTCTTTTTTGGAAAACTGGAAACCTCCTAGAGATGAAAGAGGAAAAGCTAAGAGGAAACATTGAGCCTGGGAAATTCTTACAAATAAAAATCTCAGAGCAGAAATTTTGCTTCATTTTGAAATAGAATCACTTCATTACTCGTCAACCTTACAGGCTGGTGGTTCAAAATCCCACATGTTTCACAAATAGTGCAAGTCGTTTGCCAAATCTAAGCATGACCAGGTTTCCCTAAGTCACACTTGGTCACGAGCTATCTATTGGGATCTGATTTCTTCCTCCTCTTCTTTGCCTTTGCATCTGGAAAGACTTGGAGTGAGATCCGGTTTGTTGTTCCACCTTCTCTGTCCTATTTTCCAGAGAAGACATTCTGTAATCCCTCCCAGGAACCTCCCCCCAGTGATAAGCCTCTGCCCAGTGTCTGTATTTTGTCCTTTGGCGAGATGATGCTCATGCTGTTTGGCAACAACAGGTGTGCTGGCTTAAGCTCACATGTGGAAATCCACGTTGCTTGGCCATCACACTCATCACAGGTGGGTCTGCTCTGTGGATGGCATCAAAAAATGCCTGTCTTCCCTCACGTCTTACTTCCAGCCCTCTGCAGACACTTTCTAAAAATCACCACCCACATCACAAATGGCTGCTTTTACTTCTCTCTCAGCACATCTTAAGTGCTCCAGCTTAAATTTATCACATGGCCTTACTGGGGGCCGGGATGCATAACTCTGAAGGTCTGGTGATGGGGTTTATGGCTGGCTTCTGATATACCCAAATTGTAGAGTTATGGGAGAGAAGAGCAAATAAAATAAAGGATATGGCTAAACAAATTTATAGGAAGAGGGGAAAAATGCAACCCAGGCAGAAGAAATCAGCATTCTTTTCCCATTGAATGTCAAGCAAATGTGAAACTCCAACAAGCACTTCAGAATTTATATCCATACCCATGCATTTATATCCCAATTACTCATCTCCATGGGAACCAGGTATTTTTGACTGGCACATTAAATATAATAAAGACGCGAAAGAAAAAACTGCCAAGATACAGATCTCCTCTGGGTGTGGGTGTTTTTCTAGGTGGTGATTTAATGAGTTTAAGTTTTCGAAGGATGGGTTGTAGTCATTGTACCCGTTCCAACACCAGACCTTAGCCTCATGGTTCTTAAACTGATGGGGCATCAGAATCACCAGGAGGCCACGAGAACCCTGATTTCTGAGCACCTCCCCTCTAGAGTTTCTGATTCAATGGGTCTGGGCTAGGGCCCAAGAACCTGCTTTTCTATCAGATGCTGCAGCTGCTGCTGGGCTGGGGACCACACTTTGAGAACTGCTGCTTTGCTCAGTGCTTTAAGATTTCACAAAGAGTAGGACGGCTGGGGGATGAGATCCCTGCTGTTAAAGATCACACTAACCCTCTTCTACAGGCTTTCCTTGGAAAGTCCTTACTTGGTCTCTTCTTCATGTCAGTGTTCAAAACTCTAGAATTCAAGTTAACATTATAGCATTTCAGCCAAGGAAAATGTTGCTCTGAACATTCTAAATGATCGCAAATAGACTTACTACAAATTTAATTTAGGTTTAACAGGAAAGTTTCACATGTTCATTAAACTCCAACTGATTACTAAAGGCATACTCACTGCGGATTAACTCTGTAATAGACATGGACTTATGACACAACTGCTAATCTAGTCCTTAACAAGTAATAACAAGCTGTCTCATTAGAGCGAGATCAAACAGCTACGGAAGAAACCGTTTTTAAGCGTGAGTATTTTTTATTGTGAGACTTGCTGATGCACGGCAGCAAACAGACTTGATTTGGGATAAAGTTTTCAAACAATTGTCCTTTTCCTGCCGCGTTTATTAAGTTACGCCACAATAGGATGACTCTCTCACTTACTAGTACTGACTTGTACACACAAATCCTAACATGAGGTGCACACAAAACTAACCTTGATTTCTAGCTCAGAGCATAAAAGAGTAACAACTACAACAATAGAAATACTAGAACCATCTACTGAGTCTACTATGCTTCGTGTACTGCCTGAGGTAGAGATTGTAACAGCCATTTCCCAATGAATGAACTCCCTAATCAGGGGTCTGACAGATTAGGGAGTTGACCAAGACACACAAGAGTCAACAGCAGAGCTAAGGTGAAACCTGCCTTCTCTGACCCCAAAGCTATTATGCTTAATCACTAAAGTGACAATGAACATTGAACAACTTAGAGTTTGTAAAATCTTTAAAATATTTCGTGAAAGAATACTATGTGGCACATAATAGAATATTATTTACATTTTGCAAATAGAAGAACTGAGGCTCGGTGAGATTGAGAGATATGCACAAGATCACAGAGCATCTCCATGGAAACCAAGACTCTGCTACAAAGGCCCGTCTAAACTCGATAATTTCTTTTGGGTGATAGGTTAGTGTGCTTCACTCAGTAAGTTAAGAATATTTACTAAATGCCTACATTTACACACATTTGCCTACCTTACACACATTTATTATGTGTTAAATTCTGATAAAACATATTTGCTGATCATTTTTATGATTGGTCAACTTGAATGATGAGTTATTGTGGAAGATTAAAGATGGATACATATTCTTTGACACTCCTCCCCTTGAGAGAAGGGAACTATTTCTCCCCCACAGGCTCTGGGCCAGTGTGTGACTGCTTTGCCTAATCGGGCAGGGAGGAAATGACACAAGGCCAGTTCTGGGTGTAGCCTCCAAAAGGAATGGCAGCTCCCACCTTGGTCTCCAGGGGGCCTGAGCCACCATGTAAGAAGTCTGACAATCCTGCCTTAGAAGGCTGATGGGGAGGCCCTGAGATGACATGGGGAGGAAGGGGTGCTGGTTGAGCCCAGTCTTCCATATATCCCCCCAGGGTGCCAGGCATCTGAGAGAAGCCTTCTTGAGCCCCCCAGCCCAGCCTAGCTACCAGCTGAAAAATACCAAGTAATCCTAGTCAATGCAATGCGCAATGGAGGAATCATCCAGCTGAGTCCTGCTCAAATTCTTTACTCCCCAAATTATGACATGTAATAAAATTGTTCATGTTTTAAGTCACTAAGTCTTGGGTTAGGTTGTTACTCTGCATGCTCAAACTGCAATAGCTTCCACCAAGGTATGACCAGCTACTAACCACCTAATAACCAGATCCAAGAGTTTCTTATACTTTCTGGTGCAATAGACGCTGTTGACTTCATTCTCCTTCATGAAACTCCTCTCTTGACTTCCACTGCACACTGGACTTATAACTCTCTTAATTCCATTTTTGTAAATAACTATCACTTGTCCTTTTCTATTTTCACTTCTACTACCCTAGTTGGAGCCATCCTATCTCTTACCTGGGCTGTTGTAATTGCTCTCTAACTAGTGTCTCTACCTCCAGGACGTTCTAAACCTCATGCCAGATTAATCTTCCCAAAATGCATCTCTGATTATATCCAGCCTTACCTCCCACTAAATGTAAACTATTCACCAGTCAAAATATACTATTCACCATTCCCCAAATATATACCCCTGCATCTTTGCACACACTATTCCTTCTTCGTAGAATAACATCTTTTCCTCACCCAACATCCATTCCGGCCTTTGAAAATCAGCACCATTCTGATCTATCCCTAAGCCACCATCATACTGCTATTTTCTTTTCTGAGGAGGTAGGGACTCAACCCCCTCAGCCTAAAGCCAAGTTTCCCAAACTCCCCTGGTTTGGGGAGACTGTTTTTTGGAAACTCTGCCCAATAGCCAAGTGATTAACTCACAGATTTGTCCTCTACCAGATTACATGCTTCTCAAGTTTAGGGACTATATCCCACCTATATGTTCACTGAATACATTGGGGAAAATGGATTTTGCCCTCAAAACATGTTATATCCAACAAAAAGAAAAGACTAACACAACGAACAATTAGAGAACAAAATAGACAGTATATAATTAACTTCTAAATTAGATGACAGATTCTAAATGCTTTAGGAGTTTGGAGAAGTGGGACAGCTACTGTTGAGAGTTGGAATCATCAAGCAAAACTTGATGGATAAGACAGAAATGTGCACTTGTGACTTAAGGTTGGGGAGGAGAGAAGTGGAGAGGAAAGAAGCCACTGTAGAAAAAGAAATCAACATGAGCAGAAAGAGAGGTGAGAATAAACAGGATATACTCACAGAAGAGTGAAGAGATGGGCTTCAGTTAACTCTCCAGGAAATTCAGTTAGTTCTCTAAGGCCAAGCTATTCTCCTAAGATAAGAAATCTCTATTCTTATCCTAACCAGAGTCTAAGATCACTTTATCTTTGGCTATAAAATCATAAAAATATTTCCCAGACTGAAAACTGGGCCATGTAAGGGTAAGATATTTGAATCCAGTACTGTTTAGGAAAACCAGGGAAGTATCGGTACCCTGCATACTGCAGTTTTGGGCAAATATTTCCCCAAGTTGTAAGAATCACGTATAGGAGATTTGACCACTCCCACATATATATCCACAGCAAAGAACAGGAGCCAGAGGCCTCAGCTCCCCAGTCTCTTTTCAGTTCGAAGAAACAATATCATTTGTAAATGAACAGGTGGTTACCTGGAAGAAAAGGATAAATGCTTGAGGCAGAGACCCCAGAGCTCATCCATGTCAAGTTCTGCTTTCCTGGGCACACAGGAGGATTATGCTCTCCTGTCACTCCTGTAGCAAGGCAGGACTTTGGGCCAGGTCTGCTATGCATTGCTAGTGAGCCTGCTGTGTAATCTCTGCCAGGGCATTCACAGAAGCAGGTGCTCGGATGGAAGTGCCTCAAGACGGAAGCAGCCATATCCCTGAGCCACCACGTGGAAGACAGCTGCTCTGGTGAGTTACCCAGACCCGCAGTCAACCATGTGTGAGAGAGAGATTGGCATGTTTGTTAAGCCACTGAGACTTGGAGGCTGTTGCTGCAGCATAACCTAGCCTATCCTGACTAATTCAGTAAGTATTTAGTATATACGTTTCTGAAGCAAAGCGTTCTGATCCTCACTTTAGAGATGATAGTGGATCTGTGACTCAGAGAGATTTGAGTAAATTGCCCAAGATCCCGTTACCGTGTATAGAGCCAATCCAGGATATGAAACTAGCTCTCTGACTCTGAATCCCAGAGATTGTTCACCTGTGTTGTACTTTCTCCCAACAAAATAAAATCCTCCACAGGTCATGGATTTTACCTAGAAAAATAGGCTGCACAATGGAAATAGATCTCATAAAGTATACTCAATAATAAGGTGTCTGTAAGGGGAACAATCCCTCTCCCTACCTCCTTGCCAAGTGATAAAATAAGAACTTCTGCCAACACTTCCACCATCTCAGGAGTATTGGGGCAGAAGAAGCTGCATTCCCTCCGTCACTGTCGGCTCTTTCCAGAGAGGGTAAAGAAGATGCATGTAACAGGTGAGACAATGAGAGTCTGACAACCACTGGTCCTCATGTCTCTGAGAGTTGGGGTTCAGAACCAAAGGAAGCTGCTCATGAGGGACCTTCTTCTGCTCTCCTTGGCTTTCTTCCAGACCTGGTGTCCCCTCAAACTATAAGGTCTCTGCAGCAGACCCTGTCCATCTGCTGGGCCCATAAACTCAGCTGGTAAGTTCAATTTAGGGGAGAAGGGATAGGAAGCTCATGTTGGCCTCACATATAAGCCTCATTCTATCCAGTTTTTCCAGCAAAAAGCAAATTTGACCCCATCTGAATTCTATGTATCTTTCTCCATTAGTTCAGAATTCAGAGGGGGTGAGAAAATTGAATCCCTCAAGACCCTCCAACACCATTTTCCTGAAAGAAAGATCAACAAAAACAGTGTTTCATATGAAACATCAGCCCATTTAGCTCAGAGTACAGAAACGGCAGGATGTGCCAACAGTTACTCATGTGAAATTCCTTAACTTCCTCTAAATAGCACTCTGCATCTGCAACCCCACCCCAAAATAAATAAAACTCTGGGCTTGACATTGGTCAACCTGTTTCACTGTGTTCTGGGGCCTCATATTTGTCCTCCCCCTTCTTTTTCTTCAGTTCTTCTCTGTGTCTACAGGGGAAGTGGCTTCCCACAGGGACCCCTGGGGGTGCGCCCATTGTTATCAGGGCTGACACCAGCCCTGGGAATGGCACTGACTGCTTAATCACAGCTTCGGAAACAAGCCACAGTGTTGCAGTGCTTTTGAGAAGCCAGATGGCAGTAATGTTTTCACAGTTACCTTTAAAAATAAGAAAACAATGAAGCAGATCTAGACCCACAGAGAAGGAAAAAAGAGCACCTCCTTAGTGACTGCAGCCCGTCCGGCTCCATCTGCTCCTCAGTCTGATCCCCAGGCCAGCCCTCAGGCCCACATCCCTATCCCAGACTGCTGATCCTCCTCCTTCCACGTTAGCTCCTCAACCTTGAGCTGGACCCTGTGACTCCCTCCCTCCCCCAGGCCTAGCTCCATCCATTGTCCCTCTCCGCTCTTGCCCTGTTGACCAGCTCCTTTCTCCAGCCTATATACTTGCCCCAGTTTCTCCTGTCCAGGGACAAGGACAAGGAAACACCTCTACCTCCCTCCCCTTTGAGCTGCTCTTCTCTCCCCTGGACAACTGCTCCAGAGAGCTACCCAACACACCCCGATTCCCACTCCCCTTCCATGCAATGCAATCTATAGTCACCCATACCCCTCACTGAAACTGTTGTCTCTCCAACTATCTCTGAAGATGACTTGTACTGAGCTGAATGGTGTCCCCCAAAAATCCACATCCACCTGGAACCTGTGAATGTGACCTAATGTGGAAATAGGGTCTTTGCAAATGTCATCAAGTTAGGATGAGATCATTAGGGTAGGCCTTCATCCAATATAACTGATATCCTTATAAGAAGACACAGAGAGACGTACAGGGAGAACGCCATGTGGTGATGGAGGCAGAGATTGGAGTGATGTGTATACAAGCCAAGGAACGCCAAAGATTGATGGCCACCACCAGAAGCCAGAAGAGGCAAGAAAGGATTCTTCCCTAGAGCCTTTGGAAGGAGGACAGCCTTGCTGACATCTTGATTTTGGAATTGTAGCCTCCATAACTGTGAGAGAACAGTTTCTGTTATTTTAAGCCACTCAGTTTGTGGAACGTTTTTACAACAGCCCTGGGAAGCTGATACATAACATTTTTCTAGTCCTTAACCTATAAAAATTTTTGCATAATTTGGCACCTTTTACAACTCCATCCGTCCTGAGATTGTCTTCATCAGTGACTTCTGTAAGATGACTTTCTTGTTCCCCTCCTAACACTCTGAGGGTCCCTTGCCTTTTCCAATGTTGGTTTTCCCCAGAGTTCTGTCCTTCTCCCTCTTTTATTCTCATTCTATCTTTCCTTCCAAGGTGAGCTCATTCACCTTCTGAACAGTATGACTGCAACATTTATGCCTTACCTCTCTCCTGAGCTCCAGACCCATATTTCTCAACACTTATCAGGCATTTCCACCACATACGTCTCATGTGCTACCCATCCAGAACTAAACTCATTATTTGCTATCTTAATATTTTTCTGAAACAAAATAGAGTATTGCCCCACCCCCATAATATAGATAAACATATCTCATTACATATACATCTCCCACCCTGCTCCAACCTGTTCCTTTTTTGATATTCCCTGTCAGCTAAGGTCATCAAGAGCCATCAAATCTTGCCCATTCTATGTTCAAAATCACCTTTCATTCTCTTCTCTTTTTTTACATCCCCATTGTCATTGCTCAGTAGCATGTCTTCATCCTCTCCTGAGACTACAGTCATAGCTCCTGTTCCGTTTACCATTGCTACTTATCAAACCATCCCAAACTTAGTGGCATAAAACAGCAACCATTTTACCATGATCACAGATTCTATGGGGTCTCAGCTAGGAAGACTCAAAGACTAGAGTAACCTGCTGGCTGGGGGCTGCAATCATCTGACTGCTCTTTGACTCTTATGTCTGAGGGCTGATCCTGCCTGCCAGCTGGAACACATACACCTGGTCTTTTCTATAGCTACTTGGGCTCCCTCACAGCATGGTCGCCAGATTCTGAAAATGAGCATCTTAAAGAACACTAGGAAGCTATAGAGCCTTTTGTTGCCTGATCTCATGAGTCACGTAACACCACTTCCACTGTAGTCACAAGCCCACCCAGTTCAAGAGGAGAGAGCATGGACGCCACCTTTCAATTGAAGAAGTGGCAAAGTCACATTGGAAGGAGAGTTTGTGGGATGGGAGATATAGCGTGTGTTAGAAAATGCAATCTGCCACAGCTTCCTAACCAGTTTCCCTGCCTTAGGGCCTCAATCCTCAACCAAACTGGCCTTTGTACATATGCCAAGATTATGTCTCAACCTTGTTTAAAAACTTTTAATGAATCCCATTTCCTACAAAAGAGATTCTAAGACTTTCTTGCCTCCTGTGGGCTGGCTACTTTGCTATTGGCTCTCAGGTTCAAATCCACCCTTTTAAACTCTTCCATGAGGCTGGTTGGGACTCCGTGTCCCACATTTCCCAGACTCCCTTGCCAGCTGCCTCTATTAGGTCCTCCTATGTGACTAGAACATACTAGAAAGGGATGAAGAGAGAAAGAACTTGTTGCCTTCTGTTTGCTTCCTGTCAGCATCACCCCAGCAGTTGCACTGTGGTCTAGTGGTGACAGTAGGTTCCAGGTTTCAATTTCTCTCTATACTCTCTGAAATAGCCTAACTGTGCCCCTCAGAGGTCCTAGAAGGAGCGGGGTCATGACCCTTCCTCAGAAACCCGAGCCCTCCTCTATAGCGCCCTTCCTCCAAGCTTCTAGGCTCTGAAAACCGTGTTTCTTCCCTTGTTCTCTCAGGCTGTAGGGTGGCCCCTGCTTCCTGCAGTTGTATGTCAGAGTTACCTCAGGGTTCCCTTTCACGTTAATAACTATGAGATCAATCCCCTATATTAAACTCCCTCTTTTGAAATGCCTGGTGTGGTTCCTCTTTTCCTGACTAGACCTGGACAGATAGAGAGTGCAAGACCTTTCATTATCTGGCTGCAATCTGCCCTTCGAAACCTACATCCCAAGATTCTCCCCACAAAGCCCTCTGCATTCTAGCCACAACTACTGTCTCAGGTTTTCCCCCAAACCCAACATTTTTTCATGCTCCTATGACTATGTACAAACTACATTGTGAACTTCATGAGGGAAGGAACTGTGCCTTATTCATTTTTATCTCTTTCCTTCACACTTTCTCCATTTTTTTGCCAATACCTTGTACAGTGTCTGACACACAACAAATGTTAGTTGAATGAACACATGAAGTTATTAATTCATTCATTATACACAGGAGAGGTGATTTATTGGATGGATTTCTGGCATTGGGCACAGACAGGTAAGATAGACACTGAGGATTGGTCTCACCTAAGCCTATCACACCACATCACCAAGCTGCCTCCCATTTGTCCTGTAGACTAAGGGAGGCAAGTGTATGACCTTAAGTAGTTTTATCTATTGACTAGGGAAGCCCAGGAGTTTGAGGCATAAATCTGAGCCACAAGAACTTTAAAATGTTAATTGTAGTTTTGACATCTGATTGTGTATGACATGTGCCCAACGGCAGTTCTACTTCAAATATACAAGAGGAAATGACTATGACCAGTGTAATGAGTGGTTCAAATTACAGCTATGATAGTACTGAGAATTAATCTCATCCCTTTTGCTAACGAATCCAGATGTCCCGCTAGGTTTAACACCAGAACCCTGTAAGGATCTCTGCTCAACAGTCCTCAGACGTAATGTCTCGGACAGCAAGCTGGAGCTAGTTTCTCGCCCCACCAAAAGCCTAATTGAGGCACCAGGAATGCCTTAGCCTTAGGGAGACATGAAGAATGGAAGAAGGTTTCCAAACACCTTGAATTAGAAATGAGTCATCTTACAAAACCAACTATGCCTTTCATTTAGGTCTCTAGCAAATAAAATAAGCAAACAAAACCCAAAATAATTCTAAATACCCTAGAAGTTAATTTGCTTTTCATTTTTTCTCCAAACAGGTAGAGAGATTTCCTTCCCATTAGCATGTTCCTGTTTAGGCTCATTTGGTCACAAGGGACAAAAATTCCCTCTAGGTGGAGCAGACAAGGAGGTTTTATGTGAGGAGTGATGAGAGACTCCTCGTGGAGCCCCCAGGATCAATGTCCCTGCACCCTGGCATTGTGCACACTGCACACTGGCCAGAGAAGGAGGGGAGGTCGAGATCCAAAGCAGACCCGGGACTCCCCCCAGCAGGAGTGTGTGGGTCTTCACTCTAGTGCTCCAGCATCAGCAGTCAGTCACAGAAACATCTGCATCTCTTGTTTCTCTTACTACTAACTAACAATGCTTTCTTCACTTTCAGTTCAAGTTCTTAAGAAAGAAGGAATTTGATCAGACTGGCTCATCATTCATATGGTTGCAGGGTAGGCATGGTTAACCAGGCAGAAGGAGCTGTAGGAGTGTATCTAAAAAGCATCATGGATATTGGGGGAAAAATTTTCACCTGTAATACACATTTTATAATTTCACATCAACTTACTAACATGTTTCCCAAATTCAAGTTTCCATATATTAGTTTATCCTATAAATATATAAGGTGTGCATTGTACTGGAGCAGCAAGTAACATAGAAGCTTATTTTTATGTATTTGGAAAAATCACCTAGTTATATAAGTGTAAGGCCGTCACACTGAGGACCTTCTATTGCCTAATAATACTCCATACTGTGCAGAGCTGGCTGCTGTGGGGAGATGATCAGTTTTGTCTAAGGACCTGGACCATCCTTGAAGAAAGGGAGAGAAAATTCTCTTTTGTAATTCTATGCTTCATTAAGCTCTATGACAATCTGAGATGCTCCCAACCAAGTCTCCACTGAAAGCAAATGATACCAAAGAAAAGAGGGGGACCCATTAAAGGAATAAGACTGGCCTGGTGCTCTAACTCAAAACAAGGATCTAAGATTTCAGGGTTTGGGGCTAAATCTGGAAGCCCCTTGAGACCCAGCCATTCCAGGCGCTTTGGGAACAATGGCTCCAAGTATGTGTAAGTGAACTGAAAGAACTTTCATCATGACATCCAAGAGTGAGGTACCAAGGGAGCCCACAGTGGACCAGCAAGAGTGGCTTCAACAGCTGTATGAATGCAATCACCAAAGCCATGAACCTGCTAAGCTTCTCAACTAAGTATGGCTCTCAGGTTCTTGGAAATTTTCATGGTAAGGAGGGGAAGAAAGGCCTCAAAAAGGAAATGGTTGAATTCCTGTTTTCAAGGCAGGTAGGACCTTCAGCAATTAACTGAAAAGTGAAAGACATTTGACCATTTTTTACTCCAAGCTGGTAAAGCATGTCATACTGGCTACAAATACATAAATATATGTCATATTACTTCTAAAACCGAAATTCAGTGCACACTTTTCAGAGACAGTATAGGTAAAGCACAGTACTTAGAAGTATGCAGATTAAGGAATTTTACCACTTTAACCAGTATGTTGAATACAGACTCATGGGGTATAACCTAAATGCATCTTTATTTTGGTCTTCCACTGCCTCTCTAAAATTCATTCAATGGGACAAACTTTACCTGCCCCTGGATGGAAACCAGCAGCTCACTATTAGGTAATAAACAATCCTGTGATCACTTTAAGTCACAAACACAATTTCATATCAGAAGTTTGAATGTCTCCCTTAAGGTAGTAATCAAAGGCTTCAGTCTTCATTTTCAAGGGTAAAATTTCTTCCCCCACCTCCATACTAAAACCGTGATTATCTTCTGCACTCCCTCTGTCACCCTACTTCCAAGCCCAATGATTAATTGCTATTTCATACCTGAAGGATCAAGGAGAGGGGTGGGCAATCTTTACCTAGATTGGGTGGTTTTATGATTTCATGGGGACCTTAGGTGTTCTTCAGATCCCCATTACTGGGATTATTCTCCTGCAGTCTCTTGACCCAGGTGGCTGATAGGATGAAGGATGTGGCTCCCCAGGCACCTCTTCCTTTGTGTGGGAACCATGATTCACAAGAAACATTTTCCAAAGACTTCTCTTCACAGATTTTCACAAATCCTGCCTCTATCCCCTTTTATATCTTGTGTCTGGAAAAAATTTCTTGTAAATTCTGCATATAATATTTGTCTCATACTCACCTTGGCATCTGATGTCTATTCTAGTGGTACTTCAGTCTAAACCTCAATTTTAAAATCCAATCAGACATATTAATTTTGGGCAAAATTTGAAGTTATTATTTTAACATCATATGTATTTTTTTGAGTTAAGGAAAGCTTTTTTCTTTCCAGCCTTCTTGAGATATAATTGACAAACAAAATTGTATATATTTAAGGCACACAATATGATGTCTTGATTATAAGTACACATTGTGAAATGATTACCAAAATTAAGATAATTAACACACCCATGACCTCACATAGTTACTTATGTGTATGTGTGTGTGTGTGTGTGTGTGTGTGTGTGGTCTGAACACTTAAGATCTGCTCTGTTAGCAAATTTCAAGTGTATAATACAGTATTATTAACTATAGATACCATGCTGTACATTAGATCTCCAGAACTTATGCATCCTATGTAACTGAAACTGTACCTTTTGACTAATATCTCATTTCCTTCTCCCCCACCCCTGGCAACCACCATTCTACTGTCTGCTCTCATGAGTTTGACTTTTTCAGATTCACATATAAATGATATCATGCAGTATTTTTCTTTCTGTGTCTGGCTATTCACTTAGCATTATGTCCTCCAGTTTCATCCACATTGTCACAAACGGCAGGATTTCCTTCTTTTTATGACTAAATAATATTCCATTGTATACACACACACACACACCACATTTTCTTTACCCATTCATTCTTCTACAGTCACTTAGGTTGTTTCCGTATCTTGGCTATTGTGAACAATGCTGCAATGAACATGGGAGTGCAGATATCTCTTTGAGATACTGATTTCGTTTCTTTCAGATATATACCCAAAGTGGGATTGCTGAATCACATTTTCAATTTTTTGAGGAGTCTCCCTACTGTTTTGCATAATAGCTGTACTAATTCACATTCTCACTATCAGTGCACAAGGATTCCCTTTTCTCCACATCCTCGCCAACACTTCTCTCTTGTCTTTTTCATAATAGATATCTTACCAGATGTGAAGTGATATCTCATCATGGTTTTGATTTGCATTTCTCAGATGATTAGTGACGTTGAGCACATTTTCATACACCTGGCCAGTTGTGTGTCTTCTTTTGAAAAATGTCTATTTGGGTCCTTTGCCCATTTTTTAATTGGGTGGCTTTTTTGTTATGGAGTTGTTTGAGTTCCTTATATATTCTGGATATTAATCTCTTATCAGATGTATGGTTTGCAAATATTTTCTCCCATTCCACAGGTTATCTCTTCACTCTGTCAATTGTTTCCTTTGCTGTACAGAAGCTTTTTAGTTTGATGCTATCCCTCTTGTCATTTTTGCTTTTGTTGCCTGTGCTTTTGGGGTCATCCAGAAATAAATCCATGCATTTACAGTCAACTGATCTTTGGTAATGGTGCCAAGAACACACAATGGGAAAAGGATAGTCTCTTCAATAGTTTGTCTTTTATTGAATGTTAACAACAGTAGATATTCACAGGCAGAAGAATGAAATTGGATCCTTATCTCACACCATATACAAAAATCAACTCAAAATGGGTTAAAGACTTAAATGTAAGACCTGAAACTGTAAAACTACTAGAAGAAAACATAGGGAAAATCTTCTTGACATCCATGAGCAATGATTTTTTTGAACATGTCTATTTTTTAATATATTATCCATTTAACTTTTGATACGTAATTCGTATCCCTGACATGATTAAGCCAGAAAATCAATCTAAGCAGAAACTCGTTGACCAACAAGCATTGAATGACTCCTGTGTGTCACTCTTGGCATTGACTCTGCAAATGCTACAAAGAATGCACCACCTAAGAAACACAAGTGCATTTAAAAAGCAGTGGGACCAAATAGTTGACCACAGCAGCATCCCTGAAACTCCAACATGTATGATTTTAGCAAATATCTTAACCTGTTCAACTTAACAAGGATTGGCAAATATAGTGATGAAATAGCAGGGATTTGTGGGTTCGGATTTTTCATTAAGATACAGACATCACAGTTCACTGTTATGAGGACATATTTATTTAGAAGGGATTATTTACAGAATGTTTACAATGGCATAAAATGTTATTTGAGAGCACATGGATAAATTATGAATGTAACACCCAATAACAATACCTAAGCTTTTCACTGAAAGCTTCAAAAATAAAAAAAGCATTGTCCTGAATTTACTGTATTATATTCCAGTCAAATCTAGAAAAACATACAACAGTAGCAACTATTTTTATAATTCCAAGTAAACATATATGGATGCAGAATTCAGTAACAATTTCAGTGTGTTTGGTGACTCCACAGGCGTGCAACTGGTTTAATCCAGTTGGCCGTGTTTAAATGGTATTCAGGAGGCAGACATGCTAGAAGTATACGTGTACATTTTTCTTTAAAGTTTTTAAGCTATACCAAGAAAAATTTAGACAAAGCTCACAAGGCATAAGCCTTAAACACAACCACACATCTCTGGTTGGCACAGTATTTCCATGATACCAGGTATCAACCTATCTCTTGATAATGTTCTGTTTTAAGAGAATGACAAAGACAAGTCATGATTTTTAACAACCCTTGGCAACTGCTCATAAAAGGGATGCAACAATGAAAATGCTCAAAACCTCCTTAGGAAACATGTGATAAGCATAAACCTTTTGCTGCTATGGTTATCGGAGGTGATCTTGCTGCGGTATTTCACAAAAAGTTACCAAAATAATGTATATCAGGATTTCTCAACCTCAGCACTATTGACATTTTGGACCAGATAATTTTTTAATGTGAGGGGTTGTTCTGTGCATCACAGGATGTTCAGCAGCATCCCTGGTCCACCCACTAGATGCCAGTAGCACCCCTTCTCCCACTTGTCACAATCAAAAATGTCTCCAGACATTGCCAAATGTCCCCTGGGGGCAAAATGGCCCTGGTTGAAAACCACCAGTGTACACTTATTTGGAACATGGAAGTAAAACATTTTGTAGTTTAGTTCAATTCAATTCAACCAATATTTCCTGTGTCTGTGCATGCTGTTGTAGGCATGGAGCTTTCGGTCTATCAGCAGAGCTTGCTGAGTGAAAGAGGGTTTTAGACCATGGGCCCTGGAGTCTGATTGCCTGGGTTTGAATTCAGACTGCCCTATTTACTAACTGCCTGTCATCCTTGAATAATTCACTTCATCTCTTTCAGCCGTGGTTTGTTCATCTGGGAAATGGGAGTAATAATAGCACCTGTCTTATCCAGCAGTTGTGAGAATTAGATAAGAATAAATATAGGCATCTAACACAGTACCAGCACACAGTAAGTGTCCAATAAATATTTGAAGAAGCATACAAGAGGACAACAATAGTTACATCATCTTTCTCCAACCTCAGCTAGAAATAGTGAAAAGGAAGTCATTTGCTAGCCTACCCCAAGTCACTGACAGAACGGATTTATTTGAGATTCATGTGTGTGCGTGTATATGCAAACACCCATGCATATAGTTGTGTGGTTTTTAAAAGATCCCATCTATAACACCTACATTTTATTAAGATGCCAAGTACATTTTGGGGGTTTTATTTTCAATAAACAAAATGATAAGTTAAATTTGTCTTTATTGTGCTTAGAAATAGCATCTCTACTCACTGCACTTTGAAGCTGAGAACACATCACCGTTGCTTTAAGATCCTGTGTTAAAAATATATGTTTGGCTTTTAGTAGATTTTATTTTCTAAAGACTATTCAATAAAGATAGGAGGGGGAAAAAAGGGAAATGTAATCTGTGATTTGAAAACTAATGTCAGTCCACAAAAGGAAAATTAGATACTCGTCTCCCTCTTAGTAGTAGAAGGATATGAAATGTTGTAAGGCCTGGGCCTTGCTTGCTCAGCAGGAGCCCACAAGCCCATTGTAACCATGTGTCCCTCTGGCTCCCATCTGGGAGGATGCCAAGCTGCTGGGATTTGTGACAAGCCAGGGCCTGGCCAGCCCAGATCCTACCTTATCTCACTTAAAGAACATCACATCTTAAAGGGATACAGAGCCCCTCCACGTGAGCTACTGTTCCTGGGAACACTGGTTGTACCAGGGACAGCCCCTTAGCAAACATATAGCCTTTGTGTCACCTGCCTATATAAGAAATCTCCTCCCCACCCATGGTTGTGGGTGCACGTTTCTGTCCAGTGGGCCACCGCTGGACCTCCCTGTAAGTAACTCCCAATAAACCTATATGTCTCATTCACCATCTCTAGGTTTTTTCTTTGGTCTCTCTGCAACCTGTCCCACACTGCTCACCCAACTGGGCGTACGGCCAGACAAATTGTCTCCCAATTTCCTGTTTTTCATAAGTCATTCCACAAATCCCAAAACATAGCAGCCTGATGTGGATTCCAGTGCTGCCTACACATGGGGTGGGATGTCTCTGATTCCAAGCCAGTCTGGAGTCACAGGGTCACCACAAATAAATCCTCTACTTGGGGATTGTTGAGAAAGGACTCAACACGGGTCTGTCCTCCTGAGGTTCTTCTCACCAAGACCTGCCCACCCTCCATGCTGCTCTCAGAAGAGCACCCGTGTGCATTCCCTGCAGGCTACTGTTAGCCCATTCAGCACCTTCATGAAAATTAGGAAAAGTCATCCCTTCCTCCAGGTAGACATGGCCCTGGGCCAGGGCACACGACTTGACCAGTAGAGAGAAGGCAGACCTCAGCCTGACCAACTTCTGTAATCGACCTATGCACCTACCAGGAGGAGCCATGATCCCACTGCCCGCTTGCTCTTCTTGGGTTTCTTGGACCATGTTTTTACCCAGAGGTGCCACTATGACTAGAAGAAAAGAGCTCTGTCCAGTCCCGGCCCCTGGCTCTCTAGCACGGATTACTTAGATCTCTACTGAACTGCAGGAGAAACAACTGATACTCTGGTCACCTCGCCATTAAGGAGAACTAGTATGTAAGGCTGGCCTGAGTCAGTATGGTCACCTCTCGAACTTGTGAAAAATATTCATCTTCCCAACACCCCTGCCTTCCCCATCACTCCCTGGCAAATCTCTAAAAATCTTTCAAAACTCAACTCAAAAGTAGTCTGACCACTGAAGCCTTTCCCAGCTCCCTTGTTTGCCACCAAATTCTGAGGTCACTTGGTCCAACTAACCATGCAATACTGTAGTTATACATTGGCAGTCTGTTTCCCCCACTAAACTGTGAGCACTTCATGGCGCTCTTAATAGGTAGAATAAATAAATGATTTGATTGACATTTTATGGAATTGAATATAGCTTTTCATTTTAAAGGAAAGATTAACACCACACTAGGTTCAACTATTATTTTACTTCCAGTGAAATCCTTCAAGCCTTCTGAGAAATTTAATGTTTTCCCAGCAGAATCACCTAAATAGGAAAATAACCACTGTCCATCAGGACAGAGCAAGCCCCCCTCGGTGACCAGCTGTGTGACTTTCATGTAGATGGGCTTCTCATTCTCATGACAGATGATGATAATATTTATGAAATGCCTGCTACATGTCAGGCTATGGGGTATGATCAAAAGCCGACAAGATACAAGGAAGAAATGAGGGGCTGAGAGGCTGAGGGGCCCGCCTAGCAACACAGAACTGGTAAGTGACTGAGCTGGGCTTTCATTCCAGGTCTGACCGACCCCACCCTCGCTGAGTAAACACCATACCTTCTCACCACTCCCCTTTAGGCAAGACTGTGAAAAACCTTGAGAAATCATCTCTGGTTATAGCTGGAGTCTTCCTGTTTGAAAATTCAGTTATCTGGATGGACACCAGAGTAAGCTTGTTTATGAATTTAGAACGTCTCCATTATTTCAGTTTGCTCCATTCTGACCTTCAATCATCTTCTGATACGTTGCGCTTCTCAGTGCCTTTCATCTAGAGCTTTCTCAGTGCTTCATGAATTGCTGTGAACTTTCTTTCATAACAACTCTGTCTAGGGGCAATTATGTCCTACCCTGGAACCATGGAGTCAAAAATGTGCATGATCCGTCTCTTCTTTACTCCCGCTGCCAAGCACGCATTTCCTAGGCCCTGCATTGCCTTCCCATCCCAAAACCAACAACAGATTCTTTCTAAAGGTAGGGCTGGTTGTGAGAACCAGAAGAAAACCTGTTACAGCAGAAAGAAAACCAAGCCTTTGATTCATTCACCAGGGCTGGCCTGCCCACACCCGGGAGGAAATGTGCACTTTTGACAAGTCTCGTAAGCTCCTGAGGCCTCAGTTTCCCCTCCTGAAACATGGGAAAATGCTCTAAAGCAAAGACAGAGAAGCATGTTGGGTTTCACTCCAACTCTCTTCAGCCTACCCATCCTGTGTCACCAATTTCAAAAAGGAAAATAAGTAACTTTCTTTCTCAAAGTTGTCATGCCCTTAGAGAACTCAAGCTTGATCACTCTCTAAAATACAGGTGGCCCTCAAAACAGATGGGGGCATTTTTGCATAAAATAATTTGGCAGAAAATTTTAAAGTGAGTACAAAAGAGTGGAGAGAGCATATTTATAAATTCCTTTGCCTGATACCTCCTCTGCTTTTAGAACATTATTAGAACGTTATTAAGGAAGATCATTTTTTTCTCCAATGATTAAAAAAAGTCACAGGTTATGCTTAGAAAAGATGAAAATGAATTAGCCTTCTACATAATAAGAATTGGACTCAAAATCAAACTATCCCATCTTTGGCCATTAAATTTGCACACATGTGCACACACAACCCTGCATGAAGATATGCAGAGTAAAGAGAAAAATAGAAAGTATTTGATTTCTTCCACTGTACAAGAAAACCACTGAATTGAACTTAAAATCGAATTTCACCAACACCATCTTCTCCCTCAAACTCCGAACTAGTTTGTGTTCAATCCCGTTGGAGCCCTTCCAGTAGAGACCATCAACTCCGGAAGGACCACTCGAGTTGTCCACATGTTGAATGCACAGTAGTAAATTTCAGACACTGCCCCGAGTTGCATTGTCTTCAAATAGTCACGGTTGACATAGGCATTTGCAGCAAAATTGTGTGATGCCCAGATCTGTTCTCCTCTGCAATGAGGCTTAACTCGCTCATGTTTATAGCAAAGTTTCCTGAGAAAGTGGTCGTGGGTATACAAAGTCCAGCATGGTCCCACCCAGGGCACATCCTTCCGTACCCTGAGCCAGGGACATAGCACCAAACAGCTCTGCACTGGAACACGATCAAAGCAAAACCGTTCCCAACAGTGTGCCTGTCCTGCCTGGTTGCGCTCGCTGTTTTCTGAATACCCTCATGCTGCCACCTGCTATTTTAGAGGACAGAATTACCAAACTTGACTCCATGCTAATATGCTCTGAATTTTATTCCAGTCATCTCCAGGAGGTCATTTTTGTTTGACAAAAGCGGGGAAAAGGACGAAACAGAGAGAGGGAATTAGAACATTATCCTGATAATATTTCGGTTAATTCTGGGCCTGGATATTCTGGAGAAAGATTCCTCTGATCCAGTTATACCTACAAATTCACAATAATCCCTACTTACTATGAATGGACACATATTCATGCAAGTGTAGATTACTAATGAATGGTTGTGCCTAGGTAAAACACACACACACACATACACTCACACTCACGCTCACTCATTCTTCCTGAATCTTGTGGATATGCCGCAAATTTTAACTTAGGAGAAAAAGATTTAAGGATTGCAGTTAAAGGGGTAAAATTTTTAAAGTTAATCATTAGTATGACTATTACCAGTCAGTTACCACAATCCCAATGTTTCTAGCTATGTCGTCCCCTAGGTTTAAAAGCACTTATCAACACCCCAGTAAGGAGAGCACATTTCCTGACCTCCAAAGCAGGAAGGCAATTC
The DNA here is from genome assembly GCF_057802395.1 of Ceratotherium simum simum. NCBI lineage: Eukaryota > Metazoa > Chordata > Mammalia > Perissodactyla > Rhinocerotidae > Ceratotherium > Ceratotherium simum. Next base: position 5,582,995 of record NC_141937.1, read on the forward strand.
CTTTCAACTGGGCCCAAGGAAACGTTAATCCTTCCTATATACAAAGGGAACCCTCCACATGAACTGGTAGTGCACTCGGCTCTGATGAGAGATCTGAGAGACTGGCCACAGTCAGACTGCTCCCCAGGCACTGCAGGGAGGGGACGGAATCACCTACAATGCAAAAAAGAGTGTTCTAAGTGTGGAAAACATGGTCTGTACGCAGATGCTGCTGGAGCCCAGAAGAGAAGTGTTTGTTCTGTCTGGTGTGGCATCAGAACCGGACCTTGGAGGGAGAATTTTCACAAACAGCCACGAGGGATGCCAGAGAGCCTCTAAAGGGAGCAGTGTGTTCCAGGCAAGAGGGCCCCTGCCAGCTGTAGGTAAACTAGAGCACAGAGTGAGTAGTTATGGTGTGTCTCAGTCAGGGTCCAACCGGGGAAGCAGAACCAGCATGAGATAGATGCATGAAGAGATTGATGACAAGGAATTGGCCTATGGGATAGAGGGGTTGGCTAAGCAAGTCTGAGATCCGTGGGGCAGGGAGTCAGGAGGAGAAGACCATGGGCAGGATGGAGCTCCATGGGCACAGACAGGCGGCATTTCTTCTCTCTCTGGGGAAGCCTCAGCCCTGCTTTAAATTAACTGACCAAGTCAGGCCCACACAGATTCTCCAAGATCATCTCCCCAACTTAGTCAACTGAGTAGGGAATATAATTATACCTGCAAAATCCCTTCATAGCAACCCCTAGACTAATGTTTGATTGAATAATTGGGACTAAAGCCTCACCAAGTTAATGCTTCAAAAAGCCCATCACATAGGGGTTATTATTATTGCTATCGGAGTCAACAGATTGAGGCACCAGATTGCCTGGGTCTGAACTCTGGCTCTGTCACTTACTACTAGATCTGTGTCCTTGGGCAAGTTACTCGACTGCTCAGTGCCTCAGTTTCCCCATCTATAAGATGATGATTACAAACAGTACCTACTTTATAGATGGGTTGTAAGGATGAAATTAGCTAACACATGTAAAAAGCTTAGAACAATATTGAAACATCATAAGCACTCGGTAAGTGCTACCTATTGTTGTTTTATTATTTTATTATTATTATTTAAGGCATATATGTGTGACAATGCATGTAGCTAACATGCCAAAAGTTAACTTAGCAAGTTGATTGCAGAGCCAGGGTTAGAATTGAAGGTCCCAGAATCCAATCTTTTGGTAGCTATTTATTCAGCATCTGTTGTGCTTGGGAGTGTGGGGGTTTAAAGAAGTGTAAATAGAATTCCCATCCTTGTTGGAATTATGTTCTAGCTGAAAATCTGAGACAGACAGACCACACCCAACAATGCATCTACATATCGAATGAAGAGGATGGAAAATAGTACTTGGAGAGTTCAAATGGGGAGATCGCTTCCCCTTGGGTCAATCTGGGGAGACGCCCTGGGAAGGGGTGAAACTGTTCTGGTTCTTAAAGAATGGGCAGGATTGGAGAGGCAGGAAGAGAGCAAAGGGAAGGAGGTGGCACAGAGGGCTGCAGGGCTAAAAGGCACAAAGTCCAGGAACAAAATAATAGCACGTGGTCAACAAGAAAATATCCAAAATTCATGTCTCCGACTCTAGATAGTAGAGAGAATTCACGTCTTTAACTCTAGGGACTAGATAGCATTGTTTCACTTAGGAAAGAATTAATTTACCATCTTGAGTCTTTGTACAGAAATCCCAAATCACAGTCCCACAAGCTTAATACTACAACCAGAGATTAAAAACACCTCTGTTCATGACGTTTTTTCATGAAATTAGGTTTCTCCTGTTTTTCTCCAGTGGTAGTCTTTAATTGAAGCAATAGATACAGCAGCTGATACCTTATATTAAAAAAAAAATAGCGGGACCAGCCCGGTGGCGCAAGCAGTTAAGTGCGCGCGCTCTGCTGTGGCGGCCCAGGGTTCGCCGGTTCGGATCCCAGGCGCGCACCGACGCACCGCTTGTCAGGCCATGCTGTGGCGGCGTCCCATATAAAGTGGAGGAAGATGGGCATGGATGTTAGCTCAGGGCCAATCTTCCTCACACACAAAAAAATAGCTTCACCAAGTGGGCACAGCTGAAGGGTTTTATTTTACAAAATCTATAACCAGAAAACAGTGGCTTTGCCTTTTGTACTAGAGATGTGATGGAATTAAAGGATTCAAGATTGCAAAGCCTTCATGAATAATTTAGAATCCTCTACTCCCAGTAAATATTCGTTTCATTTTTCTGTGTGCCAATATTGGGCTCTGACATTTGAAGAAGGTTTAATGGTGCTGAGCCCTCCTTAATTCAGGATCATCTTCAACCACATAAACGCACATGCACACACTCTGCTTGGCTGTCCTGTGTCACTTGATGTCTAAAATCTCAGAATTCATTCACTTTCAATATGATGGGGTCTATACAATTTATTTTAACAAATACTTAATTGACACTTACTAGCACATCCCAAAAAGTAACTCATTTTTGTCTTCATAACCAAGCTATTAGGTAGGAACCATAATTATACTCCTTTTTTAAATGAGGTAACAAGAGCACAGAGAGGTTGAACCACTTCTCCAAGCCACACCCCAGGGGACGTGCAACTGGAATGCAGATGCTTCAGGCTCTCTGGCCCCTGAGTCTACACTCTTAACCATTACAGCACCTGTCATACTGGTCTTTAAAAGAGTAATAGAGGCATCTAAGGGGTGCTCAAGTTTTTCTGCTACATGCTCAGGAAGGGTCAAGACCTTGGGTGGGTCTCTGTCCAATTTGGAAAATCCATTCTCAGCTTGAATCCCAACTAGCAATTATTCTTCCCATCAACCTGTGAACAGGACAAAATGTTCTCCATTACCATGGCATGGCAGCAACAAGATACATAGACACAACAAGCAGACACTGCCGAGGTGTCCCATTAGATCTATATCCCCATGCAGAGCAAAAGGCATCCCCAGGGCTAAAAGGAAGTAGTGGGACAATTTATAGCCCATACTAGAGCAACAACTTCAAGAACCATCAGGAGACACTTAATACTCTGAATAAATGTTGAATATTTACCCCTGTGGACTCTGAATTTTCCCTAAAAGGTCATAAAGGTCCTAGGACAACAAAGGGACCCTGCAAGTGCAGATCTGCGTGGAACACAGAGAAAAGGATCACCTTAGTTTGCAATACACAGGAAAGGAAGAGAAATCCAGACCAGCACGGCAGCCTGGCTAAGGGCTTTCACCAGTTCCTTGGACTGAAGGATTCAAGGACTTGTGCTACGTGTGGTTTGTTACCCAGGAGGCCATGTTATCATTAAGTTGGCACAGAAAGAAAAGCTGGTTCAATGAATCCACGTAAAATAGAAACCATATTTCACAGTGATAATAACCAGGTGACTAGCATTTACCTTGAACTGAAAATCATAAAAACAAATTTGTTTTGCTTATATTTAACATTTAGGTTATTATTAAACAAACAACAAAAACAAAAAGTATTGATGGGGGGAGATGTCACAACACGACATCCTACATTTTATAGTCAACTTCCTAGTTGCAATCAGAAGATGCTCAGTTTTGCAAAAAACATCAGAGCAGTTCATCAATGCTTCCAAGTGTCCCTCATGATCTTTTAAAACACTTACCATGTCACTGTCCTTGTCAATTTTCTACTCTTCACGTGTTAGCTGGAATAGCCCTCTCAGATGCTCACTTTTCAAGGGCTATGCTCTAGATTTGAACAGTTCTCCAACATCACTTTCATCAACTTCATATAATCCTGCCTGTAGTGCAAGACCCGCAATTTCGCTTTGCAAATGTTTTGCATTCGTTTGCATAGCAATGTCTGATGTAATAAACACAATAATAAAAAAGGAAGGTGGTTTCCATGAGGACTGGTGGTTCTTCTGTTGACTGTGACTATTTTTATGTTATAATGACTTATTTTCTCTAAGAAGACTTGCTACTGAGGGGACCAAGTTACTAGGAAGAGAGAATGGAGACCTCCTGTTGTTACACTCCCCCATAGGATGCTTTTTATTTTCATCATGAGGTCTTGCACTAGAGAGGTTCTAAGAAAGTTATAAAGTATCTGAATCAGGTGGACCTAACCCCCAGCAGCCCTCTAGTACCTTCCATTTTCATTAAGATGACCAACAGCATGTACTCAAAAGCATCCAAATACAAAACTATTAAAATTGATAGACGTAATATTCATTTTTAAATCTTTTTATAGCTAGCCTGGCAGTAATTTAAAGGAAATTCTCACATACCCAAAATGATGACAAGACCTGAATAGAAATTGGTAAGCAAAGGCTAAGGTTTGAAGATGCAGCAATCTGCTAATCTCTGGGAACTGTGTGGGGGAAAATAGAGAGCAAGTCTAGGATTGATTTACAGCAAGTCTAAGTCAGATCTTAAACTTAAACAAGGCATTAAATCAGATTGAGCACCACATATTGAACACCAGGACCCTCAGAAAACAATTCCCACAAGAAGGAGACAGTATGAAAAACTGCTTCAATGTTATTCCTGAATGGAGGGGGAAAAATTCCACCCTGAGAATTTCTAATCATGTTCTGGACCTCACTGCATTTGGGGCCAGAATCACACTGCCTGTGAAGCCCCCATGACCCCTGGTGTTTGTGTCCACAGGCACAGAGCAAGAACCTTAACCCTAGACCTCAAAGAATTCCTAAACATAAATTTCCAAGTAACATATTTCACAATTCAAAATCAGGCAATACATACAGGGATACAAGACACCAGGAATAAGAATCAATAGCAGCCACAAATATCAAAAGTACAAGGAAATAGAATTTAGAATTATCAAATACAAAATATAAGATACACATGTATAGTATGTTTGAAAGAAATTAAGGAAGGTATCAAACTCATTATGCAAAACTAGTAAAAAAAAATCATTAAGATTTGAAAAATAACCAAATAAATCTTCTAAAATTGGAAAATGTAAAATAAATAATAAATAAAGTTAGAAATGAAAAGAACAGGTTAAAACAGAAGATTGGGCATCTTTAAAGAGGGAATTAGTGAACTGGAAGATATATTTGAATAAATACTTCAGAATGAATCACAGAGATATAAAGAGGACATGAAATATTAACAAGGGCTTGAGAAATATGGTAACAAAATCTACCATACATCTAATTGAAGTTTCTAAAGGAGATAACCCTTGAAAACTTGAAAAAACACTTGAAGAGATAATGGTTGAGAATTTTTGCAAATTAATGACAGATGTATATCTTCAGATTCAGAAAGCCCAACAAATTCCAAGTAGGAGAGTAAATACTAAAATACTGGAGAACAATAGTATATTATAGCGGTGGGGGGGGGTGCATGATTGGAATTAAGGCACTCTAAAGTTCTTATATTCTTTAGGAGGAAAGTAAATATATTAATTGACTTGAGATTTTGTTAACTTAAATATATTTTCATTTTTTTAGAGAAACTACTATAAGAGAATACATTACTTCCAACTAGTAGAGGGAAAAATCATAATAAAGAGGAAAAAGGAAGAAAATCCCAGTCAATCCAAAAGTAAGTAAGAAAGAAGAAGAAAAATGCTAAGAAAATGCAGAACAAATAGAAACCACAAAAATAAGATGTTAGAAAGAAATAAATTATATCAATAATCACAATAAATGTAAATGGATTAAACTCATCAGTTAAAAGGCACAGATTGTCAGACTGGATCTTTTTTTTTTTAAATTATATACACAGTATATTGGAAACACACCTGAGACAGAAAAACTCAGAAAAGTTGAAAATTAAAACATATATGTAGAAAATACTAACCAAAAATTGTTGGTAAACTAGGAAAAATAGTCTTTAAATCAATAAACAATAGTAGAGATAAATGAGGTCTCTAGACCATAATAAAATGATCAATTTTATTATCATTTCTATCAGAAGGATAGAAAAATCTTAAACTTGTATGCACTTATTAATATAACTTCAAAATGTATTTTTAAAAGCTAAAACTTCAAAAGAAATCGAAAATTCTACTAAGATACAGGAAGACTTTAACATTCCTCTCTAAATAAGTGATAGACAAAAAAAAATTTTTAAATCTGAAAAAATATAGAATATTTCAACTACATAATTAACTATCCTGACTTGCTCTCTAAAACTGCAGATTCTTTTCAAGTACACACACAACATTTTTAAAGGCTGACGCTATCCTGGCCCATAAACCAAGCTTTAACACATCTCTAAAAACTGTTAATATACAAACCACATTCTCTAGCCCACTGCAAATAAGTTAGAAATCAATAACAAAAAGATGTTTTAATCCTTCCTACATGTGTAAAGTTTAAAGCACCTTGTTACATAGCCTTAATTCAAAAAAGAAACCATAAGTGAAAATAAAAAATACTCTGAACTAAACAATCATAAGTATATATTACATATTAAAACTCATGTGTTTCGGCCATACACTATTAAAGAGAAATGTATGGGCTTAAATACCTATTTTATAAAAAAAAAAAGTCTTAAAAAGGCTACAAGTTAATGAACTAAGCATACAAGTAAGTAATTATATAAAGAAAAACAGAATAAAACTTTTTAAAATACAGAAGGGAAGAGAGAGTAAAAGGTAAGAGCAGAAATTAATGAATCAGAAAACAAAGACATAAAAAGGGAAATAAGAAAACCAAAAGCTCATTTTTCACAGGGGCATAAGACATGGACAATTCTGTTGCAAGATTGTTCAAAAAGAGAAGATGTATAAATAAAAAATGTTCAGTGCTTAGGCAAAACCCAGGCATATGCATCAAGGTTTTGTAAAGAAGTCCAAAGTAGAACTTTGGAACTCACTCAAGGTGTTTTAAGCTGTAAAGATTTTAATATATGGAGTTAGGGGCCTAAATGTTGCTGGAGGGTCTGAAAGAGGCTTTCTAGGTTGGACTTCTGTGTACGACTCCAATAACAATCTAGAACTATCCCAAGGGGAAGCTACTTCTTCTGCAGCCACTACTGGAGCTGCTGGCTCAAGAACACACTCCCACAGCTGCCATCAAAGGATCGGGAGGCTGATGCCACCAGCACAGCCTCAGTGGCCTCCTGTAACCCAGGAGCCTGGGCATGGGCACTGGAACACTGTACACAGAATCATCCACACAGCCCAAAAGGGGCAGGAAAATTGTCTCTGCTTCACTAACACCTTCCAGATTTCACACCAGTGCATGTAATTAGTGAAAACTAATTTGTGTCTCTAAATAGAAGGGGGGAGGGTTGAGAGAGCCAATTGACACACAAACCCCTTGCCTGATGCACCCCTCGCCACTTATTTCCAACACCCTGTGATTACGTTTTACAAAAGAACACTGAAAAGGCCTAAAATTAGAAGAGAGATCTTCCCAAACCTCATAAGAATCAGGATATAATAATTTGTTTAAACTCCATTTTGATGTCAAATAAGCCTACTTGCCCATTGGCATAAGAATGACCCTCATTATCATCAGCTGGAACAATACTGAAACTAGAGATAATACATAGGAAGAACTGTAAACATTTTATGGGCAAGTGACATTTTTAGAAAGCTGATAGAATTTTTATGAAACTCTTTTAAGGCTGCTGTATGTACCAGTTTATCCACTGAATTCTGAAGAGATCAATGAAGTTGCCTGGGATTTCATATAATCCAAGAAAAGGAAAGCAAATCTCTTCCCAAAATCTTCATTTGGTTCAAGATCCTACACACAGGATGATATTTTAACATAAAAGGGAACACAGATTGCAGGTCATAATTGGCATAAGCTACTATCTCTCGTATCACATACTAGATGTACAGCACTGAAATACAACACAGCACAATATAAACACCTGCAGGTGCCCTTTGTATTAGTTTTCCATTGCCACGTAGCAAATTACCACAAATTTAGTGCCTTAAAACCGCATACATATATTATCTCATAGTTTCTGTGGGTGAGGAATTCAGGCACAGCTTGGCTGGATTCTCTGCTCAGGATCTTACAAGGCTGACATCCAAGTGTTGGCCAGAGCTGGAGCCTCATCTGAGCCTTGAGTTCTTTGCCAAGTTCGTGTGGTTGCTGGCAGAATCCATTTCACTGTAGCTGTAGAACTCATGGTAGCTCACTTCTTCAAAGCCAGAAGGAAAGAAAGTCTCTGACTTCTTATTTCTGACCTCTAGAATTTCTTTTAAAATGCTTTCCTGATTAGTTCAGGCCCACACAGAATAAATTCCCCTTTGATTAATTTAAAGATGACTGATTAGGGACCTTAACAACATCCGCAAAATCCCTTCACCTTTGCCATATTTTATGGGTTACAAGCAAGTTAAAGGTCCCACCCACACTCAAGAGGAGGATATTATACAAGAGTGTGGGTCATTGGGTTCATCTGAGAATTCTGCCCACCATAACCTTCATGAAGCAAAATAGCAAGGATGCCTCTGCACGTTTTCCACACTGGGTCTATAGCTAATGTTGTATTGCAATGTTGAAATGAGAAGTCAATCCCTCAGAGAATAATCCTTGTCGTTCTCTCTTCTGAATTTTTTAGTTATTCATTCAACAAATATTTTCCTCCTGGCTACAGCATACCGACTATTGTGGTAGGTGCTGGTATACAAAAATGAATAACCAACAGTATTTGTCCGTGAGGACATCACAACCATAACCACCTTCTATCGTCAGCTACACAATAGCAGAGTCAAGTCGGTCTTTTATTACCTCAACTAGTTATCCATTTTGCAGCATTACTTGATGTTTTCTGCAAAAATCTTCCTCTAGCGTGACTACAGTGGTGGTTATTAAGCCTAATTTTATTACAACCATGAATGTTGGCACCTGAGGCCAATGCCCCAAACCAGATGTTTCAGGAAACCATTCTTACCTGCTCTGTGTTTAGTGAAAAGAGCAATGATCTGTTTCAAATCAACTACTCAAGCAAAGATTCCCAGCCCTTCTCTTCCAAAAATCATCAGGGATCAAAGGAAACCTGCTTCAACAGCAAATTGTATGTGAGCATGTCAGGAGAAACGACGAGCCTTCTTACCCAGTGTTAAACCAAAGCTACCGGGCAAAGCTGATATTAGTCACCCATACCCGGGCATCCATTGAGTAGGGCATTTCTGAAGTTAGCCGTCTGAAGTTCAGAAGCTCAGGTGGATGGCCACTGGCATGATTCTCAATCAGTTTAAGTCACCACCCATATTATTTCATGGAGTGGAATGGGTGACCCTTGAGACCAAAACCAGATCAGTGGTCCCAGAGCCTGGCTCTCTCGTGAGACAACAACCTGGAGAGGTTATGGGATGGCAGGACATGTTCCAGGTATTTCCCCAAAATAACTTTAATCACTTTGGTGCTGCTCAACTTTGCATGTATTATGAGTAAATAAAATAAATTGCTTGATAATTAGTATTGCTTCAAAAGAAAGTGGTTTATATTTTGTCCAAGTGTTCTAATACCCTAGGGAGGTGGCAGAAGATTGGAGCTGTCAACTGCCAGGCAGATGAACGGTTTGAAGCTGCTGTCACCTTTTATGCCCAGCCTTATGATTTTATATATAATAAACAACATGTAACTAGTAGATTATATGTTACATATAAAGTACTATATATAAATCATATATAATTATATACAAATAACTAATATAAAAATACATAATAAACATACAATTATCCATATTACATAATATATAACATATAGAGGTAGATCAAAAACCACTTGAATAACAAGCTGAGGGGAGAAGAAAGCTAGAAGATAAAGTTCTCTAGCCTATACCTCAACACCCTCCGCTGTGGATCAGAATGCCTTTTACTTGCCCAGACTGACGCTCAGTTAAGGACCCTAATCTAGTGTCCTCTAGAATATATTCTGATCAATTAAATTAACTGATCACCTGTAGCAGCCATAGGAAAAACATCAATAAAAAGAAAGAAAGAAAGAATAGGACAGGACTCTTAATTATCTGCTTGGAATTGGGCTGTCAGGCCACGGTGCTAAACTCAAAGGTATTTCCTATTATTAAACTTTTCTCATTCCTGCCATGAAGACTACTTCCATTTTGGACTACCTTATCGTAATGTTATTCTCCAAGGAGTACAAAATGCTTTGTTAGCTCAGCATCACACTTCCACCCCATTCAACTATAAAATTGGCACTTTAACATCACTCACTGTTGCCTATAACAATCTTCATACTCTTATCGCCATGTTCAATTTGAGGAGGAAATGGAGAACTTGGAGACCAAATTCCTCTGTGGAACCCCAACCTCTCTCCTCTAACTCCTTTCCCCCCACTCCTCTCCATGGCAGCCCTTCCTTCTCCTTTCCCCAATAGTAGACACTCACACACACACGCACACACACCACCCACCTTCAGAGTTTCCGGTAGAACTCAGTGACTACTCAGTGTGCCTGCTGTGTACACCTGTAAGGCCCAGTGACTAGAGGCTTAGCTGGAAATCATGAGTAAAAATCACTGCATTTAAGTGATAACACGGGATTTTGTGAGGCTACAGATACAGTATTAATTATTTACAAAAAAATGAGTTGCACCTGCATTCAAGTGTAACTATATCAAATAAAATTTATAGCATGCAGGTGATTTCATCTCCTTTATCACATATTTGTTTCTTAAAAGAATTATGTTAAAAGAGGCTCCCTCAGGCAATAAATCCTTACGTTTAACTTAACTCTCATTTTCCATCCTAAGCTCTTCTGTAATAAAACCAAAACTTATCTGACACGTTTGTAGAGCACTTTATCCAAAGAGTCCCAAAGGCTTTACAGATTTCGTTCTATCGGAGGAAAGGGAGTAAATTATTCACTTTACAGAGAGCTGTGAATAACGTTTCCTGGCTACTTCAGTCAACTACCTCTAACAGTGAGAAACTATATCAGCCTCCAGCCATTTACTTCCATCTGTAAGCTGGTGGGGACCCAGAGAGACTAGATCTACGAGAGACTAGATCTACACTCCCATGCCGCACCTCCATCCGTCTTTCCTGTCTCCAATCATAAACCATCTTTCCCCTCTTCACTCTGATTTTTACTCACCAAGTCAAAATGTGGAAACAGAAAATGAGAGCACTTCAAAAACTTGAGACCCAATGCACTAAATGGTCCCCTTTTATTCTGAAATGTTAATGTCGTTCCCAAGAACAAGCCTCCGTTCCATCTTAAAAGCCTCCATCCTCTCGCCATTCATCCCCAAAACCAAATTCAGTCTCTAAGCTGCATGTTACCATTGGTCACGAGTGCAAGCAAAACAGAAAGAAGGAGGGGGGATTGGTCAAAATAAAATAGTATCTAAAGACAGACAATATCTGCATGTATAAATTGTAGCAGCCACAAGAAAATCATCAAGAAATCACTAAAGAAGACAAAGAACTACAAGAGATCTCTAGCAAGGACCCAGTGAGACGCCCATAAACACTTCTTTATAGTGGGTGACGCTTCTTCTCAAAGAGGAAACCAGAATCATCCCATTTTTGCTCAAGAAAAATAAAAGTGGAGGAAATGTATCATTTGACTGTGTTATTTTCTAGAAGATTCAACAATAACCTCCCTAGATTCATTCAATCAACCAACATTAGTTTAGCTCCTACAATGCCCCGTACGCTGCACTTGGCATGGAAAGGATATGAACACGCACAGTCCTTGCCTAGAAGGTGACCCATTGGGCATAGCTTACATTTTCTACCTTTGGCCTAGACTTATCTGGGCAGTATCTTGAAAAAGCTAACATTGAATATTTCCTTTATCACTAGGAACACACACACACGCACTCCAAATATTCTTTTTAATGTTAACATTACTCACACCATAGTAATGAATGTATGCAGAACTGCAAATAAACGTCTTTACAGATTAAGAATCAATGACCTAATTGTTTCAGTTTCACTCTATTATCTACTCGATCCAAGAGCAAGTTATTGCTGTGTATATGCCAAATCAATAAAAAATACACCTTAAAAATACCTATAAAATAGAATGCTGTGGAAGAGATTCCGTGGAACTACAAGAAGCAATTACGCTGTACAATTACACAGCATAATACCAACAGCACGTAGTTATCTTAATGGCCCATGAAAAATTATGGGATGTTTGATACTGACTTGATTCCCATTATGTCTTTCTCAAACAAAATCCAGTATCAAGAAGTATAGTCTCTTATTCACATATTCTGGAACTGTCACCAAAATTGAAATTTTCAGTGCTAAATAGGACTAATGGAATGATTCAAAAATTGTGTTCAAAATGAGCTCCCTTTGGTCCCAAGTGGGACACTGCTTGAGGCTGCAGGAAGACCATGTCCCCACGCTCACAGAAGTGGTCTGTGCTCCTAGGCCCACATAGCTGTACTCTTTCATGGGACACTATTACTTTTCTTTGTCTCTGCTTTAGCACATGTGCAAAGAAAGCAGTGTTTCACTGTGGCTGTATTGACTCTACGCTTTCCTTAGTCTCCAGAATTCCTGCAGTTGGAGATTCTCAATGTAGCCTGACCTTCCCTTAGCATCTGGTAGGACCTCCCATCAGCAGCAGCAGGCACATCACGCATGCCTGAACAGCTTGTATGGCCAAAAGACAAGAACAGAAAAAGGGGAGAGGAAGGGAAGAGAAGAAATGCAGGGAAGGAAAATAGAGAAAATAAAGACATGAGGAAAAATGAAATGAAATGAAACGAAATGAAATTAAATATGACCCAATAGTTTGAAAATCATTTTGATCTGTATTAGGCATTCTGGGTTACATTAATAGAAATATTTCTGTAACCCCCATTTTAAGGTCACTACCTGATATTAATGAGACACTAAATGGCCTGGGCCCAACTTCTGAAGGCTGAATCTTTGAAAGAGCCAGGGCCAAATATAAAAATGAATGAATGATTGTAAGGCTAGATGCTCCATTGTATGAAGAATGGATGGAAAAAAATGGCTACGTGTGGCCTGAAGAAAATAACTCACAGAGGGAAAGGATCACTGTCCTCAAATACTTAAACAGGTGTCACATAAAGTGGGATGTGACATATTCTTCAAAGACCACAGCCCAAGGAGGGGAGCTATTGGGAGAAATTGTTTGCAATGTAGGGAAGGATTTCCTAAAAATTGGGCCCTCGGTACAGGAATAGGTCATCTCAGGCCCCAGAGAGCGCCTATCACTAAAGACAGCCAAGACTAGATATCTATTAGACAAGCAGCAGAGAATCTTGCCCTTTGGAGGAGAAAGAATTTGATGACTTCTATGGCCCCCTCTACACTCCAGCCTCTTGAGAGAGAAGGGTATCATGTGCCATGACCCTTAAAGGCAATAGAATATCCAACAGAGAAAATATCCCAGCTGCTCTAGAAAGGAGAACATTCCAGAACTGAACAGCAGCTAGCTGCTCTGAAAACCAAGAAGGAATCAGACCAGGGGAATCTAAGGAATTGTGTCCTTACTAAGTGTAATGAGTAGCAAAGTGATGTCCACCCAGTGGAGCGGCACACAATTCAAGACTGTTGAAAACAGCTGAGAATATTCTAAGACGCAGATAGCCAAGCCAGAGTTGCCATAGTAAAGTTGAGGGATTTTTTTTTTAAAGAAATTTTTTATACACACTCTCCCTTTTTTGTTTGGGTTTTGTTTTTTGCATTTCATTTTTGCTCTATAAAATATTACATCATATTTGAAGCTAAATTTGATGTTTTACATTTTACCGTGATTAAAGAACTATTTCATGTGAACACAGCCATAGTATTTTGCTGTTTCTGTTTTCACACCATGCCTCAAGTGTTAGCACCATAGTGCTGGTCAGAAAAGCGACTCCAGGGACTGGGAGTAAGGAGAGTCTGCAGCTGGAAATTAGAAGTCTTTTTGTGGGTTCAGAGCCCCAGACTGCACACCTGACAGGAGCTTTATGCAGGGGGTGGTGGGTGCTCCGACCTCACCCCAATATCTTTAACAGTTCAATAATTTGCACTCATATATTTCATTTTGCTCCACCCTCGTCCCAGCAGAGCCTCATCATGAAGTAGGTGTCACCCTGAGGAAGCCACCCAGCTCTGCTAAGCACTGATTTAGACAAGACAGGCCTTCAGGGTTATGGCGTGATTACCAAGGAGGTTTGTGTGTGCTCACCCTACACAGGTTGGCTGGGGGCTCAGTCCACTCAGGGACCCAGGCAAATGGTGCAGCCACCACCTGGATTGTAGCCAGTCACAGAGGCAAAGGGAAAGAGGACATGAGAATCACTGAAGCTTCCACAGGAAGTGACCAATTTCACTTCCTCTTGCATGTCATTGGTCAGAGCAAGTCATGTGGTCACACCTGACTTCAAAGTGGGTTGAGACAGTGATCCCCCTGGGGCCCTGAAGCAGAGGGGAGCAGTCTTCATGAGCAGCCCTAAGGGCCACCACCAAGACAAGTGATTCTGACCTAACTGGCCAGAAGTCCGTGTGAAGCTAAGCACTCCTCACTGAGGTGAGATGTTGATGTCCAGAGACGGCCCCTAGGAATGTAATCCTGATGCTGACTAAGGTGCAGAAGGGGCTAGACCAGGGTTTTTCAAGAGAATCACCTGGAGCCCATTAAAGAATAGCAGTCACCTGGCCCCCAGCAAAGTCCCCTGAGTGGAATCTTAGGTTGTGGTTTCTGGGGGAACCACTGAGCCAATGGCCCAATGGCCTCCTAAGTTCCTTTGCCCCTGTACTTTCCCCAAGTCCTCCATTCTAAGACTGCCTGTTATCTGGATTTAGAAGTGACTCTCTGGCCAAAATTTGCTCACGCATCTAACTCCTAGGGCTGAGTCCCTCAGAGAATTGTTACATCCGAGCATTATTACATCATTATTACATATATTTGTATAACATTAGTACAAATACGCCTCCTGAATATTTATAGTCCACAGTGAAATGTTATCTGAGCCAATGGTAGCTTTGAGATGGTAAAGCAGTAAGACGAGAGGAAAGTTGACGTTCCAATTCAGCCTAGGCTTCTCAATGCCAGTGACATGCTTCATGCATGGTAGCAGTTCACGGTGCAAACATTTTAAAGGAAATCATTCAAATGAGACATCTTCCTTATTAGGGTCATCATTAACTGAGAGAAAAATTGAAAGGGGCTGGAATTTCAATCTTCTCCAAGTAAACAAGGACACATTAGGTTGTATAAATGAATACTTCATCCTTATAATTCTTGCTGTGGCAAATTCTCCTCTTCATTTCTCTTTTACTGGAGGACCCTTAGAGAAAGTAGTTCAGGGAGATCCATCCTTATTAGACGCAGATCAAGCAGACCCTGCTCACTCAGTTTCAGCTTTTCTTTCATGGCATCAGGGGCAGGATGTTACTTGCAAGCAGCCAAGGTAATTAGCATCCAGCAGGGTCCAATTGTTTTCAATTAAAAGCTTTACTGCAGTCTTTAGTTTTTAATACCATTGTGGCCAACTGCTTTCTCTGAAGATCTACCAGCCAAAAGCCCGGGCCACATCTCAATGTCATTAACTCCTGAGAACCATTTTCCTCCAAAGTGAAAAAACCCAATAGTCCATGGAAAATATGGGGATAGCCCAACGCATCTTTGGTGGCCTAAGGAAAGTTATGTATAGCATTCTAGAAGGTCACTTCTCAGAAAGACGAACACTTCCTCTTCCTGCCTGAAGTACTACGTAATTGTCTTAATTCTCTGCTTCACCTCAACAAAGGATGCTCAGCGTTAACTGCTCTACTTCCCATTTTCCATCCAGCCTCAAGATGCTATAGCTCTGGTATAAAGTCTCCGAACTACAATTTCATTAGGTTACCTAATGGGAGCTGTGATAGAAAGTATTTAGTTGTTTTCATAACTTAGAGCCTGGACTCCATTTCTGAGGTTACAAAGTTATTAGAAATTAACTTGGGTATTCTAGGGACCTATGAGGGGTGACAGCCCAAGGGCGAGATTTGGAGTTTCCAGCTCAATTTAGCCCCTACACTGCAAATTGACTCCACAAAAGCCATTCGCACAGTGTGATTCTCCTTGCCTTCCTCTACAACAGAAGTTCTTTTGCAGCTCCAGGTGGTATGGGCCACAGCCCTGGCCAATAAGAAGGATGTGCAAGTCCCAGAGACAGATTCCTTCTCAAATAAAAAGGCAAACCCTTGCAAAGAGAAAGTGCTGGCTCCTTTTGATCCCTTCCTCCTCTTCTTTCCTCTGCATGTCTCTTGGACCTGGAGTCTGAAGGAGCAGCTGCCATCTTGTGACCATGGGTCAGTGAGCACGAAGACAAAGGCACAAATACTAAGGATGGTAGAGCAGAAATTCAGAAGGAACCTGAGTCTGAATGGCTCAGAACCAGCCCTAGACTGCTGGCACCCCAACTTCTGATACATGAGGCATAAACATCACAAGCTTTTTCAGACCTGCCGGTAGAATTTGGTGTTATTTGGGGGGGGAAAGGCATTCCTAACTAATAGAGTAATCAATCCAAGAAAACAGTCACAGAAGGATCTGAGAAAATCAGAGGTACCCTGATTTTCCCTGGTCTGGACCAGGAAGGTATTTCCATCTTGAAGAATCAAATTTCATCTCTTAATTCTCAAAATTATATGAAAAAACTCTTGAAGGAATTAGCCAAGCTAAAAGATTTTTTTTTTTTTTTTTTTTTTTGCTGGGAAAGATTTGCCCTGAGCTAACATCTATTGCCAATCTTCCTCTCTTTTTTTTTCTTTTTTCCTCCCCAAAGCCACCGTACATAGTTGTATATTCTAGTTGTAAGTCCTTCTAGTTCTTCTATGTGTGCTACCACCACAGCATGGCTACTGACAGACAAGTGGTGTGGTTCTGCGCCCAGGAACTGAACCCGGGCCGCCAAAGTGGAGTGGGCCGAACTTTAACCACTAGGCCATCATGGCTGGCTCAAGCTAAAAGAATTTTGAATGCAAAAATCAGAAATCCATGTGTAATAGTTGTTTCTATTCTCCAAATATTTCTGGCTTTCCTTCTTCCAGGAACATGGTAAGATTATGCTTCTGTGCCCCTTTTGACGTGAAGCAAAACCAGATGATTTTCTTTGTCCAGTGAAATGAGACCCCAAATGAAGGGTTATTCCCCAGGTGAAGATTTAAGAAGCAGTGTGCACTTTGCCGGGTTCCCTTTCTCTAATTGAGATGATGGGAAAGCACAGGTCAAAATGGAACATCTTGTCAACCTGGGTCCCCAAAGGTCTACTGTGAGCAGTGCCCCCTACCGACCCACACTGGACATGCAGCCCAATTGAGGAATAAACCTGCATTGGATGACTCCACAAAGAAGTTAGTGTTGTTTGTTACAACAACATAACCTGTCCTGTGGGACTGCTACACCATGCTAACGAACAAGCTCTAGATAACGCAGGAATACCAAATTGGAGAGAAAGACCTATGAAAAGACTGAAATTCTTGCTAAGGAATTTTTTAGCAGATATGCCAAGGAATGTCTTGAAGAGTGAAAGACAAGAGCAGTGGTTCCCAAAGTTCGCTGCACATTACAGTCCCCTGGGGAGCTTCTAATAATCCTGATGCCCAGGTCAACACCCCACACAAACTAAATCAGAACAACTGGAGGTGGGAGCCAAGCATCGGAATGTCACAGAGATCCCCCAAGTGATTCCAATGTGCAAGAAAGTTTGGGAACCATTCCATCAAAATCTTTTCTCTTAATTAAAAAAAAAATACCACTTTCTTGATGAACACAAAAATATTTATTTCAAGGAAGTCAAAGAGTAGTAGCTAATCATGCCAGAAAAAGGGTCTATCAAGCCAAAGATCTAAGTGGGAGGGCAAATCACAGTCTGTCCATGTGGCCCAGATGGAAAGGGAGGGGACTCCTCCCCAGGCACTCCTATAACACCAGCTTAGTACATCTTTAAAGGGACCCCACTGTCTGTGACTTCCATTACTTATCTAATATCATCTCAAAGAGTCAACTTTTCAGCAAAATAAGACAGCATCTTTCTCAAGGATTCACATATTGCCTATGAGCATTTGAATTGCTTTTATTAACAAGTTTCCCAAACACACATACATCACTGCTCTTTCTCCCGAGACTCTTTGGCTTGGGTTATTACCCTAGAGTCCTGGAAATTTCCCCACAGGTTCGAGTCTCACTCTGGGGCTTCAGAAAGGAGGAGCCTGTGCTTTTCAGTCCATAGTTAGCCCTAGATACAAAGTGCTGCCCCAATCTGCAATTTGCCTCTGCCCCCACGCAGAATTGACACGTTGGAAATCTCATTGTATTGAATTGCTCTTTCTAGAAAAGAACAAAGTAAGAAATTAGATATTTATAAGGTCCTTATGCACAGTTTGCCCCCAAAATACCCCCAAACTATTATTCATAAGGCTTATGACAAACCTGAGTAGGGTCAGCCCAACCTGGAATAGTCCCAGGGTATCCGAGAAAAACAAGCCCAGGGAGCCCTTCGGATGCCTGTTGCTGATGAACCTAAATAGAAACCCTAATTACATCAGTCCTCTGTGCTCCTCCCGGAGCCTTCCCACCCCAACGCCCAGCAGGCTATTCTGTCAGGCCTTTGGAGTTATTCAAGAATCTGTGCACGTAGCATAGCAATCAGATGCTTTCTCCTCAGATGGCTTGGCTAATGGCCGCTTCCTGTGGTTGTCAAATGAAAAAAGAAAAACTAGCGTATCCCCAATGACTTATTGTATCACTTCCCGTATCTGACTATCTGGCAGCAGGCATAATTTAACATCACTCGTAAATTAAGAGCCTCTTGGAGGGTGCCACAGCTGAGCCCTCCACCCCGGTTTGCTGATTATAAAGAAACCTTGCCAGGACTTCCATTATGAATAGTCATTTCCTAAATGTAAGTCCAACAACACTGACATCTAATCATATATTAAATGAATGAATAGAGGTTATATATCCACCCTGTATACCTCTGAGCTCATTCTGAAGATTAAAATGACTTCCTCTAATGTTCTCCCAGCGCACGCTGTGCCCGTGATGTCGGCTTTCACCGTGACCCCCTGATGGCCTTCTCCCTTGCACCCCTGTCAGGCCTCCAGCCTCGGGCCATCCCCCACACTTTTCCTTATCTCTTGGCTCACTCAGTTTCTCCTTCCGTCATGCCCTGGCCTGTGAGAAGAGTCAAGGTGAGCTCAAGGTCTTGCACTTTGCCCAACTCCTCAGACGCCTTGTGGGGCTGAGGCTGGACAGCCTCATTAGCGCCCTTTGACCGTCCCACAGCAGGTGCACAGGTGGGGCAGCTACGTGGCTTTGTGCTCCGTGTTCGTCATTGTGTTGACATTACCAGCAACTCCATATCCAGCCTGCCTGATATTTGGGAAAAAAGACTTTCTTGATGCCATAAGGGGTTATGTGTGTGTTTTGGTTTGGTTTGATTTGATTGTTTTGTTTTTTCAGTGTAGAATTATGAATGGGCACTGGATTTGGAGTCAGATGGCCCAATTTTCATGACAGCTTTGCTTGACGCACAGCACGGTCCCTAGCAGCCCTCTTGGGAAGTGAGCTGTGCTTGGGCCAATCACCATCTCTCTGACCCTCAGTTTCCCCATCTGTAAAATGGAGATAATGCCATAATAAATCTATACTCACAAGACTGTTGTAAGGATCAGTGAGATAACAAGTGTGAAAATATTTTACAAAATTAAAATATA
Source organism: Ceratotherium simum simum (assembly GCF_057802395.1). Classification (NCBI taxonomy): domain Eukaryota; kingdom Metazoa; phylum Chordata; class Mammalia; order Perissodactyla; family Rhinocerotidae; genus Ceratotherium; species Ceratotherium simum. The sequence goes on from NC_141937.1 coordinate 5,602,598, forward strand.
TTCTCTGTCATTGTTGCTAAAGATAATAAGAATGAGCTAACGAACCCAGTTCTAATGATGACTTCACTCTTGATGAGCTGCATGTTCATAAATAAGATACTTAATACCTCAAGGTCTTCGCACAACTCATGGCTCATTTCTAAGTTTGTTGTGAAGATTAAAATGAGATGATATGAAATACACACCACAGTACTTGGCAAAAAGTAAGAGCTCAGTAAATGACAATTGCTTTTATTTTTATTGTTAGTATTGTATTATTATTTGAATAGGACAAGCAGATAAAAGACCTGTCCAAGAGAAATAAATAAGGTGCCATTTTTTATATTTTACGAGTCTCAAAAAGATCAGGGAAGGGGGCTTTTCACATTTCTAAAATGACTTTGATTCAAAAATAAAGACCAGTGCTTGATAGCTCCAGAATATTTTCTAACGGATTTGGGAACTCTGAAAAAAACTCTGAGAACAGCTGACATGCTACAGCTTAAATATAATCAGTCACTGAAATTGCTCTGCAATTTGTTTCAGTGTTTTTCTGTGGAAGTCTTTTTTTAAACATTCATGTGTCCTAAATATATAATTATATGGCGGAATATAATAGCTCATTTGGAGTTATTGAGGTCTGTTATATAATCCAACAGGACCATGGGGCGGGGTTTGGAGGGGAGCAGTGGTTATTAACTTGAATGAGTATCAAACGTGAGCATGGATAGATGTTAATAGATGGTCTTAGTATGGCTTTCTTCTTGACTTTGCCAGTCTCCCCAGAGACAGACAGATCACTTTCCTGCCCAAAACGAAATTGTTTTAAATTGATATCTATTAATTCAAAAGATCAAAGAGGCTTCTATGTAAAATTTCTTAAGGGCAGAGTATAAGGGTGTGTCTGTATGTGTGTGTGTGTGTGTGTGTGTCTGCAGTGTGTGTGTTCCACAATGCTAAAAACTGTGTCTTGGACATAGCAGACATTCAATTTTTCAAGAAATAAATAAATGATGGAAATTCCCCTTCCTCCCCAGACACCTTTCCCTTGCACCAATCTATGAAATGTGTGCATGTGTATAACTGTTAAGCCAAAGAGGAAAACACACTTTTCTACCACCCTGACGTGGATTTTAAATAAAGTTGGCCAGAGCCATGATGTCCTAGTAGAGTTAATCACCTTGCCAATATATCTCTGTTGATTAACTGATGGATTCAATGCAGTCTTTTTGTCAATTTCCACTCCTATTGGATAGTTTCTCTTCCTTCAAGACAAATTAGTCAGGGCATTAAAGACCATATAGTCAAAATCCACTACTTAATTTATTTTTAATCTCAAGAAAAACCCAGACTGGTGAAAGCTTGGATATGCCTTAAACAATTGACTCCCAAGTGTCAGGGGACAGAAATGCCTCATGTCTTCGCTCCCATTTGTACGAGTGCTCTTGGGGCTCAGAGTCATGGAGCGAGGAGTCCGGTCTGCTCATTTAAGCCAATTCAAACTGACCTGGTCAATCTTTAATTTCTTGCACTTAAAGTTTGTGGAGAATCACATTTCATCCAAGATATGTTCATCTACCTAAAGGACAGCCCCGCTACTCCAACAAAAAACTGTCACCTACAGAGGCCAACGGAGCACATGAATGAGGCTCACATGTGGGCAAAAATGCTGCCCAGGCTGCTCCAGAATGTCTGTATTTACTGTCACTGGGAGAGCTTTCTCATCTGGCCTGGTTCTCACCTTCTAAAGATTTAAATCTCTCCAAGGATGCCTTAATAAGGCATTTGTGTCCTCTTCGGAATTCACAGGAGCCTTCTGGGGCTCCCAGATATCTGTGACCAACCAAGGGCTAGAGCAAGCACCACAGGGATTACTTCTTTGTACTCTAAGTAATTTCAGCCAAAAATTAGATTCTTGGTTCTAATTTGCAAGATCCCTTACTCTCCAAGATGCCATCCAGGGCCAGTCCTGGCCCAACACTCCTGAACACTTAGTACCCACTGTGCCCCAGGAAGTTGGACAAATGCTGCATGGACTACATTCTGGGGGGTTCCGGCTTTCCTCCTGTCATGGGAAAGGAGCCATCCTTCTACCAAGAGGGGGTGTGGGTCTAATTCTGGTGGAGGAGCCCAGGAACTGTGGGAGTCATAGGCCATTGTGTGGAGGGCATACGTATGGAGGATAATGTTTGTCTCTACTGCAGAGGGAAGGCTACTAAAGCAGGAGAAAAAGGTGCTGTCTCAAACCAGTGTAAAGGTCTCAGGAGACAATGGGATTAAGATGAGCTCATATGATGGCTCAGCCAAGGAAGCAAGCTGAAAGGAGTAAGGGAAGATGGAAGGAAAATGTCCTGTGTGAAAGACCATTGAGTCTTCCAAGTCTTCTCACGATGCCCTCAAAATACCCCAACGTTGATGTGAATCCAATTGGTATTAAGCTGTCACTCTATCCTCATGATGGCATTTTGATAAAACCTCCCTTCCCTTCCTCCAACCATTTCTTGCTTCAGTCTTGCTCTCAATGCCCCTCACTTCTCTTTAAAATAAGCCCTCTGTTCCAGCCAGAACTGGCTGCTTCTCTCCAACAGACGAACCCAGCTCACGTTCCCATGAGTCAGCGGGATTGGCATGATGGCTGCTGCAGCCTGCTGTGATTCATCTTCAGGATCCATTCAGACCAGCTTCTCACCCTAAAGAATAGACCATCAGGGAAGGGTGACCAAACAGTACTGGGTGCTACCACCCCAAGCCCTACCCCCGAAACAAGCCTCCTTGCCTTTGTTCTTGCAGTTTTCCCTACCAAGAATGCCTTCCCTTGTCTTCTCCACCAAACAAAATCTTACCATCTCCTGAGGTCCAGCTCACATCTTACCTCCTTCATGAAGCCTTCTCTGCTCAGCCCAACCAGAAGGGATAGCTCATCCCCATGAATTTCTACAAGCCCTGTTCATCAGGAAAGGGGAATCTTCAGCTTAGCCAATAATACCTGAGCACCTACAGTGTACTAGATGCTCTTCCAAGTGCTTTGCAGGAAGAACAAATGTAATCCTTACTGTTGGTACTGTTAATCACCTCCATCCACAGTGGAGGAAACTGAGGCACAAACAGGACAGTTAACATGCCCAAGGTCACCACTAATAAGTAGCCAAGCTGGGATCAAACCCCAGCGCACCAGCTCTAGAACTTGCATTCTGCGTCCTTACCCCACACAGCCTCCTGAAGCCTCTCTCCCATTTCTCTTTCTCACTGGACACTCAGCCCAGCATAGCCTTGCATCAGCATTTGGTTTTGTTATTGTATGTGCCCATGTCATTGCTCCAACCAGACTGCCAGTTCCATGAGGGCAGGAACCATGACTCAGACTCCTTAGCATGAAGTTGGCAAACGTCAAGGCTCAGCATTCTCCTGCCTTGGAGCTTTTGGAGGATGCTGATCAAGCTGTCTCTGTGTTTTGCTTTAAATCCACAGCATAACCAAGATTTCTGTTTAAGGATCCCTCAAATATGTCACTCTGGAGGCCAGGAGTAAACAGTGCAATCGCTCAGTAGTCTGGCTCAGGGACATGAAATCTGTATCTCTGTAGCAAGGGGATAGTGTGTGCTGCTACTGGACAGTGGATTTTGACCCTTTCACACACATTTTCTTCCTGGTGGACAGGCTTTCCACTGAGCAGAGGAGAGAGTTTCTGGGGTTGGGAGACATTATTATTTTGAGAAAAAAGTCAGTCTGTGCAAGAATAAAGACTTGGCCAGATCCAGTCTAAATCCCAACGTTCAGGGCTGAAGCCAGAAGTAAGCAAATAAAATCGCGGTCCCCACATCTCCAGAGGCTGTGCTGTGGATGGTGGGATTATCTGTGCCAAGACCTGATCCCTGAGCAGAACTGAGCCCACCTGGAACTATGGTAGTCCGCAGCACGATGGAAGGGGAACCTCAGTTAATGCTTGGGCCTGAACACACAACACGAGCAGCAGACAGTTAGGGGACATACAGGCAAGCCCACAGCCAAGAGACACAATCCCTTCACTAACAGGCAAGGTTACAGGAGTTTTGTCCTGCAATTGATTTGACAGGTTCCTATCATGCTGCTGCCTCCATTTACCAACTTTAACTTAATCCCATCAAAAAGGTAGCAAGAAATACTGATTGTGAATCAAAGAGCATCCCTGGCTTCTACTTTGACTTCTACTTGACATCCGCTTCATGATTTAATTTACCTTTTCCTATTCACCTTTCGTCTCTTGTTTACCTACATCCCAATTGGATTGAGCAGCTGAATTTTCATTAGTCAAGTCAGAGGTCTGAGGAAAGTCTATGAGCTTTGAATTCCTGCCAGCAGGGCCATATCTGTTCTAGTTCATCCGCTATAAAGTCACAAGTCAGCCTGACCCCACTGACTTGCTCCAGTAACAACAGGCATTCGCAGTGGGGGGAAGATTCATAGCTTTGAAAAGGGACTCATTTTTCTGCTAAGCTTCACTCACCCTCAGGGACAAAAACAGATCTGCACCCAGCTTTTCTTGGCCTGAGCCCCGTCAGAAACAAACTGATACTGGGCAAAAATAAGAGGCTTCAGATCCAGCTTCCTCTTTGGGGAATTTTCCTACACCCTCGTTGGAACCCAGAGAGGAAGTACCAGTGAATCTCCAGCAGCTCTTCTAAAACTCCTCCACTCAACACTGCACCCAAATAAGAATACTGTACTTACTATGAGAGAGTTTCAAGATAGGCCCCCTAGCTTGTTCTTGCCCTCAAGCCCCCCCACCCCCGAATAGAAATTCTGGAGCTGCCAACGGGATGATGCCTTCTCCACTTCAGGCGCCCACTGACCCGCCTTCCTAGGCCTCCCCGTCACCAGAGCAGGAACTGGGCCTTGCTACGCTGTGATCCACTGAGACAAGCTGTCTGCTCGTCACCCCTTTCTGCAAAGCCCTACAAAAGAGAGAAGAGGAACCCCAGCTGAAAGGGACACAGCTCCCTCTCTGCAGCCTGCAGTCACAGCGGGCTAAGAGTCAGGTCACTTGCAGCTTTGCAGAGCTGAAAATGCCAAATGCTTCAGTGACCCACGATGAAGCAGTGATAACAGGAGGCTCTACAGAGGGAAAGCCTTGGTGGGAGAAAAGACTGTGACCCCAATCCTGTTTCTATTACCTTTCCTTAAGACTTCTTGGGCAGAGCAGGGGAGCCAGCCCAGCAGGCAAAATCAGAAGGGGGCTGCCTTCCAACCAAGCTCTTGTTTTTCAGACGCCCACAAGGGGGAGGGAGGAGGAAGGGGACAAACAGAGATCTCAAACTGAAAACTGACCAGATGACATCCCTGGCTGTCGTCTTACACACGGAAGTGGACAGAACAAATCGACTGGAAGACTTGTGTATTTTTGAGTGTATTATATTGCCAAAGAAACACAATGTGACCTGCAAAAACCTGTGACTGTTTAATCAGTTTGAAATCCTTGATTCCCCAAACCTGTGGGAATTGTGCTACAAAGCCATTAGTCCTGAAAAAGGGCATGGTCTGCAGTGTCTGCTTTACATGTGGACATAGAGGCTAATGGGCAAGGACGAACCTCCCAGAGAGCCCAGTGAACAAGGGAGCTAGTTACTCCCAGAGGGCAGAACCAGCTGTGGCCGAGGACTAACCCACACCTAGTCTCCAGCAGACTTGAGCATTGCAATGGATCAGTAATTCTTGTGGGTTTCTCCATTCTTCCTTGGTCCAACAGGAGTTTTTGCTGAGGTGAGTCTGCTCATATATCCTGGTTGTAGAGGGCATTGAGCAGGATGACAAGCAGGAACTTTAAGCTGGATGCAGTAAGCGGATTGGAGTCAAGGATTCTCTTTCTTAGGAAGGTGTGAACGCCTTCTGTGTGGGGCCAAAAAGAAAGTCCATGGATGTTTGGGTTGCTGAAGGTGAGCATTGTGACAGAGACTCTTAGTTGCCACTTAATATCTATTGTCCCCTTCTTCTACAGAAATAGAACCCACAATTCTTAGGTGGGAGCACGATCCGAGAATAAAGACCACACTTTCTAGCCTCTTGTAGTTAGATGTGGCCAGGTAACCAAGCTCTGGCCAAGAGTACATAAACAGAAATGATGTATAAAATACCCTCCCATCCCCCATTTCATCTGCCCCAAGACCTAGAATATGAACATGGTGGTGGAACATTCTGGAACTTGCAAAAGAGAGCAACAGCTTAGAGATAGTAGCACTATGAGATGGGAGGAACCTGGGTCCCTGACACCTCAGAGCAGGACAACAGCCCTGGATCACTTATGCTGGTCTGTTATATGGGAGAGAGACAATTTGTGTGGGCTGCTATGTCTTATATCAGCAGGTAAACTTGTTCTACCTAATAGAATGTTGAAAGATAAAATTGAGTAAATCTCCCAAAAGGTAGAGAAGGAAGGAAGGAAGGAAGGAAGGAAGGAAGGAAGGAAGGAAGGAAGGAAGGAAGAGAGGGAGGGAGGGAGGGAGGAAGGAAGGAAGGAAGGAAGGAAGGAAGGAAGGAAGGAAGGAAGGAAGGAAGGAAGGAAGGAAGGGACAGAGGGAGGGAGGGAGGCAACAAGGGAGGGAGGGAGGGAAGGGAGGAAGGGAGGGAGGGAAGGGGGAAAAAGGAAAGAGAGAAATAAGTAAATTAAAGGACAGTTTACAAAATCCAACATCCATATATTATGAGTTCCAGGAAGACAGAACAGAGAAGATAGAGGAGAGGAAATCATCAAAAAAATAATTCAAGAAAATTTTTTCAAAAAATGGACAGGCATTTACAAATTGGAAGGATTCATTGAGTGCCCAGTATCATGGTGAGGATAGATTCATCCCAAGTCATATCCCCACAAAATCATGTCCCCAGGAACAAAGAAAACTTCCTATAACCTTTCAGGGAGAAAAGAAACAGGTTTCATACTAAGGACCAAAGATCAAAAGGTCATCAAACTTCTCATGGGCCGTATTCTATGCTGAAGCAAATCCTTCACAATTTTAATGGCAAATCATTTCTAACCTAGAATTTGGTAGCCAGCCAGAGTAGTGCTGGCGTATGAGATTAGGACAAAGATATTGTCAGACAAGCCAGTTCTCTGAAAATATGCCTCCTACTACCTTTTCTCAGGAAGTAACAGGAGGATATTCTCCATAAAATAGGATGAAAGTAAAAGAGCAGAAGACATAGCTAGGTTCTAGGAAACTGGGGATCTGAAACAAGAAAGAATCAGGATGAGCCAAAAGATGACAAGGACAGCCTTGTGGCTGAATCAGAGGACATTGGTGTGGACTGGTCCAGAAGTTTGCAGAGACTTGCTGAAGATGAGATTGATGAGCTATCTAATGGGTTTGAGGATAGCGAGAGATTTATACAACGAGGGGAGAGTTGGGGCTTAATGAGCGACAAGGACATAGAAGCCAAGCAAATGTGAAAACAAGAGCCTGAGGGGATGTGCATGCGTGGTGGGCTTGGACTGCAGGACTGTGAACAAATATCCTCCAGAGTAGAGAGCCAATAAATAATGCCTGAAACTAAAGTAAAGTAAAAATAGTAATATAAGCTTTTTTTTAGAGAAACAAAGGTAAATAACAAAAGAATCTGCAAAAACAGCTGGCAGTAGTTGTTCCTGGGGAAAGCAAAATAAAGGGATTAGTACTATTTGACTCTATGAGCATATGTGATTCTGATTTTTAAAAAACAGAGAAGAAAAGAAGAAAGAGAGAAGGAGGAAAGAAATTGGAGAGGAAAGGAAAGGAAAGAGAAGAAAAAGAAAAGTGATATCAGCCACAGGAAACAGGAGGGGTCTGAGGAGGGGTCGGAGATGAAGGAGACAGACCACGTAGCAGCATCACTCCTCCCTCCATTCCCGCGGACCGTCTACAGACTCCAAGCTCCACAGCGCGCAAGGATGCTTTGACGTTGAGTGGGCATGGGAGGTAAAGATGGAGGACAGCTGGATGTGGAAAGTGGGACACTGGCATCCAGGTAGATGAGAACAGGGCTGGTCCAAGAGGCCAACTTAAACTTAAAGGATGTTATTAAATAAAAACTTGGAGGTAGTTGAATATCTCAGAATAACTTCTGTATTTATGCTTGGTTCCAAGTATACCACCTGCTTATGAAGACTTCATTTTCATAGCTTGTTACTCTAGCCTCAAAGGTAATCAGTTCAGTTATTTAAAAAATGGAATGAACACGTAAGCACATTCAAACATATACTACCGAGAATTTCTGAAATTTCAAATGTGCAGTGAGTGAATTAGGAAGATACTGTCTTGGCCCCATTTTCATTCATTACAAAGTTCCTTTAGGGGAAAAAGAAAGAAAATTTTTTGGAAAATGAAAGGAAAGTATGTTGCTGGTTGGTGTACCATGATTTTAATTAATAACATACTAAATATTCAAAAAAGGGATTGAAGAGGGGACTTTTTATTTATATTCAAAGGTAAATTGCCAGAAACTCCATTATTTAGAGTAGCATCTGTTTTGTAACAGTTCATTTTTATGTAGTAAACTTCATATAATTTTTAAGTGTGAAAGCTATGGTTCCATTATATTCTTCTGCTGTGGCAGAACCATCCTGTGACATAACAAAATAAGCTTTGAGAAGATATATCTAAAATAAATAAGACAAAGAATTCAATGAGAGTTTTTTGTTTGTTTGTTTGTTTATTGCAGTAACATTGGTTTATAACATTGTAAAAGTTTCAGGTGTACAAAGAAGAAATCAAAAAATACCTGGAGACAAATGAAAATGAAAATACGACATGCCAGAATTTATGGGATACAGCAAAAGCGGTTCTAAGAGGGAAGTTTATAGCGATACAGGCCTATCTCAACAAACAAGAAAAAATCTCAAATAAACAATCTAACAATGCACCTAAAGGAACTGGAAAAAGAAGAACAAACAAAGCCCAAAATCAGTAGAAGAAGGGAAATCATAAAAATCAATGAGAGTTGTTAACAATCGCTCTGCATTGGTACAGATGACAGCCAGTTATTCATGAAATTACGTATTTCCTCTTGAACACACTCAGCTTCCCAGCAGTGGCATGTAACAAAAAACCATAACTTGCTGTACCAAAAGCTGGAAGTCAGAGTGGACTTATTATACGAGCAGGCCCAGCAGTGGGAGCCACCAACAAACAAGGGAAGACAGCGGCATTGATTGGACTTCCTGGGCTGTCAATCACAACTGTAGAGCAGACTTACTAGGAGAAATAAAAAATGCTTTTCAGTAGATGTTCATGCACTCACACTCACGTAGGAATGCACAAACTGTTATTATTTTGTGGCAACAATGCTATCATAAAAAACCATCAAACAGGCTTTGAATTCAGGTTTATAATTAATTTTAATTTCTAATTTACCAGGAGTATTTAATGAAAAACATCAAGACTGGCTTTTGAATTTTATAAAATGTCCTAATAGATTATAGGTAATGATATGATTATTCCTTTTGACTTGTTAATAAAATAAATTATATTATTCAATCTCCTAATGCCAAACTATTCTGTATTCTTAGAACAAACCGTATTTCATTATGATCATGTTTTAAAAAGGCCCTATTGAAATGACTCAGTATATTTCTATTCGTAAGCAAGATTCATTTGTAGATGTTGTTGTTGTTGTTATTGATATGTCATTTTTGGCAGATTTTAGTATCAAAGCTATGCTCCCTTCATAAAATAAATTGGAAAATTTTCCATCCCATTCCATGCTCCGAAATACTTTAATAGGATATTACCCATATGAACTTGCAATAGTGTTACAGAATCAGTCCATAAAAGTGTGTAAGCACTTTGGGAGACAAAGTTCTTGTAGTGTTGTTTTAGTCGTGTTTTCCATTATTCCTTGGTTTTTTGGTCTGTTTAGGTATTCTAACTTTATTATTTTATAGAGTCAATTATTTTTGTAATTTTTATTATTCAGGAAAGCCATCCATTTCATCCAGGTTTTTTTAACTCTTTACCATAAAGATGTACCTACCATATGTATTAGTCAGGATTCTCCAGAGAAACAGAAGCAATAGGAGATATCTTTATAAAGAGATTGAATTAGCTCATGTAATTGTGGGGCTGGTAAATCTGAAATCCTTAGGGTAGACAGACAGGCAGACTGGATAACCTCAGTCTTTGCTCTCAAGGCCTTTAACTGATTGGATGAGGCTCATTCACGTCATTGAGGATAATCTTTTCTACTGATTGTAAATGTTAATCACATCTACAAAATACCTTCACAGCAACACCTAGACTAGTGTTTGACTAAACAACTGGGCACCATAGCCTAGTCAAGTGAACACGTAAAAGTAACCATCACACCATATATCATCAATTCTAAGATGCATTTTTTTTCTCCTTTTAACATGGCAAAAATTGAGATACTACTCCAGCCAATATACTGGGTCATGTGAAGATCTGCCAGCTTTGAATGAGACCTAGAGCAAGAAAGGGCTCAGATCACGGCTACGATACATGCAGCCCTGCCATTGGAGCCATATGGTTTGGCAGACCCTAGCATGTTGGGAGTATCAGTGGAGGAAAAGATACCATGCCTAGTTTGGAGCAAGCCCAGCAGGAGAGCCACAGTGCAGCCCCTGGAGTTCCGGAGTGACGGCATGCCACCTACAGCAGAGAATCACACATCTTTTGAAAAACAACTCCTGATGTTCTGCAGAGCCCTGGCAGAAACAGAATGCCCAAAGAGGGACAAGTGACCATGTGACCAGAACTGCCCATGATGAGCTGGGGCCTTGCAGGCCCAGCAAGCCATATGTCTGAGCAGGCCCAGCAACAATCCATTGTAGGATGGAAGTGGTACACCTAGGTTCAAACAGGAGTAGGCCCAGAGGGCACAAGCAAGCTGCGTGAGCAGGGAGCCCAGACCTCAATGGCATCCACCACTGTCACGCCAGTGCCTATTGCTCGGTTCAGGCCTATGGCCGTAGAGGGTGAGTCCGTTTGACAAGGAGGAGGAGCTTGGTTTGTGGATGAGTCAGCTAGGTACATGGATGTGTGACAATAATCAGGGGTGTTTTAAAAAGATATTGTTGGAAAATCCTCCCCATGGGCAGATCTGTGGGCAATGCACCTCATCATTCATTTCGGGTAGCAAGAGAAGTTCCCTGACATTAGAATATAAATGAACACACGAGCAGTTGTGAATGACCTGGCTAGTTGGTCAGGGACCTGGATTGGGAAAAGATTGGAAGATGGGGGACAAAGAAGTCTGAGGGAGAGGCATATAGACACGTGGGAATGGGGACAGAGTGTAAAGATATTTGAGTCACATGTTAACGCCCACCAGAAATTATCCACATTGAAGGGACACTAAATAAAAAGTAAGCAAAATGATTAGGCCAGTTGATATCAACCAACTTCTATCACTGGCTACATCTATGGCATGTTGAGCACGTGGACATATTGGTCACAGTGGCAGAGATGGAGACTACCCATGGACCCAACCGCCTGGACTCCCTGGAACTGATCTAGTTACTGTTGTCACTGAATTTCCAACCTCTAAGCAACAGAGATCAAGGCTGAGCCCCCAGTATGGCACTGTCCTTTGAGCAGATGAGCTTTCTGCCTGGAGGCAAGTTGACTACATCAAACCCTTCCATCCTGCAAGGGCCAGTGGTTATGTCTCACAGAAATAAACATGTATTCACAGTATGGCTTTACCTTTTTCTACTTGCAAGATCTCAGGCAGAATCACTAGTTAAGGGCTAAAAAAACCTTTGCTCCATCGGCTCAGGATCCCATCTACCATTGCATCAGAACACCAGCCCCACTTTCCAACAAAGGCGGTATGAGACGAGCCTCTTTTCATTGGATCTACTTATCACAGAGTGTACTATACTAGCCAGAAACTGCTGGCCAGATAGAGCGTTGGAACAGTCTGCTGAAGGCACAGGTGATGTGCCAGCTCAGAAGTAAACTCTCCAAGGATAAACTGCCATCCTCCAGCGTGCAATATATGCATTGAATCAAAGTCCGTTGTCTGACATTGGGTCTCCATTAGGAATGCATGAGTCCCAACACCAAGGGGTGGAAAGAGAAGTAACCCCACCATCACTGAAAGAGTGCCCCACAGGAAATCCTGGGCACAGCAGAGGGACATTCTGGGAACAAATTAAGCAAGCATATCCCCACATATGAAAAGAACACTAGTTTCAACACTAGAGAGAATGGGACAAAGAACAGTGACCCAATGACCCACATCAGGCATGTCCTTCCCTCAGCCCTTCAAAGGCAGGCTCACAAGCAAGATGGTACTTATTTATGACAGAAAGTAGAGAACGTCAGGGCCTCACACCTAACACACGTTCAAGTTTCAGTTTACCTCTGAAACAGAAATTCCCCCTTGTTATCTATTGTTTGTTGGCTGTTTAGAAAATGAAGATATGAATGAGTTAGACAGGTTTTTTTTCTTTTGCCAAAATCTAGGGCAATGTTTAAAATAAATCGATCAATTCCTTGCATCTAAAGCCAAATGGATGAACATCCAGAAGAAAGCAGTACTCTTCAAATGCAAGCAGAGCGACTCTGATGTTTCATTTTAGCTCAGCATTGTCGGGCTGGAAGTGATGTTGACTGAGTGTGCAGCATGGTGGGAAGGAAAGACACAGATGTTTTCCTTGGGGCAGGAAGAGGAAAAGGAAGAGAAGTCAGGAACTGCTCCCAGGACAACATCACTTTATAAAAGATAAATAACAAGGTGCAGGGGGAGGAGTCTAAAACAACTGAAGACTTTCAGGAGTCCTGGGAGAGCAGGGCCCCCTCCTGGGGCTGACTCTGAAAGGGCCCTCAGCAGACTGGCTTCCCTTCAGGACGTGCCCTTCCACTCCTCCCATTTGAATCCCCAGCAGAGCAGCAGCACATTTACTCCCATCAATTCCTCTGCCATCATCAGGGGTTTCTGCTGGGTACTGGTGGTTTTTCAACCCTGACTGCACATTAGATTCACTCGGGGAGCTTAAACAAATAAATAAATATACGAATTAAATCAGAATACCCAAGCATGCACTCTGTTATGAGAGTTCCCCAGGCGGTCCTAACAGCAACAAGGGTTGGAACCCCCAGTGGCTCACCTTTCACTGCTCCATTGCCCAGTGTTCTGCTCTCAGGAGAAATGGACAGAAATGGGAAAAAGCAAGTTGCTGATGGCTGAGTTGGAGCTAACGATGTATTACATCTCCCTCAGCCTTCTCTTCTCCATGCTAATGAGCTCTGTTCCCCTAACCCAGTGTTCTCCAACTTTAGCCTGCATCAGAATGACCTGGAGAGTTTGTTAAAATACAGACTGTGGGGCCCACCCTCAGCATTTCTGATTCTGCGGTGAATTTTCATTTCTAACAAGTTCCCAGGGAATGCTGATGCTGCTGGTCTGGGGACCCCACTTTCACAAGAACTGCCTTAACCTTTCCTCATGGTTCTTATTTTCCAAATTTAGACCACCTTTCTGACCTTCTTTTGACCTCTACTATGGACTCTTCAATGAAAAGCCCTATTTGCAAAGCACGCTTTCCACAGACTGCCCAGCACAGAGCATAAAAGAAGGATTACTTTGCAGGTTTGCTGTGTCAGCCTGCTTTGACTATCCCTCAGTGCTGCGCCTGCTGTAGCTTTCACACTTTGTCAATGATTCATGGCCAGCTTTCAACTACCATGACCCCTGGTCACATCACATAACCTCCTTCTCCATCTCACACACAAAACCCAAGGATGACACACACAAACAACTCCTAAATGCTTCCCGTAACAAGAAGAATTTTTCTATCCTTTCCTTACTAAGGGACTTATTTTACTCATAACCCATGATGAAAAATACGAAACACATACTATTTCCAAACAAGATAGAATAATAAATGACCACTGATCTCTTGAATTGAATTGAATTGAAATAAATTGCTTGGAATCTGTTAGTTGACTCCCCATACACTCATGTTTCCATCTCATTTTCTTTGCTTGCATAGGAAGAGTCTTCATTTTCACAAAATCATGCTTCTAACTATATTCCAAGTGGCAAGTTGATCCTTCCAGCTTCAGTAATGTGGTACCAGGGTGACTCTGGCTCTGCTCTGAATTAACATAACTTGTTCTCTGTGATCCATTTCTCAAATTTTGTTCTTCTCCTGTCTCTCAGGCTTTTTACTGCTTTGCAAGCTGCTTTCCCCTATGGGGCTGCCAAAGCCAGTCCTGGATGCTAAGTTTTGTGCTTAGGAAGCTTTCGGGAAGGCCCCTATCTCTCTAACACGCTTACACTGGAGGCCATTTGGCTGTTTGGAGGGCAGTGTTCCCACAGAGGTAATGGGCACCTGCTGTGTGCTGACCTTATTAGAAGACCTGCACGTCCTCACCCAAACATGGTGTGCAACTGGAATGTCAGTGATGACTCCTCGCTCTTTGGCCCAGCAGAAACTGGAGGAAGCTACAGCTCAGAGGAAATAGATGACAACAGGACATCTAAGTGGTTTTCTCAACGTCCCAAGCATTGGGTAAGATTATATTCTCTCCCATAGGTCTAAGGCTCATATGATGGGCTTAGGTCTACAAAGTACCCTGAAGTCAAGGACGCAGAGCCAAAAAAATGCCAAATAATTGGGGATCACCCCCTTTGTCAACCCTGTAAATTAGAATCTTCCCTCATTTTGGGCTGTAACTGGGAGATAGCCAACCATCGGTTCATAATATAGTCTGGTGCATGTTATGGAGCTCCATTAGCTGACCCAGATGCTGCCTGTATGGCTAGCTCTTATTTTTTAAATGTAGATATTATTTTATAAATTCTAAGCTACTGTATTAATAATAAAAGCATCCATAGGTATAATACAAGAGTTGAAAATTCACAGGGCAGGCTCGGTGGCATAAGCAGTTAAGTTCGAGCCTTCTGTTTCGGTGGCCTGGGGTTCATCAGTTCAGATCCTGGGGGCGGACCTACTCACCACTCATCAAGCTATGCTGAGGTGGCATCCCACATAGAAGAACTAGAAGGACCTACAACGAGGATATACAACTATGTACTGGGGCTTTCGGGGCAAAAAAGTAAAAAAAAGAAGATTGGCAACAGATGTTAACGCAGGGCCGATCTTCCTCAAAAAAAAACAAAAAAAGAAAGAAAGAAAATTCAAATGCTAAAAGGGCCAGCAAGGAACCTAGATGAAGTAAGCCAGTCAGAAAACAGTGGGGACTGGTTGGGACAGGCTAAAAAGAAGCCACTGATACTCAGCTCCAGCCAGTTGTTGCCATGTGGGAATGTTGGCTAGGTATTGCTAGATCCTCTGAATTTTCAAGAAAAGTGGAAAATCAAAATTTTTATTTGAAATCTCCTGGTTTTTAAATGTTGGCAACTAATCCAAAACTGTTTAAAAGCTTGAGCAGCTAAACATACAAGTCTAACAACCAATCTGACCCTTGCATCTGCAGCCTCTCTTCCTATTGGACCCTTCGAACAGCGTCACTGTTTGTCAGGGCAGAGAACATGTCTCTCCTTTACAGAAGAGTAAACAGAGTTCACGATGGCTAATGACTGGCCAAAGACCTCACAGCCAACAGAGCAGAGACAGGACTCAGATGGACGAGGGTCCATTTTTGTCCAAGATGTATTGTATGCTTTCCCTAATAGCTGGCTGTGAGAAGCCCACAGCAGGCATTCAGGACAGGCAGGCTGCTCTCTTCCATTCTTCCAGCATGTGGCTCTGCCATCTTCAATTCACGCCTTCAAAGTCACCTGGTCCTGCCAGCAGAGGAAGGAGGATGAGCAAAGATCACTTGTGGATACTTTTTATGGGCAGGACTGGAAGTGGCACATATCACACCTGCTTATATTCAGTTGGCCAGAACTTGGTAACTGGCAACAACACACAACTGCAAGGGAAGCCGGGTAAATGTAGTCTAGCTGTGCTTAAAGAGAGGGGCAAACAGACTTGGTGATCTCCTTGCTGCCACAAACTTAGGTGAAAATGATTTATGCTCTCCGATATTGTCCTTGTTTTGGTTGGAAATATATCTCTTTTGCATTGAGGCTTCAAATTTTTGAAATATTATTAAGATTAAAACTAGAACATGCACTGACAATTCTTCTACCTGATAGAATACCCAATTGCACCTCGGTGTTCCTTACTCCTAGGATAGTGCTTTGTATGTAGTAGGCACTCAGTAATATTTACTGAAATGGATTTAATTAGCCCTGGAGGTTGACGCTGCACTGAAGGGGTTGCGGCAAGAGGCTCTATGCTCTCTCCAGCCAGCTGGCTTCCCAGCCTGACTGTGCATGACACCTGGGGAGATGATGGTGTGCTCTGGTGGGTCTAGATTTAACACCCCGCTGTGCTGTGAGCAAGTAACCTTGGGCAAGTTGCTTCACCCTCCAAGTTTTAGTTTCTCCTTTGTAGAATGGAGGGACTATCCACATGACATGGTTTATAGCATTGCTGTGGAGCTACATGAAGTAAGTCAATCTGTCACAGTGCCTGACATATGGAAGATGGTCAATAAACAATTGTAAATAAACGAGAAGCTAGGCAAGGCACTATGGCTGGAGCAACCCAAATCTGGCAACATTATTGGGGAAATCCCAAATGACCTAGCACACAGATGAGTGTCATGAGGGACATCCTCACAAGTAAAGATACACTTTTCATACACGTGGGATTGTTGTAGGGATCAGAGAGTATAGGGCTGATAGCTGCCCCAAGAGAGGGGCTTCCTAAGCAGTGTTCTGGGGCACATGGTTACGTCAGCACATACTGATGCAGCCAGCCCTGGGGATGGCTGTGTAGGGCCCCAATGTGTGTCTTCTAGCCTCCGAGCACCTTGGTCAGCGCTTCAAGGCCCCCTAGGCTTATCCCTGTGCTGTAGAAGTACCTGCATTCTCCGTGTGTGCTGGCTGTGAGAAAAGTTAGGAAGCTCTCTCCCTTTCCAGCAGAACAAAGCTTTTTTCCCCAGAAGCCCGGGTCACACAACAATTAAAAATGGGGCTTCTCTGACTGCAGAGAAGAGACGAGCAAAAACTAGCCCAAGTTAAAAGCCATAAGGTCCCTCAGGCTCCTCTCCAGAATGCTGTGGGCTGTGCACAGAAAAATGGTAAAATGATGGCCCTGAGGGTATGTATATCCACCATTATACACGATGAAATCAGGTTAAATTGAATATCAAGTATAGCTTTAAAATGGAAAAAATAAAATCATTTGCAGCCAGAGAGGGAATAGGGGAAACAGTGACCTTCAATTTAGTGAAGAGTACAGGCGATGCTTCTCGAACTTTGGAAGAATTTCAGAACCATTTGGGGAAGCTGCACACCTCTAGGGCTGAAGTGGGGCCGGGCAGCTGCATTTGGGTGGTGCTCCCCGGGAAACCCTTGCATGGACCACTCTTTCAGAAACACTGACGTCGATATCCTCAAGTATTGAAACCTTCTAGGGCTACCCTTTCATTTGATACACGGTTTGTACATATGATGCTGTGAGCCACACGCTACCCATTAGAGTTGTTCTCAGACTGTAGCGTGCATCAGAATCACCTGGAGTGTTTGCTAAAACACAGGGTGCAGGACCCCAATCCCAGAGTGTCTAAGTTCAGTGAGTCTGAAATTCGGCTCCCAAGCTCACATGTCTAAGCCCCCAAGTTCCCAGATGATGCTGATGTGACTGGTCCAGGATGACGCTTTGAGAACCACTGCCCTAGACCAAGGTTCTCAACTTCAGCACAACTAAGATTTGGGGCTGGGTAAGTCCTTGTTGTGGGGGCTGCTGTGTGCATCGCAGGATGTTCAGCAGCAGCCTTGGCTTCCACCCACTAGATGCCAGTAGCATCCCTGACTTGTGACAAAATGTCTCCAGACATTGCCAAATGTCCTCTATGAGCCAAAAATTCTCATCCCCCATCACCTGTTTGAGAACTGGTCTAGGGGAATCCAGAGATCTTCCTAATATTGGCAAGTCTGTCCGAGGGTTCTTGGCAGGGGGGTTACGTTTTTTCTCAAACTCCTACCATCTCTTCACCTTTTTCCCTGCCTGTGCTGTACCCCGTGGGGCTGCTGTCCTGTCCCCACCTCCATTTACTCCAAACAACTCTCCCTCACTCAAAGTAATTTTCCCCAACTTTCTTCACCACCAGAATCAGCTGATCCTTTTGTTAAACACAGATTCTCAGCCCTCTCTCTCAACATTCTGACTCAGAGGGTAGTGATGGCGCCCTGGAATCTGTCTGTTAAAAGCATTGTAGGCAGTGCTGACATCATAAATGTCTGTGCAGCTCTGCCTTAGACAGTGCTTCTCAAACTTTAATGTGCAAACACATCACTTGGGGGTCTTGTTAAATTCCAGATTTTGATTCGGTCAGTCTGGGGTGGAGCCTGAGACTCTACACCTCTAAGCAGGTCTCAGGGGTGCCAATGTGCCACAGGTCCACAGACCACGCCCTGAGCAGCAAGATCCTAAAGGACTAAGCAAGGCTATTGAGCACATCTGATCTGGAGCTCATGTGGGGATAATGGCAGGATGGGAGGTGGGGGTGGTGGGGAGAATTTCAGCACAGCTCAGGAATGCTTCAAACTGAGCATCAGACTTCACAACAGACTCCAGTGTTTCTGGGACTCACTGGCTCTTCCCTATCTCAGGATATTTCTCACTAGCCTTGCCTATTCTCGGTGTGCTGCCATATTACTTTGGACTGTATCCCAGTCCTTCATCCTTTCCCATCCTCACAGTCCCAAGTCTGCGCTCCAGCTACCATTCAAGAACAAATCCCCAACATTACACACAGAGCAATTTCTCTTTCCCTTTCCTACACTCCGTTTTACTTACGCCTTTTGAATCAGAGCTAGCTTGACTAGACACCTTGTCAACCGAAAGGGTCCACCAAAGTGTTTTCCTAAACAGAAGTCCAACTTTCCTTCCACAAGGAATCCTTTGTTCTTCTAGCAAAGTGGTTCTTCAAGTGTGGTCAGCATCTCCTGGGACCTTGTCAGAAATGCAGTGAATCAGAAACTCTGGGGTGGGGGGGGGGCGCAATCCGTGTTTGAACAAGTCCACCAGGTGATTCTGATGCAAGTTAGAGAACCACTGTTCTAGGGCGGAGCCAGCTTTTAAAACAGAGCCCCTCGGGGTTGGCCCCGTGGCTTAGCTGTTAAGTGCTCGAGCTCCGCTACTGGCGGCCCGGGTTCGGATCCCAGGCGCGCACCGACGCACTGCTTCTCCGGCCATGCTGAGGCCGCGTCCCACATACAGCAACTAGAAGGATGTGCAGCTATGACATACAACTATCTACTGGGGCTGTGGGGGAAAAAAAGGAGGAGGATTGGCAGTAGATGTTAGCTCAGAGCCGGTCTTCCTCAGCAAAAAGAGGAGGATTAGCGTGGATGTTAGCTCAGGGCTGATCTTCCTCACAAAGAAAAATAAAATAAAATAAAACAGAGCCCCTCTCCCACCTGCACAGTTAACATCAGGCCTTTTTCACAGCAGCTGATGAAGTCACAGCTTCTTGGTATTGCTGGGTGACTCCAACAGCTAGTGAGGTTTAAGCCCTTTGAATAGTTCTGGAGGTTACGTACTTCCTTACTAAACACAATACAAATTTACAAACCTAGGCAATTCTGGAAGCATAAGTTGTCCTTTTGATTTATACCTGTAATGACACTCACGCCTAAATTATTTACGTAAAATGCTAATGCTCCATCAGTTGTAGGTGCTCTGAGGTGAGCCTGTATAGATAACTACTCGCCTTCCTGAAAATAAAATATGTCAAGATAGAATAATGCAGTATTTTCTTAAGAATGAAACGATGATGTGATTTGCAAATGCCATGCTTTCAGGGTATGAGTAATATTCTCATTATTCACAATCTACAAACCAACCTGGAATCTAGGAGACTGCTGTAAAGGCAAACAAGGTGAGAGTCTGTATCTAAACATGCCAAACACGTTAGGTATTTCTTTTTTAATTATTTAGACTTGATCACCCACACATGCTGATTGTTTCAGGTTGGCATTAATTACCTCGTTGAATCACCTCTGTGTGCAGAACAGCGGCTGCAGAAATACAGCAGAGGTTGATTTTGAACTGGTTGTGCTCTAAATGAGCAAAGCACACTTAAGAACAAAGAAAAAAGGACAAAACTGTCATCTGAAGACCTCAGGAGACTCTAACAAGATGCAAACCCACTAATACGTGGTTTGCCACTGGGATTTGCTATGATTGCCACACAGGAATAGCACCAAACCAATTCCTCCATGAACCTGGGTTGGCGGGAAAGGTGAGCATGGATCTGGTGAAGACTGCCTCTGTGAAAACTCTCAACGATGGATAGTCCTTTCCTCTCACTTGATATATGATTTCTGAATATGGAGCACTGATAGGTTATTTTTCCTGGGTCTCCTGGTTTATGCCAATTCTTCCCTTTCAACTCATTTGAATTAAAAGTAAATTCTGCAAAACCAAAGAGAGGAAATTTTTCTTCTTTTCCCCCATTTCAGCGGGAGACGGTAAGCTCTAGACCCTCAACCCTGAAGTTAGAGAAGCAGAGAAATTGGCTTTGCTGCATGTGCCAATCAAAGTGCACGAAGGAAGGGCAACATCGGGGGCCACTATGCTACACAAAAGTAGTAGGTCCTTCCAAGATCTCCCATGAGGAGGCTAGAAAATAGAATGCAACTTGCAATGATGCCCTTCCAAAAACTGACAGCAAGTTGCTTGAACATAGATACTGTGGCAGGCAGGATTCTGAGATGGTCCCCAAGATTCCGCCTCTGGAGTACATGCCTGTATAATCCCATCCCTTTGAGTGTGGTGGGACTTGTGGACATCATGGGATATCACTCTGTGATTAGGTTACCAATCTCCCACCTTCAGTAATCGAAAGGAGATTATCCTGTGTGGGCCTGACCTAATCAGAGGGGCCTTTGAAAGAATGTCAAGTCATAGGATTCACTCTTGCTGGCCCTCAAGAAAGGCAACATCCCGGCTGTGAATTGCCTATGGGGCAGGTGGCAAGGATTTGAGAGCAGCCCCCAGCCAGCAGCCACAAAGAATGAATTCTGTCAAGGACACGTGAGCTGAGAAGAGGATCCTGAGCCTCGGAGAAGACCCCAGCCTCAGCCAACACCGTGATTTCAGCCTGATGAGACCCTGAGCTAAGGACCCAGACAACCATACCCTGATCTCCTGGCCACAGAAACTATTAGGTGATAGATTTGTGTTGTTTTAAGCTGCTAAATGTGTGGTAATTTGTTATACAGCAATAGAAAACTAATACAGATGCATACAGTTCTTCTGAAGAATGTTAGTAAGTTGTTATTTACTTAATTGGAGCACTTTTATTTAAAGGAAAAGTTAACTTGAACCTACTTTCATCTGCTGAGTCAGCCAGAAAAGTCATTGTAAATTCTCCACCTGGAAATGAACAGACCTACAGAGTCCCTTCTGCATCCATTCTCCATCCGTCTAAGCCGAGTGACGTTCACTGAGCATCATCTGCCTTCCTGGCTCTCTCCTTTGCGTGCCCCTGATTCCCCAGTTCTGTTAAAGCAAAGTTGAGAATCACAGTTACACTAGCAGGATGGCTCTTTTTTCTGGCTCTTATCTTCTCTTGATAGCAGATCTCAGACCCTGTGTGTGGTCCCCACCTCCGGTTAGTTCTGGTCCTCTTCAGAGCTGTCACACATGTATGAACAAAGACGCCCAGGGTGAGTGTATGGGGCCACACTTCTCCACGCTCTCCACTCTGGCCTCTGCGTGGTGCCTCATAATGAGACCTCTACTGCTCACTCAGTCTCCTTTGGGTGCTGAAAGAATTACCTTCCCCGCCAATGACTTCACCTCAACCTGCAAAGTGTTGGAACCTCTCGGGTCCTCCATGAACTGAAACTGCATGTAACCCAGACGTCCCTGGGTGTCCAAATAAAAGCTTGCATGAGGCTCTTGTGTGTAAAGAAGATAACTGAGGGATGTAGTTGGCAGCAAATCAACTGAATGCCTCTCCATCAAAGTCCCCCAGACATTTTCACAAATCGCCCCCCCCCAAAGTGATGCTCAGTTCTGATCTTTCTTGCCTCTCTCCCCAGCCCCCAGGTCCCCACTTATTTCTTCTGTAGAGAAGCTTTGTCACTTTGGCACCTCCGTTCTCTCTTGAAGCAGCTCTCAAAGCGTCATCCATCCCCACCACCAACTCCACCCCAAAAAGAACATTGTCTTCTAAGGGGGAATTCTCCTGCCAGCTGCTAGGATGTAAATTCTCTCAGCACTTTGGAGACATATTATGTTCCACAAAGAAGTGGAAGATAGATCCCATCTTACAGCGATTGTAGTAAAGCAGCCTGACTCAGTCAGCAACTGCTGCCTAACAAACAACTCCAAGACTCTGTGACTTAAAATAACAATAATTTATTATCTTTCACATCTCTGTGGGCTGTCTCGGTGGTTTATCCACTGGTTTCCCCTGGGCTCAGTCACGCAGCTGCATCGAGCTGGACTATTGGCCTGGAAGGTCTGTGACAGCCTCACCAACATGCCTGGTCATTGTGCCAGCTGTTGGCTGGGCACCTCGGTTCTCCTCCACTCGGCCTGTCTCCCTCCCACAGGTTAGATGGTGTCCTCCCAGGGTGGTTTCCAGGCAGTGTTCTAAGAGAGTGAGGCAGAGCTGCAAGCCTCCTAAAGCCTGCTCTCAGAAGGCACAAAATGTCACTCCCACCATGTTCTACTGCTCAGAGCACATCATCACAAAGCTAGCCACAGTGGACCTGGGGTCTTGACGAGAAGAATAACAAACTCGTATTGCAACTGGCCAGCTCCACCTGGATGGGAGTAACTGGAGACCATATTTTCCAATCTGTCTCCACCATCTGGCTCTTTTATTTTTACTTCATTCCGTCTCATTCATGCTCATGGGACCTCTCTATCCCTGCCCCACTGCCCCTTCTCACACACACACACACACACACACTTAAAACTCAGACACAAGCCGCAGGGTCCTGGAGCAGGAGACAGGCCCGAGGAGTAAGCAGCACAGACCCTCAGACGTCCTTTTCCCTTGGACCTTGGCCTGCGCTTGTCTGCCCACTCTCCTTTAGGATGAGTTCTTTTTCAACATATTGATTCCGTGGGCTCTCGGCCACCAAACTGGCCAGAATTGACCTGGCACATCTGATTCCAAGAAGGAGGCCCTGTTTTGTCCCAAACTTGGGCCACTCCTGCCCTTCCACATGGAGCTACTCCTCACAACAGCCCTGTGAAAAGTCAGCACAAACAGAGGCTCTGTTGAGATCCCCATGCTCCTGGAAACCAAGGCCCTAGGGACTGGATACACTGGCCTCCCTTCCTACGCAGGGACATCACAGAGATGAGACACCAGCGAGAGTTAGGGACAAGTCAGGCTCCCAAGGCAGGGAGGTGGCAGGACATCGTGGTGACCAGACTTGGTTGGATGCACAGTGAAGAGAACCAAGCAGAAAGCAAGGCCCAGGAGCAACAGAACAGAGTGCAGGGCAGCGGGCAGATCAGACACCGAAATATCAACCATAATCAAGAGGTATTGGGGGAGCCTTGGAGATAATTCTGGAGCAAACAGTGAAAAACAAAACTGAGTCTGACAGCACAACCAGGCTAGGAAAAAACCCAGATCATGTAGTTCACGAAGAGAAGTCCTTCTGCGCACCCAACTTGCTAGAACTCCAATGCATTTCACCTGTGTGATAGAGTTCCAGGAAGAAACAGAGTCTGAAAAAACAAATCATAGCCTACAGGGTAAGCTACATACACTTGACATTGTTACCT
This sequence comes from Ceratotherium simum simum, assembly GCF_057802395.1. Classification (NCBI taxonomy): domain Eukaryota; kingdom Metazoa; phylum Chordata; class Mammalia; order Perissodactyla; family Rhinocerotidae; genus Ceratotherium; species Ceratotherium simum. Next base: position 5,626,329 of record NC_141937.1, read on the forward strand.
TGTTGAAAATGAGCCATTAAAAAAGTATATTGCACAGCCTGATGACTCAGGTGAAATACCCCAGTTAATTAACTTGATAAATTTCAGCTTTTCTCTGTGCAGTGTAGACATAGGCATATTCCGAGAAAATACAAGATTACTCTTGCCCAAGGAAAAGCCCAGTAATAAAAAGCCATTAACCTACGTCCTTTCAATGTCTAAACCTCCCTGAAGAGCAAATCTGTTTCCCTTCTCCTCTAAAAGGAATATTCTGGGTATTCTCATGTAGCCATCCAGCCACTCAAAATTGTCATGGTCGAAAAAAGAAGCAAACGAACAAAAAAGACTCATTTGCCAGCTGAAGAGGTAGGGGTGGCAAAATTCTAAGGGATGAGGAAAGGAAGAAGAGAGACTTTTTCAAACAGGCAATTTAGCAATTCTGTTTTGGGGACATTTTTAAAAAGCAGCTTGGTACATTTCTATTTTAAAATTAATGACATATTCTTGATCAAAAATGCTAAAATGCTATTTCCAGCAAATTGCACAGATAATTAAGTCTAATTTTGGTGATGTTTGAAATAATAGCAATAAATCCTTATGGGTTCTTGTATTCAGTCCATGCTGAAAATTCATTCAAATTTTATTTTAGTACAAATTTTTCTCATCTCAGTAACTTTTATGAGTTTAGTTAACTTAAGGCTGTGTCTACATAGACAAAGTGGAAAAGAAAATTGTTTGGCTAACGCAAGTATTTTAAAAATATATTTATCCTAATTATGCTCCAATTCTTCACTCTTTTTCCTTCTGTGGCTTCAGTATCTATATGGTCAATTCCCTTCCCTGAAGTTTCAGAATGAATGAATTATAATTCTCTCCTATACTCATAAATTGGATTGAAAATTACAATAAATATGTAATTTAACAAACTACTCCCAAAATCTAAAAGAGAGTAGGATGAGGAAGGTAATAGAGAGTTGTTAGTTTAAATGGATCCCAGGATACATTGCTGTTGAAAAACATCGTAGTTCAGAGCACTTAAACCATACCCCACACACAACAGAACTTTACAGAGAAATTCACTTGTGTTGTTTCTTCTGACCCTCTCAATCATGCTAAGCAGTAGGTGAAGCTGCTAAGGTATTTTGAGGAGATGAAGTGGCTTCCCAAAGGCACACATCCAGTGGCAGAACTTTCACTGGGAACTTCTACTGAATTCCTGTTTTATGAATCCAGGACCCGTTTCTTTACACTACATGTGAAGTGAAGTGGTTTATAGTGAAAATGTTCATGAACCCTTGCATGTTCCCGCCACCCACAAAAAAGTGTGCCCCTATTATCTGGCTAGGTCAGCTGAAGTTATCTTTAGACGTGAATTCCTATGTTACCTTGCTTTTACATTTTATTTCAAAAGTCAGCAAACTTTTTCTGTAAAGAGCCATATAATAAATATTTCGGGACTTGCAAGTTATATGTACGGTCTCTGTTGCAACTACTCAGCCATAGACAATACATAAACAAATGTGTGTGGCTGTATTTCAAATAAAACTTTATTTACAAAAATATGCAGTGGGCCAGATTTGGCCCATGTGCTGTAGATTGCCAACCTCCGCTTTATTTGGTGCATGTAGACACAGAATGTTGATGTTGCCACCTAAGCCATCCTCATTACAAAATGGAGTGTATGATGAGGTCTGTGTGTTGAGTAAAATATTTATGTACTTACATTTTTATTTCAACACCCACAGATTTCCAAGAACAGATTTAGAAAGGCTTACGGTAAATCCCCATTTGGAAATGTACAAAAGATACTTGAAGCGATCTGAAACTACTCAGGGAAAGTAGGAAAATGCACAACTAATCTAGTGTTTTTCCCACATATGCAGACGTTGTGTAGGATTACATTTCAAACTAGGGATGAACTAAGCACTGTGGGCCCTGGGCCTCCTGGTTTGTGTCTGTAGCAGAGGTATAATATTGATATAACGTTAAACCTCGGTCAAGGCAGTCATTTCTATGGAGAATCAAGTTAATCCAGTGAACTGCTCTCTGCTCAATGTCACAAAGATGGAACCTGGAGGAAGAGCGTATCCCGCAGGCCCAACTTTCTAGACCCAAGTTCCCTCATGAAAGAGACTGAGTGACAACAAGTATATGAAGCCATGTAATAAACATGGAACTTCTTCCTGCAGCACCAAATTATGTCAAGATTTTGAAGATAGGTGAATAACACGTGTACTATTTAAAATGTACATCTGCTGTGGAGTAGAATGAAAATTTACATAACTTTTCAGACCAAAGAAAGACAGCGTCGTGTCGTGGGAAAGAGCACACGCACTTTCTAAAATCAGAATGTCTGGTGCAAATTCTGGCTACTTCTGAAGGCTTGAGGAAGTTACGTTACCTCTCTGAGATTTAGTTTACCAGTTTGAAAAGTGGGCTTCATAATAGCACCTCATGGGGTTGGTGTAAGGATTAAGTCATCTAGGTCCGTGACAGTCCTCCCCGCACAGCTGGCCATTGTCTCAAGTTTCCAGCTTCTGTGAGGATGGGCACCTGTCCCCCTGCATCTCCCGTGCTCTCACTGCTCTTGATGGTACTTGGGACGCTGTTCCTACTCAATAAATAATTGACTGGTGTTTCCAAATATGCAGATACTGGGCACAGTAAACTTCTCGCTCTGCCTCAATTTCATCTCTTAGTTACTTCCCATAATCGTCCGGGAGAGTGATTTGAATCCTTAGCAGCTACAGGCTGATTTGGAATGAACAGATCAGGAAGTATGTATCCAGTGATGCCTGGTTCCCACCAGCAGAGATGCTAAAATGGTTCAATATCACACTTGACATTTTCAAAAGATGCAATTGGATCTGAATTATTTTCCATGTTGAAGGAGAAATTAAATAATTCATAACACTAAACCACTGTTGTTTGAACAAATATTACTTGTCAGAAGTACAGTGATGTCTGTGATAGGTCATAAATTTGCATTCTTAGAAACTAAGCCATTTATTATTTCTTTACAAATATCAGGTGCTTAAACATCCTGCATTTGAAAAAAAAGACTTTGTACCTCAACATAAAACCACTTCTTTTTTAGACTTAATCACCCATATTACTTAATTCCTTTATGTTTAATTATTTATTCAATTCAAAAACTATCTATTGATTGCCTACTATGTTCAAGTCCCTACCTTCAAAAAGTTTATATCTCGGAAAGGGAATATGAAGAACATGCAAATGATTGTTATTCAAAGCACAGCAGTGTCAGCATCACAAGAGGTGGAAAGCTCCAGTGGGAAAAAGCAATAGTTTTCAAATCCAACCATCTGCCGTGTCAGAACCCAGCTCCCCACCTTTCTTGCAGGAAGCTCTTGGGCAGGCTGCTTACTCTCTCTTGGCTTTGGCTTCTTCGCCTGTCCAGGATTAATAAGAACACCTACCATGCAGGGCCGACTGTGGTAAGGATTTGGTGTGATATTGCAAGGAGAGTGCCTGACTCAATAATGTCTATAGATGACAAAATGATTACAATAGATGAAAAGCTGTGCACTTTAAAGTAGGATGGAAAGATCATAAAGCACACACAATCTAAAAAGGTCACTGTCAATGTAATTGTATCATTTAATTCTTCTACTAGGATCAACGTATGCATTCTGATTTTAGTATTTAGGTTAAGATGTTGTTATGACATTTTATGTGTAAATCTGAAGTGGTCATTTCCCGTTGTGGACAATTATGAAGAACCGGGGTCTCCCCAGCCCAGGTCTTTCGGAACGGCTGCAAACTTACAAACATGGACTCATTCACAAACCCATGGGTAGGTCATGAGGGTCCCAGCCCAGCCCCCCGACATCAAGCCCTCAGTCAAGAGCAGGACCGTGGTCTGGGGGCCGAGGTCAGGGGCTTCTGTCAAACTGCACAGAGGCCTGGGAAGGCCAGGGCCCCCCCAACCCAACCTCCTCAGGTAGCATGTCTACCTCTTCATGCCTCACAGTGCGTCTTCCTCCCGCTCGCCCTGTATCCACACGAACAAGAAGAAGAGAAAGTGCTGTCTGGGGTCTCTCACCTCTCTCTGCCAAAGAGGAATTGTTCCGAAGTCCTCGTTTTTCCTCTTTTTAGCCCCCAGATCTTGACATCCCCTAAACTCTCAATACTACTTGCCCCGATTATTTTCATCAAACTCCAATTAGGACTGGGGACTTCATGATTTCCTTCTGTGTGACCAAGAAATGCCCATTAGATGTTACCCGGTGTACATTCACACACTCTCTCACACTTACATTCACAGTCACACAATTCTCTCACACTCATTCTCACATTCACACTTTCTCACATACTCTCAATACACACTCACATTCACTCACTCACTCACTCATGCACACTCACACAACCACACACTCGCTTGCACACTCACATTCTCATTCATTCACTCACACACTCTCACGCACACAGTCTCATACATGCTCATGTGCCTTCACACACACACTCTCGCACATGCACACACACACACAGACACACGGCAGTTGCAAGCCCTCCGGAACACTCCACCACCATGACCCTAGCCACCAATTAAGTGGAAGGTAGGGAGATGGGGCTGGGGAAGCTTTGCTACAAGCAGCAGAGAAAGAAGCAGCTCCTTTGTCTTCTGAATTTTGAAAACACAGCCCTGAGGGAAACGGGAAAGCTCTTAGGTCAGGAACAAAAGATTTGGGGAAACATGGGAGGGTCAGGGCAATGCTCCCCACCCTAGTCCAGAAAGTAACACTTGGAGAAGAAAACCGAGGGGAGTGGAGATGTGGGTCAGGTGCTGGGAAAGTCTCCGTCTCCCACCCCCAGACCACGTAGGCTGTGCATCCCACAGCTGGGGAGACTGTGCCCCAGGCTGAACCGGGCTCTCAGGGGAGAAATGGCTGCATCCTGAATCTGGGAAGAGGGCACCTTGGGCACCCTCTGAACCTACCCTGAGCTGTAGCCGGTTCAAGAGTGGCAGAATGGGTCTCGAGTGGCCTCCAGGCTCACGAGGGGACCTGGCCCTGAAGAAGCCTCACAGATGAAAACTGGTGGCTCTTCGTCGGCCCCCTGGGACACATCAGAGCAGTGGATGTGTCAGGGATGCAAATGTGGACACAGGAGAGTCAAGACAAACGCTGCTCCCCATCACTGGGAACACTCACTCCCAGCCTCCCCTGAAACTCAGATGCAGCCTAGTGAAATGGGGTGGGAAGAACCAAATGGACTGAGATTTAGAAAAAATACAAATGAATTGAGTTTTAGAAAAATTAAGTAGCTTACTTTTCTCGATCAGCTAAATTGGTAATCTGAAATTCAAAACTTCTACATCTACTCTCCTTGGTCACTCCCTCTTGTGAAAACAGAGCAGAAGATAAAGAGTAGAGAAGGCAGTGAATGCAACAGGCTCTGCTGACAGCCAGGGAATTTAGAAGTGGAAACACTGTAGCCTTCTCACAGCGCCTGGTAAAAAGCCAGTGGAGGGGATAGCAGTTTGCTGTTTGAGATGACCCATTTAAAGAATGATTCAAAGTGTTGTTAGGGCTAATGCTCAGCTAGAATCCCTCAAAGACCTATCCCCTCCCTTCTTCCCTCTTTCTTAACTATCAAAAATGTATTTTTGCCCAAAACATTCTCTTGGTCATTCCATAAAATGATATAGACTTGCTACAAATATCTCTGCTTAAGCAACATGAATGGACCAAGATTTGTGGAAAGTTCTAATGAAAAGAGCAGAAAGTACAAGATGTCACTTCTGAAGTTAGATTATGAAGGCACTGTGGCTTCCGGCTTCCACACCCTCTCTTGCTCTCTCTTGCTCACTCTGAGAGATGCCAGCCGCCATGTTGTGAGCTGCCCCATGGAGAGGCACATGTGCAAGGAACAGAGAGCATCCAGCCAACAGCCAACAAGGAACTGAATCCTGCCAGCTAGCATGTCTGTGAGATTGGAAGCTCATCCTTCCCCCAGTTGAGCCTTCAGATGAAAGAGCAGCCCCAGATGACACCTCGATGGCAGCCATGTGGGAGACTCAGGGACAGGCAGCCAACTAAGCTGCACCCACATTCCTAACTTACAAAAACTCTGAGATAATACATGTCTGTTGTTTAAATCCATTAAATTTGGAGTAATTTGTTACATAACAATAGATAACTAAGACATTGCTTATATATTGTTTTCTTTAAAAATAATTTCAAAATTTCCCTAAGATGAGGAAGAATTACCTTCTATTTAATCATTTAATTTTCACTCAGTAAGAAACTTTATGAGCTGCTCATAAAAAATAAAGCTAAATTTAGCCTCTACCATTTAAATCAGGTTTTCCATTTTCCATCCTGCATATAACAGGACCTTAATATATTCTTCTTACGTTTTAAGTTTTTACATTTTTAATTCTTAAAAATGAAGGAAAAAAGGAAGAGCTGGGATATTTTCTCTGCATCTCTTTAACAGAGAACAACATTCTCCCTCAATCTCAGTTTCTAGCCTCTTGCTCTATCAAGTGTTGCAAAATTACATTTTTCCCTACATTACCTGGAAAGATTGTTCCTTTCATATCTTATGCGCTAGCTATTCCGACAGTGCAGTCTCTGTGCAAAATATAAAGAACCTTTTATTTGGTAAATTAATGCTTCCATTACTATGGGTGTTTTATGGGATCATGACATTTTTCTCATTCCTGCCCTATGGGTGGCTACATCAAGCATCACCAAACATCTCAACTAATTTCAGCCCTGAGTCTAAACTTTGCTCTAAGCAGCATCTTTAATATTAGCCATCCATAGTGGATGCTTTCTGCCAGAAGAAGGTAAGTCCTAAGCAATGTTCATAAAAGAAGTATTTGAATCAGACTTTGTGTCCACATACAAAACAACGTGGAAAACTGAAGTAACTTTCTGGATAGTTCAAGCACCTCCTGCATCAAAATCTACTTTTGCTGGAAATATCTTGATAATTTATTTAAAATATGGAGGAGGAGAGTTTTCATTAGTCAAGCATCCTGCAGTCCTGAATCCCATTGCCAGCTGGTACAGACTCTCTTCTCTGTGGGAGTGAGAGATGGGCCACTTCCGTCTGGATCCTACTGGGTGAACTTAACTGGCATGACTTTCCTCACCTCTGTGCAGAGTCCCTGCAGGAAGACCTGCTTGCCCCTCTGACCACGATGCTTTTAGCCCAGCTCCTCATCTTGTTTCCTTTCACTTCATTCCAGTATGGAGAAGCCTCCCTGACCTGTTATACAAATGACTCCCCTCCCTGCTGCCTGGCTTCTCTATCCCCTTGTCTTGATGTGTTTTTCCTCTGAGCACCCGTTGCTTCCTGAAATTATGTACTTACTGGCTCATTTGCATGTTACTTCTCCTACTGGAATGTAAACTCCAGGAGGACAAGGACTGTGTCACCTTCACTTGGAAATGCCAGGCACTAAGTCATCTAGTAGCTATAATGATTGAATAAATGAATGGATGAATTTAATCAAGTTGCTGAGAAAGAAAAAAAGGATAATCATCTGGAAAAAAAAAATACACACAGGAAGTGGCCCAAGTAATTGGACTATGAGAATATAAAGGAAGGAAGCTTTTTAAAAGTTGGGGACATGGAGGGTCCTGTCCTGATGGCGTAGTGGTTAGGTTCACACACTCCGCTTCAGCAGCCAGGGTTCGCAGGTTTGGATCCCAGGTACAGACATACGCACTGCTTATCAAGCCGTGCTGTGGCGGTGTCCCATATAAAGTAGAGGAAGATGGACACAGATGTTAGCCCAGAGCTAATCTTCCTCACACACACACACACACACACACACACAAAAAGTTGGGGACGTGGAAAGAAAAAAATAAGCTCATCCTACAAGGCAAGGCATTAGAGGAACATCTGTGGATTATTTTAAGGATCAGTGACTGATTGTGGAGGGGTCTGTAGCTCAGCCACCAGATTGACAGCCCTGCACACAACTCTAGTATGATAAATGAAGCCATCAGCTGGGACGACACGTCCACCAGCCCAGCTCTGTGTCATCCTCTCCTCGTATAAACATTTAAAAGGCATGGCCAGCAGAACCCAAGACAAATGCACCCCACGAGGCTGGTAAAAAATGCGTCTTCAGCGTACCACAAGGTGGTGATAACCTGGTAACAGAGGGATAATGAGAAGCCACTGCTGTAATTGAGCCTAAATGGCAATTGCAGTGAAATGACTGGGAACCATGCCTCATTACAGGAGCGGCGCACTCATGCTCCCAACGCCACGCGAGGAGCCCTCTAATGATGATGTATTCTCGCTGCTTCCTGTTCCTGCAGAAGCTGCCTGATCTGTATAGATGAAGAGAACAGATGGATGGCTTGACCTTGGGCTTGGCCTGGAATGTGGCTGCAGTCTAATAAAATGAAATGACGTCCTTTTCTCTCTTCAAGGAAAAGCCCCTGCCTGTACAGTAGAAGTGTGCCCAGTAACGCTCACACTACCCTCAGCTCTGCCCAGCTTGGCTCAAGTTAGGTCCAAGAGAAGTGAAGCCTGTGATTGCCCTTGGCCTTCTGATCTCGGTTATGTATGGCTTTGTCCTGACCTTCTGCTTCTGTCAGCATTTCCTACCTCAGCCCTTGTCCCAAAGCCAAGCTGCCCCGTCTCCTTCTCTTCCTATTGATACCATGATAACAAAACCAAGTCCAAATGATTTAGAGCAAGAACACCTGTAATCCACAAGAAAGACTCTCCAGCCCCAGACAGACAACAAGCCACGAAGCCAAGGATGACCCTGCCCTCCCAGCGGCCCAGAGCCCTGGCTGTCTTGGGTGACTGGGCCCTCTGGACAGATGCTTAGGATGACCTCACAACTGAGCACAATGATCAGAAGTCCATTAAGTTGGCCCAAAGATGAAAAACTGATTAGAAAAGAGTTCAGTTGGCTATATAATCAAAACAACCAGTAGGAAAAAAATTTTTAATATGTAAAGCAATTTACTGAAATAGAGGGCGAGTTAGGTCATTCCAAAAAACCACTTCTTCTCATCGAGTTCAGTGGTTTCTTCTCCACCAAATTCAGTGGTTTTCCAGGCCGCTCCCTCCCCACTGGGTTGACAGGCTGTCACAGCACTGTGTGGACAGGAACTAAGGTGAAGGAGAGGACTTAGACAACAGTCATCATGCTGCTCTGCCACTGCCCCAGGTTCCTCTCACATGAGATCATGAGTCCATTGTGGCAGGGCCACATCTCAGCCATCCCTTTATCCTCAGGGCCCAGCACAGAACCTGGAATGTGGAAGATGCTTGTATTACTTTCTTATTGCTGCTATAACAAATCACCACAAATGTAGTGACTTTAAAAAGCACACATTTGTTATCTTGTAGTTCTGGAGGTCAGAAGTCTAACACACATCTCACTGGGCTGAAATCGAGACACTGGTAGGGTAGATTCTTTCTGAATGCTCTAGTGGAGAATCCGTTTCCTTGGTTTTTCCAGCTTCTAGAGGCTCCCCACATTCCTTGGCTTGTGGCCCCTTCCTCCATCTTCAAAGCCAGCAGTGACTGGTCAAGTCTTTCTCACATCTCGTCCCTCAGATATTGACACATTTACCTCCCTCTTCTGTTTTTAAGGAAACTTGTGATTACATTGGGCCCACCAGGGTAGTCTATGATAATCTCTGTATTTTAAGGTCAGCTGACTATCAACCTTAATTCCACCTACAACCTTAATTCCCCTTTGTCCTGTAGCCTAATATTTTTACAGGTTCAATGGATTAGGAGGTGGACCTCTTTGGGGGACTATTTTCCATACCACAGCGCTCAATAGATAAGTGGTGAATGAGTGTCAAGTTAATTTATACCTCTGAACTATTTAAGACAATCACATGACCACCAGATAACTATTCTATCCTCAAAGCATATCGTATTTTAAAAAGAAAAAAGCCATCCAAAACATTGTTCATATCTACATCACTCCCAAAGACAAAGATTAGCAACTTCCAGCCATACTCAGAATGTAATTGGCTGATTAACTTTATCATCAATAACAATTGATGTGGTCAATGCTTTAGACTAAGGGCACAGTATTGTCTAGTCCAGAAAAAAGTGACAGGAAGTGTTATTGATTAGATTCCTCTTGGATGTCACTTATTGGAAGCCATAAAAAGATTTTTTTTTAATTATAGTTTTGTTGGGTCTGCTCAATAAGCCCTGGAAACTCCCTCCACTTACATGACAAACACAGTGTGCCCGGGAGAAAGCTCAGATGGAGGACCAGACTCAGAGCTGCTGGGGACCCTGGAGAGGAGATGAGTTTTTTAAAGTTGTTTCTTCAGTGGAAAAAACTGGATCCAATTAGGTAATTTCCAAGTATCCACAACTTCCCACCTTTCCCTTGCAACGTAGAATTTCTCCCTTCCAGGAACAAATCTGCTCTTGTTCCTGGGGGCCTGACAGAGCTGATGGCAATTCTGCCTCCCTGGAGCCAGGGGCCCCGGATGCTCAGATTGGCGCTGTCCATTTCAGCACCAGAGGGTGGGTGAGCCTCTTTCTGCCCTCTCCCTGGGGGCTCTGAGGCTATGCTGCCTCCCAGGCATCTTTAGGCAGAAGAACCACCTCTGAGGAGTGACACATGGAGTGGAACTATTTCTCCAGACACACGCTAAGCCAGGGTGGGACCATGTTCAGATTAGTCTCCCATGCTGTGAAGATTTGGCTCTACATCTTCCTAGCTGATCTGAGAGTGGCTGCCCACACCACACGCAGAGGTCTGGGCAGCTGGGCAGGTTACAACCTCTTTTGTAAAAAGGAGAGGGCTTGCGGCCTCCCTGGGGTTCCAAAGATCCCTGCACCCTAATTATTTTTAACTTTTAGCATCCAGGCAAAGTAGACAAGCCCACTTATGATTTTTGCATTATAACTTAAAACCATCTTATAAAGAGAAAATACAATAATATCAATTTGTTACAGGTGCACAAAATGTTTTTTATTAAGGCCAAAGATTCAAGTTCATTATTATAATTGACTGTGATTTATTGGATATTTACTATGTGCCAAGAAGTATGCCAAATGCTGTTAAAACACATTACCACGTTTAATCGTTATCACAACTTAAGAGAATGATTTCTTGCAAATGAAAATAGCGAAGTTCAGAAAAGTGATATAACTTCCCAGATGGCACAATACCTGTTTTCGATATTCAGATATGTAGTGCTATTTCTAATTATCTAAATATCTATTTTCTTGTTGGTCTAACATGTTATTTTTAAAACCTGAAATGTGAATGATTTGTGTCTTGAGATCTTCAAGAGACTTAGATGTTGCATTAAAATTTCTAATCAGCCAAGGTGTAATTTAGAAAGTGTTATAACCACACTCTCCTTGTTAGACTCTTCCAAGATACCTTAATGATTTTTGGTTCCAATATCCCAGACTGCAAATGTGGTTGGGCCTCTTTTCTCGTCTTTATTATCCATTTACATATACCTCAGTGCTATCCATTTCTAGAAGTCCCTGTTTGTGGCAAGGGGATTGAGGAAAGCGAGAATTTTAAGGAAAGTGGGGGGACTCTCAGCCCACCCAATTCCCAGCCCTGAAGGTGACTCTCCTACCCCAGGGCTGATTACCCCTCCTCTCTCATCCTCTCATCTCTTCCCTCCTGGGTCAGACTTCCTTCTCTCAGATCCCCCTACTCTAGGCTAAATCATTTTAACAAGACCTTCTGGATATTGAAAGGCAAAGACAGAAGACCTCAGTCCTGGACCCTGGACCTCTCTCAGGTGGAACATAATCGGAGCACCATGTGATGAGATATTACACTATGTTAGATAAATACCTAGATAAAAGTATTTTCAATTCCTCAAAACTGGAATCACTAAACATCACTACAGTGACAAAGTCTGAGACTCTGCTCTGGTGCCCACCAAGAAACAGAAGAGCAGCTTTCGCATTCAGGAGATGGCTGGGCACTGTCATCTGGATGCTGGGGCTGCTGCAAGCTGGGCTGGCAGGCTTTGGTGTTCTCCTGGTGAACACAAGCACTTCACAAAATGTCACAGCAGACAAGGCTATTTTGTGATGATGGATCAAGACAAGAACAAGACCACTCGTCATCATGTCTGAACACAGACAAAACATGCTTATTGTCCAGACCACAAATACCAGACATCCCCCCGTCTTGTCTGACATGAGTGACTGCACTTCTTTACCAATTATAGCTTAGTCCTGGTTTAGTCTTCCCTCTATTAGATCAGATTTGTTAAGATACATAGTCATAGAATTACCACCACTTCCTGACAGCATCCAATCCAGTGCAAAGCTCTGTTCCCTCAAACCCTCCCCAAAATCACCCAATGAAAGCCCAAATGCTATGCTAAGTCCTCGCTAACATCCTCTAACTGCAATGCCCACGGTTCCCAATGGTGTGCGTTCTCCTTCACTGCAAAGAGCAATAAACCCAACTGTTCAAACACAGGTATGTGCTTCTGGTGGTCTGTGGCTGGGGAGACTTGACACTATGAAATGTCAGTCAGTAGGTCTAACTGACAGTTGTGGAATCCTAGCGTGGCAGAAATCCTTTAAAGAAAAATAGTGACTACGTAAATGTAATGATTATGTTTCAATAAGCTATGTTAATCTTTGGGTTCCACCATTTTCTCACAGTCAAAGATGGTAGAAGGGAAAAAAGGAATGGAAACAGTTTTCATCCTTAAAAATAACAGTATGCTCTGATAGAAAAATGGGCAACAGATATGAAGAAACAGTTCACTGGAAAGAAATGCAAATGACACACTTAGGAAAAGATGCTTAACTTCGCTCATAATAAGAGAATCGCTCACTGAAACTGCACTGAGATGACATTTCCCATCAACTAGATTAGCAAAATTCCAAAAGTCTGACAACACCCAAGGAAAGATGCACTCTCATACACTGCTGGGGGGAGAGGACATGATATAGTCCCTATAGAGAGAGTTTTGGCATGAGTTGACAAAATTACATATGCGTGACCTCTTTGAACCATCAACTCCATATTTAGGAGCCTGTACCAAAGATACACTGGCAAAAATACAAAATGACATATTCATGAGGCTATTTACTTACTATTGTTCATAACAGCAAAGACTGTTAACAACCTAAGTATCCATCGATAGCAGATGAATTGATTAAACTTTGATACAACAGAATACTATGTGGCTGTGAAAGGAATACGGACTCTCTCTCTTTGGTCGTGAAGTGATCTACAGGATAGATTGTTAAATGAAAAAAAACCAAGCTGCAGAACACAACTAGTTTGTTACCTTTTATGACTGAAAGGGGAGGGAGGAGAGGTGACTCTATAGTTTGGGCTGAAGGTCACAGTAAAGAGCCAGGATTACATGGGAAAGAGAATAGGGAGTTCTGATGAGAAAGAATGTCAGCCTTCAAGACTCTGGGGGTAGAGCAAACTCGATGACATTGAGGGGTATTTGAAGAAGGAAGCAGGGAAGAAAATGAAACTAGGAGCAAAGGAATTGCGATAGGAACCAGAGGGCTAATTAATATACTAGGGGAAAGGATGACAAATAGGATGGAGGAAGACACAAAAGAGACATAGGTGAGGAAGTTATGTTCTTCCTCGCTTGGTGACTATGGCTGTATCTTCCATCTTGTCACACCGCAGAATGCCTCCTGATCACTTGGGGCTTGCTTCTACTGTTGTTCGTTCTCCTTTCTGACAGCCCCAGCTCTGCTTTAACTACTGAGGGTAAATCTTATTAAGTATTTGGCTCAGATCACCCAAAACAGTAAAGCAAATAGCTTTCTTGCGTCGTTTCTTTTTTATTTGTGTGTGTCATTAACATTAAACCCATGATGTTGCAACAACAATATAATTGACGACTTAATGGGCTGAATTTAAATTCGAGTAATATTTCCATTCATCTAAAAGCTATCCTTTAAAAGTCTGTTAAATTAATTTATTGAAAAAATTTCAACATAACTCTACCAGAAAATCTCCTCTGAATAATAATGCCATAGATCTTGCAGCTTTTATTTTTTCCTTTTTGATCAGCTCACATCTTCTTTCTGCAAATGTGTTGCCAAAGATGGGACCAAAAACCCCAATACATGAGGTTTTAGGATATGTCTCCAAAACCTCAAAAATCCACAGGGACTGAAGAGAAAGGCAAAACACCAAAAAGAATGCAATACCCAAGATATTAATTGGAAGGAGTCACCAAAAAGGAAAGGCAGGATGTGCCCCTCTGCTAAGGCATGGAGCCCGTGTGGGTACCCAGTACCAGAGGAGAGTCGTATGAGCACAAGGGAGAAAGGACAAAAAAATCACGGCTCTCAGCTCTGTTCATTTAAACGTTCATTAAAGCTGCTCTCTCACTCAGGAAGCATTCATTTCCTGGGGCTGCTGTAATGTATTACCAGAAACTTCGTGGCTTGAAAAGCAGAAATGTATCCCCTCACAGTTTTGGAGACCAGAAATCTGAAATTAAGGTGTCAGCAGGGCCACACTCCCTCCAAAGTCTCTAGGGGAGGATCCCTGCTTGCCTCTTCTAGCTTCTGGTAGCTCCAAGCATTCCTTGGCTCTTGGCCACGTCACTCCAACCTCTGCCTCCATCATCACACGGCCTTCTCTGTGTGTGGGTCGTCTCCTCTTATAAGGACACTTGTCATGGGATTTAGGGCCCACCTGGATAATCCAAGATGATCTCATCTTTTTTTTTTCAGCTTTATTGAGATATAATTGACATACAACGTTGTGTAAGTTTAAAGTGTATAATGTGTTGATTTGATACACTTATATATTGCAAAATGATTACCATCACAGTGTGAGCTAACACCTTCATCACGTTACATAACTACCATTTCTTTTTTGTGGTGAGAACATTTAAGATCTACTCTGTTAGCATCTTTCAAATACACAATTATTTAAAGTACAGTATTATAAACCATAATCACCATGCTGTACATTAGAACCCCAGCATTTATTCATCTTATAACTGGAAGTTTGTACTCTGATCAAAATCTCTCCTTTACCCTCATCCCCCAGCACCCATCACTCACCATTCTACCCTCTGTTTCTATGAGTTCAGCTTTTTTAGATTCCATGTATAAGTGATATTATACAGTATTTTTCTTTCTCTGTCTGACTTATTTCACTTAGCATAATGCCCTCAAGGACCATCCATGTTGTCATAAATGGCAGGATTTCCTTCTTAGCCACAGCTGAGTAATATTCCATTGTACATACATGTACCACATCTTCTTTATCCATTCATCCATAGATGGACACATAGGTTGTTCCCATATCTTTGCTATTGTGAATAATGCTGTGATGAACATAGAGTCCAAATATCTCTTTGAGATCCTGTTTTCATTTCCTTTGGATATAAGCCCAGAAGTGGGATTGCTGGATCATACAGTAGTTCTATTTTTAACTTTTTTAAGGAACCTCCATACTATTTTCCATAGTGGCTGCACCAATTTACACTCTCACCAACAGTGCACAAGAGTTCCCTTTTCTCCACATCCTCACCAGCATTTGTTATCTCTTGTCTTTTTGATGATAGCCATCCTAACAGGTGTGAGGTGATATCTCATTGTGGTTTTGATTTGCATTTCCTTGGTGATTAGTGATGCTGAGCACGTTTTCATGCACCTGTTGGCTATTTATGTGTCTTCTTTGGAAAAATGTCTATTCCATTCCTCTGTCCATTTTTTAATCGAATTTTTGTTGTTTTGTTATTGAGTTGTACAGGATAATCTCATCTTAAGATCCTTAACTTGAGTACGTCTGCAAAGACCCTTTTTCCAAATAGGTTACATTCACAGATTCCAGGGGCTAGGACATGGACATATCTTTTTGAGGGCCACTATTCAACCAACGCCTCAGCTAGAGATAGATAGTGTTTGTTTCAGATAGGGTACTTTTGGCTGCAAGTACCAGAAATCATAACTCAAACTAGCTTAGACAAGAGGGATGTTCATTAGCTCACATAACTGGAGATACAGAGAACTCAGATGTGGTCCAGGTCAGTGGAGAAGGAATCACAGATCCAAACATTTTTCTTCTTTCCACTTTCCTATTCTAGTATCAGCTTCCTCTCAAGGTTTGTTGCAGGATGGCCATCGTGGCCATCAGGGCAACATGTGTTCTTATCCATGACCAGTAGAGGAGAGCAAGACAAAACCTCCCCTCAACCACAGATATATGTCTGATTGAGCCAAATTAGATCAGGGCCCCCCATGGAACCGTAATGGTTCCCAGGAGAATTCCATGTCCCAATGGCTAACATAAATCCCAGACTACACCCTGGATTTGGAGACATGCTGAGTATTGTCTGAACTATATGGCATGTGGAAGTGGGAAGAAAATTTGAACAAAATTATGGCACAGAAGGGGGAAGTAGACACTGAGTAGAAAACCAACAGCTCCACTAGGCTGTGTCATCGTAACAGCTGTTTTAGAAGGATGATGATCTCACATGAGACCACTGGTACCCCAGCGACCACTCAGATCCCTCCCTGTTCTCTCATTAGGTACTCAGGTTTGAATTGACCCTATCATGAACTAGAACATTCTTAATAACATTTTGAGTTAATCCTGTAGCTGATTCCCCCTTCATGAGAAGAGGTAAAAAAGAAAGAAAACTGGGAATAGAAGAGGGATGGGAAAGTGAAATGAGACCAACAGTTGTTTCAGAAATGTAGATGATGTCATGATAATGAGGGAGTTCTCTCAGATTCGTTGTTGTCGTAGCTGCCGCCGCTGTTTTTAGAGAGAACAGAACGAGTCTCTGTACTCCTTCACCCTGTCCCTCTAGATGTCATAATACTTCCAGTTTACCAAATTCATGGCCTCACTCGTTTGAGTAGAACTGGACAAACTCTAATTCTTAATCTCGGCCCCTCCTTTCACAAGGCTTCCTGAGGAACTGCTTCCCTGTGTCACTGCCCCATTTCTTCAATTATGTAAAGTAAATGACGAGGCTTTCGCTCTCTGGAACTGACATCCGTCACTGATAGCCTCCTGAAACAGTATCCTGGTCTCCAACAAGAAGAACACACACTGTACAGTCAAGGTTTGCTTTGGAGACACCTGGGACGTCTCCAGGACACCAATCTCAACTGTTTTGTGAGGATTTGACTGGTTTAAACATTGAGGGTCATGGTATCTTTGCGTCCCAAAGCATCTCTCAAAACCCCACTGTGAATCTAGTTTATGACTCTTCTCTTCTGTGAGACTAGGTTCAACATCACCAGGACAGGATGATCAAAGAGCGAAAATCACCAATTACAAAAAGAAGAGGTTTTTTTCCATTTTTTTAAAATGGAATTTCATCTCTATGCTTTCGTATACTTGGAAAATTTAGAAAATACAGAAAAATGTAGGAAGAACTTGCAATGTGAGTCCATCACCCATGGAAAACAAACACACGTTGTTAACACTTTGGTGCATATCCTTCCAATGATATTTATGTGGATAAAAATCCTCCCAGACAGATAGAGAGCTGGATATATGAAGAGTGATAGCTAGACAGACTGCTTGGCGGGTTGCTCTTTTTGCTTAAAAATATAGTGAGAATTTTCCTATATCTTTAAATTGAGAATATAATTTTTGTTCTGGAGAACTTTTTTGTAACTTTTTATTTTGATAAAATTTCAAACTTGGAAGAAAAACGTAATACTAATTCAAAAAACTCCTATATACTTTACCCAAATTAACCAGATTAACCAGTTGTTAACATTTCGCCTCAGTTGCCATATATGGTATATACTCTATAATATATAGAATATACGTAGAATATATAGAAAATAACAGAACATTTATAACGTATATATACACAATATATGTAGATATAGAAATATGTAAAGAGTATAAATAATACAAATATATATATATATATACACACACACATTTTATATATATACATTTTTCCCCAAACCATCTGAGAGTAAATTGTAAATATTATGTTCCTTTATCCCCAAATGCTTCAGGATTTATTTACTAAGAATAAGAACATTCTCTTACGAAACCACAGTATAATTATCAAAATCCAGGAGTTGAACACTGATACAAACTATTATCTAACGCACAGTCCATTTTCAAATTCCTTCAATTATCCTGGTCTTGTATTTATAGCTATTTCTCTTTTCACAGTCTGAAATCCAATCCAGGATCACACATTGCAAAAATAATTTAGTAGATGCCTAGAATCCCACCGTATGGATTTCTGCATTTTATTAATCAGTTCTTATTGTTGAATGTTTGTATTTGACTACCAATTTTTCTTTTCTGTAAGTAACGCTACTGTGAATATCCTTGCTCTTAAATCTTTGTCATAGCTCTCTTAAGTAATTAACTTAGAATAAATTAATAGATTCAACCATGTGAAATTGCCATTTTTGTAGGTCAAAATGACCAAATATTGGTTATTTTGTTTGTTTCAACTTTAATAGAAAAGTGGAATTACTCAGGCAAAGGAAATTATTAAGACATTTGGCAAGTTCCATCAAATTGCCCTCCTAAAAGATTACATTTTGAACTTCCATCAAACAGGAGATTGCCACTTCCATTCATCCTCATCAGCACTGGCTATTGATATGTTTAAATTGTTGTTAGTTTGGTGGGAAAAATATTACGTCATTGTTTTAATTTACACTTCCTTTAAAAACCAGGGTTTTAAAATGTTTAAGATCTATTGGCCATTTATAGTTTGGTTTTGTGAATTTGTTGCCCTTCCATTTTTCTACTGGTGTTTTCATCATTATAAAATTGATTTTGGAAGCTTTGTATATTAATGAATTAACTCTTTACCCAATTCGTCGTTTGATTTTATTTTGCTTATTTTACTTTTTGATGATTTTATCTATATACAGTCAAACCTATAATTCCTCAATGATTAGAAAGGTCTTCCTCCTCCCACTCCAGATTCAGATAAATATTTACCTACTTTTTTTCTTAATTTTATGGTTTTTTTGGTTTAACCTTGAACTGTTTTGCCCATATGGAATTTATTTTAGGGTGTGGTCTTCATGATGTGAAGTATGCACTTAATGTAATTATTTTCCAATAGTTAACAAACTTACCACTGCATTTATTGAACGTTTCCCAATTGATCTGAAATGTCAAATGATCTGAAAGGCAAAATATGCTCCCAACTGATTTGGAAGAGTTAAATTCTTATGCTGATCATATTTAAATGTTCTGTTATATGGACCCTTTTATGAGGTCTAGTGCCATACTGTTTTGATTATAGTCATTTTATAACTTATTTTAGCAATTTTTGTTAAAATTGCTAAAATTTTTATTTTCTATTTTTGTAAGAAAGACCTCATCACTACTCTTTCAAAATTTCTTTCTTGGAGTCATTTTGTCAAGCTGCCAAAGAATCCATTTTAATTAAAGTAAAAATTGCACTACATTTATCAACTAATTGAGGTGAATAGGCGGTTTTTACAATATTCTGTTGCCAAACAGCAAAATATATATATGCATATATTTTGTTGGTTTATTCCAGTAATGTTTTATGGCCCTCAGTAAAGTATTTTAGTTGTGTTTGTATACCTGGTATTTATTATTAACTTATTCTCATGAGTTTTATAATTTTATTATGAATGGCAAAATTAAGGAATTTTGAAAATCTCCATTTTTTGTAAATCGTGTCTTTCATTTTAAATAAAGCCTTGAAAGTAAAAACCAAATTGCTGTGTTGTCACATTGTATTGGCCGTGTTTCTATGGAAGGCTTACAGGCTGTACCTACTTCAGGAGACAGTCTGGTGACCAACAGAAGAAAATCTCATCCTTGGGAGGCTCTCACTAAGAAGAGGCTGGGCCCCTGGGAGAAAAAATGTCCAGGGATTTTCTCCCAAGACTTATTATTTACCTTCATTCTGATGGATCTTAATTTGAAAAATTATTTGCTTCTCTGTCAGTGATCAGTAAAACTGGTGGTCCCTGTACTGAGCAAGTTACTTAACTTGTACTTCTCATCTATAAAGGGGATCACAATTCCTACTTAACTGAGTTGTTGGGAGGATTATGGGATGCGATCCCTGTAAAGGTACCTGATACATAATAGGTACTCCAAAATCAAGGAATTTTGAAAATCTCCATTGTTTTGTGTATACAAATGGAAACTCAATTTATCTGAGTTCTGCATGAACACCGATGGACATTACTACTGAGACTTTCTCAGTAACTGCTCACCAATGGCTTCCACCTAACCTGACCCGACAGACAAAGTCTCGTGAAAGAAACGTGCAATCAGCCAGCCAGGACTTCGGGTCGATGTGTTAAGCCACATCCTTATGGAAGAGAGTCCGGGAAATCAGCCAAGTTTCACAGGTGTGCCTCAGGAGGCCGTGGAAAAGCACTGTTGGTGGCCATTGCACCTCTGACTCCGTATTTTTATTCTTCTGGCATTGCACGGTAGCTCTGTAGAGAAGCAGCCAAGGTAAACACAGGGAGTCAGAAAGGCAGGGCAGAGAAATACGCTGTGTTTCCTACCAATGAGCTGAAATGGCTCCCATGATTCTGTCCATTTCCCATACAGAAGTTGTAGTTCCGGAAAAATCAAAAACTTAAATACAACAATTTCCTATTTTTGCAACTACATCTGTAGTTTCAAGGTAAAGAGGCTGCAGTACAAAAGGCAGTAATGTTGAGGATCTGCCTGAGCAATAACGGAGCTGGAGCCAGACAGGGACGGGCCAGTGGAAACTGCAATTCTAGTCGGCAGCATCGCTCTGGAAGCCTCTGCAGCAGGGACAGCCTTAGCCCAGGCAGGCAACATTTATCTCGCCTGCATTTCTGAGTTAGAATCCCTCATGGTGGCTTACCAGCGCTGCAGCGTGGTGCGGCTCTCTGAAGGTCCACAGGGGCCTGGCACATACTCTGACTAGTCACTGGACACTGTCCCTTAACATGAGATTGGTGGGTCAAGGTCACAACAGCAGCACACACGGAACCTCACCTCCTCTGCTGCTCTCCAAACGCACTGAAATGACAGACCATATATTTTACACATGTATTTGAAAATACACAGCTACCCTGAAAGCCAGAGGAACCCCTTCATGAGCCCAAACAGAGAGTGAGTTGAAGTCAAAGCCACACAGCTCTCAGGACGCTGGCTGCAAATTGAGGCTGACACAGCCTGCCAGTGTTGAAGGCCCTGAACTAGGGCCCAACCCCCTACTCTTGAGAGCAACCGAAATAGCTTCACCAACTTGTGATGGTTAATTTTGTGTGTTAACTTGACTAGGCCACAGGGTGCCCTGATATTTGGCTAAAAATTATGTCTAGGTGTGTCTGTGAGGATGTTTCTGGATGAGATTAGCATGTGAGTAACAGAGACTGAGTAAAGCAGATGGTCCTCCCCAATGTGGGTGGGCCTCATCCAATCTGTTGAGGGGCCTGAATAGAAGAAAAAGGTGGAGGAAGGGAGAATTCTCTCTCTCTCTCTCTCTTCCTCTCTTTCTGTCTGTTTGCCTGAGCTGGGACATCAATCTTCTCCCACCCTTGGAGCTGATCGGTTCTCAGGCCTTCAGACTCAGCCTGGAATCTGTAGTATTGGCTCTCCAGTTCTCAGGCCTTCACACTACACTACCAGCTCTCCTGGGTCTCCAGCTTGCAGACAGCAGATCATGGGACTTCTCCACCTTCATAATTGTGTGAATCAATTTCTCATAATAAACTTCATTTTATATAAATATCTATAGTGATATATAGATATACCTCGTATTAGGTCTGTTTCTCTGGAGAACCTTGACTGATACACAACCCAAAACCACCAAACAGCTCAAAAAGGAAGCTGAAGGAGGTGCATGCAGAAGGAAACTCCATAAAACACGAGCTTCAAACAAAAGTTACAAATAGCACAAGGAAATCCAGCTGATGGAAGAAACCCAACATAAAACAAACCAAACAGATGAGAGAGTATCCTGCCAGAAGACAATGGAATAATACCTTCAAAGTGCTGGGGAAGAATAACCGTGATCTTAGGATGCTACATTCACTTAATTATTATTCAAAAGTGAGGGTGAAATTAAGATGTTTGCAGACATATGTAGAGAATAATTACCTCTCACAGAAACCTTTGCTGAAAGAAACACTAAAGGATATACTTCAAGAAGAAAAAAATGAACCCAAACAATGTGTAAAAGAAATCAATAAAGCATGTTGGCAAATCTAATTAAGTAGGGACTTGAAATTATATATATGAAAAAAATCTTAGTGTCTACATCAATTTGGATCTAAAGTTCTAGAAAAGAACAAATGATTCAAAGGTTGCACGTCAAAGGAATATTAAAGATGCTATGTGTTGAAACATTGGTCTGTATGTGTATGTGTATTTTTCTGGATAGGAAATCCATGGCTTCCATCAGACTCTCAAAGGCGCCTATGACCTCAAAAGAAAGTGAAGAGTCGTTGTCCCAGTGGCTCTCAGAGTATGTACAACCCAGGAGAGATGTAGACTTCTCAGAGCCGCCCTAGACCAAAAGATACTCCACTCCCCAGCCCACTTTTCTCCTAGTGTCTGGGCTTGGGGTCATCCAGCTTGAAGAGGTGGATGCTGAGCTAAGGAGTCAGAGACAGCCCCTCTGTGACCCTAGCCTAGTGCCCTGCACCTGCGACAAGGAAAACTAATGGTCTATGTCAATCCAAGTGACCACAATCTGAGCCCAAGCCCTAAAAGGAGCTAAAAATGAAAAAATTAGCCCAATGCAAATGGTTTCATCCAGCTGCTTTCAAAGAGGTGATGTGATTTTACTGTTTAACTAACATCATAGATATTTCTGCTGGAAACAATTCTCAGCTTTAATATCCTATAGCCAAAACCTGTGTATCCTAATTATGGTAAAACTAACATAAATAGAGACTGGGGCCCATTTGTAAGACAAAAGGGTCTGCTTCAGGGAATTCGCTACCTGCTTACCAAATCAAATGGAAATATTTTAAAACCACCAATGTTCAGCAACATCATCGACCTAGAGCAACAATTTTCCAGCAAGAAAGCAACTATCAAGAAAGTTAAAACTATGCAATGACCAGTTAGATTTATTCCTCCTTGAACTGACTGATTTTTTTTAATGGAACTATGAGACACAGTAAGTTTGACAGTGTAGATCATCATTCTGCAAACATTCTTTTCCATCTTCCCTCCCTGACCGTTGAGTTGGGCTCGGCCATGCAACAAGTTTGCCCAGTGACTTTAGCTGGCCTGATACAAGCAGAGGCCTTGCATGTGTGTGGTCTGGTTTGCCTCTTGTGGTCTATTGATCCACCAGGGAGGAGCAGGACGGAGCCCATGGGCAGACTCCAGCATGTGAAATAAACACTTGCTGCTGAAAGTAACGGAATTTGGGGAGCCTTCTTACGCCTCTTTATCATGGCTGCAACTGACTAGGAAATTCATCTTACGTCTCTTTTGCAAATCACAAAAGAAAAGTCACCCCAGCTAAGAGAACACCTTTGCTTTCAAGGTGGCCCATAAAGAGAATCTGGGCTCTGTCACTCAGCTTATTTTCGAGTTGTATTTTAGAATTGTCAAAGCAAACAGGAGAGATTGTCATCTGTCTGAAGACCAGACTCAGAGCCTGGAAATAAATGTTTAATGATAAACAAGAAACCTTTGTAAGCACCCAGTACAGATTTATAATTGATGAAGGACACTCTTGGGACTCCAGCAAGTTCTAGAACATTCAAGCTATAAAGGGCCTGTTCAGTTTACTGGCTTTTAAAGTCTTGAGTGCCCTTCCATGTGTTTGAAGGCTGATGTTGAGATTAAATCTACCATTCAAGATTTTTTCAATTAAAATATGACACTTAGAATGAAAATTATACATATGAAAAAGACCAATGTTTAAATTCATTGGGAATGGGTAATTCACATGCCTTTAAAAATTGCCTTGTGTGAGAGCAGGGAGGTAAAGATAGTTGCTTTTAGGGAAAGAAAAGAGTAGAGATAAATTGGGTGCCTTTCTTCTCTCCCAGCAAAGGGTACCATTATCTGAGTCCTAGTGCTAAAAAGAGCTGCCTTTCCACTGAAACAAGTTTTGCCAGAAGGATTCGTGTTTATTATTGGGTCATAAAGCGGAGCTGCAAGTCTACCATCATCACTCAGTGCCTGGGCACGCTGGCACGAGGAAAGAAGGACAGCTATGGAAACACTAAGGCAGTTTTCAGAGGCCAAGGCCAACAGCTGGCTCTCATCGGCCTCTACACCCGACATATTTGGGAGCTCTGACTAAGATGAGAGCCTGGGGCCGGCCACTCTGCTGGATGGGGGTGGAGTTTGTGCCGTGTGCACCATGGTGCTTTCCCTCACAGGCTTCAGAGGGAGACCCACTCCCACTGGGATGTCAGTGAGTGGCTTAAACCCTCCACACCTGAGCCTTGCAAGTGGCACTAAGAAGGGCTGCTGGCTTCTAGGCTGGTGAGGATTCACTTAGTTAATGCAGTTCGGCGGTCCTCAAAGTGCTGTCCCTGAGTCAGCCACGTCAGCACGACCTGGGAACTGGGCAAAAACGCACATCCTCAGGCTGTGCCCAAACCTGGTGAATCAGAGACTCGGGTGCGGCCCGGCAGCCTGTGTTTTAATAAAGCCTCCAGGTGATTCTGACGCAGCTCAACTCTGGGAAGTTGATGTCGGTAAAGCTCTGTGCTCGATACGTGGAAACACGCGGTTCATTACGACAGGGGAGAAATCCTCCGTCCGTCTTCACGGTGTTCGTTATATTTGTCATTACTAGACGTCGTTATATTCATTAGTTTTTTATTATCGTTATTCCTGTCGTTCCCGCGCAGCAGCGGCCTGCGTTGGGCTAAGCGAAGCTTCAGGACTGGAACCTGCTCGTGTGTTAGAACAGCTCCTGGCGGGCTTCGGGGAGGAGCAGCTTACAGACTGCGGAGGTTGGGCCCGCATTTACCTCCAGAAAGCAGTGCCCGGTGTTCTTCTTCCTACTCCAGAGGTCGTTAGTCTTATTCCAGTTTAGACACGTTTTCTCCCAAGTGAAGACAAAAAGAACATTTTTCCATTAATTCCTCTGAATGTGTGTGTGACACCCCTCCCTTTTCTCTTGCTCTTCTTCCGCCCCGCGCCCCTTAGGTGGAAGATTTATGGTCATAGAATCTATCAAGTCCTCGTCCGCAAAGTGAGCAAGACTCTGTGCAAGGCGTCCTCTGGGCTCCCAGGCCCAGCCACAGGGGCCGCCGAGCAGGCTTTCTGTCCTCGCTCCCAGGTGGGACATCAGGATTCCCAAGAAGTTCCTAGAATCTACCGCCCCCCCCCCCCCATTAATCTATACACTGAACAAAAACAGCTTTCGTTTTGCTTTCTTTTTAAAATGTTTGTGGAAGTGCCTCTTTCCTCCACCGTTCCATCACTCCCAGCCCCAGTGCTCCCCTGGAAAGGCCCGTGGGGCCTGCCCCGGGGGCACCCAGAGAGCAGAGATTCCGCGTGGAATTGTTCCATGCTGCCCGGAACGAGTCCTGCGAATCACCAGCATAGGAACAGAGCAGACGATAAGCATCATCAAGGGCGGTGAAAACAAGGCTCGCGGAGAGATTTGTTTCTGTGTTTTCATTCTTGCATGACATTCTGTTTATTGAAGATTTTCAAAGCACAGTGCATGAAACGCAGCGAGAGGGGCCGCCGTCCTGCTTGGCTGCCTTCCCTCAGGGAGCACCCTGCAGGGCGAGGGGGCAGCTGCGCCGCTGCAGCGTGAGTCCACCCGCCCCTGCGGTCCGCGCACACCTGCTGTCCTCCTGCGCCTGTGCTGCCAGCTCTTTGCAGAGTGCTGGGTGCGGGTGTGAGAGGTAAGGACTATACTTACTTCCTAGAAACTGATTTAATCTCAGTAAATTTCATCTCCACTAAATGTATATGCAATTTGCAAACCTTAAGTCGGAGGCTATCCGCAAAAGTAGTTTTTTGCTTTTGTTATAAGGAGAAACAACAAGAAATTATTTATAAAAGTTCAAACCAGCTACATTCTCTCCTTGGGACTGTTTAAAGTGCGGATGGGTCCCGGGAAGGCTGGGTTCCCCAGGCAGGGTCCCGGATGCATCCTTCGCAGTCTTTGGCCCCGAACTTCAGCACCAGGCTGGCTGCTCCAGGAGGACAGAGAGGTCACCGTTGCTCATGGGGCTGTGGAACATTCCAAGATGCAGTCCCCACACAAGCCTCTTCAGGACAAATGGCCCCGGCAGGGCTGCCTCCCTGGCCACACCATCCTTCCAGCAGGCCACCACTGCTCTCCCAGAGGCCCTCAGCACTCTGCACCCAGCCTCCAGCTGCGCCCTGCAAATGTGTCCTCTGTGACAGGCCTTAGAGTGAAGAGAGAGAGGGAGGGAGGGATACAGGAGGGAGGGAGAGAGGGAGGGGGGAGAGAGGAAGGGAGGCAGTCTGTCCTCCTCCCTCTGTCTGCATCCAAGAGACAGGAGGTGATGTGTCTGGGGAGAACGTGCTCCTCTTCTCCTGCCTCTGACTCCCATTAATGTTAGCAGTGGCCACACCCGCAGAGAGGAAAGACTATGCCCCTGGGGAGAAGATCGGAGACTCTCACAAGAATTATGGTTCAAATGGAGGTTAGAAGAATTAAACAAATGTGTTAGTGTGTAAACAGTCATGTCGGTAAACACGAGTAAGCTAGCTCTGGGGTCGTTGACAGAGGGCCACGTTGCAGGGACGATTCAGCCTAAAGAAGTCTGCTGACCCCCCTTCCACGCCAACACCCTTCCTTTCTGCCTTAATCAAAGAACCAAAGGAATGGACGGAAATGAGGGCTTGGCTAGGTACAAATGAAGCACAGTTCCTTTGACTGAGTCCGGAAATTAAGAGCATGGAATTTACCCTATTTTCTTTAATCAAATGTGCTTTTGAAAAATTCCATATAGCCCACACACTATACAAATGATCAAAAGCTCACCAAAGGGGCTTACCTAATGTTAGTATCAAGTGGGAAAATACATATCTCCCTCCTGCCTCATATTAACTAAATTATGGAAGCATTTACATGAGCCAAGCAGTAAAAAAGGGAAAGGAGATGGAATCAGAGAGAAGCCTATAAAGATGATTAAGCTTGTTAAAATAAGAGCTGTTAATGGAATAAATAGCGCTAGCACGAAGCAAAAATTGACAGCATCTTTCTTAGATTCAGATTTTTGCTAGAATGATAATTCCACTATTGATTATATTTAATTATTAAAATCTTTTCCCCAAATGAAATGCAAACTAGTTTTCTGGATGACAGACTGTTATTAACTTAGGCAGCTAAATAATCTTAGTGACTAGTGTGCATGAGAATGGAAAAATTATTTGGCTTTTTATATAAAAAACAATGCCAATGAGGCAAAATGACAAAAAGATGATTTAAGTCAACACATTAAAATGTAAGATATCATTTCCAAGTGATGTTATCCTATGATTGAAGCTTCAAAGTGGACAGTCCAAAATCTGGACAGGAGAACAAATGCGTGTGAAGGGCGTTCAGATGTGCGTGGCTGTGGGCCACTTGGCAGACGGTCAGGGGAGCGAGGCTGGACCCCACCTCTTCTCTCTGCAGCAATCTCCCTGCCTCAGCCTCCTCCTGCCTCTGCCTCTAAGTTCTGCTCACAGGAAAGATGAGATCAACTTATTCACATGAAGGATATAATGAACGACAAGGATCAAAATGTGTCCTCTCCCAGGGGAATTTGCATATTAACGAAAGACAAACTTTACCCCACAGGAATGTATCTTAGAACAACAGAATTTTAGGAGCCAGAAAACTGAGATGCTAGTGGAGTGGAAACTGGGGTTGAGATGAGGGGACCAGGCAGAGCCATGTCTGCTATGAACCATCCAGGATTTCAGCTTCCCTGCAGGCCACCCCATTATCCATTGCCTGCCTAGACTGGGGAAGGGGAGATAGTAGATTAATTTTCTATTTCAATGTCATTTCCATCTACAAGTTCAACTCACACACAAAAAATTTGCCTGAGCTGATATTAATTAATGTAAATTAATAGTAAAATAACGATGACATAAACAAACAGGAGGCCTGAGATTCGGATTTTTTTTAACTGCCTGAGATTGAATTATTCTGTGATATACCAAAAAAAAGCATTTTAAAGCTTATCAAGTTCTATTTTGATCTAGGACAGTCCCAGAACAATCGTACAGGCTATCTAGAACTTTATGTCTTTAAATATTCAAGGAAATCCCTATAAATCATTTTCATCAACTATATGTATTAGTGATTCCCACCCGATCCACCAGTGCCTGCAACCTTAAGATAAGATGCTTGTTTCTCCGTGTTATACTCAATTAACTTCATAAGCTTTCATTTGGCTTTACAGCAACAGCATTAGTGAAATAAAGAGCTTGTGCCCAGATATCAATTGGCCACTTCCTGCCCAGACATGGCAGCTTTGCACCAACCCTTTGCATGGCGGTCACTCTTCAGACACTAACGCAAAATCCCCGTTAGTGTCACTGCTTTAAGAAATGCTGCAGGGAATGCTGGGGCCCAGGTCAACCTCTCAGCTTTCAAGTCCCTGCAAGGGTAAGTGGACTGCCAGCCAGTACATGGTGACAATAGCTAGGAACAGTCTACTCGGCTCTGCCTGGGACAGGGAACAAAGCTCCCAGTGTGGTTAGTGCTGGCTCTGCCCACTATCCACAAAGGGACGGGGAGGCCCATGTGCTGAAGTTCATGGTTACCTGGATTTAAGTAGATTTACTGCAGGTGACTTCTGTCTGCCCACCTCCCCAGCCCTCACAACCCAATCTATAAAATAAGATCTCTAAACCTCCTCCATACAATGCAAATCCACTGAAACATGGCTCTCGCAGAAGGTGGTGCCAGCCAGTGGCTGTAGTCTTACTGTTCTAACACCAGCGTTAATAAGACGCCTACAGAGAGTAACAAATGAACTTAAAGATAATTCAGGACGCATCTAAGAGGATCTCACGTGGTAATAAAGGCTTCATTCTTTCACATGTATATGAGTTCCAACCACCTGAGGTGAGCAGATGGGATGGATCGCCTCTTACAGGTTAGAGGACTAAAGTCCATAACAATGAAGCTGCCCATTGCCCCATTTCAGCCATTTATGGAGGACATGTTGAATCCACTCTGTTCACCCACAGTTCCCGGATCTGAGAGCACTGTGACACAGCCAAGCAAGGTCCCTGCTCTCCTGATGCTGATGTTCTACAGGAAGCAGACAGTCAACCAGCAAATTAGTAATGAGATAATTACAACTAGAAGTAAGTGCTCTGACAGATAAAACTGGGTGATGAGGCAGGGCTCGCTGTGAATGCTACTTTAGACACCAGGAAGTAGGAGATAATGGATCTGAGACTTAAATACAAGGAGGGAGTCACCAGAGTGTCGAAAGGAAATTCCGGGCCACGGCCCATGGTTGCAAAGGTCCCCAGGTGGAAGTGAGTGTGGCATCATGGAGTCACAGTGGGAGCTGGGGGTGTAGAGCCTGGTGAGTGAGACGGAGAGTGGTCCCAGCTGGGCCCCAGGTGGGGGCCAGGTGGAGTCCAGGTGGGGTCCCACATGAAATCCAGATGGGATCCAGGTGGGGTCCAGGTGGGGGTCCAGGTGGGGTCCCAGGTGGGATCTAGGTGGGGTCCCAGGTGGGGCCCCAGGTGGGCAAGGAAGATAGGAAAGGCGTGCCCTTATCCTTGTTATTCCAAGTGTTATGGGAAGCCAGTAGAGGGTTGAAAGCAAGAGATTTGCCTGGTCTCATTTGTTTTTAAAAAGATCCTTCTAGCTGCTTTATGGGAAGAGATCGTGTTCGTAAGAGTGCAGGCAGGGACTGCAGTTAGAGGTAAGGAGAATTTAAACTGGCAACCAGGCTAGAAGCCGCCCCCCCAAGTCCCAGCTGCCTTCCCTGCTCACACACCACATTGCCTCCAAGTATGGATGGAGACTTCACCTGCTCACATGCAATTCCAGACCAAACACATCTAAGATTTGATTGCCTCACAGACAATTCTAATCTGCTGGCCACAGACTCGACCACAGAGAAAACAGGAGTTAGAAGGTGGGTATGAGGACAAGCCATGCTCGAGGGGAGGAGGAAAGAGTAGCAGCAATGAGTGAAGGAGCTGCTCTAAGTTCCTTAGAAACCCTCTCCCACCGAGACTCAGAGAAGACTCCTCACTCTCATGTCACACCTTGAATCAGAAAAGGTCGATAAATAGGACAAGAAATCAGAAACTTCTTGCTCTCTGCATGGTGAACAAAATTGAAACAGGAAAAAAAATCAGCATGATCTGAGCAAATGATTCTTACTTATCAAAAGTCCAAAATCTTGGGCTTTCCATCAGATCTCTAGAGTCTTCTTACATCCCAATCTTACTACTCAATGCTAGCATCTCTCAAGAGCCCCTGCACCACTAGGGCAACTTTTCCAGGGAAAGGATCCACACGGCCCTAAGAGATGCAAGAGCCATGAGGATGAAGAGAACAGTGATTGGGAAGGCTCCTGCTCTTGTTCTCGCTCTTCCCATTTGGAGCAGGGTAATATTGAGGAGGGGACCACCCAGTTGACCTTGTGTGGACGCAGAGTTGCTCCCACCATCTCTGTTCCAGCCTGGAAGGAGTCACATGGGGTTGCTGTCCAGTGCTGACCAACCAGCGTTCAGTCGGGGGCAGGGCCATTGACACCAGTGTGATGCACAGCCACACGCGTGCGGTCCAGGCTGTCAGCAGCACCTTCGGGGAGAACGTCTCCCTCCTGCGTCCTAAGTACATGTCTGCATTCTCTCTCTCACCAGTAGGGACTCCATACAGGCTGCCTGACCCTCGCTGCACCCGTGGACTGGACGATGAACTGACATTTTCTAAACAGCCTTTGCTCCACCCTTGATTAGAAACTATCTTTAATTAAAACACCACAACAGAATTCTGAACCAATTTCATCCTGGCTCTCCTAAGTGCTTGGTACAAAACATTAACTCTGGAATCTCATTACGCATTTGCAACCCCTGTGACAAACATAAATGATAATTTAGCTCTAATGCCTTCTTGAACAAGCCATATTTCTAAAGGCTCGTGGATAATGGTAACTTAGTGAGGGGAATGTGTTGGTGTTGGATTTATCTCTCTTTGCTTTTTAAACAAAGAGTTAAAGCTGGGATGGCAAGGGGCTAAACAAATCATCAGAGAGCATGCATCTGACAGCTCCCAGCCAGTTCACCTGGAACCCAATGTTGTTCCTGCAAGTCCAAGTCCTTAGGTACTGACGAGTGGTGGGTGGGCAACAGCAACTCCAGTAAACCAAGGAAAGTCAGGCTCTGAATTGTGTTGCTAATTTGCTCACAGGGGACAGCCTCAAAGGATTTGCATTACCGTGTTAGAGAAGACCGTTACTGGAGAGGAAATATAGACGTCTCGGGGACTGCAGACTTGAGGAACAATACCTGAGGGATCAGATCTCCTGCATTGCTTCTGACTAGTCACACTTCCGGAGCTATACCATGTGGTGCTGGCTGTACCTGTAGCCCTCCAAACTGGACAGCCATGTTTTGCACCACGTGAGCCCGTTCCTCAACCTCCAATGACTGGACCGAGGGTGGGCTCTTGACTTGGACCGAGAGCAGCTAATCTGTAGGCTCATTGGTAGCCCGAGACATGGCTGGCAAACACAAAGCTGTACTCAACCAGGGACAAGCTGTGCCAACCAGACGCTCAGACCAGAAAACGTGAATGTGGAGACACAGAAGCAGACAGGTTACAGCGGAGGCTGCAGAGGAAATGAGGTGGAGAGGCCATGAGGTGAAGAACGGGCCGTGGGAGTTATGAACAAGCTGAAGTTGAAAGAAAACCAAATTGGCTTGTGAGGAAGCCATGAGGAGAGGCGAGACCAGATGCAAGAGCAGAATCCAGCAGGCCCTGAGAGAAACCGGCACAGCAAGAAGCTGTACCGTGTTAATGGGGAGGAGCAGAGAGAAAGGCCACAAGTTCTTCAGATCCAAAGCAGCCTTCTGCACCAAGTTCCAGTAGTTTCAGCATGAAGTTACTGTTTTGGGATTTTTGTGCAATTTCAGCATCCGTATTCCAAGTATAGCTTCACGATATATTATTCCACCTTGAGCTAGCCTAAGTGATGGTGATATTAGAGTAGCATTGTTAAAACATAATTTGAAAAACTAACAGTTAGCGAAATGGTAATAACAACAAGACCGTGTGTGCGTGCGTGTGTGTGTGTGTGTGTGTGTGTTGGCAGGGGTAGAATTTTACTGGCTCATGAAATCATAACAATTCTGGAGGCTCTGCTCTAGAAAGCCTTCAGGGAACTCCCCCGCCCCCCGCCCTGCAGTTCCTTCACCCTTTCTTTGTTCCGTCTTATGCTGAACGTACCTCTCTGACTGCACTCACTGCCTTGCTTGAGGATTCTCCCCCTCCATCCTTTGAGTTTCTCAAGGCAGAGACTAGATCCTGTTCAACCCCACCCTTCACAGCGCCAGCACTCCACAGTGCCTTACAGGAGGAAGGGTTGACAATAACCCCAGAAAGCTGATTTCTAGTCATTATTTTCCATCTCTCTGAAGATGGCTATGGGTAGTTTATGAAATATTGTTAGCAAAAAGTAGAATTCCTCTCTTGCTATTTGTTGATGAAACTTTAGCTCCTCCGTGAACCAAATCTTTTTTATTAACTTTAACATGACAATTCCCCACATTTGAATGTTAGAAATAGTTTAAGTTCCAAACCAAACTAAAGCCCCACCTACAATGTTTGAATTTAGTAATTGCCACCTTTGGAATAATGATAAAAAGTATGTATACATTATGCTTAGTAAAATTGCTAATCTTTTTAATTCTTCCTCTTTTTCTAATTCACTAATTTTTTAAACAGAGTAATGCTAACTTTCTTAGCCTTTGTCCTCTTTTCAATGGGTCTAATTAAGAGCACTTGAAAGTAGATCTGAACTTCCAAGTTCACGTTTAGTTTTGGCGGCACTATCATTAATGTTAGTATTTTTTTTCCAGCTTTATTGAGATATAATTGACATATAACATTATGTCAGTTTAAGGAGTACAGTGTGATCATTTGATATATATATGTGTTTCATATATATCATATATATATATATGATGTATAGAGAGCGAAATGATTGCCACAATAAGGTTAGTTAATACATCCATCTCCTTACGTAGTTACCTTTTTTTGTATGTGGTGAGAACGCTTAAGATCTACTTTTTCAGCAACATTCAAGTATACAATATAGTATTATTAACTATAGTTACCATGCTGAACATTAGATCTCCAGAAATTATTCATCTTATAAGGGGAAGTTTGTACCCTTTGACCAGCATCCCCATTTCCCCCACCCCCCTGACTTCTGCCCCTGGCGACCACCAATCTACTCTCTGTTTCCATGATTTGGGGAGTTTTTTAGATTCCACATATAAACGAGATAATACAGTATTTGACTTTCTCTGTCTGACTTATTTCACTTAGCATAATGCCCTCAAGATCCAACCATGTTGTCGCAAACAATAGGATTTCCTTCTTTCTCGGGGCTGAATGATATTCTATTGTATATATATGCCACATCTTTCTTTATCCATTCATCCATCAATGGACACTTTGGTTGTTTCCATGTCTTGGTTAATGTGAATAATGCTGCACTGAAGATGAGGGTGCAGATATTTCTTTAGTGTAGTGATTTCATTTCCTTCGAATATGTACTCAGATGTGGAATTGCTGGATCATATGGTAGTTTTATTTTTAATTTTTTGAGAAACCTCCATACTGTTTTCCATAGTGTCTGCACCAATTTATACTCCCTTCAACAGTGCACAAGTGTTCCCTTTCCTTCACATCATTGCCAACACTTATCTGTTGTCTTTTTGATAACAACCATTCTAACAGGTGTGAGATGATATCTCATTGTGATTTTGATTTGCATTTCCCTGATGATTAGAGATGTTGAATATATTTTCATGTACCTATTAGCCATTTGCATATCTTCTTTGGAAAAATATCTATTTGGGTCCTTTGCTCATTTTTCAATTGGATTATTTGCTTTTTTTGCTGTTGGGTTGTATGAGTTCCGTATATATTTTGAATATTAACTCCTTATCAGATATATGATTTGCAAATATTTTCTCCCATCCCATAAGTTGTCATTTTATTGATCGTTTCTTTTTTTGATTTTTTAAAATTGAGGTATAATTGATATATAACATTGTATTAGTTTTAGGTGTGCAACATAATGATTTGATACATGCTGATCATTTCCTTTGCTGTGCACAAGCTTTTTAGTTTGATGTAGTCCCACTTATTTTTGCTTTTGTTCCTTGTGCTTTTGGTGTCATATCCAAAAAATCTTTGCCAAGATCAATGCCAAGGAGCTTCTTCCCTATGTTTTCTTCTAGGAGTTTTATGGTTTCAGGTCTTACAGTTAAGTCTTTAATCCATTTTGAGTTAATTTTGATGAGTTGTATGATCTTCTTTATCAGAAACATAAGAGAGAAAAAGAGGACATGTGTAGATATACATTCTGTATGTTTTTAGATACCCGTATTAAAGAAATGTGGGATAAAATTGTTATTGAATAGTCTATTTTCCATAAAGCAACACTTTTTCCCCCATTATTGTATTGCTTCGTCTCTCTGGTAACCCTTGAGTCATACAGAGCCCTATTGGTAACTTCAATTTGGCATCTTTCAGCAGCTGGCAAATTTATATTCCTAAAAACATTCCTTGATTTCTATCTATCCTTTTTCCATTTCTTGTTTTCCAACAATATAACAACGTAGTAGTCAAAACCCTTGTAAGTCATATCATCCAAGTGGTTATTTTGGTGCTGGTGTTGTGCTGTGATATTCTAGTACCAAAAGTTGCTTGGAATAAAACCATTACTGGCTGAAGTTTGGAAATGTTTTCATCAACTAAAAATTTGATTGCAATGGTACTTGCCATATACAAAATGGCTAAAGTAACTGGGAACATTTGGTTTTTGAAGGGCATACATAGGACAGAGAGAGACTTAATGGGTACAGCTCCAAAGAGCAGATCTGGGGCCAATAGGAGGGAGATCCAGAGTGACAGATTTCAAGAAACATAGAGAAAGTTTGGTTTACAGTTAGAGCTGGAAAATGTATTCATTGGTGATGCCCACTCTGTATCATTACAAGAGTTTAAGAACGAAGGGAATGAGTGTGGGTTGCCTTTATGTGTCCAAACACTGCACAATTCTATACTGGGATAAGACATTGGACTGGACATCTTCCTTCTCCAGCTACAGTACTTTACCTACAATGCCATCCTCTAGTGTATGGTCAGTGGCCCTAGACCGACTAGCTCTGTAACCCACTCATCCATTTGTACCCTGCCTCACACCGTTCCTTCCCTTCTTCCCCCAACACCCAGCGACTGTTGTCCTCCTCTTTCCCTTCCATTGGGTCATCTGGATCCTCATCCCATTGCAAGCCAGCTCTCTATGTCAGGAGGGCAAATAGATTTACAACTGGACTGTCAGCTCTCCTGGATGACCGGAGCACTGGATGGAAGAGGATTCTGAAGTCGTGCAGGAATTCAGTGGGGAAGATGCCACTTCAAGCCCATATGCATCCCTGTCCTGTGAGACTCACAAACTAGAACTAGTTCATTGGTGGCCTCCATGAGAATACCTTCAGTCTCAAGTGTGAGAGAAGATAAAATGAGGGAAAGGAAAGAGTTATTCTTAAAACTCTTTAGGAATTAAATAAATAAAAATCTCTCACGATGATCTTGCTCTTGGTTCCAGAAAATTTGAATTTCAAGAAGATAAAAATAGGTATTATGTTTAATTTCTGCTCATTTCTCTCCAAGGGATCCTCTCTCTAAGAATTTTATTTTAGGTACTACTTTTTCTCAATACCACCTTTAAAAGATATCTAGCTTTCTGAAGGATCTTCCCATCCCCTACCAACGGGCAAGTATTGTACAAAGCCTGGCTTGGCTGTAGGGAGGATAGACCATTCAATGAACACCAGTTCAGGAGGAAAAAAAGGAAAAAAGATGTTGATTCTATAATGAAGAGAGAGTAGCAGGTTTCTGTTCTAGAAAGTCAGCACCTTGGGAACTTTTTAAAAATGAAAATCCCCATCCATGCCCTCACTTGCTTTTCTCCTCCCAACAAGAGAACTGAAACTCAGACTATGAGAAATAAAATCACATTTTGAAATGATTTCTTATGAAATACCTTTGCCTGCCCAGAGGCATGAATGGATAGACTAGCTTAAATTGTTTTTCAGAAATAACTGTTTCCATGGGGCTGGCCCGGTGGCATAGTGGTTAAGTTCATGCACTCACTTCCACAGCCCAGGGTTCCTGGTTCAGATCCTGGGCGCGGAGTTACTCACCACTCATCAAGCCATGCTGAGGAGGCGTCCCACACAGAAGAGCTACAACTCTACAACTATGATACATAAGCATGTACTGGGGCTTTGGGGAGAAAAAAGAAAAAGAGGAAGGTTGGCAACAAATGTTAGCACAGAGCCGATCTTCCTCAAAAAAACAAAAATAACTGTTTCCACTTCTTCTTCCTCCTCTTCTTTTTCTGGCTCTTCTTTCCCTTCTTCCTCCTTTGTTTTATTTCAAATATTGTTTTCTGTTTAAAAATTGCTTATTTACATATACACCCATGCAATTTTACATAATACACAAATGCTTGGTCTTTTTAATTAATTTATTTATTTTGCTTGCCTTTTCCTTCCTCCCTCTCCCCTCCATGGTAGACAGAATAATGTCTCCCCCCAAAGATTCCCACATCTAACCCCCAAAACATGTGAATATGTTATATTACATGACAAAAGGGACTCTGCAGATGTGATTAAATTAAAGACCTTGAGATGGGGAGACGCTCCTGGATCATCCAGGTGGGCCCAATGTAATCACCGGGGTCTTTATAAGAGGCAGGCAAGAGGGTGAGAGTCAGAGAGAAATGTGATGATGGAAGCAGAAGTCAGAGAGGAGAGGAGATGCTGTCCTGCTGCCTTAAAAGATGGAGGAAGAGGCTATGAGCGAAGGAATGTAGGCAACCTGCAGATGCTGGAAAAAGCAAGGAAGTGGATTCTCTCCTACAGCCTCCAGAGGGAATTCAGCTCTGCAGATCCATTTTAGACTTCTGACCTCCAGAATTAAGGGAATAAATTTGTTTTGCTTTAAACCACTAAATTTGTGGTAATTTGTTACAGCATGTGCTAATAACTACACTGAAAAATTTCTCCGAGATGTAGTTCTTAAGCCTGCGTCAATTCTTTATGCTTTCCTTCCTTGCTCAACACATGCCCTTCTCTCAGCTTAGGGGTGGCTAACTTGAGGCCATCTGAAAGAATAGGCTTTGGTGGAAAGTCAACACCCTTCTATCTTTATAATAAACTTTTCTACAGAGGTGGATCCCTCCTTTTTCTTCTTAGTGGGAAGCCATTGAGAGAGGTTTTAAGTGATGAGCAACAACAGTCCTAGCTCCTGCTCTTTGGGGCAGAAGCAGTAGTCTGTCCATCTGACCTGCTCCCAAATCTCTCTCCCCGCCACCTCTTCTCACAAGCCAGGCCATTCTTTCCTGACTCACTTCTCTTTTAATACCTTGCTAAAGCAAGTAGTAAACAACACACACCAAAATGCTGCTACCTGCCAGCTGCTTTTCTTGTAGTTACAGGCTGGCTAAGCGGGTGGTCTGCCTTCCGAGTTTGAGCAGAAGTAGTTTTACCAAATGCTTTGCCGTAGCATAACAAGCCACCAGCTCCCCAGTGATCTATTTCCCCCAAATTACCCCTTGAAGGAGAGCAATCAGTCAACCTTGAATATTTGCCTCAGACAGTTATGTGAACAAGAAGTAAAGTTCTACCTAACTTGAGCCGTTAGATTTCTTGGTCTCTTTTTTGTAGCAGTTTGCGTTACCCCAACTAATACAGAAATGGTGACCTCGAAGTGAGGTGCACAAAAAACTAAAATATGTGGCATGGGTGTAATGGTCAGGTCACAGATGGCAAGGAAATGGATGTAGCAAGCTGGGCTCTGGGAACTGGGAGGAAGTCTCCACCACATCGTGTCAACAACTTATTATAGATTTTTAAATATTTTTCTCTATGTCCATATAATCATATTCACACATATTTATGACATGCACATACCTGTACATAGACAATGAAGGGCTTGGTTATTATTTGTTTTATTAAAGGGAGATCATATTATAGAGAGTTTTCTGAATCTTGCTTCTCACACTCAACAATATCTTGTAAAAAAATCCCTCTAATTCACTTGTCATCATTCTGATTTGTTCTTTTTATAACAGCTGTATAGTATTCCAAGTGATTGTATTATAATTATTCAATCATTTCCGTGATTCTGGGCCTCATTTGGTTTTGCTACTATGAACAACGCTGTGATAAATATCCTTATATAAGTATTCTTACAAATTGATGCTTTTGTTTGCATGGGATAGATTCTCAGAAGTGGGACTGCTGGGTGAAAGGATTTATATAGTTTCCTATTAACAGAGATTATCAATTTGTTTTCTAAAACAAGTGCAAATTTTTACATTCCCACCAGCAAGGCATGAAAGTGTCCCTAACCTTACATCCTCACCAGTAGTCTCTTTTTTGAGGGGGGACCAACTCTTGATAGTTGAGAGACAAATATCATGGGACTGGGCTGCCACCTTCCTCTGACTTCATTTGATCATCTTTTATACTATTGTCCTTTTGGATTTGCTTTTTTGGTGAATTGCCTTTCCAAATCTCTTGCCCATTTTTTATTGGGTTATTTACATCCTTCTTGACAACTAGTAAAAATTCTCTGTATGTTATAGAGATTAAACACTTTCCTCAACAAAGCTTAAATTTTGTTCAATTTTAAGTGTGCTTATTTCTCCTTTTCCCATACAAAACTTTCTAATGTCTATATATTCGTCTTATCTATTATTTTATTGTTTAAGGTTGCCAGATAAGAATATCTCTCTGACCCCTAGATTATAAATGTAGTCATTTATTTTTCTTGAAATGTTTCATTGTTCCTTTTATTTTTTAAATTTAATATTTAATTCACCCCAAATTTGTTTTTATGTGATATAAAATAAGAATCTTGCATATTTTATTTATTTTTATTTTCTTTCAAATTGATGGCTGGCTGCGCCAGAACAACGTATATTAAATAACCTATTATTTGCACACTGAATTGAAATGACTACTTTGTCATATATTAAATTCTCATACATTTGGCATCTATTTCTGGATACACTATCCCTTACACTGATATATGTGTCTGTTTTTGTGCAGTTTCCAAACCAATCTGAGGACAGTGGCTTTCTGATTCTGCTAGCTGGAAGGTCAAGTCCTGCCTCACTATTTTCCTTTCTCTTGAATATTCTCAGGCATATATCTCTTCCATATAAACATTAGGGTCACTTTACCCAATTTAAAAAATTTAGAGGAGTTTTCTTGAATTATAGTTTTTAAAATATCTATTCTATTTCAATTTTATTTCTTGGGGCACCAATTATATAAATGTTGGATCTCTTTTTCCCGCATTTAGTGTATCATTTTTTTCTAATCCCTTTAATCTATTTCCCCCCATTTTCTTTTCTCATTTCTATGAGCTCTGTCCCTCATTCTTATGTCCATGGTATCTATTCTCCCTTGTGCACTTGCAATATGAAATGATTTTGCCTTTTTTTTTTTCAAAATTTTCCCTGAGTTCCAATCACCTCTGAATTTTTAAAAATTAATTTTTATGATGTTCTTTCAAAATCTCATTTGCTTTATAGGGTTGTTTTCCTGTTGAAATTCTGGACAATTACTAGACAAGTTCTTAATAAGAGAACTTACTCCTACTGTTCCTCAGTTAAAGGGCTACTTCATCTGTTGCTAGAGTGACAGGCAAATTCTTTAATCTAGGGACCTTTGTTCTCCATCCAGTTTCCAGATCTTTTTTCTCCCTCTCCCCTAGTAGTCATGCTCTGCCCTGCTCACTCTCAGACCTGCCCACAGAATCTCCATTCAAGTTGGAGCCCTTTACCTCTGGGATGAAGATTTGCTGGTGTTTTCTGGGGTGTGTTTCCACTAGCCCTCTGGGAACACCCGCTTCTTTCTTGTCACACCACAGTGGCTACCTGTATTGATTATACTCACTTCTGGTGGTTTTTTTCCTGAGAACTTACTGATGTTTTGGAGTGTGCAGATTCCCTCTATTTTACAGTATTACTTAAAGGTATACATTTTTAGTGTTTTCATACATTTTGCTTGTTGCGCTGCATGGTTTTAGGAAGAAAACATGAAAACATGGCTGCCCCCATACTCCTACACAACCTACCTCCCTCATTTGTCCTGTCTTGTTTTGTCATATAAATTTCCAAGGCTGTAAGTTTCACTGCGTTTACTGCTTTATCTACATCATAAACATTTTGGTATACAGTACTTCTGTTATCATTCAGTCCAAAATATGTTCCAATTTTCATTATTATTTCTTATGGGACCCATGGTCTTAGTCGTGTGCTTCTTAATTTCCAAACATATTGGGGATTTCTGATGATATTTTTGTTATTGATGTCTAGTTTAATTGCACTGTGGACAGAGAACAGTGTCTATATTATTTCAGTCCTTCTGAAGACTTAATTTGACAGAGTACACAGTTAATAACGTGTATTCAGCAATTGTTGGATACAGTGTTGGATATGGTTTTCCAAGTAGATGCAATAGGTCAATACTTTTAATCATGTTATTCAAATAATCTATCTGCTTTCTATATCCTTACTTATGTACCTATTTTATTGATTAATGAGAAAACGACATTAAAATCTCCCAGTCTGAATGTGGTTTGGCTTAATTCTCCTTACAGTTTGATTATTTTTTTATGTATCTTCCCCAAGTTTTAAAATTGTTAAATATTGACAAATTAAACCTTTTATCATTACCCCCAGTAACTCTTTTCATCTTAAGTCTATTTTGTCTGATATTAATATAGAAATACCTGCTTTCTTGTGCTTAGAATTTTGCTGGTATTTTTTTTCCATCCTCTAACTTTCAATCTCTTTGTATCTTGTGTTTTGGATATGTCTCTTGTAAACAACATATAGCTAGATTTTTTAAAAATCCAGCCTAATAATCTTTTGTGTTTTAACTGGAGCTTTCAGTTCATTTACATTTGTCATAGTTTATAAGTTTACATTTATACCTACTACCTTATTTTGTGCTTTTTACTTTCCCTGACTTTTCTTTTTATTTTCCTCTCTATTTTGGCTTATTCGGATTGATTATTTTTCTCACTTTGTTGTTTCCCTCCTCAAGAATGGAAGTTATATACTTTGTAACTCTTCTCTTAGTGATTGCCCCATCATGTCCTATGATGTTCGCAGAAACTGACACAAATCTTTTTTGAAGAAATCCTGTTATCCTGTTCCCAACAGACACAGGACTGTCAGTAGGGCTGGTCACTAACTCTCTGTACTCTTCCTTTCAGTCTCATGGTAGAATGGCCTTCCCCCCTCCATGCCTTGAGTGTAGATATGGCCATGAGGCCTGCTTTGGCCAGCAAGAGGTGAAGAAGGTCATCTGGGATTAAGAACCAGTGTGTGATTCCCTTATTCTTCTCCCTCTGCCATTATGAATTTGGAAAGATATGTCAAGATGGAAACTCCATCACCCTGGGTCTTTGGGTGTTCATGGTTAAATGAGCATGGAATACCAACCTCATGGGACAAGCAGCAAAAGAGAAAATAAACCTTTGTTGTGTTCAGTCACTGACATTTCAGGGTTGCTTATGAAGGATAACCCAGCCTAATCTGAATGATTCAATATTTTGACTCCATTCACCCCTTTCTAGTGTATATACTATTGTTGGGCATTTTATTCTATCTTGCCTTTGGTAAATCTCAAAATATTATTTTACATGACCAAAGTTTATTTAGACTTATACACATATTTACAACTGCTTGTGAACTTTACTTCTGTTTGCATGTCAGATATTTCATCAAGGATCACCTTTCTTCTGCCTGAAATACATCTTTTAGAATTCCCTTTAGCATGGGTCTTCTGGCAAACTCTCTTACATTTGGTTAATCTGAAAATATATTTTGCACTTATTCTTGAAATATATTCTCATGGAGAATAAAATTTAGTTAGTCTAGATGTGGATTTCTTTTTATTCATTGATCTTCTTGAATTTATGATTTGGTGTTTTTTTAGTTCTGGAAACTTCTCAGTCATTGCCTCTTCAGTTATTGGTTTTGCCTAATGATTTCTCTTGTTCTTTCTGGAACCCTGAGTAGATGTGTAGTGGAAGTCATTCTATCCTTCATATTTTTCAATCTCTCATTCACGTTGTCTATCTGTCTGTGCTACATCTGGATACTTTCTTAATTCTCTCTTCAGCTGTATCTAATCTCCTGTCAAATCTATTAGGATTTTACTTCCAATTATTATGTTTTTCACTAATAGGTATTCTATTTGTCTCTTATCATATATGATTAATCATTCATCATAGTTTCTTGTGCTCCATGCATATTTTAAGCTTGTCTTTTATTTCCTTAAATGTATTAAACACAGAAATTTTATAGTCTGTGTCTGGTATGTCTTGTACCTGAAGTCTTTGTGACTCTATTTCTGCTGTAACTATATCTGTATTTATATCCACACACGCATATGAGTTTTCATTCATGGTTGTCTTATTCCTTTGTTTTTTTGTTTATTCATTCGTTTTTCTTGGAATTGTATTTGTTGGAATAGTTTGCAGCCTGGGATGAAGGAAGATTTTTCCAGGGACGTTTTGTTTTTGTTTCTGAAAGGTTTAAACTAAATCTTGGGCTTGATATGATTTTTTTTAGTCCATCAAGGAGGTTTGATTCAAGCTGAAAATTGGTGTGAAGGCAGCTTGTGGTTAAACTCCTCAGGCACAGCTTGCATTTCTCTTTTTCCGCCAGCCAGACTCACGGCTGCAAGCAGGCACTTTTCCTCGTGGTTCTTCTCACGTTGTGTGGGCAAGTCCTTTCCAATCTACTCTCTACTGAGTCCCAGCTCTATGGGTGAGGTATCCTGTTGGACTCCCCAGGTCTTGCGTGCTGTACCCTGTGTCTCACAAAGTGATGAAAATTGAGGCTCAAGTTTCCTGGCTCGGCAAGTATTCCCTTAGCAAGAGCCTGTCTCAGTATTCCAGTTACTTCTCTAAGTTCATGCCATCATCTAAATTTTGGCCAAAGGATTACTGCCTCTCTTGCTATTTTGTTGGCTTAAAATTTTTTGATA
The DNA here is from genome assembly GCF_057802395.1 of Ceratotherium simum simum. Lineage (NCBI taxonomy): Eukaryota > Metazoa > Chordata > Mammalia > Perissodactyla > Rhinocerotidae > Ceratotherium > Ceratotherium simum. Next base: position 5,669,506 of record NC_141937.1, read on the forward strand.
ATATATTTTATGCAACACGTGTTACTCTTTTCAGTGGAAAGATATATTTGAGTACCCAGCCTGCCACATTACCAGAAACAGAAGACTCTCATCCAGTTTAGAGCAATCAGTCACTGATTATCTTTAATTGTTAGCACCTATTCCAGGTGCTGAGCTACCCGATGAACGACATGTAGCTCCTGTCTCAAGGACATCACGTGATGCTGGGGAGAAGGGCACGTAGACAGACACGGTAGAGTGTGATAAGTGTTATAAACATTCCCAGAGTGTCTTATGGGAGCCGTGAGATACTTGGAAGGGGCAACTAACCCATTTGGCAGTTCAGAGAAGACTTCCTGGCTTAAGTGCTGAAAAACAAGGTTTAGTGAGCCAGCAAAAGTAGGAAGCGAATAACGGTATTCAGAGGAAATAGCAGGTGGCACGCTTAAAGCTCAGAGGTGAAAGAGCATATCTGTTTGAGTAACAATCATTCAAATGGGACTAGCATTTAGAGTGAGAGGGGCAGAGTGGGCAGGGAGAGATGACAATGGGGAGTGAGCATGAAGGATATTAGAGTGTTGTCAGGATTCTTGAGTAAGATGATCAGCTGTGTGTTTGAGTTGACTTGAAGACCTTCAAAAGTATGTTTCTGGAACAACCATGGGTACAGTTTGTCTCACTAGAATGCTTTTGTTTTGCCGAGGGAGGCAGGCATGCTGAGGTGATTGGAGAAGATTGTATTACAAAGGTGGATGTTTTGGGGAAGGGATGCTGGGTTCTGAACAGAAGAGGCTGGAATAGAGAGGGAGGAATAGAGTGGTGATAAGCAGATCAGGAAGCTGCTGAAGGGATACGAACTTTGTGTGAAAGAGATAAATATCTCAAAGTGATCTCTGGAAGAACTGTTGCCTTGAGCATGACACAACAGCTTTAGTTGTTTAGCTTGTCCACAGAGGTAAATTGTAATTGGCATGTTAGGGGCTTGCAGAGAGGAGGATAACACAAAAAATGCAATCTTTCTGGGCTCTAGACTCCAAAAGAAAATGAGGGATGACAGTGGGGAAGCCCAGGCATGAGCGTTCACTCGTTTAGAAGAGCTTCTGAGCCGTGCGAAGACTAGCTGGAGTCAGTAGATGGAAGCAGCGGTGCAGTCCGCAGGGTGGCTGCTGCACTGTCCCAATTAAACATGGCGGCCGTGTGGTGGAGAGGAGGAGGACAGAGAATGAAAGCTGACAGAACGGACACTGGAAGTGAGGAGGGCCTGGGAGAAAGGGGCCAAGGCTGATTTCCGGGTTCATGAAAAACAACTATTGGATGGTGAGGTAGAACTATCTGAAAGGAAGATGATGGGTTCCATGTTGGATTTGTTGGGCCTCAAGCACCATTTTCTGTAGCTTTGAGGGTACAACCACCACGGGGGGGGGAAATATATTGACTTAGATTCTAAATAGTGGGCAAGAACTTAAAATGGAAATAGCCTTTGGTGAAATGCCATGTGATTGTGAAGTGTCCTATTTTTCCACTTTCAGTTCATGCCCACTAAGCTCAGACCATTCCTGTCCCCAAGGTTTCTCACATGACCAGATGGAGGAAGCTGTCATGTAACTTAGCAGTATTTTTTTTTAAAAACTAATCAGGAACCAGTACTGTCTGTTAAAGGTACCAGAAAGCACAGGAACTCTTTTCTTTTTTTTTTTTTTTTTGAATATTTATTCTGCTGTTTTTTGTTTTTTTTTTTAGAGTTTGCTTTTATTTATTTATTTTTTGGTGAGGAAGATCAGCCCTGAGCTAACATCCAGGCCAATCCTCCTCTTTTTGCTGAGGAAGACTGGCCCTGGGCTAACATCGTGCCTGTCTTCCTCTACTTTATATGGGACGCTGCCACAGTATAGCCAGACAAGCGGTGCCTTGGTGCGCGCCTGGGGTCCGAACCTAGGCCGCCAGCAGCAGAGCGCGAGCACTTAACTGCTACTCCACGGGGCCGGCCCCCAGCAGTATTTTTAAATTCACATGTCATGTAAATGAAATTTCCCTAAGATCCTGAGTTCCCGGCATGATTACATGGCTTATTTTCTATACTTTTCCCAGCTTTATTCCCAGCTCAATTTCACTATTCTATTCAGCTGAGCAATGGCATCCTTTTCACACCTCCATTATTTAAAAAGCCATGTTTCTAACCTCAGAAATCCATGAGTTGAACTGTGGTCAAATTGTACTGTGGTGTCATGTCTGTACAAGCCCGTCTCCTCCACACCACAACTCAGCTCCCTTCCCGACTCTTCTTTTCGAGTCTGGAGCCCAGAAAGCTTCCACAATGCAATTATAAGGCTCTTGCTTTCTGAAAAGCATCCTAATCTACTCAAAGAAAAAAATATTCCTAGCATGTGCTTAGCTATGGAAGTATAACACATAAAACTCAAGAATGTTAGAGTTTACAAGTAAAAAACACACTGACACTAGCAATTTTACCTCCTCCTTCCTCTCCCGTTTTTCTCCAGCTGCCCAATTGGAAGGATGATTTGATCAGCCTATTTATCAGTCTTCTCATGGAATTCTTCTCTGACCACCTGAGGGACCCAGTCTCAATTCTAGTCTCCCTCTCACCCACCTCACTCTGGCTTTCTCTCTTTGAGTTCTTTAAAAGCAGACCCATTCCAGGGAGTATTATTGTTATTACTACATTTTCTATCACATTTTTCATAGGGGATAGGTTTCTTGCAAAGCCGAACTGTAATCACACGGGCAACATAAGAGCCTAAGATATTCGATAGTGTAATAATGCTCTGTGTCTGATCACCCCTCTGAACCAAGTTGATAGTGCTTTCAAAGACTGCAGCCGGCTTCGCATGTCTGCATCCTGGCGTGGTCCTTGTTGAAACAGCAAACCAAAATTTGTACTACAATAAGCAGATAAAGAAACAGCCCGCCACGTAGGTGGCGCACAGATGGGGTTTCTCCTTCCACGGGTTCCCTCAATGGCAAAGGGCAGTTGACCTGGCAACCTTCCTTCATCACCCATGTATTTCTCAGCAGAGGGTTCTCTCTCAGCTGCATGCTTCTCTGACTGTTGACGAGGAGGGCAGAGCCAGTCACTTCCTGAGAAAGTAATGATGTGTTTTTGAGAACTGGTAAAGAGACTGTGGCGTTTTCTTTTGCAGGAACACAGGCAAAGTAATGATCAGGAAAGCCTCCTTCATCTCCACCTGCTTGCTTGCTGGTTTTTTGCTTGTATTTCTCCAGCCTTAGCATTTAGAAGAATAAACTTTCAGCACATTTTAAAGCCAGTGTAAGAGGACATTAGGAAGACTGGTCATTGCAGGCTGTACCACCATTACCTTGATCCAGGTGAGCAGAGCACAAGAAAGTTTGAAACACATTTTTGTAAGGTTTCTTGGAGATCAATTGGAGGCTGTGGGCCCCAGGTTGGCCTCTGGTGTGCCTCCTCTTGGTTACTGGTCAAATCATTTACATGTATATGTCTCATCTGGATACTCATACAATAGAAAAAAAAATGGCTGGAAATAAAGATCCTAATCTAACTGTTGGGGTGATTTGCAGATATTGTTTATCTTTGAAATTTTCAGGTCATATAAACTGATATTTAATATACAAAGTGAAACTTAAGATGAGGGTAGATAAGGTTTAAACATCATTACTGTGACTTATTAGCCAATCACAATTGTATATGCCCATTATAGTTGTGGAAGGAGTTTAGCTGGATTTTATTTTAAACTCCAGCTTAGTTATAAAATGTATAAATTATTTTAGTCATGTAGATAACATGTAACGTATCTTACTCAACATTGCAAGAATGCCTGGGTACCTTTTTAAGAACATGCATTTCTTTTTTTGTGTGTGAGGAAGATTAGCCCCGAGCTAACATCCATTGCCAATCCCCCTCTTTTTTTTGCTGAGGAAGACTGGCCCCTGGGCTAATATCCATGCCCATCTTCCCCTACTTTATATGGGACGCCACCACAGCATGGCTTAACAAGCAGTGCGTCGGTCCGCGCCGGGATCTGAACCCGTGAACCCCAGGGCTGCCGAAGTGGAGCGCACAAACTTAACCGCTACGCCACCCACGGGGCCAGAGCCCAAGAACATGCATTTCTTAGGAAGGCATGTTACATTCTTTCAAGACTACAGGCTGGAAATGCTCTCCCTCCCAGTGACTCCAAATAGTTCAAATACATATGTGTTTTTAATGCTGCACCAAGAAAAATAGAAGACAATAATGACAAATACTCACCGAACACACATCAGTTCCAGGCAATGTGCTAAGAGGCTCACATTCATTAGCTCATTTAATCCTCTTACAAGCCCTATGAAGTAGGGACTGTTTCCCCATTTTATAGATAAGAAATCTGAGATGAGAGGTTTAAGCAACCTGGCCAAAGTTACCTGAGGTAGAAAGTAGCCATAAACCCAGGTAGCCTATGCTATGCTGATACTTAGATATACTTCAGTGTGAGAGAGATATTTACAGAACACTTTAGAGATGTAGGTTTCTAACTGGAAATTCTGAGTGATTGACAAGTACTTTCTAACTCCTTCAAAAAAAATTACATCCTTTTGTTTTTTTTGTCAACTATGAGCTCAACCCTGTTCTAGTGGATGGGAAAATGGGCTGTCATTGGGCTGTAGAAGGAAACCCTTAGTTTCTTTCCCTACCTAAGCTGCAGTTGAATTTTAGTAGATGGCAATGCTGACCTCTAGGCATGAATGTGGTTATGCACAAAATTTGGGTAGAACACTGGAGTAACACCTTGGGTCTTCAAGGTAATGTTCGTCAAGGTCCCTTGGGGCAGGTCTGTGACACACACTGCCATAGAGGGCAAACTCTTATTTAACTAAAATTCCTTTAGAGCCAAAATTGCAAGGGCAACACGTCTCATTCTTTAAAAATGGGGAAAAAAATCACCTTATTGCCAGTATTTGAAAAAATACAGTTTGCCAAAAGGCACACTTCCATCTAGGACAGAAACCCAGATGGAGAACTTGGGAACTGAGAACTCAAGAAGATAGACGCAAGCACTTCTCCCCTTCCTAGGTACAAAGGAGAAAATCAAACATGATACAGAGAAATAGATGGGTTCACAGATTATGTTACAAACCTCCCCAAAGGAAGTATAAGGATACACTTTTTGTAAAGATCCCAGCTTCCTGTTTCCCAGAGTTTCCTGACTGTGACAGACTGTAACGGCCGCACCAGCACAGCACAGCCAAGTCATCAGCATCGTCTTGCTCTTTCTCATTGGGCGCCTTGTGACGACCGGTGCACTTCAATCTATCCTGTGCGCTTCCTGATTACTGAGAAGTGGTTAAAATTAGGTTATTTCAGTTCGCTCGGAGTCCTAATCTAAGTCTACACTTGACAAGGATTTATCCATGAAAGTGAGTCAAGATCAATTGATTTTTGTTGTTGCTAAACCAATTGCAGAACTCCCTTTAGAAGCCCAAATACATTTTAAGGCAAAAAATTATCAGATACATATTTGGTAGAGTGCTTTTTAGTATTCTGTGTATTGTTTCAAATATTAGCAATAGGTGATTTTTAAAATTTTGTTTTAGAGAATGAGGCATTTGTACTCCCTAGTAAATACTGCTATAAATGACTTTTAGTTTAAATAAACAAGAATTTGTAGCCTCAGGCTCAATTTAGATGTGGTGTAGTGTTTTAATAGGAGATATTTCAGTTCTGTTTAAATGGTCAGCTATGCTGTTTGGAGAAACCACATCAGGTGTAAGAGCTTTGTGATGCACAGGCCCAACTAGCTGGTAGTCTTCTGATGAAAGCATTAGTGTGAAGGCCTCCTCTAGAGGTACATTGTCACAGTCTACGGAACATTATTTTAAATACAGTGAAAGAACCACCCTGTTGATCACTATGCCAGATCCTGTAACCCACAGAGAACTAAACTCTGTGGGAAAAGAGTCAAATGATGCTAACCTCAAGGAAACTGAAATCCTACAAAATTAATGGTGAGTGTGAATCAGGTTCCTAGGGAAAAAAAGAAAAAAAAATCAGTTGATCCAGAATCACTGAAACCAAGTGGAAATCTTCAATTAACAATCCATGTCTCTTCAAAAGGAGATCTATAGTAGCCAGAGATCAAACAACTAGTTGATCCAAATAACCCTGTAGGCTCCCGATAATATGAACATTATCATTGCAGGTCAAGGTGAGAACAAAGCTAGTTTTATTACACTCAGAATTTTCTAAGTCTTTAGAACTCTATAGCTTTCTCATCAACATGTACAGTTGTGTAAAATAATTTCCCAGAGGTCAAGTCTTGGTGAAATGTTCTACTGCTATGATCAATAATATGAATAGAACTTATATACTGGATACCAGGAAGACCAAAAATTATGTCTTGTACATAATAGCTTATGTTTTGTTAGGAAAAATAAACAGATTAGCTTGATGGTCTATTACCAAAAGTTGTTATAGTATTATAGAACATGGTATTTGCCATGTTCTAAATATAACAGGTAAGTTAACAATCCTAGTTTTCAAATTATATTTATTTAACTCTGAACTTCTTTCAGCTTTGAGGGGCTATGACACTTGATACACTCTTTTCACAAAGTAGCAGGTTCCGCTTTACCCCATTCCCCACTCCTGGTACAAAGAGAACAGATTATAAATGCATCCAAAATATTGTCTACTCGGCTGGTAACTCCTGAGCCAGTGTCTCTGGCCCTGAGCAGAGATGAGCAGCCTCATCAGTTGCTTCCAGGCACCTATTCAATTATTTTCTAAATGTACCATGAATGGAAATACTTTGGGAAGCCCTGTTCTGGGGAACTCATCTGACCCCCAGAGTTTTGGGCCAGAAGCCAAGCCTTTCTCCTCCTAACCGCTCATCTTTGTGAAGAAGAGTGGTTATGGTACCTAGGATGGGCTGTAACATGATGGAGGTAACTTTGTCAGTTGTGGATTAGTTTGGCAGAAAGTACAAAGGTGGATGGACCGTGGGATAAACAAGAGGTAGGAATGTGGGTAAAGAGGCTGTTGCAGTAATTCACACATGGAGGGATGGAAGTTCTGATTGGAAAGACCACTTATTCAGACACTATGTATAAAGTGCCTCTTATGTACCAAGCACATTTGGGAAAAGGGGAGAAGTAGTTGCTCAAATTTTCCATATGTATACCTACTTCTCACTTCTCTCTTCAGCAGTTAGACAAATTCTGTATGTCTTCTATAATAATGGAACTCCATAAGATGCCCCTTTTGAAAATGTGCCCCTTTTTGTTTTGTTTTGTTTTTAGCAAAAACCACCTGAAACAGTAAATAAACTAGACCGAAATGTGGGGGTGTAAGTACAGTACAGATCTTTATGTTAATAAAGCCAGAGCCCTGTGAGAAAACTATGCCTTTACATTTGGATTGCTCTGCTCTGAAGGTGCCACCTCTTCCAGCATGTTGTAAAGGTTTGATACAGTGAAAGAGTCCCTTCCCAGTTCTGTCTGTCACCCATGTGTGTGCCTTTAGTAATATCATCTCTGGGTATACCTCTCTGGGCATTTGTTTCCTCATGTGTAATCAATAGGATCTGTATGATCACCAAAGTTGCTTTTATTCTAAGGGTTTTGATCAATTTTTTTGTTCCAAATCATTGTATTTATGATGCTTACAAGAAGATGCTAGGTTCTCTCTCAGATATGGAAACTTGGATAAACTGCTTTCTGCAGCCAGCCTCTCCCTTCATAACTTAATCTAAGTATATGCTTAAAGTGATTGTCAAGGCCAGTCTTCAAGATGAGAATATGAGTGAAGAGTACAGTCTGAGTTCTGCAGGTGGGAGGGACAGGACAGGACAGGACAGCCTTTGCACTGCCTTTATCGTCCACATGCGGGCTCAGGTGTATTTGAGAACCTATAGGTCTGCCACCTCCTTCTCCCTGGCTTGACGCCTTCATTGTAGTTTCAGCCAGTCGGTCAACTGGTTTCCACACCAATTTCAAGGTCTAAGTCTATCACTTGAATTTACAATTCTCTAGGGACAGCTTGGAGCCAGGACATACAGCTGCACTTACTCACTCAGCAAATATTTATTGAACACTTAGGTTCCAATCGCAATTAAGTGCAGACAGATATGAAACTGAAGGAAAAACATACTCGGTGCTCCTGTTTTTTAAGACTGCTAGAAATGTATTTTCACTCATTTTGAGGCTGCTTTCACAGAACAGAGCCAATAAAAAGACTAATAATCTTAAGGAAGAATAATCTTATTCTAAAATTTTGTAGACCACTAACATTAAATGCAAGCCTGCCATTTTAGATAAAAAATTCCTCTTCGCAGACAATGACCATGGTAAAAGGGTTAAAGGAGAGTTGTTTAATGTCAATGTTATTATTAAGTTGTATCCCAAGGGAATAAGAAAGTTTTTCTGAGGTTGGTAATGCAGTTAGTACTGCGGCCATAAGCATCCTCCCCTGGTAGGGCCACATCACGCTAGGGCTTGGCTTTGGGTCCAAAGGAAACCCTGGGACCTAGGACATGGAGGGCCAGGACCTGAGCAATGCCTTTCCGAGCAGGGAGCCAAAGATGGATGAAGACAAATGGGTTCTCTTCCCTAAGACTGAACACTCAAAACTGAATGACTTTTTAAAGGTATTTTTGCTGAATAGTAATTTAATAAGATAAGCTTTTTGGAAATCGGGTTACCTCAAATATGGCTATACCAAAAAGCAAAACTTTCTACTAAAATGTAGCCATCTTTACCATAAACAGACTCTTAGCTCCCTTCTATGCAAATGAGAATCATAAATTTACTAGATGTTCTGTACAGAATTAGGGCTTGGAATGCTATTGTTCTATAGGCCGGATAACTAACAAGCTATCTTTATATTACATTTATTTGTCTTCCCAATCCTAGACTATGAGCTGTTTGAAGCAAGAATTGTATCTTCATTCTTGTCTAACGGGCATGGGCAGGCATGGTATGCAGCACAATCATCTTAGCACATAAATACTTCTTTTGTGAATAAAATGGCTTAGGAATTTGGGGAGTTCTTCTGTCACTCATATTTGGAATTTTAATAAACCAGCATGAATTCCAAATTGGATTTGCCTATTGAAACAATGTAACTGACGGTTCAGTCTCGAAATTCCTATATATATTTTTTATCTACCTCCTTAATCATCCTCCTCCTGTTAAATTGTGAATGCAAAACGGTACAGCCACTTTGGAAAACAATTTGGTGGTTTCTTACAAAACCAGACAGGCTATTAACCATATGATCCAGCAATTGTGCTCTTTGGTATTTACCCAAAGGAACTGAATACTAATGTCCACACAAAAACCTGCACACAAATGTTTATAGCAGTTTTATTCATAATTGCCAAAACATGGAAGCAATCAAGATGTCCTTCAGTGGTTAACGGATAAACTATGGCACATCCAGACAATGGAATATTATTCACTGCTAAAAAGAAATGAACCATCTAGTCACGAAAAGACATGGAGAAACCTTAAATGCATATTACTAAATGGAAGAAGCCAAGCTGAAAAGGCTACATGCTGTATGATTCCAACTGTAAGATATTCTGGAAAAAGCAAAACTATGGAGACAGAATTAGGGCTTCTGTGTAAAAAGATCAGTGGTTGCCAGGGATTGGGGGAGGGATGAGTAGGTGGAGCACAGAGGACTTTTAGGGCAGCGAAAGTACTCTGTATGATACCATAATGTTGTATACACGTCATTATACATTTGTCCAAACCTATAGAAGGTACCACACCAAGAGTGAACTGTAATGTAACTATGGAGTTTAGGTGATTATGACGTGTCAATGTAGGTACATTGGTTTTAACAAATGTACCACTCTGGTGGGGGATGTTGATGGTAGGGGAGGCCGTGTGTGTGTGTGTGTGTGTGTGTGTGTGTGTGTGTGTGTGTGTGTTGGGGGGTATATGGGAAATCTCTGTACCGTCTGCTCAATTTTGCTGTGAACCTAAAACTGTTCTAAAAAATAAAGTCTATTAAAAACAAAACAAAAACACTTTGCCAGAATCACCAGTGTATTAAGTTAATAAAATAAAATGACCTCTATTTATTTGTAACATTTCCTATGATGAAAGGAACCAAAGAAAAATTACTATGACCAAGCAGCCTCAATAAAGATATCAATTTATCTCTGTAAACACACAAATTCCAAATATTCCAAATTAACTTTGTATATTATAATGTAAATGTAGAATTGAAATCTTTATTTGCACAATGGGCATACAGTTTTTATATTTCTTCGACAAAGCACATAAACTCCTAAGGAGCAGATTGTATGTCTCCAGTTTGCTTTGCAATACACCAAGCTTTTAGACACCTGGATGCTTTTGGCAAAGTAAGTCCGTGGTGCAACTGTGGAAAGCAAGCTTATATTGCTCTAAAAAAGAAACAAACAAAATAAATGCACGGCATACATATTACACACTATCTCCATGGGTTTTAATTTGTGGCCTCCACAAATATTTCACCTTTAAATTTCTCAGAGCTGCTTTGTTTGAAGAGCATAACTTAAGAGTGGTGGTAAAACATTCGTAAATTTTGTTTTAAAAGGAGGCTAAGAATTACTTGTGAAATAAAACATGTCTTCGATTAAAATTTCCTAACTTTGCTATCTACTCAGCCCGCATATTTAAGGATTATCAGCAACAAGAATAACAACTGCGAAATCTCCCTAACAAGTCACCAAGGGAGCATTTTTGAAAGGACATGGGTATTCAGTGTGTGGGTTCCTCTTGGTTTCTGATTCTAAAGCATTAATCTACTTTATTACCTGGCTGTACCCTATTTGGATAACATAAATTTGATGGACAACAGTTTGGTCTTAATGCATTTCAATATACAGAGAAATGGTTATTTTTGTTAACTGTATGTTTACTGATTTTATTGAATCATATACTGATCGTAGTACCTGACAAACACCATGTGTCCAATCCAGTTAAGCCTCAGAAAGTTGACTGCGGTGCTAATATTCATCAATATGAGTAACACTGAGTGCGAGACACACAGGATTTCTGGTGGAATACTTTCTAGTGTCTTTTATCTAATATTTGATGTTTAAAGCTGTTGGTATATGCTGATACTACAATAATCCTTTTCTAATATACAGCCCAACAACTTTCCCCCTGGCATTTGTGTATTTTAACTTCATTACTACAATTCTACAAAGAGTTTTTACTCTTAAGAAATTTTCAGAGGAAAAATAGGTAGTAATTCAGACTGAAAAGGAGAGGCAAAAGAGCCTACTGTGCATAAAAATCTTAAGGCTTTCCTTACAACCTGCTGAGGACTCTCAGCAAGATGGCTCCTTTTGACACTATTACCAAATTCTCAGCGAGCTACCTGCTGGAACGGATATAGATCTCACAGCAGGCATTACTTTCATCACCTTTGGGTCTACTGGAATGACAAATGAAAAAATATGAAATGGGAGTTGGTGTGGTAACCAACACTATTTTTCAAGTTCGTATTATTTAGATTAAATTTACATGTCTTTTTTTTCCTATTTTCCCTTTTAATTAGCTCTGTTTAATGCAGTCTTGAAAAAAGTAGTACTCCTCTTTGAATTTAGGGAATATACTGGTAAGGAAAGAATGAGCTTCCCAGTATTTCCCATAACAACATGCACTCTTTCTGGCCACAGTTCGTTGCTTATTTACTCAAATGTGGAGTTCTATAGATAAAAATACTACATATATATTTCAAGAATTAAAACAAGTTATACCTCCTGGTGATTACTTCTCTCAGTTTTAGTTCAGATACAATCTATGCTTTGTGATTCAGTAACTTTTCTTTGCTGTAAACTCTCTAAAATGGAGCTAAGGATGGAGTGGACTATAGTAGTTATAGTGTTATAGTAGACTATGACAGCAGTTTAGAAAAATTCGGGTTAACACCTCTCTGAAGGAGTCAAGGTATTTACAATGCCTTCTTGGTATCTATTAGTTTAATGGTATACAGGCAATTGGTGGAATCCACATCAGTTATGTTTTCCTTGAATAGTACAAAATCTCTTTGTCAAATAGACTCCCATAGAATTCAACAAAGACGCAATGCTCTTTGGAATACCTAAACCTTCTACTACATTTTTTTTCTTTTGTGTCTCTCTATGCCAGGTTGCTTTTAATATAAGAGCAATGGGAGGCATCTAATTCATTTTAGAACACTGATACTCAGTGATGACAGACTATTTCCAGATGCGATATCAAACTTTCCTAGTTTAATTCTTTTCTTGACTTAAAAATCAACTTTACTGCCAATAGCCCCCAAGACTAATGCTTGAATAAGTTTGGATGGGGCATTTGTACGTTTGATTTGTTAATCTAGTTTTCTTCCCTGACACATCAATTTAGATCTTAGCTTCTTAGATTTTTTCACACGTGTAATGCTCCACCAACTTCGAGTTTTACATTTTCCCACCAACTAGAAACCTAGAGTAAGTTTAACCTTTGAACCACTTTTCAATACCCTTACTCAGTGAGAAAACAACAGGCAAGAGCATCATCCATTAATATAAATCATTTAATTAAAATCTATTCAAGGCAACCTTCCAGTTGCACTACTAACCTGTTTTAATTTTACAGACTAAATCATTTAAAACACTGTGATAAGAAGAGCTTTTAAAATTCAGGTTTCAAAAACAGCCAAGGTACAATATTCGTTCCCAACCTAGATACAAGTTCTAGGTTAAATGAGTGATCCTGAAATTTTAGTATTGACTCGAATAGCTCTGTAAGAAAATACTTCTGGATTCATTTGCAAATATTTTATTATTTTGCTTTTAACCATTTTTTCCTATAACTTTCCTTAGTATCCAGTTAAATAACCAATGCATAAGTAATACCCAGTTAAGCAACTAGAGCATACATTAGGAAAACAGCAGCACAGTGAGTTTGCATCCAGATTTCGAGATGCTCTCTGGAACCGCAACTGTTGTACAGCACATAACACTGAGCGCTTTTATTATGGACTGTACCCTCTACTATACTTCACAAAATAGCACTTAACTGGAATAATCTAATTTTAATATATATTTTCTGGAAAACGTGATCCCAAACTATCAGTCATATTTTTTTAGACGTGGAGTATTTTTAACACAACTGTTAAAAGGTTCAATTAAGTGAAGTGCTTTCTAACAAGACCACAAAGAGTTACCTACTATCAAGAGGTAGCAGATAATGATGAAAAATGACATTAGGAAGGAAACTCTAATGTCACCTAGTCCCTCCACTCACCCAATAGAAATTCCTCCCTAATTAAATACTAAGAAATATAATATGTATGAATTATGATAGACTAATATTTTTGATTTAGAAACCATATTCATCTGATTTTTCAAGAGGAAAAACATTAAAGTCTGTTTTACATTATACCTTTTGAGAAGCTAGTTTGGTGTTGAAGCGTTAACATTACCATTCTGGATCAACAGAGGCAAGCACAGATGCCTATAGGAACCAGGGAGGTGAGGAAAAAAAGTTTTTTTTTTATGTGAGGAAGATCGGCCCTGAGCTAACATCTGCCAATCCTTTTTTTTTTTTTTTTTTTTTTTTGCTGAGGAAGACTGGCCCTGGGCTAACATCCATGCCCATCTTCCTCCACTTTATACGGGACGCCGCCACAGCATGGCTTGACAAGCTGTGTGTCGGTGCGCGCTGGGGATACGGACCCGCAAACCCCGGGCTGCCGCAGCGGAGCACGCGCATCTAACTGCCTGCACCACTGGGCTGGCCCCAGAGGAAAAAATTAAAGCAAGTCAGGAGTAAGGAAATCAAGAGCGCAGGTGTGACAACAGGGGCAGCAGGATGGGTGGGCAGTGACTCGGGACACTGGGATATTATTCAGTTTCAGCTGATGGCCACCATGTGCGAGTGCAGGCTTCAACTTTCTAGAAATTTTGATCTTTGAAGAAGTGCAGACTTTGTGAAGAGATTAAAAACAAAAGTCTAATCTTCAGACACTAAATGTTGGCAGGTAATACAACAACAGCAAAAACACCGTATGGGCTAAACCAAATGCCATCTGCGGGCAGCAAGCTGTATCTTGTGCTCTGGATCCTGCCTCTGTCACTTGCTTTCAGAAGCGTGTGAGGATACTGCCCAGGAAAACTAAGGTTCCAGTGAGTGATCGGAAAAGGGAAAAAGCAACTTGGAGATTATATGAACAAGGACTGGTGAACTTAAGGTGCAAGGGAGTCATAAAACTTCAATGTCAAGATGAAATCTTAGAGAAAAGGTTTCAAACTACTGGAAACAATCTTTCTACCAATCCTATCCTTTGTTCAAGAAATTGATGACTCTAGTCCTTTTCATACAGCAGATGAGATCAAGATGTGATCAGCGCTCCTTTCTTACATCTGAACACTACACACGAATCAGACCTGAGTCTCCCAGGTAGAAATGACTATCATGGATGCACACTCAGTTGAGGAAATGTGGAAACCTGTTTACTGATTCCTTTTTAATCACTGAAATCAGGGCAAATCTTATGATCATCTTCTAGTGATATTAGAGCTCCAGAATCTCAGATTCTTATATTTTCTTTTAAATAGTGTTAAAAGCATCAATAAAAATTTTAAATAAAAATGTGCATTCTTTATTCTGATATACATTTTTGTGTGCGGGGGGAGCCCATAAGCAGCATCTTCAGCTGCAGTCAGCTTGAGAGGATGAAGCACAAGCACGTGTCCAGTTGGTTTATTGCACTTCATGTACAGTCACACGTGGCTCTCCACTCACACGTGATCTGAGAAGACCTATTCCAACTTCTCTCTATATATACAATCTCCACAAATAAAGTTCTAAATGTCTTACACACACCACTACAATATAAACCAAAAAAGATGTATTTGGTAACCAAAACTACTCAATAATAGCATTTTTAAAAAGATATAATTTTGTACCCTGGGAGCTAAGCTGTTTCCACAACATAGTGTCTTTTGCCAACAAGGGACAGCAAAATTGTAAGCAATGCGAAATCAACATTGTGTTGCTACTTGCTGCACCTACCATCCACTTCCATCACGAATTAATTCCTCCTCCTCCTCTCCCACCCCTGGCAATTAGTGCAGCAGAAACACAGAAAGGAGAGTACTATGCTTAGGTGAACCAGTTTGATTCAGCATTGAGTACCAGCTATGCAGATAATTTTGTTAAGTCTCTTCTTAACAAAGGCATTCCAATTTAGACAATTTTATATTAAAGAAATCAGATAAAATTACATGTGTGTATCATATGAATATTTTCAAAAGTAAAAGTGTTGTCTATAAAATGAATTATTTTTCCAACTTAAATAAACCTATTAAGGAATTTGTGACATTAAAAAATTACCTTATGTACTTAGAAAGTGTGAGTCCAAAAAGTTCTCTGAGAGTAATTTTTGCTGTTAAATAATGAATTATAATTTAGCAATACATTTCATTCTACTAAAAATCACTTGCTGGAAATACTGTAATAGCTAATTGTTATCAAGGAATACAGACAGACATCTTATCCCAAACAAGCAAACAAAAAACTCCCCCAAACTGGAGAAACCTTAGACTGTCAAATATACAAGTGTTAGACTTCCCCAGTAAAGGAAGATTGTTGATTTGGTAATGAACAATTTCATTTAAATCCCCTGCCTGCTTTCAGTACATGAGAAAACTTAGATCCTTCGTACTTATCTAGTATTTATTAAGAATCCCTTAACCACCTCCCTGTCTTGTGTACACTATGCCCCTGTTGGCTTTACGGATGGGGTGCTGCACTTGCCCCTCTAGGTGAACTCTACAGCATGGATTGCTACTGCACTGCAGGACATGTGCTATCTTCTTTCATGCTCCATTTTTCTTGACATTTTGCTTAAGAAAAAAACACTTAACTACTAAGTACATTAATTTCACCAACTTCTTGACTGAAAGCTTAACTCGCAACTGTTAGCAAAATAATATTATGAAACAAACTGACTCTAGCATTTGATCGTTCTAAGAATGTGGTAGTTTCATGTTTAATACTATTACAACCTGCATAAAAACGGGATTTGTAATGTTATTTTCACCTTTAAAAACGGTTCTACAACTTTTCCAACATAAAAGGTGACAATATGACACAATTATACAGAAAGTACCCTTAACTGAAAATGAGATGAGACTGCATTCATAGGCTTCAGAGCATGTGTAGTAAACTGCATAAAAATGAATCAATTTAAGGGACATGGTACCATGATGACATATATTAGCAGCTTGACAGCCATCTTCAAATTTTTACAGAATAATATATGAACTGTATGGCAGTGAGAACTTTTACAGATAGTAGCATATTAAAGCTCTATCTGCCTAACAATAATACAGACCCCCCCATCAGAGAAACAACTGTTTGACCCAAATGACCATCTAAATAATGATTAAATAAGCTGTTATCACTATTCTATATATTTCACATATGTATATATACTATGAGAATATATAAATATCATATGGGAATACTTTGACAGTCTGGTTAATGGCATATTGGTATAGTTATGTCTTCTATAACATGTGACTCATTTCAGCCTCAAATTTTAGAAATTTAAAATAAATAAGAGGTAATTAACAAAAATAAGCCACTATTTACAAATGCAAAAATTCATCCTGAGAATTTTTTATTATCTAGAACTGTTTCACAGAAAAGGAAATTACCAATATCTGTGAAATAAAAATGCACCTCAAGAGTTAAACTGAAGAATTTGTAAGTAGAGGTCATTTACCTAGGTTGCAGCCAAGAAAAGCATGAAGATATTTAATAAATCTTAAACTGACTTGCATCTAAGAAATTAATAACTTTTCAAATGCCAGTTTTCTTCTCCCTTACACTTCTTGTATTAATTTTATATTCTGACTATATTTTGGAAGAGTGTGAGAGAGAACAAACACCTGAGGAAAACTCAGTAATGCTGTCTGATCTCTCGCTGACAGTTAGGTGAGGAGAGGTGGGGTGCATCATGGTTATTAATGACTTACTCCAGACTGTCATGAGAAACAGAGCCACTGTACCTTTAGCTTTATCTGTGTGGAGCCCCCGTAACAGGAGCAGCTGGCTAAAACAATTGAACACTTTATAAAGGGAAAATGTCCAATTAAAACAGAAATCTGAATAAAGGTAAACATCATGGGATTCTTTGCTTTATAATGTGACCATAAAGTTACCTATTTATAGAAATTAAAAGAAATGGTTCAACAAAGAATCAAACTGGTTTCTCGGGGTATATCATTACAATGAATCTCTTTACTCTTTATGCTGTGAGCAGACAGAGATTATTTGGAGAAGGAAAAATAAAGTGTGGAATTAGTAATGCAGAGGCTGAAAGGCAAGTGGCAAGACTAGAAGAATGCCTCAAACCAATGCTACTTTGTTCCCATTTCTACGGGCACCTACACCCCAAGATAAAAGGCCAGAATTACCAAAGCCAATTTAACAGTAGTGTGCGGAACTGTCAGCTGACAAACAACATAAAAACAAGTCACACTATGTTATCTGTGGTCACGTTGTTCAGGGTTAGTCCAGTAACTCAAGACTTTACATTCTTTTGTCTTTATTTTTTGATTTTAATTAAACACGTAAAGGTTAATAAACAGACATAGTCCAGAGTTAGTAGGTTGGTATTATAACATTTATTAAAATAATGCTATGGGTTAATAGAAACAGCAAAGAACCAAAGAATTAAAATGCAAGCTATGTAAAATCCCAACTAAAACCCAAAAGTGTCTAATGTATTCATTCATTAGCTAACTAAAAGCCCAAGAAAGACAAGACACCCAATATAATAAAGTACTGCAAAACAATTGGCAATTTTCAGTTATCAAAATTGTGGATTTTGCATTTTGTATCCTTTTCTCAATCAAGAAAAAAATTCTTTTTGAATGTTATATAACATACATATAAAACAAGATAGAAAAATACATTATAAACTTGTAACAATGGCTGTAAATACATTATCTTACATGTTTCTCATAGGCAATAGGTTGGTTATGGTACATACATAGCATGAAACTACTAAGATAATAAAGAATCGACAAAAATACATGTCAGCTGTACGGTAACATACAAGCGACACTCCCATCTACCCACGCTAAAAAATTACATAATACTGTCAGCAAAAAAGTCTTAAAAACTACATATTTTAATAAGAAATAAATTCAATAAAGAATGATAATACTGAGAACCAAGGCATTCAGAGATTTCAAAAGTCATGCTTTTTTCAGTTGATCCAAAATTTTGTCAACTAAGTTTTCAAAAGTTTGTTCAGAGCCAACATTACTCATAAATGTCACACATTTATTTCATACATTTACTTTTCTTCCCCATAAAAGACCTTTGATACATCTAAAATGTCCAGGTATAACATAGTTGAGATGAAACTGGATCAAATACTGGTATCGTTTTTAAGCTACTATCACCTCAAGTGTTTGAGTGTCGCAAATTTATTCAACCAACCAAACAAAATAAAAATCAAAATGGCACAGCATATATTGTAAATAAATCAAAACAACTGTATGTGTAACAGAAAGACAAAGCAGTGGCACATTAAACCAGAGCTGGCTGAATACAAAACAATGAATGTCTATTGCATAGTAAATAAACTGAAAACATTTCCCAGTGAGACAAGATGATGGAGGAGGTCACCACGAAGGTGCTTACTGAGCTTACTGCTGACCTTTCACTGTGAAGCTGGGAAGGTGTGTAAGAGGGAACGAGCTGATGAGCTGGGGATCCACTGCCACTTGATATTTGCCACGTCTGGTACTGAGCATTTAACGATTATTTACTTAAGTGTTTAGATGTAAGCTCAGTGCATAAATTGCTTCAACTATAAAACTAACTGAACTTCATGAGAAACTGGAAGCTTAAACTCACATGTAGTTGAGTATATGCACACTGATTTTAGTTTTTCACATTCTTTTAGAGTTTAAGAAACAAAGGTGTGTGTGTATGTGCGCTTGGGGCAAGGTGAGGGCTGGGGCAGCTTAGGTTACTAACCAGCAAAGAGATGGTAGAAAGAAATCTGATTAAATTTGGGTCATTTAAAAACCTTGTTTTCCAGAATGAAAATCACAAAGAATCATTTTTGTGGAAGTCTGCTAAAGTATACTATTACCTCCAATTAGCAAGAAAAAATCCACCACATCCCCCTTTCTCCAAATAAAATAAAGCTCTAATTTTAATTAGTCTGTAAATTGATGTTCAGACCACACATAATTTTTATCTCAGAATCCTTTGGGTTAACATTAAATAGCGCAATACCAAAAGCACTCAATTATGATTTTAAAAGGATGATGTTTTAAAACTTACTTGTCAAGCATTAGACAAGTTATCAAATTTTTTCACAGTATCAGATTTGGCAAATTTGTATCAAGGTAACGTGGCAAAAATCATATAATTCAAACCATCAACTCATTTGTCTCCCCTCATATCTTTTTTCACATACTGGGCGACTGAGTAACATGCATTAACTTGTATTCTGAGGGAGGAGCTGATCTTACGAGACACTTGACTAAATGACCATGAAGGAAAATAAGGCACTTTCTTTTCTTTAGACTTATTCCAATACTTAAAAAATAAAAAAGAAAGACAAAAAGGCTCTTTTGGTCTTTTGTTTCTTGACAACCACCAGAAAAAATCATTTAATGAAATAAAGGGTTTCTTTGTTCTTTTTCTTTTTTTTTTATAACACTTGAAAGTATAAAATGCTACATTTCCAAAAATATATATATTTTTTTTCTGCACCAGCACCCTTGTATAGTAAAAGTATCTACTTTTTGTTCATTTGTTTCAATGCACTACACTTTATCTACAATTTCATTACATGTATACAGCAAATAGGCAAGCATGGCTTTTACATCCTTAATGATTTTTTTTCTATACAGGGAGGTTTAAAAAAAATATTTGAACAGTTTGCCCAGTAATGTGACACATAATGCATGTACCTTGTTCTCATATATTTTTTTAAGGAGGTGTAAAATAAAGGTTCAGTAATTTTAACTCAGATATTTATCTTTTTAAAAATAGTGTTGCAGTTTTGTTGTTTGCATTACTTTTCAAAATTCCTTAAGTTTTTGTCTCATGGCACACTTCTAATACTTCAAATTTTGGCAGGCAATATAAAAAAGGCTGCAACTTTTGCCCTTTGAGGGCACTGTAGTGACTAAACAGCATATCAAATTTTGAATACTTTTTGAAATCACTTCACCAATGACATCCCTGACCAAAGGTTCATGCATGATGCATCATCACACAGTACATTCAGAGAGCTTTGACTCGCTATGAGAAGAAAAGATTCCTAGAAGTCTCTCACAGTAACTGCCTCTGTCACTGAGTAGTTAAGGGCCATCTGTCTCCCCTTCTGAAGTGAGGCCTTCTTACCGTTCGCTTAGGGTGGGACATTAAAAGATGATCAGTGCTGTGGGATGAATTGGGCCTTATTGCTTTACTACTATTCAGTGCAGGTTCTAGAACCACTTTCACCCAAACAGGAAACAAAAAAAACAAAAGCTGAGTTGGAGGACAACAATTTCTTTGTCTTTTGTTTGGTTAGATGGTAAGACGAACGGACAAGTGCCTCAGCTCGCTGCACTGACGACAGGCAAGCAAAGGCGATTACCAGTTAACTGATCAGCAGGCAGGCATGGTCAGGTCATCATTGGGTGAAGAGTTCAGAGGTCAGAAGGTCATAGGTTAGTTGCCGGTGGCGGCTGGGTGGTTAGAAACAAAAAACAAAACAAAAAAAAAAAAAAAAAAAAAAAAAAAGAAAAGAAAAGATAGAGAAGAGATTAGTTTCAGCTAGTGACGGCTTAATGACAACATGAAAAACTAATCACAACTAATAAAAAAAAAGCATGTTTAATTCTGACAAACTGATTGACACCATCTACAGGATACAATAAAAAATCATGACAATTTCATATCATGATTTGAACAAATGAAGGAGAGCCCACTCCCACAAAAAAAAAAAAACAACAACTGGTTAACAGGAAAAAATAGAAATAAAATACAACTAACAACTAATAGTTAGTAGCAGTCAATGAAGGAAATTGGACAACAACAATGAATAGGTTTGGTATACAGAATTTTGAAACAGTCAGTGCAGTTATCAGTATCTGACTGCTATTAAGCATTAGTATTCTCTCAGATGCAAGCATTAAAGCAACTATTAATGATGGATGTGATTATTAATAACTGATGATTAACAGAAATGAATCTAAAGAAATTTAAATTTCTATGAACAATCTGGTTCAACATAAACTCTGGGCCAAACAAGGTTTCTTTTGTTCAATAAATGTTTATTGCTTTTTCAATTATTCTATTTACAAACAACATGGAATTTCTTGGCCTCATGATACAAAGCAATACTGTAGTCTAGCAGTGTAGGCAACATCATGGGAACCAGAAAAAGGCCAGGCCTCTTGCGCTAGCCAACACTTTCCAGTTGAAAATACTATTTTACACATATAGAACACTTATAAAATGCACTTGCATGTAAACACTGTAAAATCCTGCCATTTAAAATTCTATACTCGAAAAGCTCTAAGTACATCAAAAAATAGAAGAAATTTCTAATTGATACCAATAAGGCATTTTAAAACTACAAACAGCTTTCTTTATTCAATTTCAAAGCTAATACTCTGCAAATACAATAAAATCTGACATTTCATATACATTCCTGCTTTATATATTTTAAAAGAAGCCACCTGTAAATACTATTTTCTTTTGCAAAATAACAAACAGAACAAAAAAAAAATTTTAAAATTACAGTAAAACATAAAGTAGTTCTCAAGTGGAAAAGTTATCGTTCCCAATGTCCTTGAGTTGTTCCTTTCTTAATCAACCTCTGTCACATTCTGCTTCACCAAACTTGGTCCACTTAACAGTAGTATGATTTTTAAGACTCATTCAACAGCTTAATTATTTCTACTATATTCTGAGGTTTGATACAATTTTCTGTACTGTTGCCATTGTGACTAAGGCAGAGGAGACGTGAATGAAAAGATATTCAGTGCAAAGGCAGATTCCATGCCACTTCATAAATCAAAACCCAGGAGGTGTAATGTTCAGAGTTTAAATGATCTATATAATGGACTGGTTTACCTTCATAGAACAAAAATGTTTTCTATAGTCTACCATTCAGGATAGTTTGTAAATACTACAAAAAATATTGTATCTTCAGTGTGACCAAATTTTCCCTGAATTTCTTAAAAATAAGTGGAATTTTATTCAAAATAAAAACTGCTATTCCAAAATCAAAGAAGAAAATAAATATTTAACATCATGTAGTCATACCAGTTCATAGGTACTCAAAAAATACAGAATCTTAAAGCATTTTTGATATTACTTAAAATTTTGATTAAAATCGTATTAAGTTTCTTATACGAATTATGTAAATGGTTTTTATAAAATCATTATTCAGAAAAATTCTGATTATGTTTTTTTGAGTGTGGAATATATAAACAAAGCAAACTACCATTTATATATATACCAGTACACCTAGAAAACATCCTCTGCCAAGTCCTGGCCTCCTACAGTACACACAGGTGTGTCAACCGTGCAAAATCACTTATGGTTCATTACAAGTAAAAAGTCAGTTGGTCTTTTATAGGCTTCAAATTCAGTTTTGAAATATGTGTAGAGGTGGGTTTATTTTTAGTAAAGAACTAGATATTTGTCAACCATGTGGTACTCTAAATGCTGATACAGAATTACATGGTTATATGTCCAAGGGCTGAGTTTCCTTGCATTAAATGAATGATTATATTAATCTTCCCTTCAAAAGATTAAAAAATAATAATAAAAAAACCTCAAAAATAGAGAAAACAGTAGTATCATAAAATAATTTAAGTGAAGGACTTCAGACGTCTCCCTTAGACCCAATGAGTGCATACAGTGATAGTAACAGCAGTATACGAGTATTCTGTTATTAAAAAAAAAAAAGAAAAAAAAAAAGGTAGTATTTCGGTTTGCTGACATTGCATTTTGAATAAAAACAGTGACAGGACTAATCAAAAGACATATAACTACAAAAGAGCCATGCATGGAATGTGTTGTCATTTCCAAATACTGCAAATCTTCCTAATATTTTCAACTATTTCAAGGCACTGGAGTAGTGAGTAGGCCAATAGTTATTGCGTTAAAACAAAATTGAGAAATCTAAAAGAGATACAGGGAAAGGTTTACAGAAGAAAAACTACTTTAAAATGCTCTGTAGAACTATTTTAGACATTAATAAGGTGAAAAAAGCTTCAAATTATTCATGGAATTATCTGGTTTCCTTAAATCCAAAGTGATCTTTTTTTAAAATTTCCTCCTTCACTAGGAGACTTGTTTTGATGTAAGAAACGTGGTGTATACACTTGTACACGACACCCTTACAAGGTATATTATCTTCGTGAATAATCATTGAGCTTGGGGGTCTATTTATTTTGTTTACTGAATGATCACTGTAAGTAGTACATGTATTAGTTAAAAGTCTTCAAGGCTCTTTAATTATGTATGATGCTAAATAAATAACCCTCAGTGTCTTTGGAAAGGTATTTTATTCTGATGTGGACAACAGCTGTGTCCGATATTTATCATCAGTATTCAAGATAACCATGTGAAGCAGGTAGGTCTTTGATAAGTTCATAGAAGATGTAGGATTAGGGTATAAATCCATCACTTTTCCCCACTAATATTAGAGACTCTCATCAACTTAATTAGTAGGTATAAATGTGCCATAACAGAAGCTTATAAAAAATCCTTTTCTACCTTGCTTTGGATTCCTATCTTGTGATGATAAACTTAGAAAACAATTCAATGTCAATAAACCGAAAATATCACTCCTCAATAAACATAAATAATTTATAAGAGGGTCCAAGGGAATATATAGGACACAAATTACAAATGTTGAAAAGGAGAAAAATGAAGACTTATTTTCCAGTCACAGGTTAGTCAAAAAGGATATTCAAACAGCTGGATTCATGTCACCACAGAACTTCAAGAAATAGTTTACCTTCAGATAATATATTTTAGCAGCAAATGACAAAAATCAAAGGATCCATTTTGGCAAGAGAATGTAAGAATAAAAGGGAATTGATTTTCTGATTTATAAAAAATCCAACTGCATCCAAGTTATCTTCACAGTCCTTACTTTGTTGATTTCAGCTAAGTACTTGACATGTGTATCCTTATGTTTATACAGTGGCTCAAATATCTTACTAAAAAGGAAAATGGAAACTAAATCTTCAATTTTCTCCAAAAGGACACAGGAGGCATATATTCCTTTACTTCTCTCATTAAAGCACCATCCACTCAGTTCATTTTGCAAAACCAACCCAAAATTTCAGAACAATTAAAATGCAAATTTTAGCAAAAATTATTACTGAAAAATAATTAAGGCAACATCAAAATTTAATAGCTCCCCAAATGGACTAGTTTATGTTTTAGTAGGAATAAATCATAGTACATACTAATACAGGATTTAATAAATTAAAATATGAAGGGAGCAAAAAAAAAAAACACCAAAAAAACCCAACCCTTAAATCTGTCAATTATTACAGATTAATTTAGAAAAGGAAAAGAAATGGTGTGCAGGTAAGCAGTTACATTTTTCCATCAGGTGTGGTGTTGCAAATTTTATGGACACCCAACGCATTTCTTAGAAACAAGAACTGCAGAACTAAACTAACCTCGGTCTGCGGTCACAATCCTTTGGTAAGGATGGACACGCATATCGTGCCTTCGAACTTTAGTAGCCACCGCACCTAGTTAAATTGCAATTACCAAGACAAAGTTAGAAAACATTCACAAGGGAAAAGAAAACAAACATTAACAGCAGGTTTATCAAAATGGATTTCAAATGTTCATTTACTACAAAAGTTTCATTTTAAGAAACATGTTAAGGCACAGTAGTTTTAAAACTAACCATAATATGTTGTGTTTATACGCATCTATTAATATTGCATTCATTTCAAACATCTTGGCCTTAACCTATTTCATCCATTCATTTACAATCCCAAGTTACAGTATTTCATGAACTCTATTAGATCCAAACACATTTAAGCTTTACTAGTCACATATTCACTGAAGTGCCTTTCTTGCAGCAGGACTACTTAAATAATGCCATGTTTAATACTGACAATTATTTGCTAACCTTAAGACCATCCAGAGTTTATCACTTAAAAAGGTTTAAAAGCAATTCTTAAAGCCTACAGATTGTGGTTTTAACCTTTGAGTCAATAAGTATGAACTGCAATGAATTAGGTGATTAGTAAAGCAAACAGTATAGTACACTTAGCAGTCAGTATACTACTATACACTCCTTTATAAATTACCGTTACTTTGTAAGATTACAGGCTAAACCAAATTAATAACATACTTTTACTTTCTATCAGTGTGCAAAAAGTGCAAGTAAGTCACTGACTGCTAGGCTAAGCTTCCCCCCACCCCCCGGAGGCTGCTGAGACTAAGCATTTGTTAAATTCAGATCTGATGAGGGTTCAGTTAAGACCGTTCTTGAATTCTTAGCCTTTCGTTGGGAAAGCCATACCTAAAGATAAAAGGAAGGGAATTAAAAATTAGTCATCAATAAAGATTTGATGCTAATACCAATCTCCTCACTACCACCAACACACATGTCTGCATCTGTTTTGAAGGGCACTGCTTATTTTAAAATAATGTGATGTGAGACTTGATATATAGCATGCATGTTATCTGTGTGCAAATTTATTATAACTTAGCAATTTGAAATAATTTTCTCAGTTTTCTAAGTGATCAATATCATGTTTTACTGCTTAGGTGGCAAAGCGAGAAATAAAATTGATAATGGATTTTTGTCATTTAGTACTCATTATTATTCATCTTATGAATGCCAATTTGGTATCTGTATATTTTGCTTTTAATTTTGTCAGTCTAATAATTAAGTATTGTAAATAAAAATTTCCCACCACAACAAAAAATACATTGCTTTAAAACAAGAAACAAATTCTATTGCAGTGCCTCTTGCTATTTCTAAGCAGTAAACTGGTCCATCACCCTTTTCATTTTAGATGAACTAATCTTATACAAGTATAATTCCACGAAGCAAAATCAGCGAGATCTTGCATTGAGAGTGCTGGAACAGCAGCTGGTGGCTAAGAGTGCCAGCCCTGCAGGAAGCAACAGTCAAACTCCTCGAACAGACGCTGTGCGTGCAGCAGAGAGGAGCTCTGGGGGAAAGGAGCAGGCATGGGGCCACAGGACAGAGCGTTAACAGAAAGGAAAACATAAACAGGTTACATGTTACATGTTATTTTAAAAATGCTTCAAGAAATGTGCAACAGAAACAAGCCTCTCATAAACAATTCTATAGTAAAATTCTGACCTATAATATTTTATACAATGATTTAGAGATAAACGAAAAACATGTACAATAAAATGTATTTGCTCATGAAACAAAAGGCACCTGAGTGCATGCACACACACAGATAACATACAGAGCACTGTGGCTTTCTTTAATCGAACAACGAATTTTCAAGTTTAAATCTTAGTGTCCGGGTTCATTAAAGACTTTCAAATTTTTATAAATCAATATTAATGCTGGGAAAAAAAAAAACCTTAGATCAAAGTCCTAAAAGTCAACAGCATGCATGCAGCACCAAGGTCATATACAATTCAAGGAAAAAAGTATTCAAATTCTGTCTGGTAAAACAAAGGGGCAGCACAGAAACAGTTTGTTCCACATTGACTGGTCGTGTTATAACAGCTGCTGTATTCTAGTCCTTCATCCAGCAAGTCAATGGGCTGAAATATCAGGCATGACTGGCATTTCAATCCACTCTATAAAAAAAAGGCATCAGTAATGTCTTTTTCAAGCACACCACTTTTTGTTCACGTAAAACCAAGCGTTTATAGTACGATCTTAATTTCTGCCTCAAGTGTGATTCTAATTCAGTGACTTGGTTTTTACTTATCAATTCCATACTGTACTACTGAAAATAAGAGACTCTCTTAAGTAGGACTTCAAAAACAAAAACTGAAGAAATCTGAAGAATGCAACTATTTACCTGGTCCCTCATATTTCAAGTGATCACAAATATCAGAAAACACACACACAATAACAGCAGTTTCAAAAGGACCTCAAAATACTTTCACGTAGAAATTTAAATTCAGCCGACAAATAAATATATCTCTGAGACAAAAGGAGTCTAATTTTGGGTGGTGGAGCTGATGGAGGGGATAGGCCAATGGATGGGATCTAAAACTAAGAATGACCTCAGTGATGTCGAATGTGTAAAGTATTTTCTGTTTAAAAGGTTCATAGCAAATTTACCCAACCAAAGTGAATCTGAGTTACCAAAGTGAATCTGAACAAATTTAAGGTGCAATTATTTAAAAGGGGAAACCTTATGAGAGGCTGAAATAAAATTTAGTCATCTCTTGCCTCTTTAAAACTGATATAATCGTTTCAAAGTCTGGGACAGCAACATTTATGAAGAAAAACATTGTTAACCATACAGGTAGAACAACTTACCTAATACACCACTAGGTTCAATAGGATACTCAAGGATTGATGTAGCTGGTGCCAACGTGTAGGGGTATTCATAGGGTGTGTAGATTAAACCAGCTTCGGGCCCTGGAGGAACTATTGCAGCAGTTGGGTGAGGAGTTCCGTTTGGCATGACAGCGGTCTGTATTTGTCTGATCAAAGGCATTATGGTAGGGCCAGCTGGCGTAGGAGTACGCAGGGCAGCTGGCGGGAGGACAGGCGCAGGCCCAGTAATAATCCTTGGAGCAGCCTGAGCTGTTGCTGCAAGAGAAAAGGCAAGGGCTGCTACAGTAAGCAAAGAAATTTAGAAGGAAGTATAGAGATAGCAGTATAAAATACGGAAAATGAGAGGGAAGTAGGAAAAAGGAAGGAAAAAGCAAGAAAGAAGAAAAATAAAAGGAAATCATTAGTACATGCGCTGATCACACAAAAATGCCAAAGCACACCAATCAAATGCAAACAGCTTCCCCCTTCCCAACGTGATTAAGAATAAATGTGCAAAAATTAAAAAGCCACTGTAAAAAAAAATGAACAAGACCATTAAAATAGGTTATATTTAGTTCATATATTTGATATATCTACGTTTTTAAGATCTCATGAGACAAAAGGTGCATGCAGAAGCACAAGAAAACACTCGCATTAAAAGATGTTAAAAAAAATATTTTGTAATTGGAGTCCACAGAAATACAGTTTTGGTATATTTCTAGAGAGTAGCTTCAGTTTCAAATTAAAGAAAGAATTATTTTCATTCTATTAAGTTAGTCAAATAACTACTACTTATAAATTTTCTGCATCTGTAGAAATTAACTTCACAGAAAAAATACAAAAAATGTCCCATTCCTAAATACATAACTATTAATGATATACAGTCATGCACCGCATAATAACCTTTCAGTCAAGGAGGGATCGCATATATGATGGTGGTCCTATAAGATTAGTACCATATGGCCTAGGTGTGTACTGGCTATACCATCTAGGTTTGTGTGAGTACACTTCATGATGTTCACACAACAATGAAATCACCTAACAAACGCACTTCTCAGAACAAGTCTCTGTCATGAAGCGAAACATGACTGGACTCATTCTCATGAGTAAATTAAAGCCAACTATTTATAAAGTAACCACTTCTAAACAAACTAGGTTGCCTACACTTTTGGAAAGTTGGCTAGGACTTTAAAGTTCTATTTCTTTAAAAAAATTAGTATTTAAATATATTACATTCATATAAATAATGTGTAAACCTTAGACCATCTCAAAATATAAATTTCACATTATGTCATTTTAAATATGAAAAAGCAATTCTCTTAGTTTATGAAAGCATGCACAAATACATATAAAGGAAAAAATGGGATTAAAAGTAGTATCACCTACTGCTCTCTGTGAACTCACATATGAAATCAATAGAGAAAAAATATTGGAGGGAAAACACGCAAGCAAGGTGAAAGGACAGAATTCAACAGAAGGATCATTGCATTCAGATACATTCCAAATTAGCTTTTTTGAAAAAATAGTTTTGGAAATGTTTTTGTCCTTTGCATAAATGTAACAAAATAAGCTAGAAGCCTAAATCTGTAGTTAATAGAATAGGAAATTTCCTGAAACTACTGAACTTAGAAGTGGAAATTTCATCAAAGAATAAAAGAAAAGTTTATAAACCAAAAAAAAAAATCAAGAGAGTGTCCTCAATTCACGAAAGCAGTAAAAATGAGACAGTCTCATATTAAGTGATAATTATCTCAACTCTTCACTTTCTTGAACTGTTCATGTGTTGTGCTGCCAAAGGAGAAAGATTTGTGGACAAAATGCTGAGACACATGTAACCCGGCACCTCAATTTCATTCTTACGTGATTTAATGTTGGCATCTCTGTAGGTGCCATTCAGAATTGCAAGCTCCATCAGCTGCATCTTCTTCAGGCTGTCTTCTCCCTCTGCCTATACATGGAAAACACAAGAGCAGTAAGCACTTGAGATCGTCCACATATGTCACAGCTATATCTATGCACAGGCCTGAAAATAGGTATACAACTATTGCCACCTGTTTCAATCAGGAAAAAAAAAGACTGGGAACCAAAAGGTGCTGACATACTGAACCCATTCTCTCAGTGATGGCATGCTGACACAGGATACTCTCGACTGCCACTAGCTACCTTTCTATTTGGAAATTTTTATATATGCTACAGTGATTTATAAAAGTTCTCCTAAATAGCTGTGCTGTTAAATGGAAAGAACGAAAATGTTAAGTAAGATTAAATACAGTATATTCCCTTTAGCATCTATCATTTTGTTGATTCCAAAATTCAAATGTGTTCATTAAAAGACAGAAAACAAAGAAAAAAACCGGGATTTTAAACATATAAGATTTGATTGTGGTATTCAAGTAAGAGAATTTTCTGTTTAATTATCCAAAAAGGAAAATTTAATGAGATCCTAAGAATTTCTAAAATTTGTATATACAGTCTATTCTCTTCTGCCAACATCCTGTTCTCCCCTCAGTTAGCAAGTGCTATCAATTATAAAAGCAAATCTATCTTTAGGGTCAAAATATGATGTATTTTCCAAACCAAGAAACATTTAAAAGCAAAAAGGGGCACTATTAATAACTATGCTATGTCAACAGGCATAAATCAGGATTGTCTCTGATCATCCAAATGTTTGGCCATCCCATTTAACCTGGGATTCGCCCCACCCTTTCCATTCACTATTGTCACCCTGTTCTAGGCAACTACTACAAAATTATGTTAATGGTATCTGTTCTCCAATCAATCTATACACAATCATCAGATTAACTACCCAAAACACCACTTTCATCTTAATGTTTCTTAACATTCTCACATCTCAAACTCTTCATGGTTTCTTACTACTTAAAAATATAAACCATTTAAACTACCCATGATTTGGCCCCAAACTATCTTCTCAAGTTAAATCAATTAATCTTCTACTATTTTTATACATATCTATGTTATAAATCAAACCAAATCACTGGCTGCTATTCATCTCTGTGCATATTCCTATTTCCTCCATCTTGAATGCTCCTCTGCTCTCCACTCTACCCCTCCTTCTTTCAAAATTCTACCTAATCCTTGCAAACTTCAACCAAAATGCTACCTTCTCACAGGGCCACCCATAGATTATATTGTTTCTGCCTTGAATTATAGTTTGTTGTATATCACCACTACTGAAGTAAGCTCCTTGAGAACAGAGTCTATTTCTTATTTATCACTGCCTTCTCCCCATTCACCCCATCCCCCAATTTATTTGCTAGGATTTATTTTTTAAATGATTGGTATGAGAAATCTTTAACTTTATTTATTTCCAAATCTCAAATGTCTAAATCCTACAGGATAAATTTTAACCACAGCAAAAAGAAGCAGTAGATGATGGTCCATCTACCAATGTTCATCCCTGAAGATGATGGTAGAAATGAAACTCTGCTGCTCACATATTTTATGCATTATCTAATCCTCAGGACTTCCTATTTAAAAAGAAAGTAACCCAATGATACATTTTTCTGATATAACTTTGGTCCTTTCTGATTTAAGAAAGGAGCAGTACTAGGACAGATGACAAGCTTCTCAGTCCTCCTTTTCTATTACAACTGTAAATGATACACAAAACTCTGTCCATGGCATTATAGCAGCAAATGGGCTAGTAAAGAGAACTGCTGAGCAGGCTTTTAATAAACCACAAAGAATTAAAGAAAAAGATAAGTGAAAACATCATGAAGACAATGTTAATATGCCACTGCTTCTACTACTTTTAGTAGTAGGAAACAGAGAAGCTATTTGTGTACTGTGGAATTACTAGTCCTTGATCCCTGCGAACTTGGACAAAGATGAATGGAAAAGAAAGTATTATGATTTCTCTGAAAGACACAGCAATTACTTGTTAAAGACAAAATAAGTAAGCACTATCCCTGGAAGGGAAGAATTAATTAGAAATTCATTATGATTTAACTCAAACTTGTTGATTGAAAACAAATAATACTAAAAATTAAAACTTATCAAGTCATTTCAAATTTAAATCTATACATAACAGAATAACAGAATCTATACATAATAACCACAAAAAGTTTATAAATTATACTCTATATAAATGAAAAGTAATAAGTGTATCTTTAGTCATCTTCCACAGTGAGAAAGTGGTACGTGTTGGAAATTGTCAGCAAATAAGAAATAAAGATGGAAGAAGTAATGTGACATAACGTCTAACACAGAGCCCTGTACCGAGAAGGGGTGCTTGAAAACGTTTTAATTGAACTGCTTCTTTTGGATAACAATATAACCCCACTAATTAGCTGCTGATGCAGCGTCAAACATGGGAAAAAGCTAAAAAGAAAGATGATGGAAGAAACACATGCGTGCACATCAGGGTATGTGCATGCATGTGTGTGCCTTTTGCAGGGTGCAGGAAACTGAAAAACAGATGTAGTGACATTGGCAGAGACTCCTCAAGAGGAGACTCAAAACCAGAGAGCACAGCTTTCAGGAGGCAGTGTCAGCGGAGTATGGCATGATGACATAGCTGGAGACCACTGAGACAAGTTATGAATTATGGTACATACATCGGATTATATCATATTATGGCAGGCTACAATAACACCTCCTAGAAGAGCCCAGAATTTAGTTGGCAAAGGCGGAATTCGCATCTGGTGGTTTTACTCCAGAATGAGCTTAACTCTGGTGTCCTCACCACTCCCACCCACTCTGTACCCCCAGAGCATGATGCTGTGTGTCAAGAGATGGCCGAGTTCATTACAGGATTACTTTCATGTAGAAGTAGTTATTTCAGCCTTCTTGTCCTGGTTTGATCAATGAAACTTGGCAGTATAAACCTCCCTGAATACTGCTGAAGGCACATGCCACCTCTTTTCCAAATGTGAGTTCAGAGAAGAAAACTTAGTAGTGATAACTTCAGAAACCAACAAGTTTTTTCTATAGTCCAGAGGCTCTACAGCTTCTATGAACCAGGCTTCAGACTGGGAGTTTATTTGACTTCTCCTCTTCTCATAAAGATAAAAGCTGATCAAATATGGCATCCTGAAATCATACATCTCAACTCTAGACATTTCAAAAGGTATTTTATAGAACCTTGCTCAGGGACAAGCACCTCTATAAAGACTGAACACTGACTTTTCCATTTGTAACAAAGGAAAGTTGCTCTTAGGCAACCAAACCTAATGTCATAAAATGCTATTTTATAATGCTGAATCCAAGTGGTCATCTGGAACCAAATAACTTCTCATTTCTTAAGTATTTACTCTATATTTTAAAAATTGAGGTATAATTTATATGCAGTGAAATCCTGAGATCTTAAGTGCAACATTCCATCAGTTTTGATGAATGCACATCAAGACAGGATGTTTCCACCAACTCAGAAAGTTCCCTGCGCCTCTTCCCAGTCAAGTCCCACCAAGAAACCACTGATCTGATTTCTATCTCCACAGTTTAGTTTTGCCTATTCTAGAATTTCATATAACGGAATCACAGTGTATATACTTTCTGTGTGTCCAGCTTCTTTCTCTCAACACAGTTACGAAACTCTTCCATATTGTTGCATGTATCAGTAGTTCATTTATTTTAACAGCTGAGTAGTATTTCATTTGTTTAACCATTCTTTTGCTACAGACAGACATCTGGGTGTTTTTAGCTTTTGGACATTGTCAATAAAGCCACTATGAAAATTCTTGTATAAGGCTTTTTTTGTGAATGTAAGTTTTCATTTTTCTTGGGTAATTACCTAGGAGTAGAATTACTGGGTCACAGGGTAGATGAATATTTCTCTTGTATTTTGCGCGGAAAACATTATGTAAAGATCATTAAGATATTATGAATAACACCTTTACCTTTGAAATATAAAAGTTTAAAATTATAAAAAACACTTGCTACCTTCTCCACAGGTCCACTGCCCCATATTTAAACCCTGTGGCATCATAAGTGTTTTGAGAATTTTTCAGATTTGTCAAAAGATAGTATTCCAACGATTATATAACATCCCCAATGGGTCTGGAGGAACACTCCGATAATCCAATCTGTAACAAACAAATAAATACTCACACTAAGTGGGATAAAGACAGACTATAAACATAGTTTTCTGAACTTTTTGGGGTCTGCAATTATGAAGGACAGATTATGGATGTGCATATAAATACACAAACTTTATGCATGTATTACAGTAAGATACAGCTATGTTATTAACTGTTTAACAGCTATGTTAAAGTGATTTTAGAAATAGATCATGGTTAATATTAGATGAGAGTAACAAGGTTTTACCAATCTAGAATAGAACAATTTATACACTGTTCTACCTTATTAGAACTAGATATTAGATCTTCATCATCTAAGCATTTATGATTCATAACAGATCTATGGAAATGGTACTCTATTATCCCAGAGGTTCAGACAGGTTAGGTAGCTTATCCAAGGTTACTCAAGGTCACACTGCAAAACTGGCTTCCAACCCAGAGTACCTGAGCCAAAGTCCTCCTTATACCTTCTCCAATGTTGTGGTGCTTTTAAGTGGAAGTGTCTTTTGAATTCATCAAAAACCTCATGTAACAAATGAAGAAAATCATGTTTATTTGGTATTTAAAATCTATGAAGTACACATTTAAAAAACCCACATACAACAATGTAATTAATTATAACAGAGAGTTGAAACAAATGTATGACTATTTCCAAATCACTAATAATTTGTCAGCTAATAAAATAATTTGAACCACTGCCTATAAGAAAAACCAAACTCTCCAGCTTACCAAGGCACTGAATCACTTCTATAAGCAGCTTTACCTGCAAATGTTTTGCAGTAGTCAAAATCATCTGTCCACTGTCCCCTAGAATACACCTTGTGCTTTTCTGCCTCCAAGTTAGACAAGATCTTGTGTAGAAGCATCCTGTGCTGCCTCTTCTGTTAACCCAGATCACTGTTCTCTTCAGCGGACAGCCTTTTCTAACCACTCCCACACATAACAGACAGCATCACTTTCCCAAATCTATGCTGCTCCTTTTGGGGGAATCAGTTATATATAGCCATATACTATCTCCTCTTTTCTATTTTTTCATGTTGTTTTTAGGAAATTTCTCATGTGACTTGTATCCATAAACTAACCAACAACTAATAAACCAGTCTTCTTTACAGCCCCCAATGCCTCGCAAAAGTGAACTTGCTCAATATATTAAAAAAATTGATTCCTACTTTTCTATAAATTTGAAATGAGTAGAAAAGTTCTTCCAGACGTAAAAGAAAAAGTACATGACTAATTCAATTAGAGAACAAGGGTTCAATAAGAAATTAGAAAAGACAAAATGAAGAGTGACCAAAACTTACAAAGAATTTTAAAACCCATCATTGCCTACATCCACTCTGCCAGCTAAAGAAAAGTCTGACAAAGAACTTATCTGACTTAAATTTAAATAGTGGGTTTTATATAGGGGAGTGACTTAACAGGATCTGTCTTTAAAGGTTCATTCTGCTATTTTGTGAATGGCCTGTTGGGGTATGATTAAAGAGACCAGTCACAAGCTTTAATCCAGTCCAGGTGACAGAAGATGAACTGGACGAGGGTGGAGATAATAACAGAGATGGAAAAAGTAAGTTAACTAGACAGAACTTGATGTAGGGGTTAAGGGAAAAGGAGACATTAAAGAATGATGTTTAGGTTTTAGGACTGACCAATAATGCAGATGGTGATTCCATGTCATGAGAAGATAAAGGCTAAGGGATATGGAAGCAAAAGTTCTGTTTGGAAATATTAAGCTCGAAATGCCTCTAACACTGAAGTGGAGATGTCAAGTAGACAGCTAAATATGAAACCTGGGTCTACTTATTCCAACTTATCCTATAAAGCTAGCAGAAAAATTATCCTCCCATACCATTTTCAGAATATTTTTCTCCAAGATGATTATCTTATTAATTTCCAAACTGACGTGCTTTCAAATGCTGGGTATAGGACTCTATTTAGTACTATTTCTTCTTCGCCCATCTGGTTTCGTTAGGCTCTTGCAACTGAGATATGGTGAGAGACATTAAAACGACACTGAAGAGCTGGCTGAGGGGAGAAGGGATGCTCCTTCCCGTTCAGCTGTTCTCAGCTATGCACCTTGCCAGAGGCAACTGTTTCCAGGCTCCATACTTCCTTCCCAGCACTTCTAGAACCAGCTTTATTGTGACCTCTTCCCATGCCCCCCCAAACTACAGTGAGCTACTGAGATTCCAGTATCAGCCAAGTGGCACCACTTTGTCAGAGATCTCAGTTCCACCTCTGCACAGAACTTTCTCAAAGTGTCTAAGATCTAATAATAGGACAATCTCTATCTACCAGCCCTGGGGTAATAAGTGCTTCCTATGGTTTCTAAATGTGTACTACAACCTGTCTCTTTTTTCAGCTCTCAACACATGCTTGACCAATTACTTTATTAATTCTCTCTGTTCAAATACCTAGCTGTGGTTTCTGTTTTCCTGATACAGAAGTGGCTCCCCATTACTACTTCACAGAAAATGAATTTCCCAGACTGGCATTTACGGCCACACCACTTTCCTTTCCTTTTATGTCACCAAACTCATTTGTGTCACAATTCTAAGTGGACTCTATGATGATCTGCCAACAATTTCTTTAGATTATTTAAAGGTTCCTTGATTCTCTGTTCCTTCCTTTTCCCAGTCTTCAATGTTCAGTTAACAAACGGCTAATGAGTACCACTATGATGTAGATACTGTGCCAAGTCCAACACAAAAAGAATGATATTCACTAATTGAGGAGCATTAGAGAAATTCCCAGGATTGTTACAGAAACCCAGTATTGAAAAGATGTATCAGAACTGCTATGCTTAGGTAGATGGACAATGACAAATTAGCATCACTACTTCACCTGGACAACAGAGCCTGCTTATCTTTTACAAAGCAAGCCCTCAGTTCAAATGATATGCAAAAGAAGACTGCGCTGTTTCACTGAAAAATCTGTGGGTCAAATGTTAGAGATACAATAAGGGAAAAAATCTTGGCATATCTTTTTCTATTTCCCATTACACTATCCAACATATTCCCACTTAATCATGATACCTGGTTTAGCACCAACAACTTACCACAGATAAAGAAAGATAAGGTAGAGAGAAACCATGAGGCACTTTATGTAACCAGAAAAGCTTAATACACACAAAAATCATACTACATAAACTATATTAAACTATATAAAACTAACAAAAACTTTAAACCTTAGGATAATACGTTCTTTTTTCAACAAGGCGTAAACAGATCTATCTAAAAGTAGTAATGATCTCAGAAAGGAAAAGCCATGTCTCATAAGAAGCATTTATTTCTTCCTATGTGAAATATAGTATGATACAAATTTGAGATTTTATTCTTCATAGTAAGCTTAGCAGGAATGACAAAATTGTAAAGATTTATATGATCCACAACTCAGGCTACATACTAGTATTACGAGAGCCACATTATTATTTTGTAGAAAAAAGAGAAAATCTCTCAAGTTTATGGTATTTTAGATGGACGTTATCAGACTACATGGTTGGGGCAATAGAAGGAAGGATATATAAACACAAACTGTGAGTTTCAGAGAGCCTTTATTCTATAGTAGAAGATAGAGTGGAAACCTGAAAATGATGATGATCTAAAAATCTATTATTTGTGAGAAGTAAATGGGAGGAGTAGGCAAAAAATTTAAAAAGTATACATGCAGTTAGTGGTGGGGGTGTGTGTAGTGAGTACATACTTGTAAGATGTCATAATGAATGACTGACAAAAAAATTCTAAAAATAAGAACATATTAAACTCATATATTTTCAGAGTGAGCACTGAATCTATAAGAAGGAAAAGAAATTTATTTTTTTTTTTTTTT
Source organism: Ceratotherium simum simum (assembly GCF_057802395.1). Taxonomy (NCBI): domain Eukaryota; kingdom Metazoa; phylum Chordata; class Mammalia; order Perissodactyla; family Rhinocerotidae; genus Ceratotherium; species Ceratotherium simum. The sequence continues at coordinate 5,706,850 of NC_141937.1, forward strand.
ACAAAATACTAATTATGTACCAAAGACCAATCACTTGCCTAGGGATATAAAGAATTAGATGTGGCCCTTTCCTTTAAGATTTACAGTCTAGTTCAGGGAGAGACAGAAAGGTAAAGCAAGTTCAATGAAGTGTAATGGCTACTGTTCACACAGGGTGTAGTGGAAGACCACATGAAAAAGCATGGGCAAAGGGTCGCGAGGCAGCTTAAAGATCTGATGATAACTACAGACTCTTTGTCTAGAGGGTATCCAAGAGTATACAGGCAAAATGTTACACACAGTTCTGGGGGTTAACTGTGAGAACTAAGCTTACCCATGAGTATCCGTGATAAAACTGTAAATTCACCCCAACTGGTCTTAAAAGACTTCCAGGTAATGCTACTGTATAATGTCAACCTTCTACAAGAACTTTTTAAAGTAACCTATTCTGCACTACGAGAAAGTCATGAGATTTTTGAGCCATAAAGCACAATCTAACGACCTCAAATGAGAGCAGAGGCAGAAAGTTACCTGGTCCTCAGAGCAATTTGAAGTCACCACTGCTAGTTTCACTTATACTCAAACTATTTTTGGATGCGAGGCCATTATTTCAGTTGCTTCCCCTTAACTTTGTTTTTTTGGTTGTTTCATAAGATATCTAAAGGCATACCTTCAGTGTAAATAGCTGACTAAAACTCTGACCTTCAAATTAAGGCCCAAGGAGAACAAGGCAGAGAAGGAAAAAAGGCTGGTAATGTCTTCAAATGTCATGTGGTGGCATTTGACCTCTACGATGCACAACAACAACTGCAGTGAAGGTAAATGAGATTAAGTCTTTTGCACTATAATTTTGTTCTAGACTGTTGAGACTCTTATCACCTTTCTTGGTGAGAAAAAAATAATTAAGCTAATTAAATACTTCATTTCTTAAAAGGTCTTTTTTTCTGAGATTCGAATAAAGTCTATATTTAAGTGTTTATAGTTTATAAAGAATGTAACCTTTCTTATCTCACTTAATCCTCTGAACAACTCTGTAAGGTATATAAACAGGTATTATCTCTGCCATTGGCTACACTTTAGGGTAGAAATAAACAAAATACAGGAATTTGTGTCACTATGTTAATAAAGCACTTGAATACTTCTTATGCTTAGCTAGCCAACAAGAGCTAGCTTTGGTTTACTCACACTTGAAAAATCAAACAATAATAAATAAAATTTGGAATGTAAACAACACATTCTTTTAGGAACAAAAAATATTTTACTTCTGAAGTAAATTGCAAATACTCCCACATTTCTTAAGTGGGAAACGCTATATAGCAATCTAAAAACCTCATTTTAAAGTAGGCACAAAATAAATCACAGAAAGTTAAGTACAGGAGTTGACTGCTAGAAACAGGAATCACTTCTAGAACTAAAACCTTAGAAATTTTTTCCTCTATAGTAGGAGCAACTGTGAGTGAAACAGCTGTTCCGCTGGAGTACACCATACATTACTTTAGAGAAAACCATATAAGAAGTTCTTTTACTTAAAATTTTGAACCTTATTAACCTTTACAGTTAACCAATAAAACAACTCTCCTTAAGCAAACCGATTACTCATGGTCATTTTGGGTTTTGGCTATTCCTATATTCTTTATGGCTGCTATGTTTACCCTGTATTTTGAGGTAGTTTATAAATATTAAGAATCACACCATATCCAATTAGTGTGACAATAATGAGCCATAAACTTTTAGTAACATACAATTATCAATAGAAACAAAAATTGAAAAGTGGTGAGAAAATGATTAAAATGCTGCAAAGCATTTTAAGAACCCAAAGGCTCTTACACCAAAGACCAGATGGAACGTCCAGACTGTAAGTCACAGGTGACAGTTGTGTGGTATAACCTCCAGGCTGGGGTGAATGTTTAAATTGCACATAAAGTCAACACAAGCACTGGGAAGGGGACAGGAATACTTAGGCTGCCAAGGAATTCCCTATGACACTTAATGAGTTAATTAAGCAAGGGAGTCACCTGCCTCAACAGATTTCTTTCCATGTATGCAAAACTGATCTATTTTGAAAAGGTATCAGTGACATACCACCAAGGGTGAAAAACAGGGACCAAGTCTTAAACTACCAAGGACAGGATCATAACTCTATTTAGTAGGATGTACTCAGGGACTGAAAGCAGAAAATGCTCTTAAATAATCTGGACTCACAAACAAATGGACTTGGGTATTGTCTTTCCAAATCTAGGCACTTCTTTATTGCTTTAAAACTGTATTTTAAAATTTACTCACAATCTACTACTCTAGGGAAATAATATTTTTATTTCAATCTAGATTTTATTATGAATGGTATTTTTCCTTTAATAGTTATACAATTTTATATCTTACTCTTTTCATGAAATATGCTATCAAAATTTTTCATATTATAGTCCTTGAAACTCTAAAAACTGATGACATTCATCATATAAAGATTTACTGAAATACTATCTCTAGGATAGGTTTATAACTAGCAAAGTTTGCCCTCCTGGAAACTGGTGTGTGTGGCGGGGGTGGGGGGAGGATATGAAGCCGGAAACAGGCAATTAAACAACTAAAACAAATTGATGACAAGGACTTTCCAGGAACATAGTGCAAGAGTGTCGAATTCAGTTTGGGCTGCTGATGAACAGGGCAGGGAAGTCTGTGGGGTATCCATACATAATATACAATCTGAAACCCAAAGGATGAGTAAGAGTTAAAGAGGGGAGAAAGAGTAAAGATGGTTCTGAGAAAAAGAACATGTTCGAAAATCTAGAATCAAGAGTATGAGATAAATAATGAGGCTGTAAGGTAATAATAGCTTGCAACCCATGTTCAAGCAAGTAAACATACTCCTTAGAGTAACTGGAAGTCACTCAAGTTTTTTAACCTGAGGAGAATTATAACTAGGTTTCTATTTTAGAAGCACCACTTTAGCTCCAGTATGGGGACTGTTTGGAAAGGTAAGACTAAAGGCACAAATATAATATAGATTAAGAGGAGATTATGGGTTCCTAATCCAGGTAACACATAGTGATATCCTGACCTGAGGTAATTCCAGTGGGGATGGAGAGATGAGAACAGAAGTCAGAGATGGTTAGAGGGCAGAACCAACTATATGTGTGTGGGATGGTGGGATAATATTCTAAATATTCATAATACTTTAAGTCTAAACCATAGTTTAATAGTTCCCTGCTGCTTAACATTAACTTTTTGCTTTTATAAAGAATACTGTTACAAATTACCTTCCTGATTGGAGATTACTTCTTTTGAATAAACACCAAGAAGAACTGCATTTATTTCCTTACTTCCCACTTAGTTCCAGAAGACGCACACATTGTTAAACTGTGTCCTGAAAAGGTTTTTCCAACGTACAGTACATGGTTACATAAAGGTATGGGTATTGGCCCCTTCAATAACTCTGTTTTATTAAAAAAAAAAAATCTAAACACAGAACACTGTCATCCTTCACAGGAGAACTCATAAAATAAATTAATATTACAAAGTAAGCTAATTCACGGATTGGCTAACTTGCTCAGAGATAATACATTCTACAAAGATGTTTAGCAAAAATAAGCTAACACCATGTCAGTTTAAAGGCATAACTTTAAAAACAATTCAATTTATATTTTATATTTGATTTACACAGTAAAGATTAAATGTTTTTTCCACAAAGGCATTAAAGTTTAAGAAAACAGCAAACACATCTACTTATATAAAAATTCTGCAATACAGACTTCAGAGTAATTTCCATAAAGGAGGAGTCTATTTATTAATAAGTGTCACTTTCAAAATTAAATTTTCAAAATTCAGTTATCAAAAATATATAAGAAAATCAAGCTGTAAGATGAGCTACCAAATAAGTTTATCTGAAACGATCTTAATATACTATTGAAATGCTCATCTGAATCATTAATATACCATTAAAATCTCACAACAGCAGAATCTGAATAATTTCACTTATAAACTTCGTTAACACTAAAGCATTTGAAATGTTGTCAAGAGAAATTAAATGTAAGGGTTAAAAAAATACGAGCAAGTTAAATAAAATAAAATGCATTTGGTTTTAAGATTTTTGCCAATTCAATTTCAATGGACGTTAATACAAAGTGAATGGATTACACAAATGTTTCCCCTATATATAAGGAACATGATGCTACTTACCAACCATCAGAAGGGCATGCAAACAAATCAAAGGGATGTATGAAAATAATTGAACTAAAGAAGATACACTGAGAAATCACTCAATTTTCTATTGTTACTTTAATTCTTTAATAAAAAAATTAATATTTATTTTAAATTAATTTTAGAGTATCTGTGTTGAATATCATATATTTAATAGGAAAATATAAAAAGAAAACTATCCCAGTGGGCAGCACATTTAATTATGGGATAGAAACATTTATATTTAAGAATAAACAGGTACGATCAAGTGTAAAAAATGTTACATAATAAATTCAACATGCATATTCTGAGGGTTGCATGGAATACAAGATTAAAATGGATGGACTTCCTACATAAACAGCAAAAGTATTTCTTAGGGAAAAAACACACGTTGCCCTATTATTCTATGCCCAGGATCCCTTGTTTGATATTTGCAACACCTAATATAAGCTATCTAAACTGTTTGTCAAACCCAACAAAATTTTGTTTAGAGAAGATACTCCTCAACAAATCCTTATAAGAATGAAAAGGAGAAAGTTTTTCATACAGAGTCTATATTTGTGAGAGCTTGTTCATAGCTACCCAAGACAAAACATATTTTATCATCATCACCAAGGAGCTTCACCAAACTGAAGTTCCAAGTTTGGGGAAATGCCTCTCTGTTAGTTTTAAAAAGCCTGACCCACTGCCAGACAAAATTATGGCTGGACAGAGAGTAAAGAGCTCATATAGCTGCTCAGTGATTTATACAATTTTGGTATGACTCTGATTTAAGTCTTAAAACCTACACCTTGTCACACTTCTTAATCTGTCCATATGGACTGCTATCCAAACACACAGTACTTTTAATTATTTGTGAAAATCCTAGTTGGAACAATGCTCCTATGCTGCCCTAATGCAGAATTAACAACACAGCTACAATATGGGATGGGGTATAAAAAGATATTGATGTAAGATCTGATTAAATTTTATTAGCATTGTCCCTCTTTGCAAGAAAAAATTAATTAGCACATTTCAATTTCTGCAAGTGCTTTTCTCTCTCATTATGTTTCCTATAGCAGTACACACCCATTCCCATCAGAGTATCTTACATATAGCATATAACGTTATGCCATTTTGATTCCAGGAGTTTTAGAGATCTCTGGCAAGGACTTCCATGATGGTCTTTGTATTCGAAACTTAAATGAGATTTTAGAAAGTCTTAATTGTCACTAGGTCAAGTTTTATAAATTTATTAATTAAAGTTCAACAGCAATCTTAGAACTATAGAATTTTAATCAGACTACTTTGATATGTAATCATACCTTAAGGAGTAAAGATTAATATATGAACTAAAATTTATTCATTGTACTTTAAAAAATATTTATTTTAGGGGCCGGCCCGGTGGCGTAGCAGTTAAGTGCGTGCACTCCGCTGCTGGCAGCCCAGGGTTCGGATCCTGGGCACACACCGATACACGACTTATCAGGCCATGCTGTGGTGGCATCCCATATAAAGTGGAGGAAGATGTGCACAGATATTAGCCCAGGGCCAGTCTTCCTCAGCAAAAACAGGAGGATTGGGCATGGATGTTTGTTCAGCGCTGATCTTCCTCAAACACACACACACAAAAATTTATTTTATATGTTCTCATCTGAATTAAAAAATCATTCTCCATACCTGCGTCTCCTTATGAAACATTTATGAAAGATGCATCTATATTTTAAGGCCACTAAGGTTAGCAACAACCAAATTTTTACCCTCTTTATGAAACTGTAACCTAGTGGCTTGAAAATGTTAATAAATTATGTGAGAATATTTTACAGTCTCAAAATTTTAAATACTTAAATTTCACTGAGTGTTTTTTCTGGAGGGCAGGTATAATCCACCAAGGCAAGAACTATTACCATTACTGATATCTTGACGATGAGTGAGATTATACAAGCATAAGTGATGTTCATCACCTTAGGCATTTCAGGGAGCATTTTCTCACTAAAAACTCATTACACTAAAACCCAGTTCTTTTGAGCAACAGGGGAGAGCTAAAGCACTCTGTGAAACTATTTACATGCAACCTGAAAAATCTAATTTATGAGCTTGAGTACTTTGTTTTCCAAAAAAGCCTTAAATGTTCATCTTACTTTGAGAGACAAATATGACAAGTGTAAAGATACATATTTATTACAAGGACTGAGCCAAATTAAAGTTAATATCAGGTTGATGTCTATTAAAACAAAACAATCATTTTAATAGCATTATTTGAAGATATATTTAATTTACAAAGGGAAATTTATGTTTAGAGTTGTCACTTTTTTTCCTCGAGAGATTTGGAACAAATTCTCTCTCCTTAAATATGCTATTGTACTATAAATAGTGAAAAGACAAGCCTTAATAAGCAGTTTGTCTGCACAGGAGCATGGATCAACTCATTCTCATTAAGAATTTAAGAAGCTATCAGCCTTCTATATAGTCCTGCCCATATGAGAGGAAGCAAGGACCGGCTCCTTTCAAACCTGTAATTTATGAGTTTATTCAAACCCGCCAAATTGCTTTAAGTAAACGCCTCTCACATTTGAAAATTCCCATGGCAACTCATTTAGCTTGGCAGACAGGCAGACCCAAATTTAATCCTTTTATCCTGCAGCTAAACCACTACAATGGTAATTCTGCTCTGACACTCTGAAGAGACTGCTAATTACTGTACTCTGGGTCCCCAGACTGATTTCCCATTCAGATTAAAATGGTTGTGCGTGGCAGAAAACAGTAGGAACACCTTTCTTTACATGAGAGAGATGCTCTCTCACATTACAGCTCTATCAAGGAGCAAGTGCATTACACCTGGATGTCTTTTAGTATATCTTTTAATACCTTACTTTCTTTCCCAATAAAATGAAAAGGAGGCCCAACAATATTACAGATTTCAATTATTGATACTTTGGTCCAGAACTAAATGCAGTGCTATCAGTTCATTAATAATCCAGTTAAAAACATTTAACTCCAAGATAAGATTACTCTATATCCAGAGTCATAATCTCTCTTCCTAGCTCACTCTTGAACTCTTTTCATTTACTTTCAAGTTAAAATTAATACACAGTTAACTATGAATCAAATGCATATGGCATAAGAAGAGAATCTTTGGGAAACATCAAAAGCCAACTTTAAAAAAGAACATTTTGTGATGGATCCTTTTCTCTACTACCATTCCTAACTTTGATGACTGACATCTGTAATTTTTTTAAGTGAATTAAAATTACTTTTGTTTTGATAGATTTTTTTTCAAATTTCCTTATATCCTTGAAATAACTGGCAACAACTTTAAATTTCAAAATCCTCTTGGCTGGAAATTTGTCAGAATCTATTAGATCAATTTTATAGTTTAATATTACTGAGGTCTATGTATATAGATGCTTTCATAAAGAGATCAGCCATAAAGAGATCAGCTATATATTCAAAATTGATTCATGTTCAAGTTCTCAAATACTTATAAAGCAAAGGGAAAATAAGACAAAAAAAAAGGACATGCTCATGGCCACCATCAAGTTAAAAAGCCTGAAATAAACACTTTATGAATTGCCTGGGACTGGCAGCACCTTGTATGCCAATGTCTGTCTTGAATTATGAGACAATGTAAACCTCAGCTGCCTGAAATCACTTAATTTCTCTAATACACATTAGTGCTACTTATTTAGTCTAGTCTTTTCAGTTTAACATTCTATCTACCCAACAGAAATCTTTTTACCTCCAGTCCCACTAAAAGAAAGGAAAACCTATAGTGAGAAAGAGGAGATTTGGGCAAATATCCCTCACCTCTACTTTCTCAGTCCTCACATAAACTTCCACTGTTCTAGTGTTTTTCAGGTCCCTTCAGAGAAGATTAGAAAAGATCATAGGACATGTATCCATATAAGGTCTTAAGTAATACTGAGAAATAGTACTACTTATTATTTTCCAACTAACTAGAATGAAAATCAACTGAAAGAGGGATGGTATCTGATACCTGAAATGGTAGATGCACTCCCATAGTGTTTGTGTGTGTGTGTGTGTGTGTGTGCACGAGAGAGACAGAGAGAGAGCAAAGGGACGGAGAGACTTTTATACATGTTATTTTTTAGTAACGTTAATAAATGGTTTCATAATTTTCTTGCTTATTATGCCACTGTAAACAATAGCCTATATTGATGAGATCATGGACTAGTGATGAGGGTATATTTTGCAGGCAAGGAATAGAATTAACTTTCTTTTGGTGTGGTGCCTTCTGTGACCAGGAATTGAGCTTGTAACTGACATGGCCAATGATGTAGTTGAGGTAATCTGTCCATATAACATATAAAAAAACAAGAGGAGGAAAGAGGTAACATATGTCTTGTACTTCCACATAACTAAAATAATAATTTTTACCTTTACAAAGTCCTTCTAAGGCAAGTAAGCAATAATAACCCAATTTTACAAATAAGGAAATAAAAGCTCTGAGTTTAAGTGGCAGTCCCTGATCATGATTTGTGTAATCCTATTGCATTTGTCACCACTTTTAATGATCTGAAACGCACAACTTTCCACCTCTAAAATGTATATACACTGACCTTCTCCATCTCTATGAACTTTGTATCTTGAAGTTCCAGCTCAAGTCTCACCCACCTATGTGAATTCTTCTTTCCTCAGCATGCCAGTCCACTGTGATGCCTTCCTCTGAACCTCTGTAATATCTTCTTTAACACTGACTGCCAACTATATACTGCTTGGTACTATCTCTTTAGAAAATGTGCTGCATGAAATAATTGGCATTTTGGGGGAAAAACAAAGACTTCAAAATTAAAACAAGGGGAAAGTTGCAATTTATAAAATAGAGAGTGAAATATTTTAATGATGTCAAACCCTGTTCATATAGGTTGTGTAAGCTATACATACACACATATACACACGTGCACACATACACGTACACCAAACTAGTTTGCCATTTCAGTTTCTTCAAGGAGAACACGCTAGTGTGCATATTTTTACAATAAATGAATAGAGATCTCTACACGTGTTTCAGTATTTAACCAAACTTGGAAAAAAATGGATAAGGATAGAAGATCTGAACATTTTCAACCACCTTCATCTAAATGACACTTATAGAACACATATCCAACTACTGCAGAATACACACACTTTTAAGTATACATAGGATATTCATCAAAATAGACCATATGCTGGACTACAAAAAAAGTCCTAATTAGACTCAAAAATACTGAAATCTTATAGAATACATTCTCTGAGAAGAAAAGAATTAAATTAAAAATCAGTCGCAATAAGATAAATAGAAAAGTCTCAAATATTTGCAAGCATTTGGAAATAACTCACGGGTCAAAGAAAAATAATGAAGGAAATTAGAAAATATTTTGAACTGAATGGCAATGAACACCCTACACAACTTTATTTTTGGGATGTAGCTAAAGCACTATTCAGAGAAATTTTTATATCTTTAAAAGAAAGGTCTCAAAAATAGAAAAGCAAGGTCTTAAATCACTGATCTTCCACCTTTAAAAGTGTGAAAATAAAATTAAACCCAAATAAAGTAGAAAGAAGATATAAAAGCAGAAATCAATGAAATAGAAAAGGAACAAATAGAGAAAATCAAGAAGAACAAAAGCTGACACTTTGAAAAGACAATAAAATTAATAAAGCTCTCGGGCTGGCCCGGTGGCGCAAGCGGTTAAGTGCACACGTTCTGCTGCGGCGGCCCAGGGTTCGCTAGTTGGAATCCTGGGCGTGCACCAACGCACTGCTTGGCAAGCCATGCTGTGGCAGCATCCCATAAGGTGGAGGAAGATGGGCATGGATGTTAGCCCAGGGCCACTCTTTCTCAGCAAAAAAAGAGGAGGATTGGCAGATGTTAGCACAGGGCTGATCTCCTCACACACACACACACAAAAAAAAACTAATAAAGCTCTAGAGCAAGATTGATCAAGAAAAAAAGAAGGCACAAATTGATAACATCATAAATGAGCGAGGACACTACTACAGATCCTATAGACCTTAAAGAGATAGAAAGGGAATATTATGAACAATTTCATCCTATAGACCTTAAAGAGATAGAAAGGGAATATTATGAACAATTTCATCCTATAGACCTTAAAGAGATAGAAAGGGAATATTATGAACAATTTCTTGACAAAAATTTTAACAACTTAGATGACACAGACAAATTCCCTGAAAAATACAAAAACAAGAAAGAAAAAATTTGAGAAGTTCTATGTTTACGAACAAATTGAATTTGTAATTAAAAGTCTTCCCACAAAAACACAAGAAAACAAAAAGACAAGCCACAGATTAGAATATTTGTCTGATAAAGGATTTATTTCCAAAATATATAAACAACTGTTAATAACAAAAAAGAAGACGAGCTAATTAAAAAACGACAGAAAGATTTAAACAGATATTTCATCAAAGAAGATATATGAATTGTCGAGAAGCACATGAAAACATGCTCCACATTTTCTTCAGAGAAATAAAAATTAAAACTACAACAGGTGAAATAAAAAACCTGTGGCTTATTTATTCAATGGAATACTATCAACAAAAAGGAACTACCCACTGATACACGGAACAGCATGAATGACTCTCAAAAAGGCCATGCTGCATGAAAGAAGACAGGCACAAAAAATTTCATTTATATAAAATTAGAACAGGCAAAATTGAATCTAAAAAGTTGAATTCATACAAACAGATAGTAGAACAGTGGTTGCCAGGGACTGGGCGGTGGGGGAAATGGGTATTTGTCAAAGTGTACAAACTTTCAGTTATAAGAGGAGTAAGTTCTGGGGAACTAATGTACTGCATGGTGATTATAGTTAATAATACTGCATTGTACACTTGAAATCCGCTGAGAGAGCAGATCTCAAGTGTTCTCACCACACACAAAAAAATGGTAACTAGGTGAGACGATGGACATGTTGATTGTGATAACCATTTCACAATGCATATGTGTATCAAATCATCACGCTGCACACCTTTAAAAAATCATTGTACAACCTAAATACAATTTTTATTTGTTAATAATACTTCAATAAAGTTGGAAAAAAAATTAAGTTTTGAGAACATAAGAGGAAAAAAAGGGCAAAACTAACCCTAGTAGTTGCCTGGGTGCAGCAGGGGAGGTGCTTAATTGATGGCAAAGGGATAAGAGGGAATTTTTTGGACAGATGGAAATCTTGATTGTGGTAGTCATTATAAGTGTATGCAGTTCTCAAAACTCAAACTGTACACTTAAAATGAACATGTTTTATTGTACAGTCATGCACCCCATAACTATGTTTCAGTCAATGACAGACCACATATACAACAGTGGTTCCATAAGATTAGCACTATATCACCTAGGTGTGTAGTAGGCTATATACCATCTAGGTTTGTGTAAGTACAGTCTATGATGTTTGCACAATGAAATTAGCTAACAATGCATTTCTCAGAACATATCCTCATTGTTAAGCGACACATGACTATGCGTAAAAAGAAATGGAAACATTCTCAAGAAGAGTAGTTTTCTTCTTTCATGTCTTTAAAATGACTACTCTTCAGCATTGAAAAAACAAATGAACCGTATTTAAATCAGACCCATGAGTTTCCACATTATTTCTCAAACAGATATCTCTACAACACTAAATGCAAATGCACCCCAGAAAAAAAATGGATGGTCAATTAAATTTGGAAATGGTTCCTACCAAAGGTTCACCAATCTTACTAGCTATGTAATAAAGGCTTCCTTTACCCAGAATATCTATGAAAAGTGTCTCATGGAATAGTTAGGGAAATGCCACTGCCCTAAATATTAAAGATCTTGCCTTAAATAATTTCCTGTACCCCTGGTGCCCTAAAACATAGTCAACTTGGAATAAGTATTTGTTAATCTGAATAGAATACTAAAATAATTATATTTGATAGCCAACAGGCATCTCAAACTTACTAGGTCTAAAGCTGAGCTCCTGATAATCTCTTCAAAGTCTGTTCCTACTAACATCTTCTTCATCAAGCTAATAGCAATTATATCCTTCCAGTTGTTCAAGCTAAAAACCTTGGCATCATCCTTGACTCCTTGCATTCTAACATCCCATAGACAATCTATCAGCAAAACCTGCCAGCCTCACTTAAAAAATATGCTCAGAATCAGACCACGCCTCACTTCTACAGCTACCTTGGCCCACCCCATCATCATCTCTCATCTGGATTAATGCAACAGGCCAGGAATTGGCAAATGTTTTCTATTATGAAACTTTTTCTATCATGAACCAGATAGTAAATGGCCTTTCTGGGCCATTTTAGGATTTCTGGGCCATTCTGGTCTCTATTGTAGTTACTCAACTCTGCCACCGAAGCGCAAAAGCAGTCAGAGACAATATGTAAACTAATAAGCATGGCTGTGTTTCATTAAAACTTTTTAATAAACAATGAAATTTGGATTTCATATAATTTTCACATTTCATGAAATATTATTTTTCTTCTTATTTTTTTCTCCAGCCACCAAAAAATGTAAAAATGATTCTTAGCTCATGGGCCATTCAAACACAGCTGGGAAGGTGGATTTGACCCACGTGCCATAATTTGCAGATTCCTGTGAGAGCTTCCTTTCTTCCCTTCTTGTACTCTTTATTTTAACCAGAGCAGGCAGAGTAATCCTTATAAAATATTAATCAGATCATGTCACTCTCCTCTCCTCAAAGCCCTCCAATGATTTCACCCGTCCTAGACTAAAAGCCAAAGTCCTTAAAATAGTCAACAAGGCCTTGCACAATAATTGACCAACTGTCCTAACATGTACATGAGCATATCAAGACCAAATTAATTGCAGGAAGGTTTAGATACTGTGTTATAAAAGGCAAAATGAACCGGAAATTAATAACATATTACAATATCAGTATAGCAAGAATAAAAGAAAACATCTGATAACAGAATTGGGAAATGAGTAAATTAATTTAATACACAAGCTTTGTGAGGATCAAATATAAAAATAATTTTAAAAGTAATATATAAAGGTAAGAAATCATTATTTCACAGTTCACAGAATTCTGTATACTTGTAAACATATTAGGGAAATGCTAAGCTAAGACTATAAGAAGAAATTCAGCCAAGAAATTTAACAGCCCAGTTTATTTTGAAGGGCTTACAGAAAAAATGTGAGAATTATGATATAAACAAGAACAAGCGTTAAAATGTCACCTGAAGAAAATTTTCTAATTACAATAAACAAGTTCAACATATATGTCTAAAAGCCTAAGGTTTACACACATAAAATTAGTAATTAAATAATCTACTTAAATTACCACTTGTCTAATTACAAAATAATAATTTATCATAATGGCTATATTAAATTACTAACTATCATAGAGGTTTAATTAAAGAAACAAAAATTTGTAGAAAAGCCAACAATAGTACCACTTTGAATAAAGCTTACTAGCAAAAAACATGATCAACATATCCTGTCTTAAATAGCAAAAAACATGATCAACATATCCTGTCTTAAATATTTAGCAAAAATCAGTAAATAATCTATATTGTAAAACTCTGTAAGAATCATGAAAACTAGTTTCTCTACCTAATTAACTGACACAACAAAGTAGATACATAAAACCAGAAATTACAAATCCCTAATAATTTCTAGGTAAGATTAATTTCCTTATATGGTGCACTTAAAATAAGAAGGGTATCACTGTATCAAATCTTGATATAAAGCACTGTTCCTTTCTATATAACCTTTGCTTACCGTTCTACCTTCATACTTAGTAAAATTCCACCAGTCAGTTTGAAGATTTCCTCATAATCATTTAGGAAAAATGATTTCTTTGGCTCATTTCCCTCTACTGCATTCTAATATTTCAAAATTCTTTCTCCCATTTATAAGATAACTTGGAAAGAAAAATGTAATACATGTGAAATTTTACTTTATAGTTACATGAAGCTATCCAAAATCCTAAAATTAATTTCATTAACATTTTCCTTCTTTGACCTTAAACGTCTTTACGACTACCTACACTTTGTTTATACTAAGAGATACTTCTTCACTACACAACAAAGAGTTTCATAGCTGGTAACTCACTTGTTACTCCACCTTCAAGGGAGCCAGCATGGAGTTTGAATTTTATTCTACGTGAAATGGCAAGTCACTGATAGTCTTTAATGTGACTTACATTTTTAAAAAAAAATCACACTTACTAACTTACGGGAAAATGAATTGAATAGAGTAAGACTAAAAGTGAAAAGAGATTATTTCAACTGGGGTAGCAGGAATATATGTGTTCAAGAAATACTTTGGAGGTAGACTTCTATCAGCAGTTGGTTTCTGCCAAGGATGATCTAAGGCCCCAAAGATTAGCAAAATCAGGACGCTGTTCTACAGTACTTTTCTATCAGTTGAGTATAACTTAACTTTTCACAAAATGTCACACTGTAATTATAACAGTATATTAAAGGCCTCAGGAATCTGAAGGAGGTACAGTTCAGGTTTATGGAAGTGAGATTTAAATAACCGGATTGACTGTACTTATGATGGAAAGGATATTTTAAGTAGCTATTTGATGGTAACAGATTTAGACTTGTCAGATAAAAACACTATATATAACTAGAGAAATAACTGCTCCCTAGTTATGCATGGTTTCTTTTGTGACTTAAGAAACAAAACAGATAAAAATAAACTGATTATTAAAATCAAAGAAACATTTGAAAAAAAAAGGTATTATTTCCAGAGAAACAAGTCCTCTAGGTAAAATATTATCAGACTCTACTAATGAATGAAGTGTGATCATCTCAAAATCTTGTTACTTCTGCAGTGGAAATAAAATACTGAACTGTTTTCTGAAAAAAATAATTATCAATTGCTCTAATAATGCTAAGGTTTCTCTGAGTCCATATACTTGTTGGAAAAAAGGGGCAGGGGGGAGAACTTACTTCATAAGGTTGTTTTGAAACTCCAATTTGGAATTTAAAGGGTTTGAACTGATTTACTAAACATTAGGTTGCATGTAGTGTTATGGAATTGATGACGACACATTCAAATCATCAAAATTATTAGAAAACATTAGAACCGTGTCACAATAAGTGTAGGTATAATCTTTATCCAGACTTATTAACTTTAAAAATCAGATGTAAAACACAAAACGGATTATTTATTACATTTAATTATGAAATTTTAGATCAAGCAAAAAGTCTACCGCTTTCCACTCCCCACTTGGAGGTCCCTCAACAAAGGGCTAGATATTTTGCTATATAACATTAAACAAAATGGGCACAAAATCACTAAAATATACATAACTCTCTTTCTACATCTTTCAAAAAAAGAAGTTATTCTACATGGTTAGGTAAGGAACATTTATACTTAAATAATACAAAGACAATTCCACACTTTAGCTATAAATTCACTCTGTAAATGATAATGTAAACTGAAACATATTCCCCATAGAAACAACATGAAACTAGGGAGTATGTGCCACTTCAAGAAATGAACATAAAAGATAAAAATATAGTTTTTTGTCGGTATGGAGGTTCCTCAAAGAATTAAAAGTAGAGATGCCCTATGACCCAGCCATCCCACTACTGGGAATCTATCCAACGAACCTGAAATCAACAATCCAAAGAGGCTTATGCACCCCTATGTTCATTGCAGCATTATTCACCATAGCAAAGAAGTGGAAGCAACCTAAGTGTCCCTCGTCTGACGACTGGATTAAGAAAATGTGGTATATATATACAATGGAATACTACTCAGCCATAAAAAAAGACAAAATCGTCCCATTTGCAACAACATGGATGGGCCTGGAGCGTATTATGTTAAGTGAAATAAGCCAGAAAGAGAAAGACAAACAGTGTATGATCTCACTCATATGTGGAATATAAACCAACACATGGACAGAGAAAACTGTACTGTGGTTACCAGGAGCAGTGGGGGTGGGGGTTGGGCACAAGGGGTGAAGGGAGTCATATATATGGTGATGGACAAACAAAAATGCACAACCCAAAATTTCACAATGTTAAAAAGCATTAAAACATCAATAACAAGAAAAAAAGAAAAAAGTTAAAAAAAAAAATGTATAGTTTTTTGTTATAAAAATACCTATAATATCACACAGCTCCTGAATATAAAAACTGCCTTAAAATAACTAATAATTATAAGAACGATGAGAATTATTTCATTCACATTTTTGTAACGAAAGGGCCTATTAAAAAAAAAAGTATTAAAATAGCAAAGATTAAAAACTTCAGTAATACCCATGATTTGAGACTGTGCTGGGAAATAGGCATTTTCATACAACACTGGCAGGACTGTAAACTGGTATAAACTTTCTGAAAGACAACTTAAAAATATTAATATGAGTGAAGTATTATAATTTAAAATGCACTTACCCTTTAACCTAGTAATCCTACTTTAAGAGATTTATCCTACAAGTATATATGCCCAAGTTAGTTAACTCTGCTTGCTAAATTTATGCAGAATCTTGTCACTGAAGAGAAGGGAACTATCTATCCACTGCTGGACATTCTGCTGTTACATGTTTAAGGAGGTGCCCTCAGAAGGTCCAAGAAACCACGATGGAATGGGAGGCTGATGTGGAATGGAGAATAAAATCATCGAAGATGAAGCAATAAAAGAACAGAGTACTGAAAGGATCATTTACATAAATAAAATCTTAGCGGGAAAACTTCCAGCTCCTTTTCCTCTTGCCCCATTCTTTTTATTTTTTTTTGAAGTTGCTCAATGCAGGCTGCCCTTCTTCTGAGAGATCTGAGTCCGGTGCTCCTTGCTTTATTTATTTATTTTTTAATTTTATTTATTTATTTTTCCCCCAAAGTCCCAGTAGGTAGTTGTATGTCATACCTGCACATCCTTCTAGTTGCTGTATGTGGGACGTGGCCTCAGCATGGCTGGAGAAGCAGTGCGTGGGTGCGCACCCGCGCCCAGGATGCGAACCTGGGCCGCCAGCAGCAGAGCGCGCGCATTTAACTGCTAAGCCACAGGGCCGGCCTGCCCCATTCTTTCTTGAACTCAGGCCAGTCAGGCCTTTAAACCCACCATCCAAAAAAATTGATTGGCAAGGTCACCAAAGACCACTACTTGCCAAATTCAATGGTTAACTCCCCATTCTTAACTGAAGAATCTTCAGCAACAAACTTCTTCACCTCGCTTCAGGAAGAACTCCACACTCCTGGTTTACCTCCAACCTGAGAGGATCCTCTCCTTGGTCTGCTTTGCTGGATCCTCCTATTCTTCCTGACCTCTATTTGGTAAAAGACCCAGGGGCTTAGTCCTCAGACTACTCTTCTAATACCTTTATCCAATTTCTAGATGATATCACCCAGTCCCGTGGCTCTAAAAGGTTTTTATATGATGATGACTCCAAAATATTCTTTGGTTGTCTTTTGATGATGACATATTCTTGCCCCATCTTCTCACCTAATCTGATTATTATAAGCAAATGCCCATTTAACATTTGCTATCTCAATTTTTACACTTCCAAACTCAATTTCTTGACTTCCCTCCCAAATCTGCTCTTCCAACAGTGTAAACAGAAGACAACTCCAACAGCTCAGGGTAAAAACTTTGAAGTCATCCCATATACAACACCAAATCCATCAAAATTACTGTCAGCTTTACCTTCAAAATAAATCCATAATCTGACTACATCTCAACACCTTCAACACTATTCCAAGACACTTTCACCTATTATATGAACTACAAATGCTTGTGCACTGACATCTCTGCTTTCATTATCACCCTCAAAGTCTATTCTCTATTCAGAACCATCCTTTGAAATATCAGGGGGGCGGAGTCAAGATGGCGGCGTAGGCAGACTCTGAACTCACCTCCTCCCGTGGACACAGCCAATTTACAACTACTCGTGGAAAAATTACCCCTGAGACAGAACTGAAAACTGGATAAGAGGAACTCCTGCAACAACGGACAATCCTAACTGGGGTAGAAGAGGCAGAGACTCCCTTCCGGAGAGGAAAAACGCCGCCTTCACAAGCCGCCAGCTTCACGGCCGCCGGGAGCAGCTCACAGGTACCCAGCCTCCCTGGAGACGCGGGGCCCTGAGCCGGGGAGCGGCCCCGCTGTGGGCATTTTGTGGACCCAGCACAATTGAGACCAGCAGCATAATATCTGACTTTGCCTGCTACTAAAGCATTGGGTAGCACCCCCAGAAAACCCGGTTCACAAAGAAACTAAAACTGGCTCTTAAAGGGCCTGCGCACAAACTCACCCGTTCCAGAAAGCATCCTAAAATCACCAGAAAGAAAGGTGCACAGTGCTTCGGTGACAAGAGACTCACCTAATAGGCCCTGAGTGCATCTCGGTGAGGGGTGAGACCTCTCCAGGGACTGGGACATTGGCGGCGGCCATTGTTGTGGCCTGGTGTGAGCGTGCTGACACAGACGCCATTGGAGTTCTCCCTGAGGCCTGCTAGCCCAGGGTCTGCTCCACCCGCTAGAGCACCGATTTAATCCAGCTCAGCCAGGGCAGGCAGCCCACCCTAGAGACTGGCCCCACCCAACAACAAGCCCTCAGGCAACGTGTGGGCCTGCATAGATTGGTGACTGGATTCTCTGCAGCCTGGCAACTGAGCTGACTTGAGCGGGGCAGGGTGTGCACAAGGAGCGGGTGGAGAGTGTTGGGCGGTGGCAGAGTGTGTGGGGCTCCCGCCCTGGAGAGACTGGGTCCACTTGGGGAGGTCGGGGTGCTCACACGGGGCAGGACTGTGTTGACTGTGTGTGTGGACCTGTGGGCGGCAGGGCTTCTCAGCCACAGAAGACTTGTACTTCTCAAAGACCCACATAGGAGGTTTGCTCCACCTTCCAAAACCTGAAACAATTGGGTGCTCCTGTGCCTGAGGCCAGCCCCACCCAGCTGCAATCCTCAGAGAGCTGACAAGAGACCTAATAGGCTAGAGGTTTACAGCAAGTGTAAGGCCCTGAGCCTAACAACCTGCCACGGTGGGGGCCTACTCACTTAAAAGAAATACTGCAACACAAATGTGGTATTAGAACTTGCAGCCAACTGTGCTGGGGCTCCCCACACCTGATAAAGAGACTGAAGGGCCCACAACAACTACAAGCAGCTGAGCATTACAACAGCTGGCCAGGAGCATAACTCAGCCTCCCTGGGCGCCTACAGGGAGAGCAAACAGGCCACAGCAGAAGGATACACATAGCCCACATAGGGGTCACCCCTGGAACATTGAGAACTGAGGGAAGCACACTGGAAGCCTCCTAAGCCATCACTTCCATAAGGTCACCTATCCAAGAGCAGGAGACGTAGCTGACCTACCTAATACGTAGACACAAGCACAGGGAAAGAGGCAAAATGAAGAGGCAAAAGAATACATTCCAAGTAAGGGAACAGGACAAAACCCCAGAAAAGGAACTTAGTGAAACAGAAATGAGCAACCTACCCGACAGAGAGTTCAAACTAAGAGTGTTAAGGATGCTCACTGATCTGGGGAGAAGAATAGATGGACTCAGTGAGAATGTCAACAAAGAAATGGAAGATATAAAAAGAACCAATCAGAAATGAAGAATACAATACTGGAAATGAAAAACTCATTAGAGGGACTCAAAAGCAGAGTAGAGGATACAGAAGAACGGATCTGTGAGCTGGAAGAAAGACTAGAAGAAATTACCCAAGTTGAACAGGTAAAAGAGAAAAGAATTAAAAAGAGTGAGGACAGTCTAAGGGACCTCTGGGACAACATCAAGCGCACTAACATCCGTGTTATAGGTGTCCCGGAAGGAGAAGAGCGAGACAAGGGGGCAGAGAATCTATTTCAAGAAATAATAGATGAAAACTTCCCTAACCTAAGGAAGGAAACAGACATCCAGGTACAGGAGGCACAGAGAGCCCCAAACAAGATAAACCCAAAGAGGCCCACACCAAGACACATCATAATCAAAATGTCCAGAATTAAAGATAAAGAGAGAATCCTAAAAGCCGCAAGAGAATGTCAAGTTACATACAAAGGAAACCCCGTAAGGCTATCAGCTGACTTCTCAGCAGAAACCTTACAGGCTAGAAGAGAATGGCATGATATATTTAAAGTGCTAAAAGGAAAAAACTTACAGCCAAGAATACTCTACCCAGCAAGGTTATCGTTCAAAATGGAAGGAGAAATCAAAATTTTCCCAGATAAGCAAAAATTAAAGGAGTTTGTCACCAAGAAACCAGTGTTACAAGAAATGTTAAAGGGACTGATTTAAGGGGAAAAGAGAAGACCACAAATAGGAAAAATTATCTATTTCCACGATTAGAACGTAATGGATACAAATGCACAAAAAACAGGTTGGATATGATATCAAAAACATAAAAGGAGGGAGGAGGGTAGTTAAAGAGTACAGCTTTCAGACAGAGGTCAAACTAAAGTGACCATCAATTCTGTATAGAAGAAGTAAGGAACAGAGAAGGACTACTAAAACACTGAGAAAAAAAAAAAAAGTTAAAAAATGGCAGTAAGTACATACTTATCAATACCTACTTTAAATGTCAATGGACTAAATGCTCCAATTAAAAGGCATAGGGTGGCTGACTGGATTAAAAAACAAGACCCATATATATGCTGCATACAAGAGACACACTTCAGACCTAAAGACACTCACAAACTGAAAGTGAAGGGATGGAAAAAGATACTCCACGCAAATGGCAATGAAAAGAAAGCTGGGGTAGCAGTACTCATATCAGACAAAATAGACTTTAAAACAAAAACTGTAAAACGAGACAAAGAAGGGCATTACATAATGATCAAGGGAACAATCCAACAAGAGGATATAACACTTGTAAATATCTACGCACCCAATGTAGGTGCACCTAAATATATAAAGCAATTATTAACAGACATAAAAACAGAAATAGACAGTAACACAATAATAGTAGGGGACTTTAACACTCCACTTACACCAACGGATAGATCATCCAAACAGAAGATCAATAAGGAAACATTGGCCTTAAACGACACACTAGAACAGATGGACCTAGTAGATATATACAGAGCATTCCATCCAAAAACCGAAGAATACACGTTCTTTTCAAATGCACATGGAACGTTCTCCAGGATTGATCACATATTAGGCCACAAAACAAGTCTCCATAAATTTAAGAAGATTGAAATAATACCAAGCATCTTTTTCTGACCACAAAGGTATGAAACTAGAAATCAACTATAGGAAGAAAATCAGAAAAGCCACAAATACATGGAGATTAAACAAAATGCTACTGCCCAAAGACTGGGTTAATGAAGAAATCAAAGAAGAAATCAAAAATACCTGGAGACAAATGAAAATGAAAATACGACATGCCAGAATTTATGGGATACAGCAAAGCGGTTCTAAGAGGGAAGTTTATAGCAATACAGGCCTATCTCAACAAACAAGAAAAATCTCAAATAAACAATCTAACAATGCACCTAAAGGAACTGGAAAAAGAAGAACAACCAAAGCCCAAAATCAGTAGAAGAAGGGAAATAATAAAAATCAGAGCAGAAATAAATGAAATAGAGACCAAAAAAACAATAGAAAAAATTAATAAAACCAAGAGCTGGTTCTTTGAAAAGATCAACAAAATAGACAAACCTTTAGCTAGACTCACCAAGAGAAAAAGAGAGAAGGCACAAATAAGTAAAATCAGAAATGAAAGAGGAGTGGTTACAACAGACACCTCAGAAATACAAAAGATTATAAGAGAATACTATGAAAAACTATATGCCAACCAATTCGACAATCTGGAAGAAATGGATAAATTCTTAGAATCATACAACCTTCCAAAACTGGATCAAGAAGAAGTAGAGAATTTGAATAGACCAATCACCAGTAAGGAGATCGAAACAGTAATCAAAAACCTCCCCAAAAATAAAAGTCCAGGACCAGACGGCTTCCCTGGTGAATTCTACCAAACATTCAAAGAAGACTTAATACCTATCCTTCTCAAACTCTTCCAAAAATTGAGGAGGGGGAAGCTCCTAACTCATTCTACGAAGCTGACATTACCCTGATACCAAAACCAGACAAGGACAACACAAAAAGAAAATTACAGGCCAATATCACTGATGAACATCGATGCGAAAATCCTCAACAAAATACTAGCAAATCGCATACAACAATACATTAAAAGATTATACACCATGATCAAGTGGGATTTATTCCAGGTATGCAGGGATGGTTTAACATTCGCAAATCAATCAACGTAATACACCACATTAATAAAATGAAGAACAAAAATCACATGATCATCTCAATAGATGCAGAGAAAGCATTTGACAAGATCCAGCATCCATTTATGATAAAAACTCTGAATAAAATGGGTATAGAAGGAAAGTACCTCAACATAATAAAGACCATATATGAGAAACCCACAGCTAATATCATCCTCAATGGTGAAAAACTGAAAGCTATCCCTCTAAGAACAGGAACCAGACAAGGATGCCCACTGTCACCACTCCTATTTAACATAGTATTGGAAGTCCTAGCCAGAGCAATCAGGCAAGAGAAAGAAATAAAAGGGATCCAAATTGGAAAGGAAGAAGTGAAACTGTCACTATTTGCAGATGACATGATTTTATATATAGAAAACCCTAAAGAATCCACCAGAAAACTTTTAGAAGTAATAAACAAATATGGTAAAGTTGCAAGATACAAAATCAACATACAAAAATCAGTTGCATTTCTGTACACTAACAACGAGATAGCAGAAAGAGAAATTAAGAATACCATCCCATTTACAATTGCAACAAAAAGAATAAAATACCTAGGAATAAACTTAACCAAAGAGGTGAAAGATCTGTACACCGAAAACTATAAAACATTTCTGAAAGAAATTGAAGAAGACACAAAGAAATGGAAAGATATTCCGTGCTCTTGGATTGGAAGAATTAACATAGTTAAGATGTCCATACTTCCTAAAGCCATCTATAGATTCAATGCAATCCCTATCAAAGTTCCAACAACATTTTTCACAGAAATAGAACAAAGAATCCTAAAATTTATATGGAACAACAAAAGACCCGAATAGCTAAAGGAATCCTGAGAAAAAAGAACAAAGCTGGAGGTATCACACTCCCTGATTTCAAAATATACTACAAAGCTATAGTAACCAAAACAGCATGGTACTGGCACAAAAACAGACACACAGATCAATGGAATAGAATCGAAAGCCCAGAAATAAACCCACACATCTATGGACAGCTAATCTTTGACAAAGGAGCCAAGAACATACAATGGGGAAAAGAAAGTCTCTTCAACAAATGGTGTTGGGAAAACTGGATAGCCATATGCAAAAAAATGAAAGTAGACCCTTACCTTACACCATACACAAAAATTAACTCCAAATGGATTAAAGACTTGAATGTAAGACCTGAAACTGTGAAAGTTCTAGAAGAAAACATAGGCAGTACGCTCTTCGACATCAGTCTTAGCAACATCTTTTCAAACACCACATCTGACCGGGCAAGAGAAACAACAGAAAAAATAAACAAATGGGACTACATCAAACTAAAAAGCTTCTGCACAGCAAAGGAAACCATCAACAAAACGAAAAAACAACCTAACAATTGGGAGAAGATATTTGCAAACCATACATCTGATAAGGGCTTAATCTCCAAAATATATAAAGAACTCATGCATCTCAACAACAAAAAACCTACCAACCCAATTAAAAAATGGGCAAAAGACCTGAACAGACATTTCTCCAAAGAAGATATACAGATGGCCAACAGACACATGAAAAGATGTTCAAAATCACTAACTATCAGGGAAATGCAAATCAAAACTACAATGAGATATCACCTCACGCCCGTCAGAATGGCTATAATTAACAAGACAGGAAACAACATGTGTTGGAGAGGTTGTGGAGAGAAGGGAACTCTCATACACTGCTGGTGGGAGTGCAAACTGGTGCAGCCACTATGGAAAACAGTATGGAGATTCCTCAAAAAATCAACGATAGAACTACCATATGATCCAGCTATTCCACTGTTGGGTATTTATCCAAAGAACTTGAAAACACCAATTTGCAAAGGTACATGCACCCCTGTGTTCATTGCACCCTTATTCATGATAGCCAAGACTTGGAAGCAACCTAAGTGCCCATCAAGGGACGAATGGGACGAATACCAAAAAAGCTGTGGTATATATACACAATGGAATACTACTCAGCCATAAGAAACGATGAAATCCAGCCATTTGTGACAACATGGATGGACATTGAGGGCATGATGCAAAGTGAAATAAGTCAGAGGGAGAAGGTCAAATACCGTATGATTTCCTTCATTAAGTAGTAGATAATAACAACAATAAACAAACACATAGGGACAGAGATTGGATTGGTGGTTACCAGAGGGGAAGGGGGGAGGGAGGAGGGTGAAAGGGATAATTGGGTACATGTGTGTGGTGATGGGTTGTAATTAGTATTTTGGTGGTGAACATGATGTAATCTATGCAGAAATAGAAGTACAATGATGTACACCTGAAATTTTTACAATGTTATAAACCAATGTTACTGCAATAAACAAAAAATTAAAAAAAAAAAAAAAGAAATATCAGACCATGTCATTCCTCTCCTCAAATTCCTCCAATGGCTTTTCAGCTCAGACTAAAATCCAATATCCTTATCAGGGGCTACAGGCCTCTGGAACCTGCCATCTCTTCATCCTCCCACTGACTTGACTTCCCACCTACTCACTGAGCTCCTCACTGGATCCCGTTGCTACACCTCAAACACGTCTCAGGGCCACTGCACTTTCTGTTCTCTTCACTTAGAAAACTCCTTGGATATCAAAATAATTGCACCACATTTCAATTAGTTTTTTTTAAATAAACTTCACCTTCTCAGAGCATTCTCTAATCATCCCATACAGAGCAGTATTTCTCTAATCCACAGTTCTTTATTACCTTACCCAGATTTGTTTTTCTTCACATCACTTCATCATAACCTAATATAGTTTATATTTGTTTTTGCTTATTGTCAGTAATATAACTCCCCCTCCCAGACCAAAAGGTAAGCTTCATGATGGCAGGCACTTTGTTGGTCAGCTTTATTTATTCTCTCTGTATCCTCAAAAGCTGACAGAGTATAAGCGTGCAATAAACATTTGTTAAATGAACTACAAAACGCCAGAGGTGAGAGGAAGACTGAAGTTTCAAGAAACTCAAATTAATAAAGAATGACTCAATTTGTGGGTATGGTGTGGAACAAATGACTCAATCTGTGGGTATGGTGTGTGTATGTGTGTGTGTACTACATGTACGAGGGAGAGTGAAAAATGAAGCCTCAAAGATAAGCTATGGCAAATCATGAAGCAACTTGTACCATGTTAAGGAATTCTGTTTTCTTTTCTCAGAATAAGAGGGAACCACTAAAAGGTTTTTAAGCAGGAAAAGGTATGAATAGACTGCAATGTAAAGATGGGTTTGAGAAGCCGAAGACTACAAAAGTAGGGACACCAGTTGTGGGGTTCTGAGAGGACTGTGGCTTGAATTAGAGTAAAGAAAAGGGGGGGTGAAAGAAAATGAGCAAATTTAAGAGATATAGGAAGTAAACTTGACTGAGTTTGGTATTTTTCTGGATAGTGATAACAGAATATCGAAGAGACAGAAAGGCACAACTAAAAATTTCAAATATAAAAGGCTTGTAATTTCTGTTAACTCACGTTAGGTAAGCATCTGCAACTGAAATGGTCAACAGAATAAAATTCTTAGCATCACTATTCTTAAAATAAATTTTGAAACATTAAAACTACAAAAAAGTTTCAAAAAGTTTTCATGTCATACAAGAATAAATTTAAAAAATCCATTGGCAGCTCCTTGGAAGGGCAATCTGAGGTTAGACAAAACGCAAATGCTGATAAGAAATATGTTCTCTTTTCTGCAGTGACTCTGACACCCCTTAGTCACATTCCACTGAGTTAGGGCGATGACTCTGTTCTACAATTCTCAATTCACTATGAGGGCATCTTAAATAATACATTTCAAAATAACTGCTGGTCTCTATATCATTCCCATTATAACTTTTACACGAACAGCGAGAAAAACATCAGAATTAGCCAAATTCAATATGTGAATTCTTTTCAGAAGATCAAGACTGGTCCATCTTTTTGATCTAAAAATATTTTTTTGAAAATATTTAAGCAATGATAAACTAATGAGCCTAAACTCATTATAAACTAAAATACTGGATTTTTTTGTAAGGGCCAAACCAATTTGCTTAAAAAGAATAACCACGAGTTGGGAAAGAACTTATATTTTCTCCAATTTGAACTAATTCATCCCTTTTATAATCAGCATTTAGAAGGAATAACACATAAACCTATACAACTATAAACCAATAGTACTCACACAATGCCAAAAAGCTGCATCAAACTTTTATGGAACAATTATGTGCTGGCATTACGCTAAGCATTCTTCATGTATCATCTCATTTAATTTCACAATAACTATATAGGAGTTTAACGAGGTTCCAAACTTATAGATGAGGAAATGCAGACAGTAAAAAGCCACAAAATGGGATTCAAATCCAGAACTCATCTCTCAAATACTATGCATTCTGTCTCCCCAAAAACTATTTAAGTAAAAACCCAAATCACTTGATATTTCAAGGATTGTAAAGCTTCTGTTTTGTTTAAACCTTTACCTGGGTACCATCACCAGAAATGTACAACAATGTTCAGTTTAATTAAAATAAATTCCAATATAGCATCCATGTTACAATAAACTTATGTAATGAAATGAACAGGAATAAGAAATTACAAGGTTAAATCACCTTATAGTACCCATACCTTAAAGTATTTTTACTCCATAATTTTTAATTCTAAGAAAGTTTTATTCCTTCAGAGGTAGTAATTAATAACAATCCTAAAAATATTTCCAAAGGAGATAAATTAATCATCAAAAGTGTTATTTTCCTTTAAAATGTAAATTACGTGCAATTTTTAAAAAAGTTTTCTGTCAATTTTTATCTACTGCCACCTTTTAATATTCAAAGATGAACAATTTTAAAACCAAAATGGTCCTTAGAGGTCATTTGCCCCAACTCTCATTTTGTAAATGAGGAAAAAGACAAAGAGAAGTTTACTAACTTTCTGAAAGACACATAACTAGTTACTAACACAGCTTCTTATTCAATGCTCTTTTAGAAGAAAAGTAGCTTACAGAATGATTAGAATAATCTAATAGGTAATAGTTTTAATTATTAGACACTGGTCTATTTGCTATATAAGCAGAACTCATTTGCTTAGTATTATATGAGCTTAATATTTTTGGCTACACATAGCAATAAAAATCTTAATGTTAAATAACTTTTTGTGTTTATGGAACTAACAGTCTAGTATGCTGAGAAAAAAACCCTTTTCTATACAGCTTTTCAATGTTGCATAATTATTAAGGAAAAGGAGAAAGATTATGTGGTTTAATAGTGCACAAATATAGATTTTAGTTTATATTTAATCTGTTTGTTTATATTCCTCATAAGATCTATCGAACAGAATTTACATGAAATTCTTTTCTTCCAAGGAGTTAATTTTGTCAAGTAAAAAGAAAATGTTTATGACTTGTAAGTTTATCTGTAGAATAGACTATGTGGGGCTAAAGAACAGCAGATAAATTTTTGTTGGACAGAATAATAACAGTATTCCTAGTTTTTTCAATAGCAAGTTAGGGTCTACATTTCCATATATTTTTACTAATATAAAAAATATTTTAGGGGCTGGCCTGGTGGCATAGTGGTTAAGTTCGTGCGCTCTGCTTCAGCGAGCGGGCTTTGCGAGTTTGGATCCCAGGTGCGGATCAATGCACTGCTTGTCAAACCACGCTATGACGGGCACCCCACATATAAAATAGAGGAAGATGGGCACAGATGTTAGCTCAGGGCCAACCTTTTCCACCAAAAAAAATAAACAAACAAATTTTAATGACTTAGAAAACCAATCATTTATTTTTCACTGAAAAAGATAATATTCTGGTAGTAGTTCGATCATCATTTCTCAAGCTACAAATCATCATTCTAAAGTTACTAAAGGGTTCTGTAACAACAAAGAAAAGACAAAGGGAGGGGGGAGGAGAGAGGGGGGAGAAGGACAATGGAAGGGATGGAAGATGAAAACACAGAAATGTCTGGGATTATTTCTTATGAGATGTCATCCTCCAAAAGTACTTTCAGTGTCTTATCTAAGACCCCCAAATATGAACTTTAATAGTTTTTATTATCTTAGAAAAAATATTACGAGTTCAAGTGTGAAAAGTGCCTAGAATGGTGGTGGTACATTAGTAAAAGTTAGCTCTTATTTTTCTAAGAGAAAATTTTATCATTATTATGGGAAAATTTCACCATGAAACAATCTTTCTATGGGAGACGCTACGTTAGGAGAGTACTTGGAAACCGTAGGCAACTCAAATAACGTGCTCCTACTAATACAGTTCACCCAACACAAATATCAGACGTACAGACTTCTGTACCGTCGTTCCTTACATACAATGAAAAACTGCTCCAAAAACACAAAGAAAGAAAACTTTCACCACCCTACTGATAACGTATCTACATTCTTATCCTATAACAGAATGATATAAAGGCAATAACACTTTTGAAAAGTAGGTCACTAATTGAGTTTGCTTCCCTCACAACATTTCCTTCACAAAATATAAACAGGCATTCCCATGTAAGAGTTTGAGCAATGTCTAGGTCTATTATACTACAGTAAATGAGTTATAAATTATTTTTATATTTTGCGGTTAAATAAAATTTCTAACAAATAATAACCTTTTTTTATTAACATAAACATTACAATAATTTAAAATTAAACTGAAAAAGGGGTTGAGGCCCAAATCTAAGATTTGGAACTTATTACTTACTGCAGGTACCAGTAATTTCTTCACTTCCTCAACGGCTCTCTTTAGTTTGATCTCTGCTCTGTTTTGAGCGTCTTCCACAGTGATTAGTACGTGTAAATCTTCATTGAGATGCTCCCAATTGGGCTTGCCTCTATTTTGCTCCTCCTAAAAAATTTACAAAGTACACTATTACAAATTTTTTCTTTTCAAAGACAGAGTATATCTTTCACAATACTAACCTGTTGCCAAGTACTTAAGCTATGTTTGCATTATTCTTCTATGATGACATTATAAATCTTTTGAATTATTTTCCTGGCAAAAAGCCTGGGTGTTACTACTGGATCAAATGATAGCTAATTCAAAAAATATTTATTGAGCACTTCCTATGTACCAAGAATGGAGTCAGATACTAAGGATACAACAGTGAGCAAGGCAATCCCAACCCCTGCAGTGTTCTTATGCACTAAGAATCTTAAGTATGGTGTCATCCACAGGTTATCAGGAAAAGCATGGTATTATTTCTATATTTTACTTACGAGTAAATAGAAAGTTATCAAGGTTAATTTAAGTAAGTCACTTGTCAAGGTCACATAACCAATAAGTTGACAATTTAGGAGCTGAATCAAATTCAGTGATCTTTTCAATTTGTTACAACTATTCTTAACAATATTGGCTAAATTCAAGATGAGGAAAAGTATTTTGCAAATAGACATTATTGTATAAGAGAAATGCCATGTGCTTTAAGTATTTCAAGTAGTAAAATATAAAAACATTTTATTATAATCACAACAAGAAATAAATGTAAGTATAGTTTTAATTATATTTCCTTCAGACCTTATTTCAAAATTAGTGAACTGTAAGGTCACTCTTTTTTTTTACTGAGGAAGATTTGACCTGAGTTAACATCTGTTGCCAATCTCCCTCTTTTTGTACGTGAGCCGCCACCACAGCATGGCCACTGACAGACGAGTGGTGTAGGTCCGCACCCGGGGAACCAAACCCAGGCTGCTAAAGTGGAGCACGCCAACTTAACCACTAGGCCACCAAGACTAGCCCTGTAAGGTCACTCTTTAATTATATCAACCCATAAGTACTAGTTTAATAGAGAATATTTATGTTCATTTCCTTGATGTCTTCAAATCACTAAGTGAGGGATATCTCCCAGGATGGAAACACTGGCAAGCTACAGGGAGGTTTAGAAGTAGAGTTGGGCACATTTCCCTTTCACCTAAGATATAATAATTTCAGAACTGCTTCTTGTTTTAAGTTTTAGAGATGGTACATAAATAGATTTATAAAATATAATTTATAAATATACATTTTTTAAAAATTTTAAATAAATAAGAATATAAATTTATAAATAAGTATAAAAATGGTATACATAAACGCACCTGGCTCAGTGCAAGGTACTATACATAAACAATAAATAATACCTGTTGTTGAATGTTCATCTTAAAGGTCACTATTTACTAAATGGTGAGACTCCAATCAAAGAAAATAAAACAAGTATAAACTAATAAAACTGATATAATAAAACAGCTTTCTACTACAACTTCCATATTTACAGAGGCCATGCTAGGAAAAATCTATGGAGCTAGCCAATAAGGATAGAAATAAGTTCTAAGTCAAGTATATGCTTCTGCCTTTATTTCTGTTAATATCACTAGTATGAAAATGCATCCAAATGTTGTGAGGGGAAACGAGAAACTAGACAAAGCACACCATCCTATGGTAGGCCATCTATGTGTTCCCAAAGAGTGAACTCCGAGTCACCACAGTGCACTCACAGGAATACCATGGGGTATGTGAAATTTCAAGAGCTGAACAGCAACAGTCAATGTCTGTCAGACACCATGCAAACTTCTAGCTCAAAATACTTGACTTTTTTCAACATTAGAGCATGCTACTTTCCTTCTGATGATGTCCTCTTTTCAATGCGAGGTTTTCAGCTGTTGCTGTAATAAAAAGGAAGTCCATGCAAAAATCAATTTGGAACAGGAAAAGAGGGTGGCAGTACCCAATCTGATTCTCAGGTTTGAGAATTTGAACAGTGTCCAAAAGAAACACACATCTTCCATTAACAAATAATGTGGTTATTTATGAATAAAATTTAATTTTTTTTTCATTAAGTTGTTTTGATATAAATACTAATTAAGTTGTTTGGAAGTAACTATTTAATAAAAAAAGAAAACTATTAAGTATTTCTTTTTGCCTAGGAGATACCATGGAAAATGGAGAAAATAAAGAGTCAATGAGTCAAGAAATTGGGAACTTCAGGGTTATCTGTATGCCAAAGAATATAAAATGTGTATATATACCTCTACTGTGGCAAAAAAAAAAATCGATTTTTAAATTCAGATTTTAAGTTTTTTGTTGAAAAGTGCTGACAAATATTTACTGACCAAAATTAGTTTTTCTTTATTTACCGTTTTTTTCTGTAGGCAGATCTAATAAACAATCAAGTTACTTATATTATTTGATGAACCTAAAAGTGTGTCTATATCCATATGAATAAGGGACTTCTGCTTCTGGCCAAGATAATAATATGAACAAGATTCATTCTCCTGCCTGAAATAACCAAAAACATAACAGGCAAAACATAAGAAACAACAGTTCGCAAGCCCCTGGACCTCAGGCAATAAGAACAATGAGGCTGAGGGATGGGAAATCAATGACATAAGCCCCACTACTGACCCAGCTCCGAGGCTTGCGAGTCTCCAGGCCGTAGCCCTGGGAAGGGTGCCAGGCTGACTCCCTGGGTTGAGGAGACTAAGCTGAGAATCCAGGGAAACCAAAACAGCTCGAGTTCACAGAAAAGAGGACTGGAAAGAGCTGCACAGAAAAAGGACTCTGGAGACCTGCGCAAGGTCCACTCCAGCATTCAGCTGATCACTGATCATTGCATGCATGGGAGGAAATACCAGAGGCTGGGCAAGAACCACCCAGAGGATTCGAGGTACAAGTGCTGGTTCTCACACAGAGCCAGACTGAAAGACTTCATGATTCACAGTGGGTATAAAGCATACAGAGGGTTTTGCCTCAGTGGTGGGAAATAATTACACCTAGTCTGAGCACCGTTCAGTACTGCCTAAATCTTAAAAGCAAGACCTCAAAGGAGCAAACTGTTTCCAACTAACTTTGTGTCCCAGAAAAAAACTCAAGAATACTTACAGGAACACAAAATAACCACCTAACAAGGTAAAAATCACACTATCTGGCACCTAAATCAGAAATTATCAGGCATGCAAAGAAGCAGAAAATATAACATATATAAGAAAAATCAATCAATCGAAACCAACCTATCATTGACACAGATGTTATAATTAGTAAACAAAGACACTAAAAGCTAATGTGTGTGTGGCAGACACTAATGCATACAGATGCTAATACAAGGAGACTTGAGGAACATTTATAACCCAAAATATTTTAGAGAGGTCTAGCAATAAAAACTAAAATCATAAGTGACTTGCCACAGAAACTTTTATACATGGGGAAGACAAAAAGCCAGAGGATTTAAAAAGGAAAGGATATTATTTACATGATAGGAACAGAGAACAAAGTTGCAGTATAATTTGACATTATGCTTTATTGAAGGAATAAATTTTTGAGTTGTAAAACACCTTGGTAAATGTGTACTCCTAATTAATTCAACAACTTAAGTGTATTTTGTAAAAATACAAAAGTAAGTTATACCTATCAATATTTGCTTCAAAATAAAGTTTTGCTTACAGTTTTAAAAACAGTTAAAAGAACAAAAACATAGACAAAGATGGTGAAATTAAAGCAATCATGTAGCTTCACTTCCTCCTAAAATTCTTCTAAAATACTGTAGAGTTTAAAATGTACAAACTCTGAAGGAAGAAGAAAATGGGAAAGGAAACAATTTAGAAACTAGAAAGCAGATGTCTAAGTAGTCAAGGACTGACTTAGGCGACCCCAGGCGAGGAGGAACAAATTTATACTGCAGACCTCCCCAAAAGGCAGAAGAAATTGGAAGCAATGCAAGTAGTGGTAAGGGTGGGGCGAAGACTGGCTGAATTCTTAAGGAGCAGCTGAATCTCCACATCCCCTGTCCCCAAATAGCTGTTTATCTAGCACTCCCTAATTCCCCAAGCAAAGGCTAGAAATGTATTCCTAAAGAACTCTCTTTCTGGAACTGGGTTTTGAGGGGCAGTTGATGGGATCATTTACACACTGAAGGCTGAGGTGTCCAGCCTTCATCCCCATTCTACACCCAGAGTGAAGGCAGCCCAGCCCACACATTGTGGGCAGGAGATTGAAGACCTTTCCCGGAGGAGTCTGACCAGCCCAGCAAACAGAAAACAACCTGAAGAAAGCAACCACTGAGAAGGGAGAAGAAAAATCTCAAAAATCCTCAGAGAGTTAAGAAAAGATACTGCATCCTTAAAACAAGTAAAAAATGCTATTAAAAGAATTCAAAATATAAAAAGGAACTCTTGAAACTAAAAATATGATAGTAGAAATGAAAAACTTAATAAAGGGGTTAGAAGATAAAAACTGAGGAATTCTCCCTCCAAGTAGCAGCAAAGACAGAGATGGAAAATGGTAGAGAATAGTATAAAAATTAGAGAACTAGGCCAAGAGGTTCGTTCAGAAACTGAACGACAGATGACTCACCAAGAAAAAAAAAAAAAAGGAAGTATAAGAGAGAAAAATCATCAACATAACATATACTTTTAAAACAAAACTGAAGTATAAGAGCTTCCAAATGAAAAGGGACCACTGAGTTCTCATACAATGAAAAAATGAGATGAAAACGAAAAAAAGCCAACTAATAGCAAGGTAAGTACACAACGCAGCAGTTGAGTATAAATACCAAAAGAATCTCTTACAGAGTAGGAAGTGACTGTGGGTGGTGCTGCTGGTGGTTAGACAGCAGAGAGTGGGAGACAGAGACTCAGGTTTTTCACATCAGGCCTTACAGAACTACATATTTTAATCTACGAGCCTATCAAACTTCATTTAAAAAAAGGCTTTAAGATCATTCTACCCAGAAGTTACATTTATCCAATTGTAGTCCATTCTAACTCAGAAAGAGTTTAAGATTAATTCCTTCAACAGTGAGTTCTGAGCCTAGTAATTATTCAATATAAATATAATTTATCCCTATGTTCTCTTTCTGTTTCTTAAACAGAAAATAAAGGCAATCTGATATTGGCAAATACTATAGAGAATTCAATAAAACATATCCACAAAGGTTCTAGTCATAAACAAACAAGATATAGAATAAGATTATAGGGTGCTTACTTCTATACCCTAAAATACCTATGTTAAGAATCCACTCTCCAAATTTCTCACTTCAATAAATAATTTCAGACAAAGAAAAGACTGAAAGGAAGCAGAGAGGAGGGATGACAAAATGGGTATACACCAAAAACGATGTATCTCTTAGAAACTGTGATCTGTGAGGCAATAATTTCTTTTTACAGATACATTTCAAATACTATTTCAGGAGTAAACAGCTGAGAGACTAATGCGGAAAAAATAGCTCATTATCGCTAATTATGATAATGTCTGTTTTATAGTCACCCAAACCAATGTCATTTCATATTATGTGCCACCAAATCTTTAGCAATACAGAAGAACACGGGTATTTTTGCATCAACATATTCCCAAATACACATTTCTAGCACACAGTCCTCCCGGCCAATTTCTAGACCTCCAATTTCCAACTGCCAACTTGACATGTGTACGTCAGTGTCTTTAAAGCACTCTCAAATCAACATGTCAAAACCAGAGTTCATCATCTCCCTTCTCCAAACCTGTCCACAATTATATCTCAGCTATTACTGATCCTGAATGAGTTTTGTAAATAAGTGTGGATTTTTACAACTTGAGCACAAGGACCAAATGGTTTTGTAGAAAAATCTCTGAAATGCAGTCATAAGCTTATTTGTGCCTTCACAGAGAAAGGCTGCTGTACGTTCATTCACCTATTCATTTCAATCCACACTAACTTCAGGTGCCATTTCTCGCTCACCGTCCCATGATATGCTTACATTCTCTCCAAGCTGTAAGTAAACTGGCCTATTCCCAAACTTTAGGCAAGTTATTTATCACCTATCTACAGAATATCTTTTCTTTCCCCTTCTTGAATATTTAATCTTTTGCTCTAAGTATCATACTGTAACTTACAGCTCTCTGTGCATTGTCTTATTCTAGCTATTAGAAAGTTTGATCCCAGTTGAATACCAGAACCATGTCTCATTGATTTTTATACTCTTGACAATATGTACACGCCGACTTTACACATAACTGGCCCTAAACAAATATTTACTGAATTGAGCAACTGAGCTTTTATTATCGAGGGGCATCATTAAAATCAAATAACAAACTGTACATTAATATACCACAGCTTTCCCCACAGCATTCTGCCGTATTCATTATCACTGTCTCTCTCTCTATAGAAGCCTTGATATCGTCTCCCTTGATCATGAATCTTGGGCTGGGCCTGCTGTTTTCTGACTCCTATTTAGCTGCCAGTTCCATTTCACAACCTTAACCCCCATCTTTTATTCTTGTTCTCTTACTTCTCTTCTAGTCACTCTCCTAGATTTTCTACAATCATGCTCACGAAGTCTGAATGAACTCAACATCCCTCCACAGACTGCTTTTCCTTTACTCTGTCACCTCAATACTACCTTATTTCAATGTATCAGAAGAATGGAGTATAGGGGAAGAATGGGATATAAGGGTCAAAGTCTTTTTAAAACTGCAAGAGTAGTGACAGCAAAGATGAATTATATATAAGTAATTACTATGTGTATAAATATGTTCAAAGTTCAAAACTACTGACCTTGAATCTTTTGATTTAAAGGGAGGCTGAAATGACAACAGAGCATTCAAGGAAATGGAATGTAGCTTTATTTATATAGTAAATTAAAGTTTAGTAGCATATAAAACAACTTTATAATACCATTCATACTTGATTATAGAGCAGATAGACACAATTACCAATGATATTTTATTATGGTCTATACTCCTGGCAAATATACTATAGAAAAATAACAGATTTCAAATAACTCAGTCTCTCAGGTGATGATAAAGAAACAAACCTGGAAACGAAAATGATGATGGCAATGATAATAATGATAGCAACTAAGCTTTTTTTAAACATTTTTTGCTTGCTGAATACTATGCTATGCAATATAAACACATCACCTTATTCAATCCTCCTAACAGCCACATGAGTACGGTACCATAATTCTTACTAATATGTTAAGGATGAGGTTGAGGCAGATGTGGCTTGCCCAAGTCATACAGACAGTATGTGTTCTACAGCTAAGCTACGGTACCCAGGCAGAACAACTTTAGAGACTGCATCTCAACAACTAATTCCTAGCACAAGACATCACCTACATGAGAGCCCTAAAATTAAGCAAATTGCACTAAAACAGCTTCATGAATTAGTGAAAGAGCCAGAAAAAGAACACTGAGGTCTTGAATCTTTAGAATTTTTTTCTACTTTACCGTTTTACCTTTAAATATTATTTTTGCATGCAATTCTAAGCATATCTTGTCCTCATAGAATTTTAGAGCTGGTAGGGACTTAGGATGCAGATAAAGAAACAGATTAATTGAGATTATTTGGTAAATTTAGGCTTTGTTTTTTTTGTATTGGTCGTGTCCCCTAATACCAAGTCAAGTGCTCTTTCTCCGTAAGTAAATTCCAGAGCAAGTGCTGTGAAGAACAACATCAAATATGAAAAACAGTATCAAGAACAAAGTCAAGAGAAGCATCTGGTAAAAGAGATCTCTTACACCTACAAAAATGCTTTTTTGCTAGATGAGAGAATTGCCTATCAAATTTCAATGACACAAATATACAAAAATGATAAACCTGTGAGCACTTAACACACAGAATCTCTCCAGTCATTAAAGTTTTCTATAGGTGAGATTCTTAAAACTAAAATTTGGTCTTAACATACAATGCATATATCCAACATTATTACTAAGTTAGGCCTAATTAAAACCACTGTCCTGAAATAAGTTCTATCCATTACTTTTCAATAAAACATCATCCATTTCACTTTGGAAGCTGCTGTTTACAGTAAGATAAAAACATTAAGTAAAAAAACACTCTCAACATTTGAGAAAATACTTTTGTTTTTGATTAAAAACAAAAAACACCTGATGAGTCACTGCCTATGAAGTTTTAAATTACGCTCTAATTACAATATGTGTTTGAACAACAAAGTAATTCTATAACATGAAGCATCAAAACACTGACTGTCCCAACCCCTGCTGACAGACTCTTTTAATTATACATTTGTAGTCAGGCAAATGAGCACAAGATTTCTCCCCCTACTGTGCTCTTAATGTGAAAGTTCATATGCCAAAACTTCCTAGAAAGGAATTCAAAAGTGTTATATATTTAAGCAAACCAAGGTTCCAATAACATACTTATGAATATATACATTAGAAGCCAAGTGATAAACTTATATAAAGACGTCCAGTTGTACATACAATCTTAAATTAGTTTAAGAAATGTTCAGTGAGAAAATGGACATAAAGTAGATTTCACATAGTTAATCGCTAACTGACTCTATAAAGCTGACCTCAAAAAATTTTTTAACTTGAACTTGAGTCCAACAACAATCATGTTTTCAAAGCAAATTATTTTCTAATAATACATGAAGATTAGAATAATTTTATTTCATCTAGGCAAGTCTTTATAGGCAGCAGGCATCCAAAAAACGCTTATTAAGTTAAGCACAATGAAATTTTCCTAAATTCAAAGAACTTTTATTGTTTTATGTCAAAGATTTTCCAAGTTAAAACAAAAGGAGGACAATTCTCAATATTTTTCCTTCTCAAGAAAAACCTATCTCCTACAAACACAATACTAAAAAATTGCCAAGTATGTTCTCCTTCTAATTTTCATATGTTAATTCCACTAATTTAATTGTAATTAATGTGTGTCCAAACTAAACTTATGTATCCCCAGTTCTGGCCAAATAATATTGGTCTGTCCCAATGACGACCAAAATTAGTAAGATTTCTCTAGATCAGAGCTGTTTGTAATATGCAGAAACAATTTTGGATGCAACCATTTGAGCTGAATATGATCTTGAAAGATGCCATAGTTAAGGCTGAAAAGACTCAACTAAATACGTGTAAAGAGCTTCCCATTTTTATTTATTGCCCACGGAAACATGAAATACTTCCTCATGGCATTAACAGAATCCTTTCACTATTCATATGTGAAATTTTGTATACTGGGTCTTATTCTGTCCATTACCTAGCACACATAAGAAAAGACTATTAAAGACATAGAAAAACAATCATTTAAAATGTGATGTTTTAAAATATTAAATTGGAATCTTTATTTGCTGAGGGTACACCAAGAAAAGAAGATTTAAAAAAACAAACAAAAAAAGACTAACATTTCTATTCATACTCATTTTTTCTTTCTCAAATCATAGAAAACTCAATTTCAAAAATCATCTTTTGGGGGTTGGCGTGGCAGCATAGCAGTTAAGTTTGCACATTGCTTCAGCGGCTCAGGGTTCACTGGTTCAGATCCTGGGCTCGAACCTACTCTCCGCTCATCAAGCCACGCTGAGGCGGCATTCCATAGAGAAGAGCTACAACCCTACAACTATAGTACACAACTATGTACTGGGGCTTTGGGGAGAAAAAAGAAGAGGAGGAAGACTGGCAACAGATGTTAGCGCAGGCCCAACTTTCCTCAAAAAAAAAAAAGTGTATCTTTCTTATAACTCTTCGCTATAATTTGATTAGCAAAACATGAGCACAAAAGTGATATAATTAATGCAGTACAGTATATTATGTAATGTAATTTTCCTTTTCTCTTAAAGATACTGAATTATTTTCGCTTCTTATGGGTACTTCTGAAGTACAACTAGCCCAGAGTAAGACTGATAAGTACATTCAAAGAGGTTAATAAATTGAAAACATTTTAAAAAATTATTCTTCAATGATGTCATTAGCATGACTTGAACAGGTTTGAATATATGTAAGTGTGA
This sequence comes from Ceratotherium simum simum, assembly GCF_057802395.1. NCBI lineage: Eukaryota > Metazoa > Chordata > Mammalia > Perissodactyla > Rhinocerotidae > Ceratotherium > Ceratotherium simum. The sequence continues at coordinate 5,745,810 of NC_141937.1, forward strand.
ACACAACTAACAGCACCACTTCAAACACTTGCACCTAATAGATGGTGGTCAAGCTAAAATAGGGTGAATTTTACAACAGTCTCTTACCTATTTTTTTACTCTATTGGGGTTTTAATAGGTAAAAACAGCTACATGAATGCCTTCCTTCGTAAATTATAGTTACACATCCAACATTTATAATTTCCCTGAAAATTGTTTTTAAAAAATTTCTGAACTATTTGCTAACTAAAACCTGGCCTGTTACACTCATAACTTTTTACTGCTACAAACTGTCACTTTTTCTATATTTTATACATTATCCAATGTTATAATAATTAATGCTCAAGTTAAATGTTAACCATTTTATTGTTATTTTTACACTTTACTGTAATTACCTGAGAATTCAACTACATCAGCCAAGGAAGAAGCAGTCTCTCAGCAGAATTAAAAAAAAAAAAAAATTCCAAGAATCTACATTTTCTTTATTAGAAATCATTTCAAGCATGTTCAAGTCTCAGACATATGGAACTAAAGTGAAACTCTTAAATTCCGCTCCCTGTTATCAATTGACAACTACATAACTATATAATCAAAAAGTTATTATTTGCTTCAGTCTTGATAACAGCTTTAAAGTATGTTTCATCAGTGACCAAGGAAATATTTTCAGTGGCCAAGGAACGGTGCATCACTTGTCCACTAACGATTGAAGACATATCTTACCTAAGATAACAAGATTTGCTTGGACAGGACACCTAAGTTCACTCTTTGAGAATATCCTTGCTCCACTTCCCCTTGCTCCACTTCCTCTTAATTAATTAAGGAACAGTGTAACAGATGCTATTCACCATCTAACTGAAATACGAATGCAATAGAAAACATTTCTGAGGCATAAAACAAACTATAACAACCACATGAAATCATCGTAATGCTTATGAATTAAGCTGTGATTAACAATTAGTATGGTTAATTTTGAGAATGAGGTGCAATTTAAATAATGTTAATAGTAATCATTATAATTGGAGAAAATATCTTTTTGAAAATGACCCAGATATCTAAGGATCTATCAACGGTCTATAGTCTAAAACAATAAATATAAAAACACTAAAGATAATCCTTTAGTATTCAGTAACCCTGAATGGTAGCTATCATCAACCTTATTTTACAGATGAGGAGACTCAGACAAAGAAAATAACTTAAGTCCTTCAACCAGTAAGTAAAAGACCCAGAAGGTGAACACAAATCTGATTGTTTCTCTCCTGTCCTTTCTCCACTATGCCACACTGGAAACATCATCACTGAACTCATTCTTTTCAAAGGTCCACACGAAACCTGACATTATCTCTGAGGTCCCCTTTTTGTCAAGCTGTCTCAAGAGCTCTTTCATCTTGACTTTCTCTAGCAGTCTTAGTCATCTGATTCTTATTAATGACACATTTTTATAAGGCAACTCTATATATCTCATCTTTTCATTTCTACTATGGGTTACTTAAAGTTAGGATTCCTGCCTGACACTTCTTAAAATATTCTTCACATTTAGATGTTTATTTAGTGAAACAAAAAGAATGTGGTGAGAAATGGGAAAGAAAATACCATGTTCGATCAACACCAACTCAACACCTAGTTCAGCTCTCTAATTTTATCTATAGAGCAGAACATGTACCAAGTGAACAGAAAGCCTGGTGACTACTTTTATGCTACTCTGAAAAGAAATACTAAATAAATAAATTCATGCAGCCATAAAAAATGAAAACCTCTGTAAACACCTACTGCATTTGGGAGAATTGGAAACAGGTGAATTGTTGTGGGCTTTCTAGGTTTAGCTCATCAGATCTTCTTGCAAAAATACAAAACTGACACTATTAAAAAAAATGAATTTATAAATAGAATTAACTTGATTTTCTTTGAAAAACAGAGCATTTTATTCTAGTTGTTCGATGCTGAAAGAAGTGATTTTATTTTAAGCAGTTAGTAGAAATTGTTACACAATAAATGGAAGCCTAACCCTGAAAGTCTGCAGCCCATAAACTGCAAACAATTTACATACCTATACGTATAAATTTAACCTTAATGTTAACAGTTAATAACATCTAAATTTATATCCCTTGCTCATCAAGGAAATATCCTTTAATATGAATAACCAAGTAAAAGCCTTCCTCCCAATAAATACAAAACACTCTCTTCCTTACAACACTCAAATGGTTTGTAATCATTTTGAAAAATATATTCAGGAAACCTGCATGACTACTTTAGAAATGAGACTGTGGCTCCCCTCAGTTATGCCCAGTATTGGAACAAAACTAAGAACACAATGACCAACGAAAAATTACTTCTATGTAAATCATTATTTTCCAAACTTGGTTATCTGAGCCCCTTCTAATTAAAATCTATACTTATCCATCTTGCCTATAAAAGGGCAGGCACTGTATCTTATATTTGACTGTATTTTCAGCACTTAGCAGATAGCATATCACAAAAGAAATTTTTTGAATGTCTACTGAATAAAGGAATCGAGAAATGAATTAATTTCAGTTAATGTGACTTGTTTTTCCTGGACAATGGGATTTCCCCAGTCAGCTTCTACAGTTCCTTTTCCATTTAAGATAAGACTCAAACATCTCTCCAGATCACTTGAATTCTAATAAACTGGAACCCTGCTTAGATATCCTGCTTCTGAATTACTGCTTTCCTTCACATTAAATGTTAAAAGGACTTGGTACACTAAATATATAAAATTGATGCCAGGGAGAAGAATAAAGAACAAGTTGGGCAGGGGCAGGTACATGTATCTATTAAATAGAAATTAAATATAGGCCAAAAACAGAGCAGGTGACTCCTGATTGATCTTAACCTTCTAGAAATAGATGTGCATCTTCTAATAACATTTAATTTTATATCCCTTGCTTACCAATGAAATTATCCTTTAACATCAATAATCGAAAAAAAGTAAGCTACTATTTAAGAAGAAAAGTTAGTTATCTGAGTGTCAACTTAGCTAGGCTGAACAACAGTTGCCAGATTTCCATTCTAGTGTGTTTCCAGTTAGGCTGAGCAATAAGATGTATTCCTTCCCAAGAGTTGGAGGAGGAAAGGGAGGCAGTGTCTGTTTTTGTAGCATAGAAACACGTTCTCCCAGCTATTCAACCAAACACTAATCTAGGTGCTACTGTGAAAGGATTTTGTAGGCATAATTAAAGTCACTAACCAGTTCACTTTACTCAAAAGGGAGATTATTTTGGGTGGGCCTGATTTATTCAGCTGGAAGCCTTTAAAGGAGGGATTAGGCCTTCTCTAAACTCAAGATACTCCAAACACCGAGTCTAGCTGCATCCCAGAATACAACTGCATTTAGTTTGTTACTATTCAATCATGAGAGGACAGTCTTTGAAAATAATTTCTTACATAAATGAACAGATTACATCACAATGAGGTGACAGATTTTAAAGAGAAGAAAAGTGAAAAGCTTTGGTGACTTATTAACTATCAACTGCTGGACTAATTTTCTTATTTAAATAGAAAACCCATGCCTCCCACAAAAATGTCAAGTACTCAATATTTAATGTGTCTCTTAATAGTTTAATAAATTAGACATAAAATCTCTTGAAATTCCATCTCATATATGGAATGACTCATCACCATATTACCATGTGATAAGGGTTCCCTTTTCAAATTGTTCTATGCATAAAGAACACATAAATATATTTTTAACACTGAAAAGTACTTTAATAATTAAAAACCATGCCCTTTTTTGAACATCACAATTTCAAGACTGAGTATATGTTTAATCAAGTGTATTTGATCAAATTTATTCCTTTTCATTACCACATAATATTCTCTCATGTGATGAATCCTGAATTTCTATCTCCCCATTTATGCTGTTTCCAATTTTTTATTATTATAAACAATGCTGCAGTGAACATCCTCATATCTATCTTCCAGGACATATGTGCAGGAGTCTCTTAAGGAACCGACAAAAAGTAGAATTTCCATAGGTAAGATCTTACAAAAAAAAAAAAAAATCCACTATTAACAGACATTGCCAAATTGCTCTCCAAGGCGGCTGTAGCAATTTACACTCTTGACCTCACTGCATGTGAGTTCATGTTTCTCCACATCCCAGACCTAGGTAGTATTTTTATTTTTGACAACTCAATGGGTGTCATATAGTACATTTCTCTCATTATAACTTGCATTCCCCTGAGTATGAATAAAGTAAAACATCTTTCATGCATTTATCGTTCATTCAGGTTTCCTGTTTTGTGAGTTGCCCATTCACTATTGGATCTGTGGTCTTGTTTTTGTTTTTGAATGAATTCTTCGTATGTTCTGAATACAAACACTTTGCACAGCTTGTTCCTGAATGGTTTATGGTATCTCTTCCATAACAATGTTTTTTTTTTCAATGTAGTCGTATCTGTCCATCTTCCTTTATGAGTTTCTAGTCAGTAATCCTTCCTTACCCTAAAGTAACAAATATATTCTCCTACAGTTTCTTATAATGGTTAAATTTTTTGCTCTTCACTTTTAGGTGTTTGATTCATCTGGAACTTCTCTTTGCATATGCAAACCCAACTATCCTAACATCATTTAGTCAACAGTCATGTCTCCCACTTCTCATTTGCCATTCCTCTGCATCTACCCCTTCTTTCCACAATATACACAGACATATTATACTAAAATAGCTCTTCGTCTAATCCTACTGGTCTACCTGCTATCCCTCAGTAACATAAACAATTAATAAAATGATAGAATTAAATGCACTCAAGGCACTCCTCCATTTTGTTTTACTTTTCTTTTAGAACTGTCTCAATTACCAAGGGACAGTATTACTATCTTAACAATTTTGAAATCAATCAACTCAGTTCCACACAAAAAAAGTTTTATTATTCTCTAGTAAGAAAAAAGGATTTCTAATTAGATTTTACTGACTAGAAACACTAATTTGGAAACAAACGATATCTGTATAATACAGAATTGAAGTTACATAACTTTTCAAATTTATGGCTCTAAAGTTGTTCATTGCATTTTCCATGATTTAAGCAATATTTCCGGTATATCTAATTTGGCCATTTCCATTCTTAATATTTACTTACAGTATGTCACCTATTCTGACATTTCTTTAAAAATATTTTAACATCTCTGAAACCTGAAATGTCTTGATAATGCTGTAAGCTAGGCAGCAGTGGGATACAACTGTCCCTGCCTAAAGCACTGCTGGGAGAAGCAGTCTGCCACAACCCCTGAGCATCCTTGCCAGTTCCCACAGTGTGTGCCAGAGTACAAGGTTTATCCATCTCCTTAAACTGAGCAGTTTCTGTAGTCAGGCACACAGGCAACTAAGCAGGTCAAGAAGACCACACATCTGGACAACTGCCCACTCCCCTGGGGTAGGGAGACTGTATTGTCTGCTGCTTGTTCACAAATGCTAGGGCCTGGCCCCAGTTCCTCTTCAGCAATGCAGCCCACTGAATGTACAGACATCAGCTGGGAAGTGGGGCTCAGGGAATCAGTGCAAATACGCTGACACTCTGTTACTGCTTTTGCTGTCAATAATAAAGTCTGGTCTCTGATCCAGGAGTCTCCGGTCTCCCGCCAGCATCCTTAAAACTGCAGTGGCAAGCTAACTTGTTAACTTACAAGTAAGATAAAATCTCAGACCCTTTACCATTCTTGACAACAATGTGTTTTAAAACTTTGGCTTACAAAAGAACTCTATGGAAGAATAATGGAGCACTCCTTCAAAAATGCTACATCATCAATAATCCTAGTATCAGAGACTACTATATGGCAGGAAAACATGACTGAGTAAAAAAGGTGATCTAGAACTCTGACAAGGTCTTAGAAATTTATTAATTAATTTCACTTAGATTTTCCTTTTAACATATGTCACAGAATAAAATGAAAAGAGAAGACTAAGTCTCTATATAATTACAAATCCTATGTGAACAGCAAGCTTTCTGTCAGTTTATTTGCTTTTTTTCCCTTGGTGGTACATAAAATAATACTGCTACAATCAACGACATCAAATCAGTTCTGCTTCTTTTTCCTTACTCAGTTTTACCCACATTTATCTACTTAGTGAATTTTCAAAGAAATATCTTTTATTTTAGCTAACCATCAATATAATATTCAGGACATTTGCTATTTATTAGATTTTGTTCTTTGCTTTACTTCTTTCTTTTCTTCGCTTTGATCTACTTCACTGTTCTTTCTACTTCACTGTTCTTTCTAGATCCTTAAAGTTAAAACGTAATTCATTTATGGCCAACCCTCAATTTTTAATTTCCAGCTCAATTCCATTGTGATTAAAGAATACACTGGGAATAATTTCAGATTTCTGACCTTTGCTAAGGCTTTCTTTATTGGCCCTGCACACAATTTGGCAAAATGTTTCCCATGCATTTTAAAAGAATGAATTATGTCATTGTTGGGTACAATGTTCTTTTTTTTTTGTTAATTAGGACAAGTCTGCTAGTTGTGTTGTTCAGATCCTCTATATTCTTACAGCTTTGTCTGCTTGTTCTATCAGTTATTTAGAGTTATCTTAAAATTATGATTGTGGATTTGTGTTTTTCTCCTTTTAGTTTTGGTAATTTTTAGTTTCTGTATTTTCAAGCTATGTTATTTGGTATATACAAATTTAAGATCATGATCTCTTCTTGTTGAACTATCTTTTATATAACTTAGAATTTTCTATATAAACAATCAGGAAGTCTGAAAATAGTTTTACTTCTTCCTTTCTAATCTGTACGCCTTTTTATTTATTTTTCTTGTCTTACTGCACTCACTAAGACCTTCAGTACAAACTGGAATAAAAATGGTGAAAGCAAACATCCTTGGCTTCTTCATAATCTTAGGAGAAATGCATTGAGTCATTCACTGCTCAGTAGTATGTTACTATACGTATTTTCACAGATGGTCTTTTTCAAATTGAGGAAATTTCCTTCTAGTCTTAGTTTGCTGACAGGTTTTATCACAAAAGTGTACTGAATTTTGTCCAGTACTTCTCTATACATGTAGTGAAATAATCATATAGATTTTTTACCTTTATTCTATTGATATGATGAATTACAGTGATTAATTCCCAGATGTTAAATTAACCTTGCCATGCCAAGATATACTCCACTTGTTATTGATGTAGTTAGTATCCTTTTCATATATCATTGGATTCAATTTGCTAAAATTTTATTAAGAATTTCTGCATCTATGAGGAATATTGATCCTTATTTTCTTTTTCTAGTGGTATCATGGTAATGCTGGTAATTACCAATTTACGGTAATAAAATGAAGTATTCCCTTCTTATATCTTTTATGAAACACTTTATACAGGATTCACACTATTTCTTTTTTAAAGTTTGATAAAATTCATTAGTATGGCCATCTAGGTTTTAGATTTTCTTTGTGGGGTAATTTTTAATTACAAATTCAGCTTCTATAATCAATATAGGGCTATTCAAGTTTTCTGTTACTTCTTGGTAAAAATTTTTTTCAAAGATGTTTCACCTAAGTTGTCAAATTTATTGGCTTCAAGTTGCTCATAACAGTCCCTTAAAAGTCTTTTAATGTCTGCAGGATCTATAGGGATGTCCTCTATTTTATTACAGATACTGGTAATTAGTGTCTTCTCTCCTTTGCTCTGGGTAAGACTAGCTATAGCTTTATCTACTGTCTTTATAAAAAACACTTTTTAGTTTCATTGTTCTTCTCTATTTGTCCATTTTCTATTTCAGTAATTTCTGTTCTTATTTTTATAATTTTCTTCTTTCTATTTAACTTGGGGTTAGTTTGCTGTATTTAATTTTTATTTTTTATTTTAATTAGGTAGAAAATTAGGTAACTGATTTAGGTTTTCTTAATAAAAAACATTTACAGATATAAATTCCCTGTAAACGCTGCTTTAGCTTCATCTCACAAATTTTACATTGTATTTTCATTATCATTTAGTTAAAAATATTTTATAATTTCTCTTATGATATCTCTTGGCCAATGGATTATATGTATGTTGTTCAGTTTTAAAATATTTAGGGTTTAATTCCATTTTGATCAGAGCTCATACTCTGTATAATTTCAATCTTTTCCAACTGTATGGCCTAGCATATGTTTCATCCTGTTGAATGTACCATGTGCACTTTAAAAAATGTGAATTCTCCAATTGTCGGCTATAATGTTTTATAAGCACCAAGAAGGTCCAAGTGGCTGATAATAATGTTCAGACCTTTAAATCTTTGATGATTTTTTATCTTGTTCTATCAACTGCTGAAAGAGTTGCGTTAAAATCTCAATCTGATTGTGGAATTGTCTATTTCTGCCTTTAAGTCAATTCCCGTTTCATGTATTAAGTAACTCCGTATTAAGTGAACAAACATTTATGATTGTTATGTCTTTCTGCTAAGCTTTTATCATTATGAAACATCCCTTTACCTGATATAAATTTTTTTCTCTTGAAATCTATTTTATCTAATATTAATATAGCCATTCCAATCTTCTGCTTACTGTTTTCTTGATATATCTTTTTCCATCTATTTACTTTCAACCTACTTTTATCTTTCTACTTAAAGTTTCTCTTATTGAGAAACTTTATAGTTTAGTATAGCTGTATGCTGTATAGTATATAGCTGAGTCCCTTTTTTTTTTTAATTGATTTTGACAACCTGTGCTTTTTCATTCTATTGCTACTTAATGCAATTATTGATAAGATTGGGTTTAATCTAACAACTTTATTACTGGCTTTCTATATGTAGCCTCTGTTTTTGTTCCTGTTTTCCTTCTCAACTTTTTCTTAATATACTATTTCAATATATTTTACAATTCCATTTTAGTTTTCCTTAGTGTCCTTTTACCTACAGTCCTTTCCATTATGTTTTCAGTGGTTGTTCTGGGGTTTATAATATAAACCTCTAACTTTTCAAGGTCTACTTATGATTAGTATTTTACCACTTTACATAATATGTAGAAACCTTGTAACCAAATATGTCCATATTTACTCACAGATAGGTAAAAACTCCACAGGACAATGGTACAGGCATACCTCAGAGATAATATGGGTTCAGTTCAAGACCACTGCAATACAGTGAATACGACAATAAAGCTAGTCACAAATTTTTTGGTTTCCCAGTGCATATAAAAGTTATGTTTAAACTATACTGTAGTCTGCTAAGTGTGCAATAACATTATGTCTAAAAAAAAGTATATACCTAAGTTAAAAAATACTTTATTGCTAAAAATGCTAACCATCATCTGAGCCTTCAGTGAGTCATAATCATTTTGCTAGTGGAGAATCTTGTAAAAAACACAGTATCTGGGGCTGGCCCAGTGGCGTATTGGTTAAGTTCGCACATTCTGATCCTGGGCTCAGACCTACACACCACTCATCAAGCCATGCAGTGGCAGCATCCCACATAGAAAACAGAAGAAGATTGGCATAGATGTTAGCTCAGAGAAAATCTTCCTCAAGCAAAAAGAGGAAGATGGGTAACAGATGTTAGCTCAGGGCTAATCTTCCTCACAAAACAAAACAAAAAACACAGTATACATGAAGCACAATAAAGTGAAGCACAATAAAATGAGGTATGCCTATATTTTTTCCCCTTTAAATAGTCATATGTATTATTAAAAAAATTAAGACAGGAAAAAGAACCACACCCTCTCCCCTCACAAAAAAAAGAGAGTCTTTTTCTATTTACCCAGATTTTATCATTACTGGTGTTCATCATTTCTAAGTACCAACTTTCTCTCTGCTCTCATTTCTCTTCAGCCTGAAAAATTCCCCTCTAGGAGTTCTGCTATGCAGGTCTGGTGGCAACGAACTCTCTTAGTTATCTTTTATCTCAAAATGGCGTTGTACCTTCATTTTGAAGATATTTTTAATGGTTATAGAATTCAGAGTTGACTCTTTTTTTCTTTCAGCATTTAAAAGATACAGTCATGTGTCTCTCAACTACGGAGATACACTCTGAGAAATGCATTGTTATGTAATTTCATCATTGTGGGAATATCATAGAGTGTACTTACACAAACCTAGATGGTATAACCTACTCCACATCTAGGCTATATCGTACTAATCGTACGAGACCACCGTCGCATGTGCTGCCCATCGTTGACTGAAATGTCGTTACGCAACGCAAGACTTCATTTTACTCTTTTCCGGCATCCCTACTTTCTGATAAGAAGTCAGCCATTAATTGTATCATTGTTCCTCTGTATGTAACATATCATTTTTCTCTTGTTGCTTTCAAGACTGGCTCTTTAATCTGTGGCTTTCAACAGTTTTACTCTAATGTGCCACAGTGTGGCCTCCTTGGTGTTCCTTTTGATTGTTGTGTGATGAGCATCTTGAATCTGTAAATTTATATCTTTCAACAAATTTGTGGGATTCTACACCACTATTTCGTCAAGTATTTTTCTGTCTCATTTGCTCTCTCCTCTTTCTGGGACTCCAATTATGCATATGTTAGACCATCTGACACGTTATTCCCTTTTATCTCAATTTTGTTCTTCTCCCTCTTATTTACAATGGATAGTTTCTATTGCTCTATCTTCAAATTTTCATACTCTTTCCTCAGCAGTTAAATCCATCCAGTAAATTTTTTATCTCAGATATTCTATTTTCAGTTCTAAAATCCCCATTTGGTCCTTTTAATTGTTTTTATTTCTCTGCTAGGATTTTCTCTCTTTTCATGTCTTCCTTTACAAGAATCATTATAACAGCTACTTTAAAATACCTGTCTTGTTAGTTTGAACATCTGGAGATTGTTATCAGTTGATTTTCTTTTGAGAACGTTGATTCACTTTCAGGTTTTAATTGTGAACTGTATGCTGAGTCTAGATTCTGTTATTTTTCTTTTGAGGATTTATTTTTATTTTAGTAGGCAATTGTCTTGATTCAATTCAGAACTCCAAACTTTGTTTCCTGGGTGCCAAGTCTGGTCTCAGTTCAGATCTGTAGCTGAGGTCCTTTAAATCTATTCTGCACATGTGTGATTCAGCGGTCAGCTAGAATTTGGGGATTCCTTCTCTGCTTCTGTTCCTTCCTGTATTCCCTTCTCCAACAAGTGGGATTTCCCACAAGTTGGAATTAGTGACACCTATTGTGCTTGACCCCAGGCTAAAAGCTAGGCAATAGAGCATTCACTGTATAAACTTCCCTCCTCCAAGGGCTAACTCCATTCCAGCTCTGCTTATATTCATTCCCCAGTGCCTTGGGGTAGCCTTGTATTATATAATATTTTAGAGTTGCTTTCTGCAAGTGAGTCAGTATAATAGGAATTCATTCATTACTGGAAGCATAAAGCCTCAAGTTCTTATTTTAAAGCTCTCTCTTCCAGAGGGATAGCAATAACCCGTATTCAAAATCAGCAGGCAGCTTGGCCCTGGTTCTAGTTACAATACTATCTCTCCTTCCTACTGCCACCAGGAACAACTCCTAGGCGGCAATCAGAGCTTTTAGCCTCTATTCACAGGTGACGTAGCTCACACCCCAAAGCTCAGTTTATTTTGGCAAAACTGGCTCCAATACTCAGTACCCATACTCAGAATCAATTTCCCAGACAATTGCCCTTAATCATCCCAGAACTGTGTAAGTCTTCTATTTCAGTCCTTGCTTATAGCTTGTGTTTCTGGTTCACAGCTGTAAGCTATGGGAAAAAACTATATACTGGCAATATAAATCTTAAAACACAAAAAGAACAAAAGTTACGTATGAAAACCGAAAATTAATTCAATGGTAGAGATGAAGAGCTCCAGTGATTAACTCAAATACCAGATACTAAGGGTCACATTAATTAAGCATTCCTGAATATCTACAATGTGCCAGGCACTGTGCATGTTACAGAGATGATTAAGGCAAAGTTACCACTGTTCAAGAACTTTTTAATCAACCACAAAATATACTAAGTGCTCTAAAAGAAATCTGGATACGTACGGGATCAGTGGAGTAGAAAACTAACTGTGTTTGAATATACTGTCTAAGACTTAGAAAAGGATTTGAAAAATCTAAATAGGAGCCAAAACATAGATTAGGCACTCAGACCTTTGTAGAGATCACAAATCATGTGATTTAAAAGGGTACTATTCCTCATTTGCACAATAAACTTCCTGTGGCCATAGATGTCCTTCACAAAGTTTAGGGATTTTTCTTTAACCATAAAACTCTTATAGACTCAGATTTTACTAATTGATCCCTCAATTATACATTTTTATAAAATAACACTTCAAGTACATTAATTGTGCAACCAGACCAACAACAGAAATGTCAATTCAATTGGGAAAACCTCACAAGAAAAACTGACATCTCTCTGCTAACTTTATCTCAATTAATAAAGTTTATCAAAATATAAAACATTTTTTTCCTCAAATTACTATGAAACAGAATTTTCAGAAGGCGAAGAAAAGTGAGCAGTGTTTTTTAAATGAAGCTTAGGAGTAAGGGTTTGGTTTGAGAAGCAATAAGCTTTTTAAAAGAGAAAGGAAAATTAGTGAATTCATGTATAAAAGTTACTGTTCAAATGACAATGATAACAATATAAATTTCAAGTTCACCCTAAATGGAATAATCATTGTTAAACTTGAAGAGGGCAAAAATTTCAGGAGTTCTTCAAGAAACCATAGTTAAAGTTTCACCCAAGGCTTAATATTTTGTACTGTCCAACCCTGAATCCTTTTTCTTAACTTTGGCGCCAGGCTGAACCTGCTCTCTCTTCTCAGACTTTAAATTATCAAGAAGCAACTTTAGATTTATATATTTAAGCTTAGTAAGTTACAAAAGTATTTTCCAACTGCCTCCAAAAACTTCACAAAGATTAGTATTCCATTAAATAAACCCTACTTAACCCACCTTGTATTTCCAAAATAAAACTTAAGAAGAAATTTCTATATGCCAATAATCTCTACCCTACTTACATACCTTAACAGTAAATAATATAAATAAAATATTTTGGAAATGGCTGTGAAAATTATTTTCTTTTCTTCAAAATTTTAGGAGCTTAGATGTTCAGGTTTTTTTCAATATATATATAATAAATCTTCTCTGACCCCTAAATTCTATATAGGCTAACTGTGATAATAAAGTATATTGCTTTTAAATTTAATTTATACACTGCACTTACTAAAACTCTGAAAATGTTTTTCTACCTCTACCATTTTGGCTAATTATCATTCAGTACTTTCCAAATCCTATTTCTTCCAGCTAACTTTGGTCAATTCTCCTAGGCCACATACTTATCCCTGCTGACCCTCAGCCTCTATCAGTTTTCTTTCCTGAAGATATCCAGAACTTTCTGTGAAACTCTTACTTTCTCATTCAGTATACTATCCAGAACTATAACCTATACATCTTTTATCTGCCATCATAGGTGAAAACTAATTTCAAGGACAAAAAACAAATAGTAGAGAGATAAGAGCAGAGTAAACCACACACAATGTAGAACATTCATCTGGCTTACAGTATTGCAATATGATGCACTATGCTCATTGATAAATATGTATGTGTGTTTTCCACTATACTAGCATTCATTGCCTGAGAGTGCATGACAGTAGGCAGAGCACAGAAAAACATACATATTGCACTTTAATAATTTATAAATACAAGGAAAATATTTTAGAGACAAATAACATTAAAAAAAATTGGCAGTGAGTAGAGCAGCAGCAAACAGCATACACATGATGTGTATATGCTTTTACACCTTTTACATGTATTACCTGTAATCTCCCCATATCGGTCCTTAGTGGTTATTAACTACCCAAATTAGACAGATTAAAGACCCAAGATAGGAAGGAAAACTGATACCAAACAAACCAAAAGGTCATTTGCTGATGTGACAATAAGGAAACTAAAAAAACAGTTTTAAACTTGTGTTAGATTTAGAAGTTCAAACAAGTTAAAATATAAAAAGAGCTTTAACTAATCTGAAACTCTCCAGTAATCAATGGCTACAAAACTCCAAAAGACATTTAAGAATATTAAGAATACAATCTTTCCTTAAGTTAATAACCCTTTTATGAGGCAGCAAAAATAATAAAATTTTGAAGTCTATAAAAAGCATAAAGGGCACATCTTGGGGTAAACAGTTTTCTATTCTCAAAAGATTTACAAAACAAAGCTACCAACAAACAGCTGGAAAAAGTCAAGTTAATTTTCTTCACCTCATGTCTTTCCAACAGATAAACCAGGGCATTAACTGCTTAATATGCGTTTTAATTGAGTGCTGTCACTGGTAGGAAGAAAAGTGTGGAACCACGACTTTCCATATCAAACAAAGCAAGTAATTAACAGCCATTCTGGCACAATCCTTATCGCCAAAACACACAACGGATGCTAACTTCTCTCAAAGCCAATGCTCTGTTACCACAAAGCAGAGCTCCTGTTTCAGGGTCACATTCACTTCTTCATTACACAAGCATACATTTACTGCTCAGTCAGACACCTATAATTAAACACAAGAAGACTATAATGCTCATATTCAGGCTAGCTTGCATGTAAGGAGGTTCTCCCTCCTCCCAGTACAGATGATTGCCTTTCATTTTAGAGTTTCAAGTAGCTACAGTTCACTTAGTTTTGATTACATAGCAATTAGATATGCAAATATGTAAGCTCAGAAAAATACTTTTTCAAACATCAGATTGTGAGCAATCAGGCCCATTCTCTTCTCTTGTATATACAAGAAGCTCATTAAACAACTATTGTCTAAAAAACATCTCTGCTTCAAAAGCCTTGGGTTTTTTTAAATGTTAAAAACATTAAAACCGTATCCTTGGAATAAATCTCTCGTGGCCACCTAGTGCACATGTACATGCGAGTGTCGGCTGGGGAGGCATGGTAAGTGGCCAAAGGAAAGAACACACGCTAATCCACACTGTCTATTTAGGATTACTTCAAGATTTGTTGAGATATTTGTTTTAAATTTTTTTAAATATACAATTTAAAACTTTCTATTAAATGACACCTATTATTAACAAAATATAAAATATTACCAAGTCTTCCTAAACATTCCAACCATTTGATTGAGAAACTATTTTCATCTTACTTTATGGATTTACATTATAAGCTACATACAGGTGTTGGTGTGGAGAAGAACCATATATATTTTGGAAGTGAGACACGGCTAAAATCATTTACACTTCAAGAAGATCAAAACTGTTATCTATGTCTGTGAGTGTGACTTGAAAAACTAACAACAGCCACTGATGTTCTTGCAAAATGTACTCACATATTGTCTCTATCCTGGCAATTAATTTTACTTTTAGTTTTTAAATTTCAACTTGCTTCTTAACCTCAAGTCTTATTCAACTAACTTATAAAGCCCTTGTTGCCTTTCTTTCTTTTTCTATTTTGTAATTTAAGTCATGTGTCAGTTGTTTATATTGAAGTAAATTTTTCAAATGTTTCTTCTGCATTATCTATTTGATGCTCCTATACTTCAGAAAATTCAAGAAATTGGCTAACTAAAATTCCGTGGTAAGAAGAAGATAATTTTTTAATGGGCACCAATTTTGTCCACACTTCACTGAGGAAATCAGAAATATAAATTACTGCTCTTGGAGAATGCAGCCTAGGTAAGGAAACAGGAACAAACAATATAATTAAATATTAAATTGTATACACAGAGAACAAGTGCTTTGGAAGTTTAGCAAAGGAAGATTAGTGAAGGCTGAAGTACTCTGACAGCGTTTTGAAATAAAATGGATCTGGAAGACAGTCCCTCATCCACACCACCACCATCTCCCAACTCAACAAGTGCAGGAGCCTCCTCCTGAATCCCCTTGCTACAACGCTTACCCTCATGCCCGCACACACTCCTCTAAAATGCATTTTCTAATTGCTTTGAGGCAATTCTTTTTAAAAATATATCAGATCATGTCACTCCCCTGCCTAAAATCCTCCATCGACTTGCAACTGCTCTTCCAGTAAAAGTCAAACTCCTTCGCAGGCCTAGACAGAAGGATGTGGACAGAGAGCACATCTCCAACCGCATCTCCTCCCACTCTTTCCCACCAACGCTGACTTTGCGATTCCTCGGACAGTTCAATCTCATTCCTATCTGAGTGCCTTTGCGCTTGCTCTCACTGCACCCAGAAACACTCAGTCCTTTCCATGTCAGGCCCCTTGTTGGTTTAGATGTCACTTTCTCACACTCTTCCTTGGTCACTCTAGCTAAAAGCACTCCACACTGATCACACTTATACCACTTGACGTTATTCTTTTCATGGCCCTTATCAGTATCTGAAACTGTCTTGTTCGTTTCTTATTTTCTGTCTTCCTCTTAAGTTATGCTCCACGAGAACAAGACCTCCCAGTTTTGTGTCTGGCCCAGAGAAGACAATAAAAAATACTTACTAAATTATTTAACAAATTTTGAAAGGTAGAAGAAACAATATTCCAGGAGGAAAAGAGCATATGAATAAGCACGTGTAGGGGCAATAAGAATGGCCTGATTTTTTAGAACGTGAGGAGATGGAATTGACAACATAGAAGATATCGGAAAATAACATTGTATGAAGGAGATAATGGAATTGGTTGTATTATTTCCATTTAAGGTTAAATTAAATGTACATTGTTGGTGATGATGATGAAACAAGACCACCTGTTTGAGCTGGGTGATGCCAGTATCACTGCTTAACAGACTTTTCATCAAGCCTAGTAGTTAATGTCACAATGGTTCCTGGTCTTCTTTGCCAGCTTGATGAAGTGTTTTTCTTTTTCATCTAATCATTCCATCAAAGGAGAATTCCTCAAAAACGATGAGTCAGTGACAGTGTTCATACCTTTACTGCCAATAAAACTCATCTGGTGTGGCCTGATTAGGTTTTGCTTATCGCTGGCCTATCTACGTACTGCAAATGGGTCCAAAATAAATTATCCATCTAGGTGAATATGGATAAAAGTTCCAAGTATTTTTTTTAACCATGGTTGCTGGTAAGAACAAACTAATGAAGAACATGAATCAAATCCTATAAACAAGCAAGGGATCAAGTACCAGAGGACAGAATGATCCTTTCATATACACGTTTCTGTAATTTATTTTCCCAAAGTATATAGAAATTAGTTCTCATTCTAATGGCAGCACTTTGAAACAGACAAATTAAAAGTAACATTTTAATTTTATACCAAAAATTTCGTAAGGCCACAGTATCATTCCATAACAACAAATCTCATGACAGACAGTACAAAAGTAGATTTAATAACAATGCTAATGTTTTTGTAGAAGAAAATTAAACACTAAAACAATGCCCAAATCTGAGGGTGACTATGTAATTTGCCATCCAAACCAGGATACTTTGAAAGTAAATGGAGATACTATTAGTAATTCACCTAGACAATAAGTATAGCTAAAATCGTCCTGGGCAAACTGAAACAATGTCACCCTTCCAAAGAGCTATCCTGAGAAGAAAGACTTAGCATGCTATCAAAATATGAAGGTAATATGATTAGAAACGCTATAGATTTTTTTAAAAACAAACATTATTTACTCTTATTTTTCCTAGGTCATTAGGTAATAAATATAGCACAACTGGACAAAACAGAATTAACTGTCCGGGAAAATTCTTAGCTATACAGTAAGAGCCAATTCCTCCAAAAACTAAATCACTGCACACAAAAAAAAACTTAAAAAAAATAGATTTGCTATTGGATTAAGAATTTTAAATTTCACATTTTTCACATAATGAAAATAGTAAACTATACAATTACCAAAAGCAATTGAAATTCCTTAAGTCATGAAAATTGGTTTTAAAAAGCAAAATAACCGAGAAAAGTGTAAATTCCAATCTTAGTCTATGGAACAAAATAATTTGTAAAAGAATATAACATTTAACTGAATAAATAAAACCATAACAATAATAGAAAATGTAAATATCTACATAAACTACTGCGGAATGGAAAAGTCACTGAACCTGACACTAAAGAGACTCCACGAACTATAATAAAATATAGTTTGACTGTTCAGTTGATAATTTCTTTATGCAAAATAATTAAAAGGCAAAGCATTCCTTCCGTTCAACACGTATTTACTGAGTATCAACTATGTGGCAGGTACTTAACAGCTCTATACTTAGGACAGGGCAGTGAACAAAACAGCATTCCGCTCTCATTGAACACCAAACACACTCCTGGTGAGCGTGGACAAATGATAATAAAACACAGAAAGCATGTCAGAGGTGATGACAGATAAGAGGAAAAATGGAGGAGCAAAAGGATAAGACAGTAGTGGTGAGGCGTCAGGGTTTGCAATTTTGGGGCAGAGCAGTTATGGCAGCGGGACTAGGTAAGACCAAAGCCTACAAGGAGAACTACACATGTTAAGACAGGGATGAAGGGTCAGAGTATCTGCAACTTAACTCTCAAATGGTTCAGCAAATAAAAAGGTCACAATTATTTTCATTAATCAGGATAGTTATGTTCTATAAAGTCACTGTGAACACTGATCTAGAGAATACTGAACCATTGCTCCTAGAGGAAATAGAGTCAGGTTTCTGCGAGCCTCTGGACACAAAATTTTCATCAACCAATCAATATATAACCTTGTTTTATATGTGTTTGTGTTTAAAGACACCTTATTTAATATATTTTGTTGATTCATTAACACTGACCTCACAGCCAACAATACTGTAACTCATTCTTGAACGAAGCTTCTCTAACACATGCATTTTCTTCCTAAGGCACATCACAGCCTTCTTGCACTTAGAAACATTAGGCAGCACTTCAGCACTCTGCTTGGGGGCCATTTTTAACACCAGTCACCAACCAAAAGCACAAATCTGCAAAAATCATAACACTAAATAAACAATGAAAAGCACACATTTACAACAGTATGACAGCTGAAAGAAGAAGACTAGTATCTCCTTATTCAACCTCAGCTGGGAATAAGAGTGTTGGCTGACTCAAATTTTTTTGCTGCTCTGCACATGTCCATGAATGACTGTGAAAGTGCCACACATGTTAATTTTGGAATTACTAATAAATTTTAGCAAGTAGGTGAATTGCAAACATGTAATCCACAAATAATGAGCGTTAACTATGTGTAAGTGTATGTATATACATATATAAACAGAGAGAGAGAACATACAAGCACACACAGATATATAAAATGTTAACAAATGGCAAATCTAGGTGAAGGGTATACAGAAATTCATTGTACTACTCTTACAACTTTTCTACAGGTACAATTTTTTTATTTTTTCAAAATGAGAATTAAAAGAAAATACAAAAGCAGCAGTTTGGGGTGGTAGCAATGACAGAAAATACAAAATCAAACATTAATTTCCAAATAGATATATATTAACAGATTTAACCTCGATAACCAAAAATATACAGATTAATAGAGTGTATTTTTGTCACCCTAAAAAGTGGTACTCCCAATTTTAGAGAAGATTCATTATATAAAGTAGCTTTAAAAGACAGTTTTGGTAATAAATTTTCAACCAACCAATTACACTTCTATAAATTTATCCTAATAATGATAGGCCCAGATGTTCTTTACAACACTTTCAGAGTAAAACAATTAGTTTAAAAAGTATACACTAGTTTTTATGGGCATAGACAGATATAATATTCTTAAGTAAAATAAATCAGGTTACAAAAACATATGGTCTCAAAATATATGTCAACATATAAATAACACATCTCTAAATGGGGAAGGTTAAGGTTTTTTTTTAAAAATAAATATCAGTATTGTCTAATTTTTTCTACACTAAATCTGAAAAGCTTTCATAATTAAGAAAAAATTTTTAAGCATTTATTTTTCCTACTTGTGACTTCTTTTAAAGTTGTGACCTCTTTTAAATCTTAAACATTTTAAAACACTTTGCTCCTATAACAACTTGATCATAATACACATCTTCAAGCCTCCTTATACTTCCAATTACACAGTTATTTCTTATTATTCAATAATCTCATAATTTAAATGAACACAAGTTACTAGTCAGACAATCTTAATAGTTATGAATATAAAATTATACAAAACTTTCTTCACATCGGACTCTTAAAAATAATATTTTCTATATGAAATGATTAGTTCTCTATATTTAGAATACTGTATAGGTATCTCAATTTGACAAAAACTTTAAAAAAGATATGAACACCAGACTTTTTTAAAACATCCCTAACTATCTACGATAATTTCTATTTACTCTTTTCTAAGTAACAAATAATTCACAAAATGAAGAATCATTTCAATAATCTGAGAATCACAGTTTTAATTTTTTTGTACCCACAGGCTGTGATATCATGCTTGCCCTATGACAACTTGTGATTAAAAAAATAAAAATTAACAACTATACATGCCTTTAAAAGCAAAAAGTTAGGGCCGGCCCAGTGGCACAAGCGGTTAGGTGCGTGCGCTCTGCTGCGGCGCCCGGGGTTCACCGGTTCGGATCCCGGGCACGCACCAATGCACTGCTTGGCAGGCCATGCTGTGGCAGCGTCCCATATAAAGTGGAAGAAGATGGGCACGAATGTTAGCCCAGGGCCAGTCTTCCTCAGCAAAAAAAGAGGAGGATTGGCAGATGTTAGCACAGGGCTGATCTCCTCACACACACACACACACACACACAAAAGCAAAAAGTTAATAATTATATCTGATTTAAAATAAAAACTAACATGTCTTAAAATCAGAAGATCAACAATGTAATTTCTTTAAATAGTGATCTTGCCTAACTGAAGGAGTAAATAGAAAAATAAAACTAGAAGGATTGAATTGGATGGCTCATGGCTTATGAAACCGCCAAACAATTCCTTGTTAATGACTGAAAAAATTTTCTCATTGAAGTTCCTTGTTAAAGGATTTTGAAAAAGAAAATCAATTGATGCAGCATAATGACATACACATAAGCAACATTCCACTACTAATTCTGTCAACAGAGACCTGAATCTTCTAAAAAGAAAATTTGTTATATGTAACACAACTACAAGGTGCTCAAATATTCCTTAACTAAATTGACTGCAATCCAATCAAGACTTAATTTTAAAAGGCGCATTAACAGCATCTAGTGATAAAATGGACCTCCCTTTTCACTGAAACTCATGTCTCATTTCATTAGACATGGACAATTAACTCATCTTGGTATTAGATCTATGGCAGAGTAATTAGCTTAAGTTTTACAGGTTACTTAAAGTGTTACTTTACTAATGAAAACAAAGGTTTATTCTCACTGGATCCATCTTCTTACTACCCCTCAAAGAGTGTCTCAGAAATTGTAGTAACTGTACTTTAAAATAAATAGAATTTTTATTTCAAACCCTCCCAATCTTTCTTAACAATTAATGTGGGCAAAGTAGTGATTCTACTCTACAAAAGTGTATTGAGATACTATCCAATCTGAAATAAACATTTAACTTTTATTGCACTGTTTACACTCTTCTATCTTAAAATAAGACTAAGCCACTTGAGTCCATAATGAACATGTAACCAGAAACAAAACAAAAAAGTCAATATTCTAAATAAATTTTATTTTAAAAACACAACAAAAATGAGGGCGTAAGAAGTAAGAACAAAAGTAGAGAAGGAGAAGACACTGTGGAACTGGTTTACAGTCCTGAAAAACCAGCAGGTCATGTTACAAGCTGGTCTTTATATCAATGCTGCTGGAAGTATAGCATGCAAGCACAGAAATCAAGAGTATTTAGAATCTTTTACAGCATTCCGACTGGATAACTGTTGATATAAAAAGTTTTAAATAGGATTAAATTTTCGTCTTTTTAAAGTCCTTTCTCTGATAATTAATTTTATTATATTTTACAAAAGGATTGGTCTACGATGGATTACAATTTTTTTGTAACCGTCTTGTATTGCAGATCATTTGAAAAGCACTGATTTAAACTCTTCCAGAAAGGCAGGCTCTTCTTTCTCTTTAAAAAGAAACCAATGAATTACTTTTGAGGTTGAATTCAATGCCATGTCCCATGACATTATTAAAAAAAAGGACTAAAGTTACTAGGGAATTAGTTTATAGCTAGAGTAGGATGCCTTTAAGACATTAAGTATGTCATCAAACATGTCAAAGGGTCTAAGGTTTAAGAGATTAAATTTGTTTTTAATTCAAAGCAGAATTAAGATCAGAAGATCTAAGTTTCAAAGATACAGATTTTCTCTCAACACAAAGAGATTTCTAAGCAAAGTTGTCTAAGACTTGGTCATCTGTTTGTGGCCTTCAGTCTCTTCCCTCTTCTGCCCATCCCTTCTACTACCACCAAGTTATCTTTTTAAAACAATTAATATATCATATAACTTCTTACCTTAAAAACATAAGAATGCCAATCCACTGCTTTGATTCAAAATCAAAAAATTCTTTTAATATAGTATTCAAGGCCCCATATCCTCAGACCCAGGCTTGTCTTCAATACCTACACTGCTTCTCCCACCATGCCTCATAACTTCCACTGCAACAGGCCAAGCGTTAGCATGACGACACACACTGGTTGATGCTATTTCTGATGTCTAGAATACCATTCCACTCAACTGCCTCATAAATTCCTACTCCAGTCCAATCCTCTCTAGCTTTCCTTAAAACTCTCAACACGCAAAAAGAACTCATTACTTCCTGGACTTCCCAAAGCACTATGTGTAACATCTGTTGTAGCATTTAGCACACCATGTATTAGTTCACTGTCAATACACCAGTCTCCCAGGGGTGAAAGCTCCTTGAGGGCAAAACTCATAGACATTCAAAAAATATTTGCTACCTGAGAAGGTATTAAATTAACTATGACAGGAGGTAATAAAAATTTGAACAACCATTTGCAGTATAGGAACTAAAATATCACAGAATTAAACATCACAGGGTGGTTAGACTCCATAGCTTTAATAAGGTTCCTTCAAAACCAGCAGCAATGAAAGAATTAGGCAAGATCATTGAGTGTAAAGAAGTGTCTTAGAGACTAAGGCTACAATTACCGACACCCTTGTATTTGTATTCCCAATTACAGTACTAAGTATGGGCGTGAAAACTGGACAGTGAAAAAGGCTGACAGGAAAAAAACTGATTCATTTGAAATATGGTGTTGGAGGAGAGCTCTATGGATACCCTGGACTGCCAGAAAGATGAACAAGTGGGTCCTAGAGCAAATTAGGCCTGAACTATCGCTGGAGGCAAAAGTGATAAAACTGAAGCTGTCCTACTTTGGGCATATCATGAGAAGGCAGGATTCTTTGGAAAAGACAATAATGCTGGGAAAAGCAGAAGGCAGCAGGAAAAGAGGAGGACCAAATATGAGATGGATTGACTCCATAAAGGAAGCCACAGGCAAAAGTCTATAGAAGCTGAGTAGGGCTGTTGAGGACAGGGCATTGTGGACATTCATTCACAGGGTCGCCTGGAGGTGGAGCTGACTTGACAGTACGTAACAACAACAATTTTCATAATCACTTTTCTAAAGCAACTGATCTGTTTTCATAGCTAAATACTACTATTCAGTCAGATTCATGAAAGTTTATAAGTATGCAATTTATAAGATTAACACTTTAAGTGAGAATGTAAAAGTTCCTACTCTCTAATGCAAGTCAGAGGTACCAACGGCACGGGGCGGGGGGAGGTGCACACATAAGGCAGGGATATAAAGAGGAGAGGAAAGATCACTCCTCACAGGGTACTACTGCCTTTCTCACCTAAGGATTCCACAAGAGAATCAAGTCTTAATGCCTGGCCCAAGACATAAATTATATATATATACTTAACTTCTCTCCTACATAGATAATAGTACTTGTTATGAACGATTCTCAGTAAAACTGAAGAATTTCCATGTTCTGTGGTGAGATGAAGAACCCTAGCTGAAAAAGAAAACCACGGTACTTTTCCTTTTGAAAACATTTTAAATAGTAATTACTTAGGCCCAACCAGAAGTTTATTACAATTATAATGTACCTTAAGATCAGTTATAATACCATTTCAACTATGTCTAATCATATTTATAAATGAGTTCAAAGGGGAAATAAGAAATATATTGCATGCAGCCACTATGGAAAACAGTATGGAGATTCCTCAAAAAATCAACGATAGAACTACCATATGATCCAGCTATTCCACTGTTGGGTATTTATCCAAAGAACTTGAAAACACCAATTTGCAAAGGTACATGCACCCCTGTGTTCATTGCAGCCTTATTCACGATAGCCAAGACTTGGAAGCAACCTAAGTGCCCATCAAGGGACGAATGGATAAAGAAGCTGTGGTATATATACACAATGGAATACTACTCAGCCATAAGAAACGATGAAATCCAGCCATTTGTGACAACATGGATGGACATTGAGGGTATAATGCAAAGTGAAATAAGTCAGAGGGAGAAGGTCAAATACCGTATGATTTCCTTCATTAAGTAGTAGATAATAACAACAATAAACAAACACATAGGGACAGAGATTGGATTGGTGGTTACCAGAGGGGAAGGGGGGAGGGAAGAGGGTGAAAGGGATAATTCGGTACATGTGTGTGGTGATGGGTTGTAATTAGTATTTTGGTGGTGAACATGATGTAGTCCATGTAGAAATAGAAGTACAATGATGTACACCTGAAATTTTTACAATGTTATAAACCAATGTTACTGCAATAAACAAAAAATTAA
This sequence comes from Ceratotherium simum simum, assembly GCF_057802395.1. Lineage (NCBI taxonomy): Eukaryota > Metazoa > Chordata > Mammalia > Perissodactyla > Rhinocerotidae > Ceratotherium > Ceratotherium simum. Next base: position 5,770,336 of record NC_141937.1, read on the forward strand.
AAAAAAAAAAAAAAAGAAATATATTGCAAACAAATGACTAACTGGGAAAGCCGAGATTGTTGCATTACTCCTAACAGTAATGACCTTTTACACAAACAATATATACTTATGGAATAGCCTCTTTAAAAGTGCCTTTAACAGATGTTCAACCTCCTGCATAAAATATAAAAGTTTAACTCTGTTGGTGAATCTGTTGGGAAACTGGTACTCGCATACATTGCTGATGGTAATTCAAAATAAGAACAACCCCTAGAGAGAGGAATATAGCACTAGCTAGCAAAATTACATATTGCAATACTAATTCTAGAATTCTATCCCAAAGATAAACTAGCAAGTACATGAAAATATGTATATGAAAACTATTCAATGCACCACTGTCCCTATGTGTAAGAGCAAAAGCCTAGACTCAATCTAAGTGACCACTAAGAGGGGAATGGTGGAATAATTTATGGTATATCCACACAATGGAATATGATGAAGTTATCAGAAAGAATAAAGACTGTCTCTATGTACTGCCATTAAATGATCCCAATGATACACTGTTAAGGGGAGAAAAAAATAAAGTATAGAAAAAATGTAGAGTATGTAACGATCTATGAAGGGAGTGAGAAATTACACACATACATACACACAACTGTCATAGTTATATAACTGTTTATGTCAAAAAAAGGAAAGAATAAACCAAAAACTAAAATAAAAAACCAGGCTTCTCTGAAAATTCCCTACATTGTAGATTTGACTTTGGAACCATGTAAATATTTTATAAGTAACAAGAAAATAATTTAAGCAACTCCTAAAACTAGAAAACCAAGTACAACAAATGAGCTTAACTGTGGATCCATACGATGACATATATTATACACTGAAAAACTATTAAAAGATAGTAATTTGTTTTAAAAGATAGTAATTTGTATCTCTAGTGGAATATACCCTAAAAACAATAATAACTGGGGAAAAATTGTTTTCACTGACGATATTATTGGTAGAAGTGTTTGTATGGTTAATCTGAGATTGATTTGTATATTTTAGATTAAAGCAAATGAATCATTTTGTGTCATTAGGCAGGAACCAGGATTTTCAGTGGGAAAGAAAGAAAATACAGACACACTAATTAAATAACACACTATAGTCTTAATGCTAAATGAAAATGAACTTGTAAAAATATATCTATATTCCTCAGTGTGTGTGTGGTATGTATATATCTCCTAGCTCTGTCCTGAAAACGTCTACAAATAATGATTATCACTAGAGCCCACACTACAGTCTCTAAATACTATTTTTCACCAATAGTAACCAGGGTTTCCTTAAAGAAATGGCTGATTCCAAGTCTGGGGAGGAAACCTTACAAGATGAGCCTGGACTATCAAAGTTACTAGCCCCAACTACTGGGATTGTGTCAAAAGGACCTAGACGTGAACCTGAAGAGGTCCCCACTGGCCAAACAACGTGATCATCAGTTAAAACACTAACTGCAATGAAGTGAAACACACCAAAACTGTTTAAATGCCTTCATTATGATATTCAAAAGAAAATGAAACAAAAACTCATTCATCACCTTTGGAGGATTCTTAGGAACCAATCCACTATTTTAAAACTAGCGAATAAAGAATTGAGCATTTATCCAACCTTACTTTTTGTGAAGTAAATCTAACTAATATTAATGAAGAAACAGGACATAGCTATTTTGTAATTCCTGCTGAAATAAAGGGCCTAACAATCAACAATGACTGCTAAAATCAGAGAGAGGAAACTAGATTTTATATACCAGCACCACAACACTACTTGTGAAATATTTTTTTTTTAATATAATTTTATTTATTTATTTATTTTTTCCCCCAAAGCCCCAGTAGATAGTTGTATGTCACGGCTGCAGGTCCTTCTAGTTGCTGTATGTGGGACGTGGCCTCAGCATGGCCGGAGAAGCAGTGCGTCGGTGCGCGCCCGGGATCCGAACCTGGGCGGCCAGCAGTGGAGTGTGCTCACTTAACTGCTAAGCCATGGGGCCGGCCCTGAAATACTCTTTCAAAAGGGAAGGAAGGAAATGAGGAAGGGATGATAGAAGATCTGAATCTAATTAAACCTTTGTCACTACCAATTTACAAGAAATACAGGGGACAGAGGTAAGTGTTACACCATCACCATGAAAATGCAATCAGCAAAATCTACAGGAATTCTCAGGACAAATAACTCAGTCCCTTTACAAATAAACTGCAAGAGAAATGGGGGTGTGAGGGAGAATGGCTTACGAGATCTATCAATCGACTGCTATGTATATGGCCCTCATCTGGATGCCATTCAAACAAACTATTTTAAAAGCACATTTATAAGACAAGAGGGGGATTACGAACACTGACTAAGTATTTGATGACATAAAGAAATTTTTTTGGTGATAAAAAAACAAACACAACAGCATTAAAGAACCCTTCTAATTTAGAAACACCTAATAAAATATTTACAGACGAAATTATGTCTGGAATTTGCTCCCCAAACAATCTGGCAGGCCGAAGTGGGAAGGAGGGCAAAGGGGGAGTTAGAGTAAACATGGAAAGAGACAGGCAATGCTGACACTGGGTGATGGATAACTATTACTTAAAATTTGCCATAATGAAAATTTTTTAATAAAAAATACCTATGCTAAAGGTTGTGAGAAAGGTAAGTATTCAACAAGATCAATAAAACAGGCTGTTTGGAACCATGCTTGTACTTAATGTTATGTCACCGGCCATCATGGCCACTTTAGTATGTCAACCAAAAAACTGTATTATTAATTTGATCTCTTTCATAGTATTAAGACAGCTGTAGCAATTTTCATAAAAATAAAAGTCTAAGCCAACCCCCCCAAATCAAGCAAAGTTATGTTTGGATATCGCTATCAATACTGCCTTGAAGCAACCTTTAGGTGTGCTTTCCTATCACCCAGCACTAAGTCTCAGACATTATGAAGCTCAATTATTTGGTGAATTGACCTAGGACAGGATATAGAGTTGCAGGAGGAAATGCTAATTACAAAGCATCACGTACAATAAGATCCACTTTCCAAAACACAGGTGAACGTGCATATAACTACATGAAGAACAATCTACAAGAAGACATATCAAAATGGTCAACAAGATTAGTCTCTAGAGTGATAGAACCAGGTGCTTTTAATTTTTTTTCAGGCCACCTGTACTTTTAAACTTTTCTAAAAATAGCATACATTCCCTAATTAAAATATGTATAGATGATAAGAAAGTAGTAGAGCTATGAGATATTTAAGAAAAATCTGTAATGTGTATGACAAGTAGCATGTAAAAAATGTTACAAAATTCAACCTATGTTTGCAATTATATAATATGCCTCTCTAATAACATTTCATGAATCATGTTCCACAAAAACTGTAGTTCCTGAAGAAGTTATAGGTACATCCCTTAAAAAGGAGAGATTATGGTCAAATATATTTGGGAAACAAATGTAAAATTAAAAACTGAATTAAAACTTTACTACAGATTTATCTGATTTTAAATTCAAAGCCAATATTCTGATGAGAATGATTTGTACAGCTGAATTTGAATCTCCAGTGAGATACATGTTTATATTTAGTGCAGTCAGTCAGAGATGAGGGACTGGATAAGTTACTTCATCTCTTTAAGCCTCCATTTCTTTAAGCCTCCATTCCTGTTAGAAGAGTAAAACTATCTTCTGAGGTTGTTGCATGGTATGAATAAGACATTGCACAGATCGTGAAAGTAGTTGATACCATCTGGCCATTGTTATTAGCAGCCCTAGAATGGCCATTTGATCACCTGAGTGTACATCCCTTCATTTCAAGCAAAGAGCTCTAACTAGAATTGCTGAGTCTCATTGGAAATTTCCCCAAGACACAACAGTTGACCTGCCTTTGATCAACTGTAGACATTTCACCCATCAACATTTTTGACTGGGGGGATGGGAGTGGGGAGCAGAAACACACAAGCATGGCTACTTAGTTTATGACAGAGGAGGTCTCAGAGAAGAGCTAATGGATGTGGATAAGACAAATTCCCAAAGAGTGTCCCCTACAAAGACCACTCATATAGACTCCCAAAGGTGGACTTCATTAACCACTTTAATAACAACTGTTACTCCACAATAATTTACCAAGTATCTATGCACAAAACACTCTTGTGTTTTAATGTCTTACGTTTTTTCATCTGCTACATTGGAAACCAGCTGATTGCCACCTACATTTTTTGAAGGTGGACCACTCCTTCCAGCATGAAGACATTTTCCCTACAGCCCTACATGTGGCCCCTGCAGCACTCTGCTATCTCAACTGAGAAACTACAAATAATCACTTTTTTCCCCAAAATTACTTTTCTAGCATCTCTAACCTGCTCAAGTATATGGTTTCCATTCAGCAAATATAGGATTAAATCCTTCCTAAAGGATTTCTGAAAATCAAGGGAATGACACAGAAATAAAATTTCAAAATACATTATCACTGAGGGAAAAAGCAAATAGCTCAGAGAAATTTTTTACAAAATAAATTCATATTGATTTTGTAGTGAAAGTTTCGAGTACTCAATATTCAAGTTCCTCTAATATTTCTGAAGTTGATATCATTCTTAGAAATGGTTTATAATTAGAAGGTAGTGTACCACAGAACAGAATAACGCCTTTAGGTTCAAATTTTGACTGCCACTTTTTGGCATGTGACCTTTGACAATTTACTCAACCTCCCTGGGCCTCAGTTTTCTCAGCTACAAAACAGGAATAATAAAATTCAAATTAATTAAAACAAAGATATGCAAAATACTTAGAATAACATTTGATACAAAGTACACACTCGATACATCAAAAGAACTCCCCATAAAAAAGTGGTTCCCACTTGCAGTTGCCCTGTTACCAGATACTTAATATCGGAGACAGTATAGTCCGCCTGCTACAGATCAGCACTGCCATATGCTGGCTGGGATAGACCAAGCTTTCCAAGTTGTGATCACAGTCTCTCATGAAGTCTGACTCCAGTTCCTGACCTTAGGTTCCATAAGGTTACCCAGTACCATTCCACTAGGGATTTATATACAATCCAAAATGAGTCTCATATGCTTAGTTATAAGCCTTCTTTTCCTATGTTTACTAATCCTCTAATGATGACAGAAATCCAAAGTTATTCATTTGATCATTCTCATTTAAACCTTCAAAAGAAACATTTGAGATTTTTCAAACTTTTAGTGACATATTTTTATATATACAACATTATAGTTTGACAAATTTCCAAACTGGCAGCTTCTCAAGTGTAAATACCAAAGTAAGTTAACACGATGGAGTGAGTGATACTTTAGTTGGCTAAATGAAAAATAATGATAATTAACAAAGGAAAATCATGACAACATCTTTAAAAAGTTCACAAGTTCCTGACAGGAAATAATGTATAGTGCCTTATGCACAAAAGATCTGGATATTTTATTATTAGAATGCAAAAGTATGAGTAATTTATTCACAACAAGACTTGTCCCCACATTCAATGACTTACCTTCTTTTTATCCCTCATTGAGCCTTTGCCTCGGACCATTATTTTACATCCTGTTTCTGCTTCAAGCTGTTTAGCTGTAAGTCCTCTAGGTCCAAGGATTCTCCCAACGAAATTAAACTGAAAAAAAAAAAGTCACCATATATTATTCACTTATTTGAACTCATAACTCTTTATATATATATATATATATATATATATATATATATATATATACACTTACTTTCACGAATTAAATTTTTTTTAATATTAAGTTGAAATAAAATCTTAGAGTCCTTATGAATTTCTTGCCAAGTCTGGGGGTGTAATTACAATAGCTCATTGTTTAGTATGAAATTTTCATATGTATTAATACAAATTACGATTAGGAACAATAGTAACTACCTAAAACAGGCACTATACTAAATTGTCCACCAACATGTAATCTAAACCAGAATATATTAAAGAGTTTGACAAAATCTTAGATGCCACCGAGGAATGCAAACCCCTTCTACAAAACTCTTTGTAATGACCTAGTTCAGGGAACTACTCATTATGTTAAATGGTGATTGTCTTTTCTATGGTAATCCCTGGGAAAAATTCCTTTCTTATTTATCTAACAAGAAAAGTTATACTTTCTCCAAAGCAACTGTTCAACGAGAACTGTATTTTGAGGTTGGCTGTCAGAATACCAATGGCCAAATCTGATTTCTACCCTATACCAAACGTTTAAGTCTTGAGAGTACTGTATACACTTTTTATCACATTCTTTGCACAATTTTGTCTGCATCCTTATTTTCCTTTCTTTTTTCCATTTCTACCTTTAACTTATACTACTATTTGTGCAAGGAGCCTTAACTCTTTTCATAGACAGGGCAAAGATAAAAATAATTATATAAATAAAGAATTACCATCCCTCAACAGAAACTTCTAGTATTCATATACAGAAGTTTATTTTTTTTTTTAAAGGCCAATGGGAAAAATAGATTGTAAATATCGGAAAGAAAATTTTCCTCCTTCACACGTCACCTGCATAAAACACACAAAAAATGAGTGTTTACCATCAGTTCCACAAAAACCCATGGGTGGTTTTTATTTCTTTATTCAATCAAATAGGTACTGATTCTATGCTTACAGCTTCCAACTTTTTACTTGCATTTGATCCTACTGTTAGTATATCATTAAATAAAAGTAATATGCTAGAATTCACTGCCGTCAGGGCTTAAGAAGCTAGGGCACTTCTTCAATCTTCTGTACTCCGATGGCTTCTTACTTTGCCTCACTAAGCGGCTCACCAGCATTGCCACATCTTACAAAAGTGATTTGCAAATGAAAGATGGATAGTACACATGACATGTACAGCTGGAAGAAAGTCCCCTTCCCCCTCAGGGAATTTTGATACAACTTTTTCCACCCCAAGTTGAGACTCACAGACTTTGATCCTGTAAGCATTTGATCTAGATCTACAAGATCCCAAATTCTGAGATTTGCCTGAACCATCTCTTTACATTCAAATAAAACCCCTTATCTTTACCTAGTTCCTCAGCATATAGTACTTTATCTACCTCTTTACCCAACCTAAACCCCTGCTGTCATCCATTTTAACAATGCACTTGCTTCCAATCTAGAATCCACATCCTACATCACCAATCTGAATAAACTTAAGTACTGTGGTTAAGCAGTTAAACTCTGAAAGCACACAGACTCAACTAGTATCCAAGCTCCAATACTAAATAATAATTAGGAATTTGAAAGTCACATCAAATAAGCCTCAATTATATAATGAAGATAATACTATCTGGTAAAGTCATAGTGAGGACTGCATGTGTGTACAGCACAATATATATAAAAGGTCCGATAACAAAGTCTGGCACATAGTGGACAATTAATAGCTTACCAAGTCCACTACAAATTCACTTTAGGAAACTTTAGGCTGTCAGTCAACGATTCAGCTTACAATGCCCACAGAAAGGGATATGATCAATAGCAAATTTGCCAGAGACTTGACACTCAGACACTGAGTTTTGCAGAACACTATAAAGAAAACGTGGAAATGATATACAGAACAACTGACCCACCCCTGCCCACAAATCACCAAGGGCCAGGCATCTAACTTACAGATAACATGCTTGAGTTTTCATCTCTAGAAAAACTGAAGAGCCAAGAGAAAAGACTTTCATGTTCTAGCATTTTCTCCCTTCTCGAAGGTTGACGTTTCAAGTGATTATGTAAAACTGAAGCTTGCAGTGGGCAAGCCCAGTGAACATAAGCTTCTAATTCAAATTTTTAGTTTTTCATACTTAAATAAGAATAGACCAAGAAGGTTCACCAAAGACTTGAGGAACCCTCAAGAAAGAGACAGCATAAAATCAAGCAACAGGACAAAGGACTGTTCTTGAGAGAAAAGACTGCCTAAAGAAGACAATATCCAAAAAGAATATCCTTTAGCGGATAGTGCTAAACTATTTTCTAAAATACTTGTATACTTTATATTCCCAAGAGAGAATGAGGATTTGGTTTGATCCACTTCCAACACTTGTTATTGCCAATGATTTTTATTTTAACCATTCTGGTGCATTTGCTAAATGTTTGAATTAGCATTCTCTTGATTACTGATCGATCAGTTTTTCATGTTTATTGGTCATTCGGATATACTTTTTTGAAGCACATTTGAAGTTTCCAGACTATTTTTCCACTGCATTGTTTAGCTTTTTCTTCTTGATTTCTACTTTGTGGTTACATGTGTAGCAAACACCTTTTCCCATCCTGTGGCTTACCTTCTCGTTCTTTAATGATGTTGCATGATGACTGCATTTAATCAAACTGAACTGAATTAAATTACATTTAATTTTAATGTAGCTTAAGTTATCAGTCCTCACTTAACGGTTAGTGTTTTCTGTGCATGTTTAAAAGAAGTCTTTCTCCACCCCAAGGTCATCAAGATATCCTTCTGTATTGCCTTTTAGAAGCTTTATTGTTATGCCTTGCACATTACATCCACAGTGTACTGCGAAGTGATGTCTGTGATGAGACAACTTTTTTTCTCTCATATGGATACCCAATTGTCCTAGCATATTTTACTGAAAAGACTATCCTTTTCCAACTGTTCTACAATGCCATCGTCATAAATAACATCTATATATACTCTTGGGTCTATTTCTGGGCTATTTTATTACATTCACCTACTTGTTTATCCTTGCTTTAATATTACACTATATTATTTATTGTAACTTTATACTAAAGCTTGATATGCAAATTATTCTACCTTGCTCTTCTTTAAGAGTGTCTCAGCTATTCACGGCCCTTTGTGTTTCCATACAGATTTTAGAAACAGCTGGTCAATTTCTAAAACAATACTTGTAGTAATTTTAATTGGGATCATATTACGATAGAGTCTTCAAAAACCATAACAGTATAATTTCTTCATTTGGTTAGGTCTACTTTGATTTCTTTCAAAAATCTACAGCTTTTTGATTGTACATTTACTCATTGTTTGTTAGAAGTATTCCTAGATATTTGGAAGTTTATTTTTGCTATTGTATAACATATTTTTTATTTGTTTCTTGTATGTGAACACGTAATTGATTTTCTTATATCAAACCTTGGACCCAGCAACTTTGTTTCTTCATTATTAATTCTCATAATTTTTCTGTAAGTTCTTTTGGATTCTTCAGGCAAATAATCATACTACTTGTAAATAATGACTATTATTTTTCTCCTTTCCAACTACATTTTATTTATTTATTTTTCTTGCCATCCTTATGGCACTGGCCAGCACACCCTGAGTTCAAAGTCAAATGAGTGTATCATTCTTGACTGGTTCCAGATTTCAAGAATAAAGTTCTCAACAGTTCACCATAAAGTTTGAAGTAATCTATAGATTTTTTGTAGACATGCATTACCAGATTAACAAAATTCCCTTCTATTCCCTAGTTCACTAAGAGAATTTTTCTAATCAAGAGTAAATGTTTAAATTTATCACATTTCTTCACCATCTACTGAGATAACCATTTATATTTCTCCTTTATTCTGTTAATGCAGTAAATTACAACTAATTATCAGATGTTAAACCAACCCTACTCAACTTGATCATGATACATTATCCTTTTTATAAACTGCTGGATTCAGTTGGCTAGCATTTTGGTGATGACTTTTTTTAATTTATATACATGAATGGAATTGGCCTGTAATTTTCCTTTCTCGTAGAATATGCTTCTTGGGTTTTAACATCAAGGTTATTCTGGCCTCAGACCATGTTGGGATGTATTCCCTCTTTTTATACTCTCTGGATGGGCTTATAGAAGACTAATGTTACTTCTTCCTTAAATATTGAATAGAAATCAGCAGTGAAGCCACATGGGCCTAGAGTTTTTCTCTGTGCAAGGTTTCTAATTACGGATTCAGTTCTTTCATTCAGATCTTCTATTCCTCTATATTCAATTTTGGTAACTTGTGTTTATCTAGAAATATGTCCGTATTGTTTAAATTTTCAAATTTGTGACATCCGATTTTCTTTTTAATACCTATAGGATCTGTAGCGACGTCCTCTCTTTTATTCCTGATTGGTTATCTATGTCTTCCTTCTTGATGAGTCTTCCAGTAGAATTTACTTTTGTTTTTGTTGACTGAGGTAGACTGATTTCAAAAAATGGCCACAATTACCCATTCACCCCTAAAGGTATCTATGTCATCTGCAGTGTAAATTTGCAACTCCTCTCACCTCTTGAATCTGGGCTAGCATTGTGACTTGCTTTCCAATACAATGTAGTGGAAAGAATAATATGTGCATTAAAAGCCTAAATCTCAGTCTTATGTGCATCTACTCTCTTAGAGCCCTATTATTCCCACGTAAACAAGTTCAGATAAACCTACTGGAGAATGAAAGACAAGTGACCCAGTCACCATCAATCTCCCAGCCCACAGCTGGAAAACTCATAAAAGCAGAGCTGCCTGGCTGAGCTACTACAGCTAGTTGACCGCAGATGCAGACCAGAACTACTCTGCTGAACCCAGCCTAAATGACCAGCCAGCCTGCAGAACAGAAGCAGAGGCTAAACAAATGGTGCTGTTTTAACTTAAGTTTTGGGGGTAGTTTATTATAATGCAGCAATAGCTATCTGATACACTGATTCTCTTCATTTTGTGGTTTTCTGTCTTTGATTTCTACTCTCAGTTTTATTATTTCCTTCCTTGTACTTCTTTTGGGTTTAATCTGTTGTACTTTTTCCCACTTTTTGAAATGGATGCTTAGCTTTCTGTACCCTTTTTCTTTTCCAATACATATACTTTTAAAGCTCTAAGTATTCTTCTAAGCTGGCTTTAGCTGTATCCCAAAGTTTTGATATGTACTATGTCCATTATCATTCAGGTCAAATAATTTGATATCTCTTGAACATCTAAATGTGTTTTGCCCATTTCAAACACATGAGAATTTCCTTATTATCTTTGTTATTGACTTCTAGCTTCCTAGACTGTAATCAGAAAACATGTATAATATAAATCCTGTAATATTTGTTCAGACTTGCCTTTCAGCATAGCATATGGTCAATTTGTCTAAATATTCCACGGGTGCTCAAAAAGAATGCATATTATTCTGTGATTAACTTTTGTCTATTTCTCCTTTTAGTTCTATTTTTGCTGTATATGTTTAGAGGCTGTGTTATTTGGTTTATACAAATTTAGAATTATATCCTATCATTATCAAGTGGCCCTCTTTATCTCTAATAATACCTTTTGCCATTAAGCCTATTGATACTAATACAGACATATAATTTTTTTGTTTGGTTCTTCATGGTATATCTTTCTTGATCCTATTACTTTCAACCTTTTGTTATCCTTATATTTTAAACAGAACCCCTTTAAACAGCATCTAGATGAGTTTTGTTTCTTCATCCAATCTTGCAATCTCTGAATTTTAACTGAAACACATCACCCATTTACACCATATGGTTTACATCTACCTTCTTACTAAGTGCTTTCTACATGCCCTACGTCTTTTATGCTCCTTTTCACAGATGCAAATAAGCACGTTTTCTCACTTTTTCTAATAGCTTGAAAGTTACACGCTTGTTTACCCTAGAGATTACAACATGTATCACTGAATTATCAAACACTAATGTTAATTTGTACTTTCTCCCCTTTCCCATACAATGCAAGGGGGCTTGACTATTCAACACCATTTATACCAATCCAGTTTACATGCCATTAGTTATTTTTCAAATTTTATACATATTTTAGCTCAAGAGGACATTATCACTCTATACAGATAATGTACATTTATATTTACTCATCCATTTACCATTTTCACTGCTCTTTATTCCTTTCTGTATCTTCCACTTTCCAACTAGGGTCATTTTTCTTCTGCCTGAAAAACACCCTTTAGTATATCCTTTAGTGAAACTCTTCTGGTGAACAACTCTGTTTTTTCTTATCTGAAAATGTCTTATTTTTGATGGGTTTGGAATTCTGATTTGGCGGTTATTTTCTTTCAGCACCTTAAAGATTCTTTACCCTGTCTTCTGGTTTTCTCTGTTACTTCTAAGAAATGAGCTGAGTCTTACTGTTGCTCCTTTGAAGATAATCTTTTCCCTTTTTTTGCTACTTTTAAGATTTCCTCCTCAACATTAGTTTTCAGGAGTTTTACTATGATGTGCCTAGGCATGGATTTTGTTTTAACGGTTCAGAGTTTCATAAATCTGTGACTTTATTTCTTTGCTTTAAAGTTCTCACCCATACCCCCCTGAACACTGATTCTGTCCCATTCCATCTCTCTTCTTCTTCTAATACTCCAATTAATGGATTCCTTTAATTTTTCATACTCTCTTCTAGTTTTTCCATCCCTCTGCCTCTCCATGCTGAGTATTTTCTTCTGAGCTATCTCCCAGTTCACTAATTCTCTCTTCAAATGCTTCTAATCTTCTGTTAAACCTGTAAATTCCAGTTAAGGAATTTTTCAGTTTGCTTTTTCTGTTATGGTTTCCATTTCTCAGCCATATTTCTCCAACTTGTCTTCTGTCTCCCTATATATAGTAAGCATAGCATTTATAAAGTCTGGGTCTGATAATTCTAATATCTAGAGTCCCTGTGGACTTGTTTCTATTGTTTTGTTGTTTCTTCAGATTTTTGTTAATGTCATCTTACCTTCTTGTGTGTTTGGTTATTTTATAGTGTCTATCAAATACTGTACTTACTAAATAGCTTACAGAAATAACATAGGCCTAAAATGATGTTACCTTCCTCCAGAGAGGATGTATATAAGCTTTCTGCCAGGCATCTACTGTTACTAGCAACCCAAGATCACTTCAATACAATTTCACATATTGAGACTGACATGCAATATCTGTGAGGGCCTGGGAAATTCTGGTTCACTCGTACTCCTAGAATGCACTCAAAGCAAAGACTGGGGATGGGGAGAAGTCCACACAGACAGATTATAGACTCCAACCCCTGTCCCCCAAGGTTCAGTCTCTCATGTGTCCTCTCCAGATGCAGCAAGCGTACCCACAGGAAAAGGAGCTCCCAAAGCCAGGCTTACATCCTTGATTATCTGTCCTCCTTAGGATCCTGAACTAGTAATTCTTCACAATCTTGCTGGGTCTCTGATGCGTTCAAGCAGATGTTTTCTCCTACTGTGTCCTATTTTGGAGCTGCTCAGCTGGTCTGAATTAGCCTGTTAGTCCTTAACAAACAGAAAAGTCCATGGCATTTTTGAGGTTGCCTTTTAGTCTAAATGGATCTAGAACTGACATGACTTCAGGCAGTATGGAGTAAAAACATATTAGAATGAGAGTCTGAGTAAGAGAAAAAAGACACGTATCACAGAAAATCTATCAACAGACCTGGTCCTATGTTCACTTATAGCAAGCTCTTCCTACTTTTCTGCAACTTCCTGACTCCACTTTCTTACAGAGTTACAGATTCTATAAAATTTCACTCCCCTTCTGCCCCTCAAAACAACCTGAATAGAGACAAGAATCTCCTCATTCCATCCCTCACTGGTTTGGTTTAGTGTAGGTATTTTTCAGTAGAATAGAAAACAGCCTTTCATTTTTAATAAAACATTTATTCAAGGTTTGCTATGTGGTAGAGTGAAACAGACGCTAGGGATTAAAAAAAAGGAGGGGGACAAAGAAGAGAAGTGGGAGGAGAAATTCTCCCTGCTCTCCAGAAATCTGTGAAAATGCCTTTACTCTATTTGTTCCTTGACTGTTTCTTAAAATAAGTAGCCTTGCCAGCTCTTCCGCAATAGTAGTTGTGCTCTATATAGATCCTTTTCCAAAGCAACTCACATACTGAATATACATTATTATCTCAAACAGGGCAAAGACTGTCTGGAAAAATGCATTATGATTGGAGGTACTTTAGCACTTCCAATAACTAATATGTAATTGTCTTTGACTTATGTTCTTTGTCAGACTGGTTGGCCTACACTTCATGACATACCAATACTTAGAAGACCCTCTTTGGCATATCCTGTTCTCTTCATATATTAAACCTCTTCTGCTAGAAATACAGCATTAAGATTACATAGAAATAGACTTCTACCACAGCTAAGTAATCCTCACAATTATTATTTACTAAACAAAAACTGTTTTAAAACCAGGCAAAACCAACATATTAAATCTGTAACACAAAATTTTCCTAACCTTAAAAATGAACCAATCTCTTAACAGCTCAAGTGTCTTAAAGTGCATACTACTGGGATTCTAATACGATCGAAACCATCAAGGTCATCCTTCTCAAAATGTTGTAAGTAGAGAATGAAAAAAAATTAATCACAGTAGCTGCTTTGTCTACTGCAACCAATTTCCAAGTTAATGTCGTTTGCCTTGCATTAAAATTCATTCTGTGTTGATTTATCATGCTAGTTCTGCAGCTTCATTCAATTAAAACAATGTCACAACACATTCAAAGAAAATCATTTCAAACAGCCTGAGCTAACTGCAACTTTAAAGGCCAAAAGAAGGGAAAGAAAGAAGGAAAAAAAAGACAGTCATTAACCCTACTGTTTTAAGTACAGACCTTCTCTGTGGCTCACCAATTATATTTCTGCCAAGTGGCATGTTAATTTCTAAAGAAGAGGTTAACAACAATCATGTCTAATGCTATTTGTATGCTGCTCACTTCATTTTAAATAGAAATGATAGTTTTCTCCCAATGACAAAATATAAAGTATTATGGCAAATCTTTCCATTAACCTTTTAAGAAATCCACAATTAAAGAGAAAACCTCCTGTGACAAAACACTACCAAAACAGAAAACTAATAAAAAATGAATTTCCAAAAGCATTTCAATGAAACATTTCTAAGAAATATTAGAGTAATTTCAGCTTAAAATGTTGGAAAAACAATTTTAAAAAGGACATGCACTTCTTTGGATTGCTTTTGGCACAACAGATTGATAATTTTTTAAATATTGTGTCCAGTATTTCTAAGGTGATTTTAGTTAGACACCTTACAAATTTTACATTATATCACATAAGTAACATAGTAGGTATGAAACACACACACACACACACAAATGTATATGTGTTGATGAAGTCTTTCACTTAGCAGATGACAAAAAATGGAGCACCTCCATTGTAGTCAAAACCAGTGAGCCTACTTTATGTAAATGTGTATGATGAGAGTAGTGACTACGTTGCAGTACAAATGTTTTTAATTAAAAATACCAGAATTAGGGGGCCGGCCCCATGGCGTAGCGGTTAAGTGCGCACGCTCCGCTGCTGGCGGCCCGGGTTCGGATCCCAGGCGCGCACCGATGCACCGCTTGTCAAGCCATGCTGTGGCGGCGTCCCATATAAAGTGGAAGAAGATGGGCACAGACATTAGCACAGGGCCAGTCTTCCTCAGCAAAAAGAGGAGGAGTGGCATGGATGTTAGCTCAGGGCTGATCTTCCTCACAAAAAACAAAACAAAAAAAAAACAGAATTAATACATCAAAATGTCTTGTGCTTTTTGAGGAGACTAATGTCTTATCCCTTTTCTATCTTCTTAGTAATTCTAGATAAGCAGTCTCATATGTCTCCTTATGCTATATAATAATTATTATAGGATTCATTTTGCAAAACCTTTCAAATATTAGGCCTATATACACATCTTCCGCTGGTGGCACAAGGCTATATAAGAAGAGGTATTTATACCGGCAGCTGTAAAGGGGGAAAACAGTAACCAACAGTAACCAAAATATGAAATCTGTGGCATATGAATATGGATATCCTAAAATATGGCAAATCTTCATCCTTGGAATAGAGATATAATTGGGAAAGAGGCTGAAACCATTCAAAATAAATTCAGGTAAATAAGACAGATGATTATCCTTCCAGAAGCTAAATAACAACTGCTTAGGAAAACAAAAAATTATTAATCAGTTAAAATAAAAATATGAAGGCAATGAAAGCCAATAAGGGTTTTATGACACAAGTAGACAACAATATTTTTGACAGTGTAAGATCCAAACTCGAACATACAAGGCCTTTTTAAAAGATCCCAAGCTACTTTTCAAACCTTTATTTATTACCGTTCTGTTCAGACATACAAACATTCACTGTTCTCTAAAAATTACTTTTAGAGGTTACTTTAGAGGTATTTTTAATTTTTCTTCCCTTTAACACCTTCCTTTCTTCTTTTCCACCAAATATGTCAAATCCTCCTCATCACACAATATTGAGCTCAAGCATTCCTTCTGTGATTTCCTTGTGTGTTCTCTGATTCCTACAGATAGATGTTTTCTCCTCCAAAGTGAGGATCTCAGAGCACTTTGTACCCCCTCTTACAGCCCTTATCACAGGGTATGCAATGAGCTGCATGTCTCTTGCAGGTCATTCCTTGAAGTCAGGAACCTGCAACAGATTTTTTTTTTTTAATCCATAGTGCCTCATACAATCATACAGCACAAAGAAGAAAATAATGTTTATTCAGATTGTTGGATAATACAATTTAAAAGTGTTTGCAGAAATCATATAGTAATTCTTCTTTCTCACGGCAAAAAATTCAATGACTAAATAAGTTATATGCAGCACAGGAACTCATACGTTTCAGAAATATCCCACATGGTAAGCCTGACTGACTGATTTCAGGGTAAATTCCAAACAGCAGAGGCAATGATATCACAGAAACAAAACAAATATTATTTCCACTTTCTATTTCAATATGGAAGTATCACTGAGTGCAAGGACTACGTCATTCAACATTTCTTAGGCGTCAAGTACGCTGAAGTATGTTTTACGATGAGTGTTTCAGTAAAAGCCAGTTTCTAGGCTTGGCACTTGACATGCATTAAATCACTTAATCCTCACAACAACACTGGAAGGTGGTTACCCTTATCATCTACGTTTAATATGAGAGGTTACAAAAGTAGCCCAAATCCTAGAACACTTGCTTTGAATACAGAGTTTAGACACTTCATAAGTATAGTGTAATGCCTCGCTTTTTAAACATATACCCTGACCACACCAGAAACCCATGTTTTCTCATTCTTGTTCATCATTCAAAATGTTTACTATAAAGTTTAATAAAAACCCTCCTCAGATCCAAGTTTACTTTCAGAATGAGTCCAGTTGTGTTTTTATAATTTCTTCTCCACCTACATCCCCAAACATATCATTACTATACTACTTTTACATAACCACACCTTGCCTTTTCAATATTTTCATCTGTCTTTTACTGATTGGGATCACTGCTTTAACAATCATATACATCTTTTTAACCTTAACTGAACCTTTTATATGAATGAAAACCTTCATGTGATTATTACTTCATCTGCACATTTCAATGACAAATATGTATAACTTCAAAAAGAGAGAAAAAGAATATGATTATTTGAGTCAAGACTGAGCTTACAAATGTCACCTCAGACCCTGAAGAAGAGTCTAGGAGATGAAATATGTAGTTCTGACCCTAGATTATGAATACTGTCTAAGGCTCTTTGAAATTGATTTCTTACACTTTGCTGAATAAATATTATCATCCTTATATACTGTTTCAAAAGTATTAACTCAGTTCTTTAAGTGACTTGCTTTTTGTGGCACAAATTTTAGTCATATTTGACCTACTGATAACTGTCTTTAATACTACTCTGATTCAATGTTCCTACATTGTTACAAACAACTCAGCTTACGGTGGTTTTTAGTTATTATGTTCTCTTATTATAGTATATTTATCATCTTACTCTTGGTTCCTCTACAATATTAGATTATAAAATCTTCTCCCCCTTCTGTATTCTCTAAATTTTCAGCAAACAGCCCCACTAGCAAGGCCCTGTCTCACTCTTAGCCTCGACATGTAACAGACTAAGAAATCTTAAGATTTTCATTATTTAATCTGTCCTCTTTTCTTCATTTCAACTGGCATTGCCTTAGCTCAGGCCCTCGTTACTATATAACGGATTATGGCTGTAACGGTACCATGAGAGAAGGATTATGTCTTTTCATATTCTTGTGCCAGCTGCCTAGAACAAGCCACACACAACATTCTGGAATAAAAGAATGATACCAAAAGTTTACTGGTTTATACTACGATTTCCTCTTTAGCCTTCATGTTTCTAATTACTTTTTAAATTTCGGGGTTTTTTTGTGTCTTAATCTGTCCTTAAAATGCAAATTTATACTGCTTTTATACAATCTCACAAGTAAAAAGGCAAGAACCTAATCAAAACAATCATTATTCTATAACCCCAAACAATAAAACATAGATATATTTTTTTAAGCTCAATCAATTCCTTACCAAATAATAAAGAAAAAATTATCCTACCAATATGAAACACAGAGATAGCCAAGTTCATGCTAGGTAGGCTGCTTACTGATGATACTGTTTTGGGAGTTGGGAAAAGCAGTTTTTCATGGTAGTCTAAATTACATTTCAAGAAGTACCTACTTCATTTATGAACTATTTTGTTCTAAAAAGCTGTGTTTATTAAGACATATAATATGCTTTCCCAACGAAATAATTAACTAAATTTAGTTTCAAGGTTAGTCATTGAAAAGTTCAATTTCAATGTCCCTCAGGTAAAGTTAAGGGAGGTTCGATAAAAAACTGTGGTAGTTTTCTGCTCAAATTCAAACCAAAAGAAGGCATAAATGATGAGTTCATTCACTCATAAAATAAATTTAGGTCACCTACTACTATAAGCAGGCACTAAGATGGGTGGTCGAGTTCAAGTGTTATAAGCTTTGACACTCCAAAGCCCATTTCATTGTGGAGAGAAAACGGTTAGGATCAGGAAGATTCTGTTATTGACTGCTTCACTGCGTTCCAAGAGACACTGCTCTCTCAAGATGGGCCAACTGCAGGTCAACACCTCAAGCTTTCCCTTGGTATCTAAAAATACCTCAATGTTTCTGGAATACGAATAGCACTGAAAAGCAGCTTTCTCTCCAATTTTTGTATTCTATTGCTTTGGTTATTTCTATGAGAGTCTTAGAGATATGGAGGTTAGACACCCGTGACTAGGTATCCAACTGATTCATTAAGTCCTTTGTAACAATAATTTTAACAGACCATATCCAAAAAAATTTGGGGGTTAAGATAAATCATAGACAAAACTTTCTATCTCAATTAAGCCCGGAAAACATCTGCTTACAAGCAATAATTCTTCCCTAAAAACTAATTCCATCTTTTAATTTGTTCTTCTAAACACTAGTTCCTTTTAAATATTAAAATATGTTACTTACAAAAGAAGGCATTAGCATTTTAAGACTCTGAGAAGACTTATTATTTTAAAAGTTGTTAAACTGAAAAAAACCTGAGCTAAACAAAATTCACTGTTTTCAGATTGTCTTAATATACTTTTTGTAATAATTTCTATTAACACCCTAAGAAATTTAGTATGCTTCAGACCATAAATAGCCTATTAAATATTTGGTACACAGCAGGCCCTCAATAAACCCTTGCAGAGTGAAATAAAAAGGAAACTTCAAAACCAAAAACAAAACAAAAATCATGAAAATGACCTTCACTAAATTAATCTGTTTAAAGTTCTAAGTCAACAACAACAGTTTCTCTACCTAAAACTTAAAGACATGCTCTATATTATCAAATCATACCACTAAATTAAAAACTCCAACAGGTTAATATGTAACCTGAAAAACTTCACAACTCCACTCAATAAAAATATATACTATCCTTCTTAAAATCAACAATCTATCTTTAATAGTTTCCTGTATAAACAGTCAAAGAAGAGAGAGGTATAGATTTTACTTTTAAAACATTTCATATTCATTCTTAATTAAGATGATATCCAGGCCAAACATCAAGGCTTAACCTAGGTATTGAAAAAGGAGACTTTGCAGATCATTAAATTTTGATTTAACGTCCACTTGTTTCTGAAAAGAACAAAGGTGAAAAGTAGTTTATGTCAAGACTCTTGAGGACTCTTCATTAATTCCTTCAACACGATAAGAAAGCTACCATAGCCACAATAGTCAAAGGAACAAAGGCCTAAGGAAAGATAACTAACTGCACTGATCCCTTTCTCTTCTCATAACCCCTCCAAAATAAATGCCAGCTGAACAGCCAATTTATAGGTGACAATCTTGAGAAATAAGAGAAAACTACCAACAACCCTATACTAACTCAGAAGCTATGACTAGCCAAATTTTATCTGCAAACCCAAGAAAACTGAATTGAAAGGCAAGTTAAAACTCATCCTCTACCATTAACAGAGATTATTATTATGAGAGTATTGTGAATAACATCATAAATCTATATTATTAATTACAGTTGCAGGCTGAGATCCTACAAGCTGGAAAAAATATTTGAAATGGCGTTTACCCATGTTATAAACCTTTGACAATATGTGTCATCATGATAGCCTAGACCCAAGACATACCTTTCAAGGCTATAATCAATCAAAATTAAAACCCATTTCAAAAACATCAGAAAATCAGAGTTATCTTCATATAAAATCTCTGGAAAAAGTCTCACTACAATTTCATCATATCACATCCCAATCTGTTCATGTATACACAGGACGACTAATATCCCTAACAGCTAGACCTTGCCAATATTCGAAACTTATCTACCACTTGAGCAGATCTATAAAACAATTTCTTATAACTCAAAATTGATAACTAGGCAAATTGAGTGATAGAAATATTACTGAATCATTGAAACATAACATCTTTTACTTACATCAATCAGAGTTAACTCCATACACCGTTTATAAGATCTCCATGGATTCAAACAAGTCCTTAATAAGTGGTCAAATTACCAGTTTGATGGCCTATGTATAACTTTAATCTTCATTCACGTCTGTCATTTTATGAATGTATGATAAACTTAAATAGTTTTAAATGATTTAATGCAATATCTTTTATCTTTCCTAAAAGACTGTGGGTTTTTAGGAAGCCCACAGGATTTTTTTCCTTATCCATGATCACAAGAACCACATTGAGCGCTCTATCAGATGCCATACATTTGTCATCATTCCTTCCAACAATTCTATGAGGTAGACCTTATAATTTTATAGATAAGGACACTGATTCTTAAAAGGTAACGTGCTCAAAGTCAATGTAATACTCTCAATTATTTTTCAACAAATATTTATCCCAGTCCCCTTCTCATTGTGGATGGAGTGCCTTGATAATGCACTTTCTCAACCTTAGCACTACTGACATTTTGGGCAGAATAATTCTTTGCTGTGGGGGCCTGTCCTCTGCATTGTAGGATGTTTAGCAGCAATCCTGGCATCTACCCACTAGATGCCATTAGTAACTTCTCCAAGTTCTGCCAATCAAAAGTATCTCCAGATACTGCCAAACATCTCAAAGAGGCAAAATCGTCCACAGTTAATAGTCAGTGGGCTAATGCAATGTGAGCGGATAGGACAAGAGCAGAGGCCTTACACGTGCTTAAGCAATCTGGCTTGGCTCTGGCACTCCAGTGACCTGCCATGAGAAGAGCATGCTCCAAGGAGCTGCTGCCCCTTTGGGCTGGGCCCCGCAGGAACATAAATAGAGATCTAAACCCATCCGCAGTCAGCCTAGATCAACCTCAGCTCAGCCTGATCAGCAGAACCTCAGCCAATATACAGTACAGACCAAAGAGCACAGAAATCCATGCTTGTTATTTTAAGCCACTGAATTTTAGGGTAGCTTATTATACAGTATTATTGTGGCAGTTGTTGACAAACACAGCCAGTAAAGGTGGTAAGCCAGGATTCAAAACCTAGGCTTGTCTGGCTCAAAATCCCACTATTATCTTGACTATGTCTAAGAGTTTTCTCAGCTGAATTAATATCACCATCCCCAGGATGTGTGTGGTATACAGTAGAGATACAATAAACATCTGCTTTATTAATAAATATAACATTAACAGGAATTTTGTAAAATTTTCAATAGGCTACTCATATTACCTTCTCATTCCCACATCAAGTCACTGACTCAAAAACATTGTGAAGGCTATTATACAGCACCATCTCATTTCCCAAACACTGAATTGCAGACCTTCTTCTCGTATCAGTTCCAGAGCTATAAACAGTCAAGTCCAAAACAATACCTCCAAATTAACACTTCTAGAAACAAGTTGCTATGTGCAAATGCAAAAGACAAGGTTAAAAAAAAAAGTTTACCAATATTTGCGCAACAAATATTTATTGTGCCTCTACCACTTACCAGACACTATTCTAAGCAGCAAGAATATAAAAACAGACAACATCCCCACCCTCATGGAGCTCACATTCTGGTAACACCTACACAGCATAAAGGCATTTTCCAAGTGCTTTACATATAGTAACTCACTCAGAACTCCTCATAAACCTGTGCAAGACTTACCATCTCCATTACAGAGATGATAAAACTGAGGACCAGAAATGACAAGTAATTTGCCCAAAGTCACAAAACAAGCAGCAGAGCCAGGCAGGGGTCTAGGTCTAAGTCCATACTTTTGACCACTATGCTACGCCGCCCCTCTGAAGTTTTAATAATAATAAAAGTATTTTCGAGTCAAATAAGATGAATTCACTCACAAAATCAAGCTTTCATACAAATGCAGGGTGGCAGAGAAGCCCCATATGTAAGGATCTCTAAGATATATTTAGCGAAAAAAAGCAAGAGTAAGAATGCATATATATTTCTTTGTGGCCAATAATTAATTCATAATTCTAAAACAAATCTTTTCCCATACTGCCAAAATCTGACACAGATTTTATTTTGTTTTAATACTATTTAATTTTTTTTAAAAGGTGAGATAAAGTTCTTAATATACACCACAAAACAGTTACTACTCATTTGGTATGTATTAATAACCTCAAAGAAGACAAACTCAAAACCTATGTACAGATCCCAATTTTGCCAAACAAATTCTTTTAACAGAAATTTAAAACCAACGTACTAAAAATATCGTCTGGAGGACCAAAATGGTTTTATATCTATTTCTCTCCTGCTATGAATTACAACTAGTTTCTCATTTAAAAAGTGTTGTTAGGGGCCAGCCCGGTGGCGTAACGGTTAAATTCGTGCACTCTGCTGCAGCGGCCCAGGGTTCACCGGTTCAGATCCTGGGTGTGGACACAGGCACTGCTCATCAAGCCACGCTGAGGCAGCGTCCCACATGGAGCAACTAGAAGGATGTACAACTACGACACACAACTATCCACTGGGGCTTTGGGGGGAGAAAAGAGCAAAAAAGGAGGAAGACTGGCAACAGATGTTAGCTCAGGGCCTATCTTCCTCAAAAGAAAAAAAAAAAGCGTTGTTAAAGTAGACATTTTTGGGTGCCAAGAGTCACACACAACTCATATACCCAACTACGTTATCTGGCATGCTCACATCTGGAGGTCTGACTTAAAACTCAACACTTCTAAGATCAGAACTGCTGAACCCCTCTCTCCCCAACCTGCTCTTCCCTCAGGAATTAACGACTCTATTACTCCAATTGATTAAAACCTTTAAGCTATTCCTAACTTTCCCTCACACTCCATTATCCAATCTATCACTAAACCCTATGGGCTATAAATTGACAATTATGCAGGATCCAAACATTTCTAAGCCCTCTTGTTCAAGTTCCTCATCTGCCCCCTAGCTGTTCTCCCTGCTGCCACCATTGCCCAAAGCCTCTCTCCACACAGCAGCCAGAATGAATCTATTAAAACCCAACTGAACTCATGCCACTTCCTGGCTCAAAACATCTGAAAGGCTTCCCATTTCACTCAAAACAGTATCTGAAATTCCTACTGGGGCCAAGAGTCCCTATATGATATGGCTCCTCTGCTAACTGTCTAATCTTGCACCTCACCACACTTCCCAAGCACACTCATGCCTCAGATTCAGCGCACTTGCTGTGCACTTGGCCTGGAATGTTTTTCCCCCAGATGATTTTCATGCCTTCCTTCCCATCGCTCCGTTCAGTTCTCTGCATTCCCTTCATCTTTTAAGAGATTCCTTGACTATAAACACAGTCACCATTTATCTGTTTTTCCACAGCACTGACTGCACCTAAAGTAAATATTCATTTGTTTATTGTCTGTCTCTGCCACTGCAATGCCTGCTCCACAAGAGCAGAGACACTGTTTAGTTCACCACTCGACCTGCCTCCTGGAACAACGCCTGGCAAAAGGACCATACGTGATGACCTGTCAGCCCAGCTTATTCGGAGCATATACACAAATGAGAGCAGCGCTTCTCAAACTTTAGCATACATCAGAATCATCTATAGGGCTTGGAAGGCAGATTGTCAGGCCTCGGCATAGAGTTTCTGATTCAACTAGTCTAAGGTAGAGCTTGAACATTTACAAGCTCCGAGGAGGTATGGATACTATAGTTCCGGAACCACATTTTAAGACCAGTGACCTGGATAATGTTATGCTCCCAAACACCTGTGGGCAGTAGCAGCTGACCATGGCAACAAATCTCAACTGGCGGAAGAAGAACAAGAATATGCCTCCCTCTTGACCCACACCATAAACTACATCCCTTCTGACTTAGAGGATTGTATGGTACATATGTCTTTTAAATAATGCAATATAAATATCTCTTCCCTATAGGGTTGTGTTTTTTTTTTTAAGAAGAATGGGGACCAGGCAGATCAAGGTTACATTCTCTAACAAGGTCTTACCATCTTATGCATTCTATGTTAATGACTAGTGCTGAAACTTTATCCTTTAGAGTTTAAACAAGCAGATGAGTAGGGTGATATCCTTTAAGAGATACTGAAACACCAAACAGCAGGAGACTCCAACTGGGAGAGCTGCCCAAATCACAATTTCCCATCTCTAGGAATCATCCAACACCCAGAGTGGGTCCACAGTGGTCATGTCTATGTTACGTAGGTTAACCTCACAGTCTTAGTCATGCCAGATTGGTCCAAAACACATTCTCTCTCCTAAGAATCTGAAGTTTGAAGATAAAGTCTGAGAGGCATTGATACCTAATTATGTCAAGAGCATGGCTCTCAACAGAGAAGATCCAAACTCCTACTGCTGAGGTTCTCAGAGCTGCCCTGATTCCTGTCTTAAGTGTGTTCTCCAACTATTCCTTTAATCCTGTGTACTATACCCAATTATCTTCCAACAAACTCTGTTTGCCTAGGTTATCCAGAACTGTTTGTATATTTGCAAGAAAAAATACTTATAAAAAAAGTAAATATATTAGAGTTTTAAAGAAAATTGTATTGGAAAGGCAACTTGTGAAATATCAAAGCTTTTTCTCATTAATCCAACTTAAGACAATTATTTCCCATTTCCAGGCTAGTATACTGTCAATATAATCAATGAATCTTAGAGTACACATCACATTTTTGATGTTAAAATACCAACTCCTTCTTATATTTGTTTTCAGAAAAGTCCTCTGAAACCTAGCAAAAAGCCACCAATTTGCCTTTATTTATTTGATAGGTACTGGATGCCTATTGTGCGCCAATATTATGCGCAGTGGGAATACAGCAGTCAATAAGAAAAACAGCTTCTTGATTTAAGTACCTTATACTCTGCTGAAGAGACACAGAAAAATAAACATGGAAAATAACAGCTAACAAATGCTACTGCAGAGAAATAAAGAGACTTATGTGAAACAATGAGTAACCAGATTGCTTTTAGAGAAAATGGTCAGGGGAGGCCTATCAGAAGTGACATTTAAGCTAATATAATCATAATGACAAGAAGTCAGCCAGTAGAGATCAGTGTACAGCTAACATAACGGTCCTTAGGTTGGGAACAGACTTGACTAATTCTAAGAGCCAAAGTGACTACAGTGTACTGAGGAAGAGAAATCATTTGTGATGAGGTCAGACAGACAGAAAGGATCATATCATTTAGGGCTTTGTAACAAAAGGCAAAGAGTTTGGAGCTATTTATAAGTTACCTAGTACAGGACAAGGAGGCTACTCACAACAAGCTGCTTATAGAGAATAGTTGAGCAAGGGACTAAGATGAACAAAACAAAAAAATTACAAACAGTGGTTATAAAAAATTTTAGAGCTGAAAGGAATCCTAGCTGTCACAGAGTCCAAACTCTCATTTTACTGAAAGGATAACCTGGCCCAAGCTGTGGCTTCTCAGAGGTCAAGTAAAGACGAGCAGAGAGCTGTGCTTGGTGCTCTCTTGACATTCAGGCCAAAGCTCTTTCCATAATTCTCGCCTCAATTTGAAATCTAAAACTAAGTCTTTACCATGTGCATTTGCAAAAGTGGTATAGCAGCATTCAAATGATAACATATTTAGAAAGAAATTTTTTAAATTATTCATGCCAAATTATTCACACCTCTAGTCCCTCACATGAAGTTTTTGTAAAGCGGCTGACAATGCTTAAGTATTTACCACCAGATACATCTCTTCCCAAAGTACGTGAAGCAAAAAAGAAATTGAATAAAACAACAAAATATACTTACATCTGGGTATTCTTTTACAGGCACATAAAGTTTCTCTTGCAACTGAACAATAGGTCCCACAGCATCAGGCAATTCTGCACTCCTTTTCTCTGTACTGCCATTTAATGTGTCATTGTACATGTCTTTCCGTACTCTGCTAATTTCTGTTAAAAGTAAAAATTTTAAATGTGTTAGACAAAAAATTATTCTTGCTAGTTTAGGAAAAAAAAAATAAGAGGGTAGGGGAAGATTTCATTGATAAAGTGTTAAAACTCATAGAAGTAAAGAATTGTTGGTCTAGTCTGTCATTCTCCTG
The DNA here is from genome assembly GCF_057802395.1 of Ceratotherium simum simum. Taxonomy (NCBI): domain Eukaryota; kingdom Metazoa; phylum Chordata; class Mammalia; order Perissodactyla; family Rhinocerotidae; genus Ceratotherium; species Ceratotherium simum. The sequence goes on from NC_141937.1 coordinate 5,796,920, forward strand.
ATTAAGTCTATGTTTAACAGAACTATAGCCTTAATTAATTTCTACCAGAGATCAAATTTATACCAACCAAATAATATTCTATTAAAACTAACTTCAGAGCCCAAGCTCTTATTCACTAAGAAACTGACCTGATACTTTACCTAATTTCTCCGTCCCTAAATGAGGCTAGCAGTCAAATAACTATCATAAGAATACCTATCAGACAAAATTAATACCCAAGACTCTCTCATACTTCAGAACTAATCTGTCTGAATGAGATTTAAACTGCACCACTTTGTTAGATATTTTAACCATTTTTGCAATGTCCAAACAGAGATGTCCAAGAGATACATAGATTTTAAGTTGAGCAGAAGTCTGCGTCTGATACACAAATTTAGTAGTTAAAGCTATAGAAGAAGAGATGTCTTAGAGAAGGTATAGAGAAAAGGAAGGACTGAATGAATCCCAGGAAAAGCAACATTTAAGAGGTGAGGAAAAGAAGATCCAAACCAAGAAGAAATGGAGGTAGATAGGAGAATTAGGGAAGAGAGGTATCAAAGCAGCTAAAAAATGACAGATTCAAGGACAGGATGATCAGGAGTGTCAAATACCACAAAAGTATGGTAAGGTAAAAAGCAAAAGAGGGTACCTTGGATTTCACCACTAAGCCACTGGTGATCAGAGAAGTATCAAGGAAAAGATGGTAAGGGAGATCAACTACACTCGGTTAATGAATGAAATAGAAGAAAGAAAAAAGAAGAGATAACTAAATCAACGATCTTTTAAAAAAAAACTATTATGACATCCTAGGTATAAATATACTTCTTTAAAAAGTATGGAAAAATCTATTTTAATGATCAAGTCCTGTACAAAGAAATCAATTAATTCTTTCAAGAATTCTTTATTAAGCTTCCACAATGTGCTAGAGAATAGGCTCCTGCCCACTGGAACATGCTGTCTAATAAGAGTTGTCATTATTAAATTAGGGGGATGACTCTGTAACCATCTCTCCATGCTATAGATCATGTTCTCCTCGGGGAAAAGGCTTGTATCCGTTAGTAAACAGAATGCCTTTTATTTTTAAAATGTATTTTGTATGCCTTCCAAACATGGGATTTCAATCTATTGCTATTAAGGAACTATCAAATATGAATGCACACTTTTATTTTCTTAACTAGTTATTTAAATCAAAAGTTAAATAAAATCCAACACAGCAAAAAGGCATGATCAAAGGTGTTCTTATCCAGTTATAAAGTCTTAACCAGTGCAACTACTGCACTATAATACATTTTCAGCTTCAGTGATGGCAATATTCATTTTATAACAAATTTTCTTTCTTAAATAACAATTTGCTTGTCAAAGCTTACCAAATGTTTATCTCTAAATAGCAAATGAAATTTTTAAAAAATCAAAAGAAAGTACCTTGGATTTAAATACATTACAAGGGCAAGACTTCATTCTTTTTTTTTTTTTTTTTTTTTAATTTTTATTTATTTATTTTTCCCCCAAAGCCCCAGTAGATAGTTGTATGTCACAGCTGCACATCCTTCTAGTTGCTGTATGTGGGATGCGGCCTCAGCATGGCCGGAGAAGCAGTGCGTTGGTGCGCGCCCGGGATCCGAATCCGGGCTGCCAGCATCGGAGCGCACGCACTTAACCGCTAAGCCACGGGGCCGGCCCAGACTTCATTCTTTAAGTTCTTTTTTATACTTTTAGTTTCATAAGAAAATCTTTCCTAAAGATGCCCAGTATCAAATTAGTGTTTATCTTAAATTAGCATATGACAGCAATTAAATCAAGTTTTCAATGACCAAGTAGTAATTTAAACATAAAGGACTGTTTACATAATTCACGTAATTACAAGCTATTAACCAAAGGGCATTAGAAAACTTTAATCTAATTAAAATTACACATACATCCTTTAGTCCAGGTCTCTATATAAAAGCACTTTCAATATTAATTTGTTACATTTAAATTTCCTCTTCAGAAATTGCCCAATTCGTTATAAAGTTAATAACACTGATATAAAAACCCAATGATAGCATATGTAAAATCTGCTTATAAAGATAGATACAAACATCCTAAATGAATAAGCTATGCCAGCATATTAAAAGAACAATGCACCAAGACAAAGTGTAGTTTATACCGTAAATGGAAGAATAGTTCAATATTTAAAAATCTATAAGCAAACACAGTAATACAACAGACTGAAGGGGAAAAGATTTTCCAGGTAAACAAATTTATCCAACTTAGAAAAACCAAGAAAATCAATTATAAATAAGAAAATTCAGATAAGATGACTTGATTAAAAATATATATAAATATACAAAACCCAATAACCTTCATATATTCAATTAGATGATATAATTGAAGGAAAAATACATTTACCACTTAAGTTGTGTTTCTATAAACACTGGTGTGATTCTTTGATTAATAACTGAAAGTTCCATGAGATTCTGTTACCCGCTGTATCCCCAGCTCTTAGAATAGTGCCTGGAACACAGTGGGTCCTCAATCAATACTTGGTGGATTGGGTAGACAGGTGGGTGAATGAAGAGAAGAACAAGCGAGGTTCTAGGGGATTAAAGTTAAACTAGTCATGGTTCCAGCTCTCAAAGAACTTAGTCTAATATGAGAGTTACATAAACAAATAGATACCTAGGGTATAAGAACAGTAGGAGGTATAGATTAGAGATAATGGTAGCACAAAAGCAGGAGCAATCTACTCTGCTGCAGGGTATTAGGGTCAAGAAAGAAGTCAAGAGGAAAGAAACTCTGCTTTGCTTTCTAACAATGGCGAGTTACGTGAAGCAAAAGTACAAATAATATAATTATAAACTCTACTTTTCTTAAGATAAAAAGTCTTTCTACCATGTTTCTTTCAATCTCTAAGATATATCACTCAATAACAGAACACCAATTACATACAAGACACTACTGATGGGAATGAAAAGATGACTAAGACAGTTCTAGTACTCAAGGAATTTACAGTCTTATTCATTGTGGAATCTAACCAGCTGAGAATTACCTTTATCAACAGCACCTTTCTAGCCAGGAAATCATTAGCACTTCTTGGCATGTTATTCACAATACTCAAGTCAGAACATGTTCTGATTCTAGTTCTAACATTAACTGTTGGTCTGATTTTACACAAGTCTCTTACTTAAACTCTCTGTGGCTGTACTTTATATAATTAGAGGTTGCTTATTTAATAACTTAACTGAATCCACCGGTTTCCACCTCAGTATGCAAGAACCCCATTTATTATTTTCCCCCATAACCCCATGTTTTAAAAAGTTTTGTCTCTTTATATGGTGACTAACAAGTAATAATATACAACTGGAATCTCACAATGTTATAAACTATTATGACATCAATAAAAAAAAAGTTTCGTCTCCAAAGCTTTTCATTCTGTAAGTCCTGATAATCAGAGCTTTTGATAATGCTATCCTATCAAGTTGATATAATCATAGCCAAAATATTACAGAAACATGTCACAGGTATGGCTAATGCTCTAGTTCCTTCCTGAGTAGTGGGTTCACAGGTGTTCATTTATGAAACATATGAATGCCTCATAACTAATATGTTCTATATATTCTTTTGTTTTATCAAACATTACATGATAACACTTGCTCAGATGTCCCCTCATCTCCACACTACCTTCATCAACCTCAAGCAGTGGTCAAGAGAACTAAAAGTTCAGAACCATTTTTTTAATCACCTAATATAAAAATTCCCACTACAATAACCCAAAAATATCCCCAATATCAAGAAAATTTGTTACAGACATCTGTGAAGCTCTTAAATGTTACAAATTTTACTGAACCAAAATCTTTCCTAAAATTTCTCCACTCACCCCTCCAAAGCTCATAAAATAGGTCAAATGACTCTTTCATATGACAGCCCTACAAATACCTGAAAAGTTCAATAATATTTAAGTGTCCTCTTCTCTAAGCTATATAATGACATGGTTATCTAGACACACTCCATTTGTCTATGTCCCTTTTAAAATGGAAAACTCTGCACTGCACACATCCTTCCCTGACAACGAATGAACATGCAGACTGAGGCTGCCCACCTCCAGTCTCAAACACTCCACTTTCACAGCGTGTTTAAGAATACCTTTACTTCTTTGGCGAGCACATCAAATTGCTGACATGGTGCTGGTGCTCAGCCAAGCATCCAATTTCATACTTTCACAACTGCTTGTTTAGACATCAGTGAACGATTTAAATTTTTTTCCTGGTTGTTTTCTACTAGACGTATCCCTTCAGACTGATGATAATCCATCAGTTGACATTCTTTAGGGATGACTATTCTATGAATCAAGGATTCAACTAACTGCTAACTAGTTTCATAGTGGACACATTTCTCTAGCCTGGATACCAAAATACAGGAACACCTTATCAACTATCTGACAAAATCTGCAGCTACACTGGGACCCAAATCGCCCTCTGGATCCAACAGTTTAAACAGGAAATAATCTGTTTTGGAACCTACAAGTGTGCCATCAAGTTTAGAATATAAATTTTTCAGCTTTGGGGAGTATTTATCTTTCCAGCATTCAAGTTCCTCTCATTTTCCATATTTTCTTGAATTGTATTCAGTGATCACATTTTTTCAAATTTCAATACCCTGAAAACTATCTTTGTTTAGGCCTCAAAACTTGTTTCAGTTGTCTACTTACAGTCTCCTCACATTTCTCTGCTTTAATTATCTGGATTTTTTTCCTTTTCGAAACTAAAGCTCAATTATCGGTCAGTAAATTCTGCTCCTAGAGAGAAGGGAAAATAGTCCCTGCGAAGTCCTGTTTTACGTGACCTGTCAATATTACATTACATGTGTGTGGTGATGGGTTGTAATTAGTATTTTGGTGGTGAACATGATGTAGTCCATGCAGAAATAGAAGTACAATGATGTACACCTGAAATTTTTACAATGTTATAAACCAATGTTACTGCAATAAACAAAAAATTAAAAAAAAAAAAAAAAATTGTTAGATTGTCAAATGGAAAAGGTTTTATTCAAATATATTGCCATGAAATACCTTTAATTAGATGGAGAGAAAATATGCTATATTCTAGAAATATAATCAGTTCTGCTTTAATGCTTATTTTAAAAAAAAAAAAAAAAAAAAAAATATTACATCATCTGCCTTAAGCTTTTTCCCTTCCCCTTAACTCGCCTAACTATGGAGTTAACTATAATCTTTATTTTAAAATCATTCTTATGTTTCATAAGCCTCAGCTCATTTCTGCCTTTGGCTTTTCCATCACCACCACTCTTTTACTGTATCTGAATTACTGTACGTGCACCCCACCCTCTGCCACCTTAAAATTTTGCACCTTCTTTTAAAATCTGAATTACTGGATTAACTAACAGATCAACCACTCTGTGGAAAAGCAGAATGTCAGAACTAAGGACAACATGAAGAACTATTAGAGATAGAAAATTATAGGCTATGAAATCTAAATTGTGAAATTAAGTAGTCATTTCCTAACATAGATAAGATAGATAATGGCTGCGTGCAAATTCAATACTGTAATGTTGGAAGACTAGATAAAGAATAAAATATAGTCCTATTTTACTTTATGATTTACAATGTTTTCAACAAATTTAAACCAAGAAAATAAAAATTAGAAAATGAAATATGAAAGATATTTACCAGCTCAGTAGTAAACAAAAAACTATTAATGATATACACATAATAAAATATAAAAACAAAATTCACAATAATTATTTTTGGGATTTGTAACAATCCAAATTACAAGACGACTTTTTAAAACACTGAGAAAATTTTCACACAAAACACATCTTACACTCAGTGTCATGGTGGCTAATTCCAATTGCTCAACTGACTAGGCTTATGTTATAGACATATATATATTTTATTTGGGCATCTATCTGCTTATTCTTTATGCCTTACATTTAAATCCATCAAAAAAATTACCTTAGCATTGTAATACAGCTGGAGCTAAAATACAGAAAGAAATGAAAAGGTTACAATGTCACTGGACCATTAGTGCTTGGTTTTTTAAATTTAACATTTTTCATTAATTTATTCAGTAAAATAAAAGCCAACTATTTATAAAAATACATATGCTTTGATGTACATAGTACAAATTTTATAAGCAAAGTTAAAATGACAGCATTCATCACTTCAACTGAAGTTTAAATTAGCTCTTATTTCCCCACTATCTGCAATCCAGTTCTTGACAGACACTAAACTGGCACACTACCACTAAAAGCCAAGTAAGATTTTAGTTATTTTAGATCCTAATTAACAAATTACTAGTCTCTATTTACATAAAACCCATTAAATATTAAAACAATAATATTAGGAGTCTATTTATAACTAAAGAACAACTGCAACTACATAAAGAGGTGGCTCTTATGTACCCTTATTTAGTTAAGGGCAACAACAATCTCTTCTGTAAAAAGAAACCTCTAATTCAGGGTTTACTAAATACAGGGAAAGTTTTAAAGATATTCTGGGCAGAGCAAAACCCACGAAATAATATAGCTTCACTGTGCTCATTTTAAAAGACCACATCCACAAGGCACAGAAAGCAAATGAATAAAAAAGCAGGTTACCAGAGAATATGCACTATTTAGTGGAACATGTCTTGCTTATTCAAACAACCGAATAAATTAAATCTGATTTAATTCTGAGGCAACTGCTTTGAAACTGGCAAGAAAAAAAAACTCAAGCTATCAATAATTTTCTAGATGGGACCTTATTTTTTTGGGTTAAATTGTGTTTTGTACTTCAGAACTATAAGCACAAAAGAAAAACTACAAAATTTAATTCAACATCATAGCCCTCCTTTAAATTGCCAAAATTAATAATTGTGCAAAAGTGTTGATAAATTTCACTTAAAAAATATGACACAGCAAGCTTCTTATAAAAATGTCCATCTTGGGACCAGCCTGGTGGCGTAGTGGTTAAGTTCGCACGCTCCGCTTCGGCAGTCTGGGCTTCACAGGTTTGGATCCCGGGCGCGGACTGACACGCCGCTTGTCAAGCCATGCTGTGGCGGCGTCCCATATAAAGTAGAGAAAGATGGGCACGGATGTTAGTCCAGGGCCAATCTTCCTCAGCAAAAAAAAGAGGAGGATTGGCAACGGATGTTAGCTCAGGGCTAATCTTCCTCACACACAAAAAAATGTCCATCTTATTTCCTTGATTGTTCTCAGCAGCAGTTTTGTATCATGGTAGGTATTTAAAAGTAGCTGCACCTTCTTGGAAAGCTCTTTCAAAAGTTACAGAAAAGAATGTCTATTATATGATCCAATTTATATCATGTATGTGTATTTTTAGAAAGACATATAGAAGTCAAAAAAAAAGGATATAACAACTATCAACAGTAATCATCTCTAGGAGATGGATTTATAGGGACTACTTAGCTTTCACATTACTATAAGAAATTTTTTACAATAATCACTTAGAAAACAAAGATATTCTCATTAGGATGGCAGAAAGTACTTTAAGTCAAAATGCTGCATTATAATATTGGATTCCTATATAAAATTATAATAAGGATTAAGTCACTGATTCCCAACTCTAAAAATAAACCACAAAGACCTATCTAATTATTTTTTTAACACGAGCATCTCCTTCATGCTAAAATACTTTAGATGACTTATCATCTGATCCTAACCAGAATCTGAAGTAGGATATATTATAATACCCACTTTTTTTATTTATTTATTTATTTATTTTTGCTGAAGAAGATTCGCCCTGAGCTAACAACTGTGCCTATCTTCCTCTTTTTTGTATGTGGTTTGGCACCGCAGCATGGTTTGATGAGTGGTGTAGGTCTGCACCAGGGAACTGAATCTGGGCTGCCAAAGCAGAGCATGCTGAACTTAACCACTAGGCCATGGGGCCAGCCCATATAATACCCATTTTACAAAAAAAAAACAAGAAGAAAGAAATTAATGCTCAGAGATTAAAGAATTGGTCCAAGGCCACAGCTAGTCCAATCAGCTTTTAGGGTTTCATAAAGGACTTCCTGGAATAAGAAGCCCTTAAAACTCACTTTCAAAGATGATAATTAGACAATGGAAAGTAAGAAAATGGAACAAACCAACTTTTGGTTTATTGCTAGCTGTACTACATAACAAGTGTAGTCCAATATGTTCACTGTTTTACTAGTTACTACCAAAAAACAAAAGTCTCTGCAGCCCTCCTCTTTTCTCCATGCTAATAGAATGCAGTTCTGTAGATCAAATCTAGGCCTAGGTTCCTAGCAGAATGACAATCTTGAATGAATAAATGGACACAGCTGGTATACAAAGAAGGCAAACAGGCTATTAGAAAAAACAAACATAGTGGGAAAAAGCGTTTTTTAAAAGTGAATAAAAAACAATTATTTAATTGGAATAGACATCCTTTCTCATTTAAATTGGATTTTGTTTGGAGGCTAGTTACTTTTAAACCTGGTTAGTTTTACATTTTATATATCAAGTATTATTTAATAAAAATGTTGTCATTTAGTTTTTTAGAATACTCAGGGGAAATTAGTCCTTATCTCTGTATAATATCCATTGTATTAAAATTTAAATCTGAAGATTAAGAAACCTAGTTAAGAAACATTTGTCAATGAATATCTGAAGAAGATGCAACAGTACCAGTAGGTATCATCAGAATCCATGTAAAAAAGTAATACTTGAGAATCCACCGCTTTTTATTAACGACTCTTCTCCCAACCCTTTTAAAATTTCTGAAAGAATGAAAATACAGTCATGCACCCAATAACGATGTTTTGGTCAACAAGCGGCTGCATATACAACAGTGGTCCCATAAGATTAGTACCAGATAGCCCACGTGTGCAGTAGGCTAAGCCATCTAAGTGTGTGTAAGTACACTCTATGATGTTCACACGACAAAATCGCCTAATGACACATTTCTCAGAACATCTGGTCGTTAAGAGACGCATGAGTGTATACTCATAGCAGTGGAAACGGGTACCCAGGATTACTGTGGTGGAAGAGACATTTTTCACCACATACTCGTACAGGTCTTTGAATTTTTAATCACTTCAATGTATTAACTTTTTTAAAATAAATACTTTTCTTAGAAATTTTTACTTATAATATGATGACAGTAATGGATTATAATCCATGAGACCATAATGACATAAATAATTGAATAAATAAATACATGAGGGCAAAGGGTCAGATATTCCTTACAGAATTCCAATTACTAAATATAGAAGGAAAGATGGACACACAAAATCACCATGAGAAAACCACCACAGGCAAGACCATTCAGTGGATGCTAAAATTAGTGAACAAAAGTATGAGGAGAAACAAGACTTCTGTACAGTTTCAGTATCTCCCCATAAGACATTTATTAGTTATAAAGAAAACAGGAGTAACTGTACAGTGGAGAAACCTAGCAGATAACAGCCTTAACCAGGCAAAGTTAAAATCACCAACAATAAGACATACCCATAGTATGATGCACTGAGAAGGGTCCAATAGTTCTTCTATGGTTTTCTTACCAAAAATGCATAACCTCAATCTAATCATGAGAAAACATCAGACAAACCCAAATTGAAGAATATTCTGCAAAATAACTGACCATTTACCCTCAAAAGTGTCAAGAAAAGTATCATGAAAGAATGTGACACTGTCACAGACTGAGGAAACTAAAGAGACATCACCACTAAATGCAATGTTGAGATCTTGGATTGCATCTCAGACCAGAAAAAGGACATGAGTAGGAAAAAGGGTGAAATTTGAATAAGATCTGCAAATTAGTTAATAATATTGTATCAAGTTAATTTCTTGGTTTCATAATTGTACTATGGTTATACGAGTCATTAACATTAACCTGTGTACTATTTTTTCTATTTTTTTACGTCTAAATCTATTTCCAAATAAAAAATTAAAATAAAAATTTTTGCTTTGGCCTTCAGAATTATTTATTCTAATGGAGGGGGGAGGATAGCTGTGGGAGAAAATGAAAGCCATGCAAATGTCTTACTTTTCTAGTCTTTGGGGGAAAAAAAAAGCCTGCTTACCTATGAGGATCTCAAAATAATCTCTTTAATTCAAAATAATCAAAATAGTTCAAAATAATCTCCTTAATTTTCTTTAACAGAGACTGCTTAAAACACACACGTACTTTAAAGATTTTATTTATTCATTTTTTCCCCCCCAAAGCCCCAGTAGATAGCTGTATGTCATAGGTTCACATCCTTCTAGTTGCTGCACGTGGGACTCGGCCTCGCGTTGGACGGAGAAGCGGTGCCCTGGGGCGCGCCCGGGATCCGAACCCGGGCCACCAGCATCAGAGCGCGCGCACTTAACCGCTAAGCCACGGAGCCGGCCCCACACACGTACTTTAAACCTGCCTTAAGAACATGGAGAAAGACTACAATCCATAAACAATGATCTTTCTGTAAAAAGCAAATCTTTCTAATAACTGCATGTAGTAAGGAAAAAAGTACTGGCCTTGAGTTTACACAACTTAGATTTTACTCCTGATTCTCCGTAAGATTTAGCTGTGTGGCTTTGAACTTAACCCTCTGGGTCTCAGTTTCCTCCACTGTACAGTAAGGTTAGACCAGATCGCATTTATGGTTTCTTCCTGTTCTAAAAATTGTATCAATCAGGAGTCTGTGCACCTTCCCGTTTCTTCAAAGAGAAGTCCATTTTTCGCCTCCTCTGTATCAATATCCCACAGGAGAGGGTTATATAAACTCAATGATCCGTTAAACCACAGTCAATCCTACTCCTGTTGGAACTGCACATTCCAAAATGTCTTAAACTCCTGGGCACCAGGATTTACTTTAAATGATATCCTTGTAAAGCACCAAAGTCTCCTGTAACCAGGCTCTACACATGTGAATTTGGAGAGGTGAGGAGGGGTCTGTCTCTATATATTTTATCCTCTTCAAGCTCCAAATCTCTTAGGGCTTTAAAAGGAATTTGGTAAATCAGAGTGAAAATAAAACAGAACTCCCCCAAATTTCGAAGGAATTAGGTCTGTGCAGGGGGGAGGAGTGGGTTGCTTTTCCTAGGTAACAATTAATTTCTTTGATTTTTAATTATCCTTTTCAATTGTATGTCAAATTCCACCTATGCTCAATGAAGGAAAAATCTAAGATCTGTAATCATGTACCACCTGTTTACCTGAACATCACCTTAACTCCATAAACAAAAGCAAATGAATGTCAAATGACATTCACAACTGTTACCAATGCCCCCATAAAAGTGAAACCCTCATACTATGAAAAAGCGAAGGAGAGTTTTTTTAAGCCAAAATAAACAATCTGCTATACACTATATATGTGTATCTATATAGTGTATATATACTGGCATATACACTATATTTGCAATATACACTATATTCCAAAAGGTCCTTTAGAGCAAGCATCAAGATTGAACTAGAAAAGAAAATAAAACTTCCATTTTTGTAACAAGAGCAACATATACAGTACCCTCAGATGTCAATGTAATTGGTACTAAAAACATTATTTTAATATGGTAAACAATAAGATCCTCTTTAACTAAACCAAAGTTGATTTACTTTACAAAGAACTAGATTTAGAAAATCTAAATAATGTTATGTATGCTATTGGCAGAACTACATTTACTACATTTTTGCTGCCTCAAAGTGTACATTCTATCATATAACAATATTCTTGGAAAGCAATTTTAATATGAGTTTTTTAAATGCAGAATACAGCACTCTTTTTGAGATTATAAAAGTTTAATTTATTAGAATGGAAGCTAAAGGCTATCATACAAAAGTATTACGAAAACAATCCAACAAAAACCATGGTCGAGGACATTCCAGACAAACCCTTTTCCCTAAACTCCAAACGCCGGTATCCAACTGCCTTCTAAACATGTTACCTTGACACAGTCAAAACCAAACTCCTTACTTCTCCCCCAAATTTGTTCCTCCTGGTCTCAGAAAACGGCAAGTCCATTCTCTCACACATCATAGCCAATCCATAAGCAAATACTGGGTACTCACCTTTTAAAATATATACAGAATCCCACTTCTCACCACCTCAATCCCCACCACCCTAGTTCTAGCCACAATCATCTCTCACCTAAACTACTGAAATAATCTAACTGGTCCCCTTGCTTCCACCACTGCCCCTGCCAGTCTAGTCCTCTCTATTTTCCAGAGTTAGTCTGTTAAAATCAAAGTGATATGTCACTCCTCTGCCCAAAACCCCCTAATGGAGTTGTTCTCAAACTTTTCAGCCTCAGGACTCCACATTTAAAAATTTACTACAAGGAACTCAAAAGAGCTTGTGTTTGTGAAAGTTTTTTCTATTAAGATTTACTCTACTGGAAATCAAAACTGAAAAGTGTTTAAATTACTTTTGATTCACCTTAAAGTAATAGTAAACCCCATTACATGTTAACAAAAAACATTTTATGGAAAATAATATATTTTCCAACAAAAGAGAATAGTGAGAAGCAGCATTGTTTTATGTTTTTGCAAATCCTAAATGTCTTTCTTAATAGAGACAATGAGATTTTAATATCGTCTCCTGAATTCAATCTGTTGCAATATTACACAGTACATAGCCTCTGGAACACTCTACTGTACAATCATGAGAGAATGAAAGTCAAATAACACATTATTATTATCACAAAAATAGTTTGACCTCAAAGACTCTCTAAATGGGTGCCCAAACCACATTTAAGAACCACTGTTCTGTAGCGGATAAAAACAACAAAAAACAAACACATAGAGACAGAGACTGGATTGGTGGTTACCAGAGGGGAAGCGGGGAGGGAGGAGGGCAAAAGGGATGATTAGGCACATGTGTGTGGTGATGGATTGTAATTAGTATTTGGGTGGTGAACATGAGAACATGATGTAATCTATGCAGAAACAGAAGTACAGTGATGTACACCTGAAATTTATACAATGTTATAGACCAATGTGACCACAATAAAAAAATAAATAAATAATAAAAAAATTTAAAAAAAAGAACAACTGTTCTAATGATTTCCCATCTCAGTGTAAAAGCCCATGTCCTCACAAAGATCTACAATGGCCCACAACATCCACAGAGGCTCCCCTTTACCCTACCCTTCTTACCTTTCTGACCTACTCTCCTAACCACTCTACCCCCATCTCTCATTCACTACAGCTACAGCCACACAAGGAACTGCTGCTCCTAGCCTTGCAGGTTTGCACTGACTCCTACCTCCCCTTGGAAAGCTGTTCCCCCAGAGAGCAGTATGGCTCACTCCATTATCTCCTCCAAATCTCTGCTCCACAGTCCATTTCTCAACAAGGCTCACCCAGCTCTCCCTATTTAAAACTGCAACTTGCTCCAATCCACCCAGAATACTCCAATCTCCTTTATCCTATTCAATTGTATTCCTATAACTCAGACTGCCTAATATACTTCAGAATGTATTTACTCCTTATTGCCTATCTCCTACATTAGAATGTAAACTCCAGGAGGGCAGATAGCTTTGTTTTTGTCTTTTCTTATATTCCCAACAACTAGATCCTTGGAAAAAACACTATTTGAACAAACCCTATTAAGACTATTAGCACAAAAAACATGCAAAGCTACAAAACATTCTTGAAATTTCACTCAAGTATCAATAGATTATTTGCTTGAACCTTATTCCTCTTCCCTTTAACAGAAATACATTCCTCTTCTCAAAAGGGCTTGCTCTCTTTATTCTGAATTTGTGAGAACCTAAAACACTTGGTTCATGACATGTTTAGTATATCAATATTAAAATTCTCTAGTGTTATTTCAAGTCATGAGAAGATAAAATGTACAAGCATCTAAATATGACTGGTCTTAGCTTAAAAAAAAAACCAACGTAATCCATAAGGAAAAGGCTGCCCCTACCAGGATTGCCACCAAAGGGGTTGTAATGATTCATTCCTCCTGAACTTTTCATAACCTCTATATTTACAGTCTGTACAGTTTTGAGCAACTCTATCCAAAGCTTATTTAGTAAAACTTTTAAGAATGTAATAAAAGCTTTTTAATTTTATTTCCTAAAAGTACAACTGCTTATAAAATAGATTGGCTGAATAAAATATAATCTGAGTTTTCTTAAGAAAACTGTCTTAATAATCCATGGTAGAATATAATTTCTATTTTGTTTGTTGCATATACGCATTCAACAAATATGTATTGTACTCCTACTATAAACTAGGCATTGGCCAAGGCCCTAAGGATATAGTTGTGTGCAAAAACAGACATCGTCCCTGCTCTATCAGAAACTTCGTGAGCAAAAATAATACTTGAAGCAGAGCACCCAGGTATGGCCTCGAAGAAGCACCTCCCAACATAATTCATATTGCAAAGTAACAATAATTTTAACTTTTATGCAACTTCTATTCCTATCATCCTATAACATAATCTAAGGAAGTTATGCAAATATTAAAAGTATTATGTTGCATTTAGTGGTTATGTGGTCTATATGGTTAGTAGGCAGACATTCTTAGAAGTAATTATTCAGGGAAATTTGAGTCTTCAGACAGGAAACCAAAACTCAGATTCAAAAAGAACTCATGCTTCCTCTAGACTTCACTTCACATTCCTGCTTGAGACTGGGCTTCCTAGAGTAGACATGTTTGACAAAGCCCCCAGGGAAAGCCAGCCAATCACATACCATACAAGGAAGCATCCCTATAGGACAGTTTAAAATTTCTCCTTTGTAAACAAATTATCTGGCTGTTACTCTATTTCCCGTTATCCAGACCTTTTCCAGGGCTGATTTAAATGTCATGGCATGGTGTTACTGGGAATGAAACAGAGTTGACTGATGGTGGAGATGGCAGCACACAATTAGTGAGGAAGAGGAGCATCTCTTAAACTCAGAATTTAGAGTAATGAAGTCTAACTTCTTTCTAAGCAATGAGTCTCCATTCAAAGTCTGCCTTGGAGGTCAGCACTTTATTATTATGGTCTGGTTAGATGAATTTTCTTAAAGGTAAGTACTATTCTCATCTCCATTTTATAGTTAGGAAACTAAGATTTGGAGATTAAATACTTTTACCGAAGATCACATAACTTGTAAGTGAAAAAGTCAGGATTCAAGTCTAGGTATGACTCCAAAAGCTGTATTCTTTTACTCACACCATACCGCCTCTCCAACATTATTGTTCTGTCTCCCAAAATTAAATTTGGTTGCTGCTAGAGTCGGTGGTCTTGACAGTGGGAAAAGCAGTGATGCCAGACAGTAAGAGACAGATAGAGAAGAAGAAAAATATGGGGAAGAGGGTAGAAATAGGAGATGTGGATAAAAGAGATATATACACAGTAATAATGAAGGAAAGAAAGAATGGTATAATCCAAATTAAAACTAGACAATGCATGTCAGATAAGAGATTCTCATTTAAGCTCTTCCAGGGACTAGTGGCACGTCCATCAGCAAACCATTTAAGTTTTTCATGGTCTATGTTTACTTTCATCTATAACGACATCTAAGATAACTCTAGACCTAAACTTCTGAGTTTGACAGAAAAAACTCTTTCACTTGAATGACAAATATTTGTAGAGTATCTGGTACACAGATGAGAATGAGTGTCCTGGGATATAAGTATCTAGACACTAGACAAAGCAATTTTTAAAGAGTAAGCCAGAGTTCCATGGTTTCATTTGGTTCTATAGTAGGAAAGACCAAGCCAGGGAAAACTGGATTCCAGATCTGTAAACCCTCATTTTAATTATGAAGGAAAGAAGAATAAAAGTGGAAAAAACATGGATATCTAGTTATCACTCTGATGATACATGATTATGCTGATGGATCTGGTACATGAAAAAAGCTTAAAATATATGTTTCTGTGTCTCTCAAGGATTTTTTCCAAACCCTAGTTTTCTGAATCCTAATCCCATATCTGTACTGTACTGATATTTTTAGTAATGCCTATGATTATCCAGGCAAGTGGTTCTGCTTTTCTTGCTCAAGGTAGTTCTCCTCATTTACTCAAAAACTTCTCAAAGACAGAGGTCAATCAACAGTTGTGTATTTTAGAGTAGCCATGCTAAGGTTTAAAAATATGCAAGTTATCATTCAAATCAGGTATTTGTTCCTTGAAACCAATGTGTACTTTTCCCAGCGGAAAGTTCATAATGAAGAGAATTTCTAAGAACAAAGTTCTGTCCTCACCAAGCCTGCGTTGATGGGGGCAAATGGAAAATTACTGACATAAACCAAAATCTAAAAAACAATCTTATTTCAAAAGTACTCCACCACTCTCATCACACTGGAAAATGAGCGAAATCCAGTCGTTAGAGATGAATTTCTCCGTAATAGTGGTTTAAAACCTAACACTCCTAGGAAAACTAAGTATAGCAATATCTATCATCTTTAGTCAGATAATTTTACAGGCAACAGAAGGATACAATGTACATAGAACTCCCCAGTACACTTTTTTTAAAAGCAGGTAAGTGGAAAAGGCCATAAAATTTCTCAAAACCAGGCCAATTCACAGGTGCCTGGAGGCATCAGTAGTAACCTTCAGTAAGAGGCACATCAGAATATCAAGACTTAACAAAAAGTGAACCCACTTGCAGAAGTTCGGTATTAAATGCAACAAGCTTTGAAAGAAACTTAATATACTTCCTGCATTCTGAATACGTTGTGCTTTCTTCTCTCTTATGAAAAGAATGACACTTTCAAGTCAAACAAGCTATTTACACAATCAACAGACCACTACCTTTCACAGAGCTACAGTTACAGTAGCTAAAAATAATTTAACATAATGTGCACATAAAGGAGGACAACTCAAGAGAAAAACTCTGACCCTCCAGGTCTTTGCCTAGAACTAATCTAATCTATCAGTTCACAAGTTAGGTAAAAATTTTACTGTTTAAACAATATACAAAACAGCTGACTGCATGATTGTAGATAATAATCTATGATGAAGAACAGAGAAACTGCTAAAAGTGCAATCTTTGAAAAAAATTATTGTAATGTCTCTGCTTCCATTTCTTCCTCTATAAAATGCAGTTATTTCCAGCTCACAGGACTGCTGTAAAGAGTAATGTGATAACGAATATATATATAAAGTGGCTGATACATATACATCAGTATGTCCATATCATCATCATTATCAGTGATGACTGTGATGTAAAATTATATATTCTGGAAATACTGTACTCTGATAGATAGGTCCGAAAGATAGTAGCTGCTAATCTGATGAATATCTGTTTTCTAACATCTCTTAATTGGTCTTTTCCCTGAATCTATAGGCACAAAAGATACTGAGAAAAGGCACCTACCAAATACTGTTTGCAAATACACTTCTCACATGTAAATTCATCATAAATGGCAACGTGGAAGTAGAAGATAACAAAGATACAGCTTAATTTTTCCAACTCATTTTTACTAAGCTCCTCCCCAATATTCAATCATGTAATCCAGAAAAGCTTACAAACTATTCAAATACAAACCGCACAGTATATTCAGCTTATTAAAAATGACTCTTAAATACCTAGAGCAAATGTTCTCCCACAACACACTCTTTAAAAAAGCTAAGAGCTTTTTGCTCCAGAATCTGACTTGTTTCGGTTTAACCACTTTTCTGGAGTTTAAGATTATTTTAACCTCAAATGAATAATCTGGGGGAAAGAAAGCTGGAGGGACATTCTGCCTTAATGTATATTTGCATAACTACAACTCAATAAAGTAGTTATCTAAACAAAAACAAAACAGAAAAGGATCATATCTTACACTGTCACCTTGAAACTGCAATACTACCATGAATACTCCCCTTACTTCACTCCACTCTGACAATCCAGTAATCTTGAGCTAATTCAGTGATGTGACCGTTCAAACACATGATTCTGAAGTCCTTTCAGAATAACTGAGAATTTTAGATGCTTCATGTGTTTCAGACTGCTGCATTAACAGCAGTCTGTGGCTACCTTTATCACAGCAGTTGATTTGGATATGAATTTAAGCATATCACTAAAAAAATCCTTTTCAAAAAGTAAATCACCACCAGTATCTATGGGAAGTGAATTTAGTATCAGCTTATAAACAACTAATTACACTCAGCCTGCTACAGAAAAGTAGTCCAGTTTTAACAAAGTACTACATATATACATACGCACACACACGTGTGTACACACACAATACTTCTATCTTTAAAATTATACATAAATATATAAATCATATACATATATACACACATTTATTATATATTAAATATATTATTAAAACATATTAATATACTTACATATTATACATGTATATAACTTACATATATTCCATACACCTTATTCCAGCTTCATCATATATGTTAAAATGCATGAAATTTTAGTTTTTTTCTGAAATTGAAAAAAAGCTTTCTACATATTGATTTACTGGATCAGGAACATTAGTTAAAATAATTATACTTTCTCTCACAAAGGCTTAGCATAAAGAATATTTATCTTTAGGCTCTATCTCTGAACTCTAAACTTGCCACAGCTTACTTAAGCCAAACAAACCAAACGGCCAAGCATCCATACTACTGATAAGGGAAGAGAGAAGGTAATTTATTTTAAACTCTGCAAATTTCAGAGATGGCTAAACATTCTAATTTATCTTCAACATTACATGGAAGCTTACTTCTCATAAGGATGTATTACAATCAATCTAGCACTTCAAGTAATTTAAATAAAACTACCTTCAATGCAAATATACAATTACTGGCACTGATTTTAACAAGAAAAAGTAATACTCCTATTTCTTCTTGGTCTTCATACTTTCAGACTCACCTGCACAACCTCAATAAACTGTTTCCTAAATACAGAGAATTTGTAAAACTTTTTTCTTCTCTCTATTCTCGTTTTCTCAACTATTAAATATTAAATTCCCACTTTTACTTTACAACTAAACACTTCTATAATTCTATACTTAAAGAGAACACAGACTTAACAAAGTTACACTCTTATTGTATAATGTGCCATGCTGCCCAGAATATATAATCCATCATATCGGGGTTGTGTATACAAGCAAATTCTAATAACCTCCTAGAAGTAATCCTTATTTCCCTTCAGTACCCAATAGTTTCAGTAAGTATATGGAGAAATATTATTTTTATACTTTACATTAGCACTTTTACATTTTAAACATTTAGCATCCTTGGATAAGTCTCACTTTCCAATAGTCATTTGAATTTGGACATAAATATCTGTTTATAATGTAACAGATTATAAACAAATATGTGTGTCATGGGGGGGAAGTGCACCTCAAAATACATGCTACAATATACCAAAATTCAGGGTTAAACACCCTAAATACTGTATGTTGGCTCAAGGGGTTAGTTTATTCCTAAGAAATGACAAGCATTAGTCACTTAGAGTAAAAAGAGACAAAGTTGAGATTTCCCATAACAGAAATTCTACCATTCTGTGATTAAATTTTATAATATAAACTCTTTAAATATAAAACAGTAAAGACTGACAGTTTATATGACAGACATTCTATCAATAGAATATTACTTATAAACCCAGAGTATTCTGCATCCTTTAAGATGATCATATTAATGGCAGAAACATGAATTACATATGACCATAAATGTAGTAAATGAATTTCACCTCATTAGGCACATCATGTGCCGAAATATAAAAAGGTAGCAACATTTTAGATATTTAATTAAATACAAAAATGTATGCGCTAAAGGCTTTATGTACAAAGCGTAAGCAATTTTAAATCAACTATCTTTAGCTCTTAAATAGAGCACTCAAGTATCATTCATCTGAACTAAGCAGGCCAAGCAAAATATCCTGTGATTCCTATGCTCTCCTCAATGTCGAAATGGGTGGATAAATTGAAAGCTTGTTCTCTCAAGAGTTGCTTTATAGGCAATTTTCTCTCAGTATCAAGGTCTGCAATTTCCATTTGGCTGCCAGTTTGCGATTAAATTCATCACCTTTATTATAAAAATGTGCTTTACTCCATGGCCTGCTGCACAAGAACTATAAGGAAAACATTTTTCACTGCTAACGGCAAAATCATTCTAAGGCAACCATCACATCCACTCAGACATCAGCTTCCTCAACCTGACGTAGGAGCCCACCACTCACAGGGACTTCAACAACTGTGTAACCCACAGAAACTAAATTCTATAGAGATGCCATGCCATAAGTTTTTCTGGATAAAATACAAACTCCTAATTTTTAAATTCAGTGTCATTGTGAATGAATTAGCCACAAGATAAAAAGTCAACTTATAGAATATTTCCAAATTTCAATAAAAAGACAAAATAATTGTTAAGTGTTGGATAATTAAGCATCTATCTTTTAGTCCATTATTTAAAAGTTCATGGTTTGTTTTGAAGCTTAACTTGCACTAACTGGGCAAACCGCCAACGGTCAAAGGTAATTATAAGATATGTTTATATTTATATAACACTTCTACCTGACTTTATCTTCTTAATAAGTCACAATGTAAGCTTCAGAGGAAAAAAAAAAGTCAGAAAAGAAAGAAATAATACTTCCCAAATAATGGCAGTAAAGCTAATCACCATGTCACATTTAGGAAAACAATATTATTCATTTGTGAGATTTACATTTTTTAAAAGATTATCTATAAAATTAACATTTACTTTTACAAACTTGACCTGTATGCCAAAAATTAAGAAATCTCTTATTTTCAGGTAAACTTGATAGTATGCGTTTTAAAATCTACAGGGGAAAAAAATGTAACTAAATTTCACATTAAGTGAAGCCTGTAATCAGAGGAATTATCAGATCATATAAGATGTGACCCCAGAAGAAATTTTCTCCTTCCTGCTAAGAAATGACATGTTCCCTTCCATCTTAACCTGTGCATGCCTCTGCCACGGCAGTTAAGCACTACACTGAAGTTTCCCACTTCATTTCTCTCTCCCTACCGTTGTACGGCTCCTTAAGGACTGGACTATGCCTTATTCATCTTGGTATCCCCAGCACCGCCTTATTAATCTTTGTATCCCCAGCACCCAGCAAGTGCTGGATAAAAAAAAAAAGTTTGTTGAAAACTAAATTACAGCAGGAGTCAACATCAGTTTTGCTAAAACTACACAGGGTCACAACCCATTAAATTTACAGTATTAGTCACAATGAGCATTTTCTAAGTGAAATAGAATAGAAAAATACTATATTACATCATAAGTAATGTGGACAAATACTATTCATGAAACTTTCATTTCACCTGTTACCTAAATATACACTTGTATGTACACAACATAAAATATTTCTCTTTATAGGTAGCATTTAAAAAATTTAAGATACATACCTTTCCTGGTTCATATTATACCATTTCTCCAGTTCATATTTATACTGTCAGGATATATGTACTAGTCATTCAGCAAATATTATTAATAATCAAAGAGACTCGATTCGCAAAATCACAAAGTCACAAAGACTTCCATATTGAGGGTCCTCTTAATTATCACTACTTGCTCCAATATTTTCACTCTTTCCCCTTTCTCAGGCTCCAAGCCATTTTGCCTTTAAACATTCATAAATAAAGTAACTAAAAATTTAGTATTCAAATTTGGATGACTTGAGACACATATGCAGTTACCATGCAACAAAATAACAATGTTACTGTGGTATACTCTATGATGTTCAGTTAATATATTTCAATAAGAAATCAAAGGTGTCAGTCCTTGAATAAAAACGAAATGTGAAAAGCAGGACTTTCATGTCCCATACCATCATGTAAAATAAATAAATTTTCCTATAATCTAAAAAACAAACCTAGGATTTTCTAACTCAGATCTTACTTTCATCTTACCTAACTACTGTCATTCTTTTACAGATCCATTTATCCCTCTACTCTCTTCCTCTTTTCCTATTTTCTTTTATTCAAGATTTAGAACAAAGTGTTTTTTAAAGACACCTCCCCTAAATTAATCACCCTTCAAAATTTAGATAAGCTTACCATAGCTTATGAAACGACAACCTGTATGGAACATCAACACAAACATGTCTAAGGCTTAGTCTAGCAATGACAGAGAACCTGAACTGAGTATTCAGAAGACACTAAGTGGCTTTCTCACTTTCCCTTATCTTCACCTTAGACTTTCATCACATTATTCTAGGGCAAACTACCTAGATCTATAAGGAAGTGGGGGAAATGAACAGCTTACTCTAACGAATGATTTTAAAATATTTATATTGCGTAAAATATGGACAGTGAAGTTCTTATGCAAATATACACTAAATTGTTCCTAGACCTAGAGTAAGCCTGCTGAAAAATGCTAATGGAGACTACCATGAACCTAGGAGAGCCTTTTGTCTTTGATTTAACATCAGCTTAATGAAAGTATCACTCTGTGCATTAGATGTTTAATTTTATTGTTATTTAGAGGAAAAGTTAAAAATACCCTGGGTAGATATTTCAAGCAAAGAAATAAAATTTAAAATAATTAAGATTATCCACACATCAGAAACTGGTCACATTACACAAATTATCAGTTATGACATAATTCTCCACAGAGGGGATCAGGCCCAAAGGTACCCTCTGATTGGATAATAATATAACTTAACAGATATATTTCTGTCACAAGAATCACTCAAGCTACTGCTCCTGAAACCTGTAGTTTCTAATCTGTAAAACTTCTTCATACCCTCTGTAAATGAACTGTATTTACATATATAACGAAAGGATGGAACTGTGCTCTCTAAGATCCAGTCCAGCTTTAAAATCTCAATTATAGGGGTTTTGTTGGAACAAGGACAAAATTTTTTTAATAAAAATCCTTTAGGCCTTCCAGGTGAAATGCTATTCTACCATCCACCCTTGTAGGTCCCTCTTTTTAAAGGATGCTACAAATGATAAATGTCATCAAAACTTCATTTTATGATATGACTGAATAATTGCTGTAACAACACAGAAAAAGAGAGCTAATATCTTATATTCACAGATTAAAATCTAAGTTCACAGAAAAAGTTCCACTAGTTACTGACTTACCTCACAAAACTACTGCATCATTGCACCTCAATGATTATTAAACAATCTAACAGATAAATATTTTTCTTTTCAAAATTTAACAATTTCTCTTCACCTTACAGTTAAGTAGTTCCCAAACTTAAAAATTTTAGACATAAACCAGGCATATGTTAGAACATCAACATATTTTTCCACACATATCTATTTTAAAGTATGTTTCAGTCGGATGTTTGTCAGCGTTCTGTTAATTTTATTTAGAGAATTACATTTTTTAAGACAGCAAGTCTAAATTTTTATTTAAATAACAAATACACTGAATAAAACAAAATTAACTATTGAAACTATTTGCCTCAACTGTTGTTATATAATTAAAATGAGAAAGGACACTTTTTCTTGCTTCCTTTCAGATGGAATTTGTAGTAATCCCAAACTAAATGAAATTTAACTATTTTTTTCAAGGAGTACTTTGATCTGACTTGAACCGGCATTCTCATTCAAAAATAAGTTACAAACAACTATTATTTAAAACCTCCTCCCTCTAGGATCCACAGGTCTTTATAATCTTCTGATACTTCCCATAATGAATCCTCAGACCACTAGTTTCAAGAAGAAAAGAAAGAAAAAAGGCTTTCCTTTACCAAGTAATTTCAGAAAATGCTCAGTTAAACCGAGTTAGCTTTCTTTACTGCAGATCCCGGATATTTAACATGTCAACACACGCTCAATTCATAAAAGGAGTACGCAGCACTTCTCTGACTACAGAACCCTCTATTCTCAGACCAGGAGGCCAGTACTGCACGGAACACAGCTTTGCAAACACTTTCCTAAAGCCTCCCTCAACTCAGTGTCAAATTAGCAGATCTCAATCTCTCCCCTCCTACCTAAGACTGCAATCTTTCAAGCCAATAGAGCAAAAAGCAAATGGAGAGGATGATGACAGGCAGGCACATGGCAGAGACCCATCCATACATACAGATCACAGTATGCTAGCCACTCACCTACAGCACATCTAGAAATCCAGATGTCTGTCCTTCTCCGTGCACCTAAACCCAACACAATCACCAACATACACACACAGAAAAGAACTAAAATAAATGGAATCATAATAAAGGGTTAAGTAAATCCAAATGTATTGGTAAAATAGATTAGAAAGCCAAAGTAAGTATACACAGATTAAAAAAAAAAAAAGGTTAAAACAGAAGTGCCAAAATAACAGGGGTAGTAAATCAAGAAAAGGAAAATCTGAAAACATGCAGCAAGCATAGCAATCTGTCACATTAAGACATACTAAACAGAAATATGGAGACAAATAAAAGGGGAAAAAAATTAAGAGAAAGATCTAGGAGGAAAAACCTTAAATGGGTCTCCCATTATCAATAGGACAGAATCTAAACTCCAGGCATTTAAAGCTTTCTGCAGTAGAGAATTATTTACTTCCTCTCTCAGTCTTGGAAGGCTCTCATATTCCAGGATAGTGTTCCCCTGGGTCTAGAACGCGACTCCCTTACCTTTTCTCCACTTCAATCCTATCTATCCTTCAAGAGTCAGGTGAAATTTTAACTCTTCTGCAACATTCCATAACCTCCCCAGCCTAAAGCGACCTCTTTCGCACCAGCCTTTAGTAGTCTCCAGTTTATATTACCTTATATTACTTTTCTTTTCATACTATCTACTCTACTACTCAGACAACTTGAAGGTAAGGGATGACTCTGAAGCTTTGTTGTATTCCTCATAACATCCTACATGTAGTACGCATTCAAATTTTGCGAATAAAATAAAAAATTTCAAATAAATACGGTGGTCATTAAAAACTAATATGTGATATGTGCCATATGCAACTCTGACATTACTCAAAAATTACATGTTGCGTAAGAGTAATCACTTTCTACTGGCAGGCAGCATAAAATGTTGATTTCTAATTAACTACATTGCAAAAATAAAAGAGCTTGGTATTCATAGGACCCAGTTACAATATTTAGTTAACTTAAGGCTTTTTAAACAGTGAGTAATAAACTTCAGAAACCATTTGATATTATCACCACACAAGCTTCCTCAAAGCAAAGTCATATGTCCAATAGAGAATAGTTAAGTAAATTACAATGTACTTCTATTAAGACAAACTATGTTACCATAAAAATTATACTGTCAAAGAATATGAAATAGCAGGGGAAAATGTTCATGATGGATTTTAAAAAAATCAAACCTAAGCATAGTATTACAACAGGATCCCAATTTTGTCATATCTATAAATAGGGGTTGCAGGGGGAAACTAGAAGGAAATTCATCAAAATATTAAGAGTGATTATCACTGAATTATAAGTGATTTTCATTTTTTGATACATTTTAGTTTTTTCCCATGAGATGAAGAGTACTTGTTATGACAAGAATAAAATATATGTCTAGTTCTTTATAACGACAAATTTTTTTAATGATTACTAGGAGGAAGAAATGTCAGTTTCTCATAAGCTCTCAAATGACTATAAGAAATAACCTTAAAAATGTATACACAAAATTGGCCATTAATAACTTTTCCTGAAAAATAATAATTTATATTAAAGTTCAAAGACAATATGCTATGACACCTCTCTGCCCTCATACCACCACCTTCCCCAGGATTCAGAGACCACAAACTACACTGTCATCAAGGTGAATTGAAAATGCGAACATTTTCAATTCTCCACATTTGAGGAAATACAAAAAAGAGAAAAAAGAACAGTCTGGGGGAAAAAGGTAAAATGCAAGTTATCATTTCTGCAAAGGCATCACAACGAATCTCTTCTTCCCTGGTCCTCTACATATAAACAAAGACGACATATATATTCTTCTCTCATGTCTGAGTTCAATTTCAAGTGATTGGGAAAAAAAAAAAGCTATTTTACAACTGATGTGGCAATTTAAAAAAAGCTCAATATAACAACTAGAAAAATATAAGCAACACATTATTAACAAAAACACATACTTCCAAATCATATCTAAGAAGGAACTTAAATAAGCAATATTTCTTTAACAATTGCAGAGTATATTTTAAAACAAAACATATAATATTTACCTAACTAAAAAAACTGACAAGGAATGCTATAAACTATAATACTAAAGTGAGATAAGATTACCTTTTACTGCTGATAATTTTTTATTACTATGATAAAACTATAAACCCCCAAAAGAACTTTCTCTTCATATAACATATAAGAGTAAACTACAGCACACATTGTTTTCTGACTTACATTAATAAAAGAAATCAATGGCCTGGTTCAAGACTTCAGAACTGCAAAGATAATATATAAATAGAATACCTTTAAACAAACTTGACACAGTCCTCCGCCAAAACAAACAAAAACCCTTCAAACAGCTAAGGTGTAAAGGCAGAAACTGTATTTCAGAAAACTGCTGTAATCAATCTGATATCCTAAAACAGTCATACTTTATATAGTCAACATACTAACATATGGTGTCTTAAAAAGACAAGTTCTTCAACTGACTTACACGCCACCCCAAATATTAAATTCAATAACTGCTCTTCGTCATATTCCTGAGCAACCCTTCTCTTACAATTTAAAGGAGAAAAATTTCCTATTCTGGTAAAAGGATTATTTCTCAACACATTTTAATCACTAAAAACTGTCTTGTATGTACTAATATCTCCATCTGCTGGAACATAACTTCCTTACTATTAAAAGGTCTTAAGGACAAACACTTCGCAGTAGAGATTTTGCAACTACTTAGAAACAAAATTTTCATACTTAATTTCTACCGATAGATTTTCTCTACCTCATAGGACTTTAAAAGCTTAAAGAGCTATACTTAATTCTTTTACCAATATTATTCAGAAGAATTCACTAAATTAAAACCTTTTGCCTGCTATGTTCTTTTCCTACTGTTCTTGCTTAAGATACAAAGCGTTAGTCTAAACAGAACAACCTTCTCCTTATAAGTTTGCTATTTTTCTGGATCATATCTCCACAAAACACACACCCACTAACCCCTGATTTTAAAATGTATGTATATTTTCCTCTAATTTCTGCTGGACAAGGGGTAAAACCTAATAGGAACAGTCAATACAACTAAAGAACTTAGCTAATAAATGACATCAAAAGATCAAAAATAAGATTTGGTAAAAAAACACTTACTATAGATAGAATAAGGCCAAAAAAAAAAAAACGGAAGAAAACTGCAATCAATTAGAAGAATGAGAGGTCACTGGCTATATCTATAATTTGTAACATGTCTAAAATGTATACAAAAATGTTTAAACATATTCATTAGTTTTACTATTGATGGTAATACTACTGTTATTTTGAAAGTGTTTTCTTTATATTGTAGGATAAAGTAAATAAGTAATTCTGTCACTGTCAAAAACCATGTTAGTTTGGTGTTAGCAGGAAAAAAGTGATTGTTAAATGTAATGTTAAAATTGAATTGAAAATACAAACATGAAATCATGAATTTCAGAACTGATACTCTCTAGTTCTGTCCACAGAAAATGGCCTGGAAGTAACCTTCCCATGACAGCGACAAATATGTTTAGTGCCTAGACTCACATCTCCAATACCATTCCCACTAAAAAGAACCTTGGAGAAATGGCTAATTCTAGCTGTGGGGCAGGGAAGGTACAAGGTGAGCTTGGGACATCAAACTATTCCAGAAAGCAAGGAAAATTTCAAAAGACACAGGAGGCAGTTAGATTATCAACAGTCAAAGTTGTGACAACTTGAACACCAAAAAGAATAATAATTGTAGTTCACTTAAATACAGTGAGCCTATGAAAATTCATGAGCCCATAATGATGATCATGAAAGAGAAAGACAGAAAAAATTCATTTGTCACCATTTGAGGCAGCTAGCAAACCAATACTTTTGAGAACCAATCAATAATTAATAAGAATAAGCATTTATCTGGCTTTTCCATTAGGAACTTATTTCAGAATAACAATATATCCCCTGCTGGTGAAAGAAAGCTTTACCTTTTAAAGAATACCTAACTTCACAGTAGAAGGATCAGTCTATTACCACCCTAACTCAGATATCAATCTTAGCTTCACTAATGGTGGAACCAGATACTACACCTCCAATGTGATGCAACATCAAGTACATAGCATCACCTATGATGTTATACTTGAACTTATTCAATCCTTAGACCTAACTTCCAAAGTACTAGATACACAGGGCATAGAGGAAACAAGCCCAATGACAAGGAAGTTACATCAGTGTCATAAAAAAAAACATGGTTCTAGATTAAAGAGATAGTCATAACCAGATTCAAGGAGTGGTCCTGAGTCAGATTCTGGTTTGGACAAGCCAGTTATAAAGAATATTTTGGGGATAACTACAGAAATCTGAATATGGACTGGTTATTACATTAAGCATAGGATTAATCTATTTTGTTCAAGGTGATGTCACTATGTAGGAAAATGGTAGTTTTTAAAGAGATACATAAATATTTAGAGATGGAATGTCAAGATACCACTAATTTACTTAAAATAATTTACATAAAAATAAATACAACTAAATAAAAGTAAGTAAAATGGATGATAAGCTTAGTAAAGTTCTCAGGAAGTCTTCATTGTACTGGATAGCGCATACAGGTTTAACAACAGATAAGTGAGGTTGGGACAAAATTTTCTCCAAGTAAGTAATTCAAGAATTCCTAAAATTACCCAAACTGAGTTTTTTCCAACTCTCTTTAATTCACATAGAAACAAAAGCTCAATTCTAAGTAACCAAAAACTGGGCTGACAGCTAAACAAATGAGCCCCACATGTTCTCAATACTTCAGGATGAGTGTAATAACTCGTGGATAAGGAAAAAATAATTTGTGTGTATGTTTATTTTTAGTTAAAACACATTTTTTAAAAACTCTAAAGAGTCTAAATCTAAAGAAAGCTCAAAATATTTTTATTAAATATTTTGAGAAAATACAACTATTTAAAAAAATTTTTCCTAACCACTTTTCACACTGTCCAATTTCTACTTCCTTAAACTCATATATTCCATACACTTGTTTACCCCCAAAGAGTACATTATGACACCCCAAAATAATCCAAGCCTTCAGTGATTCCTTACAAAACTCAGAATAAAATTTAAACTCTTCATCCTGCCATTCAAGGCCCATTACAATATAGCCGTAACCTTGTCTTCTGGCTCTGCTCTTAATTCTCACTACTTCTCTACTTGCATTTGCCATGCCAACTAACAGTCTAGACAAACTTTCTGAACGCTTTTCAATTTCCCATCACCACTGTTTTGATGATGCTGCACTTTCCATTCTCCTGGAGCACTTTCCACCCTCTCATTCACCTCATTAAACCCTACCAACTATTAATACCAACTCAGGTTCCACTTCCCAAAAAAACCTTACTAGCTACTTCAGCTCCAAGTGAGTTCTGAACTACTAGAATGCTAGCAGTGTGATTCTCCTGCACACAAAAACTAGCTAACATCCATATGGATAAATACATTACCTTTCTCCTTTTTTCTTTTCTTCTCTTTCTCCACAAGCCGCTTTGCTTATCTGATTGTCCTTCCTATCAAAAACAACCTAAAAATGTCAACAGAAATTAAATGCTACTTATAGTCTGAGAAGCTCTTTTGCATAATACTCTCCAGCCTCTGAGTATTTTGATTTGAGGTTGGCAGGGCAGTTGATAATTCTATTTACAGATGAAAAAGCTGAGATTCAGAGAGGTTAGATATTTTGTCCACGATCATCAAACTCATTAGCTAACTGCAAAGTCATGAATAGATACCAAGTCTACTAGTCAAAGGACTCTTACAACTTTGCAACATGGTCTCGTTAGCATATGGACAGAAACAAATTCATTTTCATCCTTATGCTGGCTCACGGATGTACACGTGCATACACACACATGCAGAGTGGACACCTGCATACCAGCCATAACAATGGGCGCATCACTGCAACAATGGTGGCAGCAGCAAAAATAGCAAAAGATTAGTTACAGTTAATTTCAGAGTAATTTATATTTGGCTTTGATTTGAAATTTTTATTTTTTCTTAAAAAATTTATTCACCTGCCATGTAACAATTCTATCAGAGTGATACAATTAATGTAACATAGCAGGCAAAGAACTGTGGTTTATACTTAATTCTCTTGAATATAGGAAAGGAGGAGTCGATGCTCCAAATGCAGGCACATCAGGAATGGAATGTAGTGGCTACCTAATGCAGCTCCCATCTCCATTCAATCCATCATCTTCCACCTCCTGGCTGTCACTCTTCAGAGTCACCTACCTATGCTATTAACTACCTTGTGCTAATCTAAAACTGATGCAAATACATACCTGACTTGAATCACCTAGCAATATTAACCCTCTCTATTAAATCTTCCAACCAGAAATGGTAAGTTTCCTCTTCAGTTAATTATTAAAAATAGTAATCATAGTAATAACAACTGCAACACCACCACTAAATACACACTAGATTTATTTGGACCACGTTACTTAAAGAGCTAAGGCTCTATCCTCTGGTTTCTAAGAAGATTAACTGAATGAGGTGAAACCCTCTAAAAATGCCTTTACTTTCTCACTTTTTGCCTCTTAACTATCGTAAAGATTTACTATTTGAAAAGGAAAAAAAACATATTCTAGCTCCAAGAATTTGACCAGCATTTGCTCAACTCCAAAATATCACTGAATTAGCAAAACCCCCATGTGCTTTTTTGGCCTGATGTTTACAACCTGAGGCCACAACAGCAGTTTTTTGGCACGTGGAACTATTTGGGTTTTGCTTCTCCAGTCTCACTTAGGGAGTGGCATGGTCACCAAACAGATCAGAAGGTAGAACTGAGGGTCCAGCTCCAGCCCCAATACTGCCTTGCCTTGTGATTTGGACCAGTCACACCTCTCTAGACCTCCGTCTCTGCACCTATGAAATAAAGACATCATCCCTCGACTCTCAGGTCCCTTGCAGCTCGGAAATTTCATGATCTTTTGATATTACTTTAATTTTCCTTATACTCAACCCTATCTAAGAAGAAATGTTTTGCATTTCTTCTAGTTTTTTTCACATATACATCTCTCCAAATACTCTCATAAAACAATTTTGAGACCCCATAAAATATTATGACGCCACGAGTTAATGAGAAAAAGGTTCCAAATAAAAATTGCATAAAAGCTTGCTTTTTACCAGCACTTTCTTAGTTCCCTCAAATGTAATAAATATATATATATTATGTATTTCTTGTTAATTTTTCCTATATATTTTAAACTATTAGGTTAGCTTAAAAGCCAAGGGCTCCCTGGAAAATTTGCAACTGACTAGGTGATCATGCCCAGTCTTTACACTATCTCACCCTGTGCTAAAGCCAAAAGCAAGGTGTTTAATTAAGACCTGCTCCCTTTTCCCCTGTTGATATATAATCATTTCAATCCTGGGGCCAAGCAGATATTTCATTACTTCGAAAATCTTCCTTGTTCTGGAACTTTTCCATCCCCAGCACCCTCTCCCAAGGATTTCAAGGCCAGCTCACATACACTGCATGTCTCCCATTATATACATGCATGCTTGCACCCACTCACATGCATGCACACACACACGCCCTTTCCTTACTACCGTGGCCATATAACATATGACCACTTTACAGATTTAAGTGCATTTTGATGTTTTTCTGACACTTCAATACCCTTGAAAAGTATCCAAATTGACAAATTCTGCTTTATCACAAATAATGTGATAGAAATATTACAGTATGATTCATTTTACCAGCCTTGAAATTTACTTTAATAAAATATATAGGTTAGAATCAATATATGAAGCAACATTATGAACACAAACAAAATTTTGTTTATTTTGTTAGACTTGACAGTATTGCTGGATTTTCAAACTAGAGTTTCTGCTTCAGGAAATTGAGGAAATGGTGAAAACATTAAGTACAGTCATTTGCCCATTAATTACAAGAATTCTGGATAAATCACTTTTCTACAAGCTATACAATTGTTAAAAACTCATGACAGATTTATTTTAAAACATTGTTAAGACCAAAGCAGAAAAGTAGACTCCTTTTAAGAGGATTAAGTTTCAGTTAACTGAAATTTTCAATTTATCAGTCTTTAAGTAATGGCACTGTTTCAAATTAGCTTAAAGAAACACCTGTGTTTAAAAAATTGCTATTTGTGTTAAATTACTGTAACTGCCACATGTTTATACTCAGCTTTCTTCTAAACTAAAACCACTCAGATAGTCCTTATTTATCCTGAACACATCAAAGCAGCACTTAAAAACAAGGAGTCTTTCCTATTGTGCTTTGTACAAAGTATAAACTTACATATCGATTAAATGTTGACTTTTATAGGTAACTGACTAGGGAAAAGGTTTATCTATATAATTCAATAAATGCCAAAACTTTCAAGAGCTGAGATGAGCACTGATAGTTTTTCTTTGCTTATGCATTGATATATTTTGTATAAAGACTGTCTAGAAACTTAAGTAAAGCAACTTTATCTTTCTAATTCTCATTTACACCCATGGTAGTAAAGTAAAATTAAGATTAAGCTCCTTGAGGGCAAGTATTGCAAATAATATTACTGTAAGATTTCTAAAACAATAAGATTTTCAAGAAAAAAAACACACGTACTTTTTCTGATTGTCCAAAACGATCACTAATCATTATATAATTTGCTTAATCCCATATTTTAGAGAAACTAGAAATTAAAAAAAGGATATAAAGTGGCAACCTATTTATTAATTCAACAAACATCTGAGAGTGTGCCAGGATATGAGATGGGCACCTTCAAGAAACTAATTCTAACAGGGTAGACAGACCCAAAAAAAGATAATACTACTACAATGTTAAGTATGGTGATAACTACATAGAGAATAATACCTAACACAGACTCAGATGATATTTACAGTCAAATTTCATAACAGTCACACTAACAAAAAGAACTGTACTCACTATGAAAAGTTTAATGCTATTTTGCTTTCTTTTAAACGAAAATAAAGCTATAAAAATCTTACTTGAACACCAAACAATCTAATTATTTTGGGCCCCAAAACTAAAATGTCAATTTTTAAAAGGGGTATAAGCATTCCCTAAAAGTTCTCATTAAGGGAAAAATACATTATTGCACTTAAAATTCCAATTTAACTGTCTTAATGTAAAAAAAAAAAAAAAGGAGGGTTCAGAGAAAATAATGAAGTCCTATCAATCACATAAATATAAAATTGGTACATAATTCCACTTATGACTTCTTGACATGGGCCCAAGCACCACCCCCATCCCTTGGCCCTAAAATAGATCCTTGGATATCTTCACACAATAGTTGACATACCAAAGCAGAAAGTTGCAATGGGCTCTTTTAAGCTATCAACAAATGAAACCCAACAATGGCATACCATTTTCCATCTCCAACAAAAAAGGGCAAGTTTTACTTATAACTGCACCATCATAAAACAAACAAATTGTACTAACTACACTGAATTTCTCAAGTAAATTAAAATGTAGTTCCAATCAGATTATAAAAAGTGCCCCTATGATCACACTGGCCTAATTCTCTTAATACCAAAAAAAGTCAAAAAACAAAACAAAAATCTTACACATCCAAGTATATTAGCCTCAAAAAAGGAGCATCTGAATCATGCCTCATAAAGGCAAGGTCAAACCCCCCCCCCCCCCGGGGGGGGGGGCGGTATTACACTTCATGTCTTTGTCACAAGCATCTATTTCCCTTAAAAAGCAAACCAAACACCATTTGCTCTTATGGAAAATGGATTCAGGACAGATTCAGGACAGTGACTAGAGAGGGGATAAGAACAGAAACATAATGGATACAAACCATTAAAAAAGTCAAATTAACTTGTTTTCACTTGATATTCTCAAAGCCATTTAAGAAATGTGCTCATAAGAACACACTAGCAAATGCTATTAACGAAGAAACCTATTTCTATTAACTCAATTACTTTAGGTCCTTGGGAGTACAGCTTTTACTACAAAACTTATAAATTGGACAAAGTTAAGAAAAAGGAATCACCTTCTGCCTCATAGTATGTATGTGCATTTTGAATACATATTCTGCCCATGAGGGACTTGAGCTTCAAAAGTACAGAATGCATGTTGAATGAATGACCTATAACACAAACCATCATTTCCATTATTGCCTTATATAGCTGGTGACACCTCCTGGGTGAAGAGAAGAAAAGGATAATGAAGAGAACTGATTATAAATATTGGCTTCCTTCTCATTACTACTAATTCAAAGGGCTTGTATACAAAAGTAAAATCTTCACTCCTGAAGAACAGAAATTCAACTTAAGTAAAATCTGTTTGTCACAGATATTGATTACTGTTAATAATGCTTCTTCAGGGGAAAAAAAACAAAGTGTAATAAATAGCCAGAGCCCTCTCAATACCAACAAACAGCCATATAATTTTTAAACCAAAGCTTTTATAGACAAGCAAGATTTCTACAAAAAAAAAAAAAATTGAAGTGTAAGAGAACTGAGGATACGATACATTCAATAATGCATGCATAATAAGTGGAAATAAACATTAACACAGCAAAATGTTAACTAGTAAAGCAAGTTTTAATTTAAAATATTTTTTGCCCACTTTTTTAAGGGAGAGGGAGCAGGGTAAGAAACTAAACTGAAGTCAAAAAGAAAATGTATTACCCAAAAACAAAAAAGACCATGAGAAAATGAAAATGAATTTTTCAAATCAGTAAAGCAGAATCTAATCTAACATGTTTGCTCACTTTTTCTGAGCCACACACTTAATTTTTCAGATATTCACAATAAAACAATTTAGGCTAGCCTTCCTCATAAATCATACTACACATTTGTTAATTTGTACATCAGCAGTTTACCTTCTCTCTGCCTAAAAATGAAAACTCAAAATCTGATTTCAAAATCCCTAGCTCTCCACTGTCCCCTATTTGGGATTTTTAAGTCCAACTGATTTTATTTTTCACCTTCTCATTTCTAAATTCCAATACCTCACATATAGAATTTGCATTCAAGTACTGCCGTTATTTAAGTTTCCTTTTCATGACAAAGAAAGATTTTTCAGAAAAAAAAACTTCTTGTAGTAACTACTTTCTCCCATGGATGGTCCAGGGTTCAGTTAAAAACTTCTTTCTAAAGAGAGAACAGTTGAAGACTTTAAGACCTCCGTTTTATCTGCAATTAACTCTACCTTCAACGAAAGATTCTTAAGTACGTACTGGAATTATCAACTGAAGTTACGTCCTTTATATGACTGGTCCAACCTCGAATGTATTTGTAACTTAAAGGAGCAACCATGTTGAAGACATTTGGAAGGGAAGTCTGACAACCCCTCCCCATCAAAAAAAAAAAAAACACAAAACCAAAAAGATTGCCCACAGTCCACAGACCAAATATAGGCTAAAGGTTAACTTGGCATGGAATTAAAATTAAAATGCTGAGTCTAAAGCATTTAAGTTATAATCAACTAAGAAAATCTAGCACACGTTAAGTCCCAAATTTGTAACTAGCCAAATAAAAATTCTCAAACTGACAGGCAAATTTTTTAAAAGCTTACTTTTGAAAAATATTTTGAAATAGAATTGCTAAATACTTATTCAAAATCTCCAGTTATCAGAGAATAGACCTACTGTAACTAAGCACAGTATCTTCATTAAACTAATCACTGAAGTAACAGTTACAGTTTATCTAAATTTAAAAAGAATTTTTCAACCAATCATATGAACAAAGGAAAACGTAATTCCTAACTACAAACAGAAGTCATGATTAACTTATTTTGGACAACGACAGGCTACAAAGGGGTAAAGCACAACTTGCCAAATTGCCGAATTAAATCATCCGGCACAAAAAAATGTGATGCACTTCAGAAACCAATATTTTTCTTTAGTTAAATTAAGTTTATAATAAGGCTAACAATTACAGGAAGCAGCTTATTCCACACTAAGGAATAGCCCCTTTTCCTGCATGTTTGTACTGGTCTGATAAAAAAACAATCAAATTTCTTAGTCATTATGCTGTCCATTTTAAACATCCTAGCTACCATACAGAAGCAACCTTTACGACAGGGAGTTGAAAAGGCTACAACTCAAGACAGACTAAGACAAGAGATGGAATGAAGCATATTAAAAGGAAAAAAAATATTATTTAGAATGTTTCATCCTCAACTAGTGGTCTCCAATATTTAAAACTCAAGTGGTTACTATTTCAATCAGACAGAAATGAACAAACTTTTGTTACAGACAATGACATAATCGGAAGTCTAGATTTAGAAAATTAAAAATTTTTGAAGCCAAAGGTTAGAAACTTTTTAACAGAGAACTCCAAATTATCATTTAGAGATTTTAGATAACATAAAAGCACAAGTGAGAAGCCTTTTAGAATTAATCAGAAAAACTCAAATTATTTACTTTCTTAAATAGTATGCATAAGATGAAAATATTTCCAAACTTTTTTTTATCATCGCCTATGCTGTCTGATTGAACTAGACATTTTAATTCAAACTTCTTCAACTTTAACCCTAAGTATTGTCAAGGCCTATTTTCATTTTAATGTCTATAAAGAATTCCTTGTAAACAACTGTACTTAAAAAAGTGCTTAGAAATTTTTACTAGTACTACTAAAACTTTAACTTTACCAAAACATGCCAAGGGAAAATAATATCATATTTTTGAAACGTGGTAAAATTGTTACAATAACTTTAAACAAAGTATTTTCAGCGTTTGTAAATACATATATGGACACAAAATGACAGATGAAATAATATACTATCATTTAAATTTCAACTAAATTTAATGTAGGTCAGATTATTGAGTATGTTACACATCTTGCTCCAAACATTTCTCATGTTTAAAAAAAAAATAACTGGCGCCCCTTAGCGCTCACATTTGGAAACACTCAATTTAAGAGTTCCAGCAGATTTTTTTTTTTGACATTCCAGAAAGTTTTCTGCCTCCACAACCTTTCAAAAGCCAACACAAATAGGAAAACTAGAACCCCTTAAAGAGACAGCTCAACTTTTCTCTGGAGCAATTCGAAATTAACACACTTGCTGTTTCAACAGTGGAAAAAGCCCACTGCAATATGGATCACTGCTGTATGTGTAACACATGAATGCAAAAACGACAACGCAGTTAATACCTAACTTTTGTACTTTTAAAGTTGTTTCTATGACTTTCTTGACAACAAAAGCTCCCGGGAGTCTTCTTTAACCATCTTTTATCTCGGAGACATTTCCGGTCTTTTGTTCCTTAGTGACATTCCAACTCTCTAAGCTTCAGATTCCTTTTCCCCAGCTCTACTGTAAAAATCGGGAAATTCTCGTGAAAAGCCTAAAATCCGTTGTTCACCTCTATAAAAATACAGTTTCCAGTTTTCTTTAAACAGTCCTCCGCTGATGCTTCTAAACCGAAAAAAGAAACTCCTTGCTTCTCGATTTGCAAAACAGATTTTTTGGTTGGTCATCTCTCTAGGCGTCCACAGAAAGGCACAGCTACCAAATATTAATGCTCCAAGTAGCCGCTGCACGAACTCGCAGAGAAATTCCAGAGTTAGCCAAAATTAATCTTCTTGTCACTCTTCGCTCCCCACCGACAAAGCTTTTGGGCAAACTTCTGCTCGTTTTTCTTTTCGCCCTTTCAGACCTCTTGATTTCCTGTCCTGCAAACTCAGGCAGCGGCGTGCCGGGGAGCAGGCTCTCCGCCGGAGTTCTCTCCAACTCGGGATTACGTCTACATTCATCCTCGCGGTATTTCGCGCTCGCCCCCACCCCCACCCCAAAAGTGAAGTTCAACTCCCCAACACTTCTCGCTTCCCCAAACAAAAGGACCGAAAGTGCTTTCCGCTGTCATTTGGGGCTCCATCAGCGTTACTTTCGGGCGCCCGCGGCATTCCTTTACATTCACGAGGCCCGCGCTACTCCCCTCGAGTGTTTACACGCCACACAAACTCCAACAAACCACAGCCCCGCGGGAGCTCCGCTCGGGGACCCGCCGGCGTCCTCCGGGAGGCCCCAGGAGCGGCTCGGGCCGGTGTCCTTCAGGCGCCCGCGGGCCGGCGAGGCCGGGCTCCTCCCCGGGAGGCCCGCGGAGCTCGGGGCCGTCGGGAGCCCACTGCCGCGGCCGGGCGCCGGAGGCGCGGGACGGGGCCTGCGGCCGCCCCCACACACCCGCGGGGCGCGCGGTCCCGATCCGAGGGCCCGCCCGCGCCGCCGAGCCCGGCCCGGCCCGCGAGCCCGGCCTCGGCGCCGCCTCCGTGCACCCCCGCCCGGGCCTCCCGCTCGCGGGCGCACGGCCCCGCCGGCCGCGACCTCCCTGCCCTCCCAGCCGGCCGGCGGGCGTCGGGTCCCGGGGAGAGCGGCCGCCGCCAGGGCGCGGGCCGCCAGGGGCCAGCGCGGCGACTCACCTTCGTCCAGCAGCCGCTCGAGGTGGTTGAAGATCCCGCAGAAGTTGGGCAGGCTGCTCATGAGCTTCTTGTCGTTCATCAGCTGCATCAGGTAATCCGGGGTGGGCTTCGGCTTCTCCTTCGTTTCCATTTCCCCGACCATATTCCAGGCTCCGCAGCTCACTCCGCCCGCCGCCGCCGCCGCCGGAGAGGAGGGAGGGAGGGGCGGGGAGCCCCGGCCGCCGGCCGCTCGGAACTCGGCGTCCCGCTCCGCTCCCGCGCCGGGCGCCGGGGCGGCCGGACCGCGCGCTCGCCGCGCTCTCCCCGCCCCCGCAGGCACTTTCGGCCCGCGGCCCGACGCGCTCCCGGCCCGCCGCCGCCGCCGCTCCTGACCGCCGGCTCGGCGCGTCCCTCACGAGGCCGGCGGGCGGGAGGCGGGTCTCCGCGGGCCGAGTGCGGGCGCGGGCCGCTCGGCGCCGGACGAGGAGGAGCCGGGCCGCCGCCGCTCGCTCGGCTGGTCGCGCCCGCTCAGCCGCCGCCTCTGCCGCGGGCTCGGGGTCTCTCTGGGCTGGTCCCCGCCGCGGCCGCCTCTGCCGCTGCCGCTGCCGCCGCGCTCTGACTCCGCTCCTCCTCTTCCTCCTCCTCCTCGCCGCCGCCTCCTCCTCCTCCTCCTCACTCCCTTGGCGGCGGAGTTCGCCTCAGTTCAGGCGGCGCTGCCAGCGGCGGCGGCGGCGGCGGCGCGGGGGGAGGGGCGGCGGCGCGGGGAGGGCCGGGGCGGGCGCCGGGCGGGGCCGCGCAGGGCGGCCGTTAGCGGGGCCCGGCCGGCGCGCTCCTCCTCCCGCCGCCGCCCCCGCGGCCCCGGGTCCGGGCGCCGCAGCCGCCGCTGCCGCGCCGTCTCCCTCCGGCGGGGTGGGCGGCGTGACGGAGGCGGCGCTCGGCGAGCCGGGCCTGGGCGCCGGGCCGGGGTCGCCGCCGCGGGCGGGCGAGAGCGGAGGGAGGGGTCGGTGCGGGGCCGCCGGCTGGGGGAGGGCCGCGGGCGGCCGTGCTTTGGACTGGGGCGGGGGCTGGGGCCGCCTCGCGCTGCTCGCCAGCGGGCGGCTCGTCTGGCGGGCGCGGTCGGGCGGCGCGTTAGGTGAGAGGGATTTCCAGCGGGACGCGCCGGGGCCGCGCTCCCCGCCCCCCGGCCCCCTCCTCGCCTCCCGTTACTATAGTTTTTGAAAACCCTCTGATCCGCCACCCCCCAAAAGAGGATTTTTTTTTAACGTCCTGTTGCTTCACGGGGGACTTTCGGGGTGGGCGTCACGTGGCCCGACACGTAGCCGTAAGGTCCGAGAGCGCGTGCGCGCGTCGAGGCCGGCATCCACGCCCCTTCCGAGGGTCGCCCCGCCCCCGCCCGGCCCTGCCAGCGAGGGGGAGGGGCGGGGTCTGCCGCGCGCCTGCGTGGGGAGGGGGCGGGGTCGGGGAGGGGGCGCGCCCAGGGGAAGCGGAGGGGAGGGGAGGGGAGGGGAGGGGAGGGGGAGGGGGGGTGGCTGGGCCACGGGACCCGGAGCGGCGGGTCTGGAAAGCAGCCGGGTCTTCGCTCCCCGGCTCCGGGTCCGCCTCCACAGGAGGCATTCGCGGTGGGCTTTGACTACCGCTGCGAAGCTGATGGGAACGCACTAACACCCCGTGTTCTCGCGGTCCCCTCTGGCTTCGGGAGCCACGCGGCGGGAAGGAGCCTGAGAAGCGGCGGGCCCCGCGTAGGCGCCCCTCGTCGCCCCGACGGCGTCGCTCTGCCGGCGCAGGACCTGTGCGAGCAGCGGGCGCGCCTGTGGGGACAGGCTGTGCTTTGTCGCGGCGTTCCGTTATTCCGGGAGCCAGCGACAGTCAGGACTGAGCGTCGCGGTGTACGGAATAACGAGGGGACGCGATGCTGTTGGCGATCTTGCGCTTCTTGGTGACATGGGTGTTCAGTAATAAAATGCAGCCACAATAAACAAATGAAATAAAGAGCATGTACTGTATCTAGTTCGGAAAACGAAAGTCAACGTTCGTATTTACAAACTTGCAAAAATAATCATACAGCGGGCAAGAGATTTTCCAAGCAGCATGATGGGGGGATTTCAAATATTTAGGTTTGTTTGGGGAAGAATTTTCTGAACTGCAACAAGGTAGTTCTCTGCTTTATAGAACGTTGTCAGTCACTAAATCTGTATCTGCATTTTATTGCAAGCTCTTTATGACGTGTTCAATTAACATGGACAAAATTATTCAATATCGGCCTGACGATTGTGCGAGTTACACTGGCTGAAGTATCTGTCGTGTCTACTGTGTTTTAACTGTGAAGAACTTAACTGGGATTTTTAGTAAAATTTTGCTTCGCACCAATTCTGAGGAACACTTTTGAGTTGTATTGAAACTACGGGTTTCAAACAAATACTCTTTGAGTGGCAAGTAGCTTCTGGCCTGTTCTTTTGAAGAACATAGAATGAGTTTGTTTTTAAAAACAAAGTAAGCTACTTTGATGGAGGAAATGGAGTTGCCTTAGGTAGACAAAGTTAAAAACATGTAACTCGCAAATATTCTAAGTTCTCCATCATCCACAGCTGTTAATAGAGCCACGGAATATTCACCTTCTTAATTATCTATTTAGAGGATGAATTTTATAAGTGCAAGGAATACTAATTTGATCAAAAAAATTGTCTCTTTAAAACTAATGTAAGGTATGCTGCTTCAGTACCTAGGAAAATGATAGGTGGTTTTAAAAAGTTTTGGTACCAAGTTATTCATTTAATTTGCTAGTTGTAAAAGATTCGATCCCCTCTCTTAATCGGTTCACTTGTTCATTAAGCTCCCAGACCTGTGCTAAATGCTTTGTATTGTAATCTCATTTAATCTTCAGTTCAACCTTGTGGCTCATATTGGCCAAGGCCTTATTTTACACAAGGGGAAACCCAAGGAGAAGGAGGTTAAGTAACTTCCCAAGACTATATAGCTCATGAGTCCTGGGTCCAGGATTCAAATCCACTTTTATTTTATTCTGAAACCCGTGTTCTTTGCCCTTTTACTAATCCTATCCAATAAGTCAGGTTGAAACTTCTAACGATGTTCGACCATTTTCAACCCATAGAATCTCCAATTTCATATGGCTCACTCGGTTCTTATAATCTAATTGAGCCAGATCAGAGTTAAAGAACAGTGGTAAGCAATATTCACTTCCGACCTATTAAATCCCTTATGGTTACAGCATTTGATCATAGCTGATATGTATTGCCTTTCCAAATATGCATACTACATCAGTTCTCTTATTGCAGTTCTTCAGTGGTTCCCCCACCCCCACCCCGGCCCCGTGGAATGAACCCAAAGACGGGTACCATGGCCTCTGAGATCTCACAAGCTCTGGCCCCCTGCTGCCTCGCTGATGTTGTGTCCTCACTTCCCCTAGTGTGCTGGGCTCTACCCCCTGGAATCCCTCCTGATCCTTAAACAGGCCAAGCATGCTTTCTACTCCAGGACTTTGCCCTTGGTGTTCCCTCTCCTTGCAAGCTTTTCCCACATCTGCACGCCTGCTTCCACCCTTTCCCAGGTCTTATCAGAGAAGGCTTCCTTTACCACCTTTATAAAATATCACATGTGTGTACACACACACGCACACACACATACTGTTAGTCTCTCTGCTTACCACCCTTTTAATTTTTTTCATAACATTTGTTTCCCCCTGACATGTTCTATCTATGGGTAAATTTGGCTGTCACCTCCCCCTACTGTAAGCTTCATGAGAGCAAGGACTTTATTTTGTTCTATTTTGAACTCCCAACCGGTAGAACAGCACATGTACATATAGGCACTCATTAAAAATATGTTCAGAAAAAGAAAAATATGTTCAGAAAAAGTATTAAGTACTTGTTATGCTCCAGGAATTGTGCAGAACCTTCACCTACAATATTTCTTTTAATCCACACGGCAGTCATTTGAGGTAGGCATGAATAGCCAGATTTCAGAGGAGAGATGGCTGATGCTTAAGAATAGTGAGAAGCTGGTCCCATAGAGGGCAGAACTGGGTCCAACAGGTGATACCTCTCATTGAGACAAGCGCCCTGTCTGCAGGTGTCCACAGTATCCCTCCCCTTTCTCGCTCACCCTCCTGCCTCAAGGCATTTTAGGTATATATTACACCATTAATTACCCGACATGTGACAAGTGCAATGAGGAATACAAAAATTCTTGGGATATATCACTTGCCATCAAAAAGCTTAAAACTGTAAAAATTAATGTGGAAGGACTCTTTAGTCGCATTATTACAAAAATATCATCTTAATACAAGTTGCAACATACAAGAATATATGTATAGGTGAGCTTCCAGTTGAAAGTCCTTATAATAACTTTTCTTACTCTGAAAAATTATGTCATCTAATATGTTGACACTAGAAATGGTTCTACATTTAACATCAGTAATTAACCACGAGTGGAAATGTATTTTCTGTTCTCTTAAATTTGATTGGCTGTATCTGCTTATTGCTATTCTTGACATTTAAAATAGAAAATTACAGTATTCCAAACTTTTTTCATCACCATGGAGTTCTTGCAGGAATGTTTCTTAGACTTAAGAATCACTCTTAATCTTGATGGCTTTTTGTCCCATGTGTTCTTTTGAAAAATCTTAATCTTTACATTTTCCTAAACGGGAATAGGGCTTTCCCAGTATCTTTGTAAAGTGAATGTTTGTTGTCTTAAAAGACTTGAGTATCCTTTTAAATTGTGAGATGGGTCATCAGGTACTATTTAAAAGGTTGAAAATGACACATTTTAAATATGAATATCTCAATGAACAAATATTTGAGTACCTATTATATCTAAATACCTGTCATTAACCCTAAGGCACTTACAGGCTGAGCTGGGAGTTAATATCACAAACATATGAAAAGTTAATTAATAAAAGTAAGTGCTAAAGGCAAAATGCTCTAAGAATGC
Source organism: Ceratotherium simum simum (assembly GCF_057802395.1). Classification (NCBI taxonomy): domain Eukaryota; kingdom Metazoa; phylum Chordata; class Mammalia; order Perissodactyla; family Rhinocerotidae; genus Ceratotherium; species Ceratotherium simum. The sequence goes on from NC_141937.1 coordinate 5,840,071, forward strand.
AGGGAGCACTGCCATTCCAGGCCTGGAAGCTGGAGCAGACCTGCACTGGGAGGTGGGTTTGCTCTCTTGCTTGAGGAGACATCCAAGTGCTGAGGGAGGGTATGACAAAAGCCTGGAGAGTGGGAACGTACCAGGCTGTAGGGGAGGAGTTTTCATAAGGAAGAGTAGAAGCCAGATTTAGGTTGGCCCCAAATGTCAAGCTAAAGTGCTCGTAGAGAAGAGCCTTGGGAATTTTTTTTAATACAAGGCAATGAATCAATAGAAGAATAACATGGATTCCTTTCGGTGTGGCATATTTACATCTCTAAGTGCAAATGCAGCATTTGTAAAATCAGAGGCACCACTCTTCACAGCCTTTCTAATGTTAATGGTGCTGCCCTTTCAAACTGCTCCCCTGATGGCTGCAGACGTACTACTAACATTTACCTTAAACCATTCTACGGGGGTTAACTGTTAACTGACGGTGTCAGGTTTCTACTCTTTTGACCCTAAATGAAACTTAGAGGTAAAAACGTTCTCAGCCAGGAGGCAGGCCTGGTGCCATATAATCCAATCTTCATTCCATACTTAAAGAGAAACTTGAACTAAAAATAATTGTCTGTTAATTACAGGAATATGAGAGTGAATTAAAAATGCATTTTGTTTTGATCAACTTTCAGACTGATTCATGGTTTTATGATTGCAAAACAATTTCCGTAGTGTTCCCCTGGATTGGGTTGATTTTTTGCTTTTTCCTTTAGGATCTGGTTCCTTCAGGATGAATCTGTGATTAGATTTTTTAACATATTAAACGGATACGGTTTGATTCATAATCTCTGCGTTAGTTTTAAATAACTAATGTCAGTAAACATTTTACAAGCAAGGGAAGTGCCTACTCATGTCTCAGACATTTAATCAAATGCCATCATCTTTTACTAAAATTTAGCTTATAGCCTAACTGTTGCATTTTTCCAGTAATTTCTGTATATTCATGCTTTCTAAACAGAGTTTCTATTGGGACCAGGGAGACAGAAAGAGGACTAACAATTATAGAGTCCCTACAAACTGTCAGGTCTCTCAGTTGTTATCTCATTGAATACACAGCAGCTCTGAGTTAATTATTATCCCCATTTTATAGTGAAGAAGCCAAGACTTGGAGAGTTAACTAAGTGAGGTGACTCTTCTGACACAGCTAGTAAATGCTGGAGACAACACTCAAACCAGAACTTCCAACTCCTGAGTGATTTACAGCACACTGCTGGCCCTTCTGTAGGTTAAATCTGGGTCCCCCAAGAGCTAAGTCTTTTAATGACTAAAATACTGTCATCTTTGAGTCTTTATTTTTTCAATAGTCTAACCAACGGTGATGTTGAATCTTTTCAAACATTATGCTCTTATGTCTAATTGAAATACTGCTGGTGTCATATAGAGAAAAGATTGCTGTGCAGGGTATAAAAAGGCCTTAATTCTATCCTAATGACTGTGCAACACTAAGTAACAGTCTCTCTGAAATTTGCACTAAGTGATCTTGGAAGTCTTTCCAAGTTCTGAAATTCTGTGATTCTGAATAAAATGTTCTCATTTATAACAGCAAATTGACTTTATTTTAATTTAATTTCTGGGCCTAGGAGAACCCTGTGTATAGATGGGTGGTTGTGTAATGGCAATAAGAAATGTATTTAAAAATCTCAGGTGTCCAATTTTGTACTCCTTATTGAAATAAAAAAAATTATACTTAAGGATTTTTGTCTCCCTTAAGCAATACAATACATTTGACTGGAAATCTTACATTTTTATAATTTCCAATGGGTTAAAACCAAATCTTCTTTTTTATTTTATTTGTAACATATTACAACTTAATAAAAAGTGGAGCACTAAAAAAATTGCATCTAGAGCTCCTACTGGAGAAACTTACACTAGGAAAGCAGAAAAATTCCTGGAGGGTAGAATCCAGGCCTGTTCCTCTTTCTGCTCTTTAAATGCTTTACAAGTAGTCTACTTTCAATAATTACTTGTTTGAATGAATGAAAGAAAAAACGAAAGAAACACATAGACATACTTGGGCTCTTGGGAGGGCAAGCAGCTGTGTAAGCTGCTCATAGCTCAGAATACTTACCTGAGTTAATCGTAGCGTCTGAAAAATCCAAAAGGTCTCTTTGCCTTCAGTGACATAGAGAAAACAGAAGGGGAGGGAGGGGCCTCAGGGCCTGTCACCGTGGGAACAGTTTTTTTCAGCATGATTCATTGATTGCTGGGAAGTATTTTGGATATGTCTCAGTCCGCAAGAAACATACCATTTGTGGCGACGGGGTCAGAGCATCCCTAGTCCCCTGAATCGCCAACAAGTTAGAAAATGAGTATCTCTTGTGTTAATAGTAAAGCAGCTTATGTAACAATGAGATTTTTATCAGAATTACTTTATTACCTATTTATATATAAGATGAAAAGCAATTATTCGCAGCACTGATGTTCAACCAGTACACACCAGTACAGCTTTATCAGTTTTTAAATTTTGAACTATTTCACACCAGTCACAGGGCACAGTCACCGCTGTTACTGACACTTCCCAGCCTTCTCGCAGAGCCCCCAGAACCCCCCGATCCAGCAACCTAAGGCATGATGCCTGGCGCCCTGCTCCCACCTGGGCTGGCAGCCACTGGGGTCATTTATTGAGCCCCTGACATACCAATTGCTAAAAACATTTTGAATATTTCCTCTATTTGTGTCAGCTTATTTACAAATTTAGAAAGTTGTTTATTTCATATCTCCACGTCCATTAAACGTGATTTTACTAGTTTATACTAACTGCAACTAAAATGGATAATTTTTTGTCTAAAATATGTATAGGTTCTTTGGGAAAATATCCAAATTTAGAAAGACGATTTATGAAAATCATGTCTACCTGCTTACAATAAAATACCAAAGCCTTCAGTTTTACTTTCTATTTTCCAACAAATAATGTTTTAATAAGCAGGTTGTGACCAGAGCTGGAAAATGATTAATCATCCTCCTTATGGTAAATTTTTTATATATCACACCAAAGAAGTACTTCTGTTCTCTTCTCTCCCCAGTCCTACACAGCCGTTCACGTTTCCTTGCTGAACTGCACAAGTAATTCTGATTATGCCAGCATTTACTATTTCCTGATTATTCAGTCCAAGCCCTTCTGTAGCAATGTGTTACAGTTACATTTTATAGATCTTCTAGGGCCACCAACTTGATTAACTGGCATGAATTATGCGGTGTTTTTCTCAATATCCATTGGTAGTAAGCATCATTTTGTAGATGGAAATAAAACGTAGCATAGTGAAATGAGTAACACTTTTTGTTTAACAGTTCTAAAACGGGTGCCCTATATTTGTAGTGTGAGGCTGGAATTAAGTAGTGGTGGGAAATTGCATGCAGCAACTGTCACCAACGGTGGGATAGGGCTTTCCTCATGCTAGTATCATTTCTCTGTCCAAGTAAAGCTATTAAAGGAGCAGAAAAAGTGTGAGGAGGGAATCAAGAACACTAACATGTTAAATTGTGAAATGAGGAAAGAGAAAAAAGGCTTGGGTTCATGGAGTTCAAAGAAAGTCCTGTAAACTGCCCCATCGGCTGACATGCCAGCGATATCCTGCTCCCCCTCCAGTACCAGCTTCCTCTCCGGCTGCCTGGCTGTGGGTGGGCAGAGGCAGCAGGCCCTTCTATGTGTGAGGTTCCTTAACCTCTGGGGACCAATAGCCAGACTTGGCTTTCTCCTCTCCCTCAGCTGACCAGGTTTCAACATTTCAGCTTATCCGGTGCCTGATTTCGTGAAGACACGCTTTCACTTAATCAAACGGCCCCAACCAGGCCCTGTCACTCTGTGTGGGGCCAGGGAGCAGACACTAAGTGGGGACAGTAGTGGCTGGCTCAGCACTGAGCCTGGTGGGGGAAGGAGGCCTTTCATCTCTAGGCTCAGACAACTGGTGTCTAATAAGTACTTCCATCTGCACTGTGAAAATGTGAAATAATAAGACCTTAGCCCCACTACATAACCACCTGCCAAGCCATAGAAATGCTTTTCTCACAGATATGTAGATGAATTACCTTTAAACCCACACAATGAAACAAAGTCCTAAAACATTCATCCTGAAGAGTTTTCTGGTGCTTGGAGGAGGCAGCTGAGCACAAGGCAGCAGCCAAGGAAGTCTTGGGTTCATATCTTGGCCCTGCCTCTTACCAGAAGCTACGTAAACTACCTATGCCTCTTTCTTCTCACCTGTAAGATAGGATAATGCAACCTAAGAATGTTGTCAGGATTATGGAGTGAATAACATGAAGTGCCTAGCAAAACCCCTGGCACTTAGTAAGCTTTCAGTAAACAGTGTTGTTTTAAAAACTGAAAAGAGTAAGGCCTGGAGATAGCTCATATTTTTCAATGCACATATGTTTTCGAATGTGTATATCTTATTTACGTTGATATTGTATCCACAAAGCTCTAAAGTAGTTAGTCATCAGTTTCCTGCCACTTCCTATTGCACAAACCATTTCCTGTTCCCAGGACTGCTGACACTAGGAAGTAAAAGGATAAATAACTTGATGAAAAGGAGCCTTGATCCCAGGCTGGCTGTGTTGTCAGCAGCAACAACGGTTGATCCAAAGCTGGCCCAGGGCCTCCACGCTCTTCAAGACCCAGTTTTCAGCTGCCAGGCAGTAGAAGCAACTCTATAGCCGTGGGGCAAGTGTGGACAAGGAGAGACTGCCTCCCCCCATTCTGGCCCTGTGAACGACTGAGCTGGAAGATAGCTGAAGGACCTCAGAAGATCACATCCTCTGGAAGGTCCAGGACCGGGGTGGACAGGCACCCGCCCTCCCAGGCTTGCAGGAGCTCCCACGACAACTGCATTGATCCCGTTATTCTGTTGGAAAACTGGCAGTCATGGGCTGACCCAGGGTTTGAAATGTGATGTCCAAGCAACTGTTGGGCTGCATTATGCCGATTCAAGGGCTTCTTCCAGTCCCTGGCAGGGGCAGCTACAGCCAGCACACACAGGTGAGGGAAGGAGTAGGGGTGCCTGCCCCAGCTGCCCGCTCAGCACAACCATGCTCTCTCCATATCTCAACAGACATTTGGTAAGCAAAGCAATGAGCGCCCCCCTTTTTAAATCAGATACCATGGGAAGAAATTGCTCATGTTTTGAGGAAATTAAAATCTCTGAGTGGGGTGGGAGGAGACAAATGTACTACACTCACAAGTGGCTTCTGCAGGTCAGTTTCATGAGATCACATATGAAGCAACAAGCAGACAGTGACAGCTCTAGATCCCCAGGGCCTTCCCTGAGGTGAACTTGATCTCTCCAAGTGAACCCCCAGAAGTCCCAGCTTCAGCAAGACCAGATCACTGAGACCAGGATTTCCATTGCCCCAGGATCTGTCACCATTCCTGGCCCCCATGCCACACATATAGCGTCCAGAAAATTTGCCAGTGGAGCCAAAATTTTCTCTCAGTGGTTTTCAAGGTATCAAAGTGGTTTTCAGAGCATCATTTCAAAATGAAGGCCGAGACACACAATTAAATCAAGGTAGCTGAAAGGGAAAAAGAATCTTCAAATAAACAGTTTTATAATTATGAGTCTGGCTTCACAGTGAATCACATACTCGTTATAATACTAATGTTGAACAAAATTTACATTTGCATCATGTGTTTTCTTGTTACCAAGAGTGCGGCACATTATTGCTAGATCCGGGGGGGAGCGGATTCAGTCTGAACTATCATTGAATCTCTGACATTAGAAGGGCTTGATGAGAATTTTCCACTCAATCTCTCTTTTTACGGAACTGGTTTATTGTAACTTGTATGCAACAATTATGCACTAAGTGAGGGTAATGCTATAGACCATAGCAAAAAACTTAAATCTCCTATTTTCACACCAGATTTTCCCAAGGCAAAATCTTGGTCATATCATTGAGCTGTCCTGTGAGTGACACAAATCTGAGCTCAGGGCTTGGCCCTCCCTCTTGGTGTTTCCCCTCCCCCATGCGGTCTCAAGTTCAAGAACTCTCCTCACTGCCTCTGCCTCCTCCCATTCTCTCTTGGTCAGAAGGTCATTTCCTACCAGCCCAGCAGCCTCTCCACGCAGAGTCCTGGAGGCAATACGGATTACTTTAATCTCAAAACTTGCTGCTGTGATGTGATAGAATTTTTTATTCATAACATAATGTGTGCATATTAGCAGTGTGATGTGTACATCCCATAACCTAGTTCTTAATGTCTATCTTCGAACTTCCTGAATGGGAAACTTTGCTGGCATCTTAATATAGCTTTTTAAAAAATACTGAACATATAAAATTTATCATTGTTGTTTATCCTTTACTTGACACTGTATTCAGTAGTCGAAACTTTGTACAGCAGTCATTAACGACGTCATTCTAGTAAAGGAAGTAAAGGGAAATTGCATGAGGAAGAAAAGAACACAAGAAAAAAATTTCCAAAAGGCAAATATGCTAGGAAATGAGCTTAATAGTTTTATTTTTCAAGTTCTAAACACAAAAATACTACTCCTTGCCTGCTAGCTCAATTTTAGCTCATCTGTGTCTCAACCCCATCGTGTTTATGTGGCTTTAGCCTTCTATATATCTTAAGGTTGGTTCGAGGTGGCTCAAGAGAGCTTTAAGATTCTGTGCTCCTTTTGAAATTGTTTGCAAGATCTGTATTGCTGAAGCAAAGATCCTGGTTTCTGTATAATGTTAAGCATAGAAAACTATTAGAAAGTATTTCAGAAAAGAAAAAATAAAAGGGTCCTTGGACCTGTCATTTATTTTTAATTGGAATTGAATTAAATAAGTGGTTAACTTCACAAAACTAAACAGTGCTGTCATTCACTATCTATTTTCCCTCTTTAAGAGTCAAAAGGAGGCCCTGGATCTGGCGAGAAAATCTTCATGCTAATTAAACCTCACAGTTTGTTTTACCTGGGCCTCATCTGCACAGCTACCAGAAGCTTCCATGGCCCAGCAGTTTCAACCAAATAGTTCAGGAGCCAGTGTTCAGCCTTTGCAATGGTAGGCCTCCAGTGATTTCAGCCGTCAAGTGTCGCTGATCCCCAGATTCCTACAAAGGAGATTTGCAAAGCTTGTAGTCTTTCCTTCCTAATTTAATTTAAGCTGCACTTGTAGTAGAGGTAAGTGCGTACACTCGCTTCCCCCTAATGCTGACATGAGATGCTTGATGACAGAGATCATTCTTGGGTCTCAGAATTCAGTTGTAGAAGTATCCAAAGAACTGTGTCAACGCCCTCAACCCCCTACATCCCAGGCCAGCCGCCATCCCCCAGCCCCTCGACCCCACCTGTTTCCCTTCCTCCTCACCAGCTCCTAGCAATTTGGGCCACTCACTTCTCCTTCCAAGCTCCTCCCACAGTTTCTCCTCCGTGGGCCCACTGCAGGACCCACACGGCTTCCTCAACCCCTCCTCATCCCCGCTGCCTCCAAAATAAACACAAATTAGAAAAATGACAAAGGAGTTTTAGTTATAGAAAGGTCAGAGTTCTTTCTATAGAGTTGTATAAAAGTACAAACATTGGGAAAATTACAAGGTTGCTAAAAATCTTGGAAAAATCCAGCAGGGATTCCTGGAGCCTGACCTCCTATACATTTCAATGGAGATCTGGTCAACCATTGTGAATATTTCCCCAACATTCTTATTAATCTTTTCTGTAGAGGTCCCAGGGGGCACCTTCTCTGTTCCTGGAGAATGCCGCCCTCGTTCCTGGGGGTCCAGGCCCAATCTCTCACCCTTTGACAAAGGAGTTCCTTCTCCTTCCCCTTCAAGGCTTCCCCCTTGGGCTTGAGGCTACTTGTTCTGACCTTCACTTTACCACCATGGTCCGTAATGGAGCATCTCCTGCTTGAGGTCTTGGGGATCCATCCTTACTGCCCCTCCTCCCACACCTGAGACTTCCCTGCTGGCCCATTCTTCAGTGATCTTGCACTTGCTTCCCTGCTCCTCCTGGACATCTTCATGGCTCTGGCATAGAACAGGATGTAGGTCTCTGTCATTGAATTAAAGCTGGCCCAGTGAGATGATATGATGATGAAAAGCTCTGGCTCCGCTGTAACTGTGGGCAGACAGGTTGATCTCAGCAATCCTCAGGTTTCTCGGCTACAAAATGGGGATACTAATAATACCCACATTATAGTGTTACTGTGAGGATGAGATGAGGCAATGATTATAAAACCCTTAGCATATGCCTGGCGTGTAGCAATTGGTCAATAAATATTGGCTATTATTATAATTACTATTAACACTCAGTTACCACTTTTAAATGGCCTGCTCTGTCATGCACGATGTGAGGCACTGGGGATACAAAGTGAGTAATGGGCTCTGCCTTCAAGAAATTTGCAGCAAGGCGGGCTGGCCTGGTGGCGTAGTGGTTAAGTTCGCGTGCTCCACTTTGGTGGCCCAGGGTTCACCAGTTCCAATCCTGGGCGCGGACCAACGCACCACTTATCAAGCCATGCTGTGGTGGCGTCCCATATAAAATAGAGGAAGATAGGCACGAATGTTAGCCCAGGGCCAGTCTTCCTCAGCAAAAAGAGGAGGATTGGTATCGGATGTTGGCTCAGGGCTAGTCTTCCTCACCAAAAAAAAAAAAAGAAAAGAAAAGAAAAGAAATTTGCAGCATGCTAAAGGGAACAAGTAAACCAAAAATTACAAAGCAGTGGGCTGGCTTTCAAAGGGATTCTGCTTGAAGTCCTTCAGGAATGTTGAATAAGGAGCAACTAACTCCACCTGAGGACAAGAACAGGGGAAGGGTGTGCAGATCACGGTGGAAAGGCATTCCTGCTTGGGAAGATAATGTGTACAGGCAGTGGGGAAGGCTGGTCCTGCCCTTACATGAACATGGCTGGTTCAACAATTGCCTGGATTTAATTAACGGATCCCAACTCTCCAGTGACCTGGTAGACTCAGGAAGAAAAAGCCTTTTCTGGAGCCTGTGTCTGTGGACACCCATTTGTCAGCCTCAAGCTAGGCCTCCAGATGAGCCTCCATCTGAAATGCTGTGCTTAACCTGAGGAATAGATTAATAATCCGACTTCCACTGATTGTGTTTCCCATGTGCCCAGCACGACCTAGGCCTTTTCAAACATCGTCTCAGTTCGTCTCCCCAACCCTGTGTGGTCAACCTGTCTTATGACAAATCCTGGCTCCAACAATTTCTGGTTTCACAACGTTGGGCAAGTTAAGTAACCTCTCTATGCCTCTGTTTCTTCATCTTCCAATGAGGATACTCATCCCACCTCACAGGTTGATGAGAGGACTATGTGAATTGATATATGCAAAGCCCTTCAAACAGCCCCTGGCACATAGTAAGAACTCAATAACTGCTATTATTATGCCACCACAAGTGCTTCTAGTTTTGGACCCATTGGCAGAATAGTAGAGACTGATGAGGCAAAGATTGATAGCAGTTCACCAAAATGTATTTCCTCTTCTTCTGGGGCAGACAGCTAATCTACATTTCCCACCTCTCCTGAAATTAGGTGTGGCCATGTGACTGAGTTCTAGTTGATAGAATATGAGCTGAAGTAATGTGTACCCCTTCCAGGGCTGATCCATAAAAGCCTCCCAATGTCCTCCAGCATTGTCTGTCCCACTGGGCCCAGCTAGAATGGAGACTTGTTGAAGATGACTGCCTGGAGAAAGGCCATTTTGCAGACCTCTTCACCTGCACAGTTCTGTTACCTACATAGGAAACTCACTTTTATTGTATTTGAACTAGTATGTGTGTGGCTAGCAGCCCAGCCCACCCTTACCAATACAACTCATGTACACTGAGCTCAATGAAGGGTCAATTTTGTAGTGAACTGTGAGAGCTATAGTTCTCTACCCAGCGTGTTTCCCCTTCCTCCTCCTTCTTTCCATGAAGACCTTCTCTTGTTTTGTGGGAAATCTAGTGTGATTTTAGTCTGGCTTAACACCTCCACCACCATCAGCAGGCATGCACACAGGACTCCACACCCTTTCAGGATACCCACCTGACCTAAGGCAGACTAATCAATTATTGCCATCACTCCCCTGAAACTTCAGGAAAACAGGGATCTCTTTTTTTTAGTGGGATTGCTGGCGTCAGAGGAGGAAGATATTTTAGGGATATAGTGGCCATGGTGGTAATTACCACATGGGAAGAGTTTGCCAAAGAAAGAAGCCAACATGGAGGAGAGCAGACCCAATATGGAAGAACATTTCCTTACGACATTCAACTCCTGCATTCATTAACGTCTGATTCATATTTCCCAATTGCCTTGGTCAGTGAACCTCCTTTTTGGTTAAGGTAATTAGAGCAGGTTTCCCCATTATCTGGATCTGCACATTCCCAGTTTACCAGCTCTGCCCCTTCCCAGAGTTCCCTTGGGCCTCTGGCTCTGCACACACTCTCCCCTCCCCCAACACCTGCCCTGAAAGCCATCTTGATAATCCTACCTTCACATTATATAAAATATTAAAATTCCTTAAATAATCAGTGGCAGTAAGATGCATGACTTCCACTGAAGAAAGAAGAGTATTAGTCACTCACAGGTGGTCTCAACTGATAATACTCATTCTTAGGGAGGGATATGCTACAAAACAAGCTGTATATGCTGTATGTGGTACAAAAACAAGATCCTATTAAAACAAACTCAATAGGACTGCCCGCATTTTATTTTTAACTGTACTGAACTTTTATTAAAGATTTCTTAAAGTGAGTGGTGAATTTGGGGGTTGGGAAATTTTTGCAAATTTCCTCTAGAATATATTGCCTTATAATGGAATTTGAGCAATAATACTTCAATATGTTTTTCATTTAAAGCAATATAGTTGCAACCCCAGAGATTTGCAAAATGGGAAATAACAATATGAGTTAATTTTTATACTTAATTATATAGGTTATCCTCCCTGCCTTCACTTCAGTCTCTTAGTCAAGTACAGTGTATCTCCCAATATTTGGTGGAATAGTTCTGTAAAATATGTAATCCACTTGTGCCGTCTCAAATAATATCAGGTATTACAAGGCTTTTCTCTTTGAATTTTATTTTGAAATTCTTACTTGGGTAAACCAATTCCTTATAAAAATGGAGAATTTTCAAATGCTGCTAAACTTTTCAGTCTCATTTCCTTTCCTTCTGGTGAAAATCAGACTGGCCATATGATACCCAGGTATTCATTTCCAGTCTTTGAGTTCATTAGCTCTCACTTAGGAGCAAAGACTTTTCTGGCTTTATCTCATTTCTTTATCTTTACCCTCCATTACTCTCCCTTGCTCCGAACACCGAACCCCTCTAAAATCAAGTGCCGAGAGTTGTGACTCCATGGAGAGTCTCTAGGAATGGAGTTTTTTCAGATCTTCTTCATGCTGGGGGAGGGGAGAGTCAGGAGTTATTGTTTAATGTGTACAGAACTTCTGTTTGGGATGATGAAAAAATTCTGGAAACATAATGGTGACGGTTACACAACATTGTGACTGTAGTTAACGCCACTGAACTGTACACTTAAAAATGGTTAAAATGATCAGTTTTATGTATATTTTGCCACAATAAAAAAAAATCTTGGTACCTTTCTTGTATATTTGTACACATCACTACATATAGATGCATCATCCATATGGATAGCAGCAACTAAGAAGAATGAAGTCAGTCAAATATGAAGTGTAAAGCAATTTCATTCCTTATAAAACTACAAGATAGAACAAAGCATCCACATCCGTTGCCAGCTGTCTTTGGAAAACTGCTCTGTTTGCTCATGCGCAGAAAAAAGCCAAGCCCGAGACGGTATTGACAAGAACAAGATGAATGACCCCCTGGAGACCATAGGGTTTGTATTCGAGTGCCCATCACCTTTTCATCCTTTTGTCCCCCTGCTCGATTCACATGCAGATTAACCCAGACCAACTCGTCTCTAAATAAGGTTTTTCACTCTAGTTTGGAAGGTAGAAGGAGCATCTAAATATTTATGAGGCTTTTTCTCCCGGGTTTATGATGCGCTCTTGTTGGATGTTGAGGAATTAACGTTAATGAATGCGTGCCTGCACACACCGACACAGAAACCAGGCAAAAGGAAAAAAAACACACACACACAGCGCTTTGTCGGTGCTCACCTAACAGTTCCCATGAAAAGGAAGAAAAGAGAGAGGGGGAGGAAGAGAAATTTCAAATCTGTTGCCAGGAGAGAAATAAATTGTACAGCTCAACACAAAAGCAAGAACAAAGTTTCATCTTTGCTTTCTGGAGTTGCAAATGTAACTGTTGTTTCAAGTCAGTACAACTATGAAATAAAACATGCTGATTGTAAAATGAGAACTGGCTGGCCTGGCTCTTCCCAGTGGTGAAGAAAATTAGGGACAGGGTTTCAATATTGGAAATAAATCGTTTATTAGAAAACAGAACTAACCAACATTTCCTTTTAAGCAATCCCTTTATACATGTTCCTTCAATATAGATTATTTGGGTATGAATCTGTAAAAGGATGTCAGGATTTTTATTGTACTGCCAGTATATAGTGTTTTTTTTTTCTCTGTCTTTTCAGGGCCTCGTAGACACTGTTTTCATTAGGCTAGCTAAATCCACTTTAAAGTGAATTCACCCTAAATGTGTTTGCATGAAATTATATCTAGTTATGGCTTAGACTGTAAATCATCTTTAATTATAGGTAATCTTTATGATATTTTAATAGATAGAATAATATATTAGCACACTGGAACTGAAATGCAGACATATTAATGGCCTTAATATCACACAGCCAGAAACAGTCATCTTTCCAACCTTTAATCATCTTCCCTTCCCTTCTGTTCTCCAGTGAACACAGAATGCCAGAGTAGTCGGTCAAGTCCCTGCTCAGAAAGGGTGAGGTGGCTCTGTAATTATCTTTAATATTTGTGCATCAGGATATTAGGTTTAAAAGTGTACTTTTTTTTCTTTTTTAAAAAATATTACCCCTCCATTGGTATTTATTTTCATTTGTTTGTCGTAATATACAAAAAGATTAAGGTTGTATTTGTTATTTTCGAAAATTCTTGCTGGATTCAAGAAATCACTTAGCCTAGCTCTCGTCACCTATCTTCATAGGGTGCCAAAAAGGCTGAGAAATCCTACCTCAGACCCCACACGGCCCAAACTGCTGCTCTAGCTGAAGGGAGGGAAAGCAGAAAGGAAGCCTCCAACTTACCTGTCAACACGTAGAAGGTTTCCCTACACATTTTGTGACAAACTGAAAATTAGTTGTTGATTGTTAATATTTTTTTGTTTCTTTCCCATTAGAGTAAAATACAGAACATGCTCTCCTACTTTCCACCCCAAAAAGTAAATAAATCTGGTTCCTTGATTCTTTCTTATTTGAAGTCCAAATAATAATTGACTCTAGTCTATTTATGTAACTATCATTATAATCTAAGCATTACATATTCTTAGCTTACAGCCAGGGTGTGTTTAAATCAGTTTCATCAATGAAAACTAAGATAAAATGTGCAAACAAATTGTTAACAGTCTTTCATCTGACAGACGGACAAGGAATTGTATTAGCCCAGCATTATTTCACAGTGGTTTATTACTTACTTGTCTGAATGAATAGGCACTTGGCTATTTCTAAGTTTAAAGAAAACTGTATCTAGGTTTTAAAGAAATATTTAGTGAAAGATTCACAAAATTGTTCCAAATTCTCCCTAAAAAAAAAAAGCATTGCTTGGAAGGTATTTCAGAAGGGCATTTTGTAGAAAACTTGGGAAATCAGTGTAAGTATTCAGTAAATGTTTTTAAATGAATGTTGGATGGCTTTGATCAAAAAAATTAAATATACACATAAGTTTAGTCATCAATGTATGCATAAATAAATAAATATACGTAAACAGAAGTATTATCCCTATTGATGGTATGTTACTCAAGCCCATTTTTTGTCCCATACTTCAAGCTGCTGGAGGCTGTGCTCTCCCTCTAAGTATGCCTAGTGTGAAGGAGCCACCTCACACCCATCACCATGTCTAGGCTGAGACTGGCAGCTTACACTTTGACTGTGACAGGAAGCAGTAGGACTGGTCTTTTATATAGGTCACAATAGAAGGCCATGATCTACATGGAGTAAGATGGTCTCCAAGAAAGATTTCCCTTGACTGAAAATACATTGTTCCTCACCAGTGTACTTTACTTCTTAGAACTCCTATTAGTTATAAGCCTCTAAAAAACATGTATGTTTTCTGGGATGATGTCATCAGTAGTTAAGCTCTGACTGAAATTAGTGTATTGGATTAACCTTAGCAGAGAGAGAAAAAAAAATACTGTATTTTAAAACACAAAATACTCAAAGGGAGGAAAAGATCAGAGCTTTGCAACAGTGTCCTGCAGAGGAACACACTAGAATGTGCTAGAACAAGGTTCCCTGAGAAGCTAAGATACATGTTTGCGGTGGCGGGGGGAAACTAGCACATAAAGGAGATGTCTATGAGGGTAGAGGAAGCTGAAGACGAACTTTGCACAGTGAAAACTTTGTGCAGGAAAGTAAACTATTTTTTTACCTCTAAAATTGGAAACTATATCTTAATGATATAATAGACTGTAAACTAAGCAAGGAAGAAGACATTCCCATACACTAATGACAATACTAGAAGTTGATAAAAGATTTCTGCAAGACAGTTTGATGACATATATCAAAAGATTTATAATTTTGTATGGCTTTGGGCTACATTTTACTTCTCGGAATTTATTTTGTATAAATAATCATAGATGGGCAAAGATACAGCAATATTATCATTTGTAATCAGGAGGATTTAGAAGAAAGAACTGTTATTTTACTATTATTTATTTAATTTAATTTTATTATTTTTGCTTAGCTATATTTTCTATGATAAGCATGAGTTAATTATGTAATAAGAAATCAGCAATAAAATTTGTTAAGATAAAAAGTTTGTCTGTGGTCATTGAGCTCCTTTGATGTCCATTGATTGAGGGCCTTTCCTAGGAACTTCATCGAAACTACTCCAATGTCACAGATATGCTCGAGTCCAAGGAAGTGTGGAAAACCTATGTGCAGATACTCTTAAGATAGAGCCTTTCCTGACATCAAAACAAAACATGCAAAATGCCAGTGAAATGGTTATGTTTTGAGAACTGTAGACAAAATTTGTTTTATTTAATTCAAATGTATATATATATCTCTGAAAAGTTTATAATTTCTTATTTGCTTTTTGAAATACAACAAAATACACACAAAAGATAGGCAACACTTAACATTTCCACTCTCCAAAACTTGCGGATCTCCTCTTAGATAAACCTCTGTTTTTTCTAGTGCAACTTCATTACCATGAGGTTTCATGCAAATAGAAAAGCATTGCAGAACATCATCTTTTCTCAAACCAGAACTGATCTGAATTTGTATGAAAACAGCAAGGAATAAATGGAACTATCTATATGAAGTCTTAACTCAGAACTGAAATATTAAAAACGACAGTTTTGCATTCCGTCTCATTTTTCACAAGGGTTTATCTCATCATATGATTTTTGTTTCTCAAACATTTTCAAATACTTGATCCTTGAAACTTTCACCCAACTCATTGCAAAGTTTAAAAATACTGCCGATTTCAGAATGTTTACTCCTAGTTTTCAAACATGATATGAACTGGCAGACCAGCCCCCAGCTGTTTTCATGGAATCACTGGGAGTGGCTGCTGTTACACATCGTGAAATTTTTCCAACCTAAAACTGTTATTGCTCTACACTGAGACACATGTGTCACAGCTGAGCCCAAATCCAAATTGAATTTAAAAGTTTTCTGGCTAAATGCCAAATTCAAACTTTCCCTGACCTGCCTTCCCCTGTTCTCTGACAGTGTGTTCATGTCCCTATTCGTTTGAAAATAGCTGGTTTGTAAACAGCTGGTTTACTGTCCAAGAAGTATTCACACAATCAAATAATCATGTTATTTTGTCCATATAGACAACAACCAGTCAACTGGTGAAAAAAAAGCAAACACTTTCTTTTTAATATTCAAGTTGCCTTAATTGCATGGTTTGTTTATATTGGTTAGTCATTGAGTTATCTACATAGTTGAATCTTCAATCTGAATTTTCATAATCTAAGCAAGAACTCCTATTGGGTAATGTTTTAGGTTATGATCATATTACTGTAATCAATATTTAAGCATATGGTTCAATGCAGCTAATATTGAGTCACAAATGCTTCAGGCGGGAAACCTCCAGAGTTTGTCTTGGCCAGTGGCTATCAAAGAGCCCCAGGCTTCTGTGTTTCCTTCCCTGACTCCTCCAATGACAGCAATTCCACCGTTGACTCTTTTGTATGTTAAATTTCTTAAAACAACAACAACAACAAAAATACAACTTAAAAACCAGTAATCCAGTCTAGCCTTTTACTCATTTCACCCCTGTACAGTATTGCACAAAGACATGAAAACCAGGGCAGATCAAATTTGGAGCCTACCAGCCTTGGCTACTTGCCTTCAAGGAATGTTTATGCCTTTTAAACAGTTGCTGTCATTTAGCTTTTTTACAGCCTTCTTTCCACCATTTTGGTGTCCACCACCGATTTTTCCAGTGAACAATGTAGCACACATTGTTGGGTTTTCTTGATTGTTAAAACCAGTTGATAGAGAAAATGAGGAATAAGACTTATGTAATCCTCAATTTTAAGCGTAATTCATCTACAGAATCTTTCAGTCTTCCTAAACTATGTGAATGGAATTTGTTTGCATAAATCTGTTTCCACCAAAGGCTTCTAAACTGTGAACTAATTACATGATCTGATTTTGGAGCTTTTCCAAAGATAATCTCTGAATTAGTTATCTTTTGTTTTTCTTTTATGTGTCATGTTGCTTTTTCACATTTCATTAGGTATCAAAACCAAGAGAGACAAAGTACAAGCTATTTATATTTTATCAAGTCTCAATATAATGGAAAATATTTTATCCCAGTTAGATCTACAGAAGATTAGGTGGTTCCTAAACCAATGTTTTGGCAGGAAACAAAAGTAAAAATAATTAGGGGCAGCAATATCTTAAAACACTTTTTAAAAATAATCCTGAGGACAGTTATTTTGCTGAATTCGATTTTCATTTTTAATAGAAATGAACGTTTGTGTGAATACATGTTGATGTACATTTGTATGTATGCACAGATGTACAAGGAGGTGTGGTTAGATGGAGTGTTGGATGTTATGTCGGAAGCATGAATCCAAGCTCTGTCCCATCACTTACTGCTTGTTTGACAATAGGGAAGTCACCTACTGTCTCTGAACCTCAATTTTCTCATCTGTAATTAGGGCTACCAATGCTTGTCAAATCCATTTCAAGGGCTTGTCATAGAAATCAAAGGAGGTAGTGTATGTGAAACTTTATTAATTATGTGTATAGGGTCCTAATAACATGTAGTGATGAGTGACATAATTATACCAATAACTCAATATAAGATTTGGGTCAACTTATTTAACTTTCTGTGCCTTATTTACTCATGTCTGAAGTGGGATTATAATACTCATGGGGATAGAAGTGATATTGCAGTGTAACATTGAGGACAGATATATTCGTTATGACTCCTTTGTCTTGTTTAAGGAAGACAAACTCAACTTGAAATAGTTTAAGAGAAAGAAAAAAGTGTTTATTGAAAGTCTCAAGGAACCATGGAAAAAAGCAACTGAGCCTCAAAAACCACTGGAGCCAGAACTTCAAATGTTAACAAGACGTTCTCTTTTATCACTGCGTATTGTTTTTATTTTCTCAAACTTCCTGCACATGACTGGACACACCGACACCAGCAACTCCTGCACCCCACACCTCACAATTTTGCTATAAGAAGAAAAAAAAAAACTTGACTAAAATCACCCACCTCCTTGCCCCAAGCCTGATGCCAATTGAAAAGGCCCAGAAAAAGACTACTCTGCTCAGGTCGAGTCAGGGTCCCTGGATGGGAGCAAGTCATTGGTAGCCCTACTTGAACCAGATGTTACGATGAGAGAGGAACAGTTTTCTCCAAGAAGGGAGGTGATGTCCCCAGAAATGAGGAAAGGTCTGAGGCCATCCGAGCAATAAATGCCCACCCAAAAGCAGAGGGCTGGCCCACGCCGTGGCCTTCTTTCTGCGCCTCTCTAGCAAAGGTCACCTTAGGCTAATGGTAACATTCTCTGTCAAGTGGGACAAACGAAACCTACTCCTGCCGTATATGATTGATGTGAGGAACAAATTACAGAATAGATTTAAAGGTGTCTTTAAGAGTTTAAAGTGCTATACCAAGAAAAGGTGAATTAAGTTATTCTAGTTCTCTCTCTGCATTCGGTCAGCACCTGTACCCTAAACTGTTTCAGTTTATAATCTTATGCAAGTACAGAACCAAGGATTAAAACCACACTCTCATTCTATTTTGTTAGGAAGTGGCACTATTTCAGAGTTTATTCTTAGTTAAAATTTTATTCATCTCCTGTAAAATCATGCATGCAATTTACTTGGGGCTATCACTGAAATGTTTTCAATTAGAAAAATGTAAATTACAAAATGCATTATTTATAATGTACACATAGTTGACTATGTTTTAGAGTGTCACCTAAAGAAACAACAGAACAACAACACGAATATAGATTCGTTGATGCTACACTAGTTTAAATGTCCTACCTATTCCATTTAGGTCTATGTGCAGAGCTTTTCCATTCCTGAACAGTTTTCTCTGGGGACTCTTGTCTGCTATGGAACCTGTTCTGTTTGGCAATGGCTGTACCCATCATATGGAATTATTTGTGACCCTGTGACGGGGACTTACATCGCGTACTTCAGTTACTTCAGTGTGTCCTCTAGACCCGTCTTCTCTGCGTTAGCTTATGTGGGTACTGTCTACTGGGAATGTATCTCCATTTAGTTCTCACTTCTCATCATGGGATATGTCCATCCATCATGGTCTTCAAGACTGGGTTGAACCTTACTGCTCTGGGGTAAATACCTAACCCACTGGCCCTCTTTCTTTAAGAGTGCTTCTTTATTTTGGGTAAATTTGTGATCCAAGCATACCCACTGGCACATCTCAGGCAGTTTTGTGCATCGTCTCAAGTTGCTACATGTGTATGTTTACCAAAAGTAAAACCTAAGCGAGACCAAATCTCTTTGCAGGAGGAGTACAGCGACCTTCAGTGCTGCCAGAAGAAAAGTATTTGGCACATCGTTGTAAAAGTAGGACGCACAGCAGAAAAACTTAGCCAACTTCATCTCTGCCCCATTCCCAGGTGAGCCTCTTACCTGGTTGGGAGCTGGGGGCGGGAACTGGAATAGGTTTGCCCTGGCCTTTGTCCCTCTGGGCCTGGGACATGGGACCATGATAGGATGGAGCACCTCCTGCCAGTGGTTGCAATGGGAGAGCTAGAGGATAAATGCTTAAAATAATATTCTGGAGTGAGGGCCAAGGTCATGGCCAGCAAGTGTGTCCAAACCGTGTCATAAATTAAAGTAACTATTGGAAAACTGGGAGCTGAATTACGGAGCCAAAACGAGTGGTGCTGAGCCACAGAGCATTCCAGGAGCTACAAGAGTGAGGAAGCGCGACAGGTCACACTGTCGAAGGTCAGCTAGGCGCTCTGCTCACAGGCTCGCTGAGTCCAGGAGGGTTGCAGGCCCACAGGCACAGACACGGTAAGCAAAAGCATGCTTGCTCATTTACTAGATCATTCCATACGCTCCCAGGGATTCCCCACGTTAATTCTGATCTCTAAAGCTCTTCACAGATGGGCAGGAAGTTCTATTCTTTGGTTATTCTAATCCCAAACAAACCATGACACATGCAGAGCCAATTTCAGGTTTAATCACGTTACCTTTATCCAAATAGAAATCAATCCCCATTTTTGTGCAGCCCTACAGAACATCCAGTGTGCAGGCGCCTTGAGTGCAGAGAAAAACCCTGCCGTCAGAGGTGCTCAGGCAGCAATAGAGTCAACACTGTATGTACAAATGTTTGTGATTGCTCGCTTGCTCTGTGCATGTGTGGAGGGGGCGGGATGGGATGCTATTTTATGACAGTTTCCATACTTTATCTAACTATCCATACACTTCCTCCACTTCCCTCCTCTTCCTGTGGGGACTTTTTCGTACATGCCCAATGCCATAAGATTCCAAAGGAAATATGAGCACTTTATGATGATCTAAATCAGCATCCAATTGCAAGGCCAGGCTTTTTGTTACAAATTCAATCATATCATAAAAACTAACCATACTCCTTAAAAAAGAAAATTTTTCAACCCGCAAGTAAAATCTAATCGCTTCTACAATGCCGTGATCTGTAACTACATACTTGTCTCAGACAACGGCAAAACTATCTTGGTGCCTGTTACTCAGACACTAAATTGTTTAAATTTTAAAACATTTCTGTTTTAAACAGAATGTTTAAACATTTTTCTGACAGAAAAATCAAACATGTATAGCTAGCCGAAGTTTGCGCATATTAGTTATTCCAACCGTTTGGTGATTGAATAAATCTTCCTCTGTTTTTCGGCTTTGAAATGCTGATGTACCCTTTTCTCCACAAGTTCCGGGGGAAAGGTCTCTCTCTCTCTCCTCTGCTCTTTTTTCCTCCTTTCCTCCCTCCCACTGCCGGAGGCAAAGGAAGGAAGGAAAGGGATGGAGCCCACCTCCCTCACCACCTGAACCTTACCGCCTGAACTATGTAATTGGATGGAGACCCACCTTGGCGCCAGGAGATGGAAGGGATCCAGGTGGTCCATGAATAATCCAGAGTTGACTATAATTTTCATTCTCTGAGCTTTCTAATGGGAATATAAAAAAGTTTTGGACTCTGGAGGACAAGAAAACAAGAAAAAGCGCTTTTTATAAAAAAGCCTTCCTTATTCACAACCTCACTGCCCATCCAGTGAAATTGATCACTTTTGTAAAGCCTTGCATTTTCTGGTAGGAAAGTTCTGGCTGAGGATTGTACTCCCTTCTTTGTATCCAAGGATTTATATGTGTTATTTCTCTTAACATTAATTCTCTTTCTATCAAAATTTGAGTGTGTCACTAAAAATGGTTGGAAGCACAAGATTCTTTTCTATCCAGTGACCAGAGGAGAGGAGTCACTCCTTTCAGATGGTACCTAGCACGCTTGGGATAAAATAACATCAAGGGAGAGCATCGACTCCCCTTCCAGGCTTGTCATTTTGGAGAGAGAATCGTGAGGTGATGAGGAGGTAACAAAAGACACACAGCAGCACCTAAAACAAGGGGAGCTAAAGCAGTCCCTCGGGCACTGGCCACCGAGGCTGCCATGGGGGGTGGATTACCCCGATTACCATGGACACCCGAGTTCTCTCCAGGCTTCAAAGGCCGTGTTATTTTGAATGAACACCCACTTCGGTGTCCAGAGAAGAGGAAGACATACTCGTCTGATGGATGATCAGAGTTTATTGTAATTTTCTTTTGGGAGGTGGAGCAGCAGCCGAAGAGATAGGGAGGGAGGGAAATTTCTTGGAATGCTAAGCACACTGTATATGCTGATTAGAGACCAGCATTCTAGTCCTTGTTTTGCCACTAAATAGCTGTGACTTTGGACACATCCCTCCTGCTCTCTGGGTTTCATGTGTCTTACTTTTACAACAGGTGAACGCAGTTATAGTTTCTCTAACATCTTTTTAGGCTCCAACATTCTGTAATTACAGCAACCAATGCCAACAAGAATGTTGTTAAGATTATTATGTGAGCAATGAATTCTCAAATGTGAATTAAAAACGGAACTCTATGGCACTTTAAGCATGACTTTAGTATTACTTCATCAAGTAACCTCTAGAAATATCCTGAGATTGAGCCTTAATAACAAACCAATAAATCCCAGACAGCAGGGGAAACATCCTATTATATGAAAAACCTGGCAATTTGGGGAGCTGACTGATTTTTATCTTAATTAGGAGAACAATAATTTATTGAGCACTTGCTGTGCCAGACATTGTGTTAAACCCATTTCCTCATTTCATCTTCGAAATAATCGTGTGAAGTTATTAGTATACCCATTTTACAGATGAGGAAACTAAGTTTCAGAGAGAATAAGTAAATTTACCCATATACACAGCTCAGACTCAAGGCTATGTCGCTCTGACTCCGTACTAATATTCCTCAATATACTACTCTATTGCTCCCTAATTAGGAAATCACAAAAACCTGTGGTAATAATAATACTAGCAACACTTCCTTAAGTGTAGGAACTTTGTTTTGATCACAGATTATCTCTTGTGCTTACAACAAGGTCTGCACGAAGTTGGTTCTCTGAAGAGAACTGAAAATTTGTTAAATGGAAAGTAACCATCCATTTGCTGACAAGGTTCTGTCTTCTTGGTGTTACTGTCTCTAGAACAGTGCTGTCTGATAGAAATTTCTTTGGTGATAGAAATGTTCCTTATCTGCCTTGTCCACTTGGTAACCACGTTTGGCTATTGAGCACTTGAAATGTGGCTATTCTGGTGAAGAATTAAATATCAAATTTTATTTACTTTTAATGAGTTTAATTTTAAATAGTCACATGTGGCTAGTGGCTACCATATTGGACAGTGCAAGTCTAGGGTAAAATATGGGTAAAATGCTTGACACACAGTAAGAACCTGGGTTTACCATGGAGAAAACAGAGACTTGAGAGTAAATATCTTGTCCCAAGGCTCATGAACTGGAAAGGATAGAACCATGATTCAATCCTGAGTTTTTCTGATATAACCCAAACTTATACTTTCTCCCCTACCTTCCTGTAAAACATTACAGAAAAAAAAATCACAAATCTTGGGCTCAAGAAGCCCCAAAACAGGAGCATCAAAGGATCATTTCCACAGTTTGGAATGGCTTCACATGGAGAACATGATTGTCCTTGAGAAATGGGAATTCATTGTCTTTTGACAAAAGTTCATCAAATAAGAAACTTATCAGGACCAAACGAATGTTTGCAACCCAACATTGGTGCTTAGCACTACTGTTACAGTGAGCTAACAGTGCACTCACATTCAGTTGATCTGAGTTGTAAGAATTAAACAGCGGTAGTAACAGACATGCAGGATGGTGATACTCATTGTGCACAGGATAAGTGAGTGATCTGTGTGGGGCCGCATATTACCGCAGTTGCTCTAAAATAGTATTTCTCAACCTTTTTCATTGTCATCTCCCTAATGTGCCTTTTCAGACATCTTTTCCTAATTGCCCTCTGCCATGAAGCTTTACTACCACAGATATACTGTTTATTTATTTATGTACTGTCTGTATATTTGTGCTTTATCTATAAAAAAAATGTGCTTTTTTGCTCCCCAAGAATCAATTTTCATCGCCTTGTAGGGGGGAAGGGATGATAACACCTTGGCTGGGAATTTTCTAGAATGGATGAACTCTTCGTGGCCTGAAGGGAAGCAAAGTGGAAAAGGCATGGGCTCCAGTCAGGCCAGCTTTAGTTTTAGTCTTAGTCCTGACTCTGCCTCTTAGGCAAACTGTTTAATCTCTTTAAGCCTCTGTTTTGCTCATGTGTAAAATGGGGATAAAAATATTCCTTCCTCCCTTGGGCTGTTGTGAGGGTTACATGAAGTAATGAATGTTCATCAATAGCTTATGGGATGCATTAGGTGCTCTCTAGATGTTGTCTAGTTTTATTATTTTTATTAACAAAAACACATTCTGGCAATGCAGCCAGTTTTCAAATCTCTTGTTTTCTGGAAGTTGCCATTTGGATTCTTTCACTTTAAGAGAGGACTTTACAATGTCTAGGAACAGCTATTTCCTTCAAGGTGAAGGTTCTTAAGAAATCACTGTTCAGAAAGATACAGGATGCTTCCTCATCCAGCTCAAGTCAAATCTTCCAAACACTTATTAGGGCCCTTCAGAGCTGATGAGAGACTGAAATCAAGGCAGCATTTGCCTAATATAAAATATGCACAGTAACACTATCTTAATTAGATGTACATGTCTCTGAAGATATAAATAAATGCTTCCTTTTTGATATGTCTGATTTAATAGCCTAATAACAGGGGAATGTTGCTGAAATATAATTCAGGGGGTGAGAGAGAAATTAATAAACTCAAATATTTAAAGCTCAACAGCAATTAACAACCCATTTAAAACAAATTTCTGAATTTTAATTTTATTTATCTTTATCCAACCAGGACTGAGCCTGGGGTTCATCATTATTCATTTTCAGACCTAACAGGGTGCTCTGCCCTTTCCTTGGGAGGCACTTTCAGATTCCATTACACAGGGGCAGCAGACCGTGATGCCAGCGGTGGCTGAGAGTGGAAATTCAGAAGTCCCACCTGAGTTGCCACAGGCCCAGTGTTTCTCATTTTCCCCTTTTACAATTTTGGCTTCTCTCATTTCCTTGGAAACTTGGATTTTAATTTTTGTGCTGCATGTTTAGCTACACACATACGCCCATACACAAAACGAGAATGCCTTTGTCTTTAGGGTCCCCAGGCATCAAGGAATGTCCGCGTCAATGACTTCTGGTCAGCTAGGGCAGAAACCTGAGTTCTGACCTCCTTCATGCACATACGGAGGGGATATGAAAGTGAGTCTCCAGCTTGTGTGCCTAGAAATCATCCTAAATGCACTCCGCCTGGGATGAGGGAGGGGTGTGGAGGGCTCAGCACGTGGCATTGTCCCCATTTGTACCTGTGTCTGGTGGGACAAAGATGGGGAAGAACTAGGGGTGGGGTGGGAGAGAGGGCATGTTAGCAAACATGTGGTGGAGACCTAAAAGATGCTCAACCTAGTCTGGGGGTGCTGGAAGCACACAGGGTTGGAGAGAGCTAAGCAAGCCAAGCATCCTTTCTTTGACAATAGTTTCTTATGTAGAAACCCGGTAGGGGGCAACTGAAAAGAAAGGGAGTGGAGAAAGAAGAGCCACATGGTGCGAGGTCAAATGAAGAGCGTAACACAAGTTTGCCCTTCTGTGTATGCAGAGGTTCAGGATGAGGATGCCCTCCATACAGCCCCTCATTGCAAGGGCTGCACCTTCTGCCAGAGAAGCGGCCGTCGTTGGCCGGTCCCTCTTGCACTGCTTTATTAGGAGATTTCTCCACCCAGAATCTGTGGGGAAGGCAGGGGACAGGACCGTCCGTGTGTTGGCCGAGAGTGAGTACAACAGTGGAACAGCCAGAGCTGCCAGGAGCACTGCATTGTGCTTTGGGGGCACCTCCTAGAATCAGAGGGTGGGCCAGCAGGCGGGAGTCCCTGAAATCATAGGCTCTCCATCTAAGGTGGTGGATTCGTTTCCTAGGGCTGCTGTAACAAATTATCACAACTTGGTGGTTTAAAACAACAGAAATCTAGTCTCGAACAGTTCTGGAGGGCAGAAATCCAAAGTCAAGGTGTCATCAGGGCTGTGCTTCCTCCAGAGGTTCTAAGAGAGGTTTCATTCCTTGCCTCTTCCAGCTTCTGGGGGCTGCAGGCTTTCCTTGGCTGTGACCGCATCACTCCAATCTCTGCCGCCGTCTTCACATGACCTTCCGCTCTTCTGTCTCTCCTCTGTGTGTCTTATAAGGATACCTGTCATTGGATTTAGGGCCCACCCGGGTACTCCAAAGTGATCTCAACTCAAGATCCTTAATTTAATTACATCTGCAAAGACTCTTTTTCCAAATAAGATCACATTCACAGCTTCTTGGGGTTAAGACATGGACATGTCTTTTGGAGGGCCACTATTCAACACACTACTGATGGTAAATAGGAGAGGGGGAATACTCATTGTCTGACGTGGAATTCATGCATCTTTCCTGTTATGTTAATGTTTGTTAATTTTCTTTTAATTAATTTTTTTTTTTTTTTTGCTACATAATGGCCAGTATATTTCTGGGGGAGGATTGTGCCAGTCAGTTGGGCTGCTCCAGAGAGAGATGCCCAGGTTTCTCAGTGGGGGTTTGAACGCAAGGAATAAGATACTCCAAAGGGTGCCTAGACCAGTCATATCATAGGTTCCATTTGTCCCATCTTAACACTGAAGCTTGAGGCATGATGTTTCCTTTGAGGAGCTGTGGGATAGGCAAGAAGATGAGGAGATGAGACCACCCACTAGAGCCAGCAGGTCTGGAATGGTGCCGAAGCTCGCCAGCTGATCCTCAGTGAGCAAGGCCCCCAGCAGTTTCAGGCAGGAGACGAGTGATGGGGCCCAAAGGTAAATTAGTGGATTATAATAAGTAGATGGAGTGGGGAATCCAGGAAGGGTATATTAAATTTATATTAGGTAAGCTTCTGCTTTTTCAAGCAACCTTAAGTGATAAAGAATATTTGACAGCTACTGGGGTAGCTCAGAGAGTTTACAGAAGAGCTGAACAATCCACTTCAAGAACCAACACAGAATCCAGAGCAGATGCTGTCATTGGACACTGCCATTTTCTAGAACTCTGTCATTAATGTACTGTTGCTCCCCTGACATCTGGTCTTTCTCCACTTTCAAGTTTCACATTCCCAAGGAAGAATTTAGCCCCAATCACGTGTGAGAATAATCAGCCATGGTGTAGGCATGGCAGCTGTGAGCTGGAGAAGTCACCCCAACTGGGGTCTGCGACAGGTGGGCAGGGGGTGGCCAAAGGGTGCAAGGCCTCGGTGGCTGGACTAGGGTTGGGTGGGGCCCGAGAGCAGGAGCAAAGAAGCAGACTTGGGGGTGGCCTAGCTCAGAGCAGTGGATTTCAAACCATTTTGTCTAAGGATCTCTTTACATGCTTAAAATTTATTGAGAATCCCAAAGAGACGCAAGTGGCCTATATCAATCAATATTGGCCTTACTAGCAATTAAACCTGAGACTTTTTAAGACACAGGAACACAAGCACGCATGCCAGTAGTTGTCAGAGTGATGATGTCACCACACCTCAGGCAGTCTCTGGAGACTCCACTGTATATACCTGAGAGTAAGCGGGAAGAAGGTCATAACATCTTAGTGTTATTATGAAAGAAGTTCTGACTTTGGAGACCTCTGGAAGGGCCTTGGATCCCGCTTGCCCTGATGCACCCTGATGCACTTGGGGAACTGCTGCATGGTGGTTCAGAACATGGGCTACACAGCAAGACTCCCAAGTTTGGAACCTGGCTCTGCCACAACTGATTCAGCAAGTTTCTTACCCTCTCAGTGCCTCTGTGTCCTCGTCTGAAAGTAGGGGAGCGATGGGGCCTCCTCACGGGGCTGTAGGGAGGATTAGAAGGGCGTCCGGCACTGGCATGTAGTCACAGTGTTCTGGCTCTGATGAGGCACAGGGCAGCACGGCTGCCGGGACAGCTGGCCATACAGGCAACCCTGGCGCACCAGATCCAGGTCTGATGGGCAGGACAGGAGCCTGAGAACTGGCCTTGGGACCCAGACTCAACATTGGGGCTTCTAGCTCCCTAGGGGGTCTGGTGCTAAATTCCCCCACTGGGAGGAGGCTCAGCCCTGGCCCTGAGACTGAGTGAGCTGGGGTGTGCCGTGGGGCCTCAGTGGGCTTTGTTCTCAGGAGCGAATGAAGTAACAGCCCGTGGAGATGAGATGCGGTCTGATATCTCAAAGACAATTCTCAAAAAAATATCTTTTTATGGTATCCATGACTTGTATTGCTAAGACACATATTTCTCTGCATCAATCAATAAAAATGTGAAATTGGGCTAATTTATGAATATTTCATATATAACAAATCTAAGTTTTTAATGCTCAAAAAAATGATAAAAAGTCTGTCAATATGTCTCTGACCTCCTGGATCCCTCTCAGGGCGTCACTTGTAGGCACTTTCTGCCACCAGCCTGTGCTTGTATCACCCCAGCCTCTTAACCCCAGGTCCAGTCGCCCAAGGACACAGGACTCGAGCTTCATTCCCGTGAGAACCAGGCGCCTGGATAGTCCATGGGGGGTTACCCTGAGGTTGTGGCTGCAGGACAAACCAACCAACAGATCCAGTGGAAGGGGCTGGGGAGTGGATGCTGGAGGAGCTCACACACACACAAATGACATGAAACAGCACACTCAGGTGGCCACGTGGACTTCCCTAAAAAACTGCCCTTGATATGACTATGTGATTCGTACTTGAAGAATAACTACAGCAAAATGAGGATGGAAAGAGAAGAATGTATTTCACAAGTGCTGGGTCAAGGAGCAATCCCTACGTGATCAGTCCATCCTCCCAAACCACACCAGGATTCGCGGCCTGAGGTCCCAGCAGCACCTGCCAGTCTTACAGTCCCCTGCTTTGGCTCCTCCTCCTCCTGGGCCCTCACTCTGCGCCCTCCCCACAGGCTCTCTGGTTTCCTCCTTCAAAGGGACAATTTTCAGTTTGGGGCCATTCTTAGTCCTTATTGCCCCAATACTGTGGGGCAATTATTTATTGAGTAGTAGCAGCACTTCCAACCCGGCGATGCCCACAGGGCAGCCCTCAGTTGCACTTCACTGCTTCACCGGCCTTTTATTTACTTCGTAGAGTTTCTATCCCCAGCTTTCACCAAGAGCCAGCCCAGAGCCACTGGCTCACCCTCATAGTCACAAAAGCTGAAGGAGGTGTGGAGGCCATCTCTTTCACCCTCTTAGTTTACAGCTGAGGACACAGGCTGGAGGAGTTCAGGAGTTAGTCAAGACTGCGTGGAGAACAAGGAAGGCATTTCAGAGCCTTGTGACCCTGTGCCTGGAAGTGAGGCTCCGTGACTCTCCTCTCTCTTCATGTGCCTTTTGTTCAACTGCGGCCCTTTGGACAGATAGAAAAGATCCATTTCCAGTTTTTTTTTTTGTGAGGAAGATCAGCCCTGAGCTAACATCCATGCCAATCCTCCTCTTTTTGCTGAGGAAGATTGGCCCTGGGCTAACATCTGTGCCCATCTTCCTCCACTTTATATGGGACTCTGCCACAGCATGGCTCGACAAGCAGTTCGTTGGTGCGCGCCCGGGACCCGAACCTGCAAACCCAAGGCTGCCGAAGCAGAGCGTGTGCACTTAACCGCTTGCGCCGCCGGGCCAGCCCCCATTTCCAGTTGGGTAAAATGCTTGTCAACTCCAGAGAGACAGAGCCTTACCTAAATAAACAGGGAAGTCAATATGTTTGAAACGACATTAACGGTATTTGTACTCTTGTAACACGAGCTGGCTTCTCTCTCCTGTTCTCCTAAGTCTCATTCCTGGGAATACGTGCTCGACGGTTCTCTGAAGCCTAAGATGTCAGCTGATAAGGGATTCGGGAGATTTGTGTAATAATAAGGGACTCTTGAAGGCCAAAGAGTTCTCAACACTCAAAGGAACGAAGTTATGAAAGTGGAAAATTAAACTCACTGCTACTAAATTCCACTGAGCCCCCCCAGGCCCATAATTGTGCTGTGTTTGGTATGTGGGCCCAGCCAGGACTCGGCTGACTTCCCAGATCACACCACTGCTTGAGCACCTGGCAGAGAGGCTTACTGTACTGCCAAGAGGCACAGAATGTCAGGGCTCTCCTCACCTTGGTTACTCTTGTCACCTGGGACCAGAGAGATGAAGTGATTTTCTTTGGGTCACACAGCTTACGAGTGGCAGAGCCAGAGCCTTGAGAAGTTCCTGGTGTCTCAGTCCAGTGCTCTTTTTATTAATGGACCCTGCTCCTCGGTGCACACTGCTGCTGGCAGACAAAACTAGCTTTGACCTTGGATCTCAATGGCAAAGGTCATGAATCAGTACTTAGGGGACATCACCCACTCTGGTGCAGCCCTTTGTGACACAGGGACTCAAAGCCACACATCTGCTCCTGTCATCTCCTTGTTCAAAATTCTTCCGGGCTTGCCCTGCCCATTCGTGTTTCTCATCCTGGACTACACATAAGGGAGGTCTTCCTGAAGTACTGGTTTTAAATTTCTAGGGGAAAAAGACCCCATCATTGTTTTTTACTTCAGTTAGGAAAAGAAACAAAATTTATTTGACTTTTGAGGATAATACCGGAACTCTGGCTCTTTCAAGCTATTGCTTCCCAAAATGGGGAACTGAGTTTAGTGTC
Source organism: Ceratotherium simum simum (assembly GCF_057802395.1). NCBI lineage: Eukaryota > Metazoa > Chordata > Mammalia > Perissodactyla > Rhinocerotidae > Ceratotherium > Ceratotherium simum. Next base: position 5,869,946 of record NC_141937.1, read on the forward strand.
CTTTAACAATGGGGCTATTAAAGGGGAAGTTTAAGGAGCCCCAAAACAGGATCAAACCTTAGCTCATGATGGCCTGCAAGGTCCTTCACGATTTGACTCCTACCTACACGTCCAGACTCCTCTTCCTCTACCCTAAGGACGCAAGGCCATACTGAATCACTTGGGATTTCCCAGACACACTGTGCACTCGTCCCCCATGTGCCTGCTCACATGGTGCCCTCAGCTCAGGGTGTTTCAACCTGGCCACTGTTGACATTTGGGGCTGGATGAGTCTTTGTTTGGAGGGGCTCTTCATACATTGTAGCAGCATCCCTAGCTGGCCTCTACCCCACTAGAGGCCAGTAACACCCCCAAGTCGTCACAATCAAAAATGTCTCCAGACATTGCCAAATGTCCCCTGGGGAGCAAAATGGCACCCGTTTGATAACCACTGATGTAACAGGAATGGACTTCTTGACACTCATTTGTCTAGCAAACTTTCTCATCTTTCATGCCTCAACTCAAACATCATCTCCACCTTGAAGCCTTCTGGAACTGCCCCAGGCAGAACTAGATGTCTTCTCTCTGCTGATCCTGAACCTTAGAGATTTGCACCCCTATTTGGTGTTTATGCTATGGCAGTGTAATTGTTTGTCTCCTCTCTGCACCAATTAGACCGTGAACTCTTAGAGGTCAAGGATTATGCCTCCAAATCTATATTCTTAAATCCTGAGCACTTAGCACAATATCTGACCCATAGAAGGAGTTGAAGAAATGTTGACTGAATGGACGATCTGCCGTTCTAGGCTGGTACTTTCTGGTGACGACTCCTCCAGGAAGCATCCCAATTGTCCTCTCTTCTAAGATCTCCTATGAAACTCAGCCATGGGCATAATCACAGCCTCACTACGTCACTCGATTCTTGCTTGAAAAATAACTTTGCCAAAGGAATAATCCAGATTTTGTTAATAGTCATAATAATAGTAGTATTAGCCCCATGATAGCAGCTGCTGCCATTTGAGGGTCGTCTCCGTGTTCTGCCAGCTGTTTTCACTTTAATTACTAAAATTATAACATTTCTGTGAGTTACATCTTATTATTCCCTTTTACATGTGAGAAAACAGGCTCTGAGAGTTTAATTTGCAAATTCAGCATCCTGGTGGCCCTAGGATTAGATCCAAGGTAGGTTGACTCCAAACCTCAATCACTGACCTGTCTTTGGTTTCCAAATGTTTATTCTTAAGAGTGATTCTCAAAAAGCAGTCATAAGAAATCTCAACAGCCTCAGTGCACCAGATGAATGGGTTATTGGTGCTCTGCTGTAATCTGTGTCACTTCTTATCACTGCAGTGAACATCTGATTCTATCAAAATACAGAAAAAAATCATTTTGATGCTGCATTTGCATATCCAAAGATTGGAGGATGGTTTGTATAATCAAATTATGTAGAGTTGTAAAAAGGGGGCATCATTTAAATAGCTTACAAAATTACTTTGAAGATGCACACTAAAATCTAAAGAACTCATTGCCTCCAAGATCTTTACAAAAAGTTAAATGCTAATTGATTATGACAGCTTTGTCTTTATCACTGGCATCATTCTCCATTTCTACTTCGTCAATATCACAGCTCCAATATCACTCTATCCTATATTCCTCCTCCAGCCACACTCATACCATGCTATAATAACAGATGGAATTCATGCACGACTGGCTTTTTCCCCCTCTCCCCGTAGTTGATCAAAAGGAGCAGCCTGGGAAAAAAACTGAAATTTGCTGAAATTCTGATTTCTTTCAGCAGTTTTATAGATTTTATAACTTATCTTTTATTGACTATGCAAGGTCTCTGGTCCCCAGCATCTGTTTGTTGCATCTGGGGAGAAAGATAAATTCCCTTTTTTATGCCACTGAACCAAATTTAAGAGACAGACAAACACACAGGTCTTAATACAAGAGGACAGCAGCACATCCCTCTTCCTTGTGCTGGCTATCTTTCCTGGTCCTGTGTGGACAGGATGGGAGGAGGAGGAGATGCCTTCTAGCCTGCGTGGTTTGCCAGCTTAGGGGTGAAGGCACCAAAGACCCACTGATCAGGCTAAGAGTAGGTGCTCCCCCCAGACAGGGCACCTGGGGACAGTTGGTTATGAGCTCAAGCTTTTGGGAGGCTGCTATGTATACATAAAAAAAAAATACCCTACACATCATTTACAATTTCTCAGACTTAAAGAATTGTGCCTGGTCACCCAGAGACATGATTATACATCACGGAACTTCATTATAATAATGGCTCCAGTACTCCAACTTCTTTAAAACCTCAGCTGTTCGATTCAGCCTCTTCAGCTCCATAACTGTTTATAAGATTAATAGACTCTGATGCATAATTGACTCTCCCATCGGGAGAAGAAAACAGAGAGCATCTAATCCTAGCCCTCGCAAAAGTAACACTGCCATAATAAGATGGTGTCTGTACATGTGGACAGGTTAATGTGGGAGAGAGAATGCAGGTGGGTGGAGGAGTCAGCCCTGGAGAAGGTCTGGGAGGGTCACCGGTGTTCTCCTTTCATAGACCCTTGACTGGACAGTGTGAAAAATAAACTCGTTGCAGGGCTCATGGGGTGGGATCCAGCTCGGCAGCAGGGACCAAAGCCTGAGCCGGGAAGAGGCAACAAGGAGGACGCGGTCCCAACACAGAAGGGAGTGGAAGGAAAGAGAAGTGGGTCCACAGAGGCCCAGCCCAGGGGCTTCCAGTTTGGTGGCAGGGGAGCCCAGAGGGAGAATGATGCCTTGGGCTCCTCATTCCCCTTCTGGGGTCACAGGATGTTGCAGCAGGACCTGCAGGAGGACCCCCTCCTGTAGTTGCACAGGAATCCTGCTTTCAAAGCAAGTAAGAGCTGGTAAGGATGGCAGGGCAGGTCTCCCTAAGTGCTGAGGAACTCGCAGCGGGGCCTTCACCAGTGTGGGCCCTGGAGAGTCAGGAAACACTTCTTGAAGGAGTTGAAGGTCAAAGGAAATGAGGTCCTTGGGTGAGTGGGTGGGGGAGGAAGCCACCATGACACAAGGGGAAGGGCAGGAGCCACGCTCAGAGGCGGGAGAGCTGACTCGCCAGGGGTGGGAAGGAGATGCGCCTGGACCAAGGAGGGCTGGGATCCGCCAGAATAGGGACAGCCGTGATGCCTGATCACTGTCTAAGTTCTCGACTTGCATCCGGTGCAGCCCGTCAAGCACAGGTGGTCGTATTGAACAGTCACTCAGCCACTTGTTGATGGCTCGAATAAAGGAAGGAGGTCTCACTAAAAGATGGAAATAGGAAGCAGAATTTTCATTGCTAGCCTATCTTGGCTCTGCTTGTCTAACTGTGCCTCTTCTCTTGGCTTATTTTAATGTTCCAGAAAGAGCCTGTGTGGCTTGCAGTCTTACTGAAGAAAAATAAAAATTTAGAAAAGCAGAGTACGTAATGAGAAGAGATCGAAACGGAGAGAGGGCCTTATTTTCTACTCCTGAGTGGTGAGGGTTTCACACAAAAAGGACCTTGCTCTGTTGTTTGAGAGAAAAGTCTGGATTGATCGTTCACTCATCGATTTGTGCTCCTCTCTCTTTGCCTTAAATAACTGCTTTTTAGCTGGACATCTGCAGCATCTGCTTCTCCCCCAGCGCCTGGAAAGCCCAAAGTGGGTTGCAAAGATAAGTCTTATCTCTGCCTTGGGTTTCCTCTTAACTGACCACCGAATGACCCCAGGGGTGAAGAAGGAAGGTCAGGCCCAGATTCACGTGGCCATAATCCACACGTTTGCCTGGTGAAAACCTGGTGCAAAGGAATAAAGCCACAACACGGACTCGTAAGCTTCATTGTTATTTAGACATGACCTTGCTCTTTTGTTCATCTCTCGGAGACATGGCATACTTTTAAAAGTGCATTTTACGTCACAGATTTAAAAGTCTACATACTCACAGTTAGATCCTTGACATAAAGACCCCCCTCCCTGCCATGTGAGCTCTACGTATAATCCTTCCTATCCTTTTCAGGGAAAAAGAAGGAGGGGCTGACAACAGAGAGGCCCAGTATCAGTTTATTGACTTCTAAGAACTGTTAACCTTTTGCAGAGAAGGAGAAAAACCCCTCATTGTATCTAGGGCCTGCGGGGTGCTAATTTGACATGGCAATGAGATAAAAGTTCATCTCCCACTGCTGTCAGCCTCACCGGATCGGAATGCCATCTACTTAGCATAGGAGTCAAACAATTCCCTGGCAATAGATTGCTTTCCACTTGTAGGTCTACTAAATAAATAGAAAAGTAATTAACAGTGCTCTATGGCAGATGTATCAGATGGAATTTCATTAGAGCAGAAGAACTGAGAGAATCGAGAAGTCATTTTGTGTCCCATGGTCTGGTGAAGCTCTCATGCTGTCTTTCTTTGGGATGGACATGTTATTTCTGCTTCTCTTCAAGAAGAGAAATTTCTGAATTTCCTATTATATCTTCACTTTGATGAACGGAGAAAGAAAAAAGAAAAGAAAAATCTTAAGTGCCTGAAATTAGTTAAAAAAAAAAGTCTTCTCATTTTTTCAATTTGATTATTTTTGTCCTGAAATCTGAGGGTAATTATCTCTCTTTTGTTGTATTTTTTCTTTTCTTTTCTTTCTTTCTTTTTTTCCCTCAATTCTTAAATATCTGAATTTTGAAATACTAACTGTCTTATTATTATTTCCCCCCCGACCTTTGGAAAATAAGTGGCATTATGTCATTTATAACAGCAGGAAGAAATGAAACTGCATTGGAAGGAAATTTATGCTCAGTTGGAAAAAGAAAAGATGTTTAAGGCATTTATTTTTAACCAGCTTTTAAAAAATATATCTGAAAGTACTAAATTCAATTTCACATGTCCAGAATGGTATAACCTAATTTTAGCATATTAATTAACAATAAAAGTAGTGTTTTGCCTCATACAAAGAAATAAAATAATTAACTTACCGAGGAAATGATTTTACTTCGAGAGGGTAATGAATGACGTTGAGTAGCAGTAACACAAAGGTTTTGCGAAGCAGCTCTGGCTGTGGAGCCTGTTTGGAATTCTTTGTTAAATACCAGTTTTCTCCGTTGCCAAATATTACCTGTCTTGACCCAGACCAAACCACACACACTTCAGCGAGGCCGGCCGGTGTTCCTCAGAAGGAATGCCGAGTGGAGGGGAGGCAGGAATTTGACGACTTTCAAGGACAAGCTGAGTGTCCAAACGCTCCCGGAGTCAGTAAACACTAAGGTGCCTTCTACCTGTGGAAGAAATTCCAACGTTGTTGTATTTTACATATTTGGACCTTTGAACTTGGAATATTTTGTCACACTTCACATAGCTTCATTCCCAGGGGGGAAAAAGCTAGTCTTTCAAGTGGTTATTATAAAGCTAAGTGCATAAATATGCATGAGAGGTCATTATTACCACAAGATGATACTTAAAAGGTTCAAGTGTCTCTTACTAAGATTTTTCAACTTGTTCAGTGACAGGAAATCAAAGTCTCCAGTTTTTCGTTGCTGAACTTTGATTGTTCTTTCAAAGTTTTCAAGAAAATGGTTTCAGAGCTCTCACTGGCATTCATTTATTCATTCATTCATTGGACAGATAATTAATGAGATATTACACGTGTCCATGTTTTATCCAGAAGGCCATATTTAAAGCATGGTAGCCAGGTCTCTGAAGGTTGAGTCATGGAATTCCCAGATTTTAGAGCCGGCACTAAGGCACAGAGAAGCTAAGTGACTTGTCCCACGTCACCTCGTGTCAAGACTGGAAATCAGACCTGACCCCAGGCCAGGCCTCTGACCCGTGAGTCAGGGTCTTTGGAAGGTTTGAGGGCCCAAAGTATAGGGTCATCCTGGGATCCACAATAATGAAGAGTTGCATTTTGACCCATTTCTTGCTTCCAGAACTTGATATTTCAATGGAGAAATTTTATATAGTGTTATCAGAACCTTAAAGGCTGTTAAACATGACATTCCCATTCAGAATTGACTTCAGTTCACCCCACAGTTGCAGCAAATTCCCTCCTGGAGAAGATGACACGTTCATCTTTAAGATTAATTCTCCATGCGGCCCTGTTCTCCATGGGGAAAGGAGAAAAGGCAACGGAAAATAAAATGGAGCCAGGGTGAGGAAACAGCTCCTACCTGCAGCCTCGTTTTTTCTCTCTCTGGGTGGGAATACACCTCAAGTAGTCTGTGGGGTCTGATGATGTTTTTAGTCCCAAATTAACAAAGAAAAAGCAATTTACAAAAGCAATCTTTTCTTAAGTTCTTGCTCCTGGGCTCCCAATCTCTGATTTACAGACCAAATCTTTGGAAAGGGGTGCAGGTGGATTCCAGGGTGAGAGCATGCGCTCTCCCAGGCACTGATTCACAGCATGAGGGAAGCACCTGTGGTATTTCACACTAGGCTCTCCCTGAATCCGGAGGCTGATCTTGCTTAAGGATGTTGCAGTAAAAGAGAACCCTGTGAGAGACAGATGCAGCTCTTTAAAACTCGGGGCTGAACTGCGAGTGAGAGCTCGCTCCATCCACAGAGCTCTCAAAAGAAGTGTTGCCTCTGCAGTCTTCCTTTGGAAAGCTCGCCAAGGTTGGATCTCCTGCGCTCTCATTTGTTGTTACCCAAAGCTGACACATTTCAAATTGATTTCTGTTCTTCTTCATCTCTTAGCCAATCATGTGGCCATGGAGATTACTGGAAAGAGCGTGCACTGTGAGGACAATGTGGGTTTGAATCTCTGCTCCTCCACTTAGTAGCTGTGGGAACTCGGGCACATGACCTAACTTCTCTGAGACTCAGTTTCCTCATCTGAAAACTAGAAGTAATCCTCCTCACTCGGCTCCCAGGGGATCACGGTTAGAGGAGATGACGCACAGTGGGTCGGGTCCTGGAAGGTGCTCAAACAAGACCCACCTCCACCCTCAGCCTTCCAGAGTTCTTCCCAAGGGAAGAAGTCTTGGGTTGTGTTAGAACTCGCCTTGCTCATCCCCAAATGCCCAATAATCACTTATCTTATTTGCAAATCATTTCTGTACATCCCTTTATTGTTTTAAAATTTTCTTTTTTTGTTATTTTAACATTTATTAAAGCTGCCAATTTTTATAACAAATTTTCTGTTCATATTGTTTTCCTCCGCTTATATTGTGATTTGAGTTTCAAAAGGACACGCTTTTTCTTTTTCAACTCCCTTATCAATTCAGTATTTTACCCACCTTAGAAGCTCAAGAAGTTTGCTGACAGACTCACAAAATGATCAAAACATCCCAAACCCAAGCTTTTTCTTTCATTTTAAATTTCTCACATTGTCTTCCCCAAACCCTGGAATTGCAGGGTCAGGTGGGACCTCTGAGGTCACCAATGTCCCCTCTCTTCTAGGCCTGGGTGGGCCACAGGAATAATCAATGCTAGAAAAATGTAGACCTATGGAGACATGGAGTGACCCCTGAAACAGCTCCAGCCAGACCCCTGGACATACTGCTTTGAGAAGGATAGATGCCTACCATGTGGATGTGGGGATTTCTCCAGAATGGTTTTTCACTGTACTCTGGGCTACCCCTAATCCTTTTGGGAAATAATGTCACAGTTCCCTGGAAACCAGTGTGTACTTTCTGTTTGTGATTCTGCGTACATTTACTTTTATCTAAATTTTTTGCTCAGAATCTTGGTTCAGCTGTTGACCTTACACTCTTTCACAAACGACTTGCAAACATGTACGTATGTAAATATCAATATCAGATTGGGTTAGTTTCACCCTGGACTTATATTTATTTATTCACATTTTACAAAGTAAACATTTCCTCATCTGCCCACCCTTCCATCCTACCGTGAGTTTTGAGTTATTCATTCAACCAATGTGTGCTGAGCTCCTCGGAGGCGCCAGGCTCTGGGCTAAACCCCCCCGCCTCTTAGCTCATGGCTAATTCTTGGCTCTCCGTCTTCCTTTTCATCCCTCAGGAGTCCTTCTTGTTCCTGCGCTCCGAGGCGCCCACGCAGAATATAATATCCCATGACAGGATGTCTTCCCCTGTGCAAACCAAAATAGTGCTGGCCTTCGTGCCGCTCTGTTCCTTTCTAAACTTGTCCAGACATAACGTCTGGTCTCACCTCGCACACGTTGGTCACTTTACGGAGCGCATCGTGAAGTACTGTTACAGATCTAAGTTGACTTTTTTGGCTCCTCTGTTTGTAAGCTTTGAATCCATTCATATTTTTTCTCCTCACCACTATTTGAACTACGTCCCTGGTGGGAAGTCAGATGCTTGTGTTTGTCAATCCGTTTTCCTTCTGCTAACAAAGATGTTAAAGAAACTTTACCCAGGCTTGGAAAAGGGACTCAATTACATTCTAGGAAAGTGACAATTTAGGTAGTCTCGTCTCACAGAGTGGAATCTCTTAAAAAAATTTAGAGCTAGATGAGACTTTAGAAATAGCCTGGTCTGATCCCTTTCTTTTATGGATTGAGAAATCGAGGTTCCGAGCAGCCACGTGACTTGCCCAGACTCTTGTGAGGAGTGTGCCTGAGTCAGGATTAGAATCCTGGCCTCTTGACTCATTTTAGTTTGAAGGTCTTTTTTTTAAATTAAAAATATATATGTAAGGGGCCGGCCCTGTGGCTTAGCGGATAAGTGCGCACGCTCCACTACTGGCGGCCTGGGTTTGGATCCCAGGCGTGCACTGATGCACCGCTTGTCTAGCCATGCTGAGGCGGCATCCCACATACAACAACTAGAAGGATGTGCAACTATGACATACAACTATCTACTGGGGCTTTGGGGAGCAAAAGGGAAAAAAAGGAGGAGGATTGGCAATAGATGTTAGCTCAGGGCCCATCTTCCTCAGCAAAAAGAGGAAGATTGGCCTGGATGTTAGCTCAGGACTGATCTTCCCCACACTCACACATAAATATATATATATATATGTAAAAGAAAGAACCAAAATAACTTCGAATGTAGCATCAAATCAAACACATTTCCAGTGCTCTGTGGCACTGGAACATACAATTTCATCCCAGGCATCTTGAATCTTTGATTAGCATTATTCACTTCCTCGGGGACCCCATCAGCTCACACTGATTCAGTTGCCCTCCTAAACCAACAGACCCCCAGGTCTCCCTTCCCAGCATTTATTAATCTCTTACAATCATGCCCTGTCTGCATTCGTTTCTCATTGGCAGCCACCCCTGCTAATGTTGCCTGACTGGCTCTGTTTGCCTTGATAGGGATTATGTTTCATTTTTGGAAGACTCTAATTGTTAGAAAGTTTTCCTTCTAATCAAACAAACTCTGCCTTCCTCTTACTGTCTTCACTGGGCCTATTTTGCTCTGTGTCCTTCAAAGGGACTTGGCTTGCAGGCCAGCAGTATGCTGGGACTGACCAAAGTGGGGAGTTTATCCTCAGGAGGGTCCCCCTGCCCCTCCTCCTCCTGCTGCTTGATGGTGGCGGTCCTAGTCCCCCGACCTCCCTCCTTTTGGTCCCTCACTTTATTTGCATTTTTCCCGGAAGCTTTATCATTAACAACCCAAGTAGACTGTCCTCCCAGCTTTTTCTTAATGCTTTCTCTAGGACATGACCTCCAGTGTTGCCCTCCAGTCTCCTGGACCTTCGTTGTGCTGAGTTTGCTGTCCCCAAGTCTGGAGTGCATAGGGTAAATGGCTTGCCCCACCCTGCTCAGCCCCATCGGTTTGGGGCTGATGCTCAGACACGTAGGCCTCAGTTCTGTCCTCTGAAGTGGCACAGGGTACATGTAATCCCTGCTGGTATTTTAAGAGTATGATCTTATCCCTCTTGCGTGGCTCTGTGCCCTCTCCTATGCACTCTTGTAAAGAATGGAAATAAATGCTTGCATCTGTAGAGGTGGTGTCTGACCTGTGCATAGACCAGGCAGCATTTTCCTGCCTTGGCTGGAATATTCTATTTTCCTCAGTGCAGACTCTCTATCTTGTGTGGCAGCACGGTCACACCCGGAGCTTCTGGTCAACCAAATACATCCACCGTCTTCCCTCTTGTATGAATTGCTCCTCAGCCTGGGCTCTGTTTTTCTCTACTTATGTCCCTTATTTATCTTCAAACTCTTGTGTATCCTGTTAATTTTTACTTGGATTCATTATTCTAGTCAATTGATATCTTTTGGAATCCTGGTTCTTCTTTGTGCCTTTACAGTTCCTCCAAGCTTTTGTTGTGCACAAGTTTAATATGTGAGTATTTTGTGCTTCAAAAGCACAGATAAAAGTAGAGGTACGGGGAGCCAGCCCAGTGGCGTAGCAGTTGGGTTTGCATGCTCCGCTTTGGCGGCCCGGGGTTCACAGGTTCGGATCCTGGGCATGGACCTACGCACTGCTTATATAGCCATGCTGTGGCAGGTGTCCCACATATAAAATAGAGGAAGATGGGCACAGATGTTAGCTCAGGGCCAATCTTCCTCAGGAAAAGGAGGAGGATTGGCAACGAAGGATAGCTCAGGGCTAATCTTCCTCACTAAAAAAAAAAAAAAAAAATAGGAGTGCAAACTCACAATCCTGAAACAGCTTTACATGTACACTGGGGTCCAGCTAATAAGTAAGTGGATGGTAGATGGTGGGAGCCGGGTATCTCACTGTTGAGACAGGAAAGTTAAAAGATACACAAAGGGAGAGGTTACTAGATTAGAGTCAGAGACATCAGCATGGGCTCATGTTTAGCTTAGTATAGATGCAGACAGATGGATACAACAATAATTATAGATATGTGTATGCATGAATTAGTATACATACACATATTTCTAGCTCTGTGTGCTGAGAGGACCTAGAAGCAGGAACATTCCAGTAGCATCAAGCATGTCCGGGGCCCACATGTCAGTTTCTAAATGCAATTCTCCAATGAAAGGAACCAGGGCTCCTTGGAGAAATGGCTCACTTTAGGACTGCATCAGGGGCAGTACAAGATGAGTCTGGAGCATCTTGTAGTAGCAAAAAGTGAGGAAGTGCTCCAATAACATAAGGACGGGGCATGTCAGAGGACACAAGAGCCTGAAAAAGCTCTCGGTGGCCAATTTGTAACGATTGGAGCAAAAAAGTAAATGACATAGAACTGTACTATAACTCAAAGTATAAAATAAATCTACGAGTCCACGTTGACATAAATTCATGACTGAATAAATATATAATGGGAGTGAAGGGACGAATATTCCTTATAGAAGACTTCCAAATAATTTACATGTAATTAGTGATAGACACTTCTCCCCTCTAACCTTCTGCCCTTGGATGTGGCTAGGCTTAGTGACTTGCTTCCAGAGAGTAGAGTATGGAAGAGGGGGGAAAATTAACTTTATGCTGGGCAAACCTGTTGAACACCACCTTGGTTAGGTGTCATCCTTGATATGTCACATGGATAGTGTGCACCCTCATGTGATATGATGAGAAAGGCACTTTATTTCTGTGATCTTCACCCCAAAACCCATTAACTGCAGTCTATTCATGAGAAAAACATCAGAAAAAACAAAATTGAGGGACATTCTACAAAATAGCTGACAGTAGTCCTCAAAACTGTCCAGCCATCAAAAACATGGAAAGACTGAGAAACTGTCACAGAGCAGAGGAGACTAAGGAAGAAACGTGATAATGAAATGGTACTATATTTGCAACTTTTCTGTATATCTAAAATTATTCCTCCTCCCAAATTATTGATTCTATGATATTCTACTAGTGACCTCTTGCCAGTTGGTATCAGTCCAATAATCAGCACTCTTCACTGAATCAGACCGACCACAAATCTCCCTCCTCTTGGGCTAGATGGTCCAGACTAGACTTCTTTTAGTTGTTGAAGCTGGATCTTTAGCACCAATGTCTTTTCCACCACAGGTCATGGGGGTCTCTAGTTCCAGAACCTTCTACTTCCAAGGCTATTGTATTCCACTGGGCTTATCCAGACCAAGTCCAGCCATTACTATTTGTTTTTTTGGTAGGAAATGTCTACTTAGAAATCCACTAGTATTTAAAGCTAAACATATCTAAATACAAGACCCACATTAAGTTTCCCTTGTACTGTAATCTTTTCCTCGTTTCTCAGCGATCATATTCCTATCATTCCCAGTAGTTAGTAACTTCCGGCCTCTCTGTGAGTTTCTCTTTTTTGTCTCTGAGATTCAGCCCATCTCTGACCTGACGGTAAAGCTGCTTGCTGCTGCCTCTTTCCATCTTCCATTCACACAGTGGGTGATTCCAGTCCCTGGAATTTATAGACAGGCCCTTCCACCCTTCCCATCCTGCATCCATAGACGTTCTCCAGCCAAGGGACCAGTTACCTTGAAAGCCCCAATGTCTCTCATTTCCTTTCAAACGAAACTTACAACTCTTACTTATGATCTTCACAGCCCCCACGAGGCATTCCTTCCTACCTAACACACAGATGAAGTTCGACCTAGCTCTTCTGCATCTCTGCCCGGATTCGCCCCATTACCGGGACTCAGCCACTCTCTCCCCCTAGCTTGCCCCCTGCAGCATGTTCTCTTGGGCTGCCTGCCTCCCTCCTGGACACCTACCCACATTCCTCCAACACCTCATCACACGCCTTTAAGATGCTTTTGAATCAAATTCTCTTCAGGACTCCAAGTCACTCCAGCTACTTCAGCGACTCCTTGACATTTATGAACAGCTATAAAAAAATATATATATATATATATATGTATATGTTCTTCTGTTTCTGTAATTCTTGTTTTCTGGACTTACTTTTTTCTGAACATAAGCTTTTTGGGTTCCAGCTCTGTGTCCTGTAAGAACTTCTTATTTTATTTATATCCATGGGGTTTGGCAAAGTGTTATTTGAACAACCTTTTTCCCTCTATGTGGAGCTTGATAAAGTATTGTTTGAATGTATGAGTGTCCAATAAAACACAAGCTTAGTTTAGTCAGTTTGTTTTTCTTTACATGAGGAACAGTTTCCAGCCTCCCCCTACAACAGGCCCCTTCTCTGGCACTGTCATCGGGGCTTGTCCTCCACCACATGGCTTCCACCTCGCTGCCTCATCCAGGTCTCATCCGCCAGCCTGAGACTTAGCCAAGTTGGTAAGCGGAGATCCATAAGGCCTCTCAGGAGAGGCTGTGCTGAAGAAGTATAAAACACGATATGGACGCTGCGCCCTGATCTGCGGGCTCTGCAACGCTATCCAAAAAGCTTCTCACTGTCCCGAGCGCAGCTTGTACTTGTAAACCCAACCTCCACTTCAAACCTGCTCTTCTCCAGATGGAAGCTTTACAAAGATCGTCACAGTACCTTCTTTTCTTTCCTGATGATCAGCCCATCGCCACGCTTATCCAGCCCCAAGATCCTCAATCTGTGTCTGTTTCTCTTTATTATACAGAAGGGCCATTCTCAGAATCTGGTACCTTTTCTTATTTCAATGTTGCCACTGTGTATCCTCTACTAACATTCTCTCTCTCTGGGTGCTCAGATGAAAAAGGAATGGTATTTCTCCATCTTCTGCCTGTGACCCGAGCCTGCTAGGCAGAAGGTCAGGATTGGGGGAGGGTGAAAAAAGGAACAGAGCCACCTCCACCCTTCACTGAGGTGCTGTGAGGGGCGGCCCTGGTGTCCTGAGAGTGCGTGTGTCTGTAGGTGAGCGTGTATGTTTGTGAGTGTGTGTGTGTATTTGTGTGTGATAGTGTGTGTGTTTATGAGAGAGTGTGTGTGTGTGTCTACGTTTATGAGAGTGTGTGTATGTGATATGTGTGTGTGTGACTGTGTGTGTGTTTATATGTGAGAGTGTATGGAAGTGTTTGTGAGATAGTGTGAGTATGTGTGTGAGTATGTTTGTGCCTATATGTGTGTGTTTGTGAGACAGCGTGAGTGTGTTTGTGTGAGTGTGTTTGTGTCTATATGTGAATGTGTGAGTGTACATGCGTGTGTGAGTCTGTGTGCTGTGTGTGTGTAGAGAATCAGCCAGCAGCTCCCCGGAGGCACCCCTCCCACCTGCCGGGCCCAGAGGAGTGTGGGGGTGGCGCAGAGTGAGGTGATGGAGGAGGGACACTGTCCTAAGTCCACAGAACTTCCTTTCCGCTCCTGCCACAGCAGGGGAACCGCTGCCTGTGTGCAGCTCGGAGGCTGCCAGTGGTTAGGAATTTGCGCTCCACATCCATATTCTGTGCTTCACCATCCTCCCTCTGGCTTCTCACACGGCCTCCTAACCCCACCAGGACCCTCAACTTTCTCATTTGTAAAATGGTGACAAAACCAACCACAAAATGAGGACAACCTATGTCAGGACTGGATGAGACGGAAAATGCGCGGGAAAGGCTTTGCTGCTGAAAAGGACTTTAATATTATGGAGAGTTGCTCCCCACGGGATCCTGCCGGGTGTATAACCTCTTATGCATCGTGGATACAATGTATACAACTGCAAAACGTGGCCTGTTTCTACTTTTCTTTGAAACTGAAGAAATAAGCGGAGAAAGGAAAAGAATGTGGTTTTTAACTCTCTGCTCATTTGTGGGCTGTCTCGGTGTGTTCGTAAGCTCCCGTTTCCTGGGGAGCTGACCTTTGGGCTCCCTGGGGTAGCATATTGCTTTGATCCCCCTCTGGATGTCTCTACTTATTGGCTTTGGATTGATCTATTGATTTAATAAAAGTCATTTATCATTGTCACTGGGTCAGGATAAAGTACCAATTTATCTCCAGTTTGGCAAATGTCATCAATAATAGATGTTCTACTGATTCTGTTGGGTGACTAATTTCCATGGCATAATCACAGGAAACCTACATCACTGTCACAGTTCTGGTCTCGCTGCGTATAATTAATGACCCCACCCCAGCGGCTGGATCCTGTCCCCCTGGGCTCTATCACTTGGGAATGGCTATCACCTTAACGCTTCATCTTAGGAATGACTTTGCCAGCTGCACCTCATGGAAGGAGAGCTGTGCGGGGCTGGGGGTCAGCAGGGTGAGGTTGGGGTGCAGCACAGAGCGGTAGAGAAAAGATGGGGTGCAGTCTGTGCCTGTAGCACCTTCCATTCCCCTCGGCCCTGAATGACTGGCTGAGTAAGCCTCCTCCTGCTGGCTCGGCACGCTGTTGAGAAAGGGTGGAAATGAGGTCACCAGCAAGTGGAAATTCACTTCCTCTGGACATCTGTAGCCAAGCAGGAAAAAAAATAAAAAGCTGCATGTCCAGCCGAAGTGCTTCCAAACGCCTTCGTGATTTGTATTCTTGCTAACAAAGTACAGACCACACACACCACACACAGATGCGAGCTGGTGCAAGGCAGCACATGTGCGTGCACACACACAAGCCCTGTGACACCTGCTTCCCTGACTCTGCCCTCCACCCAACATAGAATCCACTGTCTGTCCATGTTTCCGGAAGTGTGTGGCATGAGGCAGAATCATCAGGTCTGGAGGAGTTTGCAGTATTTTGTGCGTCTGAACACTTAGCCCCAGACCTCAGGGTTCTGTCCACAGCTCCTGCCAGGGGCTGGCCAGGCTGGGAGCTCCCATGCCAACTCTGCATGTACTTTGGGGAAATGAAAGTCAGCCTCTCAAGAGTCAAAAAAGGAAATGAATCTAGCTAGCTGTGTTCCTTTCTTCCCCTGTGTATATACTGCTGTGCTGCCCGCTGTGGGCACTGTCTAGACCCTTTCGTGTTGCTGTAAGGCGATTTCTCCTGTCTCTGGCACATGTTTTCTGCAAGTCAGGTCTATGTCTGTGAACCACAGAGAGGAAATGCAAGAGTGAGTATCTAATTTTTCTCCTTGTCCCTCAGCATTGAACAGCCCCAGCTGAAAGAGCGAGCAGCATTTCCTTTATCGTGACTTTTTGAGGGCAAAAACATCTCCCAGAGACACTTCCTCAAAAGTGACATCTCCACTCCTGAAATGCTGACCTACAAGAATCTCATTTTAAGCTCCTGGTGCCCTAACAGATCATCTTATATTTCTTCCTTCCTCACAATTGTAGTCTTCCACATGTAAAAGAAGGCCACTTCTCTTAATAATTAATTATGATAGCTATTTGAAGCAGTTGTAGCTATAATCAGAAACCTCAGCCTTATCACTCTTTACCAAAGAGAGCTCCATTATTATAAATTTTGATTCCCACTGGTCTGAAAGAAACTTAAAGAAAAACTAAAGCTTCATAACAATTTTTTACTCTGGAAAAAAAATCCGTTAATAATTATATAGAGAGTTGCTAATATTTCACACCCTCACATTCTCAAAATTCCTATGCAAATTACATAAAATGGGCTATGCACATTCTCACAGCCAAACAGGCGTATGCATTTGCGGAATTAAATATGCAGGCTTTATTATCAAGCTTGTTGATATTGGACTCAATGAAGACTTGGGTTTGTTTCTTGCTTCAGATATTCTGACTATTGCCATGTTTCCAACTACAGGATGGAGATAACGTTAGCTCTTTTCTGCATCTTCCCCCAACCTCGACCCCCAAACCCTTGAGCTCTCCAGGAAGAAAAGTACAGGCTGAAAGTCATTACTGAAGATGTTCAGAAAGGGTCAGGAATTCCAGTTTACCCAATGTCTCTTAGATTCTTTACCTTTATTTTGGCAACATTTTTGGATATGTGAACGTGTCTCATTGTCACTCAGAGGCTGTTACAGAAAAGTAAAGCCAAGAGGTGACCTGAAATTTGTTTATTTTAATTAGAAAAAGATTCTTCATTTTCCAAAGCTTTGCCACAGCAGTGAATTTAATAGTATATAATTAACTCTAATACGCTTATGATTTGATTTGTAAAAATTCTTTCAATGTAAATATTTCCAGGGAAAGAGAAGTGCAAGATTCTAGCCTGGCATGAGTTTTGATTCTGATGGTCCCTTTTTGGGACAGGTCCCACTGACACAAACACTGGAGGATGCCCTCTGTGGATTTTCTTGGGAGGGCTGAGGGGTGGCGACGGAAGAGGAGCCTGCAAGCACAGTGGACCCCAGCTTCATCGAGTCTCTTCCTGGGCTGCAAAGCTCAGGAGCATGTTCGTGTCTGGACGTGGGGATATAAACGTAGAAGACATGTGGCCCTGGTGAATCTGTTCCAATGCTCCCTGAGTGATGTCCTTTCTTCCCTAAGCATCTTAGTAAGTCTTCAATTAGTAAATGCGGAGCTGGGAGGTGACCGTGGAAGTGGTCAGGTCCTCCAGGGTTGGTCAGCGGGAGACAAGCAGAGAGATGCTGCAGAAGGCCCACAGATGACAGAGGTCTTCCTCTGCAACATGGAAGTAAATGCTGTGACCCCTCTGGGCTGGACGGTGACATGCGTGTTTATTTCTAAAGGGTTGTTGTCTTGTAGAACTCACCAAGAAGCCAACTGGGTACAAGGAAGGGTGGATTGGTCGCATGGGGTAAGACAGACAGACAAACCTGAAACTCGGGTCTAGTTGTGATTTGTTTTGTGGCCTTGGAAAAGAAAATTGGTAAATCCCTGTGACCCTCTTCTCCAGATTTGCAAATTGCAGACACTGATGTCCACCTCTCCGGGTCTTGGTGAGGATGCGATACTGCGGTAAGTACGGAGCGCAGGGTCTGGAACTTCTGGGTGCTCAGTGCGTGGGCGTGTCATTAAGGCTTGGTGGGTCCTGGGAAAGGCCTTCGATCAAAATCATCTTCCCCACCGACCTGTGTCAATGACTGAAACTCCTGCCACCAGTCATTAGATTATGTCATTTGCAGGCTCCTGTTAAAATACAAACCATACTCCAGGGGCTGGGGGGTGGGGACTGGGAAAGGAACCAAGTTACCAGCTGGAAACACCTTTGTTTGAATGAGTTTATCAGGTCAACCAGTCAGTTAATTAGCAGGGCCGTGACAATTGGACAAACTGCAGACCATTTTGGAGGGGTGGTGTGAGAATGGCCTTAGGGAATGGGTGGGAAGAGTCCTGACCCCAGAGGGCTGATGGCAGGGCCAATGGTTTAGGGCTGTGGGGGTGAAGAAGGGAGTTGGAGTTCATGGCTAAGACTCTGGCAGCTGGGGGATGGGTGGGGGGGTTGAGGGGCTTAAAGAACGAGTTACCAAGCGTCCAAAAGGTTGTGAAACACAGGACACATTTATTTTTAAACAGTCTACTAGTTAGTTTCAAATAATATGCTCAATATATTTTTATTCAAATTCTGATACTTTTCCAGGTAAAGAACATGTAAATTTAAAGCAGTGGGTCCTAATGTTAATCTGACAAAAGTACAATAAATATACTACAGGTGTCAAAGAATTCTGGAAACTCAGAAAAAAGTTTGGTAAATATATCTGGGGCAGGTGTGAGTGGAGGGCACTCAGTTTTCATCATTTGTGTATCGGTGGGGAAAAGGTTCTTTTCTAACCACCCAACGGTGTCCCGGGAGTCCTAAATAAATGGTGTAACAACATAGGTCCTTAGTTGAAGAGCATCTTGCTATTTCTGAGTCATCCTAACCACTCCTTATTTGTTCACTGAGCGCTTTCTGTATGCAAAGCACTGTGCTGGGTTCTAGGAAGGATCCCAAAGTGAGAAAACGTGTCCCCCCTCGAAGGAGACACCCATTGAGTCTTCCTGATCAGGGGCCCCAGTTTTAGGAAACTTCCTCCTCTAGCCTCCCCCTCCTCCAAATGGGACCCAGCAGCCTATTTTATTTATTTATTTATGTATGTATGTATGTATGTATGTATGTATTTCCCCCAAAGCCCCAGTAGATAGTTGTATGTCATAGCTGCACATCCTTCTAGTTGCTGTATGTGGGATGCGGCCTCAGCATGGCCGGAGAAGCTGTGCGTCGGTGCGTGCTCGGGATCCGAACCCGGGCCACCAGCAGCGGAGCGCACGCACTTAACCACTAAGCCACGGGGCCGGCCCTCAGCAGCCTATTTTAGCCACTTGACTTACTTCCGCTGAGCAGAATTGATTTGGGATCCGACTTTTAAGATGGGCTGCTCAAATTCTTTCTTCTAGAAATTAGAAATTTGGATTCAGAGATACAAGTCATTTCCTACTGGTAGCTGGAATTTAGGACAGATCAATTCCGGAGATGAGGGAATGTTACATTTGGCTGTGTACTTCCAGAGAAGCAAAGAGCCGCAGTCAACAGAGAGAAGAGAATAGAACAGACTTGCAGTGAGAAACAGAAAGGAGAGGCTGGGGGATTCTGGAGAACTGGAGAAAATAAAATGGAATTCCTGATGGCTTCCAACTCCTGGTTCTGATCTCTCTTCTGGCTCTGCTCTACTCCCTGCCTATCAGTATGGATATCATCTAACAAAAATCTGTCAACAATGACTTTAACCAGGGTTTCTCAGACCTCGGCCCTGTTGACATTTGGGCCGGATAATGCTGTGTTGGGACGGGGGCTGCTCTGTGCACTGCAGGATGTTTAGCAGCCTCCCTGGCCTTGACCCACTAGTACTAGTAGTCCTCGTTGTGACAACCAAAAATGTCCCTATACATCATCAAATGTCTTCCAGGGGATGAGGGGCAAGGGAAGGGGGAAATTGTTCCTGGTTGAGAACCACTGACTTAAATAAGGAGAAGGTTATTTTTCTCATGTGACAAGGAGACAGTCCAGAGATGGTGTAGTGGCTCAGAGAAGTCATCATGGACCTAGATTCCTTCTGACTTCTTGCTCCATTTTAGCACGTGGCTTTTATCCTCGTGTGGCGAGACGGCTGCTCTCGCTTTTTTCTGCATCACGTCTGTGCTCAGGAAGGAAGAAGGGGACAGGGTGAAGAACTACACTAGCTTTTCCAGAAGCCCCACCCAAGAGCATTTTATTTACATCTCATTTACCAGAACTGGGTCTCATGGCCCCCTCAGATAAAGGGAAGTGTGGAGAGAGAAGTATTTTTAGTTGGCCACGTTGCCACCTCAATCAAAATGAGGGTTCTCTTACTAAGTATTATGGATTGATTTGTGTCCCCACACCCCCAATTCACATGTTAAGTCTTAACCCCTAGTACTTTAGAATGTCACCTTATTTGGAAATAGAGCCATTGCAGATGTAATTAGTTAAAATGAGGTCATTGGGGTGGGCCCTTAATCTGATATAGCCGAAGTCCTTATAAAAAGAGGAAATTTGGACACAGAGATGTGCACAGGGACAGCGCCATGTGACGACGGAGGCAGGGATCTGGGTGATGGTGCCACAAACCAATGAACACCAAAGATGGCCGACAAACCACCAGAAGCTGGAGAGAGGCCCTCACATCTTCAGCAAGAACCAACCCTGCCCATCCATACCTTGATCTCAGACTCCTGGCCTCCAGAACTGTAAGACTTCTGTTGTTTTAAGTCCCCCAGTCTGTGGCACTTTGGTACAGCAACCCTAGGAAACTGATACACGTAGGAAGACAAGGATAAGGGATAGTGGACAGATAATTGGCAACATCAGCTCTAGCCTTCATGAGATAAACCAGCATTCTTTTAATGCATTTCCTTTTCTGATTAAGCTAGACTGAGTGGGTTTTTGGCATCTGCAATGCAAAGAGCCTTGATGAAGACAGACTCTTAATGAACTTGTGGTCTGCGGAAGGAGACGAGAGATGTGCGTAATTCTGACACCGATGTGGTAAAGGGCCGTCAGCAAGGTGGGGGTAAGTAGTGTGACTCCTTGTTCCAGGGAGTGAAAGATTGTTTCTGGCTGGTGAGTCAAGGAGGGCCAATTGGAGAAGCCAGGCCTTGAAGACACAGGACTTGGCTGCATGGAGATGGGGGAGAGCATTCCAAAGGAAACAAGAGTGCGAGGACTGGGGGCAGGCATACAATGGGCCTGTGTGTGAAACTGCAGACTGTTCCGTTTGGCTACGGGGGTGGTATGGGCCCATGGAGAACAATACATTGTAATGGGGCGGACAGCAAAGAACTATGTGTTTCAACTACACTACTGAATTCTTGCATTAAAGACCCAACATGTGAAAAATAAAGAATTAGAGGTATTCTTCTATTTCAGCAATTTCATTTTTGATCCAGTTCTCCCTTGCAAAACTTTTGGCAGGATGATTTTATGTTTTTTACATTTCTTCCAACTCCTCTGACCTTTCTTTACACCAAAACATCCATCTGGGCCTATTATATAGCATCTCAGTCACTTTGACTCTTAGCCCTAAACACTGACTTAGAACTGGTTCTGGAAGGAAACCTTGAAGGATTCTTTGCCAAGCTCTTTCCCAGAATGTTCTATGGAGAAGCCTGAGAAGTTTAACAGTGTCTCTTTAATTAGATTTGCCGGAGAAACAGAATGAGGCGCCAGGATGTCAATGACAGGCTCTCTTAACCGGTGAAGATTCATTATTCCTGCGCAGAACATTTGCATGTGCTCAGCCCCTCTACCCCTTCCCAGCTGGGTCTCCCCTGAAGGACAGACTTTTCAGAGCTTTGTATTGGAGCGGCCGCGGAAACAAGAGCTCAGCCCCTTCGTCCCTGTTCTGTGGTCACAGCATTAAAATAAAAAAGGATAATGAGATATACTGATTTACTAGAGGATGTGCTCCTTCAGCAGCTGTTCCCCTATCCACAACAAGACTCCAGGAGGACCTGAAGCTGAGCACAGAGGGGGTGCCTGGGGAGGAATGTTATGGGGTTTCATCATGCCTGACAATTAAGCAGGGATGTCCTCAGCTTTCCAGATTCTATGAATTGACCATGAGATATTAATACTTACTCAGTGTATTAGTTTTCCATTGCTGCTGTAACAAGTTGTTGAAAACTTAGCACTTTAAATCAACACAAATTTATTCTCTTATAGTTCTGGAGGTGAGAACTCTAAAATGGGTCCTAAAATCAAGTTTCGGGCAGGGTTGTGATCTTTCTGGAGATTCAGGGGAGAATCCATTTCCTTGACTTTTCCAGCTTCCAGAGGCGCCCACGTTCCTTGACTTGTGGCCTTTCCTCCATCTTCAGATGCATCATTCCAACTTCTGCTTCATGGTCCCACTTCCTTTTGACTTTGACCTTCTTGCGTCTCTCTCATAAAGACCCTTGTGATTAGATTATGCCCACCTAGATAATCCAGGATAATCTTCCCATCTCAACTTAATCATATCAGCCAAATCCCTTTTGCCATGTAAGGTCACATGTTCACAGGTTCTGGGACATGGACATCTTTGGGGGGGCATTGTTCTTTCTACCACACACTGTAAAAAAGTCTTCTTTTTTAACAAATTTTGGAAATGTTGGGTTAAATAAAGTTAAATAGGTTTCTTCATTGCAGAACTTTTTGGAGTTCTTAATATGCTAATGTATATTATAGAATCCAAGAGAGAAATTTAGTAAGTAGCATTTCCCAATCGTGTCTGATCAAAGATCCCTCTCCATCCCTTTTTTTTTCTATGTAAAACCAATTAACATTACAGGATAAAGTGGGAGCATAGTCTCAGGAAACACACTTCAGCCCAACTGGGAAGATGAGGCCTGTGTGAGGAGTTCACAGCTCGCCGAGGGTTGGGGTGCTGCTTCAACAGATTACAGACAGAATTGTGCCTCTGCATTTAGCACATTCTCTGGAGGCCACCACATGCTGTTGTGGTTTCTTTATTGCAGAACGATAATTGAACGCTGGGGAAGAGGAATTCCCCATTTAGGAGCCGAAATTTCATCTCTGAAATATCTGACTAGGACTTGCTTGACCTCAACTCCACCCTCAAAGGCAGATAGAGAATTCAGTCCTTCACTTATTCATTCATCCATCCATTCACTAATGAGTGTTTATGAAGCTACATTCTGTTGGGGACTCCACATCTACATTTTCCCTGCCCACGTTTACTGGCTCTGGGGCCCATGCCCCGCCCTTTTGCCAGTGTCACCCATAACTCTTGGCTAGAATCACAAACAGCTGTCTCCCAAAAATATCCTGAGAAATTTCCCTCCACCATGTATATTTCAGGAAAGTTGCACAAAAGAGGGCCATAGGCAGGAGGGGCGGAGCCCAGGAAGTTCACCGTGAGTCACTAGGCAAGCGCTGCCCGAGTGGTTTAGGCCTTGGGGTTGGGTAGCAGGGTGGGGTGGGCAGCGCTTATATTCATGGTTGGGTTAATTTATGGGATTTATCCAAGTTAATGGTAGTGCTGGGAGGCAACTCCACAGCGCTTGGCAATCAGAATGTGCCATGAACCAGTCCATTAAACTTCTCTCTGGATGTAGTGCCATCCCTACCCCTCTCGTGTGTGTTTTTAATACCAAGAAGCACATTTCTCGAAACTGTCCTGTTTTCATCCTCCTCCTCTGCCCTGTCTGCTTCCATGGTCTTTGCAAACAGAACCCCTGGACAAGGAGGGCTCTTAGGCCCGGACTGCTTCACTGTCAAGTACTTATCAGCCTATTTATAGCTCCAGTTAAGGATTCAGATTCGGGAGTATTCCATTAAAAGAGCACAGTAACGAGTCTTCAGAGAGAATCTCTCACAAAGCTTTTGAGCTCATAACCACTTGGCCGTGTTATGAGCTTCTTGTGTGTTAACATTCATAAAATAAAACCATTCTGAGTGCCAGCACTCCAGCGTTCCCAGGCCTCTGCCCACTAGTAGGTTCTCCCTAGGTGCTGACCCCTGGGTCAGCGCTCAGTGCTACGTGGGCACAGGCCGCTGTCACTGTCACTTAGGGCCCTTTCCTCTCGGTTGGGCTCCTGGCTGCTCTCTGTGCTCACTGGGTCAGCATCTGTGAGAACAGTTTGGAAGATAACAGAGCTGGCCTGCCTGGGGGATCCAGAGGAGCTCTGGTTACAGTCCAACCCGCAGGAGGCTCTGGACCAGCTACAGCTGAGGGAGTGGGAGGGAGGAGGGAGTGGGGAGGAGCCCCTGGAGGAGGAGGGAAGGTGTGAGATGTGTGGCCAGAGGAGAGGGGACACACTTCTGCTGGAGTTCAAATGGGAAGAAACAAATTTTGGAGTTTCCTGTTGTATAATCTTAACTGGAAAGTAAGCATTTCAGGGTATTTCTGAAGCTGAAGGGTACCATTTGCTTGTACTTGGTTCTTCGGTGTCCCCAGAAAGAGAAACTTGGGAGTAAAAGACACTCTTTGGGTTGGGCTATTTCTGCCCTTCCAGGTCCAGCTTTCAATCTGCCAGTCTCATGACATCAGCCCGTATTTTTAGGGATGTTTTGATGTGATATGTTTAACACGCTGCTGAGGCCCAAGCATGCAGACGGTGTGGCCAACGGGCACTGAAGCTCATTCCTGGTCCTCTCTCCCTCTCCTTGGAGCCAGGACAATGGGAGGTCTGGGCTGGAGCCACAGGGACTTCTGGAGGATGGGACAGAATGGGGATGAAGGCTGTAGGGCTGACCCACTGGGCCTCCCCAGCCTGCAGAGGCCAGTCCTCTCTGGTCTTCCAGATGGCCAAGACTTTGCTGGCCTGCCCAGGCCCCTGCGTTCCTGCATTATTGTGGAAGTGCCCAGTATGTTGCTGGCCACATTTGCACTTTGAGAAAAGTCCCAGAAAAGATACCTTGAGCTTAATTCTCAAGATTGTTTGAGTCTTTCTTACTTTTGAGGCAGAAGTGGCACCGGCTGGATGTTGACTGGAGTGATATCACATGGTGCCCTATAAATGGACACCAAGGAGGACAGCGAGCTTGGCTGCATGTGGCCCCATTAATGATCAAGGGCAGGAAAGAGAAGAGATAGTTCCTTTGTAGAAAGAGCCTCAACGAAGCAGCAAAACAACAGACACACACACACACACACACAAAAAACACATCTAAGCTGTGGCAACCATGGGGAGGTGTACCACTAGGATCACCTCATCTTCTTTCAAGAAGCTACTAGCTTCTTCACAACTAGACTCAGCTTTCAAGCCAAGGCCACACTCTTGCTGAGCTGCCTCCACTAGTGGCTGAACTTGGTGGAGGTGTGAGGTATGAGGGCCTGGGCATTTCTCTCCACCTTAGATCCTCTAATGGGAGCTGGAACAATAAGACTCTGCCAGATCAGCATCGAGGTCTGAGGCTCTCCTTGCCCAACCCTGCTTCCTTCGCTTCCATCTTTTGCAGGCCTTATCCCCCAATAAATCTCTTGCCCCCCTACTCTGCACCTGCAGCTGCTTCCCAGAGGACTTGCCTGGCACAGGAGCACAGAGAAGAACGGATTTGGAAATTGTAACTGACCAAAGTTATTTTCCAGCCCTCAAAGTATTGCAGATTGATAAGATATCTGAAGTCTTTATGGGACTCCAGGCATGGCCCTGGGGTGGGGAGTGGCCCGCAAAGACTAAAAGAAGGGGGAAAGACAGACGAGAAAGGCCTGCAGAGGTGCAGCTGAAGTCCCAGAGGAGGAGATCGGGGGAGGAGTGGGCCCCTAGCAAACTGCTGAATGGGAGCTAAAGAGACAGCGGCGGAGGAGCGCTTTCTCTTCCCATTTCCAAACACAGAATGCTCTCGTGGAGGGTCTGAACACGCGGTGGGGTGTCCTATTTCTCAATCTGGCTTTGGGGAAGTAAGTCAACATTTGCAGTTGCTGACTTTGTGTGGAGCTGTGCTTGGAGGAGGAGCCCAGAGGGGAGAGTGTGCCACCTGGAGGTAGGTGCCCGGGGGGCTGGGTTGCTGGCAGGTCCAGGAGACTACACATGGACAGTTTAATGCCAAGGTACAGATTTATTTTTAGTAATCTGATGTTTCTATGTCTGATAAATGGTGGATGATTAATAAAGGAAAGCAAAGAATTTCTTCTATATGACAAACCAGTGTGTTTCAATTCATACCTGACAGCCTCGTATACAGGTGTTACTTACTCTGTGCAGCTTGTGTCATAACGAATTGTTATGAATCAAATAGCTTTAAAGATGTGCCAGAAGAGTTAGTACTTAAAGGCTATAGGATGGATCTTTCTAGAAAGTAAACTTCTGAAGGAGGCACTGAAACCTATTTGTTAAATGAATCACTGCTTTATCTGTTGTTTGAATTGGAATTTTGATGCAGCATATTTTTAAAAACAGGATATACATGTAATTTTGGACGAGATGGCTGATTCTAAAATACCCCAGATACTACATCCTCCAACTATAAATACTTTCCAAATAGTGTATTTGTGAATGATCCTGACTTCCCCTCCAACCACCAGCCTTTTGAGCCAAGAGCTAGAACTAGCAGGCTTTCATTTTAACCCTGAGCAAGGGACAAAGGTTAAGGAACAATGCAATCCAGGCTGACCTTGGCTTCAGTGTCACCATCTGTAGGTAGGCGCAGGAAAGTGATCCCTAACTCTTTACAGATGTGTGGCCTCTGGGCTCTTAATGTGAGTCTACTCCCTTCTCCTCATGCCCTGCCCCACCCACTAGAAGCCAAGGAGGGGGGCAGAGCTGTCAGTCAGATTGGCAGTAGCTGTCAAAGGCAGCTCAGTTCAGAAGGTGAGGGACGTTTCTCCTTCCAGGTCCAGACAGGTTTCATTTGTGTCAGCTCCTTTTGACTGCAGGTGCTGCCTGGACAGCTCTTTGGAGGGATTTCAAGGACACGTGGGGCTTATAGGAATCAACCACCTCTAACTGATTGATCGTGTCAGCCATAGGTGGTGGACAGGAGCCCGAGAACACGTGTGTCTTGTATTTATCATCCTGGCCTGGGAACATTGGTTTCCTGTCTGCACAGTGGCTTCCAACACGGTTCCTCTATTAAAGGGGGAACACTGAGCCATCCTGTCTGGGCCCACCCTGTTTCTTCACAGGAACTCTCTTGGTCTTCACGAGCTTGTATGTTTCATGTTCGCAGATCTGCTCTCCCGATGGTTCATTCCACCCTGAAGTAGTGAGCAGCTGCCTGCTGGGGGCTGAGCAGTGCAGGGAGAGGCAAACTCGCTCAGACCCCAGGGACATCAGGTTCAGAACAAATGTTGGCCTTAGTGTCAGCAAATCAAGCAAATGCCTCCTGAAATCATTTCAAGGGCCCCCAAACATCCACCCCTCCTCAATCCTCTTTCCCGGGTGCATAAAGCTCCATCATCAGTGTCTCATTCTGTTAAGACTTTTAATCCCACCTCAACATGAGCTCATCTTCCCTCCTACCTCATGCCGGTGTCAGGTTTGAATGGGGTTGGGGAGCAGGGAATGGAGATAGGGAAAGGAAGGGGTTCCACTGAGGCTGAGGATGAAAATGCAGAATGAGATGGTGGGGAAGGGGGTTGAAGACAGACTTTGCCTGTGTAGTGGTTCAGTTGTGTCCCACAAGAAGATATATTGAAGTCCTAACCACCCATATCTGTGAATGTGACCTTATTTGGGAATAGGGTTTTGGAGACGTAGTCAAGTTAAGATGAGGTCATTGGGGTGGCCCTAATCCAGTATGGCTGAGGTTCTTATAAGAAGAGGAGATGGAGACATACAGAAAGCCATGTGATCATGGAGCCACGAGACTGGAATGATGCTGCCATAAGCCAGGGAACGCCTGGGGCTGCCAGAAACTGGAAGAGGCAAGGAAGGCTCCTCCCCCAGAGCCTTCAGAGGGAGCATGGCCCTGTTGACACCTTGATTTCAGACTTGTAGCCTCCAGAACTGTGAGAGAATAGATTTACATTGTTTCCTGCCCCCCCAATTTGTGTTACTTTGTTATGGTGGCCCTGGAAAGCTGAGACGGCCTTTTTTACTCATTTCCAAAAACTGATTCATCATTGTGATAAATACCAGAGATTAACATTATCATATATTGGAGGCACTGGGGATCTTAGCCACAGAATAAACTATGAGCCAGCAAAAGAACATTCACATGAGGTCCACAGCAGAGGCTGGCTGCGCAAGCAGAGCCTGTGGGACCAGGTAGGGAGACAGAGCTGAATTGCCTTGTGCTCCACACACATGTGCACCACTGAGAAATAAATAGACTTGTGGTGGAAATGACTAACGTGGATGGCCAGGGGAATGCAAGCAGCAATAAAAAGAAAGAGAAGAGTGCGTGCGGCCTGTAAATCAGCAGATGTGAGAGCTCTGGAAAAGTAGAAAAATCTGAAATAAAAGGCAGTTCCAAGAAGTTAAAGCAGGAAATTAAAGCTTGCCGGCTGTGGGAACTGGGCTACCAAAGATGGCAGAGGCAGCGTTGTGGGACGAGGAGGCCCTGAGGGAAACGGCAGAGTCCTCTGTCACCTCCTCGAGCAGCAGAGACAGAATGAACCACCTGTCAGGAATTTGGTGTCTGGGTTTAGGACAATTGTAGGAACTGATTCTTTAATAAGCACCTCCGTCATTAGAATTGTTCAGAATGACAAGAGCAGCAGCAGCAGCAAATGTGGAGATCAAAGGGTCTGTCTCCCAAAGCGACAAGACGAGAGGTTCAGGAATCCCTCTGTCACCTCGGAGCCATGGCAGCCGGAGCCCTGGTTCTCATAACTCGGGGTTGGGATGGGCTGCCAGCTCCGGGGCTGCAGAATAAAGCTAAAATGAGAGCTTGGCCGGCGGCTGAAATGTGGGCAGCTCACCAGGACGGGTTCATGTGGCAAACGGGAGCCAGTGGCCCGTTTGGGATTAGATAAGACGGTTCCAGAGTCTCAGGGTTTGTGTCCAGACTTGAAAAGAGGTAAACAGCAGACAAAACACAGGAGACTAGGAGGGGTATCTGAACTGGTCCTCTGAATATCAGAGACTGGAGGGGCTGCCCCAAGAGCATAATTTCACCATCAATCTCAAAGACAGGGCTTTTCAAGTCTGGCATATGGCAGAGGTGACTTAGCATGACCGCAAGGGACAATCATCTCAGAGTCTTCACTTTTATTTTACTTCTACTCTTTGACCAAAGTACAACTGTTGAAAGCCTCATTTTTTCTTCTCCCACCTGGAAAATGATATTACTCATGCTATTTAAAATGAAGATGGATAAATTTGAGTTATGAAAAAAATCCCACTAAATCAGAACTCTCGGTTGAACAAAAAGATCTCCACATCCGGGTGACAGTCTACTTCAAGTCTACTAGGATGTCAGACTCTCTCTATAAAATAGGAAAGGGAACTGCTCACTGGGGTGTATTAAAATGTCCATATCAAGTAAAATCAACAAATGTGTACTTAGTGGTCATTATGATCACAGAGAAACAAAAAAGTTAAAACAATATGATATATATGATTGTATGGAATTAAAAACCACAAGGTTATGGGGCCGGCCCAGTGGTGCAAGTGGTTAAGTGCACTAGCTCCGCTGCAGTGGCCCAGGGTTCGCCGGTTCGGATCCCGGGTGTGCACTGATGCACCACTTGGCAAGCCGTGCTGTGGCGGGGTCCCACATAAAGTAGAGGAAGATGGGCATGGATGTTGGATGTTAGCCCAGGGCCGGTCTTCCTCAGCAAAAAGAGGAGGATTGGCAGATGTTAGCTCAGGGCGGATCTTCCTCGCAAAAAAAAAAAAAAAAAAAAAAACCCACAAGGTTATCAAGTCCAAGTAACTGGAATACACTAAGATAGAAAGAAGCTGTACAAACAATACCGGAACCATTGCTGGGCAGGGATGACATTTTCTAGCTTTGTGGTGTTGGCCAAAAGATGTAAGTGGTAGAATCTCAACTATAAAGTGGGGATGATTCTTTCTGATAGGATTGTTGTGATGAAGTGACTCAGCACAGAGCCTGGCACATGGTAGCAATAACGAATGGTGAATAATAATAATGTGGTCACAGTGAGTATACTTGTAATAATGACAGCTAGAGATTAAATGTGAAAAATAAAGAGCTCTTACAAATCTCCAAGAATATAAGAATCCCTAAAAAATGGCCAGAAAAGTTCACAGTTCACAAAAGTGGAAATAAAAGTTAACGAATGAATTCAATGACTATTAGAGGGGAGAAAACTCTGCTTCACTCATTCAACTCACCAGGAATAAAGTACAAAGTAGAGCAAATATCAAATGCCGTTATAACAACACAGACGCTGGAAAAACTTCCGTTAACTAAGACTATCCAGGAATTCCTGATGGAAGCGCAAATTTGATTATTTTGGAAGAGAATTTGGTAATTGCTATCAAGAGCCATAATTTTCTATGCTTTCACTCCATAATTCTGTTCCTGAGAATGAAATAATTTAAATTAAGAGAAAACTACTTATAATGAGGTTTGTAGGCAAGATTATAAAAATAGAAAAAAATCCAATAATAGAGCAATGGTTACTTTGTCATAGAATGCTCTCTCTATAACATATGATGTGGTGATTAAAAATAACGAATGTAAACCAAATAGAGAGTATTTTTATAAAATACTGTCAAGTAGGATACCATATATTGAAGTAATTAATTGCAAATATGTAAAAAAGTGTATGTATAAATATATATGGATACAGATGAAAGAAAGCTATAATGAAATGCAATTCATTTCATATTGGTAAAGAGATTTGGGTATAATTATCTGTGTACTATTTTATTAATAAATATATTAAAATACACACAACTAATTAATTTCCCATTTTACCTGTTACGAATCTATAACTCCTCATGATTCATTTTGTATTGACCTGTATTAGGGTATAAAAACCCAGTTCAGGGATTCAGGTAAAACACCAGCAAGCTACATCCTCTTTGGGGTACTTCCTAAATTAATTTAGAAATATCGCCTGAGCACATGTATGTGTTTCTCTAAAGAAAGCTTTATTCCTCAAGATTCGCACCTGGCTCCCTGATACTCTCTTTCACATTATTATAAGAACTCCAACCTTTAATCTGTGAAAGCTGTCTGTATTATAACTCAAAACAGCTCAAAAGTCACTGAGTTTTTCAATCAGAGAAGGAAAAGTTAATTAGGAAAGTACCAAAAAACTAAAAGAATACATACATGATGGAACTAGCCAAATGGAAATGTGCAGTCATTCACCTGTTTTGTGGTTTTTGAGGATCCCTCTAAGTTTTATAAATGACAAAAGCCCTTTCTCAGAGCTACAGCTCAGCCCCTACATGTGCATGTGAAGAGAAGCTATTTTCGTCTCTGGGTTCTAGTTACACAGCCATGGCCTGGAAGCTTTGTTCTCAGAATTCATGCTGTCATCAAAAGGACTCAATACCAATACAGCAGTGGGCCGGCCAGTGGCTTAGCTGTGACCGCAGCTGCAAACTCTCCCGTCATGTGAAAAACTCCAGGCTTTTTCTGGGTGTGGAATGTCTGTTGGCCATGCCTGCTCCTGCCTTTCCTTGCCCTGGAATCCTGTCCACTCTTACCAGCAACTCACTGTCCCCACGTTGTCCCAGACCACCTACCTCCATCGATCTCCAAGGCAGTCACCGGCTGGCTCTTATGTTTTCACATTTATTGTGGTAATCTTTATGTGGTCAGCTTCTGTAACTGACGCATACCTGTGTGTCCCCTCCTAACTGAACGATGCTTCCCCAGGGGAGATCTGTGCTTAGTTTGTGGTGCTGACATAGCGTCTGGCCCACAGGTCCTCAGGGGATCCTCATGTGTGGTCCATGGAGAGACTTTAGGGGGTCTATGAAGTCCCTGAAGTCGTGGGCACAGTTTGTGCACAAGTCAGAGCAGACAATGTTGTGGCCTCCCAATAGGAGTCCCTTGCTGCTTCTGTCCCAGGAAGGCTCCTGGGGTTTGAGCCAATCCTGGAGGTCTCCTTCTACTTGCGGGCAATTGGTTTAGGCACTTCACCTTCCAGACCAATGGGTTCTGAGGGGAAGTTGGCCAGGAACTTCTGGGAAAGAGCGTCCTTACTAATGAGGGGGGCATGTGAGAGGGCGGGCTCCTCCTCTTTATCAGACATGCTCAGGATGTGACAAGAGGCAGAGCTGGAAGTTGGGAGGCATCTGGGACCTTCAGATGTGACTGAGCAATGCCTTCACCAGCCCTGATTAGTTGACTCACAGCTTGTTATGTGATACCATAAGTGTCCTATTTCTTAAGGCACTTTTTTTGTAGCTGATACACTTAACATGAATGCAATGGTTTAGGGTTTTCATTAGATGATTAAATGGATCTGAGCACCAGCCCCACCGAGGTTTAGGGTCTCTGTAGAAGGTGTTCTTCTAGATGTTGATTGATCAATTGATTGATAGACTGAAGGACAGAGAAACCCTGGAAATGCCTCTGAAGAATCCGGGTGCCTGAGTAATTCAGGAGGAGAATGAGAAAGGCCTAGATGTTGGAGCAAGCTGGGTCTTGGGGCACTCTACAGAGAGACGTGCCTGAGAGCGGACCCAGCTGGCTGCTGGCTTGGGCACCCCTTCACTGGTGGGTAGACATGGATTGAGTCCTCCTCATCAAGAGCATGTAGGGTAAATAGGTACAGGCCTACTCTGATTGATTTGTAGTGTTGAGAAGGATTCTGAAGCTGTGTCTAAATTTAGCCTTGATTATTCCTTAAGTCTCCCAAGGACACAAACGAAGCGAATCAATGCATTCATGTCACTTATTAGTCTGCCCTGTCTCAGGTCTGCTTCTTGGCTTTTAGATCGAGAAACTCAGGGAGCCCCTCCAGAGTGAAGACTATCAAAAGTGGGTTCATACAGCTCTTGAAAAAGGCACAACTCCCTTTGATATACTTCTCTGTTCAGAAACCATCTGAATCTGAGGCCATGTGTCCTCCAGAAAGCAGAGGAAGGGGCTATTCTTAAGCCACCTCCAACATAAATCCATACTGTGGCATCAGGTTTATCAGTCATTCTCAGTAAATATATTTCCATCCATCCCTGGAGCAGCCTCTTCCTCAGAGGTCAGTGGGCAAACTCCAACATGTCCTCTTTTTCCAGAGCCCATGGAGAAGAACGAGACCCTCTGCCCAGCTGTCAGATGTCACTCCACTGGTGTGGAGTCAGGCCCGCTGAGACCAGCTTTCATCCCATCGAGCTGCTCCGTGGTGGGGCCTTTGGTAAGTCTCTCCAGCCCAGTGCCCTGAGGCAGGATGAAGGGGTGCCTGCTCTGATGCTAGGTGGTCCATGGTTCTGGTTAGGGTTCGGCTTCCCGCAGTCACAGCCAGCTCTGCGGTGCTCTCTGCTCACCTGGACTCCATGGGATGCTCACAGGGACTGGGGTTAACCGCATCCAGTCGGGAGAGCACAAGCGCAGAGTCTGGGAGGAGAGGCCGGCTCTGTGGGGTTGGAGAAGGCTCTACCTGGCCGCCTGAGAGAGAAGACAGGGCGTACCATGGGAGGGGGCAGCCTGGGCAAGGGCCTGGGACAGGACGTAGGGCCTGCTTGGGTCCAGGGGACCGAGGGTCTCCATCTCCTGGCCCAGAATATATCTTCTACCTGAGGAGGAGAGACGTAGGGAAAACTTTGGGGTAGGAATGTGATTGATGGAAGTGAGATTGTAGGAAGGCTTCTGTGCTGCAGGAGGGAGAGGAGGGGGACCCAGAGGCAGGGAGAACTATCTGGAGAGTGTGGGGCTTGGGTTCCAGGGCCCCGGGTTGTACAGAGGGTGCTAGAGGAGGCCATTGGTGCCCTTACCCCTCCCCTTCCCCTTTCCTTTTCCCTCTTCTCCCCTCCCCCATAGCTTTACTCCTTCCCCTTTCTTCCCTCTCCTCCCTCCTCTGCCTGTCTCCTCCCCTCCAGGTGCCTCCCTTCCCTTCCCCTGCTCACTTACTTACTTTGCCCTTCCCTCTCCCAGGTAGGTGATGGGGACATTCGTGACGTTGGGCCCTCGCTGGCTTCCCTGTGCTTGTAGACTGTGCCTCCTTCACCTGGCCCCCTTTGAATGATGGATGCTCCCCCCATGGCCCCGGATCTAGGAACTAGGGGGGAAGGGGGCCTGAAGGTTTGCTTGAAGCGGAGCAGATGGTGCTCTTGGCTCAATGGAGGTGGCCGAAGGACATGACCTTCCTCCCGGCCTTTCTTTTGGGAAAGGAAGTCTTTGGAAGTTTGTGGCAACTGAATAAATCTTGTCACTTTGATAAGCAGTGTCCCGTTCAGCTCCCTGTGTGGAGAAAGCTCCACACTTCCTCTGATTGTTCCAGTTTATTGAATTTCAGTGTGTGAGACATGATAACCTCATTCCTGGGGAGTTCAGAGAGGAAGTGGAGGGGCCGGCCTGGCGTATACCCGGCAGCGCATGAGGAGCGGTGCAGGCTGGGTTATTCTTGGAAGTTATTTTGATCTGCTGGGCCCCGATCAGCTCATGTTTCTGTGCCCAGCCTCAGGGCCACGTAATGGGAGGATGAGGTGTTTCATTATAATAATAGACTCAGAGCTCATGGGGGTGGCGGCTCTTTGAGGGCACTGGGACCCCGTTGGCTGAGCGGCCCTCGTCCCTCCCAAGTGCCCTTGGTGCCATCCAGGGGAAAGCGCCCCTGCTGGGAGAGGGTGGGAGAAGAGGAGGCGGGGAGAGAGCAAGGCTGCACTGCTTCTGGAGGCTCCCCAGGAGCTAAGCCTTCCTCTGCCTGCTCCAGGGAGCAGAAGTGACTCACGAGGAGACTGACTCATGAGATCAATGGGCGGGAGAGCTAGGGAGGCAGCTTTCAGCTTAATGTAAGGAAGAACGTTCTGCTAATTAAAGCTGTTTATAAAATGAAACCTACTGCCCTGTGAAATAGCAGCTCCTGACACGTGAGAGCTTACACCCTGTCTATCAGGAGTCTCCCACCCAGGCCCCACTTTTCCATTTTGATTTTTAAATTTAAGTAATTTCTTCTTCTTATAGACGTTGTATTACTTTGCTGCAGCTGCAGGAACAAAGTGCCACACACTGCGGGGCTTAAACCACAGCAATCTATCATCTCACAGTTCTGGAGGCGGGAAGTCCAAGATCAAGGTGTGGGCAGGGTTGGTTCCTGCTGAAGGCTGTGAGGGAAGATCTGTTCATGCCTCTCCCCCAGTCCTGGTGCTTTGCTGGCAGTCTTTGGCGGTCCTTGGCTTGTGGAAGCATGATTCCAACCTCTGCCTTCATCTTCACGTGGTGTTCTCTGTGTGTGTGTGTGTCTCGATGTCCAGATTTCCCTTTTTATAAGGACACCAGTGATATTGGATTAGGGCCCACCCTCCTCCAGTATGACCTCATCCTGACTTAACGAATTGCATCTGCAATGGCCCAATTTCCCAATAAGGTCACATTCTGAGGTACTGAGGGTCAGGACTTCAACACAACGCATTGTAGAAATTTAGAAAATAGAGATGAGCAAAAAAGAAAGAAGTAGAAACTTTCCGGTTTCTACCCCTCCAAGATCATCACGATGAATATCTTAGAGCATATCCTTCTGAAAAAAATATCTCTTAAAATGAGACAAAATGTATATACTGCTTTTTACTCCCTTTATTCAATGATCTCTACCTCTCTATCTCTCCTCATCTAACACCCAGTCTGTGTTCACACTGTGCTCTGTACAATGGCTTTGTTCACACCAGTAACCAATCCATGGCCATTCATTTTAGCTCAGGTCCCTTAGGTCTCTTTAATCCATTGCTGTCCCTTTTTTATGATGTTGACTTATTTGGCCAGCTATGCTGCATCGTCTCTCCCCTCCTGGATTTGTCGGTTGCTGATTTGTGACGTTGTTGAGCTTGTTCCTCTGTCCCCTGTGTTGCCTGTAAACTGGGGCTCGTGTTGGACATCTGATGGATTCCAGTTAAGCATTTTTGGCTAGAAAGCATTGCAGGCCCTTCTGAGCGCCTCACGTCAGAAGGCATGAAACATCTGGTCGACCCACGTCAGGCCTTTGCCAGGTGTGGGGATGGTGCCTGGGGTTCCTGTGTTGGGTGGGAAGTGGCACCTGATGACCTCAAATGCTCCTTGGAACAGTGAGGTTTTCGAAACTTGAAAGTTTCTGATAGTTGAGACAGGAACTCGCCCTTTCTGGTGGCAGCGGGCAGTGGGAGAGGAAGTGTGGCTGGGCCTGCTGAGCCACCCTGATTGCTGCCCCATTGGGGGTCGCACCGATCCCAAGACTTCCAGTTCTTAGAAGTCCTGTCCTTGGAGTCCTGACACTGTGTCCACTATTTCGGGGTGATGAGGATGTGCTTTCCCACCAGACCCCTGCCTCCTGTGTGATAGGCCACGCCCCACACTGCTGCGAGGTGGGGCCTTGACGTACTCCCGTCTCCCTACTGGACCGTTTCCAGGAAGGACCATAACTCTTTCTCTCTGACATTTTACAATGTTTTTTTTTCTTTAGAGGATTAATTTATAACGAAACACAGATTTTGTATGTATATTTGCTGATTTCTTGACAAATGCATACGCTTGTATAACCGAAACCTCTATCAAGACATAGAACATTCTCATCACCCATAAAGTTCCCACATGCCCCTTCCCAGTCAATCCCAGCCCACCCAGAGCTAACTGCTGTTTCAGCTTTTTCCACTGTAGGTGATTTTGCCTGTTCTAGAACTTCATGTAAATAGATTCAACAGCATGTTCTCTTTTAGTGGGAAGAGTCTTGGGTTTCATTCATGTGATGACACCTGCACTTGGGTGGTGCAGGTGTCAGTAGTTCATTGCCTTTTATCCTGAGTAGTACTGTATTGTATGAATGTCTACAGTTTGTTTATCCATTCTCCTAATGATGGACACTTGGGCTGTTTCCAGTTCTTTGCTATTATAAATAAAGCTCTATGAACATTCTTGTATAAGTAATTTTGTGTACAAATGTTTCCATTTCTCTTGGGTAAATATCCAGGAGTGAAATTAGTGGGTTGTAAAGTGATTGTAGCATTTACCCTCCTACCAATAATGGTTGGGAATTCCGGTGTGACCAGCCTTTTTATTTTTTGCCATTCTGGTGGGTGTATAGTGGTATTTCAGTGTGGTTCTAATTTGTATTTCCCTAATGATTTATGATAATGAGAACTTTTTTGCATGCTTCTTGGCCATTGTGTATATTCTTTTGTGACCGTAACTTTTTAAAATTAATATTTATTTCCCTCCTTAATAAGCTCTATAACTGTTGTTGAGCTTATTCAAAAGGCATTCAACACACGAACTGAATTTCTTGCTCATTCTTCAGTGAAGACTATCAAAGATACGTGGATAGGAGGTGATCTTTGACAAGAAGCAAAATCATATGTTTTCATCTTGTTATTCCTGATTCCCATTCTCTGGGTTTCTGGTAAGTCCCTCATTAGCAGGGGGACTTCTGATACATCAGGGGATGGGCAGGGTTGGAGGTAGGGAAAGGGAAGAAAAGACCCCTTTGCCCTAAAGCGTTCACCTTACGGGGCTTGGTGGGGATGGGAGTGGAAGTACAGAGATTGCAGCTGAGAAGAGGGAGGAAATGAAGCACAGCCTCTGGGATCAGATCTTTGCCCATTGGAGAATGATGATGCCAAAGGGCTTTCTTTAAGTTTCAGGTAAAGTGAATCTTGTTCTTCAACTGGAGAGTAGCATGTGTTAGGCTCCTTTGCAGAGGTTCCTTGGAGCCAGCTCAGATGGTTTACAAGGGAACAACTCAGAGCCCCCAGGTAACCCCCGGGAGCTCATGTCCCTGCCCAGCACAGCACGGCCGTGTCTCCTCTTTTTATCACCCCGCATTCGTGTCCTCTTGGTGCTCCCACCAGCTCCCACTAATGTGCCCCCTTCATTTACAATGACTCATTTCTTTGTGGGAGGACTTTACTAGTCTATTTCTGGGGACCTATAAGCCACCCAGAAATTTCACTGGAAGACCTTAGAATAGGCCACAGAGAAGTAAAAAGGGGAAAAGAAGAGAAAAGCAAGCTGGAATGGGAAAGCGGGCAGGGAGAAGTGGTGATGGAGGGAGAGGGGGAGGGAACTCACACAGTTGTGGCAGCTCCAGCCAGGAGCTCTCTGCTCCTGCCTCTGAGTGAGATGCTCCCTGAGGGGTAGAGAGAAAAGTGAGGCTGAGGACCCTCCACTGTCTGAAGATTCCACATTACCTCTAAGTGCGGGTTTAAAACACATCCGGCCAAATATGATCAACGAATGAACAGATATTATGAAAATATGAACTTCTTATAATCCAGAAAGATCTCTTGCAACAAAGCCTTGTCTTATATGGTGGGGACCCACGTTGTAAAAATATGTTCCCCCTTCTCAGGTTGTTCTCATTTGTGACTGGATCAAACTATTCTCCTTAGTCCTGTAGAATAAGGTGCTGTCATCCCCCTTTACCTGAACTTGAAGTAGCAGTTCCAATCTTTTAAGATTTATGAGAGAAAATAAGTTGGGAAATTCAGGACAATAACGAGGAGGATGGGAGGCCACTTGGTGTGACAGGGCCAGCGTGGGGTCCTGCCCTGGGAGATCACTAAGACGGGGCCACCACCCCTGGGGTGTGCCCACATCAGGCCAGAGAGGATTAGCGGGAAGAGAAGAAAGGCTGGTGGATAAGAAAGTGCAGCTCAGGAAAAGACAAAAACAGCTTCTTTGCGTGACTGCCATGGCAAGTTCTCCTTCCAGCAGAGAGGAGCTGTGAGAAAGTGTCTGAGCCACGGCCCCTTTCAGCCTCAGTGAAAGCAGCCATTGGCAGCGGTGCCCCCAGGAGCCTGGGAGGGCTGCAGGCTGGCACAGGATGCTCTCGCATCGGAACGCTCTGGGATGGCGCATTCCCAGGCCCCTGCACACAACCTTGGGCCAAGTCCCACTTCCTCCCCGAGAAAAGCTTTCGCCCAGCGAGGGAGGCAGGGACTGCAGCATCTCCGGGGGACAAACTCCCTCCCCTGCAGACTGGCCCACATTGGAGTCCCTTTGGTTTTATTTATTCCCTTCCAAAGGCCTGTGGAGGGGCTGTGAGTCCTGCATGGGAGAAGTAGCACATTATTCACTAGCCTCTGCTATCATAGATTAGAATCCCAGAGTCTAATAATTAGAAGGCACTTCAGAGGTCAAGATCCAGCCCTATCACCTCATTTTACAGAAGGAGAAACTGAGGCCCAGAGGACTTAAGTAATGTGGCCAAGAGCTTTCAGGGTTTGGTGGCAGAGCCTGGTCTGAACCTGGCTCCTGAATTGCTGCTCAGAGCAGGCCCCTTGTGCCCCCTGGAAGGGAAAAGGACACGGAGATGGGAACCGAGGGCAGTTTCTGAACCAATTAGAGGTGCTGTCTTGGCCTGAACCCCTCGAGGGAAGGCCTGGTTAGATCATCTGGGGGTGGGGAGGGGACGCAAAATGTTGGGGGGTGGGGAACGGGGAGCGGGGAGTGAGACCTCCTTCTTGCCTTTGTGCTTCGGCTTTTGGATCAACTGCTTTTTACAGTTTTCTCAATTTCCTGAAGGATTTAATTTTACTGTACGGACTCATAGAATGTTAAGGTTGTAAGGGACTTCTGAATTTCAGTGGGCCGACTTCCCACTCAGTGTGGGAACCCCCTCCAACCTTCTCTGATGGTCACTGGCCCTTCTTGAAGCTTCCAAAGTGAGGAGAAGTCTCTGGTTCCTGGGGCAGCAGTCAGCTTCGAATCAGGTTTAAATATGGCAGGGAACTTGGCTGTCCACCCAAACCTTCAGCTCGAGGGTGGGATTTTGTTCTCTGGAGCCAGCTGTGCAGAGTGAGCCTGATCTCACACGGCCTCCCTCAGATATGCTCCAGGTCGGGTGTGGTGGGAGGAATGGGGTGATGGCAGTCACACAGCACTGAGCCCCACTCTGGGCATCACTGTTTCCTAGCTGTGTGACCTTGGAGCAACTCTTTAACTTCTCTGAAAGCCAGCTTTCTCCTCTGTAAGATGGAAGCAGGGTTGTTGTATTACAGCAATCTCTGCAGAGAGCATGGTGCTCAATGACCCTCTGCCTCACGTTGTCCTCCAGTAGCCCTTGTCCAGGCCGCACAACCTGGGTCCTTCGTATTCTTGACGTCACTTATGACTCTTCTCCCCCTGCACTGGGGCAGAGGTGTGGTGAGCAGCGGGGGGCACAAACTCAGCCAAAGTGAAAATAGGAGAGCACGCAAGGCCTGGACCCCTGATCACGGAGGAGCCTTGAATGATGGGCAGTGGTTCTACCCCATTGATAAAGGAGCCAGTCAACACGGAAGCACAGACCCCATGAATCCCCCTGCTTCCTTCCCCTACCTGAAGGTACCAAGTCAGAGGGGAGTCCTCCACACCTGAACTGCCCATTTCTGGAAAGGGGAGGAGAGGTCAGCTTGGTTGTGGTGAGCGTCTCATCTTGAGTCCGACAGGAGGAAATGAGAACAAACCTCTCAGCACACTCCCCCAACCCAAGGACAAATGACATTCCCAACACACGTGAATGAAGCCAGGAGGATTAATTGTGCAGCTCTGAAGAAAAATTACAACTTTTATAAGAAGCTTAAAATACACAAATTAAATCTCGTCTGTGATTAAATCCTGGCTATCTCTCACCCTGGTTTGTGTCTGTGGTTCTTGGGAAATTAAAAAGTTTTTGCCCAACCACCGACTATTGATCAAGTTTTAAAGACCAGGAAGGATGGAAAGCTTTCTGAAAGAATGTGTCGTGAGAATGTGGGATTCGTGGAAGAAAGCCAGGCGTGACATGATAGTGCTGAAGAGTTGGGAGGCATGTGCGAATAAAAGGAGGCCACATATCTGTGTAGGGTGAACTGAGCCGAGCTGACATTGTCACTAATAAAATGCTGAGGAAATGTTTTAATGCAATAGAGTCTATGTTCACTGGGGCTAAAAATAAATGCTTCCTCGTGTTCTGTAGTAACACCAAAAATCACTTTACAGCTGTGAAAAATAGAAGAAAATTTAGTTTCATGCCTTGGTTTTTTCAGCCATAAGCAAACAGGCCTCTCCATGTGTGGTGTCACCTCTGGTCAGTGATGTAACACCCACACAACGTTGAGAATAATACTATATTGCAGAACACGCGACTGATCACGTGTTGTTTCATCATAGTCTGAATGGCCACGTGTTCTGAGATCAGAGTGTCTGGGATTTCAGTGTATAGATTTATATTCATATTTTTGTTCTATATTAATAAAATGTTTATAGTTATATGTTCTGGATGTCTTTTATCGAAAGATTAAGTCTCAGACATACTTTTAAATGATTTTCACAAAATACCTCATTTAATGCTCCCAATGCCTTCTAAAGTATTCTTTCCTCCCATTTTTCAAATGGGGAAACTGAGGCTCTGGGGATTGTATTGGAAGATCAAAGTCATCTACAGGGTAGGTGGTGGAGCTCCAACTTAAACCTTGACCTGAATCTCAACCAAATCCCAACTCATATCTCTCACCCCCTCCCACCCCTCACCCCTCTCTGGACTTAATTCTACCTTCTAGATTGGAATTAGATCTCTTTCTTTTCAAGCCAGTCTAGAATATGTGTACAAACACACAACCCCCTCCTCGTTTTAATGATAACTCACCAAAGTATCGCAAAGCCCCTGAGATCTTGGTCTACTTGTTTCAATAGCCCTACTGTGAACAAATGTTGGGATTCAGATTTTACTCCTTTTTGGAAGAACAGTGGAATATTTGATTTCCCCTGAGAGCGGAGCTGGTAATTCTCCACGTTTG
Organism: Ceratotherium simum simum; assembly: GCF_057802395.1. Classification (NCBI taxonomy): domain Eukaryota; kingdom Metazoa; phylum Chordata; class Mammalia; order Perissodactyla; family Rhinocerotidae; genus Ceratotherium; species Ceratotherium simum. Next base: position 5,911,157 of record NC_141937.1, read on the forward strand.
CACGAAACTGTAACTTTTCACAGGCATTATCCCATTTAGGCCTGTGACAACCCCTTGAGGTGGGGCCAGCCTTGCAGCAGCCCCTCATGCTGACCCCCTTGCTGCTGGAGAAGCAGAGGGCCTCTACGTGTTTTAACTGTTTTGTAGATTCTGACAGATATTTTCCAGAGAAAGGCTTTATTCAGTCACAACTCTCAGACCTCTTGTGAGACTCTGTGGTATTTGTTAGATATGTGGCCTTTGCTGTGTTAGTGACGTTATTAGATACTTAAGCAAGCCCAAAGACTCAGTCTGTTCCCTCCCAATGAAGCGTTTTAATCAATTTTGTTGTTTGGGTCATTTTTGTTGCGCTCTGAATGAAGGGAAAAATCACTCTCGCAGGGGGTAGTTTACCCCCCACCCCCAGCAAACCAAGATCCACCAAATGTATTAGATTTGGGGCAAAGATTGTCACAGTTCAGGAATGTTCTGCAGTTGGGGTCCCTCTAAACTGAAAACATTCCTTTAATATGGAGAATTCCTATGAGAACTGTAAAAATTATGCTCATAGGACATATTTCCCCCTCTTGAATGCAGCCTATGGAAGGGTTATTAAAAATTTACCTTTTTGTCAATAAAGCTCTGTATGGGACATTTTTCTGGCTGCATTTTAATGTCATATTTGCTGCCCCAGATGTATGAAGGAAGAGACAAAAGGGCCATTTAAAGCTCTGGTTCTAGAATGCTCCTGTTATGCATTTAATTGAATCAAGTGACACACATGGGCCTTGCTGTATGTGGACATAGTTTTAGCTGTAGGTTGCTTTCATAACCCACAGAGACTTAAACCTGGGGCAATGAAGAAATGTTAATACTGACATCTTATTTCAGTAAGAAAGAGTGTCTGAAAAGCAAAATTATTTGTGAGTTGTTTTGGAAAAGCTGATCCTAATTCTTTGAATTTTGAGCAGTTCACTAGAAAGTTGCTTTTCTGTATTAATATAAATGATTCAATGTTTTTTTTAAGTTTCAAGTATTAATATAAATGATTCATTTTTTTTTAAATTTCAAGTATAGAGATGACAGCTACATTGCATATTTGGAAATGCTTTTTTGAACAGTGAGACTTTTAAGCCTTTTTTTCCTTCAGATAACACTTGAAGCAAAGATGATAGGTTTTTACCATTGGCTTTATACTGATTGATTTAAACCATATTTTTCTAAGGTACACCTATTATTCATTCTCCAGACTGAGGACAATTTAGTTATCTTCCTGATGAGGGAAGTTGAAGCTTTCCTCTTATTCTTAAAGGCTACATTAAATTAATTTCCCTGAAGACTCCTATTGCTTAACAGAAAATAGCAAGAGTGGCCAGGCTTGAAAGCAGGATCCATGGAGGCCCCCGCTCGTGGATCCTCAACTGTCTGCTTAGCTGGGCCTTCAGAAGGGCTGGAATCAACGTCTGGGGCAGAAACCTTGGTTTGGAAGAGTAGTTCCCAAACTTCAGATCCCCTGGAGGACTGGTTCAGACACGGACGCTGGGCCCCATCCTGAATTTCTGATTCAGCAGGTCTGAGCAGGGGCAAAGAACGTGAATCCCTCCCAAGCTCCCAGGTGATGCTGACGTTGCTGGGCCAGGGACCCCGCTTTGAGAACCACTGCACAAGGGTGTGCTGAAGGGTAACTCTGGGTGTCAGTGGGGTCAGGACACTTGGGCTACTTGTGTTTAGCCTCCTTGAGAACATGGATTTAAATGGCCATCTGAGTCTATTTGTGCTCAGAGTCCCCTGTGGGGACTGCCCCTATGATTGGCCAGTGTTGGGAAGCGGCCTGCACACTGGCTGCAGTCCTGCTGGTACTCATCAGTGCAGTCCTGTCCAGTTCCCCTGGAGGAGGCCAGCGAGAGACACGGGAGGAGGAGACGGTGAGCCCGCAGTGCAGCACCCAGGGCCCGAGCGATGCTTATGTTACAGCTCACACAGAGGCCATTTGTCTGTCTTTGAACAACCAGATGGGCCCTGTGTTTCCGGGAGCTTTGGAGGATATTTAAAATACTTTCCTCTGACTTGGCTTAAACAGAATAATGAATGTCTCTCCCCACGACAGCAGAGCCTTTTTAAATTTTCCAAAGTCTGAGCATCTTCAATGAATCTTACATTGAACTGATCAGCCTCCTTTCCTCAGGACAGTATCGTTAACACAGGACACCCTGAGGAAGGTCAGTGTCCTCTGCCTGTCAGACGGCGTTTGTGAGGAGGGACCCTCCCTCTCCCTGAGTCGCTGGTCTGACGGTGCCATTTTATAAGGGCCACGCATTCATTGATTCCACAGATGTTTACTGAGTGCTGACTCTGCACTAGGCGTGCGTCCTGGCAAGGGGGATGCCATGGTGAGCAGAACAAACCCCCTATTCTCATGGAGCCGCATGCCATAAACCAGCAACCAAACATGTACTGTCGTGTCAGATACTCACCAGTGTTTGAGCAAGTGAAGCAAAATAAGGGATAAAGAGTATACGGAAACGGAGTCGAGAAAAGCCGTTCTGAGGAAGTGATATTTAGCAGAGACAGCATGAAGGCAGGAAGGAGGGAGCCGAGTGACCATCGGGGGAAGGTGTGTGGGGCTGAGGGGATTGCATGTGCCAGGCTCTGAGGCGAGAATGTTCTTGGCCCGTTTGTGGGACAGGGACGAGGCCAGCGTAGCTGGAACATGGAGGGGCTGGAACACCATGAGGAAGTGGGAGAGTGTCAGAGACGAGGTCAGGAGTAGCCAGGGGCCACCTAGAGCATGTAGCATGTCAGCCACAGTGAGACGTGGAAGTCACTCTCAGCCATGGGCGCTGGGAAAGTCATTGAGGGTTGAGAGTGGCTCAGTGATCCGGTGGGATTTGTGGTTGAAGGGTCATGGAGTGCCATGCAGAGCCTCCCCACGGGGAGGTAGTAAGTAGGCAAGCTGGCGATGGGACCGGAGCAGGCGGAAGGAGTCAGGACATGATCGGGTATGGGCTCTATTTTGATGGTTTTGCAGACAGGATTTGTAAGGGGTCGGACGTGGGATCTGAGAAAAAGACAGAGTCAGGAATGATTCTGGGATTTTGAGCTGAGTAAGTGGTGAAGTGAATTCCTGGAGCAGGCTAGGGTGGGAAAAGGAGATCAGAGTGTGGAGGGAACCAGGGGTCTGGTTCATATATACGGTTTCATAAGCCTGTAGACATCCAAGTGGAATGTTCAGTGGGAATTAGGGATGTTGAGATTAAATTTGAGAATCAGGTGTATAGATGGCATCTGAAGCTATGGGACTGGATGAGATGACCAAGGGCATTGGTGGAGATAGAGAGGGAAGAGCCTGAGGCCCAAGCCCTGGGCCCCTGCAATATTTAGAGGTTAGGAGGAGAAGAAGGATCCAGCAAAGGAGATAACAAGGAGCTTCGAGTCTGAGCATCAGTGAATCTCCCCAGGCAACAGGCTTATCCTTTAATGGAATTCATCCCACTCTCCCTGGGGCCATTGTTGCTAAGCAGGTACACAGCACATTCTCTCTTCTTCTCTTAGTGGAAGTACTGCCATTTCTTTGTGGGTGAACTTCTGTTCACCTTCTAATAAAAGAGTTCCGAATCTGGTATCCGCTGGTACATAGATGGGGATTAGAACATCTGAAAATGCCCTGAAATTATCGTCTAGATACTGTGTGCACTGTGCACTTATCTGAGTAGAGGAGGCGTAGCTTCTAACAGATTCTTAAGGCAAGACTAGGGGACATTTCTCAATACTTTCTAAATAAAAAAGAAACTGAAGTCATAAATTTTTAGACCTATCAAGCACAGGAAGAGAGCAAATCTTTTCACTCAGATTTAAACTTACAGAAATTTGGCAAAGTAAAAGTGAATAAAGAATCCAAGCACCTTAAAAATACTCCCACTGGGGAAAGCAAAAATCAACTCCTGAAACAGAGGATGCAAATGAGCCAGTGTGCCAAGAGCACGTTCTACCACATACCTGTCTACACTATTAACCAGTGATAGGAGAACTGGTTAATTGCCAAATGACTTGTATGAAGAAGCAGGCTACATCAGTAGTGAGATCTCAGTTTGATAACCCTGTGTGAGCAAAAATACAGAATCATTGCTTCCTGAGGAGACCACGCTAAGCGATCTTATGGACTTTATAGCCACTACATTCCGCTTTAGTATCATCGTCAGCGCTTGAACTGCAGACCAAACCATTGTCAGTTGGGATTTCTCAGAAACAAAGCCTGACTTGTGTTTTGGATCTCCATTCAGCTTGTACACACTCACACATTTAAGACTGCAAAAGAGACAAAGACGACACAGAATATTTTTAGAATCAGATTCAACATCGATATCTATTTTCCTGTTGGAAAGTGCTCTTGATGAAGCCAAGTACACTCGTATTATTATTTTTTCCACTGCAGAGCAGAGAGGACGCTGACAGTTTCTTTTGTATTAAAAGATCATGATTATGAATAATCATGGTAGAGTGAGGAGTGGGACCCGTTTCAGGATGGCCTTTCCCTCTTAGAACACAGGTGGGCTTCACCTCTGCGCATTATCAGAGCCAAGAAATGTTGAGTCTGGTGAACAAAGAGTAACCAGAAAGTTAATTCACTGCAAATATCTTAGTTTAGAAGAAATAAGGTTGGTTGAGCCATGTGGTGCAGAGATTCTTCTGGGTCCCGAATATTTAAATATGGGCATGAATTGTCTTGGTATGAATGGGAAGTTGGTCTTTTTAGTTTAGATCTGGAAGTATCCCATTTTGGACAAACTTTGGTTAACTAGTGAATTTCTAGAAAATGGACGCTTTCATGGAGAGGAATTGTTTAAAAAAACTTTGAGATTTTCTGACTCCGTTTAAAATTCTATCAGAGAGTAGAAATTTATGTTTAGGAAAATGTTCACGGAATATTTTCTCAGGTATATTTTTTCATTAAAATAACATGAGTCTCTCAGCTTCCTAGCCTCTGCTTGCAAAGGGCTAGAGATATACATCTCAAAACAGCCAAAAGAAGTAAGAGATTCAGTGGGTATTGAAATAGACTTAACATTACTTCGTTTTAGCTTCTTAAATTACAGTGCTCTAAGAGGTCCCTCAACCTACACTGAAACGTCTCTAGAGATCTCATGTAAGTAAACCCCAGAAGGACTTAAGGCTTTCTTTGTTTAAGAAATCTTCAGTTTTGAAAATCACATCCTTCAAGCATGCAACCATTTCACAAAATTTTTGAACTTTATATTGCTGCCTGACATTTTGCAGACATAGTTGGGCCGTTAAAATTATGTGCTGTTCTTCCAGTGTGATGGAAAGGGGAAGGGCAGATGAGAGGGTGCCCACCGAGGTGACTTCTGGGAGGGCGGGTGGGCTTGTGAAAGCCCTGGAGTCTTTCTCACCAGGTCCCATGTTATAACCAAGACCCATAACTATGAGGGGCCAGAGACCACCCCCTGGCCCATGGGGACCTCATTAGACATGGTTAGGCCCTCACTGTGCTCATGGACTGAGCATCTACTCTGTTCCAGGCACTAGGCTAGCGGCTTTCACAGGAGAATCCCCAAGGCTCGCATTTATCCAGCTGGGATCCCTGCTGAGCCTTTTACTCACGTGCCTTCATCATATTATGCTTGTAACCTGCAAAGTGGACATAACCAAGCCCTTTCTGGGATGAGGGATTTGAGTTCTTAGAGAGTTTTGATAACTTGCCCAAGGTCAAGGCAGCTACTCAGGGGAAAGAGACTTCACACCCAGTTCTGCTGGTTCTCATCCTGTGCTCTAGCCACTGTGCCCCTGCCTCCACCATTTGGTCCTTGCAGTGACCCTGGGAAGCAGAGACGTTACAGGTGAGGAAACTGAGTAAGTGCCTTGCTCTGGGCTCTAAAGCTCCTGAGTAACAGGCTCAGACTTCCCACCCAGATCCTGACCCTTCTGTCCAGGGCTTTACCTACTGCTTCCCTCCACCAGCCGTGACACCTGGATGGCGTCTTCCAGTAAACATAGCACAGTCATAAACAGACAGACAAAAACCCTTGCCTCCTGCACCGTGCTCAATATTTCCCGCTTTTCATCACTGCATTCCCTTAGATCTCTCAGAGAGGAAATTTCAATGTAAAAATGTAGCAGGTGAAAGAAGCTGCTGGCTCACTCACAGGTCTGAAACCTGACGACATTTCCCCCGTCTCTTTTGAGTTAATCGGAAATTATTTGGGAGACGTGGAAGACGACACACCTGGGGTAGAGATGAAAAAGCAGACCATTCCTATTTCTATACTAGTAAAACAACATATTTTAAAAAAAAGTCTCCAGAGAACATGGTGCTATCTATGTAGTTACTTTGGTTTTCTGTAAAATTATCTCCTTATAACAAAGAACTCACCATTGCCTTGTAAGAAGCCATATTGTCTGAAGATTTTCCAAATATATATTGCTTTGCTGGGGTAGAAACTAGTCATTATTCATATGTTACTCTCTTTGAAATAAAAGGCCAATGGGTATGAGAAATGATACTAGGTGCCTCACACAGAACACCTCAATCCTTACAACATATCCTCACAACGTTCCACTTTACAGCTGCAGAAACCTGAGGCTCAGAGAGGTTAAATAACTTGCCCAAGGCAGCACAGCTAATAAGTGACAGAGTTGGGAAATGAGCCTTGAGGCTTTAATTCCAATCCAAAGTTGGGGCTCTTGGCTCCATGGCGGGTCTCCTAGCTCCTACACCAGGCAGTTTTCAGGAGCATGATGTAGAACGAGAGGCCAGGCCTGTGGCTCTGAGAGGCAGGCTTGCTTCTGTGAGTCCGAACAGAGCCATGTAGGAAATTCCAGTAGGACCTTTCAAAGGCACCAGGAAGCCATCATCTTTCTAACTAACAGTGTCATGGACTTTGGTTTCTTTTCGATCACATCACCGATGCCAGGACAACAGCTGATGAGTGCAATTGAACACCAGAGTTTGGAGAAAAACCTGCCTTAACCTGTCAATGTCTGCTTCTAGCTATGTCTTTTCAAAATATTTCACATGAAAGCCAATTTGCCTTACCGGGTCACGCATCTCCATTTATCCTAAAAAATACTTACAGATACTAGGTGGCAGCCACTTAGATGCTAGATTTCACATGCTGAGCCAGTCATCAAGAAAGATGAATAATGAGCCAGTTTTCAAATTCGGTGTTTGCCTTTGGAAACTTGTGTCTCAAGTAATTAGTGACAATAATCTCGGGGCTGACACTTGGTGTGTGGTGGAACACATCTCATTTCTTCACTTTTGTGCAGAAACTGCACTTTGCTGCAAAATGAGATACTTTGGGCTCTGCATTTCTGGGCAGGTACGGCATTTCTCAGGTGTGCGAAGTCGGTGTTCCATCTTTATGAATCTTTCTGGGCTGAGTTTCAAACGTCCCGAGCTCACGGCCCAGTGTGCCTGAAAAGCCATTGTCAGGACGGATTGTCTTACAGTGGGTCTTCTCTTGGGGCACCTTTTTTCTTTCTCAGTTGAAAAAAGAAGTGCACATTTTGTCTTTTTTTTTTTCGGGTCTCAATAAAATTCTAAAATACTGCCATCAGACCCACAGAGAACTCATCCCACTAGTGGGAGGAGGCAGAGGAAAGAATTGCCAAGGAAAAGAATTTGATTTGTTTCTAGGCGTAATCATTAAGATGCATGTCATTTTTAAAAATATTAAGACCCCTCACCAAACAGCTGGATAACATTTTGTCATAACACACCAGGTCCTGAGATGTGGTGTGTCATAATATGGAGGGACAGAGATTCAATCTAGCATTTTTTAAATCATGTTCGCCGTGTTACACTTCACACCTAACCCTGCACCCCACTCTTCTCCCAGTCTTCCCCTACCCCTGCCCCACCCAAAGGTGAACTGGAAGGCCCCCGTGAGCCCACATCGCTAGTGGGCTAGAAGCATCAATTACGGTTATAGCCGAGGTTTCTAATGGACTGCAACACTGTCCTTCTGCAATTGGAATATAGATTCCCCAGTTTCATTGACTGTCACGGCACACTGTTGGGCCCGCTGCGAGATAGGTGCTGCTGAACTGGTGTTTCTCGTCCATGACAAACACCTATTAAGCAGTCAGCATCAACTCTTCCCTTACAACCTCTGACATCACCCTCCGGGCAGGCAGACACAGAACAGCAATTGCTGAATTGCGTATGAAAATTATAGTTTTATTGTCTATACAACTGAAGGTTTAACTCGGACTCCTGCTTCTGTGTGAGCTGTATAAAGAAGCAATTCTTCTCTTAGAACAAATAAGCACAGTACACTATTGTAATCTAAGAAACAGGCACTATTTATGTATTGGAAAGCCTTGCTCTCAATAGGGCTAACAGTCCCATGGCCCACAAGCCACTATTTTAGCAGCTGTAGAAAAGAAAGCTGTCGAAGTCACAAATAATGAGATGCTGAAAGCAGCAGGGACAGATGATCAGAACACTGAGGGAAGCCTTCCTCTGCTCCCAGCTGTTCCCACCGTTAGTTTAGCAAGCACGACTCATAGGTGGGGACCATGTACTTAATGTTGATGAAGGCATCTTCTCCTCCGTAGCGCTCAAAGGCTTCCAGCGTCTCCTGGATCAGGTCTCCGATGTTCTCCCTCTTCTGCTGGCTGTAGTCGATGCCGTCTCCGGAGTTCACTGGTTCATGCAAACACAAAGAGGCCCGTTATTTCTTTGCAGTTTCCCGAAAGGTCCTACACGTCAGTCTAGGCATTTTCTCTGAATGCTTGTTAGGAGACACAAGCATTTAACATTTTTATATGATCTTGCAGAGTATATGAAAGTACAAAATCCCAAATCGGAGCTGATGGAAATTAATCTAAACTAAAGAAATAACAGATTAATCAATCAAAAGTGAGGTAATCATGGTTACAGTACAGATCACAAGTCAGGGAATCTCTTTCTCAAATCTGACAACTACATAAAGAGTGTTCTCTTGGACCTTGAGACCTTCAAAATCCTAACCCGGCATACTCAGAAGGAATGGTCTACTATCAGATTAGGGTGTTGGCCCTTGGTAATTTAAAATTGATATACTTCCGAATGAGAGACTCAGGCCATACCCGTGTCTTTGTTGCTTTTGTATATATGGTGAACTCCTTCTCCTGTAAGTATCACTAATCCAAGTGTTGAGTTATCTGAAATTATTTCCATCCCTGGGATGCAGGTGGGCTAGGAGGAAACTGCCTTTCCTGCTGTGGCTGCTCCTGATTGATCAATGAACGTTTGGATGATAGCTATTAGTTATGGTTTCACAGGGAATTTGTGCCACTGCTAGTTTTGGAGTCTCTCTGAGTCCAGACAGATGGTCAGCCCCAGTGGGGTACCTGGAGGACCCAACTGAGGACTGGCCTGACAGAGCCTGGAAGTGACCACTGCAGCTGCCTCTCAGACCCTGTGAGGGAAGGAATTCTTACGTTGACTTTCAGTGGCCTTGGGAACCTGAGTCTGAGGTAGTAGTACACCACTCCACAGCAGACTCAGTCTCAAATCATTTGGATAAGAAGTATCTGATTGCACCCAACCTGTGAGATGTTGGAGGAATTACCCAAGTGCACGGGAATCTGACAAAATGGGAGACCCTTTGCTTCAACCCAGAGTATATAAATTCCATGATTTTTTCTCTAATGATAGTCATTACATACATTCAGGTTGCAGTTCACTCTCAGATTTCCAAGGGCTTCAACAATATTTTTTCTCCCAGGAAGTGAGTTGTTATTTTGCTTCTGCTGACATTGCCCTTGTCTTATCTATAATGAAAGTCAAGTGTAACAGGGTGGGCTGAGAGGGTCCAAGAGGGTGAGAAGGAGAGCTCAGGCCATGGGATACTACAGGCTGCAACTTGAAAGTGTGCACTTTACCAGATAAAGTATTTATTTTATTCATATTTCACATACAGCTCCAAAATGTTTATCTTGCTTGAATGTGAATATAATAGAGGGGAAAATGGTATTTCATATCTTTTTTCCCCAGTTATTTTGGACATTTTAAAAAAGACTGAGTAATGGTTTAGATCAGTAATGAAAGTAACAATTGCAGTCGCACACAGCATAGATAAGCAGTTTTTTGCTTGATTTTTCTAGAAACTTATTAGAGAAATATCACTCTTCTATAACATAGAGAAAAGGAATTGTTCTTCTGATTAGTTTCTTTTGGTGGGGGTGAGGCAGGCAGAAATATTACTAATTTTCAGAAAGGGAAAAGGATGATGACTGATACAGCTACAGTGCGTATCAATTTTTCATAAAAATGAACTTAAAATGGTTCACAAAGCCATCATAATTAGGTGTTTTTTTCCTTCCTCATGGTAGAAGCCTTTTTACTATTACCTGGAAAGCTGGATTCACATCAAAGTTTGATTTACAGAGTAACTGATTGTCCAAAATATCCATATGTGATAGCTATATAGAATAAACAAGAAATAAGATGTTTGAACAAAAGGATTCTTGTCCTATTGTTTTTGAGCAAAAGAGAAACTTTTTAAAAACAAAAATGTAGACAAACACACTTAAAGTAAATAGGCTTTTTTTTCTTTTTAGAGATGTATAGGGTGGTCTGAGGAGAAAGTCGATACAGTCAGGATTGTCCACTAGGGAGGACAACGTGGTATCAGTCCACTTCCATCCACTGGGGGAACTTTCCAACAGGAGAAGGTCTTTGGGTGGAATTAAGAGAGAAGAAGGAGGAAGCTTGTGTGTATGTGTGTGGGGGTGGGTGGGGGGGGGCGGGTTGATATTTGTTACAGGTATAAAGAAAAGATGTTAAGGAAGAAAGTCCAAAAGATGGCAGGACAAAAGCAACAAAGGAGTCACGAGAAGGGGCAGGAGGGACAAGAAGAGATAATGTGTGTGACAAGGGAGTTGGATAATGGAGAACGTATCTGTTAGGAACAACTTCAGCTTCCCAGGATTCCCATCGGAGGGGTGAAGAATGTCCAGCGAGAGTCGTTGGCTGATCTTTGTGTGCCTCCTCCCCCAGATGACATTCCTGATTCCTCCTGGTCGTGAAAGAGGTGGATTTAGGGAGAAGGCGGCGTGACCTATGTTTGCATGGAACAGCCAAGCCCACGGCACAAACCCCCTGGAGGGCACATGGGAAATAGAATTGGTGATGGTGTTGAGTTGTGACAGCCTCGATCCAGTTCCTTATGGACAAAGATACGTAAATTAATCACTAATAAATGGTGCCTTTTGTTGGCATATTAGTCAAAAGGTCAAGAACTGAACAGATCATGGGACAGACATATTTTCCTGATGGAGGCAGAGGGGGTTTGGAAAGTCTGCACACAATGGAAAGCTTAACACACCCTGTTTTTTCCGCTGCCTTCCAGAATGCTACAATGACAAGCAACACTTTATTTCAATAATAACCTATTCTTACTTTTTAAAAAATATTTAACTGTAGGAGTAAGTAAATTATGTAGCTTTTTTGTTTCTCAACAGTTTATAAACCCAAATGATAAAAAGAACAGAGCAGAATAGAAGTTGCTTATTCAAAAAGTGAGTTGGAGTTGGAATATTTTGTGGTTGCAGAATGTGTATCACTGGGGCAGAAAAAAAGACCAAAAAAGGCACACGTCCCTTATTTTGCATGCTGTAATGATGACAGGGCACAGTTTAGTGTCAAACCACGTTGAGAGGCAGGTGAGCAATGTGGTCTCTATTTCAAAACTGCTTTATTGTCAGTTTCTTTGAGAATCTGAACTTGAGGTGGTTAGCTTGAGCTTATCATTTTAAATACACATGACGCTGTTGGAAAATATGCTCATGAAAATAAGGTGCTTTAAAATAAACCCAGATGGTGATTTACAATTGTCAATTCTGATTAGGAATATGACATTTCAATTTAGGAAGCTGGGAGTCTGTTTCATATCCAGCAGCTGGAAAGATACATTGATGATGGAAAAGATATGTTTTATTTATAACCAAACAAATAGGACTATAACAAAGGTTTAAACCAGACTTTGCTTTTCTAAAGGGATAATATGCAAGCAGAGAAGAAGAGATTTAGTTTCTCAGAGATTCTTGCATGCAGAATGCATGCAACTACTGCTTGAAAGTTGTTCTTGGTTAGGAATGATTTTAAGTGCATTTATGATTCTGACTGTCGAAATTGTTTTCGGTTATGTAGGCAATATGTTTACACATACACATACTCTTTTTCTTTCTAATCCTCTTTAAACTGTCCTAACCTGGATGCTTTCTCTTTCTAGAGGCCATTTTGGTTTGAACCAGGAAGTGTGTATATCCCAGTTTCGCCTTTGGCAATGGAATTTTCCCAGTGCATGAACTCAGCTTGTGACTGTGAAGTGACTACCATAACACCTCGTCACCAAGGGCCACCACAAAGGGAGGTTGCATGAGACACATTTACATTTCACACAGATATCTGCTATGCAGTGGACATGGACCAGCAGCGGACATGTATCATGTAGGATTTTGATGAAATATTGTCTTAACACATTTGCAATTTCTAGACTGTGTAGAAGCTTTATTCTTTCCCTTTCTTTAGTTACTACTATTACAAGAAAAAAGAAGAAAATCAAAAGCAAAGTCAGAAATAAGGACAACTTTGGTGGCCAAAGCAAGGTCTTCCCAAGTTGGTGCTGAGGTTGGCGTTGACAGCATTGCTTTGCCATATTGAAGAGCAACTTTGCTGGTGGCACCAATAGCAGTTATTATGACACGATGCTCACTGTGTAGACTGAGCACTCCACTAGGCACTTCAGGGTAATGCAATATGGAAAATAAGGCTTTTGCCTTTGGGAGCTTGTCATCAAGTTGTGGAAGCCTAACTCGCCATCCTCCTGTAGGATACAATCATCACGTACACTTGCCATGGAAATAAGTCCGGGCTCGTGCACCCTGACCTCACGGAGCCTCAGTGCAGTAGGCGTCTCCCTTGCTGCTTGGGTCGCCACTGGAATCTGCGTCCTGAGAGAACTCTTATCCATGTCAGACACACGAGTCATCTTATCTTAGAGACAGGAAGAGCGGTAAAAGAATGTATGGATGGCCATGAGGAGACTCAGGAGAGTTCAATTCAAATTTGGATTTTTCTGACACTCATGTTTTGGCAAACGCTCTTAAATGTTAAATGTGTAGATGTTCTTATGTGAACAGTAATATACAAAGGAGTTATTTGGAAATGAAAGACTTATTTAAGGCATTGGAAATACAAAACACATAAATGCTTTCTTCGGGTTGCTTCTTCAATATACTTGAAGTATTATTCATTTGGTACCAACAGATGAAATAATTTGTGAAATCTACCTGTACTTTCATGACTAATAAAACAAATAGGCACGATTTCAGGAAAAGACATGCTTCCGTCAGTTTTGCACATCTCCTAGCTGAAGCAGCAGCGCTGCCCCCTAAGAGGGACGAGCAGGATCATGCAATAGAGAGGTGGTGGGTCAACAGGAAGGAAAGCGCCCATGCCCACCTCCACCTGTTGTCCTGAAATTGCTCATGACTTGGGGGCTTCTAGAAGCCAAGGAATTAAACATTCTTAAAGAAAACACTAGCTTGGGAAACTCAAAAACCACCTGAGTGAATCAGGAAATGATAAGGGATGACTCAAATGATGTCCAGACTATCGTTACCCGTCTTTCTTCAAACTAAATTCTAACCTTTGGAAGCTCCCATTTTATGATGTAACTGGCTGTGCTCAACACCAACAATGGTTCGTGTTACCCCTTAAGTGTACAATAGCACTTTAAATAACTGTAGAAATTTGCAAATACCACAGACAAATAAAAAGATGATTAACCTGATGGAACAACATTCCCTGTAGCCTTTGGCAGCACCAGACAGTGAGCCAAGCAGACCTATTCTCTCAGCGCACCTAAGGCTAAATTACAGTCATAAAACCAAGGCTTTGAAATAAATTACTGCTGACGCATCATGGTTTGGCTACACCCTCCCTTGGTCTACCGCTGTTTCTCTGGCCATTTGTGTGTGTAGTCTGGTGTGTTGTCATGTGTGACCATTTTGCATACACGGTATTTGAACATGAATCCAGGCCAAGTCCAGCCCGAAGCTTTTCTCAGTGTGAGAGCACCCATTGATATAAAGCGACTTGCAGAGAGCACATTTGTCACACCGTGTCCCCAGGTGAAATGGCTGGTGAGCTTCGCGTGCAGCAAGAACTCTGGTCCTATAGTGCGTGCCCACTGGGGCTGGACAGTCTCCCTGAAGCAACACTGAGTGGAATTAAAAAAAAAAATGGTAACGGAAGAAGGCACATCTCTTCTTTCTGGATCAGAAAAGGCTTTTGTTTGGGTTTCTCAAATGCTGAACTAAAAAATTTCAAGAGCTCTAGAGCCCAACTGAAAGGCGTTTTACCTGTCGAGACCTGTAACCTTTGACAGCATCGTCACAGCCAAAGCTCCATTCCTTCCAATTGGTTGTCAGTGATGTCATGGCTGTGGAGAAGGAAATCAAGCCCTTGGGGCCTGGGTTCAGGTCTTGGCAGGTATGTGCAGGTGGAACCTACTGCAAGTATTATTGTTATATAAAAGTTGTTTCCTGATGACATTATACCATCACAGATTTTCTGTTGGACAATTCAGAACAAATTTCCCCTTTGGGTTTAGGGGATTTAGCAGTTATAAAATTGAAATGACCCAAACAGCAATTCCTCGTTTGCACTTACTGGTATTTAAGCAGAAATGTGAGTTTTATTCCATAACATTTTCCAAAAGAGATTTATTAAAGAGATAACATCATTAAAAAAGATGTCATTAAAAAGATAACTGATCGTATTTATGAGTTTAGAAAGGGCTGCTCTTGAGTTTTTTTCTTTTTAATTTGACTTAAGAAAGGGAGAAAAGAGAGACATGGATATATTTCATCTTTTAAGAAAATTTCAATTTCAAGACCTCGATTAAATTATCAACATTAGTTTTGCTGGAAATATGTTTATTTGGGGTTAGCTTGGACTCAATTTACTTTATAGAAATAGCGTTACCTATTTTGGAATAAAAGGGCTTTCTCCCATAAGGTTTGGAAAATTACAGTAGAAACAATGGTGAATTTCAGTCTGATCCTTTTTGGAGATGAGGGAATGGAGGAGAAGGGGAAAAGAGGAAGAAAACCTAGAATCCAAGTCACTTTTCTACATTAAGAGAAGGAGCCTTCTGGGGTGATGTTTTGAGAGTATCTGCTTTTAGAATCCTAAACAAATGCTTCTTTCATTTTCTTTTCTAGCTTTGCTATGGTACTTTGAGGGGACTGATCTTTTTTTTTCCTCAGCCATAACATATGTCACCCCATTCGGAATTCCAGGTGTTTCTCTTTTTGGCCCAAGCTTAGCCACTGCTTCCAGGGCTGACTTCATTTCCTCTTGGAAAGTGATGGTTTTCAACATACCCTTAAGTATGACCATACAAAGGATATTTCCAAAGCCTTGGTTCATGGGGGGTGTGAATCAAAGTTGAGATGGTTTTGCAACCAAAAACTTATAATAGCCACAGCATCTGGCATGCTAGAGATGCCCAAGGGCTTAAATACTTCACATCTTCTCAGATCTTGTTGACATTAATGAAATTCACAAGATTTCTTTCCTCTGAAGATAAAAGCTGTGAAGCGGGATCTTGATTCCCAGCTGGATGTCTCTCTCTCTTCTTCTCTTTTTGACACTGGAGCTGGGTGACTAAAGCAGGAGGCTACTAAGCCATCATGGTTCCAAAAGCTCAAGGAAAGGTTTTCATCTTCTGAATGGGGGCGCTTGTCACTCGTAAAACTGAAGCTATCATTCATTTTGGCCCAATTGTCAATGAAATATTTAAATTTTCCTCAGACAGTGAAAAATTCTAAACAATTGCCATTTTCCAACTGCAAACTAGATTTATTTCTCTAGGAGATTAACAATGATAACATTGGCGTGTACTGGTATTGTGGGAAAAACATTGGACTTCAAGGCATATAACTTGCGATATAATTTTTTAGTAACTTAGTAGCTGCAATGTTCAATAACTTACTAGATGTTTAACTATGGACAGGTTACTTAATTTCCCTGAATCTCAGTTACCTCCCCTGTACAAAGAAGGGATGAAATTTGGGTGATCTCTGTTTTCTACCCATCCTAACATTACATTTTATAATATCACAACATAACGTTGGAATACACTTTTGGAAGTGATGGTTATTCAATGGATGCATTGTATTTCAACTGAAAAGATGATCATAAAGCAACTGTAGAATTCCTCAAAGTAAGACACAAATCTCATAAGCATCAAATTTGGTTTTCAAATCAAATTCTAAGAAAACCCAAAAGACCAATGTTTATATAATCAGTTCTAGTTAAGAAAGAGATCACTGTCAAACACTCAAATTGCTTGTTGACACACTACCAAAAGTTATTCCATTCTGCTATTTCAATAAGTCTACCTAGAGTTTGATTTCTTAGAATAAAGATCAAATGTATGGGTTTATTTTTTTATATTCAGTGGACAGTGATTTGGTCAAGACTACAAGGCAAGTTAGGTTCATCTCTGATTAATGACTATTTTGACCTGAAGGTTATACTGAGAAAAATAGGTGCATCCACCAATTTATCCCTCTATAGGATAATCATAACAATAGATTCAGTTGCCATTGAATTAAGCTGAATTCCAGCTTGTGAAGTGAAAGTGTATCTCTTTTCTTTTTGGCCAGCTTGATTCAGTGAGCAGACTGTGTCTAAAAAGGAGCAGAGAGTTCTAAGTCCAGCTCTCTGTCCTAAATCTATTCCCTGCTGGCTTGTCTCACAGTGGCGCAATAATAACAACAATAATAATACTAACATAACATCATTTAAAACTAAGAATAGCTCTATGAGCTAAATACTATTATTGGCTCCCCTGCAGAGGAGCAAACTGAGGTTTAGAAAGGTGAAATAACTTAGTAAAGTGACATAAGCAGTACGTGATACTGGGATACTAAAAAAAGAAATTGTGGTGAGTGTCTGCTGGAGGGCAACAAGAACGATGATGGGAAGATCCAGAAAGAGAGGTCTAAGCATCCTATGTCAACACAGGGAGTGTGCAAGGGGACAGAAACTTTGCCTTTCTAACTATAGAAGAACTTTAATCCCATAGAGAAGAGAATGCCATTGGGAGAGAGGGTCTAGGTGGATAAATGTGAAGGAGTTACTCTGCTTACTACAACCAATCAATGCATGTTTTACAGGGCACCAACTGCTCATCTTAGCTTCATTTTTATGATACGGACTATTATGCTATCTTTACTTCATTACAAGTCCTGGAAATAATGACATCCTTTACAGAGGTATGTGCAGGAAGACAAAAATCAAGGCTGACTGATTTCAAGGACTTTTTTTCAGTGCCATACAATACGTGAGGAATATGGGGAAATTCGAGGATTAATTTCACATTCCATCCCTCCCATCTTTATGAGCATTTATGATTGATTTCTAGATTTGGTATTAGTTATATGATCTTACAGATGAGGAAATTATAGGGTTTTAATGTACGCAAGGTAGAAAAGCAGTCAGAGAGCCACCATCCAGGGTGTCATTGCTACTTGTGGAGGGACACCTGGTACAGTCAGACCAGAGGCGCTGGGAAAAACCTTTAATGGCAGGATAGTAGGAAGAGGGTGAGAAGGCAAATAGTAGGAATCTTGTAGATATCTGAATGGACTTTCTATATCCTTAAAAAAAAAAAGCCAAGTTCAAGCCACAGATGTGGGGAAGCTTATGAATCAAAGTTCAAGGTTCCCATCCTCCATGAAGAGGATGGGGTTTCTAGTGTTCCTTCAGGAGATTATTTCTTATGATTCCTGAATAGTACTTGATGGAATCTAATGCTGTGTGGAGGCCCTCAAATGGCCCCCATGAGGTAAGTGTTGACTTTATTAGTAGCGCAAGCCCAGAGTCTGGGCTCTGAGGATTAGTGTCATCTTTGAATTCTCCTTCACTTTATCCGGTTTGCTATTTTGTGTAGTGCGTGGTGGGTCTGTCTGATAAACTCAGACCCAGGGCTACGTCTCTAGCCCACCCTGGGCTGTAGCTAATAGTCTATTTGGTCTTTCCATCTTCAAGCTCTCCTCTTCCTAATTTATCTTACAGATTAATTTTCCTAATCACGTTCTCTCCTGATTATGCACAACATCTCCACGTTGTATGATGGATCCAGTTCAGATTCCCCACCATCTGGGCCCTCTGGATCTGCTCTGCCTTGTGAAGCCAATCTGATATTTTGCTCCTTCCCCACAAGATCTTCTGCTCCACTCAGACTGGATTTCTTACTAACCCCAATGTGTGTGATTTCCATTCAGGTCTTTAAAATTCCCCATTGGAACATGCTCCCCCGTCCCTCCTGGTAAGTTCAAGCTTACCTTTTTTCAAGGCTAGTTTTGGCTTTACTTTCTCTGTGAAGGTGACTCCACAATCATCTTTCCTTCTTTTGAATTCCTAGAGCAACGGTCAGTCATCCCTCCCCTCCCTGGTTATATGCCATTCTAGAACCCTTAGGAAGTAGTTTATGTTTAGTTAGTTTTCCTATAGTTTACCACCTCTTGAAGGACAGGATCACACTATTTATATTGTAAACCTGGCTCATTGGCATCAAATACAAACTGAACACTTGTAAAAGTGATGAATGAATGAATCAATTACTACTTTGTGGGTTTACTGAATCCAGATACGATATAAGCAAATTCAGTTCTAAATAAATTGTATGTTAAATGTAGTGCTCACAATTTGCCTAATTCTTATTCTTTATTTACTATTTACATATTTCTGAGTTCTTATTCATGGAATAGTGTTTATGTGAATTTGGAAAAGCTTGATCAGATGAGTTTAAGTACATGGATAGTTAGCATCATCCCTTTTCCAAAGTCCTCCTTGATTTAAAGTGGGGTTTACCTGGAGCACTCTTAAATTTGAGAAGGAAAAACTTCCATTTTCCAAAATGAAAAATCAGATTACCCCATTCACTTTATTAGCAGCCTCCAAGATGAAGAAAATGCTGAATTTTGATAATGTTTCCATTTAATATCCAAATTTTGTTTGATATAATGTCTTATATAGCTACATGGTACCTTTCAGTCAGCTCAAGAAATAGCCAAATAAATTATTTTAATTAAATGATTTTAATTGAAAAGGAAATATTGATTGCTGCTTTCAGCAGTGATGCAACCTACTGGAAATAATTTTAGTAATTTAGACCGATGCTGAAAACTTTTTAAAATGAGCCAAAATGACAGCTGTTATCATAGTTTTCCATTTCCAGGAAACAGTAACCATAAAACCCATTTTCAGCTCTAATTTTTTAAAAAAATATTTGAGGCACAAAAATGAAAAAGAAATCTCAGATTTCTAACAAGCATTGTCAGCTAGTGGAGTAAACTATGGGGAGATATATTTCTTAAATTTTCTTTGGTAGAACTTGCATCAATGTAACGACCTCAGAACTCAGAAGCCTTTGTGTGTCCACACTGGTGTTCGCCATCATAACAGTTTGGTTAAATCATTTTAGATGAAAGCCTGCACAGTGGGGCACAGAGCCACAAAGTAAAAGACCTTCATGGCCTTGATGTACTCTTTGTTCTCTTGCAGAAAATAATAGATAAACTCACTAATGGTGCTTACAATGAAAGACCACATTATACCATTTCTGTAGATCAGATGTTTCCCTGATTATCTGGGATTTATCTCAGCTTGCCTAAACTACCTACTCTTTGAAAATTCTAAAATGAATTATTAGGTGCAAAATTTGAATAGATTTCAAATTAGCTGGAAATTTTACGAAGTGAGAATCTTTCTCATCAAATGGTCTCAATTAATGCAAAAATAATATATTTAATGAACAAATCAAAGCAGTCTGCTGGGCTGAACTGAGTTAACTGCTGTGAAAGTGACAGAGTTAAAACCCTCACGCCTTTTACGACTGTCTCAGTTTAAAATAACCTCACAGTATCTTTCAGAGCTCTGACTATCAACTTTTATCAGCTTCTACACTGGTGAGTTAAATGTGGCAAGAGACACCCACATGCCACCAAGCATGTTAATGCAGAACACAATCTGAAAATACTTGAGCTTGGCTAACAACATTTTCATAAATGTTCAGGGCTCTGCTAAAATATAATCAAAGTTTTGGCCACATGGTAAAAAAAAAAGAGAGGTAACTAAATTGTGGGGAAAAAAGGAAAATGTGGCCATTTAATTTGCCAGAGCAGCAAAACTGAGTTTGCACAAGAATTGAAACTAAAGTTTGTTGGAAATGCTGATAGGAGAAATATGCTGACTTTTGATACTTTTGAATAAAGAATATTTATTTGCCTGAGTTACATTTTTATCTCTTAAAATTCCTCAGCTTGGTGCACACAATTGCTTTTCTCTGAATCAGGATTTGAGGAGTAGGTGAGTCTGGACAAGGCAGTGTGGAAATAAAACAATGGTGTCCCCAAGGGGCTGAGACCGTGTGGACAGGCTCTTTGAACACGGATGGCTTTGCATCCCAGCTCCCTGGGACCCTCAGCCTGTTACTGAATCTCTGATTGAAACAGGTGTAATAACACCTACCTGTAAGGATAGTTGCAGGGGGAAAATGAGAGCATATATCTTATGTCTTTATGAATTAACAAGCTGTTGATAAATTTCAACAATTATTATTACTGTAGCTACTATTATGTCAGTGTCCCAGCTCCCAGGTCACAGTAGATGGCTCCTAATTTTTTTTTTTTTAATAATTTTATTTATTTATTTATTTATTTTCCCCCAAAGCCCCAGCAGATAGTTGTATGTCATAGTTGCACATCCTTCTAGTTGCTGTATGTGGGACGCAGCCTCAGCATGGCCGGAGAAGCAGTGCATCGGTGCGCGCCCGGGATCCGAACCCGGGCCGCCAGCAGTGGAGCACGCGCACTTAACCACTAAGCCACTGGGCCGGCCCATGATGGCTCCTAATTTAACTCTCCTGTGGGTAAGACAGGAAGGATAGCCCACGGGACACCATGGAGTAAGCTTTTTGTTTTATCATTTATAAAACAGGTTCACTTCACAGTCTCAGAGAAGGAGCAGACCTGAGCTGCTTTACCTTCAAGTCATGCAGGAGAGCGAGTTTATTGTCACATGACTCACCGTGAACAAGGAGCCCTCATCTTTGGGATGTTCATTACTCACCTATAGTTTGCTGTTCTAGTCTGGACTAGTCCCTCAGACCCTGCTTGTGTCTCTGATTTTGTGTCTCTATTTGCAGGACTTTATAAGCAAACAATTTATGGTTTAAGCTTACACTCAATAGTTTTCCTAAGTTCCGTTTTTCTGTTGGCGGACAGGTGAAGTTGCAGTCCTGGTAAACCAACAGGAAAAAGTGGATTTTGTTTTTGAATGCAAACCTGATACTTGTGTCTCAAGCCACAATAAGGTCTTTATTATGTAGCATTCCTATGGACTTAATATTTGCAAAATAATATATATTCTGGTTTCCTTATTTTGTGTTTTGAGGCACTAATTGGCTGTTAATACATGCTAATAACAATGTGTTATAATTCTCATTTTATATCAAGCAAGTAGCTGATTGAAAGAGAGAGAGAAAGAGGTATTTTAAAGAGCTGTGCTGAAGAGACAGTGAAACAGAAGGAAAAACAGAAGCAGTGTCTCCGGGGGCTCATGCCCTTTGCTTGCAGGAAGAAGACTGAGACGGGGGGGGTTTAGAAAACTTGCTGCCCTGCTTCTTGTATTGTAGCTAAAATCACCCCATCATCTACCACCATCGCTGCATGGGTTACTACTTTGGCCTCTGAGCCCAAAGAAGCCCTCTTTCCACTTCTAGACCCTTCAAAGCATGGCCCTAGGTCCCTTGGAATAGTGGTGGATCTCATGACTCCTGCCCCTGGCCAGGCTCCCAAATTTGGCATTTGTGAGTAGACTCGGAGCTCAGAGTAAATTGGGCCAATGTCCCGGCAAACAAGTCCACTTGCTGAACTTCTGACCAAGCTGGCTCCTGCTGAGTTAGGTGTGGACAATGAAAAGCCTCCAGGAGGTGGATGGGGAGACCTGGACCAAGGGCTCGTCTGATCTCTTGCTCTTACTCCAATGTCCCCTGCCAGGTGTCCACTGTCCTTCAACTATCCAGGCTTCTAAAGAAATCATTCCGCTGAGTTCCAGCCTCTTGGCACTCTCTCTGTTGAGGAATGCTGCTCCTCCGCACGCCGTTATGGACAAGACCTACGTTCTCGCACTCAAAGATCTGCCATGTGGTGGTCCTTGTATCTAGGCTGTTTATATGTTTGTAGAGACCTTTGGCTCAGAGGAGCAACTCTAATGGTGGGGACTTGGGGAGTCAAGGGAGTCTGGCATAGGAAGCTTTGATGGGCAGGCAACCTTCCTAGCTTCTGGGACGACACCAAATCTGTATCCTGCTTTCTTTTCTCATACCCTGGCTGCAGGGTAGAGGGGGAGCTGGTGAGGCTGACCACACCTGACATGTCTATGGGCTTGGGCCATGGGATGGGTCCCTGCAGGAGCAGTGTAGCACCCCATGGTGGGAGAGAGCAGCTTGACACATGTGGAGCAGAGGCTCTTTGTTCCCCAGCACGGCCTGCCTGGTGCTCACGCACAATTTCCACGTGCCCAGAGCAGAGCTGTTTGCAAACTGGCTTCCCAGTTTGAGGATTCGAGGAATGAGGCAATTAAGCCAAGGAGGAAATCAGGAACTAGGTTCTAATTTGAACTCAGATGTTATTGTCTAACTTCTGTGATTTCAAGAAGATCAACTGTGTAGTGTACTAGTAGCTGAGGATAGAGAGGAGAACTAGAGTGGGGAAGTAGGGAGCTCACATTCTGGTGGAAGAGGCAGATAATACACCAATAAGCCAATGAGGAAACAAGCGTATTTCAGAGAGTGAGAATGTCACTCTCTGAAGAAAGGAAGCAAGGAAGAAAAATAGGTGAAGCGGCAGAGATGGACTGGGAGGGACCACCTGGGTGGGTGATCTGGAGGGTCTCCTGAGAACATTAGATTTCAGCTGAATTTGAATGCTGAGAAAAGCCAGCTCTGCATCAAGCAGCCTGGGAAGGAGGCACCGTGCAGAACAGCAAATGCAAAGAAAGGCCTTGAGGTGGGAACAAATTGTCATCAGAGCGCAAGATTTCACCAAGTTATGACATCCATCCTTTTCAACATTGATATATGCTACACATAAGTGTAATTTTTAGTCACTGTTTAGTAGCGATGGAGTTGAAGGAGTGTAAATTACTTAGCCATCCTCCTCTAGTTAAGGACATTAAGTCTACTACCAGATTTTCACAATTTTAGATAATGATGCAATAAACGTCTTTGTGCATAGTCTTTTTTTCTTTAGTTCTATTATTTCCTTAAAATAATTCTCACAAGTGAAGTTACTGCTTCAAAGAATATGAACATTTTGTATTATTGGTATATATATTGCCATATTGATTTTCGGAAAGATTATGCCGATTATAATGTTACCAGCAACACATGAGCTTATCTGTTTATCACAGAATTGGGGGCTATAATTAAAATTTTGTTTGCTAATTCAGTGTATGTAAAATGTTACTTTAAGTTTACTTTAGTTAGCATTTTTCTAATTACGAAAGACGGTCAACATTTTCCAATGCTTTTTTTTTTTTTTTTTGCTACATGGTTTTTTTTTTCCTTATGAGAATGATTTGTTCTTATCTTTGCCTGTTTATCTATTGGTTGTTTTTATAAAAGAAACAAAGTCTCATAACATCCTGGGAAGCCAAGGAGTGAACAAGATCTCTGGAGTTAGATTTTTCTAGTGCACAAGACACCCCAGCATTCATTTCTTTTTTGATTGCTTCAATAAGCACTATTTCAGAGGGCAGAAGGATGGCCTGAAAGAGTCGCTCTAACTTCTAAAGGTCCCCAAGGCAGTAGTGCCCTGAGATTTGAAAGAATCTGAGGGATTGTGTTAGGAAATGTGGGGGAAATCGCACAATCAATAAATTACTTAGAGCAATTTAATTGATTATCACCTCCAGAAGGATGAACATTTATAGTTATTAAGTTTCTAAAAAGCTTTCCTTACATCCTGTCCTCTATGACCTCATAGATCATTCTGACTCACACATTTTAGACTTTAGGCCTCGTCTGAAGACTGTGCAAACTGGCCGTGATTCAGTATAGCCTGGACCAGTCCTGTTTGCCCCATGACATCAGGTGGGAGCTAAATGCCATGACCACCAACAGCAGTATCAGGCGCCCCATCGTCTCCTCCCATGGGTGGGAGGAAGATTCTGCTGTCTCCCCTCCAGAGCCTGCTGTTGTCCTCGCTGTCCCTGCCCATCTCTCACACACCTGCCCCTGTGGACCCTGGACTTGGTATACCTCTGCATGGAGTTGTTGGACTAGAGGTGGTGTCTGTGCTGTGAACTCAGTGGGGAGCTGGAGCAGGGAGGGCTCGTTCCTCATGGTGCTCTGTCCCATCCACCTCTCTCCCGCTGCTCCTGGGTCTCTGCTCTGCCCCAGGCCAGCCAGGCTCTGCTGGGAAGTGAAGGGAATGGGGATAAGGGAGAAGCAAGCAGTGTCTGGCCCTTGGGAGCTTCCCCAACCTCTATGTCCACCCCTCCCCCTGCCTGAGCCCTGAGCAGTGATTGGGAGTTGAGAGGAATTGCAGCTGTTGGCATGAAACCTTCTCCCTGACCTGGGGAGGCGAGAACCACCCTTCCCTGAGCTGTTGCTGTACCCTGACCCTCTCAGCCAGCTCAGATTTTATAAAAATCAATGAAAAGCCTCCCACGCACTTACCACTTTGCTTCTTAGATCATCCTATGAAGGACCACACTCAGTTACTCGTGAGGCTAGTCACAGGCACAACCTTGAACACTGTTTGGTCCAGCCCTCATGTTTACAAGGTGCTTTAAGTCAAGACTTGGGGGGTTATCTTCAGATTGGATTATCTACAAATGAGGCCATACAGAAAATCATTGTTCTTTGGGTTTGTGTGTGAAAAGTGTTAATTTGTTAAATGTAACCATTCGTGATATACTGCAATTGATTTAACCTTGTATGGGCATTTCTACATTTTTTAATTTATGGGGCGCTTCACAAGATGAAAGTAGCCCAGACCTTCGCCTCCAGGAAGCCCAAGCTGAAGGCTGGGTGGCAGATAGAGATGGCTCGCAGGTCCTGGGAGATAAACTTTGAGGATGCAGACGGAGCTAAGCCGGAGCATTTGTTCTTATTGAAGGTTAAAAGACCAGTAGCAGTGGAAACTAAAGTCTGCTATTTATCTTCAGGCCAGCGACAGTGCAGACAGCTGCAACATGAGCCTCCTTGTAAAACCTCGCCAATAACCTTAACCATGACCTCCGGTCGGAGACGCATTTCAGTGGGTGTACTGATATCTCTTGTAGGCACAAATAAGCACCGTTGTGTTAATTTTGTTTTGAGGTCGGACGACGAACTTACATGCCCTTTTTAGTGAATAATAGGAAAAAAAGTCTTTACATATTATTTCAACTTAACTAATGAAACAAAGCTTTGTAGTGGGAAGAAAGTTGCATATTACACTGAGAACAAATTTTAATGTAAAAACAAACATTCAAAAGGACTGAGTTTCTAATTGGCACTGAGCTATCGCGAGGTCAGATTGATAACTGACTTGCCGTTCAATTAGTTAAGGTGAAGATATTTATTTGGATCGATATTTCAGTGTATGGGACATTTAGTCCTGAATTATCTGAATATTTCTTTTGCTTTTTTCATTTCCTTTTATGTAGTTACAGCCTGTTAAAGATATAATGTTATAAACTGATGAAATGCAAGCTGTTTATAGAGATCAGTGTGAAGCATTTAAAGTTATTTTTCTCATATTGAAAAGCTACTGGCAAGTCTAATTATTGCCCCATCCAAAAGACCAAGGTAAAATAAAACGCATGGACCACATCGCAGAGATGCACGAGTTAGCGTGCTGCTACAGTCATTACTTCAGGATTGAGTCTGTCAGCAAACCATTGATTAATCCTACAAAAAAACCACATAACCAAGGACCCCAAACCTTACTGATCGAAAAAGCTGATGATAAATAAAACTACTCAAAATTCTAAATTCCTTTAAGTGCTGTTGCACTTGCTTTTTGCCTGAAGGAACTAAATTGACTCACAAACCTAAGCGCTCTAAGAAGGCAAATCAGAATTTGGGGAAAGGAAAAGACTTTGGGGGTGTGTATTTCCTGCAGAACGAAGTTGGAATTCCACCCAAATGGGGTCTCAAAAGTCTTCCAATAACTCAAGGGACTGTGGTGTTCAAGGAAGGTGCTCCAGAGAAAATGGCTTGGCCACTGGCTGCCAGAGAGGTCTGAGGAGTCGGTCTCCTGCTTCCAGGAGATAACAGACGACAGCATCCTGCCTGCAGTTTGTTAAGAGAACTTTTGATTGAGCAGGTCAGTGCCACACAGGCCTGGAAACACATTCGGGGCTTCAGGGTACAGGGGAGAGCAAGGTGTCAAGCAACAGGCCAGGAGTTTTATTTATGTTCCTTCACTTAATCCTTAAACAATTCTGTGTGGTTGGGGATGATGATGAACGTGATGGCAAAGACACACAATGATTACCCTTCTGTCCTACCTGGTTAGTGTTGCTGTGAAAAGTAAACAAGGTTCTCTGCATAAAGCACTTGTTATATACTAGTAAGTGCGGTATCAGTGTTTGCTATTAGTATTTGCTAGTATAATCATCATTAAAAATATCAGTATCGATGCCTCGTCACAGGGTGGTTGTAAAAATTAAATGAACCAGTACTTGGCCCAAAGCATGACAATTATTGAGCACTTGATGAGTGTCAGTTTCTTTCACTTCCCTAGTAGGGTCAATTCAAGGAGCTTATGGAGTGTTCATGCATATCCAGATCTACCCATTGTACAGAGGAGTAAGTTGTCAGAGACAGGATTTGGTCTCAGTCCTATTTAAAGCCAAAGCCTCCGCTATTTCTATTACAACCTGCTTCTTCTCCCCGGGAGCTCGGGGTCAGTGAGGTCAAACCCAGCTGACTCAGAAATTCCTGACGGACGCTGTAATCACTGTAGGATGGGGGCACCTCCTAATCTCTGTGGATTATTTGGTCTGAAATATATTTTGTTTGGTTCATGTCATTCTTCTTTCTGTATCCAAGAAGAATTAAAATAATAGAGAAAATAAAGTTTTGGATGAATCTGGAATGCATTTAAGATTTCTTTAAAGTGCATGTGCCTACAATAATAGTAAAACGTTGTTTTATATTTAACTAGATGACTGCCAATATTCAACCATTTTTGACTAATAAAAATGTCAATTTAATATGATTTAGTCTAAATTTTAATTCTTACCGTGTGTTAGGCACTAGATGTGCTAAGCATCTTTTGTACATTTAGCTTATTTAATTTTAATTCTCAACAACCTTGTGAAGTTGATAATATTATTACCCACAGTTCTACAGATGAAGAGCCTGTGGTACAGAAAGGTTAGGTCTGATTTCCAAGCACAAAATTTTAACCACTGTATGCAAAATAACCAAATGTCTTTATGGATATTTTGACCAAGAAATTCAGTTCTGATATATATGAAAACAAGATGAAATAAATAATGTCATATTAAACAATTTCTTTAAAAATGGACATATTATTCAAATGAAAACTACTTTCTCTCTAGTATATAGCTATATACTCTCTAGTATATAGCTATATACTACATACATATATGTAATTAATTATACTACATACATATATGTAATTAATTAATCACATATAATTACATATATGTAATTTGTACATTATGAAATTAATAATGTACAAATCATAATTTTGTCACCATGATTGATAAAAATTAAATGCAAGGATAGACATGGGTGCCAGAAAATTTACTGTAAAATAAAAAGTTTATATTTGATCCTTTAAAATATTTCTTTCCTTTCCAAATTTTCTCCAATGGTTCTCTTTTCCTTGAGCTGCCATTTTACATTTGGGGAAAACTGAGACCAACATTGACAACTTGACTTTTATTGACTAATTTTAAGTATAAATTCTGTTTTTAGTAATTTTCCTTGCTTCTCCATGAAAATAACTTGTTTAAAGGTACCATCCTCACTAAGTCTAAGAATTTTCCCTCTGTAATGTGCTTTTTAAACTGTTTTATAAAAATATTTCCGTAGGGGATATGAAGCAATATTATGATGACATAAATTGTTTTACTCCCATGCAATTTCATATAAACATACATAAAGCAATATTATAGCAGATTAACTTTCTTATATGAGATTAAATTCTCATTAATATATTTTTAATGTTTTATGAAAAATATTTTAATACAAAGAAGTACAATTTCCTTATCTATTTTACTAAAATTGCATTTTTTGTTTTAGATCATTTTCATTAAAATATCTTGTTCCCTAACTGAAAAAAAAAGTTCATTTTTTTCTTAAAGAAATAATTGGGTCATATTCTGTAATTGCTAGTTGAGGTATTAGGCTAGATAGTATCTTTGCCAAAATAAAATCTAGGTTGGACTTGAAAAATAGGAAAGTGCTAGAAGATGTTATTACCAGACTTTATGAGAACATATCAAAATGTGGTTAGTACTGTGATTTTCTTTTCACAGTTATCTCTATATTCTTCATTGATGTTGAAAAAACATGATTTTCTAGATTCCTATTTAATTTTAAAAATGATTAAAACCTCCATTAAAAATCTTACAACACTGTAAGCCTGTATCCTTTATGTGTCTAGACCTAATGTGCATTAACATGCATTTCTTCTGAGTATTTTTGTCAACCTTCTCTAATAGTCATGTGGACTGTCATTAAGCATGTTTGTCTTGATGTTATGTCATCTTCTTAATTTCCCAATTCTTTATGTGGAAGATAAACCTTTTAGTTATAAATCTTTTTGTTCTCATGGGCCATGTATATAGGTAATAACTGAAATTCCCAAAAATCATAATCCCATAATTCCTGATGTAACTGTTGACTAGACGGCAGTCTGATTGAGAAGGCTGCATTTGCATGACTCAGAAATGAGCAGGAAAGGTTTAATTCCACTGGAGTACTTTGATGCTGCTCTTTGTAAAGCCTGTTTGATTACCAAGAAGAAGACAAAGGCTGGCTTTGAGCCAGGAGATATTCCAAACCGCAGAGGTAACTTTGGTGCCCACACACCAGCTTGCCCTCATGCCTGCTTGCCTGTGTGCATGCACCATGTGTCTGCACGTGTGCCTGCGGTGCTGCAGTCATTGGCAGGAGTGCCTTAAGGCCCTTCAATTCTATCATTAGAGCTGGAATCAATAGTTTATTATCGATTGTTGTTCATGACCCAAGTGTCATTAACATCTCCAAAGAACAACATGGTTCATAGGATTTTCTAGAAATTTTACTTGCTGTTAAGCTTTTCATGCTAAGAATAAAGGGAAGTCATGGAAAATTTTTTCTAGCAACTTGAATAATTCATGGATACATGGGGAAAATGTCTAAATATTAGCACTATGTTTGATTTTACAGTCTGGATCAATCTATGTCTGTTTCTATCTTTGAAAAAATCCTTGCAAGTGTGTGAGATTGCTTACTCATTTCAATGAGCCCTGGTCAGAAGGTAATATCCATCTTCTATAATAATGAATTCAAAAAGAAGGGAGAAAGATCTTTTTAAAGGAATTGGAAGAAACAAAACTTTGAATTAACCTGGTTTTGATTACTCAATATTATTAAAGACTATTAAGATAGCCAATTACGGAGTAGAAGCATCTTTGAATTACACACTATTTAAAACAAACACTGGCCCAACGATAGTTTCCTATAACATTTCCTCCTTCATTCTAAGTATATTATGCTTTATTTTAGAGAAAATTTTGTTCTATACAAAAATGTTAGATATGGGACTATGTTACCAAAAGAATTTGGACGTGCCACTGGTAAAAGTGTAAGAACAGTGACTCAGGCCCATCCTACATGCCACATCCCTTCAGTTGTCAAGGCTGAACATTCTTTCCATTTCTTTTGCCCCCACCACACTTAGTCCCTTATTATCTCTCTCCAAATTTGCCTTACTATTGCAATAACTTCTCCTCTGGTCTCGCTTGCCTTCTGTCTTTCTATCTCCTCAAATTCATCCTTTACAACCATCTAACTTAACTCAGTCTTTGTTGCATTTCTCCACTGGTGAAAAGTTTTGGATATTTACCATTATCTGCTGAATAAATTTCAGCTTCCTTGGCCTGGCATTAAGCCCTTTTTAATGGGCTTGAGCCAACCCTCATCTTCTAATCTTCTCCCAGGAACATCAGGCTCCAGTCAAATGACAATTGTTGTCCCCAGACAAGAGTAAGGGACTCCCACCTTCTCACTTTTCCTTACGCCATTCCTTCATGCTGGATTTCCTTCCCCCACTCTGCTTATGAAAATCTCTAAAGGCCCTATTATCTATTAAGCCTTCCTGATCACACAAGTGAGAAGACATTATTCTTTTCTTTAATCATTTACACAGTGTTTATGTTTTCCTATGACTCTTATCACCAAGAAACCCATTTTACAGGTATGAAAATATCTGACTTACAAGTTAAGCTCCTTGGAGACGGAACCATCTTTGAATGCTCTGTGGTGTCTATCTTAATATAGTAGGTGCTATAGAAAATGTTTGTTGGAAAAATGAATATGAAGGAGTAATATTGCTGCAGGATGGAAGGGGGTCTGGCCTTGTGCTGCACCTCTGACACTGGATCGGTGGGATGCAGGGTACAGGGCGAGGTCAGAGCTGGCAAGCAGAAGAGTCATCTGGAGGTGGGACAGAAATCAGGGAACTGAGACCCAGGGAGAAGCCGCCGGAACTGAGGCCAGGAATGTAAGGGATTTGAGTTAAATAGTCAGTGCCTCCTAGAAAGGAAGTCAGTGTTAGGATTTGTAGGAGAAATCATTTGCTTAAGAATCCTCGATCAGGAAAGGAGAGGATTGAAGCCGATCAGAGGCACAGAGGAGGCCCTGGGAATACAGCCTCACCCGGCGATGTCCCATCCTCTCCCTGACCTTGGACTTCATGTCAAGCTCATGTGGATCTGACTCCATTTAATACAGTGCAGTTTATAAATGACCACGGTATGAAAGGCACTCTGCTGAGTGCTCTCCCCTTGAGCCATGACGTGATAACAACAACAATGCTAACATCTGTTGAGTGTTTCCTATTGCCAGGTGCTGAACCATGCTCAAATATATTATTTCATCTAATCTTTGTAACAAAACTGTGAGGCAGGTGCTATTATTAGCATCCCTATTTAGAGTTTTGGTGACTGAGCGTTAGAGAAATGAAGAAATTGGCCCCAGTTTGCACGAGTAAGCAAGGCTGCCAGGAGGCAGCCAGGTCTGGCTGGGGGCAGGCTTGGGGCTCTCAGCTCCTCCTACCCCTGGCGATGAGCTCCGGGCCTCCTTCTTCCTATGGGCCCAGTCTGGGATTAGTCCGCCACATTTTCATAGGCCAGAGAAAGAGGCAGGAAGAGTTTT
The DNA here is from genome assembly GCF_057802395.1 of Ceratotherium simum simum. Taxonomy (NCBI): domain Eukaryota; kingdom Metazoa; phylum Chordata; class Mammalia; order Perissodactyla; family Rhinocerotidae; genus Ceratotherium; species Ceratotherium simum. The sequence goes on from NC_141937.1 coordinate 5,942,614, forward strand.
GAGGTTTGGGTGCTGATATGCATTTTTGGTCCCTTGGAAAATTCCCTCCCACAGAATAGGTTATGAATATAACCTAACCCCACTGAGATATTCACTCAGTGACTGCTCTGTGTGTGTGTGAATTTTTAGTGAATTTGGCATTGGCACAGAGTGAGGATTAGCAATGATTTGTGGAAAATGGGTAATCTAAAGAAAACTGAGAGGCAGTGTGGCAAAAGTTAAGAACTTTGGCCCACCCGCACCACCCCAGAGTCTAGTTCTCACCAGCTGTGGGAACTGGACGAGCAAGTCACTTAACTCTGCCAGTCATCATTTCCTCATGGGTAAAATGTCATCATCATAATGCCCTCAGGGTTAGGTGGGATAATGTCAGCGCAACGCATGGCACATGGTGAGTGCTTACTCAATTGACATATGATTGCTATTGTTGTTGGCATTTAGACTGGAGTCATCACAGAGTCTTTTAATAGAACAACATCGCAGAACTAGATTAATTATAAGGCTCTCTTAACTTTCATTTAATTCTATTTCAGATATAACCTTAAGTATTTAAAAAATTAAAAACATGTAAAAAGAAATATTGAGGAAGTCAATGGAAAAATTAAGAGATATTTACAAAAGAAACAGTAACACAAAGACTAATACGAGAAATATAACGACTCTGATAATCGGTAACGTCCTTAAGTAAAGTACTTTGGAAATGCTTAAGAAAAGGAAGACATCTTTTAACTGATTTGGTCCTAATGCATCTGACGCCAAATCAGGAAAAGTCAGTAAATTAAAACAAAATCGAAGCACAGGTCCAGCACATACTCTGGACAACAGCAGGCCATTGACACAGAGGTTGGCCCATGACAGAACCCAGCATCTGCTCTCATGGGGTAGATACCAGCACAGAGAATTCCAAATCTGTCAGCATGAGCATGGTTTCCAGCAACCATTCTCAGCCTCCCACCCCTGTGCCTCAGTCCAATACTGCAATGGCGTATGGCTGACCTTGGCGCCTGTCCTCCCACATGGAGGGCAGCTTTTATCACTGGTTCCAACTTTACTGGTCATGGTCTTCTGATCCTCACTATGGCAATTCACAGTTAATCGCACTAATGAAGGGAAGCCACTGAATAAGTCACCCAGAAAGAACATATAGTCCTAAATTCACTTGTATTTCTCTTTAGAATGCATTTGATGATTTTTGCCACATACATACCCACCAAATTATGGTTATTTTAGATATTATCTAAAACCAATTTATGTTCTCTGTGTATTCTGGGAAGGTAATTGGGAAAAGTCCTTCACAAGTGTTTGGGGGTATAGACGAGTAGCTATTTTGTGATAAAAAGTTCTCTGTGCATTAATTGTCTTAAATAATCAAGAACTAATTTTATGCTCAAATTTTAGCTTAAGTGCTGCCTAAAATGATTCAACATTATACATATGGCAACATGGAATTTTTAGTTTCATTAGTTCCTACTCAAAGGTATGATGATAATAGCCAAATTCTTTTACACTCGTTTTAAATTTCAAATGTCGGCTAGTGTTAATAATAGCCATTAGTGATGCAGTGCTTGCTCTGAGGTGTGCACTTTACAGGCATTGAATCTAATTCTCTCAACAATCTTGCATCATAGGAGTTATTATCCTCATTTAACAGAGGAAGAAACTGAGGCTGAGAAACTGTAAATGATTATTCCAAAATCACGGAGCTGATGGGGTCAGAGCTGCATCTGGGCTCAGGTCTGCGGCTCTCGCTGCCCCAGTGCTCTACTTTTAGTGCCCCAGTTACAGAATACCATGCACATGGTGCACGAGGAAAGAGGGCCATTTCTTTACCAAAGCTAAGTTTATAGCTCTTGTGACTGAAATGGCAAAATTATTCTGGAGGTAAATCAGATGACAGCTCACTTCAAACTCTATCAGCGCCTGGAACTTCAACTGCATAAGATGAAATTGCAATTAAGAAAAAACTCAACAATCTCAGTGAGGTTCTACGACTAGCCATTACACCAAGTGAATATCTATTTCCGAAAAATAAACTCTAAGAAGATGATACAGAATAAATGTTATTTGAATAATGTCTAAATGCTGTGGGGAAAAGAGAAAAGAAAGAACTTGGAGGCCTAGTCTCTCAAAATCATTTCTTTAATTTCTAAGAAAACCACAAAGCAAAAGAAATTGAGTTCTACTGTGGTGTATTCTGAAAATCTTCAGTAAGCTCCAAATCATGCCTGCTGTGTGAGGTTTCCACACCGTCCAGAGCACGAAGAGCAAAGTGTGTACCTGGGTTACCCGGTTCAATTACTCTTCTACGTAAACGAGTGAAAAATAATTTCATAGATCCAGCAAAAGAATGGGTGGTGTTCTTTGCTCCAACACTTCAATTTCAAGTGTCCGAAGAGCATCTGTGTCAATTGTTAGGGATTGGGGTGTTCCTTTGGGATAATTATATAAGAGAAAGTCAGAATTTAAAAGAAAAATGTAAGAAATGTGGAACTCTGAAAGGGTCCCCAGAGCTGGTTCAGATGTAACTACAACCCTAGAGAGCTTTGTCAGAAGGTAGGTGGGGCCAACCCCGGAACCACCTTCCAGGGATGGGCTGAGTGCAAACCTTGCACTTGGCATCTGGGGCCAGTGTAGGGCAAGGATGGTGGGATTCCTGGCACCGCCCTGCTTCAGGGATATGGCTGAAGCTCTCCTGGCTGCTGGGGTGGGAAACTGGCAGTGGGCTCTGTTTGCTGGGGAGGGGTCCCTTTCCCTTTTGTAAGCACGGGGGGACCAGGTTTTTAAAATGTTCATTAGACTGTGAAATGAAAAGCAGGAGCATGCTATCTTTTTTGACCTACAAAGAACACCAAAAATGAACGTGAACCAATGTTTGCCCACGGTTCCTGTCCTCAGGGCCCTTGACTTAGTAGCGTTATATCACCCAGAAAAATTGCTTCCATCCAACAGTGCCACCAACCAATAAACATAGAGACTTTTAAAAGTTAGATGTGAAGTATTCATGTTCCGTCTTCTCTTTGGAAAAAATATAGGATCAGATGGTCTTTAAGGCAATACATATACACATACACACACACATATATGTATACATATATACACATACACGTATGCATATATAAATACACATACATATATATGTACACACATGCACATATACATATGCACACACACATATATATATTTATATATTTTTAAAGTTACTGTTATGGAAAATGTTTTCCTCAAAAGAACTTTTTTTGGGGGGCAGAACAATATGGAATTCAATGAGGAACATGTTTCATGGATATGAATCATGTTCATGAATATGCCAGTTATTCAGAAGATGGTCTTTGGCAACCATCCATTTTCTATGGCAGAAATTATCATTGTATTCTGATTCTGAAACTCAATTGCCAATTCTTGACTAAGTTAAAGTTTTTAATACTTTAAAGGGGGTTCATATTAGTAGCATGGTCTTTTAAAAATGTTTTTGAAAAACTAGCTTTAGAACCCAAAATTTTGTCTTTGTTTTGCCTCTCTCATAGTCTACAGACTATCATTTTATTACTATGTTATTATGTGTAGTAAACATAAATGTTCTGCTTTATGTATCAATAATAAAGCATGTATTATTTTCCTAAAAACAGCCATACATGCTGATATTTCCTGACAATAAATATTTATGGACAATTCACACCAGTTTTATCATCCATACCAATTGTAACAGATGTGAGTTCATCATTCAGTCTGGAAGATTTTATAAACCACTGAATAATGAACTCCCATCCATTCCAAAAGACACGGACTATAAAATAGTATGAATTGTCAGTAAATAGTTACTCTGATGAAATATTCCATTCACCCCTCCACTTCCATAGAGATAGGTCATGTTCCAAAATATGTATAATTTTAGAGATGGAAGAATAATTTGTAAAAGTCATTTACATGACAGAACCATGTAACACAGCACTTTCCTTCACATTCAGCGGTGAAATCAATACGAGCAACCATGTGTGTCGTGATGGGACGGAGTGCTGAGTCATTTGCTCCTTCCTGCAGCCTGGGGAAATAGCTGGGCTCATTTTGTAGTTGGCAATGAAATCAAACCAACAGATGCTTATGGAGTTCCTACTGTGGGCAATGCTCTTTGCTGGGTGCTGTCATCTCCCTATGGCAAATTTATAGCAGCACATAGTGTGTGCTTCATAATCACACCTTGGCCCATGTGTTTCGGAAGCTGATCACAGCAGCCTCTGTGACAGCTCTGCTCCTTTTTCTGACAGGCAGAGTCCACCCTCTGCCAGTGCAGGAGTCAGTGTCATTCCTCCTGCCCCATCATAGTTCGTGCATTCTTTCCCTTGGACTTGGTTTCTGCTTTTAGCTCTCTGGGCTGGCCATCTTCCTAACTGCTTCGCTAGTAGATACCTCCACAGCAACTTTGGCTTCTCCCGCCATGACATGCAGCAAGATTCAATTAAAGATGGCCTCTACTGTCAGTTTGATGTCAGGATTGTGCTAGGAACTGAGGATACGGTGGTTGAGAGAAGGCCCAGGCCCTGACCTCTTGGGGCTTCAGTCTAGCAAGGAAGAGGAACATGAAATAAACAATGACTTTTACCATGTTAGGGGAGCGTAAGACATGGAGACCTGACCTGGTGTGGAGGGTCAGGGGAGCTCCCTGAGTTGGGTTGCTTCAGGGGAAGCCTGATGGAGGAAAGAGAGGAAAAGACGGGGTGTAAAGGATTACAGGCAAAGAGAAGAGTTGGGCACCTCCCGGAGGTGGAAGAGAGTTGACCTGTTGAGAAGCTGAGAAAGTCCAGGAGACCTGGAGGAAGGGAGAGAGTGTGTGAGGTGAAGCTGGAGAGGTAAGCAGGAGTCAGGTGACGTTGCAGTCAGGTGATGTGGGCCACATAAAGGGTAGTCACCTTTATTCTAAGGACAAAATAGGAGGCCAAGGATGGTTGTAGACAAGTGATTTTATATTCTGGCTACTGTTTGGACAATATTTGAGGGGGGATAAGTTAGATGGCTATTGCACTGTCCAAGTGCAATGTGATGATGGTAGTTTGGTCTGGAGTGATAGAGAAATGAAGACATACTTCAGAAAATAAAACAAAAACAGATGGAATTTTGTGTTAAATTTGATAGAGTAAGAGAGGAGGACGTTCGTGTTTCTACTTTTACAAATGGATAGATGGCAACAGCATTAGCTTTAACAGGGAACGTTGAGGGAGCACAAAGTTCCAAGATGGAGGGAAAAGCACGATTTGCCTGTGGACACACTGTGGTGGAGTCCCTGTGAGGTTTCCAAGGGGACGCAGGTGGCTCTACACACCGGGAACTCAGACACCATCAGGAGATGCAAGAACAATTATATGATGTCATCGACATTGCAATATTGTTTTGTTCCGGGTTTAAAAATATCTCAAATAAGATTGGATTAATCTGTTAAATACACTAAGAACTTTAATGAGACATTTTCTAACAACCACTCACATCTCCCAGTTCCTAATTCAGGGCTCCCTCTGCCAGACCACTGTTCATCACATGTGTAGAAGAAACGCATGCCTGTGAACTTTGTGGGGACAGAGGGCGGTGACAGCAGACTGGAATGGAGAAAATAACTCCCCTCAAGGAAGCTGATGACCTGGGACCTAGTTCAGTCCAGCCAGCAGCTCCTGGTGTGGCCTTGGCTGGCTCAACCTCCCTAAAGCTTAGTTTTCTTGTATATAAGATGGAGAGAGGGACAAGAAAATTCCTAAGGTCATTTAGAGTTTTATAATCCTATAATTCTATTGGATTGCAACCATTTGAAAAAAATGCAAAATGAATCTGTTTATTAAATTCTATTTAAATTTGTTTTTATTGGAAAAAATCCAACACATTTATCCAATGACGTTGTGCTTGTGGCATCACAACGTGTGTATCTATTTCTTTGTTCAGTTCATTTGGCCATGAGTTTCCAATCTTTTTGAACATATAATTGCTGGTTGTAAATGAAAAGAGTCAATTCTTACATCACAGTTTCCACATCTCTGAGTCAAGCTCTTTTTGGAAATCATCAATTTTGTGTACATGACTAGAAAATTCAGACACCAAAATACACATCCATCACCAAACAGAATCATCAAACACTGTTCTTTAAAGTTATAATTACTTCTTTACATTAATATCACACATGTTTATGAACTGGGTATAAATAAGAAATATCCTTCAAATTAATCTAAAATTTGGCTTTGATCTTCTTTCATAAAAATTATGATGTCATATAATAATGACATTATAATGCCATATAAAAATGCATATAACATGCTCGAAATGATTTTTGAATTATATATACATGAAAGGTACTGAATGCCAAGAGTTAGTAGTGAAAAACATTCCATAATGCATTTCATCTCAGCATGGTAGAAGCTTCTTTTGTTTGATAATAATCACCAAAATGTACACATTTACCCAAATTTGTACAAGTGTCAGGCCCTTGTAGCTACGGTGATTGAAAACCAGCTTTGTGGAAGGGCTAGAGAGGGCAATCTGGTACTGTGTGTTTGCAGAAAGAAATTGCTGCTTTTAATCGATTTTGATGGCTAAAAGGAAGTGCAGAAAACTGGATGCTCTGAGGCCTCTCGTCACAACTTTCAAAACGATGAAAATGAATTTCCTTTTACAGAAAGGTAAGAGAAATAAGTATTTTTGTAGAAAGTAAATTAGAGATGCAGGAGACAACATCTGAGTTGAGACTTCTTGACCAAGGACTTTGCTTTTTGGCTCTAAGAGGACAAATTTGAGCGAATGATTACTGAGGAGGCTCTAACATTTCTTTTTCTTAAGCAGTGTCAGCCTGTGTCTATGTTAACATTAGCATGTGTATCACCTCATAGGCTTTGATTTAAAATTAGTGCTACTATGGCAGAATTTTTCTTCTATGGTGCCTTTGGTTTAAGTGTCTTAATATTATCCAAATACTTTATCCAGTGAGGAAGACAAAATTGTACTGTTTTTCTTCAAGTGATCCAAACAAGAATTTTTTTTAAAGAAAAAATCCTCACCAGAATATTCAAATTAATGCTTTAATTGCTAATGATTTAATCTGCAATATTTTTAAAACATCCTTGAAAAACTTGATCTGCTTTTTGTGGACATGATACTCATCTGACTTTGTCTTAAATATTTAAGACATTTTATTTAATAAAAAAGGAAAGAATGCTGTCAATATATTGGTTAAAGTTAATTGAATTAAGAAAAAGCCGTTATCCCTCATTTCTTTTCCAATGCTATTAAATTACTAGATCAAAAGTTTAGCTCAATATAGACTGATTCATACCATTCATACCATGTTTTTCAATTATATATCATTATTCTATGAATACTATATTGCTTAGAATTGGTAGTTATTGAACATAAGCTTTTAAAATTTTATCTTCAAAATGATGAATTTGAAGGTCCATTTTCTAGAGAGCTTGCTATAGATTTCTACTTCTGAAATTAAATATTCACTATCTAGATTTCATATAGATAAAAAAAGTATTTACCTTGACTTTCAGCTATTGTTATTTTTTAGCCTTTGTGCTGCAGTTTTGATTTTCCCTCACCTTTCAATCTATTTTGCATAATGTTGTAAGTTTACACTTTCTAAGGTATAATGTCAAACATGTCAACTCCTCCCACCCCCTTCTCCCATCCCATGCAAACTCCTTGACGCCTGTGTTGGAGCAGAGCCTCAATCTTTCGCTAGGAGTCAGGGCTTCCTTGATGGTGATGGTTGGCTGTCACTCTCTCCTGAGGTTGTTTTTCCTACTACCACTCCCGCTCCAGATCAAATGGACCTGGCGTTGTTACCTGTTCATGCCTTGTGTTTGCCCCCATTTGCTTGCACTGGTATCTGCACCTGCAGCATCCTGCTCTGTCTCCAGATGCACAACTCTAACCCGTCCTTCTCATCTCAGTCCAAACGATACCACATTTGGGATCCTCTGACTGGAGAAAACTTCTCTCCCTCTACTAATTTTAACTCTACTTCTCATGACGTCATTGCTTTCATCAGTTGGGGTTACACACTTGATGGATGATATCTTCTCTTTTAGAGTGACAGCTTCTGGAAGTGTGAGTTCATTTGACATTTAACTTGCTCACACACCGTTAGCTTAGGGTGCAGTACTGGGCTGCCCTGGGGCCCACGGGACTTACACAGTATGACCCCTACCAGCTCAAGGTGCAGTTAAATCAGGACACAGGACTAAAGGTCAAGCTCAAAAACTGTCAGGACTGCCAAAAAGCAGATGAGGTCAGTGCAGGAGATGTGCCTGGGGACGTGCAACAGAGGCTACATGGGGGAACGAATGTTGAGATGGTCCAAAGGTGGCGGAGCTCAGGAAATGACAGCAAAAATGTATTTTCTGGAGGTGATAGCCTCTTCTCCTGAAGTGACAAAACTATATCCCATGCATACAACTAGAGCCACCAGATCTGGGGAGGACGGGTGGAGGTGGGGCAGAAGTTCTGCAGAGTGGACATTTAGGGAAGACGTATGAAGAAGAACCAACTGGCCCAGTAGGGGCAGACCTCAGAGAACACCTCAAAACCTACTTCATGGAGGTGAGGAGGTACAAAGGACATACCTCTTGATGTGGCAATGGACTCTGATTCAAGAATGAGCAGGGCCGGCTGAGGGCAGACGCCTTCCTAGGTGGATTTGGTTTGGGGAAGCAGAGGGAACAATTCTTCGCAGATAATTCCATAAGGCAGGAATAGAATATCTTTGTGGAGTAGACTCTCCTTCTCTCAGAGGAAGATCCTCCAATTAGCTGGAATGTCCAACTCATGGTAATTTGAAACAAAAGGTGGCATAGCATCGATACTCTAAGAAAAAATATGAAAAGGTATAGTGAAACTTACTAGAGAAAGAATATTCACACAGACCCACAGACACAAACGTCTCCAATGTGCCAGGATTGATGAAACATCTGACTGAATATTAAAACTTAATAAAAACTAATAAACAATGAGGCAATCACAGCTATGAAAAGAATCCCTAGGGCAAATCCACAAAATCTCAGGGAGCAGACCGCAAGACAACTCGAGGAAATGAAAAGTGAGTTGACAGAACTCAGGCAAGAAGTGACAGAAAGAATCGCAGAAATGAAGATTAAATTAAAAGAAGCACAGGAAGCACAGCCCTACAGAAAACACAGTAAAGACCCAGAAAATAGGAACGAGAAGACTCGAACAAAATCAAAGTGAAATAGGGAATTTAAAATGACTAGAGATAAAGTGAGAGAAAGAGAAGACAGGCATAGAGATTTTTAAAACATGCATAATTGGAGCTATTGCAGAGGGAAAATATACTGAAACAGAACGAATATTAAAAGACTTATTCAAGAAGTTGTTATTAAAATATAAGACTTGAACTCATCTTTTGGAAGAGCACACCATACGTGAGCGAAGGCAGACCCAAAATGCTCAGCACCAGTGGGTCTGTAACCCCTCCTCTCTATCCTGGGGATGAGGGTGGAGAAAAAGAGGAAGAAATGACCAAATCTCCTTGTAAACACGCTCTGGATCTCCTGATAATGTTTATTAGGGGAAAGAGAATGGAGGAAAATGCCACTTATTGGAATATAAAGTGGAGATGTTTCTGACTGAAAGTAATACCCTCCACACATTCCTTGGAGACCTCAAACGTGAAACCTGGAAGAGAGTACATCCTCATGTGCCCAGGAAGGGCTTCAGGAGCTACACTGACAGTCTGACTTCAAGCTTCCACATATCTAGCAGTCACTTGTACCCTTTGAATTACTAATGGAGAGGCAAGATCTCTGATTCTTACGAGCCTGATTTGAAAACCTGACGCTATGTATTATCTCACCGACACATATTCTATGTTACTGAGTTTTAAATATAAAGAAAAATAACTGGGCAGCCAGACAGAAGGATCGAGTCACTTATAAGGGGGAAAACTCATGTTGGTCCCAGAATTCTCCACAGCTAGAGAAGAGAGTAGAGACAGACCTACACAAACTAAAGGAAATAAAATATGTCAGATTCTAGACGCAGTCAAACTAGTCTTCAAATAAAAAGACTAAAGACAAACAGTTTTGCAAATGTGACTTTAGGGAATGTTGTTTCTCTCTTTTGCAAGGAAACTGCTAGAGCTCAGTCCTCAGTCAGCGCAGAGATGACAACAGGATCAGTCCTGGGTATTGAATAGATTTAACTGAAGAACCAAGACTAAAACAGAATATAAGTGTTAAATGCTCTGACAACGTAGAAATGATACAACTAACAAAAATGAGAGGAAGAAGGAAGGGGAAAGAAGATGGGAAGTAGAGTTAATTTGCTGGTTGCCTCATTTGTAACAATTGGGGGTTAAAGTGCATCATTTGAAGCTGATATATCAAGTGATAGACAAATAAGTGCAAGCAAGGTAAATAGGAGTAACTTGATTTTATTTAAACTATTTTTAGGTCAAAGAGGAAATACAATCCCAAATTACAGAATAAATAGAAAACAATATAATAAAAATACTGCATACCAGAGTCTATGAAAGGCCACTAAAATGCTCAGAGAAAAAATGCATTACCTTAAATCTTTACATTAATTAAAAATAAAGAATTAAAAAACAATTAAACTGATTCAAAAAGTTAGGAAAGGAGCAACAAAATAAACTGAATAAAATCAGAGGAAATTTTTAAAAGGAAAAGCTGAATTTATTAATTAAAAAACCAAAAGAGCAGGACTACAAAATAAATCCAGAAGATGGTTTTTGAAAGGAAGAGAATGCAGTAAAAGACATAACCCAATAGCTAATCTAATCAAGAAAAACATAGAGAATGTACAATCAAGAAATAATAAGCAGGGTAGGGTCGGGGGAGATGGAGAGTAACAGAAAATGGAAGGAATTAAAAGAAACATAGGACATTAGTTTGTTCAACTCTATGCAAATAAATTTGAAATTTGGATACATTGAAAAAATTTCTAGGAAAATGCAGTTTGTCAAAACTGACTCCAGAGGAGACAGAAAATCTAAAAAGACTTGATTTCTATGGGAGAAATATAGAAGACTACAAAGAGCTACTGTCCCTCCAACCAAAAAGAAAAAAAGTCACTAGACCCAAACAAGAGAATTCCATTGTGTTCTTTTTCCCCAGAGCTTAGGGTGAAAAAATAGGAAACTTTCACATTTTTCCCTGAGGAAGTATAACATTAACCAAAACACAAAAATTGTAGAGAAAGTAAGCAATAGACCAATACCACTTATGAATATTGAAGCACAAATCTTGAATAAAATATTAGCAAACTAAATCCAGCAGCATGTTAAAAAAATAATGCATCATTACCAAATGTAGTTTATGTCAGCAATGTCAGGATGATTCATTATTAAGAATTCCATTAATAAAATTTATATTAGGGATTAAGTAAAAAATAGTTATGATCCTTTCCATAGATACTGATAAGGCACTGGATAATATTCAACAATGATTATTGATAAAAACAAAATGAAAAAGAGAGGAATACTTCCTTTATAAGTTAAAATATATCTATCTCAATCCGAAAGTCAGCATCATGCTTAATGGAGACGTAACATCAGTATTCCTGCTAAAGTTCAACCAGCACGATTATCGTCACTATTATTTAACATTGTACTATAGATAAGAGCCAATGCTATCACCTGAGAGAAAGAAATTAGAGGTAAAAAATTGGAAAGGAGGAGACAAAATAGCCACTTTGGGGAGGATACATATTTTACGCCTGGAAAACCCAAAAGAATCAAATAAATAAGCAAAAGAATTCAATAAAGCAGTGGGGTTGAAAATTAACAAAGAGATTTCAACAGCTTTATACGACCTATATGAAGAAAACTTTACAACACAAGGAAGGACCCGTAAGACAGGAACAAAAAGAAAGACATACCATGCTCTGGGATTTGGAAAACTGAACATCATAAAGATGTCAATTCTACTTAAGTTTATTTTTGAATTTAAAGAGATTCCAATAGAAATGCCAATAGGTTTTTAATTTTAACTAGACATATGGATCCCAAATTTCGTGTGTAAAAATACCCAAGCAATGATCGCTAACAGACCAGCAACTGGTGTGTGGGGCAGACAAGAACTACCAGGTATCAAACATACTGCCATAAATACGCGAACACATACAGGAATCAAATCTATGATTTGAGATGATGCCTTTATATAAAGGCATCATCTCAAATCAATAGTTAACATGAGGACTAGTTAATATAATAAATACAATAAATGATGTTGGAACAACTGGGTACTCATCTGGAAAACAGATTACTTATACCAGGATAAATTCCAAATGGATCAATGCTTTAAATATGAAAATAAAGTCATAAAAGATCTAGTCAAATTCCTTTATAAACATGAATTGGGACTCAATTTCCAGAAGCAATGAAAAAAAAAAGATTGATCTACCCTGTTCCAGAAGTTTAATAACATTTTTTGTTGGGAATACTTTTTTTATTGGTGGTGTTTTTGACAGAAGTTTTTCATTTTTATGTAATCGAATCTATCTTTTCCCTTACGGTTTCTTTCTTTGATGTTATATTTGCCCATATTATGTTTTGCTTTTTTTTTTTTAATAGTTTCACTTAATGTTTTACATTTAATTTTTTAAGCGATCTGTATTTTTAAATTTTAGTGATAGTATGACATGGGCCTAATCATTAAAAAATTTTTTTTTCCAGGGAGTTAGCCTGCTAACCTAACACCTCTTGTTAGATGATCTTTTATTTTCCCACTGATTTGGAATGCCATCTTTATAAAATATTAAATAATTTTAATATACTCTTCGATTTATTTCTGTTACACTGATCTATCTATACTATTGTTAGGACCACAAAATTTTAATTATTGTTATCTTAATATCTGGTAGAGTAAATATCCCATTCTTTTCTCTTTTTTTTTTTTCTCAACACTGACTTTGTTTTCTCACCCATTTGTTCTTCCATGTGAGTATTTGAATCACCTTTTTTAAGATCCATAAAAGCCTTCCATTGGCTCATTAACTAGGTGAGGTGGAGCATCCTTACAGTGTTGAATTGTCATAGTTGAGTTCTTGCTCCCAAGAAGCAAAAACTAACTGTAAATAACTTAAGCATGGAAAGAACTTACTGGAAAGGTATGAGGTAGCTTACAGAATCAGAGAAAAGTGATGAACCAGATCTCAGAAAAGAGGCAGGAATTGGGGAAGCTCTGGGGACACAGGTGGTATGAACAAAGGACAACCTCTTCAGGACCCACCATCAGGAAGAATCATGTGAAGCATCTTCAGTCCTTTAAACTCTCAGTCAAGCTTCCAATACCCAAGCGGAGCCTAGTCAGTCTAACTTGGCTCACAGGCTCACCTCTTGGCTAGGTGAGAAGGGCCTCTCGGTGGTCCCACCTCACCTAGAGTGTTTGTAATGGTGAGGTTACAGTCCCCAAAGAAAACCAGGGCTTGTTACCAGAATGTAAGATGGGCCAAAACAATGACCATCACTCCATGAGTCGTTCCAACCAGGCATAGATGTCTCTCCATTTCTTCCAGTCTTTAATGCTCCCAAATGGTTTCTTTCATAGAGGTCCTGCAGAGTTCTTAATTATTAAATTTACTTCAAGGAGTTACATAGTTTGGGTTGTAACTCCTTACAATTCTGAATGGGATCTTTTAAAAACTGAAATTTCCAGCTGGCTGTTGCTAGGATCTAGGAAAGATCAGCAAATATTTTAATTCATTTGACAGGTGAGAAGGCTATTACAGAGAGTTGAATGCAGTCTGAAAATTTTAAAATACCAAGTAGGAAAAAGTGAGAAGCACATCATTTTGGTATATCTGCCCAGGCTGGAAACACACATTAAGTTCCATGGAAAAGGAGAAACGCACCGAGTGCAAGAAGAAGGGTGTAGGGAGCCCAGGGAGTTGAAAATTTAAAGAAAGAGAAATATGACAGCAACCCGAATATAATTTCCTGCTTTTTAAGGAGGCGTGGGTAAAAACAAAACACAAATGAATACTACATAAAAGCAGGTAAAACCATGACCCTGAACGAGTTAGAATGAAATCTGGCAAATCGGATGTTATAGCTGATAGAACCATAAAACAATTTTTAAAAAACTACTGACTAAGTTTTCAGAAAAAATATGAACAGCAGACTGAACGAATGCTTTCTTATAAAAGAAATAAAGCAAATCGTTCTATTCTATCAGAAACATGAAGTCAAATTATATCAGGTAAATAAAAGATTTTGATCGTTGAGATTTTAAATGCAGGTTGTTTGACGGGAAGATTATCACAATATTTCAATGTTTTCAAAGTATCATGCAATTTACTTTTGCTTTTCCATGAAATGTTGATGATTTAAAATTAATATGCTGAATTTCATTATAATTTGACTGTTTCTTTTCTTTTTAAATTACTTTAATATTTTCTAAAGCAGAATATTGAAAATACCAACATCTCATCTGTTAGTTATAAACTCTTCTTCTCAAGGGAAGAAGGAACTGATCGGAATGTTACTTAGCTTTCTCTCCCAGACCTGCCAATCCCGAAAAAGCATGGTGAAATTTCAGAAATTTAGCAATTGGGAGAGAAAGACAGACTCCATTAATTTGGAATTCATAATAATTTGTTAGGGACTGTGTTCAAGTTTGCTTGCTTAGCAAGCCTTTATTCACAGATAGAGTAAATAGCTTAAATATGACAGGGGATTTATGTGATATTTTCTAATAGTTTTATTTTTAAACACTTAATTGTTTAGAAAGTCTGTACATATAAGTAGAATTGACATACAGAAAAATTACCTTTTAATCTAACCTTTAAAGCAGGTCCTCTGTAATATCACATTAATAACTTTTGAGTTATGGTAGATACTTGAAAGGAACAAACTCTATCTTTCAAATGTATGATGATCTAAGCTGTTCATGAATTGAAAAAAACTTTTTGTAGAGTTGGTGTGAAGTATTATGGCCCCATGGGATATGTAAGGTCTCAATACTTAAAAAAATTGGGACTTAGAAGCAGGACACCTTCTATTCTCATATGTTGGCTCATTTCTTGACCAAGCAACTACTGAATACTTGGCACATAGTAGGCATTCAATGGTTATTTGATAAATAAATGAGCCAAGATAAATCGTTCAGTTACAAACAGGCTGAGACTCTTACGCTGATGGGTCTGCAAGACATTCTGGGGGCAGAAATGCCCCATTCTGAGTCAGAAATTGAGAGTGAAGCCAACGGCTGTGGAAGGATGCAGTGGCCATTTGTGGTCACAGGGATGAAACATGGCGTTCTCTTGGCTGAAGACCTGCCAATGGGGCATCGCCAGGAGGTAGACCCAGCCTCTGAGGGTAAAGCCACAGGAAGATTAGTTCATGGAGCAATTTCCCTCGTGGCAACTTATCCAGAGTATTCTCCTGCTTCTTCAAGATTCCCACTTGGCCCCCGTGTTCGCTTAGTGCTCAGTGCCCTCTGTCTTTCTCACTTGCATGAGTCTTGACCGCTGGGTCTCTGGTCAGGTTCTTGGCATGCAGCCTCACATGTTACAGACATTTTCTGTTTAAAGCTAAGCCATATGGTGAGGGGCTAACTATAATTAGGGCAGGAAGGAGTCATGTGCTCATAAAACGGCATAGACCCGGGGAGAGGAAAATTTCCCCAAATCTTGTGGCTCTCAGGAGAGGCAGTGGTGCAAAGCATGAGCCCTGGAATCTGATGGCTTGGATCCAGCCCCAGCCTAGCTGTAGACCAGGCAAGTCACAGAGCCTCTGCAAGATGAGGGTTAACAAAAGTATTTAATTCATAGGGCTGTTTTCAGACTTGAGAGGTAATACACACAAAGCCCTCTGCATGTTGCCTGCACAGAGTAAATGATCAATAAGTGTTAGGGGAAAAGGAAGGTCAGGTGGACATGTGAAAGGGCAGAGGTTGTAGAATGCTCTCTTAGATCCAAGATGCTCATCCAGCACTGTCCCTGGCCCTGCACACATCTGACCTTGCCTCTTCTCCCCTCTGACTTATTCCAGGCAATTGTCCCACTCACTTCCCTAGACTTCTATCCCCATCCTTACAACACTGACCAGGAAATTCACATTCACAGAAAATAAGTAACTTGCTCTATACCCTCTTGCTATTCAATTTAAAATACTAAATTGACCCCAAATTAACCCTCCCCTCTTATTTCATTAAATACCTCAACTATGGTGCATTTCCTCTTTAGAAATCTCCTATTTACCAGCATTATGTTTACCCATAATCTTTGTAATCGAAATCCAGTTTCTGATTTTATAGTATTTTTACCTACTGTCTGGAAGAGTAGAATGGACCCATTTCCATTTCCCACTCATAAACCTGATAATTGATATTTCTAGCCATCTTGACAGCATAGGTAAAATAATTCACCAATATGAGATATGTAAGAAGTTGGTTTTATAATGGCTTTAGAGTATTTTAATCAAAGACAACTACTAATCCAATTAAACACAAATGACTTTATAGGAATTGGTCTATGACTATTTTTTTTATGAAAAGATAATTGCAAAGTGATGACAGAATGATTTTAATGCTAAATCATTAGAGACACATCAATATTCATTTAAATTTATGGATCAAATTATTATTTGCAGAACTGAACTGTATAGTAGTCAAAATTCTATGATATTAATCTTTGAGTCAGAATTGAGAAACATTCTATTACAGTAAATGCTAAATATAAAAACTGAAGTGTTATTTATTTATTTTTAATCACTAAAATAAAATTCTGGTGGAATATTTAACCTCAATCACCAACATACCAACTAGCTATTTAGAAAATCATGCCAGCCCCGTCGCACAGCGGTTAAGTGCGCACGCGCCAATGCTGGCGGCCCGGGTTCCGATCCGGGTGTGCACCGACGCACGGCTTATCAGGCCATGCTGTGGGGCCGTCCCACATAAAGTGGAGGAAGATCTGCACGGATGTTAGCTCAGGGCCAGTCTTCCTCAGCAAAAAGAGGAGGATTGGCATGGATGTTAGCTCAGGGCTGATCTTCGTCACCAAAAAAAAAAAAAAAGAACAGAGGAAAATAAAATGCCCTTCAAGGGGCTGGCCCCATGGCTGAGTGATTAAACGTGCACGCTCCGCCACTGGCGGCCGGGTTCGGATCCCAGGCGCGCACCGACGCACCGCTTCTCCGGCCATGCTGAGGCTGTGTCTCACATACAGCAACTAGAAGGATGTGCAGCTATGACATACAACTATCTACTGGGGCTTTGGGGAGAAAAAGGGGGAAAAAAAGGAGGAGGATTGGCAATAGATGTTAGCTCAGGGCCAGTCTTCCTCAGCAAGAAGAGGAGGATTGGCATGGATGTTAGCTCAGGGCTGATCTTCCTCAAAAAAAAAAAAAAAAAAAGAAAATCAGCTGTTGTCTTAAGGGAAAGTAGGAAAGTTTGCAGTGCCAAAAAAACAAATATTAAGGAATTATTTTTATTTAGCCTACACCTAGGATGAAAATATTTAGAATTTAATAGATAGAGCAATTTGTTAGGTCAATAATAATAATAACAACAGCAGCAGCAGCTAACACTGTGTGCTTCTTACAAATCAGTGACTACTCTAAATTGTTTATATTTACTAACTCATTTAATCCTCACAACAATCATATAAGGCAGGATTAATATTATCACTTTCATTTCATTCTGTGCTTGGAGACTCTATTTATTCACATTTCTTCAGACAATTAAAAAAATACCCATGGGCCCAAAGAGTGTCCTCCCCAACTGCACTGGGGAGAGAGGCTGCTGCACAGTGTGGAAAGGAAGCCTGCACGTCCAGAGGAAACACCTGGAACCAACAGCCTCGGGGCTTCCCTTATCCAGGGAAAAGGAAGTGAACGAGCTGGGTCCTGTGCATAGGTGATACAGCCGCGCAGGGCCAGGACATACCCCCAAGCAGCTTCCTCATAAACTTATAAGGATGCCTGGAATTCCTATCGTTAGTCAAGAAATTATCTCCAGCAGATCTTCATTGTAGTCCATTCATTCACTCATGCCTGCATGCATTCATTCAGCAAGCATCCACTGGCCTGCTATTACTTTGTGCTGAAGATACACAGACACACACGTTAGAGTACTGGTCCTCAAATAACTCTCACTTTAAAAGTAAATCACCAGTCATTAGCATGGGTCACCACAGAAATGTGGATTCAAAGCTTTGGCTTACTTCATCAGATTAGATCCTGTCCCTTGGCCTGGGGCAGTGGCCTTACTCCCAGACGGTCAGGCCCTTATCACCCCAGGCCTAGATACTTGCAAAACTCTTGTTTCCTAACCCCGTGCTTCTTCCTTCTCAAATTCTTTCCACGCGGCTGCCAGATTCATTTTCACAAATGCAGCTTCTCCTCTTGTCAATTGCATGCTTTTAAAAGTTTGCAGCAACCCTCCCCCCCTTCCCCATTTGCCTACAGGTCATCTGCAATTTGTCACCAATCTACCCTTACCCTCTATTCTCCAGCACTCGCCTTCACTATGCCTTGGGAATTCCTACCTCTGCCTGTTGCACCCGCAGCTTCCCTGACCTCAGATGCCCCATGTCTCCTCGTCGGCCAGTTGTGCTCATCTGTCCAGGCTCAGCCCAAATCCCGCCCTGGGCAGCTTTTCTGAACCACCTCCAATGACCTCTCTCTCGCCCTTGAACAACTTCCGCCATCGCCGACTGTTTGCGCCCATCAGGTGCACACATGGTCTCATGCATCTAGCTGGGTCCCTATAACCATTTGGTCCGAGCAGCAGAGCGCTGACGGCACACGGTTGGCACCGAGTAGGTTCTCAAGAAGTCTGAGGGACTCTCCTCTGGATGATGAGAACTGCAGAAAGTCAGCTCTGTGATGGAAGTCAGCCAGGCCCAATGCACAACTAGCATGGATTCTTTGAGATGCATTTCCTGTCACTAAAATCCTGGGAGGGAGAATCTTCAGAGGCCCAGCCTTATTTAATTAGAACTCTTAAAGGATTTGACGGAAAAATCTGCGTTCCCCAGTGATCTGGGCGTAGGAGCTGAGTTCTAGGCAATTGGAGTTTGAATATTGCACTGTCTGAGGCTCTGGGTATAATTTGGGACGAGTTGTTTTATTCTGTTGATTGTCAACTCCCTCAACGATAAAATGGAGCTAAGGAACACCTCAGAGGGGCTGGGAGATTAATTCAGATTGCTCCTTTGAACAAGAAAAATACATTTGAAATCGCAAAATGTTTGACAAAAAACCACAATAATGGCTGCATTAGTATTACAAATAAAGTCACAACCCAGCTTTCTCTTACTGCTTATTTTTGTTTCAAAGTAACGTCAGCCTTATTTATCCATGTTAGCAGTGCCCCTTATCTGAAAAAATATAAATCCATATAAATTAATTTCCTGTAATACCACAAAAAACAATAATCATATTAGTCCCATTCATAATGTACTAATAACATTAACATAATTGCGTTCAAATATGAAATTGCTAGGTAATAGGCTTTTCATAAATTGTTTCTGTGGGAGTGTCATTTGTAACCTTACTCTGGGTCTTTAGTTGCAGATATCACCAGAAGAAATTGTGTGTCTAATGTGAGAAAGTTTCTCACAGTTTTTTTGCCTGCTTAGGAGAAACTATCAAAGAGCTTTTGTGATCCAAATGAGAAGGGTTTGCAATCGCAACATATTTCTGAGTATAATGGAGCTTTCTCTGGAGTGGGGTCCTTGTCCCTGGCACACAGTGTGCTCAGTGCACAGTAGGCTGCAGCAGGGACACGACTGTTTCACGTAGATAGCCAGTCTAGAAGGGTAGCTCTTTTTTTTTTTTTTTTTAATTTTTTGTTTATTGCAGTAACATTGGTTTATAACGTTGTAAAAATTTCAGGTGTACATCATTGTACTTGTACTTCTATTTCTGCATAGATTACATCATGTTCACCACCAAAATACTAATTACAACCCATCACCACACACATGTACCCAATTATCCCTTTCACCCTCCTCCCTCCCCCCTTCCCCTCTGGTAACCACCAATCCAATCTCTGTCCCTATGTGTTTGTTTATTGTTGTTATTATCTACTACTTAATGAAGGAAATCATACGGTATTTGACCTAGAAGGGTAGCTCTTGTAAGCTAATGTTTCTCTCTTGGGGAGCGAGGGGAGCCATCCTGTTAGAATCCGGTTGGTTCACAGAGCGTTGCAGAATTCTTCCTGGCCTCCTCAGGGCCTTGGCACAACTGTCGTGTCAACACAGTCATGTGTCTGCAAGGCCTGAGAGAGCCCACAGGGGAAGCAAAGTACCTGGCTCCAGTAGCCAAGTTTAAAAGCCGGGCCTTGAGTCTAGCACGTCAATGTATTTGTTTTTCCCAATTTTGGGCAAATTTATACATTACGCAAGTCAGTGTTCCCTTTCTTCCCTGAGAAAAATGTGATGGAGATTGTTACAGTAACATGAACTATTAGGCAAATCTGCCACGAAAATCAGTACAGGGGAGAAGGTATCCGACATTCATATGGCGATGTCTGAGTGTCTAATTGAATCATAAATCATGTTCACAAACACGTGTCAATGTGTAATATATTATTAAACCTAAAAAGAAAAGGAGAGCATGTTGTAACTGAGTAGATCAGAGTGATTTTCTTTGATCAGATATTTGATCTTGCTGGATAATTACAAAGCCACCTAGAATTTACACAAAGATTTTCTTCCCACTGGGCTCAAAGCATGAAAATATATTACCCACCCCTGTTATCCTCCCAATGACCCTATGAGGCAGGCACAGAACCACATAATCTCTGCCTCTTAAATAAGCTAATTGCACTTTAAAGTATTTTTAGCACTTTAGAACATAAGTGATCTTCCAGGGAACAGTTAGTTCCCTTCCTTTCTCTGAAGTTCTGAGTGATATGGGGAGCTTCGGGGAATAGTAAATAACACAATGGTGTGAAAAACCCAAGACAAACAGCTAACCATCATGGGCTAGGGCCACTTTCCCAGAATTTTCTGCTTTGCCCCTCTACTTTCATATAGTTTAGAATTTAACTTATCTTAGAAGGTATGAAATACCTTTCTATACATTTGTGGTAACCTTTTTTCACATTTTGGAAATATCAACAGTATACAATATTGAATACAGAAGCTACTGATAAATTCAAAGGAGGTAAATAAATTATATCAAGTGCTTAGAAGAGTGCCTGGCACAGCACAGAGTATTAGGTCAAGTTCCTAATGGGTTTGAGGGCTTATTAACTCAGAAGCCAAGAACCTTCTTCTGGACGACATTGCTACTGGTGATGATGGGAAGCAGGGAAGACGGGTACGAGGGAAAGGACAGAGAGGAGAGCCTGCTCAACACCAGGAGGGAGAGGCTGAGGGGAGGGTAACGGAAGGCAGAGAGGGCAGCTGTGGGCACAGAAACCTGGAGAGTCTGGAAGGAGGATGTTCTGTTGATGGGACCAATACCCAATGCTCCTATGTCAGCAGCCCCCTGGGAAAAGAACATTTTCATTGACTCTTAGTAGCTGCTTTTCAAAGGCTTGTAACTGCTAGGAATGGTGAGGTCTCCATCAGTGCTGACGCTTTAAGGTTTTGCTAACAACATGGTGACTGATCCACTTCAATGTGTTATTTACAGAGGTGATTTTCCATGTTTAAAAAAAACGAGGTTCCTGGATTCTAACAGCATCTACCTTACTGACGACATCCTGAGCCCCTTGGGGAAGGGAGTTCAGCTGGCCAACACGCTTGTGTCCCCACAGGGAGTGACCACAAAATCATTAAGCAGCAGTGTCCCCAAGAAGCAGTATTTTGTAAGCAAGTATTTTAAATTCAGCTGCTAGAGTGGGAGAGGAAGTTAGAGACAGGAAACAATCTGAGAACAGTGTGCATTTAAATCAGGAGGGGAGTGGACTGTCTTCTATTTCTCAGCCATCCCAGAGAGTATTCTTTTCCTGTCTCCATCGAGGGAAGACCACAGTATCCCACTCCCAGCCTCAGAAGACATTTGCATAACACATTTACATTTGAAGGGAGCCCACAGATTGGCAACTCCCCAAGCTTCAGCTAGGCACGGTTTTCTATAATAGCAATTAGGAACAGAAATAGAATAACAATAGCTGTAGAAATACAGTTGCTGAGCTGTGGGTAGATGAAGCAGAAAAATCTCTGTGCTTTAAAGACTGAACTTTGAATGATTGCAGAGTTAGAGACTAACTGGCCTTTGTTCTTTGTGAGCTGGCTCTGAAGCCTAGTAGGGACCAAACCAATTTGGACCAATGTGGAAGCTAAGAGGGCTCCCTGTGGCAGGAAATGAGGCAGTGCCAGTGCCCGGTGGCAAAAGACCAGGCTGAGACCAAGACAGAGCCCAGACCCGGGCAGTGCTGGCTGCTCTCTTGTCCACAGAGGTTCTGGATGATGGCCAGCGATGGCAGTAAGCTGAGTGCCATAGACTGGGGAGTGGAGAATGCTACGTAGGATACCGCGGGGAATGGAATGGGAGATAAAATCCAACAGGGAGGGTGAGTGAGATACGATCTGGAGGCACACAGGATAAATCAAGGGCTGGGACCGAAGCTCTTGGATGTTCTCCCATGGACTGAGGGAGCACGTTCATCAGAAACACCCAGGCAAACCCCTCTTCCAACCTAAAACTCTGCTATATCCTCCAGGTGATGGAACCTCAGTATGAAATAACTCCTAAGAGATTTCTCGTTCTCCTTCTTCCCCCAACTCCACTGGCCCCACCCCATCTTTCAACCCCTGAGAAGTGCTGCAGAAAAGGATGGGAGGACATTGAAAGGTCTCATATAGTGTGAATGACCAACCTTGTGGCCCAGCCTGTGTAGGGAGGGGTCAGGAAAGACAGCAACAGCATGGGAGAGTTTGGATGAGGGAGGACAGGTGAGAAGGAGTATTGCAGAAGAGAGGTCCACACAAGGTTCAAAGTGAGGCCATGGCCATCACTTTGAAGTGATGTCAAAATGATCAATAGAACTGAACAGATCCAGGAAGTAGGAGGATCGTCTTCAATGGGCCTCCCGTAGGGATATGGGGAACACCTTGAATGATGAGGACCTGGGATGGAGAGGAAGCTTGTGAGCCAGATGCTAAAATCAGTGTGGGACAGTAGCTAAGGGGGTCTGCAGATGACGGAGATCAGGAGGGCACAGGGTAATCCATCTAAGAGGCCTGACTGTTAAGGGGCAATGGGTTTACTCAATGGTGGATGGGATGACAGTTGGGAAGCAGCCTTGGGGAGCATGGAACTTTCAGAAGAACCCTGTTCATTCTCTCCCCAAAGAAGTCATTGCTCCAGCCTTACTATAGAATGTGATGTCCTCTTGTGCTTTTGTGTAAGGTTGTAAATGTTAGGTTAGTTGCTATGTGGTGAGTCTGTGTGGTACATTGGAAAGAGCACTGGGTTTTGATCTGAACTCCTGAGTTCAAGTTCTGTCTTCACCTGTCTTTGTTGACCAGATGACCTAATGCAAATTCCTTGTCTTCTTGGTTTCAAATTCTTCATTTGTAAAAATGGGCATAATATAATGCTGCCACGTGATAACCTATGTGGAGATTGCTACAAACTGCAAACTACTATGCCATCTACAAGTTGTTGTCATTAGTTCCTAGGAGACGAGAACTATTGTGTATTATACTAAAGCATTAGAATTATTAGAGGCATTTGATAAATACATTTTTATGATAATGATGTTAATACAGAAAGCTAGTGCTTTTTCCAGAAGTGTTAATAAAAATTATTAGTAGGCAGTTCTCCAAGATCTCTCCCAAGGTGCCATAATTATTGTGAATACTGTAATATGATGTGAGAATATTGATTTTAATGAGGATGTCACCAGAATAAAGCAGATCCCTAATTATAAAAAGAAATAAAGAAATGCAAAAACAAACACCCTGAAATCTTTCTCTAAGCCAATATAAAGGAGTCTGCTGGAAGATGTGTGACACAATGCAAGAAGGATTCAACATAAGAGCATTTACTAATACAACACACAACATCAATAGGTTAAATTAAAATGAATCACATGTCTAAAGACAATTGATAACATTTAACAAGGTTCCTCAAAGTATTAAAATATTAGGAATAGAGGCTACTTGTTTACCATGATCAAGTCGTGGAAGACAACAGCCCATTTTGTGCTTAATGGATAGACAAATGAAATTCTGCTTAAAAATTGGAACAAGGATGCCTCCTTAATAGTGTTCCGAAAACTCTGGTTAATGCAATGAGACATGAAAAAATAAAAAGGTATGATAATGGGAAGAGAGAAAAGATCATTATTTGTACATAACATAATGGAAAACCAGAATATGCAGAAGAATCGGCAAAAATAATTATGTTTAATAAAATGATTCAATAAAATGCTAGATCTGAAATAAACATATCAAAATTAATAGTGTTGCTAAGTATCAGCAGCCACCAGCCAACGTAATAAGAATATAGATCCTGATCACAATCTCAACCCCTTCCCCACAAGAAACCCTTGGGGATAAACCTATTGAGGCATATGTAGTTGCTATAAAGAACATTGTAAAATAACTATTACTTCCACCACCTCTCATCATCTCTTGCCTGAGTAACCAGGATAGTTCCCTAAGTGGTCTCTCTGCTTCTGTCTTGACCCTCTTACTCATATCCACACAGCAGTCAGAGTGATTTCTTAACTCATATCAGATCTTTTCACTCTTGTATTCAAAGACCCTCCAATGGCTGCCCATCTGTAGTGGGCTTTATTGTGTCTCCCCAAGTCCTCACTCACAGTACCTGTGCATGTGGAAATAGGATCTTTGCAGATGTCATCAAGTTAAAGCTTTGGCTATGAGACCATCCTGGATTTAAGATGGGCCTTAAATCCAATGACCAGTGTCCTTAGAAGAAACAGACAAAGAAAAGATACTGAGAAACGCAAAGGGAGAGAGCCACATAAGGATTGAGGCAGAGATTGGAGTGATGCACCTACAGACCAAGGAACACCAAGGATTGCCTGCAAACACCAAAAACTGGGAGAGAGGCGTGGGACAGACTCTCCCTCAGAGCCTCCAGAAGGAACCAACATGGCCGACATTTTGATTTCAGACTTTGGGCCTCCACAACAGTGAGAGGATAAATTTCCTTGTTTTAAGCTACCAAGTTGTAGTAATTCGTTACGGCTTCCCTAGAAATGAATCCACCATCTCACTCAGGGTAACTGTCAATGTCCACTCAGGCACGCATCTACCTGATCTGCCCACCACCTCACCTCTGATCTCACTTCCTCCCACTTCTCCTCCTCATCTGTTCCAGCTGCACTGGCCTCTGTGAGTGCACTGGACATGCGCCCTCCTCAGGGCCTTTGCACTTGCTTTCTGGCAGCTGAGACACGGTTCCCTCATGTACCCATCACTCCTTTTGGTCTTTGTCACACGTCTCTATGGTGGTGAGGTCTTCCCCAACCATTCAATTTTAAATTGCACTTCACTCACCCTGGCTGGAATTCCCTATTCCCCTTCTTTGTTTTATTTTTCTTCATAAAACTTACAACCATCTGAGATACTACATGGTTTATTTATTTGTTTGCTGTCTCCCCCAACTAAAATTGATCAGATATTTCAGCTGGGTTGTTCACTGTTGTATCTCCAGCACCCAGAACAGTGGCTGCCACGTGGTGAGGCCTCGGTGTGTGTTTGGTGAATGAATGCAAATAGAGCAAGTTATTAGTAGGAATTTAATATACAGTAAAGCGAGCATTTCAAAACAGTGGGGGAGGATTAATTGATGTATGATTTTGAGATATAGCACATTAGAGAAAAATTCATTTAGATACACATCTTGTGTACTAAAAGAAAATTAAAGTCAAGTATGTTTAAAAATTCATAGAAAAATTAGCAGAAAGTAGAATAGTACATGTGTCTCTGGAAGGATAATAACTTTTAAAAA
Organism: Ceratotherium simum simum; assembly: GCF_057802395.1. Taxonomy (NCBI): domain Eukaryota; kingdom Metazoa; phylum Chordata; class Mammalia; order Perissodactyla; family Rhinocerotidae; genus Ceratotherium; species Ceratotherium simum. The sequence continues at coordinate 5,968,517 of NC_141937.1, forward strand.
ATTGAAGCAATTGAGGAAGCTACAAAGCCAATAGTGATAGACTCAACCATTTAAAAATGTAAACTTTCGTACAATTAGTGCCTCCTCGGCTTCAATAAGAGTCAGGACCTGTTGTTACTGGAGATAATTCCCAGGTGATCAGGTTCTTCTCAAGTTCCAGGTCTCTCCTTTCCTGGATGACCTTGGGCCTGACCTTCTGTCTCCGTGTTTGCTCCTTGGTTGGAAGCTGTATTCCTGCCCAGGACCCAGCCCTCCTCTTGGCCTGGAGGACCATGTCAGTTGCCTCGAGGCAAACACCTGAGTGGCCGCTGCTCATCAGCCACCTCCTGAGCATGGAAAATACCTGGATTCAGGTCACCTGCCTGCCTGTCTAAACCCTTGCAATATGCTTTGACACCAAGCCTGACCAGGCCAGTTTCCCCAGGCCTGGTCTGGTCTGTCCTCCAGTACGTAGAGCCCAGCCCCTTCTGCCTCCTACCCAGCGGGCTGTCTTTTCCTGAGCCATCCCGAGTTATGGTAACAGTTCCACCTGTGTAGCATTTAAAAGCTGCAATCAGGCAAAATCAGGTCTCAGGGAGAGGTACTATTTTAGTTGGAGGTTGCCATGCAGGTGGTGTCCTTCACGTTCCCTGACTGATGATGGGTTTAAGTCCAGGTTAACGATTAACTTCTCAGTGTGATAGGTTCTTTTCTTTTGTGCTGCATAAGCCCCGTTCTGACATGTAATGGAGAACCTGCCTTAGAAAGCCTGTGGTTTGCATAATTAAACAGTCGATCAGAAGAAGGCATTAAGATAACAATAGACGTCAAGAAAAGCGTGAGGCTGAAGATCTTTGCTGTTCTATTTCATGCTTTACAGACCTCAGCAGACAGCAGGCCGCACCTAGCTCCATGATGTGGCTGTAACTGTCTTCCTTCCTAAACACACTCCGGTCTTCGGGTGGGACAAGGGAGCCAGGCAGGGGCACCTCCTTGGCAGAGGTGGGAGGGTTGCTGCACCACAGCACAGTGGAAGATTCCAGAACAACCTGGCTCTTATTGTCCTCCTTGGATCAATTATAGTCGCCACTTAAATAACCTGAGTCTTACTGGGAACGCTTACTTACCTCACCTGTTCCTGGAGAATGACCTTAAAGGTCATTCGAGCCAACCACAATCCCTAAGCCCCTCTGAGCCCACTCGTAAACCAAAGAACCTTGACTATGTGCTGAACCGGCAGCTCTGGGCTTACTTAACAGTTGCTTTGTCTATTAATTGTAGCAAAACAACGAATAACAATGGGTCAGTGTGTTGGGATTTTTTGGGTGGAATTTAAAGTTCTACTTCAGTGGGTCTACTTGTTTTTACTGCTGTGCATTTTTCCCAAAGTAAGAAAGAATTTCAGGGTCTTCTTTTCCCACCCCTGCCCCCTCCATCGGCTTCATTTCTCTTTCAGGCTCATATTTCTGTTCATTAATGAGGTTTCAGATTTTTTTTGCAACCAACAGAAAATTCTTTCCAAAGCAGCCTCCCCAAAAAATCAGATGTCAGTTTTAAGATTAGGAATATTACATGATGAATGAGATTTTTAAAAAAAATTTGCATCTTAAATTTGCTAAAGGCAATGTTGAAATTGCTACCTATTAGGGCACGCATGGTGGAGAGGCGGAACTGGGAGGCAGAAGAAACCACTGTGCTCCGCTTCAGCCCTCTCATTCTGCACCCTTCCCTTTCTCCTGGGTCCTTCCTTGGCCCGCTGCAGCCCCCACCCCGGTTACCATTGGTGGGGAAGGGCCTTGGCTCCAAGAACGTTTCTTAGCCCCCTGCCTCAGCCACACGCAGCCTATCGCTGTGCTGGCACGGGCATTTCCATTTTAGGAGCAGACCAACTAGGAAATATGTTTGCCCCAAGAATGATTATCTAATAGTGGAAGTTCAGGCTTAGGAAGGCTCCTGGCGAGGGAAGATAGTTGTGTACTGCTTAATCTCTTCTAATATTACCTTGGCCCTGATAACACGTTGTATTTATAAATAGAGAATGCAGTTAAGAGTAATGGGCTATGGGATGGAGAGCATTAATTCTAGGTCTGATTTTAGTACTGCCTTTCTGTGTGACCTTAGACAAGGTGTGTAAACTCTTTGGGCCTCAGTTTCCCTTCCTGTAAAGTAGGAGAGTATGGATAGACAATATCTGATGTCCCTCCTATTCTGAAAATCCTCTAATTTTTAGATAGACACTTAGACATTTGTTCTGGAACTTTAAAATGCATTTGGATTCCAACCAATTTGATTTTATTAATAGAATTCTATCAGAAATATCACAAAAACTCATCTATTTTTCACATTTTCTAATTTCTCTAGCATTTTATTTCTTTGTAGCTCTTTAAACCTGAATAGGCCAGACCAGTAACAGAAGAAATGCACACACCATTACTGGACACAATTCTATCATGATTTACTCCTAGTTTCAAACCTTACCCACTATTTCCTTTGTGACCCAGGCTGTTTTTGTAAGTGACTGCTCAGGATTATAATGTGGTAACTACGCGTCTTTTGTTCTATTAAGAACCGGACCCTTTTCCAATTACTCTTGCTTCTTGTCAACAAGCTGAACACGTCTATGTGTACATTTGAGGGAAGCACTGGTGAATCGCCCCTTAGGAGATAAACTAGTGGACAATTTGAAAAACAGAGCATCTAGTTAACAATCTCTAAGCCCCAATTCAGGAGCAGAAAGATAGCAGTAATGCTTTATATAGGGGGCTTATCTATGTGATGTTTCTAGCTGCACTTTAAGAAAAATAGCATTTGGTGGCTTCCCATCCTTTTCTCTTCTTATGCCATTAGTTTATAAGAAGCCAGTTTGATCTTCTTCTCAGTGATTCTCATATTTTAGATTTTGAAACACTTGGTGCTAAGGATGCTACCTAACCTCTAGTCCACTGGTTTTTACTCCCAGAGTAAACTCATGGGAGAAAGACAAAGAGTAGAACTTGGGATAAAGTGTTAATATGGTCCACGTAAGTGAATTACGAAGTTCTGGAAGAGTCAAAAGCATAAACATGGCCGCTGAAGTCACTGGTACCAAGTGGTGACCTCCTGGAGGGTCCTCACTGCCCCAGCAAAGGGATCCTAGCCCTTGCCTCATTCCTGTTCCAGGTCCTGGCTGTGTGTGGGTCCTGGCATTACACGAGTGGTTGGCAGGGAACAGCCATGAGATGGTAGGGTCAGAGAAATGATCCAGTCTCAGCCTGGATGAGTTAGCTTCTAGGACCTTTGAGACTGTCAATCGCTCCACAAATATCCCAAATCACAGGAGAACTGGGCAAGAACTGCCGGGAGGAAACTAACACAACTCATCTACACCAACTCACCTACAAAGGGTACTGTGGTCATTAACAAAACGTGTCCATATTTATGTTTATCTGGTTGTCAATGTTTGTTTAGATAGACTTCAAAAGGGACTTTTACTTCTCTGAAGAAAAGGACTGCTTTCCTCCATGCTCTCAAACACGTAAAAGAGAGTTGGATTCTTACCTGCTCAGTCATTAACTAGCTGTGTAAATTTGGGCCGATCATTTATACCCTGTTTCCCCACCTGTGGAATGGCTAAGTTATTTTGTGAGTCAGTAGATAGGGGGCAGAGGTTCCCCTAAATGACCTGAGAAGAATATAAGGGACTCTTCTAAGACCAACCCTTGCACCCTTAACCTTCCTCCACAGAGGAAGATGATGTCCGGCCAGTGCACTGATCCCGGGTGACAGTGGCCCACAGACTGGAGAGCCCATCCTCAGTGAACACTGCTGCCCTGACTCCAGCTCCCATGTTGACCCATTCCTCCTGTCCTCCACCAGGCTCCCACTGTCCCTGTTCTGTCATCACAGCTTTATTTCTTCATGACTATAAACATCTCTCATCTCTTTATTCGGTATCTCCTGTATTTTGAGGACTTGAAAGGATAATTATTTTTACACAATTACTAATGATGAAGTGCTAGCACAAAAAATTGCGCCTAGGTACTTCCAAGTTTTTTAAAATGATAAGCTACACCTTTGGGTTCAGTGGCTCATCTGGTGTACAAACGCTCTCTGAGTTTAATGTATTCTGTGTGGCCCAGACCTCTTGATCACCCACAATCTACAGGCTGATGGTCTCAACTCTTTTTGTCTCATTTCCTGACCCCTGAGCTCCAGGTTCACACATTGAGACGCCAACTCAATGTACCAGTCAGGTCTCTCCTGAAAGAGAATCCTCTCTTTTCTCTCTCAAAGCCCCTCTTCTCCCATTGTCTCCAGCTCCAAAAGCTCTCCCACCACTTTGCCCATCGCCCTGTAGCCTCTAACTGCACTGCTCTCTTGCTTTTCCTCAACAGTATCAACTGGTTTCTGCCTGGGCCTTCCGTGGCCATTCCTCTGCCTGGAACTCTCTCACTCAGGACTCCTCATGGCTGGGTTCTTGTCATTGCTCAGCGCTCCCTCAAGCATCACCTTCCCAATAAGGGTTTCACCCTCCTCTGGTTACTTCTATCCCCTTCCTGTATTTCATTCTCTGCACAACAGTTACCTCTCGGAGATTACCTACTCATTGACTTGTCTCCTTGCTGATTCTCTGTCTCCTGACTCTACACTAAACACCGGGAAGGCAGGGTTTTCGTCTTGCTCAGATTTAGATGCCTGGCAGGTGGTTGGTAATCAATACATTCTTGTGGACTATTCCATAATGTATAGAATGTTTGCTAATAACAGTAGGGGATGGCTTATCTCACACAAGCAAGGCCTTCATCATGCCGGCACGTCACTTGTCTCTCTGAGCTTTGGTTCTTCATCTGCCAAGTGGGACACTGCCTGTCTCACGGGGTCATTGCGAGGCAAATGAGAAGATACACGTGGGAGCACTTCATGGTTTAGAGAAGTAATGCTAACTACTATAATGGTTATGAGGTTTTCCTATGAATTGACGTGGTGCTTAGCTGTATTATACCAGGCATATGCCTTGTCTCATTACATCTTCATCAATTTAATAATAAGAACAATAATAATAGTCGATATTACTATCATTCCATTTTAAGAAGCACAAGAAGTTAAGTAATTTACCCAAGGTCACTCAGGTAGCGAATTATAAAGACTCCAACTCAGGTCTCACTGTGTCCCATAGTAATAACTAACTATGATTACAAACCTATATATTACTTTTCAGTGGTTATGTCTCTGATGTCCTGGAGGTCTGAGTACTATGGTGTTTATATTTCTGCTTTTATATCAAATGCCAACAATGAGCTGTCACTTGTATCTGGCACCTGTACTTCTCCTATGGAGGTCCCAAGGACAGCAATATGGAATGGGCCAGTAATGGGGACTATTCACACTTATCCCTTCTATTGCCGTCCTCATGAACTATTTAGCCAAAGAAGCATAAGGCTAAGGAGGGAAATTAATGCAATCTAAGAGTGTACCCAAGATATTTGTTAAAACTAAGGGCCCATAGGAAACAAATGTTTCTTCTTCTTAGGCTACCAAAGATTTTGATTGAACATTGGTAAACCAGCTTAGGATCTCCTAAAACACCAAACTATGATGATTCACGAGGTCATTGATGGTTTCTCAGTAGAATATAGAACATGCAACAATCCTAAACATGCAGAGCTCAAGTTTCAGAAGTTCCAATAAAAGCTTTCTTATTCCATTTCTTTTCTAATACGTATGATTTTTAAAAGTAGTGAAATGCAATGCTTTCCCCCAACTAAATGGAGAGGCAGCCGAAGCAGAGTGTAGAGGAGCCGAAGCGGCTTTGTGTGAGGCCTCTAAGCATTTCAGCTGCTAATTAATTTATAGCCAAGCTCTGTTACAGGCTGTCTCATTACCAGGCAATCAGTGGGCAAGAAATCGCCTATTTTTTACTTCTTGTTTTTCAATGGTTATGACGCAAATTCAATCTTACAACATATTTTGGTGAAGCCACCAAGGGGGCAGTCTATTGTCCTGCTGTCTCTCTGTTCTTATTTATCAGAATTTTGTGTTGCTTCATTAGCTGTCATTTAATTGTCCACGATGGATAGATTTATCATAAGTGGGCAAAAACGGGTAACTAATTTCCTGTGATGGACAATGCAATATTAAAAAATGTGTTTATCACCTTGTGGCCACTTGGAAGAGTGCCACCAAGTATTTAAAGAAGTGGTGGTCCCAGATGATGCATTCTAGGGGGCTTTCCATTGACATTCCCTGTAGCTGAAACTGCATATGAGGAAGGAAAGTCATCTGACCAGCCTGTATGGATGCCTCGCCTCAGACCAGCCAGCTGGCGTCACTTCCCTTTTGAGAGGAACAAAAGGGGATGGATGGTGGTTTGGCACAAAAGAGCTCTTCAATTTAAACAACAGCCTTTTGTGACTCCAGCTTCAATTTGCACTGAGGAGCCCCCCCAGAGATGAGCCCCCTGCCGCCAGCACCATGAACCTGTGCAAGCTTACATTGCACAGTCAACTTCTGCAGCCAGGAAACCACAGGAACTTCTGTTGGGTTGCTAGGTCTTTGCGGCCTGGCATTCAACACCCTTTCCACAGCACCCAGAGACCAGCCGGTCCCAGAGAATTTAATAATTTGCTCAAAACCAGGAATGTGAACATGCCACTGCATGCTTTGGAGGATGGGAGGGCCGGTTCTGTTTCTGGCCTCTCAGGATTCTGCTTCTAAAAGGCTCATGCCTACCACCAAAATTAATTTGTGACCTTTTCAGTCATAACCACAACTTAAGATTCCTATTGGTAATATGAGCTTATCAGCAACTTTGGCTCCAAACAAACTGAATAAATATAACAATGTTTAGTGGGTAATGGTACTTGTTCCTTTTTAAGTGGACAATTTCTATATTTGAAAAATCATTAGTGTTTTCAGATCTTTTGAAACTATTAGTCATGTCATTTACATAATGTTGGAATGGAATGAGAAATTGGGGCTTGAGGGCAATTTCCATTCCACAGACAACATGCTAATGACCCAGAGACTGCGCGTGGACCGTTGGTTCAGCGTATAGGCCACTAGACAGTATCAATTTTCATAAGGAAAGTGTCCTGAGAAAATCGTTTTCTTTTATAAACATTCTTCTCTTTCTATTACGGCTAAGAAAACGCTGTAAATGGAAAACTTAAGTGACTTCCTCGGTACTGGTCTCTTGAGAACAAGCCAGATTCTCCGTTTTGTTTTAAGCTGGCAGATGGCCATGCACTTTCTCTAGAAGTGGGTACGTGTCATTGCGTATTCAAGACTGTTAGAAAATCTAACAGTTGTAAGATGTCAAATAGATTTTTGGATTCCATTCGGACTTCTGTCGGAAATCGGGAATTCTGTGGCTTACCAGGGCAGTGGGAGAACGTGGTTCAGATATGCCATTAGACCACTTATATCAAGGAAGGTACTTTGCTTCTCGGAATAGTGTGTTTATGTTATGAGTGAATATTCCTATTAATGGCGAATATTAGAATAATTGAGGAATACGATAGCAAAAATTTTTTTTTTGCACAGTGTCTGCAGTAACAAAACAAAACACTAGATATCCTGAAAGGCTGTTGGGTAAACCTGAGACAATAAGCTTTTCAGTAAAGGGTGGTCATCTGGCTGTGAACCACAAGAAATTCTACAAACAATAGCAATTACCAATGCATGCTCTGATTCTCAGTGACAGCTGAGTGGAAAATAAAAGGGAATATTTTTCTTGGGGGGCACATGACTATGACAGTTCCCTCACACCATCCCGGCGACGTTAAAAAACCTCTCTGCCTGGCACTGCGTGTGTCTTTCTTGCCATTATCTCACTGCCTTTTGCAAAGCGGTGAGAAGCGTTGATGACACTGGCCGCCATTCTGTGTGTAGGGGTAGGCGTAGCATATCTTGAAGCTGGTTTCTTGGCAAAGGAGAAATGGTGTTTGGCTTCACCAGGAAGCCTGTGGTATTGCTGGAGGGAGAGATGATGCGCGCTGTGAACACTGGAATGTGTTTCCACCTGTGTCAATATTACAGAAGCACATCTTTAAAAGGACTCTGGTTTTAACAGGGAAAACAAAAGACAATTTCACAGGGAAAAAACAAGGAAGACTTTTTCTTGACTCTGATTGGAGTTGGGGCCAGGGGCCTCTGTGAGAAAGGTGACAAATACTGGCTTGTTTACCGATGAGCTGGGGCAATGGCAAGTAGCCAGTGAAGTGGGGTGGTGTAGTTACTGCCACTTGTCGATGTTTGTTCAAATCCTTCATTATGGAGCGGATCCTAATAGAAACAAGCACAGCTTTATCCTGAGGCTCACTGAAGACTTTCCAGAAGTGCTTTTTAAGTAATGCCTTTAAAATTAGAGAGTGCTCATGGGACCTGATCAATCTGTTGTCACAGGAACGCTCAACAGTGTTCCAAGCAGAATCTGGTTCAGCTCTGTGTCAACGCCTGAGTTTCACAGAGTGTGTGACAGAATATCCATAACAACAATAATTTAGCATTTGAGTTTTTAGAAGATAAAGTACATTGCAACTCTTGATATTTCTTAATATTTTTAGTAATAATAGTAATAATTTTATTATTTTTCTTATTTTACAGGAAAGTAAAATAAGACCAAAGATAGGTGATCAACAAAGAGCAGAAATGGGGTACAAGGAGTTAATGGAAAAAAGTATCCGATGCGTGAGCTTTAATAGCGAATATATATGCAAGAATGTTTACATGAAGAAAATAATGACTGTTCTTCCGGGGACATGGCGAATGTAAGAGTATACCACCCTGGCCAGTGGAGGGCTTTCTGGCTGGAGCAGTATGAATACAGGCAGGCTTACACTCGCATTTCTTAATGCAATATTTTCATTGAATTATTGAAATCACCTTAATTTCTAGACATAAACAATGCTGACTATGTTATTAGGTGAATCTTCTAGATGAGAGTCATTTCTTGGTTCAAGTAAGGATACCAGAATCCTATATTCTTGGAACATATTAACTTAGCTCTTTAATGATTCCCTTCATTATATTGCATTTTAATTTGGGCCCATGGCCATTATCAAAAGAACAGCCATTTGAAAAAGACCATTGCCTCTGCTTTACAAATATTGCTGGGGACACTGCCCCGCACTGTGTGAAAGCTCGCAGAGAACGTTCATTTAGAATTTAATCTAGGAAAAGTTTTGTTTTCGTAAAGCACGGTATACTTTTCTACTTTCCTACTTTCTCATAATAATGTTGTATCTGACCATCTTACTTTTTTTGGTCTATATTTTTTCTGTGGTGCTAGTTTTCTATGTTTGACATATATATATATGTTTTTGCTTAAAGCAGTCTCAAATCCTTTGTGAAAAGAGGTGGAGAAATAAATATGTGTAAATACTGAGTGAGTATTTTTATGTAAACGATGGCTTCTAACTTCACTTAATCATTCAAAAATATTTATTGAGCACCTTCTGGGAATGAGGGATCCAGCTCTGAACAAGAGGGAGTCCCTGTTCTCATGGTGCTGGCATTCTAGTTGGCTGAATCTTACCATTATCAATATTCTATATGTATGTATTATAAATATTATATATTTCAGATGGTTGTAAATATTAGGAAGAAAATAAAACAGGGTAAGCAGATAGAGTGTGTCAGAGCCTGTAGGTCTGGATCACTATTTTAGATAGGGTGGTCAAAGAACACCTCTATGAGGAGGTGGTACTAGAGCAGCAATGTGAATGAAGAAGAGAGAGGAGCTATGTATAGAATGAGGGCAAGAGTGTTCCACGCAGAGGGAGGAGCATGTGCAAAGGTCCTGAGACAGGAGCGAGCTTGGTGGGTTCAAAGAACAGCAAGATGTCCGGTCGGACCGGAGAATGTTGAATAATGAACATTGAATAAGAAAGAGAGGAGATGGAGCCACAGAAATAGGTAAGGGCCAGATGAAGTTATATCTTCTGTGCAGTGGTAAGGACATTGAAATTTATTCTAAATGTAATGGGATGTCATTGGAGGATTTTAAGCAAGGCAGTGACAAAATTTCATTTAACTTTGATAAAGACCACTCTGGCTACTGAAGGGAGAATGGACTGTAGTGGAAACCGAGGGACTTCTTAGAAACTGCTGCAGCAATCCAGGTGAGAGGCTACGGTGCGAGGACTGAGAAGTGATCAGATTCTCCAAGATAATAAGGTAGAACACTGATTTGTTACTGTAGAATTTGGATGTAGGAGGTGAAGGAAACGAAGGCTTCAAGATGACTCTACATTTCTTGGTAAGTGGGTGGATAGTGGTCTTGTTTACTTAGATGGGGGCAGAACATGTCCAGGGCCAAGTCAAGAGTTGTCTTGAATACTTTCCATGAAATGCCCACTGGACATCAAAGAGCAGTGGCTGATTAGGGAGCTGGACAAAGGAGTTAGAAGCTCAGAGCACAGGGTGGAGCAGGGTCAAATGTGGGAGTCATCAGTGTATAGATGTGTTGAAAGCTGTGAGATTGAATAGGTCTCCAAGAGAATGAATACAGAGAAAGAATAGAAGAGGACTGAGGATAGAACTCCATTCACCCTCTGATTCATTCTGTGTTCCTTCACGATTGCCCTGCCACTAACTGCATTAACATATGGCTATGCAAACCTGCATAGAGATGTCTGCTCTGGGCAGATTGATTATTTTTTGAATGAACAAAGTCATACTTAGCTAGAGTCCTCCCTGATTTATATTAAAAGCACCCTCAGTCTGATAATCTGCAAATTAAATTTAGCTTTAGGCTATAATTATAATTCAGATAGAATTGTATGTTTCTGAAAGCGATAGTTTACAGCATAGAATTGATTTAAGTTAAAAGGTGCTCCCAAAGTAGCCTTTAAAAGATAAAGCCATAACAATCTACTACTGAATGTATGTGGGGCATCCTCAGGTAAAAATAATTATCATCTCTTGTTTTACTTAGTTTTGAATTAATTATAAATGTATGAAATGAATATTATTTGTCGGAGAGTTTAGTCTGGGAAATGGAAACTGACGTAAAGTTCACACTTTAAAAAATTATGATGGTAGACAGCAACTAGGAGGACATGCAGCTATGACGTACAACTATCTACTGGGGCTTTGGGGAAATAAATAAATAAATAAAAATTAAAAAAAAAAATTATGATGGTAGAAAATAGCAGAAGGAAAGAGGATGCTTTGCCTGCTTCCCTGACTCACACAGAAGGCAGTCAGCTTCTCTGCAGCTGAGTTACTACAAAGAGAAGTGTAACAGAGAATTTATTTTCCTCTATTAAAACCTCCGCGATTTTTTATAGCTCTGCAATTTCCTAGTGCCTAAAATACTTCTGTTTGCCAACGTTAAAATCTCAAGTTCTGGTGCCATTAGTGTTTGAAAAACACTTTCATTTTAGCACTCTTCACTTTTACTCTCCCAAAAGATTCCATCAAAATGAAGAATTAGTTTGGCAACTGAATGAGTTGGTACCTTTAGAGGATAGATGTATTGAGAAACGAGGCAATAGTTCGTGTAGTCCTAAATTAGATGCTTAAAGTCACAATAGCCTGTTGGACTTCTAATTTCCGGGGCTGGATTCAGCCTCCTAGCTCTTGAACTGATCAGATGGGGCCTTGCAGGATAAAATATAGTCAGTGCTGGGCCTTCTTTTCTAAAGCACATAGCATAAACAACAAGGAATTTCTTTTGTAAATGGAAGCACTTGACAAAGGCAGGCAGGTTATTCCTGTGACAGAGGGGGTCTTAAATTATTTGTACAAGAGCAAACCACTGCCGTGTATTTTCAGTGTCAAAAATGTGCACATAAAGTGTACATTTTAAGTCCCCTTGGCCCAATATTATAGAATATTACAGAAAATACTAGATAATTCAAGGATAGATCCTTGGCTAAGCTCTTATAGAAAAGTGCCATAAATCAGCTCTACGAGAACTAAACATAACTGAAAAAAATTAAGGAAGAGATCTAAGAAAGAAGTTTTCCTTTCAGAAAAAGAAAAAAAACCTACTGAAAACAATTTGAATGAGTGGTATTAAATGAACTGCTCTGTCTTGTTCTATAAAATTAAATGGAGAATATAGTACAGATTAGGACCCTTTGGCCTTGTTTAAAATACAGTTGTACATGATGCTAAAAGCATTCATCTTTGTGAATCACTGAATGAACACACAAAAGCGTCCAAAGACATTACAGAAGAAACCTCAAGTACAGTCAAATTAGAGACTGCAAATGCAAGAACGCTCTGTTAGATACTTACATGTTAGTAAATGTTTGCTTAGAGTCTGCTCACTCTGTTTGACTACAGTTGGTCTGCATACAGACTTCAACAGTAATCATGGGCCCTGTTGATCTAACCAGTGTGAAACAGGTCCTACAGCTTCAGTTACCAGTTCTCAGCAGCTGGGCCTTGGGTGCCCAGATTAAATCTCTCTCTCTCTCTCTTTTTTTAAATTAGCAACAACTAAGACAATCGTTTATCTTCTAAATTAGCTATCACACACAATTTCAATCATGTTAGCATTTTAGGTTTTGACTCAAGTTTTCTCGGTCTCTAAGCATCGTTAGCTATTTTAGAGGATGAACAGACAGGACCAGGTCCAGAACTTGGAGGAGACCACGGGGGTGGGTTTAGATGGGGATTGGGAACCCAGAGAGGAAGAGATGAGGTGGTGGTCCACCATTCCACCTGCCCCCATGGCGTGCGCATGTGCCTGTGTGTGTGTGCATGTGTAGATTCCAACCATCTGTACGGTCTTACAGATGAAAAGACCTCTTTCTCCTGACAAACACAGAAAGAGACTTGAGAGCTTAAAAGTAAAATTAAAACAACACCTAAGAAGCTCATTGTGGGTGTGTGCACACACTTGGGTATGTTTGTGTAAGACACTATACAGAGTCCACAGAACATTCACTAACTTAGATTTTTACTGAAGGCGTATCTTCGTGTCAGGCACGCGCCAGTTCCCTTTCGCCGTGGAACTTAGGTCCTCACAGTGACTGTGTGTGGTAGTGTCAGCTACCACCAGCTGCGGAGCCCAGTGAGACCAGAGTGTTAGGGACATTTATTTAATAATAGGGCCACTATTTCCAAACTCGGATTGAATTAATATCACCATCCACTAATGCACAGTATAAAGGACGGCCCCTGGACCACACCTCGGTACAAAGAAAAGTCAAACTCGGATCAGGACCATGGCTAGGTTAATTCATTTATTCAAACAAATATTGGCCTGCTATGAAAAAATAACCCTCCAAAACCCCATGCTTAATCAAGTATGCACTGTATTGGTAGGGAAAAAGACAATTGTTTTCAGATAAAACCAGCAACAAAACAATGCTCGGTTCAACTGCAATTTGCAATTCATGATTAAAGCCCGTTTAAATGTTGGTTTAGGTCTGAACTCATTTGAACACAAAAGAAGTAATTCCCTGTAATATTTGGAGACATCATCTTCTTCTCAAGTAAAATGAAAAACATTTTTTTTGGCTTGTAGTCTGAAAACATTTGTTGCTATAAATGACAAAACTCCATAATCTGTTAATCATTCTAAAGGTGCTGTGGCTTATCCATATTTAATTTTTCTGCATTTACTTTATTAACTGAATCCATCGAGGCCCAAACATATTGGATGAGCGATCCTAATTTTCTTTATTTGTAAATGTTTGCTAAACCGTAAGAAAATTTGATATTATCATATCACCCTTCTGTGTCTGCTGCTAAAAATATTGTCTTTTTGGTCTTTTGTTAGAAAAGACATTTCATATAACTGAAGAAAGATAATTGAGCCCTATAAATCAAGAGGAAAATGCTACAATGATTACAATCTACCAGTCACTGAGTGGCACTTTCCAAATGCATTTGAATTGCACTGAGGAATGCATGGGGGAAAAATATCAATGTTGCCCTATTAGGTAATTTGCATTTGTTATAAACACAACACACAGTGGCATTTATTAATAGAATAATGGTGCTGATATATCTGTTAGTGATTAGCTTTTAGTGCAATTCATCAAATGATTATCATTTGCCTAAAAATGCTGTAAGGAGAAAGAAGATGAAATTTTGACTCAGCAGGTCTCATAAGGGCAAGAGAAAAGATCTTTGGCTGTGAATGAACCAAATTTAATTTTCTGACTTTTGATCCCATGTCTTTTGGTGAATGGATGAAAACAGTCACAAATTACAGCTAAAGATAAGTTAAAATCTTTTAGATTTTTGGCTAATGTAATTGTTAAAAAAAAGAGTCTTTTTACCTTAGAAAAAACAATTAGGCAATAACATTGTTGTTCCCAAGTCAGAATCCACTCTCATTTCTCCCCTTCACTCCCTTTCCTGCCAGGTTTATTCACAAATGGATACGAATGTAGAAATTCCTGATGGGGGCTGAGCCTCACCTTAGAATCCAGATTTTCTGCTCTTCTGTCTCGCTGTCCCTTCATTGGGTTTCTGTGGGTCTCTAACCTTTGCCCACCCATTCTCCTTGCTTTCTGGTTCCCAACTGCTTGCTGGAATCCAAGCCTTCACCTTACTCTCATTCAAAGGATATAAATATGCACCTTAACTCTGATTACTCACCTTACAGCCACCCAGACCAAATTGATGGTGGCTCCTAGCTCCTTCCCAGATCTGGGCATTCTGGTGGTGACCCCCTGACTACCCTGGCTTTCTAGCTGCTGGCTCATCCATCCTTGTGCCTTAGCCGACAGCCCAACATGACAACTCCCATGTCACATCAAGCTGAGAGCCACATGAGGAAGTTGCCTGGAGCCTTCGCTACACCATCCCCATATGGGGCTGGCCAAATAATCATGGATGGGTTGTACACTGTACACACACACACACACACACACACACACACACTCTTTCCTTTTCTGTTAAAAGTTAGAATGATCATAAAGTTAAAGACTTTGTTTTGTATTCTAACCTGTAATCTTTCCTCATTTTTTCATGAGAAAATCTAATAAAGGCTTGAGAAGATAAAGTGAGATTGTGTCAAAAATATGTTAACTGTCCAGGTGGGTATTGGACTGATTTATCCCCAATAAGAACATACAAATTTAAATGAAACTTTTGCAATGTATTGGTTCAGCACTAGCTTTCACCTTTTTTCCTCCCTGATTGAGTTAATGAAATTTACATGGTATATAAAATCTTTTCTTTGACCAGAAACCATGCTTAGAAATATCAAACATCAATTTTCCATGTAATTTCCATTAAGAATTGAAGACAGATTGGCAGATAAATACATCAAAGACATTCTTAAGTTGCCTTTCATGGGGAATTAGAAAACATTAAAAAAATGATCCAACTTTTTCTTTTGTAAAATTTCAAATAGATGTCATGAAAGATCTTTCTGGAACATGAATACTTACATGAAAAAGGATCAAAAGGAGATGACCCAAATTTACAGGCTATGAAGAAAACCTGATCTAGCACCAGATTATCTAATGGAAGTAACTTGCTGAAAGTCACCCAACCAGTAGGGTCAGAGCTGGGATTTGGGAGCAGGAGTGTTAGCACCTGAGCCCTTCCTTCTGCGCTGTGCACCTCCCAAGTGGCACTGCCCATCAGGAGTGCACTTAAGGAGTTAGTGGATAAATGAACAGAGAGTTCTAGGCTGTATGGCTTTTACATCTAAAGAAGCTGACCGTGTAAGTGCCTAAAAGCACACAAGCAAAAATGAGAAAAAGAGGTGTTTAGGATTATTAATCTGAATGAAACTGAGAACACAGCCCAAAGGGGGCAGGTTACAAGAATATTACAGTGGCAGAAAGGCAGCCCATGGTGATTGGTAAGGGTGGAGTCAGAGGAGGGCAGGGAATCACGGATGATTCTAACAGGAACTTCTCAGGTCAGAGAAGCAATGGGTGTTGATAGAAAGGCAACGTGACGTGTTTGACATGGCCTCCTTGGTCACCCCTGATCTTACCCCGTCTTGACTTATAGACCCCAAAATTCAACACCAAAAGCAGCATTAAATATTATGGATTTTATGGAAGGCTTCATGAGGAGGGTAGTAGAGTGTTTGTACCTTGAACAGCCAAACTTTTCAAAAACATTTCTGCTTTTTTCCTCTCCCCATCACAACTTCATTTTCCCATGGGTTTCTTCCATAACACACCTCCACCCCACCCCAAATCTTTCCCTAACGCCTCCTCCTTAAAGACAGCTCTCTCCTATCCCTGTCATCAGTATCCCACTCACCAAAGAAAAGCCTAGCAAAAGGCCTGAATTTAGCCAAATTGGAACCACCACTGTCTGGCAAGCACATTCCTAGTGTGTGAATGTGGGAGAGTGTGTGTGTATGGGAGTGTGTGTGGGTGTGAGTGCAACAGTGAGAGAGAGTGATGAATTTTGGGCTGTGAGCACTTCATCTCATAATGGTAAAAAGGATAAAGAGCTGACGGAAGAGATATTTAATTTTAGTAGGTAGAAAAAGTAAGGTGTCCAACTAGGGATTCTTGGCTGTAACTCTGACTGAGCTAATTCCTACAGACATGATTCTGGGGAGAGATTAGTGATGAAACTCTGAAGTGTAGATCTTGGAGTCCTCTTATAAAGGTAGCCCTTGAAACCAAGAGAGCAGGCAAGTGCCTCAAGAAGATTATAATAAAAGAAGACTTATTCCAGCAGGCAGTAAGTATCTGTTGAGTGCCAACAGAATGTACAGAAGTATACCAGTTGAACACTTAGAATAACATGTTGACAGAACTTCCTCTACTTGAAGGCTAGAAAAATAACAATATTTTGTGTATCAACCAGAATTTTATTTGGTTGTCACAACAACCCAGAGAGAAGATATTATTAGCCTCATTTCATAAATAAGGAAAATACTCAAAAAGAGTAAGTGAAAGCTTACTTTCAATTCATTTAATAATATTTACCACATGCTATGTGCTGACCACCAGGCCAGTTATTGGGGATACAGACACAGACAAACACCATCTTTGTTTTCATGAAACTTACTTCTATCTGCAGAGATAGCAAAAATCATATCAATGGTTACACATGAAAAGCTATGTTGAAGTACGAGATAATTTAAGTAGGAAGGACAAAGAAGAAAGAGTGATTGATAGAAATATAAAAGAGACAACAGTTTTTTGGAGCTTCCTACATGAGAGAAATTCTCTTGGAAGCCTAAATATTCTATTCTATAATACTGAGAAAATTTAAGATTAAAGTCAACAGAATTCAAAGAAGAGTTATTCAATGTATAAAAATTGAGACTGTGGAAATCCTTGATGATGGATGTTGAAAGTGTTTCTTCTTTGTTCTGAGACCACCAGCAGTCAACTGGCTAAAATACCCAGTGTGGTACTCTGGGATGAAAACATTCTTCAGATTAGAGCGCCAGCAGAAAGAATCTATGTCAAATCATTTCTTCCTTCATTACAGCAGCACTTTACAAAGATTTCCTCTTGCATAAACTAGATCCAAATTCTGCTCTGCCTTGGTATTTAAATTCTTCCCCTCAAATGTGGTACTGTTGTAAGTGATAGATTCAATCAAACTAGCACCAATGTTTGTCTCCATGCAAGAGGTGTGAGTGTTGAGTTCTGGAATTGATTGCATTTAAATATTTACTCTTTTATATTAAACTCACTGTTGAAATATTTTCCTAAATAATACATAATTTTGTGTGTAGTGTGATGGAATAAAAGAGGGAGCAATGGAGAGTCTTTGCTTTGTTTAAAATACAATACATTCTTAAATAGTAGGAATATAGAAATTTTGGTCATAAATTCATTTGTAGAGTAAACTTAATTCTGATGTTAGTCTATGCCATCATCAAACATTTTCTTTTTCAGTTCACCGGAAAGGAAATATAAGGACAACTGGTCCTTAAGGCATATCCTTTAGTTAAGTGATCAATGAAAGGTCCCAGGGATTTTAGCTGCATATAAAATGCATATATCTTGTGGCAGGAATAAATAACACTCGAAAATATAAATAAAGCATCTTCTCATTGATGTCAAACAAGACAACGGTGGCTGCAAGTACCATCTTTTCCTAATTACTTGGCTTAGAATCCTGAGCAAAACATGCAGTAATAACCTATTAAGTTGAATAGGATGAGCCATTTTGGGGCAGAAATTCTACAAAGAAAGAGTTTTCAAGGGAAAATAGGTTATAAAGTGATTAATTTGTGACCTTACACTAATGTAATTTATGATGCTTCAATTTCTCTTCATAGGAACTATCTTATGAGAACAGAAATGTGGGTTTAGAAATAGTAACTGGGATGACAAAGAGACTACTCCAACTTACTTTGTCTTGAAAGGACATTATTATCTTTTGAATAATGTTACTGTTGGCCTTACATTCATTCTCAACAAAAGTTGAGCATTTTTGTTTTGCTCAAGCAAAAGGAAAAAGGAACTAAAGCTAGATTTTCTCCTTATGTAAATAACATCTAGTCAAATGAGCTACATTGGTAGAAAAGGTTTATATAGGAAATATACACTAAGACAGAAATTCTTTTGTGTAAGATTGTATTTATCAAGAAAATAAAACTACAGCAAACAAGGATGAATGTAAGCCCAATATAATTTTATGAAACAATCATGTGACCAAAAATTATGGTGTCAGGCTAAAGACTGCCTCCAAAAAAACCCCATCAATCAACCAATCAACCAAACACATATCATATATTTAAGGCTGAGGAAGTTCACCATGCTTATGCTTACAAATGAAAGGAAATGTATACACATTATTTATCTTAAAACCCTTTTATCTACAATCCACCAACCATTCAATACCCCCCTAAGCAAAGACGGTAAACATTTGGCACGGGTTTGCATATTCTTCACCTCTTCTCATCACCCTTGCAGTGTCTATAGCAGACATTTTTAATTGATCATGGTCCCTTATTCACCTGAGGCTGGGAAAAAACTCAGAATCTCATATAACAGAGCCATGCTACCAATCAATCAGAGTTAGAAAATGAGATGAATTTCATTTGCATCTATGGAAGACCAAATCTTCTTCAACTTGTAGACAAATAATTTATGAGTCCTCCAAGAATACCTATGCTTAGGAAAACATAGAAGAGATTCAACTCGGCTTCTTCTGTCACAAAGATTAACTTCCAAAAAAGGAGAAAGAAACTAGAAAAGAATAAATATACATGAATAAAGCACAATCACAGATAACTATGAGTACATGGAAGGAGAAAGTGGGCTCAAGATGGTGCTAGGAGGAATGGAGAAGGGCAGTGTTGTTTAGGAAACACACTTGGAGGTAAAACCACATTTTGGTTTGAAGAAAGATGGATGTACTTTGGCAGATGGGAGGATAACAGTGGCTCCACTTTGGTATTACTAAGACTTGACATTTGTATAGTACTCTGTGTGGTATATCCCATCATAGTTCCAAAGTATCTTGCAGCCTTTATTGGCCTGATATAGGCAGAATCGCAAACAGATACGTTTAGATAAATAAGTGCTTGGGAATCAGTTCCATAACAAGCCATCTTTGGGAGAGCAGGAAGTTTGCAGGTTTTCCCAAAGCCTCTCCCTTATAAGCAATATTTGTCAATAATAAAACACCAAACCAAACTATAAATTGGCTTGCCAAGGGCAGAATTTAAAAAGGAAACTGTACACTTTAAGGATTCCCTTAGAGGATAGTAAGGGAATTTTGAAAAATTAAAAACAAATCTCTATAATATAGATATTAAAACTTTATGAAACTGACAACATTTTCCAGCGAGAAATATATAAACGGAAGTGAACAATATTTCTGATAATTTCTCTTCGGTTCCAGTAAGCGGTTGAATTTCAGGCACATCATTTCCTTGTAGGTTTATGGATACTGACACAGAGGACAAATGACATGGGATGGCAATCAGGAAACCCTGTCTCGAAAGAGGAGCATCTTGAGGAATTTGGAAGCAGATATTTCACATCACAGAAGTAAAAGAGAACCATACTCTGGAGACATAAATTTTCTCATGACAAAAATCACCTCCTCTTACTCAAATGAAATTTTATGACTATAAAGTATCTTCATGGAAGGCAGCTATGTACAATTGGGAAATTATTTTAATTGAGCTCTGTCTCCAGAAGGTTATACTATGCTTTATTAATGGAGATGGAATATATCCTTATGTGCTTCAAGATTTTCTTCAGAATATAGCTTGCAAAAAGAAGTCTTGGGTATATTATAGAGCAACAGGAAATGTGGTATTTCTAAAATGCTCAGACTATGCCAGCAATGTCCATTCTGCCCTCTTAACTCCTGTTACGACGGAAGAGGTGAGCCCCTTTCTGGTGTCAGGCAAATTCTCCCAATTATGTACTTCCAGCCAAGTCTTCCCATCTCCTCAGTGGCCTCATCCAATAGATTATTTCCTTTCTCTTTTGTATTTTCAGTTTCATGGAGCTTATAGCTCTTCACTTTAACATGGCCATGTCTTTTTCATTTTAAAACAAACAACAAATCTCTCCCTATACCCACACTCTACCAAGGTTTGGCCCCACTTTATATCCTTCACAACCAAATTTCTAGAAGAGTTGCCTACACTTGCTCTCTTCCTCAACTTTCATTTATTTTTTTATCCATTGTAATCTGGCTTCTCTTCTCCCTACCTGTGAAAACTGCTTTCTCCAAGGGCAAGAATTCTTGCTCAGAACGGACATTTTCCAGTCTTTATCTTACTTTGCCTCTAAGAGAAATTTTTGACTGTGCTGTCTGTCTATAAACACATTCTTCTTTTGGCTTCCATTGAGTAAACTCTTCCTGGTTTCTCTCCTACATCTTTGCTGTGTCTTCTTGGCCTCTTCTGGGAGCTGTCTGTCCCTGTGGGTGTCAGTCAGGACTACACCCGAGCCTTCACTTCTCCCCTCACTCTGTGCTACTTTCTGCGGACCATCTCCTCCAGTAATGACTCCAGTTATCTCTAAAATCAATGCCTCTTAAATCTATTATTTCCCACCAGGCATTTTTAAAAATTGAGTTCCAGAACTAAATGTCCAATTATTTAGGGGAATATTTCCATTGGGATGTTCCCCAGGTGGTGAACTCTTTGTGAATGAAAGTGCAACTTACTATTTCTCTCTCTCCTACAAACTTCCTTCTCATCCTGTTTCCCATTTCAGAATTTTGTTTTCATCTTTTACTCATTTCTCTTTCTCACAAACAATCCTCTATTATTAAGCCCTGTCCTTTATTTTTAAAATATTTTTCACAGATTTCCACTTCTCTCCATCTCCTCTGCCACTAACACATTGAAGTCATTGCCATTTCCTACTTGGAGTGCTGTGTCCAGCCTCCTCAATGGTCTCTTTGACTATCCTTATCCCCCATCATCTCTACTTTAAAAATTTTCTTTTTTTTTTTTTTTACTTATAGTGTATTTTCCTCACTAGTTATTTCTTTGGGCTCACACAAAAAATCATTTAACCTAAAGTAATTTATAAAATAATGTATCTCAAACTTCAGTGCTGTTGTCATTTCTTTCTCTCTCTCTTTAAATTAACGTCTAGGTACACTGTGAAATGCCTCTTGCAGCTCTTCCCCTCCTGAATTCCTTCCCCATTTCCCTGTTTTGATTGGCAGGCATACTGTCTGTTCATCAGTCAGTCCATCCATCATCCATCCATCTCCAGCTTTGTCCCTGAATTATTTAAGTCTCCTCAGAAGCATGTATAAAACACAAGTAGGTGAGAGGGACACCAAGGACAGAAAACAGGCTCTTCCCATCATGAGTCAGTTAAGATGAAAATTTGAGAGGACACATGATGATGTTATTGTGAAAAAATGTTGACGAAGCAAATTGTACCAAAGGGTACTTTCATGGAGGACCAAGAGCCCTGCTGATAGTGCTACGTGACATCACTGTACATCATAAAATTTTAACCGAAAAAGTTCTCAGCTTCATTGCTGAGAACTTCTCCTCCCATGAGATGTCCTTTGCTATGCTAGCTGGGCTGTACAAGCAGGGACGCCCCAGCTGCAACCCCAGAGGAATGTGGCCCTTTCGTTGGGGTCAGGGTTTCAGTTGGAAGAACAGATCAGGAGAGGCTGAGGGCTGGTTTAGGGGTGGAGGCTTCCGGAGGCAAGGTGGAGGGGCCAGCTGTGCAGGGCTCAGGGCCTCCAGCTGGGAGTAAAGCTCTCGAGGGGGAAAGGTCATGAACTTGGTCTGTTACCAGGTCATACTGGACTGTTTTCCTGCTCTGGCACCCCCAGGGAATTGCCAGTCTCTTCCTACTGTTCCTGCTGTTCCTGACTAGGGTTCCTCGTCTCTCCATCTAACAGGAAACAACTCATTTTCCCTACTGTGCCTTTAGGAAGCACATAGCTTTCAAAATTTTAAGTGTGTACTTCCAGTAACAATACAAGGAGCACAGCGACTCTTCCCTCTGCCCCCTCGTCCCTCTGCTGCCCATTCCCTCGCATTCCCTACCTCGCTCTTCCTTGATATTGTTCATTTCTTCCTTCCTCTTCATTTGTTCCTCCTTTTCTCCTCTTTTCCTTCCCTTCTTGCTGCCTAGGTGGACAAGGAGTGGGCTTTCCTCTGCACCTCCAGGCAGGAGCTAGGAGCCACCACATCAGGACACTCAGATGTGGACTTGGGGTACCTTCTCAGAGCCGGTGAGGAGCCCCTGGAGCGGCCACCCCACAGACCTCACACCTGGGGCAGGTGGCACTCTTTTATTATAAAACCATGACTCTAATCTTCGTTCCTTATGTTTTCTCCTAGTCATAGATATTCTTGAAATGAATATAACTGTATTGGCCTGTCCTTAGTCACTAACCTCGGGTCACACCCTTTTCATGAGTCTGTGTGGTTTGTAAAATGCTACCTCAATTAGTAGAGCTTGGCTGTGAGAGCAGAGCTGGCATGAAGGACTCCGGGTAAGTGGCCAGCTTCAAGTAGTCTACATAGTAGGAAGTTTATTTTATTTGTTCTAAATAATTATCTGCCCATTTCAATACATACTGCAAAGGAAATGTCTGCAAACGCAGCATTATACAATACCACTAATGCCAACTCCAGTGAGTGGAGCGAGGACTTGCTCTCACGCAGCACTGGGGTGCTCGGCATTCTTGGGCTGGGCTGTCCCTGGTCTTGCAGCCAGGGGTCTAAGGAGGCTCTTGCATGTGTAAGGTCCTAGCTCAGACAGGGCTGATGGGTTTCATCTCATGGCCAACATTGACAATTGTCAAATGATTCTGAAACTATCCTAGCTTATGGTAAGGGGCTATGACTGATGAAGTGTGTCTGCCAAGGGTAAAGGAGGGACATGGTGGTGTGCTCAACTAGAGGAGAACTGGGGGCATCTCATCCTCCTCTTTGGTCCAGGTTCCTCTAAACATGAACTACTGCAAGGGCAGAGGGCTTGTTTTGTTTATCACACTGCAGGGACCAATTTCTCCCAAGTCCTCTTAAGGACTTGAGAAAGTATATCTATGTCTATTTTTTTTTCCCTCCTCTTTGCTGTCTTCTCTCAACACCCCACTCCTTGGATGGATCTAGGGGGCAGAGAAGTAGATGTGGGTAGTTCCAGGCAAGGAAGAGGGTACAGAGGTTAAACTAAAAAACCAAGAAGAAAGGAGGGCAATTGGTGGGCGTTGGTCCTGCGGAAGTAATGAAGTAAGTTAAGGATTACTAGCCATTCCAGCCACGTTTTGTGAAGTTATTTTTTACTGAGTTGAGCAGAATAAATTGAACTGGACTCACAGTTGTTATGACCTGCAGAGTGGCTAATAAATCTGTCTGGAATTGTGTCCATCAGTGCAGGGGTAGCCATAACTGCAGCATGACTCTCCTGTGCCCGTCCAGGAGCGGACTGTCTATAGCTTTATAAAGTGGTCAGGAAACCCTGATCAGGATCAGGCGGGATGTGAGTAAAACAACATGGACTTCTGTTCTCTTTGTTCTCTGAGCACATTCATCGTCATGGCAGCGAGTGATTAATGGACAGGAGAAAAGTTAGTGGCTGAAGGAAAGAGATGTAAAACGCAGCAAGAAGCACCTTTGGAGTGTGGATGGAGCTGCGGGCAGGAACACAATCTGCCCAGTGGCTTCTGCTCTGTTGCTGATTTGCTCATGTTGTTGGCTTCCCAAGTCCATCTACTCCCTTCGTCAGCAGCCACGGGTCCTGCATGGCAGCCCGTGTCTGGGGTCTCCGATTTCTGGGTTGTGGGGGAGGGACTTGCCTCTGCACATGGCTTCTCAACTGTGCCTGCACATTACAGCATCTTTACTCCACTCCCCCTTCTTCATCTTACCTACTACATTCGCTACTGCTTTCCAGCCTTCTGTCACGGGACTGCTTCTCCTGACAAAGGGATGCTCTACCTACCTCCTCTTCTCTCCAATACCACCTTTCACAGCCTAATTCAAGGCCCAGGTCCTCCAGGGAATTTTTTTCTGACAACCGAAGGATATGATAACGTTTTGGGTCTTTTCCCCCCTAACTCCTACTGCTCTTATGGCAACTTAGCATTCAGGTATATACAATCCTGTGTTCTTTACTTGTATCTGCAGCCATGTTTTAGGGATATTTAAGGTGAATACCTGTTTGATTCCCAACAGCAACAAGCAGACATGGAGACACGTAGTAAGTACTCCATGAATATTCGTGGCTGATAAACTGGATAGCTGGTATTCCAAGCGCATAATTTCCTAATATAAATAACAGTGTTATTTCTGTTGCTATGGAGAGATTAAAAATTGGTTATTAAACGCTTGATCTTAAAGGAGTGTTATGTAGTAAAGAAGATTAACATTTGCAAAGTCCTTTAAAAGACGTAATATATGACACAGGTATTACATATACGGACATAAATTCTTTTTGGCAAAGAGCTTTCAGAGAGGAGTATAGTTCACTGCTGAAGATGGCCACGTGGAAGGAAACAGGGATGCCACTATAGCGATGTCAACAATAGTAATATTATATTTGCCATTTTTATTTTTTATTTCAATGACCAGAAGCAAACTGTTGAATAGTTTCACTGTGGGGTCAGAGGTGAATTAGGTTCTAAATTATAGGAGCTTAGTGAGAATCTTTGGACTCGAAGTTGAAAAGCTTCCTCTAATGTCACCTGGAGAAGGTTTAGAGCCTTACTGATACAGAAATTACATGAATTATGGAGTCTGTTGGTCCTTATGAGAGAAAGTCAGCACTTTTCTCATCCATCTTCTTTTCCTTCTTAAGAAAAATTCTTCCCTGTTCCAAATTTCTTCAAAGAAGGTTTCTCAGAGAACTATGTAAGAGTCTCTCCCAAGGCATTTGACAGCTGTGGGATTACTAATTTTAAAAAGTCATGAAATTGATTAAAGGGGAAAATAATGGTATTTGACTATTAATACAGTGTTGGCGCCAAGGGGCTCTGGGAATTCAAGCCTAAGCTGAAAGTCTTTGGAACTCTTACTGGGGCAGAGCCCACAGATGATTCCTTGCTAAACCATAAAATTCTGGCAAGCAAACTGTGAGATGCAATCTGAGTGCTCTGAGAAGCAGAAGAATAACTGTTTGAAAATGATTTTGCAAACACTTTTCAATTGAGATATGAAATTTAGCACTTTTAGTATGGTAAGTTTCAATATTTTAATAAACAAAACACCATATGAAGAGTCAACTTTCTCCGAATTAGACATCCTCTCCCTCCTTTTTTATGTTCCAGAGAGAAAATGAACTAGCCATTTGGAAAACTTATTTTAGATGGTACTTTATGGTTTTGGAATTTGAATAGACGTTAAATTTCAAGCCATGTAGAATTAAAAAAAACAACTAGAATCATTCCATGACCTATAAGACTTATTTGACATGTCCGAATGTAGGCCACTTTTCTACAGAATTATTCCAGTGTGCATTTATTCTAATTTATAAAGATTTATTTTCAGCTGAAATTTTTACATTGGGAAATTTTATAAAAATAATAATGTCCTTTCACTATAGTTCCTTTATTTCTCCAGTATCACCAAAACTGTTTAAAAAATGTGATCGTACTTTTTCCATAAAAAGGAAATCTTTGATATAAAATTGGTTTACTAAACATGCCACATTGCTGGAGTCTAGATGCACCATCTTAATTCTTTTGTCATAAACTGGCTACCAACCTAATTTTGAATTAATTAGTTAATTTATCACAGATGGGGCTTCCACTATGTACTTCTAGAAGGTACTCTTCTAGGTCTACCTTTAGCACTTTTTCTCTTTCTTTTTTTTTTTGCTTTAAAGACTGGTCTGCTTACCTTCCAAAACTCATTTGCCACCACCAGCATCGTCTATTTCAAAACATTTCAGACATAGATTAAAAACACTCTTTGGTTGGAGGGACTCAGCTTATATTTTCTGATTCTGCAAGTCCTTTTTACTAACTCTCACCTGATTTCATTACTTAGGGAACTAGTCAAATTTCTGGGTGGGTATGGGTTTTCTTCAAAACCATTAGTGGTAGATTGAAAATAAAATCATTTCCTTTTTACCTAATATTAACATCAGAAACAGTAAACAATTGTAGTTTTTATATATATATATTTCAAAAAACAATCATTTTGGTTACATTTCCAAAGTTTGAACTTGCTCACTTTGATCTTCATTGTGTTTTCTAACAATCAGAGCCTCTCTGTATGATCCTTAATCATATGTTAATTTTAAAAATCTTCATTAGAGTGCTGTTTTTCTAAGCTGAAATTAGTTTTTTCAACTTGGATATATCTTATTAGCTTAGCTGTATCTGTTTTATTTCTTATTATTGTCATTTCTGGCTGGCTCGTCAATCTAATGGGAGGAATGTGCTAACAACGCCAAGTTCTGGGTTAGTCCTGCAGGGCCCACAGTTCATCTCTCTGTCACTAGCTGGCTGACCCATCTTGGCCCATCTTCTTACAAATGTACATGAGGGTCTGGGTGTATAAGTCAATGTTTTTGAGGACCTGGGTGATAAAGCATTGCAGTTTTGGTTAGTATAAAGCTATTTCTGTTACTGCCAACATAGCCCAGCGCACATCCTGTGATGACAGTGGGCTGACAGCACCAGCTCATTCATGAAGGACGGCACACCATGAGTAATGGCTCACAGACCTCTTGTTAGCCTTACGTCATATATAGTTGGTGCATCTTCTATTTCTAACTCACTAGGACAGTAGGAAGTCATGTTTTTTGCACACCACAAACAAATTAGCATGAAATCTTATATGGTTTTCATGATTTTTAATCCAACTGGCTATTTAAAGTGAAGTCAATGTAAAGCATGGAAACGCTTCTCCGTTAGAGTTTATCACTTCACTACATCATGGGTCACTGTGGAGGCTGCTGCTGAGTACTGCCCAGGTCCCACCTCAGAAGTGAGGTTCTCATCCCCTGGCATCCTCCCTGGAGATTGCTCTCCTCTTTGGATGGGAGCTCCTTGTTCAGTTATCCCTTTCCTCAGGCTTCCCACACTCAACGACTGGGCTGCCTTAGGGGTACAAAGCCCCAGCCCCTTTAACTCAATTGAAGATTACCTGGGACCCCTCTTCCCCTGCATCTCAGTTCAACCTCCCCTCTGGCCAGTCCTGTTTCTCTCACTCTCTTCCAGGTCTTGTTTCTGCATGAAAATCTCCATCTCAGAGCCTATTTCCAGGAAACCTGACTTAGACAGTCACTCCATTTCTATTTTATTTTCCATCCACTGTTTAGAAAAACAATGCAATTAGAAATGCACACCCACAATTCATGCCTTTCTGCCTGTTTTCAAGCCATCTCCCTCTCCCTAAATATGCTTCTCTCAGTTGTTAGCCAGTTAAAAGCCCACCACAAGCCAAAGCCAGCAAAAATCACTCATCTCCCCAGTCTCTTCTGACAGTCTTCTCTTTCCCTTTCCCTCTTCCAAAATTGAGTCCTCCTACAGCCTTTTATTTAGATTTCGTCCCTTACACAATTGAACTTTTCCTTGTGCTTTGCAGTTGGAGTCATCTCTCTCCCTCACCAGAATGCAAGCTTCTTGAGGGCAGGGACCCTGTTTCACGTGTTGCACGCTGCCTCAAGCTCGGCAGGCACATGGCAAATGCTTTCTCAATGGAATACACATTTTTATTCTTAATATTTTAATTCATTCTTTTTTTTTTTTTTGTGAGGAAGATCAGCCCTGAGCTAACATCCGTGCTAATCCTCCTCTTTTTGCTGAGGAAGACCAGCTCTGAGGTAACATCTATTGCTAATCCTTCTCCTTTGTTACCCCCAAAGCCCCAGTAGGTAGTTGTATGTCATAGCTGCACATCCTTCTAGTTGCTGTATGTGGGACGCAGCCTCAGCATGGCCGGAGAAGTGGTGTGTCGGTGCGCGCCTGGGATCCGAACCCGGGCCGCCAGTAGCGGAGCGTGCGCACTTAACTGCTAAGCCATGGTGCCGACCCATAATTCATTCTTAATATTACTTTATATTACTACTTTTTCTTATGTATGATATACACATACCATATCTACTAAATTTCTTAGTGAAATTTAATTGGTAATTATTTAAGGCAAGATGTCTATACATTAAATCAAATTATCCCAATAATATTACAGTCTCATTTATTTTTCGCTTTGGAGCTCAATAATCATTAACTTTCTCTATGGAATTCTGATATTACTTCAACTCTGCATGATTTTTCACAAGTAACATTCTAAGTGTTATAGTCAATTTTCTTAATTACTTGGGATACATGCAGTCTAGACCTAATAATTTATAAATGTTAACATTTATAAGCATTTCCTTATTTATCTGATGTCAATATCTGTTTTTGATGAGGCTATATTCTTTCTTAGTGGTTCAAATTTCTTAATTTTTCTTTCTAGGACAGCAATTTTAGGATTGCTGTCAATTCTACCCCTTCCTCGTTATTTGTGAGCTTGCATAAAATGATGCTTGTAAAAGTGTTGTTCTGTGCAACACTTTTGTTCATGCATTCCTCTTGTTGACGCACACTCCCATCTCCCACACCCTCACAGCACTTTAGTAACGTGGTTGATGGTGATGGATCCTGAGGGACTTGCATTTCTAGAAGGCTGGCCCTGAGCATCCCAACCTGTTTCTGCTGTAAACACATTTACATACTGAAATATTCCTTGTAGTTTGGCTTAGTTTTCTTGAATTTTCAATTAATTCTGTATTCTACCAAAAATTTTTTTAAAATTATTTACCAATTTTCTAGCATAATTTGATCAGTTCAATTAATTGATTTCCTTAGGAAAAATGTTCCATTAGCTTCTGGATTCACTGCCTCCTGCACTGAATTTGAGCATTCCTGGGTCACCAGGACGCAGCCCATCTATTCTTTCACATCCTCAAGCAGATCCCACAGATCTCAGAGCTGTAATTAGAAAATATTCTTCAAACCCCTTGACGGCCTGGCTGCGCTAGTTCCCGGGGCCCGGGGTCCTCAGCTCTTTTCTCTCTAGTGTACGGAGCCTGGAGGTGAGACTGTTAACAGGCAAAGTCTTCTCTGTCATCAGTGTGCAAATGACCTTCAACTTTGGGTCTTCCCCAAACCCACAGAAATGACGTGCTTCTGCCTGTACAGCACACACTCGCAAGGATCCTATACGGCTTTGGCATTTTTTGGAATCTTATTATTTATTTATTTTTTCTTGTTTGTTTATTTAAAGCTACTATTATTTTTAAATAGTCCTGTTGACTGCAAATACCTTCCTCTCCTGGTCATCATAGAAGCGTAGCACTTTGGATTCAATGTTAAGACACGCTGTGCAACCATGAACCACAACCCCCTGTGCCTGAGCGTTTTAGCTGTAACTGTGATATTAATAAAAGGATGATGTCTACTTCATAGAGTGGTTGTGAGGATGAGATGAGGTAGCACGTGTACAAAGCTTCCACAGAACCTGGCTCCTGGCCGGGCTCATTCGCCACTAGTTATCCTTACTGCCACACCTGCTCACAAGGGAAGTGGCATCACTCCCTCAATGCCTAGATTTAGACTCTGAAGGTGGGGCAGTTTTCTGAGGATCCCTATCTTCAGGTTCTATTTTGTTTGGGAACACAAGAACAAATAAAGGCACAAATAAATAGGGACAGGGTGACTGAATAAGACGTGGGGAAGAAGAATGTTTACTTTATTACCTAATATTTACTTACAAGATAATGAAATGCTTTCTAGACAGCTGAGGCAGACCAGCTCCATTATTTTCTTATGGATTTTGTCTTCAAAATGCTTGCTTGTCATTAAGACTTTTTCAATAGTGATCTGCAGACGGTGAGGCTTGTTTTATTCTTGGACTGGATCATTTCCTCTTACTTTGTCTTGCCTCTCATTTGAAGTTGTTAGAACAATAGAACAAAGTGGTTCAGAGCCCCACCCTGGTGTCAGCCCAGCTCTGCCCCTCACTTGTGTGACCTGCCCTCAGTTGTACAGGATCATCTCTAAGCCTAAATTTGCCTTTCTCAAAAATGGGGATAATAATGAACCTTACTTCTTGGGGATGGTGTGAGGATAAAATCAAATAATCCAGGTAAGCCCTTAGGATGGTATCTGGCATTTGGTAAACATTCAATACATTTTAACTGTTATTATTAATGATAGTAATAAGGCATTCCAGATGCTTTTGGTAACATTTATACACAATCATCAATATTTAACTTCTATACATACTCTCTTAAGAAATATAATTAAAGTTATACAGATATGTATCTCTGAATCATACACGTCTGGAAGTTTCAAAAACTGGCCTATGGTTTTAAGTACTGGATTGTAATTTTCTTATTTAATTCAGTTTATGATATATTATGGAGAAATCTACAGTGAGTTTTCATAATCACTAGCTTTTCCTGCCTTATTCCCTCTGCCTTAAGGCTGGCCTCTCAAGCCTACATCCCACTCCTGTTCTGAAGTCTGCTATAGAAGAGGGAGGAGGGCCTAACGTGAATCTTATTCTCAGCCCCACCTGTACCAACTTAGCAGTGTGTCCTCCTGCCAGTTGTCCCAGTACGCCCTAGCACCAGGGCTGAGCGACGGGGACCACGACTCCTGGGTAGATGTGATAATGTATGTAAAAGCTCACAGAAAGTGCCCTGTGAAAATGTGAGTTGTTATAAGGATAAAGCAGTCCCTCTCCTTCCTGCACTCCCCTCCCTAGCCCCCTGCAATGGCTCCATCTGTAGTGGAAGATATATAATTCACTCCATATATATTTTGAATTCCGTCTGTGTACATCTCCCATCGAGAATTTGCTGCACACAGTAGTGGAATGACAGAGTCCTTGTCCAGAATGGAGCTCACGTTCTAGTGAGGGAGAGCTAGTAAGCTAATAGTTGATGATGATTTGATTTCAAATAGTGATGTGTTTTATGAAGGAGAATAAATCAAGAGTCGCTGGGGACAAGGGCGTGCGGCTTTTCTACAGGGTGGTCAGCAAAGGCCTTTTGGGGAAGGGCGTTTGGGTAGAGACCTGAACGATGGTCTGCACCTTGTGAAGGGCTGGGGGAAGGAGGTTCCAGGCAGAGAACAGAAATCATAAAGGCCTCGAATAGAAAATTACCATGGTGTTTCTAAGGACTAGGGAAAAGTCCAGTGTGGGTGGGTTGTAGGGAATGAGGCAGAGGGCAGCAGGAGGCCAAGTTGCACAGACCTGTAGAGCTGGAGGCTCCTGTCTGTTGGGAATTCAGGTTTTAGTCTCAGTGTAATGAGAAGCCATTGGGAAGTATGTAAGCAAGGGAAAAGTGTGACGTGACTTATGTATTAAAAAGATAACTGTGGATATTGTGGGGAGAATAGGCTTTCAGGCAGTAAGAGAGGGCGCAAAGAGAGGAACTAGCAGACTATTGTAGAAATCCAATCAAGCGGTAGTGGAGGCTTGGAGAGATAGC
This sequence comes from Ceratotherium simum simum, assembly GCF_057802395.1. Lineage (NCBI taxonomy): Eukaryota > Metazoa > Chordata > Mammalia > Perissodactyla > Rhinocerotidae > Ceratotherium > Ceratotherium simum. The sequence goes on from NC_141937.1 coordinate 6,000,262, forward strand.
TTCTGGATATACTGAGAAGTGATGGGCTCCAGGATATATTCTGAGGATGGAGCCAGTAAGACTTGCTGATGGACGGTGTGTCATATACGCATAAGAGAAGAGTGAAGGATGAGGTTTAGGTTTTTGGCCTGAGTAACTGGTATCATTGACTGAGATAGAAATGACCAAATAAGAGTGGATTTGGGGGGGACATAAATAGTTGTGTGTCAGAGGTTATTTTGAGTCACCTATTTAGATATCCAAATGGGTATAGTGCATAGGTAGGTGTTTGTACAAACTGGAAGAATGGTTAGGGCTAAACACAGAAATCTTGGACTCAGTCATCTGTATGTAAAATGGTTTAAAACCATGGACTAGAACAGGGTTTCTCAACAGATCAGGCACTTTTGACAGTTCATTCTGGGTAAGTCTCTGTTGTGAAGGGCTATCTGTGCATTATAGGATGTTCATAGCAGCATCCCTCCCCTCGACACCCTATAGCGTTTCCCCCAGTTGTGACAAAAGTGTCTCCGGATATTGCCAAGTGATCCTTGCAGGCATAGTTGTTGCAAGAGTGAAGCTGGAGAAGAAAGATGGCCTGAGCCCTGAGCCCTGTGGCGTGCAGGGGCCGGAGGAGCCAGCACAGGAGATGGGGGAGTGACCAGTGAGCTTTGAGGAACACCAGGAGCCTGTAATACCCGAATCCAAGATGGCTGGTCAAGGTGAGCTAACTGGTTAGAGTCACTGAGAATTTGGGTAAGATGAAGACAAGGAATGACCGTTGGGTTTGGTGAGATGGAGGTTCCTGGGGACTTGACAAGATGTGTCAGAATGTGGTGAAGGGGATGAAGACTCATTGAGCAGACTGTGGCGGGAATGGGGGCAGGTGCTGAGGAAGTGGATAGGGAAAACACGGACAACTCTTTGGAGGAGTTTGGTTGAAGAGAAAAACAGAGAAATGATGTGAGAAACATAAAAGAAGGTGGGGATAAGAAGGAATTTTTTAAACACGACAAATGCAGTAGAAAGTGGAATAATTACAGAAATAAAGTTCTTGTGTAGATGAGAGAGGATGGATTTCAGTACAATTAAGGGGCTAGCTTCAGATAACTGCACAGTGTCTGTTGTAAGAGGAAGGACAGCAGGATATACAGGTACAGATTTTTGGTAGGAAGCTGTCATAGTTCTCACGTGATGCTTCTATTTTCTTAGGAAAATAGGAAGCTAATTTATTAGCAAAGAATGAGGAATGAAACAGTTACCTGAGAGAGTGCAAATATGAATTCCCGAGGGATGTGTAGAGTTGCATGGCTGCGGGCTTTGTATAGGTTTGCTCTTCTCTCTGCACACAGACCTCCTTGTCTGGGCTCTGATATCCACCTAGACCTGCCCACATCCTCCCACTCCTGTTCCCCACTGTTTTAGGGCTGGCCTCCTGGACGGGTGGATCTCCCGAGTCTGAGCTGCTGCATGGGGCCTGGAGCTTGTTTACCCTTTTGGGCATTAATCTAGAACCATAGGGCTGCCCCCCTGACTTCTGCAGGGAGGGGCAGACCTCACTCAGTCAGCCCGCCCTCCATCACCACGCTCTGCAGGCTGCCCCATTGCACTTGCACCCTCACCCCAGTCCTGTTACCACTCAAAGGAAGTTTTGAATCAAATTTGGGAAGATTCATTTACAAAGGCGTGTGGGTGGAATGCTAGTGGGTATTTCAAAGCTCCTCATGGGGAACAAAATTCTGCAGATACAGCAAATATAAATGATCATTGTTTTTATATGGATTATTGAAGGATTTAATTAGACAAGGAAAGTTGAAAGCAAGCAGATTGAATGTTGTAAAGTTGCAGTGCTGGTTAATGACAGCAGACCCTTAAATAATAGGTGGTTTTGTTCTTGGAAGATGGTGTTCTGAGTAAAAATGGTTAAAATATATTGAACCGCAAATGGAGGGGAAGTATAGCAACATTGCCAGTCATGAATTTCACATCATTATAAAATTGTATCGCTGCGTAGTGTGTGCTTGTGTGCATGTGTGTGTGTGCATGTGTGTGTGTACATGTGTGTGTGTACACGTGCTGGGGAGAGTGGAGGGTGGATGGATGGTGTTTGTGGAGGGATTTTTGAAGCAGTCGGACTCAACTTTGATTTTCTTAAACTATCAAGCTCTAATTTGAATTTTAGATTTCTTTTTATATTTCTCATCTAGCCCAGCTCTACGTTAATTATAGAGTTTCCAAGCATTTATAAATGTTTCCCTAAAAATCCTGCCTTGAGTTTTTGTTCCTCTTCATTCTCTTCCCCTTTTTTGTTGATGGCAGTCTCATGAAGCCAATGGTCTTGTGATTTTCTTCTGGCCCATTTGCCATCAGGTTTTGGTCTAAGTTCTACTTCAGTTTCCTTGATAATGTGAAAGTCCCTCACTTTCCAGCACTCTCACTCCTGTATGTTCTCCCCTTGGGGAAGAGATAGATACCCCGTTGCTGCTCTCACTGTTGAATTCCACATTGTCTCCAGTGTCCTATTCCTTTAATGCAAATGGTAAGGAAACTGACTCCACATTCTGTTTATAAGAGCCAGCTCTCTCTTACCCAGTTAAATGTTGGGGTCTCCAGGGTTCCATCAGTGATGACTTTCTCCTCATTTCTTTGTTTTCCATTGATGTCATTAACCAATATAGCCATGCTGGTGGCTGTCTTTCCAGCCCAGATCTCTCATAAACATCTCTGAGACATGTAATCTACTTGCTTATTGGCTGTTTCCACACTGATGTCCCATAAGCATCATAAACTCAACATAAACTCAACATAAAACTTAAGTCACCATATTTCCCTTAAACATTCTCTTCTGAATTCCCTCTCTCCCTCCCTTCCTCCCTTCCTTCCTTCCTCCCTTCCTTCCTTCCTTCCCTCCTTCCTTCCTCTCTGTCTCTATCTCTCTCTCCCTCTCTTACCTGTTTCAGACTCATCTTGTACTTTCCCTGCCTTAGTCCTGGAATCAGCCATTTCTTCAAGGAGCATTGGTTCCTTTTTGAGGGGAATGATATTTAGAAACCAAAATCTAGGTACTAGTTGTGTTCATTGCTTTTGGGATGCCACTACTCCAAGGCCTCTCAGTGGATGGAGCTATACAGACATACACACACATAGCTACAACCATATTTATTTATCTTTATATATATTGAAAATCATGAGTTCACACCAATATCTCCAAATGTAGTCCAACATCACAGGGTATGTTCTAATTTTCTATCTTTCCATATTTGTAGCTCCCTCTGCTCCCATTATCCTTTTTATATTTACTTATTTTATCTACTGCTGCATATAACCAATCTCCCACTGCCACCCCTGCCCTGCACCCTCTCCCACCTTGGCTCTGATGCCCTTCTCGTCACTCTGTATTCCAATCCCCTTTGCAGGGCCTTTGGTGCTGCTTCCCGCCATGTGGATGTCTTGCTCACTCTTCTCAGGCCCATCTCTGGACCATGGCTCCCTCACTGCAGGTGGATGCTGACTGTGCTGGGCCCCACCTAGTGGCTTAGACCAAATTGCTGGAGGGGGAAGAACTCCCCACCCTGCATCACCTGTTTGCTTATTTCCCTAACTCCCAAACAAGCTTGAGAGGACTGTAAAACCAAGAGGCTCAACTGTTTCAACTGCTTACACATAGTAACTCCTTTTGGGGGAAGGAACTAGGAAGCCACTTTTTATTGTAGTAGATATCCATATTAGCAAAGTGTTTTCATGAGTCATTTTGTTATGTGCAACTGATTTAAATACTGAGAACCACAGCAAATTTGTTCTTGTCCAAAGACCTGTTTTTTTTTTTAACATTTATTTATTTTTAAAAATTATTTTGGTGAGGAAGATTGGTTCTGAGCTAACATCTGTGCCCATATTCCTCCATTTTGTATGTGGGACGCTGCCACAGCATAACTTGAGCGGTGTGTTGGTCCGTGCCTGGGATTTGAACCTGCCAACCCCAAGCCGCCAAAGCAGAGCACGTGAACTTAACCACTACACCACCAGGCTGGCCGCCCAAAGACTTGTTTTTAAAAAGTTCCATTGTATAGACGTATGCCCAGATTTAAGTCATGAAAATACTTGATCAAACATGATAGATGTCTAAATTCTCATGAAAAAAGCTACCTGTCTATGTAAGCTTTACATTTCTATTTGATAGGATAAGAAAAAAAGAATTTATTTACCATGGTAAGTTTTAAAACAATTATTTTGATTGACCTCAGGTCTCTGTTCCTTTAATCTATAAAATGTTGACTCTACTATGTGGAAAATATGACTGAAGCCAAGCATTAATGCTTTCATTAAACCAATGATGCAATAGTACACAGGATTATGAAATGTCCCTGTGAGATGTGAGGTTGTTGCATAATTTGCACATCAGCATTAAAGAATCACCACATTGCCTGGAGAAGAATGTTTAACTCTGTCAAAAAAAGGTCAGCTTTAAGTGTTGCTGTCATAATGACAGTGCTAAGAGCCAAAGGGAATTTTTTTTAAAAAGGAGAGAAAGGTTCTGTGATTAGAATCTATCATGCAAGCCTAAGAGAAAAAATTTAGTATCATCAAATAAGGCTCCAGTGAAGTAATGAAGACTTTTATTAAGTCAATATTACTTGAAGGAAGACATTTTTACATTGTCAGAGACTTTAGGTCTGTTTATGATCTGATTAAATAGAGCGTAGAACTGCCCAGGATCAGGAGAGTTAACTGGGTCAGCATTTGGACTCCTGAAATGAAATGCCTTCTCTTTTCCCCAAATAGCGTTATTCACTGACTTAAACAGCTTACAGTTTCTTATTTAATATGTTTTATATTTGGAATTATTGTAATGGGGAAATTCCTTTTTAAAAATTCAGGGTCATGCCACTTTGTACAAACTGGGTGCGCCATGAACTGATATTATTTTATTCTCAGCATAAGTATGGGGAACAGGTACATAAATTTGAGAATCTACTTCAAGCTTGAATCCAGATATTCAATGGCTGCTTTAATATGCATTAACCAGTTTAACCCCCTCAGCATACCTCTGCGGTGGATTTCATCCATGTGTTGCGGAAGGTGTACTAATGCTCAGAGTTTATGGTCCGTAGCCAGCAGAAATGTATGCATCCAATTGGGGGCCAGACCTTTCAAGACCACGTCTAGTGCTCTGTCCACGCTGGTGGTTTCTGCTTTAATCTTGGTGAAGATATTTTTTAATGAGGACTCTCCAATGGATATTTTTTTGTCCTCGTGTTCAACAGTTATTGTAGGCTACCAAGTACTTGGCACCATATTGCATTCTAGAAGGATATTTGCATTATGGACAATGGATAGGACCTTGGTATAAAAATATCTAAACTTCGATAATTCTTCTATAAATACTTGAGAAGAAATATATATGAATCACAGACAAAGTCCATTCACAACAGCAAATTAATACATTATGCTGGCCTTCCTTTATATTCTCAATACAATTGTCTGTTTACTCATCTGACTGCTCTGTTATCTCTAATAGTATTTTTTTAAATATATGGAAGAATAAGCTTTGATTCTCAAGGGCATCTCAACCACATTTCACAGTGATAATGGTCCTTGTGGAGACATTTGCCTACGGTTAAATTAACAAAGCACTTGGTAGAGAACTGAGGTCCCCAACAGGCACAGCTCGATGTTCGTAGAGATTTTAGGTGGCTTGGCTCAAGGACTGTACACATGGACTGTGGAATGGGGTGTTAATTTTAATAGCTTGTCAGAGGCTTGTTTTACTGCTGGGTCACAGTGGCATTTGCAAGAAAAATAAAGAATGTGAAGGTATATGTTTGTGTATTTTAGATATATGGAATAGCCTCAAACAGTTTTCAGTTGTTAATTTACAATACAATATTTCCTTTGTGTTGTATGCTTCACATCAAATTATAGTTTGAATGTGTTGGGACCTTGTTCAAGTATTAACTAGGTTGATGTATGTTTATTTCACGCATTAGGAAAAAAAATCAATATGAAGGAAATTAAAAAACTCAGTAAAGTCATAATATTCCTTTAGAATAAACTTTATGCAGCAGTTGTCTCATTTTGTGCTATCCTCATCTGTGAAATTAGGTAATCCCTGTACCAGGACCTGTCAATATTAACAATTATTTGTTGTTTGTACTATTCAATCTCTACTTTCTACCCAACCACTCATTGCAGTTTTTTTTTTTTTTATTATAGATTTAGGAATTGATTAATGAACTATAAAATGCTAGATCAACTTACAACTACTTTCAACCTTATCCACCAAAATCCATCTTCTGGTTCCTTCTCAAAGTTCCACTTTCACAGTGAGGTGGGTTGTCACATTAATACTGTTTAGATCTACTCCAGCTGCTCTTTATTAAGGCTACTGAGAAATTTGGATAAGATGCTCTATTTCAGGGCCACTCATCGCATTGGCTGATAAATGCTAACAATAGCTCACTGTGTACTTCCTTTACTAAATTCACCCAGCTCCTTGTCAACAGGGAAAGGTGTCAGAAAAATGTACCTAATATTGCTCACAACCTTATTTAGTAAATGAATTTGAGAGCTAGGCTATAGATCTCTTTGCCTTGTGCTTCTATTTGTAGTTACTTGCAGATACAGCTTGCCTATCCACTCTGATTAGATCTTCTTTTAAAGAAAGTCTAGTAGGAAAGGGGAAAATTGCAATAAATTAGGAGGAAAATGTCTTCTCACATTAGCTAATGCACTTTTCTGTTTAATAATCTAACATTACACATTAGACAAATATTGTTGGTAGAAAGGTACTTTTTTTTCTCTCTTACTAGCATTGTAACATCAATTCGAAGAGATGTTGATTCACATAATGTAAGATCAATATTTATATTAATGAAATACATGTCTAGAACTGTTTGTTTCTCCAAATTAGTTTACATTTTATTCCACACAAAGAAGATATATTTTTTGGAATATAAGTGATAATTTAGCATTCTTTTTGGGAGCCACTGCACTAAAATCCTAGGAAGCTATACCAAAAAGTTGAAATCCAAAGGTATGATCAGCCAAAGCAGCTTACAAGCCAACAGGTGCCAAAGATAGCTAAATAAAATGCATATTTATTTGTTATTTTATTTCTGTACTTTTCTTGACACAACTGATTAATATAGAGAAGATTCTAATTTTTAACATAACAATCTAACAATTTTTTTAAAAGCAACATTTAGCTTCAATTTTGATCTCTGCTATTTTTTTTCTAATTTTTATACTATAAAAAACCACCATTACCATAAGAAGAACAGATTGGTGGTTACAAGAGGGGAAGGGAGTGAGGGGAGGGTGAAAGGGGTAAAGGAGCACATATGTATGGTGACAGATAAACACTAGACTATTGGGGGTGAGCACGATGCAGTCTATACAGAAACTGATATACAATAATATACACATGAAATTACACAATGTTATAAACCAATATAACAGCAACAACAACAGCAAAAAAAACACCACTATCACCATCACCTTCATCCTGTCTTGATTGAATGGACCAAACTATGTCTTAGGAAAAGAAAAGAATAGAAAAGAAAGAAAAAGCCCAGAAATAGCCTAGGAATAGTAGTTATTTCAATTCTTTACAGAGTATTTGCTTTATTTAGTAAATAAAGCAAAAATAAAATTGGGGTTACATTATGCAATATAAGCAAGCTTACTAACAGGATAACACCAGTTTAACTACAGTGGAATTCAAATTGGCTATTAAGTTATGCTAGTGTAGACAGTGGCAATATGTTAGGCAACTGTGAAGAGAAGAGGAAGCACCGCTGACAGTCTGTGGCCCCAAACAGGCCATTTCCATATGCTCTCCAACGCCTGACAGCTTTGCAGCCCTAGTCCCAACTCGTCTCAGCGCCTTCCATATGGTATCCACAGATTGAGAGCTTGCCTTTTCTAAGACAGTCAAGTCTCACTTGGTATTCTATTGCACTGAATATTTGTGAACAGTAATTCATAATTTTATTGCAAAAATAAGATTATGGATACTAGGTTCTTCTACTTCCTTCAAAGAGACAGTTATGGATCTTGACAGTCTTATATTTTAATCTTATAGATAGAAATTAGTTGTGTGCATTTTAATCTGATATCAAAGTGGATCAGGCTACCATCTATGCATTATGTAGTGAGGAGCCAGAAAATAAGAAAAGAAATACATAACTGGGCTTGCATGTTATTGTTTCGATGCGCTTATTCTCACGTATCAACAGAAGAGAGTTGAATTTAGGGGAAATATCAGATATATAATGAGAAAAAATATGAACAAATGATTTTTCCAAGAATGACAATTGATTTTAGTATTTCTTGAAGTTTACTTGTATGTTGCAAATTTTAGGCGTTACTCATTCTTTTCTTTGCTTGTTGAACATTCGTTGTTTTAAGACTTTCAAAACACTAGGCATTACCTGTTCCATTTGGCAAAGACTTACTAGGCAGTGGTCTGATTTTCACTTCAGCAGAGAGAGACTAACCATAATCTAAGTTATAAATAAAAGAATGAGAGCACACGATACTTTTTAAAAGGGGGGCCTGCTTTCCTAGTAGGAGATAAATGCTACTTAGACGATAGATTCCAAAGAAGTGTGAGCTCTTCTGTTAACACAGAAATTTTTTTCATTTAAAGGAATTTCTCACTTTCTACCAAGCTTTTTTAAAAAGCAAAAAGTCAGAAGATCGCTACTTTGACAAATAATTACAATTTATGAAAGAAAAAACATAAAATCCCAGAGAAACATTCAACACAAACCAAATTGAGCTGATGGTAAACTAAAAGTGCATGATAATGTTGGCAAAAGGAAAAAAGGAGTGTGATATTTCATGAGTTGGAGATAACAAAAACAAATATTGGCACCTTCTCTCAATCTAACTTCCTAAGGTAAGAATTTATTTTGTATTTCTTTCTTTCTATAGGAATTCAACCAGATCTGGATTAGAGATTACTTGTGACATAGCTTCTTTTTGGAAAGCTTATAGGACAGCAAAAACATAACTTTTTCCTTTAGTCTATTCCTCCACTTAGGTACCTCTCCAAGGGTCTAAAAAATCATTGTTTTCCTTATGCATCCCTCATCCCTCTTTCCTCCCCTCCTCCCCCCACATGGGTTACTAATCTTTGTTTTCCTCCTTCCTTAGTTCCTGATAATCTGCTGTGGTTTTTGGCTACAGGATCTTTCCATTACCTGGTTCAGTATCTCCTAGTTTCTAGATCTTTCTTGCATTACGACCCTAAGTTCCCAGTGTCCCACATGTGATTGGTGGGGGTAAGGAGAAGAGGGGGAGTGGGAAACAGATGGGGTGTTTCGTCTCTGCCAACATTTTCACCTATACACGTAAAAACATTCCCATGCAGAAAAACATTAATCCAAGGGGAAAGGTAAGAATGTTTGCACTGACACATATAATCTTAGAGAAAACTGAATACTGTGATAATACAAAGGTGGATTAGAATTTATAATGAAAGAACTTAGAACTGTAATAGTCTATCAATTATCTATTAAAATATGTAAACACTTCTGGAGGAAAATTATCTTGAGGCCAATCTAATGTTAATCCTATCTCACACCTTTTCACAAATATCTGCAAACACGTTTATTGTCTGTGCTCGTGAGTGCCTGTGAATGAAACGACAAAGAAGAAACTGCCCTTTAGGGCTGAGGAACTCCCAAACCTGTCACAGCATTCAAATTGGATATCACTCCATAATTTTAGTTCCTTTAAAACTTAATCACTATTTTCATAGAAATCACTACTTACCATGAAAGTGTACACGCGGTTCTAACTATTTGCACACACAGTCTTGTCTTCACCTTACAGGGGACTAATTAAAACACGATCACACCTCACTCAGGTATGAAACCTGAGTGAAATGTGAAACCACTGTGAATAACTGCACCCCAATATGATTTGTGAAACATCACATAAAGTGTGCACTGGGTCTTTTGCAGCAACCTGCATTAACTAGGAAGAGCTCTTACATGCAGCATCTAGTTAGCAGGTAACTTCTCTTCATTTTATTTTCAAAGTAATTAGTCTTATGAAGCTCCAAGACCACGACAGTGTGGATATACTGCCTGCGGCCCTTTCTGATGAGTTGGTGACACCATGTATATTAATAAGCCCACAGTGTCCATTATTGTCCTGTGGATTCAGAAGGAGCAGAACGATCTTTTCCTTTCGGGCACTGGAAGCTGTGATGCACACTGAATGTCGTCATATGAGCTAATGAACCGAGGAGGAAAACATCAACCGACAACCCGAGGCAAACAAAGTTTCTGTCCTTATCAAAATAAATCTTCAGAAACCATGCATTTGATCCATAGTGCGGGTGATTCCTTCATCTCAAATGGTTTGAGTAAACCGGTTTTGAGTGAGTAACAACTGTGGGTCAGCGGGCACTGAGGGGCAGAAGGAGAAGGAGGGACAATTATCTACCTGCCTCATGACTATTAGCTGTGGCATCAGAATGTGCTCATCCCCATGGGCACCTCAAGGCTTGGTGGCTCCCCCAAACTCTTACTTTTGGAGATTTCATTCCACAGCCCATCAAACAGACCAGAGGTGAAAAGGCACTCACAGATCAAACTCTCACTGTCTGATTAGGGATCCTGGCCACCTAACTACTCCTTCAGTATTCTTTATTTACAACCTGATGCAAAAGTACTTACTGAGGCCCAGCTAATCTTTCTTAATTATTCATGAGATTTAAGCAAAATTGCATATTTTTTATTTCATCTTTTTGGTATGAATTGCTTAAACTGCAGGCAAGGAATCAATCCAAGATCTATTTGCTAGAAGCCTCTCTGGGTTAGCTTAGCTTACTATTTCTCATTTCAATATGAAAACTATCATTACAACTACTTCTCTTTGAACTCTGAGAATGGAGAATCCTGAAAATTTGACAGTTGGTGGCAATTTATGTAACTTGTTCTATTACTGTTGGCAGAATGTGGGAAAACACAAGAATGAAAATATGAATCTATTATATATATATATACACACACATACATATACATATATATTTATATAATTTTTAACAGCAGTAAAAGACAGAAATGGCAGAGCATCGGGACTGGAGAGGGCTTCAGAGATCATTCACTGTGTGAGGCTTTCCATTCAGAGGGTTTAATTTTTATTCCTTAGTTACTAATTAGTTTCTAACCATCAACCAGTGAACACACGAAGCCCCCGCCTCCCTCCCTCTTTCCTCTCTGCCCCCTCTCACCTGCTCCTCTGGTGTTGGCGTCAGCGGGGACAGCTCCCCTCCCCGTCTCCCTTACAGGCACCTGTCTTCTGAGCTACAGACTCATCCTTCCAGCTGCCTCCCCCAGCCTCCCCCAGGCCTGCTAAAATCCCTGTGTCTGCTCACACTGTTTGCTCCCTCCGCCTGAAATGCTTCTCCCCTTGCTGGCTACTCTAACTCTTCTTGTCATTCAAAGTCCAGCCCCAATCCCACCTGCGGGAAGGCTGCCAGTTAGGGCAGCCCCTACCTCTGAACTCCTGTACTTCTGACTTCATCGCTTGCAATAGCTGTGCAGGCACGTCTGTCTCCCCCATTAAACCGATGCTCCTTAAGTACCAAGGAGTAGAAACAGCAACTGACGTTTGTAATGAGCTCTGGGTTCATACGCTTGACCCTTGTGGAGACCCCTTGAGCTGGGTTAATATCCCATTTTACACACGTGAAAACAACCTGGTTAAAGGAACTGGTCCCAAGTTCCACAGGTGTTGAGGTGGGGCTGAGGCTGGGCGAGTCTAATGACAAACTCAGGCACTTAGGGTGCATCGTGCCCCCACCTCAAGTGTGGGGTCTTGGCTTTTCCTCTCCATCTCCCCCAAAGACCTGTGGCCGTTAGTAAATATTTGTTGAGTTGAATTGGGGCAGGAATAGACAAGAAAGGGGTTAGTGAGCTGGGTGGTCTAACCCCATCCCATGCCCGAAGGTCACGAGGAGAATCTCTCTACACAGCTAGATCTCCTATAAGCCTTCCAACAAGGGCCCGAGGTGGGCTTTCCTCGGCTGGGGCGCAGGGAGCACCCATATCCCTCTGCAGCCCCGTTTCTAAAGAGACTGGGACATAAATGTTTGCCAGTAGACAGCAGGACTAAGAAAGATCCAGTTGTGCAACTATCAATATTTTAGACTTTTAAAATTTATATGTGCTATTAAGAATTAATAAAATACACATACTCTAATGAAGTGGAAAATGGGTTTGTGATAAACCATTTCTGTAAAAAAAAAGTTTTCACTAATTCTGTTAAAGTATTCATTTTTTTCCCTTTAATGCTGCTTTAAAAATATTTTCCCATATGTTTCTGTCTTTTTAACTTTCCTTATAATTGTTTTACAAATTATAAGGTAAGAAATAATAAATACCATTCATGGGAAACTTATACTTTACAGAACGTAGGAAAGCCTCGTCACAGGGGGATTAAAAACGTGAAGGGGGAGCTGAAAGGACTCGAAACTGCTGGGAGGTGGCGCCATGTTCTGCTGACCCAGCCCAGATCCTGGCTTCTGGGAGCCAGAAATGGTCAAGTTTCTGGGTGTCAGTTTGCTTAGGAATGCAGGTGAAGCAAGGCATTCTCTATCGTCCCAGCGCGATGACACATAAGAACAAGGTGACCATCCATCCCAGATTTAGCGTGCAAGTCCGTGTCCTGGGAAACTCCTCGGTCCCAAGCAAACTGGGATGGTTGGCCACCCTGTTAAAAAAATGTCCAAAACGATCATAAAAGAATGCTAAAACTATTGCGGATTTTTAGTATTCGTTGGTTTATCAATTATTATTATCAGGTACCCTCGCTTTGAGCATTAAAATGTTAAAATTTGACCTTACTTAGAGAAAGGACTTTTGCTGCAGTTCTATCAATACATCTGGAATGCTGCTCATGAAATTCAATCGTTTTCCCTCTCCTACTCACGGCTATGTGTTGTTCGGAAAGTATGCATGAACTTGGAAGTATGTGACACGTGCCCACGTTCATGCCCTTGGCGTTTAAAGTCCAAGGTTAGTACTATTTGCCTTAGAATGAGGTCATGAAAATGTTATAGATCATGGAACCAAACGTCACGTAGACTTTGGGAAGAGTGTGTGTGCGTGTGTTGCGTCGCACTGAGGGGTCGCATCTTGTGGAGGTGCCTATGTCCTAGGTGCCTATATCTGATTTGGCTCCAAGAGAGCAAAATATCTCCGGGTGGTGCCAAAGGCTCTAGGGAACTAATAGGCCTAGGACTTTTCCTTTTCTGTTTTAGAAAAAAAATTATTTGCCTATTCTTTTCTATTTTTTAAAATAAAAACTATATCTAGATTCAGAGCTGGCAATAGATAAAGATGAGTAGAAGATTCCTCTGGTTCTCAGTCTTTATCAAAGCAAATTTCTTCCCTTTATGCCCTTCCAAGTATCACATCTCTAATAACATTTCAATATTAAAAAATGAACATTGTCATTTTTTATTCTTTAATGCTTAACTGTTTTGTATCCTTAGGCAAGTCTCGTAGAAAGATACATACACTATGATACCACTTAACATTTAAAATGTCTGAAGCATTATTATATACTGTAATATATTATAGATATGTATTACCTATAATACATATATATCCCTAACTGTGTAGTATATACATGCATGTGTATATATATGCACACATAACAAGCTTAAGAACTACATAGAACAGTGGTCAGTTCTGGGGCAAAGGAGGAGATGAGTTCTGGGAAGAGTTCAGAGGAAGAGAATGCTACCCTCAAGTGTCCTTTCTCAATGACATTTTAATCTGGCCACACCCTCTATCCCCCTCCACCGTTTACTCGGCTTCTCCAAGAAGGTATTAGGTGCCCGAGAGGCTTGACGGTTAAAGGTGAGGCCTTTTGGGCTACACTGCTTGGGTTTGAATCTTGGATCTGCCATTTTCTCCCTGTGTGACCATGACCTAGATCTCTAATCACTCAATGCCTCAGTCTCCTCGTCGGTCAACTGGGGTAATAATAGTACCTTCTTTATAGGGTCGTCATGAGGCATAAAGGAATGAAAACACGTACAGAACTGCTTTTCACTTAGAATCGTGGCTGACACAAACCCTTGAGGACACTTTGTTCCAGTTAAAGGTCCTCTGAGGAAAGTGGACTAGAATCGCTGGTTTATCGTGTCTTAGTTCCAACTGCCAGGACCAGACTACAATTTGGTTGAGGGCAGGAAGCATCTCATCACTCTTATTCTTTAAGTGCTCAGAACCGAATTGAGTGCATTTAACATCACTGGTGTTCATTCATTCATTTGTTCAACACGTGGTTATTAAGCCCTTATTAGTGGCGGATGCTGGGACTTCACTAGTGAGCACACAATTCCTGTAGTCAGACGGTTAGGAATGTGGACTCTGATGCCAGACTGCCTCCGTGTGCATCCTGGCTCCACCACTTCCCACTGTGTGACCTGGGGCAAGTTACTTAACATCTCTGTGCCTTACTTGCATCATATGTAAAGTGAGGACAGTAATAACATCTACTTCATAGAGCTGTGAGGATTATGTGATAAATCATGTAAAAACATGTAAAAAGAGGAAGAGAGCTCAGAGGGAGTGCCTGGTGCATGTTAAGCACTATGGAGTGGTGATATTATTTATTTTTTATTACAATCTAGGTATCTGATACTGTGTTTTGAACAAATGACTAATGAATGACCTAACTCTGAAGATAATATTTTCTAACTTACTGAGCTGTCTTGACTCACTATATTAGCAAAAAAACATTTCTCACAATCAAAACAGGTAATGTGAATTATATTAGAAATCTGAAAATCATTTTAATGAGTAAATAATTACTCTCATTTGGTTAAAACGTGCTACATTGAAAGACCAGATTAAAATGGCTATTTCAATAAGAAAAGTATATTACTGGATAAAAGTTTTTGCATTAATTCCCATTTCCCTCAAGACATTAGCACATATTAGCATGGAATTGGGAGAGAGTCACACAGATAAATACATATCTAGAAACCTCTTCCTCTGCAATAATGATAAGGTCTTGTATCCTTCATGGTGCCTGACGACTTTCAAAATGCTTTATATGACATCACAACTTTGCATTTTTTGCTTTGTGCGTCTGACATGGACTGGAGAGCTATTCTTTTTAATTCCATTTGGATGTGGCTAGTACCATGTTCCTTTGAAAGAGAAGATGGCCCTTGCACTGAATTGTTCTCTTGCCAATTACCTTAAAATGGAAGGTAAAGAGAGAAAATTTAAAATAAGAATAGAAAATAGTCACCAGTTTCACAAGGACAGTAGGTGAATGGGACTCTATTTCGATGACACACCTCTAGACAAAAGCATTTACAGATGCTATTTTTTTCTTCCTTTATAACTAAAAGTGATTTCAAAATAGATTTGTAGAGCTGAAAGCACCAAAAATGTCCACAGAGATGAGAATTGATTAGCACTAATGGAAAACCAGTTATAACTGGATTTGAAGGGAAAATTTCCTACTGTGAAAAACAATTAAATATCCACTAATTAGATATGTATTTTTTTTTTCTGGTGGAAAGAAAACTATGTTGAAGATTTTTAGGTTCAAGTTTTTTAAAGTTCAGTAAAATAATGACAGATTCAACTTACTTTTTTCTACGTGTTTTCTCCCTCCCTCATATCTTTCCCATTTATATTTTCTATCATTCATCCATTTATTAAACCATCCTTCTGTCTATCTCCACCTGTCTGAATATCTGTCTATCTATTCGTCTGCCTATCTATCTATCTATCTATCTACCTACCTACCTACCTATCTATCATCTATCATCTATCTATCATCCATCTCTATCTATCTATCTATCTATCTATCTATCTATCTATCAATCATCTATCTATCATCATTTAAAGAAGCATAATAAAGTTAAAATTGGGCATGAGGGGAGGGTAGAATGGACAGAAAGGAGGGTGAGGTGTTTAATTCTCCTCAGCTGTTGAGGTTCCATGTAGCACTGGTGTAAGTGGGATCGCCTACTATTTTCCCTTACCATAAAAAGTTTCTAAAGTGTATTTCCAGGAAATAGGGGGGAAATGTTTTGTGACTAGAAAAAGGAAGCTGCATGGAATTGAAAACACTGTGTTATCAGGATGTATGGAAAGGAAAGACGAGGGCCGTTCAATGCTCTTCTTCGTTGGATACATGTCCTAATAGATTTCATGGTCAAATTTATCATGTAAGTAGGACCAAACTCAAGAGACAGTCTCAGAAATGTGGTTAGGGTGGCATGTGCAGTTAAAATATTCCTTAGCAGCTCTCTTTGCATTCAATGGCTTCAAGACTAGATTGAGATGTAAGGAATGATACAGAAAATCAACAGTTAGCCAACACAACTTGTAGTTCATTATAATGAAATATGAAAACAATCAAACGTCAATCATCTGTGAGTGGTTGAGAGGACCAACACATCCCTAAATGCTTTCTTTATTGTGCATGGATAGACACTCCTTCAACTGTTACCTTTGAAATATTGCCTCATTTTGAACACAGTGAGAGTTGGGGGTCAATAGAAGTGGGTTCCCTCTGGAGGTGAACTCCAAATCAAGATGCAAATTGAAAAGGACCTGTCCCAGAAGAGAAGGCGGGCGGTGGGAACACTGTCCAGCAGCCTGTAGACATTAATTTAGAGGAGAAACGCTTGGAATATCCCCAAGTGTCCGATGCATGTGGCGTGCATTGATGACAAAGAAGGGCGGGTACAGAGGGAGCGGGGGAGAGGAAGGAGGTGAAAGAAGAGGAGAGAAGCAGGGTGAAGGACAAGGAGACTACAAGTCAGGCAGAGCGAGCTGGATTCTCAACAGCCAGCCTAATTCCAGGGGCCAAGCGGGCCTGCACATCCTAATTTCCATGACTAATTTTAGTAACTCCAAAATACTTGGACACCGATGCCTTTACCAATAGGCTGTTTGGATGAGTGAAGCAACCACAGCCTTAAAAAAATGCCAGCCCCTTTGGTATAGGAATGCCACTATGACTACCAAACATTACGTCCATTCTGGCTGTGCTCCGTCCAGTCCGAAGAACAACTGGCAGCAATGACCCCTGTCAACCCTGCCTTATGCGTGATGGGCAGGCAGCATGTGGCTGTGACAACCAGAGAGCTGCCAGCCTTCAGGTCAGGGAGTGCTCGGGGCCCTACTGTGGGAAAAGAAGATGGAAATAAAACAGAAAGATATGAAGGGAGTCAGGGAGGGAGGAACAGAGAGAGAGAGAGATTAAAAAACTAAGTTCTGGGGCATAAAAATGCAGCCTACTAGGAACACTAGGTGTGGAATCTCTCTCTATAGAAAAGAGAGCTAAGTCTGACAACTTAAAAGGGTAAGTGTAGTTGGATGAAGAATCTCCACCACAGATGGCCTTTTGTGTTGTCTAATCTGACTAGAATTAAGAAATAGTCTGCTAATCCCACATGCATTTGAAGAAGTCTCTGATTCGATACTTTTTCCAACTTGTTTAAAATATACACAACGTTTAAAATACATTTTTATTTGAAATATTTGTAGGAATACTTTCAAAATACGATGTGCTGGTACAGTTTTTAACTTTTAATTGAATATGAAAACTTAAAAAATTATCTTTGAGGAAAAGTCATCAAATTCAATACTACGAAGTAAAAAAGAAAGAAAGAAACTCCTCACCTAAAAGTCCATGTGTTCACGTCTTTCTTTCGAGTTTTCCTTCTAGTTCTCAGGGAAGACTACATGTTATACACGTTTTGTACACAATACTAGATTCGTAAGAGTTGTCTGTCTCAAAATCCCTGGGAGGAACTGCCTTGTTAATAGCTTTCCATACTTTGTAAGAGAATTTAGAGCAATCCAAGTGAATAACAGTAGAAATATTACTCTGACCTTGACTCCTCCCACATTGTCTTAAAAAATTTAAATCAGCCCTCAAAAACAAATCTAAAGGGTTTTCCTCGAGGCGTTCGAAAGACTGACGATCATTTTTTATCCCCACAATCTAAGTGCAGCCTCGTGGAAATGGTTAGAGCAGCAAAATATGTTCTATAATTTGACATTCATAAAACCTTAAAGTGGTACATTAAGACTTTTTGTAGACTCTACCACTAACTTAAAAAAATGAATACTTTAAAATTGCCCTGAAGTTACATACCAAAAGTGTTTGAAATTTATTTTATTTCTTTGTTATAAATATTCATTTGAATTCAGTCCCTCAAATGTCATATCAAGCAATATATTGTAATTTTTTTAAACCAGGAAAAACAAAGAGTTACTATTTATTATGCTTAAAAAAAGATTTTTTTTTTTTAAGCGGTCACAGGTTTTAGGATCAGGTTTATGAATTACAGAATAGTAAGAAGTTTTGGGCATTTGGAAAAATGGAGATCCCAGGAGTGGAGAAGTGTGTCAGATCCTTTCTGCAGCGGGTAATCTAGTGACGGCCACATGTGGCAGAAAGTTACAGATGTCTGCTCCTGTTAGCATTGACAGATGCTCCTACGCACCTGACCTGGGAGTCAACAGGCATTACCGCTCTCCTAAAAAGTACAAACATATACTAAAATACAGTATATTTTCATCAAGTCTACGTACAATGCCACATAAGCCATACATTTGGAGAAATCTAACTTTATGTATGTAATAAAAAATGTATTTAAAGTGAAATAAACACCTTAATTCATGCTCATCTTGAGACATCCATACCAAAGTTTAAATGTTTAAAAACAAGGCAATAAAGACATTTTTATGGTTGATAACAAACAACAAATTTGTCAGGGGAAAAAAATCATTAAATGTTTGACAAAAGAGCTGTGATAAGAGATAAAGAACACAGTGTTCACTGTCTAAAGAACCAGAGGGGGAAATGCAGCTTGTCCCCGATCCCACATTTTCAACTATGTGTGCTATGATTACAGTTATAAACAATGGACACTGTGTCAGCGCAGAGAAAAGCAAACAATAGGTCTTTTTCTGAAAGTATCTGTAGGAAGAACATACAAACTAGTCAACAAGGGAACTGAAATAATCCTTGTCTTCTTTGTAAAAATAATACTTTAAGGTTCATTTGTGAGAATGTTAGTATTCTTTTCCACTGTGTATCTTATTTTCCTTCATTCACTATAGAATTTTTCCCAACTTGCACCTGGTTTGACCAGCAGTCAGCTGGCTTCTGAGGATTCTCCCTGTATTATTCCCTCCAACCCCCAGAGACTCTGTTGACAGCTGCACAACTGTGCTTTCTTTAGTTATGAAAGCCAGCTTGTGACATCCTTTGCTTGATTCAGTTAGAAACTGAATTAATTGAAATCGATTCAACAAATCCTCCCCAGCACTTCTGCATTGAAGGTACTGCTGGTTTCGGAGGGAATACCGAGAGAGAGGAGTCAGACATAGGCTTCAAGGAGCTTACAGTCTACTTTGGGGGGTAAGCCAAGTCTAACACAAGCAAGCCAGAATGTATATTCATAAGGAGACAGTGATGAAATGTTACATCGATTTAGAGGAAGAGACGTGGAACGTCATCGCATAAGAGAAGGGGTCACCTGAGAACAGCCTTGAGGCACAGAGGGATTTATGGTTGGAGGTGGGAGTGGGGAGAAGGGGCATTCTTCCATGGACAGAAGGAGAGCAAAGTGCGGAGTGTGGTCCGCAAATGAGTCATCGAGAATGGATGGAGCCCAAAGTGCCGGTGTGAGAGTGGTGGGGGATACAAATGAAGATAGAATCACAGGTGTCATAGCTAAAAGAGGGACTCATAACATCCTAGAGCTAAGAGAAATCTTAAGTGAGTGCCTTCACTCTAGAGAGAAGATAGCTCAGACCAGAGGGGAAGTGATCCTGTGCATGATGGCACACAGAGTGGCCAACGGCAGAGCGCAGGGCAGAGTGGAGTAGTGGCAGTCCAGATGGGGGACACAGGGATCTGACCAGGACTCTAGTGCTGGGAAAGGAAACGTGGAGTGGCAGGAGCACCTGGCAGAGGGCGAGGAGGTAGAACATAGACATGAGGAGGCCAGAGAAAGGGAAGAGTCAGATGACATTGAGATTTGACACTCAGGTGACACCGAGTAGTGTCTTTAACAGAAATTTGTTTCAGAAAATGGGAGGCAATTTGGTTTGGAGGGTGCCAAGGGCTAAATGTGCATGTAGTTTGTTATTACTGCATTTGAGATACAAGTGTCCATCCAGGTGGAATGGTTTAGGAAAAGGTGCTCATATTTTATGCTCCTCTCCAGGACCAAGGATTAATTAATAATCCCTTTTCTAACTTGAATTTGAGTAACATTTTCTCCAAGCCATTGAAATGATAATATGTAAATAAAATTTTAAATTCAATATTCTAATAAGTGGTAAATAAGGGATTTCTGATTTGGGTTGTTTCAGGAGCCCAAAGAAATTGCCAAGAGATCTTTTGGGTAATAAATAGTTTGCATGAGAAAGCAGCACGGGAGCATTGCTAGCCACATTTGCAAGTGCCCGTGTGGCATCATTAGCAAAAGACAAAATAAGATGGAAATCATCAGGAAAGAAGATTATATTGGTTTTGATTTGTCTTTTGAGCAAACAGAACAGATAAGTGGACTTCACATAATTTTAACACACTTTTGGCCAATTCTAGGTCTGAGCTCTGACAGGAATTTTGCTGAAATTCTAAAACTGAGGGGTTCGTTTGTTCTCATTAACTTTTATTCTTGTTAATATTTCTGACCTTCGAAGTCCAATCAGAATAAAAGCAAAAAATAGATCATTTTTACCTTCTCTAAGAAAAGAAATTCAGATTTCATAAGAAAGTACATTCTTTCAAAGTCCCTTGTGCTGTTCCACAGGGCCTTTAGATAATTTTCAGACAGATATTTAACCTTCAGAATTACTTCAGTGCATTGGGCTCTTTGCTTAAGAGCCCAAGTCCCTTCCTGTGGGGCCTGTCTGAACACTCGAGTCTAATGCAACTCTTTGCATCAACCAGACTGTTCCTTAATCTGTATTTTAGCTTTAGAAAACTCATATTCAAACTCTTGGCTCTAGGCAGACCATTGCTGAATGGGTCCCATCTTTATGACTGTGCTTATGAAAAACAAACACACATGTAGATGTTTGGGGACTTTGCTTTTAGTTGAAGAATGTTTATTTCTTCATTTGAAATTTTATTTATATGATATTTAGGCAAATTTTCTGGCTCCTAATAGGCTACTAATGAGTCATTGCTGTGTTTAATCCTAACAGATTAAAAACTTTCTGTTAGGAGAGCAATGAGCTGTTTTTCCTCACTTAGCAATTATTGAGAAGGGAAAACTAGTATAATGTAATCCAGACATATTTGCATTATTAAGACCTGAATTAGAAACCTACTTTCTTCTCTATTGATTGACCTTGTCTACTTGGAATAATCTTTCTTATTTTTGCATTCTGTTACTTCTTTATATCAACGAATTATACTGCTTTTGTAGTGTTACTAGATCTAATTTACAAAAATAAGTGACAGGCCACCTGGGAGTCTGACTGTGCAAGCATTAACCAAGCATGTCCTGGGTGACCAGTGCGTCAGCATTTACATAAACCGGGACCGTGAATGCAAGCCCTTGTCAGTCATGGGCACTGGGCGCATGGCACTGGGAGCAGCTGATTTTCTATTGATGCTGATGGCTTGACGGCTGCATTATAATACATTTTCACAAAACTCACTTGTATCTCTTTCTAAAGAAACCAAAATGGAGTTAGCCTGTTAGGGGGCTAGGGTGTAAAATTTTCTAACAGGAAATGAAATGGATTATGTTGCTGTTTCACGTAAAAGGGAACATGGGAGAGACAAGCAGTCTGTAAACTAAGAGTGTTGATTGAAGACTTGCTATAATAAATAATTGGCAAGGGCATTCAGCCTTTAAAGGTATCAGATAATAATGTGCAGGGCATAAAACATCTAGTTCCCTTCTGTTATTCTCCAATATATTATATAATAAATGCCTGGTCAGTGATAGATACTTCTATTTTTTCTATTGATTTATAAGAGATTCTTAAAACACTATGTTAACTGGTTAAATGTTCCCATATAGAATTGCATTGCCTAAACCAGAAGTCACCATTACAGCTATCGTGCATTTGTGAGCAAATCTCTTATCAGTTCATCTTGTGCCTGACTCCTCTCCAACAAAATTATGTTAGACATAGAACTTGGGGGTACAGATGATGCTTTCTTTGATCACACAAAGGGGCTTTATACATGAATTATAAATATCCACTTTAATTTGTTTTGGCAAACTGTTTTCTGCAGTGTCATTCCATTTCACCATCTTTGACATTTTTTACAATTATCCTCTCATATCTTGTTAGGCTAAAAGAGAATGGTCTCTACTATTTCAAAGGAAAGCATGTTGATCGCTTACCAGATGAATAAAAATGTAAAAGACCTTTTTCAAGTTCTAGCATACATTCCTTACTTGTTCTTAGTAAATATCTACAAATGAGTAGCATTTGGAAAGATCCTAAGCTTCATGCTGCTTTATATACAGGAATTCTCTCCCCACTACTGAATGATACCAGATGGACAACACCAATCATTTTCGGGATCTCAGACACAATACAAGAACAACCACAGAGCTAGACATGAACTAAACTGCAGCTGCAATTACTATTGGAATTTTGGTGCAGATTATATCACAAAAATGAAACTAGACAAAGTATGAGAAGGGCTACTTAAAGAAAATCGTGAGGCTGCCCTTTAAAACCATAGAATCACAGACTCTTTACATTTCCGAGCCAGAGAGGACCTCTGAACTCACAGGCCAATCTGTGGTACGTGCCCTGTTTCCCAGGGGACGGAGCTTTCAGACCTATGGTTTGGTGCCTGACTCTTATAAAAGAGGGGATGGACTCAAAAATGGCATCAAGTTAGAATTTTATCAAGGTCACCTCTAAGAGACTCCATTGGATTTTCTACTGCAGCTTTGGGGGGCTTAAATATATATTCCTTGACTCAGAGTTACTAATTCATCATTTTGATCAGGCACAGGTTTTTGGCTTCAACTTTCATCCAAACAATTTATGCAGTAGCAAATCAATTCAACACTGACTAACCATTTGGTTAATGCCTACTATGTACAAGCCAAAGAAAATAATTATTTGGGAGAGCTTTTTCTACACAAAGAATGGTTAATTAGGGCTGATCTCTCTGATGTTATGCAGTAAGCCAGCACTGGGCTTGGAGACATTATTTGCACAGATCACATAAGTCCATTTGGGAAAATATTTTCAAATAAATGCACATGACACCAACCTAGCTGAAAAATGACAATGGGAATTTTTGTCTTCACCAAAGGAGCACTGGGATGTATAGAAAGGCAGTTACCTGGCAGTGTGAGGGTGCATTAACTAAGGAAAGGAGCATGGACTTATTTAACAGTCCAGGAGAGAGATGAGGAGAGTCTGAACTCAGGTGGAGGCAACAGCAGAGCATAAGAGAGTCTTTCACAGGTAGATTCCCCGGGACCAAGTGAATTGACTGGATACAGGTAGTGAGGGAGGGGATGGCATCCACGATGAGGTGGATGCCATTTAGCCACCTCTGAGGTTCTAGCAGAGGTGGCTAAATGATCAATTTATTAATAAATATTGGGCATGCAATAGGAGGAGTAGATGTCAGAAAGAAACAGTGAATTCAGTTTGGGTCATACTGAGTTTAGGATGTATAAAATGCAGTTGAACACATGAGTTTGGTAGTCAGTAGAGAACAGGCTTTTAGAAAACTAGACTTGGGAACTGACCTGGAAGTGAAATGGGTGACATTGCTCAGGAGAACGTGGAGCTACCTGGGGAACGTCAGTAACTACAGAGGAGGTGAGGGAATGAGTCAGAGAATGTGAGTGAGGAGAGAAGGAAATGGGGAAACTACAGCCCAGGATCAAGGGGGATGCCAAGATTTCAAGGAGTGAATGCCCAGTAGTAACCATCAAAGTTTTCATCCTGTGTGTACCGGGTGGGGGCAGAGGACCGAGGCTGAGGAAATACTTGCTGTCTGTGCCAGCCAGGAGTTGGACAGAATGGCACCTCCAGGTGAGGAAAGAGTAGTGATTAGTAAACAGTCCCTGAATTGAATTGAATTCTATCAAACTAAATTGAAACTGGGGAATGTCATTTTTGAGACCATGAGATGGGGCTGGGGGTATGGAGGGGAGTCATCCTGCAGCAGTGGCCTGAAATGTGCACCTGCACGTGCCCGTCTCCACTGGGCCAGGAGACACCACGTGCCCAGGTGAGGGATGCTAGAAGTGGACCAATGGAATGAAGAGCCCAGATTATCAGTAAGAATATAGGACAGAAAAGATTTGGTAGGGGCACAAATAGGCAAAACGGATCTCCCACCACACTAGCTCTATGAGGGAATTCCCTTAGAAATTTGAGGGGGATATGAGAGGGGAGACCATGGAATATTGCTTTCCAGTTGCAACTGTAGATCGGCATGTGGTCTGTGCCACTGGGGATGTGGAGATGCACAAGGCAGGTGGGCTGCAATCAGTCCCTGGGGCTCCATTCTGGGCGAAAGGGGGTAGATCTGAAATCATGCCGGAGAAAGGGACACACAACAAAAGTTCCAGGCTAGGTGGTCCACTATGAAGTTTCTAGAAGGTCATAGGTCATGCAGGCTCCGAGGTGCCAGTGCCTGCAAGCTGAGGTGAGAGCTGAGCTAGTTTTAACAGAATGGCCCTGTTACCATTTGAGAGCACCTGTGTACGGTCCAGGCTAGGCTGAAACAGAGGTGAGGAGTGGGCCCTCCTCCCTGTGCCTGGGAGAGGTAGGGTAATTTTCTGGGCCTTGGAGTAGAGGGGGGTGGAGTAAGAAGTAGGAGAGGACAAACCAAGGAGGCAGCTTTAAACCCAAACATGACAAAATTATCCCCCCAAATCGACTGAGAGGTGTCCTGACTGGACCTAGTTGGGCAGTCTGGGGGCTCAGAGTCAGGAAAGTGAATTAAGATATATAAAAATAAAGAATAGTTCATTTTGCGCTCCTGCTTTGTGACTGTGAAGTTCATTTCCACTAGGGCTGCGACTGAGCTGAAGGGGTTGCTTTGAATTTTATGTGATATTTTAGGTGGGATTAAACTGATGATCCAGTTATTTCTTCCAGAATCTTATCAGATACTGATGGAACGATGCTGACTCTGTGACTAGGCCACCAGGTTATATTGCAGGCACTCATTTGTTCTTTTTCTTAAGGAATTCTTCGATCTTCTAGTATTTTCCTAAAAATTCGCTAATATCTTTGCAGCGAAACGTACTGATTATTAAGGCAACAGTATTTAACATTATTAAGCTCTGTTCATTTGAAAAATCTAGATTTCCTATGATGACCCTACACTATCCTAGGACTTTCCTCAGGCTGAACTTAAGATCCACGCTTCAGAATATCCTATTAAGATGGAACCACGTTATAGGAGTTGTGGGGGTTGTTTTATAAAACGGCCCTCTGATCTTTCTTTTATAGTTTCATTTTCTATTACAATCCACGCTTATTCTGGCCAAGCGTTCCCACTTACTTTTTTCAGTAAAAATTGATTGTGACAACTCCCAGGGTAAACTCCGTGCCTCCTTTATCTTCCTCTCTCCTGTGCCATGCGGGGCTGCCTGATGGGGAGCAGGGCCCTTTCCCTCTGTCATCGGCTGCTGGCAGCGGTGTTTGCCTCGGCCTTATAGATCTTGCATGCTAAGTTAACTACTTTTTTGGTTTCTGTTCATTGCAGTGCCTTTCTGGCTTCAGCCTCCCCAGCCTTTCAGGTATCAGGCCAGAAAACAAAACAAATCTTATGTGATCTGGCCTAATTTGCACTGTTTGTTTCCTTCCCATGTGCCCACCAGGTCTCTAAGTGCAGCCAAATTGTTCCCTTCATACCTTTCCTGTACACTGGGGCACTTGTTTGCAGAGCCTGCTGTACTGTCTTTTTCAAGAACGGTCCGCTTTCTCTCTCTCCTTGAGCCTCTGGTGCCCTTATGTAGGTTTCTCTATATTAATGTGCTAAGTCAGGCCAAGTAGTACTTCCTTATCTTGCTGACCTCTCTGGTCCAGCACTGGAGGATAGAGAGATATGTGTGACTCTGAATTAACTAGTCTAGGCCTAATGGGTATTTTCAGGAATGCAGAATAATTTTTTCCTGAGATTTATTTAGGAACTCACAACATTTGTACCACTTAGAACAACTAGAGGCATTAAACCTGGTGTGGCCAATGGGAATAATATCGTGTGTGTGTGTGTGTGTGTGTGTGTGTGTGTATGTATGTGTATGTCCACACACCTCTTTTTCCTATTTAGGTATTCAAAGCTCTTTGCAATTATTAATGAAATATAATATTTAAATAGATTGTAGCATTATTTCGGCATTACTCTTTTCTAACAGTTTTCATTATAGTTTGATACTCAAAATTTCACCATAATTTGTCATGGCCACAGAAAAATGTATTGGGGACAGTTGTTGTTATTGTCATTGTTTTTTGCTGAGGAGGATTTGCCCTGAGCTAACATCTGCTGCCAATCTTCCTCTTTTTGTATGTGAGCTGCCACCACAGCATGGCCACTGACAGACGAATGGTATAGGTCCACACCAGAGAACCAAACTGGGCCGCCAAAGTGGAGCATGCTGAACTTAACCATTAGGCCACCAAGGCTCGCCCTTAGGGACAGTTTTATTGAGGTAGGACTGTGGCTTCTATAGAGACTCAGTACAACCTGTAGCATTAAAGAAACAATTTATGTACAGGACTTACCAGACACTGAAATAGACCTAAATTGAATAAGAAATGCTACTTTAAAAATTTCCAATTACTCTATGTTCTATTATCTGTGAGTCCTGCATATTAGCACCAGGGTAAATTTCTTAAGAAACTGAGCACAAGGAGCTAAATTTGCACATTGATTTTTGTCTTTTGTCTGCAGTTTAAGGCTAATTTAAAAGGATGGTGAGGAGATTCTATTTTCGACTGGCTGAAGTTCAATACGAATATAATAAAACACTGTTATAGCAAACTCTTTCACAGCGAAATTTTGGCAGAGCTAGATCTAATTCTTTTCAATGTGCTCCAATACAGCCCAAATACTGTTCTAGGGAGGAAGACACCCATTAGAGTGACAAGCTTCCTATAGTATGAGGATTTTTTCATATTTTATTTCAAATCAAATCAGCATTTCATTGTTTTGAATTAAGAATGCAAAAAGGAAATATTTTATAATCAAATCAATAAAATGCATAGTTTCATTATAGCTATGTTTTTATCATAAACCTGCATTTTTCTAATTTCAGAAGCATATTTGATCACATTAGACATAGGAAATTACTTCATTTAATTATTCTTGCAGCGAAAGCTTTGTAATTCTTCAGTAAGGCCTACTGATTAGCTTAAAAGTCCTAATGAAACGACTGACTATATAATAGATCTCTTTGGGTACAAATCAAGAATGGGAAGTTTTAAAGGTGTTTCTTTTTCTTTCTTTTTTTTCACCCTATCCTTCTAGCTAGGTTGACCCTTAAATCCACGGCTTCCCACTGACGGAAGAGCTGACAGAGGCTTTAGAATCAGGAGCATCAGATGATTCTGTATATTTTCTGCCTCACTCTCTGCTCACCTTCCTAAAACTGGACTGGGTTTTGTCCTATCATTTCCCTATAAGTTGTCAATGACTTCCCATTGTTTTCAGGATAAAGTTCTTTGGTCAAAAGCAATGCAGTTCTGACCTAATCTGCAGACAAGATCAGCACTTTTTAGCCCAGCCTTCAATTCCCTTCACAATCCCCTAGCACCTTCCCTCACCCATCTCTCTCTACCTCTCAAGATAGATCCTCTCCCAGAGCCACTGTCCTACTCAGTGTACCCTGAGCACGCCATGGGAACTTTTACCTTCTTACCCTTAGATCGTTTTCCTGATCTCAGATCTTCATTCATTCATTCTTCACTGATTCGACCAATATTTACTGGTTGTGCAATATGGATCAGCCACATGGTATCATGGCTGCATTTTCTAAACTATTCAAATTCTACCCATTCTTCAAGCTATGTTTTTTCCACAGGCTTCCTTAACTTCAAAGAACCATCAGAATCTCTCTCTCCTCAAGACTCACAGAACTGAGCCCAGGTACAACTCTTTTTGTACTTAGCAAAGTCGGAACCCCTGTTTGGACTTGAGTTAAAACCATCAAACAAGACTGTGCTCTGCAAATTACTACTTCTGTGGCCTCAAACAAATCAATTAACATCCACAAATTTCAGTTTCCTTGTCAATAAAATAGGGAAATATTTACATCATAAGATTACTTGTGAAGATGAAATGAGATAACACAGGTGGAAGTTCTATGTTTATGTAAGGAATTATTATTTCATACCTATGTCAATGTTTAAATATGCATTGTCTTAATTTTGTTAATTAAATCCTTTGAAATTCTTCCTTCCAATGAAGGCTGCTGAATGTAAAACAGACCCATTTTGAGAGTAGATACCAGCTTAAACAGCTAGAGTCTCTTTTTGAACATGTCATGACTCTAGCTATTGTTTCAGTAGCACGGAAATTAGTGGGGATTGTTATCATGGTGGAAGACAACAAGCCTCATCAATAGTCTTATTTGGATTGATTTTGTAGACAGAAGAACATTCCGAAGACCATTCTTGCATTGTGTTTTAACTGAGAGCCAAAGTAAAACAAACTACTCATTTAAGCAAAGCCTAAAGGGTTGAGGTTTCTTCAGTAACTTTCATCCATCAGCTGATTTTATGAACTGAAATTTTCAGAAAGGGATGAAATCAGTGACTTCAGGCTCGGGCGCAAAGCAGTGGGGTCTCTAATAGAAGAGAGGTGGCAGCTATGTCTTGACCCAGCAGGGGATACAAGGAGTCTAGAAAAGTCTATCAAATTGAAACTACAAGAGATTGAATTAAGTAGGTTAAGCCCTAAGAATGTTCCTAGGTAATCTATTTGAGTTGAAATTTGACCAAGAATCGTTAAACCTTAGCTAAGAGCAGTAAAACTGTAAGATGGGAAGTGATTAGAAGCTTTATTTTAGATCTCGTCCAAAAAGGAAAACTGGCAACAACAAAGTTGTCCTGAACAGCATGCTGGGGTGGGTTGGGTCTTGATTCAGTGCTATCTCCTGAATCAGCAATGTGATACGTGGCTGTGCCTCCTCGTGCCTTGCAAGTGTCCCATTCAGGCTAACCATGTGGAATTCGGGGTATTGTGGTTTGCACAGCACTTTTCCTCAGTGAGTTAAAAACATGTTTATAGTTACTGAGTGGTTAATGATGAGAAAATAAACCATGCTGTAGGTTACTAATAGTGAAACATTGCTGTCTAGTTTGTGAAACAACAAAAATACGTCCATAGCAAGGGTTGCTGGAGATGGATGTAGATTTTTTTGCCACCCCAAGCAAATAATCTCCAATTCTCTCTCCTCCACACATGCAGATACATTTCCAGGGACAAGTCCTCGGGTGGTGGCCAAGGAAGGGGGAGGGAGGAGGACAGCTGGCATGAGATGCAGACTGGGAACAAGTTCACAGTGTTCATCTCTAGGGACCCACAGAATAATTGAGAATTGGCTCTTTCATCTCCAGCCTCTGCTCAGCTTTTTGCTGCCCCTGAGCCTCTGCTGTCCCCAAGTGGCCGTCTGGATCATTTAGGTGGCCATCGAGATGCTATCTATGTAGGTAAAACTCTGCTAGTGCTTCCTTCCTGCTTAACAAGGTTGTATCATGGATTCTTTATCTAATGCTTAGTTTACAGAATAGCCCATGGTGTGTAGTGAAGTGGTTAGATACACAGGTATCAGAGGCAGTCTGACTTGGTTTCAAATCCTGACACCAGCATCTACTAGCAACATAGCAGCAGGATCCCTAAGTGCAGGATCCCTGAGCCCAGCATCTCTCAGTCCAGTATCTCAGCCCCAGCCTCCCCTGCACAGGCGCCTCCAGGGGTGACTAAATGATTTAGTGCTGCTTTGACTTTTGGGGAAGGCTGCAAAGCTGAGTAGTTAGAGATACAGATTTTGAGTCAGACATATCTGAGCCACACGCTGGCTTCGTTATTTACAATCTGAGTGTCCTGGGTAAATGTCATAACTGATTGAGCCCCAACTTTCAATATAAAATGGGAATTAAAATACAAATCCAGCAAAACATGCACAGCATTTGGCATGTGATCATGAAGTGGTCACTCCAGGAGAGGCAGCAATTGTTGTTAATAATTTGTGGCTAATCTTTCAGAAAAGTAAAATCTGATTTTATGCATGGTTTCAACCTAAGAAACAGAACTTCTTGGCCTCTCTATATGCTTGAACAACCAAGTAAGTTGCTCATGAGAGTATGAGAAATTAAACTGCTTTATGGTGACCAAAAATCCCCCTCATCAACTCAATGAAACTCTCAGCAGTATTTTCATGATCTATTTATTACAATCTATGTAACAACTGACGAGAATTCATTATTCAGTATGGGAGTATAAAGATAATGTTATTGTACTAGTTAGTAGAAAATCTTGTAAAGCCTTCATGACACTTTAATGGGTACACTTATTGATAAACCCAAGCATCGTGCTCCTCAAATGGAGAAAAGCATGCATCTTCACAAGCTTCTCATTTTTCAGAAAGTACCAATCAGATGAGTGATTCACTTAAAGCTTCCCATTGGGGCAGCAAATATGTGCAGGAAATGAGCAGCACAAACTTCATCTTGAACAAAAAGCTTAATCCCTTAAGCAGAGATGTAGGTCAGAGGGAAGAAGAGGTGAAGAACAAGGGAAAACAGAACAAAACCAAAAACCATGTACGGCTTGGAAAGGAATACAATGATCGGAGCTGATGACTCGATAAGTGATATAAAAGGCAATGTCATCTTTAGGGACACCTCTTGAAGTGCGTATTGCCACTGGGTGGCTGGAATCAGTCCTTTAAGCTCACCAAGCACGTATTCATTGCTCACTAACATTTCAGGAGGGCTGCGGTCCAGCCCCGGGCTTGGGGGTCCCCATCTGTGCAGCCTTGGGCAAGTAGATCACTTGTCGGACCTTCAGGAATTCATTTGTAGATGGATGGGGTAGAATCAAATAGTGTTTCAGGACTTACATTCTGGCTACTGCTGTAAAAAGAACTATCAGATATGGTCCCTGCCCTCAGGGAGCTTACCGTCTAGATGGGAACTAGCCATAAACACGTGGCATGCAAGGATAGCTAACCACATAAGTTTTTTTAAAGAACACTAAATGAGTGGGATGAGGCCAGGTTGCTCGTGGGATTCTGTGCCTCACGTTTTTAGGAGTGGCTCAGCAAGGGTCAGTGTTATAGGAGGTAAAGACAGAGTTGTCACTGAGCCCGCATCTTTCCTTTTTGTCTCAGTTCCCCGGCAGGGGGACTGTGAGTCGCCTGGCCTCCAAGATTTAGCATAAGCAGAGAATGACAGGCTATCAATGCAAACCAAGCCACAGAGCTTTTTTCCCACAAAACGTCTTGCTATTTCTGAAAAAGAAACCCACGATTTAAAACTTAAGCTGTTTTATTAAGTTCTGAGTGGTAAGTCTCCGGGACTGATTTCATCAGCCTAAAAATCCAGCTCATAACAAACGGAAAGGAAAAACTTTAATTCTATAAGAACGGAAGAAATTCAGCCTTTTTAAAGAAAGAGCACTATCAACCCAAATAGGAATCGTCACACGTAATTTTATCAAAATTTCCTTGTATTACATGAATGCTTTATCTTTGAACAGCAATTTGAAACACATCAGAGACACTGAGTTCCACAAAACTATCAATGATTAGAATGCTGAAAATATTGTGCCTAATTCCTCCTTTTCCCTCTTGTGTCTGTGGGGTGGGTGTGGGAAAGGCTGAGAAGCTGGGCATTTGGTCATTATGGCACCTACCCAGGGAGCCCATCCTATCACTACAGAGACTTTTATTAATGTGTAAAGATTAGGTTTGCTTGTACGTGATCAAAAACCTTACATAATACTGGCTTAGGCAGAACAGACATTTATTCTTTCTCATGTCAATAAAATTCTGGAAGGAGGCAATATGGCTATTATGAAGTCTAAGAGCTCCACAAACTCATAGGAAACTGGACTTTTCCTTCTTTTGTACTTGAATTTCTTGCGTGTGTCTTCCATCTCAAGATTACTTCATAGCCAAAGATGGCTGCTGGAGCCTCAGCCTTCTCATTTGAATTCCAGGCTGCAGGAAGGAAGAAGGAAGGACAAGAGATCTTCTCCCTCTAGCTGAAGGCCACACAACACTTCCGTTCTGCCACTGGTGACAACTTAGCCAACACACCCATACCAAGCTGCAGGAGTGACTGCAAATCTCATCTTGCTGCTGAGGGCACTGAACCAAATAGAAGTTTGATCACCAAGAATAAGGGAAGGGTGGATGTTTCCTGCATGGCAGCCCCTGCCCCAGTGTGCACTAAAACATGGGGAAAGAGCCTTGACATTGGGCAGGAGAACACTCCTTCTCACAACTCTCTGTCTTCACTTTTGCTCTGTTCCTCACATCCCAGCCCCTTCTCAATCCTACTTTCTTTCCCTATTCCAGAAACTTCTCACATGAATGCTCCCTGCTCTGTCTTGAATCTCCAGGTGGCCATTCAGTCAATGACTATGTCTGA
This sequence comes from Ceratotherium simum simum, assembly GCF_057802395.1. Classification (NCBI taxonomy): domain Eukaryota; kingdom Metazoa; phylum Chordata; class Mammalia; order Perissodactyla; family Rhinocerotidae; genus Ceratotherium; species Ceratotherium simum. Next base: position 6,032,874 of record NC_141937.1, read on the forward strand.
GCGCCTTCTAAGTGTCAGGTGGTAAACAAGATAGAGCAGATTAGAGCGTTTGCTAACAAATGGTCAAGCTTGGAAGAGAAGCATTGACTAAGTCATGTGAGTGGGTAAGCTGCAGGGAAGAAGTCCGTGAGGCCATGGGAGCACTGTGACGGAAGCTGAGCCAGTCTAGGGTATGTTCACGAGACTCTTCTGGCCGGGAAAACACGGTCGCATCTCCCCCCCGAAAAAGTCCCTTTCCTAATTTCTTCCCTAATGCCCATCACTCTCTCCTTCCATCACCATAGTTTCTCAAAAAGAGGGTTTAGATATCACCTTACATCTGTTAGAATGCCTACAATTACCAAGACAAAAAACAACAAATGTTGGAGAGGATGTGGACAAAAGGGAACCCTCATACACTGCTGGTGGGAATGCGAACTGGTGCAGCCGCTATGGAAAACAGTATGGAGATTTCTCAAAAAATTAAAAATAGAAATACTATATGATCCAGCTATCCCACTACTGGGCATTTATCCAAAGAACTTGAAATCAATGATCCAAAGAGACTTATGCACCCCTATGTTCATTGCAGCATTATTCACTATAGCCAAGAAGCGGAAGCAACACAAGTGCCCCTTGACTGATGATTGGATAAAGAAGATGTGGTATATATATACAATGGAATACTACTCAGCCATAAAAAAGACAAAATCATCCCATTTGCAACAACATGGATGGACCTGGAGGGTATTATGTTAAGCGAAATAAGCCAGACAGAGAAAGACAAACACCACGTGATTTCACTCATATGTGGACGATAAACACATGGATAAAGAGAACAGATTGGTGATTACCAGAGGGGAAGGGGGTTGGGGGGTGGGCAAAGGGAGTAAAGGAGCACATATGTATGGTGATGGATAAAAATTAGACTATAGGTGGTGAACACGACGCAGTCTACACAGCAACTGATAAATAATAATGTACACCTGAAATTACACAATGTTATAAACCAATATGACCTCAATAAAATAATTAGAACAAAAAAAGAGAGAGAGGTTTACCCTTCATGGCTACTGGTCCATTCCTCAGCCCTCTGTTGACTTCTGCCTCTACTGTTCTGTTGTGACTTCTGTCTCAGCGGCCGCACATCCTCCAGGACACCACAGCCCAGAGCCTTTCCTCAGGCTTGGTCTTTTGCGCTCTTCGCTCTCTGCAGCTTCTACACTGGTGTCTGGACCCTGGTTGTGAAAGCTCTGTGCTGTACGTTTCTCTGATAGGGGCTCTTCTGGTTTTCTTCTCCAAGCTCTGGCTCATCTTCTACTTTCCTCCACCTCTCGCATACCGGTGTTCTTCAACACAACTGTTCTTGGCTTACTTTCCTTCTTTTACCACAAGATTTACCTTGGTAATTTTATTTGGTTTAAAATTTTTAGTTATTGGCTTCATACGGACACTCCAGACTCTCTCTTTCCCTCCCTCCTCCCCTTGACCTTCTGTATAATGAACTGCCAAGCTACGTGTGATGCCCAGGGAGGATCTAAAAATGGTGTGGTTCCTGTGCACTGGCCCCCATTTCCCCTCTGGAGTTTCTACTGCCACCGCCTTGGTCTTGCCTCTCACTCTCTGTCTTGGCTCCAGCAGTTGCTTCCAGGCTGGCTCACCCAGCTCCAGTCCCAACTCCCCAAACTCCTTCGAACAAGTAGCTGCCACTCTCCTCTGGCCCGAAGCACAGTTGAGATTATGTCACTCACGTATTTGCAAATATTCAGTGGCAACTTATTGCCTATGGCATCAAGCCCAGATTCCTGGGTGTGTCATTAAACACCCTCCATTACTCCTCTACTTTCTCTCTCTCCAGGCTCTTCCAAGCAACTACTGCTGCAAATTTGTTGTTTATGTTCAAAGCCTTTACTCATGCTATTCCTCAGCCTAAATGATGCTCCTCCCATCTGCCCAGCTTTTGAAGTCTAGGTGAAATGTTTTACACAAACTTCTCTCATCTCTAAAGCCAGGCTCCCATAGCATTTCATCTACATCACTCCATGGCCCTTGTACAAGTTATCTCCTGAACTTGACTGCAGTCTCCTTAAGGACTGGAATTTTGCCTGAGTTTCCTCTACCCCCCTTCCCCTTCCTTCCTCTTTCTTTCTTTCCATTTCCAGTGCTTAACATAGTGTCTTTTACCTGGTAGGTGCTCAAGACACATTTACTGAATGAATAAACAAATGGTAATCAAAAGAGATGAGTCAAGGGCATGACCAGGCTGGTGTACTGTGCAGGTGAGTGGGCGAGCCAAGGCAGTCATCATTAACGGGGCGAAGTGTCACTGTTAAGGAATAGGAAAGTTTTACCTCTTGTGACTCAGCCCAGAGATTGCACAATTTTCCTGAAACTTCAAGAGAAGTTTGTATATGTGACCTGCCCACCCTCTGTGTCCAAGAACAGTCACGGCCACCTGAAGAAATGAAAGAGCTGTGTGAGAAGTGAAGAAGTGAAGTGTCTGTATGCAGACAGGTTAAAGAAACCCCCACAGGGAGGGGAAAACCAGATGAAGGGGAAACAACAGGATATAGATATATCTCAATATCATGAGAAACTAACATGTTTCAATCACTCTTAACTCATCCACTTGTGTTTTTTAATCTCTCTGAGTAAGGTTATTTTGACTTAGAAACCAAAAATCTCTCAATTAGGTAAGTGCTCAGAAATAAACAGAAAAGACTTTATACCTGGGCTATGCACAGGAGAACTGAAACATTAAATCAGGAATGATTCTAGTATCGGAGATTGGAAATCCAAAATTGAAAAGGCCCATTTATCTTCTGATCCACTCTGACCTAGAAGCAAAATGTTGGGTTATAAGTGAAAAATGCTAAGATCCATCGATGGAAATACTGCCTGACGAAGCAGAGCTGTTCCTCCTCTTCTGATGGGTGTCACTCAGATCCCATCTGGCTTACCACTCCATTATGTTTCATAGTATAATGGACCAGGGGTCAGAAAATCCTGGTTCCATCTGCAACTTCCATGTGATATGGTGTTTGGTCCTTTCTCTCTGCCCATTATGCACCCCAGCAGCTGCTCGCCTGGATTCCCAACAGCTAATGCTTTCCTGCATCCCTTGGGCTACCAGAGAAATCCATGGAGGCGTTCCACCAAAAATAATTGTTACCAAAAGTTCTCAGGAGTGGTAGCATCAAAGGTGGCTGGGGATTGGAAGTGCTCTTTACTCTCTATAGCTTTCTTAGGTCTCCTCCACCAAGCCAATCAAATAAATGCACGATCTAAGTAAAAACTCTGTGCTGGTTTTGCAAACACAGCTTCAAGAGAAGTCTCTTTAGCCCTCTTCCAACCAGATCATCTCTTCTAAGAGATTTGGGAGCTGACATTATTCTCCAGGCTTTAAAATTAACTCTCCTTTTCCCCAGCCCAAACTCAATTATCATAAAATGGCAGATCTCAGGGGAAAACACTAATCTAGTACCCTTCTCAACAAACAGATATCAGCAAGGATTTTAGAGGTTTAGAGTTCTGGGTTAGGAAATAGGATAGAGACTGGCATAATTTTACCTGATGAAGATTAACAAGGGAGAGAAAGTGAAGAGCTGTCAATTATACGAAATAAATGATGCAGCAACATGGCATCATAGGAAAAGCCTGGCAGACCTGGGTTGATATTTCAGCTCTGCTACTAACTAGCTGCACTGTCATCTCTCTGAGCTTTAGCGTCTCCACATATGAAAAGGTCAACATAAGGCCTCCTTCTTATGTTTGCCGTGAGGATTAAATGAGGCGATTGAGGTAAAGGTAGGCACGCCAAGTGGCAGCAGCAGCATTAGTAACGGTAATTGTAGTCATAATAAGGGTCGTGGGGATAGTGTCCAGTTATTTTTCACCTTGAATAAAAATTGAATAACAAGAAACTGACAAACTCTTATGTGAGGTTTAAGTTGAATACATGAAATAATTTCCTGATAGTGACAATTGACATCTCTGGAGGAACCTGGGCTTCTCCTGCAATAGTCCCTAAAATAGAGACCCCTTTTCACTAGTTAGCCATGGATGGTTTTGCTAGAAGGCAATGAGATAGACCAGTTGGTATGCAGGAGAATAAAATGTCCATGATCCTAAGACCAGGCACGGGAACCTGAAATTTTAAGAGTAAAATCTAAAAGTTCTAGCTTCTCTGTTCTGTGCTCAGACTGGTCACATGACTCTAAGAAACCATGAAAGGAAATTTTACGTAAGAAATCACTTCCAGGTAAGTGGAAATATTTGAAAGAAGCACTGTGGATGGCTGCACATTCCTGGGTCATGCATTCTCTCAGACAAGCTAGTGAAAGAACAACTTGATTACTTTGGATTTTTTTGAACATTTTTGTCATAAATGTTCAGCTAGTAGCTGCTCAAGGCGCACGCCATCCTTTATGCGTTTAAGTATCCTTCACATTGGGAGCCCAGAGCGATGCCTTAAGATCTGGAAAGAACTAGACACGGGAACTCTGTATCTCCCAGGTTTTGACTGGAAACTCACGAATTGCTGGTCAAGTGTGGGTGAAAATGGCTGGTTTGGGAACTTTAAGACACCCACTGAAGTGCTCTCCTGCTTTTTAGTGTAGAGAGAGTGAACTTAAAAGTATTTTCTACAAAAAGAGTAGTCACTTTAATTGCTACCCCATTTTGGAAGGCTAGAGGCAAAAATCATTTGAAATGTGTGGCGTAGGAGAACAAAGTTGTTGGTGATTCTTATATAAGTTTGGATGATCCTACGTTATTGCAGGATTCACAAGTCTCAAGATAGTCAAGAGGAGAAACTCACCTATGTCACAAAGGAAAACAATAATGCTTTGGTTTTTAAAATGGGTTATGGTATCTTTATAGTCCAGGCATGCAAATCTACAGTCTTGCCTTGCATGAGATGAGACCATGGGACAAAATGTTTCTACGTTTCTGAGGAGTGACTGTTTTTGGAAATTCCAAAACCTATCTGTTATTTTTGAATTTTTTTATTGGTTCCTAAATGGAATAGATATTTAGAATTGTAAAGAAATTTAGAGATAATCTAGACTAATCCAATATTTTTATTTTTAAAATATCTTTTTTTTTGATTATACACTTCATTATGGAAAAGATGGTAAACAAAGAGAAGGATAAAGAAAAAGGAATCATTTATACTCTCCCTACTGAAAAATAGCCATCAATGCTATTTAAGTGCATTTCCTTCTTAACTTGTGTGTGTGTGTGAATGTGTGTGTATTTAAAACACACATATTAGTGCACAATTGAGATTATATTATATATGTTTTTACACCTGGGTTTTTTACTTAATTTTTTATTATGATGATTTTATCATGTCCTTAAAATGTTCTCACTCATTTAAATGACAATATAATATTCCATCATAGGAATAAAACAAAATTTATTTAACCACTATCAGTGGACATTTACCTTATTCTTGTTTTTCCACTATTATTAAAAACAAATTTAAAATATCTAGGTACTTAAGACTCTTTCTATCTTTAATTATTTCCTCAGGTTTAATTCCTAGAATAAAAATGATTAGGTCAAACTAATGAATATTTTAAAATCTAGTTGGCATACCAATCTCTGTTTCAGAGATTAGGAACTGGAGTCAAGAAGTCTGGAATCTTCTAGAGATCATATATTCTCTAGTGCCAGAAGTGTGCCCTAAACCCAGGTCTCCTGACTCCCCAGGGCAAACTCTGTCACAAGTTTTTCAGGATCCAGTAAAAGTGAAAGTAACAAGAAATTGTGGTAATCAATGCATGCTGCATTCTTTTTCTCAGGAAAAAAACCTGTAGAAGTGTTTATGTCTTCTCAGATTGTGTGTGTGTGTGTGGGCGTGTATGCTAATAAAAATCATTCAATGACCTGGGTCAAAGAGACTTTCTCTGGGGCAAATTGCTATTTACCCTGATGCCTAAGCAAAATATAGTTTCTGGCAATTAAAATAACTGAAGTAGATAAAAATTCAGTTATACTTTTGGTAACTTCCATTTAGAGAATTGCACGTGAAGTTACGGTCGGCGTACTCACGTTGGGGGTTGAAACTCCTGAGCTGACCAAAGTAGGGTAACCTCAAATTTCCAAAGCTAGCTATAAATTTAAGATAATTAAAAGTGATTTGCAAGTTTTAAGTGTATACTGAGAGGCACAAGGCCTTGTTCTAAAATAATAACTGTGGTTAATAAAATGTAGAAGCGGAGAGCTTCCTGGGATCATAATGAAAGATATTTCTGTGTTAGGAAGACACTTCTGTAATTTGCATATTTATTGGGGCTCTTGCTGAGGTGAAGACCAAGGACAAACAGGGTCCTAACTCGGGGCAGGTCCATTCACTTTGTATGCCAAGCGCATGTCCTTCTTACTTATTTTGGTGTGAAAATAAGACTGTGGTAGAGTCTGTGATGGAAAATGCCCCCTCCCCACCCACCTGCTCTCATGGTGGACACACGGTGGACACACGGTGGACAGCTGGCTCTTCCACACTCTCAGGAGGGGTGTCCGCAGGGCGGTGCTGCCAGTCTGGGCTCACTGAGGCCACCTTCCCAGAGGAGCTCCTAACCACCGGCTCACGTTACACCAAGGAAGGAAACAGGTCTTTTCCAATCGGTAAGTCTTTCTTCTCTTTTCGCCCCTCCTTACTTCTCTTGCCTCGTCACTGCCCAGCTGGCCACAGCCAACCAGTACAGGCTTAGAAATTGTGAGAAACTGGGGGGAAAGCTTGTTTATTTCTAGATTAATTTTGAACCTTTTTGCATCTGAGAACAGCCATAATTGTTGTGCTATTATTGATACATCATTGGGAGTAGATAAGATCCTGTGCTTTAGAGCAGACAGCCGAGGTTGAGTCCCACCTCCAATACTATGTGATCTTGGGCAAACTGCTTAACCTTTTTGAGCCTCAGTTTCTTAATCTGTAAATTGGGAGCAACAATAATACCTATTTCATCTGGTGGTGACGATAAAACGAGATATAGCAGATAAATTGCTTAGCACACAGCCCATCACTCAGTAAACACCCAGGCAGTGCCATGATTAGCTATTGGCATTGTGGTTGTCCACCCTTGGGAGTTCCTCCCTTTGGTTTGCATTTTTCTCTCTCTCTCTCTTTTTTTTTTTTGTGAGGAAGATCAGCTCTGAGCTAACATCCATGCCAATCCTCCTCTTCTTTTGCTGAGGAAGACTGGCCCTCAGCTAACATCTATTGCCAATCTTCCTCCTTTTTTTCCCTTTTTCCCCCCAAAGCCCCAGTAGATAGTTGTATGTCGTAGTTGCACATCCTGCTAGTTGCTGTATGTGGGACGCGGCCTCAGCATGGCCGGACAAGCTGTGCGTCGGTGCACACCCGGGATCCGAACCCGGGCCGCCAGCAGTGGAGCGCGCGCACCCAACCGCTAAGTCACGGGGCTGGCCCCTCTCTCATTTGACTACTGGGTGGTAAGTTTGTTTCTATTTCTTCATAACTCTTCCCAGTCAATGTTACATTATAGTGACCATTTCTTCCATAATATACTTGTCACTGAATGGATGTTTAATGTAGCCACCAGTGTGTTCTGTCTTGCTTTTAAAATTATGGTTGGACCTGTATTTTTGATCTTTTGAAATATAAAAACCAAATTAAATTAACTATATTACAACTAATTGATGCAAAAGTCTTTTTGCTCCTGTCTCACAGAAAAGCAAGCCTCATCATTTCTGAGAATCTTGTCATAATCTAACATAAGGTGAAATCCTTTCACTTTTATGGTTCATTTGATGAGCTGACATTTATGAGCTACGTTATAAAGTAATATGGAGATTTCTAGATAAGAGTTGGCTATAGATAAAAAGAATGGGAGAATAAGAGAAGGAATAAAAAGAAAGGTCTAAGTTGTAAAAGAAGTAGGAACTGGGACACCACTGGAGAAGATCATAGAAGAGGCTTAGAGCTGGTTTTGGAAAAGTGGGATGTTTGTGACAGTAAATGGAGACTGGCCTGTCAATGCAAGATGGGCAGAAAAGGCACACACATGGAGGAGTCTCTGCCATTCAAGAAGTATTTTTATACGATGCAAGGCTCTTTCTCACGTGATCAGGTACAAGAAGCATAATTAGAGTGACAGATGAATCAACCCTATGGCAGTGGACTATGCTGAACAATAGAGCAAGGTTTATCCTTGAACCATGTGTGAGGTCCATCCTGATACTAACTGGAGAAGAGGATTCTGGGTGGGTACCAAAAAAGGAAGATCACCCTCTAGTGGCAATTCAAGAAAACTGCAGGCACATGATCCTTCATGTAAAGACATTAAACAGGGACCTGAGGGAAAAATGCAGCCATGTTCATACAGTGTCACTTCATTTTCTCCAAGCTGACGAAGGGTGATTTCTTTCTCTAAATGAGATTCCTAAACATCAAATGGGAAATTCATGCACTGTAGTTAATTTTATCATAATATTTGCTAGAATGCAACATATCCTGATCATCACTGTTTTATTAATTTAAAAAAATGTACAACTAGAACTAACTCATCATTCAAATTAATATTGCTTCACGTTTTGGGTTTTTCATGATATTTGGTCCAAAGAAGCTTCAGCATAGCACCTAGAGAAAAATCAACAACTAATAACAAAATTAGGACCCTGCAGACCCCTTTACCCTTCCGGATTTCAAAAGAAAGAAGAAATAACCACATGTACCATTGAATTGTCTTAGCTTTAGTCCTGGCAACTTTTATTCAAATATCAACACCCTTTGCAGCTGGCAAAATCAGTATATTAACTTTCAAACCTTCAGACTGAAAGTTAATCCACAATTTGTGCTAGAATATTATGGACACAACCTCCAGGACTTCACAAAAGTTAGGAAGGGAAAACACAGTCATAAATATTTAACACTTCAGAAATTCTCATTTAAAAATATTCAGTGTAGGTGACCAGAGAATATAGTTCATAGGAATAAAAGAGCTTTGAAATAGATTTACATGTACTTTGGTAAAGGTGCTCTTCCCGTTCATGATATTGAAAACTCAAGCTCAGTCTGAGGTAAATATGATAAGAAATTATAGCTGGTCAAAGAAAAGTAATATTTTCAATTAATTATGGTCAAAGTCTTTTTCTGGTGTGTGTGTGTGCGTGCGTGTTTTGGTTGGTTTGTTTACGTTAGAATAGTTGTGGTAGTAGAATTCATTCAAGGCTTTGATAGCTGTTTATTGGACTGCCTGTCCTGTTTCCTACAGGATCCTTCCACATCTGTGAAGTGGACCTGGCTCTGTAGTTACATCAGGGATAAGCCATAGACAGAAAACACTGAGGGTCAATTGCAAAGGCAATGTACAAAAGAACGCTAAAAGAAATACAATCGATCGATGAAATTACCACCACAGAAAAAGTACTGTGTTCCTTTGGGCACCTGCAGGACCAGTATTGAAAAGAGCAACTGCCACGATTTTAATGATAATAACATTAATAGTGACAACAACTCAGTTTTGTGTCTCATTTAATAGTTTGCGAATCACTTTCACATACATTATTATTGTCAAAGTGGCATCAGGGAGATGGTTGGTTTTAAAGGAAGCGGGGACTTCAAAAACTCTATGGAACTTCAAATCTTTTCAGAGTTTTGGGTAGAACCAGGACGGGTAAATCTAGCCCTTGATTTTATGACTGCACAATTTTAGAAAAATTGCAGCTTTTCTAATTGCGATCAGAATGGTCCAATTTTATGTTAAATTATTATCAGGTAAACCATATCTTCTTAGTTTAGCCAGGTTTGAAAGTTTTAACATGAATATTATTGACTTGGGGAGATTTATAACCAGAAGGAGCACAACATAGTTACATAGTACTATTCTTTAGTACTATTCCTTTGTAAAGAATGTTACATTCCATTATTCATGTGTGTCTCCAAACAATGCCATGATGTATAGCAACTTGGAGGAAAACTGAGAAGGACAATGCAGACTGGGCTCAGAGTCCATGTTTAAGGGGAAATCTTTGTTGCTTCTCTGAGTTGATCAAGCAGCCATCTGATAAATTTACAGGATTTTCACATCTCATAAACAAACTATGAAAAGGTCTCGTTGAATATAGGAAATAAAATCTATAAGTATTCATAAAATTTAGTCATAATAATGGCAAAGTATGAGCCTTAGGTTTATTCTGTTGGAAAGGTAGAAGTTTTAACAGATATAACTTTATGCTCCATAAGCTAACTGAAACAACAGCTTTTCTGATTGTACAGACGTTTTAGCTCTCTTTCGGCAACAAGGGATTATCAGCTCCAAATAGCATTATTATCCACATTGCCACAGTGATCCATATTCTGCTTGTGAGAAGCTATAATTTCAATTGTTGGAAAATATTTTCAGAACTTTATTCGGATGAAGAAGCATGGAGATTTGAATATGAGTATGATTTACTGATGATTCCTCTCTTTTGGATCTCTTGAAATCCAGTAAAAGACTTTATGGTGGACTAGTTTTGCTACAAAATAGCATATAAGAAAAGAAGAATATTGTATCAGATATGGAATTTTGTCGGATTTTGCACTCATTGGGTCAGACACTATATAGCAATACACAGACTATGCTTAATTCAAAATGGAATATTTTACAGTGACATGCTCAATAAACGTATCCCCTACCAGCACAGATGGCATAAAAGTGCTTAGTGATTCTTTTTTCAGGCTTCATGTCACGCTGTGGGAAGATATGGCTGAAATAAATACATTTTATTTTGCTTTGTGACATTTTTCCATATGATTTAATTATAGAGAGAAGGGCACATAGAGAGCGTCACTATTAAGTGGGATCCATTATATGCTTTAAGAGCAAATTCAAATCTTTCATTGAGCACATTTTTGGAAAATAAATTGTGCACACCATGTAAATAATATGACATTTGGTTGCAGTCAATTTGGTTTATGTCTTTTGCCCAAAGGAACAGGTGATTCAAAGTTTAATTTGCCCCTCGTCTACTTAATAACTTGGCACAGTAAGCGGTTCTTGGGATATCAATACACCAATTAACAAAATAATTCTTTCAATGCTGTTGAAATAAAGAGTTGATTCTCATCTACATTTTTTGTTGTTGTTGTTGTGCAGGGCAAATGGAACAAACACAATAGTCAGAGAGGAAAGCAGGGAGAGGACACAGATTCTGTGGCGCTCTAGCAGATACAGAGGAGATGAGCAAATATCTGCTTGCACGTGCAGGGCGAGGAAGGGTGCTGCCCAGAAACCCCGCTCCAACCCACTGCAGCCAGGGAATTGGGGCTTCTGTGTGACTCGAAGCAACGCATCCGTCTCATATTAAATTTATATTGGGGTGGATTAAGGGAACTCATTGGCAAAACCAGTGAAAATTTCAAATAAGAAAAACTGTATTATATTTGAGTGATAAAGTGTTTGCAATAATTCTGTATTGAATGAAGTTTGTAAAGAATAGCTAACGTGCTGTACATGCAATGATGCCTTTCAGTTATCCGTCCTCTGCTGTAATAAATGAGCTTCCCTGGCCTCTCACCTGGGCCATGACACCTGTCTCTGAAATGCTGTTTCTCTTCCCAGTTTGCTGCACTCTCTCCCTCCAGTTACCTCCCTGAAGGTTGGGGGGCTAGTCTTGAATTTGGAACTCCTTCCCTGACCAGCCCAGCCTGGATCAGCTGCCTCTTCTCTGGGTGCCCTGGTGCTCCATGCTCACCCCCATCACAGCACTTATTTATCATAAGGATGGAGATTTCTGGTACATTTGTCCATTTTCCCCCATGACACAGTGGTCTCCTTGAGGGTAGGGCTGTGTCCTCTTTAAGAGTATTCCTAGCACCTGGCACCTCTAGGCAACAATAAACATGTGGTGGGCGATCGAATGAATCAAGTCACTCCCCATCAGTTGTTCCTCATTGAATTTTGGTGTGAAATCCAACTCCACAGCTTAGTACTCACTGGGTTCCAGTCCAGCCTCTGTCCTATTGCATTCTCACGGCCACCCTTCCCTCTGCGCCTCAGCTCCACTCTCTGTCCACACTCTGGGCCAACTAAACTATTGGCCATTTTCTGAATAGGTGTCATGTCCTCTCTGTTTCAGTGCCTTTGCATGCTGTTCCTCTGCCTAGAATACATTTAACGTTCATCTTAAGACATTGGAAGCCCTCTTTAGGGCTTTTCTTCATCAGACCTTTTCAATACTCCATCTGGAATTAATTGAGCCATCCTCCCTTGCATTTTATTTGTAATAGTATAGTGCTGTCACACACGTCGGCCCCTGGGGATGGAGACTAGGTCTTTTTACTTTTTTAACCTTCATAGAACCTAGCATACATGCAAGGCACTTAGGAGATGCTTAATACATGGTTTTGGCGTCAAACTTCTGTTAAGACCACAATAGCAAACCCTTGTCTAGCACTTTACAGTTTCCATCCCTCCATCCATCCATCCATCCATCCATCCATCCATCCATCATCTGAGCTTGCATTATCTTCTCAAATCACCACAGCTGCTCTACAAGGATAGCGTCAACATCTAGGGTCAACAGCATGGGCCTCAGAAGGGTTCAGTGACTTGTCTAAGGCCACTCAGCTAACAGGCATACAGGAATTTAAATCTAGGTGTCTGTTTCTAAGCTAGGTGGCCTATCTAGTTTAGCAAGGCTTTAAAATCAAGTGTGATAGGGGCCCCAGCTTGAGTCTAAGGTCCAAAACCAAAGATTTGAGTACTTCAATATTTGTTAATCTGATGTTTTTGCAATCTAGCTTGCAGGATTCTTGCTGTAATGAAATGTTTCAAGAAATTGTAGGATAACCCAAGCATGGGATGAGCACGAGGGCCCCTTGCCATCATCCCTGAAGCCCACAGAGTATGGATTGGATGTGGAGGCTGGACCAAAAGTCATGGCAGAGTCTTGTCCAGATCCAAGAGAAAACTCCCATCTGGGCAAGGTGGGTCCAAGGTGGCCAACTGGGACCTCAACTTGGCAGCCCAGCATGTGGGCAGGGGCTGGGATGGCTACACGAGCTAATTCAAAGGATATTCTTTTGTTGGATGGAGCAGGAGAGGAAGAGATTGGCAGACACCAAATGGAAGTTGATGTCATGAACACATGTGACTCAGATATTTGGAGGAATCTGAGGAGGATTAGGGTTATTACAGAATGAGTGGGAATAGAAACAAATACTATTTTGTTTCTTATTGTGACCCAATTTTTACCTCCAAATTACCCTCCCTAGAATTTTCAAAAATAAATATTTTGTCTTTTTCTGTCAGACTTTTTTTAAATGTAGAACTTCTCAATTATGCATGAGAAAAGGAAAACAAAAAGTGAAAATCTGAAATAATGTCTGTTTAGGTAATTTCTGCTTATCTGAGAAAGACTGTTCTTTGATACATGACAACTTAAAAAATAAATCACTGTATCTATTTACCTCTAAAATATGGTGTTCTAGGTTTAAAATAATAATCCAGATCTATAAACTCTGTTTCCCTTTGAAAATTCATCTTTGCAATTATTTGCTTACCTTTGTATTGGGTAATAAAAGTTATTACTCACACCAAAAGGAATTTAGGCTGAAGGTCTAAATCTATTTTGCTATAAATTCTCTTATAGATTTTAATATTGAATATGCTATTAAATTTTTTAAAAAGCTACTCATAGACAATTTCTAAATTTATAAAATACAATTACAAATTTAGAAACAAGAATAAAATCATATAAAAATACAGACAATAATTTTTTTATGCTTTATTAAAATCCTCAGCATTTAAATCTAGCTCGAAAATGGTAGTTGACAAAAAAGTAGTTGAATTGGCAAGTAGGTGTAGAAATGGGTGAAAATCCCAGGTGGGAGCTACTAGCCATGTTTTGGACTGTGTACACAGGAAGTATCCCATTATTTCAAAAGAAGGAGGTCAGGTCCTGATTTCCTCCAGTCCCTCCCTGCTGGAGTTGCTGATGCCCTCCTCCTGCAGGCAGAGCTGTACTCATTTCCTAGGGAAACTTGGTCAGAACAGAATTACATTAGCCCTTTCTAGCCCTGCTGGGTTGACAGAGTCTCCCTAACTGGCTTTCTGTCTCCATCACTTTGCTGCAGCTCCAGTTACTCAGTGGGGACAGGAGACCGCCATGCCCTGCTTTGCTGGGGCCTGGATCTTTGACTGGCTCTTGCCAGCCACGGGGGCTGTGGTCCTACTGTAGTTATTCTTAGCCTTGGCTGCATATTAGTACTGCCTGGGAAGCTTTAAAAAATGCCCATGCCCAGGCTGAGCCCCAGACCTGAATCTCTGTGGGACCAGGAAGTTGGAGAAAATCAACAGGCATTTACTGTGGTAATCTGCATGGGCCAATTTGAAGGATATTTCTTGTTGGATCAGACAGAGCAGGAGAGGAAGAAATTGGCAGGAACTAAGTGAAAGCTGAAAAGACTGTGTCATGAACACATGTGACTCAGATTGTTTAGAGGCATTTGAGAGGGACTGGGGTTACTGCAGAACAAGTGGGAATAGCAATCAGCATCAGGGCTTTTAAAACTTCCCATGTGATTTCCATGTTCAGCCAAGACTGAGAACGACAGTTCTCCCAGGACTTGACTAAACCTGGAGCCTGTTGATAATGATGGCTGGTTTCCAAGATCACCTGTTGCTTCTCCCTGGCTGCACCTCACTTAGCAGTATGGCCCTCCCTGTAGATCACCACCTTCCCAGACCTTGCTTTGCTGGCTCCTCTAGCTGGGATGGGCCCCAGTAGCTGGCTGGTTACTCTCAGCTTTTCCTTCTGGCAGACTCCATGCTTTGGAGGCTCCAGCAGGCCCCAGACCCAAGGCTGCCTGAGAGATGTTTACTGCCGACAGAGTTATGCATCTCTCCTAATGAGTTGTATTTGATCCTTTGGGCCAAGTGTTTTTTGGCAGGTATACATCTAGTCTGTCCCACTCAAACTATCTAGACATTTGAAATTTCATGCAAATCCCTTTGAGAAGATATTACTATTATGGCTAAACCAAATAATGTCAATAAATGTCTATAATTTTAATCCCTTTCTAAAACCTAAACAAGTAGCCCCTGGATTTTGAGAGGTCCACGCAGCTCTTAGTAATTTCTATGGGGTGCCGTGTGGTACAAGCTATTAGTTCATGGAGCCACAGAACAAACTCACTCCCAACCTAGGTGTTAGAGGGCACCCAAAGGCAAAACCCAAAATTAAGAAGATGTGGACCTTGACAAACAACCTCTTAGACTTCTAGAGGACTGGAGGGGTCAAAGTCAATATGTATCAAAATGAAACACGCACATCCTATTCTTAAGAATGTATTTTTCAGATGTATTCACGCAAGTGCACAAAATACATGTACACACGTGAAATACAAGCTATAATTTGCTTTTAATAGCAAGATCCTAGAAACAACCTTTTTTTTTTTTTTTTAAAGATTTTATTTATTTATTTTTCCCCCAAAGCCCCAGTACATAGTTGTCTGTCATAGCTGCACATCCTTCTAGTTGCTGTATGTGGGATGCGGCCTCAGCATGGCTGGAGGAGTGGTGCCTCGGTGCGCACCCGGGATCCGAACCCGGGCCGCCGGCAGCGGAGAGCACGCACTTAACCGCTAAGCCACGGGGCCGGCCCCTAGAAACAACCTTAATGTCCATCAAAAAAAAAAAACTGGTTATATATATATATATGTAAAGCCATGCAAAAGAATCCATTCAGTCTTTGAACAAATGAGTAGATCTAAATGTCCTGTTCTTAAGGCATTGCATTAAATGGGGGGAAAAAAACAACAAAAAAATAAGAAACAAGAAACAGTACAACTACAAGAAATAAGAAACAGTACAACAGTGCAACTGAAATTTGAAAATGGATACTCTAAATAAGACTTTCATCAAGAAGGATGCTAATATGGCATGTCCTGGGGAATAAAAAGATTAACCTCACTGATGGAGAAGATTCAAACTCAAGAGTAATTATAAACAAAGTAGGATCAATGAATTAAGAACCAAATTCCAGGCTGTGAGATGTAACAAGATGCAAAAGATAACAGGCCCCAAGCACACGTGGTGGTGATGACACGATGCGGAAGATACTAAGATGCAGCCCATTTTCTAGTGGAGCGGATATGACTATGGACTTTCTAGCTGGCTAGAATCCGGGATTTGCCACTCACTCCCTGTCCCCCTGGGCATGTAAGAGCGCTGGGCTTCAGTTACCTCATCTCCACAGAAGATGCATGTGAGTAAATAAGATAATGTTTAGAATGAACCAGCAGAATGCCCAAGGTATTAATATGATAGCTGAGGAGGGAAGAAGAAATATAGGGAGTGTAGTGGGAATTCCTCCAGGAAGAGAGGGTTTTGTTCCCTTAAGCATATTAAAGGGGGAAATTAAGCTGAGTACACATATATTCTTCTCAGCAAGTTTCAGGTTCAGTAATTCTGTATTGGGTTTGGGAAATTGGAAAGAAAACTGAGTTGTGGGGGCAAAATAACTGCTTAACTTAATTACTAAAATGCCTCACTTCTCTATTGTGATGTCAATACTGTGCATGCTGCAATTCAAGCTCCTGTAAAAGAGCTATTTTGTTAAAATTTAGGACAAAAGGTATGCCATTTATTAATGCATCAATATATTTTAGTGGGTACAATACATGAAAAGGAAAAAAGTAATTATTCACCTACAGGTCAGACCTCCATTATTGTAAGTCTTGGTGACTTGTGAAGCTCTGCATGAAAAGTAATACAAATATATTTGAGTTAACTCTGTGGTAAATTGAATATCCTGGATATTAATACACTTGACAAGACATCTTGATCTACAGGAAGGACGCTGAATAGGGAACATTATTTTTTAGTCTGTGGTAACAGCTTTGAAGTAGATGGATTTTTGCTACTCACAGATATATTTTCACTATCATTTCCTGATTAATAAAATTGCTGTAGAATCTTTACTAAGTTTCCTGGAAGCATTAACCCTATCAAAATTCAGAAATCTCATCAAACTATGATGTCCACAAAATACAAGAGATGACAATGAATTCCTCTCTCGGACTTGACAGAGGACAGATAATACAGAGTAATTTCTTTGGTTTGGGCCTCTTAATCTAATAATGGTTCTTAGACATATAGCAAAAATAATTAAAATGAAAAATAGTTGAAGCTATGGAAATAGTTAAGCAATACCTTGCCAGGCTCTATCTGAGAGGAAGAGAGAAGGGCTGAGTGGAGGTTGTTGATCTTCAGGGAGGACAGTGGAGGAAGTTACAATGATGGAAATAGACAAAGACTGAGGCCACCAGAAGGGAGAGGGAAAGTGTCTAACAGCATCATGAAACTCTAGGACTGTCAGCTCCAGAATTCAAGGAGCTGACCTTGTAAGAGCAAATAAGGTAATATACAGAAGGAACTCAGCAGAATGCTTGTTATATTAAATACTTAACATGATGGCTGAGGAAATAGGGAATGTAGAGCCAGGACTAAAACCCATAACTTAGGACTCAGTCCAGGACTCTTTCCATTAGATATTCAACACTAATTTTTTAAAAAAAAATTTATAAATGCAATTATAATAAAGGTGCTCTTCCTTTAGAGCACATCAATTTCCTTCATTTTAGGTAAAAATAATGATGACTTTTTTAAACGCTTACCAAATGTCAGACAAACGCAACATGTAAATCCTTTAAAAATATTATGTCATGTGACCCTCATAACAACCATACACAATGACTAAAGCTCAGAGAAGTTAACCAAGTTGCCTTCAGTCACACAGCTGGAAAGTAGGTTACCTGTGAGTAGATCAGCTTTTTATTACTTCAAAGTCCATGCTCTTGCCATTCAAAGCAGCTTATTCTCAATGGAATGTTCTGCCTTCAAATAACACGAGAATGGTCTATTCAGGAAGGATCTGAGCATAAATTCTTAGGTAGAGCCACAGTTCAATACGGAAGCACAATGAATAATTGGACTACTCTGCTGTGGTTACAAAATGGGTTTCTAAAACTAAAGAAGACATGTTTAGTTTGACACTGGTACTTAAGTCAGATTCCTACAGCTTTCAGCACCACAAACCCGTGTCTGCTGCAGAGGGAAGAGGTGCCCAGCACATTGGAATTTGCAATATTATTCCCTAATAATATTTAATTCAAAATTGCATATTTAAGTCGTCTTAAGATTGTGATGTATTATAGAAGCAATGAAATTCGGGGTTATATTTTGCCATTACCTCTTCTCATTTAAAAAATAATTTAAAACACAAATTTAAAGAGTTGTCATTGCCACAAGTTTAATTCTGAACAACAGCCTGGCTTGCTGTACCTTTCAATGATACACATCCTACCGTAATTTATATTCCCGACTTCTCTTTCCCAGGTTTTATTGCTCTTGGCTATTTGCATAAAAATGGAATCTTTGATCTTTAAGGGTTCATCAGCTCAAATAGCTCATTCCCCATCCTAAGACACAAGTAATGATGGGTGAAAGGGGTTTAGTGGTTCAGTTCAACCAGGCATGCACAAGCAGGTTACTAAAACCCATCTCTCCCTCCTCCATCTCACCCTGGCTGCTTTTACTGTAATTCTCCACTCAAGCCAATCTCAGTGTCTCCCCGGCTGGAACATGAATTAAGGTGGCCACTCCCTGCAGGTACAGGTCTTAACACAGTCAGCAGCCTCATTTTACAGAAATGAGGTATAAAGACATGGGCTAAGGTCCAATGTGGGTTTCTCCACTTACCTGAGAACTTGGGAGAATTTCTCAATGTCTCAGAGCTTCAATTTTCTACTCCATGAAATGGAGGGTATTAATATTACTACCTCACGTGGTGATGATGAGGAATAAAAGAGACATTATCCACACAGTGTCTGCAGGTGAACCCACAAATGTTGCGTTTTCCATCCCTTTCCAAGACCTACAGGTCTTTTCCTTGGATTCTTGGGTCCTAATAGAAATGTCACAGATAATGTCCATCAGTGTGCCTATATTCCTTAGTTGTCAATTGATGAGTAGATTATACCCATTTGTTTCTGGTCTAATGACAATTTTCATAGAGTTATTCAACACTCAGACAGGGCTGACTGAATAAAACACTAAGTGACCACAACCATGGGGACAGAACATAAGGAATGACAGACTCCTCAAAGCTGAGTGCTGGCAGTTTTGTTTAATTTACTAGTGGTGTAGTAAAGTGAAAAATTAGTTAGTTTCCTTTTTTTATTCTGAGAGATAACTATTTATATTCTCAACCCACTAGATAACTATTCTGATATTAACCTGGGAACAAATGTGAACCCTATCAGTGGGATATGTGCTATGCATCCTTCAGCACATCAATTCACTACTTCAATTAACATTTGTAATGCAAAGTCCTGGAGATGCAACACCAAGTCAGACCACTTCCCCACTCTCCAGGGGTTTGCCTTCTACTGTTGGGGGGGGGTGGTCAATAGGTACACAATGAAGTGGTAGAGGTGACAGGAGAGAAGCAGGTATACTTAGAACAAGTACACGAAGAAGGGAGCATGCATTTCTACCTCGGATGGTAGCTCTGGGAAGGCTTTGAGGATGTTCATGGATCTGGGAGAAGGGAAGAGGACAGGTGGTTAGGAAAGCAGAGTTAGCAAAGGCTTCGAGGCAATACAACATCATGATGTGGTTTCCTAAATGTAGGCGCTACTTGACATGGGACAGAGATGGAGAGCATTATATGCCCAGCTAGGAAGTTTGGATTTTATCCTACAGGCAGTAGTTCACAATTATAGGTAGGGGAAGAGATGTGTTCTAGAAAGATCACTCCAGTAACTGTGGGGTAGGCATTATTCTTGCTACCTCCCACCCAAGGGTGTCCATATCCTAATTTCTGGAACCTGTGAATATGTTGCATTACATGGCAAAAGTAACTTTGTAGACGTGCTTAAATTAAGGACCTTGAGATGGGGAGATTATCCTGTATTATCTGAGCTGGTCTTAGGTAATCACAATGATCCTTAAAAGAGGAGCATTAAAGATGCCAAAGGAAGAAAGACCAGGAAGATGCAATGCTGCTGGCTTTGAAGATGGAGGAAGAATCCATGCACCAAGAAATGGAGACTGGAACAGGGAAGGAAACATTTTCTCCTAGAGCATCCAGAAAGGAACACAGCTTTGCAAAAACGTTGATTTTATCCCAGTAAGACCTGTGTGAGACTTCTGAACCAGAGCTATAAGATAATAAGTTGGTGCTGTTTTGGGCCACAAACTTTGTCAACTTGTTACAGCAGCAATAGAAAACTAATACAGATGCTTTGGAGGAGGACAGAAGGAGAGAGATCCTCAGTCTGAACCACGGCAGGAGCAACAGAAAGGAAGCGACTTGCTAGACACAGAGGGTAGTAAGGAGACAGCACAGATAGGATTTTGAGACTAACTGAACTAGGGGTGATGTTTTAGGGAAAGAGAGAAAGAGTCTAAAATGGCTCCGGTTCATCTGGTGACTGTGTAGATGGAGAAAGCAATGTAGGAGGAAGAGCAGGTTTGGGGGAAGATGAGAGCTTAGCTTTAAACATTTAGAGTTTGGCATGCATTTGAGACGTTTGGGAAGACAAGTAGTTTGATACACAGATCTGTGACTTAGGGGAAATTTTGGAACTGATATTTTGGAGTCATGAGCTGGTAGGTGGTGGTTGAATCCAGAAGAGTGGCTGACAGCCGTGAGGGAGAGAGGCTCCACGGGCCAAGATCCAAAGAGAAAACCAGGGCAGCTCACAGACAGATGGAAGAAGCATATCCAAAGGAGGGTTTCTCTACAATGTAAGGAGTGATTCAACAGGGAAGTCCTGGAAAAGGACACTTAGCCCGTCTCAGGGGCTCCAGGAAGAGTTCCTGAAGGAAGCAATATCTAATATGAGTGCCGGAGGATGGGCTGAGAGAAGAGGGGAGAGAGTATTCCAGAGAGAGAGAATTGAATAAGAAAAGGCATAAGAAGCAGAGTAAGACAAGCCATAAAATGGTACGGTGTGTACAAAGAATCAGAAAGTGAAATGAGAGAATGTGCTTATACAAAAAGACAGATTGAACCATTGGAACATTATCTTCAGTTGAAGTGGGGACAGGACAGAATAGAAAATCAGAAAGGATTCTGAATTGGGCATGGAATTTAGAGTCAGTTGAATGGATTTATAGTGATATTGAAAATAAATTTTTAAAGGAACAGATCAGAGATATTTTTAATTAACTTCCTAGTCTCTGATACTTAAAATAGCTGCCAGATAAATTTTCCTATTGTATGGCTCTAATTATGACATGGCACTCAGACAGTTTCTACCGATTTCGAAAAGGTCAATATCTCCTTGAATCTGGGCATCCTCTTACACTCAGTCGTTCAGGGCCTCTCACTGTTCTTGGAACACATAAGACGTGTCCCTGTCTCCATGCCTATCTCCTTAGCCCACCAGGATTCTCATTCCCCATCGTCCTATATTCAAATTTTACTCATTCTTCAAAGCACAGTTCAAACACCACCTCTCTCGGAAAGTGTTTCCTGTTTCCTCGATTGAGGAACCCTCTCCTGTCCTTACTAATGTTACAGTTTGTTACACAAATCATGCCTTTCATCATTGGCTGAACTGATAGCTTTCTAGCACAGGGTGTGATTCAGGGGCAAAAGAAGCAGAAACATCTTTGGAAAGGGGGATCAGGAAGAGTCTTTTATGCCAGTTTGGACATTCACTGAAGTGTTTAAGCAGGGAAGTCACATTAGGATAGCGGCATCCCCATCAGTCGATTTGGGGTTTTCTGTAGAATGGGGGGGGGGGGGAAGCAGTAAAGGGACTAGTTACGAAGTTAACTCACTAATCTAGATGTGACAGCTTTGGAGGCCAAGGATAATTCATTTGCATTATCAGTTATGATATATATACATCCCATATTTTTTTCACATTAATTTTTTTTCACTTATGCTAGTCTCCTCCAGGGTAGTAATTCCATCTAGCAATTTAACTTCCAGTGTTCCAGTGTTCCAGGGCTTGTTTTACTGGTGTGACAGTTTTGGTGGGTAGTACATCAGTGACCACAGGACACAGATTGCGTATGTATGAGATGAGTGCTTGTAGCTGTGGTTGCCAGACCCAATACAGGGTGCCCAGTTAACTTTAAATTTCAGATAAATAGCAAACAATGTTTTAGTATAAGTCCGTCCTAACTATTGCATGACATATACTTACACTAAAAAAATTATTTGTTGTTCATCTGAAATTCAGATTAACTGGACAGCTGTATTTTTATTTGCTAAATCTAGCAAGCCTAGGTTGCATCTGAGCAGGAAACAATGTCCAGACACAGAGTGAAGGGATTTCTAGCAAATCAGCCTGGCTTATTTAATTCCTTTTCTCCCCATATAGTTTTATGATCCTTTTGTCTGCCTCAAAACGCAAAGATTCCTCCAGAAGTCCACCTGACGTAGTCTTACATGCTACAAATGAGGAAGAGTCCATAACCTTTTAAGATGAACCGTCAGAGTATTTCCCTGAGCTGTCAGAATGGTCTTTCTAGTGTTTACCCTAAGTATCTAGGTTGCTGACCACTTTCCTCGTCATCCCTGCAGTGGAACTGGAGAACAAATGACCACAGGGTACCTACAAGGGCCTTTCATAAGGACACTGTAGGTGTTTATCCTGTTCTCTCTCTGACCGTTCTGTTTGGCACAGCAAGCCTGGCTTTCTGCAGCTTCAGCACCTCTCAGCATGGCTCCACCGAGCCTGCGCAGGGCCGGTTGTTCAGGGCGCCACCATTTACAGAGCGCCGACCCCAGGGGAATCCCAGGGCCAAGGCTGAAGAATTGGCTCTTCCCACTTTCCCTGTGTCCTGAGACACGCCCACTGGGGAGAGGAGACATAAAGTGTTCTTCCCGCAGGCCCACTTTCCCTCAGAGATCATTACCCCTGGGTGCAAAATCATGCATTTCTTCTATCTAAAGCCTGGTGTCTTTCCGTTTCTGACCATTGTTGGGAATCAATTCTTTCCTCTTTCCAAACTGTGTTCATCCTATGGAGCCCGCTACAGCTGAAAGCTTTCTGTTTTGAGGAAGAATGACTCCACGCTTCTCACACTCAGTAGCAGGCATATTGATATGTCACAGAATAGTTGGTTGTTTTCTCAGTTGTTCTCAGTTTTCACTTATCAAAACCTCTTCATCTTTCCCCCATACTAAATCTAATTGGTTTTCTTTCTTATTTTGTATTTATAGGATTATTACTGTTCAAGACAGCAGTTTGCATTTGTCTCTATTGACTTCCATTGTATTTAATTGAGCCATCCATCCAATTTGCCTATATCATTTTGGATGCTTCAAATTGTCAAGTGACATAGGCTCTAAATTGATGTAAGAAATTCTCCTTTTAGAAACCCCAAGAATTCACATGATTACACTGGAAACAATGACATAATTCATTATTTTTGTATTTTAAAATACATTCCCTAAAACTGCATGTTGAGTACACTGGAAAACAATTCTGAAAGTAGTGTTTTAATAAAAATACATGTAAAGTGTAAATCTCGCAATCGAATTATTTCCAGAATTAGGCGAATGAATGAAACAAATACACTGAAAATACATAGGTGGGAATCTACGGTGTCTTCTCCCCTCTTTCCTGGTGGGAGCACTATGCTATTATAAGGGAAGTGTTTACCTCTGTGATTGGAAATGCAAAACTATCAATATCATCTATGTTAATCATAAAGAAGAAAAAGTCTTGACGACACTTCTTTGCTTAAAGGATAAGTTTCAATCTGAAGATTGAAAAAATAAAATCAACCTTTTCTCACGATAGAGTTTTTACCCAACATTTAAATACAAATAAAAATTATTCTATATGGAAATTGGTCCACACATATTGCAAATTGTTTCCATTTTCCTTTATTGTCCTCTAATGGTCTCATCAAGAGTGCATAATTAGTTCACTAGACTGCACAATGCTGGCTCTGCCCCGAAGCAGCCAAGCAGAATTTTTGAGCAGCCCTTGTCCCCTCTGGAGCTCACCAGCCGTGCTGGGTTGGAAGACTGCTGTTGGATGTGCTGTTTAAAGTTTGTTATCTCTGCCTTGAACCAACGGTTTAGGGGCCATCATAGTCCGCACTGAAATACAAAACAAAGATTTTCCACAAGCATGTTGCCAATGTTAGTAAAGGCTTTCGAGGCCTTCCAACATTGCTGTAAGCTGCTGGGCAGGTCGGTTTGTGTACCAATTTTCCTTGCATCTCTTACTGTGCCCTGGTCAGGAGTAGAGTGTGGACCCAGAGGTAAGTTAGGGATGGAAATTCCAAAACCAACCGTGGATCCCATCACATCCGCAGTCATAATTGGAGTCCCTCCGACGTTCTAGGCTTTGTTCTCATCCAATGAGTGTAAAATGGAAACAGGTCCTTTTTAATGTTTTGGAGAAATCTAGATGTGTGAAAATATCAAGCGACATCACCCTCAACAACCTGAACACTTTGGCTCTAATTAATATACAAATTGACATTGTATTAAAATAAATGGTTGGTTCAGAATATACTCCAGCAAAGACTGTATATGTAATAGGATTTCAAGAAGAGTTTGTATTTCTTCCCTTAAATTAAGGCATTGAAACCACAGAAGCATTTTCTTCTATAAATAGCTGTTTACTATCACAAAATATTATTTCCTCTTTTTTTCACTAATTAGTTAGAGATGAAATAATACTTGAGCACTTCATAATCTTAAATTCACAATATTTTACTTAATTAAAATAGGTAATTTAGAAAAATAATTGGCAATTGCTAAAACCTCTAATGCTGATGAGAATTGAGCTAGCAGCATTCTTTCATCACAAATTGGTACTTAAATATAAAGTTCCGCACACAGCTGGAAAGAGCCATCGTAATTTGGCGTTTATGTTCAGTAGCTATCATTAAACCAAACAAACCAAAATTCATTTCATACTTCATTCTGGAAATATAGGTTTGATAATATTTAAGTTCAGTTGAAAAATTAGGGCTATGTATATCTTTTTCCTTGGACCAAAGGGTAAGTTTTAGTGGGAAAACTCAAATTTTATGCATGATTTTCACAGTAAAGCCATTCATGTGACTGAATTTGTGCCTCTTGACACTGACTTAAATAAAGGCAAAAGAATCACATCTGGAATAAGCAAACCATACTTTCTGCACATTTTCCTATTTAGGACAAATAAGAAGACGCCTCGCTGAAATACCATACAACACAGCACAGATACGTGCTAATTTGCAGGAACACCAAAGAAAAACACATCCTTTGGAAAGCTTGTTTGTTCAGTGGGAGGCTGTCTTTTTCAGGCCTGGAACAAAACCCTGTGGATAAGGATTAGAACATGTGCAGACATCATTATGTGCGTGTTGGTGGGGAGGGTGGCATACCGTTCTATGCTATGGAATTCGCCATCACATTTTCTCCTTGGTAACACATTAAAAAAACCTAAGATTTAAACAACAGTCTAAAGAGCAAGGAATTAAAAACAACAAAAAAACAGTACAACAAATGTTTTATTCTAGAGGAGTACAATGGTGGTATTTCAGCTCCACCAAACAAGTCTTTAAAATGAAGACTTTCTCTCCTTTTTCAAATAAACATCCAAAATATTTATCAAATTGCAGTTATGATCAAGCAAATTGAGTATTTTTCAGTTTTGATGTCTTTTTTGAGACGTAGAGAATTTAAAAATCCATACATTATTTACTTAAGATTTTTCATGGAAAATAAAACAATTTGATATATTCAAAGCTTAAATAAGAGATTTTACTTTTAGAATCATTATTTTAAGAGAAGATCTAAAACTGGTTTTTAAAGTTTCAGGGCAGAAGAAACACCCTAAACCGATAATGATATAATCAAAACCCAGCACAAAAATTATCCTTGGCCGTGATTTTCACTAAATTTACAATGAAAAAAAATTTAATCCAGCCAATATTTATTTGCCACGTGCTGCATACTATTCACCGGGCTAGGGAATTTAAAGGGCTAGGGAATTTCAAGACAAATTCCAACAGTCAAGGAGGTCACTACCAAGCAGGAGAGATGACATTGTATTGTAAGTGCTGGGTTAAAATCGTGACCTAAGTTAAGAGCTAGTAGGAACACAAAAGGAGCAAATCATTCTGCCTGTTTCTCCCTTTTTGGGGGTGGGGGAGGGCAACGTAAGCCTGGAACAATCCTTGAAGAAGATGATATTGAGTTGACCTTGAAGTATACCTGGTGGGGGAGAGGAGGGAGGACATGCTGGCAGAGAAGATGAGGAAACGGAGGCGAGAGGCAAAGGGAACAGAGAGAAACAGGCTGGTGAGGAGGACTGGAGCCTGATGGCGCCTCGAGCTGAATGTCCTACTAAGGATTGGCCACAGTGACAACAGGGACTCTCACCTGCTCTGACTCAGCTCCTGGTCCTCAGGCATGACTGAGGTTAACTTATTTAATCCTCCCAACAACCCTGTGGGGTAGGTACTATTATTGTCGCCATTGTATAGGTGGTAAGCTGAGGCACAGAGAGACTGAGTAACATATCCAATGTTGCAAAGGGGCGGTGGACCTCCAATGCCTGCAAGATGGTGGGCTACTCTGGGATCCCGAATGGCTGGAAGGACATCATCAGTTTGTGGGTCGAGGGCCAGGTGTGGGGGCAGGGGGGTGAAGGCCCACAGCAGGAATACCAGCTAGAAAACTATTGAAATGGGCAGGTAGCAATGAGGGATTGAACTAAGGGATGACTAGAAAGAGACTCGGGGGAAACGGAAAATCTCATAATTTAAAATTTGTGATTAACTGAGTGGGGAGTCTCAGAGAGGGAGGAGTCCCAGATGTCCCTGCGTCTTCTAGAGAAATGCAAATAAGGCTGAGTTTTCTGGTAACGATTACACCCAGGTAGGAAACACAGGAGAGGGAACATTTGGGACATGCTGGGATAAGTGCCTCCAGGCTGACAGGAGGTATGGAACTTTCTAGAACTCCAGCAGATCTGGGTGTTATCAGCTGTTTGATGAATATTAACACTGAGGGACAAGCACAACCAGGTGAGAAGGAAGAGAGAGCGCAGACAGGAGGGGCAGAATCAGCCTGACTTCTCAGACAGTAAGGAAAGGAGAGCATCAGCGGAGATGTGGCCAACAGGTGACAGGATGTCAAGGACTCAGGAAAGAAAAGAACCCAGGAGCCTGGGAAGGAGGAGGCCATTGTGGCTGCTTCATGGGAGAAGTTTCAGGAAAATGCTTAGTTTGAGGTGGAATGAAAAGCAATGG
Organism: Ceratotherium simum simum; assembly: GCF_057802395.1. Classification (NCBI taxonomy): domain Eukaryota; kingdom Metazoa; phylum Chordata; class Mammalia; order Perissodactyla; family Rhinocerotidae; genus Ceratotherium; species Ceratotherium simum. The sequence goes on from NC_141937.1 coordinate 6,060,095, forward strand.
AAAGTGAGGAGATTGAGGTTTCTTAAGAAGACTTGCATTTTTGAGAAGTTCAGCAGGCAGAATGCAGGGAAGGCCCTTTGGCTTTTCACTCTTTAAATTTCGGGATGGAGACTTGAAGGAGGAGTGTGGAAGGGTCAAGGAGTTAGGAGGAGAACCGGAAGGCGAGAGCATGCGGGAACCCCAGCAGGGAGAGAGGGAGCTGGCTGTGGAGAGGGAAGGTGGTGGGGTTCCATGGGATGGTGGCCGAGCTGGAAGGCTGCAGGGTTGGAACTTTGGGGAGGGGAAGGAAGCTAACCAAGGCTGGCGGGGTTAGAAATCATTCCTTCTTAACAGATCCAGTCAGCAGTTACACAATTTCCTCCAGCAGAGCTTGGCAGTTTTCAGTATGACATCAGGGATATTTTTTCCTGCCATAGATTTTCCACAAAACATTCATTCACTTCTACAAGAACACTGTGCATAATCGCTGATCAGCTGTGTAGTGGCCAGTTACAGTTTGGTGCCGAATCTGTTATCCTTCAGTTGGTGGTACTGGAATCTCTAATTACAATTGCATAGACAGACTAAATCAATGAGAGTATAAAATATTGTCAGTGTTTGCAACTGCCTGGGGTTCTGTGTGCTACATGGCCTTTAATGTTCCATCTCAAACATTAATAACGTGCAAAGTTGAAACCAGACAGAGAAGAAAAGAGTAGGAGGGGAGATGGTTATTTTGCATAGAAAAACTGTATCATTGGAATTTATCTTCCATATTCTAAATGTCATACTGGATTCAAATATTGGGTATGCTGTCATTTGGACCTTCAGAGGAATGTGTAGATTTTGAGGTGCTATTGCCTTAGTCTTCTAGAAAGCAGTGTGCTCTAAAGAGAAGAATGGTGGGCTTAGATACAGCTTTCTGGCCTGAAAAGAAATATTTTCCATGTAAATGCTAACCAGCCCACGATGGCATCATTTGGCTTGCACACGTTATACCAGGATATGCGTTTTAATAGAAAGTTTGTATTGGATCTGTCCCTTAGTATATCAAATTTAAATTAATTATATAATGAAAGAAAATTTAAAAAAATATTCATAAGGTGCATGATATATGTCAGACACCATCCTAAGTACAGTGGAAGGGTACAAAGGTGATTGACTTCATAACCACTCTCAAAAGGCTGCCTCTAGGGGAGCTGGCCCTGTGGCGTAGCAGTTGGGTGTGTGTGCTCTGCTGCTGGCGGCCCGGGTTCGGATCCGGGGTGCGCACCGATGCACTGCTTGTCAGGCCATGCTGTGGTGGCGTCCCACATAAAGTGGAGGAAGATCGGCATGGATGTTAGCTCAGGGCTGATCTTCCTCACAAAAAAAAAAAAAAAAAAAAAAAAAGGCTGCCTCTAGTGGTCATAGACATTCCAAACACTCACATTACTAATAGGCAGCATTAAAAAAGAAAGTCTGGGCAACCCACCAACTGAGAGAAAATATTTGCAAATCGTATATCTAGTAAGGGGTCAATATCCAAAATATATAAAGAACTCATACCACTCAACAACAAAAAAACAAACAACCTGATTGAAAAATGGGCAGAAGATCTGAACAGACATTTCTACAAAGAAGATACACAGATGGCCAACATGTGCCTGAAAAGATGTTCAACATCACTAATTAGTAGGGAAATGCAAATTAAAAATACAATGAGACACCTCACACTGTCAGAATGGCTATTATTAAAAAGACAAGAAATAACAAGTGTTGGAGAGGCTGCGGAGAAAAAGGAACCCTAATACGGTGCTAGTGGGAATGTAAACTGGTGCAGCCACTATGGAAAATAGTATGGAGATTCCTCAAAATATTAAGAATAGAGGGCCAGCCCTGGTGGCCTAGTGGTTAAGTTCAGCATGTTCTACTTCGGCAGCCTGTGTTCGGTTCCTGGACACAGACCTACACAACCCGTCTGTCATGCTGTGAGGGCAGCTCACATACAAAACAGAGGAAGATTGGCAACAGATGTTAGCTCAGGGCAAATCTTCCTCAGCAAAAAAACAAAAGAAAAGAAAAGAAAAATTAAGACTAGAAATACCATACAGTCCAGCCATTCCACTTCTGGGTATTTATCCAAAGAACATGAAAACACTAATTCAAAAAGATATATGCACCACTATGTTCATTGCAGCAATGTTCACAATAGCCAAGACTTGGAAGCAATCTAAGTGCCCATCAACAGATGAATGGATAAAGAAGATGTGGTGTATATATATATATATGTGTGTGTGTGTACACACACACACACACAGTGGAATACCACTCAGCTATAAAAAAGATGAAATCGTGTCATTTGTAACAACATGGATGGACCTTGAGGGTGTTATGCTAAGTGAAATAAGTCAGACAGAGAAACATAATTACCATATGATTTCACTCATAGGTGGAAGATAAACAAACAAACACATAGATATGGAGAATGAGATTGGTGGTTACCAGAGTTGAAGTGGGTTGGAGGAGGCCAAAAGGGGTAAAGGGGCACATGTGTACGGTGACGAATGGAAACTAGACTTTTGGTGGTGAACACGATGCAGTCTATGCAGAAGTCGAAACATAATGATGTACACCTGAAATTTATATAATGTTCTAAACCAACATGACCTCAATAATTAAAAAAAAAAGGGTCTGGTAAGAATAACACCACTCATGCTGTAATACTAGTACAAAACTTCTAACATTTCTGCAGGTGGACAATAGTTAAGCATCCTTTTTTTCCCCCAAGAGTAAATTTTCTGCTTAATTTCATATTTTCAATGGTATCAACCAAGCAACGCATATTAACCAAATCTCTCCCACGTAGAAGATGTTGTATTAGGCTTCCTGGGGGATAGAAAGATGCATAAAATGCTTAAGAAGCAGGCAGTAATGAGTCTTAAACACTGGTGAGTGCATTTCTACTGCGGTTGCTAAAGAAAGGCTCTTGAGCGGAGGTGGGTGGGGTTGGGCCTCGGGGATCACATAACGTTTTATTCAGCAGAGAGTGGGGCACGGCACATGCGGTGATCGTGCACCCCGAGGCCAGGAGTGCACAGCATGTTCAGGACAGTGAACAGACCAGTGTGAAGAACAGAAGTTTTGTGTGAGAGGAAGGTCTAGGAGAACAACTTACAAATTATATTATGCTAGACCTTCACTGATCTGCTACATATTTTCTATTTCCTTTTGAGAGTCTGTAAGAGGAAACTCGTGTGTTTCTCCTCTACTTCTCACACTCACAACACCAGATGTGTGAGTGTTTGCCCTGCCAACCAATTCTCAAACACCAGCTGAGAGTCCTATAATTCATTTCAATTCTGATACTAATAAGAGTTAGTGCAGACACTGTAAGACAGCCCCCCACTTTAGAGGCCAGTCGCAAGTAGTGGGTCTCTAGATTACCCACAACTTCTGTCCGACTTGGCTACAAGTGGGAGGTTCCCACGGCCCCTTCCTTGGGTTGAATCACTTGATAGAGCAGCTCACAGACCCAGGAAAGCAGTTTACTTACTATTGTCGATTCATTACAAAGGATATTTTAAAGGAAACGGCCAGATGAAGAGGTACATAGGGTGAGGTCTGGAAGGGTCTGGAGCTCAGGAGCTTCTGTCCACATGGACATGGGGCGCACCACCCTCTCAGCAAGAGGATGTGTTCACCAACCTGGAAGCGGTCTGAACCCCGTACCTCGGGGATTTTTATGGAGGCTTCATCACGTAGGCATGATTGATTGCTAACTCGATCTCCAGCCCCTATCCACTCTCTAGAGAACAGGGGGTGGGCTGAAAGTTCTAAGCTTCTAATCACGGCTTGTCTTTCTGGTGACCAGTCCCCATCCTGAAGCTATTCAGGAGTCCACCCGGAGTCGCCTCATTAGAACAAAAGATGCTCCTATCACCCAGGCAATTCCAAAGGATTTAGCTCTGTGTCAGGAACCAGGGTCAAAGTTCAAATGTTAGAACCAAAGATGCTCCTAGCACCCCTACTACCTAGGGAATTATAAGAGTTTTAGGAACTCTGTGTCAGGAACTGGGGGCAGAGATCTATATGTATATTTATTATTTTACTTGGGGAAATTGGTAATTATTGATGATTTTCAAGTAAGGGAGAAATATGATAAAAGCCAGGTTTTAGGGAAATTAGATATCCTGAACATAGGAGGCGGACATGGAGGCAAGATTGGTTAGGAGAGTTTTAGAGAAAATGTTATAGTGGGAATAGGAAAGAATGAATGTAAGAGGCAATGGAAAGAATTGCCATATGCATCATATGATGGGAAGCACTCTATTCCTTACTAGATTTAAGCCATAGGGATGGCAAGCATACCTCTCCCAGTCTCAGTTTACTCATCTTTAAATTGGGGATGTCAACCCTGCCTAAATAATGAGATTGTCATGAGAATTAAATAATTAAGTAAAGTGCAGTGAAAACAAGCACACTACTAACAGCCTATAAAAATGCCAAATTTTCATTTTTCTATATTCAAGAAATAAATATACAAGTGTGTTTATATAATATATTAAACAATGCATCCATTTGTAATGCTCATAGTCCTTTTTATTTGGATCTTAAATTACACTCTTGTGGTTCTATACATTGAACTGTGTTGAGTTCAGTATGCGAACTCACATCCGTTGGACATGGATACTAAACCTACAGGCTAATGAAGGAAGACAGGACATTCTCAAGTAACTATTGTTGAGAGTTGAGACTGAGCTTCATAAGGGATATTCAGCTAACTGCAAGGATGTTCAGAAGAGAATTAATTACATTCCACGGGCTGACAGGATGCAAAAAGAATGGACAATTTAGAAGCATGGTGCAAAGAGAGTTAATCAACTCCCACATGCTGTATTTTGACCATGTGCAAGGTGGCATAATATTGTCTACATTTTCAGAGGAATATTGTGAAAACGAATGGGATATTATCGCCAAAGCACTTAGAGATGTTTGGATAAAAGCCACTGTGAGAAAAATTCAAGTGTATCATTTCTGAAGAGGCATTTTGAAAACAGGTTAGTCTGTAAGGCAAAATACAAGAACAAATTGGACTTAAAAGATGTTTTCAGGGCTGGGCCAGTGGCTTAGCGGTTAAGTGCGCGCGCTCCGCTACTGGCGGCCTGGGTTTGGATCCCAGGCGCGCACCGACGCACCGCTTCTCCGGCCATGCTGAGGCCGCGTCCCACATACGGCTACTGGAAGGATGTGCAACTATGACATACAACTATCTACTGGGGCTTTGGGGTAAAAAAAGGAGGAGGATGGGCAATAGATGTTAGCTCAGAGCCGGTCTTCCTCAGCAAAAAGAGGAGGATTAGCATGGATGTTAGCTCAGGGCTGATTTTCCTCACCAAAAAGAAAAAAAAAGATGTTTTCAGACCTTTTGTAGAATGAGGTTGAACACCTTGTGTAAACAGAAACCACTCAGAATCACTATTACGAGGAGCTAACAGAGAGAGAGGAATGGATGTAGCCATTTGATTCACCTGTGACAAGAAGAGCCGGCAATCTAATAAGATGGAACAAAAATAACATACAATGTCAGCATTTTCTAGAAAAAAGTAGAGATTTTCCTTTCCTTCAGATAATATGTTACACATATGGCAAGTTTCTTAGCTTGATAAACAACTACAAGTAGATAACTTTGGTACAGATGGTAGTTTCATGATTTTGCCTTATTATTTCCATGCTATTAGACTGAATAATCCATAATTCATATGATCAACTCAATTTCTGTTTTGGGAAATCAATAGAATGCATCAGGATAAGGCACCAAGGGTAGGAATGAAAATATCCCAGTTGCCTTTGGTAACTGATTATTCTGCTGTGATCAGGAAATGGAGGTCAAGACAAGTCTTAGGATTTCAAAAACGGAGCCAAGGCTGTAGAGGGCATCTCCTCATCACTGATGGGTGTTACATAAGGAGGTCTGTAAAAGGAAGAGGGGGAAGAACGTGAGAATGGGGATCTGATACACAGGGATTTTTCGACTTCACAGAAATGTCAAAGAGTATAAGCATGCTGAAAAAGTCAGAGAACTAAATAGAAGGGAGAAAAAAAGAGTAGAAGAGAAAGCAGTAAAATGGTACTGGTATTTATGTGAAATTGAAATTCAGTAGGTTTTCACCACCAGACAAGTAATGCCCACTAAAAAGGTAACATCGATAAGTGAAGACAGAGCACAAGCTGCCCTCTTTCTCCATCATCTTACCCTGCAGGACAAGCTCTCCAGTCTCATCTCCAGGAGGGGTCAGTCTGTCCTCTGCACAGTGCCCAAGGCCAGGCCAGGGACTTCTGCTAATGCAGGTAAGTGACCCTTCATGGAAAACGGAATTCAACAACCCCAACTACCATGCTTTACCCCAGTCAGCTTCTTTCTACATCTCACACAAACACATCCAGATTCTTCTTGGGAACATAGGTTTGAAAGACGGATTAACAATTCAGGGAAGGCTGTCAATCTCTGCACTACTGACACTTAATATTCTCATTGTGGGACCATCCCGTATACTGTAGGATGTTTAGTCCCATCCCTGGTCTCTACCCACTAGATACCAACACTAGCCCCCACCCTCACTCATAGCAACCAAAATGTCTCAAGACATGTTCAAGTGTCCTCTGGGAGGCAAAATCATTCCCAGTTGAAAACCAGTGCCCTAGACAGGATGAGAAAAGGTACCCTAATGACTACAGAGTCAGTCAGTGTTGCTTCTGGACCTAGGGAACAACTCACAGTATTTATAGCCTATGGAAGATGTGGACAGGAAATGTAGACACACGGCTAAGATTCTTTCTACAAAAGCAACAACAAATAATGCTGGTGTCCTTCCTGGCAGCACAGGAAATGCTAATTTTAGTTCAGAAATCACTTTCATATACATTGCCTCATTTAATCCTTAATATATAATTATATGTGAATACGTATGATATAATATATATTATATATATGCTATGTATAATATATATGTGAACGTATATTATATATAGTATATGTGAAAAATATATAATATATATTATACATGCTATATACACACATGTTAAAAATATATAATCTCTGGTTTATGGAGTTTATGGATTAAAAAACCACGGCTCAGAGTGGTAGAGTGATTTGTTCCAGATCATACATGAAAGGGATCAACACCAGACTCAAGCCCGGGCCTTCAGACTCCAAATTCTGGGTTCTTTTCACAAACTGTCTTTCATGGAAGGTGGGGAGCACCGGGGTCACCAAGCCAGGAATGGCAGAGATGCAGCATCAATAGCAGTAAAGCTCAGAGCTGAAATAGGAAGTCTCAGTCACCTTTAAACGTCAGCAGGATGCAGAGGAGAAGAGGACAGAAGTTGGAGGGGTACCCACTCTGTGCACCTGCGCCAGCCTTCTGTTACGAGAAAGATCCTTTGCAGACCAGCTCCTCTATGTGTTTCAGACTTTAAACCTGTCCCTGAGGTTATGGCCTTGAACTCACTAAACCAACAGGGTGCAGGGAGAAAAATACTTACATTCATATTTTCTTTTGACATCATCCTTTAGAATTTTTATTTTTGTTTTTATTATAAAATTTACAGTAATGCATATATTATAATTTATAATATTATTAATATATATTATAATTGAATATATTTATTCAATTCAAATATGTATTAAATATTATAATTATAATAGAATATTATATATTATGATATATATGACTACTATTATTACATTATTATTATATACTATTATAAATTACGATTATATATTATTATTATTACATATAATAACACATATATACGTGTTGTGTGTTGGTTTTTCACGTAGAATTTTTATTTAACTGACAGAGTGCATGATCAACCAAAAAATTTAACAGGTACTTTTCTGGGAAAAAAAAAAAAAGCAATGACTTACTAGGAACGTCCACTCAGAAATCTCAGTCACCTTACGCTCAGCAAGTCCCCAAGCTGCCCCCTTAGGCTTTCCTTCCTCTCCTCTCCGACTGTTCTCCCTGCGTTTTCCATCCACCAGAGAGGCCCAGCCCCGAGGCTGGAATGAAGCCGCTTCTTCTCTCTCCCTCACCTCCACCTGCGGTCCCCAGGCCGGTTGATCCCGCCTCCTTTCGTCTCTCGGATTGGATCCCTTCCCTCTGGCCCACCGGCCGGCCCTGCTCAGGCCCCGTGGCCTCCGGCAGCACCCCTAACGCATGGCCGGCTCAGCTCCTGCTCCCTCCGCTTCCTTCCCTACCCCTCAGCCTGAACCACTGTGACGAGGCGAGAGTGACGCTCTTACTGCCGCTGTGCAGGACCCTCAGCGGCTGCTCAGAGCTCACAGGCAGAGCCCTGGGTTGTGAGTCTCCGGGCATCAGTGAGCCCGCGGCCGGCGCACCTGGCCCCCCCCTCCATGCTGCAGCCACCAGGTGAGGAGCCCAGGCTGCGCACAGCTCTCTCGGCCGCTCTCTTAGCCCACACCGCCCGCTGCCTTCTGGCCAGTTCCTGTTTGGCTCTCAGAAGGCGGCCCAGGCGTTTCCCCGTCGGGGAGCCTTGACCTGTTTGCCCCACGCCCCAGAGCCGGGAGCCCGTCTTCCTTGTGTGTCCCTTGGCGCCGGGCACGCGCTCCACCCTAGCACTGGGCATTCGCTCTGCCGTTATGATCCATTTATTGTCTGACTCTTCCGCAGGATTGTAAACTCCTGAAGAGCAGGGATTACATATTATCTGGCATCTCGCGCGTTGCTGAAACAGATCAGGCACTCAATAAATGATTATAAAATGAATGAGTGGGGAAGGGAGTGACTGAAGGAGCAAATGGATCAATAAGCCAATCAATCAATGAGCAACCTGACCAGGTTGAAACCATTTTGACTGACTTTCAGTGTACTAACTAATCCTCTCCCTCCCACCTATACTCATATATATTCGTGTGTGTATATATGCATATATATTATATATATAAACAATAGTAACTCTACGAGTTTTATTTTACACATTGACAGACATTCTGAGAAGGTATTTGTAGGCTTGAACAGGCTGTCAGAATGCCGCATGGCACCGAGGTCAAGGACGCTGCACTAAAGCGACTTGCAGCTGGCATCACTGGAATAATAATATCAACTCACAAACCGTCTCATACATATCGCTTCAGTGAATCTTTATTACAACGTGAGAAAGACGAAATCCCTACCTCTGGTCTGGAAACCATGAAGTAACCCTAGACACCACTACCAAGTTAAAGAACCTCCTTTCTCTTCATTGTTTGCTGAGACTTTTCATCCTGAGTAGGTGTTGAGTTTTTTTTTTTTTTCCTTTAAATAAACTTTGTATTTTGCAATAATTTCAGATTTACAGGAAGGTTGCAAATATAGTACAGAGTTCTCGTATATACCTCAGCCAGTTTTGCCTACTGTTAACATCTTCCATTACCATCTTATATCTCTCAAAACTCAGGAACCAATGCTGGTAAGTTACTATTGACTACGCTCCAGATTTTATTTGGATTTCACCAGTTTTTCCACTAATGTCCTTGTTCTGTTCCAGGATCCCACCAGGACACGACACTGAACGTAGTCACCATGACTCCAGAGTCTCCTCTGCCCCAGGATGGATTCCCAGTCTTTCCTTACTTTTCATGGTCTTACCTCATCACGTATTTTGAAGAATTTCCTCAATTTGGATTTGTCTGATGATTTTTTCATCATTCATGGGGTTATGATTTTATGAGAAGAACATTACACAAGTGCCTGTCTCAAAACATCATATCAGGAGTATAAGTATTACATTTTAATAAATATTTTTTCTACCCATCAAAATAATTTTTTCTCTTTTAATTAATTACTATGTTAAGTTATACTAATAAATGTTCTGATATTGAATCAGACTTCCATTCCAAGAATAACCCTATTTGATCATGATGTATTATTAGCTTTTTGACTTGACAATATGTTATTTAGAATTTCTGCATTTATGTTCACACATAAAGACAAGTCCATAACTTTCTTTCTTGTACTAACTTCTCCAGTTTTGCTATCAAGAGTTATTCTATCTTTTTCTTCCATTCTCTTTTTCAGTTCTCTGGAATAGTTTATATGAGAAAAAGGGATAATCTTTGAAGATTTTGGAAAGAATTGACTGTACAGTGATCACATTATGTTATGTTTCCTCTTTTTTGGGGGGGGCAGCTTCTGAACACTTATTCAGTTTCTTTAATGTTCATTGGTTTATTCACGGTTTTTATTTTTTATTGAATGATTTTGGTAATTTATATTTTTCTAGTAGATTATTCCTTTCAATTAAGTTTCAAATCATTAGCATAAATTTGTTTATAATATATTTATGACAAAATGCCTGTTATACTCTCCTTTTTATTTCTATTATTGTTTATTTGTGCCTTTTTTCCTGTCCCTAGTCATGGGAAAGATTTGTCTATTTTATTAGCCATTTCAAAGAACCAGGTTTTGGTTCTGCAGATTCTCTACTGTTCTGCAGTTCTCTACTATTTCTTTGATATCCAATTCATTCACCTTTGCTCTTTTATTTATTCTTTCTGTTTTTGTTGGGTTTACTTTATTTTTTTTCTGATTCTAAACTGAATAGTTTACATTTATTTTCAATCTCTTTAGCTTTAGCTTATGAATTAGGAATTCATTGAAGACAGTATTTTTTTAGTTGTGTTATACTTAGAGAACATGGTTTGAATAATACAGATTCCTTGGAATTTGAACTTCATAGATTTATCCAATTTTCTTGTATTTCCTTTAGCTTTTGATTTATATATTTTAGATTATATTGTAAGATTAATACAAGATTATAATTTTTATGTCATTTTGGTGGACTTGCTTCTTTTTATCGTATAATGACCATCCTTTCTCTATTAATGCTATTTTTGGTCTGAAATTACTATTGCTACTAAGCTTTCTTTAACTTAGTATTTGCCTGGTAAACATATTTTCCATCTCCTCCCCTTTCTTTCCCCCAAATCTTTCAGCATGGTTTTATGTATAGAAAGTCCAAATTCAGTATTTTTATCCTTCTCTCAAATAAGACAAAGCTTTAGCTGAGGAGTAAAAACTCCTCTAATATCCTGCCATTGTTGTCTGGAATTTTAATTTGGCATTTCTAAAACACTTTTTTAAAGCAGCCAATAGTTAATGAATCTTGCTAAAATTTTGTCCATTTTGGGACTTGCCATTATTGCTGGTATCTCAGTCTTAGCTTTGGGCTTGTTCTTGTTGCTAATGAATTTATTTTAACAGTAATGTTACTTAGAGTTGGGTAGAGTTGGTAACTTTTTTCATCTTTGTATGCTTTACTTCACCCTCATTCTTGAATGATATTTTAGTTGGGTATAAAATTTTGGGGTGGTCGGTTTTATTTTTTCTTAGCAATTTTGAGATATTGATCCATTGTCTCATATCTCTTACTACTGATAATTCCACTGTCAACCCAACTGCTGCTTTGTGGCAATCTGCCCCTTCTCTCTGCTTATCCTAAATATTTTCTTGTTTTCTCTAATTTTTTCCAGTTTTGTCATGATGTGTCTAGGTGGGACTTACATATTTAGTCTTTCTCAACTCGGGATAATTTCCAACCTGGGTAATATCTTTCAACTCACTAATGTCTCCTTTAATGTTCTAGTTTAAAGCTCATCATCACTCTGAAGTTTTGCATTTTATTTCACCAAAATTTATAATTTGTTCTTTTTCATATCCAACTGTTCTTGTTTCATCTTTTCTATCTTTTTAAAAAAATAATTTATTTTTAATTTTTATGTGATATCTTGTTTATTTCTTCCCTCTTATGCTGTTATATAAATTTAATTTAATCTGGAATGAATACATGTTTCAGTTTTCTATTTTTTTGGCTGTCTTTTTTAGCATTTGATTTCTTCATGTGTTAAGGAATTTTTATTTGCAGGCTTACTTTAAGTGGAAATGGATTTTCCGCTTCTCTCATTCTTTCTCAACTTTTACTCACTCCTCCTGTCCAGTAGTCTTGTGGTTGTCTTTACTCACCAGACAACAGGTGGCAGCAAATTTTATTTATTGTTTTAGTAGTGGAAGACTCCAGTTTAGCCTCTAACTCTGAGCATTAGACTTGGTCTTGATCTCCCTACTCTTACTATTCCTCACAACCTCACAGAGGCCAGGCTCTAAGCCACCGCTGCCTGCTCTATGGATGGATTCTCAGGAGGCCTGCAGCTTTAGGCCCATTCACTGCCTAGTATTTCTATTCTGTTTCTGGAGATAAGGCGATAAGATGTTAATCTAGTCTTTGAGCCCAGATCTGACTTCCTTGAATTCTCTCCCTTTATGGTTTATCCACCATTGCTGTGCACTTGGTGCCTAGCATATATCTGTATGCAGCAGGGTGTAAATGTATAGAGCCATCGTGATGAGAATTGATAAAGCATTCTAAGAGCAGTTCTGACAGTCCCCAAAGGGAGTGACTAGCCCGGACTGGTTTGGTTGGGGAAGCCTTCAAGGAGAGGATAGAACTGAGCTGGTCCTAGCAGCACAGATGGTATTTGGACAAGCGAAGAGGAAGGGGTCAAGTGTTGTAGACAGGAGCAACCAAGAATGGACGCACGAAGAGGAGAAACAAGAAGACTAAGCTGAGTGACTAGTTAGCAAACAAATCTGGTTAGAATAGAAGATCTATAAAGAAGTTAGTAACAGGCAAGTTTGGGAAAATTGTTGGGGCTAGACGATGGAAATACTGCATTTCTAGACTAAGAAATTTAGACCAAAAGTGATGGAAAGATAATTTAATTATTGCATATACAAACAGAATAGCTATTATTGATTGAAAGCTTATTTTCTGCCAATCACTGTGCTAAATGCTTTATATAAATTATCTTATTTGAGCCTCAAGCAACCCCATGAAACAGATACTTTTATTACCCACGTTTAATAGATAACAATAGATAACATATAGAGAGATTAAATAATTTGCCTGAAATTTATATAATGTTATAAACCAATGTTACTGCCATAAAAAAATTAATTAATTAAATAATTTGCCTGAAATCACATAGATAGTATAGCAGGCTGAATAATGGTCTGAAAGATATCAGGTCCTAATTCCTGGAACCTGTAAATGTTACCTTACAAGGGAAAAGAGTCTCACAAATGTGATTAAGTTAAGGATTGTGACAAAGGAAGATTATCCTGGATTATCTGTTGGGCCTTAAATCCAATCACAAACATCCTTATAAGAGAGAAGCAGAGGGGAGAGTTGATACACACAGAAGAGGAGGAGGCAATGTGAAGACAGAGGCAGAGACTAGAGGGACACAGCCACAAGCAAAGGAATCCTGGCAGCCACCAGAAGCTAGAAGATAAAAGGAACTTCCCTGAGAGCGTTACAAGGAAGCCCGGCCCCTGCTGACAACTTGATTTCAGCACATTGAAACTGATGTTGAACTTCTGTCCTCCAAAACTGTGAGAGAACACATTCTGTTGTTTTAAGCTACCAAGTTTGTGGTCATTTGTTACGCAGCCACAGGACACTAATCAGTGTTATTATCAGTCATTGTGACTCTAGACTCATATTTTTACCAATACTCTAGGGAAAAACACTGATTTTGGATGATTACTTTAGAACTGATGCATGGAACTGAGCAAAGCAAGACAAAGCTAGACCTAGGAGATCATTTAGGAGGCTGTGACAATCACCCAAGTTCAACCAAGTATTTGAATTATAATTAATGTCTCAGTTAAATTTTTATCAGTGGTACAATGAACAGATGGAGATAAAGAAGAAATGCTCTAGTGTTAATACCTTCGTGGGAGATTGCTTATCATCCTGATAACTTAAATTGTTTCAATTTGGCGTAGAGTTGTCAGGTATTCATCTATGATTGTAAATAGACATTTTTCATTTATCCTTCAGGAGCCTATTCAGGACCCCTGTTCTGGTTATCAAGTTAGAAAAACTTTCAGATCCAAACTGAGGTGTTAAATAAGATAATATTTAAATTGCTTTATAATTCAGGTAAGTTTCATGTCCAGTTTATAGTGTGTAATTATAAAAACATCACTGGCAAATTGACGGCAGGTGTGTAATTTGTTTTAAGCTTGCCATGTTTGGCTAATTCCTGTGGCTTCCCTGACAAGCTCTCTGTCTCCTCCATCTCTTCAGTCATTCTGGGCTCAGGGCTCTGCATCAGGCTCGGAGACAGGGAGATCTGGGTTCCAAGGCTGGAAAAGTCGTTTTAACTGAGTCATGGTTTCCTCATCTATCAAATGGCAAAACGTCATGCGCTTTCAGGGTCATGGTGAGAAGTATGAGACCGTTTGTAGAGAACCTGCTCAGGGCCTGGTCCCGAGGGCAGCAGAGCCCCCGGTCCATGGAGCCAGGCGCCCAGGTTTGGATCCAGATTCTGTCATTTACCAGCAGTGTGATCCTGAGCAGTCTCTCCATCTGCAAAATTTGTTCCTACCTCTTAGGCCTGTTGTGAGGATTAAATGAGTCTACTTATATAAAGCATCTGGCACTTTGTGAGCACTTTATAAACATTAGCTATTATTGTTGTTATTATTTATAGCATGGCTGGGTAGAGAACAACACCTGACTTAGAGCACAATTTTAGATCCCATATCTAAAGCAGCACTGATGGCATTCCTGGGAGGTGAGGGGCATGAGGACGATGGGAGAAGGGCTCTGAGAGCTCCCTCTGGTATAAGAGTGTCCGTCCATTTGTTACATGTGGAATCTTGGGGCTGCCCTTTGAACGAGAACACAATTTTAGATCCCATATCTAAAGCAGCACTGATGGCATTCCTGGGAGGTGAGGGGCATGAGGACGATGGGAGAAGGGCTCTGAGAGCTCCCTCTGGTATAAGAGTGTCCGTCCATTTGTTACATGTGGAATCTTGGGGCTGCCCTTTGAACGAGAAGGACTCTTCTGAGGATCTTGCTGGGTTAATTCACTGCCTGGGAATGAGACTGAATCTTTACTGTGTTTAGAAACCCGGAGGAATAAAATGACACTGAGGACTGGTGAGCAAACAAATAAAGCAGAACAGGGAGGTACAATCTTTGGAAGAGATTCAAAAAGGGGAAATAGATTATGGTCAATGCACATAGTATAGGTCACAGATAGTGATGAAATTTAAATTCATCTCCAAAATCTGTGTGGCATTGTGAAGAATGGGGAGACTTAGGAATAAGGCATAAATAGATACCATAAAACGGAGCTCGTTAAACGACCATGATTTCAGTGGTGATGGCAGACAATAGCCTTATTTCACATTTCAGAACGATTGCTAGTTTCAAAGCTGTCATGAAATCTCTTTGCTTATTTTTTTTTTTATCTCAAAATAGTTCAAGTAAAAAATGCCCTCCTCTTGCATTTGGAAACATGACTATCAACAGGAGCACTGTTTCAACTATTCATCTTTTGAAAGAGTAATGTGTCCAAACCTTTATATTTGAGGAATCTAATAGTTAAAACTAAGAATCTTTCTATGTTGTTAGCACATTTAGAATGATGAAAACAAAAGAGGAACATTTCCAATCTATTCCACATATTTTAATTCATCACATATGATTCTCTTTAAAAAGTATTTCACTGAATAAATTATTCAAAGTAAAGCATATAGATTAGCATAAAGTGGATTTTGTGTTAGTTCATTCAGTAATCCCTAAATTGGCAAAAAGTCAAGGTGTAGTACAACAATTTCAGTCATAATTATATAAATTTAAGAGATTATGTTATAGAAGAAATCTAAGGATTGTAGTAAACAGCATAGTATTTTTAAAAAATGAACTCTAAACTAACCCAAGCTATGCAAAACCTCTATGGAAAAAAATTTTTAAACATGAATGAAGTACAAAAATAACTAAATTAGTAGAGATATGTCATTTGTTTCTGAATGGAAAAATTCAATCTCTTAAACATGTCAATTTGCCACAAATTAATCTATAATAAGTTCAAAGCAATTCTGAAAAATAACCCCAGTAAGATCCTGACAAGCTGATCCTCAAATTCAAATAGAAGCACAAAGGGTCGAGAACAGGTCAGATAATTATGAAGAAGTAGGCGGGGGGATTATAAACCTCTAGTGGTTAAAACAAGAGGGAGGAACCATGCATGCATAAAGGAAAACTTCATATATGACAGAGGCCATGGTAGAAATCAGTGGGTTAGGGACGGAGCATCAGTAAATGATATTGGGACAACAACATTCCTATGTCACCACATACAAAAAATTTTGAAATGGATTAAAGATCAGAATGTGAAAAACAAAACTTTGAACCTTTAGAAAAAATATACAAGAATATATCTATGGACTTAGGAAAGGGAGAGTTGTCTTAATCCAGGTCAAAAACCTGAAACCACAAAGGGAAGATTTATGAATCTGATTACATTAAAATTATAATCTTATTTTGGCAAAAGATTTCATGAATAAGGGTGAAAATTAAATGAGGTCTGGAAATACATATAACCAAAAAGTAATATTATAATAAATAAAATACAACAAATTGATAAGAAATAGATAAACAACTCAAAGAAAAAAATGAGCAAAGCATTTAAATAGGCAATTCATAGATGAGAAACTTGATTAGATAATATAAGAAAAGGTGCTCAACTTCACTAGTCATTAAGGAAATGCAAATTGAAAGATATCATCTTATACCCAGTTGTTTAGCAAAAATTAAAGGGTTTGACATTTCCAAGTGTCAGCCAGCGTGTGGAAGGATATTCTACCCATGAGCATGTAAATTGGAAAGCCTTTTGACAGTATATATGAGCTAAAGATGCAATGCTCATAACTTTCAAGTCAGCATTTCCATTTCTAGATACACCCTAAAAATCTCTTCCTCATGTATACCAGGAGAAATGCAGAAGATTTCATGAATCATTGTTTGAAATAAAGAAAAGTTAGAACATTTTAAATGACAATCCAAAAAATGGATAAATTGGAGTATATTTATGTAATATACACTCTTCAGTAATTAAAATGAATTAACTAGAATCGCACATAGCAATACAAATCTCAAAATAATAATAATGCATGAGAAAGCATATTGCAGAATGACGTGTACAGTATTATACCATATGTATAAAATTTGAAAACATGAAAAATGCATTGTTTATGGTACAGATATATGTACTGATAGTATAAAAACATGCATGTGAATGATAAATACTGATTTCAGGAAACTTTCTACCTCTGAGGAGAAAGGAGGGGTAATGTAATCAGAGGAAGGGTCCCCTGGAAGTATCAATATTATCTGAAATGTTTTTTCTCTTAAAAATCTTGTAAAACAGATATAAAAAACTGTAAAGATTTTATAAAATTGATGGGTACACAGGTCTTCATGTCCAGTCTCTATATTTTTGTGGGTATTTGAAATATTTAAAAGCAGTTACTAATCCATGGTTATTATTAGGTAGTTACATAACAGGAAAGAGAACGCCATACTGCAATTCCAGGAATTGAAATTCCTCCCCACTCATTTCAGATTTTCTGACATTAGGATGCACCTTACAGTCAAGATGTACATTAATAAAGTATTTCTTTTTTCCCCCTTAAAGCCATTACAAACTTGATGGCATGTCCTACTTCTATTGGTGCTTTAGATTTCGGTGTTGGTCTATGTTATTCTTTAGTAGAAAGAATGGATTTATGAATCGGGTAACTTCACTGCTTTAAGACATCAATTCCTCTTTTGCAAAGCCATGGGGGAGAATCTTTCTCCACAGCAGGGCTGGTTTCATGGGTGTGCAACCTGTGAAGTTGGTTTAATGCTCTGCTGTTGTTGTCTTAAAACTCTTAATAATACTGTCTTTGAATTTGTACTCTGTGATTGAAGTGACGGGACAATGGAGCATGTGCGTGTGCAGAGGACACAGGAAGAAAATGTGCCCTCCTCCGCCTCCCTGCTGTCCATTCTCATGGAGCGTTTGTGGTGCACAGTGGAAAAGGGATTCTGGTGCACCCACGACACGTGGGGGTTAAGGCAAGCATATTACATCTATGACTAAGAACTTACAGCCCTAAGAGGTCATACTTTCTGTTTGAACCAGAACTTACTTCAACGCATAAAGAAGGCAACGACATTCTAAGAAACATGCATGACAAAAGAACTCTATGGTATCCTTCCTTTCTCCTGTTACTTCCCTGTATTAGCTGGCAGCTTAAGCTGAAAATGATGACATAGAACAATAGGGAAAGATAGGAGAATGCCTATTTCCTTCTCCTTTCAGTCCTTCCTTACTTATCAGGAAGCTGAAGGTACAGTGTTGGTAGAACGTGTACGTATCAGAAAGTGAAATAAAAACAGTTGAATTAGTTTTGTGTAGCATTTCCACTGTTCTTGCAAGAACAAAATACATACGCATATAAGAGCTATGAAACAAAAATTGTGTGATTTCACATATGAATTAGATGGTCTTATATTTTCATTTAAAATTGGAAATGAACAATATAAAAATGAATGGTAAAATTCATGCTAATTCAAAATTTTTTCTTTAATTAGAATGACATTAAAGAGTAAATAAAAAACACCATGACAAGTTGAGAGAGAGCATGGAAGAAAGGAAAAAGCTTTATATTTTAGTGAGCAGCACTTTTTTTCTGCTTTTGGAAAAAAGGGTCCCACATTTTTATTTTGCACTGGGCCGAAAGTTACATAACCAGCCCTGCTCAATAGGCAATATATACAGCATCCCTCTGCCAGTGGCACAGGCTCGGTGGATGGGCATGAGGAGGAAGATGTCTCCTACAATGGAAGGGAGCAGGGAAAGGCAGCTGGACACTAGGCTCCTCCCCAAGGCTGTTCTAGTCACATATTCCCCACAAGTGATCTACATCTGTTTTAAAAACGAACGAGAATCAAATTATTTTGCTTGGGGATGACACAAAAATAGTTAATTCTTCTCATTGTCCATAGTTTAGAACATTGAGTGCACATTTATTCTTGTTGCAGAGACTGGTATCTATTTACTAAAATCCATCTCCTCTTGCTCTTGAGTGCTCAATGGATTACATTTCCCAGACTCCTGTGTAGTGAGGTGTGGTCATGTGGCTGAGTTCTAGCCAATGGACACAAGTGTAAGTGATATAGCCACATCCAGACCTGGCCTATTAAACTCTCCTGTACACCCTCCTCCATGCCTTTTCCTCCTTTCTAGGATCAGGAGGCCACATATTGAATATGACAAAGCCACTATTAGCCTAGTCCCTGCAACTGCATGGACCAGAGTCCTCCTCTTCTCTCCATTTCTCCTGGACCTGCCCAGCATTGGCCTATTAACTTGAAAAATAAACAAACATACTGTTTCTTAAGCCACTGAATTTTGGGGATCTCTATTCTATTTTACTTTGGCATAGCCTAGCTTAACCTAACTAACACACTCACCATACATGTTATATGGACAAAAGCAGCCAAGAAAAATTGCTTTCCCTAATTCTCATTACTTTTCTTCACTAATCCCAGGGAACAACTTTTAAAATTCTGTTTTTCTAGTGCACATACAATTGATATTATTTGAAGTCCACTTCACTTAGACATGAAATAAAGCTTTTGCCCCCACTTCCAAGAATCCAAATTGATATTAAACACAAGTAAGAATTATTTGTTTTTCTTCTGGACTTAATAAATGCCATTAAGAGCCCCAAAGTAATTTATCAGCTGAGTCTAGTTCCCACCAAGGAGATGCTAGAGTGGGTGGTGTCAGAAGTCTTGGGTTCTCTTCCCGGCTCTGCTCATCACTTGCTTGTAACTTTCAGCATCTAGTTTCTGTCTCTAAGATGCCATCAGCTTCGCTGGATTATCATAAGGCCATATTAACCACAAGGTACACACAATTGCTTAAAGAATCTTAGAGGAAAAGTAATATAGAAAGAATAACATTCTAGTTGTTTTACTTTAAATAGAAGTTGGATATCAAAGGGAAATTTGTTCTTATTCACTTTATAAATACTGATTCCCGGTATTCAGATTCTTCTTTTTTTCCTTGCAAGAGATCATTTTATTGTGCTGAGACTAGAAGGTTTGTTCTATTGTTTGAATAGGCCATTGATTAAATTTATTGACGAGCACGTTCAAAGGAATTCTATTAAAATAGCCATTTTTAATAAAATATACACTTATTAGATTTCTAGTAAGTAGCACAAGTAAAACCAGCCATACTTGTGAAAACAAATTAAATATTTTTCATCTTAAATAAAATAAATCTCCTTTCCAAATCCACAGAGATTTAACTTCATTAGCATATTAAAAATTAATATACAGTAGAAAAATATTAAGGTGTGACATATTGGTTATATTTAACTAGAAAAACCAAATCATGTCTTTCTGAAATAACAGCACACACAGCACAAGCAGCATGTAAATGGCTAGACAATAATCTGACCATGAGCCTTGTTCTCTGTATCTATGTTTTGGCTCTTTTAAAATAAAATCAATGTGATGTATTAAAAGAATAAATTAAAACAGAATATTCAACAAACTTATTGAGCACATATCATGGGCAAACTATTGTGGTGGGGATTATGCAAGGGGATGAAAGGATTTTCAAAAAATAAGTAAGAACTTTATATTACACTTTTGTGGAATTTTACACATCTAATAACACTCGCATTTCGTATCTCATTTGATCCCCACAACACTTTTTTGAGGTAAGAAGGGCGGGATAGATCCATTTTACAGCCGAGGACACTTAACATTCAATACTTTCTCTATTAGTCTCCTAGGACTGCCATAAAACTACCACAAATTTGGTGGCTTAAAACAACAGAAATTTATTGTCTCACAGTCCAAAATCAAGGTGTCATCTGGGCCATGCTCTCTCTGAAGGATCTCTGGGAAGATTCTGTTTTATGCTTCTCTCCAAATTCTGGTAGTTGCCAGCAATCCTTGGTGTGTAGAAGCATCACTCTGATCTCTGCCTCCATCTTCACATGGTGTTCTTCCCTCTAGGGGTGGCTGTTTCTGTGTGTTCTGTCCTTCTTAGAAGACGCCAGTCATATTGGATAAAGGGCCCACCCTACTCCAGTGAGACCCCATCTTAACTAATTATATCTGCACAACCCTACTTCCAAATAAGGCCACATTCTGAGGTTCTAGAAAGGACATGAATTTGGGGACACTATTCAACCCAGTACACCCACCGACAATGTTTCTGGCTAAATGAAGCTTTCCTTACTGCTCCCCATCCAGGGCAGAGAGGACTCCAGGCACAGGACCCACTGCACACCAGGCGTGGCGAGGCGGAGGTGCTAGTTGAGCCAAGCTGAAGCACGGCTTGTGGGGTGGAGGGAGAGGACACAGGTGTGAGGGGACGGGATCACTGGTGGGAGATGGAGCTAGAAAGGCAGGTCTGACTGGAGTCGGAAAAACTTTGGAAACCACCCAATAAAGTTTTGACATTATTGTAGGGGCGTCATTGAAGGGTTTTGAGAGAAAAATGGTGGAGGTGGTGGGTCTGTAAGATATTGGTTAGGAACTTGTTAAGGTAGTTGAGGTTAAAGGTGACAAGCAGTCAAAAAAGAGTGTCAGAAGAGAAAGTGACGGGAAAAGGAAGAAGAATGACATAGGAAAGGAAAAATGGGCAAAAATTAGCTGTTGACTTAATCTTAAGCTGAAGAGAGGAGGAAAAACAAAGAGAAACACTCATATGTTGGGCCCAGAGGCCTAGAGAACATGAGAGTTCTATTGACAGACACAGATAAATTGGGCATAATGTCCAATTCTATTTGTTCCCTTTGTTTTGCCTCCCCTACCCCAAAAGTTGCTAAATGCAGCCACCTTTCATCCTAATGAAATATATATAATCAAGACATACACAGAACCAAGTAACTTTGTGGTTGAAAAACTATATATACAACTCCATTTCTTTCATTGATCCCTAATTACTTATCTGAGACACCTCTTATTTTGTCTTTTGCATTTCTCCTTTTAATTCTTTTGTTCCACTATGTCCCTAGGAGCTATGAGAGACACACCATGTGCACTTATTCTTCAGAAGATGATGACTATTCCAGATTGGTGACGATCCCTTCATTTTTCTCTTTTTCTCTCTGTTCCTTCATTTCCTGGAATGATCTACTCTGTCTAGTCTTTTGTTGTTGTTTTTTTTTTAACAAGCACTTATATCGTATTCACTAGTTTTATTAGAATTTTTATTCTATTTATTTTATATTTATTTATTATTGTATATTATATAACATATAATATTATGTATTATATTTATTTTATTAGAATGTTTTAAGCCTTCTATAGATATAAACTCATTTAACCTCATAAGCAAACCTCTGTGGCAGGTACTGTTATCCCCATTTTGTAGATGAGGAAACTGAGGCTCAGTGAGATTGGATAACAGTGACCAAGGACACACAGGGGGTCAGAGGCAGAGTCCACGCTCCTAAGCACTGCCAAGCTGCCTTGCAGTCAGTAGGAAGACAGGGTTGCTGACCAGGACAGCATTTGTTTACTCTAAGACCTGGGCAGCCACTGGACACAGAGCACTTTGTAACCTCTAATCATAAGAAAACTAGGAAAACTCACAATTTTGAAATGCAGCTACAGTTTAGAGTGAATAACATGTAAAGAATAGAACTATTCCGGATAAAATATGGGCTGGTGGATTTTCAGACTGGTGTGAGGACAACAGTAACACACCCTCATCTCTCACCTGCTTACCTTTTGGCCCAGTGGCTTCGACACACCATCTCTTGTGAGATGTCACAATAAACCTGGACACATACAAATGACAGTTTCCTATGATGGGACTAAATCTGGCTCCAAAATTACTAACATTATGATCTCAAAGTAGTGGTAATGATATGGACAAAAAAAGCTTTCCATGAGGTAAACGGATCCAAAATCCATAACAAGTTGGAAATTTTCCCATTAGTTATCAATTTAGGGTAAGTCGTTCCACGCATAATACGTACACAGTTTTGGCTGACTGTCTGAGACCTTGTCTGTGATTATTCTAATGGGGTGTATCTTGCGAGCCCTCCACAATTGATGTACACAAGCTGCCAGTGTTTTAAACCTCAGCGTCACTGCTCTAGCCACTTTATGTTCCATTCTAGCAGTAAATTAAGTTATAGAACTTGCATGCTTATAGCTCGATTTTTTAAGAAGCTCAGTCTACAGACAAGAGAAATGACGAAGGCATTTTAAATTCATTTCTCCGTGATGGACGTCCGTAATAGAGCCCATCAGTTGCCATCAGAACATCAGACCTTAAACAGCCAGACCGCAGTGGCTGCCCTGGTGGAAGGTATTCGTGTTTCTCTTCCTAATATACTTACAGCCTTTAAGTAATCAAGTTTTCTCTTGCTCAGCTACTCCTGACTAGAACTAAATTATAATTCTTTAGGAGGATGTTTAAACTCGCTCTCCATTTACAACTGAGGGCAATTTCTCAGCCCTGCTTCTTGTTCTGAAGAAAGCCTAGATTAATATCCTAGGAATTAAGCCTTTGCTCTAATTCCTCAATTTCATCCAATTTTAAGTGGCTTTTTTGAGTATATAGAACCATCTTCTTCAGATAATCTCACCAATTTTGGTATTTTAAAAACAATTACACTTGAAATTCAAAAACCTTCTGGAAATTGGAAATTCCAAAGCTCTTTGAAAAATAATAAATTGCAATCAAAGAACAAAGGAAAATTAAAAAATACATAGTACATATTCTACACTTCATGTTATGAGATGAATTATAAAAGCAAGTGAGACATTGAATTACGTACATCTAGCAAAACAAAAGACAATACTTGAACATGATCTCTTAATTTAAAAACAATCAACGTGCTTTAATCAGGCTTAATATGCATTTCAGATACAGGTGGGCTTTGTAATGGGCACACGGTGTTCAAGTGACAGGACATACCCAATTGACAAGTCATGATAAGTCCTTTCAGTAATCTCTAAAGAAAACGACCTCCCCTCAGTACATATTACAAAGAGTATCTATACTTTTCTGGGTGTGGTGAAGGTTTTTGCTACTTAAATGATTTAAATCCATAGCCATGGAAAATAAAACTAATAAAAGTCAATCCAAATGAGGCTATATGGTTATAAAGTGATCTGAGGGTTCTTATCCAACAACAATAAATATTTATTGAGGACCTACTATGTGCAGGTGGGGCTGGAGACACAAAACAGACAATCCCGCCTTCGTGGGGCTTAAAGTCTCAGGAGAATGAAGTTGCAACCAGTGTTCTTTCCATAACAATATGAATTAACAAAAATACTAGTTGAGTCATAGATTATTTTTTATAAGTGGCATAAAAAGTCTCAAGCAGCAGTAGGCTGAAGCAATCTGTTTTTCAAATATCATAATTTGACAAAGTATCATAATTGAAAAATATTTGTCTGAAATATGATGTCTTCGATAAAAGTACCTCTTTTTCTTTCTGTACACCTCAGGAAAAAGAGGCCAGTCAGAGCTTTGGAAAACATGTCACTTTTGGTAAATGTTAGAAATGGCATTCACCATTTCATGTACTGTGTTGGTATTGGTTTTCATATTCTTTTTTTTTTTGGTGAGGAAGACTGTCCCTGAGCTAACATCTGTGCCAATCTTCCTTTATTTTGTATGTGGGACACCGCCACAGCATGGCTTGATGAGCGGGGTGTAGGTCTGTACCCGGGATCTGAACCTGTGAACCCCAGGCCGCCAAAGCCCATGAACTTAACCACTACACCACTGGGCCGGCCCCCATTGTTTTTCATATTCTAATAAAAAAATGGAAGGCACTGTTATAGTTAGTCTGCAAATTCCTCAGCATTGTATTAATGTAATTGATACTACCCAGTAAGTTCCCAGCCACCGAGGATGAGGAGGTGGTGGGGGTGTGTGGGGAGGGGTTCCTGTGTGTCTGACCAATGTGGGGATGTGAGAACAGCACAGCCTGCTGGTGCATCCATGGACTCTCCCCTGTCTAGTGTCAATGCCCAGCCAGCAGCTCAAGGCTGAGAAAAACAATAAATAATATGAACACGCAGGCTTTGTTGACTTGCCACTATCTCATTTTCCTTCCCGTTCTGTCTTGGTCTGTGGCACTTGCTTTGATAATTATCCTGGGTTTTTATTTTTAACAAAATCTAAATATATTCACTCATAATAGGAATGGTTTGTAGGAAGTTATTTTATTTCCACCTCTGCACTACCCTTTCAGATTCTTTTGCCACTGTTTCATATGCTATATTTTAATTTAATTGAGTATGTGTAGAAAAAGGTGAAGCTTGAAACACTGGATGTCAGAAAGACTGGGAGAATTATGGTGACCTGTCTAAACTCCATTTGCTCTGTTCCTTTTGTAAATGCCCTCGTAAATACTGAAGACAATCTCGGGTTCAGTGCTGTGTAAAAATAAAATGTCACAGAAATTAGTTCTGTAAAATGAGCAGAAATGGAAGGAGTAATCTAGAGGAATTAAATGTATTCAGCAGACGGCCATGTGGTGGTTCTGGTGCTCTGTCTCAAGGTCAACCATTCTAGCAAAAGGTATAAGGCCTACTCTAGGGGTTAATGAGACAATACTTTACACATGTTCCTTGAGTAAAATTGGATACCATTGCATTTTGGCATCTTATAAACGAGAGTATCATTTGGCATATTTTGATTGAAATAAAAGTCTCTCGCTCAGCCAAACCCCTCCCCTACAAAGAGAGTTACTCTGCCTCTTCATCCAATATTGAAATAGATGTTCTATAAAGTTAAAACAAACTCAGGAAAATGAGTTCCTATGACTGAGAAGTGAGGTGAAATTCATGTACTCCATGCACTGAAGCGAATACACAGGGGCCACTTCAATCCAGGGTCAGCTGGAAGTGAGAATTACGAGAGAGATCAATCAAGAGTGAGGCCTATCATTGTGTGCACCACAGAAGCCCTGAAATAGACAGATACTCATCAAATAGATGTGACATATGCTAATTTGTAAGGAAAAGGATTTATAGCATTTAGTGAGAGGCAAGAGTACTCAATGACACTAAGATATAGCCTATAGCAATACAACAGAGTCTTGCCCAAGGAATGGAAAAGAAAGAAAAAATGATCAGTATATAGTGGGCTTTATAATTTCCAAAGTGCTTTTTCAGATGTGATCTTCGTCACAAAATAATTGTTATTTCTATTTTTTGATGAATGAACTGGGGCTTGATCAAGTTAAATATGTGGTCTAAAAGCCACGTTTCAGGCATTCATTTATTCCTGAAAATATCTACTGAGTCAGGCATGGGTAAGTGTAGCCATTCCTTAAATTTGTAGTGACAATGTTTTCATTTTATGACTCTGGGAAATGGAAGACTGTATCTAACAGCTCTTGAATTTAGAACAGTTTTTATTTTATACATAGAGTAACACTTTGGCCCTGAAGGCTAATGGTCAGATGCCTCCTGGCATCTGGCCTAAGGAACGTGTGGTCAGGGTCTAGTGAGGTATGACATGGTTCCAATGACCAAGGAAGGAGACCAGGTCTGGGAAGGTCTGGGTCCAGCTCATTCTCCCACGTGATGTGGATTCTTTGAGCTCCTTCACTATCAGAACTCAACCAGGGATACCACTGAGATCAGCTCTTTTAAACTCTTCAGTTGCAAAATTTTGTCTAAAACCAGTTATTCAGAAGTCCACAGTATGTCAAAAAAAAATAAAAGCGGAACTACTTTGGTTGTGGAAGAGGAGAAAGTAGAGGCAGAGTCCTGCCTTGTACCTCGTAGGTGCTTAAATGCTGAATAAGTGAATGTCTGTGTCTCTGCCCACCCTCCGGGCCAACTGTATTAACTTGCCAGGTCTCCTGTTAGCCCAGGGCGCCCGTCTTTGTGATGTGCAGCTGTCTGGTCTGAAGATTCTCACACTCTAATAGAATCTTCTGGAGCTAATATGTCTCACCTTGATGGAGCCACTAAAAATGGACATTTCACACACCGAAGGTCAAGTAGCTGAGAACAGATGAAATGACCACATCGCCATGGTTTACTCACGGGGCAGGTGCACCACTGAACAAAGGGAGATGCATTAAGACTTGTGACGTGATACGGCTGATGCTACTGGAAGACCAGTAGGAGTCACAACGTAGCAGAACTTCTTTCCAAAAATCGTTGAATACTAGGTCAGTCTCCACTATAGCTTTCCTTCTTATTTTGCATGTTATTCATTCAAGAGCTAGGAAAACACAGCCTTTCCCCCTAAAACTCTACCTATTCTGGAAGCAATTTCAAATCACTACTTTATTATTGCAAAAGAGTTATTATTTTTCTCATGCCGGGAATGAGTAAACTAATACACTACAAAATGTCTTAGAAAGGAAGCCAGAGGCTGAACTGACACCAGAAATGATGAACATTTGGTCTTTCAAATATGGAACTATAAAATGAATGATGCCAGCCATTCTGTTTGAACTATGAGCCCTCAAATATAATCCCAGCATTTAAAGATGTAAAACAAACAAACAAATAAATACATAAAAGAATATTGAATTTACAATTAAAATAGAAAATTATTTTGGGGGGAATTGTTCCTTCAGCACTTTTCCTGCCTTTATCTTCCTACCGTCACTATTAAGATATTACTGATACAAGATATAAAACATATTAGGTCTTCATTATTTCTGAATGGGTGTAGCTAAGCGGGCTTCTAAATGGTGTTGAGTTGCTCTGAACAGTCTGTCTGGAGTTTCTTCTCTCCCTCCAACACATTCCATACCAGTCCCATTGAGCAGCTGGGCACCAATCCTTGATCACAGTGCCAGGAAGAGCCCATCTCTTTACCATTTACGTGGCACTCACCCCAGGTACCAGGCAATGTTCTGAAAGTTTTGCTAAGGTGAACTCAACCCTTAAAACAGACTGATGAGGTAAGTCCTATTAATATCCTACTTTGACGGACGAGCACGTGGAGGTGCAGATAAGTTAATCAGCTTGCTCACCTATCTCACGGCTTCTAAGAGGTGCAGTTGGGTTCAAACCCAGGAGTCTGGCTGCAGGGCTGGGGTCCGCAGTTGTCCCCCTCTGCGCCTTGTGCCCTCCCAGTTACATGACCATAGTGAGCATTCTTGGAGTGAGCCTGGCACGGTGGATCCTTGCAGCCTTGCCTTGAACATGTGTCTCCCTGCCCTCGCCTGAGAGAACCCCTTGAGGGCTTTACATAAGCCGGGCCCACAGTGACCAGGGAGGACACTTTCTCTGCACTTGTCCTCTGGCAGGTTCTCCTAGCTCAGGCTGAGCAAACTGAGAGGGTGTCCTAGAGAATAAACTGGACTTTTTTAACTTTTTCAAGTAAAGGAAAGGACACAGGAGTGGGTCATTGAAAATATC
Source organism: Ceratotherium simum simum (assembly GCF_057802395.1). Taxonomy (NCBI): domain Eukaryota; kingdom Metazoa; phylum Chordata; class Mammalia; order Perissodactyla; family Rhinocerotidae; genus Ceratotherium; species Ceratotherium simum. Next base: position 6,088,352 of record NC_141937.1, read on the forward strand.
CTAAGGCTTTATCAGTTCTGTTTTTAGAGCTTTTCTGAGTCTCTTTCCAAGAGTCACACTCCTACATGTTTGGGAAGGAAACGGGAGGTGGAGAGGAGAGGAGACAGAGAACCAGCCTCTGCCCTTGAATGAAACTCTTGGGAGCATCAAATCACTAAGAGAATGCAACCCTTAGAGGCAGATTTAACACGGAACTTCTGTTACCTTATTAAGTTGAACAAGTTAGAAGCCATATGTCTCCTAAAAAGTGGAACATATTTGTTTACAAACATGCATAGTAAGTGACAAGACGTATAGAAAATAAATAGGACACGCTCTGAATTTTTAAAAGTAGTTCGTCTTTACCAAGTTAGCCAATGTAATAGGTAAGATGGAATTAGCCTACAGTGAAAAAATATCAAAGGACTCAGAAATGAGGTTCTATAAATAAAATACAGTTGGCCATGCAGTAACCTTGTTTGTTTTTTTAAGTTCTGTCTTTAAATAGTTGCCATTAACATAAATTAGCAGTGTTCTACCAAACCATGAAGATTCTCACTTCTCCCAAGCCTCCTCTGCCACACACCCTCGAGGAGGAAACTTGAAATCAGCCACTCAAAGGATGAACTGCACCATTGTCACTGCCGTTTTGGAAAGCTAAGTTATGCAAAGATAGGACAGATCAGGAGCTGACGATACACTGCTATTCATATACCCTTTCATCCAAGGATCTGAAACCATTCTCCAGATGTCACCTCTAATGGGTGGGTAGGTGGCAAGTATTATTTTTCTCTCTGTTGCACAGTGTATAAATACCTTGGTAGTCAGCATGCTCCCAGGAAATAATTACTGTTCTAGCCGCTGTTTGCCCTAACTCACAGAGACTCTGTCTCATGCCACGTAATGAATTTCTGACAGAGTCAATAACAGACCCCAGGGTTTCTATGTCTTGTTTAAGACTCCACATCTATCAGCCTCCATCACTCTTAGGGGCTGAGTTCTCGTCAACCTCATTTTAATTTTAAGATCATAAATGCCAGTGATTCTGTATCTGTAGATTAAGAGAATTAAATTGCGTTGTCCTGTCCGTGATCTTGTTTTCCTCTCCCCAGCGGGACAATTTGAAAGCCAGAGGATCTAGTTTATGGCTCTGTGGAGTAACCTTGCCTCCCTTTTTCACTAGAAACTTTCTTTTGAAACTTAAAACCTTCACTCCTTTCACAATCTTTCTGATTTCTTGGGGGCCCTCAGCACCCAGCCCGCTCTGTGTCCGATAGAAAACCTCCCTTCTGGGTTCTTCCCCAGGCTAGAGCAGGGAGCCGAGGCCACGGCATGGGGGCCACCCAGGAACTCCATCATTGTCCCTGGCACTGGGAAGACTCCACATTCACAAGCGTGAGTTGGAGTCAGACTGTGATGCTGGCTTCTTGGATGGTTTGGTGGGACCCTAAAGGATGATTCTAGAAAGTGCTGCCTGAGTCCCCTGAGTTCATTCTCCTTTTGCCTAAGTTCTGACTTTACCTCTTGCCCACTTTATGCATGCTCATCCACCTCCCAGATCAGACTGTTCCTTCGGTGGGTGGCAGTGCAGAGACAAAGCCGGCGGGGTGGCAGGCATGGAGAACCTGCCCTTCTACCTCCCTCCTGAGCACATTCCCTTGGGGGTCCCAGCAGCACCTCAGGCTCACCATGTCCAAGACTGTGCCCAACACTGCCTGTTTCTTCCCGTGTTCCCTGCTCCTGGAAATGGCACCGCTCTCCTAACCCCCGCGCCTTTCACAGTCACTTCCTAATCATCTTTGTCTCTGCAACCTGCACTTAATTAACTGTGTACACGAGTTAGTTTTTCAAGCACCGGCTCTCAGGCCTTCTCCTCCTTCCACTCTCTTGGTGCAAACCCAAGTTCAGGCCCTTGAGCCTCTGACCTAAATCGTAGAAACAGCGCCACGAGCAAAAATCTACTCACTTGTTTCTTTCAAACAAGTCGCAGCTAACATCTATTTTCCTTTGTAGCTGGGCACTGCTCCTGCTCTCTGCTCTGCTTTAACATATCCCAGAAGTTGCAACCAAGAGTGCTCTACACACACTGTGTGGTTCTGACTCTGACGGCTCGTCATCCCAAATATATAAGATGAACTTCTTTCCAAACGTATCATCCCCCTCGGAAGTTTCCCCGACCTGTAGAAATGTGCCTGTCTCCTGTGCCTGTAGGAGGGAGAGCGGGGACTGAGGTCCCAGAGTCAGCCCTTAAGGAGAGCCCCGCATGTCCACAGGCAGATGGTTTCTGTCCAACGCTACAACAGTGCTGTGTCTTGGGCTATGCAGCAGCTGAAAGTCGGCCTGCTTTTGGGTGTGGATACACTGAGGGGCCATGTTGTAATCATTAATCACCAGAGGCGGACGAGGAGCTGAAACTGAGTGAGGGATTCCAAAGTTTTATTCCCAATGTCATCATCTCTCTAGAGTATGGACTCAAGACTAGACTGGCACATGGAGTGGACGGCAGGGTACCCGGCCTGCTCTTTGGACCTGGTCGAATTTGAGTCAGTTACACATAGACATGTGGTGACTTCGGTATAAAATTGTACCCTCATTCTGCTTATTTTTATTTTCAACTCAAATCAGTCAAATCAGTTTGCTTCCTTCAATCCTGCCCCTGTTATTTTCTCCCCCACCTATAATCTTTCACTCGAACTATCCCCCAGGTTATGGGGCACAGAGGGAATTACAGACTCATATAGACTGTATGCCTCCAGTGCAGTATAAATCAGTTCAGAATCCATCACTTTAAGGATGCTTGGCTGATAAACTAAGAAACATTTGCCATCTACATAGCATATACAGCTTCACCTCTGGGCAATTTTAGTCTCCATTAAAGTATAAAGCATCTTCTGTTTTTTCCAAGGTCCAGGCTAGTCTCCTCGATGATAAAGTGCCCCATCCCCTCCACTCGATCCCACAGCTGACCTTCATCATAGAACCCACTCCAGAAACTGAGGGCTGTCTTCTTTTCCTGTGTAGCTCTAGAGCCCAGCACACAGTAGGCATTCAGTAAATACTAGTTTTATGAGTAATCCACTTCCATTACCCTCCCCATCACTCTCCTACCCATGCAGTCAGACACTGTAACTGGTTTAAGTTTTAACTATGTGTATTCAGTTGTAGTTAATTAGCTATGTCAATAATGATGCCAACACGTGGGTCATTAAGAAGCAGGTTTCAACTGCTTGCTTTTTAAAATTCTTCAGTGAATTTAATAATTTGATACAAGTATTACCTACATAAAGTAAACCCAAGTGAAAAACCTGGATAATAAGAAAAGAAAAATTAGGGTATAAAAATTCACTTAAAATTCAGAATATGATTCATTTCCTAAAATGAGTGCCCCTCAGGCATTTAAATATATGATTCAATTTGTTAAAATTCAATTTACATACTACGTGCCAGGAACATGTTTATTAGATAAAGTGAGATACACCTAAGCTTGCAAACACATTCTCCAGAGAGAATTGGTTAATACACTTAGAATAAAAATAGGAAGGAACAAGAGCAAGGCTTAGCATGAAATCTCACAGATTATTTCAAAGGAACACAGGTATTGCATTAAAGGATACAGAAATCACAGAAATGTTCTGTAACAATGAAACATTAAGACAGTCATCAATTCTCTAACATCAACCAAAAATGTGCTTTTAAAGGGAGGGGGTTGAAAAAAACTCCTTGAATGCACTTAATTAGGCACTTAAAACCAGGGCAGAATACTTCCTATCAGTTCTAAGTTTACGCAGTTATGAAGCTTGAAGGTTGAATATTATTTTGCCTCAGGGTGTTCCACTAGCTGTGTGGATGTTGTTTGCATAAACGCCTCATTGTGCATAAATGTGGCAGGAACACCCTGTATTTACTTCACATTTCTGGAAAGAACTCATTATCAATAGCAGCGACATCAATGTTCCTCACCCTCTGGTGTGGAAATCGCATTGATTTTGTCAGTGTTTACAAGTGGATCATAAAATCCAGATCTATTGATTTGAGCAGCTGAGGTATGAGATGGAGCTGGCAATAGGGAATGATTTCAGTGGACAAAGGAGAGTAAACTAGGGGTTACCTGCAGCGGGAACCAGATCTTTCCTGTCTCAGGTTTTGGAGTAAAAGGTTCTACACAAAGTGAGTGGTGAGAAGCGATGGGAACAAATTACTTGACTATAAACAACAACCACCAGCCCTGGTGGTCTAGTGGTTAAGATTTGGTGCTCTCACTGCTGTGGCCCGGGTTTGTTTCCTGGCCAGGGAACCACACCACCCGTCTTTCGGTTGTCATACTGTGGTGGCTACATGTTGCTGTGATGCTGAAAGCTACGCCACCGGGATTTCAAACACCCAGTAGGGTCGCCCATGGTGGACACGTTTCAGTGGAACTTCTAGACTAAGACAGACTAAGAAGGACCTGGCCACCCACTTCCAAAAATCTGGCCATGAAAACCCTATGAATAGCAGTGGAGCATCGTCTGATAGAGTGCTGGAAGGTGAGAGGATGGAGCAAAAAGTCTGGGCAGGGTTCCGCTCTGCTGGAGACAGGATAGCCAAGAGTTGGAATCCGTTTGAGGGCACTAACAACAACAACAAAAAATGACAACCAGCTCTGAGGCCGAAGAGAAGGAAAACAGATGTGAGAAGTAGAAGGAGAATCTGTGTCATAGAGAATGTCCACAAGAATGAGGAACCACTCTGGTTTGACACATTTGAGGACATATGAGTATTTATCCTTCCCACTTGCTCACTGAAGAAAAACACAGAGATTGAATGACTCACCTAGGGTCATAAACCCACCGAGACAGAGCAGTAATTGAACTCAGTTCTCCTGCTCAGCTACACACTGGTCCTTTCAAGAGGTTGTGTTTCCTTCATTTTCTTTATCTCAGTTAGCTGGTTCATGCCAACACAACATGTCTGAGGGGCTGATGAATGAAGTGTGGCCACAGTGCTAATCCAGTGGCTGCTTCAATAGATTGCTAGAGGAAGAGGTGCAAAGGGGATAGGAACCTGAACTTGATGTTCTGTAGCCCCCATCATTCTCATTACACACCTCCATGTTGTTTTGGCTCCCTAAGGAGCTCTGTGGAGAAGAGAGCAACGTGACCACCAGAAGTCTTAGGCAGGAACAAAGCAAGACCGGCTGTCCTCTCCAGCCTAGCTTGACACTTCTCACTCTAGTCTAATAGATTAGTGCAGTGCTTCAGGCAATGAGTGCTCAGTACTGTGGGATGCTGTCATCATCATCATCATCATCATCATCATCACCATCATCATTGCTTGAAACTTATAAGAGTGAATTTATGTTTGTGCTTTCATATTTTTAGTTCATTATTCCATGTTTGGTGCTTGGAACAGTGCCTGGACCATATAAGGCACTAAGGGAAAAATGATTGAATAAGTGAATGAGCTTTCTCTACGAGTGAATGGCTTTCCCTATGACATGTGTGTTATGAGCAGAAAGTACCAGAAAGCTAATTGCACCCAGCCTGACTTCACAGTTCTGCATAAAGAGGTAAAACAATGGTCTAGTAGCCTTCCATAGACATTCCTCTGCCCTTTCTCAGACTGAACAGTGAAGACTGGCCTATCTGTTTATTTTCCCTAAATTTTTTCCATAAATGTACCTTCTCACAACTGCATCCAGCATATAATCTCTCCACATCAGAAATCTCAGCCATCATGCTTGGTCTTGCGGTTTTCCTGCCATCTGTGTAAAACTGACATTCATGTTTGATGTCTCTCCAATCACCCAATCATATAGTTGACTTTGTGGGAAATCTCAGGCCCCAACTTCCTTCTCAGTCTCACTATGGAGGCAGCAGGTTCTTGCTCCCCTCCCTTGATGCTTCTTCAGGAACAGTTTCCATAGAACTACAGATAAAATCACTATGCATATTGTTAACAAGCAAAGAATTTTTTTCAAATTAAAAATCCCTTCTCGTTTCTCTTCCAACATTCAGTCAGTTGACATATTTATTCTTTCACAAAAGTGTCATTTGTCCCAAGAGCATAGGTGCTAAACCTTCACAGCATTAAGAACAGGACTTGCTCAGGGAGTTGAATTTTCTCTTAGCCACGATAGATAGTAACAAGATAATGTCATGAGATTATAAAGATAGAAACATTTAAAAAGAAAACCACAACCTACTAGCACACTCTTGTCCAGTATTCTTCTAGACTGGTGAATACCTGTTCCTAGAATTGCAGGGATGTTTTCCAACTCAAGATGGAACGATGAATGTGATTTTTGCTGCACAGAGAACAAGGAAGAATTTGCTGTAACAGACAAGATGTGATAGTAACGCGCTGAACTAAAGCAGTGGCAGTAGGCTGGTAATAGCGGGGCGGAAATAAAGTTGCTAATGAAAAAGTAATACGACTGGTAAATGATTGAGTTTTGGAGCGCAAGGGAAAGGAAATACTGAAAGATTATTGGATTTTTTTTAAGAAGCTGTCCAGTACAGAAATCTTACATACAATCACAGATTTTCTTTGGCCATATGAAACATCCACTGAGTCCAGCTAGCTGGGCTGTCCAATAAAACGGTAATAAGCAAAAAGGTAGAAAAAGAATCAAAACGTCACTGTGCTTGTTGAAGTGTTGACTCAATGTTCTGCCAAGTGATATCTTGCTTTCAGGCCAAAACAGTGATCTAAGTTTCACCCTGTGCAGACAAGGGACCTCCTACATTTATTAAATTTGTGTGGATGACTTTGACCTCAAGCAGTATCACTTATCCCAAATCTAAAACTTAAGTAACAGAACGACTATCAACAATTATTAATTTTTCACACTTTGAGGAAAGCAGGATTCCTAAACATCTAGGATATGGTATAATTTGAAGTGCAAACTTGTGTAAGAAGAAAGAACCAAATTTCAAACAATGCATTAGGATTTTGGAGAAATTGATAGAGAACAGGAGAAACAAAGAGAAACAAAGCACAGCAAACAGCTGTTGTCTTGAAAAGTCAACATGAGGAAGTAATTAAGACTGAGTCTTAGTATATTTGGAATATGACAAAGAAAAGCTATACCTTGTTCAAAATCACAAATCCAAAAAGATGGGCACAAGAAGAATATACACCAAGAAATCTACAGAAGCCCATGAAATAAAGAGGCGCCTGGATGTGAGGAAAGCATCTGAGTGGGAACTACAGATAGAAGAATGAAGATCAAAGTGGAAAAATTAAAGGAAGGAAGATTTTGGTTAAATAAGAAAAGGATTTTATCAGTTAAACTGTTCAAAATGGCGTTAGTTGCACTATGATGCTGTGACATCATGTGACTCAGGGGATCTAAGGGAGGGCAGATGACTATTTGTTGAGGGAGGTTATGTTGGGAGACCCATCACAGATGAAATAAAGCTCTTCTAAGTCTGATACATTCAAGGAGCCTATCCTTCATTATCTTCATTACATACCAGGTATTTTCATTCATTTACATTTTGTGGCCTTTATTTTGACGGCATCCCTGCCTTATATCTACAGTTAAAATCGATGGCTCTACTTGATATTCTTTCTGTATATTTTCAGTGCTTTTCCATTTCTCATCATATTTTTCTTACATTTCAAAAAAATGAAAGAGTCTTTCTGGTTTTAGATTTTAATCTTTCTATCTACTAAAATTCTTTCTGTGCTTCTAATCATATTCATTGCCCTTCTCTTTCCCTTTTCTCTCTCTCTTCTCTCAAAATAACTGAATATTCAAGCTGAAAAGCTACCATGCCATAATTTAGACAGAATGACTTTTTTTCTTGATCGTTATTAGCAACTCATCTTCCCTAAACTTACAAAAGTGAAACTAGGGTTTTTTTCCTTTCTCCAAGTTACAATTAATTCACATCTTTCAATGGAAAATCTTATACACTCTTCTTTCTAAAGTGTGTTTCCTGCAATTGTCTAGATGCATCTCAAGTTAAGTCCTGCTGACGATGAGGACTTCTGCTCAGAAACTAACACCGTCAGCAAAATAGTCTTTCTACACAAAGAACAAACTACTGCACATGAAGAACTGTATGCTTCAGGATAAAATTTCTCACTTTTAAAAGCTATCCATATTATGATGTCCAAGTGGTACTTTAGGATGGATATATAAATTCAGCAAAACTCTGTGCATGCTCGATTAACTACTATAAAAGAGCTTTAATAAATATATAATACGTGCAATAAAAATCTCAATTATTGTATATGTTATATATTTATTAAAACTCTTTTATAAACTATAGCCAGGTAAAAAAATTTCACCCTATTGTATAAATACTGAATTTGGGTCAGTTTTGGACAACAAGGTCAATGCCACTCATAATATTTAAAAAAAATAAATCATAATAAATAATTAGTATTGAACACTATCACTTTTCATTTAGTAACAAGAATGAAAAAAAAAAACCTTTAGAACAAGCTGCAAGTTTAGAAGTGTTATTAGTAGAACATGGCTGGTTTCAACACTGGAAGATGAAATCAATATATTGGAATCACTTGTCTAATACTCTGTAATGAGATACCTAATTAGGTGCAGTTGAAACACTCAGTATTCATGAAATGGAGAAAACTATACAAATTATCACTTTTGTTCCTCTTTCCATTTGAATAATGATATCAGTATCCTTTTGCTAACTGACTAACAGCCTGCAAAGCACTTAATCTCTCTGCTTTCCTCTCTTCATCAGTTAAATTAGATTAAGGATACTTTCCTCCCCCTGGGTTTGTGAGGATTAAATGAGATGATTTATGAAAAGCATCAAACCCAGTGTCTGGCACATAGAAAGAACTACATAGCTGTTAGCCATTGTTAAGACACTTAAATAATGCAAAAAACCTGGGGCAAATGAATAAGCAAATAATCCCATTAAAAAAATAAAAAATAGTTAGGAATATCTACTTTAGAAATATAATTGGCAGAACAATTTCCAGAGATCTTTATTAATGAAAGACATAGTTTAGACAAGTAATCAGTTCTAAGAACACATCAGTTTTTATGAGAAGAGATTTCAACTTTCCATAATTGATTTGACTGAAGAGCACAGGATCATGTCACAACATTGCATATTAATTCACGGCCTGGATAACAGAATTCTAAAAAAGTTTATCTTCCTGGTATAAAACATTTCAAACAGCGTATCTTCTATAGAATACACCGTTTTATCAGTGACCCAACATTGAACCAGTTCACCTGAACATAGCATTTATAGATTTAACTATATTAATAGCCACATTTTAAACTTTCCAAATTTTAAGCACTTTTTTTCTGGTTGAACATTTTTTGAGCCAAACAAATCAAGCCATCGTATCTTCAAAAGGAATAGCTAAATGCTAATAATACTAATTGCATAATTTCAGAGTCAATTTTATATTATACATGCCAAAGATTTTCCACCAAGAAATTAAACAGTAATTAGAACTTATCTTCCAATTACAATCTAAGGGTGTTAATTCCTCAAATGTGTTAAGATTGCATTTCACAAGTTTTTATAATGGAAATCCTTGCATTACAAAACTATCATTTAACAAGTATGCTTGGTATATTATGTGCTGGGCATGGAAATTATTTATTTAGAGAAACTTAGCTATATCAATACTAAAATAATTTCTATATGCAGTGATTATTACCCTGGAAAGGTTTTATTTGGAATGAATTATGCTTTCTTTTTAAAATATGGGAAACTAAGAGAAATTTAATAGTGCAATAGATTTTCTAGTAGAAGGAGCTGGGAAATTCTAAGGGAAAGTAGGCTGTTTTTCAGAAATAGTTTCAAAGAAGTGCTTCTCCATAATCACCAATAAATGTATATAAGTGCCACGTGTTATACATCATAGATAGTATAACAACAGTTGTTCTGTGAGTTATTACCAAAATTAGGAGAACACTGTTCTCTGTGTAATCAACAACTGTGCTTAACTCAAACTATTGATTTGGCAAAATAAATGAAGAATAAACAGCAACAGCAATTTTTAGTCTATGTATCTATTGTTATTTGAAATAATTGTTGGGGGAACTATGTGATTAGTTAGGATAAAGAGATCGTGAACTATTCCACCTAAAACAAGTGGTCTTTTCTTAAAGAATTGTGTTTGGAAACAAAACATTGTGCAAATTAAATTGCATAAAAGAGTAAGGTTTAAACCTGCTCCATGTCTTATTAAAATTTTTCCAAAAGTCACAAGAAAGTTATTATTTTAACTTTCCCCAAGTAATTCTGAAATAAACATCATATATCACTAGCCAATAAAAAACAATCCAAAATCATCAAACAAGGAAAAATTACTAAATTATGAGTTTAGAAAAATTATTAGATATTAGTTGCACATACAGTTTAGCAACTACAGTGTAATTAATGTGTCCTACAGACTCTGAATTGTTTTACTTTGTCTATTATAATAAATACTGTCAAACTGTTCTTATAATATTTATTTTATTCTACTTTCCCAATTTCATTATAATGCTTTCATTACTTTGTTCTACTTTCATAAAGAAGAACTAAAGTTCTACTACTTATTTAGGGCTAGAATTTCAAATTTATTATTCTGTCAAGTAGCTCTTTTATTTTTTTTTTTTTTTTTTTTTTTTTTTTTAAAGATTTTATTTATTTTATTTCTTCCCCCCAGAGCCCCAGTGGATAGTTGTGTGTCGTAGCTGCACATCCTTCTAGTTGCTGTATGTGGGACTCGGCCTCAGGATGAACGGAGAAGTGGTGCCTCGATGTGCACCCGGGATCCGAACCCGGGCCGCCAGCATCGCAGCGCACGCACTTAACCACCAAGCCACAGGGCCGGCCCTCAAGTAGCTCTTTTAAAATAAAAAAAAATTAGGGAAGACTGAAGCCCACAACTGGTTTCACAATGTTAAATTATTGACTATCTGTGTTTTGCAGAGAATACTGTACAAAAATTGAGACATATCTACTTTTGCATCCATTAATATATCCCAAATCATTTCTGTGTCTTTAAAAATGCATGTGAATGCTGATGGTCAGACAGATCCTAGTTACCTAATTTAGCTATAAATTTTTTTTTTTTTTTGGTGGGGAAGATCAGCCCTGAGCTAACATCCATGCCAATCCTCCTCTTTTTTTTTTTTTGCTGAGGAAGACCGGCTCTGAGCTAACATCTATTGCCAATCCTCCTCCTTTATTTTTTCCCCCAAAGCCCCAGTAGATAGTTGTATGTCATAGTTGCACATCCTTCTAGTTGCTGTATGTGGGACGCGGCCCAGCATGGTCGGAGAAGCAGTGCGTCAGTGCGCGCCCGGGATCCGAACCCAGGCCACCAGTAGTGGAGCGCGTGCACTTAACTACTAAGCCACGGGGCCGGCCCCTAGCTATAAATTTTTGACAGAGGTTAGTTTTATCATGTACCAAGTATTCTGAAATATAGTCTTTGGCCTGGCCTCTTCTCCCTTTATCATCTTGGTCCATTCTCAAGAAACGAGTAGACACACTGGCCAAGAAATCATAAGCAGGAAAAGAAGAGATTCTAACCCTCGTAGAAAACAAAACAAATGCTTTTCAAATTGAACTAATTTAGATTTGAATCTTGACTGCTCCTGAGTGACCTTGGGCAAAATCCTAAATTTTGAGTTGAATTCCCTTGTCTGTAAACTGGTCTTAATGCTTGCTATATAATCAGTTGTGAGGATTAGGTCAGGTGATGTACAGGAAAACCCCAAAGAGAATAGATGGTGCGTGGTGTTCACTCCATTCACGATAACTTGTCCATTTTCAAGATAGTTGATGCGTCACTTTGCAAGTTGATTAGACTCAATATATTTCACTGTTACACTTTTTACATCTTTACATTTCTGAATCAGGATGTTGATAGCATGGCATAGTTTAATCGGCAACACTTTTTTCTTTCTCAGGGCTGCACAAAATACAAAGTATCTTTAACACTTGATTACATCTTAGATTTGATGAACTACAAAAGAAGCTTTCAAACATTTTTTTCAAAAGTTATGCTGGGGAACAACTTTCTTCTAGGAAGACCTGGTCCATAAGGTGATTATACTATGTACATCGCTTTTGTCAATAATTATGAGAAGGAAGGCAGCTGGATTAAAAACACATACATTTGAATGCCTTCTGGCAGAAAGAGGGGAGCTACTGTAGAGAGTTAGTTATACTCTGTGTTTGATGCTTATAATCAGGTGAACTTGCTGCTAGTTTTCTGTGTTCGGAGTTTTTCTCAAGCTATTATTGATCGCTATTCTACAATAGAAATTGATGATATGAAACCATTTTTGCTTTATAATGCACATGAACTTGTGGAGAAGATCAGCAGCAGCTGCTTTGATCCGACGGCATATAATAATTGTTAAAGTGGATCAATGAAACTTCCATTTACTTCAGTATATTAAATAGAAGAAATATGTTGATCAGAACTGCCTCAGAACCACTACTTCTGGCAAAGCAATTTACATTTCCAGAGTATCTGGCACTTAGGTTTGGAGGTAGGATCTATTTATTTTTGAGGTCTTGGCTGTGGCTCCTTTCTGTCATATGACCTTGGGCAAGTCACTTGATCCAATTCTTAGCTTCTTTATCTGTAAAGCAACTTTAACAATTCCAAAAATAATACTTCCCTGTCCTTTCTTTTGCTAGCCTGTGGGAATTTTGGGTAATGTTGATGAAATTACTCAGGAAATGAAATATACTGTCTGTGACACGGAACCATACGGTAGAACAGAGAACACAACTGGCTAATAGGCTAATCGAATTCTGCTGGGGGTGCCCTTCTTTTATCACTGGCTAATCTTTTGAAAGACATGTTGAACTTCTTGATTTATTCTCCACTTATATGTAAATCATTGAATCGTTAGATAATGTGGTTCAACTCTGAAATGACAATGAAAACCTTTAAACTCTGTGTCTTATCACACATATTCAGGTTTTACACATCCTCAGTCCTCTCTGAGTTTATTATGGGAGTGTAGAGCTGTGCTACCTTTGCAAAGTGTTTCAAGTTAATTTTATATCCTCTTGAACACACACATCAAGGTCCCAGTCATGGCCACTCAGGCATCAACTTTTGGATGACTTCATTGAAAGACAACAATTCTAAAGATGTCCCCCAAGATTCCTGTCCTCTTGTTATTCAATCAAACACTAGTCTAGGCACTGCTGTGAAGGGACTTTGTAGATAGAATTAAGGTTACTAATCAGCTGACCTTCAAGTAGGGAGATTATCCAAGATTATCTGGGTGGGCCCAATGTAATCACACGAGCCCTTAAAAGCAGAAGAGGAGGGCAGATGAGATGTGGCAGGGCGAGGTCAGAGAGATTGGAAGCAGGAGAAGGACTTGACCCGCCATTGCTGGCTTTAAAGATGAAGGGGGTCCACGAGACAGGAAGGCAGGCAGCCTCTAGAAGTTGAGAGCTACCCCCTGTTGACAACCAGCAAGGAAACAGGGACCTCAATCCTACAAACTGCCTGGATAATTCTGTTACCATGGCCCAATTGCATTCTTGTTTTTAAAATTTTAATATTGTATCATTACTTAGTCTTTTAGTTTGTGATAAAGATAACTTCAAGGCTCAAGAAATAAATTTTAAGATAGAATGTAGGGTTCATTTGGGGAAAGCAGAGGCAGACTTGTAGTAGGTACGCAAAATCTAAAAGTCACTGAATGGAGAGTCATTTTTTGTTCATTGCCATCTCAAAATGGATAGAAATAGGCTCACAAAAAGCTCATATGAAAGTACTGTATTTAAGGGGAAAAAAACATAAATTGATCTTGGAAGGATCTGAATACAACTTAATCATAACATTGCCACCATTACTTTTTCTTTATTACTTGGAACATTAATTCAAGATGTACATGAGAATATAATACAGAAAGCAGGCAAGCAAAGAAATATCAATAATATTTGCAGTTTTTCTAAGGAAATATGTCCATTGTATTTTTCAATTCCTCCTTCATTGATGGTTAAGCTTATGCTGAGCTGTATACATTCCATTCTGTCAATGTGAAAAATATAGATTTTTGAGGAAGACAATAAAAATGGAAAGCTGATTTCATAATAAGTGGAAAATTCCTCCCACAGTTTTGTGTTTGGCTCAAGTAAACCAAAACCAGTGTGGCGGGGAGGTGAAATGGGATACTCCCGACTCGTGTGATCTGCGGGGCCAAGGTGAGCGTGGGGCCAGCACTCCATCAACAGCATGACTGATGGAGTTTCGGAGGACCAGATCCACAACTGGATAGACGAAGGCTTTTAAAGAGAGCCCAGGTGTGGTGAGAAGACAGTGAGGACTTTTTTTTTTTTTAAGGTTGCAATCCCATTGGGCTGGTTGAACCGTCTGGAGAGCTCTGACAGTGTTCCCAGCAGTGGAGCAACAGAAATTTCTGGGTCTTCCTCACGATTGAGAATCGGATGGAGTGCATGACAGCAGGACTGGAGGATGGAGACGGCTTGCACTCTCAAAGTTGTTAGTGCCCCGGGTGAGTATACTTTTTATGTGGGAGGGAGCACTAGTCTGGGGTCATTTTGATCCTGTGTAACAGGGCTTTCTCTAAGGGCGGAGGATCCTGAGCACAAGAAGCTGAGGTGAACGCAGGAAATCTAGGGGCTGAGGCAGGAGTCACAAGTGAACATCGAGAATGGAGAGCGCCTGTCATTGTGGCATCACTGAAAAGCGCACAGCCAGGTTCCACAAGAGACAATCAGCCTTACACACCTGCCAGGCCCTAGGGAGCGTGATGCCAGCTCAGGATAGTGTCAGTCAGTAAGAACCTCTTCTCTCCTCGCAGTCTGCCTCTCCCACCCTGACAACCCTGTGGGACAAAACCTAGGTAGGCAAGGTTGGGGGGGTAGGTGACAACATATAAGGCAGATAAATAGAGGTAAAGCCCACCACACCCCATTTTCCCACTGCAAGCTTCCAGCCTGGAGCAGATCTGAGCTCAGGAAGGGGAGAATATTTGAGGGTTCAGTCAAGTTTGGAGTTTTGATCAATCTGTTAAAGAAGCGATTCTAAGCACTGGATAGTGTGTGTGATCCAAGGCGCCTGTGGATCCTATAAGCGAATGGAACAATTAAGGCCCCTGTTAAGTTTCATGCAGTCAGGGAAAGGCTCCCCCACTGAATAAAGCTTATTTTTTTTTTTTGTCTCCAATCCCCTTTTAAACTTGCCTTTTAATTATGTCATGAATAGTGACTATTCAACATAACAATTACACTGGTGACATTCTTATTTTCTCTGCAATGTCCACATAGACACCTCTAAAAAGTCATTTGTTGGTGCTCATGAAAGATTTGCATATAAAGGAAAATGAGAATGAGACCTTAGCTATCAGCAAGTCCAGAATAGGCGATATTTTAGTGATTTAAAAAGTACAAATTATGATGTGACTGAATATAGGAGCCGCCTTAAGTTAAAGCTTTAGAAATCACTCTGTGCTTTCCTGCTCGGATTAAGTAAAACTTTCTGTTGGATAAATAGAAAAGAACATTGTTTTCTCTTGGGCAGATATGTGCTTGCTTGCTCATTTGGGGCCCGTCTTGAGGTTTTAAATACATTAAAGCATATTATACAGATTTCTGTAGGCATATCCCAAAGGCCTTAGCGGAACTGGTGGAAGTCTCTTATTCAGAAACGTGCCACTTTCCAGTTGGCAGTGGGATGTTACTGTTCCCAAGGACTGGGAACCAACTGGAATCCCATCATTTTGTCTGTGGATCCCTTTTGAAGCACCTCAGAGGTGGAAGGAGGGATGACAAAGCACACATTTCAAACATGGCTTTGCAAACAGGTTGAACAAATAGCCAGTGGTCCCCACTCTCTCCCTGCATCTGGACCCTCCCGGGCTACTTGAGACAGACACAGGAAATAGAATCTCTACACAGCACGAGAGATGTTGGGAAGACCTAGAGGAGACGCAATGCATTCTGCTAGTCAGAGAGGGATCAAAGAAGGTTTCTGAGAGGGAGTGATGTTTGAGTTTATTTCTGGAGAAAAAATACGTGGTATCTTCTGGGAGTCGCTGGACTGGGTTTAGGATGCTTGCTCAAGGTCAAGAACCAAGGGTCTAGGTCACATGGCCCATTCCAACAAGCAAGTGGTGGGGCACAGACAGCCAGTTGTAGTCCCATCTCAAGCCTTAATTCCATACAACAGCAGCCATTTTACTTTAGTTTAGAAATGATTAATGGGATTTACCCTGGAAAGTTGTTCTAGATACACCAAACTTGCCATCGGTCCAGGGACTATTGAGATGTGTCTGGGATGTGAATTTGTCCGCAATTCAGTGTTTTTCTGACAGTCTACTCCCTTTAGGTAAGTTACAGGGTGGGAGCAGTGGTTAAACTAGAATGACGGAGCTAATGCAAGTGCCCCTGGGATGCCCAGGATGGAACTGGACTCTAAGATTTGGAAAGATCTATACAGAGAAACTGCAAATATAAAAGCCATTTAAAAACTGAAAGCAATGTCTGTCTTGGAAAAGAGGTTGAGATTTCCATAGTCCATTCGGGCAGGCAATTCTTGGTAAACCTCTCAAATAGGCCTTTTGATTAGATGAAAACTTCAGCCCTCTTCTGAAATGAAGTGAGGGATCCACAGAGGGAGCTAAAACTATCTAATAGGGGGAGGGAGTGAACAGTAAAAGTTTATCTCTGATGGAAGGCTTCTGCAAATAGGCATTATTAGCATCTAGAAAATATATTTTGTCTTGTATTTCTGACTGCTGGCATATAAAAATAAAGATATCGATTCCCGAACATTTATTTTGCATCTTATCACCGTACTAAATTATCATATTAATTCTAATAGACATCACTTAATTTTCTTGGAAAGACCACACAAAACCACACATATACAGTTTTTTCCACAACCCCATGTGGCAGATAATAAACTTTTGTTAACATTTACCTAACACCTGCTAATTTGCAAAGCAATTTCGCTCCCATTCCATCATTGATTCCCCTCATCCTCTCCGCTTGACACTCCTGCAAAATCACCTCTTTGCCGTTCTCTGCGGGTGAATGAGCTTTAATCTCCCCAACAACTTGCTTTTCAAAGTAAGGAGACTGAGGCACAGAACAGTTATGTAACCTGTTAAAGGTCGCACAGCTGGTAAACCCCGAGCCAGTATTCAAACCCAGGAGACCTGATGCCACAGTCTTTGCTCTTAAACGCTATCCCATTTCTTGTTTTTCCACGTATCGTTCCATCTGTCCTTGTCCACCAGGGGAACCTCGATGTATTGGTCCAAACCCCATTCAGGAACAGAGTGCCCTGACCTCCTGCCCATCTGGTTGGGTAGGGACAGGCACAGGCCATGCGGTGCGCCACCCTGAGTGGGCCCCTGGGGCCCTCCGGAAGGATGGCGGCAGATGCACCATTGGGTGTCTGTGGGATAGCCGGGGCAACACCCAGACCTGTGGGAGCATTTGCTTACCTCTCTCTGGTTAGTTGGCAGCATCACTGAAGGAATAAAAAAATCAATTCCCTGCCATCTCCTCTACTCAAAACTTACCCAGACTCTTTTCCTTTCTTAACTGAACAAACTCTTTCTGCTGAAAGGAAAAGGGGGAGGATTTGTTGTTCTTGAAAGGGGGAGTTGGCATTAGGCCTTGCAGAGCGAGGCCATTGTCAGTTGTTGTGGCAATGTGAGGCAGCGGCAGGCACACAAACCTCTAGCTTTACTTATCAAAGACAGATTTTTATCTCCACACACCCTGGGAAAGGGTTACACACCCTGTCCTGAGTTGAATAGTGTCCCCCCAAATTCGTGTCCTTTCTGGAACCTCTGAATGTGGCTTTCTTTGAAAATTGGTCTTTCCCAATGTAATTAGTAAAGTTAGGATGAGGTCATACTGGAGTAGGGTGGGCCCTTAATCCAATCCTTACAGGGACTTGTGTCCTTATACGAAGAGAAGAGACAGAGACAGGCACACAGGGAAAATGTCACGTGGAGATGGACGCAGAGATTGGAGTGATGCATCTATAAGCCAAGGATTGCTGGCACCGCCAGATGCCAGGAGAGTGACATGGAATGGATTCCTCCCTAGAGACTGGAGAGCATGGATCTGCCGACACCTTGATTTTGGACTTCTGGCCTCCAGAACTGTGAGATAATAAATTTCTCTTGTTTAAGCCATCCAGTTTGTGGCAATTTGTTGGGAAGCCCTGGGAAACTAATACACAGCTGCAGAACTTGATTCTGATTTTCTTGGTCATCACCCTGCCAGGTCATATGTCTCTAGACACAGATAGACAACTCTGAGAATGACTTATCCCTCTTGGCCTATGCAACCAGGGAGGTCTAGAAAGAAGAGCAGATACAGAGGCAATTTATAGTAGTGACTGTTCCCAATATGGGTTTTACAAGTGAATTGGGTTGAAAATAAACTTGAATGAAGCAGTCTGAGAGAAGAGGAAATTTATTTAGTAAGCATTTGCAGATTTCGTAATAGTAAGAAGGTCATCTTATGGGTTGACCAAGTGTGAGGTGCATCAAGGATATAGAAGCCTTGACTTTTCCCAGGACCATCGGTCCCTTGGGCTGCTCTCTTAGATCACTGCACAGCTATCACTGTTTGCAGATATACGGGGTCTCCCTCCCCATCCCCTGAGACTTGTGAGGCTTTGGAAGCTCTGCTTATAAAGAATGTTTGGAAGAAGAAAGGACATTGAACTTGGAGAAGTGAAGACTGTGGAGGAAGGAATGTTTTATATAATTTTTTGAGGCCCTGCTATTTGGGAAAGGGATCAGACATTATTCTGTGTGGTTTAGATTAGAGAGAGAAATCAGATAGAATATTAAGCATAGATTTCAATTCAATGTAAGAAGGGCCTATCTTTTTGGAAGTAGAATGGGCCGCCTCATGAAATAGTGAAGCTACTTGGGACAGAACCGAATAAACAAGCACTGGTCATGCAGACTGGGTTAGGGAATAAATTCCACGAAAATACATATTCAGCACCTAATTCTGCTAGGTGCACCACACTCTGCATAGGAAAAACGAAGCCCAATGCAAGCATTTTGTCCTTGTGGAAACAACAGTCTAATACATTATAGTTTAGTAAATTGGAGAGAGGTGCAGACCCAAGAGCCCCTACACGAATCTGCAAGCTTTGTCATGATTCTAGGATTCTCTTCAGACCAACTAGTTAAGACTGAGTAGAAGAAAACTTAGAAGAGATTAGAAATATACATGAGCATTCCAAATCTAACTTTCAGAAATTGGGAAGTGGTAGTTCTAATACTTTCCTCAATAAACTTAGGACATTCAAATGCTTTCATATCTAATAAACCAAATGATTTCAAAGGAACTTTGAAGTAAATTTCTAAAATATAAATCATACACAAAATTCTACAGAATTCCATGGGGAACAAATCTTAATTCCAAAATTAAATTTAAAGCTGTGAAATACAAGTCAATTATGAGACAAAAAACTAAAGGTTCTTTTTGGGAAACAATCACTCCCAAAAATTCATCAGCATTTTAAAGGACCATGAGAATATGTCCCACAGGACTCACAGAAATATCTAGAGGGTTTGAAACAGGTTGACAGAGAATGCCTAGGTTCTCACGAGAAGTTGTTTTAAAAGATTATCAGCATAAAACAATTGTTTCTGTTTTTCAGAAACTACTTAAATTTCAGGATCAAAGACTTGGTACAAACATTCTAAAGTTTTGCAAATTTAATGCATTCTCACTACCTATATGTTTTAATGTGTCTGAATTTGAATTAAAAATTTTAAATCCCTTTTCATGGACTTTCATTAGTCTATTGTGGCATCCATCCAAGAACTATCCTAGATACATCTACACGTGTGGGTCCATATTTGATTTGTACATACATGGGAACACGTTATTTCATTATTACATTTATGTTTGCGTACTCCATGGCATAAACTTATGGTACTATTCGAGTCACTGATACCTGGAGTCTCTGAACTGTCTCAGGTAGAGGCTGCTTGAGGACTTTTGCTGTGTTTAGGAACAAAGGACTCAAAATAAGCATTGCCTCCAATTCTTATTATTTTTAAGGTTATTGGCTAGCTCTAATCTGTTGGCAGAGCCCCATATTTTAGCTGTAAATGTTTTAATGCCATTTATTGGCTCATGCTTCTCCAATGTAATACACTACATCATTAATTTTGTAGTTTCATCTCTGAAAGCTATAAATTGAACATTCCTATTGTCTTAATTTTCTGTAACCTTTAATAACATTTGTGAAAGAACACAGAAAAGAAGAAATTGCTATTATAGAAATTCTTCTTTCTCTTTCATCCCAAAGCAGTGACTGGAAAGACAGTGTGTCTTAGATATCCAAAATTTGTTGTTTAGAATTAGGGACAACCAGCTGAAAAGCTTAGATACTAGTTTGGATCTTCCAAAGAGAACCCTGGCCCAGGCAGCCCTTGCTTGTTATACTCAGGCTTCTTTTTGTAAATACGATGTTCCCCAAGACATTAGTCTCATATTCGAGCTTAAAGATTAAACCAGGAAGGGACGGATTTGAAAACCAGTTATCCTTGAATGAATCCCAGAATCCTTAACTTATCTGGCCACTCACCTGGCATTGGGCAATCAGAGGCAAGATGGATCCTTCAAAGCAAAAGAATTGCTACAGCTAGAGAGTCAGGAGGCCGTGCCTCATTCCCAGGGTCACAGAAGGGCCAAGGGGATGAGTTACCCAACGGAGGGACACAACACGTTCAATCGCCTATTGGTGTTGCTATATAATAATTTATATTGTGTTGCTATTTTTGCATATAATATCATATAATAATATATGTACGTAATATTGTATATATATATATAATGTTGTATGATAATAATGGCTACCTCCTTTAACACCCAGTCAAGGCCAGGCTCTACAAGAAGAGGCTATGGATACATTATCTTGAATTGTCATGCCAACTCTACAAAAAAGGCATTGTTATAAATATTTTGCTTAGATGAAGCAATTTGAGTTCAGAGAAGTTACATGAGTTGTCTAAGGTCACATCTCTTCTGGCTCCAAAATACTACTCTTTATTCTACATTACAATTCACTTCTTAGATTTATCTGTTGTTTTTTTTTAACTGTAGCCTAATTAAACCCCATGAAAAAATATTATTCATAAATAGAAATACAAAGCCACTCTTTCTCCTAGAACAGGACTGATCTTGCGGGGCTGGTTATAAGTTTTAATACTTATAGAAGTGTAGATGGGGCATAAATTGGTGCTGCCAGCATCATCTGCTCCTCCCCTGCTCTACCTTATTTCCCACTGCTTCTCTGAGAAGACTGTGCAGTCTCCAGTGACTCAGCCCCACCTCTCATTTCAGAGAAAGTCTAGTCGACACTGAAATAGGACAGAAATTGCACAAAGGAGCAGGCAGTAGATTTAAGCTAAAGCTTGTACTTTGAGGGACTACTGACAGAACGACAAGGTCATTATATTTGAAGGAATAGTCTCTCATTCATTCATTCTTTCTTTCTTTCGTCATTTATGTCTGATCTCATTCTCAAAAAGATTTTGTGGTGGGACTTGAAAGAAATATGTTTGAATCTGAATTTAACAAGACATTGAGTTATGTGAAAGTAGGGGAAAGGGGAAACAGAAACATGTAAAATTGCTCACAAATGCATTGCAACTGAGGATAAATTTTTTTCTAATGCTATGTGCTGTAAATTTCTGATATAATTTTAATTGTAAATAAATATATCTGTTACTAAAGACATCTGCTTAAATAAAACAACTATATATGGTCTGTGAATATGAATAAAATATCTATAATCATAAAGTACGATTTAGTAAAATGCTGTTAAAGCTAAATTATTTTTATACTGAAAATACTATTGTAATTGGAAATTCTGTAATAATCTTCTTCCGATAGAAATGGCTCTCTGGTAACATAGCCACTTTGAAGAATAGTTTTAAGTTTTGTAGCTAGAATACTCCAATTTTGTAATATGACCCTCTGGAAATTCAGCAAACTACATTCTGGCATTATACTGACAGGTTTCTAAGATAAGTAGAAAATGAACCTGAAGCTAATATTTTCTTTCCCTTCAAATGTCAGAAAGATATTAAGCAGAAAAATAGTTGGATGTAGAATTCCTGGTACATGCATTTAGAAATGTTCCAAAATAATTAGCTATGTTTGGGACCAATTAAGGCTATCGTACGTATAAAGTCCAAATTCCCCAAATTGACAAAATCTACATAGGGATATATTCTGAAAGCCAATCACTTCTTTTCTTAAGCTTATGAACATTTGTCAGTTAAAGAATTAAATAGAAAGTATAATGAGGAAGATGTAGAAACCAATTGTTTTTGTTTAGTAGTCTAGAGCTCCCAACGAGATTTATCTTCGTGGCAGCTGTACTTATTCTTCTGCACAGGTCTCCTTGAGGATGCAGGAGATTCTAATTGTCTTTTGAATACCACTCTGTTTCTTCTTTTATACAAAGATACAAAATGATGCTTAGGTTTAGGTTCCAGATTCTACTGTAGGACAACATAGCGCTAAGTATGTACCAACTCCTACTCAAATACAGGAGGGGCAATGTGTTAGTGCTCTCTTCCACCACGGTCAAACACAGAAACAAATGTTTATATAGGAGAAAAGTTACAGAGGCAACTGTTGCAATGAAGAAGTGGAGAAAGTCATAGTATACATATCATAGGTTGCTGTGAGGATTATTGAGGACACAGTTGCAAATCACACACTTCAAAAATGTTCACTGTAATTGAGACTTCTGTGGATGGCTGTTCCCTAATTCTTCCATTACTTTAATAACTCTAGCTCTCTCATCTCTATCTCTATCTCTATCTGTCTCTATCTCTAACTCTATCTCTATCTCTCTCTCTATCTCTATCTCTATCCCTATTTCTCTCTCTTTCTCTTTTTCTTTCTCTATCTCTATCTCTATCATTTCTATCTCTATTTCCCTCAAGTTAACTAGAGTCTAAACATAATTGATGAACTTAGAGTTTCTTTTATGAATCACAATTGAACAATGTGCACACGTGGAGTCAATGCCATATAGTAAAAACATAAATTATGAGTTAAGGATATTTAAATAAGTATTTTCCATAAAGTAGAAATGCTTTTACTAAAACTTTCATTTTAGACCACAAGAGACTCAATTACTAACACCCAATTTTTACTTTCATGAAAGAGTAACCATCTTGTCTAAATGTCCGCAGTCACTTTATAGCTTTTAGGTATTTCAAAATGGATATCAACTCACTCAATTATGAGCATTATTAATCTCCCATAACCCCAGCTTAAGTCCTTTTTACTAAATATGTTTAATGTTAAACATATAAGTAATTCTTACTATTGAAAGACAGTTTAAAGACTTTCTGAGGATTCCATGATTTCCTGAATAGTCTGCCTGATTAAGGAGACTAATAGCAATTTAGGACCAATATAAAAAAATGGTGATTCCAAACAAAAGACTTTTATGAGATGGGAGCTGCCACACACTCAGTCTTTTGTTTGATTTTTTTTGTATGTACCATGAGTAGATCATGTCGCAAAATTTTCATGCAGCGTTCCACTAAATCATTCATTTATTTACATGGCTGCCAGGGATTAACTTCAAATGTTGACTTCACTGTGCATATGAGAAGTATGGAACTTCAAAGTTAGCAGCATAAAGAAAATTAGATTCACATTGTTTCAAGAGCCGTCAAAGGAAAATCATACTCTCAATGAACAGACGTACATCCACTTCCCGCCTAGAGATCACCAAAACTTGCTAATACCTTTGTTTGGATGAAGGTGATTCATCTGATCTCATCAGTGCTTTCCAAGGTTTATGGATAACATTTTTTTAAATAAATGGATAAGCACATATATATTTCTAATTAGTATTCACCTTCAACTAAGTAACTACAAATTATCTATTTTTCATTTTCTTAAATGCGAGAACCTATATTAAAACTCTCCAAACTATGTGCATCAGATTTCAATAATATTGCTTTAAAAAATTCATCTTAAACCAATTAATAACTGACTACAATTTTAACAGGAAGTATCTAAAGGTAGAATTACTATTAAGAGAAAGGACAAACTGAAAACCTACTAATGTATTCAAAAGACTATTAAAAAAACTTTACAATTTAATTATTGGAAGATTATAGAACTGCTTCAGCGCTTCTGAACTGAGTAAGTAAGCTGTACGTGTGAGGAGTAATAAATGAAATTGTTAATTTTACTGTTTCCCTAGGGAGTAGCGAGAGAAGGGGTGGGAGTTATGCTATTTAGATTTCTAAATGCATCTTGGTTTATATGCAATAATAAATCCTAAATGTGTTGCTAATTAACTCCACTTCAAACCACTCCCTTTTTTTAGGGCTTAAAAGACATTTTGACTCCTGGGATAACTCACCATTCATATTCTTAAAGATGTTCAGGATAGGGAGGATTTGACGGTAATAGGGCACCAAAGCTTCACCCACCATCTCAGCTGACACAACTAGATGCTGGAGGACTTTGAGAGTGACACAGATGACTTGTCGGTTTCGGAGGTTCAGAGCATCTATACAGTAGGAAAAGAAACAAGTGAAAAATAAAAAGCATTAATTTCTACAAAGTTAAGGTAAAGCCATCTCATGGACCATTTAATTAAATTGTACTCTATTGGGGTTCACCAATGGGATGAGCCTTTATTATTACAGCTTTGAATGATGCACTGCAGTCTTTAATATTATAAACAGGATCTTGTTTGTGTGTTCTCTGTTCTCCCAACTTGTACTAATTCCTCACTACCCCTAAGAAAGCAGCTCATTGTCCTTCAAAGAAGAGGCTGGTGATGGATAGGCAGCATGAAAGATAAAAGATCAGTTAGTGTCGGTGAAGTTAAAGGACCCCACGAAGGTTGACAACAGATACCTTTTTATGCAACAATCCCTTTCAGTTAATAATCCATGCTATTCTTAAATTTGGGAAGAGGGGATTGAGTATGGTGTGTGTCAGTAGAAGCTATAGGCTGGTTACAAACACAGAGAATATTCTTGGTAGAAATGAACATAAAGTGACTCTATGTACACTCTCAAGAAAGTAGAGAAGAAAAGCAAGATTTTTAAATGCTCAGAACTTTAGAAGGAATCAATAGTAAATAACTAACAGACCAAAGGAATACGAAATGAAAGAACAATGCCAAACGCACAGCGACAAGCTGTGCTGCAGAGACAGGACAGGAGACAGTAAGTACCAGCTGCTCCCCCACTTGCCGAGTCTGGAAGGCACCATTTGC
The DNA here is from genome assembly GCF_057802395.1 of Ceratotherium simum simum. Lineage (NCBI taxonomy): Eukaryota > Metazoa > Chordata > Mammalia > Perissodactyla > Rhinocerotidae > Ceratotherium > Ceratotherium simum. Next base: position 6,113,573 of record NC_141937.1, read on the forward strand.
TCCACTGGGGAAGGCAGAGGGCCAGGGCTCAGGACACTGGTAAGGGGCTATATGAACTTGGCCAACTCCCCCACACTCTCTTGGTCTCAGATTCCTCAGCCATGGGAACCTGTTATTTACTTTCTAAGACGACTAAAAGTTCCAGGATTTAAATAGAAGAGCATCTATGATAGAATGTCAAAGGTGAGGACTGTGACGACCTAGACTACTTTAAGACAAAGTCAAAGGCTCTTATTTGTAAGATGTCCTACCTTCTAAAGAAAAGATTGACTATGACCCTAAAGTATGTGTCTTTTATAGAGGGATCAAAAGAACTAGGCTATCAAAAGAGATGACGCTACGGTCAACATACCTGTGAGGCAGTCCTGACATTGTTTTTGAACTCCAGCTCACATTTCCAATAGCCCGGATCTTGCCAGCATCTCAAATTTAGTTTGTTTCAAAGATGTTTCCCCCAGAAACTTTCTCTTTTAACCATGTTCCCCATATTTAGTAAGGATACAATCAGGCTTCCAGGCACCCAGGGTCAAAAGCTGTTTCTCATCTTTCCCATTCTTCTTGTTGCAAACTCATGTTGTTATGCCTCTGTAGCAGCTCTTGAATTTGTGTCCTCCTCCCCATCCTCACCAGCACTTCTCTGGTCTCTCCATCCTCACCGCCACTCCTCTGGTCCTGGGTCTCCATCCTCACCGCCACTCCTCTGGTCTCTCCATCCTCACCGCCACTCCTCTGGTCCTGGGTTTCCATCCTCACCAGCACTCCTCTGGTCTCTCCATCCTCACCAGCACTCCTCTGGTCTCTCCATGCTCATCACCTCTACTCTGGTCCTGGGTCTCCATCCTCACCAGCACTCCTCTGGTCTCTCCGTCCTCACCATCACTCCTCTGGTCCTGGGTTTCCATCCTCACCAGCACTCCTCTGGTCTCTCCATCCTCACCGCCACTCCTCTGGTCCTGGGTCTCCATCCTCACTGCCACTCCTCTGGTCTCTCCATCCTCACCACCTCTACTCTGGTCCTGGGTCTCCATCCTCACCACCTCTACTCTGGTCTCTCCATCCTCACCGCCACTCCTCTGGTCCTGGGTCTCCATCCTCACCGCCACTCCTCTGGTCCTGGGTCTCCATCCTCACTGCCACTCCTCTGGTCCTGGGTCTCCATCCTCACTGCCACTCCTCTGGTCCTGGGCTTCCATCCTCACCACCTCTACTCTGGTCTCTCCATCCTCACCACCACTCCTCTGGACTCCCCATCCTCACCGCCACTCCTCTGGTCTCCCCATCCTCACTGCCACTCCTCTGGTCTCCCCATCCTCACCGCCACTCCTCTGGTCTCTCCATCCTCACCACCTCTACTCTGGTCCTGGGTCTCCATCCTCACCACCTCTACTCTGGTCTCTCCATCCTCACCACCACTCCTCTGGTCCTGGGTCTCCATCCTCACCGCCACTCCTCTGGTCTCCCCATCCTCACCGCCACTCCTCTGGTCTCCCCATCCTCACCGCCACTCCTCTGGTCTCCCCATCCTCACCGCCACTCCTCTGGTCCTAGGTTTCCATCCTCACCAGCACTCCTCTGGTCTCTCCATCCTCACCGCCTCTCCTCTGGTCCTGGGTCTCCATCCTCACCACCTCTACTCTGGTCCTGGTGCTTGAACTCCTCCACTGGAGCACTGTCATGCCCTCCTAACTGACCTCCCTTCTTTCTGTCTTTCTCCACTCCTCCAATCCATCTTTTCACACTGCTGCTGGATTAACCTTCCTAGAGCATATCTGATGATCTCACCACCTGCTCAAAGAGTTCAGAGTCCCCTCCCACCCAATTTTCGACAGTATAAAGTACAAACTAGCCAGGCACAAGATGACAGGATAAGTTTGAACCAAACTGAATTCTCAATTAAAAATCCAAGTATATAAGGTATTGTTTAGTGGTTTCACAGCTATTTCCTATGGAATCACCAGGAAGTTTTTAAAAATAAATTGTGGTCAGCTTCATTCCCTCCAGCAACAAATGGGTGTTGGGGCATAAAATCTCCTACGGGCAGCTCTACCCCTTCTGGTCCAGTGCAGACTACATTCTTGTTTGATTTGAAAGTGAACACAAATGTAATGCATAGAGATGGCTCAGCTTTAACTCAGAGAAGCAACCTAAGTATACCTATGGAATTCAATTTCATGTTGGCTCATTACTACAGCATTAGGTACATTGTAGGCCATACTATATATTCTGAAAAAACAACTAAAAATAGAATGCTATAATTTAGCCTAAAAGCCATAGTAATGAGATTTTTAAGAGCAGAGCTTCAGAGAACCATGGGAAGGTGAGACGGAGAAGGGCAAGTTGCTTGTCTCACAGTGGCTCTTTTTCTGGTATTATCCAATGTAAGGGTTGTTTTGTCTTTTCAGGAAGCCAAGCGTTACCACCCCCTCCCTCCTGACCCAGCTCAGTTTAACAGAAGAGAACCGGAAGCCTGCAGAAATGTAGTTCTGGGGATTATGGACAGTGGACATACTTTCAAAAAGTCTATCAACGAAGCTCAATGTGTTTAGGTTTGAGGACGGCACAGATCTGTGTGATGGTTCATATACTAGTAGCTAACGTATACTGAGCACCTCTATATGCCAGGAGTTAAACTGAGCACTTTACATTTATTAGTTTACTTAATCTTATTCATTAAAATATTTATTAAGAATGTATTATGTGCCAGTCACTATTTTAGGAATTGGAGATACAGAAGTGAAAAAGACAGACATTGTGCTTATCCCACTGGGACTTAAAGTATAGTATGGAAGAAGATATTAAACAAATCTTGTAAGTGTGATGAGTATTCTTAAGAAGAATAGGGTATTTAAACAGCAAATAGAAAGGGGCATCCAGCCCAGTCTAGAGAGAAGGGAAGGTTCCCAGACACAGAGACAGACCCAAAGGATGAACAGATGTTACTTAGGTGAAGAGTATTCCAGGAGAGGGAACAGCATGCTAGAGACTGACCCCTTTTGGATAAAGGAGTCCTTCTTACCACAAGGTCTACTCCAGCTCATAAGGATAAAGATCTACTTAGAGATGTGGGACCAAAGCCCCAGAGAGCACAACAATAGTCTTCTAAATGGTTTATCATTGCATATATGTTTTTCTTGGAATCATTTATAAGTGATGAGAAGAAGTCTGTGGATGTGTGTAGATGTGTATAAAAGGAGGGTAAGGCTGTAGTACTTTTTCCCAAGCTAAAAGATCTCTAGGTCCCCTCTTGCTTCATCAAGCAAACCGAATCAGATGTTTAAGATCCTGGGTTTCTGCCTTTTCTCTCTACTCATCCCTCTGTCTCACTCCACTTTTTAAAAAGGACTCACAGCCACATCCAGCTAACTGTTTTATAAACTCCTTAGTGAGAAAGGATTAGACATTGAAACAGAACCACATGGATGTGTTGTTTGTTGGTTTTTTTTTTACATATTAAAATAAATGTAAAATTGGGTGGACATAATTCTCATTCCATTTTTTGTGTTTTGTTTTTTTCAAGAAAGCCTTTCTGTTGACACTATAAAGTCACAAGTAGGAAAACCTACTGAAGGTATTAGAAGAGATAGCTACCGGAGCATGGGTAGAGCCCATCTGGTGATTGCAGAAAAGATTTTACTACTCATTTTGTCTACTAAATGCTGGCTTATCACAGTGTTCTTCTCTTAGGGTATACATGCCAAAGCTTGCAATAAAACAGGATAGAGTATGCTCATCTGCTACCAATGTTAAAGAAGAGTTTTGCCATATAGAATATATCGATTAAGGAGTGAGCTTTACACATGTGTGTATATATACATATATATGAGTAATAATAACATAAACTTTTGTTGATTAGGTTTATGACTATGTGTTTATACCTATATTAGGTTTATGCCTATAACTAATTGATCACTTGGGGATAAATTAACGATCTGTCTCACCATGGGTAGTAATAATAGCTACTAGGAAATTCTTATTATTTCATTTAATTGCAACCCCAATTGAATTAATGTGGTTGTGATAAATGTTATTGGATTGTCAATGACTGACAAGAAAAATGCTGGAATCAATACTCTTAATGATATCTAAAATGGAACTCTGAGTCCTCCTAAATGACCAGGAATGGCTCTAAAACCTCTGCAGTTGCTGTGAAATAAAGCCAGGGTATGCCCTACAAAAGCCCCTTAACTTTATCCAAGAGAGATTTTTTTACATTGCCCATTTCCACTTGAGTTCCTCTATTTTTCTTCCTCATTCTTGGGGAATTAAGACAAACCATTAAGTTAGAAGTCTTTTTGTTCTTACTGTCCCAATGGCATTAAATAAAAAAGAGATTTTTTTTTGGAAACAAAGTTCTTTTCCTTTGAAAAACTATGTTAACAGATATAAAGAGAATATTATTCTGTAGCTTGAAAGAGAAGAATTGTGTTTATTCTTGTGTTGATGGGCCTGAAAGCTATTGTCAAGACATAAGTGAGGACTTTGAACTCAAGATTTAAGGTTTTGAAAAGGGTATAACATAGAAATCTACTGACATTATAGATCAACCAGTGGAAACTTTCTATTCAGAAAACTGGATTTCTATTGTACTGCTTACTGCCTTCAAGTATAATCAACAAGTTAGGGCCTCCAGATATGCAGAAATTGCTGAAGAACAAGGAAAAAATAATTTAAAGTCAAAGTGGTAAAACATTCATCTTAGATGGTTATAAGTTACACACATGATTTTCTCAAGTATAAAATCCACTATTGCTATGATTTTTGCAAAGTGAGAATATTTTCTATTAGATATGATTCCCTATTGTGAAATCAGGAAAAATGGAAACATTTCTACCTCTTCTTTCAAAACTAGAAACACCAAACAAAATGAAAAAGCAAACAATAAATTCTAAAAAATATTTTTGACATATGCTATAAACGTTGACATTCTTGATATACAAATAGCTATCACAAACCAATAAAAGGCTGAATCTGCTAATTAAAAATGGGCAAAATATAGGAATAGATAATAGACAAATTAATAAATGTAAATGAACCATCACTATTCTAGAATGTTAAAGTTCATTGGTAATCAAGTGAAATAAAACTACTTTATAATTTTGAATATCATATTAACTAAAAGTTTTTGAAAATTTAATACTCAGTGATGGAAACAGGATTGGGATAAAGAGGCACTCTCACGACACCGTATTATAGACCATTACAACCTTTCTAGGGTAATATGCATACCACATTTGACCCAGCCATTTCAGGTCTCGGCAGTTAGTCTAAGAAAGTATGCAGCTGTGCAGAAAGAGTTATAGAAAAGACGCTATAAATAGTATTATTTATAATTAGAAACAATCTAAATGTTCCAAAAACAATAGATTAAGTAAACTCTAGTACATCCATACAATGGAAAAATCATAAATTTATTAAAGTCATCTAATAAAAAAAGAAAAAAGAATGTTTATAAGATATGAGTAAAGAAGTAGGTTAAAAGCATATTTTCACTATAAGAAAGTAAACAGAGAAAATATTGGAAATTTGTATACTCGGACGCTAACAGTAGAGACTATCTTTTCCATAGTCATATGCAGACACAAGATCTTATTTCATTTTTTAAAAAAAAACATTCTTTTTACACTGCTTTTAAAAAAATTATCAATACATTTTTCATATTTCCCTAAAAATATTATTCTTTATGATTGTAACTTTGTAAGTTTTAATGTAGCAGAATTCAAATACTCTCTCTTTATTCTTTCTCAATATTTTCTTGGTTGTTCTTAACCATTTATATTTTGAGATAAACTTTAAAATAATTTGTCAGATTAAAAAATATGCTTGGCACTTTGATAAAAATTCCAATAAATTTACAGAATAATTTTGGAGAAAACTGTCATCTTTACTATTGAATCTTTTCATTGGGGACTTGTATCTCTTCAATTTCTTTTGTCTTTAATTAAGCTCCTTAGAAAATCTTTATAGTGTTTTTCACGTAGATTCTGCATAGTTTTTTAAAGTTTTCTCAAAGGAATTTTATATTTTGTTACTATTTGTGTAAGATCATTTTATCTCAACATGCCTTCTAAAAATTATTGATAATACATACAGAAAAGCTTATGATTTTTGTATATTTATTTATAACTAATTAACTTAATTCCCTTACTTTGCTTTCCAATATTTATTTTTTGTCAAATAGAGAACAGAATTTCTAAAAGAAAATATAGGGTTATAATGCTAAGAGTAGATATTTTAGTTTTTGAATCATTCTTATTTATTTTGATATCTTAAATGATTATTTTATTGTGTAAAATATATATAAAGTAAAATGTCATTTAACCATTTTTAAGTCTACAATTCAGTGGTATACATTATATTCACAATGTTGTACAATTATCACCACTATCTAGTTCCAAAACTTTTCCATGACCCAAAACAGACACTCTATACCCATTAAGCACAAATTCCTCATTCTTCTCATCTCCAGCCTCTGGTAAACTCTAATCTACCTTTGTTCTCTATGAATTTGATTATTATAGACATATCAATGTATTTTAAGTATTATTTTTTTCTGAAGTTAAAATATTTTATTAATATTTGAGATTGGTGGGCTCAATATCATATTAGTCAAATTAGATTGAAAAGGATATAAATTTTGCTAGTTGAGGGGCACTAACTGTATAATTTATTAATTTCTGAATTCACAATATGTTTTCAACCCAAATTTAGGTTTCAGAATTGTAGAAATTTTTCTTCTTCCAAAACAGAACTCAATTGCTAAATAAATGTGATGTGGCCTGATTTCTCACATTCTTGCCAACTAAAGCATCACAACTTAGCTCAGCTCTTATGAACACGGAGTAAGCCTATAGTAAGGGTTACTATATTTTCTTTAATTCATTGTTTTCCACTAAGTGTTACCTTAAAAAAGCATCAATTTCTCTTTCATCCCATACAGAAAAGAACTAACTTTATGCAACATTTAGATTTTCCATCAAAGCTTTATCATTACAAGTGGTTAATTTTTTCAATAGATAAGAATATATTCTGATCCCAGAACCATAGAATACAATTTAGTATTTGATGAGCATGTTTGGCCTCTCTTTCCATTAAATTCTTAGTTTTAAAGATAGGTACATAATTAATATTATTTTTTTAAATAAATGAAAGTATTCAGTTACCAAAATGATCTCAACGATACAGTCACTAGCATGATCTATTTTATACTCACAACTTTCTAGACGTAAAGGAACCTGAAGAACAGTGTAACCCAACATACTCCTTTCCAATCTTCTTGCAACCAAGATTGGGCCTGCATTTGCTCTCATACATATTGAATTCCTCTAACAGTAACTGAGAGTAAATTTATCATAAATGCCCTGCTTCGTTAGAAGGCAATGAGTCTCTTTGGAACAGCTTGCTCCCCCTTCCCTAGACCGCTGGCTCAGTTCAACTTGAAGGACTGGGGTGGCAGATGCAACGATGACCAAAGGAAGGAGTTAGCCAGCCTTGGTGCCATTCTTAGAGTAAAACCAAATGACAACCGGCTGCAACAAGCAAGCACTACTTCTAAGAACTACCGTTGTTTCTCCCTTTTGTTAAGAAAAGGTGTCTCAATTTGCCATAGCTTTAAGATAGTAGAAATAGTGGACTATTAAGGAGGATATAATACACACAGGCTTTTCACAAAACAAGAAAGTTGGCAGCTGTCCTACAAAATACAACATGGATAAATATATCAATTTCCAAGAAAGAGTAGCCCTTTCTTCCCGAAAGAAGGAGTTTGAAAAACTACACAATGCTAGGCTTGACCACCAACATCTGGTACAATTCTAGGGTTGATTATATAAGCAAGTGATTTGAGAGCTCCTAGGAAAACAGCGGTGATTACTAGGAGCCAGAGTGAGCTCCCTGGAATAAGTTAGGCCAAGCTTATCTCACGTATTCTAATAAGTTTACTCATAAAGGAGATCATAAACAGACTTACATTGGCAAGGCATCTGGCAAGACCTCTCTTGTAGGCAACATACAGAAATGGTTAAAGAGTTAGGCTTTTTCTTTTTTTTAGTGTGTGAAAAATTGAATCCAAGTAATATGCACTAATGGCTTGGTATCAACCTGCACAGTCCCTACTGGGATACTGCAGGGGTCTATGCTTGACCTAGTCCAGTTTCCATCTAACGTTTTTATTGTAACTTGGATGAAAGTCATAGAATCCAAATCTATCAATTTTGTGATGACTCAAAGTTAGAAAGTCTGTAGAGATGTGACCATGAAAGAATACCAAGGAGGTAAAAATCATAATTTACTATTATTACACCTTGATTTGGCATTGTGCTAAACATTCTACTTGTATGATCTATTAATCCTTACATTATTTCTGGGCAGTCAGTTTTATAATGCCTTGAGAGAGAGGAAAGAATTAATTGGCCAAAACCATACCAAGTAGTTAATGGCAAACTGGGATCCAGTTTGCATGAGCCCAAGACCTATGGGCTCAGACCCCACTTCCTCCCAGCATCCCCAAGTCCTGGTGGACACAGGGGCCAGACTTAGAGCATGTTCAGGAGAAATATTCAGAGCTGCACAGCGAACACAGACTCTAGTGTAGACTTTGAGCAATCAGACTAGATACCTGCTGGGTCCTCAGTTTAAGTGGTTTGTTCTTAAGGAACATGTCATCATGATGGAGCTGGGTTTGCTGGCATCTTCTGAAAAAGCAAGTGACACTTTGCAGTAGTGTTATTCCCTGACTAGAGCTCAGCCCTCCTGTGGAGGGTTGAAGATTCCCAAGATGCGGTTTTAGCCTGTGTGACCAAAAACTGTTACCGTGATCAAGATAGAGAATGATGACGGTGGTCATGATGATGATGATAACAATGATGACAATGATACCATTTATCACACTTACACCATGTGCTCTGCTAAGAGCTTGAAATGTATTATTTCACTTATTCACTGAAATAACCCATAAGTTGGGTGCTGTTCTCATCTCAATTTTATAAATTGAGCCTCAAAGTGGTTAACTTGTCTGATAGCTGGTATGTGGTAGAGTTAGGATTTTGACCAGAGTGATAGAATTTGTTTGTTTATTTGAGAACAGGAAAGGGACAGCCAATACATGGTGAATTCAGTGTGAAAATGCAATATTGCTATTTTTGGCTTTTTCTCTCTTTTATCCTATTGTTCCTTTATGGCATGGACAACTATAATCTCCATTCCCATCATTTTTGTTTTGGATCTGACTCATTTTCCTTATTCATACAGGGCATGGACTGATGTTGATTCTCCCTCACAGGTCCAGAAGGAATCTTTCCTCTGGCAAGTGACCAGGTAACTGTTCAAATACTTCTGAGGATGCCTAACCTCTGCCTCAGATTGCTATCTACTTGCATCTACTAAGATGTTATTTCTGTATAGGAATTCAAGTAAAGTGACACCAGTTTTTACATTGTGACTTTCTTTTATGGGGAATTAAAAGTGGTAAGGTAATTGACAGATTAAGTGTGAGAAACATGGATAGAGAGGAAGGGAGAGAGACGGGAACCATCAGATAGCTGGATTTTACAACCTCATCTGACTATGGTTGCTCATATTCATTCAACACAACACTTATCATTTAATAAGGCTGCTTATCACCTGACCTGGGCATTTCTACATGACCTGACTTAATGATCTCAACAACTCTCTGAGATATGTATTCATTCTCTTATTTTGGAGATGAAGACTCATCTCCTGAGCTCAAGGAGTTGGACTAATTTGCACAAAACGGTAGAGCCAGCTCTAGAACCCAGGGCCAGGTCCAGAGCCTTTCCAAGGGCCACACTAATTTTTAAAGTGGACAGAGAAAGAGGGTCTTTAGCATCAGCTACTGAAGGTTCACAAGATTGAGGTGACTTCCTCAGAAAATGGAGGTTTTAAGCTATAAGATTCCAGATTCCATTTCCCTCAATAGCTATAGATTCTCATTTGGGAATCTGAATTGGTCAGTACAGGCTAAGTTTGCTGCAGCAATAGTTTAACTCTAAAATTGCAGTGGCTTTACACAGAAGGATCATTTCTCATTCATGGTAGGTATCCAATTCAGGTCAACGTGGGGTGGGGAGAAGAGAGAGTTAGAGGACTGTGCATTGGCTCTGAAACGCTTAGTTTGAAGGGAGCACACAGCTCTTCCATTCACAGCCCATTGGCAGAGTTAGTACCATGAGTTAGTCTCTGTATAACCGAGAGATGCTGGGGAGCAGATAGATATTTAGTGTTCAGTAAATGTCTCTGCCATAGAATTCACGTTATCTTGGGACACAAACTCTTCTCCCTTCCCCTAACCTTACTATGGGTAGGTTCTATGATCTGGGTTAAGCAAGTCAGCATGTTCCATCCCCCTTGACCACAGTTCAAAGCTGGCATGTGCCCCTGGCTGGTATAATCATTTCACTTTTTCTGGAAATTCAGGGACAATGACACTTGCCTTTTCCTACAGGTGTAAATAAGTAAGCACATAGTCCCAGTATCTACTCAGAGCACCCTGAGACCAAGAAGCACCCCACTTTAAGACGACCTTGCATAAAACAGAGCAGAGAGTGACAATGGTGAGCCACCATATTAAACTGAGCCCGAAACGAGACTCACCTCCGAATTGTTCAGTTTTGTGAGTTACTAAGCCAACCTGACTGTTTATGACAATTTGAATTAGTTTTCTTTTTGTATCTTGTAACCAAAATAATGCTGAGTAATACATTTCTTTTCCATATTTTCAGAACAAATTAGATTTTTTTCTTCTTAAATTAAAAATTACTTTTTTAAATAGTTATTATCACTTCTGAAACAATTTACCTGGAAAATTTCAAGATAGGTAAGTAAAATTCTTAGATAATAAATGAAGGATAATGCATTTCAGTTTTACTTGCTCCTTTCTAATTAAATAGAATTCTCAAAACATTTTTTGCATTGTGATATGGATTCTCCTATTTTATCCTTACTTGGTGTATATATATATTTTTTCCATTGAGTGTTCTTTAACAAGAATATTCTGCTTTTTAAAATGTTATTGTTCAAGTTTCTTCAGCTGTGTCTGTGCATGTTTGTCCTTTCTAGCTGGGTGACCTCAACTCATTAGAGCTCTCCTAATGAGGCCACTGTCTTATGTCCTGTCTATTTGTAGATCAGTTGTATTTCTTTAATTCTTCAGCAGCCAGAGTTGCCTTGCCTCCCAGTAGACTATCTCACAAATGTATGTTACTGCTCATGAACAAAAAGACTCACATAAAAGAATATAGATGGACAAACAAAAATTTACTCTCATCACTTAAGTAATTTCTCCAATAAATGGAAAGCATCGTACACTATAGTCTTTATTTGCTGTTTCATATTAGGGATTCTTACAAGATAGTTTTTATATAATATGCAGTACAGTGGCAAGCCCAAATGGCCACTTCACACTTTCGATTATGACACCTATACAAATTTCAGTATGGATGGCAGATATGTACCTGATTAAATTACTTTTGCAAATATCTTGATGCATCTATCATGTACTAGCCAGCACATTAGATGCTGTGGGAATACATTACTTTCTAACACTATATTCTAAGTGACGTAAGAGAAGAAGATACAAAGTTTTGTGGGAGAGGGAAGGCAGGGGTGGGGAGAGGACTGGAGTTGAAGGTAGGGAGGGAGAGGAGAATCAGAAGAGGCTCTACAGGAACATTCCTACTGGACGCAGGCACTGAAGGTCCTTTAACATGTAGGCATTTGGGGACGTGAGAATGGGCATTCCTGAAAGAGAGCAAAGGTACAGAATTAGAAGAGTGTAAGGCAAATCCTAGGGCACAATCAGTTTGGCTAAAGCTTGGAATGTGTGAAAAGAAATAGTAAGAAATTAAGTTGAAAACATAATTTGCAGCCAGATATTTAACGGGAATCCTTGAATGTCATGCCAAAGAATTTAAAGTAGGCAGAAACTGGAGGGGAGCCTGTCCTTGAAAGATGGCAGTGTGCCAGGTAAGATTTATGAGTTGAAAGCTTATTGCCTTAGAGCTAAGGTGAGTGGCCTGGGAGAAGGAAGTAGCAAGTATACTGGCTTGAGGTGTCAGAGGAGAAAGTTCTGGGCTGGCACAGCAGGTAGAAAATTAGAGGGAGGGGATCCTGGAAGGCAGAGACCCACAGAGGAGGTACACTAAAAATCTGCATGAAAACTCTGCCTTAGCTGCCCTCTAAGGATTACACACACGGGCGAGATCCCAGTAGGCCCAGATGATGAGCAGAAGCTAGGAGTTGAAAGAATGGAAGATGAAAGAACTTTGGCTGCTGTTCACCACATGGGAGATGAAGTTTGGAGTTTGTGTTTAACAGGTTAATCATGTATCAGAATTAGAATTGACATTCTTCAAAAGAATATAACAGAAGCCAGAGACTCTAAAACATGTTATTCATAATGTCTATGGTAGGATTGCATTTTCTGGGCCCATTGAGGTTGGATGGGCTCTGGACTAGATCTGGCCAATGAGTAGTGAATAGAAGTGAAATATGTTACTTCCAGGATGGAGCATTTCATCACCAGAGAGAGACTCTTCTGAGTTCTTGCTTCCTCTGGTGCTATGACCAGCAACATCTATCAGGGGCCATAAGCAACTACAATAAACAGAGCCCCTTGACAACCTTAAATAGGCATGAAGCACATGTGAGAAACAGACCTTTATTTTAAGTCACTCACTGTTTTAAGCTTTTGATTTTGGAGATTGGCTGTTATTTCAACATAACCTAGCCTATTCTGAATGATAAAATTCCCTTTATCAGGAAGAGAGAATTCTCTTCTATTCTTAGTTTGTTTCAAAAAGACAATGGATATTGAAATTTATTCAATGCTTTTTACCATCATTTGAGATGATCATGATCATATGATTTTTACCCTTTAATTTTTACCCTTACACAAATTGTATCAATTGCTTTTTCTAATGTTAAGCCAATCTTATATTCCTAAAATAAAACAAACTCTGTTCTGATGTACTACCATTTTTATATATTGGTGGATTCAGTTTGATAGTAATTTTGTTTAGAAAATTTTCATTGATGTTCATGAATGAGATTGTCCTGGAAGTTTCCTTCTCATAATGTCTTGTAATGTCCTTGTTAGTACCAAGGTTGTGCTAGCCTCATAAAATGAGTCAAAATGTATATTCTCTGTTTTTATTGTCTGAGAAAATTTGTTCAAGACTTGAATTATTTTTTCTGTAAGTGTTTGGCACAACAAACCAGGGAGGCTATGTGAGCCTTGAGTTGTCTTTGTGTGGGAGATTTTAATTACCAAGTTAATTTCTTCATTTGTTATATTATTGTTTGTATTTTAACTTATTTCCTATTTTTCTGATGTCAGTTTTGGTAAGCTACATTTTCCAAAAATTTGACCATTTCATTGAAATTTCAAAGTTTTAGGGATAAAGTTGTTCATAATCTCCTATCATGATATCTTCAATATCTGTAGGGTCTATACGACATTCCCTTTTTCGTTTCTGATATTGGTTCTTTCTGCCTTCTCTCACTTATTATTTATAAGCTTTGCCAAATGTTTATCAATTTTATTAGCCATTTCAAGGAACCAATCAACATTTGGTTTTTGATTCTCTCAATTGCATGGCTGTTTTCTATTTTATTTTGTTATGATTTTATCCTAACAATTTACTCTTCCTTTGACTTTCTTTTATTGTTCTTTCTGTCACTTATTGAGATGGATATTTACTACTTTTTTTTCCTGAAACCACGTTTAAGGCTATATATTTTCCTTCTAAATAATATTTTACCATGTTGCGTGTGGTAAATATTTTAATGTAATTTTTGTAATATTTTTGTAAGATTTCAATATGTAATTTTTGGTAATATTTTGACACAATATTTTTGTAAGTTTTTAATATATAATTTTTATGTAATGTTTTCATTATTGTGCAGTTAAAATTCTTTATAACTTCATTATAATTACTTATTTGACCCATGGGATATTTAGAAGTATGTGTCTTAATTTCAAAACATATGGAAATGTTTTAGTTACTGCTTTAAAAATTGATTTCTATCATAAATTACATTTTGGTTACATGACTTTGTATGATTTCCATGCTTTGATATTTTTTGAGACTTGTGTTATGGCCCAGGATATGGTTAATTTTTGTAAATGTTCTATGTGTGCTTAAAAAAAGTCATTTGCAGTGGTAGACACAGCACTGAGTTTTGGTAAAGAACAGAAGAACCTTGGGAGGTCCAGATGTGCTTCAAATTTTGACTCTACCATTTGGTAACTGTACAGCACGGACATGTTTCTTGAATTTTACATGCCTCAGTTTTGTCACCCGTGAAATAAGGATTATAGTAGCTGCTTCCTAGGGTTGATGTGAGGATTGAATGCTATGATTCCAGGAAAGCACTTAGCCCATTGAAAGCTTTCAAGACATATTGGTTGTGATGGTTTTCTTGCTATTGTAGTAGAAAACTTTAACATAATTTTCTTAGTTTTTGGCTTAATAAATTGTGAAAAAAAATAATATGTAAATTATTTGAATATTATCAATACATTTGATAGAATAAATATATATTAAGATCTATATAATATAGAGAGAGGATTCACTTTCTTTTCAGCCTCCATGATGACAGTAATTGAGTATTCTTACAGCCTAATAAAAACCTCAGCAACTTCCCAAAAAAGAAATGTAATTAGAAGGAAGGCCTCATTCTCTTGTCATAAAGCAACAAATACCAATAAAATAACAAGGAAAACTGCATCTCTAAATAATTGGAAATTTTATTGTATTACCCTTGTTCAAATAAATCATCAAAACTACAAATACAAACTATTTACAATCTAGTGGCAAGGAGAAACATAGCAAAATTAATGGAATTAAATCAAAACTGTACACAGAAGCAAAATCATAGCCTTACATGTGGTGATTACCAAATGAGGAACAATGAAAATAAAAGTAATATGTGTGTAACTGAAGATGTTATAAAAGCAAAACAAACAAAAAACTTAAGGAAAACAAATAAATCTACTATATCAAAATTTATAAACCATAAACTTAAACAGAAATAAGGTAAGGCCTTTAAAAAACCATACAAAACATAAGATACAGAAACCACCGTCTGACTTAATAAATAAAAGAGATAATATACATGCATAATATTATCACCATGTATAGATCAGGCAGCAATGCCCCATGGGATAAAGCAACTTGCCTCAGGTCCCACGGCGACCAAACAATGCAGCCAAGCTTCGAGGCTGGGCAGTCTGATTCCATAGTCTGTGCTCTCAACCAGTATACTACCCTGTTCATCTATATGCAGGATAAAGAAAGTCTTCAAAGGTAATAAAGAGGAAGTTCATTGTTACTGAATGAGTGAAGGAAGGATGTAATAAGACAGGAAGCAAAAAAAAAAAAAAAAAACACAAACACCAAAATCCTACAAATCTGAAACAGATATCACAAAGAGATAAGAGAATGAACACAATGTATTCCTAAAAGAGAACAAAATACTATTTAAAAGGAACAATAAGAATAAAGGAAAATTATAATAATAACAAAATATTCAATCAAATTTTTGGAAGGTCAAGTCAAGGAAATTTCCCAGGAAGTAGAACTAAGAGACAGAGTTGGAAATTGTGAGCAAAAGGATAAAGAAATTAGTGAATCAACCCATGAAGTGTAATATATCATTAGCAGGAATTACAGAGAAGTAAGAGAAAATAGAGGGAAAATATTATTAAAGGAATAATACATGAAAAGTTTCTAGTGCTGGAAGATAAATGTCTTCAAATTGAAATTTCCAGAACAATGGATGAAAACACAGTCACAGTAAAGTGAATCAACATGAAATTTCACATCAATAAAGATAAGAGACAATCCAGAAGGCTTTCAGAGATTGCAGAAAACAGGCCACAGGCAAATGACTAGAAACTCAAACAGCATAGATTTTCAGACCAGTGTAAGAACTTGAGACAAGACCTCAAAATTCTGCATGAAAACGATTTTCAACGTAGCCAAACTAAAAATCGAGTGTGATAGTGGAATTTTCGGATAAACAAGAGCTAAAAAATATACCTCTCTTGTACTTACAGAAAACTACTGGAAGATGTACACCATAAAAATGATGAGGAAAATAAGACAAACAGCTAACAAAAAAGATATTAAACATGAAAGAGGAGTAAGGGGAAGTGTCAGGCCACTTAGTTCAGATTAGAGCAGAAAGATGGAGGGTGCAAGGATGTACGTCTCCAAAAAAAGAAAGAAAATCAATAGGTTATCTGATGTTATGAACACCTGGAAAATAATATTAATTTGCTAGATCCTGAAATATTTGGGGGAAAAAAAGTAAGTATATTCAAATCAAGCAAAGAAAACAAGAGGCAATTATCAATGCTAACAAAAACAAGTTGTCTAGGGAAAGAAATGTAATCATAGCAGACGTGTGATTCGCAGTGAACAGTATTTATGTGATCACAATAGCATAACAACTGATTATCGATTTAACCAAAATTGTGGTACAGCTATATTGAAAGGATGGAGGGAGAAAGAATGTGCATTTGTGGAACAGAGCTCAATTGCTTACTGACAGGCAGTCCCCACCAAAACCATGTGGCTGGGAACAAGCTCTCAAAGAAGTTCCCAAACCAAGACATTTTTCTTGGGATTAGTCATTATTTCTTCATGTATTTGTGGTCATAACAGATTATTTGGTTTTTCTTTTGTCATCTTATTTTTTTAAATATTTCACATGCTACCTTGGCTTTTTATCTTTTGTTTTTGCCTTATTGACCATGTTTCATTTTTCTTTCTCCAGTACTTCACATGATATACCATCTATTTTAATCCATTAATTGTTACTTTTTTTTTTTTTTTTTTTTTTTTGCTGAGGAAGATCCACCCTGAGCTAACATCTGTTGCCAATCTTCCTCTATTTTATATGTGGGTCACCGACACAGCATGGCTGCTGACGAGTGGTGTAGGTCCATGCCTGGGAACCAAACATGGGCCACCGAAGCAGAGCGTGCTGAACTTTAACCACTAGGCTGCAGAGCTGGCCCCATTAATGGTTACTTGCAAGGCCTAAATATTTTAAGTTATATTTCTCTAATTATTCACATCATGAATGAAGCAGCATCTCTCAATTCCCTAAATATAAGATAGAAAATGATTATTCATCTATTTCTCCCCAACTCATCCGCCACCATGCTCTCATGCTCAGGATCTTATGGGAGGGTCTGGGGTGTCCAGCACAACCTTGGCTCTGGTCAGCCTCACCTTGACCCTGCAGCAGCAGCAGCAACTAGGGGCTTGTTAGAAATGCTGCATCTCAGGTTCATTTCACATCTACTGATGTGGAGCCTGCATTTTACCAAGGTCTACAGATGATTTGTATGCACATTGAATAGGGGGAAGGAAGGCTGTCCACTTTGGATGCAGTGGAGGAAGGACCAGCATCTTGTTGTCCCTCAGTCAAGAGGTTTACTCTTCCCCTAGAGGCGAAAAATGAGCAGCTGGTTGTTGTTTCTAAGATGTGATGTCACGGTTTGCACAAAGGGTCGTGAAAATCACATCTTTACTGTGACTATTTTGATCAATATAAATCAATCCTCTTTACACACTTGAAACTTTTTTACATTAAATTCTACTTTTCTAAAATTAAAATAACTACTCCTGCCTTCTTTTTTTCATTTGTCCCAACATACCTTTTGTTTTTTAAATATTTAAGTATTATTTTGTTTTATATATAGAAAGAGAGTTTATATTCAGATTTTATTTTTCACAAACCAATTTAAAAGTTTATTTTTGTAGCTGATATATTTGATTTCACATTTTTTCACTTTATTTTGTTCCTTTGACTCTTAGCACTTCCTTGCTGTCTACTTTTACCTTCTCCACTGATTTTGAAGGCTTATACCCAATTTCTCTGGATTTTTACATGCATTACTGCAAAATTATTATTTGACAGTTCATGCAGTTTTGAAACTCTTTTCTATCAACTATTTAAACTTAACTCTAGATTTAGTGGCTCTTAATGCTAACTGCTTTTCAAAGTATGACATCCTCATTTTGGGGTTCTTAACTTTGCTTTGCTTTCTGAGAGTTGGAGCACAGCCTCAGCAACCTTCTGTGTGCCGGGCAGGTGGGCATTACACTTACTGAGTCCATGAGTCCTCACTCATATGACCAGGAGGAAATGCACCCAAACTGTTTCTCCCCCAGTTCTCTAAAAACTGTTCCATTGTTGTCCAGAATTTACTGTTGCAAAAAGTGTTAGCCCCAGTTATTTTTATTTCTTCATGAGTAGGCTTTTTTTTTCTGTCCAGATGTTTGAAGGATTTTTCTTTATCTTATAATTTAAACTTTTTGATAACACGTGCCTAGATGTGGATCTCTCTTCATTGATTTTCTTTAGACTAAATAAGCGTTTTCTACCTGCAAAATAAGGGATATTTTCCATCTCAGAACATTTCTTTCAATCCCCTCTGTCCCTATCCTTCCCATTCCTGCTGTTTTGACATTTCCTCTTGGGAACCCCTATAACTTTTAGTTCCTATTTGTGTCCTATGTCCTTCATTTATACTCTTTTCTCACCTTGTTTTTATATACTAGTCTTTTCTGAGGGAGAATTTGATGTTGTGCACTGGATTGTTCTCTATGCCTCCGTGGAGGTGTTTATTCTACGATGGCATATTTAGTTTCCTTTCCCTCATTCACCATTGGCTTATTTCATTTCAGTCTCATCTCTTCTTGTGGATTTCTGCTTCTCTTTTATAGAGGCCATATCTTCCTGAATCCTGCAGATGGCAAATAAGTTTCTACAAGATTCTTCTGGATCCTGTGCTAAATGTTGTTGACATTTTCTTTTCCTCTGATTGTTCAAGATATTTCCTTCCCTGTGTGTAGGAACTTTTTTGAATGGCCCCATGTGGCTGTGTTGTTGTTATTGTTCTTGTTTTACTGAGGAGGGAGATTCCTAAACACAGAGCGTGCAGGTTGTTCTTGGGTGCCTCTCTGTCCATCTGGCCACTATTGGAATCCCCTTCTGAGTTTAATACGCAAAGCTTCTGGAGGCTCCTTCCTAGTATTGCTCTGCTGGATTTTGATGGATTTATGTTTTCCTAACTGGATGGAGTAAATGGAAATCTACCATCCACAGTTCACACTGCCGAGAGGGCTCCTCTCATCTCATCCTCACATACAATGTTTTGCAGTTGCTCTCAGCAATCAGTGCTCCACTGCCAATCCTGACTACTTTATACTGGCATTTTTTGGAGTTTATGACCCAGAATAACTCAAGAAGGTGCAAACCATAAAGTGGACGTGAAAGGGGGACAAATGTAGCTGTGCCATAAAGCAACATAAATGGAACATGGCATTAGATGCACACTGTTAGGGTTATTACAGAATTTGAGGTCTGAACCAAGGAGAAAGAAAAGTGTCCTCTTACCTTTTTTCATATCAGAAATCCTAGAGCCACTGAATGTGTCCATGTCTTGTTTTAGTCTTATCAGTATTATAATTAGGTGAAATCAGCCCCAGATTCTAGAAATAGATAGGCAGCTAATCCCCATCCTTGGCTTCAAAGGGAGTTTATATGTTTTGCTTTGCCTTCATAGATATTAGTTAGAATTCAAGAAAAGCTGTTCGAGAACTGATAGCTGGTGATGATGAGGTTAATTTTTGCCCCTGGAGAGAGTAAAAATTATACTAATAGTATGACTTGAAAATAAGGTGCACACAGCTGATATGTTATGCCAATTATGTGCATCAATCTGCTTCTAGATCAATTAGCCTCATTCCAGAATTCCACCTGAATGATTTAGTTTATGCACATAATGTTGTTCGCACTGTGCTGTAACTGTGCATGATCTTACATAGTTAATCAGTATTCCTTCCAAAGAAAAGTTTGGCTTTTAGCAACATAAACTGATTGAAAAGAAGCAAACCAAGTTAGATTCAGGATCAGTATATAATAGCAGAATCCCAGGAAGGCAAGCAAAGATATCTATCAAGACAAATCTTCATTGCTTCTGGAAACTTAAATTATCAAATTCATATAAAGTTAACATTCTCAGACAAATCATGTTTACTAAGTTCTTAATCATGTTTTCACTCATCAGCAAATGAGCTCCAGTCTGTGTGTACTGTCAATTTTGTCCTCAGAACACATCACTTCTCTCTTAACTCATTTAAGTATCTTCAAAATACAGATAAAACAAAAATGAAAATCAATTCACCTTGGCTTACAATATTCTAATTTGGTATGTTTTTATTGTAAACAGTATAACCAAAATATTACTTAGAAACTCTCTTTCTGCCCTTTGGTGTTTTCAATGGGGACATGAGGGAGAGACACTGAAGAAGGCAGTGATCCCAACATGAACAGTTTATTTTAAAGAAAAGAACGGGCTTCTGTGGACTGTTGGTATTCTGATGGGGGTAGGAGGAAAAGGAAAATATACTCTCAGGATAGTTCCTGGGGAGAATGTCCTGGGTCTTTTTTGTTTATCAATAAAACTTGTCATCACCCTTTAGAGAATGGAGCATTTCAACTAGAATTTAACATATTCAAAAACTGTGACCTGTTAGAGTAAATCACATTTGGAAAAGGTTCTACTATGGCTCAGTATTATATGTCCTTCCTGAAGGCCTTTAGAGATCAGTCCTTCACCCAGCTGATGCATGAGGGGAGAGAGAAACTGTTGTTTAATAAAGTCCCTTTTAAAGAGTTGTTTCTCTTTCCATGTCACTTGTCACAGCAGGTAGCCTGTCCTCTTGTTTGGTTTCACTTTGTATGTCACAGTGGAAATCTGGAGTGGTCAGTTACAGATCTCTTACAGAAATCAAAAGACATGAGAGCAAGTTTCAAAGTTGGTTCAATTTAAACAGTGACAACAGAACTGCCAAAGATCTAGAATTCTAATGATACTTAATTCAAATCAATAAAAAAGTCACCACGAATAAGATTAAATAATACAGGGGCCGGCTCGGTGGCTCAAGCAGTTAAGTGCCTGTGCTCCGCTGCAGCGGCCCGGGGTTCGCCGGTTCGCATCCCGGGAGCGCACTGACACACCGCTTGTCAGGCCATGCTGTGGCAGGTGTCCCATATAAAGTGGAGGAAGATGGGCAAGGATGTTAGCTCAGGGCCAATCTTCCTCACAAAGAAAAAAAAAAAGTTTAAATAATCCAGACTGGGGGAAATGACCCAATGTTGAACTATTTTGTTCTTGTTTTGGTCAAACTGCATGGCAAGAGCATCCCTGAGACAGAGAGGGTGGGGTTCGGCCAGATCCCAGGAGGCTAGGCAGGCATCTGTCAATCATCCTGGGAAGTGGTTCATCCTGGAGGAGGGAATGAGGTGAATTTGGGTTGGGGAGGCAGGGACCTGCTCATCCTTCTGAAGTCACGGGGCAGTTGAGCCCAGATCCAGTGGGTGCAATGCCTGGGGCAGCCCTGGCTGGGAAGGGGTGAGATTTCTCCACTCATGAGATGCTCACAGGCAGCATCCCTCTGCTTTCAACCAGCAGGAAGAATAAAGCTGAAGCAGCAACGCAGCAGCGATGCAGGTCAGCAGCTCTGACGCTCGCAGAATCTGGGGGTGACGGTGGGTGGTGAGGAGGCCAGGCCTGGCCATGTGGACTGGAGGAGAAACCAGCCATCCTCTCCCAGAGTCTTGTCCCAGTAGGGTGGCTCTACTACCTGGGTCATCAGCGCCTGTGAGAGCAAGGTGAGGAGACTGGACTGGAAGCAACTAAGGGGCTTGTTCAGGAGCCAGCAGAGGCCGTCGCACTGAACAGTGAAAATCTCAGAAACACTTTTGCAGGGGGCTGCTTTCAGACAGCTAGTCCGACGGGACTCACGCTGGAATAATTTGGCCATAGAAAGGAAGCATAATCTCATTTACAGACAAACAGAAAAAGCCAGTGACAGCTTCCTCTAGAGCCCCCACAGGTAACCTATCATAGATTAAAAATCTCGTGTTCAATAACATTAATCTTTTCTCCATTCTAGATGTTTTTTTCTTAAAATTACAAATCCCATTACCTAAAAGATACTAAACATAATTGTGTTTATATTGTAATTTAAAAATTAGGGATGTCATTTAAAAAGAACTTGGAAGTTAGTGGCGGCGTATACATACAAAGACACATCCTCTAGCTACTTCTGAATGTATAAATTAATGTTAACACTTATGTCATTACTATGAAGTATTTTAAATTAGTGTAAACCCCATGCAATTTGCTTTATTTATGTGGCTAAGCCGCAGTGCAGTATCAATGATGGGGTAATATTAGCAGATTTAGGATGTCTGGCCCCATATGTCAATTTATTAAAAATTCCCCCCAAACCTGGGGATAGCCTCAGTCTGCTGCGTTTTATTGCTTAATTAGCAAGTTGTCAAAAAGTGGCATCATATAAACTGAGGGATGCTTCTTCACCTGTTCACTTACTTTTTATCGGGATAATGAGCTGTGGAATGACAGGAAGAATCTTGTTCCCCCCATGTTCCAGCATGTCATGGATTCCTTGCCGAGCAAAAAACTCATAGGGAAATGTCATTTCACAGAGCCCATCAAAAAACAGAGGCAGATAATGATGGTAATCCAGCTTCTCAATTTCTACCTGAAAGGAGAGAGAAGAAAAGCTGTGTGAAACAACAATGTGGCAAAGGGCGGCTGGACCAGCTACAAAGCTGTCACCAAGTAGAAGGAGCAAGTTCTTCAGAACTTCAGGAAGATTTTATAACCAATTCATCTAACTACCTGAAGTATGTCATCATGTCTTGAATCTATTAGCAGTGAGGTTAAAATCGCTGACCTTGGAATCTTAACAGATTAAAATCATAAATAATCTACAGTGGGAGCATTTCAGTATTTGTTTTGGGGTTTTTGGTTAATTTTTTACCATTTGGCACAAATGCAATATTGAAAAGGAGTCAATAATTTTATAGTATGTATGCTGAAAAGACAGATGTAAGAATAAAATGGAAAAAAATAACAGTTGAAAAGAGATTAGCATCCCAATTTCTAACAAGTATCTAATAAGGAAATGCACATTAATATATTCTTGTCAATATAACAGTGAGGGGTAAAACATGATTCTGTGGATGTTCCCTGGAGCCTAGATGATAAGTAGAATGGTGGTGCCATCAAGAAAAAATGGGGAAGACATACAGTGGGCTGAACCTGAATGGACCATTGACACTTCAAAATCAAAATATCCCAAATCGCTCATCTGCTTTTGCTGGGAGCCGAGACATGTCCCTTTTCCACTTCTATATCCTTCACCCTCAATAATGCCTCCATGATCTCTTGTGCAAACCTTTGCCACAGTATCCAGCACCAAGAGGGAACGGGAACTAAAATTCCCGAGTTGAGAAAAGAAATGGTGTGTTGGGAGCTGTCCACATGTAGGAGATTTGTTCTTGAGCCCTCCACTGTCTAGAGTATATGTGACTGGAATTACCACTTGCAAGGTGACAGAAGTGATGGTGATATCATGGATGGAAAGAAGCCAACAGACTCAGATTGCAGATACCACATACCTACAGAGCAAAGGATGCAGCATTCCCAGTCAGGGGTGCCAATTTCCCTGGTTTTCAAGCCCTTATAAATGCTCTGAGCTTCCAATTATCACCTTATAATTAAGTGAGGAGCCCATCAAGACCTCAGAGAAACTCTCTTTTACATTAGGAGGTTTCTATACCTTTCAGCTCCTTTCCAGGGTTCTGGACTCTCTAGCCACATGCCCGCCTGCTCCTGGGTGTAACTGGTAAGAACCCCACCACATTCCTGAATGTTTACTGTGAGTCTGGGCGAGTTAAATGTCCTACAGTTCCCCCAGCAGGAGGTCTGTCTCCAGTCTGCTCATGAACTGCCCAGCCAACCAAGAAAGTAAGCAGTCAAGAGTGGAAGTTTCAAATGCCCTATTGGAACTGGAGCTTGGAAAAGGAATCCCAAATGGAAGTATATACAGATGTCAATTTATTTTATATCCCTTATATATTCATAAAATTTATTCATAGTAAAAGTTTATGGAATATATATCTAATAACAGTTTTTTCAAGGATTTTTGTGCATTGAAAAACATTTTAGAACATTATTTTGTACAATTTTTAAAAAATTTATTGCTACATCCTATGGCTCCAAAAGGTACAATGTTGTTATCTATAATTTCACCTTGTAACCCAAATTCATAATAAAAGGGACATATGTAGTATATTTTTAGTAACATTTTTGATATGTGTTGCTAATTCCCTTTCTTTTAACCTATTGTGGCACTTTTACATATGTCTCTTGTAAGTGGCAAATCATTACATTTTGTACTTTTATATGATCTAAGGCTTTGTATTTTAATACATTACGTCATTCGCATTTATGGCTATGTCTAGTTTAACTTCTGTCATGTTTTTTGGTATCTGGCTGTTTTTCATTTACTTTTTCCTTTCTATTTTGAAGTTTTGCTACGTAGGTTTTTTCATTTACTTTTTTTTGCAATGATTTGAAAGATAAGACAGCCTGTTTAAATATTTTATTGCAGCTATCTCACGGCTTTCTCAAACATTTTAAAACATATTTACCTTACTTAGAGAAGGAAGCTAAAATCTCCTACTAAGACTGTTGACATGCTAATTTTTTCTTGGAATTCTGTCGGTTTTTTGATTTGTATGGTTTGGGACAACAATACTAACAATGTCAACAATAAAAATGCCAATGTTTAGGATACCAGACAGTGTTGTAAATACCTATGTGTAGAGTTCATTTAATCCTCATAACAACTCTAAGAGGTAGGTATTAATAGTATCCCAATCTGCAACATGAAGAAACTGAGGCACAGAGAGGTTTAATAACTTGCCTAAGGTCCATAGCTAGTAAGTGCTGGAGCTGGATCTGAACCCAAGCAGTCTGGCTGCAGGACATGGTGCTGCTCCTCAGGCTATATGGTTAGGCATGTCAGGATTCAGCATTGCTGTAATCCCCTGGTGAATTCCATCTGTCCTCATGTATTTATCCTCTTTATTATCATTATTGCAGTTTGTCTTAGTCTAATCTAATACTAATGTTGCTATGACTGGTTTGTCTATTTATCTTCTTCTATCCTTTTACTTTCTTTCTTTCTCTAACATTATGTTTTATTGTTTTGTTTTGGTTTTGTTTGTGGTGAGGAAGATTGGCCCTGAGCTAACATCTGTGACAATCTTCCTCTATTTTGTATGTGGGACACTGCCACAGCATAGCTTTATGAGTGGTATGTAGGTCCATGCCCGGGATTTGAACCCATGAACCCCAGGCTGCCGAAGTGGAGCACGTGAACTTAACCACTACCCTACCAGGCCGGCCCCCTAACATTATGTTTTAAGAGTATCTTTTCTAAGTAGCTTGTAGCTGGATTTACTTTTTTCCCTTCCCATTTTACAATATGTCTTTAAACAACAAATACTGAGTGCATACATGATTCTTATTCTCAAAAGTTTTGAAAAAGAAAACAATGGGAGAAAGGATAAAGAAAGAGAAAAAAGAGAGAACGACTGAGAGACAGAAAAACTGAATGAAAGACTTGAGTGAGTGAGAGAGATTGAGAAAGAAAGATTATCTCATGTCTTTAATTCCTCCTAGCTCACTGACCACAGCAATTCTTTCCCACAAGAAATTCTCTTGTGAATTCTTTTTCTGACCTGTTTATCAATTATTTGGCATATCTGTTATATTGCAGATCTGTTTCCTTAACAGTGGAATAACAACTAGCCGTTATATTTTGAGGTCACAAACTTCTTTAAACACTGTAGATATTGTTCTAATTGCTTCAGGGTGACATTTTTGTATGGAGTTTCTTTTCCACTTGCATATCTTCTAGGATTCCTTTTTTTAATTATAATATTGTTTCAGTTGATCAATTTAACCTAGGCCTTGGGAAACCCTCTTACATTCCATTTATAGCCAGGAGCTTTTGTGTGTGTGTGTTTCGTTTTGTTTTGTTTTAGAAATATATCTGACGTTTCTTTAACACATTTTTCTCTTTTTCTGAAGAGTTCCTTCCAGCTACCATAAGATTTTCACCTTGTTTTCCACATTAAAGCTGTCCGTGCTTCCTCACTCCCATTCTCTCTTCAACCCATTTCCTACCATTTCACCGTAGTTACTTTCACCCAGGTCACCAATGACCTTCATTTTGTCTAATCCTCCACTCTCTTTTCTGTTCTCATCAGCAAGACAGAGTTGACCTTGTGAAGCTGTCTTCCCTGGGCCTCCTGACACCACATCCCCCACACCGGGGGTCATCCTTGGTTTCTTTTCTTCAAAATCCTAAATTCAATTGATTCTATCTCCAAACGAATCCTCATTTCGTTCACTTTGTCAGCATTTTGCTCACTACCAGCTTAGTCTGAGACACCAACTTGCCTTACCTGGATTATTGCGACAGCCTCCTAACTGATGTGCCTGTTTCTATTTTTGCCTTCCTATTTCCAGTCTCCACACACTTGGGTCCTGACCTGCGGTTGCTCCTGATCAAGTCCCACCAGGCCCCCTGATCTATCCCCAGGTCCCTTCACTTCACACTGTCCCCCTGCAGGCACTGTTCTCTGGAGACACTGGTGCCTCTTGTTCCTCAGACCAGCCTGGCCTCACTCGTTCCTCCTGAGGGCCTCTCTTTGAATGCACCGTTCCCTTTCTCTCCAGACCTCTGGATCACTGGCAACTCCTTTCATCCAGAGTTTAGTTCAGTGAGGCCCTTTTATCACTGCTTATCACCCTGTTTGATTTTGTTTGTAGCTCTTCTCATTTATTCATTGCAGTTTCTTAAGTTCTGTTGTTCAGGGAGTTTGTCATGGCCTAGAAGGGTGTTTGGTGCATAACAGGTAAATATTCAATAAGCATGTACTGAATTTTAATCCTGACCTTTTCAATTTGCTCTGTGTGTTAACTCTATGAGAGACACGCTCTGCTAAAGAACAGTGGCCAGATGATGAATGACCACCTCCAGAGCTGAGGCTGGGGACCATGGCAGAGCACACAGAGAGTCTAGTGTTGAGCACTGACCCTGTAGCATGAAGGAGTATGTAAGTTTCTATGAATTGATGTCTTCTACAAATAAAATGCTATGTGTTCTCCGTTAGGATTGCAGTGATTATTTACATTTCAGGAATTTTATGAGTCTTTTAATAGAAAATGAGACGGGCTTCTTGATGCTTCTATTTACTCTCATTTCACTAGAAATCATTTGAGGATTAATTTGCTATTCCATTTACTTTTAAAACTTCAGAAGGAAAAGTTCCTGTTTTTCACAGTATCATCAACAGCAAACACATTAATGTATGTCCATAATTAATATATTGGTAATAATAATGCAAGGTCTTCTTTTAAAAAAAATCTAGATGTTGAGAATAATTTAAGATTAAAACCATAATTTAAAGAGATAAATTAGGATATTCCTTATGTATCTTTGTGTGTATTTGTCACACGGTGACCACTATCCTTTAGAGTTCTTCTTCTTTTTTTTTTTAATTGAGGTAACATTGATTTAAAATATATAAATTTCAGGTATACATCCTTATATTTCAATTTCTGTATATATTACATCATATTCACCACCCAAAGGCTAATTACCATCCATCTAGAGTTCTTCTAAATTTCTGGCTTCTTTTGTTCATTAAGATTTACAAGGGTCATTTTTACTGTTTATTTAGCAATAAAGCTTTTTTCAGTTAGGTAAATTATTGTGCTTTTAAGATAACTAGTTTCAATAATAAATATTACACTTTATATTTCTTTAGTATTGCCATAAAAATAGTAGTTTTCAAACTGTAAAAAATTTGGTAATCTTTCTTCAAGGTTTACACAAGAAACCTAGAATTTAAAAAAAGCTATGTGAAGTAGGACACAGAACAAAGGCTGTTTTAGATGCATTAGTCAAAATTACAGGGTAATTTACTGACAGATAACTACTTGGATATTAACTCCAGAAACATCGAGTATTTTTACTTACAGAATCTCTTTGTTTTTAAACTTATAACTTTTTGAAGATCATGTAGTACTTACAAGTTGATCTCTAAATCTCATGGTAACCTTTGGTGAGAAGCAATAAAATTCTAACTTGATCTGGTCTATTAAATATAACATTTTATCCCCATAATAAATGTGTAGGGTAGTAAAGTGGTACAGAAAAGTCAGAAGCACAGTGAGGTTAATGATGTTCATTACAAAAACTCAGATCAGAAATTTACTCTCATACTTTCTGTATCCTTGCTTCAATTAGCAAACAAAATATCATTGCAACTATTTGATACTATGGCTCCTATAATAATTCCCAAGGAGCTTGCTTAAAAATCACAAACTAATCTGGAAAAGTGTAGTTATTTATTAATATATTACGGCCTCATTTGGACTTATGATGACATTTCTAAAATACAGCTTTAACTCATTGTTTTTCAGCCCCTGAGGCAGCTGTTGAGTTATTGGAAGAGGACTTATAAACTACATCGGCCTTAAGCACTGCCTGCAGATGGTATATACAACGTATTCCAAACATGGATGTACTTCTATTTTTCAAATGTGTGTGGATACGGTTGTAATGAATAACTGAAAATAATTTATGTCATTTTACATTTTCTCAATGATCCTGAATATACAATTAAAATCATGTAATAGTACACGAGATTTTGGTGCAAAAAGAAGACTTTTTAACGTGAAAACTGCTCTTTAGTGTCAAAAAGAAGGACATTCAGGCAAGATGACAGACAGGGCTGATATGGATACTTAAACTGCTGTAAAGTCTAAAAAACACAAAAATGTGTTCAATGCAAAGTTGAGCTCAGGAAATCCTCAGATGCTGGAGATCAAGGCAAAACCTAGAGATACAGAGCAGAGCTCGAGGTGATGCCGTGTGACCCAAGAGTATGTTAGGCACAGACCAGACCGCGAGCCTGGGACTGAGGTTTTAGTGTCTCAGGAGTTCAGGAAAACAGGGCATTTGGCAAGAGAAGGGGGGTAACCCGAGAGTCCTGGATATCTCAGGAGTATTGCATAATCCAGGTACATGGGATTGCCACAGAAAACACAACCTCAACTAAAATTTACCAATCACCATGGTAATGGAGTCACCATAAGGAAGACTCAATGGACCAGTGAGCATGGGGATGAGCTCTGGAACTAGCAACTAGAAATAACAGAATAAAATCTGAAAAGAAATATTTAAAAAATGCTTAAAACATAGAATAATATTTAATTTTTAAAAAAGAACTAAATAAAACTTCCAAGAAAATATACAGTATCATTAACTTAAAAATCCAGTAGTTGGTTGAATAATAGATTGGCCACAGATGAAAAGAGAATTAGGGGCCTGCATCACAGAACTGAGAGGCCAACACAGAGGCAGCACAGGGAAGTAAGGCAATGGAAAATACGGCAGAGAATTCCTGCCTGAGATGCTCCCACACGTGACTCACGGGAGTTCCACAGTGGATAGAGAGTGGAGAAATAATGGCTAGGAATCTTTCATAATTGAAGAAAGATGTCAATATTCAGATTGAAGATGCATATGTAGACACTTTTCAGAAAAACTATAAAACTCCAAAGTCAAGAAAAAATTTAAAAGCAACTAGAAACAAAAGACAGAGTACATATAAAGGATCAAAATTAGACTGAAATTACATTTCTCATGAACAAAACGGAGGCCAGAAGACAGAGTAAAAATTCCTCAACATGCTGAAAGAACAATAAAAGCTAATCTTCAATGCAACATGCAGCTAAACTACCATTTAGAATACAGGCAAATTGTACCTATTTGACCAAAACTGAGAGGTTTTTGGTTTTTTGGTTTTGTTTTGTTTTTTTGGTGAGGAAGATTGGCCCTGAGCTAACATCTGTTGCAAATCCTCCTCTTTTTGCTGAGGAAGATTGTCCCTGAGCTAACACCTGTGCCCATCTTCCTCTATTTTGTACGTGGGATGCCGCCACAGCATGGCTTGATGAGTAGTGTGTAGGTCCGCACCCAGGATCTGAACCAGTGAACCCTGGGCCACTGAAGTGGAATGCACCAACTCAACCACTACACCACTGGGCCTGCCCTTGTTTTTTTTTTAACCCAGGGATCATAGTCCTAGCCAAACAATAAAACTCACTAATAAGTAAGCTGAATACATGACAAAGAAATGAGATGCAAGAGATAACAGTAAACAAATTGTTGAACAAATTAGTAAGACTAAATAAGCACTGACAATAAAAATTTTAAAAAGTCATCATTTATGGTGGGTTACAAAGTGAAGCTATAATACTAGAAAAGAAAAGTAGAAAACATGAGAGAAAGGTGATCTGAGTGAAAGTAAGGTCCTTGCATTGATAGGGATGAAGATAAAGTTATTGATTAACTTTAGACTTAATTAATTAAGCATATTAAAGTGCAAGGATGCCCACTGAAAGGATAGAAATAAAATTAGCTTCCAAGAGAATAAAATGTAGAGGAGGGAATGAATAAAGCTCTATTGATCCAACACAAGGCTGGTTAAACATCCCACCCGTCCCCAGGAAAAAACATGGAGAGTAGAAAATACACAGAATTAATCCAAATATATAAGCAATCATATTACGTGTAAATGTATTAAATTCTTTTGTTAAAAGACAGATTCTCAAAAATATTTTTATAACTTCAGTTATAAATTTGTTTATAAGAGTCAGATTCAAAATATAATTATAGAGAAAGGTGGAAAATAAAGGTATGGTAAAAAGAAATATTAAGTATGAGGCAGGATAAATTCCTGGAAAAGGAATTGCTTTATTAAAGGATATACATATCTGCAATTTTGATAGATATTGCCAAATGGTGCTTCCTAGGGATGGTACTAAATTATATTCTCTTCAACAATAAATGAGAATAACTGTTTTTCTGCTTCCTATTCAAAGAGAATGCTATCAAAGTTTTATTCTTGGCAATGTTATAGGTAAAATGATATTTCAGTGTTGTTTTAATTTGCACTTCTTACTGTGAGAATAATCACCTTTTAAAGATATTTTTGAAAGACATTCTTTTGTCTTTTTCTGTGGTTTGTAGTTTCATATCCTTTGCCATTTTTTTGTACTGAGGCATGGGCCTTTATCTTTTTTCAGGAGCCCTTTTATATTAGGGGGATTCATCTTTTATGTGTAATAGGAGTTTCAAATTTTTCTTTTGCCATGCAGATTTTTTTTTATGTTTTAGAATTTATTAATCTTTTATGGATTCTGAATTTTGAGTCATCATTAGAAAGAAAGCAATTTTCCCTCATTTTGTAGCAAAAGAAAGAAATTTTCCCTCATTTTGCAGCGTTTTGCAGAAATGATTAGAAAAGACAATTTATGATTGTTTATTCTAGGACTTTTATGATTTCTTTTCTTTAAATTTAAATCATTAATCCATTTGTAACCTTTCCTGGTGTAAGGTGTGAGGTATGCTTCCAACTGTGACTTTTTTCCAGGTAGCTACCCAGTTGTCCCAATGTATTTATTGAATAGTCTTCCACTTACTGGAAGTATCACTTTATCATAAAGCCTGATTTCTTCACTTTCTATTCTGTTTCATTGGTCTTTCTTTTCATGAACCAGTACTATTTTGATTTAATTATCACAACTGTTTAATAGACTTTAATATCTGGTGCACTAGTCTTCTCTTCTTACTTTCCTTTTCTAGTTTTTTTAATTATCATAATTTGTTTACTCTTCAACATGAAATTGAGACATAAATTTTAGACATAAGGTCTATTTAATGGACCTACATAAAACCTTGCATTCAATAATTAGATAAAATACATTCTTTACAAGCATACATGAAATAGTTTAGAAAACTGAATGGTACTAACCCATAAAGTAAGTCTCAAGAAATTCCAAAATATCTATGTCATGTGTGTCACATTTTCTGAAGGAAATTAAATAAAATAAATTGTTAACTAAAAGATAGCCAAACTTTTAATCTCCACACATTTGGGAATTTAAAAACACTTTTAAATCACTCATAGATCAAAGAGAAAATTCTTACAGAAATAACAACATGTTAAGAGTGAGTCTCAATGAAATTACTTAACCTTAAAAGAATAGAAAAATGTCCACTTATGCAGACTTTTTAAGAATAAAAAAAGAAAGAAAGCTACACAACTCACTATATGAGGCTAGCACAGCTTTGTCACAAAAATTAGATAATGACAGTCCAATCTCCTTGAATCAAAATAAGGTACAAGGCAAACTGAACTCAGCAGCATGTTAAAAATCATGGCCAAATAGACTGTAATGTGGAAATACCAGGACATTGCAACATCATGTTTAAACTTTCAGATTAAAGGAGGAAAATCGAGATCATTTTAATGGATACAGGTAAAGCATTTCATAAAATCATTCACTAAATAATAAAAACTTTAAGCAAAAACCTACAGCAAATATCATACTTTATGGTGAAACTTTGGGAACATTTCCATTATGGTTAGAAAGGAGACAAGAAGACCGTTACTCAATTCTATTCACCATTGTAGTAAATGTTCTAGCTAATGTGGTAAGATAAGAAAAATATGTATGATGATTGGAAAAGAAGAAACAAAGCTCTTGTTACTTGAAGATGATATGGTCATCCACATAGTACACCCAGAGAATCTACAAACAAGTTAATTAGTAAGAGAGTTCAGAAAAATTGCTGCATAAATGATCAACACACTAAAAATGATAGCGTTCCTACATGCCATTGAAAAACTACTTAGAAAATATATTTTTTAATGTTCACAGTAGCAAGAAATGAAGCAAAACAAACCCTTTAAGGTAACTAGCAATGAAACTAACAATGAATATGTAAACACATTGAACAACATCTCATTTCCCCCTCCCTGCAGCCCCTGGCAACCACCATTCTATGAGTCTGACTATTTTAGATTCCTCATATAGGTGGAATCAGGTAGTATTTGTCCTTCTGTCACTGGTTTATTTCAGTAGCATAATTCTTCTAGGTTCATCCATGTTGTTGCATATGGTAGGATTTCCTTTTTTATGGCTGAATAATATTCCATTGTATGTATATACCACATTTTCTTTATCCTTTCATCTATCTACGGACATTTCTGTTGTTTCTGTATCTTGGCTATTGTGAACAATGGTCCAATGGACATGGGAGTGCAGATAACTCTTTGAGATCCTGATTTCATTTCTTTTGGATATATACTCAGAAGCAGGATGGTTGGAACATACGGCAGTTCTATTTTTAACTGTTTCAGGAACCTCCATACTGTTTTTCACAGCAGTTGCATCACTTTACAGTCCCATCAACTGTATACAAGGGTTCCTTTTCTGCACATACTCAACAACACTTGTTACCTTTTGATAATAGCTATCTTGACAAGTGTGAGGTGATATCTCCTTGTGGTTTTGATTTGCATTTTCCTGATCATTAGTGATGTTGAGCACATTTTCATATACCTGATGGCCATTTGTATGTCTTCTTTAGAAAAATGCCTATTGAAGTCTTTGCTCATTTTTAAATCAGGTTATTTATTTCTTTGCTGTTGAATTATAGGAGTTCCTTATATATTTTGGATATTAATCTCTCATCAGATATAGGGTTTGCAAATATTTTCCATTCCATAGATTTCCTTTTCATGTTGTTGACTGTTTCCTTTGCTGTGCAGAAGCTTTTTAGTTTGATGTAGTTCTACTTGTCTATTTTTGCTTTTGTTGCCTGTGCTTTTGGTGTCATATCCAAGAAATCATTATCATATCCAAGAAACCATTGCCCAAACTAATGTCAAAAATTTTCCCCTATGTTTTCTTCTAGGAGTTTTACAGTTTCAGGTCTTATGTTTAAGTGTTTAATCCATTCTGAGTTGGTGTGTGTACATATGTGTGTGTGCATCTGCCTACATATATATATATAATATATAAATATATTATATTATATATATATATATATATATATATATATTTAAGAACGAATAGCCTGACAGTGGAGTATAGGGAACTTGGGAACATCAAAATATGAGTGCTTGTCTAGGGGTAGAATCATCAGCTAATAGACTATAGCAGAATACAGAATAGCCTAAATCGTGGTGTTGGCCCTAGAAGGTAGGCTGAAAATGACAAGAGAAGGATATACATATGTAAGGAAAAATTGTAAGGATATTTTACAAGGTTAGTTGATTAATAGGACATGGAGAATAAAGAACATAATGGAATATATATAACGGCTAGGTTTCCAACATGTGGGACAGGCGAAATGACGTTGATGTCAGAATCCGAGGGCTCGAACAGGGACCGCATTACAGGCCGTAAGTTCAGTTTGAGATGTAGACTCTGAGACCTCTGGGTGGACGTGCCCAAAGATTTAAGATACACATTTTGGGTTTTGGAAAAGGATCAGTACTAGCGAGGCAGATTTCAAAGTCCTTTCATAAAGATCATGGTCTTGTAAGAGAATAAAGGGAGAAGATCCTCAAGAGAATGTGAGGACTGTCCTCAGTGAGAACAGAGAGGCAGAGGACTTGGTGATCGGGGAGCTAAGAGAATCACGCAGGACAACCAGAGTTCATGAGCTTTACACTAAGAAACAATATGGTTTGAATGTCCCACTGACCTGTCATAGGGGAAACAAATGATAATTATTGGAAACTGGAAAACTGACAAAGGATATGAAATCAGGTAGGTAAGTTGTAAAACACAAGTCATGCTACTAATTGTTTCATGGCAATATAAAAACAATTTTTTCAATGGATAGGAATATTTACAAAGAAACTTGAACCATCTCATGAAGAGACATCTAACATCACAACTTAGAAAGACTATGTTCCTCCTTCCCAAATACCCGAGTCCCGCTAGGCTTGTGCACGGGCTGGCAAACCTTCACACCTGTGAACCTATTCTTCGTTCTGTGCAACCCGATGGGTGGGAGGGGGGTCATGAACAGGTGAGGATATCTGGGAAGACTGTATTGTTAAAAATATCTCCACAAATTCACCAATTAAGGTTTTATTTGATTCATTTTTAGAAACAAAATACCTTTTGCAATACTTCAACTTATTTTATAACTAAAGTTATTTTATAACTAAAGTTATTTTATAAATAAAACTATAACTTTACTTATTTTATAAATAATAAAATAAAAAATACTATTTTATAACTAAAGTTAGGTAATCTAATTGCTCTTCTCCAAGTACTGAAAGAAGTGGACTGCATAACTGGGTAAGGTGAAAGGAAAGGAGAGGTAATTTTGGAGCCTGGACCATTTCAAGCAGGTAGTGGTAGATGGACAAGTTAATGCAAAAGGTTTTGGGGAAGATGCCACAAAATTACTAAAAAGCACATCAACTAGCCTGATCGAGTGTCAGCCCGTGTAAGGTAAGTTGCTGACATGTGCTGTGGATCCTCAGTAAGGAGAGGGGCCTGACGGAGGAGGGCAGAGGGCTCTGGCTCCACAGAAAAGTCATAGCTCCTCCATTACTAGCAGATGCATGTAGGCAAGCTCCTTAATCTCTATGCCTCAGTTTCCTTCTCTGTAAAACGGGATAATAACGGTCCCTGCCTCGTAGGGAATGTTGTGAATTAATATATACAAAAACCTGAGCACAGTGCCTGAATAATAGAAGGGATTGATAGATGTAAGTTATAAACCAATTGCAAAGGAGCCCTCTGTCATTTTTTTTTTTTTTTTTTTTCATTTTTTGTTTATTGCAGTAACATTGGTTTATAACATTGTAAAAATTTCAGGTGTACATCATTGTACTTCTATTTCTGCATAGATTACATCATGTTCACCACCAAAATACCAATTACAACCCATCACCACACACATGTACCCAATTATCCCTTTCACCCTCCTCCCTCCCCCTTCCCCTCTGGTAACCACCAATCCAATCTCTGTCCCTATGTGTTTGTTTATTGTTGTTATTATCTACTACTTAATGAAGGAAATCATACGGTATTTGACCTTCTCCCTCTGACTTATTTCACTTTGCATCATGCCTTCAATGTCCATCCATGTTGTCACAAATGGCTGGATTTCATCGTTTCTTATGGCTGAGTAGTATTCCATTGTGTATATATACCACAGCTTTTTTATCCATTCGTCCCTTGATGGGCACTTAGGTTGCTTCCAAGTCTTGGCTATCGTGAATAAGGCTGCTATGAACACAGGGGTGCATGTACCTTTGCAAATTGGTGTTTTCAAGTTCTTTGGATAAATACCCAACAGTGGAATAGCTGGATCATATGGTAGTTCTATCGTTGATTTTTTGAGGAATCTCCATACTGTTTTCCATAGTGGCTGCACCAGTTTGCACTCCCACCAGCAGTGTATGAGAGTTCCCTTCTCTCCACAACCTCTCCAACACATGTTGTTTCCTGTCTTGTTAATTATAGCCATTCTGACGGGCGTGAGGTGATATCTCATTGTAGTTTTGCTTTGCATTTCCCTGATAGTTAGTGATTTTGAACATCTTTTCATGTGTCTGTTGGCCATCTGTATATCTTCTTTGGAGAAATGTCTGTTCAGGTCTTTTGCCCATTTTTTAATTGGGTTGGTAGTTTTTTTGTTGTTGAGATGCATGAGTTCTTTATATATTTTGGAGATTAAGCCCTTATCAGATGTATGGTTTGCAAATATCTTCTCCCAATTGTTAGGTTGTCTTTTCGTTTTGTTGATGGTTTCCTTTGCTGTGCAGAAGCTTTTTAGTTTGATGTAGTCCCAGTTGTTTATTTTTTCTATTGTTTCTCTTGCCCGGTCAGATGCGGTGTTTGAAAAGATGTTGCTAAGACTGATGTCAAAGAGCGTACTGCCTATGTTTTCTTCTAGAACTTTCACAGTTTCAGGTCTTACATTCAAGTCTTTAATCCATTTGGAGTTAATTTTTGTGTATGGTGTAAGGTAAGAGTCTACTTTCATTTTTTTGCATATGGCTATCCAGTTTTCCCAACACCATTTGTTGAAGAGACTTTCTTTTCCCCATTGTATGTTCTTGGCTCCTTTGTCAAAGATTAGCTGTCCATAGATGTGTGGGTTTATTTCTGGGCTTTCGATTCTATTCCATTGATCTGTGTGTCTGTTTTTGTGCCAGTACCATGCTGTTTTGGTTACTATAGCTTTGTAGTATATTTTGAAATCAGGGAGTGTGATACCTCCAGCTTTGTTCTTTTTCTCAGGATTCCTTTAGCTATTCGGGGTCTTTTGTTGTTCCATATAAATTTTAGGATTCTTTGTTCTATTTCTGTGAAAAATGTTGTTGGAACTTTGATAGGGATTGCATTGAATCTATAGATGGCTTTAGGAAGTATGGACATCTTAACTATGTTAATTCTTCCAATCCAAGAACACGGAATATCTTTCCATTTCTTTGTGTCTTCTTCAATTTCTTTCAGAAATGTTTTATAGTTTTCGTGTACAGATCTTTCACCTCTTTGGTTAAGTTTATTCCTAGGTATTTTATTCTTTTTGTTGCAATTGTAAATGGGATGGTATTCTTAATTTCTCTTTCTGCTACTTCGTTGTTAGTGTACAGAAATGCAACTGATTTTTGTATGTTGATTTTGTATCCTGCAACTTTACCATATTCGTTTATTACTTCTAAAAGTTTTCTGGTGGATTCTTTAGGGTTTTCTATATATAAAATCATGTCATCTGCAAATAGTGACAGTTTCACTTCTTCCTTTCCAATTTGGATCCCTTTTCTTTCTTTCTCTTGCCTGATTGCTCTGGCTAGGACTTCCAATACTATGTTAAATAGGAGTGGTGACAGTGGGCATCCTTGTCTGGTTCCTCTTCTTAGAGGGATAGCTTTCAGTTTTTCACCATTGAGGATGATATTAGCTGTGGGTTTCTCATATATGGTCTTTATTATGTTGAGGTACTTTCCTTCTATACCCATTTTATTCAGAGTTTTTATCATAGATGGATGCTGTATCTTGTCAAATGCTTTCTCTGCATCTATTGAGATGATCATGTGATTTTTATTCTTCATTTTATTAATGTGGTGTATTACGTTGATTGATTTGCGAATGTTAAACCATCCCTGCATACCTGGAATAAATCCCACTTGATCATGGTGTATAATCTTTTTAACGTATTGTTGTATGCGATTTGCTAGTATTTTGTTGAGGATATTTGCATCGATGTTCATTAGTGATATTGGCCTGTAATTTTCTTTTTTTGTGTTGTCCTTGTCTGCTTTTGGTATCAGGGTAATGTCAGCTTCGTAGAATGAGTTAGGGAGCTTCCCCCCCTCCTCAATTTTTTGGAAGAGTTTGAGAAGGATAGGTATTAAGTCTTCTTTGAATGTTTGGTAGCATTCACCAGGGAAGCCGTCTGGTCCTGGACTTTTATTTTGGGGGAGGTTTTTGATTACGGTTTCGATCTCCTTACTGGTGATTGGTCTATTCAAATTCTCTACTTCTTCTTGATCCAGTTTTGGAAGGTTGTATGATTCTAAGAATTTATCCATTTCTTCCAGATTGTCGAATTGGTTGGCATATAGCTTTTCATAGTATTCTCTTATAATCTTTTGTATTTCTGAGGTGTCTGTTGTAATTTCTCCTCTTTCATTTCTGATTTTACTTATTTGTGCCTTCTCTCTTTTTTTCTTGGTGAGTCTAGCTAAAGGTTTGTCAATTTTGTTGATCTTTTCAAAGAACCAGCTCTTGGTTTTATTAATTTTTCTATTGTTTTTTTGGTCTCTATTTCATTTATTTCTGCTCTGATTTTTATTATTTCCCTTCTTCTACTGATTTTGGGCTTTGTTTGTTCTTCTTTTTCCAGTTCCTTTAGGTGCATTGTTAGATTGTTTACTTGAGATTTTTCTTGTTTGTTGAGATAGGCCTGTATTGCTATAAACTTCCCTCTTAGAACCGCTTTTGCTGTATCCCATAAATTCTGGCATGTCGTATTTTCATTTTCATTTGTCTCCAGGTATTTTTTGATTTCTTCTTTGATTTCTTCATTAACCCAGTCGTTGTTCAGTAGCATTTTGTTTAATCTCCATGTATTTGTGGCTTTTCTGATTTTCTTCCTATAGTTGATTTCTAGGTTCATACCTTTGTGGTCAGAAAAGATGCTTGGTATTATTTCAATCTTCTTAAATTTAGGGAGACTTGCTTTGTGGCCTAATATGTGATCAATCCTGGAGAACGTTCCATGTGCATTTGAAAAGAACGTGTATTCTTCAGTTTTTGGATGGAATGCTCTGTATATATCTACTAGGTCCATCTGTTCTAGTGTGTCGTTTAAGGCCAATGTTTCCTTATTGATCTTCTGTTTGGATGATCTATCCGTTGGTGTAAGTGGAGTGTTAAAGTCCCCTACTATTATTGTGTTACTGTCTATTTCTGTTTTTATGTCTGTTAATAATTGCTTTATATATTTAGGTGCACCTACATTGGGTGCGTAGATATTTACAAGTGTTATATCCTCTTGTTGGATTGTTCCCTTGATCATTATGTAATGCCCTTCTTTGTCTCGTTTTACAGTTTTTGTTTTAAAGTCTATTTTGTCTGATATGAGTACTGCTACCCCAGCTTTCTTTTCATTGCCATTTGCGTGGAGTATCTTTTTCCATCCCTTCACTTTCAGTTTGTGAGTGTCTTTAGGTCTGAAGTGTGTCTCTTGTATGCAGCATATATATGGGTCTTGTTTTTATCCAGTCACCCACCCTATGCCTTTTATTTGGAGCTTTTAGTCCATTGACGTTTAAAGTAGCTATTGATAAGTATGTACTTACTGCCATTGTTTAACTTTTTTTTTTTTCTCAGTGTTTTAGTAGTCCTTCTCTGTTCCTTACTTCTTCTATACAGAATTGATGGTCACTTTAGTTTGACCTCTGTCTGAAAGCTGTACTCTTTAACTACCCTCCTCCCTCCTTTTATGTTTTTGATATCATATCCAACCTCTTTTTTGTGCATTTGTATCCATTACGTTCTAATCGTGGAAATAGATAATTTTTCCTATTTGTGGTCTTCTCTTTTCCCCTTAAATCAGTCCCTTTAACATTTCTTGTAACACTGGTTTCTTGGTGACAAACTCCTTTAATTTTTGCTTATCTGGGAAAATTTTGATCTCTCCTTCCATTTTGAACGATAACCTTGCTGGGTAGAGTATTCTTGGCTGTAAGTTTTTTCCTTTTAGCACTTTAAATATATCATGCCATTCTCTTCTAGCCTGTAAGGTTTCTGCTGAGAAGTCAGCTGATAGCCTTATGGGGTTTCCTTTGTATGTAACTTGACATTCTCTTGCGGCTTTTAGGATTCTCTCTTTATCTTTAATTCTGGACATTTTGATTATGATGTGTCTTGGTGTGGGCCTCTTTGGGTTTATCTTGTTTGGGGCTCTCTGTGCCTCCTGTACCTGGATGTCTGTTTCCTTCCTTAGGTTAGGGAAGTTTTCATCTATTATTTCTTGAAATAGATTCTCTGACCCCTTGTCTCGCTCTTCTCCTTCCAGGACACCTATAACACGGATGTTAGTGCGCTTGATGTTGTCCCAGAGGTCCCTTAGACTGTCCTCACTCTTTTTAATTCTTGTCTCTTTTACCTGTTCACCTTGGGTAATTTCTTCTAGTCTTTCTTCCAGCTCACAGATCCGTTCTTCTGTATCCTCTACTCTGCTTTTGAGTCCCTCTAATGAGTTTTTCATTTCCAGTATTGTATTCTTCATTTCTGATTGGTTCTTTTTTATATCTTCCATTTCTTTGTTGACATTCTCACTGAGTCCATCTATTCTTCTCCCCAGATCAGTGAGCATCCTTAACACTCTTAGTTTGAACTCTCTGTCGGGTAGGTTGCTCATTTCTGTTTCACTAAGTTCCTTTTCTGGGGTTTTGTCCTGTTCCCTTACTTGGAATTTATTCTTTTGCCTCTTCATTTTGCCTCTCTCCCTGTGCTTGTGTCTATGTATTAGGTAGGTCAGCTACGTCTCCTGCTCTTGGATAGGTGACCTTATGTAAGTGATGGCTTAGGAGGCTTCCAGTGTGCTTCCCTCAGTTCTCAATGTTCCAGGGGTGACCCCTATGTGGGCTACGTGTATCCTTCTGCTGTGGCCTGTTTGCTCTCCCTGTAGGCGCCCAGGGAGGCTGAGTTATGCTCCTGGCCAGCTGTTGTAATGCTCAGCTGCTTGTAGTTGTTGTGGGCCCTTCAGTCTCTTTATCAGCTGTGGGGAGCCCCAGCACAGTTGGCTGCAAGTTCTAATACCACATTTGTGTTGCAGTATTTCTTTTAAGTGAGTAGGCCCCCAGCGTGGCAGGTTGTTAGGCTCAGGGCCTTACAATTGCTGTAAGCCTCTAGCCTATTAGGTCTCTTGTCAGCTCTCTGAGGATTGCAGCTGGGTGGGGCTGGCCTCAGGCACAGGAGCACCCAATTGTTTCAGGCTTTGGAAGGTGGAGCAAACCTCCTATGTGGGTCTTTGAGAAGTACAAGTCTTCTGTGGCTGAGAAGCCCTGCCGCCCACAGGTCCACACACACAGTCAACACAGTCCTGCCCCGTGTGAGCGCCCCAACCTCCCCAAGTGGACCAAGTCTCTCCACGGCAGGAGCCCCACACACTCTGCCACCGCCCCACACTCTCCACCCGCTCCTTGTGCACACCCTGCCCCGCTCAAGTCAGCTCAGTTGCCAGGCTGCAGAGAATCCAGTCACCAATCTATGCAGGCCCACACGTTGCCTGAGGGCTTGTTGTTGGGTGGGGCTAGTCTCTAGGGTGGGCTGCCTGCCCTGGCTGAGCTGGATTAAATCGGTGGTCTAGCGGGTG
Source organism: Ceratotherium simum simum (assembly GCF_057802395.1). Lineage (NCBI taxonomy): Eukaryota > Metazoa > Chordata > Mammalia > Perissodactyla > Rhinocerotidae > Ceratotherium > Ceratotherium simum. The sequence goes on from NC_141937.1 coordinate 6,155,278, forward strand.
GAGCAGACCCTGGGCTAGCAGGTCTCAGGGAGAACTCCAATGGCGTCTGTGTCAGCACGCTCACACCAGGCCACAACAATGGCCGCCGCCAATGTCCCAGTCCCTGGAGAGGTCTCACCCCTCACCGAGATGCACTCAGGGCCTATTAGGTGAGTCTCTTGTCACCGAAGCACTGTGCACCTTTCTTTCTGGTGATTTTAGGATGCTTTCTGGAACGGGTGAGTTTGTGCGCGGGCCCTTTAAGAGCCAGTTTTAGTTTCTTTGTGAACCGGGTTTTCTGGGGGTGCTCCCCAATGCTTTAGTAGCAGGCAAAGTCAGATATTATGCTGCTGGTCTCAATTGTGCTGGGTCCACAAAATGCCCACAGCGGGGCCGCTCCCCGGCTCAGGGCCCCGCGTCTCCAGGGAGGCTGCGTACCTGTGAGCTGCTCCCGGCGGCCGTGACGCTGGCGGCTTGTGAAGGCGGCGTTTTTCCTCTCCGGAAGGGAGTCTCTGCCTCTTCTACCCCAGTTAGGATTGTCCGTTGTTGCAGGAGTTCCTCTCATCCAGTTTTCAGTTCTGTCTCAGGGGTAATTTTTCCACGAGTAGTTGTAAATTGGCTGTGTCCACGGGAGGAGGTGAGTTCAGAGTCTGCCTACGCCGCCATCTTGACTCCGCCCCTCCCCCTCTGTCATTTTCATTATTAAGTTACTTCTTTATACACTGTAATTGTCAGTCTAGTTCCTCTATATTTCCTATATTCTTTAAATTTTGCTTTGCTCCCTTCGTAGAGAAAAACATCTTCTTTTGGGTATGCCAACATTTCCTTAAACTATTCTGGTGCTGCTGTCATTTTGTTTAAAGTGATTGAAGAACAGAAGTCATTTGTGAAGGACACAGAACGCTGAGCCCAGAGAGCTCACAGGTTAAAGCCGGGCACACATCAACGTCTGCCAGGGATTCAGGGGACTTGCAAGTAGGTCAGAATATCTTTAGAGAGAATGATGACACCATCTTTTTGGGTTTGTGTGGTATAACAATAAATCTAGAGGATAAAAACATAAAATGCTGAACATTTCATATTTATTAAAACATTATTAAAAGTAAATGTACTTAATTTGAGTACAGACAACAACTTAGTTTATAAAATGACTACAAATATGTATATAAGCTGATTAAATAACTGTACATAAAATTACTGATACCGCATTTTTCAACTAAAATCTTTGCCAATTTTTAATGAAAAAATATTACCTATCATGTAGAATCTCTGCTTCAGAGTTTAACCCTGTACCACATACCTAAGTGTACTTCTTTTATAGCAAACATGATATTTACAAGCAAGCAATTTTGACATTTTGGAATTGTATACCAACGACATGGGGAAAAATATACAGTCTGTACACCAGGTTGTAATTCTGGAAACAAGCATCTTAAATCACAATATCAAAGCAGAGTTTCTAAAATATTACTATGCTTTTTTTTGTCGTGAGCAAGTCTGAACTTCTTAGTATGTGATAGAGTATTTCCTTTAACTCAGTGGAGGTTACAGAGAAAATTCAAAACCACACAGAGTGAAAGGGTCATTCTCGTTCTTCTCATTATACAATTTGGGGAGTTGGCATTTCTCTTCCTACAGTGAACCCTGCGTGTTCCACGTCTGTTAAGACAGTTTCCTTATGGAAGATCAAGCATTGCTACTCAGGACGTTCTGTGCAATTCTACTCTTTTTATCTCTAAATTCCTTGCATCATCTATTCTCTTTGCTCCTGGGTTCTGTAGACTTCGTACTTGCTGCCTTTTGTTATTAGTTTTACATGCACATTTATGTAGATACTATTATGCCATCACATTTCAGCTGCAATAAGGTTTCTAAAGATATGTTTGTATGCTCCCTGAGGACAGAGACTGTGTTTGGTTCATCACTGAAAGCAGATATCACCTGCCTCCTATGAGTCGGAAAATCTGCTGAATAAATGGATTATATTTATTATTTTTGGAGCAAATCAAATACTCTAAAGCAATGGTTGCTGAGTACTCATTTCATGGTACAACCAACATGGTCAACTAAGATACCTGGTATGCAAAATACTTAATTTGTATTGAGAACTTGTAATATGTTAGGCACATGGGATCCATAATTTTTTTTTTCTTTTGCTGAGGAAGATTGGCCCTGGGCTGACATCTGAGCCCATCCTCCTCCACTTTATACGTGGGATGCTTGCCACAGCATGGCTTAAGCGGTGTGTAGGTCCACGCCCGGGATCCGAACACCCCGAATCCCAGGCCACCAAAGCGGAGTGCATGAACTTAACTACTACACCACAGGTCTGGCCCCTAGGATCCATAATTTTATTGCCAAACTTAAAGGAATCTAATTGTGTTCCAAGTGTTTCCAGTTTCCATGGAACATACCTTTGCACCCAGCTCAGAGAGCCTTCCCTGTGCTTTCTAGGGAGAGTTAAGCTTGGTAGCACCAATGCATTTTGCATATGCCTCTACTAGGGCACTTATTACGCTTATATGTTTGTTTACATTCCGTCACCCTCCCTAAATTGTGAGCCCTGGATGCCATATTCCATCTATTTTTTGATATGTAACATTTCATATTAATTCCTGGTATACAGGCCACTGCATATTAGTTGAATGAATTAATCAATGAGCAGATTCTCAAATGACTCCCTGACACCAATCTCTCTCCTCTCTTGTTCATTCCTCAGAGTGCAGCCAGACTCTCCTTTTAAAAAAAATATTCTGTCCATGTCACTTATCTGCAAAATGTCCGCTAGATGTGTTTAGCGTATAGCCTAAACTCTTTACAATGGTATGCTCAGTTCTTTAGGATCTGTCCCCAAGTTCCCTTTCCAGCTTTATGTTTTGACATTTTGCTCTCACAACTTAAGTTCCAGTTACACCAAATATCATACTCTTTGCTGAAGATGTCCTGCTTTTCTGTATGCCTGGAGTACTTTTCCATTTTGATGTTTATTTATTTTTCATGAAATCTTACAAATGCTGCATCTTTTCCACATAATAGTTGTTAAGAGTGTAGATTTTGGAGCCTAAATCCCAATCCTGCCCCTGCCCCTGCCACTAATTACTTGCTTGTCCTTAGGCAAGTCATCTCAGTGTCCTTATTAAAATGGGGATGATAACAGTATATACTTCAACTGTCTGTTGTAAATAATGCATTAGTTCATTCATGTAAACCATCTAGAACAGTGCCAGGTACATGTTAATCACTATTATTATCACTTTGCTCTACTATAATAGCATTAGACAGATTATATTATAATTATATGACTAATTATTAAATGCGTACCAAATATTTACCTATTCAGTAACACAAATCAGATCTCTTGTTGCCTTTCTGATTGGTGTAGGGAAACAGGAGGAAGTGCCTCTCAGGCGGGAAGGGGCAGTAGATGTAGGGGAGAGGGGGAGGTGAAGAAAAAGTGGTCAGCATTACAGTCCCAGAACCTTCCACTCAGGATGGGAGCCCTGGTGTGCACGTGTGTAGGGGTGTGTGTGTGTGTGTTGTAAACAGCTAGAGAGGGTTGAGGGACATCCTAGAGTGCATGAGTGGGTTGGCAGAGGATAGTAGTTGCCTGTTGTACTTGGTTTCTCAGGGCATAGCCCAGGAAAGTTTCAAGTCACAGTAGAGAGTGGAGGTGACGTCTCAAAGCCAGAGAAAGGAGGCAGACACGCCTGACTCTCAGCAGCACCCATGTGAGCTGAGCTTTGGGATCCAGCCAGCAGCTAAGCTTCAGAAGCAGCCAGCAGTCATTGTGAATGCCAAGAGAGCAGCGCAAGAACCAATTCCAACCATGGACACCTCCGTGACAGCTACAAGGACAGAGGCCCACACCCAAGGACCGTGTGAGATGACCTACAAGCCCATCTCAATGTCTGTGGGCGCAAGAGGAGAAGGACAATATGAGGTTGATTCTAGACACTCTACTCTGCTCATATGAGGTCCTCTAAACTTCCTCCCACACCCAGGCGATGCCAACCGGGAAGGAGAGAGGGGAGTTAGGGAAGTGAACACTCAGGATTAGGTCCAAATGCCTTTCTCCCCTCCTCTCCCACCTCCCAGGTTTCATGAGTGGAAATGGAATCTCCAAAGCAAGAAGAGAACAATTACAGACAATAAAGAGGGTTACAATGTTTTGCACACAGGAGATATTTATTCCCATCACCACTCAGTACCCACCACACACACAAGCACATACATATGCACACACATACACATTCATTTACAATTTGTGTCTCTCATTAGGTCTGTCTCTCTTTATGACTCTTTTATATCTGGACCAGAACTTAGCATGTCCCACCATCTGTCACATAGACCTGGATGGATCGATGAATGGATGAATGGATGGATGGAAGGAAGGAAAAATGAGTAAATGAATGAATGAATAAACTGCCCTTTAGTTAATTTACTCCATCCTCTCTGGATCAAATGTCCTCTATTTTAGTCTGTTTTTCTGGGAATTTCTGAAAAATATGTCAAGCAAGTGTTGGTTCCAGACCTCCTGGATTTAGCCATCTGAGAGCAACATGTCACTTTGCATGACTTTAAATCACTCATTTCAATCCCCTTTTGATTCACAAGTGAGAACCAGAATTCCTTTTAGGGTAAAATGACTTGCCCAGGGGCAGAAAGTGATTGAATTGCCCACTCATCAATCCTAACTTATTTAGGCTCATTGTTCTGTTTTCAGTTGAAAGGGGCCTTTGATTTCATTTAGTCTCCTGCACTTTCAGTTCATGAAATGTGTCAAACAAGGCCCAGATTATTAGGTCTATAATATCCTGCCTCGTTCCAGGGTTATGTGTTATGACCCACAATATGCAGCCTCGCGGTTTCCAGAATGCCGCTGTTTGTTACATTCAGCACGGTGTACAGTCACATTACAATGCTCTTTAAGGCCTGGGACTATGGGAAACAGGAAAGCTGAGGAATTCCTTAGTGCTAATTCTTGATAGTCTAGATAGTTTTCCTATAGAGAGAGATAAAAAAATAGGAAAGAAAAAATTAAACAAAATAAGTTTGAAAATGCTTCCAATAGTTAAGCTTTCGGTCTTGCAATGTACTATTAGCATTAGTAACAAATTTTAGTAGATCAATTCAGCAAATTTGAGCAGATTGATTTAGTGAATTAAAATATTAATTATGTCATTACATTATGATTAGAAATAAGACACCACCAAAGTAATTAAAATTAAAATCATCCATGAGGGTAGAAATCATGTCTTGACTGCCATTGCTCCCAGTGGTGTGCTGAAAATGTGTAACAGCTGGCTCTTGGGGGAGGGGAGCCCTCACTAGGAGCATTTGGTGATTTTTGTTGTGTGAAAACTCCCACCATGGCCAATTTCAGGCTGACAACTTGAAATCCCTGGCTGTGGAGTTGGGAAGAGAAGCATATGATCAGCTCTCACACGCCATAAGAAACTTTATGTTGTGACTTATCGTATCTTAACAGAATTTTGGCTAATTTTATAGATACAGAGAAATATACTTAGATAAAATTTTTATATACAGTTGTGCATAGCGTAACGACAGAGAAATGTTCTGAGAAATGTGCCGTTAGGTGATTTCATCGTTGTGTGACCATCAAACCTACTACTACACACCTGGGCTCTATGGTACTAATCTTACGGGACCACTGTCATATACGTGGTCCATCATTGACTGAAACATTGTTATGTGGCGCATGACTGTATACATATAAGTAAAACTTGATTGGCCATGCGAATCCGCAAGGTATTCAAATTGTCTTCTTACTGCCCTGACACTCTGACCTTCTAATGCACAGGTATAGTTTAATATACACAGTGATGCACACGTGATTCTGATTATGTATTTTACATCAGAACAAGATTTCATCTCCTTCACTCTGAATGAAGTAAAAAGAACTGACCATAAAAAGAAATAGGAAGATGCAAATCAAGAAATGAATAAAATGGTTTATTTTACTGAAGTTATTGAAACTAATTTTCTTCCTGGTTTTACAAAATTTCTGGCCTCTATCATGTATGTGATTGTTTTTCCTTCCACCTTCTCTTGTTCACAGTTATCTCCCTCCTGCCCGTCATTTACTGCTGGGAGGTCTGAAGTTACAACCAACAACTGAGCCAACTCAGGCTTAGCAGCATGAATCAAGAAGTCCCAAGTTAGGGCAGCTAAACAGTTGGTCAGTTAATTGAATAGTTTAACACTATCATCAAGGAGCCAGGTTGTTTCAGCTTTCCTATATGCCTTTATAGAGGGTCAGCTGGCTTTCTTCCTGATCAGAAAATCTGCAGAAGCTCCAGGAATCACAACCAGATATAGAAACATCCAGAAGCAGAAAAAGAAACTAATTTTCCCTTTTGTCTCCTTTTAACAGATATGTAAATTTTCTCAGAAACAATCCCTCTTTTTTTACCCTTAGAATTGAGTCAAAATCTCCTTCTTAAGTAATATAATCCAAACCACTTGCAGTGCAGATGTATATACCACAACTGCTTTATATTATCTTTATCCCCTGGTGAAAAAAGAGACAATAGCTGGTGAGTAACACCACTTTTTAAAAGTGTTTGCTATAGACAGTAACCCACAGAAATTAGAAAGCTAGTCATAAATAGACCATGACATACACAGAGAAGTTGGCTTGAGACAGTTTGTGTGTTAGTTTCCAATGGCTGCTGTGAAAAAATGTAGAGGCTTAAAAAAACACAAATTTATTATCTTATATTCTGGAGGTCAGAAGTCCAAAGTGAGTCTTACAGGCTAAAACTAAGGTGTTGGCAGAGCTGCACTGTTTATGGAGGCTTCGTGGAAGATTCTATTTCTTTGTCTTTTTCAGCCTCCAGAGGCTGCCTGCATTTCTTGGCTCATGTCTCTTTCCTCCATCTTCAAAGCATATCACTCAACCTCTGCTCCCATTGTCACATCCCCTCGCTCCAACTTTGACCTTCTCGCCTACCGTTTATAAGGACCAACCATGTTCTCAAACTGAGTCCAGCTGGATAATCTAGGACAATCTCTCCACCTCAAGATCCTTAACTTCATCACATCTGCAAAGTCCATGTGTCACATAGGGTAACATATTCCCAGGTTCTGGGGATTAGACGTGGACATCTTTGAGGGCCACTATTTTGTCTACCTCAGTTGGGGATTGTAAAACTACACTCCAAATGAGACTATAAGAAAATTATGATATTACTTCGGAAGTGAGACTCAAAGTTGGAGTGACTGAACTAGGCACAGGAAAAATAATTGAGATTATTGCAATGCCTCCTCTTAGCACATACAAGGCGTGATGAAGATTTATAATTTTATATTAAGCAAAGTACTACCGATACCTTTATATTATTGAAGTCATTTTCAATAATTTAAACTTTATAGGAAAAATAGAATTTTATCAGTTAATTAAATTTAAAATGTTGTGGGGATGGAGCCAGTTTTACTCATTCTGAGGTACTGAAACAGATCCCCATGGACAACCAGCTCTCTCTCAGAGCTACACAATTCTAAGGAACAGTTGTATTGGAACTCGCATTTTTCACCACCCTCTGCCCACCAACAGAGGGGCAAAATGATCAAAATCTTATCTCGGAAGGTGTGAGTTGAGCTCTAGAATGCTCGCAGAGTGCCACTAGCTATTTAGAAACCTTCCATGATTTTGATATAACAGCTTTTAAGGTAAAAAAAGAAAATTATCTTAAAAAAAAAAAAAAAAAAGGAGAGATTCTCATGAGCCTGCAACATTAGATATGGCCCCTACAATAGATGATCTTATAAGATAGACTTCTTTCAATCAGGTACCATTTACTTTATTCTACTTATAATTTCCCAGCTTATTACAATGGGACAGAAACTAGATAGCTATTTACCAAGCTTATTTCTGCTTCATTTGGGGTTCATCACTTGACTACTTCTCCCAGCCTCTTTTAGGAGTTAAGTATGACCACGTGACTGGCTTCTAGACAACTGACTGTGAGAGCAAGTGATGAGAGCCCCCTCCTGTGCTGGCCCATGGGCTTCCTAATGTGGTCCTCATACTCTTTTCCCTTCCCTTGGCGTGGGGCAGAGGAGCACAGCAAGCTTGGAAGCTGGTGATGAAGATGGTGAAAGCAGAGACGGGCAGAAGCACCAATCAGAAACACCTGTTTCCACGTTGACATGAATGAGAAATAAGCTTTGCTTGTTTTATGTGTGTGAAGGAGCCACACCCCACTGGGGAGTATCAGATGAACACCTGCTTCCTTCTTACTTTTGCTTTATCATCTCACGACTGGCCGTGAAAGGCACAAAGAAACCTTTATGGAAGTTACTTCTGAATTATTCTCTGCCAAATTTTACATGATATCTTCTAGAGAAAAATCCAGGTGGGCCCTCTGTAACTGTGGGGTTGATCTGTTATATTCTGCACAGACTGATGACAGGGAGAGTTAAGGGGCTGACATTCTAAAACACTATATTAGGATTTCTTTTATTCATGTGAGGTTAAAAATGTACATCGAGAATCACCTTGAAAATGTTCCCGTAACATAGACAAGGGGCATTAAATTAATTCTAGAAATACAGTTGATATTTTGAAACAGTGATTTAAGAGAGAAATGTTTCCAGATTTTAGCCAATACTTTTCAATTTACGTGCAGCATTAAATATAGCACAGTTTTCAGTGTAATGAACGTGATATTGTACAGAAATGAGATCTTCTCAGTATTAAAAGATGAAAAAAAACAAGAGCAATCAGATGAACCTTGAAAAAAAATATTCTGCAAACCTCAGATACATGCAGAACGCCTGCCAGCAGAGTTTGTATGGAACAAATAGATGCAACCAGAGTCACACTCTATTTCCAGCCCAGATAAAAAATAAATTTCTCATCCTCAAATTATGTGCATTTCCATTCAAATCCACTGTAGCTTTTAAAAGATGCAAGCATCTTTCAGACAAACCTAGTGGGTTCATCATTCGTCTTGAGGGCTCCCTCTTGCAGGAAGCACAGGAGAATAGTATTATTTGTCTTGCAGTGTTGATGAGAAGCAACCTACCTACCCGAGGGCTTCTAGCAGATGGATAATCCCAACAGACATCCTATAGAAGACTTGTCCTGGGGAGAAGCTTCCGGATCATCCTAAATTTGCTATGACATCTGTACACCCAGTTCCTGTGTGCCTTGGCACATGCCTCTTTCCTGAGGTTTCCAGCTGCACAACACTTTATTTAGTCATTCAACAACTATTGACTGAGTGCTCCCATGTGCTGTAAACCAGATGCTCTTTGTACAAGATGGGCCACCCCCTCCCCACAAGGTGTTTGCTGTCAAATGGAGAACACAAGTTAATGGATGCTTACATAAGATGGGGATCTGGTGAGGGAAGATGGGAGGTGAACTAGAGGAGCCCTTGTCCACTCTCCTGCCAACATGTAAGTACGGCCATCACGCAATAGTAACAGTAGGAGTCTGATGTATTTTAAACAATTGTTTAAAAATATTTCTTTTCTAATTTAGCATACATCTGGCTGTTTTGCATTTTCTTGCTTAATGGTATTACAAATGTTGTTAAGCATTTTATAAAATTGTTCTATCAAAGCAATGTAATAATTGGAAAGGTCACATTATATACAACAGCAATAAACTGCACCAGAATAAATTTGTGGGAAAATATAATATTCAATAGTATCTGTTACTAGACAAACAAACTCCATTAACTGTAAAAACGGATGAGAGCGGCAGCTCCAATTGTAACTTACTGTGTAAGTGTGAAATACACAGAGAGGAGGAAAGATTTACTTGACTATTGTCTGAAGCAGAAGGACATCGGCTCGCTAAATTCATGTAATTTTTCCCTCTGGGTTCAAATTTTGGATTCTTACATAAGGCTTTCAGTGAGATGCACTTTATTTTGTTCCTCCTTATCAAATTGATTTTTAAAAACGTACCTTTTTTTTGCTATTGTCTAAATTGACCATCTATCTGCATTTGCCGAACAAACATTGAGCTCTTAATGTGGACCCTTTGCATGAGTGGGTGGACCCCTCTGGGCATGCTCCTCTCCCCAGGCAGCTGACTCCCAGCTCCACCCTGGAGGCTGTCATGGAAAGAACTGGAAGGCCCCAAATCCTCAAATGGAACTGGAGTCTTAGCACCACCTCGCTCTTTTCCCCACAAATGAAAGGCAAAGCCTCAAACTTGAAATTCAAGAGGAAAATAAATTCTAACTATGCTGATTTTTAATGTTTGCAGCAAATCTTCATCTGCATTGTACTCTCAAAATTACACAAAGTGGTTTGCTTAAAACAGTGGTTGGTACTGAGCGTCAAAGAATTGCCCAAGACAAAGAGAACTGCTCGGAGAGCTAAGTAGACACGTTAACGTGTTCATTTGCTTGAAAACAAGATCTAGATGCTTTGTAATTCTTCAGCAAGTGAAAGTAAAAATATGAAAAAATTCAGAAAGATAGCTGAGAATGGTCGCCTTTCAGAACTGGATACTCACAAAACTTTCTCCTTCTCCCTCTACAGGATGAGAGTATCAAGGACAAGGAAGCAGGAGATTATTTAAGCAAACTCAGTGTCAATTGATTATAAATAAATCATGACCCAGGACAAATCTAAGAAAATCTCATTGTTCCTAAATCTCTGACTTGATGCACAGATTTTTAAAATGTTGAAAACTTGTGAGGAAAATGGCAGAGAATCCACAAAAGTGTGGGTTCAGTGCTACAGTTAATTCTACTACACATAACAGTGGATAAGTCACTGGAGCAGGTAATTAGAATTGGCATGCAGCTTACTTAGCTGGATTTCAGTGTTTTTTGGGACACTCATGTTAGTGAGAAGCAAGTTCTACAAAGTCGCTCCAGGAAAAGCCAGACTCCCCGGTTCCCACATCACAACCAGGAGGCCCCCCAGCTGCCGGACTCTCTTCTGGGTTATTCTTGGAATCTTGCCCTGAGGTGTCCGCTCTCATCTCAGGAAGAGCCACCAGTGACTCCACCAGTGAGAGAATCACTAAGTTGAAATACAGTATGAATGTGAGGCTACAAAGAATTCAACCGGAGACAGTGAACCTTCTCTCCTGAATGGTACATATGATACTCTATAATTATTAAATAATGTGCTTATCTGTTTACTATCTGTCTTCCCCCTAGGCTGCAAGTTCCAGGAGAGCAGGGGCTAAGGCTGTCTGGTTTATCATTAAATTCCCAATTCCTAATACAGAGCACATGATTGAACACAGAATAGGTGCTCAATAAATCCTTGTTAAAGTTGAAATGAATGTTAAAGTTGAAATGAATAAATGAGCTTCTGGCCCCATCCTCCTTCAAATGGTTCAAGTCGATCTTCCTCCCTGTGGACAGCAGCAGGCCTTTATCTAGCTGGGCCAGGCAGAATTTAGGATGGCCCTAAAGAGCACCAATAAGCTTGTGGGGCATAACCTATCAGCAGACAGTCAGTAGTTGGTTGCACATAACCACTCTTAAAAAGTAAGAATTCTTGAAAGAAGAATTCAAATATTTTTAATTTTCTTAAGATTTTTATAAGACAATGATATGATAAAATTAGAAGTTATAAAAAGGAAACTCAAATTTTTGGCATGTACAAGAAGGATGCCTAACTCAGAATGATGGGAGGCAGGTTCCCTTGATGCAGGACGGGCATCCGGGCAGAGAGGACAGGAGAGTAAAGATGGCAATGTTAGTGAGTGTTGCCCTTGGGGAACTGTGGGGTTCAGGGTATCTGAGGCTTAGGCTAGAAGGTGGGGGGCAACTATGAGAGGTGAGGTGGGACACAGGAAGGAGCCAGGTTATGAAGGACCTTGTCAGGAGTTTCGATTTTTACCTAGGAGGAAAGGGAAAGATGTTAATCAGGGGAATGAGAAACTGAGTCTGTGTTTCAAGGATGAACAATTAGGTTGCCATGTGGAGGATGGACTGGGAAAGACAAACTTGGAGCTAAGACAAACATCTACTACTAGTTGATGCTGAATTAGTGATGTGGTCTGAACCTTTGACAGTGAGTGTGGATGGTAAGGGGCAGACACATCGGAGACACATTTAGGAAACAGAAGCAAAAGGCAGAAGTAAAGGATTTAAAAGTGGGAGTGAGGAAGAGTTCGTGGTTAAGGAAAGCTCTTGCCTTCTGTCTTGGGTACCATGTGCATGGTGCTGTCAATCAACCCAGATGGGGGCAATGATGGAGGGCAGTTCTGTGAAGTGACTGGGGAGGTGAGGGGGCATGAGGCCATGATTTCCATCGTGCACGTACCGAGTTCTGAGGTGGCTACAATGTATTACACAATGAAGTGGAGATGGCCAGGAGGTATCTGGACGAGTGAGTTTGGGACTTAGAAGAGAAATTCGGGCCGAAGTGACAGATCACCAGGAAGAGCACTTACAGAAGCAAGAAGAAGCCCAAGGACCACACGCTGGGCAAATAGAGGGATGAATCCTTACCAGAAGCCTGAGGAAGGAGCAAGGCAGCAAGATGATCAGACTGTGAAGCCACTGAGGGAGGGGTGCAGGCCGGAGGGTGACTGAAAAAATGAGTGACAGCAACAGAGACTTGGAGAAGACAGTGAGAGTCCATTGCCGGCATTTTGTTGATTGATGATGGCAGGACTGTTAGAGGTGCTGGACAGCAAAGAGCAGGCATGACATTCTTTCTTCTTCTTCTTCTTTGCAAATGTGGCATTTTTAGAACAGTTATTATACTAAGCTTGGACTGGAAAATATCATCAGAAAGCAATGGACCTTTCAGAATGAAACACACTGAAAGGGGAAGAAAAGATTGGGTGATTTGTTATTCTTTAGTAAACAAAAGTGAAAATATGACAAAATTAAGAAAGATTACTAAGAGTCGTAAGTAGGAAATAGCAGGATTGTAATCCTAAAGCAGGCTGTTGGACTCAAGGCAAGCCCTCTGTAGACCATCCACTGCCTAAACTGGTTTGGGTTCATTTCTATTTATTTCAACCAAAAGAGCTTTAAATAAAGCATAATGTCTTTTGCCTCCTAAACTATATGCAGAAATCGAGTTGGATGGGGGATATGCATGTTTGGTTTTATTTTTATTGTTTTTATGAGGGTGACAAAGAATGGAGCATAGTTCAAGAGCAATTCCAAGTTGTGGTTTTTTTTTAATAATTGGTTCACAGCTCCACATGTTGTAGGACTTTTCCTCTCCCCCCATAACTGACAAGGTGACCAGTATATTCACACAAGAAATATTCTCACATTCATAAACAAGTTGTGTTAATTATCAGAACTGTTTTAATTAAATTGTGTAACAGCTGGCCTGTGCTCTTGGCAGTTGGCCTTAAGATCGCACCATTCCCGAACTGGTGGAGACTGGAAGTATTATGTTTTCTTTACGTTGTTATCCTGACAGTTTAAATGAAGGGCAACTTGTCTGTGAGTAATTGTTGCCCATAATGAGGATCCTCTAAGGATTCCTATTTTTTGCCAGTACAAAGACATCTTGCCAAAGATATCTGAAATGGCTATGGTCTTCACTCTGCTCTAGTTGAGGAGGTCTCATTTATCTTGAGAAAATTCAGACTCTAAGTTCCTTAGATGTGCTTTTAGCATGGGAGACAGCGTCGATAGGCAAAAGGGGAAGAATTCAGGAAATTTGAGAGAGGCATAGTTTTTGAATGTGTCCCAATCTCCTCATAAAAACAGACAGAGAAAGCAACTAGGACAGCAAAACTGAAGCATACATAAAAAAGCTCCAGCAAAACTGTGTGCGCGGTGCCCCGTGGCCCTCAGGATCCGAGGGGGTGGAGCAAAAGCTAGGACCTGAGTGGCACCAGCAGCTGTGCAAGGGGAGGCGGCGGAGGGCGAGGGGGCGTCTCCTGACCTCAGGACTGGAACTTCACCAGCAGATGCTGGAAGCAAAGTGGGGCAGCCTGTGAAGCTAGGAGAGGTTTGTGCTACTCCAATTCATGGGTAGATAAAGGGGTCTGAGACAGGGTCTGAAAGGGCTCTTGAACCTAAAATACCCCCAATTGTCTTCCAGTAGAAAGCCCTCCATGGAGGAGAACCCATTGGAATAGAATGCAAACTGGGCAGAGCAACACCAGGTCTCAGGAGTGAAGGACAGACAGAAGACCATAGAAAGACCACAGCAAGTCTGAGGCCACTTTTTAACCACTTTGTAGAGATGATAGAAGAGGAAGTTCTAGAGCTGTGAAGCTAGAAAAGCTACCTTGACCAATCCCTGCCTTCGAAAAGGGTAGGAGATAGAAAAGGATTGTTGTCAAATCCCACACAAAATTATTAATAAAAACAGAGAAAAAAGAACACAGTAAGGTCTCTACAGATAATGAAAGCATGCTAACAGGACAAAAAAGAACCAGTAAACTAATGTTTCAAAACAAGAAAAGATAGGTTTTAAGTGATAGAAGACACTAAAAAAATATAAATCAGAATTGGAAAAAATTCAAAAACAGAGTGATAGAACTCACAAAAGAATTTAAAATGCAAAAAACAAAAAATTCAGAAATGAAGCCTAAATTGGAGGGAACACAAGAATAATAGTCACAATAGATAATAGTTTAAGAGAAATAGAAGATAGAAAGGAGGAAAATTTTAAACATCAAACATCAACAGAGTGATAAAAAGGATTTTAGAGAAAATGACAGATGAAGACACGCAAAATAGACTCATCATACATAAATACCCAAAGAAGAAATCCACAGCAATAGAACAGAACAGGTACTAAAATAATATAATTTAAGAAAACTTGCCTAAAAAAAGATGACTCGAAACTACATATTGAAAGGAAAAAATCATATTCCTGGAAAATTTAATCCTGAAAGACCAACACTGAGTTATATTTTACTAAAATTATTGGACCTAAGCTAAAAATAAAAATAAAATCCAGGCAAAGTTATCAATTCACTTGTAAAAGTTGTCATGATACTTTTTGACAATAATGACTCAGTAGAGTCAATATAGCAAAAAAAAAAAAAAAAAAAAAAAAAAGACCAGAAGTAACCATTTAAAGAAAGAAAACAGCTCTCTTGGCCATGAATAGTTTTCTAGATGATAAAAATTTTCAACATATTTTAGGATCGAACATATTTTCTGACTTCAGTTTTATATTAGGCAATATACTTGAAATAACAAGATATTTATATTGACCTGATCCTACTGACTTTATGAAATACTATCCAAATATTTAAGTGTAATAGAAGAGAAAGAGACCTAAATAAGTTTGAAATTAGTTCATGTTACCCTGTATATATAAAGATACTAGAACTTAAAATAATATGGAATTCCAACATATTTGAACTCCTAAAATTTACATTTGTTGAAGAAACTGAATAGCTAGTGCATAGTGTTCAATGAAAAACCAACTTTGATAATTCTAGCTTTCCTGTGAAATAAATGAAAGATGGAAATGCTGCCATTTTGTAATTTTCCTGTGTTTGTCATATCATTAAAAAACACCCCACTAGATCCTTTAGGTAGTATGTTTTATCTTAACCCCATATTCATCTTTAGAATCATTAATTAGTGAAAATCCAATCAAAAGATTATTTCAAGGATTTTACAAGTCTATTATCAACAAAAATACTTCCTGTTCTAGAAACAGGTCTGGCATCAATTTTCTAAATTAAGTGACTGAATCTGGTGACAGACTTGAGGGAAAAAAAAAAATCTAGACTCTGACGTTGGTCCTTTCCTCACTATTTATTCTCCATGCTGCTAAAACAAAAAGACTAGAGTTTTTGTGAACTTCCAGGAGTAGCTTTTTTCCCAATCCTCCCACTTCTTTCTCTTCTCCCACTGCCCCCTGCATATAGTTATTGACTGAGGAGCAAATAAATCTAGCCCATCCTTCTTTAAAACTTGTAAAAAAAGATATGTCAGGGAGAAGTTGGATAACACAGTCATATTTGACAGAAACAGGCAATGGAAGTTAACTGTTCAGAGCGGCCAATGGAGAGTCTGGACACACCCCCAGGAGGTGTGCTGGCCTGCTGAACCAGCTGTGGGCTGTGTCTCGGGGCAATTCAGTCTTATCTCTAGATCTTCCTAGATTACCACCTGATGCTTCTCACAAAGCAATGTTCACCTTTTATGTCTTATTTATTAAACAAGAGGGGAACAAGGAAACTCAGAGGAAAAGAAAAGAAACACAATGTATTGTATAGGTTATGCCCTCTATCTCTGCTCACAGTTCAACCAAGCAAAGGTTTAGAAAAAGTTACTATAACTTAAATAACAATTACAATGTAATTGTTAATCACTCAAATACATTGAAGATAACATTCTATTAAAATTGTATAGTATAGATTTTGTATATTAGAAGATAATTTAACTTTTCTTGTGTAGCGCACATGTCTAGGAAATGTACCATTATCATTCTTAATAATTAGGATTTTATTCAGAAAGTATTGGCTTATTTTATGATGTGCAGCTGTTGTTATGGGCTTTTATCAGTTTAGAATCTGAGTTCAGAAATGCTGATACTGCATGGCATTTCTTGTAATTTAAAAGATAACTAAATAATTTATCTATAAAAAGATAAGGCTTTTATTGGTATATATTACCTAATGTTTAAAAATATTTTCAACAGTGTAGCTCATTGTGGTAATTGGAAATAGTTTATTAAAGAAATGCTTATTGAATAATATTTCAGTAAGTTGTTTTCAAAATATCATAAAATTATAAGGAAGATGCTCCTGTATGACATATACTACAAAATTTAACTGAGACTATGACAAACGGTGGAAAAATTACCCACATAATATTACCACTTCACATAAGAACTTTCATCAGGTATGCTGCTATTACGTTATTTTGGTTTTGATCCAAAGACAAGATTTGATCAAATAAAAAAAAAAGTTAATTTTAAAGAAATTCTTTTCTAATAAGTCAATTCCATAAGGTAAAATTGTTTTTTTGTCCTAAAGAATATTTTTTCATGTTTATATGTAATTATTTATGTGAATACGTTATCTTGATTCTAATATATTTTCAAATAAGGTGAACAGCTAGATGTGGCGGATTTTGGTACCAGTGCGCCAACCGGATACATGGGTTTGCATGCTCATGTGTGTCTTCCAGGGTTTAACACTCAGGTTTGCATAGACAGCTCCTGAAAATCTGAGTTCCTCCACAGCCTGACATCAGAACGCTCTTAGAAGGACCTCCAAAGCAAAACTAGTTTCAATATATCCGAAGGTAGCTTCAGAAAGAGAAGACCATCCACACTGTCTCACAGAGGGTAATTTACCCCTAAGGTCAGCAGGAGTCCACGGAACAGCTACTGTTACAATCCTTAATCCTCGCTGTTATTGCAGTGCAAATATTCTTTATATGCCACAGTGAAAATGTTATGCCAATTCCAATGACGGTAAACTTCTATACTTCATTGTCACAGGGCTTAACTGTGTGTTATGGCTAGGGAAAGAAAGTAACTGTAACTCTAATCACTGTCCAGATTTCCATCCAAAGCAGCATTGTCCAAAAGAAATCTAATGTGAGTCACCCACGCAAACCACATACATAATTGAACATTTCTCATAGTCAAACTAAAAAGTAAAAACAAATAAGTAAAATTTATATTATTAATATATTTTACTTAACTCAATATATCAAAAATGTTACCATTTCAACATGTTATCAACACAGAAATTAATGAGATGTTTTGCATTCTTTCTTTCACATGAAGTCTTCAAAGTCCGGTGTGTATTTCACAATTTGGACTGACCACATTTAGCCATGTCAGCCATGTGCCTATGTCCCACTAGTCATATGCAGATATTGGCTACTGTGCTGGAAGCACAGGTCTGGAGTTCAAACAGACCCTAAAAGCTTCGGTTCATTAAATGAACATTTATTGAGCTCCTGCTGTATACTGGCACTGTGCTGTGTATTCAAAAGTGTGCAGAGGCGGGCCGGCACGGTGGTGCAAGCGGTTAAGTGTGCGCGCTCCACTGCGGTGGCCTGGGGTTGGCCAGTGTGGATCCCAGGCACACACCAACACACCATTTGTCAGGCCATGCTGTGGCAGGCGTCCCATATAAAGTGGAGGAAGATGGGCACGGATGTTAGCCCAGGGCCAGTCTTCCTCAGCAAAAAGAGGAGGATTGGCAGATGTTAGCTCAGGGCCGATCTTCCTCACAAAAAAAAAAGTGTGCCAAGGTAAACAAGAGAATGTGCCTGCATTCAGCTGCTTACACTTCCGTCAGGTAAATGGGTGAGTAGTTACATAACTAGGGAATGATAATCAAACCATTTCAGTCCTTTCTTCCAGTAAAGTTAGCACATGACAGGGTTGTAAACAGGTGCACAGCCCCACACAGCTCCAGAGGGCACACGCACGTTGGGGTCTGTGACAGCAGCCCCTGGATCGTGCCATGCACAGCCAGTCAGATAGACAACAACAAGAATGCACATCCCAGAGCTGCGCCTCCTGGCAGCCCTGGTGTGAAACACGTGGGTTTGAAGCAGGTTCAGATCTATTGTTTAAAATAATGTATACATTTACGGATACATTAGTGGTCAATTTCAATATTGAATTTCCGACTTTCTTACTAGCTTTCCGCTCTTTGTGCTCCTCGTTATTTGTTGATCTTGGCAGGACAGGTCACTTTTCCAAATCTATTTAGTTCAAGATGTCATTAGCTCTTATTGAACACTAAAAAGCAGGACTTTATTTTTTCTAGCTTTGCAGATGCTGAGTTCCACCCGAATGAGTCTGAAATGTTGTAACAGCAAATGCATTCACAATTCTGTTTTGACTGTGGGGAAAACGTATTGACTAAATTTCTTTTGGACCTTAGGATTGAGATAAAAGGGGCACAATATGTTAATTGGGACAACAAATGTTGAGCGTGTATACACCAAGCAGCGTGAGGTTTGCTTCTTGGCCTCATGAAACTGACACTTGTGGGTGTTAGGGTGGAACTCTTTTTCACTGCTGGTGTTTCTTTCCATGTGACAGGAGCTCAGTTAGTGTGACACTTCTGGCCCTCCTTAACTATTCTGCCCAGATGTGATGGAGTGATTGATTCTATTGGTGAAATTGGGGAGGATTAACTAGGTAGCTTACGGCAACATTGTCCCTAAGTAGTGACCTGTCTTTGGAAGTGTGGGCACTTTCTTGGGCCTCAGTAGCAGTGTGGCTCGCGGAGGGCTCAAATATCCAGCATGGCTGCATTCTGGGCACCTTGCTGTGCGGGGCACTCACCTCTTGGTTGCTGGACCATGGAGTATCCAGGGGATCTGAGGAAGGGCCAGGGCAGTGCGGGGATAACTGGGGTCAGGGGAGGGGACCTTGGGGCAGTGGCTACTTCCACTGGTTTGGAAGTGTTTCCATATTTTAATGATCCATTTTGGCACATCCTGGGGGAACAGTGGACCTGGTGGGGACACCTGGGCTTTGGTAAGTTTATGTGGGGCTGTCAGGGCCTCCTAGGTGTAAGGACTTTTAGCATTTGTGAGCAACCTCTGAATCCAGGTTGCTTCAGCTTACTCCAAGGCTCACGGGTACTGACTGCCCGCAGAGACTGCTGGGCTTCTCCCTGAGGCAGGAGCCACAGCCCCAGATGATCGTGGGCTGGTGTTTAAACCTGATGAGCAGGACTGGGAATAGTGGGAGGAGAACGTCCCCACCCCTGTATTTCTTCCACATGGTAGGAAGTGTGCCACGCCCAGCCCCTCTTCTCACTTTTCTCTGCCCCTTCCCCACTCCTCCCAAGGAAGGCGGAGTCATTTCTCTGATTCGTAAATTTGGGACTAATAATCTGCTCACTCCTGGCATGGCTTTTCCACCTTTCCACCTGAGCACAGCCTGAGTGCAGAGTAGCTTCCTCTGCCCCTCCAGGCCATGTGTCTCACTGGGCAGACCCCTCCTGGGGTCACTCTGGCCTAGTCCAGTGACCCCGCGCTGTCTGTGCCTATGGCACTTCTGATCCTTTTCCTCTGCTCCATTTTGTTCTACGGCGATCACCACCTCCTAACATACTCTATGACTTACTGACTGATGTTATTATTTATTTTTTGTCTCCTCCAGTTAAAACTTAAGCTCCAGGAGAACAAGCTGTTACATTCTTATCATTCACTGGGGGCTCCTCCTGCCCAGAACAGCCCTCAACCTTGTAGGTGCTTATTGTTGAATGAATGAATTCACAATTCAGAATTCTGGTGGGGAAGAGGGTACTATTTATAAAGGAATCAGCGACTCCAATTTCGAAGATGAGATACAGACGAAGAGGAAACTAACAACAAGACTCATCTAATAATAATTGAAAGGATGTCATTAGGTAGAAAACACAATTGCTTGTTGAAATCAAGATACTGAAATTATTTGCTTGGACTACAAAAGGAGAATGGCTAAATGAGGCTGGGTTAGGAAGGGCAGGTTTCATAGAGGAGGAGGGACTGCGATGATGGATGAGTAGATTTGATGTGAGTGGGGGTATTTGCATTTAGGTCTGTTTTGCTCCCCACTTATCACAGCAAGGATCGTCTACACTGAAGCATGTTAATAAAAATCATAAGCATGACCTCCTCATTTCTTTCTGCCGCCTCTCGGGGAATGAGATACAAAAAAACAATAAAGTCATGGATTTTGCTTTTATAAAACACTAGATATATGAGAATCTAGTATTTTGCTTTATTATCTCTACAAAAAATTAAATAACAGTTCAGTATCATCTAGTATAGCAAAACAGATCGTGGTGGATCACTCCACGATCCTTTGGTTTTTAAACTTAATTTGTGAGCTCTGTCTTACAGCATATTGGTAAGGGAATCTGATTTTTTTTTACTAAATGAAATGCTATTGGGACCTTAGGTCTTCAAAATGACCTTGAATCCAAAGCATTAACAAGACCACAAAGTTTAGCATCAATTTTTATTTCTTTTAAATGTGAACATTTCTATATTTCCTACTAACACAAGACCAACTATAAAAATGAACACAAATACATAAACACTGAAGATACGAGTACCTCATTTCACTTAAATATTAATATCTTACATTCATGTCACTGAAAACAGAGAGCTTGTAACTTTCAATTCTCTCTACTCACTGAACCTTTCTCTTCTTTTTTTAAAAATGGTGACCCCTTAATAAATGAAAAAGAACTCAAATCTCATAAAAATGAAATTTTATAACAATAATAAAGCTTATACTTAGAGTTTTTCAGCAGCTTTTTAGTGTAAGTTTCAATTCTATTGCTAGGAATGATTTAGCTCCAGCTTCAGATGTGTAAGATTCTGCATAGCTTCCAGAGGTGTAAATAACTCCATCACAGTTGGTTAATCACCGATGGAATGTGCCACGGCATAGCTAATTAGCTCACTGTTCATCATCTGAAGGAAGTAAGTGGTTAGCTGTGCTAATAATTTCCATAATTGGGATTGTCAAAGAAATCATGCCTTGTTTAAAAATTCTGGAGAAGACCCACACAGGAAAGCAAAATCTTTTTCTAAAGACCTCAGGAAGAAGATCTAAGTGATTTTTGAGGACGATTGTCTTTTTTTTTATTGAAATCATTAAATGTAATGAACCACATTAATGCAACGCTGAATTTGAGATTCCAATAGGATAAATTGCACTGATGGAAAGTTTTATGTTTTTAATTCTTAGTTCACTTTTCTTTAATATGGTATAATTTTATTTTATAGAATAATATATTAAATGATAGCTTCATGCAGGACTAAAGACTTTAAGCTATCTTAGACTTTATTCCCAACTCTGCCACTAATTCTGTATTTATAGTCACATGATACCAAATACTGCAATGAGTGAAATTTTTGCCAAATGAATTAGTCTTAATAAGATGTGAAGAATTACATTAATGGTTTAGATTTGGCCAGTTATCTGGATTTTGTTGTTGTTGTCACATAGACCCAGTATATGAGTCCACATGCTTTTTAGCCTTCTGCTTCATAGAATTTACTGGCTGAAACACAGTATTCTACTCTCATGGTTATTTTTCCCATTATCTAAACAAAAATAACATTCAAAGACTTTTGGAGCTAGAAAGGACCTTAGAAATCAAATTGTCCTGGTCTTTTCTTTACTAATAGATGAAGAAACAGAAATTAGCCCAGGTCAAGTGCTTTGCTCAAGGCCGAACAACTAGTTAATAAAAGATCTCACTTCAAGAGGCAAGTGGTTCCATGCTTCTATCATAGACAGTGTCAACATTTAACCTCAGGACATGATGCATATGGATGTTTTGTTTAGCAAGTTAGAAGCCTCTTTCATGTTATCCAACCCAGACGCTCCTCAGGTCCAGGTCAGAGCCTGAGCATCTCCATGATGAAGCCAAGGAAAGTGTGGTCCCTCATTGTGTGAGGTGCTGAGCCACCACTCAGATGGCATGAATGAAGTTTCCGGTTCTCAGGGTCTCCTAGGGAATCTTTAGACTGGGCTTGACTAAGCTTTGGCTAAATTTCATTAAAATTTGAAACAAACTATTTTTGTCCACCTATTATTCTGTGTGCCTCAAAATGGAGGAAGGATGAGATCTATATAGGAGATGACATGGAGGACCCTCTTTTCACTTTGGAAGTTTAGAGAACCTACAAACTAAAGCTAGTCACAACAAGATCATATGTAGATTTGGATGAAAGCCTGCTCTATGGGATTGCAAGTCAACTAGCTGTGATTTTGCTGCAGAAATTTTGTGCTTATGTTGACTTTTATTTCAGAGGAGATAATGGATAGAAAAAAGTGCTGAGAAAGCATCTCACAGAAGTGCGTGTGGTAACCCATCTTTGAAAGGCTGAGCTCTACCATCATGTATGAGTGTGTATGTGACTGGGTGTGTTTGTGTGACTGTGTGTGTGAGTGTGTGTGTGTGTGTGTTGGAGGATAAGCTATGGAAAAACTTGGGACCTAAATGGATAAAGGAACACTCAGAACAGTGCAAGGGACTAAGTAAAATTTAGTAAAATCCTTTTATTTTCTCTGATGTGCTTTCGGAGGTTATAAACCCAGAACACCAACAAAAAGAATAATCGAAGCAGTGCGCAGGCAAGCCAGAGAATTTAGATTTAGGAAACTTTGTGAGAGGGGAATTAAAATGAAACCAATTTAGCAGTGGAACCCCCACTAAGATGGGACTGCCGGGATGCTGCTCTTCATGACTTGGGACCAAGACACCTGGCTGCCCAGTGAGATGGCTGCTTTCTCTTTGAGCTTATTGGACAGGGAAAGCCCCTCAGGAAAATCCAGTTCAATCTGGAGTTCTGCAACTTCCACCTATGACCAAGATGGAGAAAGAGGGAACTGATTAACCTTCATGCCTGAAACCACTAGAAAAACAGACAAAATATATGAAATATGGTTGTCAATTTACCAGACCTCAGACAATGAGATGGGAAATGCATGAGGCAAGGCCTGATTGCCCCCACTTCCTGCCTGGAGAAAGTCTGCAGTCAGTGGAGCAACGAGGAGGAGCCCAGTGGTCTCCCTGAGTTGAGGAGACAGAGCAGGGAGTCCAGGGAGCTCAAGGCAGCTGGAGTTCCAGGAGCAGAGTACTGGAGAGGAGAGAACTGCACACAGAGAGAGCTCTGGAGATGTGCAATGGGTCCTCCAGAGTACTCAGCTGTGTTCTGATTGGCTCCTGTGTGAGAAAACTACCCAAGCCTGGAGAAAGAAGTATCTGAGAATGTTAGTGAGCTCACACCAGGGAGCACTCATGGCCAGGAATATTGCTTGTTGTCACCAGTCCGAGTGGAGAACCTCATAAATTATGTGTCACTGGGTATTCAGAAGGGTTTGGCTCAGTAGTGGGGTAAAATTAGCCTCAATGTAACACTGCTCTGGTTCCACCTAACTAAGCTTAAAAGCAAGTCCTAAAAAGACCACTCTTTTCAAGTAAATTGACTTCAGTCCAGAATGAACCTACATCACATTAAAAGGAATTCAAAAATACCTAGCATCCAACTAATTAAATTCACAATGTTTTCATATAGCAGATATACAAAGAAGCTGAAAACTAAGACACATGAAAAAAAGAAAAATCAATCAATTGACACTGACTCAGAATGATGCAGATGATAGAATTAGTAGACAAGGATATTAAAACTGTTATTATAACTGTATTACAGATGTTCAGGAAGCTAGAGGAAAGACTGGACATGTTAAGTAGAGATGTGGAAGATATTAAAAAAATCTAAATTGGACTCCAGAGAAAAAAACTAGCATATCTGAGATTAAAAAGATAGTGGAAGGAATTAACAGCAAATTAGACACTGCAGAACAAAAGATTAATGTACTTGATGACATAGCAATAGGAAGTATCCAAATAAAAAAGGATGGAAAATATTGACAGAGCATCAGTGTGGCAGCCCAATATATGTGTAACTGGAGTCCCCAAAGGACATAGAAGAGGGGCAGAAGAAGAAATAATGGGTGAAAATTTTCCAAATTTGATGAAAACTCTAACCTGCAGATCCATGAAGCTTAACAAACCTCAATAATAAGCAATGTGAGAAAACTACACAGTTGCTTCTCAATCAAATTATTTAAAACTAATGGTGGAGAGAAAATCTTAAAAGCAGCCAGAGAATAAAAAACACATTTAATATAAGACTGGATCTCGTTATCCAGCAAAAATACCTTTCAAAAGTGAACATTAAATAAGACTGTTTCAGACATACGAAACAACTCATAACTAGCAAACACACGTGTCAAGAAATGTTGAAGAAAGTCATTCAAGCAGAAGAAAAACGATACCAGAAGAAAATCTGGAGCTATGCAAAGGAATGAAGAGCATCAGAGATGGTAACTATTTGGGTAAATGTAACAACTTTTTTTCTTATTATTTAAGTCTCTGTAAAAGACAATTGACTGAAGCAAAAATAACGACAATGTGTTATGAGGTTTATAACATATAGAAGTAAAAGTTATGATATAGCCCAAAGGTTAGGAGGAAAGAATTATTTGGCAGAATGCTGTTGTAATATTCTTATACTATATATGAAGTGGTATAATACCTTTTGAAGTTTTAGTATGATAAGTTAAAAATATATACTATAAACTTTAAGGCAAATATAAAATAACACAACAAAAATTCAGAGCTAATAAAGAAGAAAAAATGAAATAATAAAAAATACTTATCCCAACAGAAGATTTAAAAAAGGAAGAGATAGGACAAATAAAAATACAAACAGCAGGATTATAAATTTTAAAACAACCATATCATAATCATATTAAAGGCAATTAAATTAAAAGGTAGAGATTGCCAGACTGTATAGAGGACTAGACAAAATTATATGCTGCCTCCAAGAACATACTTTAAATATAAATACACAAACAGGTTGAAAGTAAGAGAATGGAAAAAGATAAATAATGCTAACATTAATCAAAAGAAAGCTGAAGTGGCTATATTAGTATCAACAAAGTGGATTTCAGAGCACAGATATTTACCAGGGATAAAGAAGATCATTTCATATTGCTAAAGGGGTCAATTTATCAAGAGGACATAACAATCCTAAACATATATGCCCCCAATAACAGAGCTTCAAAATACATGAAGCAAAAACTGTTAGAACTGCAGGAAGAATTAGAGAAATCCTTATCTGTAGTCAGAGATTTCAACACCATTCTCTCAGTAATTGACAAAACAAGTAGACAAAAAAAAAATCAGTAAAGATATAGAAAACCAGGACAATATTAGCAGTCAACTGATGTAAATGACACTATCAACCAATTGATCTAAATGGCATTTATAAAACACTGCAGCCAACAATAGTAGCATGCACATTCTTTAATGGGCACATAGGACACTTACCAAAATAGACCATATTCTGGGTCATAAAACAAGTCTTAATACATTTAAAAGAATTTAAGTTATAAAAGGTAACCTATCTGACCACATGAAATTAAATTAAAAATTAATAACAGGAAGATATCCGGAAAACTCCAAATATCCCACACATGGGAAAACCCATGTGTCAAAGAACAAATCAAAAGAAAAATTTTAAAGTATTTTAACTGAATAAAGATAAAATAAATCAAAATTGTAGAATGTGACTAAAGTAGTACTTAGAAGAAAATTTATAGCAATAAAATCCATATTAGAAAAGATGATGGAATATCAAAGTCAGTGACTTCAGCTTCTACCTTAAGAAATTAGAAAAAGAATAGAACATGCAAACTGAAGTAGGAAAAACAAAGGAAATAATAAATAGCCTAGTGGAAATTAATGAAATAGAAAACAGAAAAGCAATAGAGAAAATCAACTAAACCTAAAGCTGGTTCTTTGAGATGATCAATACTATTGATAAACCTCTGACCATAATAATCACAAAAAAAGAGACAAGACACAAATTACCACTTACAGGAATGAGAGTGATGATACTACTACAGATTCCACATTATTATTCTATATTCTTCTATAATACTTTAACTATAATATTATATTAAAATATAATAAGAGGATATTATGAAGAACTTTATGCCATTAAATACGACAACTTAGATGAAATGGACAAATTTCTTGAAAGATACAAAAGCACACTCAAGAAGAAATAGATAACTTGAATAGCATTATATATATTCTCATTTTACTTTTCAAATAAAGCTGGCATTGTTAGCGCTATTTTAAAATAAAAACCCTGAAATACAGAGAGTTATGTAACTGAGCAAGGTCTTATAGCTACTAAGTGGCAGAGTCAGATTTTGTATCCAGGGCTGACTGATTCACAATCCATGCTTTCATCAATATGCTACCACCTGAATGAATGAACAAATAAATACGCTCATTGGGAAACAATTTAAATTCCATACCTAGATGGAATTTAACACATACATACATAGATGGAAATTTGCATATATAGAGAAGTGTACCATACACACCAGAATTTTATATACACTATATATTATAGACAATATACTTTATATATAATGTTATATATGTACGTATACATATTAGAAAACTATGCAATAGAAGCTCTGAAATTGTAAAATCTTTTCATATGTCAGTTTGGGAAAGTAAAGACAACTGTGGCTTAAATTATAGTAAGAGAATTTTTTTTGTAAGTTATACTTCAGGATCAATGAACTCTGAAACAGACCTATACGGTTATTATTTTTCTTTAAGCATGAGTTAATGATCCAGTTGGAATGATTAGCCAACTATCAAGCAAGCCCAAGTGGAAAGAGCATGTACAGTGCAGTCATGTGGTCCTAATTTGAATCTCGGCTCTCCTCTTATTAGCTGGGGAAAATTATTTAACCCTTCTAAGCTTCAATCACATCACCTGTGAAAATGGGGGTAGCAGTGCTATCTTAAATAATTACTGTGAGGATTAAAGCTAGTTTATTTAATAATGATGTACACCTGAAATTTATACAATGTTATAAACTAATGTTACTGCAATAAACAAAAAATTAAAAAAAAACCTAACCCAGTGGCAAGCAGAGAGAAGGACAATAAATGACAGTTCTTTTTTTTTTTTTTTTAAAGATTTTTATTTATTTATTTTTTCCCCCCAAAGCCCCAGTAGATAGTTGTGTGTCATAGCTGCACATCCTTCTAGTTGCTGTATGTGGGACGCGGCCTCAGCATGGCCAGAGAAGCAGCGCGTTGGTGCAAGCCCGGGATCCGAACCCGGGTCGCCAGCAGTGGAGCGCGCTCACTTAACCACCAAGCCACGGGGCCGGCCCAGACAGTTCTTGTCATTATTATTACTGTTATTGCCATTAGACATCATTTCTTTACAAGTCCATCCTACCTCTGGTTGTTGATAAAATAATTTCTGGGAGGAAGACAGGAACAATAAGAAAAGTTAAAACTAGAGAAAGAAAGAGGGAGAGAGAGAGAGAGAATAATTAAGAAACAAAACAACAATATTCAGCAAGAAGTGGATATAGAAAAAAATGAGATTTGAGTGAGAATATTTCCCTTTTCCCTCTATCTCCTGCCATCTATACTTTCTCAGATTTTTCCAGCTCATATCATTTCTAACTTCATTCTTGTATTGCAAACAGATTCAATTTTCTCTTTTGTTCATCGTTAGTATTTGTAAAGTAAGAATTAAAATTCAAATGCTTATAGCAACTATGCAAGTAAAGTGAATAATGGAAGCAGGCTGTGTTATATTCTTTCCCTACAGACAGTTTATTTGCCTGTTAATCATTGAGATGATTATCCACTTTCACATAAAAAATTTCTGTTCCCCATTTTCCTGGCAACGTGCGCTCACCCAGTCAATCTGGGCCCATAGAAATATTTCTCTACTTTAAGAAAAATAATAATGCAAACAGAATAATTAACATCAATTGGCATTAGACTACCACACTGGATTTAGTAGCAACTGGTGTGAATAGAAAAAAATGGGGCACATGTGCCATTCAGAAGAGGAAATTGTTACTTGATGCCAGACATGTACGACCCTCAGGAACGTGGGTCCAGTATTGCCAGACCTCGCAGTATTCAAGAGAAGCCAGAAATTTGGACATGGAAATTCTCCATTTTTAAATATCTCAAAAAATAACATGGCTCAGGCTTATCAAACACATCTGAGAGCTGGATCCAGCCTTCAGATCTCCAGGTTATGACTCCTCACTATAAAGGATTCAAGTTTCCCCATGATTTAATAGTCATTGCTAAGTAGGCCTACCTAATAAATCAAATAGGCAAAGCTTTTGCAACAGAATATCCGCTTATAGTCTCTTGATTGTCTATAGTAATATTCTCCTCTATTCATTTGTCAATAAACAGAACTTCCCCCAAATATTCAACCAAACTGTTTGATAAAATGTGAAGACATTTCTTTCATCGACTAACTGATGAAGTCATTCATTCATTCATTCGATAGTCTTTGAGCATCTATTATGATCAGGTCACTGTTGGCAACACCGAATAATTAAAATATAGTTGCTGCTCTCTAAATTTCTGTCCTTTTTTTTTTAATCTGAAAAAGACATTTTCTAAAATCACTCTGTCATCTGGCTCAAATAATTTTTCTTTACTTCCCTCTTTCTTTCACTCCATATTTGCATACGTGGCATTAGAGAACTTGTTGAAGCTCAGATGGAAGGAAGGTGTCAAAGATAAACAAGTGAATCTTACTGGCAGTCAATCAAGAAACGTTTTCCATGGAAAATCTTATCTAGCAACAAACAAAAGCTCTGATGGTCAGCAAATCAGAAGTAGTTCCCACACCACCACGCTTCTACACCGTGCACTCCACAGCATTAATTTGCTGTCATCTAGATAAGTCTATAGTGTGTAATATGGATCAACCTAGATGACTCTTTAATTAAAAGTTCTTAAGATTTCTTACTTCCAAATAAATGATTACAAAATTTGTTGTCATTCTGAAAAATTTGCCTTTATTCAGTTATAGCAGACAGAGTACAAAATGCTTTTAATATTTAGCCAGGATTTTCTCATTTCATTTACAACTTACTGCAGTGATTAAAGCAGGTTGCCTAACTCTCTTTAACACATTATTTCATGCATAATGGGGTAATTATATTAAATGAGTATACTATCAGTGGACTTCTTGGATGAGTGCGTTTTCTTGGGCTAAACAAACGCCATTATATACATTACATGGCTCTGCCTTGGCACATTAGCCCAGAATTTAATCACCCTGTGTAAAAAGTTATTAACAAAATCGCAGTGTAACTTTTCTACATTTTTTTGTGTGAATAAGTGAATGCTGTCTATTGCTTAAGCCCCAAAACCCACAAACAAGATCATATAACAAAATCAAATTCCACCAAGAATCATATACAGCGGAGATAATTTTTTAAAGTAGGAATTGTGCTGTATAAACAGGAAAGGGTATCATGTTCATAGGAAAACTGCTTATTTCCAATTTATAACATGGAGACTGAGTCCTATCAGAAGTTATCCACAGAGGCCTGTGCTTCCCTCTCCTTTTCTTCTCTTGGATTTGGTCTGATGGCTTTCAAACCTGTTAGTGCTGCCACCTATCACTCCCACCTCATTAAAAAAAAATCTTGGTTCACCCTAGTTCTCATGCTATGTTGTCTGTAGCTAGGTCTGGGAAATATGTAAATATTTAAAATTGCATGCATGCTGGAGAAAACAGGTTTTTTGAATTCTACAGTCCAGATTTCCCCACCACCAGTAGCACCACCCATCTATCTTTGGGGAATTGCAGTGCTGTTCACTATTCACCTCATGGAGACCCATTTTCCCCTTGTCCAATTTCATTAAATCCTTGGACAATGCATAGAATCAGTTACTGAAGAGTGATCGTCCCATCTATTTAAGTCTTCAGGCTGCACTGCAGGATCCAGAGGACTCAGCTCTCCAGTCCTACCGAGGTGTTTGCAGAACCCACAAACACCTCTGATCTCTCCCCAGGGCCCCTGCATGTGCCACCATCTCTGCTGAGAAGGCTCTTCCCCTCTTCCCTATGCCGGACTCTTGCCTCACCCTCAGAAAATGGGACCATCGGCCTCTCAGCAAGCTTCTGGTGGCAGCTTCTAAAGTTAGGTTAAGAGCTCTCTGGTGTGTTTTAGAAGCCCCTGCTACTTACATCAATCTCAGCACTCATCTCACTGAACAGTAGGTAATCTTATGTTTCCTTGTCTCTTTCCTCACTAAACTGTAAGCTCTCCGTGGGCAGAGACTGCGTAATTCATGGTTGTAGCCTCAGTACCTAAGATAGCTCCTGGAGCATAGTATGTTCAATATAAACCCTTGGGAAAAAAAAAATAAACAGTAATCTTAAATAACAATAATGCAAATTACCATATACTGAGTTCCTGCTCAGCCAGGAGCTCCTTTATGTGTGTCTCCCCTAGTCCTCACAACCTACAGTGTCCTCATTTGACAGACGAAGACACTGAGATGAAGAAAAGCCAAGATACACACTCAAAGTCTCACACTGAGAAAATGCCAGAGCTACAGTTTAAATCCAGATCAGCTTATCTTCAAAGACTTCAAACATTACAAAGCAAGGAGGCCACCCTACTCTCTTGGGTTGGAATGAGGAGTTCCGCTCTTTAAGGGGACACTATGGAGTGGCTTGGTGTGGGGAATGCCAATGGGGGTCCTACCTACTGGAGATCTGCAGAAGTGGCCTCCAGCAACACCCTTAAAAGACGACTTCTGGGAGAGCTTTTACCTGTCACAAACACAGAAAGGGCACAAGAAGAGGCCCGGACCCTCCAAGGACCCACATGGGAACCGACAGGAGAGTAATCTCCCGTTGTGACTGGGCACTTCCCCTTGACTCACGAAGCCTGATCCTGTTTAGAGACTACCAGCCAGGTCTGCGAGGGAAGAAGAAAAGTGAATCTAGCCAGGATGGCCTAGACCGAAATTACTCAGTTCAGTGCTGTTTCAGATTTGTGACCCACTACAAGGGTCTTAATTACCAGAATAATCTAAATAGAATTCAGCTTATGGCTTACTCTTTTGCAGTCCATTTAAACGAATTCAACCATAGGGTGTTACAAGTACATCCAGTTGGAGGTTTCTGGTACAATTATAAGTTGTAAAATTATTACCAATGTAGGCATTTGTGTTGATAATTATGTTTCATAATTAATGTTCCTAAGTAATACTTTAGGTTCACACCTCCATTTGCAGTTTTCTAAATGAAAGATTTCATAATCAAGACTGCAAAATATACCAGGGCAGGTCATGAATCAGTAGGATTAATAATATTCCACTCAGAAATTTTGAAAGGCTTAGGTCAAAGTAAAACTCACAAGAAAATTAGTCTTGTTTAGTGGATTAAACCTTGCAAGGGAAGAGCAGACATCATATAGTAAGCACAATCTTTGTAATTAAAATGATTTACATTATAGAATGCTAATCCTCTTTAAGAAAGGAAATTTTGTATGTCACTAAAATGTTAAGTGAATATATAGAAGCCCAAACCTATTTTATTTCTGAATTTTTGTCATGTTGAAGCCAATTTAAGTTTGTTGAGGGTCTAAAGAGTTAGGTGGGCAGTGAATTGAGCTGCCACTATGAGTTGGGGCTTCGGCACACATTTGTCTAATCCAGGTTACAATCAGGTACCTAAACCTCATAGGCCAATAAATAGCTTAAGATCCCTTCAGTGCTTTGCACAGAACAGGCGCTCAAGTATCTGCTGAATTAACAAATGTTGGTTACGTAAATTGTCCATTGTTGCACTTAATGACTGCCAGAGCCAGGATTTGCATTCTGAGACATATCACTTATACTGAGAGGTGAATGAAATCTTGACAGCTTCCTTCCAATAAGAATGGACCTCCCAGCAACCTCATGATATCCTCTTATTTATATTTTTTTCCAGACATCTCCAGAACAATCCCTCCCTCATCCCGATGTTTGGATATTTCAGGTCAAAGTGGTTTGGGGCTGACTGCATAAATAATTAGGAATGCCCATTTTTTTCTATTCTTTCTGCCAATACGGATCTTTGTCCAGTAGGAAATAATGTGTATTCTTTACTATTTAGGTGTGGGAAAGAGCAGACTAGTGCTTCTTACTGTTAGCAGTGCCCCACAGAAGGAATGCAAAGTGCAGCTCACAACTGAACTGATCCAAATTCCTACATCTAGAGTTGTGTCTATTAAGGGAGGAATGATTACTCAATCAGAGGTGTTGTGACAACTAACTAAACATTTTAGAGGAACATGATTAAATTTCCTAATTGACTTCATATGCCAAAATTGATTCCAAATGACATGTAGTCTCATAAATGTATAGGAAGAAAATTTAAATAGTATAAATAATTTTTATGTAATCTGGGGGTGAGAGAGACCTAAGCATGCCTCCAAAAGCAGAAATCATAAAGATTACTGGATTTTACCATTAAATTTTGCCAAATAAAAAAGCATATCTGCAATCTGAGAGAAAAATATCTCATATGCTTAATAAAGAATGAATTCTCATAAATAAGAAATACCACACTACAAGAGAAAAATGGACAAAGACTTCTGCATCCATCAATAAGACATACTGAATATTTTAGAAATAACTTCCATCTTAGTTTTAAAAAATACAAATGTTGCAAAAAATATAACAAATGTCTGTATATTCATTCTTTAAGAAAGTAAGAGCCAGAAAGAAAGGAGAATCCAGGAAAGGTGAGTCATAGGATGGTGGGACCATAGCTCTCCTGGAGGCATTCTTATTCTAGAAGTTGGGTTTCAAGTTATAGACAGCACAAGGACAGAAGACAAGTCCTTGGGTCTACACCAAGTGGGGAGGTGGAATGAAGACTCCTGCTTAAAGCGAGGACTCCCAGTGGACAGCCCCTTAGTGAAAGGGAAGGTTAGAAACAATTCTCCTTTGAGGGAGATAACAATAATTGTAACAACCACAGCGCACATATAATTAATGCTTACTATGTGCTGAACGTGGTTCCAAGTGCTTTACACATTAGCTCATTTAATCTCCACAACAACTCTTTGAGGTAGGTATAGTATTATGCCCATTTTACTGTTGAGAAAATTAAAGCCCAGAGGTGTTAAGTAACTTGTTTAAGGACATACTGATAGTAAGCATGGGATTCAGGCAGTCTGGCTCCAAGAAGGGAGAGAAAAGTCTCTCCTGGCAAGGAATTGTCATCCAGGATACGTAGAGAACTCCTCCAAGTCAATAAGAAAAAGATAAACAACTCAAGAGAAATTGGGCACAAGATACTAACAGGCAATTCACAGAGGAGAAAATATATATTGCCAAATAAATATAGGGAAACATGCCCAACATGACAAATGTAGATTAAAAGTCTGACAATGTCAAGTTTTGGCCAGCATGAGGAACAATGGGGACTCCTATTCCTGGCTGATTAGGATGTAAACAGAAATTATGCCTTTGAAGAACATTCTGGCAATATGTAGTGAGTTTACTGAAGTCCTCTCTTCCTCCCTACTGTCTTGCTTTCAAGATCCATGCCAGATTGTCACCTCTTTTATGAAGTCTGCCATGAATCCGTGGGCTCACAGTGACACTACATTCCTCAAATTTCCAACATTTTTCTACTACTCACTGGAATGCATGATTCGCTGCCTTCTGTCGGTAGTTTTCATCTGTTACTTAAGCACCAGGGTGGTGGTGTTTGTAATTTTTCATTCCTAGAATCTAAGTAGGAGCTAAATAAATGTTGCTGGTTTGACTATAAAAAGGACTAATGTAACCAAATAAACCATATTTTGGCTTTCTCACTGTTTCATTAGCATATGTTGGACACATTCTGACAATCCAATTATAGTCAGCAAAACATATCTTGGGGCAAACCAACCTTTAGTATTTTTGCCTTATGCAGATTTGTTCTATATTTTCTTGAAATTAAAATTGAGCATGACATATTTTCTGAAGAAAAGTAAGAAAATGAATTACTGTACACTAATGTCAAGTTTTATCTTTATCAAATCAATTTTAAAAACCACGTTCATTCTATTGAACATCCCCAAATGACGAAGGCCTAAGGCTCTAATTGACATTTTGATAAACATATGTCTGAATCATTAAAATGCTTCAGTTTATTGCATAAAATCTATGTACTAAACAGTTATTAAGAGAGACAACATAATCTCTCTCTGGAGTTTAATCACTACCCGTGACTTCCATTATTCCTTTACGTGGATGATTCTCAAATCTACATTTCAGCTCCAATCTCTCAGCACATATTCTTTCTGTTTACTTTGTTTTTTAAACTCTAGTTACAAAAGCAATGTGTGCTCTTTGTAGAAAAGAACTGAAAAATAAACAAAAGTTAAAAGTAGGTAGGATCACTCATAATACTACCACCAAGAATTGAGACCATCACCATTAATACCTTGGTACGTGATTAGTTTAATCTCATTTATATAACATTTTACAAGGTCAAAGTCCTAGTGTGTATATAATTTCAACATGCTATTTTAAAAATTTAACAGAAGTATTTTTTTGTTAATATATTATTTTTAATTGCTACACAATATTCCATTGAATGGATTCGTCATAATTTAATTAACCTTCCCCTATTTGGGGGGGCATGTTTTATTTTCCTCTGTTTCTGTTTCTTCTTGGTTATGGGCAACATCCTGCAATGAACATCTTTGTAAATGATTTTTTTTTTTTGTCTATTTTGGATCAAAGTGCATAATGAATTTTTTGTATTTGGTTTAAAGAACATGAACATATTACCAAATTACTTTTCATCACCTCCCCCATGGGACCAGAAAGGGGTGGTTTACTGTATCTTTGTCAGTACCAACTACTTTCATCTCCATCTGCCATTAGGATACATCTGCTGAATATCCTAAGGATCCTTCTAAATAAACACGTTCAATATGAAACTTTAAGTTTCCTCTTCTCCTACCCTGCTTCTCCTGCATTTGCTGTTGTGCCTGAGAGCGTCACCCTCTAACCCGCTTACAGGTCAGGGCTGTGGTGTCATCTTTGCCTCAGATCTTTCTTATCCTCTGCGTGTCGTCTATGAGAACACTGTCCTGCCTCCAATCTGAGTCTCTCACTTCCTCTGCATTCACGCTGTAACTGCTGGGTTCAAGGACTCATCTACTCTTGATTGGGCGATTTAAAAAGTTTATTGACTTTTTTCATTGCATTACTTATACATGCTTAGAGAAATGTACTGAACACTGTTAATGCAGAAAGAAAAAAGTCACCAATAGTCTCACCTCTTCCTAGCTCCCACATAACTATTTGGGTGCATCTCTTTCTAGGATTTTTCCCACACATAATTTTGTTAAGCTAGCCATGATCAAGCCTCATACTTTTCTATTTTGCTTTTTCTTCGAATATAGCCTTATAATTTTCTAATATTATTAAAAACTCTTTGTAAACTTTTAAATTTATAATGTTTTCCTAAAATTCCATTAAGTGAATGTACCATAGATTATATACCCATTCCCCCAACTGTTCAGTATTTTAATGAATATCATGTGCATAAAGCTCTTTCAGTAGATTCAGTTGTTTCCGTAGGATAAACTCCCAGAAATGGGATTACTCCATCAAAGTCTTATACATTTTTAATATTACCTATTTCTATCTATTCCTCATATCATGGCTACATATACTTTCTGTAGAACACAGCTGATCCTATCACTTCCCTGCCCAAAACAGCTGGTGGCTGGTCATTTATAGTCCATCAACTAAGTCTAAACTCCTCAGCTTCCCATTCAAAGGCCTTTCACATGCAGATCCATTGTCTTCCCAGCTTCACTCCTTCTCAACTCCAGCATCCCAGCTTCCAATTACACCAAACTATTCCTTATTCTTCAAATATACCTCTGTAACTTTGCTCCTATCTCTTTCTCTACTTAAACTGACTTTTTAAACTTTTATTTATTTTATTGAGGTAACATTGGTTTATAACATTATATAAATTTGAGGTGTATATCATTATATTTCGATTTCTGTGTAGACTACATCATGTTGACCACCCAAAGACTAATTACAATCCACCACCACACACATGTGCCCTGTCACCTCTTTTGCTCTCCTCCTTCCCCCCTTCCCCTCTGGGAACCACAATCTAATCTCTGTATCTATGTGTTTGTTTGTTGTTGTTGTTGTTTTTTATCTTCTACTTACGAGTGAGATCATCTAGTATTTGATTTCTCCGTCTGACTTATTTCACTTAGCATAATTAACCCTCCAAGTCCATCCATGTTGTTGCAAACGGCAAGATTTCATTTTTTTTATAGCTGAGTAGTATTCCATTGTGTATATGTACCACATCTTCTTTAAATTTTTAAAACCTTATTTTTTTACAGCAGTTTAGGTTCACAGCAAAATTGAGACTAATGTAGAGATTTCTCATATCCTCCCTGCCCTCACACATGCACAGCCTCCCCCATTATCAGCATACCTCACCAGAGTGTACATTTCTTACAATTAGTGAACCTACATTAACATATCATAATCACTCGAAGACCATACGTATAATGACATGTATCCATCATTATAGAATCATACGGAGTATTTTCACTGCCCTAAAAATCCTCTGTGCTCTGTCTACTCATCCCTCCCCATCTCCCCAACCCCTAGCAATCACTGATCCTTTTACTGTCCATAGTTTTGTCTCTTCCAGAATGTCATATTGTTGAATTCATACAGTATGCAGCCTTTTCAGATTGGCTTCTTTCACTTAGTAATATGCATTAAGGTTCCTCCATGTCTATTCATAGCTTGATAGCTCATTTATTTTTAGCACTGAATAGTATTGCGTTGTCTGGATGTACCATAGTTTATTTATCCAATCACCTATTAAAGGACATTCTATTCTGGTTGCTTCCATGTTTTGGCAATTATGAATAAAGCTCTATAAACATTCGTGTGCAGGTTTTTGTGTGGACATTAAGTTTTCAATTCCTTTGGGTAAATACCAAGGAGCACGATTACTGGATCACGTGGTTAGAATGTTTAGTTTTGTAAGAAACTGCCAAACTGTCTTCCAAACAGAATCCACAATGGTGAATTTTGCATTCCCACCAGCACTGAATGATTTCCTGTTGCTCCATGTCCTAATCAACATTTGGTGTTGCCAGTGTTTGAATTCTGGCCATTTTAGTAAGTGTGTATTGGTATCTCATTGTTGTTTTAATTTGCATTTCTCTGACGACATATGATATGGAGCATCTTTTCATATGCTTATTTGCCGTCTGTATATCTTCTTTGGTGAGGTGTCTGTTAAGGTCTTTGGCCCATTTTTCAATCAGGTTGTTTATTTTCTTATTGTTGAGTTTTAAGAGTTCTTTGTATATTTTGGAAAGCAGTCCTTTATCAGATGTGTCTTTTAGAAATATTTTCTCCCAATCTGTAACTTGTCTTATGATCTTGACATTGTCTTTTGCAGAACAGAAGTTTTTAATTTCAGTGAAGTTCAGCTTATCAATTATCTCTTCCATGGGTTGTGCTTTTGGTGCTGTATCTAAAACGTCATCACCATACCCAAGTTCATTTAGGTTTTCTCCTATGTTATCTTCTAGGAGTTTTATAGTTTTGCATTTCACAAACAGGTCTATGATCCATTTTGAGTTAATTTTTGTGAAGGGTGTAAAGTCTGTGTCTAGATTTATTTTTTGCATGTGTATGTCCAGTTGTTCCAGCACCATTTGTTAAAGAGACTATCTTTGCTCCATCATATTGCCTTTGCTCCTTTGTCAAAGATCACTTGCTTCTATTTATGGAGGTCTATTCTGAGCTCTCTATTCTGTTCCATTGATCTAATTGTCTATTCTTTTGCCAATACCACACTATCTTGATCACTATAGCTCTATAGTAAGTCTTGAAGTTGAGTAGCATCAGTCCTTCAACTTTGTTCTTCTCCTTCAATATTGTGTTGGCTGTTCTTAGTCTTTTGCCTCTCCATATAAAGTTTAGAATCAGTTTGTTGACATTCATAAAATAATTTGCTGGGGTTTTGATTGGAATTGTATTGCATTTATAGATCAAGTTGGGAAGAACCAACATCCTGACAATACTGAGTCCTCCTATCCATGAATATAGAATATCTATTTATTTAGTTTTTCTTTGATCTTGTTCATCAGAGTTTTGTAATTTTCCTCGTATAGATCTTGTACACATTTTTTTAGATTTATACCTAAGTATTTCACTTTCTGGGGTGCTATCCTTTCTCTTCTTTATTCAGTTAAATCTTTGTTTCAAAGTCTAACCCATCTCCTTAGTAAAATTTACCCTAAATCCTTCCTCAATCTAAAAATAATTGCTCCCCATTCCTGCTTTCTATTATGATGACACTTATATTTCTATTGTAGCAATTGCCACAGTTTTTTGTAGTATAGTTTATTATGGATAGATTAACGAGCTTTTTTAACATAGAGCCACCTATTGCTACTATTTGTATCAGGCTTAGTGTCCTTTACAGAGTTGATGCTTAGCAATGTTTATAAACTATATTTAGTTTAATTGATGCAAGGTTGACAAAGTCAGATCTTAAATGAGCTAAGTACTCTTTTGCATTTCATTTTCTACTTGTAGACTGACTAGAAAAACAATATTTCCCTGTCGTTATTCCATAAGATGTTTCTAAAATGAAAAAATATTATTATATAAATATGCTTGGAGATTCTAAACAAACAAGCAAACAAACAAATGTATATAGCCAGAGTATAACTGTTTCCCCCTAATTCTGCCATATTTATGATCTACTTTTGAACCTGTCTTATTTGATCCTGATAGAAAAACATCATGATAGCATCTAATTGAAATGTTTTCTTAATGTAAAGCAAGAAACCAATTAGATCTCAACTGCCTTGCTGAAAGCCGGAGGAATGAAAACTTTTCATGTTTATTTTTCAGGGACTGGGTAAAACAATGGGGAATTGACTGGATAATATTAGGCATAGGCTTGTGATTGGGGCCTAATGACATGAAATATGTATGCAATATTATTAAAATTATGCCTACCAAATTAAAATTAATGCTACCAAAACTATATAGATTTCTAAAACTCTCAGACCTTTACTCTTTGTAAATATAAATTTTTGGCATTTTCTTTTTATTTTTGATTAATTTTTTAAGTTTTATTTTTCTATTCTGAATATTATTTGCCAATTTTAGGCCTTTAAAGCTCTGGATGAGTGGGGGGAGATTTTAATACCTATTAATTTATATTACTTAAGTAAACTTTCTAATTACTGTTAAATAGAAAGTGCATAAATGACATTAAAGCTGCATTAAGCTATCTTTAGTATTCTTTGCTGTACGCATTATTTATTCTGATAGGAGAATAAACCAAAAAATGATTATTCATTTAAAGTAAACCTAAAAAAACTTATGTAAATTATAAAATTATAAAACTTCAAATGTCTAAGAGATAGAAGTACAACAACTTAAAAGTCATTTTAATTTGTTAGTACCATTTAAAAGGGGATTACCCAATAAATATACAGAATAGGTAAACATAACATTTGCTATTCTTTTATTACACAGATATCATTTACTAGAATCACCCAAAGTAGGGTACAATTTGAAAGCTAGAAATAAGAATTATGAACTATTTGTGTAGATTGAGACTCATTTGTACAGAAGAAGCAAAACTGCCTTATAAACACCCAAAGCCTGCTTCTGGATTCTGCTTCAGGTTCCCACCCAAGTGAGCTCAAAATCAATTCAATTTGCCATGTATTGGGACCTGCTATTTGCAAGGCTCTGTGCTAGGTGCTGTGGCAGATTTAAAATGAACAAGATATGGGTTCTACTTTCAAGAACCTAATAGGCCAGTAGATGAGATAAGACATCTATAAATTAACCATTGACATTATACAGATGTGCTAAGAAATAGGATGGAAATAAAAGTCCTGTGGGGTCACAAATAGCAATATTCATTCTAGCTGATGGACTAGAGGAAGATTTAATTAAAGAATGACATTGGAACTGGGACTAGAAGAATGGGAAGGATTTAGACAGAAAGCAATAAGAGGAGAGTAAGGAATCTTATACTGTAAGATTGAGTTGAATTAGTTTTAAATATTTAGTAGCGAAATAAACATATTCTTCCTAAGAAATTGGGTGATGCTTAAGATAGGTTGTTATCAAAACGATGAGAAAAGAGGACATAATCAAAGAATATTTGTTTTAAACTCATTGTCAATTGCTTTTAATTATCAGAAGACTTGAGAACAGGGATTCATAAAACCTATGAAATTATACACAATTTACGAATTTGAGAACTCATGTACATTTATCTGTGAAAGGAGTTTCATTTGATTCTCCTAAGGGTGCTTCACCCTTAAAAATGTTCAGAATCAATGTTCTAGAGGAAATTGGTTAATGGAAGAAAACACGGTATTATTTGGTAAGTCTGAATTTTTATTACTGTTTTTTCCTACCAAATAATATAACTCCCATTTAATTTTTCATATTCTATTATAATCATCAGTTTGCTTCAACTCTAAAGAATGACACACTCTTGACTGTTCTTTGTCTTGTTTTTCTACTTTTTTTTTTTGGAAGGGCAAAAATAAAATGCTTACTAAATAAATCTAAAAATACAGAGTTATATGAATAGAAAGTTAATACCTTGCATATCCCTTTGCACTCATTCCTCCCACATTGGAGAGG
This sequence comes from Ceratotherium simum simum, assembly GCF_057802395.1. NCBI lineage: Eukaryota > Metazoa > Chordata > Mammalia > Perissodactyla > Rhinocerotidae > Ceratotherium > Ceratotherium simum. The sequence continues at coordinate 6,196,259 of NC_141937.1, forward strand.
AATGCATTTGTCCATACATTTTAATCCTCACACCATGGAGATTTATGCCTACACTGTGTGTGTGTGTGTGTGTGTGTGTGTGTGTGTGTTTGGGAATTTGGGAATGCATTTGTCCATACATTTTTTTAATTGATGTTTTAATAGTTTATAACATTGTGAAATTTTGGGTTGTATATTTTTGTTTGTCCATCACCATATATATATCTCCCTTAACCCCTTGTGCCCACCCCCTACCCCCACTGCCCCGGGTAACCACAATATACTTTTCTCTGTCCATGTGTTGGTTTATATTCCACATATGAGTGAGATCATGCAGCGTTTGTCTTTCTTTTTCTGGCTTATTTCACTTAACATAATACCCTCCAGGCCCATCCATGTTGTTGCAAATGGGACGATTTTGTCTTTTTTTATGGCTGAGTAGTATTCCATTGTATATATATACCACATCTTCTTGATCCAGTCATCAGTCGAGGGACACTTGGGTTGCTTCCACTTCTTGGCTACGGTGAATAATGCTGCAATGAACATAGGGGTGCATAAGGCTATTTGGATTGTTGATTGCAGGTTCGTTGGATAGATTCCCAGTAATGGGATAGCTGGATCATAGGGTATTTCTATTTTTATTATGTCTACACTGTGTGTGTGTGTGTGTGTGTGTGTGTGTGTAAGAGAGAGACAGAGACAGAAAGAGACAGACAGAAACAGAGAGATGATGTATTTCTTCTTTTTCTAAAATGAAACTGATCTTCTTCTAAAAGAAAGTACATATTACTCTACACATTGTTGTTTCAATTTTTAAACAATGCATTATGGACATTTTTCCAGGTCAATTCACACGTATAATTTATTCTTTTAAACAGCTATACAATATTCCATTGTAGAAATATACTATAATTTATTCAGCCATTTTCTAATTGATAAGCATTCATGTTGTTTATTGTTTTTGGTTATTTAAACTATGCTGTTATAAACATCTTTATACATATATCATTATATATGAGTGTTTTCATTTTTGCAAAATTAAAAAATAAAGTGATTGGAGTGTTAAAAAAATAGACATAGTCACATAACTTTTCAAAAAATTTTAGCAATTCATATTCCTGCCTATAGTATAAGCCAATATCCAGTTCACTAAACCCTTGCCTAGGGATAATATTCCAAAATCTAACAATGAGCAAGGCTGGAACATTCAGGAATGTTCAGGTGCCATGCATTAATCTTCTAATTACTGCATCTGGAAGTTGGAAGGGTCTGCCTACTCAGAGAAGAGTGGGATGGGGTTTGGGAGAAGAAAGAGCTCAAGATAGCAAATATTTATGAACTGGAATGTTAGTATTTCAAGGGCCATACTGAACTCATCAGGTAAATATCAGCCCAGCCATTGTTAAGACTGGATATTACTGGATGTTTAAAAACTTTGAAGAATTGATAGAAAATGGTATCTCACTAGTATTTTAAATTTGCATTTCCTTAACTTTTAGTTTAGAAGAACAACTTTTCAATGTCAATTTACATTTATTTGTCTATTACTTGTCTAAATTTTTTGTCTGCTTTAATTTGTGCTATTTATCTTTTTATTGTCAATTTGAAGGAGCTATTTGTACATTAGTGATATTATTTGTCTGACAAATGTTTACAAATATATCTTCTCTGGGTCTAACCTTCATCTTTAATCTACAGTTATCTTTAGCTGTACCAAATTTTGAATATTAATGTAATGAACAATCTATTAATCAAAATGCCAACATATTTACCTTTCATAAACTTTTATAGTTCTCTTTATGTAAGTCCTGCAATTTTCTTACTATTTTTTTCTTAGGAACTGTATAGCTTTGCTATTTTTGTGATTTTTCCCTTGTTTTTATTTCCAACTGGCTATTGATATAAAGAAAAGTACTTTCATTTTGTATGTTTATTTTATATTCATCCATCTTACCAAATTCTTTTGGTAGTTCTAATAGTATTTAACTGAATATTTGAGGGTTTTTTTGTTGTTGTTATATGATGTAACCATATAATAAAATAATTTTCTCTTCATTGTATTTTGTTCTTATTACATTAGTCTCTAAAACAATGTTAAATAATAAAAATGAAAGCAAGCATACGTGTCTTGTTACAAACTTTAATGACAATGAATTTAGTACTTCATTGTGAATAATTGATTTTTTGAGTTTTGTTAAAAAGAAGTATTTTTTTATTTCTATCATACTTCATTTTTCTGAGGGATTTGATACTTACATCTTGACATTTATTTTTCCATTTATGAAAAATCATCTTTAAGTTCTGCTACCCCTTGACTGCTTCTTCTCAGTTGATATCAATTGCTCCTCCTCCTTCTTCTGTACTGGAAATTTTGGCCAACCTCAGGATCTAATCCTTGGTCTGCTCATCTTATTCATATACTTTTCCCAAAAAGCCAGTTCTTCATTGCCTGTGATTTCAACTAACACCTACATGCCAGTTGTTATGGACTGAAGGTTTGTGTCCTGCCTAAATTCATAGATTGAGATCCTAATCCCCCGTGTGATGGCATTTGGATGTGGGGCCTTTGGGAAGTGATGATGCCATGAGGGTGGAGCCCTCATGAATGGAATTAGTGCCTTATATGAAGAGACACAAGAACTTGCTTCTTCTTCTCTCTGCTCTCCACCAGATGAGGAAACAGCAAGAAGGTGGCCATCTGAAAACCAGACACCATATCTCCCGGCACCATGATCTTGTACTTTTCAGCTCCCTGAACTGGGAGAAATAAATGTTTGTTGTTTAAGCCACCATTATATGGTACTGCTATATTAGCCTGAGCAGACTAAGACATCAATAGTTTCCATATCTACAAACCTGACTTTAAACTCTGTTTCTCACCTCCAGACTTTTATTACTGGTTTTTAACCTGATAACTTAATCTGGATACCTCACTACTGTTCAATCTTAGTATTTTTAAATCTGAATTATCTTTGTGCACAACCAGCTCTTCTTCCTGTGTCTCTTACAATACTTAATGACAGCACCATCTACCAAGTCATTCAATCTAGAAACCTGAAGGCTATCTTCAACTATCTTTCTTACACCCCCAATTCTAATCAGTTAAAGAGTCCTGTCAACTCTACTTAAAAATATCTCTCAAACTCTTCTCCATCTTTTCATCCATAAAACAACTATTTTATTCTGTTTTTAGCATGGCTAGACTCATCTATACCTGCCAGCATCATTCAACTTTAGCTCATCCTTAGAACTGTTCCCAAAGTTCTTTTTTTAAAACACAAAACAACTAAAAGTTCACAATGTTATAAACTATTATGACATCAATAACAAAAAAATATTTAAACAAAAACAGTTTTAAAAACAATGTGCAGGTCTGGTACGTTGGGGGCCTGACTTTGCCCCATCAAGTGAGGCATGAATTCTCCATTTTGCCACTGTTGCTTCTACTTGGCTCCTGTATGACACTTTAATTTGTGATTCCTTGGTTAGATCACTGGATTTTTTGGGCACAAGGTCTGGATTTTGTTTGGGAAATACTTGTTGGAGAAAGCAATGGGTACATAACTGTTTGTAGAAGTCACTCTTATTTTGGCTGAGTGAGCAGTGTTGTTAGCTCCCCAAAGCAAACTAGCTGTGGACATCCTGGGATAGATGTGGCTCGTGCCTGGGGACTCCTGGGGACACAGAGAATACGTCCTTCTCCTCCCTCTCATGTGTTTACAAAATTGGCTTTCGAAGGTTACGATTCCTCTGTGGGCGACTGGCCTGCAGCATCCACTCTCTGCTCTGCTTGATTCAGTTCATTTCATCCAGACTGGAACATTCAAGTCTGGAGTTCTCTTGCTTTGTGCACCCAGACGCTGTTGGGCAGATCGAAAATAACCCTTTCAACTCTCTCTCAAGTATTCAAGCAGGTGTCCCTGGGAGGCTTTCAAAAGAGCGTATTTCAGTATCAGCATTGCATAGCACAGTGGCATTATGTCCTTTCGTGTGGTTTTATGAAGGCTTGAACCAATTCTCCTTCTTAGGATGCTCTTTAAGACTCTATTCCTCAAGGTCATGTGATGGTCTTAAAAAATTTAAAAATAATATTCATTGTACTTATTTTATTATCATCTGATCCCAAGACTGTTATATGCCCATTGTTTTAGAAATACAGAATAAAATTAAAATTATCAATTTAAAAAAAACCTCTAATAGCTTTTTTAAACCTTCAGAATAAAATTTAAATTTTAAACATAGTACACATGCCTTTCACATTCTGGAACCAAATGCTCCTAATCTTGTCTTGTGCCTCTTGCTGCCATTTCTCACTAAAATTAATTGCTCATTGTTTCTTGGTTTCAGGATTTCTCAAACACACACTTTCTCTTTTTCATCTTTATGCCTTCTCTCTGCTCAGCCTCCCTGCACAGCCATGGCCTTCCTGCACATCCCCATGCTTCAAATCCTGTATCAGAAACCCAGCCCTCTCCAGCCTCCACTCTGTGCTCTCGTAACACAGTCCATTCTCCTCACTGCATGCGGGAACTCTGAAGGGGCAGGTTTGTAACTTTACAGCTTTGTTTCCACAGCATAGCATTCAGTATGGTAGTAATAATATTTGTGGAGGGAAGGAAGGAAGGAAGGAAGGAAGGAAGGAAGGAAGGAAGGAAGGAAGGAAGGAAGGAAGGAAGGAAGGAGGGAAGGAGGGAGGGAGGGAGGGAGGGAGGGAGGGAGGGAAGGAAGGAAGGAGGGAAGGAAGGAAGGAGAGAAGGAAGGAAGGAGGGAGGGAAGGAAGGAAGGAGGGAGGGAAGGAAGGAAGGAGGGAGGGAGGGAGGGAGGGAAAGAGAGGGTAGGAGGAAGGGAGATTTTATTTGAATTGATTTATTTGTTTTAGATCCAACTATTCCTAAAAACAGAAGTAAATCAATAAAAAATGTTGAGGTGATTAAGAAGGATAAACTAAACAAAACTGATTTTTAAGACATAAAAATCGTGAGCAGAATTGAGTAACTGAGAGAAAAAAATAATAATTATGCCATATGTCAGCAAACTTATCTTCAGCGAAAAGTGGTTTAGAGAGCAAAAAAATAAATGGAAAAGCTGAAGTAAAACATGAAAAATGAGCACAGTCCTTTATGCTCTGTAAACACTTTATTGCATTTAAAATACAAAACAAAACATAAAGAACAGATATCCTGTACAAGTGAATTGTGGTAAGGAGCAGATGATTAATTTTCTCATATAGTTTTATAGTACTTATTGCAATACCACCTTGTATTTTAAGACATGTTTTAAATTTAGCAAGTTGTAATACAGGCTATTCATTTGTCAAGTATCAGGGCATATTTATATTCACAATATCATGTTTTAATTATTACTAAGATAATTAAGCTTAGATCACAGCAGCAATTTACATGAAGGTGATTGGGTCCCTCCTGTAGCATGAGTTATCATCTGCTGGCTTATGGCCCCCAAATATGCATCTTCAGTCTCTCAACCCACATGGACTGGCTGTCTAGACACAGTGCTAGGCATGTCCCAGACAAGAGAGCAGGGGAACATAACTAAGTCAGCTCAGATTACTATAGTGATGCGCTTGAAATTCTACCACATCCACATATCTTCTCTAAGTTTTCAGTAAAAGGCAGAAAACAGACCAGAGAGCTCATTTCTATAAGATCAGTCACAGCAAGCCGTGACAAAATAGCCGTTGTTATTAAGCCTTGATGGATGGGAGTGACTCAGAACACGGACTCTGGAGGTCATCGCCAGGCCCAAGTCCCAGTCATCACTAATTGGTTGTAAGATGGGCAAGTGACTTCATCTCTCTATGACTCAATTTTATTATCTGTACAAAGGAGATAACAGTATCTACCTCAAAGGCTCTTCTCGTGAGGATTAAACATAAAGCTCTCAGAAATATACTGAGCATTATATGTGTTAGCTATTATTGATATCGTCATCATTATTATTGAAGGAAGTATGAAGCATTTCAATAGGAAATAGGGAAAAGGCAGAAAATTCTATATAAAAACTAATATTTTTATTTGATTAAACTCTATTGTATATTTTCAGTGGCGTATAATGGCTATATGCTACATTCTAGAAGGAAACTGTTTACAAAATGAAGCATTTTAAATGAAGTAGGTGAGCTCACAATTTTTAAAATTCTATAAATTTTATAGGAAATAAAAGCAAAGAATCTGTGATAATAGCAATATTAATTTTCAAGTCTAAAATTTTGTATATTGGTTTTTTTAAAGTGAAATAACAAAGATTTATTGTTACATTTTTTCAGAATTTACTTTGGCATTATATTTTGAATTCTTGTGAAAAAATATATATTATTAACATATTCCTTTTTGGAATTTTCAAAACAACAATGGCTTGCTGTGTAATTATATGACTGCACCACTTATGTTCATTATAGAGGTGGCATATGGTGGCACCCCACCCTACATTTGCAGTGAGAAATGATGGTTACATTGGAGCTGAAATATTTATGTGAACTGCATTATATGCATGCAACTTTCTCTTCAGTTTCAAGCTTTAGTAAGTCTGTACGGCTCTTTTTCTGTGAATATTTTATAATTATGATGTTACTTGCAATAAATTCTTCTCCAAAACTTTCTACTAAACTTTCAAATGAAAAAGGATAACTAAGTGAGAGAAAATTTAGAAAATAATCACTAAGGAATATTTAAATAACCTGAGTAAGTTTTTAGCTTTGGGGCTTATTTTATTTTTTTCCTTTCTTGACAAAAATCTGGAAGTCTCTCCTGACTGTGAGAAACCTGTCCATTTAACTCCCTCTGCCTAAATAATGGAACTCTCACAGTTATTTTCCTGTTCTTCAAAAGATGCATCTTTGTGTACACAACACACACACACAAGTCATTCTTGATGTTTTGTGCAAAGCAGTGTCACTGATGAATTTCTAATATTTTATTAGTCTCTATTGAAACAGTGGCTAATTACATCATAAATATGCTGAGTCATACCTGAAAACAAGTGGATAATGATGGAATATCTAATTCTGGGGAGAAGAACTCAGAAGGAATCTCTAAGAAGGAAGGCTGGCAACTTTAAAGTCAAAATGACGTAAGATTTCAAATAAAAGAATTGCCTGGCTTGCTACAAAGCAACAGTAGGAGTCATCAACCTGAGATTCAGTATGAAAATGGAGAGTGACTGGGGACCACTGAGAGTGGGTCCTATAAACAATGGCTGCAGTCAAAATGCAAGAGTTGTCATGCACGAGATGGGCAGGGACCCTTCATTAGGTGAAAACAATGCATCATATTTGCAAAGAAATTCCACATCCATTCTCTCCTTTGGATTTCAAGTCAACAATGTGAATTGGGGCAGATCCCCTTTTGCTAATTTTACAGCAAAGGACTGAGGCCAGAGAGAGGCATGGCCTGCTCACTGTCCTGGGATCTACCAGTGCTAATGCCAGGTCTGGGGCTGGATCCTGATTTATACAATATTACAGCAAAGTCCTATTCAAAATCTGTGGCAATCACCATTATTAACATCATTTTACCATACTCGGAATAATGCTAAGTTGTCTGTGTTCTAGATTTTTGTCTCTGCCAACGTTAAGGTTTAAAAATAAGTTTCTCCATACTAGAGGACCCTTCCAACCTACGTCTTATTCCTGAGGTCACAGCTTCTTCATGAGTATTACATGGTGGGTAAAACATAAAAGAATTTGACTTATAAAAAGCTACCATCTGTTAATAGACACTTTGGATTTCTAAATGCCATAATAAGTATTTAAATTTTTAAAAAATTCATGATAGAGCTGGCCCTGTGGCTTAGTGGTTAAGTGCGTGCGCTCCGCTACTGGTGGTCCAGGTTCGGATCCTGGGTGCGCACCGATGCACTGCTTCTCCGGCCATGCTGAGGCCGTGTCCCTCATACAGCAACTAGAAGGATGTGCAACTATGACATACAACTATCTACTGGGGCTTTGGGGGAAAAAAAACGAGGAGGATTGGCAATAGATGTTAGCTCAGAGCCAGTGTCCCTCAGCAAAAAGAGGAAGATCAGCATGGGTATTAGCTCAGGGCTGATCTTCCTCACACACACACAAAAAAATCATGATAGCAGCTATTATGATTTCAGAATTCTTGTATATTAGAGCACATTGTTTTCCATTATGCAGTTAGATACAGAAGACCCTTTAAACGGTGGCACATATTGAATAGACAATTCTCCAGCCTTCTGTAAGATCACCATCTAGAATCTCTAGAAGGTACAGTTGGTCTTTAGATAGCCAGGTTAAGCAGCTGGGTTATGAGATCTCCTCATCTTTCAACCTGGAAGAATTTCATACTTCAATTTCAATGGATGCTGTGCAGGTGGAATCAGAGGATAAAGCTGACTCCATGGATAAGTCCAATCTTCAGCAAGTGCAGGGGATGGATGGAAATGATCTGTTTAGTTCATGATTTATAACAGAGATAGAGCTGGGTCAATGCAGTTGCAAGGATATATAATCCCATACTGGTGTTAATAGGGAGGGCACAGTTTATCTAGATTATAGAGAATTTGATCATGACAAATAGCCAACTGAAAGAAGTAAACTCCAGAAGAAAATGTGGAGCAGACTCAACTGGCTGGCTGAAGTACATAGGCAATCTTTTAAGACTCTCTTACATGCCCAAGTCAGGTGGTAAAGGAATAAATGTCCTTAAGAAGCTTCACTCCTCAAGTGGTCTATAGGAGGCTGAGACATATATTATTTTACAATGAATCACTGCAGAGGTAGAAACGATCTCAAAGATCACCTAATGCAATCTGTTTGTCTTATAGATGAGGAAACTGAGGCCTTGAAAATTTGAGACTTGCCAAAGTCTTAAAATCTGTGATAGAGCTCGGACTAGGTGCTAGGTTTCAGATTCCTGGTCCAGCGTTGTGCCCTCTGTCATCCTGACCTGTTCCCACATGGGGGAGCAGAGCCCTCACAACCGCAGGTGGCCACAGAGCAAGGTGAATACAGAAGTGTCTCTTAAGAAAACTGTGAGTCCTGTAGTTACAGTGCAGACAGAGACACAGGAAGGGAAAGAGAAAATGCAGCAGGAATATATGGCAGCTCCCCTTTACAGGAGCCTCACAGGTGCAGGAACATTCAGGGAAATGGAGGTGCTTCTTTCTCACCCTAATGAAAGCTGGGCAGAGTGGGGCTTCACAATAGAGATGCGTGTAGCTCCCCACCCCTAGTGACACTTGTATGGAAAAGAATGATTGTTTGTGTTTTTGGTAATATTAAAAACCTCATCCAGTAAGATTTACTTTGGAAACGGGTTGTTTCTCTTTTGACTGACATTTTCTAGTAAAATACTGACCCCATTTATGTAAACCTCTGAGATCCGGGGTACAATTCCGGAGAAGGATGCACAGCTCCCATGAATCTACAATCCCAAGAAAGCTGATTGCAAGGAAACTTGAGGCTGCAACATTTTATTGGTTTCTCTTTTATGTTGTGCATAAATTTTTTGTGCTCAGACACTGGTTTCCTCCCTTACGTATCTTCATAACACTGCTGTGGTTGTGAGAGGCGGGTGCATTTGATTGTTGCTGGTGCTTTATCTGTAATGAGTGACTTCATAGGTTACGCAGATTGACAATATGACCCATGATCCATACTTTGTAAAGGGCAGAACTGCAGCCCAGATAGGGAAGATGACACGAGGCTCCACAAATCAATACCAGGGCCCCAGACAGAATCTTGCTCCTGTTCCTCCTTGTCCAAATCTTTATTTGCCCATCTTGCCTCTCTAAAACGTGTATCAAGTGCAACTTGCAAATAAAAAGCCTTCACCAAGAATGCTCTGTGACAGTGAAGAGAGTTCAGTCTTCACAATCTGAATTTGTGTTAAGGAAACTGTCAATATTGAGTGAAATTACAGAGTAGTTGTGGAGGCTGGATCAAAACTCTCAGTTTTTTTTTTTTAATTTTTTGTTTATTGCAGTAACATTGGTTTATAACATTGTATAAAGTTCAGGTGTACATCATTATACTTCTAGTTCTGCATAGATTACATCATGTTCACCACCAAAATACTAATTACAATCCATCACCACACACATGTGCCGAATTATCCCTTTCACCCTTCTCCCTCCTCCCTCCCCCTCTGGTAACCACCAATCCAATCTCTGTCCCTATGTGTTTGTTTATTGTTGTTATTATCTACTACTTAATGAAGGAAATCTTACGGTATTTGACCTTCTCCCTCTGACTTATTTCACTTTGCATTATACCCTTAAGGTCCATCCATGTTGTCACAAATGGCTGGATTTCATCGTTTCTTATGGCTGAGTAGTATTCCATTGTGTATATATACCACATCTTCTTTATCCATTCGTCCCTTGATGGGCACTTAGGTTGCTTCCAAGTCTTGGCTATTGTGAATAAGGCTGCAATGAACACAGGGGTGCATGTATCTTTACGCGTTGGTGTTTTCAAGTTCTTTGGATAAATACCCAACAGTGGAATAGCTGGATCATATGGTAGTTCTATCCTTGACTTTTTGAGGAATCTCCATACTGTTTTCCATAGTGGCTGCACCAGTTTGCACTCCCACCAGCAGTGTATGAGAGTTCCCTTCTCTCCACATCCTCTCCAACACATGTTGTTTCCTGTCTTGTTAATTATAGCCATTCTGACGGGCGTGAGGTGATATCTCATTGTAGTTTTGATCTGCATTTCCCTGATAGTTAATGATTTTGAACATCTTTTCATGTGTCTGTTGGCCATCTGTATATCTTCTTTGGAGAAATGTCTGTTCAGGTCTTTTGCCCGTTTTTTTAATTGGGTTGTTAGTTATGTTGTTGTTGAGACGCATGAGTTCTTTATATATTTTGGAGATTAAGCCCTTATCAGATGTATGGTTTGCAAATATCTTCTCCCAATTGTTAGGTTGTCTTTATGTTTTGTTGATGGTTTCCTTTGCTGTGCAGAAGCTTTTTAGTTTGATGTAGTCCCATTTGTTTATTTTTTCTGTTGTTTCTCTTGCCCGGTCAGACGTGGTGTTTGAAAAGATGTTGCTAAGACCGATGTCGAAGAGTGTACTGCCTATGTTTTCTTCTAGAAGTTTCACAGTTTCAGGTCTTACAATCAAGTCTTTAATCCATTTGGAGTTAATTTTTGTGTATGGTGTAAGGTAAGGGTCTACTTTCATTTTTTTGCATATGGCTATCCAGTTTTCCCAACACCATTTGTTGAAGAGACTTTCTTTTCCCCATTGTATGTTCTTGGCTCCTTTGTCAAAGATTAGCTGTCCATAGATGTGTGGGTTTATTTCTGGGCTTTCGATTCTATTCCATTGATCTGTGTGTCTGTTTTTGTGCCAGTACCATGCTGTTTTGGTTACTATAGCTTTGCAGTATATTTTGAAATCAGGGAGTGTGATACCTCCAGCTTTGTTCTTTTTGCTCAGGATTCCTTTAGCTAGTCGGGGTCTTTTGTTGTTCCATATAAATTTTAGGATTCTTTGTTCTATTTCTGTGAAAAATGTTGTTGGAACTTTGATAGGGATTGCATTGAATCTATAGATGGCTTTAGGAAGTATGGACATCTTAACTATGTTAATTCTTCCATTCCAAGAGCACAGAATATCTTTCCATTTCTTTGTGTCTTCTTCAATTTCTTTCAGAAATGTTTTATAGTTTTCGGTGTACAGATCTTTCACCTCTTTGGTTAAGTTTATTCCTAGGTATTTTATTCTTTTTGTTGCAATTGTAAATGGGATGGTATTCTTAATTTCTCTTTCTGCTACTTCGTTGTTAGTGTACAGAAATGCAACTGATTTTTGTATGTTGATTTTGTATCCTGCAACTTTACCATATTCGTTTATTACTTCTAAAAGTTTTCTGGTGGATTCTTTAGGGTTTTCTATATATAAAATCATGTCATCTGCAAATAGTGACAGTTTCACTTCTTCCTTTCCAATTTGGATCCCTTTTATTGCTTTCTCTTGCCTGATTGCTCTGGCTAGGACTTCCAGTACTATGTTAAATAGGAGTGGTGACATCCTTGTCTGGTTCCTGTTCTTAGAGGGATGGCTTTCAGTTTTTCACCATTGAGGATGATATTAGCTGTGGGTTTCTCATATATGGTCTTTATTATGTTGAGGTACTTTCCTTCTATACCCATTTTAATCAGAGTTTTTATCATAGATGGATGCTGTATCTTGTCAAATGCTTTCTCTGCATCTATTGAGAGGATCATGTGATTTTTATTCTTCATTTTATTAATGTGGTGTATTACGTTGATTGATTTGTGAATGTTAAACCATCCCTGCATCCCTGGAATAAATCCCACTTGATCATGGTGTATAATCTTCTTAACGTATTGTTGTATGCGATTTGCTAGTATTTTGTTGAGGATATTTGCATCGATGTTCATTAGTGATATTGGCCTGTAATTTTCTTTTTTTGTGTTGTCCTTGTCTGCTTTTGGTATCAGGGTAATGTCAGCTTCGTAGAATGAGTTAGGGAGCTTCCCCCCCTCCTCAATTTTTTGGAAGAGTTTGAGAAGGATAGGTATTAAGTCTTCTTTGAATGTTTGGTAGCATTCACCAGGGAAGCCGTCTGGTCCTGGACTTTTATTTTGGGGGAGGTTTTTGATTACTGTTTCGATCTCCTTACTGGTGATTGGTCTATTCAAATTCTCTACTTCTTCTTGATCCAGTTTTGGAAGGTTGTATGATTCTAAGAATTTATCCATTTCTTCCAGATTGTTGAATTGGTTGGCATATAGCTTTTCATAGTATTCTCTTATAATCTTTTGTATTTCTGAGGTGTCTGTTGTAATTTCTCCTCTTTCATTTCTGATTTTACTTATTTGTGCCTTCTCTCTTTTTTTCTTGGTGAGTCTAGCTAAAGGTTTGTCAATTTTGTTGATCTTTTCAAAGAACCAGCTCTTGGTTTTATTAATTTTCTATATATTTTTTTGTCTCTATTTCATTTATTTCTCCTCTGATTTTTATGATTTCCCTTCTTCTACTGATTTTGGGCTTGGTTTGTTCTTCTTTTTCCAGTTCCTTTAGGTGCATTGTTAGATTGTTTACTTGAGATTTTTCTTGTTTGTTGAGATAGGCCTGTATTGCTATAAACTTCCCTCTTAGAACCGCTTTTGCTGTATCCCATAAATTCTGGCATGTCGTATTTTCATTTTCATTTGTCTTCAGGTATTTTTTGATTTCTTCTTTGATTTCTTCGTTAACCCAGTCGTTGTTCAGTAGCATTTTGTTTAATCTCCATGTATTTGTGGCTTTTCTGATTTTCTTCCTATGGTTGATTTCTAGTTTCATACCGTTGTGGTCAGAAAAGATGCTTGGTATTATTTCAATCTTCTTAAATTTAGGGAGACTTGCTTTGTGGCCTAATATGTGATCAATCCTGGAGAATGTTCCATGTGCATTTGAAAAGAACGTGTATTCTTCAGTTTTAGGATGGAATGCTCTGCATATATCTACTAGGTCCATCTGTTCTAGTGTGTCGTTTAAGGCCAGTGTTTCCTTATTGATCTTCTGTTTGGATGGTCTATCCGTTGGTGTAAGTGGAGTGTTAAAGTCCCCTACTATTATTGTATTACTGTCTATTTCTCTTTTTATGTCTGTTAATAATTGCTTTATATATCTAGGTGCACCTACATTGGGTGCATAGATATTTACAAGTGTTATATCCTCTTGTTGGATTGTTCCCTTGATCATTATGTAGTGCCCTTCTTTGTCTCTTTTTACAGTTTTTGTTTTAAAGTCTATTTTGTCTGATATGAGTACTGCTACCCCAGCTTTCTTTTCATTGCCATTTGCGTGGAGTATCTTTTTCCATCCCCTCTCTTTCAGTTTGTGAGTGTCTTTAGGTCTGAAGTGTGTCTCTTGTATGCAGCATATATATGGGTCTTGTTTTTTTATCCAGTCAGCCACACTATAGCTTTTAATTGGAGCATTTAGTCCATTGGCCTTTAAAGTAGCTATTGATAAGTATGTACTTACTGCCATTTTTTAACTTTTTTTTTTCTCAGTGTTTTAGTAGTACTTCTCTGTTCCTTTCTTCTTCTATACAGAATTGATGGTCACTTTAGTTTGACCTCTGTCTGAAAGCTGTACTCTTTAACTCCCCTCCTCCCTCCTTTTATGTTTTTGATATCATATCTAACCTCTTTTTTGTGCATTTGTGTCCATTACCCTCTTATCATGGAAATAGATAATTTTTCCTATTTGTGGTCTTCTCTTTTCCCCTTAAATCAGTCCCTTTAACATTTCTTTTAGCACTGGTTTCTTGGTGACAAACTCCTTTAATTTTTGGTTGTCTGGGAAATTTTTGATCTCTCCTTCCATTTTGAATGATAACCTTGCTGGGTAGAGTATTCTTGGCTGTAAGTTTTTTCCTTTTAGCACTTTAAATATATCGTGCCATTCTCTTCTAGCCTGTAAGGTTTCTGCTGAGAAGTCAGCTGATAGCCTTATGGGGTTTCTTTGTATGTAACTTGACATTCTCTTGCGGCTTTTAGGATTCTCTCTTTATCTTTAATTCTGGACATTTTGATTATGATGTGTCTTGGTGTGGGCCTCTTTGGGTTTATCTTGTTTGGGGCTCTCTGTGATTCTTGTACCTGGATGTCTGTTTCCTTTCTTAGGTTAGGGAAGCTTTCATCTATTATTTCTTGAAATAGATTCTCTGACCCCTTGTCTCGCTCTACTCCTTCCGGGACACCTATAACACGGATGTTAGTATGCTTGATGTTGTCCCAGAGGTCCCTTAGACTGTCCTCACTCTTTTTAATTCTTTCCTCTTTTACCTGTTCAGCTTGGGTAATTTCTTCTAGTCTTTCGTCCAGCTCACAGATCCGTTCTTCTGTATCCTCTACTCTGTTTTTGAGTCCCTCTAATGAATTTTTCATTTCCAGTATTGTATTCTTCATTTCTGATTGGTTCTTTTTTATATCTTCCATTTCTTTGTTGACATTCTCACTGAGTTCATCTATTCTTCTCCCCAGATCAGTGAGCATCCTTAACACTCTTAGTTTGAACTCTCTGTCGGGTAGGTTGCTCATTTCTGTTTCACTTAGTTCCTTTTCTGGGGTTTTGTCCTGTTCCCTTACTTGGAATGTATTCCTTTGCCTCCTCATTTTGCCTCTTTCCCTGTGCTTGTGTCTACGTATTAGGTAGGTCAGCTACGTCTCCTGCTCTTGGATAGGTGACCTTATGTAAGTGATGGCTTAGGAGGCTTCCAGTGTGCTTCCCTCAGTTCTCAATGTTCCAGGGGTGACCCCTATGTGGGCTACGTGTGTCCTTCTGTTGTGGCCTGTTTGCTCTCCCTGTAGGCACCCAGGGACGCCGAGTTATGCTCCTGGCCAGCTGTTGTAATGCTCAGCTGCTTGTAGTTGTTGTGGGCCCTTCAGTCTCTTTATCAGGTGTGGGGAGCCCCAGCACAGTTGGCTGCAAGTTCTAATACCACATTTGTGTTGCAGTATTTCTTTTAAGTGAGTAGGCCCCCAGTGTGGCAGGTTGTTAGGCTCAGGGCCTTACAATTGCTGTAAGCCTCTAGCCTATTAGGTCTCTTGTCAGCTCTCTGAGGATTGCAGCTGGGTGGGGCTGGCCTCAGTCACAGAAGCACCCAATTGTTTCAGGCTTTGGAAGGTGGGGCAAACCTCCTATGTGGGTCTTTGAGAAGCACAAGTCTTCTGCAGCTGACAAGCCCTGCCGCCCACAGGTCCACACACACAGTCAACACAGTCCTGCCCCGTGTGAGCACCCCGACCTCCCCTAGAGGACCCAGTCTCTCCACGGCAGGAGCCCCACACACTCCGCCACTGCCCCACACTCTCCACCCGCTCCTTGTGCACACCCTGCCCCGCTAAAGTTGGCTCAGTTGCCAGTCTGCAGAGAATCCAGTCACCAATCTATGCAGGCCCACACGTTGCCTGAGGGCTTGTTGTTGGGTGGGGCCAGTCTCTAGGGTGGGCTGCCTGCCCTGGCTGAGCTGGATTAAATCGGTGCTCTAGCGGGTGGGGCAGACCCTGGGCTAGCAGGCCCCAGGGAGAACTCCAATGGGGTCTGTGTCAGCACGCCCACACCAGGTCACAACAATGGCCGCCGCCAATGTCCCAGTCCCTGGAGAGGTCTCACCCCTCACTGAGATGCACTCAGGGCCTATTAGGTGAGTCTCTTTTCACCACAGCACTGTGCACCTTTCTTTCTGGTGATTTTAGGATGCTTTCTGAAACGGGTGAGTTTGTGCGCGGGCCCTTTAAGAGCCAGTTTTAGTTTCTTTGTGAACCGGGTTTTCTGGGGGTGCTCCCCAATGCTTTAGTAGCAGGCACAGTCAGATATTATGCCGCTGGTGTCGATTGTGCTGGGTCCACAAAATGCCCCCAGCGGGGGCGCTCCCCGGCTCAGGGCCCCGCGCCTCCAGGGAGGCTGCGTACCTGTGAGCTGCTCCCGGCGGCCGTGACGCTGGCGGCTTGTGAAGGCGGCGTTTTTCCTCTCCAGAAGGGAGTCTCTGCCTCTTCCACCTCAATCAGGATTGTCCGTTGTTGCAGGAGTTCCTCTCATCCAGTTTTCAGTTCTGTCTCAGGGGTAATTTTTCCACGAGTAGTTGTAAATTGGCTGTGTCCGCGGGAGGAGGTGAGTTCCGAGTCTGCTTACGCCGCCATCTTGACTCTCCAAAACTCTCAGTTTTAATAATCAAGTAAAAATGATGTCCACATCTTTACTCAAACTTGTTTTTAAGTATGGGAATATTAAAAGTGGAACGTATTTATAAAACTCACAGCCTTTGAAACAATTGCTGAATTCCAGCACCAGCGTACCTTCTTGCTGATTACTGGAGTCAAGAATATACGGCTTAGGTGACAGGGGCAATGCCAGTACTAAATTTTGTTTTATGTTGTAATTTTTACCTGTTTGGGATCTGAATTGTGATGAGAAGTATTTCATTCCTTTGATTTACAGTGTTCAGAACAAGGATTAATGATAGGTAACTTTAATTTAGCTCTCTCACCAACTTTCAAGAGATAAAGGGCTCTCAAAAGATAGTCCTGGATGCTCCAGGATTGCTTACAAAGTTGTTTTGAACAGATGACTAATGAGGAGCATTTTCTTAATCAGGTATCCGTTTGGCATGGTTCTCCTTGGGTGAGGAAGTGGCTGGGGGTGAAATCCAGTAGGGGAAGCAAGGAGTTGTGAAACCATATAAACATTACTGTGCTTGTTTGCTACACAGGAAAGTAGCTGGTTTCTTCATTGGTACCTGAAATTTTTACCAAATGAGACGATGGGGACCAGGTGAACCATGGCAGTTTCAGCACAGCCAGCCTACTGCAAGATAACCTGCTCCACAGAACCTTAAGTATATACCTAAACAGCTCTGAAATACCAATGGGCTCCCCTCAGAGACTCTACCCAAACTGTGCTCATTTATTCATTCAGAAAAGATTCTTTAGCCACATGTGGCATGTCGAGCCGATTTGGGGACAGGTGGCATCTGCCACCTGAGAGATGTCTCCAAAACAGCTGAAGATCTCAGAGCTGGAAGAGCACTTGGAGATCACTGCTTTCACTAACCATCTAACACACTGGAAGGAAGTGTTTGTATGGCGTGGCTGCACACAAGGTTAAAGCATCTAGTTTCAACGGCCACTGTCAGACCTCACGTCCAACTCATTCTATGTCAATTTGTTAGACACATAAACCTCCAGGATATCCAGCCTACTGGCACCTGTCATTTGACCACTCATTCATTAATTAAATAACACTGTGTGCAAACACGGTGCTGGGTGCTGGGAGCCAGGGCTTAACAGCACAGGCGTGCTTCCTGCCCTCAGAGAGCTTACATTCTCCTGGGGAGACATGACACAAGCAGGCAGACAGAAATGGCAATTTGTGATAAGTGCTCTAAAGGAGACACTTTTTGCTTCATTCATAGTGTTTAACATCATAAATTGCCACTGAGATTATAAAGAAGGGCGGGAGATGGAAACAACTAACCTTAAATGGGGGGTTGAGAAAGACTTTTTGGAGGGCGTGACATTTAAGCTGAGATCTAAACAGTGGGACTGACCCAGCCATTCCATGCAGAGGGAACAGGACTGTGGAGGCTCCCAGGCCTTCAAGCAGGAAATAGCTGAGAGGTTTTAAGGAACCAACAGGATGCCAAAGTGGACAGAACTTAGTGAGCAAGAGGCAGGTAGGGTCCAGGTAAAGAGTTTGGATTTTTAAAATAAGTATGATTAAACAAGTGGAGTGACATGATCTAATTGACAGTTTAAACTCATTTTTCTTTCTTGGGGACATTGTATGGGGGGCATAGGTGGCAAGAGAGAAAGTGGAGTGACAGGTAGGGGTCAGGGGCCATATTTAAGGCAAGAGATGATGGTGGCAATGGAGACGGAGAGAAGTGGTTGGATTTGAGATATATTTTGGAGATAGTAAACACCAACACTGCTCACTAATGTCTTGGGGGTAAGGGGAAAGAGAGGAACAAAAGATTTTTTGAGTTTCCTCTGAGTTTTCTATCTTGAATATCTGACTAGCTATCAATAATAAATAGCTTTACTTTGAAGTTCATAAGATGGAAATATAGCAAATATTATTTCAGTGAATAAAATTAGTTAATGTACCTCCATTAGTGTCTAACTTGAAACTAGGGAATAAGTAAGATAAAGGTGAGTAAGACTCCATTAATTTGTTTCTAAGATTTTATTTCTATGTAACATGGACTTCTGGTTTTCTTTTCTTTGAATACTGTATTCTCGTGTTCTATCATTTGATTGAAAGTTGGGTAACAATTTTTTCCCACCTACTTGTTTCTAACATTACTAGAGTTCTGTCACATTGGAACATCAATAACTTGACATGTCCAAGAAAGCAGGAAGTTAACTCAGAAATGTGTATCATTCTGACTACTTTAAGTTTGGTTTGACAGTAAAACATATGCCTTTCAAAAGAAAGTGCTACCTTGTTCTTGCTTTGAGATTCCTGGGAGAATTGCACAATCTAAGTACAAATGTCTCATTAATCTTCACAATATTTCAGTGGGGAAGACAGGTGCACATTTCTTTCATTTTGACAATATTCTTGGTGAGGTGGATTATTAACAACCTCATTATAATTTCATAAAATAAATTTCAGGCTAATGTATATATGAGTGTGTTTAATTTTGGACAGTCTGTGCTACCTTATGAAGGTGAACCACATTTAGACAATCCCAAACAGTGATAGATCTCCAATTTATCTGGCCTTATAACATAGCGAAAGAGAGAAATACTCTGAGAAGCATAGAAAGAGACACATAAGCCATGAGATCTTCGTTCGCTAACTTCATTATGATAGTCAGGGCTCCAACCTGACGGGGAAGGAATAGGTGCTGTGTAACTCATTATATAAATAATCCAAGGGTTAGTATTAGTTGAATGAAAATATTTTTTAGCAATATTTGTGAATAACATCTGATGTTTAAGGGAAAGAAATATAGAATAATTTTAACATAAACACAATGATTTATTTTGCAAAATACTCATTCCTATTCCATTCCAATTTTAATTTATGATTAGTTTTATTTGACAGACTCATTATTGAAGAAAATTTTTGTATTGTTAAGAAAAGTAACATTTTAGCAGGTAAAAAAGGTAACTAAAAAGAGAAAGTTTGCCAGCATTCTATATAAATATATTGATCAAAAGTCCAAATGTAAAAAAAAAGTCTAAATGTAATTGAAATACGAAGACCACATAGTAGATGTGACATAAGTTTCATACCTATTAAAATAAACTGATGAAATTATGTAGACAATGGAGGGAACAGTTTAACTTTTAATAACACACTTTTAGATTTTAATAGAAGAGGTTAGTGTAAGAATTTAAAAATCAGTTATATTACAGACTATAAATAATGATACCTGAAAAGGGTTTTTAAAATTTTTTTTTCAGTTTTAATAATAGAACTGCTACTGGCTGTATTCTAGCAAAATATCTGCTTCTTTGTTTCAAACCCAAAATAGAAAGCATCTGTTCTTAAGGCAAGCATTCATTTCTATAATAAAACACATTGTGTGCCACTTATGAACATTACCCAGTTTAAAACATTTAGTATAATAAAATGTGTAATAAGGGGGAAAAAAAGAAACCATAGAGAGTGTCATGTATCAGTGCAGTAATTATAGAGGCTAGGTTTAAGTTGCCCAGAAACTAGCTTTTGATATATTCATTTGTATATCTAATCACTGTGTAATTTCCATACAATTTTGATGTAATTATACAAACTCCTGTCCCCTACAAGCCAGAAAGAACCTATATACCCATGAAGTGCCATTTGTAATTTAATTTATTAGTTTCCTTCCTAACTAAGGCAATTCAAAAAACGTTACAAGAGACCATCAAGCAACAAAATATTTCATTCCCTCAGTTAAAATATGTATCAAGCACTGTAGATTTACAAAGTGGCTACTATGTGTCAGCACTTAGGGTACAATGACCAACAAAACACAGATGACAGGCCAGTGGGGAAGTAGAAACCAAAAAATAGTCATGAACAACCTAATTATTGATTATAACTAAGCAATGCTGTGAAGGGAAGGCACCAGGTGCCACTGGGATGTAAGGTGGCACTGGACCTACTTGGGGTCTCACATAATGCTTCCCTGAATAAGGAATGTTTTAGGAAATAAGATTACTTCCTTCCTTCCAGATTTTTATTTTCTTGTACAATATTCCTAATAAACTCCTTTTCCATGGTGTCCAAGTGAGCATTTATTCATCCAACAAATCCTGAACACCCGCTTAGCCAGGCCATATCCTTCCCTGATATCCTCTGCAAATCCCCAAACCTAGATCAACCTGTTAACTTGCTTCACTCCTAAACCCAGGCAGCAGGGGAAACAGTGCAAACCTGCATATCAGAGCTGTACAGCATTTCTTTTATGTGATTCAGATGTGTTCCCTCTCCCATCCCAAATCTTTTCCACAACCTCAAGTCCGCTAGTCCATCTTTGCCTCCTTATCCTCAGGAGCCGCCTTTGCTTTCTACTTCAGAAGAAGATAAAAAGAAGAGGTCAGTGGGTGTAAATTCCTCCTCTGAATCTGAATCCTTTATCTGCATCCAGACCTGTCACTGCCTGCTGGTTTCTGTGGACCCAGCTCCTAATGCATCACTATAACCCCTTCCTTGCTCTGCTCTCCCTCACTGGCACCTTAGTATAGGCATTCCTCACCTCTGACCTGAAGACTTTAATAACTTATTTTCTGGTCTCTCTGCCACTAGTCTTTTCCTATTCATCTTCTATGATGCTATCAGGGAGATATTTCTAAATGCAATTATGGTCATATCATGCCCATGCTTTAACAATCTTTCTTGGCTCCCCATAGGGATAATGTCTAATCATTGATGCAGTTTGTTTCCATGTCTGCTCCTCACCCTACCCCACCCCAACTGTGAGTCCTTGGAGCACTTCTGTCTCCACTGGGCACATGACCAAATCACAGCTCAGTAGTTCTGGTGTCCTACCACACTATCTAGAGAAGGAGGCAACAACAAATTACAGGACCAAGTGAGGTATTTAAATTCAGAAGTGTTCAAAGTACTTGGAGAATTTCCCAGAGGAAACCTCCTTGTGAAGGTGTGACCTCCCCAAACACCAATTCCTGCCATTTTTCGATTTCTAAACCCATAATTCTGACCCCGTTGGTCACTTGGTGGGTCACTTCTGAATCTTAGCTCAAGACCTTGCTTCAAAAACTGTCTTCTCTCCACTCATTCCTGAATGCATGTGGCCAAGTTACTTTTCTAGACATTGACCTTGGCTTCCCTCTTGCAAGAGCTCAGTTTTGACCTCCTAATGCATTCAAGTCCAAGTTAAAAGCTCCATGCAACTAACCTGCCTTGAAATCCTCAGATGTCAAGAAAATCTGTTGATTACTCCAAGCCCTGCCCTCCAACCTTTGTTGGCCACACAGTATTCTGGAATGTTCCCCCTTAGGACTTCAGATCTTCCCTTTCTTACTGAAGCCGTTCCTAAAATCACATCTTTCAGTGAAAATGCCAATGATTAACAAAAAAGGAGGCATATATGATTTCATTAATTTAATATTTTTGTGATTATTACTTTTCATTAAAAAATAGCTAAAAGTAATCAGTTTATTGTGTGCTGAAAATTTTACTAAGCATTATCTCACTTTACTTTCAGAGAAACCCATTTGTTTCATAGATAAGAAAACTGACCTTATTGAGATTAAGCAATTTGCTCAAAGTTATTTAGCTCATAAACGGCAGAGCTTGGATGTGAAATCAAGCCCGACCCGCAGTCCAGGGCTGTAACCACTCTAACACATTGCCTGCTCCTGCTTTCACTGTCTTGTGTCCTAAAATTACCAGGATGCTAGTAAATTTCTGTTGTGTTTATTTATTCATTTTCCAATAATTCACTAAATAAATATTTATTGAGTTCCAGCTCCACCTGGCAAGATATCTCACTAGCCTCTAAGGGTTGACACAGGTGTGGAAAACAAGAGTCTTTTCCCAGGAATTACTAAGTTGAAATAATGCTATAATGCTGGTTGTGTATATGTAATTTCAATTCATGATATAACAGACATATTACAACTGCAATGAAGTATGGTAGGAAAATAAAAATGCTGAAAATATGCAGGCCAGGATAGAGTTCTCTAATATTGAACTCCCAAGACTGGTGAATTTCAAGGTCAATAAAAATTGTTCAAGGTCTGTAAAAATATGTGTGTGTATATACATAATTTTTCTATATGTATACAGATATCTATATGTACACACATATACTTATGCATATATATTTAAATGTTAATTCTGTGTGTTTCTCTTTTATTCTGCATCACTAGGTTCAGATTATTTTGCGCTGAATATTTCACACAATATATTTCTGATCCAGGAGAATTTTATTGACATCTTCTAATTGTTGGCATCACATAAGGAGAGATTAGAAATTCTAAGCTTTGATATTTACACACCCAAGACATGAACATCTTTTAATAACTGATATAATCACCTCCCGGAGAATCTTTTGTTACATAGAATTAGTCATTAAAAACGACATTCCCTAAACAAATGTGATCTTTCATACTTTAAATTCCCCCACCTGTCTTCACCTGCCCAAACAAGCATCTCGGTGGTTTTTATAAGCAGCTCATTACAGAAAACCTGCCTTTCTTTCCATAACTACGCTTTCCCCGATACTTTCATCCAATACTTCCCTAGACATCTTCATTTTATTGCAGCAAACTGGTATCATTAAAACTAACACAGTTCTATAAACATAGAACGTTAGCTCTCGGAGGGACCCCAGAGGTCTTCTAGTCAAAGTCCCCCAATTAGAAGACGAGGAACATGGGGCCCACTGACGTCAATTTGCTTTCGTCATGAGCCTGAGCATGGGCATGCTCACTGCCAGGAATTTGGTTCTGGTGCTGCCGTCCACCTTGTCCCCAGCGACTGTCCTTCACCTTCCCAGCCCCACTCCCGACACACACATTTAGCTAAGCCTCCTGAGAATGAACACAAAGGAAAATATAACTGAACAATGGAAAAAGAGACTGAGTGTTCATGGCATTGTTTGTGCCTCTGGATCCAGCCATGCCTGAAGCAATTTCATTCCTGCACATTCTAGATATGTTAGCCAGTAAATTGGTTTTTTCTTTTTATGGCAATTTGAGTTGGGAACCTGCCACTAGTGACCAAATAGTCCTGAAAAATTCAGAAGGGTAACCTCGTGCTCTAAACCTGAACCTTGGGATGAGGTACAAGGATAAGATAAATTCAATCATAAAGTCTGACATATGAGGACAACACCAAGCTTTAAGGCAGTCCGACACACCCATGCACTAGGTGGCCAGTGGCTGATGCCAGCCAGCCCCTGGCACTCCAGCTATATTCACAGAAATTTCTCCTGAACTGCTGGCTTCCTTCCGTCATTGGCTCCCATTTACTGACTGTATCATTTTCCTCTCAGCTTCTTAGCCTGAAGCCTTATCTCCCATTTTGAGCCCAACTCTTTGGATTTGACAGCGGCATTTGGCTGGCTCTGCTCTCTGGTTTTCTCAGCTCCTGAACCATCCTCAGTCAGCCCCGGTTGTGGCCTCCAGAAGCAAACTTCAGTACCTGCCCACCTGGCCGAGGTGAGGGCCACTGAGCCTGGTGGGATACCCTGTGGACCCAGAAGGCCAGAAACCAGTCAGCAAAATTCAGTTGCTGAGTCCACTAACAGAGCTACAGGGTTAGAAACTGGGGGACAATTAGAACTCTGCAGAGAACAACAGCAAGTACACAGCTGCAGCGAATGGGTTCTGGGCGATGGCCACAAACAGAGCTGAAATGCTCTTGGACTTTATCGGGCACTGGTTCCTGGTGCGCAGGTGGATCAGGCAGTGCGAAGGTGCGGGGTGAGTTACAAACACCAGGAACTGTTGTGGGCTTGCACAGTTATGGCCAGGTGCACACATACAGAGCTCTCTGTTCCTTCATACTCAGTACCTCACATTCTCACTATCTGCCCATTCCCACGCGCTCCATCATCTCTCTCCTACGTTAATGTGTTTGCCTCCTAACTGGCCTCCTCGTTCCAACCCTTGTTTCCCTACAATCTCTTCTCAACACAGAAGCCAGAGAGACCTCTTCTAAAACGTGCATCAGATCGTGTTATTCCTGCTCTCAAACCCTCCACTGTCTTCCCTTATCACCCAGAGTGAAAGCTAAGTCCTCACAATGGCCGGCAAGGCCTGAAGGGTCTGGACCCACCACCTTGCTGACCACACCTCCTGTTACTGTCCCCCTGACTGACTCCCTCCAGGGACACGGGCCTCCAGGCTCTCCATGAAACACACCAGACCCTCCTCTCTGTCACTGGCTGGGCCCCTCTGGGACTGCCCTTCCCATGGAGCACCCTCTGGCAGACTCCCTCATGGCCTTCCGGTCTTCAGTCAAGTGTCACTTTCTGGGTGGGACAGTCCCTTGTC
The DNA here is from genome assembly GCF_057802395.1 of Ceratotherium simum simum. NCBI lineage: Eukaryota > Metazoa > Chordata > Mammalia > Perissodactyla > Rhinocerotidae > Ceratotherium > Ceratotherium simum. The sequence continues at coordinate 6,221,220 of NC_141937.1, forward strand.
ACTCTAGCTACAGTAGGACGCACCCTCTACCCCTAGCCCTGCACTCCTACCTTTTCCCTGATCTACTTTTTGGCAATTATCGCCTTCCAGTACTCCCCATAAATCACTCATGCATTTCCTATACTGTCAGCCTCACGTGCCTGAGCTCCATAAAGGATTTCGACTGTTTTGTTTACTGCTGAACATCATGTCAAGACAATGTCCAACACGTTGGAGGTACTCAATAAATACTTGTCAAGTGAATACATGACTGTTAAAAGCAAAACAACACTTTGACCATGGATAAATGGGACAGATGCTACAACAAAAACGACCATGGTAGTTCAGGTCACTCAGAGGACCCACCAAATGTGATTCATTCTAAGTATGAATACATAAACATGCATCAGGTGTGCTTGGGAATTTCACAGTTTTCATTTTAAGAATTATATATGAGCCACTGTGGGCAACAGTCTGTCATACAAATGAGATCTCTTGTAAAAAACCCTTAACTGAGCTATTTTAAAAATGGGTTTTTAAATTAATATTTAAATATTAATAGGGGATATTAATATTTGAAATTCATTCTTTTTCATAAAATAGAGTTAATCTTAAGGCTAGCATAGCTTTTAAAACCTTTTGCTAGCTAGATTTGCAAAGCACTGCCACCAAACCTCCAACAGCCCACGAACCACGCTGGTCTCATTAATGGCTGTTTGTGTTTACTTTATTTTCTTTAAAGTTCTGAAGGATGGTTAGGTGATTTATCCAGTCAAAAATCTGACTATTCTCAGGATTTCAATGGCTTTCCCTTCTCACTAATACATAAGTATGTTTTATATCATTAGTAAAAAGTTTTCAATACCTTTAATAATGAAATTAAAGCATCATTGATAGAAATTCCAACTAAACGTCATCTTCTCTTCCCTTACATTCAAAGTAATATATATAGCCTGTTTCTCAAGCATGATTGGGGATCTATTTCCAGCTTATTTCCATCTGTATCTCTATTTACTGGAATTGTGGATTGATATACATCCTTCACGATTACAGTAAATTTTACATTTTCCTAACTCAATATATAAAATGAAACTTCTTTGCTTCTTGATTTCAAAAGGAAAACCTTTTTAAGTTACCCTCTTTTTTTTGTGAGGAAGATTGGCCCTGAGCTAATATCTGTGCCTATCTTCCTCTATTTTGTATATGGGACTCCCCGACAGCATGGCTTGATGAGCAGTCTGTAGGTCCGTGCCTGGGATCCGAACCCACGAACCCCATGCTGTTGAAGCGGAGAGCGTGAACTTAACCACTACGCCACTGGGCTGGCCCCTCAAGTGACCCTCTTTTTATGTGGATGTTGGATAAAAAGATAAGTAAACAATGAAGTAAAAATAAGACCCAGGAAAAAAGAACCATAATGCTCCTTCACTTTAAGAAGCACTTCAAGAAATGATGCTCACAGATTCACGAACAGCAAATGCTGGAACCACTGTTCTGTACAGCCGGTGACTGAGTACGTTTGTCAGTGAGTGATGCAGAAGAGGTTACTGAACCTTTGAGAAACTTCTGTTTTCTCTTGTTTTTACAGCAAATGCATTGTATTTCAGCTGCACAAATATTTACAGTGGCTTTTGTGTGCCACCTAAGAGCGTAACCAAGATTTATAGTATGACTTTTATGGCCCTAGAGAGGGAGGAGAGTTCTGCCCCTCATCTTCTGGCAGGGCTGCCTGTGGTGAGAAGATGAAGTCAGGGACGTGTGGGCCCCTCCCCTGCATCGGAATTGCTCCTAATTCAGGTGCCACATAGTCTCATGCCCCCACTCCCTGTTAAAACGTGCTCCTCAATAACGCAAACTCATAATCGGAATAAATGATTAATAGGAGATTAAAGGGATTTCCCTTTCCACAAGGGTAGTTTCAGAATATCAACCAGCAGGAATTATTTAGGATGTTTGGAGTTTGTGGATGTCAGTTAAGAGGTAAGAAAGGATCAGTGAATCTTTCAGGACCTCCATGATATTCTTGAGACCAGATCATAGAGATGGCCCCCGAGTTCTTCCTCAAATTCTGTGGCTCAGGCCAGGTGAAGCTTGATAACGAACAGCACAATCTTCCAGTGACATTTATAAGCCTCTTTGATAATGTCTGTCTCCTGTCCTACCTATACTTGATTATACCCAAAACCAATGGCTTTAACTTCCACCAATAATTTCTTGCATGCACCTCTGGGCCTGGGCCTCCACTCACAGCAAGATCGGGCTCACCCTGTATCTGGTAACAGAAACTCCTGGATGCCCATTTCTGACTCCTTGGATTCTTGACCTCTTCCCCCCTAACTATTGCCATCTCTCACACCTGCTTCCTCCAACCTTTTCCAATACCCCACGCTCCTCTGCACTCTGGGCCTGCAGTGCTCAGTATTGAGTCTGCCCAGCCTTCCGGTTCCCGTCCATGCCCAGGTAAGCCTACAGCCACCTATGGGATGGTGATGGGTGAGAAGGTGAGACTCAGGTTGGCTTATCCATGTGTCAGTGAGCAGGATGTAATGCCCTACATTTACAAGGGAAGACAGAGGAAATATAAGAGAGTACATCATAGGGCATATTTTTATATTCTACTAAAACTAATTAAGATTTTGCTAGAAGCAAAGAGACAATAGATCTCAATAATCATAATAGTAATAGAGTATTGACTGTGTGCAAGACACTAGACTAAGTCTTTAACTTGGATCAAGTAACTTAATTACTTCAACTTTATGAGGTGAGGACCATTACTCCCATTTCACAGAAGAGGACACTGAGACTCAGAGAAAGGCTATGCCCAAGGTCACACTGCTAGAGAGTAGCAGAATGAGATTTGAACACAAGTCTGTATACCTTTAAATCACTGGTTCTTATGTTTGCTTGTTTGTTGTGTTTACCTTTCACCGAAAAAAAGTTAAACAGTTGTGTTTCCAAAAGCCTCATCTGAGATCTACCCAAAATCCACATTAAAAACATGATAAACCTCTATTGGTGATATAAAGAAGTAAGCTAACTTGAACAACTTGGATGACTATTATGAGTTAAATTGTGTCTCTGTAGTGCTTCAGACTGTGACCTTCTTTGGAATCAGTCTTTGCAGATGGAGTCAAGTTAAGAGGAGGTCATGAGGGTAGGTCCTAATCCAAGGTGACTGGTGTCCTTCCAGAAAGGGGCAATTTGGACACAAAGACAGACACACCTAGAAGAAGGACTATGTGAAGAGACAGGGAGAATGCCATGTGAAGACTGGAGAGATGCTGCCACAAACCAAGGAGCGCCTGGGACTACCAGTTGCTAGAAGAGGCCAGGAAGGAGCCTCCCTTATGGTCCCTGCTGACATCTTGATTTCAGACTCTGGCCTCCAGAACTGTGAGACAACAAACTTCCATTTAAGCCGCCCAGTCAGTGGTACCTTGCTACGGCAGCCCTAGGAAACTAACACAATAACATTGGATCAACTGTCCACGATTTTACATTAACAACCTGGTAAAGGGTGACAATGCTGTTTATTGCTGTGGAGCTGATTAAGAGTAATTTGGCGATTTGGGGTGGTTAATATCACAAAATATTGACAAGAACATACTGATAAAAGACAATGATCCCCACCTACTGGGAATCTGGTGCTGAGAATGTCATGATGCGATCCTATAACTGGTGTCCAGGGCTTCTGCCTTTCTCTAAAACCAGATACTATTGTTTTCTCTGAGCCTCAGCTTTGCATCATGTAAATGTTCCAGGCCATTTCATTGGCATTGCCTTCCACTTTATCTTTAATATGAGGTATAGACGGTTTGAGTGGTGGACTAAGCCGGAGCCACAGTGCTTGTGTTGGCATTGTGCTCATGGCAAAGGGAAAGAGCAGGAGAGAGGAACCGCGTGTGGTCCCGGCTTTCTCTGCCTCCCCCATGGAGCCCGCTCATCCACACTGGGCATCTACACATAGCCTGCCGTCTCCTACCTGGCAGAGGGAAGGTCCGGAAAGGAAATGGAAGCAGTAGAGATCATGGGCAGAATGGTTCAGGCTGGATCCGATGCCTGCATTTCCAAGACAGTAACTCCACCTCTGCTCCGAATACAACAGAAGCATGTATTGCAGTGAATCTTGGAATTTTGTGACAGGCTCAGTATCAAATATAAATAACATATCATTTCTAAGTATTCCCAGAAAACATAAATGGAATATTAAAGCAGACTTCTAGACCATCAGGGGAATCTGAGATACTTTCCCTCTTCTCCTGTTTACGAACCTCCAGCCACGTTCCCCACTCTGCCAGCTCTCCATCTTGCTTTTTCTTGTTCTTTTTCCTTCTCTCTTGATCTCCTTTATCTGTAGCTTTCTTTCTTTTAATTGTAAATAACTACAGACAATGTCAAAATAACTTGATTTTTAAATCCAGTAGTTTAACATGGAACAAGGATTGTTGGTTATGTTTACCTAACAGCTGACGTATTTCTAATGACCCAGCAGTAGTAGATGCTGTTGGTCCCCAACTGATTTGTCATGATGGGTTAATTACCATCTTAAGTTCATTTTTTACTAGTATTCTCAATTAGCAATATCTGGTTAATCCTTAACTTATTAAACGGCACATGAGTAGTCAATGATTATCTCTATGAAGTACTATAAGAACCAATTTTCAGGATTAAGGATCAAAAAATCCTCTTGCTAAAACACTGCATTTATTTGATTAATCTTTCTATCTCCCTATGCTCACCTATAACCTACTTAACATGAGAATTATTTTTTAATAATTTTTTTTGACATGAGGATTTTATTCACCCATCCAGTTCATCCATTTCAGCCCAATGCCTAATACATAGTGGCTTCAGAACTTGTTCAGTTAATGAATGAATGCTAATAAGGTGAAGAAGAAAATTACTCCAAATTAATTAGTGGGAAATATTATGTAGCACTGGACACCAGAAACACTGCGGTAATGATCTAATATTTGAGGCTAAAACACTAGAAATAATTATAGAAATAATGTTTAAATATTTGGAGTGATCAATTCTAAACTGAAAAACAGTGTTATTCAAAAAACTCAGGAAATTCTGTAGCTTTTTTTTTACCAGCCTATATGTCTAAGAAAGGGAAAATGAAGATGAATTTACACATGTAACCTATGTTTCTCATGTTGAACATGAAGGTCAGAGATTTCAAAATACCTGCTTCATTAGTGTGACAACTAAATATTCAAGCCATCATTCTCTTTCTAATGCAACTGAAAAGCTAATTTAAAACACATTAAAATAGACTATTGCTTTGAGATGTACTAACATCTAGTTTGCACCAATATGTGCAAAATAAAACTCCTAATCAGTCTCAAACTTGTTATATTATATTATAATATAAAAAGAATGCATACTTTGTAAAGATGAGTGTTACTTTTTAATACACTTATCCACAGGGAAAGCAATTATTATTTTATATTGTTTTTATTTACTTTTAAACTAGTAAATAAAAACTATGTGAAAAATATGGAGGTTCCAGCTATTTAGTTCTCTTATATTAGAATTTTTTAAAAATAAATATTGGTATTCTATAGTAATATTTCACCTTTATTGACCTTTATTGTTAATAGAATTTTTAAGGGTAGTATCAAAAAGTTCATATATTATTTTCAATTTCTGTTTTTATGCCTGTGATTAGAGGCAAAACAAAACCACAGCCTATATATGCGCCATAAAGTCTACAAAGTTAGTGAAAAAGTGAATTTATGTTTAAGAATAGAATGTGCCATCATTCTTTCCTGTTTAATCATAGATGATTGACATTTGGTAGTGGAACAATAAAAGAGAGACACACACACACACACACACACACACACATACACAGAGAAAGCTCTGTCAGTCAAGCACTATTGCAGTTCTAGACAGTTCCAGAGAAAAATCACCGCTATCTGATATGTTAGCTTGACAGTCAGTGAATAATCTCAAGGTCATTTAAGCCCTAAGATTTCAGGGAGCAATTTACCTTAAATTTTCTATTTTTACTTGATAAAAGTTATTGCTTTGTGTTACCTTTCAGAAAAAAAATGTTCATTTTATTTAAGAATAGTTATTTTTATTTTATTATTTTTCTTCCACTGATTCATCTACATATTCTACATTCAAAAGAAGCTCTGTTTCTATCATTTAAAGAATTAAGCCTGAATATTGTGAGCAGGTGTCATTCAGTGAAAGCTTAATAAGAATTCAAAGGTATTAAAGTAATATTGATTGCTAAACTGCACTTTTTATATTATTTCTGTCGGAGTCCCTCCTTAACTACTCTTACTACAGAGCCTAAAAGATGATGAACATAATTGATTAAATATAGGTTATAAGGAAAGTGTATTTTCAAGGCAGTTATGACACTCCTGGTTCTTTAAATTAAAGCAGTAAAGCCCATCGAACTCCCAGGTCTCATCTCTTTAAAATATATTTTAAAGCCACTAAATAGCAGGTAGACAAATGAAATGAATTTTTGGATGCCAAAGAATGCACACAGACTACAACCACAGGAATATTCTCATATACTTGAAACACAGATATTTCTTATCATTGATAGAGACAAATTATTTAGCAAGAAAAATTCACGTTTATCAGTAGATATAATATCACATGCAAAGAAGTTGAAGCTAGAAGCAGCCCCAGAGAAGAATATAAATCATTTGCTACGAATTGGAGCTGCACAACCTGATCCCGAGATGAACCTGTGAGTGGATCTGGAAGCCATCCTCTATCTAGTCACAGGCTAAGGATGGCACATGTTACTTAACATGCCCGTTTCGTGTAACTGGGCCCTCACTAAATAGGGCTATCTCCTTTAAAGACGCAATACAATTTAGTGTGGTTGTTAGTTCAATTCTGCGACTTTCCGGAGTCAAGACTATCAATCACACTGAACAGAGGAATTATTCATACAGTTCAGTATTCTGGACTGCTGTTCACAAGAGACGGAAGAGATACGATCAAGCTCATTTAATTTAGACTTGAGACTGGACGCGACCTTCGCTCCCAGAGGAACAGTACTATTTATCTATTGAACCACCCAAATTCCTTAGGTTTTGTTAAAGTGGTTTCCATTGGAAGAGTCTTTTAGGATATTTTGCATTAAAGAGGAAAGGGTTATATTATGAAAATGCAGTAAGCTATACAGCAGCAAGGGATTCCCAAGTTTGAATACTTGAACTGCTGAAGGCGAAAAATTGGACATACATAAGTTCAAGTCATTTCATGACCTACAACAAAAGGGTACTGTGTAATTTTTTTTAGTTATATTTTTCCCTTAGCATTGTCTTATAATAAAAGACCAAGTTAGCAACTAAATAAACACTTCTTAAACATACAGTGGGAAGAATGACTCCCAGAAGCACAGAGAAAATGGATCATGACCCCTATCTTGTCAAGTTCAGCTATGGGAGGGCTATTGACACTTTTGTTTAATGACAGATCTCATTTCTATGCTTTTGAAATGCACAGAGCATTTCTCTCCTAAGATTTATCAGACTTGCTTTTTAAAATCCGCCAGCTGAAAGAAATACTGAGCTGTTATCTCTGGAATGTTTGCAACCCAGTAATTGGTGAATTGGAGTAAAATAAAAAGAAATTAGAATATAAATAAATGCTACCCAATTTATAGGGGAAATGCACACCATCAACCATCACTGTTACATGTAAGATTCAATTTCTCTTTAAGAGGACAAAATCCTTTACCTTATCTATAGAGAGAAAAATTAAACAGGCCATCTGTTTCAGTTTGAATTCTTTTTATATCAATTTAAAGGCTGTATTTTAGTCTCCCAACTTTTGTTTACTTGTTTTCTCTAAGTGCCAGAATAAGTTTATTTATTTTTGCCAAGTGGTTTTGTTACCGCACAAAATTGGGGTTCTCTTGCCCAATCTGCATAAAAATCAATTGATTACAGCATCAGCCTTTGGGGGATAAATCACCTTTATTCTGCAAGATGGATCTGCAGGGAGACAGCGGGCATGTGCCCTCAGATCTGTCTCTCTGATTCAGGATTTGGGGTGAAATTTAAGAAGTTATGGAGAACAGGCTGGAACGCAGAAACACTGGTGGGACAGGTTTTGTTTGGGGGGCTTTAAGCATTTATGGTAAGGTTCTAAACTTTATGATGAGGTGGCGAAAGAATTTTAACACCGGATCTTCCTGAAGGAGGGACTCCTCACTTCTGATAAGAGTCTAACTTTTAAGTTCTGGTCATGTCCCATTCCTTGGATTCCATGGGAAGGAGGATCTTTGGTTCCGTGGTCATTTTGGGTCAAGATTTCTTCTGCACGTGTTCTGGCTAAGTGACTTTGCAAATTTTCTGAAAGGCAATTCTTAATCTCTCTGTTGATAAGAGATGGGGTGAGTTGAACTGATCCAGGAGGGCTCGTGGTTACAGTTGGTCTTCCTCACTCTGTCGGGGTTTTCTTTTTATCTATTAGCCCCTTCCACACTGAAAGAATTTTTTGAGTCCTTGTATTGAATTCTTTCCCATATGTATTTTACAAGTTTAAAACAATCAGTCTGAATTGAATCCAGGAATAATGAGATATTTATAGTATGTTTTCCTTTAATTCATTCACAAAGAGCAAAGATATTCAAAAGGATTGATGTGTCTTAAATAATGAAAAAATTTTTGAATAATGAACCTATTTCCAAACACAGCATATTTTTAATTTGGGGAAGAGGAGGCATCCGATTCACTGTACCAAATATGAGCTGTTCACTAATGTTTAATACTTATTTTCCCACAATTGTATCTCCTATTAGTAAAAGTCAATTCACAGAAATAAAAATGTTCCAAAAAAAATAGAAATCAAAATGATTGTTTTCATGGATGAATAATGCAATTTCTTAACTTTCAAAAAAAACGCTAAACAGCAGCATTTTTAAAAAGTGTAAAATACATAATATTACAAAAACTAAGCTTCTTTCGAGACTAAGGTTAACCCGAAGTTTGAGTTTTTATGCTTCTTCTAATGCATTTACATACATTTGTTTTAAAAAAACTTTAAATGAATGTGTTTAAGGCAGAGGATAAATGAGGTGGCATTCACGAATGACTTGGGCATCTCCTTCTGTCATGGACCCAGAATGCGGCAAAGCATTACTCAGCAGAGTAGGGCTCTTTCACCTGCTGATGGAACTCCATTTCACCTGAAGTGCTTTGGCCAAGATGTTTTAGAGTTCTCCTCTGTTATGCTCATTGTGATCTCCCAAAACTCTTGCAAAAAATAAGAATTTTGTTGGGAAGATGTAAATGGTTAAAAGAAATGTAAGGGTTTGTCATGGATCTACAATACTCTAATTTTTAAAATATTATTTAAACTAAGATGTTAACCAAAAGGGTAAAAAGTTGTCAAGATTGCCAAGAGAAATTCAAGTTTCTATAAGCCCAGTGTAAGCATTTCCAAAGGCACTGGGAGTCTTCTAAATATACGAGTGTAGAATGAGAGAATAAATAAAGATAGATGGAAATTTAAAGATATACAAGGATTAGATTTGTTTTAATCACCCTGGATATTTTTTGCTGAGACAGAAAAGGATTGGTGGCTTCGGACAATAGAGGTTTCAGACATATGTTATTCTGTGTCTTTGGGGGGCAGGAAAACGAGAGGAAAGGAGAGATAATTCTTAAAATAATTTATATGAAAGGATTTCTACTTCCGGGCATTTTATATCAAACTAACTCTACTGTTCCAAACAAATACAGTATTTGTATAAATTGCAAAAACAAGCTGTGGACGGCATCAGACAGTAACCAAGGCTTCTGGGACTTGAAGGGCCAAAATCCCAGAAAGAAGAAAAACGCCTAAATTCACCAATGATTTTTCTCCTTTTGCAACTCACTTCATGGGGCAGAGAGGCTGATAACAGCGGCCTAGAACTTCTGTCAGTCTCACTGGGTTGGGGACTAATATTGGGATTCAGGATGTTCTGGCAACTTGGACTTGCAGCTCCAAAATCCTGGAGAAAAGGAAACCATGGAGAAGTGAGCCCAACATCTGATACAATTACCCTTGAGACATTTGCCACGTCCTCAGCTCCATTTGCCCAGGAGGGGAGCCTAGAAACCAGCTAAGAGGCTAAAAATCTAAATAGAGATTTAAACATTTTTAGCGATGCTGAAGAGGCAAGGAGTGCAAGGTCTGGCAAAGGAGGGGTACCTGGTAAACACTGTCGTCTTTCGGCTGAGCCCTCTTAAGAACTAGGCCCTAGGAGTACAGAAAACTGGAAATAGAACACAGCTGTCATGAAGCTTAAATCACAGCCTCAAAGATCTGATTGAGGTTCTGCCTGGTATATGGATCCGCCCACACACTATTTGTCACTCAAAAGTGTATATTATCTCTCGAGAAATATAATAGCAGCCAGAGCTTCAAAATTTTTCATACACAATTTCCGGCATCCAATCAAATATTACCAGTCATGCCAGAAACCAGGACCAAACGACCAAAAGCCAAGAATAAAAGCAAACGATTAAAAGTGATCGACAGGTGAGTTAGATATCATTATAAGATATGGACTTTAAACAATTATAATTAATATGTTAAAAAACAGAGGAAAATATGAAGAATTTCACCAAAGAACTGGAACATCTAAAAATAATCAAATGGAAATTCTAGACCTGAAAAACACCATTGTAGTTTGAAATTAGGAATTCAACACGTAAGCTTAGGAGCTGATCAGCCATACTGAACAGAGGACTGATGAACCGGAAGACAGGTCAGTACAAAATATCCAGATAAATACAGAGGAAAAAATAGGATGAAAAATAAAGGAAAGAGAGTAGGCGACACATATGTTTTGTCATTTGAGTCCCTGGAGAGATTGAGAATGGGCAGTGATATTGAGACCGATACTGGCTGATAATTTTCCAAAGTGAAAATAATCCTCCATTCTCAGGGGTCTTTTTCAGTATGTGGGGAGAATAGCTCTTTCTATTCTTCCCCCCAGATTAAAGAAATCTGCCTAGGAATTTGACCATGTTAAACAAACTATAATTTCAAAGTTCCAAGGGAGATCTATATCTATATCTATATCTATATCTATATCTATATCTATATCTATATCTATATCTATATCTATATCTATATCTATATTAAGAATTGACAAAGGAGTAGTGGACTGTTTGCTTAGCAAAGCTTCAATCTTGGTTCTGCGAAGGGGCCCAATCTGGTCTGAGATGAGAGTCGAATAGCTTGAGTGTTTTACATGGAAAAGAGCAGCCACGTGTGATTCGAATCTGCAGCTACAAACTAAGTGTGAGCTCCCTCCACTTCTCTTCTAAACCCACCTCTGCTTCTAACTTGCTCTCTGACTTCGGGCACATCAGGGCACCTCTCTGAGCTTCGGCATAAGTATCTGTAAAATGAGATATTTGAAAGATTTGCTCTGATGCTTCTTTTCAATTGGAATATTCCATAGCTCCAGATCCACAATCCAGAAGAAGTATAGAAATCTATTATAAGGAATGTTTGCATGCAATTAGAATTAGCAACAAACTTAAATTATGGGTTTGGTTCAGCTTCATTTGAGAAAACACTTTGACATTCTAGTTTTGATTTGCTTCAATAATTTTAGAAAATATAATTACCAGTATGAACTAATTTATTGCATGGTTCTTAATTTAAGAAAAAGACCGACAGCAGGCACTAAATAAATTTTGCAAATTAACAACTTAAACGTAATTACAGATTTAAAATAGTGCTTAAATAAAAACAAAATAAAAGCCCAGCAGATAAAACAGTGTTCAATAATATAACAGATCATAAAACATGCATTTCTGGTCCACGTTAGAATCAGGTAAATGAAAATAAGCCAACAATTATTAAAGGAAACTATACTTCCAAGGTAGTTAAATGGTTTGATAAATAGAATAGGTAGAAATATATATATATAATAACATAATTTTATATATATATAATAGATACATAGAACATCTATATTCAGGCATACCTCATTTTATTGCGCTTCACTTCATTGCGCTTTGCAGATACCGTGTTTTTTATAAGACCCTCCACCAACAAAAAGATTACAGTTCACTGAAAGCTCAGATGATGGTTAGCATTTCTTAGGAGTAAAGTATATTTTAGTTATGTACATTTTTTAGACATAACGCTATTGCACACAATAGATTACAGTATAATATAAAGATAACTTTTATATACACTGGGAAACCAAAAATTCATGTGACTCACTTTATTACAATATTTGTTTTATTGCAGTGGAACTGAACCCACATTATCTCTGAGGTATGCCTGTATATCTATATATATATCTATATTCTATATATCTATTATATACATAGATATAATAAAACATAAGAAATGGAAAATATAAGGGATAATAAGTGGGAAAGAAATACAAACAAAGAATGGGAGAAAATAAGGGAAATAAGAGGAAAAAAGATAACAGTTAGAGAAAGGAGGAAAAAATGACATGAAAATCAAAAAGAAAGAAGAGAAAGCCAAGAAGAGAAGGAGGGGCAGAGTAAGGAATAAAGAAAAACACTGAAAAGAAGAAAGCTTAGCTGATAATCTTTTCCCCTCCCCTCCACTAAACTGGGTCTCTGTCAGTGTTCGCTCTGGGCCCAAATGAGGTATTGGATGTAAATGGCTGCAAGTAAACTGCAAAGCGCTAAGCAAGGAAGAAGGACCATGGTCTTCTACCTTTCCCAAATTCTCACTTCTTAGATTGGAAGTCTTGCTAAATGTGTACAGTTGTTGTTTTAGGAATACTACCTCATTGCACTGCATTGGTTAAGACGTGATTGGTAAATACACCTTGCAACCTGGAAAGAAGACATCCTTTCTCAGAATGGAAACTGGTTTTGAGAGTGAGGCCACCGTCCGTGATAAAATGGGACCTTCTCTCAGACTTGACTTTGAATGTTTCCTATTGTGAAAGTAATTCCTGGGAAGTAGATGCTAAGATGCTGCTCTCTACTTGTGGACAAGCTGAGATCTAGAGAGACCCCTCTTAACCTGCATATCAGAGTCCTCTGCATCTCCCCCTTCTTTAAATGTTTGGATACCCCAAGGTGTGTTCACAAGCTCCTTTCTCACTACACTTGCACAGTCTAGAACAGCAGCCAGGAGCTACACATGGCCCCGAGCATTTGAAATGTGGCTAGTGCCACGTGTCGAGATGATATTTTGAACATACTGAGGTAATACCATTAAAATTAATTTTACCAGTTACATTTTATTTTTTAAAATGTGGCTATCAGAATTTAAAATTACATATGTGGCTCATATAATATTTCTATTGGGGAGCGCTGCTCTACACAGTCTACCCCACACTTTACCACCCACTCTGTGAATAACACCAGCCCAGATCTTCCTGTTAAGCCTCCAATCAACATGTTCCTTTGCTACTCTGACTGGCACTTTCAAATTCAGCATATTCTGAATTCAACTCATGCATCTCGTTCTCACCAGAAATCTATCCTTTCTTCCATGTTCCCCTCTGCAGCCACAACATTCACCCAGTAATATAAGTCAGAAATTGAGAAGTTGTCCATGACTTCTCTTTTTTGTCTTGCACGGTTTCTAAAATATTTTAGAAATGCACATCTTAGTAGGAACATCAAAGTGAGTAGGACTCTCCACAGTGAAACCAAAAATCAAGAAGTGTCCAACAAATTACAGATATATATATACTTTTCAAATGAATTATTTGCTTATATATGATGCAGGGATATTTCTTAAAACAGCCTATTAACAGAAGCAAGATTTAGAACCCATGTTTAACAGAGAGACATACAATATAAGTAACCGAGATACAAAATGCTTATGGAGACAATAAACTGGTAAGGCATCACTCATCTTTTGGATGATATGGCAAAACTTTCCACAATATCATCTGCTTGGCTGGCTTCAGTGCCAGAATGTGCCCTCACTCCCCAATTCTCAGTCTATTTTTAGGGACTGCAAAGCAATGCTTGCTCTAGGGAGTTGGCTTAGTCAAAATAATACCACATATAATCGCTTAGTAACATACAAAGCATTGCAATGAAATTACGTCGAGTGAATAGCACAGACTGCTTGAATTAATACATTCACAAATAAAATTGAGCTATGGGATCCTACTTATAGCAAGTCTGTAGAATTCTTGTGCAAGTGTGGCCATTAGTGATGGTTTATTCTTTCGAAAAACATTAATTCTGAAACGTCTCATTTTTCTCCCAGACTTTGAATTTTAAGTTTAAATTTGGTAATATGTTACCCAATCCATGATAATAAATACTAATGTTATACTGTCCTCCAATTTTCTGCTATCTCTAATTTTTCAGAATTTTTTCTCTTAGAAGGGCTTTAGACTTCAAACCTCTAGTAATTACATTTTGACATTGTTCCTCTTTTCAGTCACAGTAGTTCTGAAATATTTATAATTTCTCTCAGATGATAAACAATGCTACATTGCTCCTTCTTTTGAATACCTTAAAAACACAACTATAGAGCTTCAAGAATTCTTAGAAATGTGATAAAGGCATTTTAAACAAAATGTGAAAATCAGTTCAAGAAAACCACTTGATTTCTTGACCACTTTCACATTTGAAAGATCATCTGATAAAACTCTCAAGGTTCCAGTTGTCTCTAAAAGTCTTCTCACTCATAGGCAATATCATACTACAAAACGCATAGTTTCCCCTCATGTTACGTCTTTTATCCATTCACAAAGGTGTTGAAAAAGCGCCATTCCTTGTTTTGCTTAAAAATAAGTGACAATACTGAGAACATCTTGAATCTTTTTTACTTCCTCATCACCTCCAGCCCAGATGGAGTAACAAGGACTAGATTTACTCTCCCTCCTGAAAAGCAGCATAGATTATAGGAAACCATGGTTGTCAGATACTGAGCATTAGGCAGCACAGGACGGCGGTCCGCCAGAGGAGTGCTACGACAGCTCCAGCTTACCGCTCAGTGCAATGGGAGAGCCTAGACCAAGCCAGCAGTCTTGCTGAGTTGGAAAGGTGGAACCGTGCATCCTGGAGGTCAACGTGACTACAGGTCACAGGACAGAGGAGAGAAGAGATTTGCTCAGAGAGCAAGAGAGTGAGCTCTGGAGACCTACAGACTCTTCATCGGAATACTGATCAGCACATGCATATAAGGAAACTGCCTGAGCTTGCGGAACCAACCACCCAGAAGAAGCAGAAGAAACCCTCCCCAGAGTGTCACAGGGCTGGGATTAGATCATGTTCCTACCAGACAGAGTAGAAAACCAGGATTCAACAGGCTTTGGGTAGAGGAATCACATGGGTATTGGCTCAGTAATGAGGAAAAATCAACCCTAGACTTTTGTCACTGCTGGGCGCCTGCCCAGGGAAGATTTACAGAAAGCCTTGGAAAGATCAAACGGTTTGCAGGTAATTTAACTGCATCCCAAAACAATGCCCAGGAATATTTAGAGGCATACAAAAATATCTGGCACCAAATGTGTAAAATTCACAATATTTAGCATCTGATAAAAAAAATTACCAGGCATGAAAATAATCAGGAAAATAGGTCCAGAGGGAAGTGAGATGCACAAGGATACAGACAGGCCTCCTAGTCAAACACAGGCTCCTCCCCTCTGCCACTGGCCTTGGATGTGAGAGGAAATAAAGGAGGAGATTTTTCACACAGGCTTTGCCCCATGGTCTGGTCTCCAAGTGGAAGATGGTTAAAGACTGTCCATGGACACGGCAGGGTCAGCCCCATGCTTACTCCCCGCTTGGTCCCTTCCGGGTCTACACAATGCTGGTTGATTTAGGTACAAAGTTTAAAAAAATGTTTTAAGTTCCTCAAACAATCTTCTGTAACAAGAATTTGTTTATGTAAAAACATATTAACATTCCAGTTTGGTCTGTAGTTCAGCTAATTATTGCCGTTTGTTCCACTGCTTAGTTCAAAAGTCCCTGAGTAGAAATATATGTTTCAAATTACCCTCACAAACGTAAAATATAATAGATACATTATTTTGGAAATTAGCTGTGTTTTTATGAAAGCCTTAGGCAGATATAATATGAATAGCATTTATTTTCACATTTCCATAGAATTTAAAAATAAGAGCTTTTGTTCTCCCTATTATCTGGAATGAAAACAAGCTCTAATTTAAATATGCACTGATGAACTTTACCTTCTGTTCCACTGCTTTGGTAAAAATACCAATTTTGATAACCAAATTGGTTTTTCTATAGTAGTTGTACTCTACCGAAAGAGACAGAGCATTTTTATTTACTAGTATCTGAGGATGACCTGTAGCTGGTTGCTAGGTTAGAGAACTGTACTTTGAGGCCAACATAATATCTTCATACTGTAAACCGCTGAGTTGTTCTATTTCATTCTCACTGCCCATACTTCAAGCCCAGTCATCAGTTTTAAAAATATTTGCCAATAGTTATAAAAGAGACCAGGTAAGGGAATTTGGATGGATTAATACAAATCTAGCAACAACCGGAAATGTGCTGATTCCATCCCTTATTCATCCATCCAGAGCTATCAGGCTCCATGTAATCTCTGCCATCCAAGAGTTCTAGTAAGGAACCAAAAGAAGAACGGGGGTGGGGTGTGGGGTGGGGCTGGCCTGGTGGTGTAGTTGTTGTCTGCACACTCTGTCCTGGTGTCCTGGAGTTCGCAGGTTTGGATCCTGGGTGCAGACCTACACACAAAGCCATGTGGAGGCGTCCCACATATGAAACAGACGAAGATTGGCACAGATGTTAGCTCAGTGACAAGCTTCCTCAAGCAAAAAGAGGAAGATTAGCAACAGATGTTAGCTCAGGGCCAATCTTCCTCACCAAAAAAAAAAAAAGAAAAACGGAACTGGACATATGTAGTAAAATATGATGTTACCAGGGTGGGAGCAACTTTCTGCGAGTAGCTACTACTATCCGGCTGGTATAACACCAGATACCGTAATACGTTAGTTTTTGAATTTTCACAACAATCCTATTGTTTCCTTTTTACTGAGAAAAACACTCAGGCTTCAGGGGGTTAATCAACTCGCCTGAGATGAGAGAGCTAGCGAGGTGGAGGCAGCGCTCCTGGCCTCCTCTCTCACTTTCTCCTTTCCTCCCTCCCTTTCTTCCTTCATTCCTTTGTTCCTTCCTCCCTGCATCCATCCATCTCTTCATTCAGTGACCAACAGTGAACCCTAACATCCACCATGAGTTATGCATGGGAAGAGGGATGGTGAGATTGTAGGGTGAAGAGGGAGGAGTGATGAGGCTGGAAGGGTCGGCTGTGGCCGAGCCTAACCTGGGGTCAGTGGGCTGCACTGTGCTTTGGCATTGTAGAGGGGTCATCTCTTTAGAGCAGGCAGACGTCTACAGATTATTGTTATAAAATATGTATATATTTACACTTATATATGTGTAATACCCTGACATTATTATATAGCTATTTGTATTACTTATATGATGTAACACACATTTAAATTTTAAATGTCCATAATCATCTTAAATGAATTTTAACGAGTCATATATGCTAGAATAATACATATCCATGGGGGCACATCTTTCTCTAAAAACCTAATTCAGTAAAATTTAGTGCAGTGCCTTCATTCAATTAATATTGACCCACTCAACGAGAACAATATGTTGGGGAAGAATTCACTGTGAACACAAAGCCTGAAAACCCGGCTCACAGACTTTGTTGATGCCACCTCCACCTTCAATAGTGCCTTTTGCATCTGTATATTTCCTTTCCTTTCCCACTGCCACCACTGGTTGTCACTTACCTCTAACCATTGTCTTCACCCCAAAGCTGGGAACCCCACTGGTTTCCTTCCTCCTTGACCCAATCCATTCTATACAGCGCTGCAGGAGCATGGCTCAGATGCCTCATAGCTCAAAAAGCTTCTGTCCTTTTCTCTTTCCTGGGCACTCACACACTACCTTAATGAATTAACAGCAAACTTCCTGTCTGGTCACTCTAGACCACGGCTCATCAGGGACCACATATTGCTACCTCTTTGTGCTTCTTTCCCGCAAATCACAGACATGAATTCCACACACCCACAAAAGCTTTGTTTTTCTAGAAACATACGGTACTTTTCTGTCTCCATGCATTTGTTCATGCTATATTCTTCATCTAAAATACACTCCCTAACCTGCTATTTGTCCCAATACTACATTCTTTAAGGCTCATCTCCAACGTTATTTCTTTAATTAAATCTGCGACTAACTCCTCTGCCCCATTTGAACTTCTCTGGAGCTTGACCCTTTCTTTAGTCATAATGATCCAGCTGCCAGTCTTATCTGCACTGTGTCAGCATCCCTGGATTCTCTCACCTTCATAATATCAGCCTTGTACTCCAAACTGCTGCAATTTACAACTATTAAATTTAATAAGACAACCTGTGAACCTGTGAACTGTAAAATTATTCTTTTGTGATATAAAAGGGGAATCTGGAGAAATAAATTTATATTTGAAAGCAAAATAGAATACTTTACTTACTAAGTAGTTGGCTAAGCCTGCTTGGGGTTGCATACTTTCACAAATTATTCCAATGAATATTTTTATTATATTGTTCAATTGTTTATTAATGGATTAATACATATGTGCTGTAACTTCTTTTGAAACATGATAGTCATTTTATTCTATCCTTAAAAATGTTTCTCACAATCATAGCTATAAACATGCACCCCCTCTCTTGAATACATACACCCCTTCCCACCATACTGTCACTATGTCTTTCAGTTTTCAAAATCATTATAATGGTACCTGAAACACCAGAAAACAAAATTGCAGGCCGGCGCACAGCACAGTTCACCAAGTGCCCACCGCTGCTCCAATGAGCTATATTCATGTCTCATTCTTAAAATTGATGAGAACATAAAATTTCAGAAGTACTTTAAGTGTATTATTATAAATTGGTTTGAAATTCATTATTATCATATAGACAATTGTGAGTTCACTTAGTATTCATATGGCTGTCACAGACACTTCCAGAGGTGTTACATTACAGTTTAGTATTAGTTAATGGTCACTAAAAATAAAATGTTACCAAATTTTCTATCAGAACACATTTTTTAATGAATTTAATCCAGGAAGATTAATATATAATACCTATGACAATTAGCTTCCTTCTACAATAAGGAGAAAATTTATTTCTAATTTATTGAATATCATTATCTTGAAATATCTAGGCGTCTAAAAAATACTATATTATAGAATCTACTAACAAAATGTTAAGGAAAAGTAATAATTTGTCTACCTATATCTTAAAAGGTTGATCACTGTGTTTAGATCATTTAAACAACTAGGTCAGATAAACACATAATTTGCACCTTGTCGACACATTTGCTATTTATAGAATGGTACATCAGTCTAAAGATTATAGGAATGATTACATGGACATGAATGGAAGCCTATAAATATAAATATAATCCATTTTGTCCATACTTCAGGAAATTTTGTTATCTCTATACACTGTTGCTAAACTAATCTCACACTTGGAGGCAGATGGTAGGAAAAGCAAAGGAGACGTGTGCAAGAGTGAATGAAAAGAATGCGGGCAGTCAGAGCTCCAATGATGCCATGCGCTAAAAAAAGGCCAGATGTTGACTTGAATTTTAAAACAAAAAGACTAAAGGTAGAGAAGAGAGACAGATATAAATGTTTCTTAATGCAAACACTTGGCAGCGGGATGTGCATTCTGATTTAAAATATATCGGGCTACCTGAACCCAAACCCGCCTCTTCTAATTTTTCTCTAAAATGGACGTGAAGACATCTGCCCCCTGACTCAGAGGCAGAGGGTCAGAATGCTGACCCTATAGGCCCTTGAAAGCCCAGTCCTAGAGGAAAGGATAGTATTTTTCAACCCAGAAGCAGAGCCATTCGCCAAGACCATAAATCTCCCAAAATTGCAAGCAAAAGCAGGCAGGAGACTGGTGGCGGCCAGGTATCCCAAGGGATGGAAGAAATTTGAAGATTTCTTCAAATAAGTCAACTGTATGGGTTAAACCATTAATATTCCAATTTAATTTTCTCAAAATAGCACAGTTAATATGAGGCTGGCCTTAAATCCAGGCAAAAGTGATACCAGAAGGGAAGCTATACCACAACTCGGAAGGCTATTCTCTAAAATTCAAATATTCTAGAAAAGAGACAAAAATGAATGCATTCTGGGGATTACGATTTTTCAGAAAATTGCAAGACAAGGAATTATGGGTAGAGGAAATAGGCCCCCACTAGACACTGGAACTTTGCCTGGGAGTGTCCTACATTAACCACCACTGATCTGAGAAAGGGATTTGGCCACTATATGTGGATAGGGAACAGGTCTCAGGCCCATTAATTCATCGTGTCTCCTGACTGTTAGTGACTCTTGTGAGATCTTGCTTTGTTTGAGGATATGTAATGATTAAAAACACAACCTATACGCTCTGACCCCCTTCACCTATTCTCCCCCACCCCTCACCCCTTGGCAACCACCAATCCGCCTCTGTTTCTATGAGTTCAGCTTTTTCAGATTCCACATGTAAGTGAAATCATACAGTATTTGTCTTTCTCTGCCTGACTTATTTCACTTAGCATAATGCCCTCAAGGTCCATGTATGTTGCCACAAATGGCACGATTTCCTTGTTTTTTATTAAAAAAAATTGTAACTATGTGGGGTGATGGATCTTAACTAATCTCATCGTAGTAATTATTTCACAATATGTACATATATCAAATTATTATATCATACATCTTGAACTTATACAATGTTATATGTCAACTATATTGCAATAAAAGCTGAAAAAAAATTCAAAGAAAACCCCACAACCTGGAGCTTAGGAAAAAGAACTACAAAAAGGGAGAAAATAGCATCTGGAAAGCTTAGAGGAAATATATGTTTATAAAATTTATCTACTTGGATGCTGCAGTAGAAAATTTCATGAAACTCTTTGGAATCTTGAGCAGAGGCCCACAGCACATGGCCTCTACAAAAGAGGAGAATGTCAGAAGAAAGCAGGTTAAAGAAATAAACTAAACTGAGTGGAATGCAAAAGGTACAGTATGAGACCAGAAATACGTAGTTAATTTCCAGAAGGAGTAGAAAAGGAGATTAAAGCAGAAAATATATTTAAAGAATTAATGGACAAAAATTTCCAAATTTGGTGAAGGACAGGAACTTATCGATTCAAGAATCTCAAAATACCACAAACAAGATAACTTCAAAGAAACCATGCCTGGACACATCACAATCCCACTGCTGAAAGCCAAGGATAAAGAGAAAACTCTTTAAAACAACTGAAAAAAAACAACACATTACATATAGAGAAACAATGATTCCAATGTCCACAAATTACATGTCTCTCATCAGAAATCATAGAGGCCAGAAGACAGAGAACAGCATCACCCTTAAAGTGCTCAAAGAAAAGAACCATCTACTTAGAATTCTATATTCAGTGAAAATATCCTTCAAGAATGACAGTAAATAAGAACATTTTCAGACGTACAAAAACTAAAAAAAATCCTTGTCAGTCTACCTGCTCTACCAGAAATGCCAAAGGAAATTCTGCAGACTGAAGAGAACGATACAGGAGGGAACCTAGAACTTCAGAAATGAAGGGAGAGTAATAGAAATGATAAATAACTGGTAAATATAAAAACTATGTTTTCCTCTTAAGCTCTTTGAATGATATGTGACTAATCAGCACTAAAATCGTAACACTGTTTTGTGAGGTTTTCAGTGTAGGCAGATATCAGCCATATCACAGCTATGACATAAAGGTGGGGAGGGTGGTAAAGGGACCTCTATGGTTACAAGGCTTTTACATCATATATCAAGTGGTACAACGTTAACTCTAATTAGACTGAGAAAGGTTAGGTGTGGATGTTGTCATATATAAAGCAGCCTCAAAAGTAATACAAAAGATATAGCCGATATCTAAGAATATGTTAACATGAAATCCTAATAGATTGAAATAATCCTAAAGGGGGCAGGAAAGAGGAACAGAGAAAAGACCAGGATAACAAAAAAAAAGACGGTACAAACAGAAAATACATAATAAAATGATAGACCCAAATCCAGCAATATCAATACCCATACTAGATATTAACAGTACGAAACAGAGATTGGCAAACTATAGCCCACAGGCTTAATCTAACCAATTGCCTTTTTCTTTTATTTTTATGCCTACAACCTAAGAATGGTTTTACATTGTTCAGTGGTTACTTTTGTTTTGTTTTGTTTTGTTTTTGATGAGGAAGATTGTCCCTGAGCTAACATCTGTGCCAATCTTCCTCTATTTTGTATGTGGGATGCCACCACAGCATGGCTTGATGAGCAGTGTGTAGGTCCACGCCTGGAATCCGAAACTGCAAACCCCGGGCTGCCAAAGCGGCGCATCCGAACTTAACCACTATGCCACTGGGCCATCCCCAAATGGCTACATTTTAACTAGCTATATAAATATCTATATAATATCCTCAAATTTGCCTCTTAGACTTCAAAGCCTAATATATTTGCTATCTCGCCTTTAAGAAAAACTTTACCTGCCTCTGGCCTAAACACAACAATTAAAGGCAGATACTGAGGGCTGGCCCGGTGGTATAGTGGTTAAGTTCAGCGCACTCTGCTTCAGCAGCCCAGGTTCACAGGTTCAGCATGCTCTGCTTTGGTGGCCCAGGTTCACAGGTTCAGATCCCAGGCATGGACCTATACCACTCATCAAGCCATGCTGTGGAGGCATCCCACATTTCCTCAAGCAAAAAGAGGAAGATTGGCCACAGGTGTTAGCTCAGGGCCAATCTTCCTCACAAAAAAAAAAAAAGGCAGATATTGACAGAGTAGATTTTTAAAAAGCAAGAATTAACCATATGCTGCCTATAAGAGACATACTTTAAATATTACAATACAAATGGATCGAAAGTAAGTAGATGGAACAGGACATAACATGCAAACAGGAGGTATAAGAAGCCTGGAATGGCTATTTAATAGCAGATAAAATAGATTTCAAGACAGAGAGATGTTTCATAATGATAACAGGGCCCATTAATTAGGAGGACATCATAATTATAAATGAATATGCCCTTAATAACAGACCCCCAAAATACATGAAGCAAAAATTAACAGAATTTAGCTTCTTAAGGTAGAACCTTCAGTTAATGATTTTAGGTATTTCTTCTTTTCTAATACAAGCACTTGAAGTTTAAGTGTCTTGCTAAGTGCTGCTTTAGCTGCATCCCACACATTTTGATATGCTGTATTTTAGTTCTCATTTAGTTCAGTATGTTCTAATTTCCTTGTGATTCTGTCTTTGAACCACAAATTGTTTACAATTGTTATTTATTTTCCAGATATTTACAGTTTTCTTAAATATATTATTATTGTCTATTTCTGATTTAATTCTGTTATGGTCAGAGAATATATTCTGTATGCTTTTAATACTTTTAAACTGTTTATGGCCTATAAATCTATCTCGGTGAATATACCACGTGCACTTGAAAAGAACGTATATTCTGCTGTTAGATGTGGTATTCTATGAATGTCAGTTATATAAAGGTGATTGATCTTGTTCAGACTCTATTCACTTTTTGTCTAGTTCTATCAATTGTGGAGACAGGTGTGTCAAAATCTCCTACTATGATTTGGAGTTATCTATTTCTAGACAACTATTAGTATTGTTGGACCAATGGGGGGCTATGGCACAAGAATGGAATGAGAGTGGAGAGTGTTCCCCTGACTCCCCTCTGCCAGGTCTTCTCCATTGTAGGTTACTCCTCTTCTCAAGACAACTTTTTCTACATGACCTCCAGGTTCCAGCAAACTTCTCCTACTGTCAGTCATCCTCTGGAACCTTCGAGTGTTAAAAGCTCAGCTGCCACTGGTCCTAGGTCACTGCACTGTCACTGGTTTGCCCTCTCCCCACAACTTTGTAAATCTTTGCAAATAAACCCTCCTTGAATTATCCTGAATTTGAGTAGAGAGGAATTTGTCAATATCTAGTAAAGCTAAAGATGGGCATTTTCAATGATGCAAGGACTCCACTTCTTGTTGTATAGCTAGAGAACTGTCACACACATGTGTACCAGGAGAGATCTACAAATATATATATATATGTTTACCATATATATATATATATTATACTATATATACTATGTACTGTATATACATATTTACCATATAAATACATATACTATATATATATTTATATTTTCCTGCATATATAGTATACATATACTACATACATATATATGATGTATAGTATGTATGCATGTATTCTGGAAATATCCTAAATGCAGTAGCTATTTTGGCGAATTTATTTTTCCAAAAGATTCAAAAACATTGGAAAAGTTACTACCAATTAAATAACTTCAATTAAATAACCCCAGACCATTGGCCCAGAACATTTCATTTGTTTTTGGTAATAGGACGTAGAAAATCCATAGTTTTCAAAGTTTGAATAAGAGTTATTTTTGGAAGAGAATAAAATCTCATGTACTTGTACTTTCAAAACACTTGAGGTAAAATTGTACACCTACCTGAGTGGTACAATTCTTCCATCTATAAACAACAGAGCACACTTTATTGTGCTTGATCACATTATAACACAGCTGTGCTTCATGCAAAGCAGAAATAAGTGAATGTAAAATCAAGCTTAAAATAACTTAGTTCTTGATTCTAAGTTAATGAAAACAAATTGATATCAATGCAGATGTATATCATGACTTAAGACATATATCAATTACCCTACTCAAAAAAATTGTCCAAGATTTTCCTACTCTTCTTAGGATGACATAGTTTGGTCAATCGTCCTTTCATGGGAAGTCTATCTTCATGAGTTTGAGGGTAAAATAAGCTATATATAACCCTCAGAATTACTATAGTCAGCTAGTGCTGGCTGCCTATGGTACGGCAGAAGGTGAGAAAGTTTCTTTAACTTTTGATTTGATCCATTTTTCCTCATTTTTGGGTGGGCTCTCAAAACTCATCTGCAGAGAATATAATGGGCAATGAACTGCTAATGCTTCCATGTTGGCCATTGGGTGCTTTGGAGACCCAACTGTCTCTATTTAGGTGACTTGACACATGGCAACGGAGAAAAGAAATCGAGCTTAACTACATCTTGAATGAACTTCTGCTATTCTGAGCTAGATAAACTTTTCAATGTATCTTGTTTCTTTTTTTGGAAGCAAATTGCTAATATCTGCACAAATAGCACAAAGGTTTAATATAATAGTTGGAGCTTTTTTTCAATTCGAATGAAAATATTAGCATTTATTCATCAACTATGTTCAATTACCCAAAAGGATAAACATTAAATATTTTAAAAGTAGTGTGCTCAACTATAGCCATATCTAAAAGCTGCTTGGTTCATGTTACATTATAATACAGAAAATAATTATTAGTATAAAAATTAGCTAATGTAAAAAAATTATTTCCCTGTACCATCTTCCAGCCAATGAAAACAAATTGTGAAATCTCAGTGCAATTGAAATTGTGTGGGTTTTAGAATCAGGCAATCCTTTAGTATAATATTAGCTCCCCATTTTAGAACTGGTGAGCCCTTGAGCAAGCTATTTAACCCTTCTGAATCTCAGTCTACTCACCTATAAAATAGGAATAATTATATTTATTTCAGGGTTGGTGAAGATTAAAGACAAATACACTCAGTACAGTGGAAACTATTATCATTCTGTTTTTACATATGAGAACACAGAGGGACACAAGGTTAGGTACTTTGCCCACAGCTACATAACTGGCAAGTGAAGAGTCAATGTTTTGAGTACTGGCCCTCCAGCTCTGGAGTTTGCACTCACAACACGATGCATACTGACTCTCAAATGCTTCTTCACTAGCTGTTTGCAGAGAGGAAGTAGGGAACTGCTTTAGTGTCAAACTGGTCTGAGTCCACTCATTCATTCACACATTCCTTCACTCATTGATCAACCATTCATTCAATGGCTAGTATGTGCCAAGCTCTGTGCAAGATACTGAGGGATAATTCACAGAGGATAATTCAGATAATTTATGACCCCTACTCTAAATAAGTTCATTGTTTAATGGTGAGATACACCCATAAATCAAATACTACAATACAGTATGATGATAAGTAATAATGATACTTGTACATTCAGAGTACTATGGACATGTAGAAGAGAAATATCTAAATCTCTCTGGGAAGGTGTAGGCAGTGGGGTCAAGGAAGGAAATTCAAAGAAGGCAATGGTTAAGAGTGATTTTATATGATGATAAAGATGACAGTGTGGAAGGGCTTTTGGGTAGAAGAATAACCTGGAAAAAATCTCTGTTATGAAAAAAAGTAAGAGGTCTGTAAGGTGGGATACAGTACATGAAGTAGTATGATCATTTGGAAGCATTACAAAGAGTTCTGTGTGGCTGGAGTCAAGGGAGTGACGGGAGATGAGACTAGTAAAGCAGGACAAGGAAGAAGTTAGGTCTAGGGGAATCTTGTGTACTAAGGAGTTTGTACTATATCTTGGCCATCTTGATAGAAGAGTGTCATTTTCAGTTTTTATTCGAGAAATATCACTCTGGGAGTCTTGAATACAATTGCCCTCTCTTGAAAAGAGAAGAGATGCAGAACAGTCCAGAGATTTCTTGTGCACATCTTCTGTTTTTGCCCATCCAGCTTCCATCCCCCCATCTTTTAGTCATAGTGCCCCCCTTCCTGTGGGGAATCCATCCCATATGGTTTAAGTCTGACTGATCCTACGCTCACTGGTTGTGTGGCCACAACCAAGGGGTGGGCATACAGTTCAGGCTAATCAAAGCACCCTATCGCTCTGTCCGTAACGAATGGACCCTCAATGTTTATGTTACACAAGGCTGGCTAATCAAAACTTATTCTAGCTATTTCTGCCAGTTACTGAGAAAGATGGTCTGCTGGGGTTGATGAACCTACAGAATGGGGGTCTTCAGCTGCCAGGATGTATCACCTCCATGTGGTGGAGAGCATACTGAGAGATGGCACCATGATGAAATAGTTTAGAGCTTCTGGAACAGGCCATGCCTGGAGGCAGTATGCCACTGGCCTTCTATGCCAACAAATTCCCTGTTTTGTACTGAGACTGAGTTGGGTTCCTTTAAGATACACCCTAAAGAGTCCTAAACATTATTAGAGTAATCTAGCTTGGAATTGGAGAAAAGCATGCCTTTGGAATTATAGATGTCCACTACTTAGAAGGTATGTATATGAATTTGGACAACTTGACTAAACTTTGAGATTCAGAATCACACACAAATGTAGTATTATTATTGCCGCTGTATAAAGAGTTACAATTTGTTCAATAGACAAAATCTATAACATGATTTTATCTATTTATATGACTCTGGCTTAACTCCAGCAGTTAAAATCATGAGACAGTGACATCTGATGGTGACACACCCAAATTGCAGTTTCAATTTTTTTTCGAGAGACATAAATCTCTTACAATTTGCAGGAAATGCCACTTGGAGTTTTTCTGTTATGATATAATATGGATTCAAGTTTTCAAGACATATGAAATTTCAGTCACTGAAATCAGAGGGAAAATAAACTAAAGATGGTAGCTTTGTAATAAATCTCATAATAAATTCTTGAGATTTGGCTACATAAATTCTGAAAGATAGAGAAACTCTCAGCTCACTCTTTCAAAAGAACAGACACACGCTAAAGACATCACAACTTTTTTTCGAAATGTGTTTCATAGCTTCAATTGTATCTATGAGTCTAGTTCAACTGTAAATGCAATTTTTAGAAAAAATAAATATAAAATGATGTAGCTCCCCCCTGCACCAAAAAAAAAAAGGCCACACATAAAAAAAGTTCATGAGTCTTTATGTTATTTGAGATTGTGGATTAAAATAAATTAAATCACTCTTTTTCCTACCATGTTATGCTTGATGAAATCTCACCAGACAAAACTTGCCAGTTGAGTCCTAGTACCTAATGGGATAAATCTGTAGGAAATATTTTCTACTCTTTTCCCTTCCTCTTGACCAAAACCATTTTCAAATGATCAGAAGTTGATTTTTCAGACTATGAAAAATATTAGAAATGTCCAATTGGAGGAAAGAAAAGTTATTTAATTTCAAATCTACTTTACAAATGAATTCAGATATCCACTTAACAAAAAATATAAAAGTAGGTATATGTTGATAATATTTTTTAATAACACCACTAGATATAAACCATGTCAAAACTATAGAACTGAGAGCAGCCATATTTAAAAGCTGAAAGATTTAGAGGGCAAAATTTGCACAAACAAATGCATATTTTCCAGGACAAATGTCTTGAAAAAAAAAAATCTGATATAAGCAAACAGTTCAAATAAAGAACTCATGGTATATGAACAAAGTGTTTTTCAATAATGAGACTGTTTTATACGGGAAGGCTCTTTATTTAAGGCTTCTGCTTAAGAAGCATTTCACAGAATATTAATTTTCAATACCCTAAAAACCTGTGCTCCTCACATTAGTGAGAATCCCACATTTTAGTACAATTTGCATGTCCCCACATTTATACTTTTCCCTAAAACTCATTGGTTTTCATATGCTATTAATGCACTAGATTCTTTTAACTGAATCTGCATTTCCCATAACATGATCATTTCTTTGATATACGAGGTATTACAATCATTATTTTCAGTGAAATTTGCTTTGAGGGACAGAGAGTCAAATAAAAACTAGTAATAGATGTTGAATCTATTCTTTGGCAATGTGTTGATTCCCTATAGAAATCCCACAGTCAGAGGGATTAAGATGTTCAATACTCTGAACATCTTTCGAGATGCCTCTTGTATTGACGTGTTGGTAAAAATCACAGAAGAAAGAGCTAGCATCACCTGTGCATGAAGAAGGTCGAGAGACATTCTAGAACAGGTATATTCATCAGCGCTTCCTATATATCTTACATTTCCTAAATGTGTTTAATTACGTGATTCCTTCAAATATGATCTGGAATTTAAAATTGTTTTAGAAGCACTATTCTCTACTGATTATTTAATTTATACTAAAAAAGAAAACTTCCACCCTCTGTCAAAGTTATTTCCAACAGTCTAAAAATGCTCATCAAAAGCAGAGACAAAGCTATCACCTTTACAGAAGATTTTCTTTCAGAGGAAAGAGGAATTGACTTAAAGAGCAGAAGGTCTAATTCGGATTAGACCAATATTTACATTTTCCCTATTTTGAGATATTTCTTTTGGATGAAGGTAGAGTTGTAAAAAGTAACTCTATTTAATTACTCTTTTTGGAAAAAAACCTTATTAACATTCAAGACCAATATTTAATAAATTTCCATGAAAGAAGATGATAGTAAAAAATTCTAAAATCTTGCTGCAGCTGGGAATCAATTTTTCCTTTTTTTTTTCCTGTCAAAATCAAAAAAAATTCTAACTTTGATGGAAAAACCATACAAAACAGGAATGACAAAAAATGGCCTCTGTGCCACATTTCCTTCCTTCAGCCCTCATGGTTAGGGAGACCACAGGCTCTAGTTTGCTAGGGACAGTCCTGGCTTGTGCCTGCTGTCCCTGCATAATTAATAATCAATCTCCATTTCACTGCCCTTTGACAGTGGTCTGGACATCAGATATATGCCCTACTTGTAGTAGACACTGCAAACCAATGTGGCTTCAGATACAGCGCTTCAGGCAGCTACTGCCTATCAATCATAGCTCAACACTAACTGAAAGTGAAATTAGGTGAGCGAGCATTCAAATAAAATTGAGAGCGCAGTATGAAAAAATTGAAACGTTTGTCACGTTCAAGTTTCCTCCTCCTGTCTCTCTTTCTACTAAACTGTGGTAAAAGAGCAAAGTACTAGATATCAAGAAGTTTTATTTTTGGTCTTGATGATCTCTTGGCTTCAATTTTTTTATTTTTGAAATTAAAATGCTGAATTAGATGAGCTGCGGGATTCTTTCCAACTCCCATTCGTGTCTGTGTAACTTGTGTCTGTCTGGTCAGCAAACTGAAGGTTTTCTTTCTTTTATAATTGTTTAATTTGTTTTAGTGGCAGTCAACTCAAGCGCTATCTCCTTATTATTATTATTATTACTATTATTATTATTGCAATACTCTTCAGAAAGAACTCTTCCCATCTTTAGGCCCCTGCCCACCCTACTCACACAGATGACAGGTGATAGCAAAGACATCCTTCCTGAGCTCCAAAAGTTGATGTAGTTTATTACACACCTCCTCTCAGACTTAACCCATTCCAAACTGAATGATTACGTTGCCTCCTTAAAATGTTTCCTCCTCTCAGCACTCCTGTCTCAGGTAATGGCACCACCGCTCACCTTGTTCCTCAGATATTAGCCCTGGCTCACAAGGGCACAAGAGGGTTGGCCCATGCTCAATTCTCTCCTCTTACGAAGTCTCCTTGCCTCTCTCCCTGCCTCTGTCTCTGTCTTGGCCATTCTGCCCTTTCAATTCCTTGCATAATTCTTGCTCTGTCACTCTGGTACCTCCATTCAGACTCTTCCCTCTTAGGACCCTCCTTCCCCTTCTCTAGCTAACACATCCTCATCCTTCAGGGCTCATCTTATGTGTACCTCCTCAAGGAAGCCTAATTCCTTAACCCAAGATGGTCAGCTCCTCCTGCACTATTCTCCCACTGTATCATCTACTCACCCTTTTGTAAACTTTCTCTCTTGCCATCAATTGGTGACTGTTTGCCTATTCTGCCAAACAGGTCAGACATGTGTGTCTTTTGCTCACTGCTTTATCCCCATGCCTAGCACAGTGCCTGCCATTTCTATAAAGGCAAAAAATAGGCACCAAAAATGACTCAATTGCTTTCTGAACATCATTTAACACACGGCTGCATCATGACAACTATAAATATTAAAGTATTTTTCAAAAGTCTTCTTCATTTGTGGTTGTTCATTAGTTGCTCAAGGAAAAAAGGAAATCCCTGGGCTGAGGGATGGCACAGCTAAATCCAGGGCTCAAATGCCCTCACTGGGACAGCCTCACTGGCTCTCAGCTCTCTCTCCCTCCTTCCACCATGTTTCCACTCTCCCTGTTGCATTCTCTAGCAGGCTCTTTCAACCAGCTGGAATGGTTGCTCCTCACTCAAACCAAAGTTCAGGCACAGTCTTTATAGCTATGGTTTAAGAAAGATAATGCTGCCTTAGTTTTTCTAAGTCTGTATCAGTCTCACAAAAGAGCCCTGGGAGGCAGGGGGCAGTCCCTGGCTATGATAGATAATTTATGTGTCAACTTGGCTGGGCTATAGTGCCCAGCTGTTTGGTCAAACACTAGTCTAGATGTTGATAGGGAGGTATTCTGTAGATGTGATTAACATTTAAAATCAGTGAACTTTAAGGGCTGGTCCCATAGTGTAGTGATTAAGTTCGGAGCATTCTGCTTTGGCAGCCCAGGTTCGCAGGTTCAGACCTGGGCACAGACCTACACCACTGATCAGCCACACTGTGGTGGCGACCCACATATAAAGTAGAGGACGACTGGCACAGATATTAGCTCAGGGATAATCTTCCTCAAGCAAAAAAAAGAAGAAAAAAATGAGGAAGAGTGGCAACAGATGTTAGCTCAGGGCTAATCTTCCTCAGCAAAAAATAAAATAAAATAATAAAATAAAATGAAATCAGTTGACTTTAAGTAAAGCAGATTGCCCTCCATAATGTGGGTGGGCCTCATCCAAGCAGTTGAAGGCATTAAGAGGGAAAATTGAGGTTTCCCAGAGAAGAAGGAAGAAATTCTGCCTCAAGACTGTGGCATAGAAACCCTGCCTGAGTTTCCAGCCTGCTGGCGGGCCCTATAAATTGCAGACTTGACAGCTCCGGCAATCATGTGAGCTGATTCTGTAAAATAAATCTATTTCTGTATATCCTATGGGTTCTGATTCTCTGGAGAATCTTGAGTGATCGCCTGGCTCACCCTGAGGCAGGCTGAATGAAGCCTCTGGTTCACAAGTCCACACAATTACCTGAAGGGGGGTTGGGGAAGTTTCCCAAATTAAAGAAAGCAGGCAGACAAAAAAGCAAGAGACATCAATATATTCCTCAATATTAAAAACTTAGGAATTTTAATTAGGTATTTAATATATCATGCCTTTTCCCCTAGAGAAAAGTATGTCCAATATTCCTCATTCTCCCTTCAGCTTCTTGCACACAAAGCGGCAGTTCTCACTCACACAGTCAGGTGGGGGGAAGAATCTAATCATAACAATGTTACTACCTAGTACATGACAACAAACCACAGTGCTGGGGAAAGTCACATTAATTTGATACCAATTTTATCAAGAGTTGGCCAAATTTTAGCTTTCCTTTAACTAAAAGGTAGAAATAATGAAAGATTTCACTTTGGGATGTTTAAATAACCAGATATAGTTCAATCTAAGAGCTTTATAGCAGAAATGTAGGAGTTGTGAAAATGATCTAATGATAAATATATTATCTTCTCTCCTGGATTATAATTGTTATAATATCTGTGGAATTGAACAACAAAATCTCAAGGTCAACATTTGTAACAGGGTCAAACTAATAAAAGGAATATTTTATCTTCCTTTTGGGAGATTCAGAAGAAAATACTTTGGCCAAATATGAAACTACAGGATTATTCCTGTCTAAAAAATTGATCTGAAAACATAAGCAAAACCAAATTATGGTGTACCTTTATTGCTAAGAATTATACCATCTTTACCTAAAAATCTCCTATCAATGATCAAATTGACTGAAGTATTCTGTATACATCCCCTTGTTTTGCTCTTCTCTTGATATATTGTCAGAATAGCAAGCCGTGACTGTTTTAACAACGGTGGATAATGGTCTGTCAGTTCACTGGGCATAACTACAAAATGATAAATTAGAGCTAGACAGGAAAAAGCATTTCATTTCTTAAAAACAGAAAAGGATATAATTTGGAATATGTTACATGCTGAGTGTATGCTTAGACTTTCTACAATCACTCATAGAAAACAAACTACGTTATTCCAGGGCTATTTAAAGGTATGCAACCAGCCATATATTTTACACAAAACATTAAAAGTTTTACAAACTACTCAAATTACCCTTTGGAACACCCAAATTGATTGTTTCATACTTACAGCTCTTTTCTTTGTGAGTGCAATGCTATCATCACGTATAGAGCCTTACTGCACATTGATCGTGCATATGCAGAAGAAACACATAATAAATTTTTTAAATGCTATGAAAAAAATCTCCAACAATGACAGAATCAATGCTATTATAATTGCAAAGGTCTAACTATTTAGGTGTGTGCTATGTAAAGCCATATAGCGAAGATCTTCCTGTCACAACCAAAAAGAAAGAAAACTGTTAAGAAAAGAGTTTTGTTATTTTGATATGCATATGCCCATCCATGCACACATATCACATGACATGAATGAAATATGTCCGTGTACTTTTGTGTATTTTTCTTTAACACTCCCTACAGAACAAATGCATCCAATAGGAGTTCATCACCACCTAATCACCTTGGAAGGAACTCTGAGTATTTTAGTGATCCTGCCATTGTGCGAAATATTTTTTGGGTGCGCTCTTCTAGAATTATTGTCAGAGCCTTTAACATGGTCTTTCAAATATCCTCAGTGGAGGCACACTTCACCCATCAGGAATAGATTTAAGGCAAAAGTTATTTGACTCAAAATCTAATGAATAAAATGTGTGACAAACATGGGTAATCCAATCTGTTGTAAAAATTATCGTAAAACTACAAAGTAATGAAACTCCTCCTTTTACAGGACTCTGAATGAAATTCCTCAGCAGACACTAAAGACTTATTGAGTGACGGCAGCTCCACAGGATTGCAATACGTTGTGGTTGTTTTGAGTTCTTTCCATCTCATTTTAATTAAAACAGTGTAAGTGCCCAACTTAGTCTTGGATGAAGAGTATTAGAATGCAACTAAAGAATCTAGTCCATTTTCCCATCAGCCTAACCTCTATTTATTTATCATCCCAGAACAATAGGCACCTTAGAGAAAATTACAGCAGTCAACTTCTTAAAGACAATCAGGATGGAAGGGAAACTTAAAAACCATTTATTACACAAAGCTATGAATCTCCTTTACAACATCTCTGCCCCACAGCCCTGTCTGTGAACAGCTATAGTGACAAGGAACTCATCACCTCCCCAAACTGGCCATTACCTCTTTGGATAGCTGTTACTATCCAAAGTAACTGCTAGAAAGTTCTCCCTTAAATTGTATCAGTATACACCCCCTTCAGCTTCTGCTTCTTACTCTGTTTATATCCCGGAGGGGATGCAGTGTAAATTAAATCCCTCTTCTTCCTGACGGTCCTTTAAATATTAGAAGACAGATGCCATACCTCTCCTGGTCTATTCTACACCAGGTTATTGTTTGTATTATATATGTATGTATTGCACATTCATTAGTGTATTTGATTAAATATTAATGAGCTTATAGTATACACCACACCCACATTCCAATCACAAGAGATATTGAAGGAAATAGGAGAGATGTGGTGCATAGCTCAAGAATTCTAGTTAGAGAGATAGAGAATGAGCAAATAAGATAATTGCAGCTCATGGTAAGTCTTTTGAATAAAATAAACAAGATGGTAAGATAAAGAGTAACTAAGGGAAATAAAGTGTTTGGGATGGGCTCTCAGAAGGAGTAACATTTGAAATAAACCTGAGGGATGAGAAGGAGCCAGCCAAGCAAAAGGCATTGCAGGCAGAAAGAAAAGCAAACATGAAATTCCTGAGGCAGCAAAGAGCTTGGCATGTTTGAGGAGGGCAGCGTGTTTGGAGCCTGGAGAAGAAAGACCACAATAGATGAGGTTTAGAGTGGTAGATTGCAGGCCAAATCATGTAGGACTCTGTGGGGTTAGAAGATGTTGAATCATCTTCTAAATCCAATGGGAAACTATTGAAAGATTTTAGTCAGGAAATTAAGTAATCTGATTTATAAACATAAAAAATAACTCTGGTTGCTGGAGAATGGATTCTCGGGGCACGAGTAGACACAGGAGACCAGTGAGAAGGCTACTACAACAGTCCAGGCAAGAGAACATGGTGGCTTAGACCAAGGAGGTGGTAGAGATGGAGAGAAGAGGTCATGTGCAGGATATATTTTGGAGAAAGAGTTAATGAGGCTTGCATATAGTTTGAATGTGAGGATTTGAGAGAAATAAGAATTAATGATAACTTCCAGTTCATATCTGAGCAACAAGTTAGATATTGGTCCCATTTACTGAGATGGAGTGTGAGCATTTTCAAGGAAAAGACAGGAGGAGCAGAAAAATTAAGAGATATGTTTTGGACATATTAACTTTGAGGTGTCAGACAGCCAAGTGGAGATATCAAGTAGGTGGTTAGAGATATGCATCTGAAGTTCAAGGGCAGAGGTAGGGGCTGGAGATGTCAATATCGGAGTCAACGTTACAGGATGTTATATAAAGCCATGACATCATTACTACTTTGGGGAAGAAAATAAGTGGAGACTAGGGGCTGAGGCAGGGCCCTTAGGTGCTCCATCCCCAAAGCACAGGCGGAGGAGGAAGAGAAGCCATCCAAGGAGTAAAGGAGGAGGAAACGCAAGAGAGAGAGATAGCATGGAAGTTAAGAGTCTCATGAAAGAGATAATGTCAACAGTTTCAAATATTCTAACTTTATGTGCTAATATTGCTAGTTTAAGACTATTTTAAGTATCTATATACCCATATATTTTCCCATTAAATTTAAAGTTCAACTAAGACAGGAGCTGTGTCTTTCATATTATCATTTCTCCAAGGCATGTAATGACTTAGGAGTAATTGGTTGAGAAAGTTAGGGTGAGGTAGGGGAGGGAAGTTTGAGACAAGAAGGGAAGGAATAGGGCCAGCCCCATTGCCTAGTGGTTAAGTTCGGCATGCTCTGCTTTGGCGGCCCAGGTTCACGGGTTTGGATCCCGGGTGCAAACCTACGCCACTCATCAGCTAGGCTGTGGCAGTGACCCACATACAAAATAGAGGAAGATTGGCACAGACGTTAGCTCAGGGTGAATCTTCCTCACCGAAAAAAGAAAAAAAGAAGAGAAGGAATAAAACAGCTGTCTCAGAGAGTGGGAACGTTAGCCCTATAACCAGAGGAAGAGATGTGAGTGTGCATGTGGGTGGGATTCCTTTTCCCCTCCTTCCTGGACAGAGAATGTTGGTTCTCTAGGGTATCTTAACACATTCTGGTCTGACCATACTGAACTGATGTGCTCTCCCCAGCCCTCCCCACAATCTGTCATTTCTGAACCCCAACGTATGGAGTCGTGCCTGACTCTTCCCTGATCTCATCTTCTGCGTCCATCATAGGTTAGTGTGCAGGCTACCGAGCCAAGAACCCTGGCCTTACTCCTTCCTAGCTCTGAGACCATGACCAAGTTACTTAGCTTTTCCTTGCCTCAGTTTCTTTGTCTGTGAAAGAGGGATAATGAGAGTATCCAAACGCTTCAATCAATGCCAGCTGCTGTTGTCATAGTCATCCTCCTCTGTCTCCCTGACAAGACTTCACATCTTTAATATCTTGATATTCTTGATATCCAGCGATTCGAACATGCCTGGTGTGATTACTTTAGCTCACATTTCATCTACATCTTATCTTTTCAGTGTTTGAGGCATAGCCCTGGCTGGGAGGATGGCCTTCCTTACGGAGAGGTCAGCAGACTGAGAGTAAGGCAGACGGCGAATGGAAGGACGGTTTTCCTGCCCAGGGCTTCCCAAATGTTACCATGCACACAAGCCACCAGGGAGCTGTTAAAATGCAGATTCCGATTCTGAAAGTCTGGGGGCCCTGAGATTCTGCATCTCCAACCAGCTCCTGTGATGCCGGTGCTGTGGCCTACACAAGATATAGAAAGTTCAGTAGTCCTACACGCCTCGGCTGATTATGGTAAGCTCCTTCCCCTTCTTGGTTTATGGTTGTTGCCGAAGCCTCTGTTCATGCCACTGCTCCCCTCTTCACGCTGCCTGGTGATAGACCACCTTGTCTCCCTACAACCTCCTTTTCCTACAGGTCAAGCCAGCTGCCTAATATTGCCACCAATTTTCAACGATTAACACTGGGCTGTGACAGCCAGACAACTGGGAAACAGCACACAAAAACAAGTATCTTCAGAGACCCACTCAGGTTTGCTCATCTTCCAGGGCAGGGAGCAGCAGAGATAACCTGGTGCTTCTTCCCACCAGGGGATAATCACTCTTGGAATTAAACAGTTATTTCCATTTAACACCTGATGAGATTTAAACCCACTGCAGCGTTTCCATTTTGTTGAAATTTCTGAAAGGTTACTATGAATTTAGGAAAGTTTTTCCTTACTAAAATATTTTGCCATAGCAATATATAATTCTATGGTCTATGGTGCCTTCCAGCTTACAAAGTGTATTCATATACATAATCTCATTTCAGTGTAGGACAGATGTTACTATCGGAGGCTCTGCCTGCTTCTGTTACTTTCCCAATGACATACTGCAAGTCCCAGATCAGAGCTCTCAGCATGAACTTGGAACTCTAGTCAGTGCTTCTTCCACCAACAGGCTAGTCAAAAAGAGGTTCCGTGCAGTGTGATCCATCTTTGCTATCTGTGAGGAGCCAGCCCCACATGCCCTAAGTGCAGGGCTGAAATCAGGAAGAACATGTAGGTCCCACCCCCTAGCCATCCACACTCTAGGGTCTTAATCTCAACAGAAACCTAGTCATAGGAGAGCAAAGATTTACCCTCTTTCCAGAGTGATCTGCAGAGCCTCACATGGAGAGTGGGGAAAGTATGAATGTACATGTGGGTAGGGGGTGTGGAACTAAGCACCAGGACTCCCCCTGCCTTCCCGAGTTCCCTTCACATCAAGGTGACAACTCATCCCTGCTTGCCTGGGACTCCCCTTCGTAGCATGCAAGTCCCCACATCCTACAGCACGTAGCAGCACAACCTTGACAACACAGCCCAAAACATCCCGTGCTATCTCCCTTCTGTGATCTGAAGTTTATTGTGCCACGTGGAGTGAAGAAATTCACTGATGATAGACACACAGAATCAGTAAAGGTGAGATCCTGCATGACTACAGGTTTCTCCAACACCTCCAACACAGTAATATTTCTAAGATGGTGACCAGAATCTGTTATAAAATGAAACCATGTCATTTGTAGTTAATGGAACACAGGTTTGTAATCTTGGTATGAATAACAGCTTCTATTATATCTACACACTTATTTTTTGATAAGTTCACTTTGTCTACCCCATGGAGGGATAAATCTCTGTGTTAATTGCCATCTCACTACCTAGTCTATTAATGAGATCTCAAGTTCTGGAAAGGATGCAAAATGCACAGGCACGAGGTGAATCTAGGTTCTGTGTAGCCTGAGGCTTATATAATTTGGGCGTGCTCTTTGGGAAATAGAATATAAAATTTTAATATCATTTTATAAAGAGAAAATAGAAAGATAATTCCATCTTTCCTTTAGCTTGGTTGATCTAAATATTTTTTTATTACTGAGTTTGGAAAATTTCTTTCATCTTCACAGCTCATTATTGGTTATATCATGCACATTTTTAGAAATGTCAAATTTGGGAAATCCAAAATTTCTCTCACATGTGAGCTGTATGATTTCAGGGCTTTTCAAGATTTCTTGCACAGGAACTAATCTTAAACCCTCTGAATTGACGACACTCGTTAACCAGCTTGCCGTCAGTCCCCTGTGGCAGTGGCTCATTGACATATATTTATGACATATTAGGTTATCTTCATTGACGTCAGAACTTTATGCCAAAACAGCAGGAAATTCAAATCTTTTCCCAAAGGGTTCATATGCATCACTGTCCTTCATTAATTCGGTCATAAAACAATCTAAGCGACCATTCATTATTCCTATTTAAAATTTATCTCTTTCTTTTAATGAATTACTGGTTTTGGTATAACACTTGTGCTGTTTGGAAGCGCCAGTCTGCTTTGAGACAAGATGATCAATAGGTTAAGACACGGTTGGGGCCAGCCCAGTTGGCCTAGTGGTTTAAGTTCGGCATGATCTGCTTTGGTGGCTGGGGTTTGGGTTCCCCGGCGCAGAACCATACCACCAGTCTGTCAGTGGCCATACTGTGGTGGCAGCTCACATACAAAAAGAGGAAGACTGGCAACAGATGTTAGCTCAGGGCAAATCTTCCTCAGCAAAAAAAAAAAAAAAAAAAGACATGATTCAATATGTTGGAAGGCATAAAACATTCAACTTCACACACAGACTACTTGCTTATTGAAGTGCTACTACAGATTACTGTCATACAAAAGAAAGAATTAGGATAAATTTTATTTTACATAATTCACATAAAAGAATCAAAGTATGGAGACATTTATAATAGTACGTACTGCATTATTGCTGAGAACATAACCTTCCCCTTACAAGTTACTTACACATCTAATACATCTTATAATTCTTACGTATCCAAGAATTTACCACTGACTTTCTTCTGGCTCCATACATTCCTAATCCTGTTTCTCCTCTTCTACTCACATGGGTCTGCTGCCAGCACCACAGGACACATTCATATCGAGATACAATCGCTGGACCTTCATGTAACGACGCCTGGTGAGTCAGCACAGTCAGCAGGAAGAGTGAACCACACAATGTTCACACTAAACTCACACTCAGTGTATCTCCACATCAATTCCCCTTAGCCAGATCCCCAAACTGCCAAGTGCA
This sequence comes from Ceratotherium simum simum, assembly GCF_057802395.1. Taxonomy (NCBI): domain Eukaryota; kingdom Metazoa; phylum Chordata; class Mammalia; order Perissodactyla; family Rhinocerotidae; genus Ceratotherium; species Ceratotherium simum. The sequence goes on from NC_141937.1 coordinate 6,260,814, forward strand.
ACTTCAATTCCACCAGATAGCAGGGAAAATGCAGTGGAGGGAAGCCAGAGGAGAAAGACACAGCAGCATTAACTGACTGGAGTGAAAATATCTCACTTTCACAATTTTATAAAAACAAGTGGCCATGTGAATACCCTGCCTAGGTAGTCCCAGGACTAAGGAAGGGGGTCGTGCCAACGAGTGGCCCTTTGGGCTTCATAGCAAATCCATCTCTGCATAGACATAATCAAAGCCACTGGGACCAATCAAGTGCTGTGTTATCATTTTGTAAAGCACTCTGGATAATCTCTCTCTACGTTAATCACTAATATCCTGTAAGAGAAGGGAAAAGCCTGGCTAAAACATTCAACTCTCCTCACAGTACAATATTACAAAGAAATATGTAGCGGTTTGACTTGGGCAAACGCAGCAGAAAATTCAATGAGGAGGTAACCAAAACACATTTCTGCAGCATAAAGTAGACGTGTTTAAAGCTTGTTGTATCCTGTAACAATCAGATAACTCCAATCACGGCTGCTGGATGCATACAATGTAGTCTATGCACCTATGCAGATGTTTCTAAGGTTTCAGAAAGAAGTAATATTGTTATTCACAAATAAAAAGTATTGCAGGTTTTATCTTCAGATTATACAGGTCTTAAACCATTATATTTGGAAAGATTAAGCAAACTAATCCAAACACTGACTTGCTTAGTGCTAGGCATTATTGTCAAGATTAGGTGAGGCAAAGGAAGTGTGTTTTCATAAGAGAGCTTTAAAATATATAAAAAAGTAAGTAATAATCTCATCTGATGCTAAATAAAGATTAAGAGATGTAAAACCATGTAGTTAATGCTCTTAGATATTGGTAATTTTGACAATCATAGAACTCTATGGCTATGAACTTTAGTTGAAAGATCAAAGACAGAGGGTTATGCTGGACAGTTGCAATATTTTCCTTTTACTATCATGAATCATCACTTGAAATAGAGTAGATATTTATTTGAAGTTATGTTTTATAATTACCTAGAAGGTACAGTTCACTTTGTTTGATGGCATATATCATTTAATTTTAATCTTCAATGTGGTGGAATGACATTTTTTGATGTCTTTTTGTCACTATTATCATCTTTGGTACACTTCATAAATGTCCTTAATAACAATAATATATGCCAACAAGAATCATGACCATTTCTACCCAAATTATTGTTAAATTTCTGACTCTGTTTCAATGAAAATATTCTCTCTAAAAATACACACTTTGCAAAGCTGGCAAAATCTCTTCCACAAAGCTTGTTTCACATCACAATGAATGGAAAAAATTCCACACCAACTATAAGGAAACATTTAACTACAAAACACTTATCTGGGGACTTTACCATCAAGGAAAATCATACATTATCATGCAAACCATGTCATCTGAGACTATCTAAGAGCCTTGTAGACAGATATTAGTCTAATTTTCACAGGTAGACAGAGAGCCAGCTGGGCCTGGCATGCAATGGATCTCTTTGTCAAAACCTTACTGACTCTTTCACTCCTTAAAGATTGTAATCTCTTTTCTGAATTTTTGTACTACTAATTTTTGGTCTCATATAATTTTGTAATTAAATAACAATACAAAAGAGTATTATTTTAGTCAACTTGGTCTTATCTTTCCAACCAAGTATAATTTGCTAGAGAGCAAGACATACGCTTTGCATTCATCTACATTTTCTACCTGCCTAACATAGAATCGAGTCTTATAACCAAGAAATACTTGTTGGATTAAAGCCTATAATTCGACATTCTGTGCAAATGCTGTTCCATGTCATGGTTCTGGGCTTGACAAAGGCTATCATAGAAATATCCTCATATTCACTAAAAATTTTTATCAGGAATAGGAGGTTCATCCTACTGTGGTCCCAAACTGCCCCAAGTCCAAGGTCTACCCACAACACCTTAGCAAAATCAGAATGAACGAGTGCAATCATGCATCCAGCTTGGGTCCACTTGCCATGTTATGCTTTTGTTACTGCCAATAACTGTGACTTGTACTTGTCTCACGGTGTCAGTGATTGCATTAGTGATTGTGCAGACTCTGTTTTGGCCCATTAGGAGTAAGTCTACAGCAATTCTATCATCCAAAACAACTCTGGCCAGTGAGTTGAAGATGACTTGATTGCCTTCCCGGGCAATGCCATTCATTACTTCAGTTAAAGTCAAAGACACATTCCATACCACTTTCCTAACTGGATGACTCCCAGCGTATGGATAACTCCCACAGAGCGAGGGTAACCAAAGGCAGCCTCATTTTAGGAAGTTTCCCTAGTTGTCTAAGTGCTACATGCCCTATTGGTGGTGTTTCCTTAAACTCTTACGAGTACCTGTAAGGTATAAGGAGGAAGGAAAGCAAGTTAATGCCTGACTCTCACACAAGAAGTACAGATCTGGGGGCACGCATAGTGCCTCTGAAAAGTAGTGTTAGCTATAGCTGTTGGTGTCCCCCAAGTCGGACCTACTTGATTTGGGAGGTGTACTTTGACAGTGCAATGTGACCTCTTGCCAGCTGGTAAAATTTCAGATTTACAGCTCAGTCTGAATAACTGAGTCAAGTCCTTGGTTTTGGAGGGATTGCCTGAAACCCGTCAGTCCACCAGCCCTGTTGTCCACACCATCAGCCGGGCTGGGGCCGTCCGCTGATGTTTCCAAAAGATTTTCCTGATGAGTTAAGAGGAATGGCAATCCAATCCTGGTCAGATTTGTCTGGTGACAGAGAGCAGACCCAGCAGTCAGTTAAATTTAAGGTGCTTGTGAGAGTTTGGGTGAGCTGCACCAATTCACTTTCTGTCACAAGGAAGACAGTAGGGATGATGCTAAAAAACAAAAGTCATGACTGTCCCTCGCTTCTCCATACTTCCTTACACGGGTGTTGAGGCTGTTATTTTCTCCCTGCCATCACAAAAGTGGTGCACCCCATTTCAGTGGTGTAACTTCACTTTATTTCCAACATCCCCTACTCAACCCAGACCTTTCATCTGGTGGATCAGATGCAAGAATTATAAGGGCATTTTTATAAAATGTACAGAGACCCATTATGGCCACCACTTTGTGTGAACCATTGTAGGGGGACTCAGTGAACAGAACCCTTAGCCAGTGGCCATTGTGCTAATGATCTAGGTCCATGGCAACTCTGCAAGAGAGTCCAGGTGACTGAAGCAGAATTAGATTTGAAATCACCGGGTCCTGAAGGGTGCACCACCCAGGCAGGCCTAAGGGTCCCATTAGAGTAAAGAAAGAAGCATCATGTCCAGGAATGCCCAGAGTGGATTATCAAATTTTCATATTAGGTCTATATGATGCCTCATCCCTTTATTATGATCATTACCAGGAAAGTGGACAAGAGAAGATGATCCCTCTCTGGAGACAACTGTATTCAGTGACCAAAGTGTCTTACTAAAGTGTGTGGACCAGGAGATAAGTCAGAATTTTTTTTTTGACTCAATTTTTGAAGAGGTTATTCCAGTGCTTAACAATGCCTATTGCCTGTAGATTGTAGGTGGCATGGAATGTCCATCACCTCATTCTTGAGTGGTTTCCTGATAAAAGGCATACCTTTGTCAGAATGCAAACAAGAACCAAAAGTATGAACAAATTTGTTTCAAAGGCCCAATGGTGTGGCTGATGTGAGTTGATTGGACTGAAACAGCAACATTATAACATGAAAAGGTATTAGCAGTGGGGAGGCACCACCCACCAATAGCCCCAAGAGGAGACCAAAGGTCCAATGTGGTGAGTCTTCCAGGAGCAGGTGGGGGCAAAGTCCTGTGCAAAAATGCCCCTGTGACACAAATGGGTCACACATCTGGCATGCAGTGGTATCTCTGTCTCAGAAACAGAGCTCCTCACTTCTTCACTTTGTGCCCAGTCTGTGGTGGTGGACGTGTTGCCATGTTCACTATTAAGATGAGTCCAGGCAGCCATAGTGGCCATCTGGGCAGTACAGGCTCCATGAGTAGCTTGATTCCAGTCGGTCTTATCAGAGAACAGGTCTATACCGTGGGCATCTACATGAGTAACCCAGATGGTTTGATCAGCAGTGTGATTTGTTTCCATAGTCTGCAGCCCCTAGAATAGGTGTGTTTTATTTGCCAGTTTGTAGTTTTCCAAAATTGGCAGACCAAATAGCTAGGCCATTGGCAACAGCCTAAGAGTCAGGAAAAACACAAGGCTTATTAAGGAGAATATTGGCTAGAGCTGAGAATGGCCTTGAGTTCTGTCCACTGAAAGGAGCAACCACATCCATTTCCAGATCCAAGTTGGAGAAGGGGTTGAATGGCTGCAGCAGCCCAGTGGACGCCACTGGGTCTCAGCTTAGCCCAATCATAAGTGAACCAGGCCCAAGTGTTTAGGGGAAGCTCTGGAAATTGGGGGCCCCACTGAACCACGAGCTTTGCTTCAGGTAGCAGAGTGGCGGATAAATTTCCCCCAACAGATAGCCGTCAATTTTTCATGTAAAGCTGCATTGCTACTGGTGTCAGGCTGGATGCGTTCCTGAAAACACTATTTCTATTTGACAAGCAAGGCTTTTTGGACCCTTCCCAACTCATAGTCATTGAGTCTAAGTTGCCCATGACAAATGTGAGCATCGGGCCAGAGAATCACAAGGCCTCCTGGATAAGGCACTTAGTTTTGACCAGAGCCCAGTAGTAAGCCAATAGCTGCTTTGCAAAAGGAGTGTTCTGGCAACCGAGTCAGGGAGGTACAAGAGCAAAACTCCAAAGGGTGCTTCTGGGCGGAGTCTGCCTCCCTTTCCAGTCATCAAAATCCTCAGTCACAGAGACTTGCAGTCCAAGGGATCACGTAGGTTATGGGGCCCCCAGGGTAGAGCGTGAACCATAGCTTGCTGGATAGCAACCCGTTGGTTTGGGACCCACTCCAAGATGCTGATTCGTAGGTTATGTGATATAAAGGAGAATGCTGTGCAAGGAGAATGCTCAAATGGGGCACATACTGTCCCCAATATCCAAAGAATAAATAAGGCACTGGGCCTTCTTTGTGGTGGTGGGGACAAAGGGGCAGAAGGTTTTCCTTATCTGTGTGATCTGGAGGAGAGGAAGTGGAGGCACTGAGTATAAGCAAAACCCTTAGCAGGGATGGCTCTAAGGAGCAGGAGAGCCCTGGGGTAGAAAGTCAGGGTCAAGGAAGCAATTTTTATTGTGGTAAACATAAATACTAGAGTATTTAGGGGAAAAAAATGAGAGTTTGAAGATTCTGGAGAAAAAGCAGAAAATCTATTAAATCTATTAAGAACACAGCTGGTCAGGATTTCAGAACTAGCATCCAGAGAGAGGATGATTTCTTTATTATATATTATCCTGTTAGACTTAAATATATATATATTTATATACAATATTATAATATATCTAATATATATTTTGTATATATAAAAGATAAAGCAAGAAATATTTAAGTGATTAGACATATAATCACTTAACATACATATTTATTATCACTTAAATATTTCTTGCTTTTATTATGTTTTTTTCTGGAGGACCAATAGAAAGGTGGTAGAGATCCAAGGTAAGGGATAATCATTTGAGTTTCAAAACTAGACTGGATTTTTTGTTCAATAACAAGCTGTAATTTATGGCAACAGTCTCTCAAAGTAATCTATTTTGATCTCCTAATTTAACTGGCTTGAGCTCTAATGGTTAGTCATTTCTTCCTAAAATATCTGCCAATTTTCAAGATGTACTTAGACCTTCCTAATCAGTTTGATAGACTTTATTTCAGGTCATAAAACTCCACATCACCGATACATTGTCTCCTGACGCTTTCTGCTTTTTTGTGATGTGCACTAACCTTGAGGAGATTATGTTAAAATGTGTAGTAACTGAATTCTTCTAGTGCTTTATGTTGTACCTCAAAATAAGGTAGCTTCCAATATGCTGATTTAGTGAGTATAAAGTATGTGAGTGCATATTCCAGAGTCTTCAAAGCAAAGGAAATCGAAAATATCCGGGCTATGAAACTGAGTTAATATATTTGGTAGAGGCTGATATAAGTAGAAGTTACATATAAAAATTTCTGTAAAATGCTAAAGTCAGCTAGAGATTGTTATTCATATTCAAAACACAGCTATACGAGGAGAACACCATGCCAGGCTGGATAATCACAGAAGACAGAATGTATCAGTTTACTCTGACTTTAAAAAATCACTAGAGAGCATTGCTCTGACAAGGCTGATTTAGACAGTAAACAATGATCTACTTACATTATTGTCGAAAGGATATCCATGAGATCTAGGTTAACAAGCTATAAAGTACATTTTTATTGCTTAAAGCAGCAACTCAGAATAGTCTGAAGTAAAAGACTTCTACTTTTAAATGACTGCAACATTTAAAGCTGGGTTTTCTATTTGTCAACCTATCTAGAAAACTGAATATAATAGCAGCAAGCAGAATTCAAGGAAAAGATTTTTTTCTTAATGGATCAATGGTGTAGAAAATTTGGTATCATCTGAACAGACTTAAAATAGAGTGTATAGTACAGAACAATATAGAGCTCTTCATTACCATAACTACCTTGAAGAATAGCGGCTAAAGATGCACATCAAAAGCCTGGGGGACATCATGGCTTATCAGGCGAGGTGAATACTTTATCTAATCCAGTGTGACACTCTCACAGTGTCATTATTATGTTGCTATTATAATGCTCATGTTTTTGACAATTTTATACTTCTCTATCACAGGGGGATTGAGTCTAATGCCAAAATTAGCCTAATAAGACAGTTCCTAATCTGATCACCATGGCTGTGGTAATGATATCATGGAAGGATATTACTTTGAAATATATACCTATGCCCTCTTTCGTTGCTAATTCTTATAAATTCTGACCCTCTTCCCTGTTGGGGCAGCAGCTAGATCTTATTGCCTTAGGGAAGGGTTGTTACAGCAGAAAATTAGAGAAAAGATTTTTGTCTTTTAAATTCTTGGGTATCAATTTTTCCAAAGCTGAAGGATGCCAGTGGGAACCCAGGGCTCCATACAAAAATGATTCCTTAAGGAAACACTTCTAATTCTTCTATCCTCCAAGGGCAGAGGATGTGCTCCAGGCTGAGGCAGGGGAAACCACGGTGGGTCTACAGAAAGAGATTGTGCTCTGACCCTCTTTTCTCTCCACATTTCCCATGAGCAAAGGTCAGGAAGTGGAGACGATAGAAGTCTAACAGCAGAAGGGATCTATAACCTCTCTCCTGGGAAAAGCCCAGGGAGGGCATAAGATCCTGGGTTCCTCTGCGGGCCAGCAGGGCTTGGCAGCAGTTGGAGTACAAATAGCTCTGCCTCCCTCGGAGGCAGTTCAGTGCCCAGTCTCTGAAAGTTGCCAAGCCCCAGAAGCAGCTGAAAGAGTCCATGGATGGAAGAGGAGAACAGATAGTTTCCTGAAGCTCCAGCAGGATGCCTTGTGCCTGGAGTTGGCCACAGCACGCAAAAAGAGTCACTGGACCCAAATGGACTTCTGCCTGGTGTGAGGGACGTGGCCACAGATCAGACGAATGCTTGTCTCAGTGATTGCCGGCACGGACAGCCCACAAATGAATGAAGATCAGTCCTTCACCCCATGCTCAGGGACTGGGTGCTCTGTCAACCAAGACTGATGGCTACACCTAACCCGAGAGAACGTGTTCAAGGATTGTAGTGGGGTGAGGCCAGAACTTTCTGGGATTATCTCAAGATTCAACTTCAGTGTAGATTTTTAAAATAGTTACATTTCTTAACATTTTATATTATGTCCTGAGATAAGTCTACTCAGAAATATCTTCAGTTCTTTCCCTCTAAACATTTGTAGGATGTTTGATAGTGAATAGTGATTCCATGGGAATACCTTACCAATTAAGAAGTCACATGCAACACTATCCCAAAAACACTTGTGGTCACCTGCACCAAGGGAGACCACGTGTTTAGAACAGCATGCGCTATTAGTTTTTTCACTGAGATTCCAAAGAACACACTGGAAGTCACCCACCCACTATCCACTCAAGTCATCTCTCGCTTACTTGGCAATGACCATCCGGGAGGAATTTGCTTCAGTCTAGTAGTTGATGATGAACACTTCCATGATATCAAAATAACTATTCAAATATAATTGAGGTTGCACAATCACTTTATGGATAAGATTTCTTCCTGTTTCCCTTAGAAATTATTTAAATAAAAAAAAATTAATAACGTCTAGAATTTATAGTTCTCATCCCTGCATGCTTATCTCCAGGAAAAAGAAAAGGACTATGACTAATAATTATAAGGGAGTGGACACTGACACACTTTCTCCAGATTTGTGTAACAAAAAAAGACATGAAAATAAGCTTCCTCTCTGTGACATACCAATAGAGAAAACTTTAGAAATCAGCAAACATTTGAAAACTGTAAAATAATTACTTAACTGAAATGAGCCGAAGAGCTAAGGGAAGTATCTTCTGCTTCTATTTCTCACATTCCCCCTGCCACAAAAATGATAGTCGCACTTTGAGGAATTAAGGAGCAGATCTCTGAACTTGCTAGGAGATGCTGTAGCGTATGTTTATATTAAGTCACGTAAGGCTTCATCAGGTTCACAGAATACATAAGAATAAAACAGGTTTTTGCAAAAGAACAACTCAGAATAAACAAAGACAGAAGAGTGGCCCTGGAGGATAGACACGGATGATGAGAAGGCAGAGGAGGGAGAACCAGATCTCAGTCTGACGGTGATTGGCCGAGAGGCCGGAGGAGATCCAGGAGAGAGAGTTATGGAGAAAGACAAGGGAAAAGGGAGCTTCTAGAGAGACAGGTTGGTCAAATGTTCAAACACTACAGAAGACTGAAAAGAAACATTTCTCATTCACAGTTTATGATCCTGCAGTTATCAGAAAATGACGATATTATTGTGATGGTGGCATCTTTAATGGACATGGTGTCATGTTTAATATTCAGCCTCCACTCCACCCCCAAAGCTAAACAAGGTACTCAACAGAGAACAGAGAACCTCTGTCACAGGAAGTGTAGATCATATGGCACAATTTCAATACATTTACATAGGCTGGGCTCTCATTATGCTAATAGATAAGCCTGGGTCCCTGAAATCTTCCTTCAGCCTCACTGACTTTTGACTGCTGAGACAAATTAGTCACTGGGGAGTTGAGGAAATACACATAAATACCAACCGCTGCATATGGGCGTACACACACCCTCACATATGTGTCTCTCTCTATACCAGAGAGAGTGACTTATATTAACACTGTCATTTTATGTTTTAGGCTCATCATAAACACTATTTTATTCCTAATTTAGGACAAAGCGTTTATACCATGTACCACTGGTCACTAAGACTTATGAAGTAATTATAAGTTTGTCTGTTTGCTTTTTTTTTTTTTAATTTTTTGTTAGGAAATAATTTCAAATTTACAAAAAGTTGCAAAAAAAAATAGTGGAATAACATCCATATACCTTTTACTCAGATTCACCTACTGTTAACATTTTATCCTGTTTGCTTTATAATCTGCTATTTATCTGTCTGTCTATCCATTCATCTACCATTTATCTCTGTGTGCATTTGTATATATGTATATACATACACATATTTTTTAAAAAAACATTTGATGCATTCTGAACCATTTGATGTTTACTCTTGCTGAATAAAGATCAAACGTACTGAACTTGCCAAGACTGCAAAATATTAAGAAATTGATAAAAATATAAGATATAATCTAAGAGAAAGTATGAAATGTAAAATCAATCTCTAAACTGGTTAACATTGTGAAAGTTAATAAGCAGAGAACCCAAAGTTAACACGAGAAGAACGAAAGGGGATTTTACGCTTATTGGACATTTGTAATGTGCCAGACAGTTTACATACTATCAGAAAACATGTCTTTATGATTATGTGAAATCATACTTTAAAAAAAACTAACAATTTAATCAGTGGCCAGCTAAAAAGACAGCAGATGTCAATGATCTATGTCATGAAAGGAATGAAAGGGAAAACTTGTTTATTGGACATTTCCCAACTGCCAGACAGTTTATATAATATCAGCAAATATTTCTAATATAATATCAACAAATTGTGTGAAAGCATACTTTAAAACATCTAAGAAATTAGTCAGTGGCCAGCTAAAAATCTGGCAATGACAGAATGAAACATAGGACTTTAACTCTTGCCTTAATTATTTAAAAATTAGTTTCATTTAGTAAATAGTTAATTGAGTGCCTATTGTCAGACACTCTTCTGAGGGCTGAGGTACAACAATAAATGAAACCCAGATGGCCTTGCCCACGAAGGTCGCAGCTCAGGCAGTTTATCTCAAGTCTGGCTGAAGGTTTTCATCACTTAGTGAATGTTCATAAAAATGCTTGGGAACCACTTCAGACTGATTCAGAGTCACTGGGGGTTTAGGAAATAATAATTCAGGGTAGTGGGTGCTGAGATGGGGAAGAGCAAGTGCTATGGGAATATTTGGTGGGTCGGTCAGAAAAGGCTTTCTAGACAAGTCATGTAAGTTGGAAATCCAAAGAAGATGCAGAAGAAATGATGTTCAGAAGAATGAGTCTCATCAGACCTGAGCTCATCTACTCCTCAGGGTTCATGCCCAGTAGGAGTGCTTTATGCACCAAACAACAAGGTCTATTGCGTGTGAAGAGCACGCCCTGGGCTTCCCTTTCTTCAGCCCAAAGGGAAATCCATAGGTGCACACTGCTGCAAACCTCTTTAACATTACTATTGGAAATACCACTTTCTTAATGCCTTGTTCACATGCAGTGGTTGGAGTACTGGTACTCATCTCTCTGCCCTCCTAATTTAAATTTCCCACAGGATTGGAGCCATTAATACAATTTTTTTTGTAAGCACTTACCTTTTGTGTGGATGTATGTATGACATAGATAGGCAAGCCAGACCTCATTTGTAGCCACAAAGGAAAATACTCCTTAATAAGCAGCAATGATTGAAAGTTTGCTCATTTTGAAGCCAGCCGTCAGGCAGACCTTGAAGTAAGGCTCTAAGCCAAAAATCCAGGTTTTAAGCTTTAACATACTGCCAATAGGCATAATCCAAAGAATAACGCATATGCACTGAAGCTGGCGTGACTGTGATCCATATACTGGCTTTTATAAATACAGCTGCATACCTGGGTATCATCGTCAGCATCACCATTAGCAGCTACCATGACCAGGACAATGATATCCATATCTAATAATATCCAGAATATTTGTGTCTTTCTGTAGACACAAATGTACCGGATTAGTGTGGTTTTATGTGCATACCTACTACATCTAATACGATACTGCTGGCATGGGGTGAGCAGTGCATTCCTGATGTAGGCTTTACTGCACATCATTGATCTGGCTGGCATAAAATGTGGCCTAGCTTACATGCAACCACGTTAAGATTAAAGTGGTTTGTAGTTTTAGGGAACTTGGAAGAAGAATTCAGATAGCTGGAATTTATTTTTTACTGCATATTTTTGTAATATGTACGAGGCATAATAGTTTACAGAAATTTAAGATGTTTTATTCTAAAATGGAAAGATAAATTTTCATTTTATCTTTTTTAAAGTACTCTTGTTTAATAATCATGGCTGACCGTACTCCACACAATCTCGAGTTGCCTGAAAAATACAAAACATTGTATTTCTCCATTTTTGTTCACAAGGATGCTGAACCTTGGGTTGCATGCCGCCATCTACCATAGATAAGTGACAGACTTTCTTCTCTTTTCTTCCTTTGCTTTTTCTGTAATAACAGAAATACATGCTGGTACTTCAATATATCTAACAAAGGTCTCGAGTAAACCTATCAAAAACAAATGTCACCGAGGGATAATTCTCTCCTATAGATTCCAGTGAGGGGCCTGGCCATATCACCCACAAATTCCTGAGCAAGTTACACAGCCTATTATGTGGTGAATGATAAACAAGTGCTGAATTGAATTAAAATCCAACAGTTTCTAGTGTTGCCACATTCTATACAGGGAGGACAAGACAAGCTGTAATGGGAGGCCAGAGGATCAGACTTTCCCTCCTGCTAGAACACGTTTGCTAGCTTAAAACTCATTTCCACACAAGAGAGTGTTAGAGGCAACCCCTTCTCACAGGCCCCCATTTCTGGGACCGTGTTCTCTTCCCTTTGGTCTCTCTCATGTTGCTCGTGCCCCTTATCAGAAGGAAACAGCAGCCTAGTGTGGAGGACACAGGCATTCCATAACGACAGAGGTAGAGACAAAGGATTGACGTTTGTCTTTTCCAGGGGCGTGGTTTGACCTTGACACAGAAGAGGAAGGGGGCTACCAAGTATCTAGTACCTACCATAAGCCAGGTGCTCTGCTAAGTGCTTTAAAAGATATTCCCACACACGCTCCCGCAGACACTTTATGAGAGAGTTATTTTATAGATATATCTGGAAACTGGGACTCAGTGAAGTGACTCACTCAACGCCTCTGCTCTTCTCACTGCACTACAGAGCCCTGTGAGGATGCTGAGCCACTGTTCCGCCTCATCTCCCAGTAGATGAAAAGCTACTTCTGTCTCCATCTCACTCGCTGTCTTATCTGCATCAACCAGCCCAGGGCCTGGCACACAGGAGGTGCTTGATAAATATTTGTTGAATGAATGAACAAATGAATGAATAAATGAACAAAGTCTCCCATTTACTCTAACCACTGATTAAAACCATTACTAGATTAACTTATTTCCTTTACTGAATTCACCTAAAATCTGTATATTGCAAATATATCACATTGATCCAAATACACAGAATAGATCAGTTTCAGCATCAGCTGTGCACTACCACCAATGATTCCTAAATACAGACGCAGGATGCCTACAGAGAGACCTGAATGCCAGGCCAATTGGGCCAAAAATCATGTCGTGGCAATGTTACTTTTTGCCCAGTAGATATGAAACTTTTAAAACTTTGAACCTTCTGAGCATAAAGAGGAGATAAATGCATAGTTTTACCATATTATATTTGGTGCCATCTTCTCCCTTCAGTAAAGGACAATTTCTATAGAACAGAGGACTTAAGACTCTTAATTAATATTAGTAATAGGCTATGTCTCTTTGGGCACAACTAGCAAGAAAGTATTTATTTTATAATATATATTTTACATGAAACTTCATATTGTTCTTTTGTGAGCTGACAGAGAATCACATCAGGGTTTAATTTATGAGGAACATCATAATTTAGCATTTAGGCTGTGTTAGAACAGTCTGAAATTGCTTTGTATGCAATTACATATCCCAGGAAACATAATATTCAGTGAATAAAAATTTAAGTAGTAAACTACAAGCTAAAAACAATATACTGTGTGAAGTTAGAGGATTAGTTTTTAATTTGTCTCGTATGTGTTACCTCTACCTCCAAACTCAAAGGCCAGAAAATTTCCCTAATAAAATATCTTAATGTATAACATGACTATCTAATTCCTAATTCAGTAGATAGATAGATAGATGATAGGGATATAGATAGGTAGGTAGATACACAGATAGATATAAATATAGATATCTTTCCCCTTAAAAAATCACAAAAAAATGTATCAGTCTATCTAATATTTTTAAAAGCATCAAACACTCCACAAAAGTAAAATATTTAGCCCTTATTTTTGAAATGTTTCCTGATAGGGCCAGCCCCAGTGGCCTAGTGTTTAAGTTCAGTGCACTCTGCTTCAGCGGCCCAGGTTTGGTTCCCATGCACAGCCCTATACCACCTATCTGTCAGTCGCCATGCTGTGGTGGCGGCTCACATACAAAAAAGGAAAAAAAAAAAAGGAGGAAGATTGGCAGCAAATGTTAGCTCAGGGCAAACCTCCCTCAGCAAAAAATTAAAAAATGAAAAAAAAATAAAATGTTTCCTGATATTATTTTATTCAAGAAAGAACTAATCATTAAGATAGTTATGTTTACTAAGAGAAGAAATATTAAAAATTAAGTTCATAATAATAATGTTTTTCTTTTATTATTCACATACATGACTTTTAAAAATGACTGTTATTTAATATCTCTTATTTCAATGTTATAATATTAATTATTAATTTTATTAAAAAAATGTGAATTGTGATATTGCATCTGACCCATATGAAAAGGTACAAACATCCAAAAGTTATGTTTATAATTTTCTTAATATAAAAAAACTCAGTATTTTAATCTGTTAATACTATGCTTTTGCTCTTAGTATTTATAACTCATAATTACATTCTAAATTTAGTATTTAAATAGTTAAATGAGCCTACCTCTCACTTTAGGCAAAGTTCCAAAAATAATGTTATAAGAAATAATTTAAAGCACTCAACTTAGTTACTATGGTGACCGTTGCTATCTAATAGTTTAAGGATTGGAAATTGTTCATCGGTAACTATAATTCTATAAAGAAAAAGATAATCAATCTTTGTCTTTTTCGTGAAAAACAAAAAATCTTCTGATATGTTATTTCTGTGCTGAACAAGAAGAAGCAAGGCTATTGCTGGGCTGAAGCACATTGCAAAATACTTGTCTTAAAACGTTTCTATCACATATAAATACATTTGCTATACATTTGGTCCCAATCAGTCCATGTCTGATTGAGGACTCCTAAATATTAAAGGGATCTGATGTGCACAATATAGAGGAAAGGTTCTGTTCTGTTGGTTCTGGATGTGTCTACCTGCTGGAAGTTGCTGTCACCATGTTCTCCTTTGCATTGTTAGAGGGCAAGAAGAAGAGGACGGTTTCCAATGGAGCCTCCCTTCCCACTCTTGACCACCCCTTATCAGAAGAAAACTTGAGTGTGGTTTCAAGTCTCCTGCGAATGCACCTACAGTGAGGTTCTACCTGTCATTGTTTTCTTTTGTGATCAACCCTTATGAGAGTGGCCATGAATATGTAAACTCTACCACCCAGATGGCTGCACCTCACATGGTTACAGTGACTCCCAGGAAGCATCAAGACATGCATGGCTTTTACATAGGAGAGGCGGGTAGTGAAAGGGCAAAGAGCTGGGAGACCATTTCTAAGCCTGGACTCTATCCAGGGAAGAAACGCATACGCGTATTCCTTCTCATCCCTGCAGTTCACTGCAGACAAACATGATGTAGAACAATTAGAGACAGACCCAGCAGCACAAGCTCCAGGGAAATGAGAAAAAGAGAAATTTCCGAGACTGAATAGTCAGTAATCATTTAGCAAATCATATTGGAGGAAGAAAACCTCCTAGGAAATACAATTATTGATGACTATTTAAAAATAAAACTTGGAGCATTAACGGATCATGGGACTGATACTTCTTTGCATTTAGTATTAAGCACCCTGAGTGAAGGACACAATTGTTATGGTAGAACTTTGCAGGGAAGACCAGCTTTGGACATAGACCCTATGTCACACAGAGGAAGTGGATAGGTGGCTACTGAAAAACCTGCATGAGAAAAAAATGTACAGAATAATAAAGAACATATTTCTCCCAGCCACTTTTGGCTAAGCATTTACAAAATCTTCAGTGAGAAAAGATGGGGGATGTACAAACACCACACTATACAGGACCTGTCACTGAAGGGGTTGTGTGTATTTGTGTGAGTCCACCCGTGTAGATGCCACACCCTATTTCCTCCCTCGGATCCAGGTGCTTGTGGACGATTCTGATTGCCCTTTCCACACACTGAAATAATAAAATATAATCTTCAAGTTTGGGGCTTCATTAGGCAGAGATTCAGGGAAAGAAATAAGGAGACTTCTGGCCTAGTTTCCATCCTCCCATATGATTTTTCACAAGAGTCCTGAATTTGAAGAGTATGGGGCACTTTCCCAGTCTAAGTAACTAGCTGGCACTTGGTTTACTATTAGTCTATTGCCCTCCTATGTATAGACCCCTCGGCTGAAAAATCCAAGAAGGAAGATGCATGAGTATTAGATTCATGGCCCCAAACCCTAGGCCAAAGCCCTAACCGATAAAAAGAAATAAGAAATTATATTCCAACAGTCACAGAATGATAGGCAAATAGCCAGATAAAGTCTAGATTAAAGCAATTTGTCTTATTAATAACAGTTCTTTAAGGTATCTGAGCATTTAGGGGGAGGAGAGCAAAGTTGAAAAAAATCCCTCAACTATTTGACAACCTATCCTTCAGCTGAGCATTTTTTTTACTCTCTCATGTTTTTGCCTAATCTGTCTTATTTAGAATACAAAACAGTCCATTCCAATATTGAGTTTATGCAAATCCCTAAAATAATCAATATTGTTACTATGAGGTCTCACGGGAAAGTGCACGAGCAGAAGCACCCTCATTTGCAAGCAATACAATCTGTTTCTGGTTTGGTTTAATATATGGAAAAGAAGATAACTTGCGTTACAAGAAATCTAAGCATGGACATGCAGTTATCTGGCTCTTCCATTTGTAGCTGAATGGTAGGCAACAATACACTGGCTACCCTTCCTTTCTTTTCACACCTAGTGTTGGGGAAGCATCTTAAATTGTTTTAAAGGCAACCTGATAAAAAGACGAGAGTCACTGAAAGTTTTGGTGCCAAATTGGGTTTTAAGCCAGCTAGTAACTAGAAGAATATTTAGCATATTTTAGAAGTAGCATCAACTCTTGCCAGGTTGGTTAAAATAAAGTTTAATGTATTTATGCTTTAGTGCATTTATGGCATCTAGGATCCAGTTGAGATCTACAAAGGTGATCCTGGTTTGCTTCACAGATGGTTTCATGCCAAAACGATTACCAGTGACATCTAGCAATGATTTCTAATGATCTCTAAATAGGGTTTGCTTTAGACATTTTGAAAATTTTATGCTTCCCTGCTATTGACCAGATTACATAATTTCATAGCATTATATCAAGAATAATTAAACCATTTCTCATTGACCTACAACAACATACTCAGAGTTAAGACATGCACATATTTGTTGAGTGAATGAAAGTGAGGGTCTAATAATAAGCAGTTCCTACCACTAAATTTAGAAAACAATGACATGTGACCCACCTTTAATGAGTCAGTGACTATTGTATTAAGCATCTACTGTGGACTGGGCACTGTCCTAGGTACTGAGGAATCAGTGGGAAACCAGACGTGCCCTCTAGGGCACATGGTCCAGCTAATTAATTGTCTATGGGGCAACTTTAATTTATTCCATTCATTATCTCAAAAAAATTACTCTTGGAATCCAATATTCTTATTTATTTCTTGATAAGTGCATCTCATACATATAAATAATAAATTTAAACCAGGGGGAAGATATACGCGGTAGACAGTGCAGGCTTAGCATCAATTTCTGGAGTCTGAATCCAAGTCATTACGCTTGTACTGTAAATGACTTTATTGCACATTAAACTAGTTTTTGTACTTTCACTTCTTAATTGACTAATTATCTTTGCGAATATACTAATAAAATTGAGCTTCTGACCTAGTGATATTCAGGCCTTGAGGCCAAAATGTGTACAATAATGAGAGATTATAAGGTACTGTATTATATTTGAACACCTGTTCCCTGAATCTCTATAAACCTCTCTTTATGCAAACTGCCTTTGGAAGGCACTTAGTTCTGCATAAAGGTGAGGGCACATTTAGTGGGATAGGCGGTGGATGGGATCAAAGGAGTTGCTAGGAAAATTTTGATGTCTGTACCTGCAATTTTTCTTGATAAGGCTTTACTAAAATAATCCAATTTTAGAAATTACCTACTTGCCTCTTCTTTTCTATGAAGGTTTTCTATAATCTGTACAAATTTCATTACAATTTTTTTAGGGAAGTTTCTAATTTCCTAATGTACATATACATACATGTATGTAAATATACACACAAAGTTTTTTTAATGTAATCATACTCTGCTTGCTGGGTTTTTTTTCCAAATATGTTCCAATAAAATTGGTAGATACAAAAATGTTAAATTGTAGCTCAATCAAATTGTGTATATATTATTTTTTTAAAAAGTCAAAAGGCTGGTTGAGTAGGAAAGAAAGATCTGGAAATGGGCAATTTCTTCATAGACAAAAGTAAGTGTGGAATGGTAGATTTAAATATGTTCTTTCTTGATTCTCAGTTCAACATGATTAATTTTCATTGGTATATGTTTATAACAGTAATAGCATTCTAGTAGTCAATTATTTGAAATAATGTTGGCTTAGAATTATGAATATATATTTACCGAATGAAGATATTTTAATGATACATTTCTTAATTGACGAATATTTTCACCAGATTTTGGTTAAGCTCTCAAAAATTCATGTACAGGAGCCAGCCTGGAGGCGCAAGCAGCTTAGTGTGCGCGCTCCGCTGCGGCAGCCCAGGGTTCGTGGGTTCGGATCCCGGGCGCGCACCCACGGACCGATTGTCAAGCCATGCTGTGGCGGCATCCCACATAAAGTGGAGGAAGATGGGCACGGATGTTAGCCCAGAGCCAGTCTTCCTCAGCAAAAAGAGGAGAATTGGCAGATGTTAGATCAGGGCTGATCTTCCTCACAAAAAAAAAAAAAAAAATTCCTGTATAGAAAAGAACACTAATATCCTTCATTGAGCACTTAATAATTATTAGGCAGTGTGCTAAATGCTTTGCAAGAATTCCCTGTATATAAAAAATAAATAAGTGAAAACGCACTGAAGTGATGAAGGGACACAGAATAGTGAGGGGAGTGACAGTCACCTGGATGTCCAGGCTAACAAAATCCAAGAGAGGCACCCAAGAATGTCTCCTTTCCATCCCCATAGGCCTTTAAAAAGAGGACGCTCACTTTTTTTTAGAGGCAGATGATCTCAATGTATCTTCTTAATTACTCTATGATTGCCTTATTTCTATAAAACCATATAGACTACAATTCCCTAATACAAGGATCAAGAAAAAACAGAAAACATTAAATAATCACACAAAATGTTCCATACACTCTCAAGGGGACACCTATTATATTTTCAGGTAAATTTTTAATTACTTGCAAATTACAATGTTTAGTCTCAGAGTAATAATAAGATGTTATGGAAGAAGATTTTTTGCTGAACATGTAATTTTGTTCTGTATATGGTGTTATTGATAATGAATTTATCAAGAATCAGGCTTCATACTTTCTAGCTTTCCAGCTTTGAAATTATATAAAAAATAAATCTGTGACATCTCACAAACTCTTCAGAAAACTTGTAAGGTATTAATTTTATCATGGTAAACAGAAGGGCCCCATTCCATGCCATGACTTCTTGTAACTATTGCATTTATCTGAGCAAGAGTAAAGCACACATTCATTAGTCTCCTGCCTATCTCTTCATTGAACACAGAAAGCATTCTTTTTGCTGACAAAAGGCTGAATGGGAAAGTAAACGTCATGAAAATTAAATCTCATAAAACAAGGATTAGCAAACTATAAACTAATTATATACCATGGGCTCTACATCTTTTTTGCTCTGAATTATTATTCCCAAATAATAAGTTTCAGCCTTTCACAGACAAGGTATTCTACTGGGATACACTCAGAAAACATGCTCTAAGACTTTAAGGATATATTAGATTGATTGAATCACAGTATCAAAGAATGTTCTGAGCCAGCAGGGATCTTGAAGCCAATCTAGTTCAACCCCTTCATTTTACTGATAATGAAATACGTCCACAATTATTTTGGAATTGCCATTCAGTGGCAAATTCTAACAACTCTTGGCCATTCCTTTTCTCTGCATTCCGTAAAGATCCACTGAAACAATACTGACCAGAGGGTACTCATCTCATGATGCTTCTCTGCCTAAGTGGTACCTAAAAGTGAAGAATGAGGAAAAGTGCCAGCTAGTTTAATTTAAGTCCTTTATGCACATACTATGGTTTCTCGGCAGCTCTAGAGGTTTATTAATTTAGTCTCAATAAAGGAGGTCTAAAAGGAATTCAATTTCAGGTTCTACTGTGAAGTTGGAAGATCCTGTGTCCTCCTCAGGAATGGACTCAGAGTGTTGGTTTGTGATCGTGTAACAATCCCAAACAATCCCCTGTCTATAGGGAAAACAGGGCAGATCATGTGTGCATGTGGATTGGGAGACGGCTACACATTCCTCAAGCAGGAAAGAAGGAGAAGGTGACAGCCAGAGAGTCAGGATGTGCTCTGGCAAAAGAGCTTTGGGAGGTTGGGGTGAAAGCTGGTGATGCCAGAACAAGGGTTCCTCTCCAAACAAAGACAGACATGTCTCCATCTTTTATTCCTCAGAGGAGAATAGCCAAGGGAGAAAGACTGTGGACCACTCATTTGACCACTATGCTTCAGCACCTGGCCCTCTACAGCTCTTACTGAGCACTTACTGTGTACCAAGCACTATGTGAAGTATTTTCCTCACAACAACCCTAAGATATAGCATTATATTGTCCACTTCAGAGAGAAGAAACTGAGGTCGGTAAATGCCTTCCTTATGGTCACTCTACTGATAAATGGAAAGCTAGGATTTAAAACCAGGGCTGTCTGACTTGTATGCCCATTGGCCTTCCAGGGCAGCATATGGCCTCCCACCCTGCAAGGATTATAGCAGGCTCACCTTCTGGGCTGGCTCTATGAAAGACATGATAGAACATCTGATTCACAAAGGCGTGTGCAAAGGTATCTCTGCTAGCTGTTCAACAGTGCCTGAAAATCCTTTGAAGTAAAGCATCTTCTTCTACAAATAGACAGAAAACTTAAAATGCAACTAGTCTAGAAAAATGAAAAGTCACCTTGAAGGGCAAATGGCACATTATAATACAAGGTTGAGATTTCTTCATTCCATTTTATTGATGAGAAAAGTGAGACTCTGAAAGGTTCTGAAAATTGCTCAAGAGCAAAGAGCAAAGTAATGAGTGCTAGAGAAAGGAATTAAACCAAAGTCAGCCAGGCTGAAGGGCCAGCTCCTTTTCCTCCATGATGCTGCCTTCTGGGGCCAGGCTCCCTAGGGACCTCTTCTTCTGCAGGAGGAAATGGATGTGTTCTGATTGGTAGACATTCCCAGGATACTGGACGGACACAACCTAATTCTCAGGACCCCATTCATCCATACGGTGCGTGCAGCAGGGAGAACACATTTATTATTTTAAAATCTGGCTCCAATTTGGGCCAGTTGTTCTAGGAGGACTACATTTCTCTTAGGGATAGATCCTCTTTTTGTTTGGAAAATATCTCAGGTACATTCTGATTATGCAAAGACGGACCTTTTAAACAGTTGAATGGGAGAGGAGAGACAGAGAGTCATATTGCTCTGCATAATAAAGAGGAATTCTGAAGCAGCTTCAAGGTAGGGACCAGGAAAAAGGGGCCCATGCAGCTCTGCAGGAAGCCACAGCTGAGGAGAGATGGCTACCGTCTTTACACAGTGATGCCTGGAGTTCACAGTAACTGTCTACCCATTCTGTACTGTAATATCCCCACTGCTACCCCTAAGCCTTCAGTAAAAATAATCTGCTACCATTGATTTCTGTTACTAGAGATTTGGGGGAGAAATAGCAACAGTGATGGAGAGATAACCAAGAAGATCCCACAGCAGGCGTTTGCAATCAAAATACAAACAGAACAGAGCAAAACAAGAAAAGAAAACCCCAAATAAGAAAACACACTGGGCAGAGTCCTGAGACCCCTGAGAGTATGTGAGATGAAGGCTCAGACCATCTTAATTGGGTGCCCAGGTGGCCCAGAACACTTGGGAGCACTCAGGTGACACATCTCAGGTGCATATTGGGTGTTTAATGCTGATCCACCAGCAAAGTGACCTTCACAGTAGAAGAAGGACAAGGAATTGGACCTGCCCTCTGGTCTTCCTCAGCAGGCCATGTTCATCAGCTAAAACCTGATGAACTCATATTCATTATTCAGCATTCAACAAGTATTTATCAATTGCCTATCATGTGACAAGCCCTGAGACAAAGAACCACAGAGGAAACACGTCTGGAACTTCAGTCCAGAAAACATGTTTATTTTTCCTGATGCACTGATTTACTTCCTTTAACCAAACACGAATAGAAGAACTCGTCATGTGTCCTGTTTTTTCCTGTCCTGTCATGAGTATCAGTGGTATCTTTTAGTTCGGGTCAAATCATCTTCCCTAGCATAATTCTTCTCATAGAATTCTCCTTCTCGACCTCTGTCCTATTCGACTTAAGTTCTTATTGCAATGGCATCTTTTAGGTTCTCTCAAATTCTTTTTGGAAGTGGGAAAGTCAGTAAGTAGGTGACATTGGGGATTGAGAAATTAGCGTTCTAGATTAGAGATTTTTTTTCCTACGTGTTTGGTAAGCCTCTGTTGAAGAAAATGGAAAAATAAAGTGTCTAACTCTACAAATTTTGAGGTGTGGAAAACTGTAAAGAGGTATACCAAAAGTGCCAGGTCTGTAGGATAGTAGTTTCCCTTGTTACTGGGGATAGTACCTTGCACATACATGTTGTCAGACTATATGTATTTATTCATTAAAAATGTTACAATAAAGAATAATTGGAGCAGAGTAGAATTGGTTAACATCTTTGAGGCAGGAGTTGTCTTTAGAAGATTTCTGGAAAAGGGGTGGGTGACAGAGGGCTTAAGGGAAATTAGCTGGCAGAGACTAGAAAAACAAGACTCTGCTACTCTCAATAAATGTGCAGATTTCATTACAATTATTTTAAAAGAGCAGTTTCTCTCACCAAAAGTATTGCCTCTGATTTTCTCCCACAAGTATTTTTTCATCTCTCTCATCCATTTGTTAATCCATTTGATTAATTAGAATGCTCAGGTAAAAATGAGTTTGGGTTAATTTAATTTTTTGGTTTTCAGAGTGATAACTAGGAAACCAATTCTGATTCCATCTTTCATTGCTGAAAGTATTCCCAACATCTATTAGCTCACTTTTCTGCCTTAGCAAATAACAGTATATCAAACATAATTTAACATTTCTTTCATGAGTCAGATAACATTGGTATCTCTGGTTCATTATTTTAAATGAATCATAACTTGATAGTTTTGTAATATGAAAACTAGGCTAGCTATTCTGACCCCAGCACCAACCTTGACAGCTGATTTTTAAAACAAATCCTTGCTATCTTGTTTGTTTCCTAGTGATTTTATGCTCTTTCTCTAAAAGTAGAGCAAAAAGAAAAAAAATCTAGTTAATTAAAGGTCCTATTTAGCTATGTACCAGTTAATTTGAGTCTTTCTAAATACTAATTTCACAAGGCAAGTTAAATTTATTCTGGAGAAGATGGGCCTTTTGTGAAATAAATTTAAGGAGTTCTGAGTCTTCAAGAAGTGTAAAATAAACTTTTAAATAATTTAAATTACATGTGATGTACTTAAACGTTTTCAGGATTATATAACAGGGTTTAGTGGAATTACAAATCTGGATAGCTACAGTCCAAGCTTTTTAAAATCTTCTTTAGTAAGTTAAAAATGAATCATATAGTTGAAACTTGATATATGCATAAAAAGGAATTCTGTTTCAATGTGAAACAACCAAATTAATTTACCATGAGAAGCTTTAATGTAAAGTATGTTAAAATACTGTATCCCTATTACCATATTCTAAAACAGTAGGTAAAAGAGCAAAACTCGCATATTCAGCAAAAATATATCATTTTCTCAAAATATTTATGTACCTTAATAAAGTTCTCAATTTTGTGAGAGCCAAGGCAGACTGGATAGATATTCCACAAATTTATGTCAAATAGTATTCTGATTCGAGCAGTTGTGAGGTCTTTAATAACAAGTATATTTCAATTATTGTTGAGAGCCACACTCTAGAGTAAGAATTTGGCCATTTTCCTAGATTTCTTGAGGTTTCATGTTATCCTAGAGGGAGTATATGACACGTGTTCATAAATACTCAGTTAACATTGAGAAATGGGTAAGAGATTCACTTGAGCTTCTGAAAACTCAGGGCAGCCATAGATTGCTCTTAACAATCACCATCTAAGTCTAAATGCTTTTCGGCCTAATTTTTTGGTTAAAAAATTCTTTGGACATGATATGAAACAAAACATAACAATACTTTATAGATCAGTTATGGGAATATAATAAAATAGTACACAGAACTTGCCTACAGCAAATGTCCAGTATATGTCGTCAGTACTCAATAAAAATGTAGGGGTAATTAAGGAATAGAAGTCTCCTCTCTCTGCAGTACCGACTTTATCAGGAATGATTCCCCAACCAACTAATGTACTCTTGGAGTTAAAAGTCAACATTCATAAGGACTGAAAGTTTATTTTAGTGAAAATTAGATTTTCTAAAATATATAGAGATATAGAATTGATTTAAATTTTAAAACAAGAACTAGAACAAAAGTAAGCATTTCAGGATTTTTTTTTTTTGAGTCCTTTTTCTTATGAAGACAGATGGACAAATAGGCAGACAAGCAGGTAGAAAGAATGCATCTATCTGTCTTATTTTAGATCTTTCTCTCTATTCTTAAACTCATAGGATCAACAGGATGCTAGGTGCTATATATTAGCACCTAGAACAATGCCTGATACATAGTAGGTAAAAAACAAACAAGTATGGAATGAATAAATATTTACTTATTCTATGGGTTTTTTTTAGCTCTACTCTGTTGCTTTAATAAAATTTTTTTTTTTAGAATCATATCTTTCACGTCAAACTATGATTTCACTATGGAAATCAAGCAGCAAAACACGGATAATTGGTAGTCAGAAGTTTTTAAATATAATTTTTTATTCAAGTAGCATGTGAAATTGACTTAATAAAATGTCTACAGAGAACACAATATACAATTTAAAGGAAGAGGAAGACAAAACTAAAAAAAATAATTATTTGAAGGTGAGATTTAGAAATAAATGGAATGTCATGGGGACTCAATAAGTGAAGGATTTCTGTATCCTCAGGAGGAACTGGGAGAAAGAAAAACATCTTGGATCAATAGGAAAAAGAGATGCATCAAAGGACAAATTAGAAAGGAAATAATGGAAGAATCAAGAGGAGAAGAAAAAGTAACAGAAGGCCTCAGATAAGGATCACGCAGAGTAAAAACACATAAAAATATGAAAGTGAAAAGATGGAAGTCTTTGAAATGAAACATTAAGGAGGCAGGTATAAAAGCATGAACAATTTATTCAGACCTACATTCAAATCCTGGCTCTATCCATTTATTATCTATGTGTCCTTGGGCAAATTATGTCATCTCTCTGAGCTTGCATTTCCTATTTATGAAATAATAATACATTTCACACTGCATACTTCAGGATTATATAAAATAACATATGTGAAAACAGCTCGGTATGCTACAGCATAGACATTCTAGAATTGTTAAGTTTTTGCTCATTGCACAAATGTGGTTCTAAGTTTAAACTTGAGTTAACCCGTTTCTCAACAGGTACCCAGCCTGTAGCTCAGCCCCTTCTATTAGTGTCATCCTCTCTGTTTGGTTGTAAAGGAGAAAAGTTTAATTTTTAGGGAGGAAAAATGGACATAGCTGCCCACATACTCTTAAACATCTTTTAGAAATGGTAATAAGGTGTTTTAAAATATACCAGTGGCAACCTAACGCTTGCGTTCTCTTCAAAGTTCAACATTGTTGATTATATTATACATAGATCCTTGCACTAGAAGGGAACTCAAAAGTTGTCTAGTCCAGCTGTCTGATTTTACAAATGGGGGGAAACTGAGGCCCAGTGAAGGAATGCTTATTCATGCAGTTATCTGACTATTTACTTAGCTAATATTAGTTGAGCACATGCTACCTGTCAGGCACAATAGTAGGCAAGAGTGTACGCAGATGGACAAACTCAGGGCCTGCCTTAAGGGCCTTGAAGACCTCATGCCTTGCCCAGGGTTGCTCAGCTAGTGAGGGCACTTGGGTAGAATCCCCAGCCCAGGTCTTCCTCTACACTGAGTATTCTGATGTGTTGAAAGCCTGTTTCTACTTATGACACAGGATTGAGATAAACAGGACAAACATGAGGCCCTAAACTTCCAGTTAATCACTGACCTGGTAAGAATAGCAAGAGAAAAGGGTTTCAAATTAATTTTCAACCAAAATCTGAGCCAAGCAGAAGGGCACAGAGGCCTCAGCAGAGTCGGCTTTCAAGATGGGACAGGGTCCAGTCTTTACAAGGGCCAGACAGGGAAAGGGTGGGAAACACTCTGGTCTGTACAAGGGCCGGAGAGAAACGTCTGCAAGACATGATGGCCCCGCCTGAAAGAGGCCCTCCTTCTCCTGGCTCCTGCCACATCTGTGTCTTGCTCTACATCTACAATATCATTTTATGTGTGCAAAAATGTATAGAGGAAGGTTGAGCAGCATGCATTAAAGTAGATAACCATCCTTTTCCAATGACGTCTCAAGACATTTTGTACTAGTCTTAGATCTTTGCTCTTTGAGTCTGGAAAATGTAAATATCCCTAGTTTATAAAGATGGCCCCTTAGCCATCATCACATGGCACATTAAATAGAAATTCTGTTTCCGGCTCATGTGGTTTAGGACATGCTACTCCAAATATGGCACACCATGGCATATTGAATATTTTAAGCTGAGTGAATTTGAGATATGGCGAGAGCAGGAAGGACTCTCTGAGCTTCCCCTGAAGCAGGTCATAAGACCCTCATGGGAGAGGTGCCTTCCCTGTACCCAGATGAAAGGAGCATCCTTATCTCTGAAAACAGAGGGACAGGCCTTGCTAAGTTTCCCCAGTTAACGACCCTTAGTTCAGCCACTTTTGTCCTATCACATTTTCCCATATTTTCCACTCTTCATCAAATCTAGTATAAAAACACTCAAGCGTAACCCTTTCTTCAGGTCTTCATTTCCCTATGAAGGCTCTGTGTCATGTAAAATTTATCTTAAATACATTTGTATGCTTTCTCCTGTCTTTGTCAGTTTAATTTTCTCACCCAGCCAGGAACCCTAAGAGGGTCAAGGAAAAGTTTTTCTTCCTCTATAGGGTACAACTTGGATACAACAGGAGACTTGCATTATTCCTCATGGGCTCAGTATCAACTACCCCTTCCTAATAGCATTCCCTCTTGGGGAATCTCCTTTCCTCTGCTGTGTTTAGTATTGATGAGGGAGTAAATAAAGGTGCTTCCCCCCACCACCACCACAGGGGACAAAGGAAGGCTGTTATGGACTGTTTGTGTCCACTCAAAACTCATTTGTTGAAACCCTACCCCCTCCCAATGGATGGATTAGGAGGCACAACCTTTGGGAGGTAATTAGGATTAGATGAAGTCATAAGGGTGGGGCCTTCATGAATGGGATTCGTGCCTTTATAAGAGTCACAAGAGAGCTTGCTTCCTCTCTGCTGTCTGCCATGTGAGGATATAGTGAGAAGCTGGCAATCTGCAAGCTGGAAGAGGGCCCTCACTAGAACCCAACTATGCTGGCACCCTGATCTTGGGCTTCCAGCCTCCAGAACTGTGAGAAGTAGATTTCTGTTGTTTGTAAGCCACCCAGGCTATGGTATTTCTTTATAGCAGCTGGTGCTGTCTAAGACAGGGTCCCAGGAAGCTCCTTCAGCCAATGCTGTCCTCTCATTTTCTGGCATAACTACATGACAAAACTTTGTCTATCTCTCTCCGCCCAACTCTAAATCTTGTGCAGAGTAGTCCAAGAGGAGAAATGGAGTTCATTCATGAGACCCTCTGAACCTGGCTCTTGAGCCTCCTCCTCGGTTCATGAGTGCCCAATCTCTTTCCAACCAATGCCCAAGATAGGCAGCATTGGGTTCTGTTGCCTAAAACCAAAGATCCTACCTGACACAGAAATATCTCTCTATTGCAGACTACCTCTGCAGCACTTCAGCTCTACAGACCATAACTTGTGAACGTTGACATAAATGGAAGCTTCAGGATTCTACAACAGAAATGCAAAGTGATTTCACCAACAATTGTAATTAGTGTACTTTAAAGAGTCAGTGAAAGCTGATTTATCCAACATTTAACTACCCCAGAAGTTTCTGCCAGCACTTCTGCATACCCATGGAGTGATGGAAATTGGTGTTTATTATGAGAGGCCATGTGGTGGGGGAAGGGCCAACAGTTTTGGCTAGACCTCCCTCACTTCTGAGTACTCCTCAGGTTGGTCACTTCAATCAAAGCCTTAATTGCTTTCCCTGTGAGAGGTGGCTAAAGACTCCTGCCCTACTTTTCTTGAAGTTTTATTTTTCTTTTAATTTGGAAATGAAAGGAAATAATACACATTTTGGGGAATATATGAAGCACTATATATATGCATAATATTATTGCTATTCTAATAGACTGTAAATCAAAGATTAAATAACATTTTGATTAATCGCATTTTATTATACTCACATTCTTAGAAAATTGGCGATGTTGATTAACATTTTTTAAGGCTCCCCTATGAGTGAAAACTTGGGATATATAGCAGGCGATTGAATAAGACATCAGATCAACAACACATTGATTTTATTAAACAGTTACCAAGAAATTCTTTAACTCTCTCAAATTCTACACTTTGGATTTAATACACAAAATGCTTTGGATGCGTATGAAGTTATATTTTTCAATGTTCTTTGCTGCCAGCTGTGAAGGCCATAAATATTCCTCTTGCAGACAGAAGAATCGCAGGGCCTTTACGAGAAGCAGTTGGCCTCCCTGTTCATTGTTTTTCTCCCTGATACATGTTGACAGCTGATTTACAGGAAGTGCCCTCACCTTATTTGCATCTGTATTGATGTGTTTGGTGCGCAGGAAGGGAAGCAACAGATTCAACTTTAATCAGGGAAAAAATGGACTTTACTCATTCTCTTAAGCAACTACTTGAATTCATCTGAGTTTTTTAACCACCTTCTCTTATACTCAAAATGTAAATTCTTCAAAGGCAGCATCAGAACAAGGACAGACCAGTCACCCATTCAGACTCCCCACGACTTGCTTAGAGAACACGGTCGCAGCTTCCTCTTCTATGACATACAGTGAACTATTTCAAATTTATCTCTCTTGTGTAAAATTTTAAACTTGGCAACAATAAATTCACCAATTAGGAATTTGAGATAAACCATTAAATATTTAAATCCCACATTGTTAAAACAAATACTCTACACTGTCAAATCATAGAAAAATCTATATTTTTGGTAGATAAAATAGAATTATTTTAACTCACATACATTACAGGTCAAAGACTCCAAATCATCAGCTATAATAAAACAGTGATAACTAGTAAATGAGACTCAATTTTATATTGTTATTAGGTAATCTAGTTGGCAAGTTGCATTGTATAGAGAGCACATTTTTTAAAGAATAAGGCAAGGCTCTAAAATTCATTTTTTTCCTGCACTGTTTGTTATTTTATCTGTTTTCATTATGTATAAAATTCATTTGGTGAAAACTACTAGAAGAAGCCTTCTGATTATAAATTACTTGTTTTTAGAGAAATTAAATACACAGATTTATAGATATGTCAGTGTGGAATTATTTCTTCTGCTACAAGAATGTTTTTTTCACTTATCCTCATGAGGAAATTAGTAATTTCAGTATTTCCTTCTCTTTTAGATGACATATGATATAAATTAGTAAAAATAAGAAGATATCTATATAAAAATTGGTCCTTTTTTTTTTTTCTTTTGGTCTCCCTTCCCTCTTTCTCTCTGGCTCCCCATCACTTAGAAAGAATAGCAGCCAAGGTTGCAGGATGACCATTCATTGCTCCTTAGGTCAAAATCTGTGCTGAGTTTAATTTCTATCATGTTAATTCAATTTTAAAAGGTAGCTCCTTTTGGTTCATATACAGAAAACAAATAAGGCAAAAATAATGAGACTCCTCAAATAGTTGAGCAGAGTTCATTCTACTAGACATTTAAATGAGATTGAAGATTGATGCATTTAAAACCCTTAATTGGACGTTTCTTATCCCTGCAAATTTCTTGCAGTAACTCTGGCCATTTTATTAACCCATTTTTAGATGAGGAAACAAAGGTGCAAAATGGCAAACAGAAAAAGAGTCAAGCTCAAGACATTTTCAGTCAAGCATTTTTTGAAAAAAATTATGCGGGGGCGTACAAGTTCCTACATCATAGTTGTGCCTTCATGGAGGCCTCCAATTATTTAAGGCAGAATACACTTAGACACTACTCAAGGGCCAGACACAACACACACAGAATCTTCAAGAGTTAACATACATCAGTACAATGATGATAGCAATGTGCTTACTCAATTAATAGTTAATGTTTTACAGTAACTTTTCATAATACATTTTCCTGTTGGATAATAACAAGAATACGTACACATTTATTTTTAAAAACCTTCTGTCAAGTTGCATTAAAAGCAGGTTGCAAAGTGATTGGCAGAAAAGAAGCTTCCTAACAGAAGACACAGTTGCATTCCTCCAACAAATGGAAGTGTGGGCAACAAGGACATATTTTATACCTTAGATCTAGTTTATTAAAGGAACACTAAAAAAAAAAAAAAACAAAACAGAGCAAAAGGATCATCTGGAGAATTCGGAGCCTAAAGTGATTAATTAGACCTTATTCTGTCTTGAACAGATTTACTAAGCATTTTTCAAATAGCCACATTGTTTGTAATTACCACAATCACACCTCCACTGGCTGGCCTTAGTTACTTCATGCACGAACAACAATCTGATTGAGCACTCTTGTTAGAACTTCATTCTTCATTGTAATTAGCCATAATCATAGCCTTCCTGGGTGCATGAGAATGTGCAAGCAACTATTCACAACCTCAACCCATTTGAATATGAATCTTCTCAGTAAGGAGCAATAAAGTAGGAGAAACAAAGCAGTTTCTCTAGGGAATTTTGTAAAGCATCTCTACTCTAATTCTCCTCCCTTCAAAATGTCCCCTCTCCAGTATCTGGATTCTATTTGCTAAAACAAGGGTGGCTTAATGAAGACAATGGCTTATTATTTCTTAAGTGACACAGGAGGCCCAAGTATTACAGGCTGAGTTCTTTCAGTCTTTGCCAAGGACACAAGAAACAAAAGAACAAGCAGTTGTGTGTGGAAAAGAGAACTCAGAGTAGGCTATACTTTGTGAATGCTCAGAGTAAGATGGGGGCCTTTGCTATTCTAGATCTCAAAGGCTGGTGCTTTCTTTCTTTTTGAAACCTCCCTCTCTTCCCCCCTGTAAATGACTCAGACATTATAGAAAAAGGCTCAAAGAAGCAAGGATTGAAAACAAAGGCCAAATGGAGGAGGGGTGACATTTCTGATCCTGTCCCAAGCACATTCCTAGTGAGCCACCTACTGGCAACAGCACTTTTTCCTCCTTGTGTTGTCTAATCACCTAACCTCTTTAGGGAAGACCTAGGTAAACATGCTGGAATCACTCCAGATGCCTCATCAGCCAAAAATGGGAAAAATAAAATTCAGGGGGAAAAGCTTCCAGAACAGTACTAAGTCTTTAACAGAAAACTCAATGCTTCTAGTAAAACTATGGCTAAACATCAGATATAAAGAAGGATCATTTAAAATGCTATGTGTTCTGCAGCAAAATTTATAAGATGAGTTGAATTACTTAAAAAGAATAATCATTTGACTTATGAAGCTAAATCAACTAATCACTTAAACTAATTGAATAAGATATTAAAAGTGTGCTGTGGTGCATGCAAAAGATCTGTCAGTCCCTCAAAGCCTTTGCCATTTGTGGGTAAAGATTTTTTTTGAGACATGACACATACTTAATAAAATGCCTGTTTATGTTACTTGTTACCGTGCTACCATGAGATGCTCGAGGGCTGCAGCGTGACACCTGATAACTCGCTGATAATCTCCTAGGTTTAAATCCTTCATCATCATGTTGAAACAACTTTGCTACAATCACACAGCCAGTTGAATGTGCTGCTATTGAAGTACTAGATGACAATGCCATTCAGCATTTTGACTGCTCCATAAAAACCACAGTTTTAGGACTGAACAGGCTAAGTGACCCTCCAGGTCGAGTATGTACATGGTTTCACTTCGGTGGAGGTGGCCCAGAACACTGTTGAAAGGGGATCTGAGGCAGAACCTGGACTCCAGGAGAAAAGGGGCCATGATTGATTGGTTATATCTGTTATTGGTGCCCCAGGAAGACCAGTTAAAGCACCTATCTCCTACCATATGTCTACTGTGTACAAGAAACTGTGCTGAGCACTACTGAGGCATCTCAAGTGGAAGAAAACTACAAAATTCACTGTAATAAGGGAGCCACAGTGGTGATACGCCACAGCCTGCTTGTACGTGCCAGCTTCCAGAGCAATTGTGTGCTCTCTTCCATTTATGTCAATGTGAGGGCTTTTCCTTGATTATTTGCTCTGCTGATTTCTCTATTGATTCTTGTACCATATATTAGGGGTTATTTTATTTTTAAGTCCATTTTAATATTTAGTAAGTCAAGTCCCTCACCCTGTTTTTCTTCTTTTTCAATTTTTTCTTTGTTAGAATAATAACAATTTAAAAAGAGATGCCTGCAATAAGTTCTTCTTCATAGAGTAATATGTGATTAAAAACAAATTTACCATAGTTACATATCTTTGAGAAGCAAAAAGAAGAGTCTCTGACATCAGGAATTGGTCTAAAGCAAAGGACCTAGAGGCCAACATTCCTAATAATTTGTTCATTATTATAAACGACAATTATAAAAAGACCATCATTTAATACATTCTTATTGTATGCCAGGTAGGGTGCTAAGTGTTTTACATGCATGGTTTCACCTAATCCTCACAACAGCCCTTACCAGGTGTTGGTACTATGGCATAATTATCCCCAATTTACAAAGGAATAAACTGAGACTAAGGAAGTTTCAATAAGTTGCCCAAGATCACAGAGCTAATAAACAGCAGGGATGGGAATGAATGAGTCAATCATGGTCAACACTCACAAGATTGAGTCAGGAATCATCAGCTCCTGGGATTAAGCTGGTCCCATACCAGCCAAGGCCAGCAGGCTCCAGCCCACCTCCAACACCCAGGACCCAGCCACAGAGCGATGACACTGCAGTGGCTGAACTCTTCTCCAGGAAGCATGCCCAGATACGGTTACAAGGAGAATAGGCTTTTTGGACACTGTACTACCTCCAAAGGAACGACCAATGTAGAATTTGATGGCAAGCCACAATAGTGGGCTGGAGAGGTGGTCATGCTAGAACCAGCTGTGGAGTGGGGTCTTTCAATCAAATACATTTCATACTAGGCTCGGTATAGCCCTGGTCAAAACCAGACTTTACACATAACTAGCTGTATGGTGGCCTTTTCAATCATGCTTTCAGGTGCACATAGCAATTAATGTCAGTGACATTATCCATCAAAACAAATGTAAGTTCTAAAACTACATACACAAAGAACATTTGCTTTAATTTCTCTCTAGTGAAAAACAAGGTCAGCCTCAAACCAAAAAGAAAAAGATTAATGTAGGACCTGTAATATTTGCTTTTTAATCCCTTTGCTGTGCTGTCTCATTATGTGTCAGATAGCATTTATCTGGGGGTCATATCAACCTCTAATTCCTGGAGCAAGTCAAAGCATCTTTCAATTCTACTGGTTAAATAAACATTACAGATGTTATTCTTTTGTGGAACTATGCAGGTAGAAGATTCAGTTACCAACTTAACCGACTATTTGCCACCCATGGGCGTTCACAGATAAGAAAAGGTGAGCTTTTACATAATTCAATCCCACAAACACTTATTGAATGCTTGTGTGCAAGGCACTATATAAGGTCAAGAAAATAACCAAAGGAGAATAAGATAATCATTTAACTTTTTTTAATCAGAAAAGAAATGGTCCCCTATCTCCAAGAATTCACAAGTTAGAGAGAACTAAATACATAATGCAAATAAAAAATAAATAACTATCGTTTAAGGCAAAAGACAGGGGACGTAAAATTTGTGGATGTATATTATTAACACAGCCTGCCCCGGTGGTCAAGTGGTTAAGATCCAGCACTCTCACCACTGTAAATATGTTTGTTTCCTGGTCAAGGAACCACACCACTCATCCGTCGGTTGTCACACTGTGGCAGCTGCATGTTGCTGTGATGCTGAAAGCTATGCCACTGGGATTTCAAATACCAGCAGGGTCACCCATGGTGGACAGGTCTCAGTGGAGCTTCCAGACCAAGACAGACTAGGAAGAAGGACCTGGCCACCCACTACAAAAAAAAATTGGCCACGAAAACCCTATGAATAGCAGCAGAGCATTGTCTGATATAGTACCGGAAGGCAAGAGGATGGTGCAAAAAGACGGGGCAGGGTTCCGCTCTGCTGTGCACAGGGTCACTAGGAGTCAGAACTGACTTTACAGCACTAACAACAACAAAAAATTAATAATAAATTTCCTTCTATTTTTGATCACAGAATATATTAGCGAATTTAAACATATGATACTAATGACAATAAAAACAATAGTTAATATTTATACCTATCATAGATCATGGATCAAACACTGTTCTAATTTCAAGATGTATTATCTCATTTAATGCTTATCACAAATGCTTATTTGTGATAAGCATTAACAACCCTATGAGGTAGACATGTAGATAGATAAGAAAACTGAGGCAGAGAGAGAGGTTAAGTAACTTTCCAAGATTTCATACCTGGTAATACAGTTTTATATATTTCTCACTAAGAATATTGATCAGCTACTCTTTACTGTTACATAGTAAACAGAAAGTGTGTCTTTTCCCTTTGAAATATTTTACCTTAATTATTTAGATCCTTTAATAATCTAACATTTATGAGTTATAGCTCTAAACTTCTACTATCATTTTAATCATTGCAAATGCTACATTGTAGTTTTCAATAACCTCTACGATTTTAGAAAGATGGCAAAAGTGAATATGTAGAGCAATTCAAGAAGAGTAAGCCAGAAATTGATAAAGACAGACAGGAAATATTACATTATCAAGTCTTCCCTATCTCAGGGAGGCAGAAAGAGCCTGAACAGACCATCTAAATTAGTTGATAATCAATTAGGGCTCTCACACGGTTCCCCCGGGGGGCGCAGCATTTGGCAGTTGGGCACCCTGCCAAGGAGAGTGGCCGTGCGCCTGGGGCTCCTCAGGACTTCCTGGCAGCAGGGCAGCGGGAGATGGGAACACACTGCTAACTCAAATGGATAGAACTGAGAACTGACTCTAGTTACAGAACTTTCAACTGAACTTTGAGATGATTTAACATTTCCTGTTGTTCTCTGTCCCCTGTCCCCAGGCCTATTGTATATGTATATGTCTGTGTGATATCCCCCTTCCTCTGTGTGGATGTGTGTGCATGTGTCTGTTAAAATAAAGCTTAACATCTTTCTTAATCCCTTCACTCTTTTCCCAAGGCCACTGCATTTAGTTGCTTACTTGTGTTCCCATAATGTCCATTTCTTGGATATTTTGGTATCTCTGTAAACACGGTCTCTTTTGTCTGGATTCATTCCCTCAAACCCGTCTCTTGTTTTTCTCTTGGCAAACCTCTAGTTCTTATTTTTCATCAACTTGATTTCCCCAAAGTTGCTCTCTCCTCTATGTTTCCATCGCATTTTTATATCCCTGTTACAAATGTCTATTATTATTTTTGCACATGTAGGTTCTTTTCCCCAAGTCACTAAACTTCAGAGGTTAGTATCTGCACTTCTAGCACCTAGCACAGTGCCTGGCACATGGCATATATTCAGCTCATTCAGTAAGTGATTATTATCCGATGGGTTTGACACAAAATAAGCCTTAAATTACACTAAGGCAACATAACTACCC
Organism: Ceratotherium simum simum; assembly: GCF_057802395.1. Taxonomy (NCBI): domain Eukaryota; kingdom Metazoa; phylum Chordata; class Mammalia; order Perissodactyla; family Rhinocerotidae; genus Ceratotherium; species Ceratotherium simum. The sequence goes on from NC_141937.1 coordinate 6,296,373, forward strand.
TCCGTGAATCTTAAATAAAGTCACAAAGAATAGAGATAAGGTGCTTTTAAAATTTCCCCTCTTCTTCATAAAAACTGGCTTAAGGAAGCCTTTGAAAGTATAAAGGTAGTTACCTTGACTTGAAAATTGGAAAGAGACTATTCTTTTTCCAAAGCTTTTCTTGATATCCTGTTACAGGGCAAAGTACTTATTATAAGTGTGTCTTGGTATATTTCGAGATGCAATTTATGCATCCTGAAGGAGCGCACCTGGCATTTTGTGATATTTTGAATGTGAGTCTGTGCCCCTCTGTTCTCACCGTGGTATCACTGAGCCCAGGCTTAGTTCTACTGACCAGCTGGGCAGGCGGAGGTTCTCTTTCCCCTTCCTGACTCTATGCCCTTCCCAAAGCTAGAGGACGCATTTCAGTAAAAGGTAAAGAAGTAATTGTGCTTCCCTGCTACTGCTATTTTGGGGAAGGCGGAAGTTCATTTGTTGCTCACAGGGAAGGTTGAGATTTGACTGCTTGCCAAATCCAAAGCCTATTCCAGACTTCATCTCCCTTGACCTGACAGCAGCATTAGCAGCTTGCCCACTTCATACAATAATTGACAGGGTGTTGCAGATTCTAAGTCCTTAATAGCTCTTTCGTCTGTCTGTACCCTCTGTTCTCTTTCCAATGTCACTACCGCCACTATTCTAGTTCAAACTCTTCTCCTTTCCAACAGGATTACTGAGAAGTACTTAATGGGACTTCTTGGCTCCAGTTAGCTCCCTCCAATTACTCCTCCCCAAATTATCTCCTTAGCTTATGTTATTTTGAACTACCTGTGATTCTTCAATAGCATGCTGATGTTGGCAACTTTATACCTCCAAAGATGCTTTAACATCCCCAAATGAATACAGTATATAGGTGCTCTCCTCGGATGGCTTTTCTTCCCTTCCTTTCTTACCCTGGGGATCACATCCTTTCTTATAGCTACAACTGTTACCATATCTATGTCTTAGCTTACGCCTTTACACTAAGCCCAATTTTCATTCAACAATAAATATTTACTTTGTTCTAAGTACTGTCGTAACTGGTAGAAATTATTGGTGCACAAAAAAAGGTGGGGGGGGGGCACCGTACCCTCATAGCACAGAGTGGGGTATTGCAGAGTATTACAAGGTATAGTAGTCAGTAATTACGAAAATAAATGGGAAATTAAAGCTATGGCAAATGCTATAAAGATGAAGAGCGCGGTGCTACAAGAGCTCATAGTCAAGGGCTTTGACTTCATCAGAGGCGTCAAGGAAGGGATCCCTGATCCCTGACTGAGATCCCTGACTCTTGAGCTGTGGTCTGAGCTGCACATAAATTATTGATGAAGAGGGGAAGAAAGAGCACTGCGGGAGAAGGAAGAGCATGCACAAGCCTGTGCTGGGAGGAAAGATGCTTGTGTGCACACCAAAAGATGGTCAGTGGAGAGGGCGTGGTGGCCAGGGGAGCGGGCACAGACAGCAGTGGGAAGTGTGGTGTGAACTGATGCACTATGGGAAATATCGAGGTCAGTTTGCACCATTGAACGAGCAATGAAAAGCGATAGACAGATTTGAAAGGAGTACGGTTGGGTAAATAAGGTTTTTGTCCAAAGTTACTCTGGCGATGTGGTGTAGTAGTGACTGGATGGGGACAGAGTGGACATGGGTCATTCTAAAAGTGAAGGCAAAAGATGGGAGTGGAGTTTTTATTGGAGTCTTGGTACTGAAGATGAAGATACATGGTCAGAGTTAAGAGAGATTTAAGGGACAAGATTAATATGGCCTGGTGATGAATTGGCTATAGAAGTGAGGGAGAGAAAGTTGTCAAGGAAGATTCCTAGATTTCTAGCTTACTCAAAAGAGTTAAACTTAATATGGTATAGCTTTAAGATGGAATATTATGCAGCATTGGAAGTTATTTTTACAAAGTGTGGAGGACACGATGCTTCTCAGATTGCAGGGAATGTGATTATCATTGGTCCCAGCCACTGCTCTCTGAAATCTATCATTTCATTCCAGCAGAGGCCATGCTTCCCATGGGCTGCTCCCAGCCAATGCCTGAGCATAGCAGGGATACTAAGGCAGGCCCACTTCTGGAGATGCAGGATCCTCTAACAGGCAACTATGACTCAAGGACTCCTGACTACCCTGCCCAATTCTCCTTAGAGCTGCAGTGTAGTCTGAGGGCTTCCACTCAACTTCCTTCCTTCCCTCTCTCCTTCACTTGGGGTCAGACTCGCGTCATAGTCTGATGTCTCTCCCACCTTCACCCTGGCTCCCTCCTTTCCCTCACAAGGTGTTACCCTCATATATTTCCTGCATGTTTATCCTTGTCTTGGCATCTGCCACCTTGAGGACACAGACGTTAACATAGGGACTCTATCATAATTATTGATAATGGAAAATAATCATAATGGGATATTTAGTAAAAAAACAGGATATGAAACATTAGGAAGTGTATGATAACATGTAAATTAAAATGCAAAGATTGAAAGAAGCAAACTGGCAATTAATTTTAGCAGCTGGAGGTAAATTAACACCTTTCTATTAAACTGTAAACACATAATTCAAGAAAATAATTTGAATGAAGCTAAGCAGATCATATAGGTTAAAGTCCTAAGCTTCTGAAAAAGAATACTAGAATGATGAAATCTGCAGTGATCTGATGTTAGAAATATTAAAGGTGACAGCAAGCAACGTTTTCTTGAGATAACATAAGAAAAGTCAAAGTTTAGTTAAGTGGATGTTCATCATAGCAGGTTACAGACCAATATACATCTAATATCTAAAAATGTATATATTTGAAAATTTTTATTATATGTTTTATCTTTATAGTGGAAATTACTTTTAATTATATAAGTAAAGCACTTTATCTAAAAGTGTGAAAATTCTTCCTCCCCCCTCAAAAAAAAAAAGATGATACTCTCTTAGCACACTGAAACAATGGATTTTGCAAACTGGAGTATCCTTGCTCACTGCTTTGACATGTGAATGTGTTTTACATAGTTTTCATTCTGGAACACATCATTTTATATCCAGAGTTTTTTGTTTTTTTAATTTAGCATAATATCATAAATATTTTTACCACATTGCTCGTCCAAAAAATTATAATATCTCATTAAGTGAATGTATTATCATTTAATTAACTACTATCTGATGGTGAATATTTAGGCTGTTTTCAAATGTTCATTATAAAAATGAACATTTTATCCCATACAGTTTATCTTCATTATATCATTTCCTATAGAACTCAAGAAATGAGATTATTTGATTCAAGAGCATATCAGCCTCACGACTCTACAATAACAGGCAAAGACTCTGAAGTTAGAGGAAACTGCTTACACAGGGAAGAGATAAAACTGTATACAAAAAAATAATAATAGCATCAGGGACTTCTACTTCTAGTTCTGATGGAGTCATTGGCACTGAAGCACCCTTTACAGGATAAATAACTATAAAACTGGGCAAAATGTAGGAAAAAACTGTTTTAAGATGAACAACAGACATTGAAGAATTGTAACCTTAAAACAATGCAAAAACATGTCAGAATTCAAGATTCAGGAGAGGAAAGTAACAACAATAAAGCAAAAGAAGACAGAACAGGATGTGGGATGTCCAATGACCAAAACAAAGGAGAAGAGAGGAAGAAAAAGTATGTGTTATTTTTAATCACTTTTTTCCTATTGGAAAGAGGAATTTTACTAAAAAATTTCACACAAAAAGCATGATGCTTTTCATTAAAATTTGTAATAGCAGACCTTAAAAGAGTGGAAAAGTGGCAGTGAATTATTATTTTTTGCCAAAATTTGTCCAATGGAAGACTGCAAGACCCATATCAATTTTATTTTCCTCAGTGACAAGCATCTGTACTTGACCCTCTAACACAGAAGGAGGCAGAGACGGAAAAGCAGACGCTACAGAAGTGTAACACGCACCACCACAAAGCAAGAGCCAGCCAGGCTTTCTCTGCTTAGGACACAATCTCATAATCTTGATTGTCAAGACGTATGACCAAACGTATATTTTAAGATATATAATTAAATAAATGTTTATAAAATATACTTATGGTTAATAAATTATTTGCAAATACTATAACTTGGTGTTCATTTTACTGTTTTATGATTTATCTTCATAAACTTTAAGGTGTATGTCAAAGAATGATTCCCTAGTGTGGTCTATTGACTCAAGATAGTGTTTTGTTCTCTATTACTAAATTACAAATAGCAATACAAAGAGTAGGAAGAAAGACAAGATTATATTGTATCTTCAGTTTAGAAACAAGATTTGCTCTATAAACAACTATGAAAGGATGACAAATGGCAAATAGAATAAAATGTAATGTAAAGATTTCTTTGGTAATACTTCTTGTATACTTTGCATAGTAAATCAGATAGGAATGACTGATGAAACATCGTTTTATTAAATAAGCCATTTCTAAAGTATATTCATCATCAGAAAAATGTACTTGGATAATGAAAAAGTGATATAGTTTAGCTTGTATAATTTATTGCAAACTTCAAACAATGGAAGGAAATGGGAAAACGAAAAAAGAAACCAAATAAGCACTGGGAAAGTCTTTGAAACAAAGCTGAAGGACACCAAGAAACATAATAAAAATATAAATAAGTATATACATTTCAGTTATTCTTTAAGCTTATTTTAACTTAATATACCAAAATAAAGGGAATTTAATCTTTTATGTAAACCAAGAAAACTCCTTTTGATTCAAAATGTGTTACTAAGTACTATGTTAGAATTAAATTTTGGATGAGCATCAGGGTATAGTAAGCCTTCATCATATTCCTTAACATGAAATCACAGCTTCTGGGTTTTAAGCTGTCACAAGGTAACACACAAATGATATCAGTAAAAAGACCCAGATGGAAATAGAATCTCCACTCTGATATGGTACAGTTGCTTTAAGGCATTTTTAGCAAGGGCTGGTAGCAGGGCCAAAGATCTTGAGGCCTAGGTAGATACTTTTTACAATTATTAAAATTAAAAAAAAAAAAAATTCCAAGTTTTACTAAAGATATGAGAAACAAGATCTTTGCAGGTAGAAGTGTAAATTGAATACAAACATACACACATACATATGTACCTAGGTATGAGAAATATTAAACAGAATATTTAGAAAATGGTATATACATAATTCAACTGGCCTAAAACAACTTACATCGTTTTTAAAGATTATAAAAACTTTCATTAAGTATTGCATTATAGTTTTACAGTGGGTTTAAAAATACCTTTTTACCCTGATATTTTACTTTCTAATTAAACCACATGTATTTTGTAATGCAGGTAGTTTTCTTACTTACCCCTTTTAATGGCTACTAAACATTTCAAGTAAATGTAATATCATTGACTTAACTATTCTCCTATTTTTTTAACATTTAAAGTCCATAATACCAAAAACCTATGAAAGGGATCAGAATATGCTGCCCCAAAATATGCCACTTTGGTGTAAGGATTATTTAGAGTTGAAGGCAATTAAGAAAGAGCAAACAGGAAGAGGTCTCTGCTCTCCCCTATCTGTCTAAAAGCAGGGCATAAATTTCTCTTCTGTAAAAGAATCTTCCATTTATAAAATTGTCCTCCTCTCTCACACCAGGAAAAGCATAATGACTCTGGAGACAACTCTTATCACACGAGACACTTTGAGTCCACATAACAAACCTTACTAAACAACCCTCATTTGCCACACATTTCCTAGTCACCTTTGTAATCACGCTTTGTTAAAATGGCATATAAGTCCCTGGATCTAACACCTTCTTTGAGGTTTTCACTTTTTTTCTGTGTGGCCCCCTGTGCACACATAAAATCAACTTTTTCTCCTGTTAATCTGTCTTTTGTCAGTTTAATTCGCACTCCTCAGTCACAAAACCTAGGAGGTTAAAGGAAAGTTATTTTTCTCCCTTACACCTGTACAAATAACAAAATAACCTTAACTATGTGTTTAACATACATATTAAATCTCTTATAAAATTCATTATGTTCTTTTCCCAGAAACAAAAATTAGAATGGTGGTTGCCAGGGGTTGTGGGAGCTAGAGGAATGGGAAGTTGTCTTATGGGTATAGAGTTTTAGTTTTGCAAGATGAAAGAATTCTGCAGGTTGGCTGCACAACAATGTGAAGTACTTAACACATGAAGGGTGGCAGAATACGTCACCCCAAAATATACCACTTTGGCATAAGAATTATTTTGAGTTAAAGGCACTTGAAAAACAGCAAATGCAAGAAAAACACTCTGACCTTCTTTCGTATTCTTAAAAGCAGGAGAGGAAATTCCCCTGTGAAAGATGTCCTTCCTATACCAGAAGGAAAGGAACATCCTTATCATCAAGGACAAGAAGTTGAGAGGGAGAGAATTCTATACAAACAGAGCTTGTTAAAATCACTTGTGTCTTCCTTTTGCCTCCCCACATAGTTTACTTTTCCACAATCGCCTCTCTTTGTTCAACCTACTATAAAAGCATGTACGTTCCACCATTTCTTTGGGTCTTCATTCCTTATGAGGGCTCCCATGTCATATAAAACATACATAAATTTTATGCTTTTGTTCTGTTAATCTGTCTTATATTAATTTAATTCTCAGGCCCAGCAGAAAAAACTTGACAGGTAAAGATATGCCTTCCCTACACACTACTGAATTGTATACTTAAAAATAGATAAGATGGTAAATTTTATGTTATGTATATTTTGCCATATATATTTTTAAAAGAACAGCAATAAGATTGTACCAATAGAGTCACACGCTGCTTAATAACATTTTAGTTAATGATGGACCACATGTACAACAGTGGTCCCGTAAGATTGGTACCACATAGCCTGGGTGTGTAGCAGGCCATACCACCTAGGTTTGTGTAAGTACACTCTATGATGCTCACAAAACAACAAAATCGCCTAATGACATTTCTCAGAGCATATCCCTGTCATTAAGTGATGTAGGACTGTACTTATAAAAAAAAGTCATGAGTAAAAATAAAACTGTTTTAATGAAAAGAGTTCATTATTTCCTAAAATTAAAAAAAAATTTTTTTTTAAAGAAGAGAAAAAGAAATTTTTTCTCCAATTCCAGAAAAACTTTACAAATAAGTTCTCCAGGCAAGGGGAATAGAAGAACTCCAGATATCAAAAGTGAGAATTAATGTTGGTGCTCTCTTCTCAGGAATGATGCAGTTGTTAGAAGAAAGACAATCACACCGAACTAGGAGTCATGTTGCTCACTGGAAGTAACATTACCCAAGTATTAAACTAGTAGCATTTTCCAAGACTGCTGAGCAGGCTGGCAAAATAGCTCTGGTTAGGCAACAAAGAAAGCTAATTAGTCTTAAAACCAGTAACAGGAAGGCTGTGGAACCCATTCTTTGGGAATTACAGGAAATTCAACACACTATCATTAGCCCATGGGGTGAAATGTAAAATCGTGCACTAATCCTGAATATGTTGAGAAAGCTCCAGTGAGAGGAACGAGATAAAAATCAAAATGAGTCACTGCTTCTTTCAAATGTTGATTAAATCTTCATTATACAAAAATGATTTTTAAAAAATAAGTGGGGAAATTACTTGAAAAACTATTAGAATTACCAATCACTGATTTTCATGTGTAGAAAAGACAACTATGGCCTAACAAAATAGTTTATTTGGAATCATCTGCTATATTTATTTGAGCAAAAAAATTAAAGATAAAAAAAAAGATTGCTTTTATGTGCAGAAGCTAGAGGTTCAATCCCTAAGAGAAAAACATTTAAATATTAAAACCACAGCACATGACGCATCATTCTGTTTCTATGTACTTCCTCCTGTTATGAGAAAAATTCATGCAGAAGCTTGTCCTTCACAGATGTTAATTATCAGAATAATGTGAGCTACATTGTTCCCACTTTCCTTTAAGCAGCAAATCCCAACAGAAACTAAAGAATATAATAGATGTAGTGAAAGTTGTTTAGAATTTGTAAATGATACTAACACATGCTGATCATCAAAATCATTTTAAACCAAATACGGCAAGAATTTTGTTCAATTTCATTCAACTATTAAAAATGAAATTTAAAATCAACCAGCCCATGTAGGTTAGAATACTGATATGATATTTAGATTTTAGTTATTAAAATGATTAAAAAATTTCTTTGCTTAAATAGCTTTACTTTCCTCTAAAATTCATCTTTTAATAGGGCAGAAAGGAAATTTAATCAAAGAAACAGAAAATAAATTTATCAGGTTTTTCTAATGCCCAACAGTATCATTATACGATATTCTGAGTTAAAATCTCAGACAACCAAATGTCTACTTTTCTAAAGTATGACTTCATCATATTCAATGACTCAAGTACCATTAGGGCAAGAACTTAGATGCCATATGTCCAGCACCTAATCAGTGCCTGGCATATCATAGATACTCAATAAGTACTTGTTGAAGGAAATAAAACAATGAAAATCACTAAGTATAAATTGAACTCCATTAAATTTTAATCATGAGGACCTATCTTGGATGCAATAAGCAGTGGTGCCTGTGCCAGCTTTAAAGAGTGCAGTTTAAAGACCCTCTTGCTCTACTTCTCTCTCGTTCTCTAAACCCCACCTGGCTGAATACTAAGGTTGCATTCTTTGAGGTGCAAGCAATGCACAGCGTTTACTTTGGAAGAACACCAGGCAGTCCTCTAAAGGGATTAACACAGCCAGCGGAACAAGACCAAATAAAGCAAATTAAAAACAAGGCAGAAGGGATCATGGGAAGTAGTGACAGTAGCAAAGGTGCTCAATGAATGTTTCTTGAATAAATTAATGAATAAAGAAGAGCAGAGAATGAATATGTTAGAAGTAAGGACAGTGAGAGGGTGTTAGTGACAGCCGGAAGGGGTACTTTAGATGTTTTAATCTTTTCTCCCCGACTTAATCTCCTCAGCTGCCCCCCTCCACCAGAGCCACCCAAATAACTAATTGCTTGATAAGTAAAAATTGTTTTAACACAAGACTTCTACATCCCACCTGCCATCCCACTCACACTTTCATCTAGATTACCATCCCTTAATCCTGTCTGCCTAAAAAAATGTGAGCTTCTACTAGATGGTATGGAGATCCATAGACAAAAGGTCTTTCTTAGCCCACTGTTTTGCCTGGGACAGGCATGGTATTGAGCTCTGAAGAAATCATGTCCCTGGGGCGTGGGGGACAGGGACGGGTGCCATTTTACAGAGGATGGCCAAGGATTGCTGCTTTGATATGCCAGACCACAGACTTGAAGGAGGGAATTTGGCCAAGAGTTGGAGAAAAAGCATTCTTGGTGAAGGCCAGGGCTGGCTCTGGACTTGTTATGTCCTTGGAAAATGGAGGAAGCCAGTATAGTCAGAGCCAGGTGGGTGAATGGGTAGTGACAGGCTAGGGTCACGTGAAGTGAGAGTCATGGTGAAATAAAAGGCTTTAAACCGGCCAGTGACTCCACCTGATTTCTAATCTGGCCACCTGACCGAGCTCAACCATCACCCCACGGACCTATGAACATGGGAAATTTTTATCCCTGATCATCCAGCCACTCAAGCTTGGTCTCCTCTCTTCAAACTTCGAAGTCCTATTTGAATAAATAAGAATGAAAAAGTAGTGCAAGAGATTCTAACGTCTAAAATATGGCTTAAGGGACAATGGTGGCTTTCTATTAGTCAGAATCTGGAAATGATCACATTTTCTTTAAAATATAGGCTAAAGTTATATATTTAAATATCCTTTAAATATTCCACTACTCTTTCAATAAAAATAGTTTAATATTTTTACACTCCAACTGCTGTACAAGTCTCATCAGATTTACCTTACAAATCAGGTGAACATTTTTGTGCTAATAAAATAAGTTTACAAAGCAAAATAAATTACAAAACTATGTACGTTTATTAATTACACAAAATTTAGATTTTTGATATAATAACTTGGATATGCAATTGAATTCTCAAGCACATTTTCTATATTAAGTTTATGGCTTACAGTAGGACAGGCATTTAGATTTATGGTTTCCAAAATACAGGTAATTTTGCACTATTTTAAATTACTTTTTACTTCACTCCGCTTATGACTAATTGTACGCACTGCACAAAGATCTCTGTCGCTAATGACTTCCACTGTGCCTAATAAATTGCAACCATCCGGTGTGTGATGGATGGAAGAATGCTCAGAACAAACAAATGAAGAGGGCATGTGTTTAATACATAGTTTCATCTCCTTTCATTTAATCTATTAATTTCTGAGGTATTATATTATGTAACTGTCATAGATACCTTGATATGCTTATATGAGAAAAAAAGTATATTATGTTGTGAATCCATCAGATTGTGTCTCCAAAAGCATATATATCAATCTTCCTCGTAGGCCAGGCTTTGCTGAATTGGAAGCTCATATTTTGTGTGACCCATGGAGAGACAATAGGGATACGACATTTCTGTACCCAGAGTGTCTGCTCATGTGTGTCTCATCATTTTTGTCTGTTTTCCTAACTCTTCTTACTAGTGATGATTTTATTTTCAAAAGAAAAGTGAAAAGGGACATAAAAAGTAGATTTGCTTGGTTATTTAGGCTTCCTTATATCGAAAATGTGAAAAGGACTTTTCACAAAGGAAATAGATATTTGCATATACTCATAAAATATTTATGTTGAAATATACAAAGCAGTCATTCATGATCCTTTAATTACTCTTTAAGTAGAATAGGAACTTAATTAAAATATAATTTGTTAATTCATTAGTGTTGGGTTATAACTTTGACACTGATTTTCTGTAATTAATAGGTCCTGAAAGCACACAATGTATTTGGTTATTTTCATTGTATTTTCTCTTTAATACTTTCTTCGTTTTGATATCACTACATTTTAAGAAGGGAAAAGCATCAAGTTAGGACTCTTATTTTTAAAAAGAATTTAGACATTATCTCCAAATGGCCTCTGCTGAAACGTCACTTTATTAAAGGGGTCTCCTCTGACTACCCCACGAAACTGTACCCTATGCTCCCATGATTATCTCTATCACCCTGCTTTGTTTTTCTTGGTAATATCACCATTTAACAGTCTCTATATTTATTTGGTTGGTTGTTTATTTTCTTCCTACTATAATGGAAGTACCAGGAGGACAGAGAATCTCTCTGCTTTATTCATTGCTGTATTTCCAAAATCTAGAAAAGTGCCTGGCACATATAGTAGGGATTCAGGTAATGACTATTGAATAAATGGATGTTTCTTGTTAGGTTGCATGAACATCAATTAGATGACACATACGTAAAAATACTATTTCAATATGAACAGACCACTAGGGTTTGAGTAAACTAATTCTAGCTATCAGCAATAAGCAATATTCAGTGAGCTGATCCTTGGTCCTAAAAGAACTACAAAATACATTCTATAAGCAAACATTAAAATAAATGGCTATCAAAAGATCTACGGGGCTTTAAAATAAAATTTAAAATATGTCTAAGACAACTATCCTTGGCATCAGAGTAGATGGAAATTCAAATTGTTACTGTATTAAACAAACAAAATATGTAAAATGTAAAAACATATTTTATTTTTAAAATATAATTAAGTGAATTATTTGGAACATCAACTTTAAAATCTTCATTCATGATATATCATGGCTATGGTAGGTGAGAGTTAAATAACGCTCTCCCCCAGTCTTTCCAGAGTCCATCATCACAAGGAGAGACGTGAAAACAGATTTCTGTCTTACTCAGCAACAAATAGGATGTGCTGGATTTCCCAGAGAGGAGTACTAAACCATGAGTAAAGGTTGAGAGGCAAGAAACAAGATGGTATGTTTGGGAATCCACACCCCCAAGGTCTCTGATGTACAAGGTACAAGACAGCAAATGAAGAGAAAATTCCAAGTGATGGTTTAAGAAGCCAAATAGTGATGCTTTACATTAATAACATGCAAAATTCCTTACCAAAAAAGTTTTCTATGATACTGGTATATTCTGCACAGGGTGTATTCATGGGCATAGAGCTCATTATTTCTGCAAACTGACATAAACTCTAGTATTATTGACCAGACACAATATTACTGGCATACTGCACTAACAAACGCATTTTACTTTCACCCTTCCCTCCACTTCCCCAACGGTACAGTCGCAATCATGAGAGTCTACATTTCTTCCTCATGAAATGAACCATCTGCTAAATTGCTGCTTGAGATTTGAAGCTAGTCCCAATTGTTAGTTTATTAAATGTAATAAGTTACAATAATGAAGTGTTAAAATTATAACCCACATACGCAGAGAAAGCTAGAGATTCCCAAATAGAATTATAAAAATCTTAACTTTTGTATTTTTTTGACTTGTGGTTTTAATATCACCAATCTAACACACTAGCATTTCTTGTATTGCAACTAAAAATATATTTAAAAAAAAGTATGTAAAAGAGCAATCTCTTTTGTGTATATACAAATACTTCATCACCCAAGCAACTCTTCAAAAATAGGAATTAATAGTAAACCTAAAAGGTTTCTTTCTGTGGAGGATGATTTATAAAAACTAAATTCTCTTCAATCCAATGTTATACTATGTTCATTTTAAAAAAATACTTAATGATGTTTAGCAAAATTTTATACATCTTACTGCAAATGGAAAGCATTTGAGATGTTTTTCAATTGATAAGTTAATGTTTCTCAAGAGATTTGCTATTACCAGATATGAATAATGAGAAGATAAAGGTCTCCTTAAAGTCACTCTACTCACCTTAATTTGCTTGTTAAATTTCACAGTATGAAAATTGAAATCTTAACTCCAATACTGAAATAGGAACAAGATGTCTATATACATACACGTGTACACACATACACATTATATTCAAATATGAGAATTGTGATTGGCATAAAATTTTATGTCTTTTCCTTGTGATTTTTCCAAGCTCAAATTTTACTACCGTCAAAAGAGATTTACTATGTGTCTGTGTGTGATTATGCACACACAGATACACACACGTATTCAATCATGCAGTACACATTAACTGATCGCATTTGTTTAAATAAAGACTTCCATCAGAAATTTGAAGAATATTTTATTTCATCGCCTTTTTTACATGAGGAAATTTTAGAATTGGTCTTACAATCTCAAAGTAGTTTTTTCTCTGTATCTAAGCAAAGATACTATGCCAATTGACAAAATAATCCTATAGAATGATCTTTGGGCAATTTGAACAAAAAAGCCATAAATGCTAGATGAAAAGTTACAAAAATACATAGCCATTCTCAAAAGTAAGAAAGGCGAATACCAAGTTCCCAGAAATGAAAAGGAAACTCAAATCTCAGGTGGTGAGCAGTAGCCTGGTGAAGAAACCTGGAACCCGATTCACATCAAAATTAGTTCAGAGCCTGTGTCTGTGGAGAGACACACTTGAAAGCACACCACAGGGATGCCTCCACCTCCCAGGGCACAGGGCATTCCCAAGGAAAGTACCTCCCACTAAAGGGAAGCTCCTAGTTAAAACATCATAAAGCACAGGAGGAAACAAAACAGTTGAGAGTAAGAGAGAGCTGTCAGATTCAAACTCACACCCCAGGAACTACAGAAAACAGATGAACAGGAGAGAACCTTTAAATGAATATATTTAAAATATATAACCCAATAAAGAGGGTAAGAGAAATCACAAAGCAAGAAAAAGTCATTATGAAAAAAGAATAGGCAGATCTTTTAAAGAAATGAAAACAAATTCTAGAATTTATATTCATTGAAACTGAATTAAAAAAAATTTTTAACACACAAGTTAAACAGATTAAACCTAACTGAAGGAAGTGAATTATTAAATTGGAAAACAGATTTGAGAAAATCATCTACAATGAAACATAATGAATTAAAGAGGTACAAAATAAGAAAACAGAAACCAAGAAATATGGAGGCCAGAATGAGAAAGGCCAGCTTGTATTTAATAGAGACTCCAGAAGTCTTCAAATTTAAATCAGATTTAATCTCAAACGTGATAAATCTTTAAAATTCACATCTAGGTAAAAACATTAATAATATTAATTGTCTCAAAATACAAAGTAGAATTTTAGAGTCAATGATGTCTTATTGCCAGTGGAGATTGCCACAATATGTAAACAGACTGAAGTAGGAGAAAAAAACAAAGATGTCAGCAAACTGCATTCATTGAAATATATATAAATTTATAAACTGGTAAAAATTTTGTAAACCTCCCAATTTAAAAATTTGTCTAAGAAATTATTTGAACTGGATCATTAAAGTAGCAAATGTTTAACACATACTGAAAAAAGGATTAAGAATTTATGATCATTGAAAGAGGAAGCAATTTGTTTTAAGGCTTGATATGTCCTTTCTGGACATTTTTCAGTTTCCTCCTTGAATAGTGATCTCTTCTAGTCAGTGAGTTTCTCAAGACCAGAGCCCATATCATCCAAGCTACAGGGCCCACCACGGTGTCCTACCCATTGTAGGTACTCAATTCTTTTATGAACAGATGAGTCACTGTTGCCTAGGCATTGATGAGATCACATTGCTTCTCTATAATGGAATACAGTCCAATAATGGACAGAACTAAATTGGACTCAGCTGTTTTACATAGCATCTGGACAAGAGTCTCTGACATAGTGTTTCCCAACATGCTATGAAATTACGTATGAAGATACATAAAAATAGGGAAACTCAACAGGCAACTGAAAACCAGGTATAATAATGGATGCACAGGCAGAAATAAAAGGCATTTTTGCAGATAACAAGGCCAATGGAACTGGACTGAAAAACCACAGTTCATGGTCAACTCATGTTTTGAAGCCAGAGGCACCTATCCAAAAGGCGGTAGGTGACTTTTTCACCCCTCCTATACTTTCTGTTCCCTGGTCAGAAACACAAGGTCTGGAACAAACTCAGAGGGAGGGAGTAGTGTACCAGGCCACCATCCTGCTACTGTGAAGCAGCTGCTTTTTAAGAAAAAGTGCTATCTGCTTCTATTCTCATCCCCGCCAATACCGCTCCTGCATCCACTCACAGCTAACTCTCAAAAACAACTGAACAGGAAGTAGGGACTGAGACCCCTTGGTAGCACATTGCCTTGCATCCTGGAAAGTAGTATGCCCCACAAGCAAAATGCTACAGGTAAGGGCAGAGGAAAGCAGAGCTGGGCATGTATGCATTTTAGGGATTGTAGGTGTCTGCCTCTCCATCTGTCTTAGAATCAGAAGTCACAGAAGATCCCCTTTTGGACCAACAGGATAGGACCAGATGAAGCACATTCATACCAGACACTGGGTATTGGATGGGAGCTGGGCGGTGTACCTAAGTATAGCTGATAAGGAGAGCTCACCTGTCCCCAAGGAAAGAGTGAGTGAGGCCAAGCACAACCACATGCTCTAGGTCTTGGCAAATACCAGTTCTAGACTGAGGTAAAACTGAAGGTAAACAAACAGTAGTATATGGGTTTTATAAACATCCTGCACAAAAAAGGAAATGCAATGTCATCTTACAGACTTAGAGAGTGAGCAAGCCCCTTCAAATTCACTACTGCAGAAATCAGTGATTTTTAGAAAGGATTCAAGAAGCCAAATCTTTTTTTTTTTTTGATGTTTTAATGGTTTCTAACATTGTGAAATTTTGGGTTGTACATTTTTGTTTGTCCATCACCATATATATGATTCCCTTCACCTCTTGTGCCCACCCCCCACCCCCCACCCCCACTGCCCCTGGTAACCACAGTCCAGTTTTCTCTGTCCATCTCTTGGTTTTATATTCCACATATGAGTGAGATCATACAGTGTTTGTCTTTCTCTTTCTGGCTTATTTCACTTAACATAATATGTTCCAGGCCCATCCATGTTGTTGCAAATGGGACGATTTTGTCTTTTTTTATGGCTGAGTAGTATTCCATTGTATATATATACCACATTTTCTTAATCCAATCGTCAGTTGAGGGACACTTAGGTTGCTTCCACTTCTTGGCTATGGTGAATACTGCTGCAATGAACATAGGGGTGCATAAGCCTCTTTGGATTGTTGATTTCAGGTGCGTTGGATAGATTCCCAGTAGTGGGATGGCTGGATCATAGGGCATCTCTATTTTTAAGTCTTTGAGGAATCTCCATACCGTTTTCCATAGAGGCTACACCAATTTGCATTCCCACCAGCTGTGTATGAGAGTTCCTGTTTCTCCACATCCTCTCCAACATTTGTTGTTTTTTGTCTTGGTGATTATAGCCATTCTAACGGGCGTGAGGTGGTATCTTAGTGTTGTTTTGATTTGCATTTCCCTGATGATTAGTGATGTTGAACATCTTTTCATGTGCCTATTGGCCATCTGTATATCTTCCTTGGAGAAGTGTCTGTTCATTTCCTCTGCCCATTTTTTGATCGGGTTGTTTTTTTGTTGTTCAGTTGTGTGAGTTCTTTATATATTATGGAGATCAACCCCTTGTCAGATGTATGTTTTGCGAATATTCTCTCCCAGCTGGTTGGTTGTCTGTTCGTCTTGATTCTGGTTTCATTTGTCTTATAAAAGCTCTTTAATCTGATAAAGTCCCACTTGTTTATTTTTTCTTTAGTTTCCCCAGTCTGGGTAGGCATGTCATCCGAAAAGATTCCTTTAAAACCAATGTCAAATAGTGTGTTGCCTATATTTTCTTCTATGAGTTTTATAGTTTCAGGTCTCACCTTCAGGTCTTTGATCCATTTTGAGTTAATTTTTGTGAATGGCGATAGCACATGGTCCACTTTCATTCTTTTGCATGTGGCTGTCCAGTTTTCCCAACACCATTTATTGAAGAGACTTTCCTTTCTCCATTGCATGTTCTTAGCACCTTTGTCGAAAATTAGCTGTCTGTATATGTGTGGTTTTATTTCTGGGCTTTCAATTCTGTTCCATTGATCTGTGTGTCTGTTTTTGTACCAGTACCATGCTGTTTTGATTACTATTGCTTTGTAGTACGTTTTGAAGTCAGGGATTGTGATGCCTCCTGCTTTGTTCCTTTTTCTTAGGATTTCTTTAGCTATTCGGGGTCTTTTGTTGCCCCATATAAATTTTAGTATTCTTTTTTCTATTTCTGTGAAGAATGTCATTGGGATTCTGATTGGGATTGCATTGAATCTGTAGATTGCTTTAGGTAATATAGACATTTTAACTATGTTTAATCTTCCCATCCACGTGCATGGGATATCTTTCCATTTCTTTATGTCATCATGGATTTCTTTCAATAATGTCTTGTAGTTCTCATTGTATAGGTCCTTCACCTCCTTGGTAAGATTTATTCCCAGGTATTTTATTCTTTTTGATGCTATTGTAAATGGTATTATCTTTTTGAGCTCCAAGAAGACAAATCTTTATGAAAGAAGAGCAGAAATTCATACGGTGAGAATAGGCCGAGGCAGAAAACAATATTTTATCCTCAGGGAATGATCAGATACATTTGCAAGACACAATACATACAAAATGTACAATGATGTTGATAAGAGTATTGTTCATAATAGCAAAATATTGATGAAAAATGTTAATATCCAACAATAGGGAATTGGTTAAATTATGGAACACACTACAGATTCTCAAAATGATTCTTGAAGTACATATTCATTGACAAAGAAAGATGGTTATGACTTGTAATTAATAGAAAAATTTACAAAGTATGAGTAAAATGTTTTTTAAAATTTGTATACATACCTAGATTTTCATATGCAGAGAAAAAAGGGTCTGAAAAGTTACCACCAACAAATTAATAGTGGCTATCTCAGTGTGTGGGATTATGACTGACTTATATTTTTTATTTTTGCTTATCTGAGTTTCAAAATACAGAAGAATAAATCAGAACATTTTCTAAGATAAACCTGCTTGTACAATAATTTTTAAGCCAATGTATATAATGATATGAGTGAAGAAGAAATGAGCAATATAAAGATTTACAAGGCTAAATATAGCAGTGGAAGTAAAAATTTGAATTTGAGGGAGTAAGAGACAAACTGATACTAAAGAAAATAGAAAACAGAAGTTTTAAAAAAATGAATAAAGAGATGAAAATATTAAGGGAGACAATAATAGAAAAGATAGGATACAATATGTTTACAGTCCACATATAATATTTGTTCTAAGAAAGACAAAAGAAAAATTGTGACAAAAATAATACTCTATGACATTACAGAAGAAAATTTCCCTCACTTGAGAAAAAGTTTCAAGTAGACAGAATAAACTTTCTATATTGAAGAAAGAATCAATGAAAAGAAAAAATATACATGGAAGCAACTTTTAATTATACAAAAATAGTGCAATTACCCAGCCTGTCAAACAAAATAAGCAAACAAAAACAGATCACAGGCATAAAAATCAGACTGGTCCTCATTTCTTAGCATCCATATGTTGGAATACAATGACATTACATTATTCAGAGATTTGGAGGGGAACAGTTGTAATTTAAGTATGTTAATTTGAATCATACTTTGTTTCACATATGAAAGTTAAAAAATTATATTTTCGAGATATTCAAGGATTCAGAGATATTCAACCCCTGCACCTGCGTTTTATAAAATTGCTTGCAAATATACGTAGAGAGAGCTGAATCTAAATAAAAACCAAGGAATGGGAACTTACAGCTTGAAAGTTTTATGGATTTTCCCTTATTCAGACTGGAATGCTGTCTTGGAAATGCTATAGGATCTTTTGTTGTAAGGGATATGTCTAGTTTGGGGGCAGAGATTGGTTTCATAATAATTCTGTTGATGATCTTTGTCCATTCTTATACTTTTCTTAATAGCAAAAAATGTGCTTCATATTTAATAAATCTTTTTCTCAATATCTGTTGCTATTCTCCAAAAATATACTAGTAACTGTTCACTATGACAAATCCACTTATGGTTGGCACTGTAGTGTAAGAGTTGCTAAAGGGGAAGCCATGTGTGCGACTGCTAAAGCTATACAGAGACTTGTATTTGAATATACATTTTCCAAAGGCCTTGAGTAATGACTGTTGAAAACTTTAAAATGCATATTAAACTATTTTCAGTCTTTTCTGTTGTTGCTGTTAAATTGGAGAAAACTATTAATCATTAATACTCCTGTGGCAGTCATGTCCGTTATTAATCTCCTTTCCTAATTAGGTCCTTGAATGTTCCTTTGAGTTACTTAAAAATCATCATATAAAATACGATTTCAATAAAGTAAAAAACATATGCAGAAGAAAGACTGAACTAAAATATCAATATACTAAAAGTTGTTATCTCAGGATGAATGATGTCTTCCATATATATTTTATCCACCTTCCACACTTTCTACAACAATCCTCTATTACTTTAAAACCAGAAAAAATCAGAAAATCTAAGAATAAGTGCATAAAATTTTTACGTATCATATAATGACAAATTTTTTTTAAGTATTGTATATACTGTGAGGCGGAGTCAAGATGGCGGCGTAGGCAGACTCTGAACTCACCTCTTCCCGTGGACACAGCCAATTTACAACTACTCGTGGAAAAATTACCCCTGAGACAGAACTGAAAACTGGATGAGAGGAACTCCTGCAACAACGGACAGTCCTAGCTGGGGTGGAAGAGGCAGAGACTCCCTTCCGGAGAGGAAAAACGCCGCCTTCACAAGCCGCCAGCGTGACGGCCAGCCGCCGGGAGCAGCTCACAGGTACGCAGCCTCCCTGGAGGCGCGGGGCCCTGAGCCGGGGAGCGCCCCTGCTGTGGGCATATTGTGGACCCAGCACAATCGACACCAGCGGCATAATATCTGACTGTGCCTGCTACTAAAGCATTGGGGAGCACCCCCAGAAAACCCGGTTCACAAAGAAACTAAAACTGGCTCTTAAAGGGCCCGCGCACAAACTCACCCGTTCCAGAAAGCATCCTAAAATCACCAGAAAGAAAGGTGCACACTGCTTTGGTGACAAGAGACTCACCTAATAGGCCCTGAGTGCATCTCGGTGAGGGGTGAGACCTCTCCAGGGACTGGGACATTGGCGGCGGCCATTGTTGTGGCCTGGTGTGAGCGTGCTGACACAGACGCCATTGGAGTTTTCCCAGAGACCTGCTAGCCCAGGGTCTGCTCCACCCGCTAGAGCACCGATTTAATCCAGCTCAGCCAAGGCAGGCAGCCCACCCTAGAGACTGGCCCCACCCAACAACAAGCCCTCAGGCAACGTGTGGGCCTGCATAGATTGGTGACTGGATTTTCTGCAGCCTGGCAACTGAGCTGACTTGAGCGGGGCAGGGTGTGCACAAGGAGCGGGTGGAGAGTGTGGGGTGGTGGCGGAGTGTGTGGGGCTCCCGCTGTGGAGAGACTGGGTCCGCTTGGGGAGGTCAGGGCACTCACACGGGGCAGGACTGTGTTGACTGTGTGTGTGGACCTCTGGGCGGCAGGGCTTGTCAGCTGCAGAAGACTTGTGCTTCTCAAAGACCCACATAGGAGGTTTGCCCCACCTTCCAAAGCCTGAAACAATTGGGTGCTCCTGTGCCTGAGGCCAGCCCCACCCAGCTGCAATCCTCAGAGAGCTGACAAGAGACCTAATAGGCTAGAGGTTTACAGCAATTCTAAGGCCCTGAGCCTAACAACCTGCCACACTGGGGGCCTACTCACTTAAAAGAAATACTGCAACACAAATGTGGTATTAGAACTTACAGCCAGCTGTGCTGGGGCTCCCCACACCTGATAAAGAGACTGAAGGGCCCATAACAACTACAAGCAGCTGAGCATTACAACAGCTGGCCAGGAGCATAACTCAGCCTCCCTGGGCGCCTATAGGGAGAGCTAACAGGCCACAATAGAAGGACACACGTAGCCCACATAGGGGCCACCCCTGGAACATTGAGAACTGAGGGAAGCACACTGGAAGCCCCCTAAGCCATCACTTACATAAGGTCACCTATCCAAGAGCAGGAGACGTAGCTGACCTACCTAATACGTAGACACAAGCACAGGGAAAGAGGCAAAATGAGGAGGCAAAAGAATACATTCCAAGTAAGGGAACAGGACAAAACCCCAGAAAAGGAACTAAGTGAAACAGAAATGAGCAACCTACCTGACAGAGAGTTCAAACTAAGAGTGTTAAGGATGCTCACTGATCTGGGGAGAAGAATAGATGAACTCAGTGAGAATGTCAACAAAGAAATGGAAGATATAAAAAAGAACCAATCAGAAATGAAGAATACAATACTGGAAATGAAAAACTCATTAGGGGGACTCAAAAGCAGAGTAGAGGATACAGAAGAACGGATCAGTGAGCTGGAAGAAAGACTAGAAGAAATTACCCAAGGTGAACAGGTAAAAGAGAAAAGAATTAAAAAGAGTGAGGACAGTCTAAGGGACCTCTGGGACAACATCAAGCGCACTAACATCCGTGTTATAGGTGTCCCGGAAGGAGAAGAGCGAGACAAGGGGTCAGAGAATCTATTTCAAGAAATAATAGATGAAAACTTCCCTAACCTAAGGAAGGAAACAGACATCCAGGTACAGGAGGCACAGAGAGCCCCAAACAAGATAAACCCAAAGAGGCCCACACCAAGACACATCATAATCAAAATGTCCAGAATTAAAGATAAAGAGAGAATCCTAAAAGCCGCAAGAGAATGTCAAGTAACATACAAAGGAAACCCCATAAGGCTATCAGCTGACTTCTCAGCAGAAACCTTACAGGCTAGAAGAGAATGGCACGATATATTTAAAGTGCTAAAAGGAAAAAACTTACAGCCAAGAATACTCTACCCAGCAAGGTTATCGTTCAAAATGGAAGGAGAGATCAAATTTTTCCCAGATAAGCAAAAATTAAAGGAGTTTGTCACCAAGAAACCAGTGTTACAAGAAATGTTAAAGGGACTGATTTAAGGGGAAAAGAGAAGACCACAAATAGGAAAAATTATCTATTTCCACGATTAGAATGTAATGGATACAAATGCACAAAAAAGAGGTTAGATATGATATCAAAAACATAAAAGGAGGGAGGAGGGTAGTTAAAGAGTACAGCTTTCAGACAGAGGTCAAACTAAAGTGACCATCAATTCTGTATAGAAGAAGTAAGGAACAGAGAAGGACTACTTAAACACTGAGGAAAAAAAAATAAAAAAGTTAAAAAATGGCAGTAAGTACATACTTATCAATAGCTACTTTAAACGTCAATGGACTAAATGCCCCAATTAAAAGGCATAGGGTGGCTGACTGGATAAAAAAACAAGACCCATATATATGCTGCATACAAGAGACACACTTCAGACCTAAAGACACTCACAAACTGAAAGTGA
Organism: Ceratotherium simum simum; assembly: GCF_057802395.1. Classification (NCBI taxonomy): domain Eukaryota; kingdom Metazoa; phylum Chordata; class Mammalia; order Perissodactyla; family Rhinocerotidae; genus Ceratotherium; species Ceratotherium simum. The sequence continues at coordinate 6,318,563 of NC_141937.1, forward strand.
AGGGATGGAAAAAGATACTCCACGCAAATGGCAATGAAAAGAAAGCTGGGGTAGCAGTACTCATATCAGACAAAATAGACTTTAAAACAAAAACTGTAAAAAGAGACAAAGAAGGGCATTACATAATGATCAAGGGAACAATCCAACAAGAGGATGTATATACTGTAATCTCAATCAGCAAAAGAAAGATAAGACAGAACACTTTCAAAAATGTTAACAGTTGCATTCAGTGGATGGTGGACTAGTGAGTGATTTATTTATTCCTTCTACTTTTCAATATTTTCTTATTTTATAAAATAAACATGTATAAATTTCATATTAATAATAAAACTTTAATAATAAAAATAAAAATTTATGTTTTTTTAACATGAATTCCACTGGTTATCCTACCAGGAATAATTATCCACAGAACTCGCAAGGTCAGGATAATCTTTTTCATAAAAGTAAAATATAATTTCCTAGAATTGTTGCCTAAAATATGGATTAAAATCATATGATTATTTATTAATACTTTATTTAGATTTTATCTGAAAGAAAAGGAGAAACTTCAATATAACTGCCGGGGGGTTGAAAATTCACTAAGCACCTAGATGGCTTGAATGTAAAGAGACACTTTGACCACTCTAAATAAAAACATCAAACGTTGATTTTTTTTTTTTACTATCATACCGTCAATCTGATTCCATTTGTCATCTGCCAAAGAACTTTTGATCTCAAAAGTGCTTCAGTAAAGAAAAGGGATAAGACAAATGATAAGGCAGAGAGGGAACAACTCATTAAATTACTAATTGGAACAGAACTGGAGATTTGCCCTCCGAGCAGATACAGACAAATCGTCCAAGTCCGCTTTGTGTCCCCACACAGAACTTTCTGACAAACAGCAACACACATTTTTAGTTTAAAGATGAGACTACTGATATTTCTGAAATGGCAACATTTATCGTTGGGAGGGTGGCAACAATCCCACTTCTTCGCGGGGTATTGAGTGACAGTACCGTATCTTAGCTGTGGCACCCTGATACTACCAAGACCCCTCCGACTTTTCAACAGCTGGGGGTCGTTTAACTTCAAAAGCAAGAGCGATTTGTTTTTCTTCTAGTTGTCAGTTGACCGGGATCTGAAACTTACTGCATTGCTTGCTTCCCTTGGGCTCCTAGTAATGTGAATTGTCTTTAGCCCATGCCTATCAAATCACTGTCACACAGCAGCGGTCGACCTTTCTTTTCAATCTATGCACTTTCCAGGAGTTATAAATCAGTTGACTTTCAAGCTCGATGAGATGGCATATGCCCTAGTTTGAAGAACAGATGGAGGCTTGGGGGAAAATTGTTTCTGCAGGCTTGCTACAAGCAGCACTGCTCCATAAAAGTGAACCATTCACACTAATTTCTCACATAAATTACATAGGCAGCAGGGAGCACCAGCCCACTCAGCAGAAAATCTTTCATCTAGCTTTGAGAGGTCATCTAAGCAATTTAAATTAAAGTTATTTCTGACACGTGGTTGTATTTTCATGCCGTACAATTTTAAGACATAGCAATTTACATCAAATAAAAGAATCACATTAATTGTGTATGCAGTCCCCTCCTCCAAAAACACAGAGCAGCACATTAATTGCCAGAGGATTATTTTTTTTCAAGACTTCTACAATAAGCTGTCTATTAATTAATCACAGAGGAATTAGTAGTGGAAACATGGCAGCTCTCTTGTACAAAAATCAGGTAAATTGTCGCTTCTGTTGTAAAATTTGCCTTACAAATTCTACTAAGGCCTGTTATCTGGCAGTTATCAAAAGAAATAGAAGCCCAGGACAATTCCAAGAGAACATTCCTTCTTCTTCATGTGAAACAAATTATTCAACTCTTAAATAAACTTGCCTACAAGATTTCAAAAATAAATATCGGTTTTACCAGAGGGGAAATATGTATAACATTAACTTTTTGAATGCTTAACAAATTGAAACATTAAGAAATTGAAGGCACCAAAGGACTAAATTATTAGTCAAAATTACAGAATTTTGAGAATGATATATGGAGGGCTAATGGATCAGGTGTCACATCACAGCGTGGCTTATTTTAAAATGCAATAGTATTTACAGAAAATGAGCTATCATGGTTTGGGGCTGATTTTAATTGTAAGAAAATTAGTGCACATTTTAATAATAATTATATTCAATAACTGTTTTTCCTAGTAGGAAATTATCAGTTATGTCAATGAAAACAGTCACATTGAAAGAGCTTTTTATAGTTCATGAATACCAATGCTGCTAAGAACTGAAAAGAACAGAAAACAATGAGAACAGACCAGAGAAGAAATTCGGAATAGAGCCATACACGAATATTAGCAACTAGCAGGTTAACACAGAACTGAAGGTGTTGCCCAGCCAGCATCAGTAGAAATTTTAAAAACTAGATTATCATCCAATTAATTTATGGACAGCGCTTTCTCTATTTGGATATTCAAATTGGACATATATTTTTAGTCATTTAGAAAGAAAAATGAACTTGTCATTTTGAAATTTAAGAAATCAGTAGTCATTGGGAAAGTATTCACATATAACCTAAGGATCATTTTCAAGATAAAAAGTTCAACCCACAGAAACTACTGCATGTAACTCTGGACTGCGCGTTCAAATTAACTTGCTGGTGCTAATCTTCCCGTTTTGCTACTAGAAGACTTGGTCTCTATGGCTAATCTCTAATGAATATTTGTTCTTTGAAGTATTTTGCGAACATCTCAAATACAGATATTTTAGTAATCATGAAACAAAATTTCTTAGAGCTCCCAATTAAAAAGAGCCATACCAATCTTCTAGTACATGGTCGTCACCAATAAGGAAAGAAAGGCCTAGAGAGCGAGAGACATGGTGGTGAAACAGTGTCTAGAGAAGTAAGACTTCAAGATAATCAGCTCTAGTACGCTTTACATCCATTCAACACCTATCAGTGGGCACCTACTCCGTGCCAGATTCTGTTCTAGGTCCTGGAACAGATGAGTGAACAAACCAGAAATACACAGTCCCTGCCTTAGAAGACGTCAGGATATGCCATTTTTATTAAACTTGATGTTGGCTCCATTGTAGGTCCCTATCTGGTTTTCATTTTCTCTCCTCTTTCTTAATATATGCTAACTTTCTGTATTTTATGGTTCTTTGCAAAACAACGTAAAATCTTTCAGGAATAAAGTGGGGTGTTAATATATAAATGAATACATTTATATAATTCATTGGTTAAAAAAATACAAAAGTGTGTTTTTAGTTACCTAATTAACATTAATTTATGAAGTCACTTTTTAATAGAAAAACAAAGTCGTGTGATCCAAGTTTTAACCAACAAGTAACTTTATAATTAATATATTAAACTCAGGGGAAGTATGCTTTAATGGTGAAACTGTATACATCTCCAGCAGGTCAGCGAGGGAGATACATTTTTGGCAGTGAGGAGAGGCCATTTTCACTGGTACCTGCCTATACATATCAGTTCTGGCTTTATTAATTTTATTTCAATATAACTGGCTACCAGAAATTATTTACATATGAAGTAAAGGACAAGAAAACCAGAATGCAGAAACACCCCGGCAGTTATGCTACTTTGGACAACGCCCACCATACCCTTGCCAGATGAGGGGTAACAAGGTGCTGAGAGAGGGGAATTGGAGGCAAAGTACAGTTCATTTTGAGCTTTTCCCTTTTTGAGACAATTGGAAGGTTTGCAATTTTAGTTCCATTTGTAACAGGGTTTGTATTGTATACTCATTTGGCTAGGCAGTTATAGGGTGTCTATTTCCTATTCAAACCTCTCTAATATCTGGGACATCCTTATGCACGTTCATTCGAAATTTAGTGGAAAACAAGACTCTCAGTGCATGTCACACAGCACAGTATCTTGAGCAGATTAAAAAAAGGTGATTTCTATCAGTAATTACCTCGTCAAAATGCCTATAAAGTGAAGGAATTTAGAGACACCTTAGTGCAGATGTAGCTGTTTTCACCTTGTTTCATCAAAACTGGTGACTGGTTTATAACACCATATAGTCACCGTAAAAGCCCAATGTGACTATGATATTTTTCCTCAACCTTTCTCCCCAGGTCTATATTGAAGTGGCTATTTTAAAATAACTTGTATTCCCATACTATTTTAAAACAATGGCTTAGAATCAGAATTTATAATAAAATGGGATATTTCATAGTGCTACCTATGACTCATATTTGTGCTCCTCATTAAGTGTGTAAGCAATGATTATTATTTCAAGTTCATTCAGGTGACTACTCAAAATGATTTCAGATTCCCGCCCAAAACAGAGAACTAGAATGGGCTCCTGGCTCCTTCTCCAAAATCGACCCTGGAAAAACTAGAAGGGAAAACATGGATTCTAGGAAGTAACAAACAAGAGGAGGAAGAGGGGGAGGGAGGAGGAAGGAGGAAGGAAAAAGGGCGGAAGAGGAAGAAGTAGAAGAGGAGGAAGAAAAGGAGGAGAAATAAGGAAGGGAAGAGGGTGAGGAGAAGGAAAAAGGAAGGGGGGGTGGGAATAGGAGGGGGGAGGAAGAGGAAGAGGGAGGAAGAGGAAGAGGGAAGATGAGGAGGGGGAGGAGGAGGAGACAACTCCTGAGGAGACCTGAAGTCTGTCTGAAACTGATGGGAAAGGAAGGGGGATGGAGGATGCCTGGAGGCAGATGTGTAAGAAGAGTTTACAGAAAAGTGGTGTACACTCCCACGTAATTTCACGACTCATGCTTGAACGTTTGGCTCTAGTGCAATTGAAAACTCTTCCCTCTTCACCAAAGGCCCACCTTCTACACCTATGCCTCACTTCATCTGTCCTGTAAGCAGCAGAGGTGGAGACAGTGTGCTGAATATTTTGCATGTGTAATAGCATTTCTTCCCCCTCCAGAATGGCCATATGGAAGACCTTTAGGTAGAGCCGCATCCCCACCTCGCGCTTTTTTTTTGTATGAGTATGATTCATATTACAGAAGAACAGGAAATTGAAGAACAGAAATTCAAGATGTGGAAACTCAAACACAATTTGAAAATGTCCATTGTTCATGCTGATTATCTGCTTTGTAACTTATCCAGAATGGTTAGCTCTTTTTCACTTCTTTTGCCTGTATATTCTGGATATTGAAGAGATCAGCAACAGAATAAAGTCATGTTTCCTGAATGTTAATAAAGCCAACAAAAATGCAGGAAAAGAGCAGATTAAATTTTTAAGAAATTATGCTTTTTTAATGAATTTAACCATTCACAATCCAGAATTCTTTAGCTATATTTAGAAAATACATATTTAAAATTAAAAAAGTATGCCAGAGCTTGCCTGTTAGATTTCATATTCTAGGTCAGATCTGTTCATCTTTCATAGATAATTAACTTGCCATCGATAAGTATATACAAAATTTCACTATAAATATTTTGAAAAACTTTTTTCGTATTTATCGAGGAATGTGTGATAAGCATATATCAGTCTTATTTTTTCATTGTAATAATAATTCTCACATAGCTATAGTGTTCTATCTGGCTAGCAGATTCAAGCATTTATTTTTGACTACTATTATCTTAATCTAGAGCAGCACTGTGTAATATGGTAACCATGTGGCTATTTAAATTAAAATTAATTAAAATTAAAAATTTAGCTCCTCAGTCTCACTAGGGACATTATAAGTGCTTAATGGCCACATATGGCTAGCTGTAATGTATTAGACAGTGCAGACATAGAACATTTCCATCATTGCAGAAAGCTGTATTAGACACTGCTCTGATCTTTAGCGATGCCATTAGGAATAGACCACACTGCACAGATTACGGCGCTGGCTCTGCCCTATTGCTTTGGCACATGGAACAAATGACCATTTTCATACGCACTAAACTAGGATGGCAGTTCAGGATGTGGGTTGAGAAATCTAAACTTGCAGAGACATTTACCTATCTCTAACTCTTACTTCTATTTTCTATATTTACTTTCTATTTCTAAGATATTACCATAGAGTGCTTTTGTTATTTCAAGAATATATGGTGATTTCTAATATGGCAATGATCAGGTCAGCTAATCCAGAACAAGTAGAAGGGGAATTTGAGATCTTGGGCGGGGACTGTCTATCAGCTACTTCACAGACTAGAACGAGCCTAAGATGCTAGGACAGCCTTCATCCTGGTTTATGGCAGTGATTCCTAAGTATTTCACAGTCATAGACCTTTTGAAATCCTGATAAGAGAAATGGACCTTCTACCATTTTTTTATGCACAGCATTTCAGACACTCACAAACCACCTTGGAGTCCTAGGGGTGTCACAAGGAACGGGGAGAGGGGATAGGATTTTCATGGAAGTACAGCTACTCAGCAGCCTTCAGCGAGAGGCCAGCTGTAACATGAAGATGAGAGGTTTGCTTGAGCAGGGCCCCGGAACTCTGTCCATACAGGGGGAACTACAGTGCAGGGTCTTGGGTTATTTGTTGGGGGAGGGGTTGGAGGTAGCCCTACCTCTTTCAACATGTAAGGCCCCTTCCTTAGGAATGGCATCCTAAAGAAGTCCTCTGCTCCTACCAAGTACCCGGTTGTCCCCACAGTACATGCACCAAGGAATAAATACGAATATATTGAGAGATTGTTCACAAGCCTATGCTTAATAATGTTAATGTTTTATCTTCAATATTATAGTAGCACAATTGAAATGTGGTTGGCGAAGCTTTAAAAGGTAGAAGTCTACGGGTTATAGGATAAGATGTTTCTTTAAAGGTATGCTATTATCCCACCAGCAGCAGCAAATAAATTGCTTCCTCTTTATTCTGACTTGTTAGCTTGCTGAATCAGTATTATAGTCAATAGTAGCTTAAAAAAATTAATATAGCTATAAAAAAGAAAAGCAGTTTATATCCCTTCTAATTATTAGATTATTAAAGATAAAGCAAAATGATTCAACCTATACTTTTACTATTTTCAAGATGAATTTTATCTAGTCTCTTGATACTTCTAAAAGTTACTCATAAGATTATTTGAACAGGTCAAAATAAATCTATAAATTCTTTTTATTGATACAATTTTTATGTGCTATAATTACTTAAAACACCAAAATCCACTCACTTTTTATTAAAAAACATGGCATACTCTTTTACTCAAAAGGAATCAGGTTTTTAAGAACTTCCACTGTTATCTTGTATGAACCAGCAACTAATGAACACAAAATCCATGTAAGTAATGAAATATAAATGAACCCAAAAATTACAGTAAAGCTTTGGGAATATGTACTTATGTTAAGACTAAAATATCTAAATTAGTTATACTTGCTCTAAATTTTTTCTCATCATATGCACATTTTCACATAACAAATTCACATTTTAATAGAGACAAAAGTGAGATGATAATGTCCTTCATCCTCCTAAAAAAATTTATGACAAAATGTAATAACAAGGACCCCTTCAGATTTCTCTTGCCAAATAATCTGTAATAATTCATAATTCAGTAACTGAATATCAGATAACTGCTCAAGATTTAGAAATGTTTGATAATTATACAAAAACACATTTAAAGACATAATAGAAATAATGCAAACAATTCTCTTAGTTTTTCCATAAATGAAGGAAGAGGTTATTTTTAATAAATCTTGCTAAGCTATTTACTTTGATGAATTCTTCAATTTGAGCGTATTATTTCTTAACATAAGTCTATTTGTTAGTGATTACCAGCAATCCCTACATCATCTTCAGACACTATTGTGGGGCTTCTCAGTTAAGTGGGTCAATTGCTTAAATGATATTTGGCAAAAACCTTTTACATGCCTTAACCTGCTCCTATACTCACACATGTGCAACTGCTCTTCTGTCTTTCGGCAGAGAAGCCCTTTTAGCTGATAAATATCACCCAAAGCAAAGGCGCGGATAACAAAAATAATTAAATAGCAGAAGCTGGTTAGAGATCAGGGCTCATTTTTCAAATTAAATGTAAAAGCCATCGCCAGTTAAGAGATTGGCAAGTTTTTACAAATAACATCAGTGAGCCTTTTAGAAAGAAACACAGCCACATTAGAATGGAGTCATTAGGCAATACATTTATTTTGAAGCCAATTAACCTTTCGTCAGAGAAATGTGGCTGCTGTAACGGTTTCGCGGCGGAGGTCAGCCCGTAACCGGGCGAGTGAGACAGCCACTGCGCCGGCTGCCACGTGCTGCAGACGGACAGCAGCGCGCAGCAACGAGCACCGGCCTTCTTTTGTATTCCACTCTGCATTTCCAGAGAGCAGACAATCCTGACCTATCCATTTAGGTAATTAAAGCTTCCATTTGGAAGTGTCCTGCAGGAAGGTGAAATTTGGGGGAGATAAATGGCTGTTGCTCTCCCGATCCAGCCACCAGTCCCATCATTTGATGGACTGCCTGAAGCAGGCTGGGCTGCCAAGGTTTTCATAAAAATAGAGATGAATTGGGCAGCAGACAATTCTCTAAGGCAAAGCAACTCTGTCATTTTCTTTTTGCAGGCTATAATTTAATTGTTAGTCAAGGTGGACGGCTGACACAGGGGGGCTTTCTCTAACAGCTTACCCACCATCTTCCGTTCGCTGAGAAATCACTCCCGTTTATTTACTTATCAGCCAAGTTTGTCTGGCATGGGGAGATGTCGCTTCGGCGGTGCAGCTGTCTCTCCCAGCTGTGTCTGACTTACCTTCCACGCTATTTTGTTTCCTTTTGAGTCATGCTCAAGGGCAATTGGGAAGTCTCCTCGCTCATAAAATTTTCGAAATGCTGTGGGCTTGGCTGGTCTTTCTTTAAATGCTCCTGCAGCTGGGGGGCCTCTTACCTTCAAAGAAAAAAAAAAAGGGAATCAGTTTTTAAAATATACCAAAAATTGCACAGTGAAAAGACTTTCATATTTTTAAGTTTCAGTTTGTATAAAATATAGTGGAAAATAAAGACCAACTGACTAATAATGGACAACAGAAACATTACTAATACAAACATTTGGAGAAGAATATTATTGTATAATCACTATTAAGGGTCTACTTTATTTCAAACTACTTTAGAAAGCATTCCTAGAAGATGTCACTTAAATATCAATTTATAAGGAAGAGAAGGCTGAACTTTTGCTTAAAGTAAACATTTAATAGAGGTATCTAAGTTCAGAGTGTTAAAATTTTTAAGATTCCTAATAATTGCAAATTCTAATCTCAGATCTGATATACTATGTGGACTACTGAAGTAACAAATTTAAAATATTTCCTGTAAATCCTTCTATATATATATATATAATAGTAGAATATGTTTTCATGTTATGAATATTAACAACAAATCTATAAAAATGTGATATAAAATTAAGTAATGATAAATGAGAGAGTTTAAAAAGAAAAATGGTAGTCTACTATGTGCGTATATAGCATACATTTGATAATATGAATTTATGAAAAAGTAACATTAGAATAGATTACATGAGAATCTTTCATTCCCAAAATTGAGATTTTTATCAAGGAAGGAATATTTCATACGGAGTTATTCACACTGAGTACATCTTTCAAATCTGCATTACTTACATATGAACTAATTCATTGTTACAAAATTCAAAGTATTTAGTGAACTATTTATAAAATTATAGTCCACTGCATTCTTCCTTACATATGGTCTAAACATGATTATCTTTCCCTGCTTGTAAAAAAAAAGGTAAATACTAGTCACTCATTAGTTTAATAAAAACATGATTATTTTATTAATTATTAATATGGACAAGATAGCAAGTAACATGAATATCTTAATATTTTAAGTTATTTGATGTCACGTTAATTTTTAATATTTGTGGGAAAAACTTTAATTTTAACGAAGACATATAAAATATATCTAATATAACAAATATATAATGACAAATACATTTTATCTAATGCACATATAAAGGCTACTGTTAGAAATTGAGTGTGATATAAGAAATATCTTATTAAGATGGCTAAATGCTGAAGTGGAGTTGAAGAGTGAGGTAACACAAAGGCATTTATTGGAGTGTAGAATTTCCTTCACTATGTAGCACATTATTCCCAGCATATGATTACATAAGTAACTGAGGTGACACCGGGCAGCAAGGAAGCAAGATTTCCTCCTACTTATTGAAGATTTGATATTTGTTCTGGTATTAGAATTATTAGCCACCCTTTTCAGCCAAATTCATTCAATGGGTTAATAACCACATGTATGAGACAACTCCTTTGTGCAGAGCCCTGAGCCAGATGCTATATACAAAGAAAAATCTTCTCAACTACATTAGTGTAATGGAAACTGCAGAGATGTTGTTCCTAGACTTTTGCAATTCACGGAGCAGTAAATTTTGAATCACATTTTTGGGAATTGATAAAGAATTTACAACTTTTTATTTTATGAAGAAATTACAATTAAAAACAAAAGATTACTATCTACTATCATGGCACCTTTTTAATACTCCCCAAAATGTGGTAGAACATAATCTAAAGAAAGCAAACTTGGCCAAGTTAAACCAGCATGCAAACATATTTATAGAATGTCAAAGTGCATATGTGTGTGCATGTGTACATGTGTGTGTGCATGTGTGTGTGTATGTGTGTATGTATTGTTATTGCACAATACTGATTACTGGTCAGCAGATGTCTTATTTGTTATGTTTTCTTAAAAATTAACTTGTTAATGGATAAAAAAATTGTGGTATATATATCCAAAGGAATACTATTCAGCCATCAAAAAAGAAGGAAGTCCTGCCATTTGCAACATCATGGAGGATCTTGAGAGCATTATGCTAAGTGAAATAAGTCGGACAGAGAAAGACAAATCAGTGTATGATCTCACTTATATGTGGAATTTTAAAAAAACAAACTCATAGAAGCAGCAAGGAGAATGGTGGCTGCCAGGGACTGGGGCGTGTGGCATCTATTGATGGTCTTTCTTCATTCGCTTTGCAATCTTACTGATTCTTGGTGTGACTACTGATTTTCTCTTGAAACCTGGACATTGGTGCACTATGAGACTCTGGATTTTAAACCTTCTGTTTTAGCTGGTTTATTTTGACATCTCTCTGGCAGACACGCAGGTAAGGGTGCCACCTCATTACTGCCAGGTTAGGGTAGAAGTCCTGGTACCCCGCCTGGCCTCTGTTGACCCCAGTGGAGGGAGCTCCTTATTAATAAGGATGAAGGTGGGGGCTCCAGCACCACTAACCCCCACTGACACCTCCCTGAGAGGGAGGGCTAGCAGTGGCACTGACACCACAGATGGCATGGCCTCATTACTGCTGGGAAGTGGTACAATTCCTGACTCTCCCTGAGGCATCCTCTGACACCACCTCAGCTGGAAGAGGGAAGAGTCTCTTTGACCCCTGCCTGGGGTGGAAGTCCAAGCTCCCCCTACGTGGTCTTCACTGACACTGTGGGTGTTGGGGGCCTCTTTACTGTTCCAGTAGAGAGGAATGACCCCGTTCTTCATTAAAAAAATTCAGCTACAACCATTATTTAGATCTTTCGTCTGTTCATCATCTGCTAACTATACTTTTCAGTTTTTCTAGATGTCAAGTTATTATTTATGCTGTTGATAGCAAGCCTCCCACTTGTTTAACTGACCTAAATTTTGCCTAAGATTATCTATCTTTCTCCTTTTTCTTTTTATTTATTTTAAAATCAGTTTTTCTTTTTCCATTTGTCTTTATTTCAAATATACTCCAATACTTCTGATTCTGAACTTGAAATTCTAATTGTCCAAACTTTTCAAGAAATGAACATATTTCTCTCTAAGAAGCCTAGAAGACTTTTTATAAATTATTATAGATAACTTATACTTCTTTCTTCCCATTAAGCTTCAGGGACGGTCTACAAAAAGTATTCCATGCTTACATTTCCATGGAAAGTCTTTACTTAGTTTTACAAAATTATCCATGCTAATACCTAATAACCCAACAGTGAGGAGAGTCTTTCTTGAGTATCTGTTATCCTCTGTCTTTATACTTCTGCCATTTACTTATTTCTAAACACTATATTTTTTTGGATTCTGCTATAGATCCATTCTAAGTTAACTCTTGGCATCTCAAAAGTTTTAATTGGTAAAACTGACTAGAATATTCTCAGTTAGACCTGTTAGTGTAACAGGGGCATTACCTAATTTTACGCAGATGCTCTGTCACTATGTATCTCGATAGTATTTTTTTCTGTTCCAAATACATATGTACCCACTTAAACCTTATAGGAGGACATACTACTTTTTATATGCTCACATAATCCATTTCAACATTCCAAATAATTCTAAAAATCTATACACAAAATCAAGCAAAATATAATTTCTGGAAAGGTAAAGATATTAAAGATAATAATAAAGATAATAATAAAGATATTATTACTGCAAATCACACAGATGAATGTATCTTGACTAAACAACTTTAAAAACAAGCAAAAATACTTTTAAGAATCCTTATGTAAGTCCTATATTTGTAGAAGAAGAACTACTGTAAATTTTACTTAATGTCTTAAGAATTCTACTCTGATTTATTATAAATAATATAGACGAAATCAGGAACCATAAATCAAACTAGTTTGTGGGAAAATGCAATTAGGATTTGCCTGAATGGTGGGGGCTATCCGTAAACCAATTAGGAAGAATGGATGCTGCAGCAGAATGCTTTTAATAAAATCTAATGCACTTGGGAACAAAGATATTGAATGCACTCTGAAGTGACTACAGATGACAGAGTACTTTATATGCCTACATTTATTGAATGTGCTGGAATGGATTTAGGATTTAGATCACAGTCTCTGTCATATGGTCACAAAACTAAGAATAATTAGTAGGAAGGAATTTAAGGCTCTCTAAAATTCTTCATCATATAGTTTGAAAGTTTCCTTTTCAGTAGTTCTACTTTTCAGCATAAACTGAAGCTGCTAAAAAAAGAAAAGACTTTTACTTCAAGTGGGAAATCTAAATTGTATTATTCTAATTGGTCCATTTAGCCAACTCACTAACATTGAAACAATAAAATGCAAAGACATCAATTTCCTCTTTTCCTCAGATTCAACCCGAAATTTGGATTCATGAAAACACTGTGATTAAGCAGCTGGTGGGCAAGAGTTGTATTGTCTCTGAGCTACTCAGGCACCAGATTGCTAGCTCAGGACTGGCAAATTTCTTGCCATCAGACTAGACTTCTGAGTAAGAAGTATTGTAACTCAGGTTCGGCCCCATTTGCCAATCACAGTTGTTTTAATAACGTCAGAAATTTTGCAACACCGAAAGCCATCAAATGACCAGGAAAATGGTTGCAAAAATACTACAGTAAGCAAATCCGGTTGTAATGATAGATGGAGGACCTCGTCATTAACAAAAATGAGCTCAAATTACCAGGTAAAGTCATTACAAAAAGCTTTAACAATATAACAATTTAACAGTGTAACAAAACTTTCTGACAAGAATGTTTTTGTCATAGTAACAGTCAGGAAAAATATCAAGAGCCTTATATGGTCAAAAAATATATAGACATACTGTGGAGTCCTTAAAAGTCAGGCCCTACAGGTGACAGTGAGTAGCAGGGAAAACTTGCAAGTGATGTGGGTAACCTACTTTTGGAAGAGCATCCCACCAGGATCTACCAGGATGGTCTGGAGTCAGGAGAATGTGGCGTTAAGATGATCAATCTGGACTTTACTGCAGTGGTCCAAGCACGAGATGGCAAAGGCCTTAAGTTAGGGTGGCATCAAAAATAATCACAAAATCCCCTAATATTGTGTTCATTGTTTTACAAACATTAATGGCTTCAACAAAACCCATATAAAACGAATTTACAGACAAGGAAATCACAGCTTAGAAAGGTTCAATAATCTGGCAGAAATCACAGAATTAGAAAGTAGCAGGAAAGGGACTTGACCTCGATCCCTCTGCCTCTATAGGACATGTCCCTAGTCACTATATTAGAGGGTTCAGTTTGGGCAACAATCTAAAGGGGAAAGATCTAGGGCACATGGCAGATTGGATGAGGGGAGCTAGAAGCAGAGAAGAGACAGGCTTCAGCCTATAAAGATGCAAATAATCTATTTGTTTAAGTTATGTAAATAATAAACTGCAGAATGGAGAGAAATCTTATTAAATCACTTACAATTTAATCACCTGTTAATATTTTTGTGCTTTCTCTTCTAGACTTTCCAAAAGCATATATATACAAATACCATGTTTTTATATTTTTATGTCCTATCCATTTAGTGTACTTTTTCACTTAGTGTAATATGTTTTGATGTTGTCATTGATATCAAAATTTCCATTTTCATGGCTAAGCAATATTCCACAACTATTGGTAATTCCATTTGGAATTTATATTATTTCTAGGTTGGTTTTTTTTGCCTATTATAATTACATTATTGTAAACACCTCAAGAATATCCCATTTTCCATATTTTATATTATTTCATTCAGACAGAGTCCCCAATGTGAGATAATAAGGTCAAAACTTATTTATATTTTATGATTCTTAATAAAATTATTTGCTAGTTAAATAGGAGAACAGGTTTTCCTGTCTTAGTCTGCTTGGGCTGCTATAACAAAATTCCATAGGGTGGATGACTTAAACAACAGAAATTTATTTTCTCATAGTTCTAGAGGCTAGACAGCTGAGATCAGGGTACCAACAAGGTCAGATTCTGGTAAGAACCCTCTTCCTATCTTGCAGACTGCTGCCTTCTCACTGTGTCCTCACAGGGCAGGGAGAGAGAGCTCTGGTCTCTCTTCTTCTTCTCATAAGGACACTAATGCCATCATGGAGAACCCACTCTCACGGGACCATCTCATAAACCTAATTACCTCCCAAAGGCCCCGCCTCCAAATACCATCACATTGGGAGTTAGGGGCTTCAACAAATGAATTTGGGTTGGGGAACACAAACATTCAGTCCATAACATCCTTCTACTGTTCCACTTGGGTTACTATGTATAACAAATGAGAATGAACATTTTCTCATTTTAGTACAAATGCTATATGCATACATTCGTGAATGTATGTTTGTCTTGTCCATATTAACATCAATTTGTATGAGCTTTTTATATCAAGAGATATTAAACATTGGTTGCATGTACTGCAAATATCTCCTCACCATCTTTGTTTTCCATTTTTATTTATTTAGCATTTAAAGGTTTAAATGTTTTGTAGGAAAGTCTCCTTGTCTTGTCTTTACTTGCTCTTTTTGCCTCCAGCTTTGCCTTCTCTAGATCATTCCTCCCTCGGCTGCACAATGAATATTCTAATAGACTAATTAAATCATATCTCTCATCTACTTAAAATCCATAAATGATTTCCCATTGACACACTACACAAAGACATTTGCAAACTGAGTTTCTCTCTCTAGTCACTCCTCCACAGGCACCCAAGCGTAAGTTATACCCAAATGCGGGCACTTCTCAAATATGCCCTGCTCTCTTTGGTCTCCATGACTTTGCTGTTCTGTCAACCTGTTATTCTCCCTCACCCCTTCACTCCGCTTTCTCCTCTTTCTTTTTCTCCTAAATAACGACTGATCACCTTCAAATTCAGCACAAACCTCACCTGTCCTAAGAAACCTTTCCTAACAAGGCATACCCCTACCCTAGTGTGGGATTAGGTCCTTCTTCACATCGAAATGCCTGCAAGACAAACAACTGGACTTGGCCACTAGACCATGGCACATCTGTGTGGAGATTGTTAGGGAAATCCAGGTTGTTGATACCGTTTGTCTGTAATCAAGTGGGGCATTAAATCTATGGAAATCGGCAAATTTTCCCAAAGGGAGCGTATATAGTGAGAAAAAGTCTGAGAAGCTGAGACAATAACCTTAATAATATAATAGCATTAATTTAATAGTAAGTGGATTCTGTGGGAGAATAGGAAGAATAGTCAGAATGGTGGCAAGAAAATGGGGAAGGGATGGTATCACAGAATCAGTGAATGAGAGGGATAAGTTGTTTTTTTTTTAAGCGATACAAGAAGGTCAATTAAAAAGAGGACTGAAGTCCTCTGAAAATTAAAATGCTATAGTGGCATGATGGGGTGGAAGCCAGACCACAGTGCACTGATGAATGAATAGCGAATATGAAAGTAAAACCAGATATTCTTTTTGGGAGTCACCGTGCTCTACGGGCAGTCAAAATCTGAGTTGCTAGCAAGGTGTAATTGTCAAAGTAGGGTAAAGCTAATGATAATTGGAAATAGGGAAAGAAAAGAATATCAGTGGACTATAATACTGGAATTCATAAACTATTTAATAACTTAGGGAACTGAGGTGGATTTTAGAACAGAAGATGTATTTATAACTAATACCCTTATGTAAAATGGCCAGAAGAACTTGTGAAGTAAAGTATAGATTTTTCAGTGTTAGAAACTCGTAAATCTGAATTTAAGGACCTAACTAAAATATTTCTTAGAAACAGAGTTAAGAAATTGGCTTTAATATAGATCCTACCTATACCATTCGTTCATTGAAAAATGTAACGAATACCTAATATTCCCAAGTCACTAGGCTTGATATTATTGAGGACAAAAAGATAAGTCAAATATATTCTTCTTCTTCTTTTTTTTTTTTTTTTGTGAGGAAGATCAGCCCTGAGCTAACATCCATGCTAATCCTCCTCTTTTTGCTGAGGAAGACCGGCTCCAAGCTAACATCCATTGCCAATCCTCCTCCATTTTTTGATTTCCCCAAAGCCCCAGTAGATAGTTGCATGTCACCGTTGCACATCCTTCTAGTTGCTGTATGTGGGACACAGCCTCAGTACGGTCAGACAAGCAGTGTGTCGGTGCGCGCCCGGGATCCGAACCCGGGCCGCCAGTAGCGGAGCACGTGCACTTAACCGCTAAGCCACGGGGCCGGCCCCAAACATATTATTCTTAAGATATATATCATTTAGAAGAAGAGATAAGACTATCCCCAGAATCTTCTATAGAAGTAAGAATGTGATAAATGCCACAGAAAGATATCCAGAATTCTGCACATTCAGAAGATAAAACATCTGGGTTTTAAGGCCCTTTTCCTTTTCATTAGAAAATGCTATTTAGCCTTGCAAACTATTTACCCTTTTCAGTGGAATGAGGAAGAAATATATTGTAATTTCATATAAACCTGAATTCTGCACAATTTTAACTAGAAACAATTATCAGAGAACTATGGTTGCTGTGCCATAGATTTTTCTATTTACAACCGTTGTAGTAGTTAATGATTAAATCCAAATTAATTTGCTTGTATTTTCTGTATTTCTTAGATCTAAGTAATTATCAATTATTACCACACCTTTATGACCAAACATTCACTACTGATAAAACCAATACATAATTCTTTCTATGTAAAACCTTTCATATTAAAACCTACATTTTCTATTTTGAAGTTCACTTATGTAAATAAAAATTTATAAATATAAAATCTAAGGCTTGTGTGATATTTAAAATGAAATAAATTAGTCTAAAGTGCTTGCAGAGACTAGTGTAAATATGATTAGCATAAACAAAAAGTAAAATTATTATTGTGACTATTATAATAAGTTATGTTTAAATTAGCATTGTCATATGATTACAAAACACTCAAATAACTTATGTAGTTTTTCAGATAGGTAGAACAAGAAAAATGTAGTGTTAGTGAAGACAATAACATGGAGTAGAATGATAAATATTTCAATTAAAAAATATATAAGAATTTGGTCCTAGACTTTTCTACTCAACAATAAATTATACCCTGCTTTGTTGCCAAAAGGATCTAAGGCAGCTGGTGAAGATACATGCACTACGGAAGCATAAGCATGGACTGAATGAGCTGCCATATAACACAGGCAAGTGATTGGACTCTTCAGAGCCTCAGTTCCCCCACGTGTCAGATTAAAAAAAGTACACTAGGAGCCGGCCCTGTGGCGTAGTGGTTAAGTTTGGCACACTCTGCTTCGGCAGCCCAGGTACACGGGTTCGGATTCTGGGCGCAGACCTACACAACTCGTTAGCCATGCTGTGGCAGCGACCCACATACAAAACAGAGGAATATTGGCACAGATGTTAGCTCAGGGCGAATCTTCCTCAGCAAAAAAAATAATTACACTAGTTGACTTCCAAGATTCTTTCTACACCTCTATATCTTAACATGTGTATTTATTAAGTCAACAAATATTGTGGACATACAATATTGTCAGAGAATTGATCCACTTGCAGAGCTAAGAGGAACCTCAAAGGGCACATAAACTCCTTGTTTTACTCTTGATAAATTGAAATCGAAAGGCTATGTGGAAACACATCCCAGTTTACCTTTCAAGGCTTATTTTTCTCAGCTCTATCACCCTAATAATGACCTCAGTTTCAGAAATCCTAGACTTCTTTCAGGCTAGGACCCAATAATTTGATTTAAAAATACTTCTGCAATCACTGTCTCTGACATAAGGAAGTCGCTAAGATTGCTGAGTAAATTATGCTTACATCATTTTAAATTTATAACTAAACTGGATCACACTTGGAACTAAGATTTTATTTCAAAATGTTGTCTCTGTAGTCTAAAATAGTCCGGAAAGCAATGGTCGGGCTACCCAACTCCTTTAAAATTGTTTTGTTCAAAATAATAGGCATTGGTGGTCCTTTAAATCTCCGTTTTAGGGAAAAAAAGACGCATAGCCTTTCCTAACAAAAGGAGGTGCAATAATCAAATGATAAAAAAGAAATCTTGACAGTTGAAGGTTAAAAATGTTTACTCAAAAGCTGCTCTCTCCTTGAAGTTAAACACAGGAAAAGGCCACCTATTTATGTGCCCAAGTGTGATTCTTGCTATCAACTTGTCTCCAGAGAGTCATCAGAGACCTCAATTTAGACTGTGCTGTTTAATATCTGTCTTGTAGAACTGATAGGATCCCTGAATGACTGAGACAGCTTGGGTAATACGCTGCCCCACCTAACACTGAGGCCAAAGAAATGAGTAAGTTAAATGTGAAAGGAGAATATAAATGGGTAAAAGTTTAAAATATATTCTGTTCCTCTTACACCTTTAATGTTGAAAGCATAGTAAATAGTTTATATCTAAACATATATCTTCTGTATCTTGCAACAGAGTTATTTCTTACTGAATAATTAGAGTAAAAATGTTATTTTTGTATATGTGAAGAGACTATTACCATTCGCATCTTACATATCATGAATATTTTAATAGAAAATTTGAAAATCCTTGTGTCTAATGATGCAAACTGATATTCTCCAGAAAGAACTAGCCATTTAATAGAAAACAATTTTTAGAACTGTCTACAATAGAAGATATTTATATTGGTAAAAAAGAGTTCTGCTTTCCCATCAGTCTACTGGCTCCCTCTAAAGTAAAGTACTTTGAAAGTTCATATGAGTTACACAGATATTAAATACGCTGATTGTAATTTACAAACTCTAATGGTCAGATAAAGGGAGAAAGAAACGTGCAAAAACATGTATGTTATCACACATACAAAGCATGCATATTACAACTTAACTAGAAGATAATATAATAAGAAATACAAAATTATAGTCTTATCACTCTGGGTTTTTTTCCACCATGGATCATGAAACCATGAAAGAAATGTTAAGAATAGGAAAGGGGAAGAAGAAAGAATGAAGATGTACCTAAAGAGCATGTTATCTATCCTAGGTAAAGATAGTAATGCCTCGTTCGCTATCCAGATGTAATATGTTTTTATTTTTATTTACCTTATATTTTTATTTTTTAGTAAATAAAGTGCATTTTTCCTGAGCCAAGATCTTTATCTGTGCAAGCTTGCTGAAGTTAGATCAGCTTGTGGCCAAAATAAAGCCAACTAGTCTACCTCTTCTCTATTAACAACAAGCCAGTCTTGGCCATTTGTCTAACCAACCCCAACTAGACACTCACAACTCACCAACCCAGAAGATTTATCAATAGCTTCCTTTACATTCAGAAGTGTTCATTCTTACATGGCCATAGTTTACTTTAGATGTATGCATGTGATTACATGATTTGAATAGAATTTGTAAGCATGATTTGAAATATGTTAGATATTACAATTTTATACAAGCATTTCATATACTTGTTTAAGTAATTTACACACGCACATACACACAACCTGACTCAGTGAGGAGTTTCCTCATAACGTCTTTCCTCTGCAAAATGTTACTGTATCTTTGTTTTTACTATGCAGTGAAATATGAGATAACCCTGACTATAAAAGAAATAAAGGAGGAGTCAAGAAAATGCCCTCCTTGCCAGCCTACTTTAGTTCCTTGGTACCTAACAAGCTCAAAAGTTAAAGTGATTTCTTCCTTCTTTTTATTCTAAAATTATACAAATACAATAAGAACTTCATTTACTGCAAAATTAGGTGAAAAATTGACCACCAAAAGATAGCTAAGAGGCACAAGTCATGTGGGAGGAAGGGAAGAGAGGAAATATGGTGAGAGATGAGAGAGATCATTAATGGATTCCAGAAAACACCAGAAAAAAATATTTATTTCTCATGAGGAATATCCCGTGAAGGGCAAACGTTTCTTATTTGCAAAAATGGGGGTAAATAGGGCTCACAGAAGAGGACTTTTCCTATCCATTTGATATCAGAGGACAAGGGCCACCAAAATATATACATACACAAATAATATTTCCAACCATCATTCTTTCTGTCAGCAGAGAAGGAGAAA
The DNA here is from genome assembly GCF_057802395.1 of Ceratotherium simum simum. Classification (NCBI taxonomy): domain Eukaryota; kingdom Metazoa; phylum Chordata; class Mammalia; order Perissodactyla; family Rhinocerotidae; genus Ceratotherium; species Ceratotherium simum. The sequence continues at coordinate 6,339,147 of NC_141937.1, forward strand.
GATTTTGGACTATGAATCTCAGAAGAATGCTACCCTCTACCAGGACCTAGAAACTTACTTCAAATTACAGTCTAGGAAAAGCCAACTCATTCATTGTTGAGCATTAAAATGGAACCTAGCACAGCATCAAAAAAAAAGACATTATAAGAAAGAAAATGTGTAAAAGAGCAGCAAAACTTACCAATTGAAGTAAAGTACCATGCGAGATAAACACTGACCAAATATTTTGCCAAGAATTTTAAAACATGATGAAGCAACCACTTTTATGGAAGAAGAGCAAAAAAGCAGAAATGCAAGAATTATGACGGAGAAGAGACAGTAATATGAGAAGAGAAGAAGAAACATAAGCTGGTAGAACTCAGAGAACAAGTCGGAATAAAAAACTCAAGATATGAAGATGAACCTGGAAGAGGCAAAAGGGAAAAAGAACTTTGCAAAAATATAAAGAGGATGTAGGTGAGTGAAATTAGAAAAATGACTGATGTGAAAGAGAAATAAAGACTGGCAAAGCAGATCTAACACGCAGAATGGAAGTCCTCCAAGAAGAAACTCAAAAGAATGCGGTGTGGGGCCGCCCCGTGGCTTAGCGGTTAAGTGCGTGGGCTCTGCTGCTGGCGGCCCGGGTTCGGATCCTGGGTGCGCACCGACGCACCGCTTCTCCAGCCATGCTGAGGCCACGTCCCACATACAGCAACTAAAGAATGTGCAACTATGACATACAACTATCTACTGGGGCTTTGTGGGAAAAAAAAAGGAGGAAGATTGGCAATAGATGTTAGCTCAGGGCCGGTCTTCCTCAGCAAAAAAAGGAGGATTGGCATGGATGTTAGCTCAGAGCTGATCTTCCTCACAAAAAAAAAAAAAAAGAATGCAGGGAAAAAACAAATATTTAAAATTATGATTAAAATAAACTTTTTTGAAATACAAGAAATTACTTACCTGAAACAAAGATAGAACTCTAGAAAAATTTTTCTGAAAAAATTATCTCTGTGATCCAGGGAAAAATAAAGCAAAAACGTCAGCCCCAAGACATATGTTAGTAAATTTATTAGAATGAAAAGATAAAAGGTTTTTTGTACAGCTCATTAAAAACATCAAGTCACTTGTAAGAATCAGCCGGACTTCATGTTTTTCCATTTTAACATTTCATACCAGAAGACAATGGAGTCACAAGAAAGGGTAAGCCAACGTATATGTTTCCAGGACAACTGTCCTTCACATATAAAGTCTATAGGTAAATTATTTTTGAAATTCAAGTATTCAAAGAAAATTGTTGGTGTGAACCACTCTTGAGGAAACTCTTTGAATACAAATTTGAGGTTCTCAGGAGAGGACAGGGGAAACTGGTAAAAGGACTTCTGTTGAGCATTCATACAAATAACTATAGCACTCATAATTTAGATTGCTCTAGTGACAGTATAGAATGTAAACGATATATACTATATGCAAATAATACAACTGACAAATTGGGAGAGAGTTGAGAAAGAAGATGGAGGTAGAGAAAGTTTGCTGTTTGCTTCATCTATTATCACAGAGAGTCAAAGAATTTTATTTAGGGCACAAAACTCTATTTACCTGGACTAAGGTAAACACAAAGAAAAGTAATATATTGACTAAAATCAAGTAGTGCTGTAAAATCAGGGCAGAAGAGAAAATATGCTGATTTTTTCATTGCTCATATTAGGGAATTAATAGCTACTGTATAAAAAATAGAGAATTATAGATGTTATATACAGTTGTAATTATAAAGATAACCATTAAAAGAAATGTGCATGAATTTTTTCACACACACATGAGCAAAGAAAATAAACCACATAGAGAAAGATTTTAGAGAAGTGGGAAAGGTTACGGAGTAATTTCACAGAACCCAGACCAAACATCTCAGCTATCAATAAATGTAAAAGGATTAAATAAACTTTTAGTTTGCATCACACAGGAAAACACACATCTATGCTAAAACGAAGTGACTCAGAAAGACTGAAAATAAAAAAATAGACAAAAATCTACTAAGAAAATGCAAATTAAAGGTCCAAAATCCAGTATCATACTTAATAGGAAAACACAACACACAGCTGCTAAAGTCAAGAACAAGATAAGGATGTACTCTATTACCTCTATTATTTAATATTATTTACTATTTTATTGGAGGTACTACCAATACAATTTGCTAAGAGAAAAAAGGTAGAAAAAATTGAGGGAAGGATGAGATAAAACAGTAAAATCTTGGAAGATTATATGATTATACACCTAGAAAAACTGAAGAAAATCAACTGAACATTGACAAATAATACAGAAAATTAGTAAAGTAGTTACATACAAAATTAGTATGCAGAAATCTATAGTTTTCATATATAAAAATGACAACCAATTAGAAGATATAATCCAACGAAAGAGACGTTAGTTATAATGGGAATAATTTATAAAAAATGTATACCTATAAGAAGCCACTTTTAAATATGACTGAAAGAAACAAAGAAGATTTGCAAAATTAGAAAACACAATTTTCTTTGATAGAAAGATTACACATCATAACACATCCTAAAATGGTCAATTTTACTAAGTCAATTCCAAAACTTAACACAATCCCAATAAAAAGACAATCTGGTTTCTCTTTTTAGAAATAGACAAGATGATTCTAAAGTTTATATGTTATAATAAACCAACAGGATTAGGTAGAAAATCCCTGAAAAAGAATCAGTGTGTACAGGTACAAGAATAGAACAGTAATCTACCAATACATATGTACAATTAATATGTCTTACATATGTACAATATGAATAGATATGCACAATAGATATGTCTCAAATAATTACGTACATTTACTATATCACCAAGTAGACCTCAAATTAGTGGGGAAAATATGGACTACTCATTAGTTGGTATTGGGACAACTGTGTAGCCATCTACAAAAAATAAAATTGGATCAACTTCTCACACTTTACAACATAATTAGTTCCAAATGGACCAAATACTTAAATTAAAAAGAAAAAGAAAGAACCAACGTGTCCTGAAAAAGGGTCCATAGAACAGCCTATAAAGCCATGCATATCCCCCCATTTCTTCTCTGGTTTCCTCTCCTATCTCCATAGCTCACTCTACTCCAACACACTGGCTTCCCTGCTGCTCTTTCTGCTCCAGTGTCTGCCCAAATCTCCTCAATGAGACCTCCCATGACCATCCCATTTAAGGTAACAGGCTCCCCACTTTGGACCCCAAAATCCCTTATCCAGCTCTGCTTTTTCTCTTTTCCGTGGTATTCATTCCCATCTAACATACTATGGAATGTATTTATAATGTTAATTGTTTATTGCCTTCTTACCCGAGATAAGTTATAAACTCCATAATAGATTATTGCTTGTTTTGTTCCTTGTTAAATTAATAGCAGGTACAGATTAGGTGTTCCATAAATATTTGTCTAATGAATACATGAATTAACTTGATAACATAGTAGAGGTGACTTTGCTGATGAATGGGGAAAGGCTGTACTATTCAATATATGGTGTTGAGACAACTGTATATTCATGCAAAAAAGTGAAATTGGAGCTCTACCTCACACCACACACAAATTCAACTCCATGTGATTTAAAGACTTAAAAATTAAAGTCAACCCACACAAATTTTAATGAAAATACAGAAAAAACTTTATGATTTTCAGATAGGGAAGGGTTTCTTAAGGAAGATAAAAGCAAAAACGATAAAGGAAAGATTGATAAATTTGTCCGTTAAAATTAATGATGATTGTTCATCAAGAGACACAATTTAAAAAGTTAAAAGGTTAAGCCACAAACTTAAGAGATATATCCAACACATATGATTGATGAGAAATTAGTACCCAAAACATATAAGTACTCAAAACACATCAATAAGAAAAAGATAACCCAATAAACTGCAACTTCACAGAAGAGTATAACTGAATATCCAATAAACAAAGGTATTTGAGTGGTGAACATGATGTAATCTATGCAGAAATAGAAGTATAATGATGTACACCTAAAATTTATACAATGTTATAAACCAATGTTACTACAATAAACAAAAATTTTTTTTAAAGTTACATTTTATAAATAATCACAGGGGTGCAAATAGAACATTAATAAAACATCTTCATGCTACCAAATGACAAAAAAATCTGATAATATGAAATGTTAGAGAAGAAATGGAGGAACAGGAAGTCTCATTCCTGCTGGTTAGAGCGTAAATTGACACAGCCACCTTGGAAAACACTTGGCATTGTCTAGTAAAGTTGCATACACAAAGATGCATCTCCCTGTGACCATGCAACTGTATTCCTAGGCATCTACCTAGAGAATCTTTTGCACATGATTATTGTCTTTCTCAATAAGAAAAGTGTACTGGTAGATGTTTAGGAGGATGTTCATAGCAGCATTGTTTGTAAGACAGAAAAAAAGGGAACAACACAAGATCCTTAATAAGTAGATGAGTAAATAATTAAAGCATTTCCACAAGATGGAATGAGGTGGTAAAAATGAATAAACTACAAATTTACCATGGACACGTGTCAAAAAGGAGCCCTTGTGTTAGGAGGAAGATCTACTCTCCCTTGATTACCCCTCCTCAACTCAGGGCTTAAGAGAGAGCTGAACTCAATCGCACTACCCCTCCCACACTCATGGCCAACAAACACCTTTGGCCTTGGCACCAACAGAACTAACCTTCTCATGGCTTTTAGCCCAAAAAAGGTGTAAACACTAGTCACCTCACATTCTGCGTCCAAATTCCCATGGGGTTCTACACATCCTCTTTTCTGAGCCCATTTCCTCCTCATCAAATGCTAAAACCCTTTCCCCGTACCTCTGTACCCTCCACCTGTCTCAGGGTGTTTTCTTCATCTTCTTGTTCAGACTGAAATGTGACATTCCCCTAAGGACACTGCATCCCCTGCAATGTTGGTTATTTTCTCTCCAAAACCCATTAAAAACACTAGGCCCAGCAATGGAGAACTGCTTTACTCCTCATTGCTGCTTCCAGACTATTCTATAAGATCTCAATATCTATGTAGATAATGGGACCAGTATCTTGGCCTCTCAAGTTCCTTGACCTGTTCTCCTTCAGTGATCTTGATCTGCATCCTGGCCAGCCAATTACTCAGAGGTTTATTACAAAAAATTGCAGCCCCTCCATAATTTCAACTTCAAGTATCCTACACTAAGGCTACCACTTATTATTATCTTCCTAGCTCAGTCTCTGTGAATCCCTAACCCTAAAACCCTACAACTCCTCACTGTAACAATTATCTACCTCCTTTTCCTTCACTCCCTCTCTCCACACTTCATGGTCAGTTCCTATAATAATCCCTCCCTTGCACTCATCCTCAACTCCCTTGACCCTCTTCTTGGTTTGTTGTACTTGTCAAAAGCTTAATGCTGCCTAAATCAAGCTCTGCCAACTGTGTTAACAGCTCTACAGCGGAATTTGGCTGGAGCAAGACAACCAGGCTGGCAATTTTATTATACTTCCCTACTCCTTTCACTCTATCAGTCACATAGACAGCTATTTCATATCGTTTATTCTCTCTTCAATTCTCCAGCACCTCTTCTCCATCCTCATTCACAGCTGATGACCTTGCTCCTATTCACTGAAAAGTAGAAATGACATAGAGAACTTCCATATGCTCCACCACCACATCCATGCACCTAACAGCCTGTAAAACCCTCGCTGCCTTCCTGCCTATGGGTATGGATGACCTGCTCCTGCTTCCAGCTAGGGCAGACCCCTAGGTGTGCATCAGAACTCATCCCTTCTCATGACTCACCTTCTCAAGAAAGCTTTTCATGACCACCCCTGTTTAAAATTGCATATTACCCCCTGCACTTCCCCATCTTCCTTCTAGAACAAAGTACTGGGTGGTGAAATTTAAATTGAACAGATGCCATTTATTTTAAACAATCTAAACAGATGTAAAAAGCACCAGGGCAGTGCTAATCTGAATGGAAAGGGAAGACAGACACAAGTGACATTTTTTAATTCATTAACCACATATATATTTTGTGTGTGTGTGTGAGGAAGATTAGCTCAGGGCCAGTCCTCCATCCTTTTGCTGAGGAAGAATAGCCCTGAGCTAACATCCGTGCCCATCTTCCTCTACTTTATATGGGACGCCGGCACAGCATGGCCTGACAAGTGGTGCGTTGGTGCGCGCCTGGGATGGAACCTGCGAACCCCAGGCCGCTGAAGCGGAGCGTGGAAACTTAACTGCTATGCTACCAGGCCGGCCCCTAAATACATATTTTCTGAGCATTTGTTGTGCTAGGTTTCAGGCATTCAGGAGTGAATAAGACAGATAAGATCCCCGCTCTCTTGGAGTTTACATTACAGAAGGATCTGGCAATCTAGAGATACATTGTATAAAACAACAAGACAGCAGCAGATATAAGGAGACAGTGTTCTGACATATTTGAAAATTTACATGTAGGGTGGGGGAGGAAAGAAGGGGTGTCAAAGGGGAGGCTACAATCTTGGACCTGGGTCTGGATCTACAGAAGTAGGCAAGTCAAGACGAAGCACAAAGCAAACTAGAGTCAGGGTTGGGGAAGCAGAGCAAATGCATCCACTGAAACCACTGTTTTCAGCTTGGCTCTCAACCCTGGTAGGCGCACACATACACAATCAAAAGTTAAGTATCTACATAACAGTGATGGTTTCTCAGTAAATCTTACACTCTCTATAAAACATATCTTAAAGTGTGTGAAATTACAAGTACCACATATATAAATTGAAAGCAACATGCTAATTCTTCCTAACTGTAGTATATTCTAGAAGAAGAAAAAGTGGTTAGAAATATGTTCATTTACACTAATAATAAATTCTACTACCTTTTAAAAAATATATGTTTCTCCTTTGGGAAATTTTTCTGAACAATACACAATAATACATGACTGAGGTTTTATATGCAATAAATCTTGTCATTTTACTAGAGCTAGTCAAACGTGATCCAGTATTTTAGAAGTGCAAAGTAATTTAAAAGACTTATTTGGATCTCTTCTGGCTTTAAGTTGTCTTTTGATACATAGCGGGATCAACACAGATCTAGATAAGACTACTCTTAGAGACATTTTAATGTTAAAGCACCATTCTTCCAAAAAGCAATTTATATTTTCATCCTACTTAAGAATGTGTAATAAATTTTGTGCAGAGGGAATATCAGATTTACAAGATACTGGGGAAAGGGATATATATAGTAAAATTTTTAAAAAGGTAGTACAGATGATTAATGAGCCAGAAAGATTGATTTACGAGGAAAGATTAAAAGAGCTATGAATGGAATAGCTAAACAAAAAGGAATTATAAAGAAGAAAATTATTTGACATGTTACAAAACAATAGAACACTCCATTAGGATATTTAAAATTGGACTAAAGAAGGGAAAACTATACAAGGCCTGCATGCATGTCTGAATTATTTCGCTTTAATGATATATATTTTTTTAACCCCAGGGTCTGTTACACACCATTGCCAATTCAGGAACATTTAGTTCATGCCAACATCATACAAAGGAAGCAAGTAAAGATTTTTTCCAACCATGTTAGATCTAACATCACTTAAACATCATTTAGATATACTTTACTACTTTTAAAAAAATCGTATGAAAGCAGAATCTCTCTCTACACAGATAAAACAGAAGAATTACTTACTATTTGACATCAGTTCTAATATTAGTATATCAGTGCTGGGAAACTAAACCATCAATGTTAAAGTATAATTATGGTAAGGTTTTTACTCCATGTGCAGACAGAAATAAAGGTTTGGAGGACATGATTCAAATCATGCTAAATTATAATCAAGTTCTCCTATGATACTTTTAAGAGTGGTCTAAATGAACTTGCACTCTCTCTGGCCAATTGTTTTGGCACATTTATCTCACCCTGGTTATATAGGGATAAATAATGTAAATTCACAGGAAATTATTTTCTATTGAGGAAGTGCAAGAGACTTATGAGAACAGTCTAAATTAATATTTGATAATATATTGAAAGATAAACTCATTTATGTAAATTAATGCATGATATTCATATGATCTGAAATATTTAATTTTCAAATAGCTAAATATAATATGATGTAAGAAACCTCATCCTATAACTTAACAAAGAATAATTTCAGACAGTAGATATTGTTTTTTATTTCTATAAAGAAAAATATACTCCTTAGAGAAAATTATACTTTGGAAAGCAACATGATTATGGATTTTTATGATAATCTTCTTTGATTTTTCCCTTCAAAAGATGAGTTGTTAGTTCTCTATAAATAATAGGCATGTTCAAATATTTGATGTACCAACACAGTTATGCTATAAAACTAAATAAAAGAAATTTATATATTTCATCAAGACTTTGTTACCTAGTGCTATAGGAACTAACAACACTATGATAGAAATATTATTAAAATGATTATGGCAAAACTCAATCAAGGTTCGATAATTCTGAAAATTGTTCCAAGCTTTCAGGAGTCACTAAGTTACCTCCTTCTCATCCAATGATCAAAAGAGTGAAAAATATCATTTCCATTCTTTTATATTCGTGGTAAATAATTGATATATCAAGTTTCACATAAAAACGACAGATCAAATATTTACTTCAATTAATCTTTTTAAATTCTTGTCTCAAGATTTTAAAAATTCAGGGTACTTGTCCAACAACTGACATTGAACAAGCTTTAATAAGTTTCAAAAATATTAAAGAACAAGCCCCCTTATGCCTCCCACTTCCAGAACATTAAGGTTTATAAATTTCTTCCTAAATCTTGTGTTGTTGGTTTGTAAAAATATTTTATACCTAATAACATGAATAACAGCATGTTTATTATTTATAATCAGATAAATATTTAATATCAGCTTCAGATAAAGATTTGCCTAGGAAAAGAGAGAGAGATAGGTCAACTATGAACATATATGTTAAACTACATATACATGTTAGACTTCCTGCTAGTTTTTTTTTTTTACAAGCGTTTAGAGAAATTAGAACCTTAAAAAAGAAAAAGGCTCAGTACAACTCCATCAATCAAACATAGGGTATTAATCTAAGAAATTTGCTGACACAAGGAAACACAAAGTGCTCGTTATTAAAGACTGCCAATATTTTGTAGCTTCTCCACCAGGTAATAAAACTCTAAGTACAGAGTACATCAGCAGCCCTAATAAAATTGGTAGGTCTTCTCAGCCAGACAAGGTAAAATATAAAACACAGATGAGCTACCCATAAATGAATAACCTAATATCAATCACTTCTCTGCTATCATGCAAAAGCTGAGGGCAGATCACATATTTATTTTTCTTCCTAATATAAACTATTACTCATGCCAGCAATTTCAGTATTTCTACTTGCAAAACAACTACTCTTTTGTGTAATTTAAGATGTTATTTGGAAATTATGGCCAATGTATAGTTCATTGTGTACTATATTCGACTTAAGAGAACTCTGCTGTAACAATGCATTTGATTCTTTTTTTATGAAGCCTAAGTTAAACCTAACTGATACAATGCAATTGAAAAAATTTATGGACTCTGTCCATCCTGGATTCCTGAAGAATTCACAAGGTCAACCTCCAAAACATTAAAAAATGAGAGGGAGAAATTTAACAACAAAATAAAAATTGTATTAGTGCAAAAAACACTCACTACTGTAATAATCAAAACCCCTAATCAACTTTTATTGTGTGAAACCCATTAAAATTTCTTCTGATCAAAGTCCAAAGCAGCTATCCTTGCCTTCTACTTGGTCATTCTGGGAATCAGCTTCCTATACAGTGTGGCTATATCCTTTTCCAGGCCCTAGGAGTTCTCTCCATTAAGTGAGCTGATGGGAAAGAGAGATAAGGGATGATTGTCCATAGAAGGTTTTTATGGACCATACTGAGAATGGCATACATTATTTCCACGCACATTCCACTGGCTAAAATTCAGTAAAATAGCCACATCTAGCTGCAAGGGAGGCTGGTAAATGTAATCTAGCTGTGTGCCCAGGAGCATGAGAAAACAGATTTTGTAGGACTCTAACTAGTCTTTACCAAAGTCCACCAGTCTCATCGCCAAATTTCTATTTTAACTCTTTTTTTCACCGCTAGATAATAGCCAGTCTTCATAGACAACCCAACATCTCCACCCAGGAATCAAAGAGCTCAAAGTTGAGGATCTCTGAGCAATGTCACATGTATGAATTCAAAAGGCAACTTATCTGCCCCTCTGTACTCTAATCTACAATGATGGAACGGGAAAAGGAAGTTACAATGAACACATCAATTTAGGAAAGGCAAGGCATAAATATAGCAGTCCCTGCCAGGAAGACATTGTGAAATTCTGCTGTTGTGGTGGTGGGAGAAATTCCTTGATTAGGACCTAATCTTGCTCTCTGGAGGGAACTCCCCCCTACACAGTCCTCCATGGGTCCTGGCTCCACCTTCAAGGATTTCCTAGTTGTTTGTTATCCTACATGGGAGACTGGGTATACATCCTCAGAATTGGGGGTACAGCTCCATTGGGAGCTATAAATCTTTCATAATTTGCTTCTTGCTTTGCAAGTTTGAGGATCCAAGGTTTGTGTAAGTAATTAACAGGCAAAGACTTTTTTTATCTTAGCTCCTGGTTTCTTTGGCAATATAATTATCCTAAAATTAATGTGGACTTAACACGTTTCTTTCTAATCAGTTTTACACGCTAATAACTACAGCCAAAGATCTTTCCTAGTACTATTTCTCAAATTTGATTTGTTTCCTTGCTTCCTTGCCAGCATGACACTATGTGTGTGTGTGTGTGGGGGGGTGTGCACGCGCACGCACGTATGAACATAATTGTGGCTACCCTAAAGCTATATGAAAAACTAGTTGGGAAAGCCATATATGTAATTGGATCTAGGCTGCAGGGCTGCAACAGTTTGTTCAACTGAGACATTTAACTGGGCCTTTGAAGCTAAGAACTTTCTCAAGTATATTTATTACTATTTGGGCTCAAGAAGCAGTTGCATTTTCCAAATCTGTAAGGATTTTGATCACTGAAATTTCTCCATTCGCATTCTTCCCTGCTTGGAAGTGAGCCCATTCTTACCTGATCTCAACCTCTTTCTTATAACACCTTGCTGAAGGCACCAAGAATAGCCAACATTCTATTGGCTAGAATAGCCAACAATAGTATTCTGAGCCTTTCCAAGCATCTCCCCAGAGCCACAGTGTCAGTAGGTGCTAAGTCTGCCTTTCAAATCGGCACAGTTGACATTAAAATTGTTTTTCATAGAATCTCAACATTGCTCAGCCTTTTAGTCTGCTCTACCATTTTTCTCACAGCCCTGCTGCCCAGTTGCTAAGCCATTAGTGCCAACACATAGTTTTAGGTTTCTGTTACGGTATCACCCCATTCCTAGAACCAATTTATGAATTTCTGTATTAGGAAAACACTGTTTGCTATGACACACAAAAAGACACAGCAAAAGCACAGATCAAAAAATCTCACTGGCCTAAAACTATAAAAGCTACTTTCGTGATCATATTAAGTCCAATGTAGATGTTCCTGCTTGGTGGGTAGCCTTTAATGTAATCCTTCCATCTCGTGGGCCTACCTTCCTCGAGGTCCTTTCCATTCAGACAAGGAGATGGAGAAACTGAGATAAGATGACCACAGGTGGGGAATTTTAGAACAAGGTCTGGAAGTGGTGTTCATTGGCTACGACTTAGTTACATGGCTTTCTTAACTACAAGGGAAGATGAAAAACTAGTCAGACAGAAAGCGGTTTGGTGAGTTCCTGACACATTGTTGAATGAAGAAAGCAACAAAGCTCTACTGAAGGATATAAAGGAAGGCTTGAGGAAATGAAGATTTGAATCTTGTTTTACTGTGGGAAGACTCATATTCTAAATTTGCTATTTTCACCTAATTAATCTGTAAAGTCAATATAATTATAATCAAACTAATGAAATGGTTAAGGAACTTGACTAAATGATATAATATTTATAATAAAGAATAAAATATATTTAAAATGGTAAAACGGCATATGAAAACATAATATCTTATGTTCATTTAATATAAAAACAAGGAGAGGCCATTTCCTTTTAACCAGTTGTCAAAAATGCATTGATAATATCAATTGTTGACAAGAGTATAAAGGAAATACAATCATTTCTGTGAGAGGGACTCCAAATCAAGCACAATCCTTCCAGAGGGAAGTTGGATAATAGGTCTCAAAATTTATGTTAATATCCTTTGATCCAGCAATTACACTTCCAGGAATTTATACTAAAGAGATAATTAGAAAGTTCACAGAGATGTAAATACAAGAAAAAGTATCATATCACATTTTAAAATAGAGAAAAACTATTAAGTGCCTCTAAAGCAGAGATTGGTTAGATTAGTCACGTCCTTAAAAGTGGAATTCTAAACAACCACTAAAAATTATAATGTAAACTAATAATTCACATAGAAAGAGGTGCCAATGAATCAAAAGCAGCAGATATAACATGATTTCCTTGTACTAGTAGTATATATGTGTGTGTATGGAGAGGACAGAGAGAGAATTGAGAACTTGTGGAAGAATGCTTACAAAATATTGAGAGTAGGGGCCCGCCCAGTGGTGTAGCGATTAAGCTCGCATGTTCTGCTTCAGCGGCCCAGGATTTGTAGGCTCAGATCCTGGGCGCAGACCGAGGCACTGCTTGTCAAGCCATGCTGTGGCGGCATCCCATATAAAGTAGAGGAAGATGGGCACAGATATTAGCCCAGGTCTAATCTTTCTCAGCAAAAAGAGGAGGATTAGCAATGGATGTTAGCTCAGGGCTAATCTTCCTCACAAAAAAATATAATATATATATATAGAGAGAGAGAGTACATTTTTATGTAGTCTAAAAAGAATCACTCGTTTTCCCAATGGTGGGCTAGAACTTGGATGTATTTTATCTTAGTGGGATGTTGCTATTCTGAAATTGTGAATTAGATTTGCTCAAATGCCCTTACTTTTATTTCCAACAAATATATTTTCTGGTAAAAAAAATGCAAATTATTATTTATCTATACTCTGTTAACAAAATACGTATTCCTTCCTTTCATTAACTTTACATGTTCAGTTTTCATTTCACGTTATCAAACTTTAGTTACCTGGTTTTCCAGTTAAGGCAATATTTCATCAATCACCAAAAAAATATTGAACGGCTATTTCTGGATGTGAATCTAGGTGATTTATGTTGTGTGTAAGTTTCAGTATGAAGTTAGTGGAAAACTATTGGACATAGATTTAGAAGACCCCTATCTGTTGCTATGCAATTGTTTGACTTCCAATAGGTTATTAAATCATATGAGCTTGAGTTTGCTCAACTGTAAAACTGAGAATAATAATGCCTTCCTCACAAACTTGTAAGGATTAAAATTAAATAAAATATTTAAAAATTCATAGCATTTCCATTAAAATTAATTTTTAAAAATTTTTTCCTAGAAACTTTTCCTAAAAGGTTGCTTTCATAAAATCATTTGACAAAAATTAATTCCGGATTTACACAAACTTTGGGATAGAAAACTCTGAATTAAGTTGACATGGTCCATTTTTCCAGAACACTTTTTTACCTGTAATTTCCCTTAACAAGGTAATTCAGCAAAATTGCACAACCAAATAATATTAATAAACCACAGATGTACATAGATAGTACCAGTTAAATTAAGTATTACCACAATTACTTTAACCTCGTAAAGCATATGGCATTGGAAAATTGACTTTTAGAGAAAGTGCTATGTTTTACAAAGAGAAAATCTGAAATTTAAAAGTAATAGCTGACTGATTCACACTGCTTAAATTTTGCTCTCTAAAATATGGCATTATTGGGGCCAGCCTGGTGGCGCAGTGGTTAAGTTCACGCACTCCACTTCGGCAGCCTGGGGGTCACGGGTTTGGATTCCAGGTGCGGATCTACACATCGCTCATCAAGCCATGCTGTGGGGGTATACCGCATACAAAATAGAGGAAGCTTTGCACAGAACTTAGCTAAGAGACAATCTTCCTCAAGCAAAAAGAGGAAGATTGGCAGCAGATGTTAGCTCAGGACCAATCTTCTTCACCAAATAAATAAATAAATAAATAAATAAATAAATAAATAAAATATGGCATTATTTATGCTCCACTTAAAGAAAATATAATTTAGAAAAAAATCTGTTTGAATTAACAAACATTCCAAATCTTTTGCAATAGTGAAAGTTTGTTATAATTGGGTATTTTTGCTCTTTTTTAATCTCTTTACTTATATTTTATCTGTAGTTCATCACCTTTCCATTCATAATATGGCTGTTGTTGTTTTTTACATACTTTGTTTATCCTTTAACCTACTGATAAACAGTTGAGTTGACCCAGAATATGGCCAATCTTGACAAATGTTCCATGTTCACTCAAAAGGAATGTGTATTCTGATGTTATTTGTTGGAATGCTCTATAAACGTCAATTATGTCAAGTTGGTTGTCAGCATTGTTCCAGTTGACTACATCCTTACTGTTTTTCTGTCAACTCTTCTATTCATTATTGGGGAAGAGGTGTTGAGATCTCTATCATCGTGGATTTGTGTATTTCTCCATGCAATTCTATCAGTTTTTGCTTAATGTTTAGGATTGTCATGTCTTCATGATAAACAGATCCATCTATTACTATGAAATGACCCTCTTCATTCATGGTACTACTCTCTGTTCTGATATATACTTTGTTTGACATTAATTAGCCACTGCAGCTTTATTTTGACTAGCATTAGCATGTTATATCTTTTTCCATCCTTTTAATTTTACCCTATTTATATTTTTATATTTGAAGTGGGTTTCTTGTAGGCAGGACTTACTTGGATCTTTTTTTTTAAAATTCAATATGATAATCCCTGCCTTTTAATTTTAAGCCATTTACATTTAATATGATCATGGATATTGTTGGGTTTAAATACACATATTGCTATTTTCTTTCATTTGTTCTTTGTTCCTTTTCTGTCTTCCCTTGCATTACTTGAGAATTTTTATTATTATGTTTTATATCCTCTTTTTGGCTAATTAGCTATAATAATTATTATTTTAGAGGTTGCTTTAGGGTTTAAAGTAAATATTTTTAATTTATCACTGTCTATTTTCAAGTGCTGGTATACTACCTATCATGTGTAGCATAGGAATACCTCATTTTATTGCATTTCGCTTTATTGCACTTTGTAGATATTGTGTCTTCTACAAGACCCTCCACCAGCAAAAAGATTAGGACTTGCTGAAGGCTCAAATGATGGTTAGCATTTTTTAGCAATAAAATATTTTTAATTAAGGTGTGGACATTTTTTTTAGACATAATGCAATTGCACATTCAATAGACTACAGTATAGTGTAAACATAACTTTTATATGCACTGGGAAACCAAAAAATTTGTGTGATTGCTTTATTGCAATATTAGCTTTATTACAGTGGTCTGGAATTGAAACTGCAATATCTTCAACGTATGCATGTATTTTTTTTTAAATTTTTTGTTTATTGTAGTAACATTGGTTTACAACATTGTAAAAATTTAAGGTGTACATCACTACACCTCCACTTCTGCACAGATTACATCATGTTCACCACCAAAACACCAACTACAACCCATCACCACACACATGTACCGAACCATCCCCTTCACCCCCCTCCCTCCCCCTGACAACCACCAATCCAATCTCTGTCCCTATGTGTTTGTTTATTGTTGTTATTATCTACTACTTAATGAAGGAAATCATACGGTATTTGACCTTCTCCCTCTGACTTATTTCACTTTTCATTATACCCTCAATGTCCATCCATGTTGTCACAAATGGCTGGATTTCATCGTTTCTTATGGCTGAGTAGTATTCCATTGTGTATATATACCACAGCTTCTTTATCCATTCATCCCTTGATGGGCACTTAGGTTGCTTCCAAGTCTTGGCTATTGTGAATAATGCTGCAATGAACACAGGGGTGCACGTACCTTTACAACTTGGTGTTTTCAAGTCCTTTGGATAAATACCCAGCAGTGGAATAGCTGGGTCATATGGTAGTTCTATCCTTGATTTTTTGAGGAATCTCCATACAGTTTTCCATAGTGGCTGCACCAGTTTGCACTCCCACCAGCAGTGTATGAGAGTTCCCTTCTCTCCACATCCTCTCCAACACATGTTGTTTCCTGTCTTGTTAATTATAGCCATTCTGACGGGCATGAGGTGATATCTCATTGTAGTTTTGATTTGTATTTCCCTGATAGTTAGTGATTTTGAACATCTTTTCATGTGTCTGTTGGCCATCTGTGTATCTTCTTTGGAGAAATGTCTGTTCAGGTCTTTTGCCCATTTTTTAATTGGGTTGGTAGTTTTTTTGTTGTTGAGATGCATGAGTTCTTTATATATTTTGGAGATTAAGCCCTTATCAGATGTATGGTTTGCAAATATCTTCTCCCAATTGTTAGGTTGTCTTTTCGTTTTGTTGATGGTTTCCTTTGCTGTGCAGAAGCTTTTTAGTTTGATGTAGTCGTATGCATGTATTAAAAAACCTTCCAAAAGCATACTTCCTTTTCTCTCCTTTGGACCTTTATGCTATTATAGTCATAGGTTTTACTTCTATATATGTTAGAAACTCTACACTACATTGTTATATTTTATTTAAACAGTAGATTAATTTTAAAGATTTGAATAATCAGAAAATATTAGATATTATCTAAAATAATTAGAGAAATAAAGTATATTTACTCTTGCAGCTTCTGTTTCTGGTTTCTTTGCTCTTCTATGTAGATTCAGGTTTCTCTCTGGTTTCTGGTTTTCCTCTGCTTGAAGACTTCTTTTAAGATTTCTTTTAGTGAATGTCTGCTGGTGAGAAAATTTTTCAACATACGTATATCTGAAAAAGCCTGTATTTCACCTTCAGTTTTGAAAATATTTTCTCAGGATAAGGAATTATATGTCAACAGTTTTTTGGAGTGCTTTAAAGATGTTCCTCCACTGTCTTCTAGCTTGCACTTTTTTCCCCACAAATCTGATGTCATACTTATCTTCTTTCTTCTGTTCATAATGCATCATTTTTCTATATCTGTTCTTAAATTTTTTTATTACTTGTTTTAAACAATTGGATTATAATGGGCCTTGGTGCAGTTTTCTCCATGTTCCTTGTACTTGGGTTTTACTGAACTTCTTAGATCTGTAAGTTTATAGTTTTTACCAACTTTGGAAAATTTTCAACCAACATCTCTTCAATTATTTTATCTACCACTCCTCTCCCTTTCACTGACTTTAATTACACATATATTAGGTCTCTTCTAGTTGTCTCACAGATCATTAATGCTCTTTTCATTTATTTCTTAATTCTTTCATCTTTCTGTGTTTCATTTTGGATAGTTTCTATTGCTGTCTTTAGTTCACTAATTGTTTTTCCTGCAATGTCTAATCTGCCTTTAATTTCATCTAGTGTGTTTTTCTCCTCAGACATTGTAGGGGTCTTAAAGTTAGATTTGGATCTTTTTATATCTTTAATGTCTCTACTAGCATGTAAGATGATTCCTCTAGCTCCTTGAAAATATGGAATATAGTCATGAGAACTATTTTAATGTCCTATTTCTATCATCTGCATAATTTCTGGTCAGTTTCAATGGATTGCTCTTTCTCCTCATTTTGGGTTGTATTTCTTTGCTTTCATGCTTCTTCACATGTTTGGTAATATTTTATTGGTTGACAGACATTTCAGACATTATCTTTTTGATGCTGAAAATTTTATTATTTCTATAGATACTCTTAAGATTTCTCTGCACATGGTTAATTTATTGGGATATTTGAGACCACTATGATCCTTTCAGGTCTTACTTCTAAGCTTTATTAGGTGGTCCCAAATCAGCATTTGACTAGGGTTCATTTCCCCCTAGTGTGGTAGGCCCTTCTTAGTACTCTAACCAATGCCCCTTGAGTTACTAGTTTCTCTGCTCAGGCTACCAGGAAGAAGAACTATTTCCCACCATGTTGACCCCTGGCCACATTCTGTCTTATCCTTACAGGTGGCCCTTTCTCAGATTCTGGTGGTCTCCTCAAACATATGCACTGATCATACTCAGCAAACCACTTGAGGGAGATCTCTGCAGATCTCAGGGAATCTCCTTGGGCACCTCATTCCTCTCTCAGACCCTGGCCTGTGAACTCTAGCTGACTTGACTCCCCTGAATTCCCAGCTCCAACTCCTGAATTTCAGGAGACAGCTGGGCTCTGCCTGGGCTCCTGCCCTGTATCAGTCAGCTTGGGTGGCCATAACAAAATACCACAGTCTGGGCAGTTTAAACAACAGAAATTTGTTTCTCACAGTTCTGGAGGCTGAAAGTCTGAGGTCAGGGTGTCAGCATGGTCAGGTTCTGATGAGATCTTTCCTCTTGCCTTGTAGACTGCCACCTCTGGTCTGTGTCCTCACATGGTAGAGAGAGAAAGAGAGAGAACACGCTCTCTGGTATCTCTTTTCAAAAGGGCACTAATCCCATCAGGAGGGCCCCACCCTCATGACTCATCTGAACCTAATCTTTCAAAGGCTTTATGCCCAAATATTAGATGTTAGGGCTTCAACATATAACTTTCAGAGAGACACAATTCAGTCCATAGTGTGCCTCCTGTGTCACAGCCTGGAAACTTTCCCTAGGCAGGAAGTTGAGACAATTGTAGGACTCACCTCATTTGTTTCCCATCTCTCAGGGATCACTGCCCTTCATTCCTGATGTCCAGTGGCTTAAGTGCTATTGTTTCATATATTTTGTCTGGAGTTATTTCAGATAGGAGGATAAATTCAATTCCTGCTATTCCATCTTGACTGGAAATGGGTCTACACATGGTTTGAAATTGTCTATCATATTCTTATTGATTATTGAATTAGCATGTAAAAATAAATACTCTTAATACTTATTCTAAGGGAAGAAGGATGGATTTTTCTCATAACTCTCTATCTTTTCCTTGGCTTCCAAGCTCCAGGACTTGTCTATTTTGACATTCTTTTAGATGACTTACAATTTTGAATTCTGGACGAGGCTGTTAGAATGTTTGAAATGGGTTGATAACGAACTAGGGAAGGATCAGAGGAGCAAAAGTTAGTCCAAATAAGAGTAACAGTGCATTTTCTCTCTACATATATTTTTCCTGCTGAAGTATGACCAGCATACAATGGCATAATGGGAGTGACTATTAGATTATATTTTCAATAGAATTCCTTGTAACCAGACCAACCCAGCACTGTGGATAAAGCCATGTCCTTCAAGAAGTAGGAATGTTTTCCCTTTTTTAAAAAAATGTAGTGTTGGAAACTCAGAGGCCAACCCAAGCCAGGCTCACTCTGAGAGTTCAGGCCCACCCAGACTTGGTGGGACGCTCAGAGCATCCTGTTCCACATGTCCATCTGCTTTAGGAACCAAGGAGCTTTGTGAGGAGGGAATCAACAGACAGTCTCATAGTTCAGAGACTGAGGCAGGAAGATGCTTTTCGTTGTTGGGAGTTAATACATTTGCATATTTGCTACTTAGATTTCCTTGAGTCTCCATATTTTTACCAGGAATATCATCTTCAACAGGGTATTTCAAATTTGAGTGACTCCATAAAAGCAAAAACGTATTCTCCTGGACCTCCAAGTTTGTACTGAATTGTTTTTTCCACAATGTAACTAAAATACATACAAATAAAATGAGTCGATATTTGTAAAACATCTAGTATGGTGCCTGACAAGTTATAAGTGCTTTATAAGTGTTTGTTAAATAAGTAAAAATAAATAAACCGTACAAAAACTAGGTAGATGCTCTTTCAGGCTAATAACACTTATGTAACCATAAAAACAAAGCAGATTCCCAGATCATACATTTAAACAAGAAAAAGTACAAATCCCCCTTTCCATCCCATGACCCATGACACTATTTTGATGGGACAGAAGCTGTTCCACTGAAACTGAATCAGAACTTACATCATGAATACTGTGCTGACTCGCTTTTCTTTTAGATTCAGCTCCACTTTGCCACATGTACCGTGTGACAACTCAATGCTTATATCTATTTTCTTTCTTAAAACTACTGAAAAATCCTCACGCATATAGCACACTGCAACACCACTGGCCTGCAGTTGTTGCAAATGCATATTTTACATATTAAGATTGTGTGCTCTATGAGGCCTTGGACAGTGACTGTTTAGCTCAGGACTATATACTTATGACCCAGAACGTTGTTTGGTCCAAAGAATGTGCTCACAACACATGTGTGGAGGAAGAAAGGAAGACAGGAAGGAGGGAAGGGAGAGAGAAGCTAGAGAGAGGTAGGTAGAGAGGGAGGAAGGAAACCTTATTTTAACACTAGTTCAAGGTAAGTACAGGGAATGTGATCATTCAAACAAACTACTCTTGAATCGTATAGTAGGATTGAGTTGTAAGAGAGTCATCTTTAAGATGCTCCAGAAATGCTAACATTAAACTTGAGATCAATCTCTAAAATGAAAGTACAAACTAAAGTATTTCCTTATGAAATCACATGCATCAAATAATAAATCCAAGGATACACAGTGGTCTACTTTGCCAATTTTACCTAGAGCTTGAGTATGAGAGAGAGACTTCAAGAGGGATCAGGGTTTGTGTAAATGTGCAGTAGAACGTGGAGCCAGAGAAATACTTTTTGGTTGATTTACTGCTAACTTTATATAACCTCAGGGAGATGTGGCCTGGGGATACACAGATTAAACACAAAACTCTTCTTTACCTTAATATGTGGTGTCATCAATTTTCTCTAAGTACTTAGCAGGTCAATTAGGATGTTTTAAATTCTTAGTAAAAAGGAGAATAATTTTTGGCTTTTTGCAAAGGATTTGCATAGGCAGAGGCAGATATACGATGGAATTAATGAAGCTTAAGCTTCAGGGCCCCTCACTTCTATAGGCTTCTTCTGGTAACACAGTGTCAGCCTCCTGCAGAGGGTTGGAGCCTGGTCACCTCTATACTCTGAGCCCAGGCCCAGGCAGGTTGG
This sequence comes from Ceratotherium simum simum, assembly GCF_057802395.1. Classification (NCBI taxonomy): domain Eukaryota; kingdom Metazoa; phylum Chordata; class Mammalia; order Perissodactyla; family Rhinocerotidae; genus Ceratotherium; species Ceratotherium simum. Next base: position 6,360,101 of record NC_141937.1, read on the forward strand.
TGGGCAGCCAGCACTATCTCCCTATTGGCCCAGAATCAGCTTTCTCTGTTGTGTGTCCAGATGCTATCTTGGACCTCATGGGATGATGGGGGGTGGGCAGAGGGCAGGCTTACTGAGAGACATCAAAGGAGGTTCCGCAATGGCCTGAGGAAGGGCATGCAAATGAGGAGGAAGTTAGAGATGTGGCAATACCAATCCAGAGTTGTGAAGCCAAAAGAAACTTTCCTAAACCATCAAAGTAAAAAATGAGTTTTCATCAACCGTGCTACAGGAGAGTCTGACTATCTTTCTTTGTTTTCCAGAGAAAATGACATTACACAATTGCTGTCATGAAGAGAAGATCAAGGATTACATAGCTAGTAAATTTAGAGAGAAAAGTACTGTCAAGGTCTATGGGACAGTTTGAAACTAATAATGTTAATTTCTGGATTTTATTATATTTTCCAGCTTCTTAATTTCTTTTCTCATCTAAGTCAATACTAAATTTCATATCTAATTATGTATTTCTTTACTTAAAAAGGTCTTCCCAAATTCTATAAGCTTTAAGCCTCACAAAAACCTAGATCCATCTTTGATCATAGAGTAATTATAGGCCAAACTTGTAGTAATTTTATACGTCTCCTGTAATTTCTCTGTACCTGTTTCCTCATATTTATAAGTGAAAGTGGGTGGGAAAGGTGATTTCTAAGGACCTTTTCAATGTTAAAATATATAATTATAAGTATTAGTTTAAACTAATTAACTACCTTGTAGAAAGTTTAATAGGCAAGAAAGACAAAGTTGATATATAAATCTGCTTTAAAATGATTCAGAAATTGAAACAAAGATAAACCTCACCAATATCATAATAGACATTGAAAACATTATTTAACATGAAAACTTGATGTGCACATAATTTGATAAGTATATGTATTATATAAACTAACATTACCTTTAATGGTTAAACCTCTTCTACACTCTTTGTTTAGACATTTCAGGTAAATTATATAATTACTTAGAGTCCTCAAGTATATAGCTATCAAAGGGCATTAAGTCTTTTGAAAAGTATATGTGATTTGTGCATTATATAATATCTTATATTGTACATTATACATTATAATATATATTATATATATTTTATATATTATATAAAATTGATTAAAGTTTACATTAGATAAGCATGTACCTTTAACAGTTATAAAATTCTCTTTGTCAGAGTCCTAAATTGTTTTGCTCATTGGTAACAGGTAAGTGCAGAGGTCAAACCTAGACTCTATTATATATATAGTTGGGTCAACCCTGAGCCCCTGCTGTGTGCCCAGAACCATGCTAGTACTAGCCAAACAGAGGTAGTTAAGAGGCAGGTCTTGTCTCCAAGGACCTCTAGCCTAGTAGAGGAAATGGCTATCTACAATGAAAATATTACATGATGATGTCTCCAATAACAAAAGAAAAAATGAAGGAAGGTTCCTGAGTGGTATAAGAGCAATTACTTCCCATTAACTAATCAGATAAATTTTATAAAGATTTATAAACTTTTAAAGAAGTATAGTCTGATTGTATTTCTCATCATAGATAATAAAAAAGCCTGTGCAAAGACTGAATGTTTGTGTCCTGTCCCCAAATTCATATGTTGAAATCCTGATCCCCAGTGTGATGGTAATTGGAGGTGGGGCTTTGGGGAGGTAATTAACTTATGAGGGTGGAGCCTCATGAATGGGTTTGGCTTAGTGTCTCCTTATAAGAAGAGATAAGAGACATGATCTCTCTCTCCACCACGTGAAGACACAGCTGGAAGGTGGCCATCTGCAAGCCAGGAAGAGGCTTCTCACCAGAACTTGATCATATTGGCACCCTGATCTCAGACTTTTCAGCCTCCAGAACTGTGAGGAATAAAGGTCTGTTGTGTAAGCCCCCCAGTCTATGGTATTTTGTTATAGCAACCTGAGCTGACTGAAACAGCCTACCGGAGCGCAACAGAGATGGAGACCTTTAAACAGTCTCGAAATGGAGGATTAAATGGGATACAGAGAAGATCTACACACAACAGGAGAAAATGATCCCTCTATAAAAGCAACGTTCGACTTTTCTCCCCTGCCATTATTTCTATCACTGAAAACAACAACAATGATTTTTATCCATAGTATTACCATACTGATCAAAATGTATCAAAAAGAATCTATGTGAAAGCAATTCCATCTTTACAAAGTGTTACACATCTATCTGTCATTTTACTTTTACCTATTCCTGATTTATGGATATACTTAAAAAAGGACTTCATTATTAAAGAAACAAAATTAAATGCTTTTTTGGATAAACATTTAAGCCGATTCCCTCCACTAGAGTCTCAGCTGCCTTTTTGCTTATGGCTGAGCCAGCAACTTTAACTAACAATGTCATACAGATTCTTGGATGAAGCATTGGACCATGGATCAGAGAGCAGGTATGAGCCTGCCTATCACTGGGGCACTAGGAGATCTTGTTTCGAGTCTGTTCTTTAGTGAGCCCATTAAAAAAAAAAATCTCATTTATCAAAAAAACTTCCATTCCTGTGTACTACATGCAGATAATACGAAAATAAATGTGACAAAAACTCAAACGGTTTGAAACTAAATGATTTCAATTGTTTTTTATTAATGAAAATTGAGCACTTAACTAATGATGGCAACAGAAAAATAATTAACAAAATAACGAATTTTGGTATGGTTTATACTTTTTTGTTTGTGTATTTTTTTAAAGGAAGAGCTCTACCTTGATTAAGACCATGAAATGCCATCAAAATTATGCTTTTCTAGGATTTTTCAGCAAGAAGTAAGGATCTGTCATTACATTCATATGCTGATTCTTACAAAGACCTAAAATAAGCTTTTTTAAAATCTAATAATGATAAGCTGTAAAAAGAAAAATACCAATATCTGAATTTATTTATTCTTACATGATGTAAAAACTAGCCAGAAACTAGTCAGCATTGTTAATACATGTATCTGTTTTTTACAGTATACATGCTAGTATTTTTGTGTGTGTATATTGTAGGCAGTTTGTGTATTTTAAAAAGCAAGTTTGATCCCTATCATGATTTATAAAAAATTATGGTAAACTTTCAGAAAAATTCTCCTGATGTTAGGATGCTCTCTGCTGCCCAACTGGAAAACAAAATAAAAAGAGTTCTCCACTCTCTCTCCCCTACTGCATCCTAATGAAACTTTCTCTTGAACTCTCTGCTAGCTATACCCCTCTGTTGCAAAATTCCTTGCAATTGTCCTTCCTATTGTCTCCCGTTCCTCTCTGTGTGTTCTCTTAACCCCATTCCAATCGGCTTTCACCTCCACCATTCCACCAAAACTGTTCTCTTCAAGATCACCATTGTCCTCCAGGTTGCCAAATCCCCTGTTCAGTTCTTAGTCTCCCGAGACCAATATTTACTGTAATAGTCAATAAAATTTATATCTCCATCAATACCTCAAATGCAAAAGGCTTAAAACTGAAATTAATTCTCAAATCTTATAAGACTCAACACTTTGTCTACTTCTTGTATCTACATATCCAGTTCTTTCCCATTCCCTAATCGTTTTTCTCCTAAAGCTGTCCTCTATTCCCACTAGCCCTTCTCGAATTTGGACCCTCAGTTCCTTTTACTATATAATTTTTATCTTAACTCTGCCTCTTTTTTCCTAACCCATTCTTTGTTGTTACCAGGTTAATGATCCTATGACAAAGTTCCTCATCATGTCACCACTTGCTCAAATGCTTTCGATGGTTCCTCACTACTTGGAATTCAAGGATGCAGGCATTTTCATTATTGTCTCATAGGACTCTCTCTCAAGTAGCATTTTTAAAAATGCTTTTGCATCCTTCTTATCCTGTTTCAAGGATTTTTTTTTCTTATTTCCCCAAGAATATTAAATGTTTTCCAAGTTTTATTGTGCTGTTTGCATGGAATTTGAAAAAAAGTGTTTGTTTTGATTTTTCTCTTTGTGTTTGAAGCTTTCTTCAAATATCTTGTGACCCTTTACTACCCATTAACTTTTAGATTTCTTTGATTTGTTAACTCAGTTACACCCCTGGAAGCTTTATAGCTTCCAAAATTTTGTTGGTCTTATAGCAATTTCCATGCTTTTTTGAATTTATGCTCTTTTAAAATAACCCCTTTCTATTATTTTAGTGAGTCTAATGATGGACTGGAAATAAATACATTTGATTTAATCTGTCATGCCCCAAACAAAAGTTTCGTTATTTTTTAACAACTTAATTTAATTATTTACTGAGAACATTTTGTGTTTTTACACCTTTCTGACTTTGCATATGCCCTTCCATCTTCTCTCTCTTTGCATCAAATCCAAAATATTGTGCAAAAGTATTTCACAAATCCTTTCTACCATCAGCTCACACTAGAAGTAAATTCTCCTTCCCCTAATCCCTGACAGCAGTTTATTTTATTCTCCTCTGAAGTGTGGTTATATGTACAGCTATCATGTTTCCTTGCTCAACACCTTAAAGGGGAGAAGGGGTTTCACTTACCTCCACCTCAGATACTCTCTCATACACAGTAATGAGAACAAATATTTCATTAACAACATAATAAAGTGAATACACTTTTCTAGGAAGTATTATGCTGCCAATATGTCCCTGATAGTTATTTGCTTTATTCCAAAGGAAATTTCTCTTTATTTTTTCAAATCATTACTCACTTCACCTTGAGAAGATGCCAGCAGCTATGAGTATCCATCATATGTGTTTCTCCTTTACTTTACTGTACTCTTTCATGCTGATAATTAATTTTAACCTAATTTGAGAAAGGTGTAGAAGAAGAGCACAAAAGAAATCTAGTTTCTTTGTGATTTCTCTAAAATGCCATAACTCTTTAAGGGGTATTACAGTCTAAGATGGTAGAGGAAACCACCAATCCTGCTTTCTACTTCTATTGTCACAATAATCACAATACTCAGGACCCAGTTACATGCAAACGAAAAAGGTGGAAGCAACAGACACTTTAATTTGCTTTAAAATCCTAACACAATAGAACACAATCCTATAAGAGAGATGGTGGACCTCTAATTAGTGTTTATCTGATGGAACCCACTGTCCTCCATTACGTGAAAAGATTATCAAAGTTTTTATGTCAGTAAGTACTTGCATAGATCGATTAAATAGTCTTTACCTGGAGTACTGTGTCAAGGACATTCTTCCCAATAATTCAAACTCTGATTTAGGAAAGTAACCAAAATGAGAGGAACAAGGCTATTTCACAAGGAGGAAATATTTCTAATCTTACTTTCAGAGTTTATAATCTGTTAACTTTTTTAATCTAGTGTATTTTTTTTTCTAGATTGGCCCTGCGCTAACATCTGTTGCCAATCTTCCTCTTTTCCTTTTTCTTCCCCAAAGCCCCAGTACATAGCTGTATATCCTAATTGTAGGTCCTTCTAGTTCTTCTATATGGGATGCCACCTCAGCATGGCTTGATGAGTGGTGAGTAGGTCCATGACCAGGATCCGAACTGGTGAACCCTGGGCCACCATAGTGGAATGCGCCAACTTAACTGCTATGCCACCAAGCCAGCCCCTAATCTAATGTATTTTAATTTCAAGTCTACTTTGAGTTATAAAGAGATTATCAGAAAGAGTGCTCAAGTTATAAACTTCTTGAGGGTAGGGATTTTCCCATAGAACTCAACATATCCCTTATATAAAACTGTGACTAGAGAAACTCCTATATTTATAAAATTAAGCATATGAAATTTAATCAATATAAAATTATGCATGTAGTCAAATATTTCCATTACAAACAGATGGTATTCATTGGGTATCAAGTTGTTTATTAGTCTGCAAAATGATTGCTACATTTGTATTTGTTTTTTCAGGTCTCTTATGATCATTATCAAACCCATTAAACCATATCTGTTCAGCAAAAAGTAGAGCGAGCGATCAAAGCACTGCAGTGGAAATACATGTGGATATGGAAATAATGAAAAAGAGGTAACGAGAAATGATGAACGATGACCTCCGTGTAGGAGACACAGGAAATCGTGTAACATGTGAAAAGTACCCCTGCAACTGACCATCAAGCGCAAAAGATGAGGAAACCTGATTGAAGAAAAGGCAAAACGAAAGAAAAATATGGTAAGTAGCTAGAAAAACTGAATCAAGTTTGAATATCTATTAGCCCAAAATTAAGAGAAAGCTAGAAGATTGTTCAAGAACTTAACAGTTAAGGATTGTGAAAAATGCAGCAAAGTTTTATCGCAAACCACAGATAGATGCCATAGGTTCAAGGCTCAGTTAATTTGGCATATAAGAGTGATCAGCATGGAAATCTGCATAGTTATACTGAGGAGTGCTCAACTATAATTGTGAAAAGACCTAATAGATTTTGAATTAAAATGAAATTATTTTGGAAAAGGACACCTGGTAGAACACATAACACTGAGGAGTATAGATATTTTTAAAGCTTAGAAGGACTACTGCCGAGGAATTCAAGTTGAAAATCCCTGAGTGGCAGTGCTCCAGGATTTCTCTATTGGAAATATAGAGATAATTTAGATGGAAGGGGCATTAATTGATTTGCCTTGAAATTGAATAGGTATTTCAATTATCTGGGATAGCCCTTGAGGAGCTGATAGAAATTATATGGCAGCCAATAGAAGTCCTATAATTTTATCATATTGAAAATCTGGGAATCCTTAAGTGTATAAAAGAAAAACATTTGAAAAATCCAAAAGATGTAATACCCCTCTAATGTAACCAACAAGAGTCAGAAACGTGATATTATTAACTACAGCTTCCATAACATATCAAGTATATGACACTTGTATGGTATCATTTGGATTTAAAAACAAATGGCCTTTTGATATGTTTTTTCTAATTAGCCTAATTTTAAGAAGCATAATTGGTCTGAAAGTTTATGTTCCCCTAAAATTCATATGTTGAAATTTAACGTCCAATGTGATGATATTAGGAGGCAGGGCCTTCCTTTGAGGGGTGATTAGGTCATGAGGGCTCTGCCCTCAGGAATGGGATAAGTGCTCTTATAAAAGAGACTCGAGAAAGTTCCCTGAGCCCCCTTCCTCCATATGAGGACACAGCAAGAAGTCAGCTGTTTCTGAACCAGGAAGCGGGCTCTCACCAGACACAGATCCTGACCATGCGGAACCTGAGAAATAAATTTCTGTTGTTAACAAGCCACCTGGTCTGTGGCATTGTGTTATAGCAGCCTGAGGGGGCTAAAACAATAATGTTTGGATTCACATATATCTACGTGACTGAATAATTCTAAGTAAAACCCAGACATTCATACTAAGGTGACGATCACTATTTACAATTTATCAATGTTTATATATGTTACACCAACATTTACTTACACAGACTCTTTCTTCTCACACTTTGTCAATATCCTCTCTATCATCATGATGTCTCCTTTGGAGCAGAAAATACTATCCCCATAGCAGAGGGACAAAAAGTTTAAAGAGCAGAGAACTATGCATAAGAATACCTAGTCCTTGGTAAAACATACAATTTAGCGTCTCTAACAGTGTTTCCTCACGTGTAAAATAGCAATAATAATGTTTGTCCCCAGCTTGACAGTATTAGTCAGGATAAGTTAGGTCATGGGGCAGTAAGAAACCACCTTGAAACTCCCATTGGCTTAACAAAATCAATGCTTATTCGTTCAGGGGGGAAACATTGGCTTTGTCCAGACTGCTCTAGGACAACTGTCTTCTCTGGAGGACCTTCATCTGCTGAAAAGATTTCAATAACGTGTGTACAGATGACGATTTTAGTTTACCCTGTCCCCAGGGTGCTCTTCCACACGTCAACTCAGCAACCCAGGCCGCTGTCATGTTGGTGACTCCACTTCAAGCCCTCTCCCAAGAAGCTGTCCCCCCATTTCACCACGCGGGGGAAGAGAGCCCTGGAGCTGGTAGTTGAGCGTGGATTAAGTAGGGTAAACAGCAATTGCAAGGGAGCATGATAAGCTAATCAACAGGGATCAAGTATAAGAACAGACAAGGAGGTATTTAACAGCCATGAAAGGTAGTCAAGACAGGCTTCCCATAGAAATCAATGTTGAAGCTCACTTCTGAGTTAAAAATCCCCAAGTGAATTTAACTTGCAGTGAGCAATGTCAATCACATGTGTGCATTTAAGTTATAGTTAGAAAATCTGACTATTTTAAGAAAATCAAGGTTCAAAGCAATTTTAGAGGGACAAGAAATACCCTCTTTATTTTGGTATTTCAGAATTTAGTGAAAAAAAATCCATAAGACGTTGGTCATATTTTCTCTCTGAACCTTGACTTTCTAGGCTGAAGAGAGAATCACTGATATAGGAAATCTAGCTGAAGAAATGATGTTGAAATATTTTAAAAATTAAGAGATGGAGCAGAGGATGATAAAGTCTAACAGATATTTAAGTCTCAGAAGAATGTAGGAGATATAATATTTGAAAACATAAAGGCTGTGATTTTCCAAATCCTCCAGATGCAAGAAACAAATTTTCTAATGTGTCCTAAGCACAACAAGTGACAAGAACTCTGTGCCTTGATATCAAAGCAAAACTGCTTAAGTCTTTCTAGAAAGACTAAGAAAATTATAAAAACGTTCAGAGAAAAAAGGCAGATCATCAAAAAGCCAACAAAAAAGTAGACCTCTCAACAAGAGAAAATGAGATGATCATTGAATAATCGCTTTGAAGTACTGAGAGACAATCACTACTATCCTATAATTACATACCCAGAAAACTTATCTTTCAGGAATGACAGTAAAATATTTACCCGAATATAAAAAGTTTACCACCAAGAGACCTTTAGTGGTAAAGCATGTTCTTAAAGAAAAAAGAACATGATTTCAGAAGAATGGTCTGAGATGCCAAACAGAATGGTGAGCAACCACAATGCTAAACATACGTGCGTATACAACCTATAATAAAAATCATGTCTGATTTGTGGGGTTTTAAAAAGGACAGAACTAAAATGCTGGAGAAAAGCAGACTGTAAGTCTGAAAGTGGTGATCATAGTTTAAGTATCCTAACACTCCCTACACTCTTGGGCAGAGAAGTAAAAACAGCTTAAATTTAGAATTTATTAAGGTAAATATACATGGTAAAAGTTCAAGGGTAGTGACTAAAAGAATAGAAAGAGTATGTATAAATTCCAAAAAAAGAGAGAAAAATACCCCCATAGAATAAGTAACAAAATAATCAGTTACAAATGGTAATGAATAATAAAAATGGTTATAGAATAAGAAAACAAAATTCTTAAGTAATAAAGTAGAAATAAATCCAAATATATATCAATTATCACAATAAATGTAAACAGGTTACATTCTTCCAAAATGGTCAGAATGGGTAAGATAAAACCTAGCTTTCCTGCTGTTTCCAAGAGCCACCAAAAACAAAAGTAAACAAAACCAAAAACAAGGACTTGAAAATATTGAAGCACAAGATGGGAAATACATTCCAGGAAAACATTAAACAAAAGAAAGTTGAAGTAGTTATGTCAGACAAAACAGACTTAAAGGCAGAAAAAACATTTTTGGGGAAAGGAAGGGTCACTACATAATGATAAAAGTTTTAGTCATCAAGAAGATAGGATAATTCTGAACTTTATGTACCTAATGATATCACCTGAAAATACATAAATAAGAAATGTATAACTTACAGAAATGAACAAATCTAGCATTATAGTGGAAGATTTTTGTTCAGCTCTCTCCCTTACTGATAAGTCAAGTAGTTAAGACCAAATAAACGAAATGAACAAATTCATACACATATACATACATACATAGATGTATATAAAATATACAACACTTGAACAATTCAATGACATTACTCATTCTTCTACAGTATTCCTGACACTCTTACAAAAGTCTGTCATGTATTAGGCCTTACAGTATATCTTCACAGTATCATAGAGACTGTGTTTTTTCCAGGTTGCAACTAAGTGAAAGCTAAATATAAAACATCTTAAATATTTAAAATAATTAAATACTTCAGAATAACACATGGATCAAAGAATAAATTATAATGGGAATTTTAAAATTCTGACAACTGAAATAAAGAGACAATATAGACAATATAGAGAGCTGTTAGGTGTCAGATTAACCGATTAAAGCAACAAGTCAAAAGTGGAGGAGTTAAGCCTTTAATTGTTTACTGCGATGGAATAAACAAGAGGCAAAAACTGGAGAAAGTACCAACTCCTCCTGTTCCATTTTCCCCCCTGGAATGGGCACTGGACAAAGGGGTGTCATCTCACTGTTGGGGGAGCCCTAAATAAGAGGATCTCGAAGTTTTATGGACCCTGGGACTTGGGGGACAGAAAAGGGGGAGGGCTAGGAGTGGAGAAGTACTGGGTACTGAGTCAAAGTGGGGAAAAGTGTCTTCAAGGTTTTTGCCTCTTCCCCCATAAGGAGGCCTCAGAAGAGGTGCCTCAAATTTATTATGAGATAGGCAGACTGGTAAAAAGCCAAGTAGTCAAATTCAAATGTCATTTCACCTTGTTGGGTCAAATGGGTCTAATATTTAGGTGGGTAGGTAGGTAGGCAGGTAGACAGAGAGAGAAATGATAGATGGGTGGATAGATGGATGGACAGATAGACAGATAGATACAGGTGTATATGTGAATATAAATATAAAAATTTGGATTCCTGAGTCTTTAGTAGCCTATCAACATTTTTCTTATTTCTGTTCTTATTTGTAACTTAGATGTTAATTTATATTTAAACATAAAATTCTCAGACAGGAAAAAGATAAGCTGAGCACAGTCCATTAAAATATAGCAGAGATAGGGAGAACAATTAGTTTTAAAACTGGTAAATATTTATTATATAAGAAATCGATGTGGGGCCCGGCCTGGTGGTGTAGCCGTTAAGTGTGCGTGCTCTGCTTCCGTGGCCCAGGGTTCGCAGTTTTGGATCCCAGGCACAGACCAACGAATCGCTTGTCAAGCCATGCTGTGGCGGCGTCCCATATAAAGTAGAGGAAGACAGGCATGAATGTTAGCTCAGGGCCAATCTTCCTCAGCAAAAAGAGGAGGATTTGCAATGGATGTTAGCTCAGGGCTAATATTCCTCACACATACAAAAAAGAAAGAAATTGGTGTGAAGCAGTGTATATCACCGCCTGTTTCAGGCTTCTATCTTTAAATCTGAATATGGGTAAGTTAAGGATAACCTTGAATTTTCACTAGAGTAGACAGCAACACAAATATTTCAACATTTCTGCTTTCAAAATGTTAAATCTCAAATCTTATTCTAATAAATTAGCCTATAATAAATATATGCTTAAACATTGATTCGGTTATAAAAAATATTCAGAGAATGCTAGAAAAATTCAAATTATCTAATCCATACCATCAATTATATAACAGGTGATTACTGCAATGAAATTTTGATCATAGTAATATGAAGTCCCCCTCTTTAAAAGAAAACCCAAAGTTTTTGTATAGAGAGTTCATTTGCATTTCAAGAGGACAGTAGAGTTTTTAAAAATACATTGCAGGATTTGTTCACGTGTCATTCATTATTTGAGAATAACTGGAGAAACAAGAATCAGGAGTGGGAAAGAAAGGAAGTAATAAGAAATTGCCGACCGAAGTTTAATGAGAAATAAAACAATGCTGTACTTTCAATGCAAATCAATAACAAAAAAATTCATCATTTAAGTTCTGGCAATGTTCTGGTGGACATCTATTTCATAAAGAAATATCTAAATACTGACAACATCATCTACGTAAGTGTAAAAGAGAGTCAATAGTTAATCTATGATTATTAGATTATCAGTAGTCGGAATACTGTGAGACTAATTTTCCGAGAACAGAACACATGAATATCATTACACTCTGCTATAATTTAAAATAATATTCAAAAAGGGTTGTGACTTTATGATATGAAATAGTCCTTGACTTTCATAATTCTTAAGCACTTTCTTTTATCATTTTGCTGATGTATGTTCTATTTTAAAATCGGAAGGATAATGGATGTGCTTCTTAAACTGTAAATTAGGTTTTCTATCAGAGCCTTGTCAGCGCCATGACAGGTGACCCAACAGTGGTCTTGCCTCTGCAGCTTTCTTTCCTGTCTGCTTCTCAAGGAGAGAGGGTTAGTCTTAAGGAAAGTGCTGGAGATTACTGAATCCCTCAGGAAACATCTTAGGACCATAATAACATTTACTGCAAGCCATAATCATTTTATGTTCTCTCTAACAGCTTAAAAGCAGAGCTATACTTTGCTGTCACATGTATTTTTATTAATCAAGGGCATTTAAAGTTTGAATGGATATTGTAAATTTAAAAGTCTGGACACTCCTGATCTGTGTGAGGCAAGTCCTAAAATTTAGAAAAATAGAGAACCTGCCAGGATCATTAATTGATTTCATGAAAACAGAACCCACATGCACTTTAGTGGATATTTTTAGTTAAAGGTATTCTTAAATGTCATTAAAAAGAAAACCTAGCTCATTCAGTGTAATTCTAGAGATAAAATAGTGCACATACAGGGTAAATTCGTATAAATACTTAACATCAGAATATAAATCAAGGTTATAATTGCTGTAAAACAATATTGTACTCAAATCAATAGAGTTCCTATCAGAATGAAAAGCAAAGGTTGTGTTTGAAAAATGCAAAACTAATCTGCTTCATAAATTGATTATTCATTGCTCTATATGTAAAACTGATTTCAAAATCTGATATCTCTAGCATACAAGATACAAATGGTAACCTATTCATGTAATGTAAGTTAGTATCCACAATGAAAAGAACGTGAAGTCAGTCCATGAGCATCCCTGCCATACTAAGCTCTGTTGTAACCAAAAAATATACAGCTTTTAAAAGTCTTTTTAAAAAACACTCATACACCTATGACCTTTTAAACTAAAACTCACAAACAATATAAGAATAATAGAAAGAAAAGGAATCCCGAGACCCTCATGATTCCTACTCCTTAACACCCCCCACAGCCCCCATGGAAAGAGAATGAAGACATGGAGATCAAGGTCCTAAAAGGGATCCATCATAAATGAGCTTTCTAGCCTCCATTCTCAACGTTTCCACAGAAGAGAAACTATGCTTTACATAACTCCTTGGCTTTTTTCAGTGTTTTCTTGGCTTGGAGTAAACTGATTACTGTTCTCAATCTGTTGAAATCCTTCTCAGTCTTCAAGACCCCTTGGAATACCACATCTGTCACGAAGCTCCCAGTCAGAGTTAGATTCTCCTTCCTCCATAGATCCACTGCCACATTGATAACGCCTTATTAAATTGATTCATCCATTCAACAATTATTTATTGAGAACTTACTAAATGCCAGTTAATGTAACAACGAACATGGCCGCAGAGTTCCCTGACCACACAGAGTTTACTAGACCTATTTGTTTCCTTGTATCTTTAAAGACATTATCAAGCAGGTAAGTTTAGCTTCACTCAGATAGGCTTTTTAAATTCCCCTTACTGGGCATTTTATCTTAGGCAATTCACTTAACCCTTGTGAGTCAATTTCCCCATCTATAAAACTGGGGTATTGCCATCTAGTACATGGGGCTGTGATATTACAAGAGATGTATAACTAGCACGGTGCTTAGCACTGACAGTGGAGTAGGGCGAAAAATTATCCAAAACCGAAACATACTATAGTTTCTAAAGGGAACAGAGTACTTTATATTGTTGGGAAAATAAGTCTTGATCCTGCTCCTTTCTATTTAAAAAGAATTGTAGTGAAGTGAAAAAGGAAAGAATTTTTAAAATTTCTACCAACTCATCTCTATTGCTAAAGGGTAAGACCCAGCCACAGAGGAGACTTTGTTAAGCCATGCAAACCAACGATTAGTCTTTGGATATGCAGAGGTGTACCCAGGGACAAGTCGAAGGGGGAGCTAAATGCTTCTTCTTGGGTTAAGTAGAGGAATTCGAGCTTCTGGGGGCAGCATTTGGGAAGGAAGTGGGAACCACAGAGAAGCAGGGAGAGGGAAGGCACCCAGCCATGTGGGGAGGCTAGACCCTGTGGAGATGAGTGGCCAGAAAAAAAGCCACAAAGCATTTCATTCTATTTCCTCACACACATCACTGCCTCCTGCTCCAAACCATTAGCATATGCCGCCAGCCAGACCATCTATCCTAAATTTACTCAGTTTTCCATATATCTACTGTGACCATCTCATCTGAGTCACCATTGCTTCTTGCCTCAGCTACTGCAAAAGTCTCCCTATGTCCTGCCCACACAGCCCTATGCTCTGTTCCAGACGCAGCATCCAGACTGATCCTTTCACCTTGACACTACTCTCTTACAATCCTTCAGGAGCCTGTCCCACCCAAAGCCCCTCCAAAGGCCTATAAATCCCTACACTTTCTAAATTTCCACTCTCTCGTCTCATTTCCTACCATTTCAACTTCCTTCCTGGTTCACTCTCCTGTAGCCACTCTGGCGTTCTTGTGGTTCTTCAATCACTTCAAGCCATGACCCATCTCCACAATGATCCTCTTACAATGTCCCTTTCAATGTTCCTCAAGCATTCCATACTCATTTTTGCCTCTGAAAGTGTGTCCTTGCTCTTCGATCTGCCTGAAACTCCCCTCTACTGATCACCAACAGTATGGGCTTCAACAACAGTAAGGCAGGTGTGAAACAATGACGGTCCCACTTTTGTTTATGGTAGGCTGTTGGTGCTCCTTGCAGATCCCTAGGGATCCTGTGCACTTCCCAGTTGACAGCACACACCTGCAGCATTCTTGGGAGACTGGAGCAGTCTTGCCTAGAGGTGCCTGGGGGTTATGCCGCCCACTCGGAGCAGCCAGGTCAGTAGCCATGACTGACTCTTGGAGGGTGCATGAAGAGCTCTCATGCACAAAAGCCTCTTTCCTCTGTCTCAAGTCAGGCCTGAATCTTTGGTGCAATCTTTTCATGGGGTCAGGCTGAGGCTAACCTTCCCCTGAAGCCACATCCTTGCTTAACTTCTCTCCCTCCCTCTTGCTTCACTTACTCTCTTACAGGTGTCTCCTGAAAGCTCTCCCTTCAGAAACTACTTGCACAAGAATCCCTGCCTCAGGCTGTACTTCTGGGCAACTGTAGCCAAGACACGCATATAAATATTTGAAGGTTTCTTTTCAAGGAAAATAGTCCGAATATTGGACTTTTAGAACATTGTGTTAAACACAAATAATATACCTGAAGCTGCATTTATATCACTGTAGGCAAAAGTAATAGCTCATACTTTACCACACATTCTATTAAGTGAATTTTCAGTAATTCTAGTTATCTAAGATTTTTGAGTAGTAGATTTACTATCTATATATCCAACAAATATACATCTTTTGTCCCCCAATGTATATTCAGACCTGATCAAAGTGGTAAAAAAAAAAAAAAAAACCAACAAATATTAGTTTCTAAAACTATTAGTAAATCTGGGAGGATAATTCCTAGGAAAATAAAATTATGGAGTAAGCGTATTATAAAATTCATTTAAATGAATGATATCCACCATTTCTCCTCCTATGCCTCACCTCAGCTCCTCCTCTTGTAGATGTTGCATGTGGATTTGGAGCTTTTTATAACTGTACATTTTCTCGCTGACCAAGAATATTCTCAGAAACCTGAGGTACTGTGAAAATTCTCACGGCTCACATAACCTAGAAACCATAGCTAGATTTACTCTCAGGTGCCAAAATCCTAAACTAATACCTACACTCATTAGAAGACAATATATAAAACAGAAGGGCCTGTCCTTGACTAACAAAAGCATTCTTACTCCTGGTACTGCCAATTTATTCTTTTAGTCAACGAAATTTTGTCTTGGAAATTTATAAATAAGATCAATTGTAATCAATGGAAATCATCTGAACATCTCTGTATTCTTGGGAGCTATTTCTCCTTATTCAATGAATGTTCCTCTACTCACTCTATTCATATTAATAATAAAGGAAATTCCCTGTCAAATTATGCAGAGGTAGCCTAATTTTTGTTCAATGGGTAGGAACACAAAGGTTTTTTTTTCACTCTAAAAAATGAAGAATTTCTCTACGTGTTTGGTCAAAAGCATGTCGTCTTTTGAGTGAAAGACACTTAAATACTATTCACGTTCAAGACTTCAAAAATTTAAACTATTTTTATTTTGAAAAAATTTTTAAAGTAGACTCTAAATTATACAGATGCATGATTATTTTTGTTTGTTTAAGGCTAAGAAAATGGCTTATTTTCAAGGCAAAGAAAATGACTTATTTTCAAGTCATGGTATAGACATCTACATCCTCATATTAATAAAAATAGCTAATGTATGTTTAGCAGGCAATGGTCTTAGTGGTTTGAATATATTAGCTTACTTAATTCTCACATCCATATGAGGTATGTACTCTTATTATCATCTTTTGTAGGTGAAGAAACTGAAAAAGAGAAATAACTCACTCGGCTTACAGATAGTATAGCTGAGATTTCCAAGCCAAGCAGTCTGGCTCTGCTGTCCATGCCCTTAACGATTACAGTAACAGTACATATCCCCATCTATAATTATCTACAAGTCAATATAAAGTACCATAAATAATGAACTAAGTAGTCTATGACAACAAGCAGACAACAGGACAATTCAAGATCAGATAGAAATTGACTTTAAAATCCTACACATAGACTGAAAATATGCTATAGTATAGTCAAGAGAAAAGAAAAGGACTTATAATTTTATGCATATTTAGAGTCATGCACAAGCATCAACTGTATGCGTGTCACAGGAATCTAGAGATGGATGAGGCTTTAAAAATAATACATTTCAAATACCTCATTTTACAAAGAAGGTAACAGATCAAGGAAAGTGATGACATGCAAAATAGTACACAGCTGTCTGATGAGAAAGCTAAAAATAAAACTAAAGTACTTTGACACCCAAGCCACTATATCTTATGTTTCATATATACACAGCAAACATATCATGTTTATATACTGAACTATATGTTCCTTAAACTTCTAATGCCAGTTTTATTTTATTTTCACAATATACAGAGATATCCAGAAAGGATATCTTTCTGTGAATGTGAAAAGGAAAATTCTAGGTCAGTGTCACTTATGAACATCAATATAAAATTCATAAACAAAATATTAGCAAATTGATTCCAAGCATATGATCATCTCAAAAGACATAAAATTATAAAATCAACATCTAAAATATAAACTTTAAGGGGCCAGCCCCAGTGGCGCAGCGGTTAAGTGAGCGTGCTCCGCTTTGGCGGCCGGGGGTCCACTGGTTCGGATCTCTGGCGTGCACCGACGCACCGCTTGTCAAGCCATGCTGTGGCGGCTTCCCATGTAAAGTAGAGGAAGATGGGCACAGATGTTAGCCCAGGGCCAATCTTGCTCAGCAAAAAAGAGGAGGATTGGCATTGGATGTTAGCTCAGAGCTGATCTTCCTCACAAAAAAATAAATAAATAAAATATAAACTTTAAGCAAATTGAAAATAGAAGAACACTGCATTAATCTTATTAAGAGAATCAAATGTAAAACTATAACAAATATTATAGTTTATCATGAAATATTGAAGGCTCTCTCTTTGGGAACAGGAAGAAGGCAAGGATGCCCGCTATTACTTATCTATTCAACAACAAGCTGGAAGGCCAACCCCATTTGGTAAGACAAGAAAAATGTTATATGGATCAGAAAAGAAGAAATAAAATTTTCATTCACATATGATATCATTATGTATGAAAAAGGTCCCAAAACTCAACACACATACTATTAAAATTAATAGGCAAGTTTCACTAGTCTCCTATATAAAAATAACTGTATATGTCAAAAATTGGAAAAAATATCTCAGAAACCACACCATATACATTGGCATAAAAATGTACTATGGACTAAATATCAAGAAATATACGTAACACCTCTATAGAGAATACGATAAAACTTTATAGAGAGAAATTAAAGGAGACCTAAGTAATTTGTGACATACCACATCCACGGCTTAGAAGGTTCAATACAATAAAGACACCAATTCTCACCATTGATATTTACGTATCACTGCAATCCCAGTGAAAATCCAGACTCTTTTTCCTGTAACTTAACAAATTTTATATGGAAATTTAAAGTTTATATGGAAATGCAAAGGGCCAAGAATATGCAAGTCACTCCTGAAGAAGAAAAATATTGGAGGACTTACACTTTCAGATAGTAACATACAGTATAAGGTTACAATAAGAAAGAAAGACAGTAGAAAATAGTGAGTCCAGAAACAAATCCAAACATATGTGAACACTTAATCTATGCTCAAGATTGTACTGTGAAGCCACCAGGAAATGGTGGTGTTTTCAAAAACTGGTGCTGAGTCAATCAGATATGGAGATTGACAAAATGAAACTTGATCCTACCTTACAGCTTACTCAAAAACTAACTACAGGTGGATTGTAGATCTAAATGTGAAAAATAGGGTATTTTTACAGCCTCAAGATAGGGAATGATTTCTTAATCAAGACAAAAAAGGCACTAACCATGGAGGAAAAGATGGATAAATCTGACAACATTAAAATTAATAAGCTGTGTTTATCAGAAGACTTTACTAATTGAATGAAAAGACAAGCCACAGAAGGGAAGGAGATACTTACAAACCATATAGCCAATAAAAGATCTAAAGATCTATAGTATATAAAGAGCTCTCATAAGTCAATAATAAAAACAGAAAAATGGGCAGGAGAGTACAATGAGCACTACACAAAGAAGATGTTCAAATGACCAACAGACGAATGAAAAGCTGCTTAACCTGATTAGAAAACTGTAATATCATACTATACAACCCTCAGCTTTACTCAGATTTAGAAGTCTGACAATAATGAATGTATACATACATATTTGCTTAAAATGCATAAAATATTTCTGTAAGACACACAAATACCTGGCTGCCTCTGTAAAGGAGAAATGGATAGCAAGACTTTTTTAGTGCATGCTCTTCTGACTTTTATACTATTTATTACTGATTCAATCTATTACCTATTCAAAAACAACAAACAGTGTGCAGTATACTACTTGTTTCTAGACAGATGCTTCTCTCCCCTCTGCTTAACTTATTGAGTAACAAATTTAATTTGTCAAAACAATTTTAACTGTGCCTCAGGGTGAACAGTACATGAAAAGTGCTGCATATTTTTTGCCTATGCCCCAGTTCTTAAAAGAAAAGCAAGAACTCACTTCTAAAGATACAGTCTATTTGCCCCTGCACAAAATGAGCACAGTGGTTTCAAACTGCTTTCTAAAGTGTATGGTGGAATGCAGAACCCAAGACTAGGATCCAAATATCTAGCATACAAATCTCAATCATACATAGACTAGGTAATACATCATTTCGACTATATCACACATTTTATATATTTTAATATTTTTCTGCTAAAGCAGATTTCTTTGTTCAGCATCTGGAACTATTTATAAAAATAAAACTAAAGTAAGTACTACATTTTTCTTACCCTTACACTCTAGAGCAGAAGTGTGACACCATATTCAGCCACTTTTCTCAACGAGGGGCTTATTGTACTCAGATGCTATGTTCTGTTAACCTTCTTCAGCAGGATGTTCTCTTGTTTGTGGATCCTTGGTTTCCTAAGATTTATGAGCGATTGGGAATATTTTGTTTTAAACTTCAGAAGTTGCAGATAATTTTCTGCATTTATTCTTGTTGAAATCAGGGAACCCATGGAAGTCTCCAGAAAAGTTGTTGGAGTTAATGGAAATTTGTACCACTGGAAAACGCTGGTTGTCGTCATTCCTAATTGCCATCCTTCCTCTCTGCTAAAGGCCATTTTGCTCTTCTTTCTTTTGATTTTCCTCCTCATTTCTTTGGTCAATCTTCACTTTCTCAACTCTCATGCAAAAGACAAAACTTTGAAGACAATTAGAGTGCATCTTTTCTTTCACATGGTAGAATGTATACACTGTCTTTTTGGGGTGTGTAAAATAGACCTTCACTTCTTCCAGGCTGTCTTTATGACCAGATGTTAAAAATTCTTTCTTCAACTGAATTGTTTGCACTAGTTTCAGTCTTCTTGGTCAGCAGTTGAAATGTTTCAGATGACTGACTTCTAAATAACTAATATATTACTGTGCTTCATTTTTTTTCCTATGATGTGCCTTATAAGTATGAATAAAATGGAAACTAATTTTATTTTGTGTAAAAAAAATAGTTCAATGTGAAAACAAATTAAATATGTAACAAAGCCAGCTGGTGTCAAAAAATCAATCTAGAGGATTAATACTGATCACAAAGCAGTATTCTGAAGAGAGAGCATTTTGGGGTTGGAATGTGAAAACTTTACCAATGTGCTGTTCAGAATGATAGGCATTTAGGATGGCAGACAATTATGATAACAGTACTTCTTCTATGGCATTTTTCTTCAACCAGCAATACATTTTTTCAGTTTCCACAGCAACCCAATCAATTCCTGATTACAAATGCAGGGAGAGCAATTTAGGCCCAGACTAGGGAAAAGGACGAGTATATTTATAGATTTAGAGAAAATTTGAAATTAGCCTATATCACTCATCTGAGAGGCTCTATTTGATATTCACAATTAAGATAAAGACTAAAAACTTGAAACAATAATTTCTAACTGAAGATAAACCACATTTTATAGAAAACTCATTTTTTTTTATGTCTTGCAAAGCAAGAGAGGTTTCAAGAATGCTGCTAGATGACTGGCATCATTTAATTACAGCAGTTGAATTGAATTAAAGCAGAAACAAATGACAATTAGACACCAACGTCTAAATAACTAATGGGAACATGAATAATCTCTATAATTTGTTTGTTTGGATTAATGCATTTAGTTGCCAAATTACAACTAAAATACTTAGATATGAAATTTTCCTTCTCAGATTTTTATTATTTATTTACAGCATAGGGCTTATCATCATTAACTATAACAGAAGATAGAAATACCAATATGGTTAGATGTTATACTACTTTTAAAGTGCTTCCTAAAAAGTAAAAAAAAAAAAAATCATTTCTAAAATTGCTTGAATTAAACATATCACCCAAATAAAAATACCGTGTATGGCTTGCAAACACTTTTCACTAACAAAAACTTCAGGAGAACCACACTTCCTTATTGAATTAGGCGCATTCACAAGGAAAAACAGGTAAGGGCCAGTCAAGTGATTAGGCAAACACGAAATGGCACCTTAGTGACTTGTAAGCATTAACATGCCTTCCTGAGCACATAACTCACTACCACTAGTGGCTCAAGCATCAAGGAGATTAGAATCCTATAAAATCCTTAGAGGTCTGGTTTATGGGACAGGCCAATTACATGTTAGCAGGTTTGTGAAAAACATAAAACCACCATCTCGTGAGCATTTACTATGTTAGTCTTCCATGTTGCTGAGCATGTGTCTGTGTTTTTGCTGTAATATGCCACTTAATTTCCATGAAAACCCTCTGAAGTTGTAATAGTATTTCCATCCGCTGATGCGGCATGTCAGGCTTTGCAAGTTTAAACCCAATGTCACAGTCTGGCAGGGACTGTATGAAGATAATGACTTTAATTGTGACAAACCATAGCGCTTAATATGTGAAGAGCATTACAGACACCATATGAAAGATTTCACAAAAATTTTACTCCATGAGATGGTAATGATGGAATCATATCCACCCAGAAGATGGATAATCTGGTTATAAATGCCTGGTCTAGCTTTCCAAAACAAGATTTTATTATCTTGTAGCAAGGTAAAATCATGTGATCACCAGAAAAGATCTGTTGATCTTTTAAAGCCTTAGGAATACATGGTCTAACTTACAATCCTAGAATAATTTTAATGAGTAAAATGACAGTGTGAATGTCTAAGAAATAATTTTCCT
The DNA here is from genome assembly GCF_057802395.1 of Ceratotherium simum simum. Taxonomy (NCBI): domain Eukaryota; kingdom Metazoa; phylum Chordata; class Mammalia; order Perissodactyla; family Rhinocerotidae; genus Ceratotherium; species Ceratotherium simum. The sequence goes on from NC_141937.1 coordinate 6,381,888, forward strand.
GAATGCTATAAAAATTTTTATTGGTTCATTATTCCAGTTTAATGTGCTATCGTTCAAATTTTCAAAATTCACTGACTAAATTGCATATATGCTTCGAGGTCAGCAGGAAAGTTAGCTGTTGGCCCCAGACTGAAATAAATTTATGGTTCCTTATAAAATGTGAAGGATTCCTAAGATATCCTCAAAAGAAAACAAATGAAGTCAGACATAAAATTGAGGCTTATGTATAAGGAACAAATAAATCTCAACAAATGAAGGAAAATGTTAAAGTACTAACTACCATAGTTTTTAATGAGAAATTCTAAACATTAATCTATGTTGGGCAACCTACAACAGGGAAAGTGAATGTGAACATAAATGTATTTAATGGAAAAAATCATAAAGACTCTGTTTTCATAATCTAATTAACAATACTTCAATTGAGGTCATATAATAACTGTATAATTAATACCATATATAAATCAATGATAGATGTTTTCAGATTATGATAATGGTGCTCTACACAGTGATAGAGTTTACACATTAAAATAAGAAATAACAATGATTTTTTCTTTTATTCTGTGTATGATGGGCCTAAGAGAACAATCCTCATGCAATAGGCCGGCTTATACACAGTTTGTGAGATCTTTCGAATGTCTCAAAGATGACAAGGATGAACTTGTCATTGCCATTAACAACTTCACATGCAGCCAGGGGTAAGGCTGACATGTTGGGGTTTTGATCCTCTCTACTTCTTGACAGTTGGTGCAGCTAGTCCACTCTTAGGTATTTATCCAAGAGAGATAAACACACTTCCAGACAAGGACTTGCACACCAATGTTCATAGCAGCTGTTTTTAACAGCCATACATTGGAAACAACCCAAATGTCCACCAACAGTGAGTGGTTAAACCAACTGTGCTATATTCATACAAATGGAGTACTTCTAGTAATAAAAAGGAATGAAGTATCGATACATGCAATAGCATGGATGCATTTGAAAATAATTATGCTGACTGAAAAGGAAGCCAGGGGAAAAAATTGAGTATATTGTGTATAATTCTATTTATATAAATTCTAGAAAATGCAAACGCATCTATAGTGACAGAAAGCAGATCATTGGTTAACTAGAGATCGGGGAAGGAGAGACAGGGAGGAGTTACAAAGAGGCACGAGGAAACATGGATAAGTTCATTATTTTGATTGTTGTGGTGGCTTCACAGTTGTATACAAATGTCAAAACGTATTCAGTTCTATACTTTAATACATGTTGTTTATTGTTGGTACCTCAATTCAGCTCTTTTAAGAAAAGAAGTAATAGTACAAGCATATTATTTACAGATTTGAAATAACTATATTAAAATATTTAAAACGAGAAATAGTTAAAAGTGGTAGACCTGAAGGAACGTCACCTGGGGGAGTGGGAGCAGGTCTAGGATGCGGCTGATAAGCCATCCTCTACAACTTTGCATCAACACAGTGCATGTATCACATTGATACTTTAAGAAATAATTTTCAATTTGAAAAACCATTGACAATGGAAAAGATCTCTTTCCATTCTCTCTACATGGCTCTTCCACTATAAACTGAACATAAGTCTGAGTTTGCTTTCCAATATTTTAATAAATTTCGGCAGATTCACTCCAACCCTCTCTCCTTACCGACAAATGTCACTTATCATTATTTGTGGGTGACTGAACAGGGATAAAGGTGAGATCTGTGGTTACAAAACAGAGTAAAATCAACAAGTCGAACCAACTATTTCACAGAACAGTAGAAATTAATATGTAACTGAACTTGTCAACGTGAGCTTGGCAGTAGACCTAATTTTTTAGCCTGCTTAACATCTGTATTGCAGAATGCTCTCCACCCTTCCCAGAGGGTGATATTAGCCCGTGCTTCTCCTAACAGGAGTCTAACAGTTTTAACTATCTTTTTGGCTTCTCTGAGGCTCCTGCCTCCAGTTACTAGTCTTTTTTGGCTGATTCTTGATTTACTTTGGAACCATAGGTTTGGGTTTGTCTCTGCTGAATCTTAACTGTCTCCCAGGTCTCTCTCACCTGAAGTCCTACTCTGGCTGAGTCAATCTAGTTGATTCTGAGTTTGCCAGATAAAGCTCTGGATAAACCTGGTGTTTGTACTATGTAATTCACTGGAGGTATTTCAAACCATGTCCAATATACTCAATGCATTGGTGCTGATTCATGCCTTTGAGATCCTCCCAAGGATTTTTTTTTTTTTTTGTGAGGAGATCAGCCCTGTGCTAACATCTGCCAAGCCTCCTTTTTTTTTTTTTTTTTTGCTGAGGAAGATTGGCCCTGGGCTAACATCCATGACCATCTTCCTCCACTTTATGTGGGAAGCCACCACAGCATGGCCCGACAAGCAGCACGTTGGTGTGCACCCAGGTCCGAACCAGCGAACCCCGGGCCGCAAGAGCGGAACACACGCACCCAACCACCTGAGCCAGTGGGCCGGCCCCCCTCCCAAGGTTTTTGGTTCCTTTGGTTTTACAGGTCCTAATCTAAAATACCATTTCTGATTTTTATCGAAGTATCAAGAGTTAACAAGTTTCAAATCAATCAAATTAGCTTTTACTCATATAAACAGAAGGCCAAATGTGATCTAGAGAGGGGTCTTTTTATCTATAAGGAGGTTCTTCATCAATCAGTCACCTATATTTTTTTCTATGAATAATGAATACGGAAGAAATGTATAACAGGTGTAGATGGACATTCACAGTTGAATTACCTTCACAAAATAAGTTAGGATTAAACAATCAAGAAACTGGATAGATGGGGCTGGCCCAGTGGCACAACAGTTAGGTTCATGCGCTCTGCTTTGGTGGCCTGGGGTTCACAGGTTCGGATCCCAGGTGCAGACCTACACACCACTTGTCAAGTCATGCTGTGGCAGCATCCCATATAAAGTAGAGGAAGATGGGCACAGACGTTAGCCCAGCAAAAAAGAGGAGGACTAGCAACAGATGTTAGCTCAGGGCTACTCTTCCTCAAAAAAAAAAAAGAAAAAAAGAAAGAAAGAAAGAAACACAATTGAACATCTCCAATATCTAGAACACCATACAAAGTGTTGAGGGGCTCAGGGACAAAGAATTATAAGACGCTGGCCATTTATACTTCACACTTTATCTTATAAAAGCTATAGTTGATGAACTTTTTCTAAAATGTTTTCATTATTTACTCCTAAATTCAAATAATATTTTATGTTCATGCAAAAACATTTAACAGTGTGTCATTTTACTTAATTTTGAAATGAAGTTATAATTTTATCATGTAAAATAACTGTTCTTTAATACAAAGTCCAGGGCACAGAAGATTTGGTAAAGGATTCACTGTTCATCTCAGGGACTGTTTATTCTTAGCTATTTTAATTTAGAATAGACAATCTATGAAATATATTTCTCTGTGGATTCTCTTCTAAGTAAAAACCACAAAAGGAAGGTAGTTAGCCATGATCTATCTCGTACTCATTTCATCTGGCATTATATAATCATATTTTTTCTAGCCTTACTTTCTCTAGCCTATGCCACATCAATGACTTTGACTTGAATTGGTTCAGCAGGATAATTCTAAAATATAAATTATTTTTTATACAACATACTTATCTTTATAATATAATCAATTCACATGCTTTTTTCTAAACGACAGTAACTTTGGTAAATAAGCAAATTCATGGATAATGATATCTTAAATTTTTGTTTAGGCTATATTCTTTTTTTTTTTTTTATTTGTGAGGGAGATCAGCCCTGAGCTAACATCTGTGCTAATCCTCCTCCTTTTTGCCGAGGAAGACCGGCTCTGAGCTAACATCTATTGCCAATCCTCCTCCTTTTTTTTTTTTCTTCCCCAAAGCCCCAGTAGATAGTTGTATGTCATAGTTGCACATGCTTCTAGTTGCTGTATGTGGGACGCGGCCTCAGCATGGCCGGAGAAGCGGTGCATTGGTGCACGCCTGGGATCTGAACCCAGGCCGCCAGTAGCGGAGCGCACGCACTTAACCGCTAAGCCACCAGGCCGGCCTGTAGGCTATATTCTTATATGTATATGGAAAACTTAAAAAGTAAACCTCTCCCTGAACATAACACTTCTTCTCTACCACAGACTAACTGAGTAAATTTACACATGCTTTCGAGTTTCAATTCTTGGGTACCAAACATTAAATGTAAATGTCTCCTGCCTCACTTTCTAGGTCCTACAAAATCAGCGGTCACCCTATGTATTAAACTTCAGTGTGCTTCTCCCCAATACGAAGGTCACTGTCTCATCAATGATGTGTCTGCACAACCCCCTCAATGTGGCAGATGGATTTTTAAGTCAGTTCTTACTAAGGAAACAGAATCAAAAACAACAGATCTTCCTGAATCCTCTTTTTAAAATTTTATTTTAATGGCATTAAATAGGAAATATGCACATTGAAAATATAAATATATATTTTTCAGAAAATAAAATAATTGAAATACTATAGACAAGTTCTAGTATTCTAGGTCCCTCAAGTAAGTATGAGTAAGATTGCTACCTATCATCAGGTCATGTTCAGAACTCCTAAACTGAGGAATTTGACAGGTCCTCTGATAAAGTTAAAGAGAAGGAAAATAATACGTGTTAATGCAGTTTTCCACATTGTTTTCTGATTCTTGTTTGTAACTTGTTTTCTTTTGTATTTTTCTCCTTACTGATCAAATCACAATAGCCATGTACATTTAATAAGTGGATTTTTAGCAGTTAGTTGTTTTTTAAATCTTCAAACAGTTTAGATAACCTAGGAGAAATTACTGTTTTATGGACTATTAAATAGAGATAGAGGAAATAAATAGGAAGAAAACCAAAACTTATCTGCCTATTTCAGATTTGCTTAAGACAGATCCAATCCTTATCATTCATGAATTATATTATTAAATAGTAACAATTCTTTCATAGAGATAGTCTCTGTAATCTTCTGCATTAAGACAAGTTATCTGCAATTAACAATCCAAAATAACTCATAGACAAAAATGTCTTTTTCAAGTTTCCATAGAACCCTTCTGAAAAATGATCTAGACCAATAACTTTAATAAATTCCAAGCAGCTAAAATTGTAGAAACCGAATTACATAACCATCAAGCAACAAATCTATTAACAAAAAAAATCAATGAAAACATGATCATAAAGTCCCAACCACTGAGGAGAATAATCCCTCATAAATAACAACCATATAAAAGTAGAAAGCAAAAATACAATTATATATCTTTTTAAATAACACAAATAATAATCTCTATTAAAAATAAAGGTATTTAAAAAGAAATACATGAGATAAATATTCCAATTAAAAACTCCGTAAAACTTTTTAATAAGAAAGAAAATAATATGTAAGAGTAGAATTAAGAAAGTTGTTACCAAAATCAGAAGAATTAGTATATAAATTCCAGAGATAGTACATGAAGAGAGAAACAAAAAGAGCAAAACAAACCATAAGTTAAGTCTAATCAAGGGCTGGCCCCGTGGCTTAACAGTTAAGTGCGTGCACTCCGATGCTGGCGGCCGGGGTTCAGATCCCAGGTGCGCACCGATGCACTGCCTCTCAGACCATGGTGAGGCCGTGTCCTGCATACAGCAGCTAGAAGGATGTGCAACTATGACATACAACTATCTACTGGGGCTTTGGGGGAAAAATAAATTTAAAAAAAATGTTTAAAAAAAAGTCTAATCAAGAAAAATATTAATAAATTAGCAGTAAAAATACAATGCTAGATAGTACAATTTAAAATATAGTAACAATGTATGTATGATAAGACTCCAGTTTTACACAAAAAGCATGTAGTGATGCTTTTGGAGGATAATTCAAGAGTGATTAACTCTCGTGAAAGTGATTTGATTTTTTTCCTCTTTTAGATCTTTTCTTAAAACTCTACATAAGAATTTTTCCCTTTTATAATGAAAATAATTGTTCAAAAACACAATATTAAAAGAAAAACATATCAAAATCCAGTAAATTCTTTTCTGCAGAATGGAAGTGTAGTACACATATTTGAGTTTCTTCCTAAAGGAAAGTTTTACTTTTAGTTTATAGAAATATTATTTTGTTCTAGCAGCAAAGAACTCCAGGAAGATAGGCCCCTCCTCCAGTCCCAAAGGATGAGCCAAACTTAGCAACCTCATTTTCCACCTGTTATAGACAGAATATTTGTGTCCCTCAAAATTCACATGTTGAAGCCCTAACCGCCAAGGTAATGGTGTTTGGAGATGGGGCCTTTGGGAGGTGATTAGGGTTAGATTAGGTCCTGAGGGTGGGGCCTTTAGGATGGGATTAGCAGCTTTATAAAGAGAGCGAGAGAGTCTCTCTGCATGCAGGCATGGGGGAACAGAAGTGTGAGGACATGGCAAGAAGTCAGACCATCTGCAAGCCACGAAGGGAGCTCTCACAAAGAACCGAACTGGCCAGCGCCTTGATCTTGGACTTTCCAGCCTCCAGAACTCTCAGAAATAAATTTCCATTGTTTAAGCCACCCAGTCTGTGGTATTTTGTTATGCAGCCTGACTTCACTAAGATACCACTTTAGCATTAATACCTAGTTTTGGGTGATAAGCGATAAAGGGTTTATGATGGGTTACTGGGAAGGATTTTGCTCCCTGATAAATGAAAGAGATATCAATAATTTATACTTGTTTTTTAAACTAAACATACCGTGATTAAATCATGTATAAGAATGTAAGGATGACTTAACATTAGACTATCAGATGGTATTAACATTATATTAACATCAACAGACTGAAGGAGAAAAACCTCATGATCATCTCAATAGATGCAGAAAGTATCTTTGATAAAATTCAATACTACTCACAATTTTTTAAAAATGCTTAGCAAATTAAGAATAGATTGCTGTTGTCCCCAAATTATCCTGTACACTTAATATAATTCTAATTAAAATCCCAAAAGGGATTTTCATGAAACTTGACAGTTTCTTAAGATCCCTATAAGATGGTAAGAGACCAAGAATGTCAAAGAAGATGAAAACAAATTTGGAGAACTCACCTTACCAAATATCAAGATTTATAAAGCTACAACAATTAAGACAGTCTGATGCTGGCTCAGAGATAGATAATCAGACTAATAAGACAGAATAGAGAGTCCTCAGTTACTATTCATAAATGGTACTGGATGGGTGGCTTTCTATATGGAATAGATCAAATTAAAGCCTTACCTCTCATCTTAAAAAATGAATTAGTGACTGAATAATTAATAATCTATATGTGAACAGTATAAGAACAACACATATGCAAGAAAACTTAAGATATCAGGATCAAAAAATATTTCTGAAACTAGGCATAAAATACACAAACCATAATGGAAGAATTTGATAAATATAAATACTTAAAATTAAATTTAAAATTTCTGTGCATCAAAGAAAATGCAAAAAAAAATTATAAAGTAACAGATTAGGAGAAAATACGTGGAGTCCATATCCAGAATATATCCATATTCAGAGTATATAAAGAACATCTATACATCAATAAGAAAAGGACAGATATTCTAATAGGAAAAATGGGCAAATTCTAGGATAGGCACACTACAGAGGAAGAAACCCATATGATTAACTATGAAAGAAAATATATTACTAGTTATCAGACAAATGCAAAATTAAAACAAGATACCATTTCTTACCCTTCTAATTGGCATGATATTTAGTCTGATATCACCAAATGATGATTAGGAGAATTTTCATTAGCTGTTGGTAACAGTATAAATATGTATATACTACTTTGGAAAGAAACTTGACAAACTCTATTACAGTTGAAGCTACACCTCATTACTCATCAATTCCACATCTGGTGAACTTTGGCATATGTGCACAGGAAATCTTACAGAAGGATGTTGTGATCCTGCAATGTAGAAACCTAATAGTTCCTCAGTGAGAGAACGAATTAAACAAACTGGCTTATTCATGCAATTGAATATGATATAGCAGGTAAACACATTTCCTACAAGTATTTCTGCTATAACAGGACATGCGTTCCTGGAAAACCAACTGTTCTGCAAAATGGTGTACTAGAAATAACAAGGTATGTGAGAAAAATAATGTTTAAGAAGCCCATAAAAATCTATGCAACTTTGTAACCAGAGCACTTAGTAATCATTCAAATAAAAAAGTATGAGCACAGTTAAAAATATCAAATTCCTAACCCTTGGAAATGAAATGCCAGAGTAAATATAGTGCTGTACCTTTAAAGAACATAATGAAAGGAGGTGTTGTAAGGATGTAGAAAGATGGAGATGGCCTTGCATTGAGTGCTTCTAAGGGCAAGTGGACAAATAGAACGAGGAGGAATGGCTACCGTCTGCATTACTTTGTATTATTCCATTGTCATGTCGCCTTCAGCTGTGTTAGTATACTTTTCATTCAGCTACTCTTACTTGGTGGCACAAAATATTAACAACATGGGAAAAATTACGTATGAACCTCCTACTTATATTGATATCATTCCACTATTTATGAGTTGAATATGAGCTAAACATGATTACAAGAACATGCACTGTAACAGAATAACCCAGGTGAAAAGGCAACCTGAAAAGCTATTTCTAAATTTTAATTATATATTTATACATACGCTTGTTACAAAATTCTGGATGCATATATATATATATGCACTACATATATTTGGGAATGACATACATAAACTTTAGGATCTTGGTTACCTCTGGGGATGGAAGGATGGAGGGACGGAAAAGGAATAGGGCTGCAGATGATTCTAGATGAACACATACCTATTGTACTATTTTCAAAACTTATTTGTATATTTACATTTTTCAAAATGTCGGAAAACATGATTAAAATAAAACATATGAGGGCGGCCCTGTGGCTTAGCAGTTAAGTGCTCGCGCTCCACTACTGGCGGCCTGGGTTCCGATCCCGGGGGCGCACTGATGCACTGCTTCTCCGGCCATGCTGAGGCCACCTCCCACATACAGCAACTAGAAGGATGTGCAACTATGACATACAACTATCTACTGGGGCTTTGGGGAAACAAAAGAGGAGGATTGGCAATAGATGTTAGCTCAGAGCCGGTCTTCCTCAGCAAAAAGAGGATGATTAGCATGGATGTTAGCTCAGGGCTGAATCTTCCTCACAAAAAATATAATAATAATAATAAAACATATGAGATTCAATGGGAACATATTAGATTTAAAGGAGTTGGATATAAAATAAATATAAATATACTTATTAGGAAGACATCTGCCTATAAACATGAAGGGATAAAATATATTATGACAAGCAAAGACACTATTAAAACATGACAGTTTTTTCCAAGTGGTTCATATGGTCATTGCAATTTCAAAGGGATGTTTCAGTTTTGCATATTATGAAAAGGTCATCTGGAAGATTAAACTGGTAAAATGTTAACATTTATGGATATGAATTAACAGGAGAGTTTAGCCTCCCCAGTTTATAAACATACTACAGAGTTATAATTAAAATTGTGTTAAATTGGTCAAAAATTCCTCTCAAATATCTCCAAGTATTATGTATAACTATAATATAAAAAAAGAATAACACAAATCAGCAGGAAATAGAACATGTCTTTGGAAAAATTGAATAGCTATCTGCAAAACAGTTTTTTGAGATCTTTCCATAATACTATGTCCCAAATGTTCTGAACCTCTATTAAAGACTAATTAAATCAACTCCAGAAAAATAAGAACAATGAAATCAGAATCTGGGATGATGGGACCCAGTATTTTTTAAGCTCCTCAGGTGATTCCAATTTGCAACCTGAGACCCACAGCCTTAGATGTTTCCAACCAATTCCTAATATGTATCATGAACCGGTTTCAGAGGTGCTGAGGTATTGATCCCCTCAACATGCAGCAGGTGGGGAGGCGGATGGTAGGCAGGGCCCCAGGTGTTCAGAAGCCCCGGGCCTAGTGCCTCAGGCCGCAAGGAGGGAGGGGAGCAGGCAGAGTAAAGCACTGCAGGAGGCGGTAGAAATCATACCTTCACTGGAGTCTCCAGATTCTTAAGATCTCTGACTCAGTAATTCTACTTCAGAAATTGTATTTCAAAGTGGTACTTTAAAATACAGAAAACAAAATTCATGTAAAAATATTCATTTTGACATTATGTATAATAGCAAAAAGCTGAAATCAACCTGGGTGAATGACTAGGTAAATGAGGGCCTATTCGGAGGATAGAATTTTATGAAGTCTTTTAAATGCTTATGAGGAGTTTGTAATGACATGTAAAATACTAGCATGTTAGAAGGAATCCAGAAAATTTCATATAGGGTATTATAATTACATACAATACAAATGAAATATGCAAGCTATACAAATGTATATATATGAACATATATATATATATTCCTCATAAAGTACATATATACTTTGCTTATATATATCCTATAAAATATATACAATTTAAAGAATTTTAAACATGTATATAATGAATAGAATTTATGACATTATTTTTGGCAAAGAAAGCAGAAATAAAGATTGAAAACTGAAAGAGCAGGAAGCCTGGTCTGTCTTGTCTCTGAACCTTTGCCCACTGTCCCTAACTCTTCTCCTTGGTCCCCCTCATCTTTTATATCTCACCAAACAAGATTCCCTCTGGGAACCCTTCCCAGACCTAGACTCTTTCAGGTCATTCGGCTCTGTGCTTTCTCATAGCATCACATATATTTCCTCTCTTACACTTTATAAAACAGCAGCCTTCTTGCTCCCGTCATAAAATGAATTGAGAACAATCAGAGCTAAAAAATATACCATCAACACTCTCCTGTAGGTATTGTGAATTCTGTTCTTGGATCAAACCACCCAAAGCCTACATCCATGTACAATGTCAATTTAATCTCATGCAAAATCCAGTTCCTCAAGATACATTTTAATATCACCTACTTGATGCTTAATGAAATCTTTTATGGATGAAATTTGCTACTGTATTTCTTGTAAGAAATAAAAACGTAGATATGGTGTGTTGTATGTATTTAAAATGCTACACGATCAATATCTCTGAGAACTCAGTGAAGAGAAAGCTTGAATTCCCTATAGCTATTGATAGGCTACTTCTTTCGTGATAATGATAAGTATATAGGTAATGTTCCCCTTTCAGCAACAGATGCCAAGAAGCTAGAATCAAATCTGAACATTCATCCATATACTGACCCTTACGAATGGCAAAACTGATTCTCCTTTTCTTTAGCATAGGCTTTCTACTTTAATTACATTTTATTTCATTGTTTCACTATTGTTTGTTCTATTTTGTTTCCAATCACTCCAGCTTATTTTCAAAGCCTTGTGTCTTAATGTATGTGTATTTCATTGTGAGACTATTAAAACTGGTTCAGGAACACATTATAAATAAATACATAAATAAAAAGTTTGAGATAACTATTTTTTCCCACAAAGTGTATATTTTAAAAAAAGAAGGATGAAAGATGAAAGTCACCATTAAGAGAATGGAAAGAACACTCAAAGAGTGGGAAACAGTATTTGCAATACATATATTTTACAAATGCCTGATATCATTTAGAATAGAATATGAAAAATAAAAAGTACTACAAATAAATCAGCCTAATCAAGCCAAGAGAAAAACAGGCAAAAGTCTTGAAAAGACACTTCACAAAAGAAGATAACCAAATGGCCAATAAATATATTAAAAAGTTCTCAACTTCATTAGTCACAATAAAAATGAATATTAAATCCACGAGATAACATTACACACCCACTAAAATACCTAAAACGCAAAACAAAGAAAATAGCAATTATTGGTGAGACTATAGAGCAAATGGTACTCTCATACAGAGCTGGCAGGAGTTTAAATTTGAAAAATCAAATGGGAAAATGGTTTGATATAGTTACTAAAGCAAACATACGCATACTCTAGGATGCAGCGAATCCCACGTATATATCCCTGACATTCATACGTATATTCTCCAAAAAAAAGTACTAGAATTTTCCTAGTAGTGCTATTTGTAACAGTCTTAACCTAGAAGTCACACAAATACTCATCAACAGAGGAACGGATGAATAAATTATGTTAACGTTTCCACAGGAAAATACTATACAGGAATAAGTATGAAGATCTACGATCATATGCAGTGTGGGAGATCAAGATTTGGCCACCCTGAAATTTATCTCTTTACCTTGATTGTTTTCTCTGAGGGACATTTGACCTCCCCCACTAACTGCCTAAAGAATTTGACATGGTGGCTCCTTCCTGGAACAGATCTTCTATCATGATGGCTATAAAGATAACGTAGGATAGAGGTTACAATAGCAAAGGCACCAAGCCTCTTTTATCAAAAAACTCTGTCTCTCCCTGACCACATTATCTATATATGACCCCAAAAAGAATTGTCCTCCTGCCCTCTGAAGTCCCAGGCCACTACCCACCCCCAACACGCTCCTCCCCTTTAGCTGCAATACTTAAGCAAGCAGCTTAGACAGAGGGACGAGTTGCTCATTTCTGAGTTTCTCCCATGTATACATGTTATTAAACTTGGTATTATTTTCTCCTGCTAGCCTGTCTTGTTGATTATTTGGCCAGCCATAAGAACCTTAAGGGAAAGGGCAGAGGGAGATTCTCCCTCTTCCCCTACAGCAGTAATTTGGGTGAATCTCACAAATACAATAGTGATCCCGGAAGCCAGATGCAAAACAACTGCATACTTTATGATCCCATGAATATAAGCACAAATCTGTTGACAGAAGTCAGGATAAGATTACCCTGGAAAGGGCTCTGTGGTGTTGGTACTGCTTCCTGATCTGGGTGTCAGCTACCCCAGTGTGTGGTTTAATATTCGTCAGGTGATACATTTACGATATGTGCATTTTCTGTTTGCATATTATGTATCAACCAAAGTCTTAAAAAAGATGATCAAGAGAGGACTGGTCTGAGTCAGAAAAATCTGGAAATATAGGTTCCATTCCTTGCTCTGCCATTTAATAAGTCCCAAACCACAACAACGAAACATTAAATTGTCTGAGATTTATATGCTAAATGAAAAAAAAAAATAGTCTGCCCTGCCTCCTCATAGAATTGCTTGGAAAGCCAAATGGAATAGAGATGACTAGCCCTATCGTATATTGAAGCATGCATGAAGCTACTGTAATTAATATACACACAGCACTGATAGATCATTTATATCCAATAGGAAGATATTTTATATAATTTAGTTTAACTATATGTAAAAGGTAACGTAACAACCTTCTGGCCATTTGGAAAAAAAAAAAATCAAAATGTCTACCTCACTTCTTAAACCAAAATGAATTAAAGTGAAGCAAAGCTTTAAAATAAAATGTTGAAATTATAAGAGGATTAGGGAAAAAAAGGTCAAAATTTTTCCCATAATCTGAGATAGGAAAAAGCTTTTCTAAGCCAAACCACTTTAACATTTTACAATGAGCATGTATAACTTTTATAACAAATGAATTAAAATATGGCATAAAACTTTTGTCAATTATTCTCATTTCTATATATCGTATGTTTGTAACACCATTTGCATTTTCTTGAAGCTGCTAATTCAAAGATGATTGTCTAATTATGGTATAAAACATGGTCATTCATTAATTCATTTGACAAAAGAAAAATAGCACCCACTACGTGCCAGTAACTTTTCTAGAGCTAGAGATGCAGGAGTGAGTGAAAGAGTAATAATTCCCTGCCCTCAAGGAGCTTACTTTGTAGTGGAAGAAGACATAGGATAAACTAAGCTAATATTAGAGAGTGATAAGTATCTACAGAAATAAACAACATGGGGAAAGAAGAGGGGCGTGCTGGAGCAGGGATCGAGGGGGTTATTAAGAGGTCAAATTTTAAATAGTCAGGGAAGGCCTCACTAAAACGTCAGTTTTTGAAGAAAAATTTGAAGGCTCAAGAGATGGTGATATGTAGGGGGAAATGCATTTCAGGCAGAGGGAAAAGGAAGGGCAAATGGGTATATTCAAGGAACTTCGAGGAAACTGTTGTGGATGGAACAGAATGTGGGAAGATAAAGTACTAAAAGATATGCATAAAGAAGAAATGGCAGTTGGATTACATAGGGCCTTGTAGGAGTGGAAGAACTTCAGCTTTTACTCTAAGATGAGCAGCCACCTGAGGGTTTGAGGTGAGCAATGTCATGATCTGGCTGAGTTTTAAAGGGATCTTCTGGGCTCCTAACTTAGAGGAGGGTGGTTAAAAGAAATCCAAACTAGAGACAGATAACAATTATAGCAACAAGAAAGTGGGAGATGATGAGATAAGAAAAAAGGATAGAATTGCTTTCTGTCCTCCATCAAATATTTATTGAGTGCACTATTAGGTGCTGGTTAGGATGAAAAAACCAGTTAGACACAGATTCTGCCCTCACAGGGAATTTACATGAGGAGATAAACCACGAGCATAAATAACTGGGATACACAGTAGAAAACAATGAACAGGTTGTTGGTTGTCAACCATCTTGGTTGACAAAGAGGGAGAATTAGGGAAGCCACCTTGAAGCAGCTGGCTTTTCAGCTGGCCAAAAAAGTATAAGCTCCGTGAGGCATGCGTTCTGCCTCTTCCAGACTGCTCGATTCCCAGCACCTAAAACAGTGCTTGGCATAGTGATCAGTAGATATTTGCTACCTAATGACGGAAGGAATTTGTGTGGGCTGGGAAGGACATGCAGGGAGAAGGGCATTGGTGCAAAGGAAACAACGTAAGCAAAATCACACTAATGAAGCGTTGCAGTTTAATTTGGCAGAAGCGAATGAGAACAGTGGGAGATTGAATTAAAACCACAGAATGGGGTTAGATCACAGAGGCCTTGCCGGTCCTGGGAGGTACCATGATTTTTTTCTATAAGAACTGAAGAACTCCAAAAGCTTTCAGCAGCGATAAGAGGAGAACTTGGTACCGGAAAGGTGAGTGTAACGGTACTAATAGCTGATTGAGGCAATCAACCAATTGGTGGATGGAGGCTAGAGACCAGTTTGGATATGTTGTAAAAACCTGGACAAATGGTGATGAGGGCCTCCATCAGGTTATTGTCACTTGGTCCTTTCATCAGTAGTATTTCCACTGTACGAGAGTAGGTATTTGTAGGCGTTACCATAGATGTGTATTTATTTGTACTGTAATTATTTTATTTGTCTATCTCCTTTTCTTCACTAGCAATATTTAGCACTGGTGGTGGACACTTCTAATCATCCCCCAGCTTCCCTTTATTACAGTAATAAAACACTTCAAGTTTTAGCTGGACACAGAGCTACCAGTCAGAGACTACATTTCCCAGCCTCTCCTCCAACTAGATGTGGCCATAGACTGTGTTGGTGATGGATTTGAGCACAAGTGAGGAGTGCAACTTCTGGCATGTGCCCTTCTAAGGAAGCTGCTTGCTCTCCATTTTTTCCTGCCTTTTCTTGCAGGTTGCTCCTTGCCCATTTTTCTCTCCTCCTGCATGAAGTAGGAGCTGGAGACTATGCTCTTTTGGAACTACACAACTTGCTTAGCCCTTTTCCTGATGAAACAGGTACGAAGGTCTGGAGTTGTTCCAAGGGTCAATCTTTCAAAGGCTTTTGCAAAAAGGGAAAATATAGGCCTGTGACTAAATTCTAGCCAGTGGGATGCGAGTGAAAGTGGGTGCTGTGTTTTGGGTCACGCCCACAAAAGGAAGCCCTCTGCTTCCTCTTTCCTCCTTCCTGAGGATAGGGATCTGACCCTGGTGGTGGTGAGCTCACCTTGACCCACGGCATCATCCTACAGGATACAAAGCAAGAATATACAAGGCTCCTATGTCTCTGGATCTATCTCATGGGGAAGCAGTGCCCAACCTTCTGGATAACCTACAAACCTGGACTTGTATATATGAAAGAAACAACTTCCATCTTAGTTAAGCTATTGTTATTTGGTCTCTGTTAAAGCAGCCAAGTCAATATTTTAATATATGGTTCATAAACATTAACCATTACCACAATGTGTGGAATGAAGATATGATTCGTAAGTATAAGAGTTTCTATATAAGTAAAGAAATATTACAGTATTATTTCTCCCATTCCCATAAACTTTGAGCTTAAAAAAATCTATAGTCTACTGAAAAGGAAAGCTATAATATAAAGCTTCAGTTGAAGTCAACTTCTCTATCATCATAACCTTTGGTCCATATTCAAACTTGCTTTATGATAAGGTAGATTAGCACAGAAAGCATCTACTGTCTATTGAGATGAAGTCAATACAACACTGGGCTACAGGTTTCTGGTTATGGGCTCTATCATGCCACAAACAAGGCCTTTAAAGGGAAAAGGAACTATGAACTCTTCAAATTCTGTATCTCCTATCATTCTTTTCTGTCAAACATTATAACAATAAAAATTTGAATATTATTCTCTGATTGCAGAACTTGTGTCATTGCTTGTTTCCACTACAGAAGGCAACAACAATTTCAAGGAAGTAAAGGAACTACTTACTACTGAAGAACAGCATATGCTATTGGAATTTAAATAACCAGCCATTTACATTTATCATTATTTTGTAATTAATTTTGCATTGTCACATATAGATTATGACTGTTTAAATAAAGATTTCTGCTTGCATAGCCCATCTGATCAAATCTGTTTATGATCGAGTTTGTACCCTTATATGACTACAGCACTCTTAAAGAAACATTGGGAATCTCCATAGAACTCCTTAGGGTATGGTTCTATATGTCTTTCGTGGAGGAGCACCAGAATGGTGACATTTAATTAGCAAGTATTGGAAAGAAGGAACTGAAGGCAAGTCCCAATAATAGAAAAATGGTTTAGGGCTTCGCTTTTGAAACAAGAGGTTGTAATTAAGACAAGCTAGAGATTGGCATATTATTTTCTAACAGAAATAAACCTTAAGAAAGAGGGGTATTTTGACTTTATAACGCCGAAAGGTTTATACGGTTGAAGACAGAAACAGTGAAATGTAAATACTGGGTATGAAAATGAAAGGTTTTATTTCCTGTACCACTGAAGTTAGTTTGCATAAACAGTACTGTTTATCTCTCTTTTGTCAATACTTTAGTGTTGTTGTTGGCGGTGGTTTTCCTTGGAGTATTAAGGGCAAGAACTCTATTTTGCTGATCCCAAACCCCAAAGTTGTGATTAGCAAGTTCTTAGTTTAGATTAAAAAAAAAAAAAGGTGTTGTTGATTGAATGAATGAGGGGACGAGTAATGTTTGTCTCTAACAATTATGATTTCCACTAAATGAAGTGAAAGAATGACATCTTATTTTGAGGATCCCAGTGGAGACATAGATATTACACTACAGGATTTTCCTTAAAAATATGGCAATAAGAAGATAATTTATCTCAAATAAGTTGTTTAAAAAGAAGGCTGCTTCATAATCAATGGTTTTTTGAGTCCTGTAAGCATATTTGTTACACTCGGCAATACGGAAATACTTGATTTTCCAGAATTATGATTTTAAGTATAAGGCTATGTTTTAAAAAAAATAAACATGATTATGAACATGAGTTTAAAAAAAAAGAGGAAGAATCTGACCAATTTTTTTACGTCTTTGAAAAAATATAACATTGAAAAAATCACTAAAATTATAATCATAAACTCTGTTTAGAAGAAAAGCAAATAATTAGCTTTAAGGTTATGATACATTGTATTGCTGATAAATGAGTCATCTTGGCTCTCATCACCACCTATTCACGTGAAATACAGGGAGAAAGACTGCAGTTACAACAAGCAGAACTTTTACTCTATTTCCAAAAATTTTAACTACTGTAAATCAACTGACACATTCCAACAACCAGAATATCATTTTGTGTAGCAACATGGGAATCTGGCCTAGTGGTCTAGAAGTAATATGTTTCATTCATGTGTTTTAAGGATGTGGTTTAGAAAGAAGGTATTAGGTTTACAACATTTACGTAAAACAAATAACGTGACACTGGAAAGCAACATTATTCATTTAACATAATGAGTTGCTATACAATAAGTCAGATCCTCCCAGAGTGTAAATTACACAAATTTGAAAGCTGTATTTATTATTTAATACCTCATTCCCAGACAGGTGCTTACTCCGTGGTAAAACTTGGTTTAGCATACCAAATTTAAAGCTGTTTTTTTTCCTATACCTATCGTGCATGTAGCTAAACTATTTGTGTGCAATTTAAACCTTTTTCCCCCAACGGTATTGATAATATTTTCTTTTTACTACCACAAAAAATAGAAATGAAATACGAATTGTAGTAACAGAGATACTTGAAGTGAAGCTTGGCTTGTTTAAAATTAGCAGTTTAAAAGGTCTATCTGGAAATAGACTTCATATTCAGGTGTCTTTCAGTACTCTAACATGCTGTTTTCTTTTTGTGAGAAACAGTGCCCTTAGAGTAAATGCTAGGATATTCTAAAATTTCCTAGGCTAAATTAATGAGATTTCCTATTGTAGATTATTTAATATTTATGTTTCCAGCTGTACATCAGCACATGTAAAATTTTACAAGAGAATTTAGGATTTCTAAGAACTCACTTTCAATGAGGCTTTTTGCTGACTGGGCTAGTTTAGGAATCAAGCAAAGTGGATCTTTCTTCTTTGTGTAAATAGTTTAAGAGTGATGTGCGGTGGTCTAGAAACCATGAGTTATTAGGAAGGTGCTTATAAATGGGTATAGTACATCACTTGTCCAAGATCCTTTCTAACAACCTATCCTGGACCTCCACACTCTGTTGGGCACCATCTGCTACTGGCTGAATAATTGCCATTTTTGGCAAAGACCACCCAGGACATGGGCTCCGAATCCATCCTAGGGCCAGCCAGCCTCTACAATCTGATTCGGAGCGAGTGCATTCAGTTTAGAAAGATCACTTACGACTGAGTTTTTCATCATGGCTTTGACTGTGAAGCCCTCAGAAACCCGGGAGTGAGGCTGGTGCACCGGGAGCGGCTGTTGTGCCAGCAGCTTGGTCCTCTTCGGCATCTTGTCTAGGCATTTGTTTAAGCTCAAGGTCTCTTTTTCTGCCACCATCTTCCTAGAAAATGTCTTGTTCTCATAAAACGTGTAGTAAAAGAGTCAGTGGGTTTTACGGATGTGAGAAGGAGGTCGGGAAAAAATGTAAAAAGGCGCGTTAATGGTAGAACTTCAACCCCCTCGTAGTGCCCAGGTTGATCCAGATGTTTGGCAGCTCCTAGGTGAAGGGAGTAGAGGGGAGGGGAGGGGCGGGAAGAGGGCTGGACCGTGGCTAGAGCTGCAACAAGCTTCTAAAGGTTAGCCTCCCGGTTGCTAAGCGACGCGTCAACACGGCGGCCGAATGGTCCCGCCCCCCGTGACGTACGTTTCCTGGGCCTCAATCCCGAAGGGCGGCAGGCGGCGGGAGGCGGGCGGGGGTGAGGAGAAACTACGCATTAAAACTACGACTCCCAGAAAGCCCCGGGCTGCGCGCCGTTCGCGCGTGCGCATTCCGACGGCCGGGCACAGGGAGGGGAGTCTTGGACGATTTAACCCCGGAGCGCCGCTGGTGGAAGGCGCGGGTGGGCTTCGGCGCCCTGGTAGTCCTCGCCCTGTCCGGCAGCCTCCACCTGCCCAGTGACCATGATCGGTACGTGGGTGCCTGCCAGGTACAGCCTCTCTGCGCCGTCCCGCGCCCTGCCGTGGCGCCACGCCGGGCCTCGGCCGACGGGGACCCCAGGGTGCCTGCCAGTGCCAACTGTCAAGGGCAGGGCGGCAGCGTCCGCGCCGTCCTCTGCCCGCGCCGGCGGCTTCCCAGTGCCCGCCGTGGTCCAGGAGAATAAGTGCGTGTGTGTTCTAAGCCCCCACCCCGCCCCTGCTGTGACAAGCTTCCCACTGAAGACAACCTGGCGAGGGACCCTGGGGTGCTCCTCCCCAGGTGGACGCTGGGTTCCACTATCCCACAGCGAGTGCACTGCTCAGTCAGACCTGTGGGGGTCCGTGGGAAGGCCTTCCTGTCCGCCCCCATTTCCATCCCTCAGGGAGCCTTGGTCGGTGTCTTCCAGTTTAGGACAGATTGGGACCCACTGTCTGTAGGATTCTTTAAGGGAGACCCTAGCGAAGCATTGACTCTAATGGAAGGTACCTGGTGATGATGGTTGTCATCAAAAGAAATTCCTGCAGGTGGATTTAAACTTCTTGCTCCCTGGGATTTTTTCTTTTAAATCTCTCATTGAAGGTCTGAGATGAACGATTAAGAGTAAATCATAGCGGGCCGGCCCCGTGGCTTGGTGGTTGAGTGCGCGTGCTGCGATGCTGGTGGCCCGGGTTCGGATCCCGGGTGCGCATCGAGGCACCACTTCTCCGTTCATCCTGAGGCCGAGTCCCGCATACAGCAACTAGAAGGATGTGCAGCTACGACATACAACTATCCACTGGGGCTTTGGGGGGAAAAAATAAAATAAATAAAATCTTTAAAAAAAGAGTAAATCATAGCAAGGGTTAAAACCTTTTGCATAGTGAATCATTAATTCACTATGCAAAAGTTGTTTTTTTTTTTTTCCAAACACAGAATAACCTAGGTGCATTTTTGTGAATAAAGCTTTGGAAGTGGCTACTAGAATTGTTTATAAGCACTGTGATGTATAAGATTAGCAAAGTTCCTCTCTTCCAGGGTTGTTAAACCAAAAGTTATTTTAGGGATTATCTCTGAAAATTAGTGGAAATGCACAATATGATTAGAAAACATTGCTAGTTTGGAGTTTATTATGACAGAGACTTGTTTTAGATTATGCATTGAAGATTTAGTGAGTTTATTTTAGGATTATTCTTGACAGGCGCCACTTACAAAACACTTTTGATTGCAGCGAGTGCATCTGAAGTCAGATGTGGTTTGTCCAGAAAGATGAGAGGTGGATTTTTAAAATATGTAAGTTTGTATGCAGTGATAAACTCTTCTTAAATCTTTTATTTATGAAAATAATGTTAAAATGTAAAACATTCTACCTGTAACTAGGAGAATCATGCCAGTTAACTGACACTGTCTTTGCAGCAATGATAAAACCTAAAGATGTCCAACTTTTCTTACCTTTCTAGCCTGGTATAACTTTTGGTGAATGACTTTTGAAAGCTGTCAAATTAATAAAAATGTGTAAATATTTAGGAATCTTTTGAACCTTTTTAGGTGGCAGTTACACAAGATCCACTTGTAAACACAACTCTGATCTGAATCAGAAAACCAAGTAGAAGTTTTTCAAAATCCATACTATCACTATTTTATAAGAAAAAATAGTCTATACCTTATTTTGAAGACAATTGCACAAATTTTAATTCAACTTAATGTAATGCGTGAATAATTTTAAAAGAAACATTTATGGTAAAGCTATATAAAGAAGACAGGAATTTAAAGATCTAAAAATCAGGGGCCGGCCCCGTGGCATAGCGGTTAAGTGCGCGCGCTTTGCTGCTGGCGACTCGGGTTCGGATCCCGGGTGTGCACTGACGCACCGCTTGTCAGGCCATGCTGTGGCGGCGTCCCATATAAAGGGAAGGAAGATGGGCACGGATGTTAGCCCAGGGCCAGTCTTCCTCGGCAAAATGAGGAGGATTGGCAGATGTTAGCTCAGGGCTGCTCTTCCCCACACACACACAATAAATAAAGAAATATTTAAAAAAAAAAAGATCTAAAAATCATCATAATTCTAAATTCTAATAAATGATTATATGAATAACTTTATTAGGAGGAAATATGTTTAGGCAGTTTAGTTTTTATTTGGGATTTAGGGCCACAAGAAGGAAGAGTACGGTGTGGTTGATTAGACAATGTCTAGTAATGACATGGAGAATATGAGGTGGATTTAAAAGGCATTCTTTCCCATACTCCAGCTATTGTTTTACATAGTGCAGATAAATGTGTGTTACAACATAAATAATTAAATCCGTGCCCCTTCCCAGGACAAGTACCTTCCATATAAAACCATGTGGACAGTGTGCAATACATTATTTTATACAACTAGTTGCATTGCCCAATTCTGTTGGTGGGCATATTTTAATAAAAATATTAACTGCCAGTTTTGGACTTGGTTGTGTTGAATAATGCTAAAGGTTAGTGAAAGTGGAAGCAAGTGAAGGGACATCTTAGAGGGATGGGTTTCCTGTTTCCGCAACTAAACTTGAGAGCCAAGAAAGATGTGAGTCTCTGCGCAGTGATAAGCTGGAGAACAAATACACATGTATCTGGGGATAGTTTTTTCTGTTAAAGACATGCGTGCTACTCATACTTGCCCCTTTCATGCCTGTGCTCTCTTTAATTGCTACACCCTCGTTAATGCAAATAGTACTCTTCTACTTTATTTGAATCTTCCATCACTTTTGAGGAAAAACAAAAATGGGTTTCTCAGTGGAATAGGAGTAAAGGAGATTGACTATTACCTCACTACCAATAAAATTACCTTCCTTTTACTTTCTTAAAACCCGGGATTCCTTCTTGGCACGGAGACTGTTTCCAAAGTACTTACATTCCCCACTTGGATTATGATTGATATGTTAAATGCCCTGACCCAGACAGCTACAGAAACATAATCTAATTGAAGTCGATGAAAAACTATAACTTTGTGAGAAGTGTGGAGAAGGACTTGAGGATAATCTAAAGCAAAATAGAAAAGCTTAAGAAAATTCAACTTAGAAAAATGTAATTTTGGACACCTCTATTAAAATTTATTTCACCCTTTTTTAAAATTAGCAATTCTTTGTATTTAAAATTGAATTTTAGTAGTGATATTTGAGGTATATTCTAAATGTCCTGCAGAACTGGATTCAGGTATTTGAGTAGTATCAGATATTAAAGTGCTTGGATATTTATACAACAATGTTGCCAATATTGAAATTCAAATTCAATGTCTTATTCTTTAAAAAGGTTTGTGATTGAGTTAAAAAAAAAAAAACAATAATTAGAACATAGTCTGTTTTGTACGTCGTTTAACTTAACATCTCTTAGAAAACTTGTATATCTGCATGTACAGATCCACCTCACAGTAATTCCCGCCTAGTGTTTTATTTTCTGGATATATACAAATTATGCAAATACTCTTCAATAAATGAGCATTTAGTAGGTTTACAGACAATTGCTATCATCAGGAATGTTTGTGTCCATATCATTTTATTTGAATGTTTAAGTATATATGTAAAGTAAAAATCTTATTACAGTTTCTGGGTGGATTTTTTAGTCAAAGGGTTTGTAGATTTTGAATTTGACTAGGTATTTCCAAATTGTTCTCAAATAAGTTGCCCTATTTTATACTCCTGTCTACCGCAACAAGGTAGCAAAGAGCTGCCCTCTCCCTGTGGGCTGAAAAATTACAAAAAGACATCCCTCCCAGGACTGACTCAGCTTTCACCAGCAGAGCACCTGCTGGGTTTCCCCTCTCCCCCTCTGCCTCTCCCTAGGTTTAGTGCCTCTGAGCAGTGCACAAACTGCACAAAGTGTGTTGTCCTTGTTGGCTCTGCCCTTCCTGACAGTGTTTATAAGAGTGCCCATTTCCCCCTTGTGTACCATAAACTATTTTTACTTTTGCCTTTCTGATAGATGAAAAGCAGTATATTTTAATTTTTAAAATGAACTTATGAAGAAAAAACCTGCCACTTTTCATTTGATAATGCTTTATTTTCACAAAAGCATATCTAATAATTGAGCACCTACTGTGTGCCCAGTGCTGCTCCAGGTGCCAGTGATACACTAGTGAATAAAACAGAAAAAGATGCCCTGCCATCAGGAATGTACAGTCTAAGTTTACTCTTTGCCCACAAATCTGCATATTTGTTTTAAAGCTCGTATGTGGTGAATGTTAATTAAGGTCTCAGAATTTATATTTCTAGTTGAATGTACTGTGTACTGCTACTTTCCCTTCTATTTCAATAATTTGAGATGAAGAGTGACCCTGCGTCTGAGTACCCGGGGTAGGCTCTAAAAGCTTCTGTTGATGATGAGATACAGTTGTGCCACAAAGAAGTTCTACTAAATTTTGGCATAGAACATTTCATGTAATTATGTACAGTTCTTCTTTGGGTCCAAAAGCTCTAAAATGATGACCTTATGCCCTTTTCAGTTTTGGAACTATTTCTAAGGATTTTTTTTTTTTTTGAAGTCTGCATTTTTTTGAAACCTCATAGCTTCATTGCTTGAAAATGATACAGTGAAAGTACTTTGTATTAAGATATGCAAATGCATTTCTACCTCCACTTCTTTGAAAAATGCAAAAAAAAAAGTTCTCTCTACTTCGAAATGCTTCATATTTATGAAAGCAGTTACAGTGTAGAATACTTGATTCTGTTAGCTTTTAGTTCTTTGATCAATGGAAATTGTTTCCTACCTGCTGTTTCTTCAGCCTTTAATTGTGGCCCAGTGCTTATTCAGTGTTTCTGTTTTAATTTGCATTTAATGAGCTCATTTTAAATGTTTCTTTGTAGTAATCTGAATGGTTTCTCTCTTAAGTTTTGTAATATTAAAGAAAGATTTATGTGACAGCCGGCTGCTTTATGTTGCAGCTCACCTTCCTGGCTTGTTTATTTCACCCTATGGGAGAACATCGTACTGCAATTCCTTTTAACCCAGATTACTATTTCCCCCACTCCTATGTGTCCTCATGAACTAGGACTTTCACCAGGCTAATTCAAATATCTGTTTTCACTAAATAGAAAACTTTCTTCCTTGGATTAATAGGTATTTCAATTCACAATAATGATTTCAGTGTTAGTTCGTTCTAAGGTACTGGATCAGGTGTTGCTGGGCGGGGGGGGGGGGCGGGTGGGCCTGTGGGTAGTGATGTGTATATATGGCCTGTGGGAAAGGGACACGAAGAAATATGAGAGACCATTTGTCCCCAAGGAGTCTGTGATCTAGTTGGACTGATAAGACACGTATTTGGGGTAAGGATTCCACCCTTTCTCCAACAGAAGCAGAGTAGTTAGAAAGATATGTGTAGATAGAAACTCACACACGCACGATTTTTCATGTTGTTCTCTCAGCTTTGAATGCCCTTCCTCTCCATAGTACATCTGGAAACTACTGCTCATCCTTCAAATGACACCAGCTTTATATGAAGTTTTCCTTAAGATCTCCACCTGTGTCACCTCTCACACTTCTCTATCTGAAGCAATTAGTTCCTCCTTTAGAATCAACCCAGATTTTAGCAACTACTATTTGTCAGGTGCTTGCTCGTAGTGTAGAAGGTGTACAGAAAAATAAAGGTTTGAAATCCTTAATGGTAAGTACCATGATACAGGTTTATACAGGGAAGCCCTGGAGAGGGCAGCTAACAGAGACTGGTGGATCCACTCTTTCTAGAGGAGCCATTTGAGTTGCCCTGAAGGATAAGTGGGAATTAACCAGATGAAGGCAGCATTCTAGATCCAGGAAGAGACATGAGCTGTGGCATGGAGGGGAGAGGGAAGAATGGAATGAAAGGCATGTGGTGAGGTGGAGGCTGGAGGAGTAGTCTGGCACCAGTCTAGAAGGGCACAGTATGTGAGCAATGTCAAGGAGAGTGGCTTTTCATTTGGTGGCAAGGAGGAGTCATTGAACCATTGTGTACAGGAGAGCATTATGAACGGATTATATTTTAGAAGGATGTCTATGGCCGTAATGGAAAACTGTAGTATATGCAATAGTGCCAAGAAGTCCAGGTAACTGTTAATGGCTTCTTTTTCTCTCTCAAGTGGGAGATGATCTTCCACTGAGAGTGAAAGGACAGTCGTGGGGTAGGAATGGTGACAGTGATCTCATATATCATTAACTCATCTCTCATCAAGGGCCATATTTCTAAAAAAAATGTTCTTATCTTTATAGAACCTATTACTGTCTCTCATTGACAGGTATGCCTTTTTTTTTCATGTTGCTAAAGTTTTAAATTTATTTGTGTTCCAAAAATAATTTGTATCTCCTTTGATAAGTGGCACATGATACTTAGGTTTCTATTTATACTTTTGTAAATGGAGAAAACAGTGTTGCTATAGCTAGAGCTACTGAGTGACCTAGAATAGTGCAGAGTCGAGTTTCTTCCTTTTTAATATCTGCATAACTTACATGCCTGGCTGTGTATTGAGACCATCCTTGGACAAATGTTTGTATTTTTAAGAGTACTGATGGGTTATTGATGATTTCTCCAATTTACTTTTACTGTAAGACTTGAACAGGGTCCTCCATAAAGGGTAACATTAGAGCCCTTAACATTGGAAGAGAGAAAAATCTCTGCATACGATATATAGCAACCTTACCCATCCCTCAAACCCCCACCCACCCTCATCAAATTAGGAAAAAAAAATAGTGATTAGGGAACTAATATTGGTATTCCAATTGAGACATTTTCATTATTTATCTATATAATTGATGGATGTGCTAGTTATTGCTATTATTAAATGTTTTTGGAGTTTCAGTGCATAAATAAGATGACCTGAGATGAAGCTTTTGTAACTGCATAGTAATTTTTTAAGCTTGTTGTTCAGAGTAGATCCGTTTTCCAGAACATGGAAAGATAAGAATTAGATGCCTGAAACTCCCTCTGTGTTAATAATGTAGAGAAATAGGACTGAGAGTTTATAATGTCTGTGTTTCTGAGATCAAGCAACCTGTGGCTGTAGCATCCACCTGCACTCCCCCTTTTCCTTTCCCTCTTGTTTTTTCTTCCTCACATTCCTCAATTTTCTCAGAAGCTGGAATTATAACATTTTGTTCTTCAGTTCACAGGAGCAGCTGTTGTCTGAATAATTAAATGGTGAGCTGTTTCCTTGCTTCCACAGGGCTTGACCATTGGGCTTAAAGGGTTTCTGAGGGTCCTGACAGGAGTGGCCTGACTCCACAGCCTGGGAGCCACCATGGCCCTCCCCGCTAGACAGGGAGTTGTCTGCAGGAAAACTATTTGTAGGCCCAGCCTGTGCATTTTGTTTTCAGAGGAATCTGGTCCTGATGATAATATTTTCCCTGAGCAAGAGCTTTGGGGAGTGAGGACTCTGGGTTGGCTGGTGGATAGGGCAACAGTTGGGCCCACTGCCTGGAGAACTAACTATTTAAGAGGAAGAATTCATGCTTTAGCATGCTTCTCTCTACCCTTGGACTCTGGCTTGTTGTTTCCAGCTCTCTGGCCCATCCTTGGGGAGTGAGAGGTACCGACTGAAGCACAACTGAGGCGGTATTCTATGAGTTGTTGCTTATCTGGACTGCTGGCCACAAGCAAATGTAGACTGCCCAAGTCAGTAGGCTTCCACCAAGTTTGGATGTTTATGTGTGACAGTATCTACAGATGTTTTTATTTTTTAAATTTTATTATTTTTGTGTGTGTGTGAGGAAGACCAGCGCTGAGCTAACATCCAATGCCAATCCTCCTCTTTTTTGCTGTGGAAGACTGGCCCTGGGCTAACATCCGTGCCCATCTTCCTCCACTTTATATGGGACGCCACCACAGCATGGCCTGACAAGCGGTGCGTCGGTGCATGCCCGGGATCTGAACCGGCGAACCCCGGGCCACCACAGCGGAGCGCGCACACCCAACCGCTTGCACCACCGGACCGGCCCCTAAAGATGTTTTTAAATGAAGATGCCTGAATTAATAGTATCCGATAGGAATTGTATATGTTTTACTGTGCGGTAAATTTAGACCTAATTATATCAGGCAAACAGAAAATAAAATACAGTGGAGGTCTGATAGTTCCTTCCCATTCCTATTCATTTAGGAATTGGTGAAATGCCCAGCCAGTGATAGATAGGGGGATTTCTTCCTTTATTGTCACCCTCTCTAGAGTTTTCTTCTTTCTTCACTGTCCATTTTTGTGTATGTGTGTGGCAACTTCGATTTCTCACCACCTGCAAAGTTACTGTCAAATGTATTGATTTTTTTTCTATCAGCTTGATTTCAAGGAAGTCACCAAATAATCTTATTCTCAGTATGTAATGCTAGAGTTTTACACTAGGTGTATATGCTTGCCTTTAAACCATGGCAATTACTGGGTACTGCAGCACATTTTATAACTCTATTTTGGGGGTCAGGGAGAAGTTCTGGAATAGTTCTTGTTTGGGGCCTAACATCTAAGGAACTTCTCTATTGGATCCAATCATGGTTGTCACAATTCTTCGTGTATAAATTTATTTAAAAAAATCCCTTCTGGCTTCTGCAGCCAATTTAATCATTTTATACCCAATAGAATGCCGATTATGCTGGTAAAGTTAGAGAAGGGGTGGTGATGTCATTTGAGTTCAGGTTTCTGGAGGTGACATGATTTTTTTGGAGGGGGGGGCTCAAGCAATGATAACAGAGTGATTAACATTAATGACCTAAGACTGATAAATATATGTGAATTCTTTAATAGTTAAGAAAGATTTTGGGCTGGCCCCGTGTCTTAGCGGTTAAGTGCTCGCGCTCCGCTACTGGCGGCTCGGGTTCGGATCCCGGGTGCGCACCGACGCGCTGCTTCTCTGGCCATGCTGAGGCCGCGTCCCACATACAGCAACTAGAAGGATGTGCAGCTATGACATACAACTGTCTACTGGGGCTTTGGGGGAAAAAAAAAAGGAGGAGGATTGGTGATAGATGTTAGCTCAGAGCCGGTCTTCCTCAGCAAAAAGAGGATTAGCATGGATGTTAGCTCAAGGCTGATCTTCCTCACACACACAGAAAAAATAAATTAAAAAAACTGTTTAAAAAAAAAAAAGATTTTGTTTTAAGTATTCACGTAAGAGCTTAGTTACCATAACTGAAAACTAGATAGCGTTAGGTACCATTTATATATATAAAAATTTCAAGAAGTAGACCCCAAAATTGTTATCTTTGGATTGTGGGATTTTTTTGCATTGTGGTTTCTGTGTTTTTCAGATCTTCAACATTAAGTATATAATATTTTGCAAATACAGAAATGCAATAAATGTTATAAACACAGTCTTAAGAATAGGACAAATGCATCACCATTGTAATATGTGTAGCTTTTGTGAAAAATTAAGTCCAATAAATTACTAGTGGTAGCATCAAGAAATTTCATATTCTGGTTATAAAAGTAGTGTTTTCTGGAAAGCACACATGAGTACCATAATTTTACTAACTTGTTTCAATAGCGTTAGACACTTTTGAGGCATGGCTCAGTTACCGTGTTAGTTTCCTGTTGCTGCTGTAACAACTTACCGCAAATTTGGTGGCTTAAAACAACACAAATTTATTCTCTTACAGTTTTGGAGGCCACAGGTCCAACATGAGTTTTCAGGGGCTAAAATCAAGGTGTTAGCAGGACTGGTTTCTTCTGGAATCTCCAGTGGAGAATCCTCTTCCACTTCCTCCCTGGTTCCTGGCTGCCTCACTCCAGTCTCTATTTCTGCGGTCATGTTGCCTTCTCCTTCACTGTAGTCAAATCTCCCTCTGCCCTCCTCTCCTAAGAACACTTGCGATTACATTTAGGGGCTGCCAGGATCATCTCCCCATCTCAGGATCCTTAATTTAATCATATCTGCCAAGTCTCTTTTGCCATATAAGGTCACATTCACAGGTTTCAGGGACTAAAACACGGACATCTTGAGGAGGTCCTATTCAGCTACCACAGTTACCGTTAAGGCTTTCACCATTTGAAAGCTGATTTTGAAGAGTCTTATTGTGAACTAAGGTTGACAGATAGAGGACATTGCCTTAACAGCGATACTACTTGATTTTGCCTTTTCTGAGGTCATTTAAAGGCAGTGCAGGGCCGGCCCTGTGGCTTGGTGGTTAAGTGCGCGCGCTGCGATGCTGGCGGCCCGGGTTCGGATCCCGGGTGCGCATCGAGGCACCACTTCTCTGTCCATCCTGGGGCCGAGTCCCACATACAGCAACTAGAAGGGTGTGCAGCAGTGACATACAACTATCTACTGGGTCTTTGGGGGCAAAAAAAAAATAAAATAAATAAAATCTTTAAAGGCAGTGCAGTAATGTTACACATGAGGAAGCTAGTATTTGTTTTGTGCACTGGTTGGTAAGGCTGGCCAAGGACGTAACTCACTTTTCAAGGTAGTGTTCCCAGGTGGCGAGAGAACATGTGGCGACACTCCAGGACTGAGATGGTGAATTACAGCCCGGTAATTTGCTGTACCAGGTGCTCATTTGTATCCTGTAGAGCAGAGGAAGCTTTGTTATGCTTTTGACAGGAAATATGCCTTCACGCAGCAACACATGATCAGGCAAAGCAGGAGCAAATAATCATTTTATGTACATTTTGATTTCTTATTTGCCAGTGACTATGAACGTCAGACAACTAACGCTCCTGTGGAGTTGTTTAACATTGACCTGCCCTTCGTAAATAATAACTAATCTGTCTTGGTTGACAATTACACAGTTAGAAGTTTCAAATAAATTCTAGTCAAGTTGTGAAGGACAAAAAAGAATGAAATCATGTAGCTTAATTTGCTTCATTTTTTTTTAAGATGTCAGTAGAGAATTTGGTTTCATGAAGGCAGTTTTGGCTGAAACATTTGAAAAATATTCCACTATACATTGTTAGTGCAGTTAGGAGAAACTCTAACAGAAATATGGAATAAATTTTTAAAATAGATGCAGAATTTGATTTGTAAGAAAACAAAAAGTTTATTTTTATTGTAAAAAAGAAGTAAGCAAATAAATGTCAAATTCAACAAACATTTATTGAGACTCACAGACCTGTGACGGGCACCAAGCCTGCATAGCTAAATGAGGAATCATGATTTAGGGAAGATGCTGTGTACACTTGCAAAATAATGATCAGCAATAACAGAAGCTATAAAGGAAGCGTGTTTAATTATGTGGTAAAGCAGAGGAACCTCCAGAGCAGAGGTGGTATTTGAGCTAGACCTTGGGGTCTGAGTGGTCTCCTGAGCAGGCAAATAACGAAAGTGCATTTTAGACAGAGCAAGGCCTGGGGGCTGTAAGCAGACGCTGTGTTGGGGAAGGAGGAGTAGTTGACAAAGATAGAGCAGAAGGAGCCTGCAGGAGGAAGTCATGAGGGATAGGGGTATAGAGGGTCGGAGCCTAGCCATGGCAGTGTTCTATGCCATGCTGGAGAGTTCGGGTTTTGCTCTGTGAGTAACGAGGAACCACTTGGTCTTAATGCTAGCCACAGGCATGGTCAAATTTATTTTTAGAAAGATAGCTTTGGCAGCAAGGCCAAGTTAAATCTCCCTCATTTACTTTTGGCTAACGGAGAAATGATGATGTTACTAGTCTGGTCTATCTTGATTTAATAAAGAGCATCAAGTCTGCAACCAACGGACACTTTGTGTTGACTTCTAAGGCCCATTTGGGCAGAGGAAGCAAACATTAATGCCTGCAGTGGTCAGTGGCAGGTAACCTAAATAACTTGGTGAATCAGGACTCCTCCAAGACAGTAGGGAGTGGCAGTGTCTGGGGTTGAACGTGAGAAGTGAATTCAAATTAAAAAATAAAATAAAATTGACAGCAGCTAAATTAAACACTCAGAGTCTATTGCACTGCTTCCTACATACCAACTTTAGGCTATTGGCACAATTAGCTGTACTTTCATATAATCAGAACAAACAAATCCTCCAAAAGAGGATTTTACAGACTTCAGATTATTTTGACCGAATCATTTTCCTGCTCAAGTTTCAAGACCTAACCTCATTTAATTTTAAGGTTGTGTGTTTACTTACCTGCCTCATTCTTGAGGGAAGAATTATGTTTGTGCATGATAAATAATTGTTGAGTGAGTAACTGTTGTGAATGAAAGGAGAGGAGACCATTGTCTTCTCTCCTGTTTTGTCTTCTCCAGTCTCCCTCCCTGTTTCTGAGGTTGAGGCACCTCCTTAGAAGAATCCAGTCTCTGCTGCTACTGACCTTCGGAGTGTAGCCTCATCTCGTTTATCTTTGTGGCCGCCAAGCCCAGCATAATCCCAGTAAGTGTTGACGTGGATGAAAAAATTAACGAAGAGAGCTAGTAATTATATGGTTTGATTTTTGGCGTATGCTAGGTATATGAAAATGTTTCATATTCTGAGAAGATGATTCATTAATTTTGGGAGAGAGATTTTAGTCTGTCACGTTTTCCTGTGCAAAAATTGGAGCTAGCACAGAATGATGACTTTTTCCCTTTTTTCCCCTGTCCTTTACTGTTGTTTCTCCTTATTGCTTCTCCAACGCTGCCCTTAGAGGGAGGCCATCACATTATTGCAATTCTGGAATGAGCTGGGATTTTAAAGTAGTTGCTCTGCGCGGGATGTTTAGGGTATAAATCGCACGGGCGCATTGACTCTTTCCTCCCTTTTGCTTTTAACTTTACAACAAATGTATTTTGCTTCATTGGGATCTGTATTTACTTGTTTCCCTAGTGCAGCTTTTCTCCTTGGAATACTCTCCATAGAAACATATGCTCAAAGCTTCAAAGTAATTACAATATCCCTAAAAGCTTCTTAATCACATTACTGAAACTAAATGTTAAAAAATTTGATTTTCCTTGATCCAATCATTTCAATTTAATTTTAGGCCACTGCATGATTGATTGAGGAAACCTGGCAGGCCACAGTCAAGGAGTGTTTATAATGCCTAAAGCTTGCACTGAAAACTTCAAGGCAATTTAATTTGGGTAGGAATTCATTTTAATTATTCTGAGGGTTTTGTTTTTTTTAATGGGAAAAATAGATTTTCATGCTCTTAGTGTTTGACCGGCTCTGATGTCATCCATACAATCCTCCTCCTGGAGTGTTCACACGCCTCCTCCTCAACCCTGCTAGACAAAGACCCTGGATGATGGAAATGTCCAGTTCTAAAACAAAGACCTGAAGTCGGATTTTTTCATAATTGTTCTAAAGATGTTCTTTCTTGTTATTTGTAAGAGAGATTTAAATTTTAACCTTTTTTTGAAATTATGGGTAGTTTTGAAATACTGGTATCTGTTTACAGTAATCAACCACAACTCCAGCAGTGTCTTTGCATCAGGCATTTATTCTGCCTCCACCTAATTAAATAACAGGACATGCCAACAGCATCACTTATCCATGAGGATACAAAACATGAATAAACATATCTACCTTTCCCTCATGGCTCACAGTGGGGCGGAGAAATGGTCATCCATCAAATTCATGTCTGTGGTTGTTCTCAAAAACGATTTATTTTTATTTTTAATGAATTGTAGAGACAAGTGAATATGAAATTACTCTCTGAAGCAATTTGAATTTTCCTAATTTTTAGCAGTTTGTTTTATTCATATACATTACAAAGGGGTAAATCTAGAATATATCAGATTTGACACTTAGCTAGAAGTCTGAACAAAACTCTGAAGTAGTTTAATGTTGATTTTTGTAATTCTGCTTCAAAATTGTTATTTCATCCTCTTTCTCAAGTTCTTTTTTAATTTGCTTTTAACAGTAAGTCATAGCTAATATAAAAATCTTTTGCAGTTAATCATGCACAAAGCACTTGGTGCCGTTTGAGTTTTTATTAAATTTCTGAAGGTGAATTTTGAACCCTAAATACTTTGCTTTTGTAGGATTTTTGACAATGGAAAATAAAATTATGTTTCTCAACTCTTTATTCTCTGAATCTTTTTAATCTCTCCATCCCTGAAATAAATAATGGTCTTCTAGCCATTTTTCTGCCTCCATGAGGATAGACTTATTGTTTAGTTGGCTGATTGACGGTACTTTTGAAAATCACGCTAGGAATCAAAATAAAATATTGCCTGTGGCTAGTAGTACTCCTTATTCACTTCCTTTCCCATCCAGGCCATATCTTACCCTTCCCCCTAAACTAGAATATAACAATATCCCATATACCTAATATTTCTTCACACAATATTGTAGTGAGGTGGGAGTAACAGACCCCTTCATAGGGGTTTTGCTATGGGAGAACTGGAACTGAAGTGAAGAATTCCTGTTTTGTGTAGAGTTCCCATAGGAGAACCCATGGGTTTAGGTTCTAGGAGATAGGGAAATGATCCTTGGTTTTTACATTCATGTGTTACTGGTTTTCTCATGCTTTCAACAAAGAATCTATGATGAGTAGCTTCAACTTTAGCATATCTATGGAAGTTCATATTTGAACATTAAGTATGGGGATGGTTGCCTGAACTGGGCTTTATATCAGGTATCATAGGTGGTTCAAGCCAGAGATAAGCATGTTGGGCTTGGGAATTGATTTTTACTCTACTTATAGACTAATAAGTTAGCCTGTTAATGTTGGATGAATGCTGGCAGAAGACACGAGACTCATGGGTCAGAGACAAAGGATTTC